>NC_090382.1:76076315-78494461 GCF_036365525.1 Heterodontus francisci | reverse complement strand
AGTTGGTGGGCATTAACTGGGGATTCACTTAGGCTCATATATAGAAGCAGACTGAAACTGTTTGTTGGATTATAAGGTGAATGTTGTAATTCTGTAAATAAAGCTTGTAAGCATGTAAAGATTAAGCTTCAGTTCTATCCTTTATCTCACCTGGATATCTGGAGTAGAACATGCACTTCAAATAATGAAGCCATATCTGAAGACAGCATTTCCAAGAATGCAGTATTCTCTCAGCATTTCTATAAAGTTTCAATCTAGATAATGTGCTAAAACTTCTGGAATGGGGCTTGAACCATCTAAGTTAGAGGTGAGAATGCTGCTCCTGAATCAAGGCTGGTAGCTTTCTTCCTGGTATTATTCCCTGCTCTTTCATCATACCCTTTTATATTTTTAAATTATTTATGCATTTTGTTTAAATTGTTATGGATTTTGTTTCCACTATTCTGTGTCTTAACCGTTTGTTCAAAAAAAGCTCTTTCCCTTACTGTTTTGGTGATGCCCATTAGTTACCTGTTCACCAAACAGTGGAAATAGTTTCTCCCATGGACCTTATCAAAATCCTTTGTAATTTATAGCAGCTCTGTCAGATCACGTAACTTTTTTGTCCAGTAAAACCGCAATTTTACTTTTCTCATAAATAAAACTTCTGATCCTTGGTGTCTCCTTTGCATGTTTCCATGGTCTTGACATCCTCCCTAAACTAGGATGCTCAAACAGGACACAATACTTTGGCTGCAGCTAACCAAATTGAAATGGGTACATGCTGAAAGTTAATGATTATCTCTCGATTAGGGATCAAAGAGGCAATCTCTGTGTGGAGCCAGAGGACATAGGTGAGGTTTTGAATGATTACTTTTTATCTGTGTTCACTATGGATAGTGAACACATGTAGGTGTAGTGATCAGGGAGGGGGATTGTGATATTCTTGAACAAATTAGCATTGAAAAGGAGGAAGTATTAGCTGTATTAGCGGGCTTAAAGGTGGATAAATCCCCAGGCCCAGATGAGATGTATCCCAAGCTGGCTTGTGAGGCAAGGGAGAAGATAGCAGGGGCTCTGACACAAATTTTCAAATCCCCTCTGGCCACAGGAGAGGTACCAGAGGACTGGAGGACAGCGAATGTGGTACCATTATTCAAGAAGGGTAGCAAGGATAAACCAGGTAATTATAGGCCTGTGAGTCTAACATCAGTGGTAGGAAAATTATTGGAAAAAATTCTGAGATACAGGATTAATCTCCACTTGCAGAGGCAGGGATTAATGAGGGATAGTCAGCATAGCTTTGGCAGGGGGAGATCGTGTCTAACAAATTTGCTTGAATTTTTTGAGGAGGTGATTAGATGTGTGGATGAGGGTAAAGCAGTTGATGTAGTCTACATGGACTTCACGAAAGGCTTTTGATAAGGATCCGCATGGGAGATTGGTTAAGAAGGTAACAGTCCATGGGATCCAGGGTAATTTGGCAAATTGGATCCAAAATTGGCTTAGTGGAAGGAGGCAGAGGGTGATGGTAGAGGGTTGTTTTTACAAATGGAAGCCTGTGACCTGTGGGGTACCGCAGGGATCGGTGATGGGACCCTTCCTGTTTGTAGTGTACGTTAATGATTTAGACATGAATATAGGAGGTATAGAGTCATAGAGAGATACAGCACTGAAACAGGCCCTTCGGCCCACCGAGTCTGTGCCGACCAACAATCACCCATTTATACTGATCCCACATTAATCCCATATCCCCTATCATATCCTACCACCTACCTACACTAGGGGCAGTTTACAATGGCCAATTTACCTACAAACCTGCAAGTCTTTGGCTGTGGGAGGAAACTGGAGCACCCGGCGGAAACCCACGCGATCACAGGGAGAACATGCAAACTCCGCACAGGCATTACCCCGAACCGAACCCGGGTCACTGGAGCTGTGAGGCTTCGGTGCTAGCCACTGTGATTCCCCGAATTTAATTTAGCTTTTAAATCCAGATTTATTAATTGAATTCAAATTTCACCATCTGTCATGGTGGGATTTGAACCTATGTCCCTAAAGCATTAGCCTGGGCTCTGGATTACTAGTCTAGTGACATTAACACTACACCACCACCTCCCCCAGTACGATCAGTAAGTTCGCAGACGACACGAAGATTGGTGTCGTAAATAGTGAGGAGGAAAGTCTTAGATTACAGGACGATATAGTTGGGCTGGTAAGATGGGAGGAGCAGTGGCAGATGAAATTTAATCCTGAGAAGTGAGGCGTTGCACTTTGGGAGGACTAACAAGGCAAGGGAATATACAATGGATGGTAGGACCCCAGAGGGTCAGAGGGACCTTGGGGTGCTTGCCATAGATCACTGATCGCAGCAGCACAGGTAGATAAGGTGGTTAGGAAGGCATATGGGATACTTGCCTTTATTAACCGAGGCATAGAGTAAAACTTAACTTAATTTAACTCTAGGCGGCGCTGTGGTTAGCACCACAGCCTCACAGCTCCAGCGACCCATGTTCAGTTCTGGGCACTGCCTGTGTGGAGTTGGCAAGTTCTCCATGTGACTGGGTGGGTTTCTGCTGGGTGCACTGGTTTCCTCCCACAGCCAAAGACTTGCAGGTTGATAGGTAAATTGGCCATTGTAAATTTCCCCTTGTGTAGGTAGGTGGTAGGAGAATGGTGGGGATGTGGTAGTGAATATGGGATTAATGTAGGATTAGTATAAATGTGTGGTTGTTGGTCGGCACAGACCCGGTGGGCGGAAAGGCCTGTTTCAGTGCTGTATCTCTCTATGACTCTAAGAGCAGGGAGGCTATGTTAGAGCTGTATAAAACGCTGGTTAGGCCATAGCTGGAGTACTGTGTACATTTCTGGTCACCACACGAAAGGAAGGATGTGATTGCACTGGAGTGGGTGCAGAGGAGATTCACCAGGATGTTGCCTGGGCTGGAGCATTTCAGAGACCAGATAGGCGACGGTTGTTTTCCTTGGAGCGGAGAAGGCTGAGGGGGGACCTGTTTGAGGTATACAAAATTATGAGGGGCATTGATAGGATAGATAGGAAGAAACTTCTTCCCCTAGCGGAGGGTTCAATAACCAGGGGGCATAGATTTAAGGTAAGGGGCAGAAGGGTTAGAGGGGAGTTGAGGAAATATTTTTTCACCCAAAGGGTGGTTGGAGTCTGGAACACACTGCCTGAAGGGGTGGTAGAGGCAGGAACCCTCACAACATTTAAGAAGTATTTTGATGAGTACTTGAAACGCCATAGCATACAAGGCTACGGGCCAAGTGCGGGAAAATGGGATTAGATTGAATGGGTGCTTGATGGTCGGTGGAGGCATGTTGGGCTGAAAGGCCTGTTTCTATGCTGTAAAACTCTGCCTTTGTGATTAATGTTAATTCATATCTTTTACATTCTAGTCTAAACATTTTCCAGGCATCTGCTTTCTCCTAATGTGTTAACACTCATTATGTAAACAAATATTCACTGTACAAGCCCATCAATAAACACAAAAAGGAAAAATGTGTATAAGTCTGCAGCTTCAGAAGAGGAGGGGAGAAAACTAAAGAGGGGATAAACAAAAATTAATTATTACTTTTTTTAAAGAAAAGTTATTGATAGTGGGACCCTTTACTGCAGTCGTTTTAAAGGGAGACTCTCTTGCTGAAAAGTGTTTAGCAATAGGGAGCAATGTTCCCTCTTAGCTGTGCGGACTTGTGGCCATGCAGCAGCCCAGAATTACCCCATGGGGATAAACAGACCATGTACAAGAAGTGGTCTGTTTTAAGATGTGTGTATTTGCGGCAATCTTAAAGGGACCGCATAGTGCGGCAAACAGGCTGAGCACAATGAAGAGAAATTCAAGGGAACATTGGCAATGTCCCCACCCACCATTATAATTCCTTCTTGGTACAATTTACAGGCATTTATGTTTATAAGCAAGAGGGAGGAGGAAAAGGATTTGCCAAAGGTTATGTCACAAACAATGTGCCTCTTTAAGATTACACTTCAAGATTTTGGAAATGGTGAAACTTTACTGAAGCATTGGGATTCCTACAGTTCCATAGTGACTGCAACTACAAAAGCACTAAGCATGGGTGTCACTATCAAGCCCACTGAAGTTCACTAGGTATCTGTAGCAGAATCCAAATTCATAATTGGTGGCAGCTACCCAAGATACAGTTATACTAGTGGTGAAGATAAATCAAAACATTTAAAATATAAATGTGAATGGAACAGAATCGATAAGAACTAAAAATGTCAATCAGATCAGAAGAAGCAGACATTGAAATGGTGTGGCTATGATGGAAGAAAGAGTGTGAGAGAGAACCTTAGTTAAAGGAGCAAAGGTTTTAGCTAGGGAGAAAATGAGAGCAATGCAGGAAGAAAGGGAATGACCCAAATTTGAGGCCAGCAAGAAGGAGAAACACATCAGCACAAGAACAGACATTGCCCGCATGAGGCCAACAGAAGGGAGAACAAATCACCGTGCTCTCAAACAGAAGGAGAAACATGTTTCAGCAGCGGTTCAAATATGTGGGAATGTGGAACTTTTAAAAAATTAATTCTAGATATGTGGATGTCACGGGCAAGGCAGACATTTATTGCCCATCCCTAGTTACTCTTAGAAGGTGATGAGCTGCATTCTTGGTAACAGATTGCTACAACAGAATGGCTTAGAAGCTACTTCAACCACATTAGTATGAGAGTGGAGGAGCATGTTTGTGATTCCACCTTTTATTTCCAAATTTTCTAAACTGATTTCTAATTTTGAAACTGCCATAACATTGGAACACATATTCTCTGGATTATTAATCCAGGTCTCTGGATTACTAATCTTGCAACATAACCACTACACTATCATACTCACTGCTTTATTAAATCTGGCCCACTATTTTATTAAATCAAATCTTATTTCAATTTTGAAGAAATGGATGCTATCAATAGTTTTGTACAGGTATTTGAATTGTTAAGCAGTCACCACAAGTGAGACAAAAATAAATGGGCTAGCCAACTCAAGCTGCCACTGTGCAGGAAAGCACTCATGGCATTTTCTTCTTTTAATGCTGCTGATTGTCGGGGCTATACAGTTGTAAAGCATGCCATTCTCAGTCTCATAATGTAATGACTGAGGTGTACAGCTAGAAATCTTTCGGAAACTAAAAGAATTCTGGATGTACTTGTAAGTAAATGGTTAATCAACTCAAAAAGTTGTCTAGAAAGCAGAGGTATATAACAGACTCCCTGGGTCTTTGTCATTTATTGTTAAAGGACTAAATTCTGGAGAGCTCCAGAGGAGTTAAGAATCTGATTACTTGATTAGAAGTGTAAAATTCATGAGTAGCTAGGTGCCCGTGCTGATGAGAGGACTAAGTTACAAACACTTAATCTGTCTCGAACATATTCCATTCAACTCCCTTGTTAAACCTCTCAGACTTTCTAATTCTCTCCAGTTTTAAAAGTCTCCTCAAAACCTGTCTTTTTAATACTTTTTCATCTCTCTTAACTCCCATGCTACTGCGCAGCATCTTTTTCTCCTCTGTGCCATCTTTACTATATTAAAGACACTCACTGTGAAAGTTGGCTCGGGAGCGTCCAATTTTTCAGTGCCACAGGTGCCGTTTTGCCTCAAACAGTACGCAGCATGCACATAGACTTCTGGTACTAGCCATGATGGATGCCAATTTAGTGAGGGCATGAGTGTGTGCAGGCACCGTCCACTGGAAGAATGCAGAGTCGGCAGATTGTGACATTAGTCAGCATTTAATACTATTTTGATTTCAGCGGTACCATTTGGAGCTCACGCTTCAGCTAATGCCCACTCTTAACCTTGCACAGCTGAACACCTGTTCAGCGACAGGAAACCCTCCCCCCCCCTCCCCCACCAGTGCTGTTTAAAGGGACCATCAACTACTTTCAGGTTCATTGCTGATTGATTTCTACTGGCTTTTGCTGTAATTATAGAAATGTTTGATGGTTTCCAAGTTGTTTAAAGTTGCTGAAGTCTACTGGGAGTGGTGTGGCACATGTTGAAGGAATTTGTCCTGACTTCAAGGATTCTACAGAAACCACCTGCTCCCAGACATGGGTGCAGTAGTTTGTATCCCCCTTGGCCTACAGTATTAGAGAAGAATGAGCAGGGGCAAAACAGAGCAGGATAAGCTGCTGGAAGAGGGAGGAGGAGAATTGGGAGAAGGGTTCCTAGCAGGAAGCCATATCCGCCCAAAATGTTGAGAGAGCAATTCTCCCACCTGAACCTCTGCAGGGAGCAGTGCGTGATATGACTGTGCTTCAAAAAGTACACCCTATCTGAAATCTTCCACCTACTGCAGCCATAACAGCAGCCTCAGAGCAGGGCAAGGACAGCACTGCCAGTGACTAGTCATGAGCCTTTTACGTATCGTGCATCGGTCCATAAGTATTCTCATGAAGTTTGGCACCATTTCCATGTTGGGCTTCAAGCTCTGCACAAAGCCCTGTGCCAAATTGGTCTCGGACTCCTCCATGCTCCTTGGCATTGACTGCAGGCTTTCTCACAGGCCTGCAAATCACCAAGCATTTCAGTGTGATAGCAATCAGCGTTCTTCTCTAGGCCACCGTGTCGAAGTCCTCATCTGATTCCTCTGCAGAAAAACACCTGTGCTACCCTTTTTCCCTTGCCCTGGCTGCAGGCCATTTGTGCCCGGTGTCTCACCACATGCAGATTCCCCCCTCTAAGCTATCCCCTATAGTATGCGCAGTGGTTGCAAGTGTGAGATGGAGTGACAGTGTTTCTTCTTCTTCACTATCTTCTTGCTCATCGATCTCTTTTTTTTCTTCCAACACTGGCCAGGTTGCAGTTATTGGGTATCCGAAAGGAGAAAGGCACATGGTTAAGATTGTGGTGTGAGGAGGAGGAGGTCGGAAAAGCAAAAGATGCATGCCTGCACCATCTGCAGCTTTTAAGTCAGAAGAGATTGAGAAGGGGAAAGTGGAATGTGAGAAGAAAGGTTAGGAATGAGCAAACCATCATCTTCAATTGTTTCCACCCTGCCACCGGCCACTGCTTCAGTCATGGTCGCTGCAATGATGGTGACCACTGTTTTCCTCCACGAGGGTAAGGACATGCAATTATGCGTGTCCCCTGCCAATTTGGTGTTGCAGTTATATGCCACCTTGTCCTGCAAGAGAGAGGGAACTGTAACAGTGAGTGTGGTGCAAAGCATTTGGGTGATGTGGCTGTCATGGTTGAATAACTGGCAATGTGTGCAAGCTGTGAGATGCAGATGTGAGGCTTGCAGCAGTGTGAGGGTGAGGTGAAACTATTACTGTTGTGCATGAGTCATGCTTGATTGAGATTGTTGGTAGGTGAGTGATGGGCCAGTGGTGAATTCAGCAGTGTGTGAGGCTAGTGGTTCAGTTGGGGGCTTTGGCATTTGAAGATGCATCCCCCAACCGTAACCGCTTGTGTGAGGTCACTGAACTTCTGACACTGCATCCAGGTTCTTGGGGCTAGGCTGTTGGTGTTGACCAGCACGATTGTCTGCTCCCACTGCCTTTGCAGAGTTTGTCTGGAGGGCCTCCTTGACCCCTGTGAACAAAGAACAGTACAGCACAGGAACAGGCCATTCGGCCCTCCAAGCCTGCGCCGATCTTGATGCCTGTCTAAACTAAAACCTTCTGCACTTCCGGGGTCCATATCCCTCTATTGCCATCCTATTCATGTATTTGTCAAGATGCCTCTTAAACGTCTCTATGGTACCTGATTCCACCACCTCCCCCGGCAACAAGTTCCAGGCACTCACCACCCTCTGTGTAAAGAACTTGCCTCGCACATCCCCTCTAAACTTTGCCCCTCTCACCTTAAAGCTATGTCCCCTAATAACTGACTCTTCCACCTTGGGAAAAAGCTTCTGACTATCAACTCTGTCCATGCCGCTTATAACTTTGTAAACCTCTATCATGTCGCCCCTCCACCTCCGTTGTTCCAGTGAAAACAATCCGAGTTTATCCAACCTCTCCTCATAGCTAATGCCCTCCAGACCAGGCAACATCCTGGTAAACCTCTTCTGTACCCTCTCCAAAGCCTCCACGTCCTTCTGGTAGTGTGGTGACCAGAATTGCATGCAATATTCTAAGTGTGGCCTAACTAAAGTTCTGTACAGCTGCAGCATGACTTGCCTATTTTTATACTCTATGCCCCGACCGATGAAGGCAAGCATGCCATATGCCTTCTTGACTACCTTATCCACCTGCGTTGCCACTTTCAGTGACCTGTGGACCTGTACGCCCAGATCTCTCTGCCTGTCAGTACTCCTAAGGGTTCTGCCATTTACTGCATACTTCCCACCTGTATTAGATCTTCCAAAATGCATTACCTCACATTTGTCCGGATTAAACTCCATCTGCCATTTCTCTGCCCAAGTCTCCAACCGATCTATATCCTGCTGTATCCTCTGACAATCCTCATTACTGTCCGCAACTCCACCAACCTTTGTGTCGTCCGCAAACTTACTAATCAGACCAGCTACATTTTCCTCCAAATCATTTATATATACTACAAACAGCAAAGGTCCCAGCACTGATCCCTGCGGAACACCACTAGTCACATCCCTCCATTCAGAAAAGCACCCTTCCACAGCTACCCTCTGTCTTCTATGACCGAGCCAGTTCTGTATCCATCTTGCCAGCTCCCCTCTGATCCCATGTGACTTCACCTTTTGTAACAGTCTGCCATGAGGGACCTTGTCAAAGGCTTTACTGAAGTCCATATAGATAACATCCACTGCCCTTCCTTCATCAATCATTTTTGTCACTTCCTCAAAAAACACAATCAAATTAGTGAGACACGACCTCCCCTTCACAAAACCATGCTGCCTCTCACTAATAAGTCCATTTGTTTCCAAATGGGTGTAAATCCTGTCCCGAAGAATCCTCTCTAATAATTTCCCTACCACTGACGTAAGGCTCACCGGCCTATAATTTCCTGGATTATCCTTGCTACCCTTCTTAAACAAAGGAACAACATTGGCTATTCTCCAGTCCTCTGGGACCTCACCTGTAGCCAATGAGGATGCAAAGATTTCTGTCAAGGCCCCAGCAATTTCTTCCCTTGCCTCCCTCAGTATTCTGGGGTAGATCCCATCAGGCCCTGGGGACTTATCTACCTTAATGCTTTGCAAGACACCCAACACCTCCTCCTTTTTGATAATGAGATGACCCAGACTATCTACACTCCCTTCCCTAGGCTCATCATCCACCAAGTCCTTCTCCTTGGTGAATACTGATGCAAAGTACTCATTTAGTACCTCGCCCATTTCCTCTGGCTCCACACATAGATTCCCTTCTCTGTCCTTGAGTGGGTCAACCCTTTCCCTAGTTACCCTCTTGCTCTTTATATACGTATAAAAAGCCTTGGGATTTTCCTTAATCCTGTCTGCCAATGACTTCTCATAACCCCTTTTAGCCCTCCTGACTCCTTGCTTAAGTTCCTTCCTATTGTCTTTATATTCCTCAAGGGATTCGTCTGTTCCTAGCCTTCCAGCCCTTACGAATGCTTCCTTTTTCTTTTTGACGAGGCTCACAATATCCTGCGTTATCCAAGGTTCCCGAAACTTACCGAACTTATCCTTCTTCCTCACAGGAACATGCCGGTCCTGGATTCTAATCAACTGACGTTTGAAAGACTCCCACATGTCAGAGTTGATTTACCCTCAAACAGCCGCCCCCAATCTAAATTCTTCAGTTCCTGCCTAATATTGTTATAATTAGCCTTCCCCCAATTTAGCACCTTCACCCGAGGACTACTCTTATCCTTATCCACAAGTACCTTAAAACTTATGGAATTATGGTCACTGTTCCCGAAATGCTCCCCGACTGAAACTTCGACCACCTGGCCGGGCTCATTCCCCAGTACCAGGTCCAGTACGGCCCCATCCCTAGTTGGACTATCTACATATTGTTTCAAGAAGCCCTCCTGGATGCTCCTTACAAATTCTGCCCCATCCAAGCCCCTAGCACTAAGTGAGTCCCAGTCAATATAGGGGAAGTTAAAATCACCCACCACTACAACCCTGTTACCTTTACATCTTTCTGTGGATAGAAGACTTCCAGCAAGGCATCCAGTGCTGCGTCTGAGAACCTTGGAGCACACTCTTTGTCCTGTTACTCCATAGTTCAGTGTTCTTCTTGCTCACACTCTCTTCTGCAACCACGTCCAGCTGGCAAAATACACCTCTCCTTTAAGAAGTGCAGGCTAGCTTTGAATGGTGCTAGTGTCACACAAACTTGGGTCCCCTGCTGAGGTGTGCAGCCACTCAGCATTGCATTTATCACTGCCTGCATGCATCTATCGTGCAAATCAGCAGGCAGCACAAAGTTTGCGTGCTGTCTTCATTGGAAACAATGGACACAAGTTAATTACATATTGCAATACCCAAGCCCATTTTCATGCCCTGTCCAGTTTTGCAGCCACTATATAAATCCAACGTAGTTACTGTTGAAAGATTAAGAGTTAAACTCTTGGAGCTTGAAGGCAGTTGATTGAGAGGGTGATCTTAGAGGTATGTAAGATACTAAATAGTTTAGAAAAGATACATAGGAACACTGTTCAAGTTAAAGTATGCCAGTGGGGCAGATGGGCACAGGTTCAGTTTGACTAAAAGCAAATTTAGACTTTAGATCTGATGAAACTCCTCTTGCAAAGAGTTTTGAATTAATTCCAAAAGTTATTTCTTTCTCTGAAAAGTGTGCATGTTTTAGCTTTCCAGTGTTGCTTTTACGTAGTCATTTGCAAGATATTTTATATAAGTAATTATAAATTATTTTTAAATATTTCCCTAATTTATTTCTTAGAAATTATGCATCCAGTTGGCTGCAGTAACACTGGCTGCTGTGAGCCTGAGAAGGAGGTGACCTTCAGTGCTGATGATGTGAGCAGCGATGACCAGTTTGACTTGTGTTCTTCTCAACCGGACAAACTTTATGGAAACAGCTACAAGCCGATAAGCTGTGTAAAACAAGAATCGTTGGAGGAGCCGAATTCACAAATGGGTGTTGGAAGAAATGCAGAAGTCCAGAATGACCTGAAAAGAAGGAAAAATATTTTCCGAGCGGGAAAACGAGGAAGACCATCGGGGACGACAAAAGCTGCCGGGTACAGAACCAGTACGGGCCGACCTTTGGGAACAACAAAGGCAGCTGGGTTTAAGACCAGCCCGGGCAGGCCCTTAGGCACTACCAAGGCAGCAGGATACCGGGTCAGCCCAGGAAGGCCCCCAGGTACCATGAAAACTCTCTCCCGCATTTCTGGTCTTGATTTCCCACCATGTAGCAGTGCTGCTTTTAGCTATTCAATGGTGCACAACAAAGCATTAAGTGGACCCACTGAAACCACAAATAGAAACATGGAACTGAATCAGTAAAGATTAGTAAAACATCTGCCTTGTTTTTCTATAATCTTCTGTTTCTTGACAATGTAGGGTAACTTTTTATACAACATATTGTTCTGCAAACCCATGATATATGATTTGCAGCCGCCCTGTTAATCAGTATAGAAGTTGTGAAATCCCAGCCCTACAATAAACTTGCCTATGGATTTTTGTGTAAAATATTGTAACTAATGGGCATAATGTAGTTTTCTTTTGTGGTGGTATGGTACTGTATTTCTTTCAGCGATAAAGCTACAGTATCTCTTTTTGAACGATCTATTCATTAGGGTCCAATTTTGTACACAATTTCCTCTTTCTTCAGTATATGCAATCTTCTTGCATTATTATGAAGGAGGGGGTGGGCCAATTGTCATGCAGCTTGATGCAGATGTAAGTCTATATGGGTTTAACTGATCTTTTTTGGTCTGTTGCACGTGATAACTGCCATGACAACCCGACTAAGTTTTTCATTAGTTATTTTATTGGGCATTAAATATTTAAACATCGATTGCAAAAATTGTTAACGATTACAGAAAATAGAGAAGTTGTAATCTATGCATGTAGACTTTTGTTGGCTCTCATGCTGCATTGGAGCTGCGAGGGTCTTTTGAGTGTATGTGTACATTTTTTTTAATTTAAGTTCTTTTAGCTAGCTTATTAGTTTTGCCATGGGCAGTATTGTGAGAGGGATAGGCGTTGGATTGCAAGAAGACTTGTCAGACTGAAGTTCCCTGAAAGCAGTGGTCAGCTGTTGCACAGACTGGTTGCCAGGACAATTTATAGGTGAGGTTACAATGGGAATTGCGCATGGCAGTACTTCATGAGGAATTATCAGGCAGGTTTAGTTACTGTTCTTGCAGGATGGTTATCACTGTGATACAGAATTGTGTGGCAGTTGACTTTTACTGCAGGTTAACTTCTGCAAAGATCTTGTTGGGAATCAAGTAGTCTTTATTAGAAATAAATTTTCCCTTGGTTACAAACCACTGTGAAACTCCCCACATTGCTCTGTCATTGAACATTTTAGGAACACTGCTATATGCTATGTTTTTTCATGCTCCAGGAGTGGCTGTCAAGAGATCTAATGTAGTTATGAATCCTACAGGTGTTTGAATTGGATGGCATATCAACTGATACTCACTTTTTGTTAAGCTGCTAGAATATTTAGATTTTTTTAAAGTAACGCTAAGTTGCTAATGGGCAATTAATGGAAGAGACAGGCACACTAAAGGGTGAAAGATTACTCCTTATTGCTGGGGGTTGTATTACAGTTGAAAGAGGAAAAACAACTGATCAAATGGTGCAGCATGTATTTCTCAGGATCTTGATGCAGAGAGTGATCATAGCAGGGAAACCTGCATTTGAGCAGGCTTAATATTAAGTGAAGTGGATTTGGATTCAGCTGTTTAATGATCTTCTGCACAGCTGAGGCAGAAGGAAGACCAACTGTGAAGAGCCTACTGCAAAACAAAAATAATACTTAAGACTAGAAATGCTGTAACTACTAAGTAATCACTTACAGATCTTCAGTTAGGAATGATATTCTTTAATTTTAGTTAAAGATTTTAAAATAGGATCAGATTGTAATATAGGCTCACGAAGCTTGAGAAAGGAGAACTTTTTAACACAGTTGCTGTTATTCACTAGTCAAGGCACTTTCGCGAGAATTCATCTTAAAATATCATCCTGCATGATTATAAGCCTGAAAATAGTTTCTATTAACATTCGAGTGTGGAGACCATCTCCTTGGGGATGTTTGCCAATCTGCTGTGATGGCTTTATCTGTTGTGGTCAACAATGATATTACACCAGTGTTGTTTGGTCCTGTTCATTTGTCCCTCTGAGCATGGTGGATCACTGTTGGAAGACATGTATTGCACGACCTTCACTAAACAGTTATGTTGCTGATTTCAAAATACTTTATTTAATCACTCATTGGGTTTGAGCAAAACCATGTGTCTTTATTCTTCAGAGGATTTAATTATCTTTTTCAAAGGTTGCCTTCTCAAAGGAAACAGATCTTTTTCCTATCTTCCTTCTGACTGAAGCAAAATTTTAATTTGACCATCTGTTCATTAATAGAAAGTTTATATTTTACATGCCATAGATCCATTGAAAATTGTGTTAATGCTGCATCAAAGCAACCAAATCTATACTTAGTCAAGTGCAAACAAGAAAGCTTACACCAGAGACAAATCACAGCTGTTAACATCCTTTCAGTAGTACAGGTGGCACTGCACCATGGTTATTGTAGAATAAAAATTTCACTTGCATGGCATTCTGTATATGAAATGCACTTAAAAATAAATGCAATGTAATATGAAACTATTTTTGGCAAAGCTATACAATATCTCTCTATATCTCTCTCTCTATTAGTATTTAACAGGCAAAGGCAAGACCGAAGGAAAACTCAACAGCCAGAGAGTTAAGCACTGTACTTTAACGCTTCTACATAATCACAATTGGACATACAAAAGGGTTGATTGACAACTACGTGAATCGTTCCTAGAAAGGCAGGTTTTCACATTTATTAAACATGTACTACTGTAATAGTAACACTGATGTTTTCATCTAATGTATTCCATGTATGCATCTTTAAAGTTTAATTACATTATTGTGGCATCCCTTGTAGCTGGCTATTGTCACCAATCCAGCACTCGAGACATCTTCTACTGTCAAGAACATACCTCGGACTGGTTTTACATATCCAGCAATTCTGTTTCCCATATCGGAAAGCTGAGTTATCTGTTTCATAATAAAACCATTTTTTCCAGAAATCCTTGCAGACATTTTTTTAAAATAGATTTGTAAGAGAGCTGTATCTGAGGCTGATATACTAGTCACAGCTTAAATTCTGTAGATACATATTGAAGCTTAGAGATAGGCACTTGTGTGCAAGAATACCTTGCTCAATATTTTATGTTGACAGACAAGTAATCTTTAGGTTCTTCATTTTATGGACATTAATTGATGTCTGCCCCTAGGTGCTGCTGCAAGTGCTGGACATCACTAACCTTGAAGGATCCTCGGTTGTTGGGTGCTTCTGTTTCAAACACTTTGGTTACATGTTGACAAATTGTATGCTTCAACTTTGCTGTTACATGTGATGGCTGTATGTTGTACTGCCTCATCAGAATGCTTGTATGTAAGGGACAGTTTGATAAGTACTGTTATATGATAGAACTGTTTTATATTTGGAGCATGATTTTTTTTAGGTCTGAAGGTGTGGTTAATTTTTTTTAAACTGTTCTTTGGTAGGGACTCCCTTGATGGTTTAGTGGGTAACTGAATCAGGTGGTGTAGTTTTGACTAGGAAAGTCCCAGGCTTAGTCCCTGCTCTTTGCTAAGTTGCCTAATTTCATTGGAGATGGCAGTGTGAAGTACTATATGGGGTCATGGTTGTACTCAGCTGTGAAGTTCTCCGTTGATGATTAACCAGCTGTCAGTCTGTCTAGGCAACCTTCAGAAGATGACTGAATAATGGAAAGAAAATGAGAATGACCACATAAAATCACAAGATTTTACAGCAAAGAAGCCATTCAGCTCATTATGCCTGTATCTCTCAAAAAGTGTCACTTTTCATTTCCTGCCCTTTCCCGTTACACTCTTAATAATTTCTCTGGGTGAGAAAATTGCTGCCGACACAAACAATTGCACCCAACTTAAGAGAAAAAAGGGAGGATATTAGGAAAAGTAAATTCTGTTCAAAAACTGCTAAATCTAAAATATGGTCTAAATTTTGGAACAAAATATTCTTCCCCACCCTCCCCCACTATATATAGATTTGAATCTTTAGGAATGTGAAAGCAGAAATATTTTTTGGAATGGATCAATGGCATGTTTTAAAAGGTACTGCACCCTATTTTTAACCAGTACATTTTGATAGTATGTGAAAACCACAATCCCCAACTGTTCTCAAGCATATGAAAACCTGCTCAATCATTGTATTGTTGCTTCCTCTTCCTCCCATGCAGTGCATGCAAGGAAAGTATACTTCAATAAAAACCAGGTTTTGAGGTAAAGAAAGGAGACAATTAATTGCATATTTGGCTGAAATTGTTTTCTGTCCAATAAAAACTTTGGGCCAGATTTTAGAATCTGGTATTCCAGATAATATATCCCATCTTATAATAACTATTGGGGAAATCTATCCATTGTGAGTTGTCAGACACAGTGGCAAGCAGGAGGACTGTTTCTGCCCTTGTAAAGAGAAACTCATTTATCAGCTGGATTTCCCCACAATGGAGAAACAAACAGTTTGTCACAGTTAGAGGGGACTGTGTTGGGTAATACATTTTTGGTTGAAAGGGAGGACTCCTCAGTTAATAGACTATGTGTTCAGTGTTCCATCTCCTTGTATCATAGCAGGTGGAAAGAAACATGTAACCATAAATTTCTTTTTTCTCTGGGAGTAAAATTCATGTTGCTGGAATTAATCTTAAAGAAAATCATGCTTATTTACATATTTATTTTGTTGTGCAATATTTACAAAATATTCATTTGCATTGGGTCATATCACAAACACATTTTGAAGCAATGCACTCAATAACTTCTCATTGTTGCACTTTTCCTTGATAATCTACTTGCTTTCCTGTAATCAGAAGAGTCGACCAGCTAGTTAATGTGACTTCATTGGAGCAGATGTTGCTATTTGCTGAATGTAGCACTTGTGGTTCCTGCAGATTGTAAGAGTACAGTATTAGTTTCTTTCCATTTCTGAGGTGGAACCCTGCTTCAAAGAGTTTGCTGGACTCAAGTACTACTGCAGCTCAACTATGAACAATGGATATCTTTGTGAAAGGTGTTTGGCAATTTTTTTTCCAATTAAGCAAATAATAGGGTAAATTATGTTGAAATGCATCAACAAGTTACATTCATTTGGAAAAAGATTTTTGATTCCACAACCTCTTTCCACCAAAAAAAATGCTGAAGCTCATGGCCTTCATGAATTTTACAGACTACCCCCCCCCCCCACCCCCCCTCCCACCACCCCGACATCGAGGGTTTTGCTGGGGTGGGGAGGGGGGGGCCGGAAAATCCCTCTGGGAGAGGGCTGCAAAGCACTCCAATGCTGAGAGGGCATGGCTTGATATTGTCGGCGTCAGCAAGGCCTTGTGGCGGCCCCCATGCCACTCGCTGATGGGACTGCCTTTTAAATATTTAAATAAATTAAAATCATTGAATTAATTATATTCACATTCCCTGTGTCCCAGTGCGATCTTCGTGCCGCTAGCCGACATTCCCAAGCCTTCGGATCCCCATCTGGGGAACTGAAGCGGAACACTGGTGGGGAGAGGGTGAAGTTAAGTTTCTCAGTGTGGGAGGAGGGGGAGCAGGGTCAAAGTAATATCATTGGTGTAGGGGATGGTGGGAAGGGTTATAGTTTAAAGTTTAGGAACTTTGGGGGGAAGGTCAGGTGGACAAGGTAAGTGTTTTGGGGGGCAAGAGGGAAAGTAATTAATTCTATGGTTATTGGGGATGGGAGAGGGAAAAGGTAAATGTTTTTAATATTTTTCATTCGATGTCTCTTGAAAAATTGAAATTGGATGGTAGGGCTCGAAGCCCTTTGAAAATGGCAGCTGATGCCATTGCTGGGTCTGGACAGCCCACCCCTTCCATGTCATCAGGGGGTGAGGGGGGCTGCCCACCCTGGCTATTTAAATGATCCGCCGCGCTTAATATCGCAGCAGCTCCGCGAGGGCCGCCATTGTTTTCACCCCCCGCCAATATCAAGTATAAATTTCAGTCCAGTATTTAAATGTTACCGCATCAGGAATTTCTTGATTACAAGGTAGAAATTACTCTTGAAAAAATTCTTGAGATGAGAATTTGTAGTGAAACTGTAATTATAGTAATCACATTTTTGGGTAGTTCTAATAGAAATTTTCATAGAATATATTTAATCAGGAAATCACTCTTCTCTGTGCTTTTATTTAAAAGTCAAAAAATACTATTTTAAAGGTTTATTGACCTAAAAATAGTTCTGATTAAGTTCTGAAGAAGGGTCACTGACCTGAAACGTAAACTCTGCTTCTCTCTCCACAGATGCTGCCAGATTTGCTGAGTATTTCCAGCATTTCTTGTTATTATTTCAGATTTCCAGCATCCGCAGTATTTTGCTTTTATTATCTGATTAAGCCTTACTGGTCCTGACCTCAGAGTTATTGGTCTGTACATTACAGAGAGATGAGGTATCTTTTCTCCCCACTCCAATTTTTGAATAAAGGACTATGTATTAAATTTGCAAGTAATACATTATTTTGCAGTCTTTTTAATTTTAAATTACGGTATGTTTTAATTGTTCCAAATTACCACAGTTTAAACTGCGGATGGAAGAAAGTAGAAATTTGCCTGGTGTGATCTGGCTGAGAGCAGAAACTCGACGCTTGCTCGGAGATATCTACTAATAAAGCTATTCTGCCAGCTACCAAGTTTCACAAAAGCAAGCAGGGGTATCTATTCCTCGTTATACACTCGACACTTGTATGGTACTAGTTAGTCTTTTGTGGGCAATCCACTGCTCTCTCCTTCCTCTGCACCTCGCTTGTGGTACCTTACCATACCTCTTTCAGTTCTTACATCACTGTCATCTTTATTGGAGTATGTTGGTGAGTAAAAGTTCACATTTGAAAAACCTAGCTGACAGTTGCCGGGTTCAGTTATGAACAAATAGAATGTGGGTTTGCATGTATGGTCTTTACAAGGTCAGGCCTGATGTTTACTGTGCTTCTATGGAAAGGTGCCAAGCTGAGGCCTGGAGCTTCCCTTTTTTGAGGAGGGAAGGACACTCAAGAGGGATAGATACCCCTGCTTGCTTTTATGAAACTTGGTAGCTGGCGGAAGAGCTTTATTAGTAGATATCTCTGAGCAAGTGTCTGGCTTCTGCTTTCAGCCAGATCACACCAGGCAAATTTCTACTTTCTTCCATCCGCAGTTTAAACTGTGGTTATTTTCTTTGTTTGCAAGGTTGTTGACTATCATGATTTTTATTGACCTCTAATGGATTTTGACTTAATCTTACAAATTGATAATATTTATTTATTCCTTTTTCTATCCTGTCACCATTTACTCTTTGCTTCATGAGTGAGAGGGTTGGTGAGTTGCCTAAGAGCTGTACCCATATTTCTGTCTATAACCTTTAAAACTTCACTCGGAAATATGAGAGCAGCTAGGGGTGGCATATCCTTTTGATTTTGATTTTACTTTTAAACTCCTGTTTAATACTGCACTGAATAATAATGGGCTGGAGTGAGAATTTGCTGTTTCACGAATTCTGGTATTTAATCTGTGTGGTACAATATGAGGGGACAGTGCATTGCATTTGGCTCTGTTTCATTTTTTCTGAATATAAAGGCATGTAAAACATTTAATATAATAGTTTAATATACTCTGAATATTTTTCTTTCCAAATTCTCTCTTAATACCTTTTGCCTGTTTTGTCAGATTTTGTCAGGATTTTTTTCCATTTTTCATGTACCTTTTTTAAATTCTTTATTCAAATGAATAGTCTCCCTACCTGTTTCAATAGTACTTCCAAGCAACAGCAAAATTGGAGGAAAAAACATCTTTCGGTCATGATCTGCTATTACTAGCAATCCCTGACGTACAGCAACAACTTCTTATGGAGCCAATACGCATATTTTGTTTCTTTTAAAGAACAATGAACTTGCTTTTTGCATTTTGAATTAGTTGATAGACCCATCTAATTAAGACGTTCTTGAGTCTTGCTCCAGTATAATTTTGGGTTTCTGTGGTTTTTAAACTCTTCCAAAAATTATGTAAATTGCAAAGATCACAGAGCTGATTTAATGGGAGTGAAATTGGTCTTTGGCATTTGCACAAAATGGATATTAGCAAATCAGAAGTAAATAGAAAAGAAAATTGGATCAGGTGTAAAACGTGCGGATGATTCACTGACACCTATTTTGCACTACTGCCGAAGTTCAGTTTCACATCCTATGTCTTTATAGTATTTTTCTGCCAATTGCTTTGGGTGTGAGATTGGGTGGCGATATTGTAAAATCCTGCCCTATGTCAGATTCACTGTCAGGGAGATGGAAAGGGACAAGTGGCTTAAAAGGATAATTCCTTCTGGATCAAGAGGAGCTCATAATCGGTTGACCAAGAACAGTTATTGATGTTGCAGTTTAGATTTTCTTCCTTTGGTGTAGTTCATTCAAGAATGACTCAATAGAGTTTAGATAGACTGAAATGGAAGTGTGCTGCTTGCACCCAATTTTCCTGGGTCAGGTTATTAGCATAGTTACAGATGCAGATTTGAATGAGTGTACACCTGTGGTGAGAGTGCAGCATTGCATGTAAGTGAAATTTAAAGAGCTGGGGACAAATGATTGTACTCTGGAGAGCTTTAGAAAAAATCTGAACCGATTAGCAGTCTTGTCAAGACTGATGAGGCAAGGGACTAAAGAGAAAAGCAAAACTGAAGGGAAAGGACACCCAAAGGGCAGGCATGCCTGTGCAGGGAAGTAATGGAACAGGTAAGCACTCAACCCTTTGATGAATGCTGAAGTGGAAGTGATGCTGCGTGAAGTGCTTTGGGGTTGGAAGGTGGGTGGGGTGGGGTGACTTGTTCTCTGTATCATTGCACAGCACCATTCCCAAGGTTTAATGTTGCAACATACTTTCAAAATGTGGAGCCAAGTTTCAGGCTAGAGAATCATAGAATCAAACAGCATAGAAGGAGGCCATTCAGCCATTGTACCTTGTTGGCTATTTGAAAGCACTATCTAATTAGTCCCACTCCCCTGCTCTTTCATCATAGCCCTGCAGATTTTTATTTACAGCCATGCATTCTAGATCATAACAATTCGCTGCCTGAAAAAGTTTCTCCTGAATTTTCCTCTGGTTCTTTGCCAATTAGCTTAAATTTGTGTCTTGCTGCCCGTGGAAAGTTTATCCTTATTCACTCTATGAAAACACTTCATAGTTTTGAATACCTCAATTAAATCTCCCCATAACCTTCAGAGCTGACCATTATGCCACTAAATGTGCTAGTTCTATGCTATGTGATAGCAGCAGATGTCCTTCAAACATTGTGTTTAGCTGTCTGCTGACAAAGCCTCTGACAAGGTAGTTTCCCATGGTCATTGCTAGCTAGATGAGCCTCCAGAAATGATTGGCATCTTGGATGCATTCAATAAGGAACCCTGCATACCTTCTTTCCTGCAGTGCCACTGAAAGAAGGACACACTATCATTAGGGGGCTACTGAGAAAGCATCAACTACAATGAACAAGCAGGCACCTTCTTGATGCCATTGT
The DNA here is from genome assembly GCF_036365525.1 of Heterodontus francisci. Classification (NCBI taxonomy): domain Eukaryota; kingdom Metazoa; phylum Chordata; class Chondrichthyes; order Heterodontiformes; family Heterodontidae; genus Heterodontus; species Heterodontus francisci. Next base: position 78,473,796 of record NC_090382.1, on the reverse strand, counting down.
GTCTGCTGGCTCAGCTTCAGAAGGAGGAACCGCCACCCGAACTAATTTTCTCATCAAAGTAAGTGAGGGCCTCGATTTATAGCTTCTGCTCCGGATCCGCCTCCTCCCATGTCCACCGACTGCTGCTCTGCTCTGCAGGTGAGGTATGTTTACCTCTATCTGCAGATGCAGATGTGCACGTACCTCCAGCTGAGCAGAGAACATCTTTCATGAAACCTAGCCTGCCTGCCATCCCTCCATAGGTCTTACTTTTCTTCCAGCCATATCATTTAGGGGAATTCCCATTGGGAAACACAAGTCAGTGGGATAAATGTGGAAGTAGAATTCATAACAACTGGCACAAAACCTCATGAGAACCATGCCTACAGGGAAAATAAAACAATAAGGAATGGCTAACACATTTGCCTTTCATAATGACACAGGGGATCCTCCTCTAGCCAAAAAAGAAGGTGCTGTGAGTAGGTGTGAGACCCGGAGACTTGTGTACCTTTGTGCTTCCATTGTAATAAAACAGGTCATCTAAAAGCTGACTGCTGGAAACTAAAGGGAAAAGCTGGAGGGTTAATCAGGACACATCCACTCAGTGAAGAAGGAATCCTGGAGGAGAGCACAACAGAGCAAGCTGTGGCTTTAATTGCAGTAAGAGTGCAACCCAGGAAGTTTACGACTGCAAGTGCAGGAAAAGTTAATAAGATTCCTGAAGGCTATCAGGGTATTGTGTTTGAAGGGAAAGTAACCCCATACCCCTCGAGTGGGGCAAGCAATCCCATAGTAATTCTCAGGGATACAGGGGCCACTTGATCCCTTTTACTGGGAAAAGGCCTGACCTTTCCCCCAGAGTGCAGTGAACACCACAATGGTGGTGAATGGTATTGGAGGGCGGTGTATGTCTGTACCTGTACACCAGGTGCACCTGGTGTGCGACCTAGCTTCGGGACCAGTGACCGTAGGGATTGTCCCTAGTTTGCCTGTGGACGGGGTTGACCTGCTCCTAGGTAATGATCTGGGGGGGGGGGGGGGGGGGGGGTGAAAGTGGTAACCCTCCCAGTAGTGAAAGAAAGACCACAGGAGGTCAGAGAGACGGGGCAGTGGCAGGATACCGTCCCCTGCAGTTTCCCTGAATGTGTAGTGAATCAGGCCATGATCAAACCAGCTCCCCAAGAGGAGACTGAATTAGCACTGCAGGCAGATGACCAGGTCTGTCTACCTGAGACTTTCTTTGGAAAGTTAGAAGACCCAGGGAATGAATTAAATAAATTTTCCCTAGCTGAGGCTCAGCGAGCCGACCCAGTATTGCGAGAGTTAGCACAGGCTGCCTAGTCTGAAAGTGAAGGAGAGGGAGTCCCCGACAGATACTATTTAAAGAATGAGGAAATGGAGTTCTCCTCACAGACCCGAGAGCAAGGAGTGGACAGTAGTTCACCAGTTAGTGGTGCTGCAGAGATACCAGACAGAACTATTAAGAAGGGCCCACGAGACTACAGTGACTGTACATGCCGGTATACGAAAGACTAAAGCCCACATAAAACAGCAGTTTAACTGGCCAAAACTCCACAAAGACGTGGTGGAGTATTGCAGGAGTTGCCACATGTGCCAGGTTGAGGGGAAACCCCAGCCTACAGTGAAACCTGTATTTGTGTTAGGAGGTCCCTCCAGCAGAGGGCTGGTGAACTGTAAGGGACCCCTGCCGAGAACAGGCACACGGCTGGAAAAAGGTTAGACAGGGAAGGGGAAAAAGGTTAGACAGGGAAGGGGAAAAAGCGACCAAGAGGGCAGGTTAAAGGAAGTCCAGGAGGAATCCTGGATGAAAACCCCTACTGTCCGGTGAGCCAACCCTCAAAAATTTGAAAAGTTAGACCCCACATCCTCCTATGCAAATGCAGACTCTAGAAGCCTCCCACCAGAGTTGCTAACAGCATTTACACAATCCTGCAGAGACAAAGAAAGACCTCTAGGGGCAGAGAAACCATGAGGGTGATGCCTCACTTAGTAAGTGCCAAAGGGGCATGCAGCCAAGTCTGCACAAATACCTGCAGGCAGGAGTGTCCCAGAGGACAAAGGGGAGAATAGCAAATAATCCTTCCCATATCAGAAAAAAGAACCAACCATCCCCTGAAGTCAAAAGCCTTTGCATGACTCAGCAAAGCACTGAAAGAGTGTTCAGAATAGACCTGCCCACTACTGACTCTCCTGGGGGAAAAAAATCCAACTCGGGGCTAATTAAACCTCACCATCTTAAAGACACCCTAGCCAGTCATGGAAATGGGCAAACTGAAGAAAAACCTCCCCAAAGAACCACATGTTTGTTGGGATGCCAAAAAGGGCAGTTTAAAGCAACACAGCTACCAAAAAAAGACAGTCTGTTATAACTCTTAGGATTTATGAATGAATGTGAATGACAGAGAGAGAGAGAGAGAGAGAGATGCATGCTTCCACCCCCCCCCCCCCCCCCCCCCCTTATATTTTCTCTCTGGAACTTTTTAAATGAAATCCGCTTTTCTCAAATTGCATTTCATTCCACTGTGTGTGGAGATGTCATGCTGACGTCCCCCCCACCCCCACCCACCAAGAATGAGGCATATTACTTTTGTCGTATGAACATTGATTTTAAACTGTTGCTGGTGTGAGGAAATGACTTGTTGAACAGATCATCCATGACTGGAAAAAAAAACATTTGCATACTAACAGACAGTGCTTGGAGTGACAAAGGGGCTATTCCCTGCTTCAATTTAACCCACAATGGACTTTGAGCACCAGGTATTGTGTGTAAGAAGAGACATTCCAGGGTTGGCTAAGATAAGAGAATCCACAAACAGACGTGGCCAGACCAGCTAGTCACATGACTAACCTGCTTGGCAATCTGGGTTTTTCTGAATTGTACAGAGTTTGAACTGAGAAAGACAGTTTCCTCCTGGAGTGAGAAGATCTCTCCTGTCTGCTCCCATCTCTTTCTCACAAGCCTCTGGACCCACTGTGGACACATGAACTTCAAGAGAGAAAAGTCTCCTACATTGAGCAAGGTTTAAGAAGAATACAGGGCCCCAAAGAAAAGCAAGATCTACCTGCAATCAAGGACTTTACAGCGAGCTCTAAGAACAGTAACCAAAACCATCTTCAGATATTACCTCAAACTTTTCCACTTTATTTCTTCTGCTCTTTTCTGTCTCTATCTGCATGTGTGTATCACGTATGCATGCTAGAATGGGTGCGTCGCGTATCCATAGGCATTAACTGAATCAGAGTTTAAATTTAATAAAGTTCAACCTTTTTTCTTTAAAGCTAAGAAGACCTATTTGGCTAGTTTCTTTGCCTTATAATTGGAATTTAGTGAACAAAGATTCATTCAGGGGGAGCTGAAAAAAGGTGTGTTTAAAATGAAACCCTGTTACGGTAAGACCAGCTGAAGGCTGAGAGGGAACCCTAGGCCCCTTTCTCACCTGGTTATAACACTATAAACAAAATTGAAAGTAGTACTACAGAAAGTTAACGGAAGAGAACAGGGTTTATGATGCAGCCAATACAATAAATCCATGCCTATTGTGTTCCTCAGTTATGTTGCCGGTGCCATTACATTTATTTCGCATAATTTCCCACTTTTCAATGTCCATCTAGTGATTGGCTCTGACAATGCCCTAAGTAATGGGACTGTAACACAAGCAGTTTGCATAAGTCATTTGTGCTGTTACAATCAGATAAGGAGGGGTCACAAGGCTCCCCTCTTGTCCTTCTTATTTAACTGCAACAGGGTTTATTCCTTTTAAAATAGTGGATGTACCTACCACTTCAGTGACTGTTTTACGTTTTACCTTTGCTGTGATTGTAAAAGAACCAATCGGACAGGTTTTCATGAGTTTAGACAAGAAAGAGGTGAGTTTATTGTACTTAACCAAAAACCCGATCTAAATAAAATAATCTATGCTATACTTTCACTCACACACGAGAATCACATACAAGTAGATTACAGAATGATAACGGATAGTTTGGATTGGAACAAGTAAAAATAACATACAGTCTGTGGGATCTGGTAATTCAGTTGTCTTCTGGCTGAAAGTGTAATTCCGAAGTCTCTGGCTGGTAGAAGTACTTTGCAGCTGGCCCACCTGGTCTGGGTTTTCCTTGGAGACAGAGTTGTAGATGGCTTTCTTCCCTGGGGTTTCTGTCTGTAGCAATGGTAGACTTGGATATTCCACAGTTGCAGACAAGTTTCAAATTTGTGATGTTATCTCGAGAGAGAGAGCGACACACACACACAGCTCCCACTGGGGCCTTGTCTGGTTAGCACTTTTCTGCCTCAAAGTCTCAGGAGTTTGTTCTTTTGCAAAAGACTGCTAGTTTTCCACAGATGGGGAGGAAGTTGCATGATTGTCCAGTGTCCTCATTTGTAGTTTAATTAGATTTGAGTGTAGTTATTTTCAATCTCTTTCTCGAGTCTCATTGTGTCAATGTTCACCCGCTGGAGGTATGACTCCACTGTTAATGTTCCAAGATGGCTTTGAATGTTTTGCCAATAGAAGTGAAGCTGTTATCTGACTCCAAATTCATGAGGCCTTCTCCTGGATGGGACCTCGTTAGACATGCATCTCCAATTCAATAGCCTGGAATGTGAGGTATTTCAATGCAAATTGTGATGGCCACATTGGTTGCCAGCTTTTAAAAAGTTAACTGTAGGATCCCAGCTCCTTTTAAAAAGTTTAATGTAGGTTTCTAACTGATGAATTAAAAATCCTCATTTGGTATAGCATGTTTTCTTGACTGCTCTCCCAAAGTTGTAATGTATTTTTTAAGTTCTCCAACCAAGTTGTTAATTCTCATAATTTACATAATAAACAATATAATTTAACCTTACAGTATGATTTCCTGAGCTCCTAGGCTGCAAAGTCTGTCATGACTTTGCCTTTAGAAGAGGTAACAGGAAGATGTTTTGACTGAGTTTATGATAGTTCACCGATATATAATGAGACTGAAAGGGTTGGTGATAGAGGCCTTTTTTAAACATTAAATGTGCTACTAAAGAAATATATATAGCAGATATGGTGCATTATATAAATGAAAAATGTTTGATCTCATGAAGAGCAGTATGATGTCTTTCTGCTTGTTTATCATCTGATGGGAAAATTTGACATTGAGCACTAACCAAGCATTAATAGTTGTTTCTGAAACAGATGCAATTATGTCCTTATTGCTTTTTTTTCTTAAAGGTATCTTGTATCCAGTACTTTGGAAATATTTGTAATAAATAAAGTTTTAAAAATTGTTGGAATGTTTTCTTAATGGATGATCTCACAATCAGGTCATATTTTTATTGACTGTAACATTGCATTACTCTCCAGTATTCATTGATCCACTACAAGGCGGATGGGCTAAATCGCTCACGGTTGAAGACTTTGCTTTATACTTTATGATTTGATTTAAAGTTATTGAGGGTGAAGTTCATCTTGTGCAATACCACAAAAGGGGTGATAGCAAATTTCACCTCCAATGCCTTTAGACCTCTACAGGTGCCTCACTCTAATTGAGGGGACAGACAGCCATTGCAGTACCAAGTTTCTGTCGGTGTCTTCTGTACATTTGTGCTACCTCCACTTTATGTCTCCTTGTCACACCACAACTGAGATTGGGCTTCTGTATACATGTATGTGTGTGTGTGTGTGTGTGTGTCTTTGGAGGTGTCACTGCAGGAAAGAACCCACATCACATCGCATCACTCGTGGAGTGCAGCGAGTGTTCTGGTTGCTCCATCGACTCACCTTTTCTTGATTTAATAAGTGGCCATGTTAACATATTTCAAATTGATACAATTATAGTCGCTTGGTAGTACAGAACTTGAGTATTGCTGAAAAAAGAGACATACTGTCGAACCTTTTCATCTTGCACTCATCAGGACAGACGAAAGAATGCCAAATTTCAAAAGCAGCAACAATTTATACTGCATGAGAAAAGTGTGCTGATTGGTTGGCAAGTCGCGTCTAGTCGAGGTGTTGCCACGGAGAATGCACCAGAGAACTATTGTCACCACACTTTTGTTTAATTCAAAAAAGGCACAACGCCTGGACATGTTCCTTTTGCCTGCAGAGGACACCTCAGTGCTCTTTCGTAATCTCACACAGCTGAACAAGCATTCAGCAGCAAGATGCACCCCTATTGAAAGCGCTCAGCAACTACATACAGGTTAGTTGCTGATTGATCTGGTTACTGCTTCGATTCTACAAGTGGTTAGTGTTAGTTGTTTAAACATGCCAAAATCTATAAGCAGTAATGTGGCAGGTGCTCAAACACTTTTTGCCCATTGTTTCTAGATGCCAATGCTGCTGTATCACATTTCGTGTGGCAGCTTGACATTCATTGTTTGCATGTTGCACACATGTTGCATGTGTTGTGCACCGGACTAGTCAACAAATAGCCCCTGCTGCCCAGTAGCCACCCTTTGCTTTGCTGCAGTGGCTCCAATTCAGCCGATACAGTAGACTGCCACAGAATGTGGAATCACATCTAACGTTATACATGGTGTTCTGAATTTTGCACTGAGCTGCAGAATGGCATAACTGGCATTAAATCAGCTTTGCATGCTGAATGACCTCATGATCCGCCTGCTCTGCATATTTCTTGCAACTGCTCACTGTGTGCAAGCTAATGCTCTCACCAATATGGCATCTAGTGTGATTTGGTCAAAAATTGTGCATGCCTGCTGTGGTTGATATTTTTGTCACCCACAGCACCCAAACAATGGACCCCATCAAGTTGAATTTCGCACCTGTAGTCATTACCCACACAAAATCTGTAACATAGGGCAGGATTTTCACCGCAGGCTTCAGAACCCCACCATCATGGTCAAATGAGGGTCAGAAGTCCCCACGTTGTGTGGAACAGTCACCCAGCTGTGATTTTCCCCAAATAAACCAATTTATGGCCAGAGGGAAGGCTTATCGTACAATTAAGGGTGTGGGGGGGGGTGGTTGGTGGGGCTCTTGAAGCTGGAGGGCCAATAAGAGGCCCTTTGGCACTGAAGAAACAACAGGGTGCCCTTTCAAGTAAGTACCCCAAGATGGAAGAGCCCTCCAACTTTTTTTAACTTTAAATTAAAAAATAGCCCCAGCAGCCAGGCCACTTGTGGAGGGGGAGTTCCACAGAGTGGCCTTGCAACTACAGCTGAATTTAGGCAGGCAGAGAGGGCCTCTAAGCCTGCCTGGAGCACTGGCTCCCCGGTCTGCTGTTGGGATGTCACCTCCAGGCAGCTACACTGTTCCTGATGGCTCCGGGGACCTGGAAGCTGACGGGAAAATTCCAGTTGGCCTCCGACAATAAGCTTTAATAGGCCTTCCGAAGAAGGGTCGCTGACCCGAAACGTTAACTCTGCTTCTCTTTCCACAGATACTGCCAGACCTGCTGAGTGAATCCAGCATTTCTTGTTTTTGTTAATAGGCCTTTGTTGGCAGGTCGCACTGCTGACCCCTCTGGGAAAATGGCCTGGGGGCAGATGGAGCTGGGGAACCGGCATGCTGGCTGGAGGCCGCCTGCCTCCATGCTTGCCCCCGTTGGGGCCTAAAAATTCAGTCCATAGTTTCTACTGTACTTATTTCTCATATTCTAACCACATATATTTTAAGATACAAAATATTTTAACAAAATATAAAATATTTTACATTTCAGATGTTTTCACCTCAAAATATTTGTGTACCTTGTATAGTTATTGCATACTTCTATCTTTTAGTGGTGAATAGCATTTTTCTTATTTAAAAACTATACTGTTTCTCATGCTTAGCGTAGCCTAATCTGAATGAACAGTTCTTGATTTGCAGCAATAAAAACAAGAAATGTTGGAACCACTCAGCAGGTCTGGCAGCATCTGGGGAAAGAGAAGCAGAGTTAACGTTTCGGGTCAGTGACCCTTCTTCGGAATGGTTCCAGCATTTCTTGTTTTTATTTCAGATTTCCAGCATCCGCAGTATTTTGCTTTTATTCTTGATTTGCAGCTCTGTGCCACCAGATGTCCCCATGCTGCTGTTAAATAATGTAGTTACTAAGACTGTCCAAATCTTGCCTTTTAGGACATTGAGGTTTAACCCTGGTTTATGACAGATGTGCTTTTGACATTGTTTTGAACTAATATCTTGTCATCTTTTGATGCAACAAAATACACTGCTCCCACTCACCAATAACATCAATGCATCATTAAAGCTTATGAATGGGAATTTATTTTACTCCAAATTAGCTTTTCTACTCTAGCCCTTTTCCTTAAGGCAGTGCTGATTCACACTGGGGACTGGCTATATGGTGACAGTAGGTATTCTTAAGTTGCTGCTACCTTCCCTCAAAATACATGGTCAGATAAAGCAAGGTAGAAGTATGTTAATTTGTGGTGAATTCATTGTATGCTGTTTATAAAATGACCCAAGTGAACTATACTTTATTGATTTTTACCATTGAAAAGGCAAGTTACTACTGCGATTCCTTGAGGCATAAATATTTAGATAAGTAAAATGGTTAGAATGTAAAACATTTGAGATGTGAATTTTTTTCTAAAAATAGGAGGCAGTTCTGGTGCTTGTTGGGATTTTGTTCACATTTGGGTGAAGTCCCATAATTCGGAACTTTCTTGTATTTGAATAAAGTCCCATTGTTTCTTTAGTGGTAATCTTATATGTCCTGCCATATGAGTGGAAGAAGCGTGATTTGATGAGGAAAGCACTGAGACCTTTCTTCAGAAAGTGGAGGAAATATATTTTTTCTTATCACACTTTTTAATCTATTCTCCATACCAGCTAGCAATAGCATATTACCTCCCATCCATGCTTTCCTTCATTTTCTCACCTTCCCATTGGGAGCACATATTGCTACGCTATGCACTTTCTACCACTTCCCTTGTACAGCATCACTTCCTTCAACAAAAGACTGTTCAGTGGCCATGCCTTCCTTTACCACCACCTGCATGTAGCCTATTTCTGACTTTACAATGTCTATAAAGTGCATCTTCACATATGGCAGATTTGATGAAGCCATTGTCAGATAATTGATAATTCTCTTTACAGAAGAAGGCAGTGCACAACAGGAGACTGATGTCAGCAACGTAATGGGGCAACAACATTGCATAATCTAACCCCATTCAAGGACAGTGCCCTCCAGGTTCAGGGATAGGACTGAGGAGGAGATGTGAGTTGTTGAAGTATATACTCCATTTTATTCAGTCACACAAGCATTGACACACAAGCTGCTATACATCAGCAGCTCTTTGTTGAAACCTGTTCTCTAATAAATTGCGCTGAGGAATTAAGCCCAACAATTTCATCTTCATGTTCTGCAGTAATGGCAAAGGAAGCTGCCCTGGCGTCATCACAACTAGTGTCACCCATCACCTCACCCAGCAGCCCATCTCAGGTTGGCAATCATCAGCACAGACCCATCCATCCTAGGGGATTCAGATTGAGGACAGCACATTAGATGCTGCATAGAGCACAACTGATTGGGAGCAAGAATAATCTCGAGTGTGACACCACTTCCATCCACAACTGCTGAAGCCAGAGATCCAGATCTCTAGTGTCCAGCTTTTAATATAAGGATACTATCAGAGAATGGGAGCATGTCCTAGTAATTTCTGACACATGATGGATGGTGTGGATGTTTCTCAATATGCCTGCCTAGGATGCTTATACATGGCATTGCATTTTTACAGTCAGCCTTGAACTGAGTAACAGCTACAGGGACTTTTGAAGTGCAGCCCCTCAAAGCGGAAGCTGGTACGCCAATCTTAAGTTGGAGAAGTTTAGTCAGGGGATTTCAGAACTTAGAGCCTAGGCAGCTGACCACATGACCGTCAATAGTGGAGCATTTAAAATCAGGGATGCGTAAGAGGCCAGGATTGGAAGAGCACAGAGATCTTGGAGGTTTGTAGGGCTGGAGAGGGTACAGAAAGAAGGAAGAGTGAGGTCATGGAGGGGTTTATAAACAAGGATGAGGATTTTAAAATCGAGATGTTATCGGGTGGGTTGCTAGTGAAGGCCAGCAAGCACAGGAGTGATGGGTTAATGAGATTTAGACCAAGTTAAGATATGGACAGCAGAGTTTTAGATGAGTGTAAGATGGGAAGCCAGCCAGGAGAGCATTGGAATAAATAATCATGTCTAGAGGCAACAAACGCACAGATGATGGTTTCAGCAGCAGATGTGCTGAGGCATGGTTGGAGTCAAATGATGTTATGGTAGTGGAAGTAGGCAGTCTTGGTGATGGTGTGGCTATGTAGTCAGAAACTCATTTCAGGGTCAAACAGAACACAGGTTGCGAATAGTCTTGACCAGCTTAAGACAGTTTCCAGGGATGGAAACATCAGTCCGGGAACAATGTTTGTGGTGGGACCAAAGATAATGTCTTCAGTCTTCCCAAAATTTAGTTGGAGGAAATTTCTGGTCATCCAATATTGAATGTTGGACAAGCTGTGTCACAAATCAGAGACAGCGAAGGGTCCAACGACGTGGTAGTGAGATAGAGGTGAGTGTTGTCAGCATTCATGTGGAACCTGATGTGCCTTTGGGTGATATCACTGAGGGGCAGCATGTAGATGAGAAAAAGAAGTGGACAAGGATAGATCCTTGGGGGACTCTAGAGGTACCAGTGCAGGTGTGGGAAGAGAAACCATTGCAGGTTATTCCCTGGCTACCATTAGAGAGATATGAACAGCACAAAGCTAGGACAGTTCCACTCAACTGGATAACAGAGGAGAGACACTGGAAGAGGATGGTGTGGTCAACTTTGTCGAAGGCTGCAGATAGGTCCAGAAGGATGAGGAGGGATAGTTTATCATGGTCACAGTCACAAAGAATGTCATTTGTGGCTTTCTCCAGGGATGTTTCAGTTCTGTGGCAGGGCTGGAAACCCAATTGGAGGGATTCAAGCAAGGAAAAATTGCAGGAAAGATGGTCACGCATTTCGGAAGCGACAAAGTTCAAGAACTTTGGAGGGAAAAAGAAGTTTGAAAAGACAGAGAACGAAGTCAAGGGTAGTTTTTTTTTGGAGGAGATAGGTGATGACAGTAGATTTGAAGGAGTGGTGGGGAGGCGGACAGTACCAGAACAGAGTGAATCTTAACATGGCACCCAGGAAGGGAATAAAAACAGGAAATGCTGGAAATACTCAGCAGGTCTGGCAACATCTGTGGAGAGAGAAGCAGGCCAGACCTGCTGAGTATTTCCAGAATTTCTTGTTTTTATTTCAGATTTCCAGCATCTGCAGTATTTTGCTTTTATTTTAGCCCAGGAAGGGAAGTTGAGTGACCAATAGTTTGGTTGGAATACAATCGAGGGAGCAGGAAGTGGGTCTCATGGAAAAGATGAGGTTGGAGAGAGAGCATTGCAGGAGATGGGATAGGGTCTAGAGAAAGGTGTGCATTCAGGGTTAGGGCTGTGGGAAACATTTGGGGAATGTTGTTCCGATGGGAAGGGAAGGAAATGGCAGAGGCAATTGAACAGATAGTCTTGATCTTTGTGACAAAAAGGTCACACATTATTGGAGGTGAGGGTGGAGGTGGTAGGGGAGGGTGGTTTAAGAATACAATTTGAGGTGGAGAAGTCAGGGATTATCTTTGCATTCCTGGATGATCTTTGAACAGTTAGCAGTTTTAGAGCACAGCAGGATAATGCTTTAAGTGGTCCTGCCAGATCCGGCGATGGATGGTTAAACCAATTGTTCACCAAAGATGTTCAAGTCTGCACCCTTAGACTTCATGGAGCGGAGATGAGGGGTATACTGGGGAATGATTAAGGCGAGAGAGAGTAATAGTTCTAATAGACAAAAGCATTAAAGGCAGTAGAGAGGGTGTGATTTAGCAAATCAGTAGCTGCAGAAATGTCATGATGAATTGTAGGCCAAAGGTCAGAGTTTGGAATTTAAAAGTGCAGAGGTAAGTGATTTGAGTGAGAGTTTTTTTTCCAGGGGCAGACACAGAAAGAAGTGAGATTGGAAGGGGAAGGGGAATATGGGTAGAGAACAATGCAAGGAAATGATCAGCGATTGCCTTATAAGTGAGAGTAACAGTGGGAGTGAGGCCATATGAGATGACAAGATCGAGGGGGTGGTCATATATGTGGGTAGGAGAGTTTATATGGAGGGAAGATTTAGGGAGGAAAGGAGGGCAGTATATTTAGAGGACAGAGAGCAAGAAGAGTTGAGACGGAGGTTGAAATCACCAAGGCTGAGAAGTCACTTTTGCAGAGGCTAAAGGAGAAAAGAGAAGCAGTGAGAAACTTGGAGTGATATTTGGGTGGGCTGAACAAAACAAGGATTTTAAATGAGAAGCGTGGAGAGTGGATCAAGATGAGATGCTCAAAGGAGGAGAAGTTGCCAGAGGAGTAGGGAGACAGAGCAAGGTGTGATTAAGAGATAAGGACAGAAATTTGAGCTGGGCAAGTGGTGAAAAATATAACCAGGCGGGGAAGATTCATTAAGGGGAAAAAGGTATCATTACTCCTCAGCCATGTGTCCATCAAGGCCATGATGTCAATGTGATCGTCCACAATAAACTCATAGATGGCAAGGGTTTTATTCACAAGTGAACATACAACCTGGAGGGAGATGTGGACAGAAGCAATGATAGCTGATCTACTGGTAAAGTCCACAGGGTCAGAGCTGGGATTTATAAGAGGAACGGGAAGGAGGTTGGTCATTAGTCCCTAGCAGGCGCACAGTGTGGGAACAGCAGGGAGAGAATAGGATGGGGCAATTGGAGTAACTGTTCGTAGGAGGCAGTGATGTGTACCCGATGGGCTTTTCAGAGGATGCCAAGAGAGGCACAGAGGGAAGCTGTAGGATAATTTAAGAGTCAAGCCTGAAATGGCTGCATGAGAGTAGGAAAGATGAGTACTGAAGAATTGGGGTTTCTTAAGAGTACCCGAGGGTGGAGAAAAGAAAGGAGGCATGATGATGGGGTGGGGTAAAGAAAGAGGAAAAGGTAGAGAATAGGGGAAATAGAAGTGATGGGCTTGGGTCTGGTGTGGCAGCCAAAATGCACATCTGAATGGACACGGGGGGGGGGGGGGAACCAAGCTACATAGGCGACTTGGTTACATGTGAGATGAAGATAACAATATTTTAAAATGCTCAGGGTGTAGAGAAGACACACGTGGAAAAATATTAATTTAAAGTCAGAAGTTGATAAAATTGATGTAGTTTGGGTGCAATCAGCAATGAACTGATGTCCAGATGCCAAGATAGGTGAGTGAGACCGGAGTCTAATTCATCGATATGGGTATCAACAAAAATGTAAATATTTCCTGTAACCATATTGAAACCACTGTTGCTGGTACCTAGCCTGCCACATGAAGGCAAGCCAGCCACTGGTGCCTGTGGATAGATCCCATGGGAATCACTGCTGAGAAATCAGGATGGCATATCATAAGTCATATGATTCAAAATACATTAATTCTGCAATTGTCATTGCTGATGGACTGAAAGCCGCAGGGAGAAGTCACTGTTCCACCCACCGTTGCTCCAACCCCTGGCTGTGTTTTGACTATGAAGCAGCCTGAGACGGAAGCAATTTCTTCAGCGACAGTCTTTACTGCCTAGTTTTCAAACATAACCGGCTGGATTAGGGAAGAAAGGAAATGAACAATCCAGGTGCAATATCGATTTCAAGTTGCAGCGCAAGCATCCAACGCAGCAGCTCTCGAAATGAAACAAGGCAAAATTTTAAAAACATACAGTGAAACACTAAAAAAAATGCTTAAAGTATCTGACACACTTCGTCCTCTTTCATTTTTTTGTCAATTGCTAATCCTTTTTTTTAAACTTAAGATTCAATTAATATCCTCCTCCTGAGGGCCCCGGTTCCTTCAGCTCCCAGGTCTCTTTCTGGTCATTAGGTGAATTCAGAGCATTCGCAGCTCGTTCAGATATAAACAAAACCTATTGAGATCTTCGGCTTTTTCTTCTTTTAATGTTGTATGCAGATATGTATGAGGGTCTTTATTGCCATCCTAATCCCTGAGTCACAGCTGATTTCCAGGGATAGGCACTGACATGTTGCACCACGGACATTTGACAAAATTATTGACTCAGCCATGGACATGGGGGCAATTGATCTGTATATAAAGTGTATAGCAAATCTAATGCCATCAAAACAGTTCTAATTAAAACACATTTCTCCCTATAAAAAAGCAGCTAAGCATATGAACATCAATGGACAGCAGCACAACTGTATTAGCTCGATAGCAAGCAAAATAGTATGCAATGCCAATGTCAATTACTTTTTGTTGACAGAATAGAGCTAGCTACATCATGTCACGGGGTGGTAGATGGACCTTATCGGATAACCTCTGTGGATTCACACTGTGTCAGGAGTGCAAATTCATCCAATAAACCATAACATTCAAGGAGAGGATTGTTATTGTGGTTATTGAGGTGAGCCAGTAGAAAAATCAGCAATAGGAAGACGGACCATTTCTCACACTGCAACTGTCAGAAGACATTTTAACCCGTGATGGTCAATATTTGTGCAACTTCTCCACCTGCTTGTAATATTTGTCTGAAGACAGGGCAGCCAACAAAATGGCAGTGATCTCCAAATCAGGAAGAGTTTTATAGGATGGAGAAGATAGTGTGGAAGTGAGCAGAAAGGCATGGCACTATGCTTAATGGGAAATATAGCCAAGTTAGGAATAGTAGCTTTGCTGAGCTTTGATTTTAAGTGGCAGAAACCACAATGAAATAGTTAAAAGTAAAGGCAGAGCGTGTGAGACTGTAAAGACTAGCCGACACTGGTAATTGCAAGGACATCTGTTCTTTATGGCCTGATTGTGTGATTCCCTGTGGTTTGGAACAAATGGACTCCTGTGAATCAAATGATGTCCATCCCTGTGTGAGTGATAAGGAGTGCTAGGTCCCTCTTATCTTCGTGAGCTGCCACTACTTGTAGCTGCAGACTGCACGAAACACTCAGGAATGTACACCTAATAGAGATAGCAGGATGCGCCGCAATTACTTGTCACAAGGTAGAAACAGAACTCATGATCAATGTAGGGAGTGAGACCAGAATGTTTATTGATGATTCCTATGCTCTTGCTAATTAGCTTGCTTGTCCGCTTTGTTTTATCTTGCTGGTACAAAACAATATTTTATTAGTAACAAGTATGTATTGAGAATGGAGTGTATTGTAACCTCAGTAACAGATGTACTGCATGTCACCACGTGGGTGAAGTCGAACTGTACCGCACTGATTGGTTAAACAAGGAGGTGTAGCATGAATCTTAATGTATGAACAGTAGTACCTGTATCACAAACTTTACTTACTCTGGTGGACCCGACAGACTCTGGGGTGGAGTCAGTGTCGTTGCATTAGAGTAAGTCAGCCGGCTAAATGCGCAAACAAAGTAATTGATTTTACCTACACATCCGACTCGGTATATTTACTGAACCAGACTGAAGGCAAAAAGAACTCAGATTTACATTTTGGTGTCAGAAGTGGATCTCAACAGATGACCGCCGATCATCAGCGAAATCAGAATCAGACTGGTCTTGGACGGAAAGAGAGGAAATGGGCCCCCGACGTGAGTAGTTGATATATGACCATGTCGGTTTTCCTCTGTCCCGTAGTCCGATAAAAGTTTGATCACTCGCTGATGGTCAGGTAAGATCGTCTGGACAAGATCAACGATCAGTCTGGCGGATTAGAAAGACAAAGTTCAGTCGATGTAGGTACGACTGAGATGTTATATCGTTAGGTCAGGTTCAGTCTGTTTCTTTAGAGGGCGGCTGATGGGAACTGAGGTTAAAGTTTTATTTTAGGTCAGGTTTAGTCGGTTAGTTTAGACTACGGCTGATGGGAACTGAGGTTAAAGTTTTATTTTAGGTCAGGTTTAGTCGGTTAGTTTAGACTACGGCTGATGGGAACTGAAGTTAAAGTTTTATTTTAGGTCAGGTTTAGTCGGTTAGTTTAGACTACGGCTGATGGGAACTGAGGTTAAAGTTTTATTTTAGGTCAGGTTTAGTCGGTTAGTTTAGACTACGGCTGATGGGAACTGAGGTTAAAGTTTTATTTTAGGTCAGGTTTAGTCGGTTAGTTTAGACTACGGCTGATGGGACTGAGGTTAAAGTTAAAGTTGGTCGCGACTGAAGGCTTAAGCAGGTTGTTTTAGAATGGCTGAGGTTAAGGTTTTATTTGTATTTTTAGGTTCGAATAAGATAATTTGTGAGTAACATACTGTGTGATAAATATCCGGATAAAGGGAAAGACTTCAGACAATTATCGGCAGCCTTAAATAAGAAATTAGGAGACCAATGGCCCTTAGGGGGGACAAAAGATTTGGAAGTGACTAAAAAAAAACCCAAGAAAAAAAATCTGGAAACAAAATAAAGGCAATAGGGCCAAAGAATTAATTGGATTATGGAGACAATATTGTCAGGAGAAAAAAAATAGAATCCTCCTATCAAGTTGGCAAGAAAACACCCTTAAATTAGGAATACCGATTAGTGAAGGGGGAAACCAAAAGACTCTAAAAATTCTGTTGATCTCAACATTAACTGCGCCTGTTCGTCTCCTTGTGTGTGGTTCGTCTTTTGTTTGTATCTATTTGTTTTCTTGTGTCTTGTTCGTTTTCTTTTGTTTTAATGTTGCTTGATTCATAGAAAAGAACTAGGGTTTGAGAAAGTAGAAGGAAGAATGGGCTTGACGGCTTGTAAAGAAGAAGGGTTGCCCCCGGGGACAAGTAAACCATGTCCTCTGGAGAAAGGCGACCCACGTCCGTTTGCCCACTCGAGAAAGACGCAGAAGCGCCACGGTAAAATATGTGTTTTTAAAGATAGGTATGTTTTAGAGTAAAAGCAAGTTACTGTATCTTTGATTTGAGTGTGAGAATGTTGGAAGCTTCCGCGATGGAATTGAATGTCTGGGATGTACAGCTTGTATTCTGTAAAACTGGCTGTCGTTAACTCTTTGTTGTCTGGCCTTAATGATGAGAGAATGAGTCTGTTACTTTTTTTATTTTTACAAGTGTATATTTTGTGGGAACCTTGAGTCATGTTTTGGTTGTGAATTAGTTGAACCTTGACATCGGGACAGGGAATTTTGAAAGAGACTTGGTATTTTGAATTCGTAACCCATTACAGAAATCAATTTTCGAAGTTGTTTGGAATTGAATGAGTGTGAAAAGTGATTGTTGAGTGTGTTCATTTCGATTTAGTGTTGTGCACCCAGGAATGGGATATAAAATTGAATTATATTTTAAGTTAAAATTTTATTTTGATTTTAAAAGCTGGTTTTGCAACTGTGAAAAGGCAAGGAACAATTTTGTAAGAGATAAGCTTCAGCCTTGAAGGTCTGAAGATGTTTGGCAGAAATCCAATTTGAAGTTTACCACTCCTGCTTTAATTGGAGTTCCAGTTTAAAATCTGTTCTAATTTTTTTTGGAGTTTAAATTAAAGACATGTTTTACTGACTGTTTTAAGTAGCAAATGTCAGGAATTGGATATTGTTTTAAGGGAGAGAAGGATAAACAAAGGAGATATAGGAAAGATTCTGTGTGTTTAAAGTTTGTTTAAGAAGCTGGTGTTAAATATTTTGTGTTAAGAATGTTAAATAACTTTTTCTTTAGTTTTTGGTTTTATTACAGTCATTTGAAAGGCACCTGAAGAATGAACAAGAAAATGACGTAATTTACCTATCTTTTAAAATAAGCACGTGCTATTCTGTTCTGTGTGTAGTTAATAAGTAGTATAAGTTAATAAGTCTGAATTGAATTAATACTATTAAGGTTAATTGACCTGTTTAAGTTGAAGAACTGGAAATTTCATTTGTTGCCACAATGAACTTTCAAGTTTATTGTGTCATGTTTTGGAGGAGTCTTCGGTTCCGGACAGAGGACTCACTCATATAACATTGGCAGTTTTGATTTTAAATATTATTGCAGTGAATTGGAATTTGGAATCATCTTTGTTAAAAAAAAATAATCCTTGGATTAGAAACCTCTTATAAAAGATGAAAAAATAAGTTTGGAAACAATTGGAGTTTAATCTAAAATGCTGTCTTTCCTGATGGAGATGGTTTCCTTTGAAGTTGATAATGTTACTAAAGATTTTGTTGTTTGAAAATCCTAAGGATAAAAAAAAACATTTAAAAAGTTTAGTTCTTTTCCATTAAAACAAAAGGGTTACGTAAAGCGACACAGCGGAAAATGCTTTGCTCCGCCCCCTTGGAGACAAGCAAGAAATTAACCCTGCTGCAACCATCCTTATCAATGAGACACAGTGCTTGAGAAGGAGAGATAGTTGCAAGCACTTCTGTCTTTAACGTACAAAAAGTACAACCAAGTCTGAGCATAAGAAATTGGAATCAATAAACAAAATTTAATTGATATGAGTAGTTATTTAAAGTATTCAAAGGGAAATTTATTATTATTTGAATTTGGAACAATCTGAGATGTTGAAAATCCAGTTTAATTTGGCAAGTTATTTAAGGAATTAAAATGTCATCTAAGGTTAAAAAAACATAAACAATATACACTAATGTCTGGAATCAAATGGAAATGTTCGATTTCTGTTATAAGGAATTATTAATATTAATTGTAAAGGTTCTCCAGGGCTCAAAATGAAATAGAATTATAATTAATGGGAATTGGCAATCAGATCTGGCTGATGCAAGCGCTAATAAAGGAATTCTGGGAATAAACAAATAGTGAAATAAACAGCTAATTTCTAAGAAGCCTCGAATTTACCAGTGAAAGTCAGGAAAGTGTAGATAAGACTAGCAATTGAGAGTTTTCTCTTGGAGATATGAGTTTTTAGGAGAGCTACAGTTGAAAGTCTGGCCATAACCTGAGACATCAGAACCCTGCAGGGGGAGGTAAGCAAAGATCTCAGATAGACACCACCAGCAACCCCCCCCCCACCGCCCCCCTTTTCCTCACCGCTGATATTTGATCTTTTGATAAGATCACCTGAGAGTTCAGAATATGCGGCATGACAGTGGGATACCAGTGCAAGTGTGCAGATGTGATTTGTTATTTGGAAAGCAACGGAAGCATTTGTGGCATTTTCAACTTCAAAGGCGAGCAACCCTAACGATACCAAAAGGATTGAAAAAAATAGATTAAAATGGAGTGTGGTTTTTTTCCGATCAGAGAAGAGAAAGGTTTTGTAAAGTGACGCAGCTGAGACGATTTTGCTCCGCCCCTTGAAAAAAAAACCACGCTGCAGCTGCTGTTTTTCCATTTAATCCACCACACAATTTTGCATTGCTGAGAGTAAAATTTATACATATTGGACATTATTAAATTTGAAATTTCTAAATTGACAGATAGAATTGGACAAATTAACCCATTGGGCTCAGGGGCAGAGCCACAATGGATTCTTTGTGGGTTGTTTTTAAGCAGGTGACGACAGGCCATGTGAGAATTGATGCCACAGCAAGAGATCCAGCAGCTTTGAGAATTTAAGACCTTAATTGCAGACATCAAATATCACAGCATCTTTATCAATGAGACAATTTTCAGCATCTGCAGTATTTTGCTTTTATTTTAGTGGACAATTTAATCTACCAGGTGTGTCAGATTTTGACAGCAAAGGCCCTCAAGGGACCTTTTGTGTCAAAATTATTGGGGGGGGGGGTGTACAAGGGAAGGAGCCAACAATCAAACCAGCATTCAAAATTTATTAAATGGACAACAAGCTCCAATCACCACGATTACCCCCACATTTTAATTACTAACGAGTAAGGTTACAACCCAACAGCCACAAGTGACTGGTCTCCCTTGCCCGGCCTTGACTACAGGACCAGAAAATGGACTTGCGATAATAAAGCTAATAAAATTGTATATGATAACATAAAACTTGAGTTGGTACCGGTAATATTGAATATCTCAGATATCCAGCTACCTGGCTGGTGCCCTAAGACCCGAGAGTTGTACAAGGTATTACTGTAACAATTGCTGAGACAGGAATTTGGTAATGAGGGAATAATAAAGGGAAAGAGACATAAACATAGCTTAGTGAATAACGCAGCCACAGTCCTTAATACGGGAACTTCAATTGTCAATACTATAGATTTGGAAAATGTGGACCAGAATGTTAGAACACTTAGTCAGCTAGTAAAGGATATTTTGAAAAAGGAACAAAAGGGACTGAGTGGTGTAGCTAAAGTAGGAAAGACTTGATGAATACGGTGACAGGAAGGGCAATGAGGTTGCCAGGGGATGTCATAGCAGGAAATAGGACCCGCAAAAGAAAGGGTTAAAGATTTGTGAAGGAGCTGTGCAGACAACTGCACAAGGTGAGGCAGGAGGTTCTATAGAAACATGATAAAAGAAAACCCCAAGGCCTTTTACGCGTATGTCAGAAATATGAGGATGACTAGGGGGACCATAGGTCCGGTCAAGGACAATAGCGGGAGACTGTGTGTTGAGCCGGAAGAGATAAGTGAGGTTTTGAATGAGTACTTCTCTTCGGTATTTACGAATGAGAAGGGGTGTATTACTGAAGAGGACGGTGTGAAACAGACTGGTAAGCTCGAGGAAGTGCTCGTTAGGAGGGAAGATGTGTTGGGGTTTTTGAATAACTTGAAGATAGACAAGTCTCCCGGGCCTGACGGGGTATATCCAAGGATGTTATGGGAAGCAAGGGATGAAATTGCAGAGCCGCTGGCAATGATCTTTTCATCTTCTCTGCTGACGGGGGTGGTACCAGGTGATTGGAGGGTGGCAAATGTTGTGCCCCTGTTCAAGAAAGGGAATAGGAACAACCCTGGGAATTACAGGCCAGTTAGTCTTACTTCGGTGGTAGGCAAGTTGATGGAAAAGGTGCTGAGGGATAGGATTTCTGAGCATCTGGAAAGACACTGCTTGATTCGGGACAGTCAGCACGGTTTTGTGAGATGTAGGTCTTGCCTCACAAGCCTGATTGAATTCTTTGAGCAGGTGACCAAGCAAGTGGATGAGGGTAAACCAGTGGATGTGGTGTACATGGATTTTAGTAAGGCATTTGATAAGGTCCCCCATGGTAGACTTATGGAGAAAGTCAGGAGGCATGGGATAGTGGGGAATGTGGCCAGTTGGATTAAGAATTGGCTAACTGATAGAAGGCAGAGAGTGGTCTTAGATGGTAAATACTCAGCCTGGAGCCCAGTTACCAGTGGCGTGCCGCAGGGATCAGTTCTGGGTCCTCTCCTGTTTGTGATTTTTATTAACGACTTGGATGAGGAAGTCGAAGGGTGGGTCAGTAAATTTGCAGATGATACAAAGGTTGGTGGAGTTGTGGATACCGAGGAGGGCTATTGTCGTCTGCAAAGGGACTTGGATAGGTTGCAGTGCTGGGCTGAAAAGTGGCAGATGGAGTTTAACCCTGAAAAGTGTGAGGTCGTCCATTTTGGAAGGACAAACATGAATGCAAAATACTGGGTTAACGGTAGGGTTCTTGGGCATGTGGAGGAGCAGAGAGACCTTGGGGTCTATGTGCATAGATCATTGAAAGTTGCAACTCAAGTGGATAGGGCTGTGAAGAAGGCATATGGGGTGTTAGCGTTCATTAGCAGAGGGATTGAATTTAAGAGCCGTGAGGTGATGATGCAGCTGTACAGGACCTTGGTAAGGCCTCATTTGGAGTACTGTGTGCAGTTCTGGTCGCCTCATTTTAGGAAGGATGTGGAAGCCTTGGAGAGGGTGCAGAGGAGATTTACCAGGATGTTGCCTGGAATGGAGAATAAGTCTTACGAGGAAAGGCTGAACATTCTAGGCCTCTTCTCATTAGAAAGGAGAAGGATGAGGGGTGACATGATAGAGGTTTATAAGATGATCAGGGGAATAGATAGGGTAGACAGTCAGAAACTTTTTCCCCGGGTGGAGCAAAGCGTTACAAGGGGTCATAAATTTAAGGTGAAGGGTGGGAGATATAAGGGGGATGTCAGGGGAAGGTTCTTTACCCAGAGAGTGGTCGAGGCATGGAATGCCTTGCCCGGGGAAGTTGTTGAGTCAGAAACTTTAGGGACTTTCAAAAGGCTTTTGGATAGGTATATGGATAAAGGAGAATGATGGGGTATAGATTAAATTGTCCTTGACAGAGGACAAAGGATCGGCACAACATTGTGGGCCGAAGGGCCTGTTCTGTGCTGTATGTTCTATGTTCTATGTTCTATGATAGAGGAACAGAGTAGTAGGGGCATGGAACGCCCTGCCTGCAGCAGTAGTAGACTCACCAACTTTAAGGGCATTTAAGTGGTCATTGGATAGACATATGGATGAAAATGGAATAGTGTAGGTCAGATGGTTTCACAGGTCGGCGCAACATCGAGGGCCGAAGGGCCTGTACTGCGCTGTAATGTTCTAAAAAAACTCTAAAACAGACAAAGGTGCCTGTTGTGGGAGACAAAGTAATGGTAAAGGGAAGGGCCGATAGAAATACATGGTCCCAACTGAAAAAATATAATCAAGGGAATAATGGTAGTATTGATAGGCATTTGGATTATTATTAGATGGGTTACTAACTGGGCAAGGATTGTGGGGAACGAAACCTGAGCACAACGGGACCATATAGATAATTTCGAAAGAGTAGAGATGATAAGAATATAAATTAACTCCTGGATTCCCCAGGACATGTTCGGTCCCCACAGGTAGACATGTATCCCTCATCGGGGGATACTCACAACATGGACAAGTACTAACACCTGGTGACCACCAGGGCAGTGTGTTTAAATTACAGATATAACCACTAGTGGCGAATGGGAAAGAACCGGACTGCAGTGGCTGTGGGGCCTGAAGAACAAAGACCCGGTAATGGATGCACAACGGATTAATGAAAGGAATATTAATATGGACTATATGAACTACGGGGCATTGCACAACATGTTGGATGGGAAGTGTGTACGGTGTTCCACAGACGACCGTGCTAACTGCGTGACCAGACAGAAAGGGGAAGGGGTAACTGAGAGCTGTGTCTTTGGAATTGTTTGTGCCCCTCCCATTGGGCAACAGATGATAAGGAAAGTTGAAAGGAACATGGATGTCTGTGGGTACATCGAGCCCAGGGGAAGCGTTGTATGATAATGTTAAACATGAGATTGTGCCTGTCCTGGTTAATATCTCAGGGATGCAAATGCCGGGATATTGTACGGAACAGGCAAGAAATATGTATAGTGTATTAAGTAAGATTGTAATGCAGCAGGCTGCCGATGCCATGGGTGCCGTCAGATTTCGAGGTCAGAATCAACTTTATAGGACAAGGAGAGGGATAGTTAATGACGTTGCTACCGGATTCAATACCGGTGCCTCCATAGTAAAATACAGTTAATACTGGCCATAATATGGGGCATACTAGCTTGCCGTTCATACAGGCGATATGTGCAGCGAAGGAGGATGAAAACCAGAGCAAAGGCAAGGGAGACAATTTGTCTATCTAGAAATATTATTTTAGTAACCAGTAACATATAATATTAGTGAACAGTGACATTTCAAATAATGAGAGTGTTTGTAGTACATACAGTTCGTGAATGTTAGAACAAATTCGAGAAAATTCGAGGCAAATTGATGCAAGACAGGTGCCAGTTTGGATCAATGACACCCAGTTGGAATACTTAACTAGTCACACAAATGATAAAATTACCAGGTGCCAAAACAGAAAACTTAAAGTATGGAAAGATCAGGAATGTGTAAATACAGGATCTATGAGTATTGGAGTAGTGTTGGGAATACCTGTAATTCTGAGAGACAAGTTAGGGATACAATTATACAAAGTAGAAAATACAGGAGTGATAAGGGGAAAAGATTACATAAAATACAATGATATTTTACCCTATGTTATGGAAATTGGAAAAGAGGTAATTGGAACAATATTGTCCATTGTCTGAGTGTAGTCTGGAAAACCAGGTGGTCATACGTCCTCATCCTAAATATAAAACGGCAGAATCAAAATGTGGGTTTAATGCCACTGTAAATTACACCATGGAGACTAGGAAAGCATTGTCAGAGCTAACCCATGTGGCCTATATGGGAAAGGGGAGATATCGCTTAACCACCACAGCGAAGGAGTACCAGTATGGACATAAATGGACTTGTCCGGTGAGCAACAGTACATTTTGGTTCAACCCACAAATACCAACCTGAGTAGGGAAGATGGAGTTGGTACAGATACATAAGCAAAAGACAGAAACAATAACTGTGACAGTAAGTATTAAGGAGGATTTGACTATTCAGCCATTGCCCACACGCTTGGGTAAGGAGAGACAGCAGCTAGAAGTCATTGCTGTAGTGTACTACAATTTGGAACAACAGTCGAAGATGCAACAAGATGAGATTGACGAGATAAATGATTCTACCTGGCAGGAGGACTTATGGAACTGGGGGTCAGACGTGCAGATACACCCCTGGTTTAGAATTATCTCCCATGTCCTGATAGTGGTTTTGGGTATCATGGTGTTATATGTGACCTACTTAATTTGGCAACTTTAGAAATTAATTAGGCGATGCAAGAGGATGTATGAACACAGGTTGGACAGCTACCCGAAAAAGCAATTAGTGTTCGAACTTGCTCTGTCAAAGGAGGGACAATAGTTATGCCATAAAAGGGTAATTGTATAACCTTTTCATATATACTTAAAATGAATTAATGAATGATCAATGTACTCTAAGATGTTTGTACAATCGAAATTGTAATTGTATAAGTGTACCACCTTTTATATTGTAAACGAGTAACTGAAGCCCTTGCAAAACTTATGCCTTTACAGAGTTCCCGCAGGCCCCTATTATGGCACAAGCAGGCAACGTATTGAAAGCGACCCCTCTGGGTGTTGAAGGCTGTTTCTAGACAAATAGAGACCATTAAAGGCACCTAGGTGGGATCAAAGGAATGATTTTTTAAAATGTTTTGAAGAATCAAAGGGGGGACTGTGAGAACAGAATTTAGATTTTAGAATTTTTAAGAACAGAATTACATGGGAACATTTAAGATGAAACAATTAATCAATCATGTATTGCTAACAAGCTAGCTTCAGTGCTGCAGGGAGGGACAGCTTATCAGAAATGACTTCATAACTTCAGGGCTGCAGAGGCAACTTGGCCTTGCAGCTGGTACAGCAAGAGAGCGAGACATTGTACTTCAACAGCACTCTTCTTATCACCCAGACATGACAATCCTAGGGAACAGTTAGAATGAAAAACATACTGACCAGGCTAATACACGCCCCCTTGTTAGAGGGTGGCTCAGCCTACCCTTCTGATTCAGCAGTTGCTGAGTTTTTTCTTTTATATTTGCTTTTATATTATACTGTTTAAATGTTATTTGAGTAAATAGATCCATATAATCCTAGTGAATATATAAGTTGATCAGTAGAGAGAAGGTTATCATAGAATGATAAAAGGGGGGAATGTGGAAGTGAGCGGAAAGGCATGGCACTATGCTTAATGGGAAATATAGCCAAGTTAGGAATAGTAGCTTTGCTGAGCTTTGATTTTAAGTGGCAGAAACCACAATGAAATAGTTAAAAGTAAAGACAGAGCGTGTGAGACTGTAAAGACTAGCCGACACTGGTAATTGCAAGGACATCTGTTCTTTATGGCCTGATCATGTGACTCCCTGTAGTTTGGAACAAATGGACACCTGTGAATCAAATGATGTCCATCCCTGTGTGAGTGATAAGGAGTGCTAGGCCCCTCTTATCTTCGTGAGCTGCCACTACTTGTAGCTGCAGACTGCACGAAACACTCAGGAATGTACACCTAATAGAGATAGCAGGATGCGCCGCAATTACTTGTCACAAGGTAGAAACAGAACTCATGATCAATGTAGGGAGTGAGACCAGAATGTTTATTGATGATTCCTATGCTCTTGCTAATTAGCTTGCTTGTCCGCTTTGTTTTATCTTGCTGGTACAAAACAATATTTTATTAGTAACAAGTATGTATTGAGAATGGAGTGTATTGTAACCTCAGTAACAGATGTACTGCCCGAATCTTAATGTATAAACAGTAGTACCTGTACCACAAACTTCACTTACTCTGGTGGACCCGACAGACTCTGGGGTGGAGTCAGTGTCGTTGCATTAGAGTAAGTCAGCCGGCTAAATGCGCAAATAAAGTAATTGATTTTACCTACACATCCGACTCGGTATATTTACTGAACCAGACTGAAGGCAAAAAGAACTCAGATTTACAATAGTACTTCAGAAGAGTCACGTAAAACAGAAAAGCAGAGTGGGACAGGAAGGGACAGAGAGATTAACGGTAGGTAGCCAAGATTAGTTTATTCATCTTGACAGGCTGTTAAACTAGATCCTGGATTCTGAAATACAGAAACAACAGAATCTCTTGTGGACAGAATGTCATTTACTCACCAAAGCCAGTGACAAAATTAGATAAACACAATTACAAACAAAGAGTGCCCTTCAGTTCCTCCAATAAAGCGATTCTCTTAAATTCACTTCTGTCTATATCTCAGTTTATCACTGTCCATTCCGATTCAGTTCTGACAAGATAATTATTAACAAAATGCTTTTCTGCAAAAGTTGAGAAGTTGTTACTGCATATATTATTCAATTACAAAATGTTTAGTTACTATTTGCAACATTGAACTCCAGACGAACCAATTTATGTCCAAGCCAAATCTCTTACCTGTTAGCAAAGGTGCACTTATAACATACTGTGCCTCAGGGTAGACGCGCTCGGCCAGCTTCTGGAGCCTGTTCAGAGCGACTCGAGCAAAGACTTTCCCCACTATGCTGAGCAGGGAGATTCCACGGTAGTTGTTGCAGTCACCGCGGTCACCTTTGTTTTTATAGAGGGTGATGATGTTGGCATCGCGCATGTCCTGGGGTACTGCTCCCTCGTCCCAGCACAGGCATAGCAGTTCATGTAGTGCTGAGAGTATAGCAGGCTTGGCACTCTTGATTATTTCAGGGGTAATGCTGTCCTTCCCAGGGGCTTTTCCGCTGGCTAGGGAATCAATGGCATCACTGAGTTCCGATTTGGTTGGCTGTATGTCCAGCTCATCCATGACTGGTAGAGGCTGGGCTGCATTGAGGGCAGTCTCAGTGACAGCATTCTCCCTGGAGTACAGTTCTATAAAAACACCCTCTATAAAAACAAAGGTGACCGCGGTGACTGCAACAACTACCGTGGAATCTCCCTGCTCAGCATAGTGGGGAAAGTCTTTGCTCGAGTCGCTCTGAACAGGCTCCAGAAGCTGGCCGAGCGCGTCTACCCTGAGGCACAGTGTGGCTTTCGTGCAGAGAGATCGACTATTGACATGCTGTTCTCCCTTCGTCAGATACAGGAGAAATGCCGTGAACAACAGATGCCCCTCTACATTGCTTTCATTGATCTCACCAAAGCCTTTGACCTCGTCAGCAGACGTGGTCTCTTCAGACTACTAGAAAAGATCGGATGTCCACCAAAGCTACTAAGTATCATCACCTCATTCCATGACAATATGAAAGGCACAATTCAACATGGTGGCTCCTCATCAGAGCCCTTTCCTATCCTGAGTGGTGTGAAACAGGGCTGTGTTCTCGCACCCACACTTTTTGGGATTTTCTTCTCCCTGCTGCTTTCACATGCGTTCAAATCCTCTGAAGAAGGAATTTTCCTCCACACAAGATCAGGGGGCAGGTTGTTCAACCTTGCCCGTCTAAGAGCGAAGTCCAAAGTACGGAAAGTCCTCATCAGAGAACTCCTCTTTGCTGACGATGCTGCTTTAACATCTCACACTGAAGAATGCCTGCAGAGTCTCATCGACAGGTTTGCGTCTGCCTGCAATGAATTTGGCCTAACCATCAGCCTCAAGAAAACGAACATCATGGGGCAGGATGTCAGAAATGCTCCATCCATCAATATTGGCGACCACGCTCTGGAAGTGGTTCAAGAGTTCACCTACCTAGGCTCAACTATCACCAGTAACCTGTCTCTAGATGCAGAAATCAACAAGCGCATGGGTAAGGCTTCCACTGCTATGTTCAGACTGGCCAAGAGAGTGTGGGAAAATGGCGCACTGACACGGAACACAAAAGTCCGAGTGTATCAGGCCTGTGTCCTCAGTACCTTGCTCTACGGCAGCGAGGCCTGGACAACGTATGCCAGCCAAGAGCGACGTCTCAATTCATTCCATCTTCGCTGCCTTCGGAGAATACTTGGCATCAGGTGGCAGGACTATATCTCCAACACAGAAGTCCTTGAAGCGGCCAACATCCCCAGCTTATACACACTACTGAGTCAGCGGCGCTTGAGATGGCTTGGCCATGTGAGCCGCATGGAAGATGGCAGGATCCCCAAAGACACATTGTACAGCGAGCTCGCCACTGGTATCAGACCCACCGGCCGTCCATGTCTCCGTTATAAAGACGTCTGCAAACGCGACATGAAATCGTGTGACATTGATCACAAGTCGTGGGAGTCAGTTGCCAGCATTCGCCAGAGCTGGCGGGCAGCCATAAAGACAGGGCTAAATTGTGGCGAGTCGAAGAGACTTAGTAGTTGGCAGGAAAAAAGACAGAGGCGCAAGGGGAGAGCCAACTGTGCAACAGCCCCAACAAACAAATTTCTCTGCAGCACCTGTGGAAGAGCCTGTCACTCCAGAATTGGCCTTTATAGCCACTCCAGGCGCTGCTTCACAAACCACTGACCACCTCCAGGCACGTATCCATTGTCTCTCGAGATAAGGAGGCCCAAAAGAAAAAAAGAAAAGAACTTATAACATAATGTAATTATATGACACACACAACTTTCAAATGACATTGGCCACTCAAGTTATCTGCCCTCATAGTGGAAAGTAAATGATGCACATTGCAGTTACTGATCTTTGACATACTTGCAAAATTTGTCCTTTAATCCAATTCGCAGCAAAAAAAAAACAGTTAATAGCTGTTTCTAACATGGTCATTGAAACATAATCAATTTTTACGATGTCTTCCCTGACAGTTTTTGAAATTGCAAATGCAGCATGGATTTTAGGAATCGTAGACAGTTCCTCATAGATTAAGGTTTATTAAAGCTACCCATTACATTGTATTTACTAACTATTGTATATGGGCCAGCAACATCCTGTTTTCACCAAGACACCGTACTCTTGTATTCATGAGGAACTTACAGTGCTGAGTTCTGAAGATTCCTTGGATTTTCTTGCCTAGTGTCCCCTTAATACAAGTTCTGGAACAATGTGATTCCAAATGGATAGCTGCATAATTGTGACATTTATATATAAATAAAAGTCCAGTAACTTGCAACATGTCACTGAACTCGTGTCCCAAGTGAAAGTAATGTGTGCTGGAGTGTAGAAATTGAGACATTCCCTAAGTGACTTTGCCATTTTAAAATAAGTTTACATAACACAAGCCTTTAAACTTGTGTTTTAAAATAACCTAGCTGCTAAGTTAATTTAAAACACAAGGTAATGGGTTTGGAGCAGGGGTGTCCAGCCATTTTGCATGGAGGACCACCTTATATGTTTTGTCTTACATGGTGGGGGGGGGGCCAGTGAGACAATTTCGGAAAGATAAGGGTATTAAAAAATTATCTTACTATTAATCAAAACAACAATAAATGTGCGAAGAAGCTTTAAATGAGAAAACTAATTTATTGACTTAGTTTCTCGTCAATATGTTGGACACTGATTTAGTGAGATACCTGGCCTTTTTTTGCTTGCACAAGTAGTCAATGTCTGCCTGCACACTTGTGTAGTGACGTGGCATATTCTGCATAGATGTCCATCTGTCAGAAGTGATCTTGATTGCTCTCTCTCCGTCCTCTCTCTGTCTATCTTTCTGTCTCCCCCTGTCATGATCTCTGGACATCCCAAGCGTTTTACAGACAGGTAAGTAAGTTTGAAATGTAATCGCTGTTGTAATGTAGAAACTGCACGGTTCCACAAACAGAAATGAGATAAATGACCAGATAATGTGTTTTAGTGATGTTGGTTGAGGGTTAAATATTGGTCAGGGCACCAATTATGATAGCCTCCCTTACCTTGTGATTTTCAGGAAAAGTAAATTGGGAAAATCAGAGCTGAAAAGGTAAAAGCTTTTATTTATGCACATATCTGCATAATAAGATGTGGCATCTATGCTCCAACACTCTGCTCCCCACCTGAAGCTAAAGACCAGTTCTACGAGGAACTCCGTAATATCATTAGTAGCATCCCCAATACCAAACACCTGTTCCTGCTGGGGGATTTTAATGCCAGGGTTGGGGCCGACCATGGCTCATGGCCCTCCTGCCTTGGGTGCTATGGCATTGGAAGGATGAATGAGAATGGACAGAGACTGCTTGAGTTGTGTATCTATCATAACCTCTGCATGACCAACTCGTTCTTTCACACTAAACCCTGTCACCAGGTTTCTTGGACGCACCCAAGATCACATCGTTGGCACCAGCTGGACCTCATCGTCACAAGGCGAGCCTCTTTAAACAGTGTTCAAACCACATGCAGCTTCCACAGTGCGGACTGTGACACTGACCACTCCTGGTGTGCAGCAAGGTTACACTCAAACCAAAGAAGCTGCATCACTCCAAGCAGAAGGGCCGCCTACGCATCAACACGAGCAGAATCTCTCATCCACAGCTGTTACATAGGTTTCTAAATTCACTTGAAAAAGCCCTTCAGAACACTTCTACAGGGAATGCAGAGACCAAGTGGGCCCACATCAGAGATGCCATCTATGACTCAGCAATGACCACCTATGGCAAACATGTGAAGCGGAATGTAGACTGGTTTCAATCTCACTTTGAAGAGCTGGAACCTGCAGTCATATTCAGCTAGCCTCTGACACCGGAAACATCAGAGGAATGTATGACGGCATTAAGAGAGCTTTTGGGCCAACCATCAAGAAGATCCCCCCCCTCAAATCTAAATCAGGGGACACAATCACTGACCAACACAAGCAAATGGACCGCTGGGTGGAGCACTACCTAGAACTATAATCCAGGGAAAATGTTGTCACTGAGACCGCCCTCAATGCAGCCCAGTCTCTGCCAGTCATGGACGAGCTGGACGTACAGCCAACAAAATTGGAACTCAGTGATGCCATTGATTCTCTAGCCAGTGGAAAAGCCCCTGGGAAGGACAGCATTACCCCTGAAATAATCAAGAGTGCCAAGCCTGCTATACTTGCAGCACTGTACGAACTGCTTTGCCTGTGCTGGGACGAGGGAGCAGTACCACAGGACATGCGCGATGCCAATATCATCACCTTCTATAAGAACAAGGGTGACCGCGGTGACTGCAACAACTACCGTGGAATCTCCCTGCTCAGCATAGTGGGGAAAGTCTTCGCTCGAGTTGCTTTAAACAGGCTCCAGAAGCTGGCTGAGCGTGTCTACCCTGAGGCACAGTGTGGCTTTCGAGCAGAGAGATCCACCATTGACATGCTGTTCTCCCTTCGCCAGCTACAGGAGAAATGCCGTGAACAACAGATGCCCCTCTATGTTGCTTTCATTGATCTCACCAAAGCCTTTGACCTTGTCAGCAGACGTGGTGTCTTCAGACTACTAGAAAAGATTGGATGTCCACCAAAGCGACTAAGTATCATCGCCTCATTCCATGACAATATGAAAGGCACAATTCAGCATAGCGGCGCCTCATCAGATCCCTTTCCTATCCTGAGTGGCGTGAAACAGGGCTGTGTTCTCGCACCTACACTGTTTGGGATCTTCTTCTCCCTGCTGCTCTCACATGCGTTCAAGTCTTCAGAAGAAAGAATTTTCCTCCACACAAGATCTGGTGGCAGGTTGTTCAACCTTGCCCATCTAAGAGCGAAGACCAAAGTACGGAAAGTCCTCATCAGGCAACTCCTCTTTGCTGACGATACTGCATTAACATCTCACACTGAAGAGTGTCTGCAGAGACTCATCGACAGGATTGCGGCTGCAATGAATTTGGCTTAACCATCAGCCTTAAGAAAATGAACATCATGGGACAGGACGTCAGAAAGCCTCCATCCATCAATATTGGCGACCAAGCTCTGGAGGTGGTTCAAGAGTTCATCTACCTAGGCTCAACTATCACCAGTAACCTGTACTCGATGCAGAAATCAACAAGCGCATGGGAAAGGCTTCCACTGCTATGTCCAGACTGGCCAAGAGAGTGTGGGAACATAGCGCACTGACACGGAACACAAAAGTCCGAGCGTATCAAGCCTGTGTCCTTAGTATCTTGCTCTACGGCAACGAGGCCTGGACAACATATGTCAGCCAAGAGCGACGTCTCAATTCATTCCATCTTTGCTGCCTCCGAAGAATCCTTGGCATCAGGTGGAAGGACCGTATCTACAACACAGAAGTCCTCAGCAAATACACCCTACTGAGCCAGCAGCGCTTGAGATGGCTTGGCCATGTGAGCCGCATGGAAGATGGCAGGATCCCCAAGGACACATTGTACAGCGAGCTCGTCACTGGTGTCAGACCCACCGGCCGTCCATGTCTCCGCTTTAAAGACGTCTGCAAACGCGACATGAAATCCTGTGACATTGATCACAAGTCATGGGAGTCAGTTGCTAGCGATCGCCAGAGCTGGCGGGCAGCCATAAAGGCGGGGCTAAAGTGTGGAGAGTCAAACAGACTTAGCAGTTGGCAGGAAAAAAGACAGAAGCGCAAGGGGAGAGCCAACTGTGTAACAGCCCCGACAACCAATTTTATCTGCAGCACCTGTGGAAGAGTCTGTCACTCTAGAATTGGCCTTTATAGCCATTCCAGGCGCTGCGTCACAAACCACTGACCACCTCTAGGCGCTTACCCATTGTCTCTCGAGACAAGGAGGCCAAATACTTCTCTGAAACATAGAAATGTATAGGCGAGGTAATGAGTCCAGCCAGGTACATTATGCCTGATGTATCTCAGATAGATATTATTGCTTTAGATTCATTAGCTGGACAGTTTCCAGTACGGAGTTCCTGCGCCTTCACTGCGTTTCTTAGTAACCGGCTGCACTTCAAACAATAAAATAAAAGCAAAATACTGTGGATGATGGAAATCTGGAAATCCAATGTAGAGGAGACCACATTGCAAGCAGCGAATACAGTATACTACATTGAAAGAAGTACAAGTAAATCGCTGCTTCACTTGAAAGGAGTGTTTGGGGCCTGGGATAGTGAGGAGAGAGGAAGTAAATGGGCAGGTATTACACCTCCTGCGATTGCAGGGGAAGGTGCCATGGGACGGGAACGTGGTGGTGGGGGTAATGGAGGAGTGGACCAGGGTGTCACAGAGGGAACGATCCTTTCGGAATGCTGACAGGGGAAGGGAGGGGAAGATGCGTTTGGTTGTGGCATCACGCTGGATGTGGCGGAAATGGCGGAGGATGATCCTTTGGGTATGGAGGCTGATGGGGTGGAAAGTGAGGACAAGGGGGACCCTGTCACGGTTCTGGGAGGGAGGGGAAGGGGTGAGGGTCGAGGTGCGGGAAATGGGCTGGACACAGTTGAGGGCCCTGTCAACAACAGTGGGGGGGGAATCCTCGGTTGAGGAAAAAGGAGGTCATATCAGAAGCACCGTCATGGAAGGTAGCATCATCAGAGCAGATGCGTCGAAGACGGAGAAACTGGGAGAATGGAATGGAGTCCTTACAGGAGGTAGGGTGTGAAGAAGTGTAGTCGAGGTAGCTGTGGGAGTCGGTGGGCTTATAATGGATATTAGTAGACAACCTATCCCCAGAGATGGAGACAGAGATGTCGAGGAAGGGAAGGGAAGTGTCAGAGATGGACCATGTAAAGGTGAGAGAAGGGTGGAAATTGGAAGCAAAGTTGATAAAGTTTTCCAGTTCGGGGCGGGAGCAGTAAACGGCACCGATACAGTCATCAATGTACCGGAAAAAGAGTTGGGGGAGGGGGCCTGAGTAGGACTGGAACAAAGAATGCTCGACATATCCCACAAAAAGACAGGCTTAACTAGGACCCATGCGGGTACCCATAGCAACACCTTTTACTTGAAGGAAGTGAGTGGAGTTCAAGGAGAAGTTGTTCAATGTGAGAACAAGTTCAGCCAGGCGGAGGAGGGTGGTGGTGGATGGGGACTGGTTGGGCCTCTGTTCAAGGAAGAAGCGGAGAGCCCTTAAACCATCCTGGTGAGGGATGGAGGTGTAGAGCGATTGGACATCCATCGTGAAGAGGAGGCAGTTGGGACCAGGAAACTGGAAATTGTCAAAATGACGTAGGGCGTCAGAAGAGTCACGGATGTAGGTGGGAAGAGACTGGACCAGCGGAGAAAAGATAGAGTCAAGATAGGAAGAAATAAGTTCAGTGGGGCAGGAGCAGGCTGACACAATGGGTCTGCCGGGACAGTCCCGTTTGTGGATTTTGGGAAGGAGGTAGAAGCGGGCTGTCCGGGGTTGCGGGACTATGAGATTGGAAGCTGTAGAGGGAAGATCTCCAGAGGAGATGAGGTCAGTGACAGTCCTTTGGACAGTGGCTTGATGTTCGGTGGTGGGGTCATGGTCCAGAGGGAGGTAGGAAGAAGTGTCTGTGAGTTGGCGTTGAGCTTCTGCAAGGTAGAGGTCGGTACACCATACAACAGCACCACCCTTGTCTGAGGGTTTGATGACCATGTCGGAGTTAGACCTGAGAGAACGGAGTGCCTCAAGTTCAGAGGGGGACAGGTTAGAGTGAGTGAGGGGGGCAGAGAAATTGAGATGACCAATGTCTCGCCGACAGTTTTCAATGAAGAGATCAAGAGTGGGTAAGAGGCCAGGGGGAGGGGGGCCAGGTAGAGGGAGAATGCTGGAGGCGGGTGAATGGGTCTGCTGGTTGGGGGGAGGACTCCTGGTCAAAGAAGTGAGCCCAGAGGCGGAGGCGATGGAAGAAGAGCTCAACGTCATGCCGAGCGCGAAATTCATTGAGGTGGGGACGTAAGGGGATAAAACTGAGACCTTTGCTGAGTACAGAAAGTTCAGCATCAGAGAGGGGGAGCTCCGAGAGTATAGTGAATACACGGAATAGACTGGGTGACCGCTTTGCGGAATACCTCCGCTCAGTCCGCAAGCAGGACCCTGAACTTCCGGTTGCTTGCCATTTCAACACTCCCCCCCGCTCTCATGCTCACATCTCTGTCCTGGGATTGCTGCAATGTTCCAGTGAACATCAACGCAAGCTCGAGGAACAGCATCTCATTTACCGATTAGGCACACTACAGCCTGCCGGACTGAACATTGAGTTCAATCATTGCAGAGCATGACGGGCTCCCCATTTTACTTTTATTTTTAGTTATTTTTTCTTTTTTGACATTTTTTACAACTTTTTTTTCATGTTTATTTCATTTCATCTTAGTTTGTTCAGTTTGCTTACCCACTGTTTTTTTGTCATGTTTGTACTTGCTGCTGTTCAACCTTCAGTCCGTTAACACCATATTTGCACTAATGCATTGTCTTTCAACACACCATTAACATATTGTTTGCCTTTGTTCCATGACCTTTTGGTCAGTTATGTGGCCTTGTCCAATCTGCACCTTCTCCTTTGTTATCTCTTGCCCCACCCCCACCTCACTTGTTTATAACCTTTGACATTTCTAATATTTGTCAGTTCCGAAGAAGGGTCAATGACCCGAAACGTTAACTCTGCTTCTCTTTTCACAGATTCTGCCAAACCTGCTGTGTGGTTCCAGCATTTCTTGTTTTTTTTGCACTGCAAACAAACTTTATTAAAAGACCCGCCCCCTCCCTCTGCGCGTCATTGTCATTTCTTGTTTGTCTATTGGCTGACCCGAAGGGCCCTCTGAGAAGTGTCACCGCCGTTGATTGGTTAGAATTGCTGTCAATCAGCGGTCGTGTGCAGCAAGTTATGTTGCACATATCCCGGCCTAGTTGCTTGGCTTGGGTTGATGTCGTTGTTAGCTTGGCACCTTCCAGCTGCGCCAAGTAATGCTGTTTCATGTTAGCGGATGGAATGGGTGGCTTTGGGGCGAAAGCGGTTTTATTCGTGGCGTCGTTGGTTGTCACAAGAGTGAGTGTAAACGGTAAGTTTGCTGCCTGCGCCCTTGGTGACACAGACGGGGATTCGTGCGCATCACGGAGCAGGAGCAATACAGAGAGAGCATTCACGCAGCACTGTGCAAAGAAGCACCGGATTGGGCAGGCAGGGCGCTGGACTGATTATCGTTGCCAACCTTGGCTCAGCGGTAGTACTCTTCATTATGAGTCACAAGGTTGTGGGTTCACTCCAGGGACTTGAGCACATAATGCAGGCTGAAACAGCAGTACAGCATTGAGGAAGTTCCCGGAGCGTTATCTTTTGGATGCGACGTTAAACCGAGATACTGTCTTCCCCCACGGGTAGGTGTAAAAGATAGCACAACATCAGCAGGGGAATACTCCCTGGTGTCCTGGCCAATATTGATCCCTCAACTAACGCCCAGCAATCCTTTATCATCTGTCATTACCCTATTGCTGTTGGTGGAACCTTGCTTTGCACAATTTTGGCTGCCACATTTCCCTATGCTAGAACAGTGACTACACTTCAACGTATTTAATTGGCTGTAAATGCTTTGGGTCATTCTGAGGTTGTGAAAGGTCCAGAAAATTGATTTTTTTTATTGCAGCCCAGATTAAATAGATATTTATTTAATTTATTTAGAGATCCAGCACTGAAACAGGCCCTTTGGCCCACTGAGTCTGTGCCGACCATCAACCACCCATTTATACTAATCCTACATTAATCCCATATTTCTACCCCATCCCCACCTTCCCTCAATTCCCCTACCACCTACCTATACTAGAGGCAATTTATAATGGCCAATTTGCAATTATCAACCTGCAAGTCTTTGGCTGTGGGAGGAAACTGGAGCACCCGGCGAAAACCCACGCGGTCACAGGGAGAACTTGCAAACTCCACACAGGCAGTACCCAGAATGTTTTTGGGCAGTGGGAATGGGCTTCAACCTTGCAGGTCTGGCAGCCCTGTAAAAATGCCACTAGCGCCTGCGCAAAGGCAGCTGATGCCCTTGCTGGCATCGCAGAGCCTGCTTTGCCACGCGATTGGGAGGGCGAGCTGCCCAGCATATGCAGATGGGCCAGCGTGCACTAGATCGCGGCGTGCAGTCTACACGTTTTCTCCGCCCGCCACAGCTCCCAGCGGCGGGAGAATAAACTTCAGGCCATAGTGTGTGTTGGATAAATGGAATAAATGCTTGTACAAAATTGAAAAGTATCTTCAGGAATTGGTATGGTGGCACAGGCATTATCCTGCTTTTTGGGACTTTGGTTTGAAGTTGCACAGTCATACGAAAAACTTTGAAGCAGATTTTGATAACCTTATTTGTATAACTGGACACTGTACAGACTCAGGGTTTGTGAAATGTTGGACCTCAGTGTGACAGCAACAATGTCCTAAATACCAGCAAAACTCTATCAAAAGAAATGCTTAATTATTTGCCACATATCAAATTTACATATTCATATTTGTGGTGTCCTCATTTTAAAAAGGTCACAGAAGTTAAAGATTGCAGTCTTAGTTGTGCCACTCACAGCTCCAGTAATATAAAAAAAAGTTGGCATCTGAAGCTTATGTAGTTATGCAATTTTTAATCGAAGAAAAATGATTTTTTATTTGAACAGCTGAAGCCCAAAGTGATGGCGAGCCTTCAATGCATTTGCCTTCTGAAGAAAGTGATATCATTTCCAATTCAGCCAGTGATGTTGATCTTGAAAGAATAAGCGAGCAGACTAAAAGAAAAATACAGTTTCCAACTGCAGAAATTGCTGATGCTGTTCTAGGAACTGGAATTCCTGCTAATCAAGAAGCATTACTGTCTTTTATTCAGAATATTAAAAATGAACACACTGCTGTTGAACTCAAAGATACTCCCTGTACTGATGTGAGTGGAGAGAATGGAGAATGCAGTGTTCCAGAGGAAATATTTCCTTCTCTTACATGTATCCCATCCAGTAGTCAGGAGGGAGAACTGCTTGGAGAGAGAGAAACAGGAATTCTGGAACCAGTGCAGGTTGAAAAACCAGCAGCAGAAGAATTGAATGCTACTGAAACAGCCAGAGCACCAAAAGTAAACTGTGAAGAAAGAAATATGACTGGATTAGAGAGCTTCATTGTCCAAATTCTTAATAACTCACAAGTAAGAGGAATTTGCAATTTAATTATATTTCAGTGAATTTGCTGATGGTTCTTTCATAAGGCCTTACGAAACCTCTGCCATTGCCATGTATAATAGTATCCAGACTATTATATAGCCATTTACTCGATAGAAGGAGGCCATTGGGTCGATGCTGGCTGTGCACGGAGCAATTGAGTCAGTCCGAATCTGGATTCGATCCGCGTAGCTCTGCAAGTTTATTTCGTTTATGTGCTCATCCAATTTCCTTTTGATGTCATTCATTGTCTCTACTTGCACCACCATCATGGGCAGCGAGTTCCAGGCTATTACCACTCATTGTGTGAAAAAGTCCTTCCTCACATTCGCCCTGCATCTCTTGCCCAAAAACCTTCAATCTGTGTCCCCTAGTCCTTTTACCATCAGTGAATGGGAACAGTTTTTCCTTGTCTAACTTACCTAAGCCTGTCATAATCTTGTACACCTCTATCAAATCTCCCCTCAATCTCCTTTGTTCCAGGGAGAATAACCCCAGCTTTTCGAACCTAACCTTGAAACTAAATTCCTCCATCCCTGGAACCATTCTGGATCTCTCCTCTGCACCCTCTGCACAAGTATACCGTTTTGGATGCTGTTGGTGGGGATGGCCTATCAGGGGAAAACAACAGCAGCAGCCAAAGCAGTGGCACCACGGCTGGCACTGTTCAGCAGGGAGGGACAAAGCGCAGAAGAGCAATAGTTATAGGGGACTCTATAGTCACGGGCACAGATAGGCGCTTCTGTGGACGTGAAAGAGACTCCAGGATGGTATCTTGCCTCCCTGGTGCCAGGGTCAAGGATGTCTCTGAACGGACAGGGGGCATTCTGAAGGGGGAGGATAAACAGCCAGAGGTTGTGGTACACATCGGTACCAATGACATAGGCAGAAAGAGTGACGAGGTCCTGCAGGGGGAGTTTAGGGAGTTAGGTAGAAAGTTAAAAGACAGGACCTCTAGGGTTGTAATCTCGAGATTACTCCCTGTGCCACGTGCCAGTGAGGCGAGAAATAGGAAGATAGTACAGCTAACCACGTGGCTGAACAGCTGGTGTAGGAGGGAGGGTTTCCGATATCTGGATCATTGGGATCTCTTCAGGGACAGGTGGGACCTGTACAAGAAGGATGGGTTGCATCTAAACTGGAGGGGCACAAATATCCTGGCTGCGAGGTTTGCTCGCGTCACCCGGGAGGGTTTAAACTAGTGTGGCGGGGGTGGGAACCAGAGCAGTAGTGCAGCAAGTGAAATAAATGAGGGGGAACTAGTAAATAAGGCCAGTAAGACTAAGGGGAAGAGCAGGCAGGGAGATGTTGCTGAGCACAGCGGGACTGGTGGTCTGAAGTGCATTTGTTTCAATGCGAGAAGTATAACAGGTAAGACAGATGAACTTAGAGCTTGGATTAGTACTTGGGACTATGATGTTGCTATTACAGAGACTTGGTTGAGGGAAGAACAGGATTGGCAGCTCAATGTTCTGGGGTTTAGAAGCTTTAGGCGGGATAGAGGAGGATGTAAAAGGGGTGGGGGAGTTGCATTACTGGTTAAGGAGAATATCACAGCTGTACTGCGGGAGGACACCTCGGAGGGGTCATGCAGCGAGGCAATATGGGTGGAGCTCAGGAATAGGAAGGGTGCAGTCACGATGTTGGGGGTTTACTACAGGCCTCCCAACAGCCAGCGGGAGGTAGAGGAGCAGATATGTAGACAGATTTTGGAAAGATGTAAAGGTAACAGGGTTGTAGTGGTGGGTGATTTTAACTTCCCCTATATTGACTGGGACTCACGCAGTGCTAGGGGCTTGGATGGGGCAGAATTTGTAAGGAGCATCCAGGAGGGCTTCTTGAAACAATACGTAGATAGGCCAACTAGGGATGGGGCCGTACTGGACCTGGTATTGGGGAATGAGCCCGGCCAAGTGGTTGAAGTCTCAGTAGTGGAGCATTTCAGGAACAGTGACCATAATTCCATAAGTTTTAAGGTACTAGTGGATAAGGATAAGAGTAGTCCTCGGGTGAAGGTGCTAAATTGGGGGAAGGCTAATTATAACAATATTAGGCAGGAACTGAAGAATTTAGATTGGGGGCGGCTGTTTGAGGGTAAATCGACATCTGACATGTGGGAGTCTTTCAGATGCCAGTTGATTAGAATCCAAGACCGGCATGTTCCTGTGAGGAAGAAGGATAAGTTTGGCAAGTTTCGGGAACCTTGGATAATGCGGGATATTGCGAGCCTAGTCAAAAAGAAAAAGGAAGCATTCGTAAGGGCTAGAAGGCTGGGAACAGACGACGCCCTTGAGGAATATAAAGAAAGTAGGAAGGAACTTGAGCAAGGAGTCAGGACTAAAACGGGTCATGAAAAGTCATTGGCAAACAGGATTAAGGAGAATCCCAAGGCTTTTTATACGAATATAAAGAGCAAGAGGGTAACCAAGGAAAGGGTTGGCCCACTCAAGGACAGAGGAGGGAATCTATGTGTGGAGCCAGAGGAAATGGGCGAGGTACTAAATGAGTACTTTGCATCAGTATTCACCAAAGAGAAGGACTTGGTGGATGATGAGTCTAGGGGAGGGAGTGTAGATAGTCTGGGTCATGTCATTATCAAAAAAGGAGGAGGTGTTGGGTGTCTTGCAAAGCATTAAGGTAGATAAGTCCCCAGGGCCTGATGGGATCTACCCCAGAATACTGAGGGAGGCAAGGGAAGAAATTGCTGGGGCTTTGACCGAAATCTTTGCATCCTCATTGGCTACAGGTGAGGTCCCAGAAGACTGGAGAATAGCCAGTGTTGTTCCTTTGTTTAAGAAGGGTAGCAAGGATAATCCAGGAAATTATAGGCCAGTGAGCCTTACGTCTGTGGTAGGGAAATTATTAGAGAAGATTCTTCGGGACAGGATTTACTCCCATTTGGAAACAAATTAACTTATTAGCGCGAAGCAGCATGGTTTTGTGAAGGGGAGGTCGTGTCTCACTAACTTGATTGAGTTTTTTGAGGAAGTGATGAAAATGATTGATGAAGGAAGGGCAGTGGATGTTGTCTATATGGATTTCAGTAAAGCCTTTGACAAGGTCCCTCATGGCAGACTGTTACAAAAGGTGAAGTCACATGGGATCAGAGGTGAGCTGGCAAGATGGATACAGAACTGGCTCGGTCATAGAAGACAGAGGGTAGCAGTGGAAGGGTGCTTTTCTGAACGGAGGGCTGTGAATAGTGGTGTTCCACAGGGGTCCGTGCTGTGACCTTTGATATTTCTATTATATATAAATGATTTGGAGGAAAATGTAGCTGGTCTGATTAGTAAGTTTGCGGGCGACACAAAGGTTGGTGGAGTTGCAGACAGTGATGAGGATTGTCAGAGGATACAGCAGGATATAGATCGGTTGGAGACTTGGGCGGAGAAATGGCAGATGGAGTTTAATCCGGACAAATGTGAGGTAATGCATTTTGGAAGGTCTAATACAGGTGGGAAGTATACAGTAAATGGCAGAACCCTTAGGAGTATTGACAGGCAGAGAGATCTGGGCGTACAGGTCCATAGGTCAGTGAACGTGGCAACACAGGTGGATAAGGTAGTCAAGAAGGCATATGGCATGCTTGCCTTCATCGGTCGGGGCATAGAGTATAAAAATTGGCAAGTCATACTGCAGCTGAACAGAACCTTAGTTAGGCCACACTTAGAATATTGCGTGCAATTCTGGTCGCCACACTACCAGAAGGACGTGGAGGCTTTGGAGAGGGTACGGAAGAGGTTTACCAGGATGTTGCCTGGTCTGGAGGGCGTTAGCTATGAGGAGAGGTTGGATAAACTTAGGCACACTACAGCCTGCCGGACTGAACATTGAGTTCAATAATTTCAGAGCATGACAGCCCCCCACTTTACTTTCATTTTTAGTTATTTTTTCTTCCTTTTTTTTACATTCCTTTTTACATTTTTTACTATCTTTTTTTGCATTTATTTCATTTCATCTTAGTTTGTTCAGTTTGCTTACCCACTGTTTTTTTCAGGTTGTTTTTCTTCAGGTTTGCACTTGCTGCTGTTCAATATTCAGTATATTCACACCTAATCTGTACTAATGCTTTGTCTTTCAACACACCATTAACATATTGTTTGCCTTTGCTCCGTGACCTTTTGGTCAGCTATGTGGCCTGGTCCAATCTGCACCTTCTCCTTTGTTATCTCTTGCCCAACCCCCACCTCACTTGTTTATAATCTGTGACTTTTCTAATATTTGTCAGTTCCAAAGAAGGGTCACTGACCCGAAACGTTAACTCTGCTTCTCTTTCCACAGATGCTGCCAGACCTGCTGAGTGATTCCAGCATTTCTTGTTTTTGTTTTGGATAAACTCAGATTGTTTTCACTGGAACGACGGAGGT
The DNA here is from genome assembly GCF_036365525.1 of Heterodontus francisci. Taxonomy (NCBI): domain Eukaryota; kingdom Metazoa; phylum Chordata; class Chondrichthyes; order Heterodontiformes; family Heterodontidae; genus Heterodontus; species Heterodontus francisci. The sequence goes on along the minus strand of NC_090382.1, from coordinate 78,431,419 downwards.
GGAGGGGTGACAAGATAGAGGTTTACAAAGTTATGAGTGGCATGTACAGAGTGGATAGTCAGAAGCTTTTTCCCAGGGTGGAATGGTCAGTTACTAGGGAACATAGGTTTTACACAGAGGGTGGTGAGTGCCTGGAACTTGCTGCCGGGGGAGGTGGTGGAAGCAGGTACGATAGCGACGTTTCAGAGGCATCTTGACAAATAGAGGGATACGGTCCCCGGAAGTGCAGAAGGTTTTGGTTTAGACAGGCATCAAGATCGGCGCAGGCTTGGAGGATCGAATGGCCTGTTCCTGTGCTGTACTGTTCTTTGTACTTTGTTCACCCTCTCAAGGACCCTCACATCCTTTCTAAAGTGTGGTGACCAGAACTGGGTGCAGTGCTCTAGTTGGGGCCTACCCAGAGCTTTATCAAGGTTCAGCATAACTTCCCTGCTTTTGTACTTTATGCCTCTATTTATGAAGCCCAAGATCCCAGATACTTTATAACAACCACTCTCTCAATATGTCCTGCCACCTTCAAAGATCAATGCACATGCTTCCCCCAGGTCCCTCTTCCTGTACACTTTTTACATAGAAACATAGAAAATACGAGCATTCGGCCCTTTGGGCCTGCTCCGCCATTCAAAAAGGATCATAGCTGATCGTCTAATTCAGTGCCCTGTTCCCGCTTTCTCCCCATATCCCTTGATCCCTTTGGCATTAAGAAATATATCTATCTCCTTCTTGAATATATTTAATGACTTGGCCTCCACCTTCTTCTGCAGTAGAGAATTCCACAGGTTCACACCACCCTCTGAGTGAAGCAATTTCTCCGTATCTCGGCTCTAAGTGGCATACCCCCTATGTGACTGTGACCCTTTTAGAACTGCGCCGTTCAAGTCTATTTTGCCTCACACTATCCTGTCTACCAAAATGCATCACCTCACACTTGTTAGTATTAAATTCCATCTTCCACTTGTCTGCCCATACTGCTCGCCTATCAATGTCCTGTTGTAGGTGGTTCATATCATCTCCACTGTTTGCCACTCGCCATGTTGATTTTTTTTACCCTCATTATTGTTTCTAAAACCGTAAGGTTCCTTTGTTTTTCTCTCTAACATGAATCCTTCCACTTTTTCCAGGGTCAGAAACCTGTTTCTATGCCACTGCTAATGCTCTTTTGTATCCATTTGCTGCCAAGCATGCGAGTGGCTCAAGATCTTTTTCTCTCCTTCCTGTTCAGAAACATCTGGCCCCTGCTCGGCTCCTATTTACTGCAGTATAAATGAGATTGGAAATCACAGGCATATGTTCCACTCTGGTACAGTTTGTTGGAAATTGTTTCTTTGAATTGAAATGATATTTGAATAAAAATCCACGGGCAAAAATTAATAGTAAAATATAGGTGCTGGAACACCACTGGAGCAATATTAGTTGTGAATTAATGCCTACGGTTTCTCATGGTGTATTTGCTTTCCCATCCAAGGAAAGAAGATACAAAGTAACTGAGGGATAGAAGGTAAACTTTTTACTGTGACTTTAATTCTTGGATTCTGAAAATTTCTGCTTAAAGTTTTGGAAGTTGTGATCCAAAATGTCATTCTTGGTGATGGTCTGCCTGTTTGGGAATTCAGAACTGTAATTACTAGGTTATCTGACTGATAGTAAACTAGGACTTTAAAGATACTTTGCTTTATTGGCCCAGTGACTTTGAAGTTTTAGTGCTAACAGAAATAAAAGAGCAGATTTTGTGTTTCCGATTCTGACAACCCCTCTAGCTTTGTAAGTGTTCCAGATTTGCTGCCTTTTTGCAAGCTCTTGCCAGAATATTTGAACTACTCCCCACTGATTAATTAGTGGAAGCTGGAGTTGCTGCATTAAGCAATAAAAGACTTCTGTGCTATTAATTAATCATGAGGAATCAATCTGCAAAATGTTTATACTGGTTACTGTACCTTGTATGGAATTAAGTGGGCAAGTTTATCAAACGTGAAAGAAAAAACATATAGATTGAGAATTGTATTTGTGAGCCAGAGAGAGATGTTGTATGTTTTGGCATTCAAGATTCCCTGTTAAAGTTTATGATCTCAGCCGTGTAGTCAGAGACAGGTGCAGACTGGATGCCAAGTGTTTTCTCCCAGAGGGATAGAAGGTAGGTCACCCTGTGTTTGTTATACATGCTTTGAACCAATATTGCCAAATTCTCTGGCTGCCTTCTGCTCAGAAGTTTTATGTGGGGACAGGAGGAACCAAAAGAGGGGAATTTTTTAAACAAAATTAGCAAATGCATATGGGTTTAAAACATTTCTCTCCTTTTAATAACAATTAAAATACTTTAGTTATTGAACGATGCTAAAGCACAAAGATGTAAGTAATAAATGCTTACAGATGTTCTGTATTGCAATCATGTGCTGTGCTCATCTTGAAAGATATATAGACCATAGCAGTTTTTTCATCGTTCAAATCTATCTTTTTGAAACCATACTGGCCTCTAGAAATCTTAAAATCAGCACCCATTAACTTATGTTTCAAATTGTGACAAGGCTTTTTAAGTTATATATCTTAAAGTTACAATATGAATAAGAACTACCCTGTTACCCTAATGAATAGAAGTATCGGCTGGTGTAGCAGTGAGTCACGTAGATTAAAAGGTCCAATATTTAATCAGCTTCCATCAGTACAGACTTTACTGATCTCCGGACAACAGCTGGGCTGGTACAGTTTTAAAGCCCTTGAGATAGCAGCTGATGCTGTTCATTGTGATCTAGTGACATAATGCTAAAAGTATGCATCTGTGAAGATGGGTGAGGCTAGAATTTGGGCTCAGCTGTGATGCCCTTCATTATGAATAGCCTACAACTCTTACTGTCTGAGCTTACTTGAAGAACAGCCATTTGTGTGAGCTATGAGAAGTGTGCTGGTGCTTATGGAACTACACATCAGCAGGAGTCCATGTCTTTCAGGGAAGGAGAAAATTGGGCTGAAGTATCTATAATTGCATCAGTGGTTTTACAGCATAATGTGTTTATGCTGTGACTTGTGGTGAGAAATGCACAAATGAGGTAAAATCTCTTACACAAATGGACCATCTCAACTGTGCATTGTGGTTGACCGGGAAGGGAAAATCGGCAAATCAGTCACCAACAGCATACATTTTCCATCTTTAGTTGCAGCTGGGATATATGTGCAACGGTGCTGTTCCTTTACCCTCTTGAGCAAAGAATGGTGCAATTGTAAAGAGGTATTGAAAAGTTCAAAAAAAGTGAAAGAAAGTAATGGGGTGGAAGAGGAGGGAAAGAATATGGTTGTCGAGATTGAAATGCCAAAGTAATGGGATAATGTGAGCCCCCACCAGCAATGTACAGTAGATTTAATTTGCAGTGTAGCTTATAAATTAAAAATTCTATACAATTCTACTGCTTAGCTCATCGTTACACAAGGTATACAATTCTTTTTAGTATAGGCCCTGAGGATGTATAAATAGCTAAATAGAATACGTTTAATTTTCTGGGTTTTTTTGACTTTGTTGGACTGAGTTAATTAATATTGATTTGAATGCAATATATATTTACAGGACCTGATGGAATTCCTGAATGCCAATGGCAGCGATTGCTCTGTAGTGCTATTCTACACGCCATGGTGTCAGTTCTCTGCGGACCTTGGTCCACATTTCAATGCACTTCCACGTGTTTTCCCCTCACTTCAGTTTCTGGCACTGGATGCATCTCAGCACAGCAGGTACTTACAGCAACATATTGGACTAAGCTTGTTGGAGACAGGATTTCATCATAATAGGTTAAATAATAATTTGGATTTGACTGCAATATATTTCATATGCTTTAAGCCAGTCAGAGATAATGATAATGTACAGGTTTTGATAATTTGCCAAGGTACTAAACATTTTGAAAAACATTCTTCCAATTTGTTATTTCAATAATTTAATGCGAAGAAATGGATGAATAAAACTTTGGATTTTTGGCTGTTAGGCCGTTTATGTTTAGCGAATGACTGTTTAGTAAAACCACAAGTTTAAGTTGATTTCTGTCTTCATGGTGGCTTTTGCCAGGGGATAATTATTTCAGGGTGAAATGGGCTGAATCCAACTTTTTGTCCTATGTGGAGCATAAACAAATAATTGGGGGTGTGTTCCAAACCATTGGCTCCACAGCGTGATAAAGTAGGTTTGATTTTCCTTGTGCTGCTGAGTTTCACTTTAAGTTGTCTCAGAACAATAAGGCCTCAAGTGGAGGACTAGCATAGGAAGGAGGTAAAATTAAAAGTTGAAGTGACCTTGGGCCACTATTCTGCACTTCCTAATTGGGCTGGATCACTATTGATGAAGGTCTGTGAAACAAGTTGCTTGACTCCTTGGCCCAGCTGACACATGAACCAAGAAGAAAAACAGAAAATTTTAGAAGGTTTTAATACTCAAAAAGCTCAAATGACTTCTAAAACTAAAGTAAAAATTGCAGTTTATGAATAATCTGTGAGCTTTTAGGGGGTGTGTACAGCCTTGTAGGCTCCCAGTTATTTTATATTATTTATAAGCCCTGGAATTTTTGTGCTTTTATTTAATATAAAGAGGGGCATAGCTTCCATTGCTGAACTTTCTCACTTGAGTAACACTTTTTGAGCTTCTAGCAGGTAATTTTTCTATGGTTCTATTAAAAGGTATCTGGACGTGCACCTGAAGTGCTGTAACCTGCAAGGCTACGGACCAGGTGCTGGAAGGTGGGATTGGTTGGGCAGCTAGTTTTTCAGCTGCGCAGACATGATGGGCTGAATGGTCTCCTTCTGTGCTGTAATTTTTCTATGGTTCTAGGTTACTATTGTTGTTTTTTTGCTGATGGCATGGAGATTGAGCAGTGCAATGCACCCTTGTATTATGTGGAAGAGGATGTATTTCAGTACTGTATTAATGTAGGATTGTATTTGTGACAACTGACAGTAAATGCAGATTTAACTTCTACACTGTATAAGATCTAATATTGAATGTCTTGGAATAAGTTGCAATCAAACCTAGCCAAGGAGTGATATTAAAATATATGGGGATTGTACTTGGTGATGGGGACAATTAAAAGAAAGGAAATAAAAGTAACACTATGAAAATGAAAAAGTGCATATTTTTTCAGTATGCATCCTGCAAAGTATCCAAACAATCTCTTATATTCCGTGTGAGCCTAGAACTTCTAACTGCAGTGTGGGGTCATATCAGATTTAACATGACTTCAATATAGGCTTATGCACAGTTTTCTTTAAATGTTTTGCGTTTGTGAACAGTCCTTCTCATTCTGTCAAACATTTAAGAATGTTTTGAGAAGCAAAGCTCTGTGCATGTGTGCAGACACACTCAAGCAAAGTTATCTTGTGGCAGTGTGTTACGAGCAGTATTACACCAACTTTATAGAAGTGCCCAAAGCGACTAGAAGTCTTAGCCCTTAGCACAGTGCAGTATAACCAAAGCAAAAGATATAATGTACAAAATACACCCGCCTGCAAGCTATTTATTTGGCCTGCAACCTATTTATTTGGTCTCATTTACTAACCTCAACAAATCTTTTCGTATCATCTGTAAATGGAAGAATAGTTCCGTTTGAGCCATCCCCTTGATCATTGATGAAAATGATTTCTAAATTGAAGCATTGGGATTTGATGACATTTTGCAGAAGAAACATTTTTTAAAAGTAGTATTTCCAAGTGTTGTTCTATATAAATTGATGAATACAAATTGGTATTTTCTCACTGCCAGATCTTCATCCTTGGATTAATTATTGGTTTTGTTATGTTAAGCCTTTCTACTAGGTTTGGTACAGTAGCTGTTCCCAACATCCTCCTGTTCCAAGGTGTCAAGCCAATGGCCAGGTTTAACCATACGGACAGAACACTTTCAACCCTGAGAGCTTTCATTTTTAATCAAACTGGTTAGTAGTGATTCTCACTGATGTAAATTATGTTTGGGTATTCACTAAGGGTATGACTTCTTTGTGAAATAGAGCTATTTTTGTTCTGCGGGTACAGTTAAAAGTTTGGGACTAGTATAGTTTCTGGAAAGGCTCGTATCAAGTAGCTTTCTGTACAGCTTAAATGGAACATGGGGCAAGGGAACTTGAGCCTGATTTACCTGACTTGCTGACCTAATGTTAGGTTCAGAGGTCTCTCGGATCAATGATCATTCCTGTTTTACTCTATTGATGACGGTGCTTTGGGCAGTCTTTACTGACTTTACTTTTTTGAAGCCTATATTTTATTTAGAGGCAAAATCCGTCCCTTTCTCTACCTCTCCCTTTTTCTTTCTCTTTTTCCACCCCCCCCCCCCCCCCCCCCTTGCCTCACCTTCCCATGTGAGGCAATTAAGATTAGGAATTTACTAGTTTGGAGACTGATCTTGTATCTCAGCAGTTGATAGTACTCCCTGTTAATTCAATGCATTGCCTCCTTTCTTAAACTTGTTAATATGCTGATGTTTTATTCCACTTATAAGTTTCTGAAGTAAACAAAGCAGAAAATAGCATCATAATTCAGAGCAATGTAAAGAATATTTGTTACAGTTTTAACAAGTTCAAATATAATCTGCATGTCTTGCATTTTTGCCATTACAATCCATTTTAAACAATCTGATCTGCTTTCCAGGCATAGAAGCAAATGGCACCGTTGAAGTGACGGAACAAGATCAAAGTGGTCCACTTCCCAGTGTTGCAGTGAGAGGCATTGACTGGCTGCTTGTCTTCTCTGTATTGTTTGTCTGTGTGTTTATAGTTTATGGTACAGTACAGTCAGATAGTATCAAGTGGTTGATCACAGGACAAGAGCATGAACACCAGGACTGAACTCTTACCAAGTTGGTGGCTACCAATTGCAAAGAACAGCTTCCACTGCTACCCCAGGTGTCCATTGCAAATGTTCTTAAATAAGTCAACTTTTTATCATCAATATTGTTTTGTTTGTTCTACAGCAATTTAAATTACGGATATAAATATTCAGTAATTAAGGCTGATTTGTCAGTTATGAATAAATTTAAAGTGTTGCCCAAATTATCAGTATTTTGGTGTTGAATTGTATCTTCAAGTGATTGTTGCTTATATTGCACTTTAAAAGATTTGTCTATATGCCACTTCCGCAAAGTGAGCACCAAACATCATTCCAAAATTAAGGGATTCAAACTCGACACAAGTTTCAGGATCACCTATCGTGAGTCCGTGATTATGCACGTGTTTGAATTTAGTAATACTGAGGAAAGGAAGAGGAATCCAGTATCAAGCTGAACTTGTCATTCAACTTCATGCTCAAGAATGAAATTAGATCCATTGGATCCTGAGGACCAAACTCCTGTCATGAAGACCCCCACTTGCCTAGAATGAGGCATATTAATTTCGTCACATGAACATTAATTTTAAGCTGTTGCTGGAGTGAAGAGATGACTTGTTTAAAAAGATCAGCAGTGGCTGGAAAGCGTTTGCATACTAAGAGACAGTGCTCGGAGAGACAAAAGAATTGTTCCCTGGTCCAATTAACCCGAACGGATTTTGATCACCAGACATTGAATGTGTAAGACAGCCAGCATTCCAGGATGTCTGCCAAGGTAGTGAATCCACGAATGCAGGAGTTTGTTTAAACAGCGAGTCACATGACTAACCTGCTGGTCCAGGTCTGGTTTTGAACTGCTTACAGGACAGCTTGGGTCAGACTGCAGATTGCAACTGAACTTGGAAGAAGACGGCCTCTCTCCTGGCTACCGCTCTCTCTCGCTCCCTCTGGATCCACTGAAGTCACTTAAACCTAGAGAAAAAAGACAGCTACACTGAAACAAGTTTTAAAGTGTGCACTGGGCCCCAACGAACCGGCAAGACTTACCGGCAACCAAAGAGTCTACATCGAACTCAAAGGACCGCAAATAGAAACCCAGCTATTGCCTCAAACTTTTCCCCTTTATTCTTTCTACTTTTTCTGTCTCTATCTGCATTTGCGTTTATTGCGTATGCATGCTAGCGTTGTTGCGTATTCTTAGTTGTTAACCGAATTAAAGTTTGATAAACTTCCATCTTGTTTAAATCTAAGAAAACCTGTCTGATTTAATTTCTTTGCCTTGCAATTGGAAATCAGCAAACAAGGATTCGCTGAAGGGGAGCTAAAAACACTGGTTTTAAAATTAAGCCCTGTTACGGTTAAACCAGGCAAAGGCTTAACGGGAACCCCTCGACCTCTTTCTCACCTCGTCGTAACACTCCAAATTTAGATCAACTAATCGCTTCATATTTAAATAATGTCTTAGTGCCCTTTACTGATTGTACTGATTGTCTCCTGCTGGAGAGTAATCACAGAGAAAAAGAACCACCTTCTGAATAGAATTTGGGAGTGTGTTTAGAACACCTTGTATCTATATGGTGCCTAAAACTTCCCAAAGCTATAGAGTTCTAAGGAAAATAAATGGATTTTAATGTCAAGAAGGAGATACTAGGCAGCGTGAACAAAAGCTTGGGAAAGAGGTGAGGGTTTATGAAGGGTGTTAAAGATGGAGAGGGAGGTGGAAAAGCAGAGGGGTGTAGGGAGGTAATTGTAGAGCTTAGCTGGCTGTCGGTGTGGCTGCCAATGATGCGATGGAGAGGAATAGAGTTCATTGGGGGAGATACAGCACTGGATAGTTATGGAGATGGGGAATAGCAAGATTATGAAAGGTTGAGAATATTTAAATTTTGAGGGTTTGGCACCAGGAGCCAATGTAGGTCAGCAAAAACACGGGTGATGGATGATCAAGACATGGTGGGAGGTAGAATATGACAGCTGAACTTTAGATGAGCAGAAGTTAAATGTGGAAGATGGAAGGCTGGCCAATAGAGCATTGGAATAAAGGTGACAAAGGCATGGTGAGGGTTTCAACAGCAGATGGGTTGAGGTAGTGGTGGAGGTGGGAATTGTTACCAAGGTGGAAGTAGACAGCCAAGGATGTCATGGAGTGGCTGCAGGACATTCTGAAGGGGGGTGGTGAACAGTCAGAGGTTGTGGTTCAAATTGGTACCAACGACATAGGTAGAAAGAGGGATGAGGTCCTGCAACAAGAATTTAGGGAGCTAGGTAGCAGATTAAAAAGCAGGATCTCAAAGGTTGTAATCTCTGGATTACTCTCAGTGCCATGTGCTAGTGAGTATAGAAATAGGAGGATAGAACAGATGAATGTGTGGCTGAAGAGATGGTGCAGGAGGGAGGGCTTTAGTTTCCTGGATCACTGGGTCTGTTTCTGGTGAAGGTGGGACATGTACAAGTTGGAAGGGTTGCACCTGAACCAGAACGGGACCAACATCCTTGCACGGAGGTTTGCTAGTGCTGTTGGAGTGGGGGTGCGGTTAAACTAATTTAGCAGGGGGGTGGGATACAGAGTGGAGGTACATTAGGGGGTGATGCACAGCCAAATATAGAAGAGAAACTAAGTCAGTCTGGAAGGTAGAACAAATATGGAACAAAGCGAATAATGCAAGGTTGGATTGCATCTATTTTAACGCAAGGAGTCTTACAAGTAAGGCAGATGAATTGAGGGTGTTGATTAACACATGGGAATATGATATTGCTATCACAGAGACGTGGTTGAGGGAAGGGCAGGACTGGCAGCTCAATATTCCAGGGTATAGAATCTCCAGGCATAATCGGGGTTGGGGGTGTAAATGAGGAGGTGGCATTGCACTATTGATCAAGGAGTCAATTGCTGCAGTAAGGAGGGATGATATTTTAGAAGGTTCCTCAAATGAGGCCATATTGGTAGAACTTAAAAACAGAAAGGGGGCAATCACTTGGCTGGGAGTGTACTACAGGCCTCCAAACAGTCAGGGAGAGATAGAGGAGCAGATATGTAGGCAAATCTCAGAGGTGTAAAAATAATAGGGTGATAGTAGGGGATTTCAACTTCCCCAATATTAACTGGGATAGTCTTAGTGCAAATGACTTAAAGGGGGTGAAATTATTAAAGTGCATACAGGAGCTTTTTGAGCCAGCATGTAGAAAGTCCTGCAAGAGAAAGGGCGGTACTGGACCTAATCTTAGGGAATGAAGCCGGGCGAGTGGTAGAAGTGTCAGTGGGGGAACATTTCGGTGATACTGACCATAACTCTTTAAGGTCGTTATGGAAAAGGACAAAGATGGACTGGAAATAAAGGTACTGAATTAGGGGAAGGTCGATTTCAATATGATAAAACAGGATCTGGCCAAAGTGGACAGGGAGCAGTTACTTGTAGGAAAGTCTACATCACATCAGTGGAAGTCATTCAAAAAGGAAATAGTGGGAGATCAGGGCCAACATGTTCTCGCAAAAGTAAAGGGTAGGACCAACAAGTCCAGGGAATTCTGGATGTCAAGCGATATAGAGGATCCCCATGTATTTTATAAGTATATTAAGGGCAAGAGGATAACCAGGGAAAGAGTAGGGACGAAAGTGGCAATCTGTGTGTGCAGCCAGAGGACGTAGGTGAGGTTTAAATGATTACTTTTCATCTATGTTCACTATGGAGAAGGACGATGTAGGTGTAGAGATCAGGGAGGGGGATTGTGATATACTTGAACAAATTAGCATTGAAAGGGAGGAGGTATTAAAGTTTTTAGCGGGCTTAAAAGTGGATAAATCCCCAGGCCCAGATGAGATGTATCCAAAGCTGCTATGTGAGGCAAGGCAGGAGAATGCAGGGGCTCTGACACACATTTTCAAATCCTCTCTGGCCACAGGAGAGGTGCCAGAGGACTGAGGATGGTGAATGTGGTACCATTATTCAAGAAGGGTAGTAGGGATAAACCAGGTAATTGCAGGTCAGTGAGTCTAACATCAGTGGTAGGGAAATTATTGGAAAAAATTCTGAGGACAGGATTAATCTCCATTTGGAGAGGCAGGGATTAATCAAGGATAGTCAGCATAGCTTTGTTTAGGGGGAGATTATGTCTAACAAATTGAATTGTATTTTTTGAGGAGGTGACTAGGTGTGTAGATGAGGGTAAAGCAGTTGATGTAGTCTACATGGATTTCAGTAAGGCTTTTGATAAGATCCCACATGGGAGATTGGTCAAGAAGATAAGGGCCCATGGGATCTAGGGCCATTTGGCAAATTGGATCCAAAATTGGCATAGTGGCAGGAGGTAGAGGGTGATGGTCGAGGGTTGTTTTTGCGATTGGAAGCCTGTGACCAGTGGTGTACCGCAGGGATCAATGCTGGGACCCTTGGTGTTTGTAGTGTACATTAATGATTTAGACATGAATATAGGCGGTATGATCAGTAAGTTCGCAGATGACACGAAAATTGTGGTGTAAATAGTGAGGAGGAAAGCCTTAGATTACAGGACGATATAAATGGGCTGGTAAGATGGGCAGAGCAGTGGCAAATGAAATTTAATCCTGAGAAGTGTGAGGTGATGCGTTTTGGGAGGACTAACAAGGCAAGGGAATATACAATGTTTGGTAGGATCATAGGAAGTACAGTGGGTCAGAGGGACCTTGGTGTACTTGTCCATAGATCACTGAAGGCAGCAGCACAGGTAGATAAGGTGGCTCGGAATGCATATGAGATACTTGTCTTTATTAGGCAAGGCATAGAATATAAGGGCAGGGAGGTTATGATGCAGCTGTATCAAATGCTAGTTAGGCTACAGCTGGCGTCCTGTGTACTGTTCTGGTTGCCACACTATCGGAAGGATGTGATTGCACTGGAGAGGGTGCAGAGGAGATTCACCAGGATGTTGCCTGGGCTGGAGCATTTCAGCTATGGATAGGCTAGGGTTGTTTTCCTTAGAGCAGAGAAGGCTGAGGAGGGACCTGATTGAGGTATACAATATTATGAGGGGCGTAGAAAGGAAGAAACTTTTTCCCTTAGCAGAGGTGTCAGTAACCAGGGGCATAGATTTAAGGTGAGGGGCAGGAGGTTTAGAGAGGATTTGAGGAAAAATCTTTTCACCAAGAGGGTGGTTGGAATCTGGAACACACTGGCTGAAGTGGGGGGGGGTAGAGGCAGGAACCCTCACAACATTTAAGAAGTATTTAGATGAGCACTTGAAATGCCATAGCATACAAGGCTACGGGCCAAGTGCTGGAAAATGTGACTAGAGTAGATAGGTGCTCGATGGTCGGCACGGACACGATGCGCCAAGGGGCTTGTTTCTGTGCTGTATAACTCAGATTGTATTTGTACCGTGAGCCTTATATTCGCTATTACTGCTTCAAATGAATCATTTCCTAGTATTGCAAATAATACATTGTGATTGCATTTTTTTGGAAAAAAAATTGGTAGAATTTTATAGTACAAAAGGAGACCATTCAGCACATAATGTCTGTGCTATACACTTATTCACAGCCTCTCAGTCTTCGCCATACCTTTTTAATTTTTTAAATTCTTAAATATTTATCCCTTTTCCTTCAAAAATCTTATGGATTTTCTTCCACCATTGTCGCTGGTAGGCATTCCATGTTCTAACAATCCCTGGGTTTAAATTAGAGAAAAAAAAATCCTACCCATTCCCTTGTTCTCTTGGTGATGGTCTTAAATTTATGGTGCTAAGTTACTAACTCTCACTGAGCAGTCTATCCTTATTTATCGCAACAAAGCCCTTCTTTCCAAGAATGAATTAAAAAAATTAAGTTTGACCCTGTTATACTTTGTGTCAAAACACATAACAAAATTCACACTTTGCCATTATTGTCATTGAGGGACCTCAAATAATAGATTTTAAAAGAAAAGATTATCTCAAATGTAATTCATATTTTATTAGAGTAACTTAACAATTCCACAGCCAAAGACTTGCAGGTTGATAGGTAAATTGGCTATTGTAAATTGCCCCTAGTGTAGGTAGGAGAATGGTGGGGATGTGATAGGGAACATGGAATGAATGTAGGATTAGTATAAATGGATGGTTGTTGGTCAGCACAGACTCGGTGGGCCGAAGGGCCTGTTTCAGTGCTGTATCTCTAAATAAGTAAATTAAACTCCAACTTCTGTCCCACTTAGTTTGAAGTTCCTTCAGGCTGCGAGGTCTGCTAGCATCACTGACTGCGAGGTTTGCTAGCGTCACTCGGGAGGGTTTAAACTAGGGTGGCAGGGGGGTGGGAACCAGAGCAGTAGGACAGCAAGTGAAATAAATGAGGGGGAACTAGTAAATAAGGCCAGTAAGAGGAAGAGCAGGCAGGGAGATGTTGCGGAGCACAGCGGGACTGGTGGTCTGAAGTGCATTTGTTTCAATGAGAGAAGTATAAGGGGTAAGGCAGATGAACTTAGAGCTTCGATATTATTACTTGGAACTATGATGTTGTTGCTATTACAGAGACTTGGTTGAGGGAAGGACAGGATTGGCAGCTAAATGTTCCAGGATTTAGAAGCTTCAGGCAGGATCGAGGGGGATGTAAAAGGGGTGGGGGAGTTGCATTACTGATTAAGGAGCTGCACACAGCTGTACTGCGGGAGGACACCTCGGAGGGGTCATGCAGCGAGGCAATATGGGTGGAGCTCAGGAATAGGAAGGGTGCAGTCACGATGTTGGGGGTTTACTACAGGCCTCCCAACAGCCAGCGGGAGGTAGAGGAGCAGATATGTAGACAGATTTTGGAAAGATGTAAAGGTAACAGGGTTGTAGTGGTGGGTGATTTTAACTTCCCCTATATTGACTGGGACTCACGCAGTGCTAGGGGCTTGGATGGGGCAGAATTTGTAAGGAGCATCCAGGAGGGCTTCTTGAAACAATATGTAGATAGGCCAACTAGGGATGGGGCCGTACTGGACCTGGTATTGGGGAATGAGCCCGGCCAAGTGGTTGAAGTCTCAGTAGTGGAGCATTTCAGGAACAGTGACCATAATTCCATAAGTTTTAAGGTACTAGTGGATAAGGATAAGAGTAGTCCTCGGGTGAAGGTGCTAAATTGGGGGAAGGCTAATTATAACAATATTAGGCAGGAACTGAAGAATTTAGATTGGGGGCGGCTGTTTGAGGGTAAATCGACATCTGACATGTGGGAGTCTTTCAGATGCCAGTTGATTAGAATCCAGGACCGGCATGTTCCTGTGAGGAAGAAGGATAAGTTTGGCAAGTTTCGGGAACCTTGGATAATGCGGGATATTGCGAGCCTAGTCAAAAAGAAAAAGGAAGCATTCGTAAGGGCTAGAAGGCTGGGAACAGACGACGCCCTTGAGGAATATAAAGAAAGTAGGAAGGAATTTAAGCAAGGAGTCAGGAGGGCTAAAAGGGGTTATGAGAAGTCATTGGCAAACAGGATTAAGGAAAATCCCAAGGCTTTTTATATGTAAATAAAGAGCAAGAGGGTAACCAGAGAAAGGGTTGGCACACTCACGGACATAGAAGGGAATCTATGTGTGGAGCCAGAGGGAATGGGCGAGGTACTAAATGAGTACTTTGCATCAGTATTCACCAAGGAGAAGGACTTGGTGGATGATGAGCCTAGGGAAGGGAGTGTCGATAGTCTCAGTCATGTCATTATCAAAAAGGAGGAGGTGTTGGGTGTCTTGCAAAGCATTAAGGTAGATAAGTCCCCAGGGCCTGATGGGATCTACCCCAGTATACTGAGGGAGGCAAGGGAGAAATTGCTGGGGCCTTGACAGAAATCTCTGCATCCTCATTGGCTACAGATGAGGTCCCAGAGGACTGGAGAATAGCCAATGTCGTTCCTTTGTTTAAGAAGGGTAGCAAGGATAATCCAGGAAATTATAGGCCAGTGAGCCTTACGTCAGTGGTAGGGAAATTATTAGAGGGGATTCTTAGGGACAGGATTTACACCCATTTGGAAACAAATGGACTTATTAGCGAGAGGCAGAATGGTTTTGTGAAGGGGAGGCCGTGTCTCACTAATTTGATTGTGTTTTTTGAGGAAGTGACGAGGATGATTGATGAAGGAAGGGCAGTGGATGTTATCTATATGGACTTCAGTAAAGCCTTTGACAAGGTCCCTCATGGCAGACTGATACAAAAGGTGAAGTCACAAGGGATCAGAGGAGAGCTGGCAAGATGGATACAGAACTGGCTCGGTCATGGAAGACAGAGGGTAGCAGTGGAAGGGTGCTTTTCCGAATGGAGGGATGTGACTAGTGGTGTTCCGCAGGGATCAGTGCTGGGACCTTTGCTGTTTGTAGTATATATAAATGATTTGGAGGAAAATGTAGCTGGTGTGATTAGTAAGTTTGCGGACGACACAAAGGTTGGTGGAGTTGCGGACAGTGATGAGGATTGTCAGAGGATACAGCAGGATATAGATCGGTTGGAGACTTGGGTGGAGAAATGGCAGATGGAGTTTAATCCAGACAAATGTGAGGTAATGCATTTTGGAAGGTCTAATGCAGGTGGGAAGTATACAGTAAATGGCAGAACCCTTCGGAGTATTGACAGGCAGAGAGATCTGGGCGTACAGGTCCACAGGTCACTGAAAGTGACAACGCAGGTGGATAAGGTAGTCAAGAAGGCATACGGCATGCTTGTCTTCATCGGTCGGGGCATAGAGTATAAAAATAGGCAAGTCATGCTGCAGCTGTACAGAACTTTAGTTCGGCCACAATAGAATATTGCGTGCAATTCTGGTCACCGCACTACCAGAAGGACGTGGAGGCTTTGGAGAGGGTACAGAAGAGGTTTACCAGGATGTTGCCTGGTCTGGAGGGCATTAGCTATGAGGAGAGGTTGGATAAACTCGGATTGTTTTCACTGGAACGACGGAAGTGGAGGGGGCGACATGATAGAGGTTTACAAAGTTATAAGCGGCATGGACAGAGTTGATAGTCAGAAGCTTTTTCCCAAGGTGGAAGAGTCAGTTATTAGGGGACATAGCTTTAAGGTGAGAGGGGCAAAGTTGAGAGGGGATGTGCGAGGCAAGTTCTTTACACAGAGGGTGGTGAATGCCTGGAACTTGTTGCTGGGGGAGGTGGTGGAAGCAGGTCCCATAGAGACGTTTAAGAGGCATCTTGACAAATACATGAATAGGATGGGAATAGAGGGATACGGAACCCGGAAGTGCAGAAGGTTTTAGTTTAGACAGGCATCAAGATCGGCGCAGGCTTGGAGGGCCGAATGGCCTGTTCCTGTGCTGTACTGTTCTTTGTTCTTGTTCTATTAGCCACTTGAGCTCCTCCTGCTAAAGAAATGTGAAATTGCTTTTCGTGAACTACTCTTCAACTGTTGTTGTATATTCTGCTGCAGTGATTATTCTATCAGATTAAAGTGTGAACATCACAGAAAAGAAAATTATCATTTTAAATTTAATTCTGCAAATTCATAGTGTTTTTACTGTAGAACATGCTGAGAGTGCTACAAACTTATGCATGTACAGTTGAAATTGTGCAATCATGACAAATTTGTGTGGCTATGGAACTTCTCTGTCAGGGGAAAGTCCTGATGGCTGAGGGTAATGAGTTTGATGTGTATATGGATTTTCAAAAGATGTTTGATAAAGTTCCCCGTAATAGGCTCGCCAGAAAAGTTGAAGCCCATGTATTAAAAGGGACAGTCGCAGCAAGATACAAAGTTGGCTGAGTGACAGGAAACAGTAGTGGTGTATGGTTGTTTTTCGGACTGGAGGAAGGTATATGGTGGGGTTCCCTAGGGATCGGTATTAGGACCACTGTTTTTCTTGATATATATTTATGACCTAGACTTGGGTGTGCAGGGCACAATTTCAAAATTTGCAGATGACACAATACTTGGAAATATTGTGAACTGTGAGGAGGATAGTGATCAGCTTCAAGAGGACATATACAGGCTGGTGGAGTGGGTATAAACGTGGCAAATTAAATTCAATGCAGAGAAATGTGAAATAAAAACAAGAAATGCTGGAAATACTCAGCAGGTCTGGCAGCATCTTTGGAGAGAGAAGCAGAGTTAACGTTTCAGGTCAGTGACCATCAGAATGTGAAATTGTACCTTTTGATAGGAAGAACAAGGAGAGGCAATATAAAATAAAGGGCACATTTCTAAAGGGGGTGAAGGAACCTAAGGTATATGTGCACAAATCTTTGAAGGTGGCAGGGCAGGTTGAGAAAGTGATTAAAAAGGCATATGGGATCCTCGGCTTTATAAACAGAGGCACAGGTTACAAAAGCTAGGAAGTTATGATGAGCCTTTATAAAACTCTGGCTTGGCCTCAACTGGAGTATTGTGTCCAATTTTGGGCATCGGACTTTAGGAAGGATGTGAAGGCTACAGGGAGGGTGTAGAAAAGATTTACGAGAATGGTTCAGGGATGAGGAAGTTCAATTGCTTGGGTAGATTGGAGAAGCTGGGGTTCTTCTCCGAGAAGACAAGGTTGAGGAGATTTGATAGAGATATTCAAAACGTGAGGGGTCTAGACACAGTGGATAGAGAGAAGTTGTTTCCATTGGCGGAAGCAGAGACCAAAGGACACATCTAAGGTGTTTGGCAAAAGAACCAATGGCAACATGAGGAGAAGTCTTTTTACGCAGCCAGTAGTTAGGATCCTCTACGCTGATGATGCTGTGCCAGTCGCTCGCAGGGAAACTCGGCTACAAAGACTCCTGGCCTGTGCCAACCATGCCTTAACTTGTTCTCCTTGACTATAAGCATCAAGCAAACCGTGGTCATTGGACAAGGTGTTGCATCTTCGCCCCGACCATACTAAATAACACCCCACCGGAAATGGTTAGCAAATTCTGCTACCTTGGGTCCACAATGATAATCTGTCCCTTGATGCAGAGCTCGATGCATGCAAACCACCTTTGGCTGACTTGCAAAACATGCATGGGATAACACCAAGCTGAGCCTTAGGACCAAGCTGATGGTTTATAAGGCCTGTGTTCTCAGTACCTTGTTGTATGGCTGAAACATGGGCAACTTACAGCTACCAGGAAAAGAAGCTCAAAAATTTCCATCTTGGCTGTCTGCAGCGCATTATGGGTATATCCTAGCATATCACAAATGCAGCAGTCCTCTCAAATGCAGAACTCCCAAGTATGTTGGCATTAATCAAACAGAGGCGGCTTCGCTAGATCGGGCACGTCCGCAGGATGGAAGACTGTCGCATACCCAAGGACCTTCTGTATGGTGAGGTGGCCGGGGCCAAATGACCAGTGGAGCACCCAAATCTCCGCTTCAAGGATGCTTGCAAGCATAACATAAAGGCCCTAAGTGTCGACCCTTGCACCTGGGAGCCACTAGTTGGCAAAAGAGGGGAATGGCGACACATCCTGTGGATTGGTGTGCACTATCACAATGACCAGTGGCTACAACAGCTTGGCAACAGGCACCAACATCAAAAATAACAACTCACAGCACCACTTGGCAGCTTCACGTGTGGCACTTGTAGCAGAACCTGCCTCTCAAGGATTGGTCTTCACAGCCATCAGCAAAGGTTGCTGCGTGTCCATCACCTTTAATAGATGGAAGGATGCCAACCTGGTTAGGATTAGGAATGCACTACCTGAGAGTGTGGTGGAGACAGATAACATTGGGACTTTCAAAAGAGAGTTGGATGAGCATCTGAAGGGAGAAAATTTGCAGGGATATGGGGTAAGGCTGGGGGAGTGGGACTAGTGTTGCTCTTGCAGAGAGCAGGTATGGACATGGTGGACGAATGGCCTCCTGTGCTGTAACCATTTAATGTTTCTAAATATTAGTGTGTCCATAGGTTAAAAATTATGTACTACAGCAACAAGATATCAATAAAAATAGGCATTTATCTTTGTGATTGGCAGAGTAGGGAAAACCATGTCCTGTGATTATTCTTTGCTCCCAAAGGCATTAATGCCAACTTGTTTACATTGGCTTAGTGTGATGATGCCCATGATTGAACAGGCATGTGAGGAATGATCACTTGTGGATGGTAGCAGAGGATGGCTGATACCAATGTAACCATACTCTTGTGTTTAGAAAACACACTCTTATTATCTAGTAGACAAATGTGTTCCCACCACTATTGCATTTTTAACAGTGCCTCCTGCTAAAAAAGGTGGCACCATGTATTAATCTGTATCTGATAGGTGTTCTCCCCCACAACTGTAATAGGACAGAAAACAAAATTATATGAATCAATTTACATTTTGGAAGATACCTCTGTGGCTTTGATAAAGTTACTTGAAATTTCTGTGTGACAAAGAAGCTGATATTCATTGAATAGAAGAAGACTGGATGATGGTTTGTGACATTGTATTCTACACCTGAATATCCAAGTAGACATTTGAAAATATTGCAAATTTAAATTAAAGGAACATTCAGGTAAAGGTAGGCTGTGTATATTTTAAAAAATTATTGTGTAACTATTGATAGTGCAGGAAGTTTTTCCTAATTTTATAACTCTAGACTGTTGGTCTTTACAAGCTTAAGTAATGGTAGCTAATCCAAATGAAATAGCCGCGAGTAATGATTTCATATTACAACATTGTCATGAACATATACTATGCCGAATGATGATTTTTTAATCCATCAGCTGGAAACCTAAATTAAATTTTAAAAAAGGAAAAAAAACGAAAAAAGGTGACTGCCTGCAGCTAAAATGGCCACCACAATTTGCATCAAAATCCCTTGTACTCCACTGCAATGAGAAGGAGTCGGGATGTCTGGCTAGTCCCCCCCAAAACAATGGGCTGGATTTTATGAACCCACCACTATTCTTGGCGGTGAGCGCGGGCAGGCTGCACACTGAAGAACCGCCGTGATCTTAAGCGCGGCGGCTCATTTAAATAGCTGAGGTGGCCCGCCACCCCTCAATCAGGTGGAGGGGGTGGGCTGTCCATCCCCGGCAATGGCGTCAGCTGCCTGGGCGCAGGCGCCGTTTTTAAAGGGCAGCCAGTTCTGCCGGCATATTTAAATTTTCAAGAAAGATCCCACAAAATTAAATAAATAAATTTCTTATACCCCTTTCCCAACCCCACCCCCCCCATAACAATTACAATAACTATTTGCCATTACCCCCCCAAAAAACACCTTTTACATCTGATCTCCCCGACCCCCCAAATCTGCACAAAGTGTAAGGTTCAACCCTTCCCACCATCCCCTACACCCATTACGCCTACTTGACCCCATTCCCGCTCCCCCCCACCCCTGCCCACAACCCCCTGCACTGACAAACTTACCTCCCCCCTCCCCACCACTGTGGCCCCACATTTCCCTGGATGGGGATCTGAAGGCACGGGAGTGCCGACCGCTGCGCCGAAGATCGTGGCGGGCCCTCAAGATTGAGGGTAAGTGTATTTAAATTTATTAATTTGATTTGCATATTTAAATTGTGGTCCCGTCGCCCGGTTTTGGTGGGGGGGGGGCGGTTCTGCTTAGGAGCATTGCCGCTGCTGGGAGGATTGGGCCGGGCCCTGCCGACGTCGTGGTCCCTGGCAGGCCTCATCCAGAGCCATCTTCAGGCCCCCTCTGCCCCAGATAACGACGTCGAGGGCCTGTTAAAATCCAGCCCAATGACTTGAGTAATCATAGGGGCGGAAGATGTTGGTATGGTTCTTAATGAATACTTTGCGTCTGTCTTCACAAAAGAGGGGGATGATGCAGATATTGTAGTTGAGGAGGAGTGTGAAGTATTGGATATGATAAAGATAAGGAGAGAGGAAGTAATAATGGGATTAGCATCCTTGAAAGTGATAAATCACCAGGGTCGGATGAAATATATCCCAGGCTGTTAAAAGAAGCCAGGGAGGAAATAGCAGAAGGTCTGACCATCATTTTCCAGTGGTGCCGGAGGAATGGAGGACTGTTCACGTTGTACCTTTGTTTAAAAAGGGAGCGAGGGATAGACTGAATAATTACAGGCCAGTTGGTCTAACCTCAGAAGTGGGAAAATTATTGGAATCAATTCTGAGAGACATGATCAGCTGTCACTTAGAAGAGCACGAATTAATCAAGGATAGTCAGCATAGATTTGTTAAGGGAATATCGTGCCTGACTAACTTGATTGATGTTTTGAAGAAGTAACAAGGAGGATTGATGGGGGTAGTGCAGTTGATGTGATCTACATAAATTTTAGCAAGGCTTTTGACAAGGTCCGATATGGCAGACTGGTTTCAAAAAAAGCTCATGGGATCCAGGGAGATGTAGCAAGCTGGATACAAAATTGGCTCGGTGGCACGAAACAAAGGGTGTTTTTGCCACTGGAATGCTGCTTCCAGTGATGTTCCGCAGGGCTCAGTACTGGGTCCTGCTTTTTGTGGTACATATTAACGATTTGGATGTAAATGTAGGGGGCATGTTCAAGAAGTTTGCGGATGACACAAAAATTGGTTGTGTGGTTGATAGCAAGGAGGATAGCTATGGACCACAGGAGGATATCAATGGACTGATCAGGTGGGTAGAAAAGTGGCAAATGGAATTCAACTCGGAGAAGTGTGAGGTGATTCATTTGGGGAGATCAAGCAAAGCAAAGCAAAACACAATTAATGGGAGAATACTGAGAGGTGTAGAGGAGATGAGGGACCTTGGAGTGAATGTCCACAGATCCCTGAAGGTAGCAGGACAGGTCGATAAGGTGGTTAAGAAGGCATATGGAATCCTTTCCTTTCTTAGCCAAGGTATAGAATATAAGAGCAGGAAGGTTATGCTGGAACTACATAATTCATTAGTTAGGCCACAGCTTGAGTACTGTGTGCATTTCTGGTCACCTCATTACAGAAAGGATGTAATTACACTAGAGAGAGTACAGAGGAGATTTATGAAGATGTTGCCAGGACTGGAAAAATGCAGCTGTAGGAAAGATGGATAGGCTGGGGTTGGTCTCTTTGGAATAGGGGAGGCTGAGGGGAGATTTGACTGAGATGTACAAAATAGTGAGGGGCCTCATTAGAGTGGATGCGAAGGGCCTATTTACCTTAGCAGAGAAGTTAGTGACTAGGGGGCATAGATTTAAAGTGATTGGTAGAAAGATTAGAGGGGAGATATGGAAAGGTTTTTTCACCCAAAGGGTGGTAGGGGTCTGGAACTCTCAGCCTGAAAGGGTAGTAGAGGCAGAAACCCTCAATTCATTTAAAAGCCATTTGGATATGCACCTCAAATGCCGTAACCTGCAGGGCTACGGACCATATGCTGGAAAGTGGAATTAGGCTGGGTGGCTCGTTTTTCAGCTGGCACAGACACGATGGGCCAAGTGACTTCTTTCTGTGCCATTAACTTTGTATGATTCTATGATTTATAAGTTTGGAGTGTCTCACCTGGCCAGTCTCCATTAACAAGGCATTAAAGGCAATCTTGGGGCATTAAACTGGTGGAGACAGACCACTCAAAGATAATCACTTGAACAATAGGACCCTGATGGAGAGAAGGGAAGTTCTAGATACTAATTAAGTTGCAAGAGGAAATATACATTGAGCCATCACGTGACAGGCCCACCATCTGTGTGTTTTAGGCTGGCTTTTCTCTCTCTGCAGCAGACAAGCAACTGGGCACTGACCAGAAAAGACCCAAGTGGGGTCCCTCTCTCCTCTCTTTCTACTATCACCCCCCACCCCCAGCTCCACCAGTCCACCTGGCAAGTTTCAAACTCTGCCTGCTGGCTGTGACCACCTAAGTCTGTCATTGCTGCAGAGGCCCCGTGAAGGAAACCATCTGCATCACTGTTCTCCAGGAAAACCCTGAATCTGTTGGCCACATCTACAAGCCGGAAGTCTCAGGACCACCGAGTTCATCTGGAAGACAACCGAATCATTAAAACTCCATAGACTGTATACCCCTTTTCATTATTTCGGACTCTAATCTATCCAATCTATCCTTCCCCACTCTGTAACCTATTTGTGTGTATGTGTGTGTGTGAGAATCTCACGTGTGTTGTGTGAAAGTTGGAGCGTAATTTATTATTTTACTTAGATTAGTTTAGGTACAATAAAGCTAACCTCTTTCTTTGTTAAACTCAAGAAACCCTGTCCGATTGGTTCTTTTATAATCATGGCATGTGAATAGTGAAACACTTACTGAATTGGCAAGCATACATTCCCTTTTAAAAAGAAATAAACCCTATTGCAGTCAAACAGGGAGAGGGAAAAGACGGGAGCCCTTTGACCCCTCCTCACCTGATTGTAACAACATAAACACTAGATCACAAGTTACTTCTTTAATGAAGTAACAAAGAGTGTAGTTGAGGGTAGTGTGGTTGATGTGTTCTCATAGGCCTTTAAAAGGCATTTGATAAAGTTCCACATAATAGAATTGTTTGCAAATTTGAAGCCTATGGAATTAAAGGGGCAGTGGCAGCTTGGATATAAAATTAGCTCAGGTACAGAAAGCAGAGTAATAGTGAACGTTTTTTCAGACTGGAGGGAATTCTGCAGTGGTGTCCCCCAGGGCTTGGTGTTGAGACTACTGCCTACCTACAACTCTACCTCATCCAGATACATCTTTTGTTTCTTTACTTGGCTTTGCATCATGAAACCTTTTAATTTCTCTTGCCTTCCATCCTATCACAGACCTTCCCTTTTGTTCTTCCTCCGCCTCTCCCACTTTGACTTGCTCAAAACCTATTACATTTCTAACCATTGCCAGTTCTGATCAAAGGTCACTGACCTGAAACATTAACCGTTTTTCTCTCCACAGATGCTGCCTGACCTGTTGAGTATCAGCATTTTCTGTTTTTGTTTAAGCCCTGGATTTAGCTACCCAGGCCATAATTTTAATGTTTGAAGATTATGCAAAACTCAGAAATGTTGTAAACAGTGAGGACAGTAACAGACTTCAAGAGGACATAGACTGGTGAAATGGGAAGACACGTGGCAGATGAAATTTAATGTGATTAATTTTGGTAGGAAGAATGATGAGAGGCAATAAAATTAACAATTTTAATTTTAAAGGGGCAGGACTAGAGAGACTGAAGGGTGTACATACAGAAGTCTTTAAAGTGGCAGGACAAGTTGAGAAGGCAATTTAAAAAGACATACAGGAAGAGTCATGGCTTTATAAATAGAGGCATTGAGTACAAAAGCAAGGAAGTTATACAAAACCTTTATAAAACACTGGTTAGGCTTCAGCTAGAGTATTGTGGCCAATTCTGGGCACCACACTTTAGGTCTTAGAGGGGTGCAAATGAGATTGATTAGAATGCTACCAGGGATGAAAGACATCAGTTGCATGGAGAGACGAGAGAAAATGAGGTTGTTTTCCTTAGAACAGAGGAGATTTGATAGAGCTGTTCAAAATCTTGAGTTTTGATAGAGTAAATAAGAAGAAACTTTTTCCAGAGACAAGGGTTGGCAACCAAGGGACACAGGTTTGAGGTATTTGGCAAAAGAATGAGAGGCAACTTGAAGACTTATTTTTAAAGTAACGAGTTGTTATAATCTGGCCTTAAAGGGTGGTGGAAGCAGATTCAATAATAACTTTCAAAAGAGAATTGGATAAATATTTGAAAAGTAAAAAAAAAATGGGCTATTGGGAAAGAGCAGGGGTGTGGAACTAATTGGCTATCTCTTTCCAAATGGCCTTCTATACTGTATCATTCTGTGAAATACTGATGAAGGCCATATGATCCACTTTAGTTCATCCATGCAGAACGACCCTAATGTTCTATTGCAACATTCAGTTGTTTCTTAAATAATTTCAGCATTTGCACCTGCACTACTCAATCTGAAAATCCAGTCCATGTATTAATCACTTTTTGTGTGAAAAACTTTATCAATTCTAAATTAGTCTTACCTACTCTCACAATTTGAAGTAATTTTCTAGACTTATATTTTCCTTACTGTTTTTACTATCTTACATTCTCTGAAAGATTACTTATCAGGACTCCTTTCAACGGTGAAAAGTTGAAGTCCCTCAATTCATTCTTGAATAACTCAGATCTTTGCCACTAAAGATCAGCCTAGTGGATTTTTATACAATGCCTCTATGTAGCCTTTATGTCTTGATGACCAGAATTGGGTGCAGTAGTCAAAGTGTGGTCTGACACGAATACAAGAACACAAGAAATAGGAGCGGAAGTAGATCATATGGCCCATCGAGCCTGCTCTGCCCATTCAATATGATCATGGCTGATCTTGGGCTTCAGCTCCACTTTCCTGCCCTATATCCCTTGATTCCCTGTGAGACCAAAAATCTATCTATCCCAGCCTTAAATGCATTCAATGATGAAGGATCCACAACCCTCTGGGGTAGAGAATTCCAAAGATTTACAACCCTTTGTGTGTAGTAATTTCTCCTTATCTCAGTCCTGAATGATTGGCCCCTTATCCTGAGACTGTGTCCCTGTGTTCTAGATTCCCTAACCAGTGGGAACAATCTCTCAGCTTCTACCCTATCAAGCTCTTTCAGAGTCAGAGTTTTACAGCACAGAAATAGGCCCTTCGGCCCAACGCGCCTGCGCCGACCATCAAGCACCCGTTCTAACTAATCCCATTTCCCCGCAATTGGCCCATAGCCTTGTATGTTATGGCGTTTCAAGTGTTCATCTAAATACTTCTTGAATGTCGTGAGTGTTCCTGCCACTTCAGGCAGTGTGTTCCAGACTCCAACCACCCTCTGGGTGAAAAAGTTTTTCCTCAACTCCCCTCTAAATCTTCTGCCCTTACCTTAAATCTACGCCCCCTAGTTATTGACCTCTCCACTAAGGGAAAAAGTTTCTTCCTATCTAACCCTAGACACCTTTCTCATCTGGTCGTAACAAAGGATATACTTTCTTAAATGTGGAGACCAAAACTGTACAGTCTTGTATGTCTCAATTAGATTGCCCCTCATTCTTCTAAACTCCAGAGAATATAGGCCCAATATAGCCTCTCATCATAGGACAACCCCCTCATCCCAGGGAACAATTCAGTAAATCTTCACTGCACTGTCTCCAGTGCAAGGTGTCATGCAGGCTCCCACCTGCCAAGAATGAGGCACACATTATTTCGCCACATGAACATTAAAACTTAAATTTGTTGCTGGGAAGAAAAGAGGGCCTATCACAAAGAATTGCCAGGCCCCTTGCCAGAAAGATCTTTTTTGCATGCAAGCAGTGTTGGAACAAAGGCTTGCTTCTCCAATGCACAGAAGACCTGGTCAGACCAGTTTATTCACATGACTAACTGGCTGTTTGAATTTGAACTCAGAAAGTTCTTTTTTCCTGGACTGAGAACACCGCTCTCCTGCCTGCTCCCATCCCTTTCTCGCAGAACTGAAGACCCATTGAAGACACATGAACCTCAAGAGAGTAATGTCTCCTACAGTGAACAAAGTTTAAGAAGAATACTGAGCCCCAACGAAAAGCAAGACTACCTACAATCAAGGACTACAGCGAGCTCGAAGCATAGTAAAAACCCCTCTTCAGAGATTGCCTCAAACTTTTTTATTTTATTTTTCTTCTCTTTTCTGCCTCCGTTTGCATGTGCGTATCGCATATGCATGCTAGAGTGGACGTGGCGTATATCCGTAGGCGTTAACCGAATTACAGTTTAAGTTAATAAATTTCACTTTTTTTCTTTAAACCTAAGAAAGCCTGTTTATGCTTGTTTCTTTGTCTTATAACTGGAAAGTGGTGAACAAGGATTCACCAAGGGGGAGCTCAAAACACAGTGTGTTTAAAAATAAACCCTGTTACAATAAGACCAGGTGAAGATAGTAAAAGACTCCTTGACACCTTTCTCATTTGGTCGTAACAAAGGATATACTTTCTTAAATGTGGAGACCCAAACTGTACACAAAATTCCCGATGAGATCTCACCAAAGTCCTATACAATTTTAGCAAGACTTCTTTATTCCTGTACTCCAATCCCTTGCCATTTGCCTTCCTAATAGCCTGCTGCACCCGCATGTTAACTTTGTGCATTCCTTGTATGAGTATCCCCAAGTCTCTCTGAACATCAACACTTACCAGTTTCACACCTTTTAAAAAATATTCTGCTTTTCTATTTTTATAACCAAAGTGAACAACTTCAGACTTTCCTACATTATATTCCATTTGCCATCTTGTTACCCACTCACTTAACCTGTCTATATCTCTTTGCAACCTCTCTACGTCCTCCCTGCAGCTTACCTTTCCATCGAGCTTTGTCATCAGCAAACTTAGATACATTACTCTCTGTCTCTTCATCCAAGTCATTAATGTAGAGTGTAAATAGCTGAGGCCCCAGTACTGATCATTGCGGCACCCCACTTGAAAATGCCCCATTTATGGCCACTCTCTGCTTCCTGTCTGTTAATCAATCCTCTAACCATGCTAATATATTACACCCAACACCACGAGCTCTTATTTTACTTATTAATCTTTTATGTGGCACCTTATCGAATGCCTTTTGAAAATCCAGGTGCCAGGATCAGGGATGTCTCAGATCGAGTCCACAGGATTCTTAAGGGGGAGGGGGAGCAGCCAGAGGTCGTGGCACATATCGGTACCAATGACATAGCTAGGAAAAGGGATGAGGACCTGAAAAGCGAATATAGGGAGTGAAGTTGGAAGCTGAAAGGCAGGACGAGCAGAGTAGTAATCTCAGGATTGTTACCGGTGCCACGTGCTAGTGAGGCTAGAAACAGGGAGCGAGTGCAGCTGAACACGTGGCTACAGAACTGGTGTAGGAGGGAGGGATTCAGATATGTGGATCATTGGGATACCTTCTGGGGAAGGTGGGACCTGTACAAGAAGGACGGGTTGCATCTGAACTGGAGGGGCACCAATATCCTGGGCGGGAGGTTTGCTAGAGCTCTTCGGGAGGGTTTAAACTAGTTTGGCAGGGGGATGGGAACCGGAGCTACGGATCAGTGGATGGGGTAGCTGTTGAA
Source organism: Heterodontus francisci (assembly GCF_036365525.1). Classification (NCBI taxonomy): domain Eukaryota; kingdom Metazoa; phylum Chordata; class Chondrichthyes; order Heterodontiformes; family Heterodontidae; genus Heterodontus; species Heterodontus francisci. The sequence continues at coordinate 78,403,798 of NC_090382.1, read as the reverse complement.
CAGGCAGATACCGAGTGCAGAGAGTCTGTGAGGAAGGTTAGACAATTGACACGACAAAGTTGCAGCCAGTATGATGGGTTGAAGTGTGTCTATTTTAACGCAAGAAGTGTCAGAAATAAGGGTGATGAACTTAGAGCATGGATCAGTACTTGGAGCTACGATGTTGTGGCCATTACGGAGACGTGGATATCACAGGGGCAGGAATGGATGTTGGATATTCCAGGGTTTAGATGTTTCAAAAGGAATAGGGAGGGAGGTAAAAGAGGTGGGGGAGTGGCATTGCTAATCAGGGATAGTATCACAGCTGCAGAAAGGGAGGTCGTCGAGGAGGGTTTGTCTACTGAGTCATTATGGGTGGAAGTCAGAAACAGGAAAGGAGCAGTCACTTTATTGGGAGTTTTCTATGGACCCCCCAATAGCAACAGAGACATGGAGGAACAGATTGGGAGGCAGATTTTGGAAAGGTGCAGAAGTAACAGGGTTGTTGTCATGGGTGAATTCAACTTCCCTAATATTGATTGGAACCTCCTTAGTGCAAATAGTTTGGATGGAGCAGTTTTTGTCAGGTGTGTCCAGGAAGGTTTCCTGACTCAATATGTAGATAGGCCGACTAGAGGGGAGGCTATGTTGGACTTGGTGCTTGGCAACGAACCAGGCCAGGTGGCAGATCTCTCGGTGGGAGAGCATTTCGGTGATAGTGATCACAACTCCCTGACCTTTACTATAGTCATGGAGAGGGACAGGAGCAGACGGGATGGGAAAATATTTAAATGGGGGAGGGGGAATTACAATGCTATTAGGCAGGAACTGGGGAGCATAAACTGGGAACAGATGTTCTCAGGGAAATGCACGACAGAAATGTGGAGGTTGTTTAGGGAGCACTTGCTGCGACTGCTGGATCGGTTTGTCCCGATGAGGCAAGGAAGGGATGGTAGGGTGAAGGAACCTTGGATGACAAGAGATGTGGAACAGCTAGTCAAGAGGAAGAAGGAAGCTAACTTAAGGTTGAGGAAGCAAGGATCAGACAGGGCTCTAGAGGGTTACAAGGTAGCCAGGAAGGAACTGAAGAATGGACTTAGGAGAGCTAGAAGGGGACATGAAAAAGTCTTGGCGGGTAGGGTTAAGGAAAATCCCAAGGCGTCCTACACTTATGTGAGGAACAAGAGGATGGCCAGAGTGAGGGTAGGGTCGATCAGGGATAGTGGAGGGAACTTGTGCCTGGAGTCGGAGGAGGTAGGGGAGGTCCTAAATGAATACTTTGCTTCACTATTCACTAGTGAGAGGGACCAGGTCGTTTGTGAGGACAGCGTGGAACAGGCTGATATGCTCGAACAGGTTGAGGTTAAGAGGGAGGATGTGCTGGAAATTTTGAATGATATGAGGACAGATAAGTCCCCAGGGCCAGACGGGATATACCCAAGGATGTTACGGGAAGCGAGGGAAGAGATTGCTGCTCCTTTGGCGATGATCTTTGCGTCCTCACTGTCCACTGGAGTAGTACCGGATGATTGGAGGGTGGCAAATGTTGTTCCCTTGTTCAAGAAAGAGAATAGGGATAACCCTGGGAATTATAGACCAGTCAGTCTTATGTCGGGGGTGGGCAAATTATTGGAGAGGATTCTGAGAGACAGGATTTATGATTATTTGGAAAAGCATGGTTTGATTAGAGACAGTCAGCATAGCTTTGTGAGGGGCAGGTCATGCCTCACAAGCCTTATTGAATTCTTTGAAGATGTGACAAAACACATTGATGAAGGAAGCGCAGTGGATGTGGTGTATATGGATTTTAGCAAGGCGTTTGATAAGGTTCCCCATGGTAGGCTCATTCAGAAAGTGAGGAGGCATGGGATACAGGGGAAGTTGGCTGTCTGGATACAAAATTGGCTGGCCCATAGAAGACAGGGGGTGGTAGTAGATGGAAAGTATTCAGCATGGAGCTCGGTGACCAGTGGTGTTCCGCAGGGATCTGTTCTGGGACCTCAGCTCTTTGTGATTTTTATAAATGACTTGGATGAGGAAGTGGAAGGCTGGGTTAGCAAGTTTGCCGACGACACAAAGGCTGCTGGAGTTGTGGATAGTGTGGAAGGCTGTTGTAGGTTGCAATGGGACATTGACAGGATGCAGAGCTGGGCTGAGAAGTGGCAGATGGAGTTCAACCTGAAAAAGTGTGAAGTGATTCATTTTGGAAGGTCGAATTTGAATGCAGAATACAGACTTAAAGACGGGATTCTTGGTAGTGTGGAGGAACAGAGGGATCTTGGGGTCCATGTCCATAGATCGCTCAAAGTTGCCACCTAAGTTGATAGGGTTGTTAAGAAGGCGTATGGTGTGTTGGCTTTCATTAACAGAGGGATTGAGTTTAAGAGCCGCGAGGTTATGCTGCAGCTCTATAAGGCCCTGGTTCGACCACACTTGGAATATTGTGTTCAGTTCTGGTCGCCTCATTATAGGAAGGATGTGGAAGCTTTAGAGAGGGTGCAGAGGAGATTTACCAGGATGCTGCCTGGACTGGAGGGCATGTCTTACGAAGAAAGATTGAGGGAGCTAGGGCTTTTCTCATTGGAGCGAAGAAGGATGAGAGGTGATTTGATAGAGGGGTACAAGATGATGAGAGGCATAGATAGAGTGGATAGCCAGAGACTTTTTCCCAGGGTGGAAAGGGCTATCACCAGGGGGCGTAATTTTAAGGTGATTGGAGGAAGGTTTCGGGGAGATGTCAGAGGTCGGTTCTTTACACAGAGAGTGGTGGGTGCGTGGAATGCGCTGCCAGCGGTGGTAGTAGAAGCAGATACATTAGGGACATTTAAGCGACTCTTGGATAGGTACATGGATGATAGTAGAATGAAGGGTCGGTAGTTAGTTTGATCTTAGAGTAGTTTAAAGGTTCGGCACAACATCGTGGGCCGAAGGGCCTGTACTGTGCTGTACTGTTCTATGTTCTACTACATCTACTGGTACCCCTTTATCTATCCTACTAGTTACATCCTCAAAAAAACTCTAATACATTTGTCAAACAGGATCTCCCTTTAGTAAAACCATGTTGACTTGTTCTAATCATACTATGCTTTTCCAAGTGCAATGTTAAGACTTCTTTAATAGTTTTCAGCATCTTCCCAATGACTGATGTTAGGCTAACTGGCCTGTAGTTCCCTATTTTCTCTCTAGCTCCATTCTTGAAAAGCAGTGTAACATTTGCCAACTTCCAATGTAACTGGACCGTTCCTGAATCTAAGGAATTCTGGAAAATCATATTCAGCACATCCACTATCTCTTCAGCTCTCTCTTTTAGAACCCTAGGATGTAGGCCATCTGGTCTGGGGACTTGTCAGATTTTAGTCCCTCAAGTTTCTCCAATACTTTGTCTCGGCTGATATCAATATCCTTAATTTCCTCAATTTTTAGCCCCTAGGTTACTATTTCTGGTATGGAACTTGTGTCTTCCACTGTAAAGACAGACACAAAATATTTGTTCAATGCCTCTGCCATTTCCTCATTCCCCATGATGATTTCTCCTGTCTCTGCCTCTAAGGGACCAACATCTACTTTCGTTACTCTCTTCCTTTTTATGTACTCATAAAAGCTCTTACAATCTGTTTTTACATTGCTGGCTAGTTTACTCTCATTCTATTTTTTCCCTTTTTATCAACTTTTTGGTGGCCCTTTGCTGGTTTCTAAAACACTCCGAATCCTCAGACTTGCTATTATTTTTGCAACATTGTAAGCCTCTTTTTTTAGTCGAATACTCTCCTTAACTTCCTGAGTGAACCACGAATGGGTTTTTCTGGACGAGTTTTTATTTTTGAACAGAATACCATAGAGTTTGCATGACATACATACATTCCATCATTTTGACTATCTAGTTCCAAATTTGTTGATTGCTGCTCTCTGTTGGTTAGATATTTAATTGATCAAATGCCTTGTTCAATTTCATTTGTAGTTATTTCAACATCACAGTATGCAGATTACTTTACTCTTGTACACATTAAATTTAATCTGTTATTTTTGTGTCCAACTCTTTCTGCAATTTCTGAGCTGCCTCTTTTGCTTCCATTGATTCTCTTGAATTGGTATTGACTCCAAAATTGACCATTTTGCATTGGGTTTGAGTCCAAAACCGTGATGCAAATGAGAAACAGCAAGGTCCTAACGTTGATTCCAGGAGCAACACACAGTACTCCCACCCAGAAGTCATTCCTCTATGTAATGCAATGACTTATTAAAGGGGGAAGATAGTTAAAGTGACTATATATTACTTTTCTTACAAACATACGAATTAGGAGCAGAAGTAGGCCATTCGGTCCCTTGAGCCTGCTCTGCCATTCAATGGCTGATCTGTTTGTGCTTCGAATTCCATATGCCCATCCACACCAGATAACCCTCAATTCCCTTGCCTAACAAGAATCTATCTACCTCTGCCTTAAAAATATTCAGTGACCTCGCCTCCAGCACCTCCAAAGTTACACAACCCTCTGAGAAAAAAATTCTCCTCATCTCTGTCCTAAAAGGGCGACCCCTAATTTTACAACAGTGCCCCCTAGTTCTGGATTCACCCACAATAGGAAACATCCTCTCCACATCCTCATTCTTCTATTGTGGCGGAATAATACAATATTTAGAAAATAAAAGTTTGAACAGTTTACAGTAAGTGATCATCTTAGTGGTTAAAGGCTGCAGATTTGGATACTGATCTGTGCCAAATTTGCTGATGTCAACCAGGTGGTCTCTGTTCTTGCCCACTGTTCAATGTCTGCCTGCTTGGAAAATTAATATGTGAATATGAGGTGAAGGCATGTTAAGTTGCTGTTATTATGTGCCCTCAATGGAATAATATGCCTTAATTGCTATCCTATTTAACTGCTAAATCTGAATTTGTATAACCCATAATACAAGCTATTTAAAATTTGTATATTATATATGCACATATTTTGTGTTCATTTATAACCTGACCCGATTACCCATGCTACTCTTGGTGTGTCGAAAGGCGCCAGAGGTTCTCTATCCTGTCTGTTATTTAGAGGTGGGATCCTATGGTAATTATTCAAGCACACTGGTGTAATCCAATGAACATATTGTACAACTTACTCCCTCTAGAGGGACGAAGATACGGTATATCGTCCTTCAAAATAAGCCAATTTTTTTTTAAAAACGCATCTACTTTTATTATATGCAATTGGTAACTAACGATTGGTTTTATTTTGTGTTTTTGAAAAGGGAATTGAAGCTTCCACCCGTGTCTGAGGACTTTGCTCTGTGGAGGTAGAAAGTGATAGGAGTGATTTATAGGCCGTGGGTTATTAGGAGAGCGATGAGCTGGTTAATGTTCAGCCGTACGGCGGGGCCCGGAGCACTACGTACTCTCCTCTCCGTGCACTCCAATGTTGCTTCTCTTAGACTGTCTTCAAAAATGGTAGGTACCGAACTGACGCAGAGTGTTCAGTGTTGTATACACGGGAATGGAGGGCAGCACTTCCTGGTAGATAGTGCATTAGAGGAAGTGCCTCATACACACAGTCTGTAGGGGATAGTCTTTGGAAGGAAACGCCCCTGCGGACCTTGGTTCAAGTGAAAATGCAATATAACAGCATTTTCTGTGAATTATATTTTTCTTTGCAACTTTGGCATTTCTCTAACTTTTTTTCGGGCTGCAGGTAGCCAGTTTGCATTCATTTGGCGGCTGTCGGTTTCAATCAACAGGCATAAAGGGTAATGGTTCCATGGCCAAATGTTAAAACGTTTTGCAATCCAGTCTGTGCCATGTTAGCTTATCGGGCCAAGCAATGGCAGGGACTGCTACAAATGGTTTCAGCAACTTGAGTCAAAAGAAGGGACAACTCGTCCAGGGTTCCCATTCTTTATTACTTTGCAGGGACGCCGGATGGAAAGTGCAACACATGTTAAGGTGTCAGAGTGCTGATCGACCTTGGCTGCGATGCTCTCTGTAATTAACTAGCCTGTGGATATATTAAACAGTGACTATGCTCCACATCATCCTTCTTCAAGGCACCTCTTCTGCCATCCAGTTGTTCCACTCTTGCCTATCTGATTGTAGGCAAATCATTTTAATTAGTTGTTCCTCTTCCTGTTGCTGCATCCTTAGTTCTGGAGTCCCCCAAGAATCTGTCCTTGGCCCTTTCTTCCTCATGTAACATCATCTGCAGACATAGGATCACCCTGGCTGATCTAGATGATGCCTAGTGCTACCTCTTTGCTTCCTGTCCTAACTCATCCACAGCTACTGTCTTATTGGACTGCTTGTCTCGCATCCACATGTGGGTGAGCTGCAATTTCCTACAGCTAAACATTGGGAAGACGAAAATCATCTTTGGCCCCGGCACAAACATTGTGCCCTTGCCAATGATTCCATCCTGCTGCACGGTGATTCAAGATTTTTTTGCAGCTTTGGTTTCCTATTTGACCCAAGCTGAGCTTCTGACCCCATATTATTACATTAAGACATCTACTTCCATTCCTGTAATTTCACCTGCTTGCACCTCTGCCTTGGCTGATCCACTGCTGAAACCCTCATCCATGCTTTTGTCCCATTCTTCTCCCTCTGTAACCTTCAACTCATCCAAAACTGCTGTTCCGCTTCTATCCTGCACCACGTCCGCTCAACCATCACTGCATTCTTGCTGACTCGGTTCCTGGCCCCCTGACACCTTGCATTTAAAGTTCTCATCCCCTCCCTGTCTCTAATCTCCTCCAGCCCTACCCCTCCCTAAACAAACTTTTCTGATTCTGACCTCTTGTGCATCTTCCGCTCTCTTTGCTCCACTACTGGTAGGTGTGCTTATAGCTGATGGGACCCCATGCCCTGGAATTCCCATACTAAATCTGCGTCCTTTTAAGATGATCCTTAAAACCCACATCATTGATCAAACCTTTAATCATTCCTAATATTTCCTTTGTTGGCATCTCTCTTTAGTACTTTAGGACAGTGTTCAACAGAAAGGTGCTATATAAATGCAAATTGTATTTGAGCATGATGAAGTAGAGGGCTGCTGCTATCTGAATAACTGCCCTCCAGCAGGAATTGCCTCATTTGCAGTTTGGGCAGGGTGGGTGGAACAGCTACTTCCCAGCAAACCTCACTAAGAGTCAGTAAAGTTTAATAATATTTCACAATGTATTTAGTGTTTTTGAAATGTATGAGATATTGCAAAGCTTGTTTAATACTTTTCAATTTATAGAATTCCTCATTAAATATTCTATTTTTCACAGGATATGAATTATACAATAATCAAGATTTGTCTACTGCTATGGTAGCATTGCAGCCATATTTATTTCAATTGATTCAAAAATGAAAATACTTTATAAATATAAAATTCAACAAGTAATTTTTAGACCTTTGTAATATAATTATATTTTTGTAATTCAATCCTATGCCTTGCCTTGTGCACCACTCTCCTTGATTAGCAGTGCAGCAACAGGGATCCCAAGAACATAGTCGTGGCTGATTTGCGTGTTGTTTATCTTTCCAGAAGATGAAATTGGATAATACAAAAGGGCTGTTTGACTCCACTGCCTTCCTTCCTCTTGCATCCCTAGTCAGGTTTCCCCTTCTTATCCGGAACTCTTAATTCATTCACTGGAGTAAGCCTGAATGTTGCTATTACTTGAAATTGGTTGAGACTTCAGTGTGGGAGTCCAGTACTTTGCCACTGTAATGTCTGAATGCAGCAGATTGCTTTGTTTCACAAGAGAGTGCAAGATTGTAGTTAGCATATGATTAGATTTGTCATATATAGAAATGTTAATGTGAAATATTGTCCTACATTTAGGTTTGAAGTTAGCTTTGAATTTTCAGTGATAATGCAGAATTTTGTATCGTTTAAATATACCTTGGGTAATGTTTTGGGGTTTTTAATGCTAAATGTTTCCTTGGGTTCAGTATCACTAGTCAATCCTGTAAGTGGACCTTGCATTCCCTACAAGTCAAACTGTGGCTTTACTTCATTTACCTAGTTATTAGGCAAATAGAGATACCTGAATATGCACTTTAAGTGTTTCTTGCTATAAACCACTAGACAAATTTACTAAACGGGTAAATGAACAGTAGTCTGTACAAAACTGTCTATTTGTTGAAATGATTAAGACCTGTTTCTTTGACTGACCTGCAATATGAAATGGACTCTTGAAATACAGTTATTCCTTCTTAATTGGCATCCAGTGCTACAGAATCTACCGATTTTACTATGTACCCCTGATGGCACGAGACAGTTTTTTTTTGGGTTGTACACCCAAAAATGTAGCTTGAAATTCCTTTGCGGATATCCCAGACCAAAGAACATTGAAACAGTGTGTCTCATAATTTAGATGGTCAGACGTTTGTAAGATTCAAATTAGCATTTGGACATGCAGATACGGGTGATAAACAAACCCACAGTTGAATGGAATAGCTTTGCATATTGATCATTTCCAAGCACTTTGAATTATCCAAGATGAGTCCCTGTCCAAGGTCAGTGATAGGAATATCATGGCATATCGGCCTCTATTGTGTTAATTATAGAATAATTGGGTATTTTATTGTATTCACATCATGGGCATAATTGGGGACTTACCCGTGCTCATGTGTATAGGAGCAGGCTGAAACTGCTGTTGTTTGCAGGTGCACAATATGGAATATGTGTCTCTAAGTTATAGCTTGTAAGTGTATAAAGACCAAGATCCAATTGTATGCTTCACCGTCTGGTTATCTAAGTTGACATATTTGAGGTATATTCGCAAAAGCCTGCAGAAATAGGTAGCAGTAACCAATTTTAACCTTATTTGTGCCATGACCAGGAAGAAAAAATCCAATAAACACTTCATAGACACAAATGCTTTACTTTTGTTGCATTTGTGTATCTCTCTCTGTGTATGTACCATCCGTGTTTTCTGAGGGTTGCTAATCATGGCTCAAGCCATGATATCACTATGGACAAGGCGAGGAGGCAGGCCGCAAGAACTACTTCAGTCAGTATGGGAATTGAACCCATGCTGATGGCATTGTCTGCACCATACAGTAGCCATCTATCCAACTGAGCTAACAGACCACTCCATCCTGTATCATTAGAACAAAACAAAAGCATTTTAAATATTTTAAAGTGACTGAAAAGTGAGGGCTCTTTCAGTGCCTCAGCTGATCAAGGTGATGAACAGCAAAGCCACAAAGACCAGAATGACCTACTCTGACCTTTCTGTCCTTGGCCTGCTACAGTGTTCCAATGAAGTTCAGCGCAAGCTCAGAACAGCAACACACCTTTGTATTAGGCATTTTACAGCCTTCTGAACTCAACATTTGAGTTCAACAATTTTAGGTCATAACCTGTGCCCTATTTTCATTTCTGTTTCTTTTGCTTTTTACCCCTCTCGTTTCTCTTTTATTTCCTTTACTTTGTGTTTGATGGCAGCTATCCTGCTATTTGTGCCTCCTCTAGACACACCTATTGTTTCTTTACTCCGTTACCACTCCCTTTGACCTTGCACCATGACATTTCTGTCATTTAATCTCTCCTGCCCTCCACCCTATCACAAACCTTCCCTTTTGTTGTTCTTCCCACTCTCCCTCCTTTCACTTGCTCAAAACCTATGACATTTCTAACCTTTCCTAGTTCTGATGAAAGGTCACAGACCTGAAACTTTAACTCTGTTTCTCTCTCCACAGTTACTGCCAGACCTGAGTATTTCCACATTTGTTTTTATTTCAGATTTCCAACATTTACAGTATTTTGCTTTTGCAAGGCCAGAACGAAACCAGGTTTGATTCCCAGTCTGTAATGATATCTGCACCTCTGGGCTAGGTAATGGAAAACTAGCTAGACTTCTTTGTACTGATTGCTATCCAGCATCCTCTGCTGGAAGTGTATGAGTATTAAGGATGGGTGAAATTAGGTTAGGCTTGCAGGTGCTGTCCTATGCAACCGTATAGGCCGCCAGTCCTTGTTTATGCTCAAAGGAAGAATGGGCTTTGGGGTATGTTGCAAGATGGTGGCTAGCATCTGTTGAACTGTACTCAGGAAGTAGTTAACAGCTTTCAGTGGGGAAGGAAAAATTGGCAGAAAAAGAGGATAACTAAAATGTCACAGAGGGCTGACTGTGGTTTAAGCAGGCTTATTTTTGTCACTCAACTCATTAAATTATCTCATTTGTGGTACTTTAGAACAGTGATCTGATCGCAGCCAAGAATTTGTAGGGAGGGTTGCTGTTGCATATCTCACATTAGCAGACTTTTACTCTAAATAGCTGAATATTTTGTGCATCGTTTATTGGGACTAAGAGAACAATACCTTCATGATCTTTTAAGCATTTACTTCAGCTGATAATTGCATTATGATGGTACTTAGCACATCATGTACAATTTTGTACATTTTTAAATTAAAAATGCTACAGCACAAATTTTGAGTACATTTTAGAATAGACTTTGAGATGGGGTGAATTTATAACTTTTGATGTTTAGTCATAATTAGAAAATACACTAGCCAAAATTGAAGTTTAGCTAACCCACTAAGTATAACATACCTTTTGATACAATAGGCTTTCGCCAGTTCATCAGTGAAGCAGAAACAAATTTTTCAGAGAGGCTAATGTTAACTGGCTTACTGCTGTGATCACTGTTTGAAGGTTTGCAGCCTGTTCTCCTTTTGCTCCCCGTTTCTCTACTGATTCACAACACACTTTGTTTTTAAACAAATCCAAAATAGAGTTGCCACTTTTCTCCCCCGAAATTTACTTGGAGTTGGAGACATTTTTTTTTAAGGAAATGGTTTGGGCCCACGACTACTGTGAGGCAGCTAAGAACTTGTAAGGTTGAACACTGCCAGTTTTGTAGTATTTTTCTTTGTTTCTATGAAACATAGTCAGATGAACATCTATATCTGAATAATGAACATTGCCATGTACATATAGTATGTAAATTAAAGGAATTCTCCATGAAAGATTGATGGGCAGCACCTGTGTGGGACATACCAGAACTAAAACCTGAGTCTTTCCTGGCCTGCATTGTTCCACGCTGCATTTATCCACCTGAGCCATTAGTAGAGGCCGAACCTGTTGTGTTTCAGGAGTACTGAATTCAGGTGAAGCGTTTGTTGGAAATAAAAACCAAAAGTGGGCGGCACAGTGGCGCAGTGGTTAGCACTGCAGCCTCACAGCTCCAGGGACCCGGGTTCGATTCCGGGTACTGCCTGTGTGGAGTTTGCAAGTTCTCCCTGTGTCTGCGTGGGTTTTCTTCGGGTGCTCCGGTTTCCTCCCACAAGCCAAAAGACTTGCAGGTTGATAGGTAAATTGGCCATTATAAATTGTCACTAGTATAGGTAGGTGGTAGGGAAATATAGGGACAGGTGGGGATGTTTGGTAAGAATAGGGGATTAGTGTAGGATTAGTATAAATGGGTGGTTGATGTTCGGCACAGACTCGGTGGGCCGAAGGGCCTGTTTCAGTGCTGTATCTCTAATCTAATCTAAAAAGTGCTGGAATTACTCAGCAGGTCTGGCAGCATCTGTGGAGAGAGAAGCAAAGTTAACATTTCAGGTCTGTGACCTTTCATCGGAACTAAGCGTTTGTCAAGCTTAGTTTTCGAACGAGAAGAATCATGGATAGTAAACTTTATGGGATCGTGATTCTTTTCAGTGTGTATTTTTTTGTTTTTGTCTTTAGAAAACTTTTTGTTCACTTGTAAACACTGTTACCACCAGGTGAGAAAGGTATCTAGGGGACCCTCTCAGCCTTCACCTGGTCTTACTGTAAGAGGGTTTAATTTTAAACACACTGTTTTTAGCTCCCCCTTGGTGAATCCTTGTTCACCACTTTCCAACTCTTCTTTGGCCTCCTTATCTCGAGAGACAATGGGTAAGCGCCTGGAGGTGGTCAGTGGTGTGTGGAGCAGCGCCTGGAGTGGCTATAAAGGCCAATTCTAGAGTGACAGGTTCTTCCACAGGTACTGCAGAAAAATTTGTTTGTCGGGGCTGTTACACAGTTGGCTCTCCCCTTGCGCTTCTGTCTTTTTTCCTGCCAACTGCTAAGTCTCTTCGACTCGCCACACTTTAGCCCCGCCTTTATGGCTGCCCGCCAGCTCTGGCGAACGCTGGCAACTGACTCCCACGACTTGTGATCAGTGTTACAGGACTTCATGTCGCGTTTGCAGACGTCTTTAAAGCGGAGACATGGACGGCCGGTGGGTCTGATACCAGTGGCAAGCTCGCTGTACAATGTGTCCTTGGGGATCCTGCCATCTTCCATGTGGCTCACATGGCCAAGCCATCTCAAGCGCTGCTGACTCAGTAGTGTGTATAAGCTGGGGATGTTGGTTGCCTCGAGGACTTCTGTGTTGGAGATACGGTCCTGCCACCTGATGCCAAGTATTCTCTGGAGGCAGCGAAGATGGAATGAATTGAGACGTCGCTCTTGGCTGACATACGTTGTCCAGGCCTCGCTGCCATAGAGCAAGGTACTGAGGACACAGGCTTGATACACTCGGACTTTTGTGTTCCGTGTCAGTGCGCCATTTTCCCACACTCTTGGCCAGTCTGGACATAGCAGTGGAAGCCTTTCCCATGCGCTTGTTGATTTCTGCATCTAGAGACAGGTTACTGGTGATAGTTGAGCCTAGGTAGGTGAACTCTTGAACCACTTCCAGAGTTTGGTCGCCAGTATTGATGGATGGAGCATTTCTGACGCATTTCACTTGTAAACACTGTTACCACCAGGTGAGAAAGGTATCTAGGGGACCCTCTCAGCCTTCACCTGGTCTTACTGTAAGAGGGTTTAATTTTAAACACACTGTTTTTAGCTCCCCCTTGGTGAATCCTTGTTCACCACTTTCCAACTATAAGGCAAAGAAACCAGCACAAACAAGTTTTCTTAGGTTTAAAAAAGAAAGATTGAAATTTATTAAACTTAAACTCTAATTCGCTTGATACCTACAGATATATGACGTGCCCATGCTAGCATGCATTTGCGATACACACATGCAAATAGAGACAGAAAAGAGCAGAAGAAAAATAAAGTGGAAAAGTTTGAGGCAATATTTGAAGAGTTTTTGTTATGGTTCTTTGAGCTCACTGTAGAGTCCTTGATTGTAGGTAGTTTTTGCTTTTCATTGGGGCCCAGTATTCTTTTTAAACCTTGTTCGCTGTCGGGGACTTTTCTCTCTTGGGTTTCATGTGTCTTCAGTGGGGATTCAGAGGCTTGTGAGAAAGCGATGGGAGCATACAGGAGAGAGGTGTTCTCAGTTCAGGAGCAAACTGACACTCTGAGTTCAAACTGTTAGTACAATTCAGAAAAACCCAGGTTGCCAAGCAGGTTAGTCATGTGACTAACTGGTTTGACCACGTCTTGGATTATATCACCTTAGAAGTCTCTGGAATGCTCCTCTTACACACAATACCTGGTGATCATGGTGCATTATTGGTTAAATGTGTCAGGGAATGGTCCTTTGTCCTTCCAAGCACCGTCTGTTAATCTGCAAATGTCTTTTCCAGCCACAGCTGATCTGTTTAACAAGTCCTTTCTTCACTCCAGTAACAGTTTAAAATCAATGCTCATGACAAAATTAATGTGCCTCATTCTTGGCAGGTGGGGGCCTAGCATGACAACGCTGTCTCATGAAGATGATGTTCCTTTTCATCGTTAGGCTATTTTTGCATTTATCAGTAGCCATAATACTTTAACATCCATGATGGTTTAATTCACTGGTGATCATTTTTTAATTGTGGCGTTCTGAGCTGAAACAGCACTGCTGAGAAGAACAGCAGCAGTGCAAAAACACCAATCAGAATTTTACGTTGGGCGGGAGGCCCTGCCTACCGGCCAAAAAGTCGGGGCAAACCCGCCGCCACTGGGCCTGGTGAGCCACGCCAAGATTTATGCTCCCCAGGCCCTTAATTGGACTTGGGCGGGATCTCCACCTCTGAGGCAGGAAGTCCCGCCTTCAAGAGCTGCCAGCCAATCAGCAGGCCGGCAGCTCTTAGTCCCAGCTGCACCACTGGGCGCGGTGGCCAGTGCTGGGACTGCACCCAGCCAGAAGAGCAAGAGGGAAGCCAGCCGCAGAAAAGAGAGAATTTTTGGGGCCTCGCCGGGGTCAATTGGCCGGTCCCTGGCGAGGGAAGGTGGTGTGGGGGGAGCTCGGTTGTGGGGGATGGGGATCTTATTTCAGTGGGGCAGTTGGGGCGGCTCTCCGTGGGGCACAGGGTGACAGTCGATTGGCCACTTAAAGGCCTTGATTGGCCTTGGGCGGGCAGGCCGTTTCTTGCCGCCGCCACCCCTAGTAAAATTGCAGCAGGGGTGGGAAGGCGCCCGGAATGCCACCCCCCCCCCCACCTCCCACTCAATCTTACGACCCCCTCCTGTCACCACCCTGCTCCTGTTGTGGGGTGGGGAAGGTGGTGGGTGTGAAATTCCGGCCACCCAATCTGGCAAAATCTGCTAATTTGCTAGATCCACAGAAGCCACATGCCCACACCAATCTCGCACTCAAATTTCACCTTTGTAACACAGTGCAAATTAAGAGGGATGCTGATGGTAGCAGATGTTGGCCGTGACAAACTTCTGAGGAATGTAGCTACATGATGTGATATCACATAATGGCAACTGTAGGTGGATGCCTTCAAGGTATCAAGTCAGATGACAGAAATGGACTGTGGAGCAGAGAAATGGTGTAGCTGCTGTATGTAATACCGTATTGGGAGCTGAACGGATTAAAGAAACGTATGAATTTAAAACTATGAAGTGAAACTCGTGCTTTTAAATTAATTTCCAAATGAGAATACTTGGATAAACAATAACATTGCTTTGTTTTAATTTGACAGCTTTTATTGTCCGAACAGTATTAACGACTAGAGCCTAAGATTAGTTATTCTGAAATTATTAAGTGTGGAAGATTGATAATTGACAAAGAGCACTTTCTTTATTCTATCATTTAAATGGAAACTAAAGCAAGTAAATTAAGTATGATACTGGTTAAAGAAAGGTGTAGCTGAAGAAGCAAAATACCAGCAAAATCTACTAACTGAAAATCTGTAGCACAAGAAATGCTATTTTCACAGGAACATTGTACTCTGAATGTGTGTAGTTTTTCTGCTGATTTCAAAGAGAGCAAACATTATCAGGTGCACAATCTAGATTTGTTTACTCTGGAAAACTAGAAGAATGCCTCAGCTTCTACACAATTAAAATACTATCCTTTTTTTTTTCTCACTCCTGACTGACAGTATTGGCCTTTTTCTCTAATTCTTAAGATAGAGTGGGGTGATTTTTTTTTGGGGGTGCAGTTTCAGCCAGGTCCTAATTGCCACAAATCCACAGTGTAAGATTATCTTCACATAAACTAGATGCACCTGGAGTTGTAGTCAGGCACTACAACTGGTCGCTGAGAGTTGGAACACCTTACACTTGTCCGTATTAAGTTTCATCTGCCCACTTAAATAACTAAGACTGCAACATATTGAACCTTAAAAACGTGACTTCTTAATGGACATATTTGTGAAACATTAGCAGTGTGCATTAGATTTCCTGGTGATGCACTGTGTTTTTCATTTTTTTAAAAAAAGCTGTCAAATTTTTAGAGCATTTGATGATTTCAAAAGTGCAAAGTTGTTATCTAAAGCTCGTTGTAGGTTTAGAAATTTATTGCATTAGCAAGTTCAAGCAGGTTGGATTTTGTTTGCAATGATTTGCCATCTTGTGGTGATTTTAAGGTAATGCAGCAGAATGAAGGCTTTTGCTGCTGAACAATTACATGCTCAGTTAAAGCTGTCGACATATGCAAAAAAAATCATAACTTTATTTCACTGTTAGAGTTGTACATGAATTTACATATATTTAGTAGAATGCAGAATTACTGAATGCATGCTATTTATTGTGAACAGTTCCTTCTCCTGAAGCACTGTGCCCTCTCATTAGAGCATGGCTACCTGACTCGAACCCGACCGGGCCCGATGAGATATGTCGGGTTCAGGTCGGGTCGCTCTTCCGGGTCCGGCTTTCAGCCTCTGGTCGGGCAGGGCCGGGTCGGACATGCTCTATCACCACCTCTAGTAAGTGGCGCCAATGTTAATGTACTGTTTGGACTACAAAGGTTGTTTAGTTACAATTTTTTTAAGCTTGTGCAGATAAGTAAAGTGAAAAATGGAAGGTAGGTTAACTGATGGTCGGGCGCAGGAAAAAGTGAAAGGACTCCGGCCGGGTCGGGCTTGGGCCGGATGTGGTTCTGTCGGGCTCGGGTCGGGTTTCATTTGCAGACCTGAGCCGGCCTTTACCTCTCATCACCCCTCTCCCTTTTTAAAAAAAAACACATTGATCCCTCTATCCTTGCAAATTACCACTCCATCTCCAGCCTTTTACTCTCAAAAATTCTTGAACATGTTGCTGCCTCCCAAAGTCATTCCTCTTTCCTGCAACTCCTTGTTTAAATATCCCTAGTCAGGATTCTGCTCCCGTCACACCACTGATGTGACCCTTATCAAAGTTACAATTGACATCCTCTGTAACTGTTATCATTGTGCATTATTCCTCCTTCAGCTTTTGAAATAGTTGACCTCCCAATCCTTCACCAGCTCCTCAGCTGCAGTAGTTCAGAAAGGTGGCTCACCACCACCTTCTCAAGAGCAATTAGGGATGGGCAACAGATGCTGGTCTTGCCAGCGATGCCCACAAAACCCTTGACGAATTTTTAAAAAATCACCCAAAGACATGGGGCCAGTTTTCACATGTGTACTATAACAATGAACTCTACCTCTCCACCACTACTCTCTATCCTGCACTACCTCGAAGCTGTCACATTGCCTGTCTGACTTCCATTTCTGGATGAGCCACAAGTTCCCCCTGCTAAACATGGGGAAGATTGACCCTTGGCCTCTGCTAGAAACGCTACACACCCCCTACTTCCCTATTTAGTTACTGTTTCAGGTTGGGCCACATTCTTTGCAACTGTGGCAACCCAATCGGTATTGAGCTGAGCCTTTGCCTGCTTCCACCTTCGTATGATTACCTGCCTCCACCCTGCTTCAACCCACCTGCAGCTGAAACCCTCATCCATGCCTTTGCCACCTCCAAGCTTGATTATTCTGTTGTCTTCTGGCCAGCCTCCTATCCTCCATCCCTGTGAACACCCGTTCATCCAAAACTCTGCTGCCCGTATCATAACCCACACCAAATCCTGTTCAGCCATCATACCTCTCCTTGCTGATCTGTATTTACTTCTCATCTTGCATTCCTCCAATTTAAAATTATCTCCATGCCATCCCCTTCTCTCACTAGCCATTTCCAGCCATATGATTCCTCTAATTTCCCTTTGCTGTACACAGCACATTTGTTGCACTGTGGGGACCCTTTAAGATTGCTGGGTGGCTGCACATGCTTAGATCTTAAAGGGACTGCTTATGCACAGCCTGTTTGTCCCCTGCGCAGAACGTTCTAGCTGCTACGCAGCCGCACATCCTTGCAGCTTAGAGGGAATGTTACCTTCCTCACTTTGACACCTGTATCTTCAGTTGTGTGGGTGTAAACTCTGGAGTTTCCTCTAAATCACCCTCTCTCCTTTTTAAGACCCTCCCTGAATAGGCACCTCTTTGAACTTTTGATCACCTCTCCTCATATATCCTCCTTTGGCTTGGCATCCACTTGTTTCTGATTATGCCTCTGTGAAGTGTCTTGGGATGCTTCTACGTTAAGAGTGCTTGCTTTATAGGTTACATGGAACATGGAGATACAAACACTGAAAGTTCTGTACAGCTACACAGGTCTTCATACTTGGGCAAAATTATTGTTTGGCAGGATCATAGTTTCGATAAAAGTATATTCTGAAGCAGGATTAGGCATATTTGTGATGGCTACATAGTTGAATAGTTTGAAAATCTGTTTCGCCTAGGCTTTCACTTTGCTTCCATCATTCTTTTAGCAAATTAGGGTTGACGAGCTACTTGAGGACGAGCTCTGTCTTCCTGCTGTTTTTCAGGGGTGGGTCCCGTAATGCCAGATTTTGCTGGCTGGTATATGTTAATTTGATGTGCATGAAGAAAATACTCTGTTTTCTGTGTTTCTCACATTTTCCCAGGGTCTACTTTTTCAAGCCCTGGCATCCAGTTTCCAAAGGTTGACAAAGCATTTCTTGGGACTTCAAGAAAAGATGGGGTGTGCAGGGGACTGTGCATGTGTTTTCAAAGCATGGCCATGCCTAGGCCCCATTATCAAAAGCAACATTTCAGGGTCAAAAAAGTCCCTTTTAACTGGCAGTGAGCTGTTGTGACTCCCAGTCAGATGACTATTGTAGAGACTGAAGAAATCTATTCCATCTATTTTGGGGGAAAAAAGAAACAGAATATTGATCATCATTCTGAGTTCTATAATTTTAGTGTGAATTGTTTTTCAGTTTTTTCCCCAGATGCTTGCTAACTGTGAATGTTTAGTTAACTGTTGTGTTGTTAGTGTGAGACTTTTATTTCCTTCTCACTGGGTTTCCATGTTATGCTTGCCTTGTCATACAGCAGAAGAAAACTGGCATTAAGATTCAAGTGAAATGTCATTTCATGTCTGCTCCTCTAAATTATACACAATCCTTGATGATTTATATTACTAAACATATGCCTATTTATAATATAATCCATTATAGAAATTTTTAACACATTGCTGAACTTGATGAAATTAGGTAGGGTTTATTCATGGATCTTGTGCTTGATCTTTTAGGCTTCACAGACCCAGTGGTTAACCCCAGAGGAAAGGGAACAGCTACTACCAGAATTAAAAGCAGCCGGGTGGGAAGATGTTGAAGACAGAGATGCACTTTTTAAAGAATTTTCATTCAAGAACTTTAACCAGGTACAGTATTTTGTAATCCAAAGATAGTTACCATGGCTTGGCAGTAATCCTCTTAACAGATAATTGTTTTCTTTCCTCTGTATAAAATCCATGACAAATACTAGGGTTTTGAGATTATCTGGGTTTGAGGAGTATCTATAAGTCCCATTGAACAGCTTTATCAGCGAATTGTTCAATAATAATTGGAATGAAACAAATAAAGGTTTGTATTGAAAGGATGTGGGGCAGAAATTCCTCCTGATAATTCTCGTGAAAAAGTAAGTCTGTAAACAGGAGTACCTGATTTTTTACTTGTGTTAAAATTGATAGGATTTTCACTCCACAAGTTCTTTGTAGCTGAGGGACTTGGTGTCATTGTTGGTCAGAGCCCTGTTCTTCCACCTCTAGTATCTGGATCTAAAATGAGCCCAGACCAATGGGATGAAAATCTCCTGTCCTTGGGTTTCTGGGTGGCTCATGAGCCAGACGGACGAGTAATGCACCAAAGTTTGATCCTTGGCATGTTCTGAGCTAGCTAATCTCAACTGGTGCTACAGCCAGCATCAGTGTTCCTGTGATGGGAGGGGATAAATGCGCCCAGAATTGCTGCTCCTGATTCCTGTTGAACATGAGAGTATGCAAATATCTGCAAAAGGAGGATTGAGCTCTGCTATAAAATCACCAAAGTGATTGAAATGAGCTAATTCTTTAGGCTGTTGCATGAAGAGCGGGCAAGGTATAGGAGGGTTGTATTTGTCTGTGGGACAGTAACCTTGCATGGATTGTTCGTATCTTCAAACAATATTGGATTTTAAAAAAAGTTTCCTCTCCTAGTTGTGTACATCATTAGTGAATTGGGTTTGGGACAATCTTAACTCAGCTGTCATGTGGCATATATGAAAAAAACCTCCAATTTGGCACTAATTTATCAACGTCACATAGAATGATATCAGTTATTCAAGAAAGCTATTTCTTGTTCCTGGACTCTACAGTCAGTGGACTGAATGAAGATGGACTATTCAACAACAGGGTACACCCTCTGCAACATTGTAGAGAGACGTATCCAGGATGTTAGACCTATACAACTGGAGCTGCACCACAGGAATCTTTTGCACTTAAGACAGATCTCCATCTTTACACCAAGAATGAAGGTGCTACTTTAGCTTTATCCCAACATTCTGTATCTCATATAAAGTCTAGTCGCAAAACATTAAAGTCTCCACATGGAGTGTGGAGGGAGCTAGGGGTGAGGGTGAGCATTGGAGAGCTTGGGATTACTTGGCATGCATCATATTTCACATCTCCCCATGGACACAAAATAAAAAAAACATACAAAGTGTTCGGCATTCATATTAATAGACATTCATATTTTAGGAACCATGAATGCTCTATTAATGCGAAGTTTAAAAAAAAAGCTGATTAAATATGTACTTGCATTCCATGTGTTTTTGCTAAGTAAAATTTTGTTTTTATCATTGCTACAACAGATTAAATAAAATGGAACATCACAATAATTAAGTCTTTTAATCAAGTATGGCATGACGAGATTAACAAATTAGGAACAGGAGTAGGCCATTTAGCCTTTTGAGCCTGCTTCGCCATTCAGTTAGATCAAGGCTGATCATCTACCTCAACCCCACTTTCCCACGCTATCCCCATATCCCTTGATGTCATTAGTATCCAGAAATGTATCGATTTCTGTCTTGAATTTGCTCAGTGATTGAGCTTCTACAGCCCTCTGGGATAGCGAATTTCAAGGACTCGCCACCTTCCTGAGTGAAGAAATTCCTCCTTAGCTGAGTCTTAAATGGCCTACCCCTTATTCTGAGACTCCGTTCGCTGGTTTTAGACTCACCAGCTAGGGGAAACATTCTATATACATCCACCCTCTCACGCCCGATAAGAATTTTTGTAAGTTTCAATGAGATCACCTCTTATTCTTCGGAACTCTAGAAAATACAGGTCTAGTTTCCTCAATCTCTCCTTGTAAGACAATCCTGCCATTCCAGTCACTAGTCTGGTGAACCTCCATTGCACTTCCTTAAAGGCAAGTTTATCCTTCTTTAGATGAGGAGACCAAAACAATAGTCCAGGTGTGGCTTCACCAAGGCTCTGTACAATTGCAGCAAGACATCTTTACTCCTGTACTCAAATTCTCTTGTGATGAAGGCAAACATAACATTTGCCTTCTTAATTGCTTGCTGCACCTGCATACTAGCTTTTAGTGACTCATGAACAAGGACACCCAGGTCCCTTTGGACATCAACAACTCCCAACCTTTCTCCATTTAGGAAATATTCCATCTTTCTGTTTTTTTTTCTGCCAAGGTAGATAACTTCACACTTATTCACATTATATTCCATTTGCCATGTTCTTGCCCATTCACGTAGTCTGTCCATGTCCCCTTGAAGCCTCCTTGCATCCTCCTCTCAACTTACATTCCCACCTAGTTTTGTGCCATCAAATTTGGAAATATTACATTTGGTCCCCATATCCAAATCATTTATATTGATTGTGAACAGCTGAGGCCTCAGCACAGATCCTTGTGATACATCACTAGTAACAGCTTGCCATCCTGAGAATGACCCATTTATTCCTACTCTCTGCTTTCAGTCTGTTCTCAATGCATACCAGTGTATTACCCCCAATCCCATGTGCTGTAATTTTGTTTACTAACCTCCTGTGTGGGACCTTACCAAAAGCCTTCTGAAAATCCAAATACACCACATCCACTGGTTTTCCTTTATCCATACTACAAATTACATCTTTTAGGGTGGCGCAGTGGTTAGCACCGCAGCCTCACAGCTCCAGTGACCCGGGTTCAGTTCTGGGTACTGCCTGTGCGGAGTTTGCAAGTTCTCCCTGTGACCACGTGGGTTTCTGCCGGGTGCTCCAGTTTCCTCCCACAGCCAAAGACTTGCAGGTTGTTAGGTAAATTGGCCATTGTAAATTGCCCCTAGTGTAAGTAGGTGGTAGGAGAATGGTGGGGATGTGGTGGGGAATACGGGATTAATGTAGGATTAGTATAAATGGGTGGCTGTTGGTCGGCACAGACTCGGTGGGCCGAAGGGCCTGTTTCAGTGCTGTATCTCTAAATAAATAAATAAAAATTTTAAAAAGCTCCAACAGGTTGTCAAACATGATTTCCCTTTCATAAATCCATGTTGACTCTGTCCAATTCCACCATTTTCTTCTAAGTATCTAGATATCGTATCCTTTCTCATAGAGTATAACATTTTCCCTACTACTGACGTCAGGCTAACAGGTCTGTAGTTCCCCGTTTTCTCTCTCCCTCCATTCTTAAATAGTGGGATTCCATTTGCTACTTTCCAGTCTGCAGGTACCTTTCCAGAATCTATAGAATTTTGAACCACCAATGCATCCCCTATCTTTACAGACACCATCTTCAATACCGTGGGATGTAGTTCATCTAGTCCAGAGGATTTGTGAACCTTCAATCTAGTCAATTTTTTGAGTACTACCTCTTTATTAATAATTTCTTTCAGTTCCTCATTTTACAAGTCCCTTGGCTCACTAGTATTAATTTAATTTACAGTTTCTGCTTCAAATTACTTCGCAAACAAAAAATTGAAGTCAGTAAATTTCATGCAGCTGAATATTAATACTGATGTGGTCTGTAAGCTCAGAGCCTAGGGCAGGTGTTAGCATTGGCGAGCACGAGAGAAGAACAGATGGGCAGTTGCAAGCAGTATAATAAACAGGACCCAAATTACATGAATCCTGATACAGGGAAAAAAAGTCAGAAGCATACATAACGTAAGGAAAAAGGAGGCAGCCGCAGGTAGCGTACTGTGTACAGGTGATCGCTTTACAGGAAGGATGTGATTGCATTAGAGAGGGTACAGAGGAGATTTATGAGGATCAAAGAATTGTTAAAGTACAAAAGGAGGCCATTTGGCCCATTGTGTCTGCACCAGCTCTCCAAAAGAGCAATTCACTTAGTGCCATTCCCTTGCCTTCTCCCTGTAATTCTGCACATTCTTCCTTTTCATATAACTGTCTAATTCCCTGTTGAATGCTTCAATTGAATCTGCCTCCACCACCTTCTCGGGCAGCGTATTCCAGACCTTAACCATTCACTGCGTGAAAGAGTTTTTCCTCATCTCACTTTTGCTTCTGTAGCCAAATACTTTAAATCTGTGCCCCCTCATTCTCGATCCTTTCACGAGTGGGAACAGTTTCTCCCTATCCACTCTGTCCAGATCCCTCATGATTTTGAATACCTCTATCAATTCACCTCTCAGCCTTCTCTTCAAGGAAAACAGTCCCGACTTCTCCAATCTATCTTCATAACTGATGTTCCACATCCCTGGAACCAGTCTCGTGAATCTTTTCTGTACTCTCTCCAATGCCCTCACATCTTTCCTAAAGTGCAGCGCCCAGGACTGGATGCAATACTCCAGCTGAGGCTGAACTAATGTCTTATATAAGTTCAACATAACTTCCTTGCTCTTGTACTCTCTGCCCATATTAATAAAGCCCAGGATACTGTATGCTTTATTAACCACTTTCTTAACCTGTCCTGCCATCTTCAATGATTTATGCACATATACACCCAGGTCCCTCTGCTCCTGCACCCCTTTTAGAATTGTACCCTTCATTTTATATTGTCTCCATGTTCTTCCTACCAAAATGTTACCAGGAATGGAGCGTTTTAGCTGTGAGGAAAGATTGGATAGACTGGGGTTGTTTTCTTTCGAACACAAGAGGGGAGATCTAATTGAGGTGTACAAAATTGTGAGGGGCCTAGATAGAGTGCATAGGAAGGACCCATTTCCCTTAATAAAGAGGCCTGTGCCCCAAGGGGCATTGATTTAAACTAATTGTCAGAAGGATTAGAGGGGAGTTGAGATTTTATTCACCCAGAGGGCTGGGGGGGTGGTGGGGTGGGGGTTCCTCTGGAACTCACCGCCTGAAAGGATGGTAGATGGGGAAACCCGCATCACATTTAAAAAATACTTTGATATGCACTTTTAAGTGTGTATCCTACATGGCTACAGATCAATAGCTGGAAAGTGAGATTCGACTGGATAGCTTTCTTGGCCGGCACAGACTGATGGATTGCCTCCTACTGTGCCATAAAATTTCTCTGTTTGTAGGTGAGTGAGGTTTTAATTTGTGCTGGAACTGAATTGCTGGATCAGATGAATTGGAGTGCATGAATGCACATCTTCCAGTAAGTTACTTCCATCAACTTCTCAATCACCTCTGTGTTCTCTCTGGCTGCCTCTTTGTTCCTCACACAGGGATGAGATTTTATGTGCCTCCCCTGAGGTGGGGTTGGAGGCGGTGGGGGGGCTGGTGCGGGCTGCACAGCGTATTGTGGGGGATGGAGGGTCCGTCGCCAAGCGTTCTTCCCGAGGGCAGGATAGAATGACAATGGCCTTCCTGGAGGCCAATTGAGGCCCTTAAGAGTTCTATTCACAGCCAATTAAGGGCCTCTTCCCCCTGCTACTAGGATCTTACCAGCGGTGGGGGATCTCCGCCATGTGGGAAGGTCGCCTTGTAACACGAGGCGCAATCCCTGTGGGCTTGGGTGGGGGATGGGGGAATGCCTCCTCCACAGGCAATTCCCCCCCTCCCCCTGGACTACGCTACCACCCCATCACCTGCCACCTCCCCCTACCCCCCTCGCCAGGGCCTTCGGACTGGCCTCGGCAATTCCACCTCACCTACCTCAGGTCCAGGGTTCCAGCACTGGGTCTTGGTCCGTAGCCTCTGCAGTACCGGAAGTGGCCACTGCTCCCGGTGGCGCTGCCAATACTGCTGAGCTGCCGGCCCTCTGATTGGCCAGCAGCTTATGGAGACAGGATCTACAGGGATCCCGGCTTGTGAAACCTTGATGGAAAAAGGCTGGAGGATCTCTCCAGTGGGGTGCGAAAAGGAAGAGGCCTGGCGCCGAGAGCCCCACCTTCTATGCAAAATCCAGCCCAGGGCATTGCTGGGATTGTAAATTTTATACTGTTTGCTACCTCTCGCTTCCATTTCTCGGATCCTGTGAAATTTGTTTGGGACTCCTAATTTTAGTAACATTGCAGTCTGATTTAAATTTTAATCTTTGGGCATGCACCACATGCTGCATCCAGCTATGCCTATTCTGCTACTCAAATTTCAATGCTGTGGATTAACACTTTCACTAGTGAATAGCATGCTTACTAGTTAATAGTTTACTGTTGTTGACTGTGTGTAGGTATGCCTGTTTATATATTTTATATTCTACCACCAGATATTTTATTGAAAACTATTGAATTTCTTTGAGATAAAGCAGATAATTGGTGAATAGGTTCAGGATATGCTGGATCTCTTTTTTTTTTAAAAAAAGAAAAGCTTTCTCAGTTGACCCCTAATGGTAGCAAGCTTCTAAAATATCAATTATCCCTTAAGGGGTTCTCGTCAGTGTCACAATGACTCTTGTACATGAGTTGATAGGATTAAGTTCTGCCTATTGGCCCTTGCATAAGAAAATCACATCACCATCACTGGTAAAGCCATCAGTCGGTGGGAGAGTCGGACGTTTTGGAAGCATGGGAATTTCAGAAGGATTAGCGTTCTTGGGTTTTTATTCCCCATGGAAAATTGTTACAGGTTTTTGTGATAGGAAATAAATATCTGAGGCTTGCAGGGAACTGCTGTGACTGTCATAAATATACTTTCTAACCACTGAAGTCGAAACCTTACTATATGTTGTTGCCAGGGAATAAAAGTCAAAGCTGTACATCTGTGGAATGCATTGGTTTTCTAGTGCTGTGTAAGGAATATGAAAACTTGTCATATTTGTTTAATCTCCACCTGTGCATATGGCAAGAAAGAAAATGCATTTATATATTGCCTAATTATCCTAAAATGCTTCGCAACCAATGAATTACTTTTGAACTGTTTCCATAAGTAAGCATGGTATATAATTTGCAAGGACTCAAAGAGCATTAGTTCTAGAATCACAGGCAATGCATTCTGCTTAATTAATGTATACACATACTTTTTTGATGAAATTAATGGAGAAGGTTGAGACGACCCACCTTCCTCCCCAGACAAGGATGGTGTGTGTAGTGTTGGGAAAATTACAACATGTATTACTTTTCAGAGTCAAAAAGGCTCTTACACACTTGGGTTCAAACATCCTATACATAGAACAAATCAAGTGGTGGGCTAAAATTTGCCTCTTGGTTCGAAACATAGAAAATTTACAGCATAGAAGGAGGCCATTCAACCAATTGTGTCTCTGCCAGCCGAAAAAGAGCTATCCAGCATAATCCTACATTCCAACTCTTTGTCTGTAGCCCTGTGCGTTATAAAACTTCAAGTGCATATCCATGTATTTTTTAAATGTGTTGAAAGTTTCTGCCTCTACCACCCTTTCAGGCAGTGAGTACCAGACCCCCACCACACTTGGGTGATAAAATTTCTCCTCAACTCTCCTCTAATCTTTCTACCAAATTCTTTAAATCTATGCCCCCTGGTTATTGATCTCTCTACTAAAGGAAATGGGTCCTTTCTATCCACTCTATCCTGTAATCTATTCTTCTAACAGAACACCACTGCGATGATCAGTCATTACTACTTTCATCACTGGTAGAGCCATCACTAGGCTGACCTCTTCCAATGAGCAATAGAAACGTGCAAGTGTGGTATGGTGCGATGTTGAACCATACAGAGCTGGAAGGTCTGGGTTTGGTCCTTGGTCTGTGTTGAGTTAGCTGGGATAGCAGAAGGGTGCTGCAATTGACTTTGATTTTTCCTAACCCAACAACACCAGTGAGTTTTATACTCTGATTGCTATTTCTTAACTTCTGCTTAATTTCTGTGGACATCAGTGAATTGTCTGCTGTCGATTATTCAGTTGAACAACTGCCTAAGTGATATACCAGAGGGTATTAGTGCCTGTTGAATTACTGACTTCAGAATAGTAAGAAAAAGGAATATTGCTATGTAAACCTGATGAGAGATTTTCATTTTGTGTCTCGATCATGGCTTGAAGGATCAGCATGACTACATTATGATAGGAAACCAAACCATGAGGCTCTCATTTTAGACAAATTTTGTTTTGGCAAATGAATCTTTTGCTAATTATCAAAGGCTGGGCGGTGATTAGTTGCAGGTGTAACCCACATGAATGGTACTTGACCCTTCACGGTAAGCTAAATAAATTCACTAATTTTAATCAAGGTTTGGTTAAATTATACAGACGAATAAAAATATAATAAACTTTATATGCGGGACACAGTATTTTATCTATTTTAGGTTCTACGTAAGATTTGACTTTTTTTTTAAAAAACGAAGTTGTCTGTAAATCTCCTTGCAGATGGAATATTACGAAATCTGTTCTGAGATTCAGCATACCCTTGTGTACAGTCAAATTTCTTTTTGAAGTCATAATCCCATTTTAACCTTTCACTTTGCCACTCGCCCTGCACAGATATTTTCAGTGCATTGCGTAGACAAGGGTGATGTTTGTGTCTGTTAAGACAGTTCTTGGCTGATTTCTTGTAGAAGCTTGCTGACCAAATGTGACATGTCGGCAGGTGTTCTTTGCTTTTTTTTCCTGCTGGGCTGTAACTTTTCTCATCTATTTTAATTAGGTAAAGCAAAGTCATATTCTCTTGAGGTTAGTAGAATTGTTTATGGTCAGTACCATCTCCTAAAGCCAAAGCAGCTTTATGTTGATTTGAAGCTTGCAATTACAATGTTGGGAAAAATAATGTGAAAATGTGTGATGTTTATCTGAAATTTTTCTCTACTGGAAATATTAACCTCTTGTTAAAAAAGGTTAACACCTGTGCTAAATAGCGGAGAAATAAAATTAAGACATGTATTATTGGTTTGCACACTGTTGTATCATAGTGCAATTTAAAGGTCTTTTTTTAACTTTTGGAATTGCTCAGAAATTGACAATTACATTATTGGTGCTTTAGCTTGAACTAACAAAGCAAAGTAACCATATTAGATCATAATATATGGTAGGCAATTGTCTCTGAGCTCAGGTATAGAGAATTTGGGTACAAATCTGTGTCCTGTCACTCCATGCTCCAACGCATTGTACAGGAAGGGGAAGCAGGTTGTCATTTGGGTTGGAGATTCTTTATTAAAGCATAGCACTGATGGAGTCTCAGTCCGTGTTGTAGACCTATTCTTCTCATGACTGATGGATCCACTGTGTTTCACTTGCATTTCATATCTGTTGCATTTCATATCTGCTGCATTTGCTACATGGGTTTTTTCCTCTTTTTCGCTCTTTTTCTATCTTTTCTCTAACTTTTTTGTGGATCTCTAAGATATTACTTCACCCTCCACATTTTTTTGTCATTTCCTTACTTCATCACCTCATGGCACATCTTTTCTGTTAGCTATTTTCTATTAAGCAGTTTGCAGGTTACTTATACCAATCACAGAGAGGGAATGCGTTATTAGCTGGCGCTCTCTCTCATCCCTCCCCCTTTCACCTTTTATTCTCTCCAGTTTTTACAACCGTAGTATAACGCCTCTCTAACTTTCAGTCTACAGTTGTAATAAAGGGTACATATCTGAAATGTCAAACCTGTCCTACCTCTTTTTTATATTGTGTGCTGAATGTCCCAACACAGTCTCTTCTCAGTTAAAGTCTATAGGGAGGGTTTTTTCCTAAAGTGGAATAATTTTAACCTGCGATATTCGTTTTAGAGTAAGGGCCTGTAGCAGAAACTGTTTTCCACCATCCCGGACAGGGAGCAATGTGACTTTATGGATTACAGTATAAGGTAACTACATTTACATTATTTGATCTATAATAGTGACTGTAACATTAAAGATCTGTCTTGAAAGCTTTCCTTTGTGCACAGTACATGAAATTAAATTTTAGCATTGATTTTGCCCAATCTCAAACTTTTCTAAATTAATTCACATGAACTTTAAATTCTTTCTTCTACCTTTCTCGTAAAGTGGTCACACATGTTGGGATACTGCACTGTAGGTGGCTGCATCTATGCAGTACCTTTCCCGAGTTATTCCTCCATGAAGTTAATGATTAGGGACTGAACATTTGGTAGGGATATGATGGGGAAGTATAGCCTAATTCTGTGCCTTGCTGTTCATGCATGCACACTTTCTATCAAGAGATCACTAAGCAATCAAGAGCAGGAACCAGTACTGTTCTTTTACCCTTCAGTCACTTGAGCTTAGGATACTGAGGTCAATTGTAGTGTCCCCATGGTCTGCTCTTACAGCTGAAGCGCCTCTTCTGAGGTTACAGTGCCATCTGTATTGGTGAACCTCGTTCACAGTCTATGAATTACTGGGACGGAAGCCAAGAGATGGAATAGGACAGACGGCAATATTGAAATCAGGCCAGGGTAGTAAAACTTGGGTATGCTGGGAATGAAAGATAGAACAGTGATTGAGACACGCTTGGAAGAAGCCATTTATAAAACTGGATCATGTGTAAGAATATAGCAAAGAGAGTAGATCAAACTTGCAGACTGCTGTTTAGACTGGAGCTGGTCCAGCTGCTTTTAATCAAACTGACAAACTTCTTTCTGAAACAAAAAAAAGCAGTCAATATTGAACCATGCCTTTTTTTTTAAAACTGATTCTAAATAATGTCTCAATTTCTAAAAGTTAATTTAGCTTGATTGAGTTTTCTGTGGCGTCCACCATTAGACCATAGCTTGCTGGTTCATTCAATTTAAAATGGAGTACTGCTGCTGACAGTCTTGCTGTATTTCAGCCAGCGATTGCTGCCAGGTGCTGCATTAACTGGAAGTGGCGCAAATGAGAGCACAATGCTGACATATCATACCATACCCAATAATCACAAACATAGATTCAATCTGAGCACTTTAGCTCTTTTTAAAATTAGGTTGTCTTGATTATATTGTCGTTTTTTTTTTTACTTTTAGAATAGCAGCATGGCGTATTCATTAAATTTAAAGGCATTCTCAAGCCAGAGAGAAATTTCTGTTTTACCAATACAATAAGATTTTAAAGAGCCTTTTAGCTGAAACCTATCTTCAACTATGGTTTTAGGTTATTAAATGCATTTCGGGGTAACTTGAGATGATGTCACTTGTCTCTATGCACCATATGTACTTTATGATACATTTTCCATATGGAGTGTTTGGTATCATACTGTGTTGAATTATGTTACAGCTGTTCTCGACATGGAATGATATCAAATGTTTTATCTGTTAAAGCAGTTTGTAAAGCTAGTTACCGATCAAGCTCTTTCATCATTGACTTGTTTCATGGGTGGGGGGGGGAGCACGTTTTATCTCTAATCTGTATGGTAATACTTTTCCTTACAAATTATAAATCTCCACTGAATTATCATAACTCTTTTTCTGAGGTACAGATCTGCATTAAGGTTTGTGTGAACTTTGCTCAACAATTTCTGTGTTTAAAGTTATTTCTGACTTTCTTTTTCTCTGCATAATGGGAATGTCAGTAACTCTAGTTAGGGGGTTTCCAGTCGTAGAATCATACAATGGTTACAGCAGAGAAGGAGACCATTCGGCCCGTTGAGTCCATGCCAGCTGTCTGCAAGAGCATCCAGCTAGTCTCTCTTCCTGCCCTTTCCCCATAACCTTGCAATTTTTTTCCTTTCTACTTAATTATGGAAACCCATGATTCAGTCTGCCTATACCATCCTTTCAGGCTGTGCTTCCAGATCGTAACCACTCACTGCATTAAAAAAAAGTTTGCCAATCATCTTAAATCTGTGTCCTCTGAATCTCGACCCTTACGCCAATGGGAACAGTTTCTCTCAATCTTCTGTGTCTCAACCCTTCATAATTTTGAAGACCTCTATCAAATCTCCTCCCATGTTTCTTTAAGGAGAACAGCCCCATCTTCTCCAAGCTATCTATGTAACTGAAGTCCCTCATCCTTGGAACCATTCTAGTAAATCATTTCAGCACTCTCCAAGGCCTTAAAGGACATTGCTGCAGGAGTTCCACAGGGTAGTGTCTTAGGCCCAACCATCTTCAGCTGTTTCATCAATGACGTTCCCTCCAACCTAAGGTCAGAAGTGGGGATGTTCACTGCTGATTGCACAATGCTCAGTACCATTTCCATCCTTCAGATATTGAAGCAGTCTGTGTCCACAAGCAGCAAGACCTGGACAACACTCAGACTTGGGCTGATAAGTGGCAAGTCACATTTGCACCACCCAAATGCCAGGCAATGACAATCTCCAATAAGAGAGAATCTAACACTCTCCCCTTGACGGTCAATGGCATTACCATCGCTGAATCCCCTACCAACAAGATCCTGGGGGTTACCATTGACCAGAAATAGTTGTTTAGTAGTGTAGAACTTGAGTATTGCTGAAAATATTGCCGATATGGCACCTTTGAAATGGAGCAGTCAAATGAGCTCCCTTTCCTTGATGTACTAGTTGAGAAATGTTAAGGGGTTCTCTGCCACGGTCTACCGCCAACCCACGTTCACTAGTCAATACACGCGTTGGGATTCTTACAGTTCTATGCACTACAAGATTGACCATATCGGCAACCTCGTAAATAGGGCCCAAGCCATTTGCTCACCATGCAAGCTTGATGCTGAAATAGGGCGAATCAAAGACATTTGCATGACAATGGCTACCCTGATCATTTCTTGCTGTATATCGCGCAAACTTATGAATGGGCCTAAGGCTGTCTTTCTCGGCCCTGAAAAGTGCCCCGTCTACCTCAAATTACCCTGGAAGGGTAATGTATCCCAATAATTTGAGCAACAGGTAAAGCTAGCTGTTTCATACTGCTACTATGCAGTAGCAGCACGTGTGGTGTTCGCCACTAACAGGATGCTGCCATCAAGCCAAAAAGCCGTCCTGTCTATCACACAAATGAGTAATGTGATATCTGAATTTCAATGCCAGTGTGATGCTAGGTATATAGGTCATATGTCCCAAAGACTGGCGAATCGTATCAAACAATATGTTCCTTCTGCTGTTTGTAACGGGCAAGGTACGGGCCGTACCCAATCAACCCGTGCTTGCTAAACTCAAAATACATTGTCCAACATTAGCTGTGATTCTGCAATTGGGCAACATTTGCTAAATAATCCTCAGTGTGCTAAGAATTATGCTGACAATCAATTTAAGATTGTCAGTAGGGCCCGCAGTGTGGCACAATTGCGTGTGCTGAAAGCTACAAATATTAATACACAGGGCCCTGTTCTTTGCAGACAGAATATGTACAAACATTGTGCCTGTTTCAGCTGAACAAAATAAATGACAGTCATTAGCTGGTACATTCCTCAGGGCAATGCCTTGGCCAATCAGAGTCAAGTTGCCTGGTTTAAATTATGAACAAAGCTTGGCAGTTAACTGTCAGTCACAGTAAACTGGTGCATTCTCCATGGTAACACTTCTACCAATCAGAGTTCACTTGCCAACCAATCAACACTCTCTTCTCATGCAGTATAAGTTGTTGTTTTCCCTTCCATTGGTTATTCTTGCAGATTGTCCTGATGAGTGCAAGACGAAAAGCATCAACAACATGCCTCTTTTTCAGCAATTGACCAGAAACTTATAAATACTGGGAATTCTGTAGCAAGTAACTCATCTGACTTCCCAAAGCCTGTCTACCATCTTTTTTATTCTTTCATGGGATGGAATTGGACACAATACTCCAGTTGTGGCTGAGCCAATGTTTTATGAAGGTTCATCATTCCTTGCTTTTGTCCTCTATGCCCCTATTTATTAAGCCCAGAATCCCGCTTACCTTTTTTAACCACTTTCTCAACCTGCCCTGCCACCTTCAATGATTTGTATACACATTTAAAAAAAATTATTTCACGGAATGTGGGTGTCGCTGGCAAGGCCAACATTTGTTGCCCATCCCTAACTGAGCTAGAGAAGGTAATGGTGAGCTGCCTTCTTGAACCGCTGCAGTCCAATTGGTGTGAGTACACCAACAGTGGTATTAGGAAAGGAGTTCCAGGATTTTGATGTGGCAACAGTGCAGGAACAGCAATATATTTCCAAGTCAGGATGATATGTGACTTGGAGGGGAACTTGCAGGTGGTGGTGTTCCCATGCATCTGCAGCCCTTGTCCTTCTAGGTGGAAGAGGTCGTGGGTTTGGAAGGTGCTGTCGAAGGAAGCATGGTGAGTTGCTGCAGTGGATCTTGTAGATGGTGCATACTGCTGCCACTGTATTGATGGTGAAAAGAGTGAATGTTGAAGGTGGTGGATGGGGTGCCGATCAAGTGGGCTGCTTTGTCATAGATGTTGTCAAGCTTCCTGAGTGTTGTTGGAATCACACTCGTCCAGGCAAGTGGACAGTATTCAATCACACTCCTGGCCTGTGCGTTGTAGATGCTGAACTGGCTTTGGAGAGTCAGGAGATGAGTTGCTCGCCGCAGAATTCCCAGTCTGTGACCTGCTCTTGTAGCCACAATATTTATGTGGCTGGTCCAATTCAGTTTACGGTCAATGGCAATCCCAGGATGTTGATAGTGGGGGATTCAGTGATGGCAATGCCATTAAATGTCAAGGGGAGATGGTTAGATTTTCTCTTATTGGAGATCGTCATTGCCTGGCACTTGTGTGACGCAAATGGTACTTGCCACTTATCAGCCTAAGCCTGAATATTGTCTAGGTCTTGCTGCATATGGACACGGACTGCTTCAGCATCTGAGGAGATGCAATAGGTACTGAACATTGTACAACCATCAACGAATATCCCCACTTCTGAACTTATGAATGAGGGAAGATCATTGATGAAGCAGCTGAAGATGGTTGGGCCTAGGGACACTACCAAGAGGAACTCATGCAGTAATGTCCTGGGGCAGAGATGATTGGCTCCCAACAACCACAACCGTCTTCCTTTGTGCTAGGTATGACTCCAACCAGTGGAGAGTTTTCCCCTTGATTCCCAGTTTGGCTAGGGCTCCTTGATGCCACACTCAGTCAAATGCTGCCTTGATATCCAGGGCACACACCCTCACCTCACCTCTTGAGTTCAGCTGTTTTGACCTTGTTTGGAGCAAGGCTGCAACGAAGTCAGGAGTGGAGTGGCCCTAGCGGAATCCAAACCGAGCATCGGTGAGTAGGTTATTAATTGGTGCTTGATAGCACTGTCAACAACACCTTCCATCACTTTTCTGCTGATCGAGAGTAGTCTGATGGGGCAGTATTTGGCCGGGATTGGATTTATCTTGCTTTTTGTGACTAGTATATAGCTGGGCAATTTTCCACATTGTTGGGT
Organism: Heterodontus francisci; assembly: GCF_036365525.1. Classification (NCBI taxonomy): domain Eukaryota; kingdom Metazoa; phylum Chordata; class Chondrichthyes; order Heterodontiformes; family Heterodontidae; genus Heterodontus; species Heterodontus francisci. The sequence goes on along the minus strand of NC_090382.1, from coordinate 78,369,828 downwards.
AGATGCCAGTGTTGTAGCTGTACTGGAACAGCTTGGCTAGGGATGCGGCTAGTTCTGTAGCACAAGTTTTCACCACAGCTGGGATGTTGTCCCAGCCTTCAGCCATTTCTGGATATCACGTGGAGTGAATTGAATTGGCTGAAGACTATCATCTGTGATGCTGGGGACCTCATGAGGAGGCCAAGATGGATCATCCACTCGGCACTTCTGGCTGAAGATGGTTGTGAATGCTTCAGTATTTTCTTTTGCACTGATGTGTTGGGCTCCCCCATCATTCAGGATGGGGATATTTGTGGAACCTCTTCCTCCTGTTAGTTCATTAATCATCCACCACCATTCACGACTGGATGTGGCAGGACTGCAGAGCTTTGACCTGATACGTTGGTTGTGGGACTGCTTTGCTCTGTCTATTGCATGCTGCTTCCCCTGCTTGGCATGCAAGTTGTCCTGTGTTGTAGTGTGGCCACTCAGTCAATAGTGGTGCTACCAAGCCATTCTTGGTTTGGACATTGAAGACCCCCGTCCAAAGTACATTTGTGCCCTTGCTGCCCTCAGTGTTTCCTCCACATGATGTTCAACATGGAGGCGTACTGATTCATCAGCTGAGGGAGGGCGGTAGGTGGTAATCAGCAGGAGATTTCCTTGTCCATGTTTGACCTGATGCCATGAGACTTCATGGGGTTCGGAGTCAATGTTGAGGACTCCCAGAGCAACTCCCTCTCGATTGTATACCACTGTGCTGCCATCTTTGGTGGATCTGCCCTGCCTGTGGGACAAGACATACCCAGAAATTGTGATGGTGGTGTCTGGGGCATTGGATGCAAGGTATGATTCCATCAGTATGACTATGTCAGGTTGTTGCTTGATTAGTCTGTGGGACAACTCTCCCAATTTTGGCGCAAGCTCCCAGATGTTAGTAAGAAGGACTTGCCGGGTTGACGAGGCTGGGTTTGCCGTTGTCGTTTCCGGTGCCTCGGTCGATGCTGGGTGTTCTGTCCAATTTTATACCCCAGGTCTCCCTGTTCCTGCACCCCCGTTAGAATTGTACTGTTAATTTAAATTAACTCTCCTCTATCTTTAAAATGTATACTTTGCACTTTTCTGCAATAAAATTCATCTGTCATATATCCACCCATTCCACCAGCCTTTCTGCGTCCTCTTGAAGTCTATCACTATCCTCCTCAATATTCAGTACACTTCCAAGTTTTATGTCAACTGCAGATTTTGAAGTTGTATCCTGTACATCCAAGTCATTAATATATATCACGAAAAGCAGTATTCCTAGTACTGACCCTTGAGGAATCTTCCTCCAGTCTGAAAAACAACCATTCACCACTACCTACTATTTCCTGTTCTTTAACCAATTTTGTATCCATGCTGCCACTGCCCCTCTTATTCTATGGTTTTCAACTTTGCTGGCAAGCCTATTATGTGGCACTTTATCAAATGCCATTTGGAAGTCCATGTACCCTACATCAACTGCATTGCCCTCATCAACCCCTCAGCTATCGCATCAAAAAAACCCTAATCAAATATGTGCTGGCTTTCGTTAATTAATCCACACTTGTCCGAGTGACAATTTTGTCCTGGATTATTGTTTCCAAAAGCTTCCCCGCCATCTAGGTTAAACTGAGTGGCCAGTAGTTGCTGTATTTGTGCCCTTTTTTAAACAACTATGTAACACTTGTAATTCTCCAGTCATATTCTCGAAATGGTTCCTTATTGTGCCTGTTGGGAAGTGCTCGTGTGAGCAAGTTAGTTGAGCACAGGATCAGACTGGTAGCTGCGGAAGTTTTTACATCACAAATGGTCACTTGAGTGAGGTAATCCAGGGCTGCTGGCACTTGTGGAATTGTACTCTAAAATGAATTGGTGTCTTCAAGTGAGGAAAGTAGAAAATCCAGGGAAGTGCCTTTTTTGTTTTTAAAAGCACAAACATCTTTAGTGGGCCTGACATTCCGAGGTTGGAAAGGGTGCTTCCAATGTGCAAATTACAGGTAGGGTAGATTTTGAGTTGGGGTGCAGTTCTGCTGGCTTCCTGCATTTTTTTCTGGCTAATGGTCTTTGGCCAGAATGCCAATCCAATGCTGGACTGAAAGTTCTGCTCTGAAATTCCAATCCTTCTGTGGGGCACATACCCAGCGGTTGTTGTCATTGTGTCGCCACTTTATGGGAATGACCTCATTTTAGGGATTTGGGATGGAGTCAAAGCTGGGGCAGAGTGCTGGCTGCAAACTGCCATGCCACATTTTGGGTGGTAAAACTGACTTTCAGGAATTTCAGGCACCATGTGTCTGGGATTCAATGCAAGATGGTGACATTATTTCTCTAAGTGTTTAATAGGTAAAATGCAATGTTCAGATTTGCTTCATAACATGCTACACACTGTGCTACTCAGTGTGTAAATGTGACTAGAATTGCATGATGAAAGGTCAAGGTTATAGCACAGCTTCTAGTTGTTTGGCTGACACAAGGCTGAAGAATACCTAAGCTTGTCTGGATCACTTTGAACGTCCCTAAATAGTTCTCTCTGCATTAGTTATAGCTAATCAGTAATGCAGTGAGCCCGAAATTCCACAGGTCCACCTCAGCTGGCAGAAGTGTGGTGGAATGGAACCCATCCACCTATGAACTAAGGAATGTACCCCATTCCAATTTACATGAATGGGAGCATTAGCATTGTTGAATGGGTTGCTGGTGTCTACAAGAGTGCTTCAGCAGTAGCTCCCTTACCTGTGAAATGACCCAGTCACTTTTGCCTGCGGTGCTCCTAGGCACTCTGGCCTGAAGAAAATAAAATACTCAGCACAGTCTTAAACTCCTTGGGGAGCCATTCTGCCTTCAGACTAAAAGTAATTGAACCTCTGAGATTGATTACCTCAGTCTGGCAAAGATTTGGGCTTTTTTTTTTGGAGGTCGCAAGTGGACTTCCAGTTGATGAGAGTTCCATTGAGGTCTTTATAAGGGGCTACTGGATGAAATTCCCAGAGAACCCCCACAGACAATGGAAATTAAATTGGACATTTTTTTTACTACCGGCACCTGATCTGCAACACAAATTTTACCCCTGAATGGAAATTTGAAAACTTACCCCATGGTGTTTGGAGGAGACAGAAGATTAACGCACATTCCCCTACCAGAAAGTGGTAGCACAAAAGAAGTGGGATGGAACTTTATTCTACTGGGACTCCATGCAAATTTCTGCTCCACAATAAACACTGCTGGGGTTCTGATTGGACATGATGGAAATTTTGGGGCCTTTTTTTTGTAAATCTGTTTACTTAATGTGTTAACAAGAACACAAGTAAAATACATGGTTAGTCTGATCGAAATAAATGGGCGGAAGTAGGTTAAGTTTTAAGAAGTAGTGTTTCTGTAGTAATCTGATTTTCCCCCCAACTTTTTCATTTTGAGATTTAATCCTTCTCTTTGTAAGATGTTTTTCTCTATCATGCTCAACGCCCCCCCCCCCCCCAAAGCTGGGAAACCTGTGCAAAGGTTTTCACTGTTTTACATCAAAACATAGAAAATAGAAGCAGGAGTAGGCCATTCGGCCCTTCGTGTCTGCTCCGCCATTCATTATGATCATGGCTGATCATCCAACTCAGTAACCTGTTCCCGCTTTCTCCCCATACCCTTTGATCCCTTTAGACCCAAGAGCTCTATCTAAGTCCTTCTTGAAAACATATAATGTTTTGGCCTCAACTGCTTTCTGTGGTAGCGAATTCCACAGGCTCACCACTCTCTGGGTGAAGAAATTTCTCCTCATCTCAGTCCTGAAAGGTTTACCCCATATCCTGAGACAATGACCCCTGGTTCTGGACTCCCCCACCATTGGGAACATCCTTCCTGCATCTACCTTGTCAAGTCCTGTTAGAATGTTATAGGTTTCTATGAGATCCCCCCCTCACTCCTCTGAACTCCAGCGAATGCAATCCTAACTGACTCAATCTCTCCTCCTACGTCAGTCCTGCCATGCCAGGAATCAGTCTGGTAAACCTTCACTGCACCCCCTCTATAGCAAAAACATTCTTCCTCAGATAAGGAGACCAAAACTGCGCACAGTATTCCAGGTGTGGCCTCACCAAGGCCCTGTATAATTGCAGCGACATCCCTGCTCCTGTACGCAAATCCTCTTGCTATGAAGGCCAACATACCATTTGCCTTTTTTACCGCCTGTTGCACCTGTATGCTTACCTTCAGCGACTGGTGTACGAGAACACCCAGGTCTCACTGCATATTCCCCTCTCTCAGTTTATAGCCATTCAGATAATAATCTGCCTTCCTGTTTTTGCTACCAACGTGGATAACCTCACATTTATCCACATTATACTGCATCTGTCATGCATTAGCCCACTCACTCAACTTGTCCAAATCACCCTGCAGCCTCTCTGCATCCTCCTCACAACTCACCCTTCCACCCAGTTTTGTGTCATCTGCAAATTTGGAGATATTACATTCACAAAAGACCTGTTGGAAAGTGTGAGAAGCACCTGGACTTTGCTCAGCACATATACCTAGTTGGGATTAGGAATTTGGAGGGAAATTTCAGGTACATCAGACATGAACATTTTGAAGGGAAATCCAGTGCTTTTGCTCTTCTGTATTTGTGTTTTATAAAACTCTAGAAGCCTGAAAGCACATATTATACCTTGTTAAAACATTTATTATAGCTTGTCAGTCCGCCAGGTGAATGTTTTTTTTTATTGGCGCTGTTTGTTATTTGTGATATAATTTTGCTTTGCACCAAATTAATCAGTTAGTCTGCTATCTTTACTTTGCTATTTTGCACCTATTCTCTTCTCAGGCCTTTAAATTCCGTGCAGTTATGCCTGTTCTTCGCTCTATGCTGTTCTGCAAGTGGCAGTTGGTAAGCATAAAAAAGTGGCACAGAGTGACTCTCCAATATATCTCTCGCTCTCACTCTCCTCCAGTCGCTTCTACCTGGGGCTGAAATTTATACTTCACAGTGGTGGACGTAAACAATGGCGATCCGCCCATGTGGGCCGCACATCGCGGAGCCGCCGCGATGTTAGGTGCGGCGGCTCATTTTTAATAGTCGGTGCGGACCGTCCACCCCGATGACGTGATCAGCAGCCTTTGCGCAGGCGCTGATGCCGTTTTTAACGGGCATTGAGCTCTACATTTCAATTTAAATATTTAAAGATATATTGATGTACAGTTGATTTAAAACAATTAAATAAATGTTTCCTACCCTCCTCCCACGCCCCCTATAACCATAGAATTAATTACCTGCCCTCTTCCCTGCCAAAACACTTATCTTGTGCACCTGACCTGCCCCCCCCACCCCACTTTGCCCCTTCCCACCATCCCCTGCACCAATGAAATTACTTTGACGCCACTCCCGCACTGAAAATCTTAACTGCTCCCCCCCTCCCCACCAGTAATTCTCCTTGGATCCCACCAGCCACCGGCACCAATATCGCAACGGGACAGAAGGTGGAGGCGCAGGTCTGATTAATTCATTCATTTGAATGGATTTAAATGTTAATTGGTGTCCTGTCGCCGAGCGGCGGGGGGCCACCATGAGGCCTCGCCGCTGCCGTCAATATCAGGCCGGGCCTTCCCAGCGTTAAGGCCCGTATCGGGCCTCTGCCAGTGGGATTTTCCGGCCCCTCCTCCACCACAACCCCCGATGTGGGGTGGGGGGAGGGTCTGTAGAATTCAGTCCCCGGTGTCACACTGTCAGTTCAGCTGTGACCAGATACTTCCCATGAATAACTGTGGATTTGAAACTAATAACCTCACACTTTTTGGGGTGTGCTATGATGGAATATCATCATAATTTATGTGGCTCCATCATCGAAAGCCCCAGATAGTGTCATAACAAAGCTGAAGTAACATACATCTGGCTTGTAGTGATTTTCTCCCCACCCCCTTGCAATTTTTTGATTACAGCTCTGTTTCTGTAACATTGAGTTATTGTGTCTGATTAAGATGCCCAAATTACTTCAATTATATCCTGAAGATTCAATTATATGTAAAAGGCTGCATCAGCAGTCTTGCTGCTTGGCTGGTATTTTGATCACAAATGTTCAAGTGACCGGTAGCCAAATTTTGGCTCTTTGTGGTTTGAAATGTGATCCTTTGGTGTACTTCAGATGAGTACTGATGCATCATGACTGAGCATTTAATAATAATTTATAGCTGCTTAAATTTTTATTTAATCAAAGTTGAAGAAGTACAGACTCTAGCCAAATTAAAGAAGGTCTTGTTGCCGGAATCCTACAATTACTTTAATTGGGTCTCAAGACAGATACCCTGCAAAGTAATTACACTTAATGATAGATCACATGACAAGATGTGAAAAATGTCAAACATCGTTAAGTATGAAACCCAAGTACAGGACTGTATCTGAATGTTCTTTCCTTTTGATTGCCAACTATACTCAATGAAGTTAGTATGTTGGTACACTGCAAATATTTAAAGGATAATAAGACACCACTTAAATAATAGACTTCTAATTTACCTGATTAGTGTACGAATTCACCTAGAGTCCATTGGCCAAAAGGTACCTTCTTGAGGCATATTAAACATGAATTAATTAAGTTTGCCATGACAATTGCTTTGGGAAATTAGTCTTTCAATTGCTGGTGCTCATTTTCTTGGTGGGAGTTATTTTTGTGAAAGACTTCTTCTAGCGAATGGAAACATGAACAAAAATGAAGTAAATCCAAACTTAGCGAGGCTGTGTGATGCACAGTTAACATGATCTTTCACTTCTGGACTTGGAATTTAATTCCGTTCAGACTTCTACAAGGCAGGAAGCCTTAACATTATATGGAGAGTGGGGGTGGGTGGACAGATACATTCTCTCATATCTATGTACTACTTAATAAATTGATATTTGGAGAATTTGACAGAATATGCCATAAAGGACAGTTAGGTGGCTCTAGATACTGTAATGAAAAATTGAAATTTATAACCATTTAGCCTTTTATGGCTAAAAAATGTTTTCCCTAATTTTGAAATGTGAACATAAAGCATATTTCCCTCTTTGTGCTAATGTTTAGCTATTTGCTAAGATTAGTGCAATGCCAAAAAATAGGTCTTATTGAGTTTACTTTATCTTTGTGTCAGCAGCATCCATGGTCGTGGATGCCAAATGACAGTCTGCCCCATTGATTGTGACATTATTCTGAGACTATTGAGTACTTTTCGGTGAAGTATGCAATTGTATGTAGCTGGTTTAAAATATTTAGAACTGTGTGACAGTAATGCTGCTTTCTTACCAGAGCTGTTATTTTCAGTGTGGGCAGGTTGATCATCCCATGGTCATACATTCCTCTCCACCCTTGAGCTCTCTTCCCAGGCAGTACATGATACTGAGCACCAAGATGTGTTGCTTTTGACAGGATTTGGCTGGCTTAGAGAATCTATAACAGAACATTTAAAAAAATACATCAAATCCTCTGTACTCATAGTGTGGCAATTATGGTTTTGCAACTGTGCTCATAGTGCTTTCCTTATCAATGCATCAGCTTCTATTTAGTATGTAGTTTTACAAAAAGACACCACATGATGTATTTTGGTGCATTCTACAGTTACTACATTAATATAGTGCCAAATTTCAGCATTGAAATCCTGTGTAACTGACAGGATAGTTATTGGCTAACTTGGAAATCCAACAAAATCTCACATTCACACACTGTGCAGCTCAACCCAACATTTACAGAGGAAATCAAATATATTGCACAGCATGAAAGGATTTCACTTCCTGCTGGCATGAAAACTTATTGTAAATATTTGTTCTGTGAATTTCATTTTTTAATTACTGAAAAAAATCACTTTGTTTTAGAGAGCTTATATTTGAAATCTGTCCTACAGTTGTCATGATGCTTATTAGCTGATTTATGTTGGTGTTTCTGTTTATGAAAGCATTTTAAAGCTAAAAAAGATGCATTGCAAGACTTTAGATCACTTTTTTCATGGAAAGTGTTTTGGGGTTGAGTTAAAGAAAGACTTGCATTCATGTAGTGTCTTTCACAAACTCACCAATGTTCCACAGCGCTTTACAGCTATTGAAATACTTTTGAAATGTAATGTAGGAAATGTTTTATGTCCGGGGGTTATGTTTTAAAACAACAGGAATTTGTTCAGGTTTTAAAAAAACACTACAGGCGTTGAAAAATGTATAGTAAAGCCAGACAAGCCAATTGGGGCTAGCACAATTCTGCCTATTTCAAAGTGATACCATAAGCATCTTGTCTCCTCCCAAGTTCATTACCTAGGGGGACTAAGGATGTGAAACAATTTATAATTTTGTTGCGACTGGTCAAAAGTATTTAAACCATCGTTGTGAGGACAATTCTGTTCATGTGAGAGCAGGTAGTCGGTCTGATGATAGGCATGCTGGCAAATCCCTGTCAGAGATCCTATTGCTCTGATTCCTGGTTATTAAAATTAACAGAAAAGAAGGTAACATGGATGTCTGGGAGGTGGCGGGGGTGCTGTTTGTTCAGAGCTTAACTCTTGGCCCTGAACTGGAAGCTAAAATGCAGGAGGCTGTGATTAGAAATTGTTTAGAGCAGTGTTGACCAATGGAAATTGTGGGTAGCGTTTAAGCCACATGCACTAATTTTAGTAGAAAATACAGGTAAATGCACTTCACATGTATGTTTGCTTAACAAACATCTATCACCAAAGATTGAAGTGTTTGTTAGGTAGCATGTGAGAGATATATCCACTGCAGATCACAAGAAGGTCCTGATGTTGCACCCCTAAGTTAAGCCATTGTATAGTTAGATATTGGGAAGTAAGATGCTCAGACTCTTCGGGGAAGTGACCAGCAGTGCTGTACCTGAGAGAATACCTAAGGGAGACCTTAAATTTGTAATAGCCATGCAGTGAAAAAGTGAAATATGCTAAAACAAATGGTTAGTAATTCAGAGTACCATTAAAGAAGGTTGTGATTAACCATTTCTGCCACCTCAGAATGGCTTATTTAGCACAGAGACGAGTAATGGGCTAGGTTTTTCTATCCATTGACAATGAATGGAAATTCAATCCAAATATTATAAAGAAAAAAATCTCTTACTTGGCGAACAAAGAATTGTTTGTCTTGTAACGTGGAAATGGTTCCATGGAACATTTGAAAGCTTCCTGAAGGTATGCTTACATATCAATATGTAATTGCCAGAAAGTTCTATGGTCAGTAATTGCAGAGCAATCACTGCCGAGCTAGTCAGCAGCCACACTGAAGGGATGGAATAAAGACAGCAACTATGTAGTGTTTCTGTTATTAAAAGAACTGTAAGAGAGCCTATTTGATTGAAAGTCCGTTTTCATTTTGCTCTAGATACCTTTATTTCATTGATAAATAAAACCACATGGAGATGTCCTTAATAGTGGTGTGTAATCATTTAACACTGGTACTATAAATAAAAATCACTGGTGTAGTAATCTACAATATAGTACATTTTAGAAATGACAATGAATATTAAAAATCAGTTTAAAGGTTAAATGTAATAACTATCACCCCTTTGCTTGTTGACCTACATTGGCTCTCAGTTAAGCAATGCCTCAATTTTAAAATTCTCATTCTTGTTTTCAAATCTATGGCTAATCTCTATCCCTATCTCTGTAATCTCTTCAAGCCCTATAACCCTCATATCTGCCTTCCTCTAACTCTGGCCTCTTGAGCATCCTCGATTCTAATCACTCCACCATTGGTGGCTGTGCCATCATCTGCCAAGGCCCTAAGCTCTAGATTTTCCTCCTTAAATCTATCTGCATCTTTAACTCTCATTCGTCCTTTTAAGATGCTCCTTAAAACCTACCTTTATGACCAAGCTTTTGGTCATCTGTCCTAATGTCTCCTTATGTGGCTCAGTGCTAACTTTTGTTTGATAATGCTCCTCTGACGTGCCTAAAGGTGTTTTACTACGTTAAAGGTGTTATGTAAATACAAGCTGTTATTGTAATAAACTAAATATTAATGAACCTAAAATGGTCAACATACCTTGGGTTAAGTAGTACAGGAAACCAATTTAATGAAATCCTAAATTGAAAGTTGCATCTTTTGAGGATGACTTAGACACGTATGAACTAAACTATTATTTAAATGCTTTCTTTAAAAAATGCTTTCCTTACTGTGAATTTGTTTTTAAAAATGTGTTGTTTGTCTTTGAAAATGTAGCTTGGGTTTGTTGCCCAATTTCTGATGCAAAGTACTGCATAAGTAGAAAAATCACTGGTCCATTTTCTTACAATTGTTGACGTAATGTATGTCTGACTTTCAGGCCCATTCTCAATATAAAATGCTGTTGGTGGGTAAAAAATGCTAATCATTTGAGGTCATGCCAGTGGTTATTATGAACTCTGGATCTTGTAACATGATTATGTTTTTAAAATAGTGATTTTTAAAAGATAAAGGAGGAGTCTGGAAGGTCAGGTGACCTCACCTCCAATCTGTGAAAGGACAAGACAGAAGTCTTCATTACCAGGACAATAGAGAACATAGATCAAAGACTTTCTTTTGAAAAACAGAGACTGCAGGGGTAACACCTGAAGAACAATGGGCTTCACCCTCCCAGACTTTCAGGTCGTAAAACAAGAAGTCAGTAATTTGGAAGCTGCAAATGTACCAGGCAGCTGTTAACACCTGCGAACATTGGAAAGCTCAAGTGGCTCAGTGAAACCATACTTCCGGACCCTGCATATTGGAACAGTACAATAAGCTATTGACTTTTGAGTCTAGATAAATTTAACAGATTTCCTGAAGGCAAGCAGGCTGTAAGAAGGGAACTCAGCGGTTACAGCCTCACAGCAGGCTGAAAGGAAGACAACCAGTGGTGGCAGCTTGAGAGAGAGGGAACACTTGCTCTCAGAAGATAGAGTAAAAGGCTGTGAAGACTTGAACCTGTTTTGAAAGTTGAAGCCTGCAGAGAAATAGATCCTTGGCTTTATAATAGATATGGAGTACAAAAACAAAAATTATGCTGAACCTTTATAAAACACTGGTTAGGCCCAGCTGGAATATTGTGGCCAATTCTTTAGGAAAGATGTCAAGGCCTAGAAAAGATTGCAGATGAGATTTCCTAGAATGCCACCAGGCTTAAAAGACTTCATTTACACGGAGAAAGTACAGAAAGAGGGAGGGGTTGTTCTGCTTTTGAGCAGAGAAGGTTAAGGGGAGACTTGATAGAGGTGTTCAAAATCATCAATGGTTTTGATAGAGTAAATAAAGAGAAACAGTTTCCAGTAGCAGAAGCATTGGTAACCAGGGGACACAAATTTAAGGCAAAAGAACCAGAGGCAACATGAGGGAAAAGAAATTTACACAGTGAATTATGATCTGGAATGCACTGCCTGAGTGGAAGATTCACTAATATCTTTTCAAAGAAAATTGGATAAATGCTTGGAAGAGGCGAAATTTTCAGGGCAAATTGGCCTTCTCCTGTGTTTTATCATTCCATGAAGCTGTCAAAACATTTATCTTTTTTTTTTATCGTGCTCTGAACAAAGTTATTCAAATAAGTCAATGTGATGGTTCAATTTGATTGCCAAGACAGAATTAATTAACCCACTTACTATGTGGATAGAAAAGGAAGCTTAGTGTAGAGTTTCCACTCTGCGTGCAAATTGTGGCCAAAGTTGCGCTAATTTTCAGTGTTTTTTTTTTTCTCTGCTCAAACCCATTGGCATATTTTGCATTCGGTGATATACCGTGAACCTTTTAAATTGGGTAGCGTTTTAAAATGTAATTTTTTTTAAAATGTTGTTTTAAAAGCTATTCCTGGATCTATTTAAAAGTGATATCTTGGTGTAGTTTGGTTAATACAGTTAAAAATAGTTTTTTCACATCAAATATTTTTAATCTGTCATTCCACCATCTGTGAGTAACTTTTTATTTTAAGCTGCCGCAAATGACAAAAAAAGCCATTTGCTAGTTATATTGGTGTACAGTAGTCAGTTTCTGAATTAACTTTTTTCATTTAAGAAACGTTTAAATGTGCCTGTTAGCGTCCTTACACTGAAAATAACCATATTAATTTTAAAGCTTCCTTGAAGGCTTTCAAACGAACGCAGTTAGCAGAAACCTGCCATAGTGTTTAATCTGATCTAGGGATGTGACCAGTTTTGTGGACAGGGTCAGCTTCCAGTGTAATGTCTTTTAAACTAGTGCAAATGATTGTGGAAACTTTGCACTTAAAATTCTGTGATCCTTTGCACAGGATACAACAATTTCTGGGCAAATTGCATTGATTAGAAACAGCAACTGAACAGAAAATCTACCCCACTATGTTTACATGCTGTTAGCAGATCATTGAAACTGGTCTGTGAACAACCAGCCGCTCCTGTTGGTAGCGAAGAGCCATTGGTTTTCCTGGATTTCGGTTGGCACCGCTGTCAACATTCCAGAACCATTCAATATTCTGGGATTTGTTCCTAAATGTTTTAATCTTATGAAACAGGTACCTTGTGTAAATGACTGGAAGCTTTGCCCAGATTTTGCAGTAGTAATGATGGTGAAACTGCCTGTCTTTGTTTGCTGTCATTACACCTCTGAAACTAACAGCAACCTCTGGACTCTGCACGTGCATAGTTAAACATGGAAATCCAGAAATTGCTGTCAGTGTTCTCCCTAAACTGTGCAGGTGCGCAGTCATGCAGCAATCAGCAATGTGCCTTGCAGGGAAAAACAGACTGCGCACAAGCAATTTTTCCTTTAAGACATACATATGCGCAGCTGTGCACCAATCTTAAAGGGACTGCATATTGCAACAGGCCAACAGCGCACAGCAAACCAAAGTTAGAGGGATCACTGGTTTCTCTCAGTAAATCTCCATTTGCTTCTCCATAGGGTACGCTGTTGAAGTCTGCAATCAATGTAGAAATCACTGAACTGACAAAAACTTGCCTTTGTACGCTCTTAGACTATATTTGAAAAAAACCCTTGAAAAAGTTATAATAAAAGCAAAATACTGCGGATGCTGGAAATCTGAAACAAAAACAAGAAATGCTGGAATCACTCAGCAGGTCTGGCAGCATCTGTGGAAAGAGAAGCAGAGTTAACGTTTCGGGTCAGTGACCCTTCTTCGGAACTGCAAAAGTTGAATTGAAAAAGTTATATCTTGTTGAATGAGGTGTAACTGAGTTTTTAATAGTAAACTAAGTTGATAATTACTGCTGAAAACCCTCTCCGGTCCAAAAAGCTAATTTTATATTTGTAAAGCATCAAATTTCTACACTTTGTAAAAAAAAAAAAATCCACGTTTTTAGTTTGTTTTTGATATTTTGGCTTCCACCTTAAATCCTATGTGTATGTTCCAGTCATTTATTTCACTCTCTGTAAAACACAATTAAAAGTTGAAGGATAATCAGTGCATTTTACTTTCTGGTGTCATGTGATGTGCTGTGTGAGAATACTACAATGTGATTGGCTGCTTACTCTGATGACATCACTTCTGGATGCCTGGAGATCCCCTTGACTAGCTAAATTTTCATAGGCAGCTTTCTTTGAGTTCAGTGATGCGTGCTATCACTTCGCTGCTGACTGTGAAATCTGGGCCATTATGATTTCACGCAGAGCTAATGTTCTTGTAATGCCAAAAAGCACCTATTTAAATATTTAACGATCCTATCATGCCAAATATTGGCCAGTGTTTGATGTATAGTTGCACCTTCTGAGAGCTTTGTTGAACATACCCAAATTAACTTCATTTTAAGATGCTCACAGCAGAAAAAAAATGCCTTTTTTTCCCCATCAGATAATAACAGAAGTAGTCCATTTAGGCCCTTGAGCCTGTTCGGTCATTCAATGAAATCATGGCTGATCTGTGACCTAACTCCATATATAATATAGATCTCTGAGTTGTAAAGATTGTGTACTTGTTCCAGTTAATAATTTTGCTATTCTTCACATTAGTTATGTGGTTTGAAAGATTGAAGTTTGGTCTGGTCTGTTTAACTGTTGAGTGTTAGAATTTCAGTTAGCTGTTGGGGTGAGAACAGAAATGACTGTTGTGTCCCTAACCAACTGATAATCCAGCCGTATTGTGCAGACAAAGTTGCTTCTCAGGCTTCAGCCTCACAGCCAAAACTAGAGCCACAGAATGAAAAGGAGGCATTTTGGTTTTAGTCTCGTTTTTTGTTCTTTTTGCCCCCTTTCTTCTTAAAGTTAGGACAAGTATTTATTTCTGACCCAATCAATAGGACAGTATATTCTGCCATTGATGACATTCAGTCTTCAATGAAGACCTGATAAAAGCCATTCTCGAGAGCCTTTAAAAAAAAAGAATGATAGACTACTTAAGGCTGTAGATAGGGCTTTAAATGAAGTAGTGAGGTGGGGGGGAAGGTTCAGTTGCATGGAACATTAGGAAGTCAAAGTTAAAGCAGAAGGTCGAAGTGCAGGTTAGTGATGAGGCGGATTGTTACCAGAAAATAGAAGGTAGGGACAGAACGTGTGAACGTCCTATTGCACCAAGGAATTGTACAAGAGTAGGGAAATTTGATAATAGAACAAACTTAAAGGCTTTGTATCTGAATGCACAAAGCATTCGGAATAAAATCAATGAGTTAACAGCGCAAATAGAGACAAATGGGTATGATTTAGTGACGATGACTGAGACGTGGTTGCAGGGAAACCAGGTTTGGGAATTGAATATCCAAGAGTACTCAGTATTTCGGAAGGATAGGCAGGAAGGAAAAGGAGGTGGTGTAGCTTTGTTCGTAAAGGAAGAGATCAGTGCTGTAGTAAGAAATGATATAGGCACTGGAGATCAAGACGTAGAATCAGTCTGGGTAGAAATAAGAAATAGCAAGGGAAAGAAATCCCTGGTGGGAGTAATCTATAGGGCCCCAAACAGTAGTTCCGTAGTGGGGCACAGTATAAACCAGGAAATATTGGGGGCTTGTAAGAAAGGTACGGCAATAATCATGGGTGATTTTAATATATAGACTGGATTAATCAAATTGGCAAGGGTAGCTTTGAAGGAGAGTTCATTGAATGTATTAGAGATTGTTTTTTGGAGCAATATGTTGTGGAACCAACAAGGGATCAGGCTATTCTAGATTTGGTATTATGTAATGAAGTGGGATTAATTAATAATCTCATAGTTAAGGATCCTCTAGGGAAGAGTGATCATAGCATGCTAGAATTTCAAATTCAGTTTGAGGGCGAGAAACTGGAGTCCCACACTAGCGTTCTGGTGTTAAACAAAGGTATTTACATGGCATGAGGACAGATTTGGCCCTAGTGGACTGGGCAGGAAGACTAAAAGGTAGGACAGTTGATGAGCAGTGGCAGATGTTTAAGGCGATATTCAATTACTCCCAACTACAATATATTCCAGAGAGGAAGGAAGATTGTAAGAGGGGGAAAAACATCTATGGTTAAGCAAGGAAGTTAAGGATAACATAAAGACAAAAACTAAGGCATACCATATTGCAAAGGCCAGTGGCAGGCTTGAAGATGGGGAAACTTTTAAGGATCAACAAAGGGTTACTAAAAAAGTAATAAAAAGAGCAAAGGTAAATTATGAAAGAAAACTAGCGCAAAATATAAAAACGGATAGCAAAAGCTTCTATACGTATATAAAAGGGAAGAGAATAGCTAAAGTGAATGTTGGTCCCTTGGAGGATGTGACTGGGGAGTTAATAGTGCGGAACACAGAAATGGCGGATACACTAAATCAGTATTTTGCTTCAGTTTTCATGGTGGAGGACACGAATACTATCCCAGTAGTGACAGGTAATGCAGAGGTTATAGAAAGGGACGGACTTAGAACAATCATCATCACTAGGGAAAAAGTACTGAACAAACTATTGAGATTGAAGGCAGACAAATCCCCAGGGCCTGATGACCCACATTCTAGGGTCTTAAAGGAATTGGCAGTGGAGATAGTGGATCCATTGGTTATGATATTCCAAAATTCCCTGGATGCGGGAAAGGTTCCAGTGGATTGGAAAAATGCTAATATAACGTCCTTATTCAAAAAGGGAGGGAGGCAGAAAGTAGGAAACTACAGACCAGTTTAACATCTGTCATTGGGAAATTGTTAGAATCCATTATTAAGGAAGTAATAACAGTACATTTAGAAAGTCAAAACGCAATCCATCAGCGTCAGCATGCTTTTATGAAGGGTAAATCGTGTTTGACTAATTTGCTGGAGTTCTTCGAAGATGTAACAAGTAAAGTGGATAATAGGGATCTTGTAGATGTAGTATATCTGGACTTCCAGAAGGCATTTGATAAGGTGCCGCACAAAAGGTTAATACGCAAGGTAAGACCACATGGGGTTAGGGGCAATTTATTAGCTTGTATAGAGGGTTGGCTAACCAACAGAAAACAGAGAGTCAGGATAAATAAGTCCTTTTCTGGTTGGCAAGATGTAACTAGTGGGGTGCCACTGGGTTCGGTCCTCGGGTCCCAACTATTTACAATCTATATTAATGTCTTGGATGCAGGGATAGAAGGTACTATAGTCAAATTTGCAGATGACACTAAAATAGGTGGGATAGTAAGTTGCAATAAAGAAATAAGAAATTTACAAATGGATATGGATAGGTTCGGTGAATGGGCCAAAATTTGGCAGATGGAGTTTAACGTGGATAAGTGTGAGGTTATCCATTTTGGTCAGAAGAATAGAAAGGCAAATTATTATCTAAATGGAGAGAAACTTCAGAGTGCTTCGGTGCAGAGGGATCTGGGTGTCCTCGTGTATGAATCTCAGAAAACTAGTATGCAAGTGCAGCAGGTAATAAGGAAGGCAATTGGAATTTTGGCATTTATTGCTGAAGGAATAAGAGTATAAAAGTAGGGAAGTGTTGCTGCAACTGTACAAGGCATTAGTGAGATCCCACCTGGAGTATTGCGTACAGTTTTGGTCCCCTTACTTGAGGAGGGATGTAGTTGAATTGGAGGCAGTTCAGAGGAGGTTTACTAGATTGATTCCAGAGATGAGGGGTTTGTCATATGAAGACAGATTGAGCAGTTTAGGCCTTTACTCTCTAGAGTTTAGAAGAATGAGAGGAGATCTAATTGAGGTATATAAGATGATTAAGGGGATTGACAAAGTAGACGTAGAGAGGATATTTCCTCTGGTGGGGTAATCAAGAACAAGAGGTCATGGTTTTAGGTAGCAGATTTAAAACAGAGATGAGGAGAAATTACTTCTCTCAAAGGGTCGTGGGTCTGTGGAATTCACTACCCCAGAGTGCGGTGGATGCCGGGATATTGAGTAAATTTAAGGAGGAGATAGACAGATTTTTAATTAGTAATGGGTTGAAGGATTATGGAGAACAGGCAGGAAAGTGGAGTTGAGGCTGAGATGAGATCAGCCATGATCGTATTGAATGGCGGAGCAGGCTCGAGGGGCTGAATTGCCTACTCCTGCTCCTAGTTCTTATGTTCTTAATTACTCAAAAAACACATTGTACATGTTCACCAAAATTGATTTCAGCAACTCTACAAACTATTCATTTGAGAAACTCTCAAAAATCATTGAATCCTTCTATACTAGGAATAAACAAGGCCTAGGAATTGTTTTTAATGTGGGATTTGATGCAAAAATACTTAATGCAGTTCTCTCTGTTCATGACTCAATATTATTCTTAAATAATTAAATCAAAACTGGGCACTTTATTTTGGAGGGTTTAAAAAAATGCCCAGTATTATCTACTGCTACTCACTAGAACTTTATCAAAACTTGAGTTATTTATTCAACCAGACCTTTGTTGCAAGTTTTCTCAATGATGGTTTTATTTGAAGTTGTTAACGTTTTGTTTAAATAAAATCTCATTCCAGGCCTTTGGCTTTATGACACGTGTGGCACTACAAGCAGAGAAACTGAATCATCACCCTGAATGGTTCAATGTGTACCACAAGGTAATGTGAACGCTGGTGCGTTTGACAGCAAAATGCAGCACATTCTATGCGTATAAATCATTCAGTCTGCAGCAACAAGTAACCCATTACTTTCAAACCCAGTTTTACATCACTGGCAATGCATGTACAGGCACACCGTACGTCTTCTATGCTCCAAAGCAGTGTGACAATGTGTTTTTTTGCAAAAGGGCACATAGCTGGGTGTAAAACTTGTAAGATATTACAAGCCCTTACTGGTGTGCTGTCAGACATTTTGCTATCTTGGTTAATATGCTACTGCTGGTTGGCCATGAAGCTTTCCTTTGATGTTTGTTATAGAGATCTGCACAGGAGGATCAAAGGGGCTTAACCATTAGTAGCTCTGTAGCTAAGCATTATGTTTGAGTTTAGTGCTGCTTTTAGTCCATCCAGACCATTGCCAATTTAAACTGAGATCAGAGTAAGTGCTATAGTTGGAACGTGTTACACTGTACTACCCACCCACCCCCATCACTGTCCTCAGCAAGCAAACTCAGTATGTTGTGCCTTTGTACTTCTGGGGAGTCCCTTTCTAGCTTGTACAGATTGCCTTCTAACTATTGTTTCCTATATTTTATTTTGATATCCGTCATATTAACCTACAGAGTAGATCTAATTTATATGAATCATTAGGAGAAGTGCTAGATGCATTTTGTAAAGGACAGCTTCATTTATAATGAAATTATATGCTAAAACAAAAAATATATCACTGCAGTTACTGGAAATCTGAAATATATAAAATCCTTGAAAAACTCAAACTCATCTATAAAGATTAACATTTTTCCTTTTCAGGCATTGCTGGAAAGCATAGGCCCTTCATCATAGCTGGAAGATATTATAGATGAGCAGCTTGTAAGAAGGAACATAGCGAGGAAGGGTGGGAAACACATGTATGAATAAGCTGTAAAATGATTAGGTGTAGAAATGACAGGAGTGATAATGACATAAGACAAACGAAGAGACAAATTGAGAAGTTAAAAACCTGAAGGAAATAAAAAATATGTAGCTCCTTTCATGGCCTCAGGATGTCCTAAAGCACTTTACAGTCAATGAAGTGCGTTTGGAGTGTAGTCTGTTCTTTTGTAAGAAAACACGGCAGCTAATTTACCCACATTCCAATCGAAAATTTAATTTGTTAGTATGCTTGGTTGAGGGATAAATATTGACCAGGAGAATGGGGAGAACTCCCCTGCACTACAAAATAATGCCATGGGATCTTTGTTGCCTACCTGAAGGGGCAAAAGAGGCTTTAGTTTAACAACGCATCCAAAATACAGCACCTCCAACAGTGCAGTGCTCCTTTGGTACTGCACTGAAATGTCAGCCTGGATTTTGTCCTTTTTTGCATTTTGGGGCAAACATTTGTGTAGAACTGGTCCTGTGGTGATATTATGACATTTTGCTTGTAAATTGAAAGTGATGCTGTTTTCAGGTCACGGGAGTGGAATATTATATCTCATGAGAGGAGAGATGTATGTATACTTCTAGGCCTCTAGCAAGCAATGTAAAGTATAAAACTGGAATCATTAGTAGTAGTGTGAATATCCCTTCCTGACATTTGGAATTACAAGATAAGTCAAAAGCAAATACATCCCATTTAACGAGCAGTGAAAGTGAAGATCATTTTGATTTGTTACTGTGCTTTTAGCCATATATGCTGTGGTAGGATGTGAGTTTGCATCAGTTATTTTGTTCACACATGACCTGCTCCAGATCTTAACCAAGCTTTTGGGGGACCAGGTAGTGAGAAAACTTTGTCATGGAGAGAGGAAGACGTGATGCTTGTATGTCTGCAGCTCAAGACTGACAGTAATGACTTTAAAGCAATATTCTTGCTGGCTGTTCAATGGGCAAGTAATATAATAGCTATAACAATTTATTTATTGTGTCTGCTCATAAATATTACTTTTAGGAGGCATCTTTCTGAATCATGTACTGTGCTAGCTTGCATGTGAGTCAGAAACTCCCTTCCTAACAGCACTGTTGGTGTACCTATAACACTGGCATCTACCTGGCTGTGTAGAAAATTGCCCAGGTATGTCCTGTACACAAAAAGCAGGACAAGTCCAACCTGGCCAATTACCGCCCCATCAGTCTACTCTCAATCATCAGTAAAGTGATGGAAGATATCGTCGACAGTGCTATCAATTGGCACTTGCTTAGCAATTACCTGTTCAGTGACGCTCAGTTTGGGTTCTGCCAGGGCCCCTCAGCTCCTGACCTCATTACAGCCTTGGTTCAAACATGGACTAAAGAGCTGAACTCCGGAGCTGAGGTGAGAATGACTGCCCTTGGCATCAAGACAGCATTTGACTGAGTATGGCACCAAGGAGCCCTAGAAAAACTGGAGTCAATGGGAATCAGGGAGAAAACACTCCACTGGTTGCAGTCATACCTTGCACAAAGGAAGATGATTGTGATTGTTGGAGGTCAATCACCTCAGCTCCAGGCCATCACTGCACAAGTTCCTCAGGTTAATGTCCTTTGCCCAACCATCTTTAGCTGCTTCATCAATGACTTTCCTTCAATCAGAAGGTAAGAAGTGGGGATGTTCGATGATGATTGCACAGTGATCAGTACCATTCGTGACTCCTCAGATACTGAAGCAGCCTGTGTAGAAATGCAGCAAGACCTGGGCAATATCAAGGCTTGGGCTGAGAAATGGCAAGTAACATTCATGCCAGGCAATGCCCATCTCCAACAAGTGAGAATCTAACCATCGCCCCTTGACATTCAATGGCATTACGATTGCTGAATCCCCCACTATCAACATCCTGGGGGTTACCATTGACCAGAAGCTGAACTGGAGTAGCCATATAAACACCGTGGCTACAAGAGCAGGTCAGAGGCTAGGAATCTTGTGGTGAGTAACTCACCTCCTGGCTCCCCAAAGCCTGTCCACCATCTACAAGGCACAAGTCAGGAGTGTGATGGAATACTCTCCACTTGCCTGGATGGGTGCAGCTCCAACGACACTCAAGAAGCTCGACACCATCCAGGACAAAGCAGCCTGCTTGATTGGCACCCCATCCACAAACATTCACTCCCTCCACCACAGTGGCAGCAGTGTGTACCAGCTACAAGATGCACTGCAGCAACACACCGTGGCTCCTTAGACAGCACCTTCCAAACCCGCGACCTCTACCACCTAGAAGGACAAAGGCAGCAGTTGCATAGGAACACCACCACCTGCAAGTTCCCCTCCAAGGGTCAAAATCCTGGAACTCCCTTCCTAACAGCATTGTGGGAGTACCTACCCCACATGGACTGCAGCAGTTCAAGAAGGCAGCTCACCACCACCTTCTCAAGGGCAATTGGGGATGGGCCATAAAGGCTGGCCTAGCCAGCGATGCCCACATCCCCCTGAACGAATAAAAAAAGGGGTGTTGAGTAATCAGCAGCTTGGTAGGAATAAGGCCAATGAAGCAGGAGTTGGGCGTCTCATGCACAAATGAGGGTATATAGGGAGATGGGAGAAACGGATGAAAGACGCTGGGTCGGAGCTGGACAGTGGGGAGCTGCAGGGAGAGCTTGGCCTGGGGAAGGAGAAGAAGCAGCAGTGGCAGCTGATTTTTTTTTTTTGTCTGTTGATTGAAATATAAATGTTGGCCAGGGCACTAAGAACTTCTTGCTCTTAATATTGCCATGGGATCTTTTATAGCCACCTGAATAAACAGCCAGGATCTTAGTTAAACATGTCCGTCAAAAGATGGTGCCTCCGACAATGTGACAATTTGGGACTTTATTAGTATTGCACTGAAATGTCAGCCTAAATTATTCATTCAAGTTTTGGAGTGGAGCTTCAACCCACAACCTTTTGATTTGGAGGCCAGTTATTTATAGATGTAAATTGGAGTAAAAGCACTGGATTGTAATCACAAATTTGAGCATTTGGAATAAATTAAATTCCCTTTTTACTATAAATGCTGATAGAAATGCACTCTTGAACCTTTAGTTGTGGAAAAAAATAGATGCATCCTACCTTTGCAGTACTTTTGGCTGAAATTAGCTGCTTATGCATACATCAAAATTGACAGGAAAACAAAATATTCCTTTAAAAAATAACTTTCACATGCTTGTGCAGGGCTCCTCACACTTTTGCAAATAACAGTCATATTCTCTCTTTCACAGCCCCACCCCATATCAGTTAAGTTGTCCATTGGTAAATAATGAAGTGTAGGGGTGGCTGTCAGACCCACATTAAATGAGGTATTGGTTTAATTTCCCTTTACATTGGAAGAGTCACTGAAGCGAAAATTAGACCTTTTTATACTGACCTCTTTTTATTCTAGAAATTTCTCTGGCCTTTTCTTTATCTTTGCATGGGAGCCTTCTTGCCTCTGCTTGTAGTAACAACAACTGTCAGCAACCTTTCATCACTCTTTTGTTATATTTTCCCATCTTTCAAGAACTGCACATGCCGCACCCAAGACTGTAAAAAGCAATTGCTCCAATGAAAACAGTAGACAAGCGAGGCTGGAACAGAAAGGCGATTCTGAAATTCATTCTGTCCACTGTAGGATTAAGGTAGAATGGTGACTCTGCCCTATATATTAACATTTAATATTTCCATTCCTCTCCAGGTTCAGATAACTCTTTTGACACATGACTGTGGTGGTCTGTCCAAAAACGACGTCAAACTGGCAAAGTTCATCGAACAGGCAGCTGCTTCAGTTCATTAATTATTGTTATGCTTTAAAAAATAAAGGTTCACTATGAAATGTGATGCATTCTAAGGCCATGCTGAGCACTTTGAACAATTGAGAAACATTCAGATTAGAAGCAATAATGGAATATATAATCCTGAATTTAAAGAAATATTCCTTCAAAGATTAGATCATGGATGCTAAAACTGGAACTGCAGTGATTAGAAAGTTATTTTTGAGCTTGGTTCTCACCAGTTCTCAGAGCATTGCAACATCATTTGTAACAAATCTGTCGATACAGTGCAGAAATAAGCAATTTGAATATAGGAGTGCAGGGGCATCAGACTTGTCCTTGTATCTGGGATGTTGCTGGGCAGTATTCGTGAAAATTTGTGTTGCATCTGGTTGGTTTTGTCTGTACAATGCTAGGAATAATAAAGACAAATGAACTATACACTAATATAGGGTGCACTGCCCTGAATGAATATAATATATATTAAACATCCTGGGCAAGAATTGAACTCACCTCAAAATATAGCCAGTTGTACAGAGTCCCCTTGTGTTTACAGACGCTTCCTGGGTGTAAGACCTGTTATGACCGAGGCGGGAGGAGTGCACTGTTTATTCTAGTTCCACTTCTTCATAGGTCACGACATATATTTAAATGTTCCCACTTCTCAATAGGGTCAATCATATACTCTATTTTTCCCAGAATAAAACACGCTAACCAGGTTTCTTTAATGAACAACAGAATTATCAGTTTATTATAAAACAAGTCTTAACCAGTAATGAATTAAAGCATAAACACACAGATTGAAATTTTTAAAGTAGCCTTTTTATCTTAGCCACTCACACACATACACCGGTTAACCAGAAAAATGAAAGGGATTTTTGTTCAGAGCTCTGTTACAAAATACACTTGGGCTGAATACTTGCTCATTTTTGAAGAAAACAGCAGATGAGATATGTTGTGTTCCAAAACTGGCATACAGTCTAGCCTCCGAGTACACGTAGACGGGTCACTGGGATCTTTTAGAACTGTTCTTTTCAGGTGGCGTTGAGAATTAATTTAGCAGGCTTTTCTTCAAAGACAAGATGAGTTGCCATTGTGGACTTCTCAGGGTCTTTTAGAGAAGTACTAGAAAACTGACTGGGTTGTGGTCTTCTTTCCTTCCATGGGAATTCTCTCCTCCTGCAGGCTTTTTAAAAAGATGGAACAGGCTAAGCTGAGCTGGGGTTCTGTCCTGTCAAGGGGTGGGTAACTGACACTTCTCTGTACACATCTACCCCTGTTACCAGGGTTTCTGTTCTATTTTTAACTTGAGTCATGCGACAACCAACGTTGTTGCCAAGCTAGTTCTTTCAGGGTCGTCTTGATGACCCACTTGAAAAAAAAAAAACTGGTCCAACATTTCTTCACTTTGACTATGAATTCCTCAGACAATATTGTTAACAAAACAGATGCACTTTCATAACACCTTCACCCTTGGAGGAGTGAAATGCCATTTTTAGATGTGTTTCATTACAACGTGTGGGAAAAATAGAAGATGAAAAATGTTAAAACACATTTTCACACTCATACTCATTCACTCTTTTTTGGTAGTTGATACAATTCTGCTCTGTACCCTCTTTTCATTCAGATAACTCAAAACAAAGTTAGATTCTTGATAAAGCATTTGTAATGACATTATGTTTGCCTGCAATGTGGATCTTTAAGTGATAAGGTTGTAATAGTAGACTCCATTGGAATAGTCCGGCATCTGGTTTTTAAATTTTCCCACCGAGTTTATCTGCAAATCAGCAACCTTCCAAACCAAGCCCCCCAGTTGTTCCAAGTGTTCCTTTCACGTGTTACTATAGACCAGCACATCATCAAGGTAAACCACACAGTTAAGAGCACTGGCTATCACTTGGTTCGCTATCTCCAAAAAGTGGCCGGGGCATCCCCTAGTCTGAATGGTATCACTCGGCACTCGAAAAGACTGTCTGGGTGTGACAAAGGCTGATAATTCTTTAGCTCGGGGCGTTAAAGGAACTTGCCAGTATCTCTTTAACAAATCTATTTTTGTAAGAAACATGGCACTGCCCACTCTGTCAATACATTCTTATAAGCGAGGAATTGGGTAGGAGTCTGCCTTTGTTACTGCATTAACTTTTCTGTGGTCTATACAGAGTCTGCTTGAACCGTCAGGTTTAGGCACTAATACTACGGGTGAACTCCAGCTGCTTTGACTGGGTTCTATTAGGTGGTTCTCCAGCATGTATTGGATAGGCTAGGGTTGTTTTCCTTACAGCAGAGAAGGCTGAGGGGGGACCTGATTGAAGTATACAAAATTATGAGGGGCATAGATAGGGTAGATAAGAAACTTTTTTTCCCTTAGCGGAAGTGTCAAAAACCAGGGGGCACAGAGTTAAGGTAAGGGGCAGGAGGTTTAGAGGGAATTTGAGGAAAACTTTTTTCACCCAGAGGGTGGTTGGAATCTGGAGCACACTGCCTGAAGAGTGGTAGAGGCAAGAACCCTCACAACATTTAACAAGTATTTAGATGAGAACTTGAAACGCCGTAGCATACAAGGCTATGGGCCAAATACTGGAAAATGGGATTAGAATAAATTGGCTTGATGGCCGGCGTGGACACGGTGGGCCGAAGGGCCTGTTTCTGTGCTGTATAACTCTATGACTATTTCTGCTTTTAACTGAGCCTATTTCTCTGGACTTGAGTGGTATGGATGCTCTTTTATAGGAATGGATTCCCCTACATCCACACCTTGTGTGGCGAAGGTTGTACAATCCTGGCTTATCCCTACAGACACTTTTAAATACTTTTACCTACCTTGTTAGGTAGTGTTGTTGTTCTGCATCTAAATATGAAAGTGTAGTGTCCAATCTAGCTTGCAATTCAGTATTAGCTAACCGGATAGTAGGAAAGTTCAATTTGTGAATTAAATTCTGCCTCATCCTCACTATCTCTTTCATCCTTCACTGTCTCTACTACCTGACATACCTGTGCTTGCTTATCCTCCACCCAGCGATGATATTGTTTGAACACATTGATATGACGCAGCCAATTCTTTTTCCGCCTATCTGGGGTGTCAAATAATTTACTTTACCAATTCTTTTGACCACTTTATATGGACCACTGAACCGTGCTTTCAACAGTTCACCCTGTAAAGGCAGTAATACTAACACCTCATCAACTGGTTCTTCCAGCAGGTTTTTTAATTTCAGTTGCAGAGAAGTTAATAGCCTCATGGCGAAAAATACAAGCAGGGAAAGTCAAATTAGAACAAGGAGTAAATTGATAAATGGAGAATGATGGACAGCTGGGAGTGGCTGGAATCCAGTTGAAAGGTTCAGATGATTTATATAGAAAATATTAAAAATAAATACTCTTGAGGCTTGCACCTAATTTTGAGGGTTCAGATGATGTCATAAACTGGAACAAAGCTCAAGATTTAGAAATTAACTGTGCAACGATTTTGAAAACCAACCCAAATTTATTCCCATTATTCCTTTTAAACAAATAATTCATTCCCATTATTGTTTTTAAACAAATGGTTCATTCCTTTTTTGGATTTTCAATTAGTTTTTCTTTTTCCTTACTCTGCTTTTTTCAGTTGACATTTGATATAAAAGAAGGTATTCATTGCCAATGACATCCTTATAAAGGCCAGTAACTATTTTTAACTTTGTTGTTGAGTGGCAGGAATTTCTGCAGCCAGTATATATTCTGCATTGTAACATTAACTAAGGAATTGCTGTGCTTTGGATGGTGCTTCATCCGTACCTCTAAGTGCAGTTTGCGTGTGAATACTGGAACCGCAATGCAGGAGTTATTGATGCCATCATTAACAGCATTGCTGTGGTCTGGGACTAGTCCATCTCACTTAAAACGCCCTTTTTATTTTGTATTGGTGGGGCTTTAAAGAATGTGCTCTTGCAAAGTGTATCTGTTAGTCAATGCACTATTGTGCGGAATGAAACATGTTTCTGTAACTGTCAGTGGAGTATGACTTCAGTAGGCTAACCAGTTTACTGTAATAACATTTTGAAATGTAGGATTCTTAAGAGCAATGCATCTTTAGAGATGAAAGATTAGTCATTTAAAAAATTGATTAAAACACTTCAAAAGGGTAAAATATGATCATTTATTTATATTTCTTAATTTTAACTCTGATTTTAGAACCTGCCTCTGTGCATTTTCAATACCATATTAGATAGGAGCAGACTAAGAAGGACAATGAGGAATACAGAAATGGGTTTACAGTGCATGTATGGAAATGCTCGAAGTATGGTGAATAAGGTTGGTGAGCCACAAGTGCAAATATCTGTGTGGGAAATATGATGTAGTGGCAATAATGGAAACTTAGCTTAAAAATGGTGAGGACTGGGTACTTAATATTCAAGGATGCAAAGTGTTCAGCAAAGATAGGGAAGCAAAAATGGGAGGTGGGGTGGCAGTACTGATTAGGGAAGACATTGTAGTGTTGGAAAGGGAGGATGTCCTTGAGGAAGCAAAGACAGATCCCATTTGGTTAGAGTTGAGAAGCAAAAAGGGTACGATCATGCTACTGAGTGATCTCCAAATAGTGAGAGGGAGATAGAGGAGCAAATCTGCAGGGAAACCACAGAGAACTGTTGAGTGGTGATATTGGGGGAATTAGCCAAATATTGATTGGGTCAATGTTAGAGTAAAAGGTAAGGAGGTGGAGGAATTTCTGAAATTTGTTCAGGAGAACTTCCTTGGCCTAATGTTCTTGATCCAACTAGGAAAGAGGCATTGCTGGATCTGGTGCTGGGGAATGAGGTGGGTCATGTGCCTGTGGGGAAACACTTAGGTTAGAGTGATCATCATATCTTAAGGTTTAGAATAGTAATGGAGAGAAGGTAGGAACAATCTAAAGTAGAACTTTTAAATTGGAAGAGGGCTAACTTCAATGGGATGAGAGGGGATCTAGCCAGAGTAAAATGCAACCAAAGATTGACAGGAAAAGCTGTAATGGAACAATGGGTGACCTTAAAGGGACAGATAAAAAATGTAATTAGGAGAGCGAAGAGGGGGCATGAAAAAACACTAGCAGGCAAGATGAAAGAAAATCCCAAGGCATTTTATAAGTATATTGAGGGCAAGAGGATAACCAAGGAAAGAGTAGGGCCCATTCGGGACCAAAGTGTCAATCTGTGTGTAGAGTCAGAGGACGTAGGTGAGGTTTTAAATGATTACTTTTCATCTGTGTTCATTATGGAGAAGGACGGTATGGGGGTGGGGGGGGGGGGGGGAGAGGGGGATTGTGATATACTTGAACAAATTAGCATTGAAAGTGAGGAAGTATTAGCGTTTCTAAGTGGATACATCCCCAGGCCCAGATGAGATTTTTCCCAGGCTGTTATATGAGGCAAGGGAGGAGATAGCAGGGGCTCTGACACAAATTTTCAAATCCTCTTTGGCCACGGGAGAAGTGTCAGAGGACTGGAGGTCAGCGAATGTGGTCCCATTATTCAAGAAGGGTAGCAGGGATAAAACAGGTAATTACAGGCCAGTGAGTCTAACATCAGTGATAGGGAAACTATTGGAAAAAATTCTGAGGGACAGGATTAATCTCCACTTGGAGAGGCAGAGATTAATCAAGGATAATCAGCATGGAGATCAGGGGGAGATCATGTCTAACAAACTTGATTGAATTTTTCGAGGAGGTGACTAGGTGTGTAGATGAGGGTAAAGCAGTTGATGTAATCTACATGGATTTCAGTAAGTCTTTTGATAAGGTCCCGCATAGGAGATTGGTTAAGGTAAGAGCCCATGGGATCCAGGGCAATTTGGCAAATTGGATCCTTAATTAGCTTAGTGGTAGGAGGCAGAGGGTGATGGTTGAGGGTTGTTTTTGCAATTGGAAGCCTGTGACCAGTGGTGTAACACACGGATCGGTGCTGGGACCCTTGCTGTTTGTACTGTACATTAATGATTTAGACGTGAATATAGGAGGTATGATCAGTAAGTTTGCAGATGACATGAAAATTGGTGCTGTCGTAAATAGTGAGGAGGAAAGCTTTAGATTAGGAGGAAAGCTTTAGATTAGGACGATATAGATGGGCTGGTTAGATGGGCAGAGCAGTGGCAAATGAAATTTAATCCTGAGAAGTGTGAGTGATGCATTTTGGGAGGACTAACAAGGCAAGGGAATATACAATGGATGGTAGGACCCTAGGAAGTACAGAAGGTCAGAGGGACCTTGATGTATTTGTCCATAGATCACTGAAGGCAGCAGCACAGGTAGATAAGGTGGTTAGGAAGGGATATGGGATACTTGCCTTTAATAGCCGAGGCATAGAATATAAGAGCAGGGAGGTTATGATGGAGCTATATAAAATACTAGTTAGGCCACAGCTGGAGTACTGTGTACAGTTCTGGTCACCACACTATAGGAAGGATGTGATTGCACTAGAGAGGGTGCAGAGGAGATTCACTAGGATGTTGCCTGGGCTGGAGCATTTCAGCTATGAAGAGAGACTGGATAGGTTAGAGTTGTTTTCCTTAGAGCAGAGAAGGCTGAGGAGGGACCTGATTTGAGGTATACAAAATTATGAGGGGCATGGATAGGGTAGCTAGGAAGAAACTTTTTCCCCTAGCGGAGGTATCAATAACAAGGGGGCATTGATTTAAGGTAAGGGGCAGGAGGTTTAAAGGGGATTTGAGGAAATATATTTTCACCCAGAGGCTGGTTGGAATCTGGAGCACACTGCCTGAATGGGTGGTAGAGGCAGGAACCCTCACAACATTTAAGAAGTATTTAGATGAGCACTTGAAATGCCATAGTATACAAGGCTATGGGCCAAGTGCGGGAAAATGGGATTAAAATAGATAGGTGCTTGATGGCTGGCACAGACACGATAGGCCGAAGGGCCTGTTTCTTTGCTGTATAACTCTATGACTCTGTATGTCAGGTACAGGCTAGTGTTACGACCAAGGCAGAAGGTTTGCACTGTTTAATCTGGTCCCACTTCTCCACAGGTCACAGCATATATTTAAATTTTCCCACTTACCAATACGGTCAATCATATACTGTATTTTTCCCAGAATAAAACACACCAACTAGGTTTCTTTAATCAACAAAATTATCAGTTTATTATAAAAACCAGTCTTAACCAGTAATGAAGTAAAACATAAACGCACAGATTGAAATATTACAGTTCCCTTTTTACCTTAGCCACTCACACACACGCACGCATTCACCGGTTTAGTTTAGTTTAGAGATACAGCACTGAAACAGGCCCTTCGGCCCACCGAGTCTATGCCGACCATCAACCACCCATTCATACTAATCCTACACTAATCCCATGTTCCCTACCACATCCCCACCTGTCCCTATATTTCCCTACCACCTACCTATACTAGGGGCAATTTATAATGGCCAATTTACCTACCAACCTGCAAGTCTTTTGGCTTGTGGGAGGAAACCGGAGCACCCGGAGAAAACCCACGCAGACACAGGGAGAACTTGCAAACTCCACACAGGCAGTACCCAGAATTGAACCCGGGTCGCTGGAGCTGTGAGGCTGCAGTGCTAACCACTGCGCCACTGTGCAGTGATGGAATTTAATGGAAAAATAAAAGGGATTTTTGTTGAGAGCTCTGTTACAGTAAAAAAAAATACTTGGGCTGAATACTTGCTCATTTTTGAAGAAAACAGCAGATGAGATATGTTGTGTTCAAAAACTGGCATACAGTCTAGCCTCCAAGTACACTTAGACGGGTGAAGGGGATCTTTTAGAATAGGTTTTTTCAGGCGGAGTTGAGAATTAATTTAGCTGGCTTTCCTTCAAAGACAGGAGACGAGATGAGTTGCCACAGTGGACTTCTCAGGGTCTTTGAGAGGTGCTGGAAAGCTGACTGGGTTGTAGTCTTCTCTCCTTCCGTGGGAATTCTCTTCTCTCCTTGGAAGTTTTCTCTGTTTTTATACAGTTCAGCCCCAATTCAGAACAATTCAAAACCGACACCGACAACAGGAGCTCAACCTTTTGACCTCCATCAATCTTGACCTGTCATTTCTTTGTAAACAACTTCTCCAGGTGTCCAAAGTTCTCTTCTTTATTGAGCTGGAAGTCAGGTGGTTTCCTAGAAAGGCTTGTTGTTGCTGGAAGTCGGTGGTTTCTCAGAAAGGCTTGTTTTCCTCATAGACTCGGTGGGCCGAAGGGCCTGTTTCAGTGCTCTAAATAAATAAAATAAATAAAAAGACCTCTCAGTGCCCCTTTTAAAAAAAACATTTCCAGGGACAGTTTTTCAAAGTCAAGTGGCCTTAACATGATCCCCTTTGAAAGCCCCAAAGTTTAACATTTCTTCAATCTTTCAAAAATGCATCCTTAATATATTTAACAAAACACAGAGGCACTTTCGTAACAATAGATATATTCCAACAAGGGTAAAAGGTAAGGGAACCATCATCAGGCTGCTTGGATGATAAGGGAGATGGAGAATATGATGAAGCAAAAAGAATGATGTATGATGCATGTCAGGTGAATTCTTCAAGTGAGAACATGGCTAAATACAATTAGTTGAGAGAGGGGAGGTGAAGAGGAAAGTAAGACTGGAAAAGAGAGAATATGAGAATAGAATGGCAGTTAGCATAAAAGAGAACCCTAAAGTAATCATCTGGCATGTAAATAGTAAGTGCGTGGTAAGAAGTGGGATGAAGTCTCTGAGGGACATAGAGGATGATGTATGCTTGGGAGTCCTGGGAAAGGCTACAATACATAATGAGTACTTTTTTTGTCAGCGTTTACTAAGGAAGAGGATGCTGACAAAATATTGGTAGAAGTAATGGCTGCAGTGAAAATTGATAGTCAGGATATACTGGAAGGGCTGGCTATGCTTAGAGTGGCTAAGTCACCTGCTCCAGATGGCTTGCATCCCAGGTTGCTTAAAGAATTGGGAGTGGAGATAGCGGGAGGGCTTGCCATAATCTTCCATTCTTCCCTAGATATCTGGGTGGTGCCAGAGGATTGGAGAGTGGCAAATGTGACACCCTTATTCAAGAAAAGGTGTAAGAATATTCCTAATAACTAAAGGCTGGTAAGTTTAACATCAGTGGTGGGTAAGGTTTTAGAAACAGTAATTAGAAAAAATTAACGGACATTTGGAGAGGTATGAGTTAATTCAGGAGAGCCAGCACTAATTTGTAAAAGGCAGATTGTGCTTGACTAATTGACTTTTTTTGATGAAGTAACAGAGAAGGTTGATGAAGGAGAAGCAAAATGGATTGTCAGTATTGTCTATATGAATTTTACGAAAGCGTTTGACAAAGTATCACACAAAAGGCTGGTTGACAACATTGAGGCTCTTTGAATAGGAGGGTCAGTGTCAGCTTGGATAAAAAATTGGCTTAAGGACAGAAAACAGCGAGTGGTGGTAAATGGTTGTATTTCAGACTGGAGGATGGTAGACAGTGGTGTTCCCCAAGGGTCAGTGCTGGGACCACTGCTTTTTTTGACATATATATAAATGACTTGGATCTTGGAATAAAGAGTAAAATTTCAAAATTTGACGGTGATACCAATAAGAGTGGCAAACAGTGAGGATGATACCAATTGACTGCAACAGGACATAGGCTAGCAGAATGGGCAGAGAATTGGCAGGAAATTTAATACAGAGAAGTGTGAGGTGATGCATTTTGGTAGAAGGATAGGGAGGGTCAATATTGTCTTACTGGTACAGTTCTAAAGAGTTTACAGAGACAGAAAAACTTGGGATTCATAGATCTTTGAAGGTGGCAGGATAAATTAAGAGAGAGTTAGCAAAGCATGTGGGATATTAGGCTTCATAAATAGAGGTATTGAGTACAAAAGCAGGGAAGTTATGCGGAACCTTTATAAAGCTCTGATTAGGCCACAACTAGAGTATTGTGTCCAGTTCTGGTCACCACTCTTTAGGAAGGATGTGAAGGTCCTTGAAAGGGTTCAGAGGAGATTTACCAGAATGGTACCAAGGATGAGTGATTTTAGCTACAAGTTAGGTTGGTGAAGCTAGGGTTGTTCTGCTTGGAGCAGAGGAGATTGAGGGAAGATTTGATCGAGGTGTCCAAGATTATGACAGTTTTAGATAAGGTCGGCCAAGTAAAGCTGTTCCCATTAGCTGATGGTACAAGGACTAGGGGACACAGATTGAAGATTTTTAGCAAGAGCTGCAGGGGAGATGTGAGGAAGAACTTACTTATGCAGCAAGTGGTAATGACCTGGAACTTGCTGCCTATGAGGGTGGTGGAAGCAGAGACTATGAATGATTTTGAAAAGAAACTGGATGGGCACTTGAGGGAAATATGCCTGTCGGGCTATGGGGATGGAGCAAGGAAATGGGATTGGATTGCTCTAGAGAGAGCCAGTGTAAACTCAATGGGCTGAATGGCCTCCTTCTGTGCCATAATGATGCTATGACTCCTAATTAATTGATCCTTTATCCAGAGACTGTGTCCCTATGTTCTAGATTCCCCAGCTAGGAGAAAAAGCCTTCCAGTGTTTACCTGATAAAGCTAACTTAGTGTTCCTTGAACGTGTGCACCCAAGTGTCTCTGAACATCAACATCTAATGTTTCACACTTTTTAAAAAAATATTCTGCTTTTCTGTTCTTACTGCCAAAGTGAATAACCTCACACTTTCCCACATTATACTCCATCTGGCACCTTGTTGCCCACTCACTTAACCTGTCTAGATCTCTTTGCAGCCTCTTTGTGTTCCACCTAGTTTTGTATCGTCAGCAAACTTGGATACATTACCCTCAATCACTTTGTCTAAATCACTAATAAAGTTTGTAAATAGCTGAGATCCCAGCACTGATCCTTGCGGCACTCCACCAGTCACAACCTGCCAATTTGAAAATGTGCTGTATATCCCTACTCTCCACTTCCTGTCCATTAGTCAATCCTCCATCCATGCTATTACCCCCATTCCATGAGTTCTTAACTTGCATATTAACCTTTTGTGTGGCACTTTATTGAATGCCTTTTTGAAATCAGATTGTAATGTGCTGATAATGAATAGCAAGATTGGTCAGAAGTAAAGCATTAACCGTTCATCAAAACTGGTTGTGATCAAGTCACAACTGAAAAGTCAACCTGTTGTGCAATTCCAACATTTTCTGCTTAATTCTAACATTTAGCACTATTGCACCCAATCATTCTGTAATGTGTAACTGAATTGTTGAACTAATGGAATTGACCACTATTGCTGTCTCCAAGGTGTCTTGAACGTGTATGTATAAGATGGATGATTAATGGCTGCTATATTCAAGATGATTTTTATCTTTGCCAATCTTGGAGTAGCTCAGCGGACAACCTATTAGAAAGTCAGTTGTTCTATAAATGAAATTGTGTATATAATAAAGAATCTGCTCCTGAACAACTGTTGTGCTGCCTTTTTTTGGATTATATATGCTGTACAACATTTAAAGATGTCAGTAATGTATTTTGGACTTTCTTAGTAACTGGTTTCCATTACATCCAAATGAAAGGAAACTTGGAGTTTCAGTTGCAGTTAATTATTTTGGTGCACACCATGTAGTTTGGTCTGTTTTGTTTTAGATTTCTGTATAATTTAAAAACACTGGATATTACTGCCTAAATCAGCCTTGAAATCTGCCAGTATTGTTCTTCCTGTTGAAGTGTAGTCTGAGAGACAACCTAGTGTGTGTATTTATACATATTACGTAGTATTTACAGCGCAGAAATAGACCATTCGGCTCAACAGGTCCAAACCGATGATTATATATAATCTATTATAGTGTGTGCATATCATCTGTGCATGTGTGTAATATGTTGAAACATAAATTCACTTTAAATCTGTGCAGTTTGTGTTTTTTTATTTGTTCCTTACTACATCTTGAATTTATATGCCGTCATCAGTAGAAAGACATCTCAAAATTGTATGTCCCTTAAAACTAGTTCAATGATTTTCCCGTTTACTGAAGCTAAGCTAACTTGTTTAAAATTTCCAGATTTGTTTATTGACTCTTTTATCTTTAAATATTGGCATTATGTTTATTGCTTGCAGTCATCATAGATCTTTTCTGAATCTGCAGAGTTTAAAATATATATATATATTGCTACTTTTCTGTCCCTAGCTGACAACTCAGAAATGTATGTGATCCAAATCTGGGACATTGTGATTTTTGTCGTAGTATACAATTATTTTTCTAACTACTTACCTCATTTCTGTGTTTTGAGATAGGAAAATATGGAATGATCAAATGGCTGTTGGACCCATCAAGCTCATTTACAGATTACAGACTGCATACTCCTCGTGGATTTAACTCCAATTATTTTATAATCTGAGAAAAGGTCTCCAAAGTTAAAGAAAATGGCAAAAATATTTATCTCTGTCCTTTCAACCCTGGCCTGCTGCCTCACCACAGGCAACTGCCATCCCACACTGCAAGAACTATGCCTGTAAGTGGTTGCCTTTTTCTCAGAATCAGGGTTCTTGGGAGCTGTAATCCTTGGCTATTATAGATTTTCATGTTTGTGTTTAACCAGGCTCTGATAGCATTTAAACTTACTGAAGCTATGTTCATGTTGTGAATTTCTTGAATTTCTATTGCAGTTGACAAAACTGGGACGTACCAGGGTGTGTGAAGCGACAGGCAGGGTATGCGTTTCCTCCATGGAGATGTGAGCTGACATCATCAACCAGAAAGTTTCAGTGCATTGCTCCCATTGTGGAAGTGACACTTGTGGGATAATGAGATCTAATGGTTTCAACCCAGAGGAATGTTCTTCCTTTTCTATGTTTTATATTATTGGATACATTCCACAGAGGGGAAAAAACACTGCAATCAGTGACAGAAAATCAAAAATGAGCCTTATTAAATCTATTTTCTATGTGTATATGTTTTCTTTTTACCCTTTCAAACAGCACAAGAAATTAATTTGACTGTCTTGTATATAATTCCTCTAGTGTATTTGAAAGCATGTACCATTTTGTAAATAGTCCACTTGCCATCTCCCAATTTGTCCCAGAGATGAAACTGGACCCCATTGTTTCAATTTTAACACCATTTTTTTGTAATTGAACCACTTGTTGCACCTGTCTGTAATATCCCTGAAGTCATTTTCCTGGGAATTGCACAGTGGACTGGTTAGGCACTGCGCTGGCTTTTCACCGCCTAGGACTTTTGAGCTCAAATCCAGTCCATACTAATAAGATGAAATTCTCCACCGGCTGTTAAGGGTCCTATGTGAAATAAGTTTGCAATGTACAGCCTGAAACTTCTCTACTAATAATCGGAAGAGATGCCACAGGATGGTTAATGTGAGAAAAAGTTGGGGGGAGGGGAATGTTTGAAGCTGAGGTATATTGTTATGACAGTCTAACAAGAGCTGTGCACTGGCTGCACTATACTTGCCCTAGGAGTGTTTGATGCCAACACTAGGTGAATTTGGAGGAGTTAATTTCCCAGGACTGGCATTCCTTGCCTTGAGCACAAAATTTAAAAAGAAATGCATTTCTTAAAAAGCTACAAAAGCAAAATAAGGTGGATGGTGTAACTCTGAAATTAAAACAGAAAATGCTGGAAATACTCAGCAGCTCAGGCAGCATCTGTGGAGAGAGAAACAGTTACTGTTTCAGGAAAGATCACTGAAAGATTAACTCTGTTTTTCTCCCCACAGATGCTGCCTGACCTGCTGAGCATTTCCAGCATTTTCTAGATTGGAATACTATTCCTGAGTATTTCAACAGTTTTTGGCAACATTGCCAGTAACGTTGATTAGCCAGTATTGACTCACTTAGTGGTGAGTTTGAAAATTGAATTAATTTGTTCAGAAGAAAAGTACTGTGGATGCTGGAAATCAGAAATTGAAACAGAAAATGCTGGAAATACTCAGTTGGTCTGGCAGCATCTATGGAAAGAGAAACAGAGTTGACGTTTCAGGTCGATAATGTTCTGGTGAAAGGTCATTAATCCGAAACATCAATTCTGTTTAACTAATATTAACTCTGTCAGCCATGGCTCACTTGGTAGCACTCTCGCCTCTTGAGTCAAAAGGTTTTGGGTTCAAACCCCATTCCAGGACTTGAACACAAAGTCTAGGCTGACACTCCAGTGCAGTACTGACAGAGTGCTGCACTGTCAGAGGTGCTGTCTTTTTGGTGAGATGTTAAACCAATGCCCCATTTTCCCCCTCAGGTGGGAGCTTGCTGTACACGAATTGGCTGCTGTGTTTCCTACATTACTGCAACAACTTATATTGTGCTTTTAATGTAATAAAACATCCCCAGGTGCTTTACAGGAGCATTATAAAACAAAGTATGACAGTGAGCCACAAAAGGGGATAGGTCAGATGATCAAAAGGTTGGTCAATCAGTTAGGTTTTAAGGAGTGCCTTAAAGGAGGAAAGCAAGGTGGAGAGGGAGGATATTTCAAAGCTTGGGGCCTGGACAACTGAAGGCGCGGCCACCAATGATGGAGTGATTAAATCAGGGATGCACATGGATTTACAGTGACAACACCTCAAAAAGTACTTAATTGGCTGTAAAGTGCTTTGGAACATATAGTCATGAAAGGTGCTATATAAATGCAAGTATTTTTTCTTTTCTCTACATCATGGGTCTGATATCATTTTGATATTTTCCTCAGTAAAATCGAAAGATCTGAATTCTAAATTGGCCTGAGGCAGGACTTCCACCCTTCTGAGGCAGGAGGTCCGCCTCCACGAGCTACCAGCCAATCAGTGGGCTGGCAGCGCTTCAGTCTCAGCAGCGCCACTGGGAATGTTGGCCACTGCTGGGACTGCACCCAGTGTGAGGAGCAGCATGGATGCTGGCCCCGTAAGAGGTAAGTGGGGTTTTGGGCCTCACTGGGGGAAATCGGCTGGGCCCCATGAGGGGGGTGGGGGACAGTCAGGAAGGCGGGGGGGGGGAAGGTGTTCTAACGGAGGCAGCTTGCGCCGCTGGGGGGCCCTTTGTGGGGCACAGGGTCCTCGATCAGGTGCGGTTTCCCCCCACCCCCCGGGATGGCAAGGAGGCCACCTAGTATTATTGGTTAGCCTCCTCAGATGTCGAAGTGCCTGGCTGGCTACTTAAGGGCCACAATTGGCCTGGGGTGGGTGGACCATTTGTCACCTCCCCGCTGCTGGTAAAATGGCAGCGGGGGTGTGTAGGCAACTGGAACGGCACTCCCCACCTGCCACTCGATTTTATGCCCGCCCCCCTGCTTCCAGCCTGCTCCGGGAGGGGTATAAAATTCCAGCCTATGACTCTGTCTCTCATAAAGGATATCACAATTACCGCTCTTTGATCAGCTAATCCAATCTATTGATGATTTATTAAATGATAAAAGCAGCCTTATTTCAATGTATTTTCCTCATTTGGAGATTAGAATGTTTGCCATTTCAAGCACATAATTCAAACAAGTATCCTGGTGAGCGCCTCCCATTTAAAATTTCGCAGTCCAACAGCTGTTGGGTCAAGGATGGCAGAATAATATGAATTTCATCCTATTCCATGGAATAACATTTGGAAGGTTAGGCCTCAAACCTTTGATTTGGTGGCGCAGGAGTGATGAGCACGCTATTTATTTCTTGCTGGTATTTTCTATTTTATTTTTGGGCCAGTTTCACCTTTGTGAGATCTTCTATTGAAAAAAATACAGTCCACAATGCTAAAAAAAAAGCCTGCAAATTGAATAGATAAAATACTTGTCTTAAAATTTGAACTGTTTTTGTTTTGGGTGAGTATGAAATTTCTGTTGGCGATTCATGGTTGTCATGCCTCTCTTTTATGTTTCTGTGAAGGTTGCAATGCACCTTTTCTCACTATAGTCAGTGGTAAACTCCACTAATCACATTTAGTCTGTTGTAATTATCAAGTCTCATACCTATTATTAAGCACTTATCCCAGTCACGGTGCTGAGGGTTTGATACACATGTAACAAAGGGCAGGCAGCTCTTGATACATTTGCAGATGACATGTTTTAAGAATTGGAAAGGATTATGTTTCCTTGCAGTTCCTTTTTCTTACCTTTCTCTTCTGCTTTGACCCAAGTAAACCATTGCTCTATATGGTTGTCAGCCCTAATGGCTGATTAAAAACTCATCGTAATCCAGGAGCAGATATTCATACCTCCTTTGTTGGAAAATATGACCCATCAAAACAGAAACTGATTGATCATGCAGGTATTTGTGAGTCACCATCTCCAATCCGCTGAGAAGCTGGATCAATCAGTTTTATCACTGTGCTAATTAATGAATGGCTACAACATAATTAGTTAATGGGATGATATGAATTTGAGTCTGCTGCAGTTATCCACAGGGGTTCAGTGGCATCAGTCACTCTCTTAGGTGATCTGGTGGCTTACTTCTTATGAAGGTTGACTCCCGCCATCTTATGCATGCAAGCAGGACCCTAGAGTGTTAACAGTGGAACTCCTTTGAGTTTCAGATTGGATCTCCATGTCTTAAACCTATATACTCCCTCAGTCTCTCAGGTAGACTTTGTAAACACCAGCTGGGGCAAAGTTCAGTTTGATTTATTCCACAGTAAGTAAAAGACACAGAACCATAAGATTTGTTGGTCATTTGATTTAATTGGTATAACATCCGTTCGTGCACTGTTACAAACAAAACAAAGTACTTGTGTACGCCAGCCTTGCAGAGCTGCTGGCCAATCAGAGGCTGGCAGCTGCGGCACTACCACGGAGGTGGTGGCTGCTGCTATAGCTGCAGTGATCAGACACTGAGGAGCAGCGCTGGAACCAGGCTAAAGGTAGGTCAGGGCAGGAGGGGTCTCGCGGGGGAGAGGGGTGATCGTCAATAAGGGCAGTGGGGTTGTCCCTCAGCGGGCCTCCACACCTTTTCAATGCTGGGTCCCTTGTGTAGGTACTTAGTGCCTTTGAATGAGGACACCCCCGCCCCCCCCCCCCCCCCCAACACGGCTGGGAAGCAGTCCACACGGTTTTTTGTGCTGTGCTTCTTGTGTGGTGACTGGGTCACCAGCCGCACGGGTAATTGCGGCTGCAGTGGGAAGAGGCCCTTAATTAGGGTTAATTAACCAGTTAAGGGCCTCAATTGGTGCCAGGACGGGAAGGCTGTTCACAGGCCTTCCCACTCCTGACTAAATTTTGGCAGAGGTGCTACCATCCCACCTGATTTTATGCTCTCCCCAACTCCAAACCTGCCATGGGGGAGAGCATAAAATTAAACCCACTGTGTTCTGATTTTTTTAAAGCCTTATTTCATTTTAGCACCAAGGTGCTTGTATATTCAGTGAAGGACCGGAGGTGTTAACAAATTAGCCATTGTTTGGGCTCTGTGCAAAACAACTGCCCAACTTACATTTTAAATGCCGTTTTCCTACCTACTGATTTATAGTTCAGTGTGGAACTGACCTGAATTGTTAACAACTTTTAGGTATCTTTTTGGTGAGAACACTGAATTCTGTCATGGAACTTGCAATAATACATGGGGCACCGCAGATGACTCACTTCGAACAGTGATTACTTTGAGAATTAGGTTTGCTGCTTATATTGAAGGTATTGCTTTTTGTGTTTACTCTCACAATATATTCCATTAACATCTTGTAGGAAATCATAATTGAATAAAAATGATGAGATTTTCGAAGCTATGTTGAAATGCTCAATGTCGCAGTTATGCTGTAAGCATCTGTTGACACAGGTATCTAATGATAATTCCTGCTTGCGAATGAGAAACGCTGTTTTATCTTACAAAAGCAAAATATTGTGGGTGCTGGGAATCTGAAATAAAAACAGGAAATGGTAGAAATACTCAGCAGGTTTGTCGTATCTGTGG
This sequence comes from Heterodontus francisci, assembly GCF_036365525.1. Taxonomy (NCBI): domain Eukaryota; kingdom Metazoa; phylum Chordata; class Chondrichthyes; order Heterodontiformes; family Heterodontidae; genus Heterodontus; species Heterodontus francisci. The sequence continues at coordinate 78,329,520 of NC_090382.1, read as the reverse complement.
AGAGAGAAACAAAGTTAACAGGCGGAATTTTTCCCGCCTCTGGGGGCACGGGAACGGAGGTAGGCTCCCCGACGCAGTCCTGCCACCCGCCACGGAGTTCCCAGTGGTGGGAAAGGCAGCAGCTCGCCTGCCTGCCTAATGGAGGTGGGCAGTCAATTTGAATGATTAATGGCCCAATTAAAGGCAATTTTCCTGGTCTACTAGCAGTTGCCAGTAGTGGAATGATTATTTGCCATGTGGGGAGGCCGCCAGCTGCATGGAGGCAGCTTTTGGCCGGGGTGGGGGTGGTGATGAGGAATGCTATCAGAGCCCCAACGCTGCCACTGGAGTGAATTTCCCTCCGTTCTCCAGACCCTGCCTGCTTGGCCCACATAAAAATTTATTTAATGCTCAACTTTCTGAGGGCGCCTCAAAATGGAGGCATTCTTGCATTCTCCTTGCTGCCGCAGCGGCGGCCACGCCTCTCAGTGCAGCCGAAGCTCCAGAGCTGCTGGCCCTCTGATTGGGCTGGCAGCATGGAAGGCCCATCCGTTGTCCCTAATTGGCCGCCTGTCCCACCGGCCAGCTCTTAATTGCCTCCTCCTGGCAATATTGCGAGAGAAGTCCTGCCCGAGCATGCCAGTCACCTGAAAACCACCCCGGGTCCTCCAGTGTTTCAGCAAAATCTCACCCAACATTTCAGGTTAATGACCTGTCGTCAGAACTGGAAACATTTAAATGTGTAACAGGTCTCCAGGAAATGCAGATTGAGGAAAAGTAGGAGGGGTGGGAATAGAACAATAGGGACAGTCTGTGATAGGGTGGAAGGCAGGAGAGATTAAATGACAAAAAGGATGATTGTGCAAGGCAAAAGGAGATGGTAATGGGATAAGTAAAGAAACAAAAGATTGGTCTACAGGAGGTGTAAATGGGAATAGCAAAATCATCACCAACAGCTGCCATACTAAAACAAACATAAAAAGAAAAAAAGGGGCAGGGGACAGAGGTTGTGATCAGAAATTGTTGAACTGGAAGACTGTACAATGCCTAAGTGAAAGATGAGGTGCTGTTCCTCAAGCTTATGGTGAGCTTCATTGGAACAGTGTAGGAGGCTAAGGGCAGGGAGGTCAGAGAGGGAATTGGGGGAGAGTTAAAATGGCAGGCAATCGGAAGCTCGGCGTCACACTTACAGTCTGAACGGAGGTGTTCTGCAACGCAGTCACACAATCGGCATTTGGTCTCCCTTGTGTAGAGGAGATTACATCGTGAGCAATGAATACATTTTGCCAAATTGAAGGAAGTGCAAGAAAATTGCTGTTTCACCTGGAGGGTGTGCTTGGGGCCTTGCATGCTGAGAAGGGAACAAATAAAAGGACAGGTGTTGCATCTCCTGCTTTTACATGGAAAGGTGCCAGAGGAAGGGGAGGCAGTGTTGGGGGTGATTGAGGCAGTATTGGGGGTGATTGAAGAGTGGACCAGGGTGTCATGGAGGGATAAAAACAAGAAATGCTGGAACCACTCAGCAGGTCTGGCAGCATCTGTGAAAAGAGAAGCAGTATTTTGCTTTTATTTTCGTGTCATGGAGGGATGGTCCCTTCAGAATGCGGAAAGGGGAGGGGATGATGTGTTTGGTGGTGACAAAAACGCGGCAGCCAACACAGCAAGGCCCTACAAACAGCCATGAGATAAATGAGCAGATAATCTGTTTATAGTGACCTTGGTTGAGGTTCAAATATTAGCCAGGACATCAGAAAGAATACCCCTGTTCTTTGAATAGTGCCTTAGCATCTTTTATATCTACCTGAGAGGGGATCGGTTTAATATCTGATCCAAAAGACTGCACCACTGACAGTGAGGGACTTCCTCAGTAGTGCACTGAAGTGTCGGCCTACATTTTGTGGGGACTTGAACCCAAAACCTCTGACTCATAACTGCGAGTGTGACCACTGTGCAATCGCTGACGCAAGATAGCAAGGTAAGAGTTCTATTCCATTTTCTAAGTTTCTCTGTCTCTGTCGCATGATGATGCAAGCTTCAATACCAGCGCTTCTGATATGTCTTGGGAATCCTCAACTGACAATTCCCCCCACCATGGTCAACAGGGCTGGAGGTGGTGAAAATGATAGAAGCTGATCCGTTTTATGTGAAGGCATGTTTCGCCCTAGTGCTACACAACAAGCAGGACTGCATGCTCTGGCACTTTGATCTGCCTATGAGAACACATCCATTAAACACATAACCTTGAATAGATCCACTCTTGCCACCACTGCATGATGCACATCTGTCCAGTGGTCTCAGTGTTCCCATTCAAAGACCATGGTTTCACTTCACCCCTTCTTCCCTCTTGCAGTCGTGCCATTAAAGAATGGAAGCTTACAAGTCTGCGATCAAGGCTCAACATTTCCAGTGTTGTTAACAAATTACAAAGTGCACGTTCTCAAGTGAAATACACCCCAGTGAACCACTCAGTACTGTGATTGACGTGGTGGCCTCTGCTCTTGGCCACCTCTATGCAGTGCTCCCCTTGTGGCCTCAGATGAGGTTCAGGCAGCATGTTCGCATATGTCTGCTTGCAGCACGTGGTGGTCATCCTCGTTGTGGAGGTGTCAGTGGGGGCACCTCAAGAGGCTGCTGCATCAGCGCCAATGCAGGGGCAGCCTCTGTCACAGGGCTCTGCTACATAGATGGTCCCTCAGTCAGAGGGACCAAGGACGGCTGATGATGGTGCCCCATGAGGAGCGGCACCCTCATCTTCATCATGACTATCTCTGCTCTTGGCTGGCACTCTGGGGACCACCAGCTGAGGTGCAACTTGCATCCATTCCATGCCCCTTTGCGCCGTCAACACTACTGACCAGTCGATGCTGCAGAGCACTACATACATTCTGTCTGTGTCAGTATGCTGTTCCTGCTGCATATAGCTCTCCGTGAGGTTCACCACTTTCTCAATGGAGGAGCTCATGCATTCAAAGCCCTGAGCCATGGTGCTGCACATGAGCTGAATGAACTCCTCCATTTGGAGTCCATGACTCCTCACTGCCTCAGGGAACACCGGCAGGCAGGTACACATCTCTCACTGCTTGTCGAAGTGGAGTTAGCGGCCTTGCTTGTGACTCCTGAGGCCCTGCATCTGCGTGCAGCTAAGCATAGCTGTGTCTGTCCTTCATACTCCAAGGGTGCAGCTGTCTCTGCCACTCTCATGTCCTCCTAGTCACTCGTGTTGTGCTCTTCACCCAGTGCCCCTCTTTCTGACCACTAATGAGGACCCACCAATCTTGGTGTATCTGCACTGGTGGAGGGTGTGCTTGAATGATGTGACGGTGCTGGGTCTGCTGGATCGATTTCATCAGAGGTCCCGGTGATACTGCTGCTGCACTGGCTCCCCCTCCACGACTGACCCTGTAGAAGACACAAGAAGGAGATCATGAGAGCAGAGGCTTTTCATTGCAGCAGAAGCTTTGGTATGCTGTTGGATGGGGAGGAGTACACTCCATCCCCTTCATCTACAGATTTCAATATCTTTTCAACCTCTCCTCCAGGTAATCCCATCTCTCCATTGCCCACTCCTCTTGTGCACGCTGTCTACCTTGTATTTTATGCTCTATTCTCCTGCAAGGACAGAAGAGAGAGGAATAATGCAATGCTGGCCACTGTCACCAATGCTAGAAGTTCGTTTAAATGAGAAGCTGTATATATCAGTGCTGCCAGGTCCTCAACAATGCTGGGGAACTTAACTTTGCTGACAGGTCAGTAATTACCCTGGGCACACAACCCTCCCATCAGGAGCATCATGCGCTGGCAGGATGCTCAGCCTGTGTGTCTGCTGGTGGCTGTAGATCTGGAGGCCTTTTGCACTCGCCTTGGCCAGAACAAAGAAGGTCATTAAACCTTTTGCGGCACTGAACCCAGGTCCTCTGGACAACACTGCAGCTACTGACATTTTCTGCCACCTCCAGCCAGGCCTGTTTGGTTTGGCTGGGTGGCCTTCTCCTGCTACCTTCTGGGAACAAGACTCCTCGCCTCTTGCATACTGCCTCCACATAACCTCAAACGTTGCATCGGTAAGTCGTGGGTAGCCCTGCCATGGGTGCCAGGCCTCTGCTTCGCCTCCTACTGACCTCTGGCTTCCATTGCTATGCCAGGCGGCTGCAACTATGAAGGCTTCCTGTCCCCAAATGCAAAATCCTGACCTTGGTGTCAAATTTTGTTTGGTAACGGTCTTGGGACATGTTACTATTTTAAACATGCTATATAAGCCCAAGTTTTTGTTGTATCAATGCTATTCATCTCAGCCATTCCTTAGGGAGTTCCACATTTTCACCAGAATATGAAGTGTGCATAGCAAATTTAATATTATTGTTTTTTTGGTGAAGTTGTGTATTTGTGGATTCCAGACACTGTTGTGCTCAGACTCTTTTTTATCTTAGCCACCCAGAGACAGTATTGAGTACTTCAAGCATAATGTGCAGGCTAACACTTTTTTGGTTGTGTCTCAAAAATGCTAGTCCCACCCTCAGGAGAGCACCTCCATTTCCATTTCTCACACACCAGCTGCATTTATGGTTTCACTGACACTGCAAATTAGTTCCAAGTTATATGCAATTTTTTGGAACACAACTCATTGGCAAGGTGTTAAATCACTGTATCTTTGAAATGGCCTCTGGTGGCTCAGTGAGCAAATGCTTCCTATATGTTAGAGTTAAACTGACCAGGACAGGCCCACATTCAATCCTGTATTTCTGCTGTGTTTCCTGATCTCAGCTTAGACAGTGTTTGGGATTTTACAATTCAATGTTGAAGGGCTAGGGAGGAGAAAAAATTAACCCATCCTGATTGACATCCAGCTGGAAACAGAGAATATGCAATGTCAGATGAAAGCACGTTTGGCCTTGACTGTGGTGCCCCATAGTAAAATAGCCTGCCGTCAATCACTGCCTGGGTTCACAAATGAAGACCAGACACCGGGGCAAGAATGCTGCTCGAGCCTACAGAGTCATATTCTCAGCATCAATCATCACATTCAGTGGAGAAAGAAACAACACTGAGAAAAAAAATTATTGGGTGGTGGGAATTCGGTATTCAGTGGCTTAACATGAGATATTTCTTTTCCTTCTCTCTGTCAGTGTTGGTTATGTTTTGGAATGTCTGTACATCACAATCACATTGTTTTGATGTTTGCTCTGTTGCTATGTATTATTCTATTCTAGAACCATTTATAAAAAGCTTGTATGTAATCAGTTTGTTTTTCTAATGCTGTTTGTTCTTTCATTAGTGACAAATTAGATTTTTTTGTAGACAAATAGAAAACATTGATTTTTCTGAATCAAAATGCATCAATAAATTTCCTACCGTATAGAGGAGGAACTAGTTAAAGGTAATAGCAAGTTTCTGATCAAGAAACCACATAATATCTGAGTTATGGCTATAGGGAACCAAATCCATCCCTTTATGAACGACGTCCCTATTGAACCAATAAATTTTGACGTTCGAAAAAGGCGGTAAGTAAATCCAAGGTTAAGAGCTTTTACTACCTCTGCAGAAGGAACCAGTTCTTACACAATGTCTGAATCTCTTTTGCTAGGAGAGACTTTCTACTTCACAACTATGTTAAAAGGCTTACGAAGAGCTGGCTTTTCAAAGGATGTGTCTTCACTGCGATTTTAGCAAATTCCCTTTTCATGGCACTTGAGACGGATTATCAAATGGCGAATAAATTTTATGTATTTTTTAATGTGAGAAAAGCATCATTTTGAAAATATATTTATGCAGTTGAATTTACTAGTATTTACTGTTTTGAGGGTGTGTGCCCCACATTTCCTGCAGTTTCCCTATGCAACACATCCCTAACCCTAACGTTAAGATCACCCTGAGCCAATCACAAACAGGTGTGCTAAAGTTGCCTGCTGATAATCATACCTCCGTTGGCCCTCTCCTCATTCGCAGAGAAGTGTGTGCCTTCTGCTTAGTACCTTCCTGCAGGATCAGAGTTCAAATCAGCACTACCTTGGTGAAATACATGCCAACCTAGCAAACATGAAAGCTGCCCAAAAGTGTCAAACAACCATGAATATAAAGCTATGCTATGTCAAAATACATAATAACACTGAAAGTACAGTAGGATAAGCTGTAGTTGTGCCCAATATTGCTTCACTTGTTGGGGTAAATATGTACTAAAATGGAAGTGAAAGTTCATGAAAGCCTGAAGGGGAATATAAGGGGTGAAGACATAAGATTTGTTTTCTATGATGTCTGGAGACATGTCCCCTCCATGACAATCACTTTCTTTTACTGTTTATTTGGTTCATTTCCAGTGGCTTGGACATTGAATGTTTTTCTTAATTTTAATATCGGAAAGACATTTGCTCAACTTAACTGAAATCTATTTTCTATTTCAAATTTCTGAATTAATTATTTTTCTTTTCTTTCAAACTTTTTTCCGCTATGTTAACTGATATTCTATTAGGAGAAAATAATGTGTTAATTCATTTTCAGTCTAAAAAAATTCTGCTAGCAAATACATCCACTCTTGTTGATTATGTGACAATGTAGGCGAGGCTTGTAGACTAAAAATTTAGAACTATACACTTCCTTCTAAATGCTGCCCCATGCACCAGTCCCCTTCAAAGTGCTGCATTTCTGCGGGGGGGAGGAAGTGGGGCGGGCGGTGCGGTGGTGTTCAGGGTATTCTGGGTAATTGTCAATAATTTTTACTTCATAATTTATGGATTTTTAATCTTAAAATATGAAAAATAAATGACATTTGTGTTAGTGCTGGATAAATCGTATCATCACTTCTCCAAAAAGTGCCGCTACAGTCTATGACAGAGGTAACAATGCCTTCATTTTAAAATTCTCACCCTTGCGTTCAAAACTCTCCGTGGCTTCGCCCCTCCTAATTTCTGTAACATGCTCCTACAATCCTTCAGGAACTCTATTCCTCCAACTCTGGCCTCCTGTGTGTTCCCCACTACCTTCGCCCCAGCAATGATGGCCGTACCTTCAGCTGTATAAGCCCTAAACTTTGGATTTCCCATCCTAAACATCTCCACCTCTTTTTTTTTCTCCTTTTAAGATCCTGTCTAAAACCTACCTCTTTAACCAAGCTTTTAGTCACTCATCCTCATAATTACTTTCTTTAGCTCAGTGTCACTTTTTTGACTAATAAAATTAATACATTTCTTGCCTATTTTTGGGCATATTATTCACTTACACAAGAACATAAGAACTAGGAGCAGGAGTTGGCAATTCAGCCCCTCGAGCCTGCTCCGCCATTCAGTACGACTGTGGCTGATCTCATCTTGACCTCAACTCCACTTTCCTGCCTGTTCTCCATAACCCTTCAACCCATTACTAATTAAAAATCTGTCTATCTCCTCCTTAAATTTACTCTGCATCCACCACACTCTGGGGTAGTGAATTCCACAGACTCACGACCCTTTGAGAGAAGTAATTTCTCCTCATCTGTTTTAAATCTGCTACCCCTTATCTTAAAACTATGATCTCTCGTTCTTGATTGCCCCACCAGAGGAATTATCCTCTCTACGTCTACTTTGTCAATCCGCTTAATCATTTTATATACCTCAATTAGATATCCTCTCATTCTTCTAAACTCTCTAGAGAGTAAAGGCCTAAACTGCTCAATCTCTCTTCATAAGACAAACCCCTCATCTCTGGAATCAATCTAATGAACCTTCTCTGAACTGCCTCCAATGCAACTACATCCCTCCTCAAGTAAGGGGACCAGAACTGTACGCAATACTCCAGGTGGGGTCTCACTAATGCTGTGTGCAGTTGCAACAACACTTCCCTACTTTTATACTCTTTTCCTTTAGCAATAAATGCTAAAATTCCATTTGCCTTTCTTATTACCCACTGTACGTGCATGAATCGCAGAAAACTAGTATGCAGAAGGACACCCAGATCCCTCTACACCGAAGCACTCTGAAGTTTCTCTCCATTTAGATAATAATTTGCCTTTCTATTCTTCCGACCAAAATGGATAACCTCACACTTATCCACGTTAAACTCCATCTGCCAAATTTTGACCCATTCACCTAAACTATCCATATCCATTCACTTAAATATAGTTTGTGCGATTGTGGTTGTTGACTAATTTCTAAATATCACCAGTGCAGCAGTTTTGACTTTGTCCCACGTCAGAAATAACACATTTCAAAATCAAACTATTTTTCTGCTGAATCCTAAGTAATGGTAAGAATTTGCTATTTTGGTCTTGTTTACTCATATATAACAGGAACTGGTTTCATGATAATCAATCTACTTAAAAGAAGAAGGGAAATTATACATCAAATTAAGAAAAAGGGATGATTTGTGGTGGGGGCGGGGGGTGATCCCAAGTATCAGCTGGAGGAGCAGAGAGGGTGTGAGAATGTCTCTTCAAATATAACCGTTTAATCCCAGTTAATTTATTTTCATTTGGATAGGTGGCTGAACAGCTGTTCTTGGCAATTTACACAGTGGAATTCTTAGCAAAGCTTTATGTCGAGCCAATCAAATATTGGAAGATTGGTTTCAATGTGTTCGATTTCATAGTACTCGTCCTATCCTATATCCAGCGCTTCCTCACTCTCAAACAGAAGCGCAGTATGCCCTGGTTTCATGTAGTGCGACCCCTCCGAACACTCAGGACCATCTCATTTATCCGTGGCTTGCAGGTAAATTGTATTGGTGGCATTGTGAAGAACATGAGATAGCAGTTAGATTGTTTGAGCAGATAAATGTAAGATGACATCAGGCACTGTTGATGTAAATCAAAATTAAGGACTTGCTCATTCCTTAAAATTATTCCCAGCTCTTTTTGGAGTGATTTCCCAGTTTTTGTTTCCTGTTACATAGGTCCTTTCTACTGCCTTGGTGAGCACGTTGAAGAGTGTTTTCTTCGTCCTGTTGCTCCTCTTCCTTCTGATGACTGTTTTCGCACTGATTGGATATTATTTTTATGGAAGCATAGAAAACGCTGATTACAAAAACTGGGGTAGCCTTAGAGCTGCATTCTTCACACTCTTCAGTTTAGTAACGGTAATGAAACATTACCATCATTCTATAGCATAACTATGGTTGCTCAAAAGAACATAGTCAGAATAATGATTATTTCTCTAGAAGCTCATAAATCCTAATAAATAAAATTTAAGAAGTCAGGTTTATTCTTTAGGATTTGAGGTGTCATTTATTATTGTGGATTTAAGGTGTAAGCTTGCCTCAGTTGGTCTTATCTCTGAGTCAGTGGACTGTGGGTTCAAGTTCTACTCCAGCGGCTGCGCCAGTGCACTACTGAGGGACAGCTGTGCTGTTGGAGGTGCTGTTATTTGGATGACACATTAAACCGAGACACTATCTTCCCTGTCAGGTAGACGTAAAAGATTCCATGGTACCATTCGAAGAAGAGCAGGGGTGTTCTTTCAGATGTCTTGGCCAACATTTACCTCTCAATCAACATCATTAAAATATCTATCTCATTGCTCTTTGTGGGACCTAGCTGTCTGCAAATTAGTTGCCATATTAGCTTTCCTACATTACAACAGTGACTGCACTTCAAAAAGTATTTCATTGTCTGTGAAGTGCTTTGGGATGTGCTGAGGTTATGAAAGGTCGATACGTTAAAAAAATTATTTCTTTTTCTTTCTTTCTTTGATGTATCTCCAAAGCCCTTGTATCTAAAAATAATGATGGAAATCTAATCACTGCTGTTGGCCTGAGAGGCAGCGCAGACATGCCAACAAAGATTTGATTTGTCAGTAAAATGAAGCCTCTCTCGCTATCAAATTCAGGGAACACATCAAAGTTATCCCACCAGTTGGAAGAGATTTGACTGCTGGGGGCAGGTGCTCTGTGCTGAGGGAGTCAATAGTTATCACACTTATTGGGAGGTGGAGTTTGCAGTTGCTCATGGCAAATGGGCATTTGGGGTCTGTTAGGACAGCATAAAGCAAAAGGGGAGGAAAGAGTGTTTGCTGGGAGAGAAAACGGAAAGTCGTGGAATATGTTCTCTGGGAGTAACAATAATTTGTGGAGTTACCAATTAGCATCACAGACAGTTTTAGCCCAGTACAGAGGCAATATTACAGATCTAACTGAATATTCTCTATAATGAAAGTGCTTGTGGATTTTGACGATGGAATAATCTCACTTTAGAGTGTATCAGACAGCAAGCCAAGTCTGATGTGTACATTCCAGCAACAAACAAATTCTATCTGCTTATATGGATTTCTCTTACCACGATGGTTTATATTGATGGAGATTGTACACCACTGATGACATTTTCATCTAAATGACCCATAGTTTGGAGATCCAGCAGCACTGGAGACCTAGTTGGTCCTGAATCTTGATGCTGTCATTTACAACTAAAAGTGTTTTTATATTTGGTGCTTTTGTATTTCTCCTGTTAGGTGAGTGAAATCTGTACCTTGGCTTCCTGTTTTTACATTGTCAAATCTACTACTGTATCCCAGCAACAGAATCATAGGTCCCTGAAAATCTGAGGCTGCAAATTAACTAACAGGATAAGGACGACAGGTTTAGCAATGTTAACCTAGGAAGCCAATACACAGAGTTCACTCTCTGTGACCAAAACTGCAGAACTAACAAATATAACAGCATGGAACTCAATTTCCTTCTTATGGAAATGTTGATCTTAATTTGAAACGGAAGCAGGAAGAAATTTAAATGGGGAGAGGGTTGTGTGGAGATCAAGGATCTTTGAGCACCACACACTGGGGCAACTTTATCATCATAGGCAAACTGCGGGACTAAGTGCAGCTTCATATAACCTGTTAGAGATTAAATAAACCAAGAATAAGTGTTACCCAGCAATAAGAAATTATCTTTCAAAAACAAGGTCTATCTGAAGATTTTACTACATAAGTAGTACTAGTTAAAATAATTGAGGTTTATAAACCCACTGCAATCTATATTGGTTTATGTTTGGAAAAAATAGCAACTTATGATTTTTATACCAAATCTTTTGATTTTTAAAAGTTTGTTTCCTGATTTATGCGAGGGTGCGTTGGCATCACTGGTAGTGGCTACCAACTTTGAGGCATTTCGGCTGCAGTCCAAACCACACAACCAGAAGGCCTCTAGCCATGAAAAATAGGACATTTACTTTATCAGATTCTCCATAGCCCTTTAGAAGTCTCCCATCTCATTTGCATAGAATTATCCTGCTTACACCTGATTTTGGTGTAACTGATCCAATTCTCTGCCTCTATTTGGAGGATCCTCAGGAAATCTCTGGACATTACAAGGAGGGTAGGGACCAAGCTTAATGCATCCCTGGCCCTTTCTGGTCTGCTTTGTACAAAGAGATAAGCATATACAGCGGAGGAAATTGGCTATCTATGTTTCATGGGTGATCGCTGATTAAGGATCAGAGTGGAACTTCTAACCAATTTTGTTTTTCCCGAGCATTTGAGGCAAACTGTTTGTAACACTCCTAACTTGACACAGACCAATAACTGAACCTGGTATTTTCCTCATGGACTTGGCTGTATATCATACCACCAACTGAGCTACAGTGGAAGCCTGAGGGATTTGTTTTCAGATTATGAGATGACATATTAATTTAACAATATGACTGCAGAGGCCCTGAAGTAGAATGGGTAGGTATACATGTCATTATCTGTCTGCAGCTGTCCACAGATTCTGCCCAAATTTTATATCATCAGATTTCTCAGTAGCTTTCCTCTGCCACTGCCAATAAATATTAAAGGTAATAATTATTTTAACTAGTCCTACTTATATAGTAAAATCTTCAGAGAGACCTTGTTTTTGAAAGATAATTTCTTATTATTGCTGTGTAACACTCAGAATCATTCAGATTCTCACTACAGTCAATAAAGATCTAAAATAGACGAGCAAGCATATTTACCTCTGTGAAGAATGTTATGATCCTGTAGTTATTTTTCTTTTCCGGGAAGTATGCAGTGTGCCTTTAAGGCTGTAAAAGGATCGGTACTGCTTTAAGGCAACAAGCTCCGGGGACCGTGAGCCAAAGAATGCATCCTAGTTACCCGGCAACAGCCACTCAGGACCAAGGACACAAGATACAATGTTGCCGATTGACATTTGAAACTAGCTGAAAAAAAATGGCTTTTGAGACACTGTTAACAGACACAGACAGCTGGAGCAGCATGAACCTAACAGAGTTCTCTGATAATTTAAACTGAAGGAAGGTGAATTTTAGACTGATCACTTTTTGACCCCTCAAAATTCTAAAGCCAAATTGATTCATTGAAGTGTTTGCGAGTTGTTGATCGGCTGAGGTCATTGCTGGATGAAAGAGGAGCTGCAGTTTTGGATGTTGGATATTTTCTTTTACTCCCATCGGAGGGCTGTGAGGACTTCAAGCAAACTTGGACAGTTCCACGTTGGAAGATTCCACTTCGGCAGGAGCGTAAATCTGCAAGGACACTAATTTTCTATTTTAAATGTTGTTTATATCTTAGTAGTGTTGAAGAATTTAGTTTTTCTAATTAAACACTTAATTTGTTGATATAAAGACACCTGTTTTGGTTAGCCTCATTTGGGAGTTATTAGATGGTCAATTTGGCTGTGGTTTTCTTTAATTTGGAAAGTTTAAAGTGATATGTTAGGTGATATGTGGAGTGGCGGGTGATTTGACAGTGCGTTGCAGAATCGTATATTTTGATTGGGGCTTTGTCTTGAGCGGTCGGTCGTAACAAGATAAAGAAACATTACATTACTAAACATTATGGCCTAGAAATGTGATCACGCTATACATATTTTACAGGTTAATAATGGGCACATCAGGGTTCAATGTAGAGGGTATTGTGCTTGTGCTCATTCCACACTGGAAGTGTGGAACCATATTGGATTGGGCAGCCCTGTGGGTATTAAAAACCATCATTAAAATATTTAAATAAGGGTCCATGCTTGTTGTAGGGCACTTTTGTGAAAGTGATTTGCCCCAGCACCTGACTCCCCATAACTGGAGTCTTGAACTAGAGTATGGACAGTACTACCTGTGGCTGTCAAGGTCTCCATGACCCTAACTTTTATGCAACAAGCTCTTTCTAGGCTGAAACAAGTGAGATTGGTGGCATCTCCCGAGGTTGCTGAGACTGTCTATGCCAGGGGGATCATCTACATCTATTTCTCTCCCAAATACTAATAATAGTGAAGCAAGATGAGAGAGCACTAGGCTTCACCCATATTGCAAGTTTCCCCAGGGGGAAAGGTGCCATAAATTGCACCCATATTATTCTTTCCATATGATCCTGGCATCTTTCTGAATAGAAAGGGATTCTGTCCCTCAATTTCCAATTTCTTTGCCTGACAGCAATCATGATTCATATATTCTGTGCCAGTCCTTTGTGTCCCCTTTATTCCATCAGGTCACAAGCAAGGTACTAGGTGGCAAGGAGTAATCTCTTCAGACATGTCAGGAACTTGAGTACAGTTGTAAACCTGGCCTACAAGTGCCATGCCACCACCAGAAGCATCACTGAAAAGATAGTTGGTGTTTTCATGCAACGTTTCCACTGCCTAGACCATTTAGGAGGAACTTTGCAGTACAGCCCTGATTGTATATCCAAATTTGTGATTATCTGCTGTATGTTGCATTACTTTGCCATAACCTGCCCTTACCACCACCTCACCAGCAAGAAGTGCAGAAGGAAGAATAGGAACAACATTGGCCACCAGTGTCCCTAAATGCCAGAGCTTTTAAAGAGCAGCTTATCCAAGAGTGCACCACATGAACCATCCATCCCATCCCTATACACCAACAGATCCTGTTTGACACCTGTCGCAACCTATCCCTAAATCTTAGCTCCTCAACACTTTTGGATGGTTTTTCACCACATGTAGATCTTTCCTCTGGCCCTACCCTGTGAAAAGTGTGTAAAGCCAGTCTCTCAGCTGGTGCTTGCTACAGTTAAATTGTGTGATCCTGCATGTTTAGGACGGCTGGTCTCCACTTTCAGAAGTGGCATGGGCAAGCAACAGTTTCAGCACTTGAACTGCAAGAGAGGAACAAGGGCTAGCGTTTATAGTGAAGGGAGAACAGAAAGAGAAGTGGCTGATGGAAGCAGCTGCAGTTTGCCAGGTAGAGTTTGTAAGCATAGATAGAAGTAAGAAGATAAAAAGAGGATAATGTGTAAAGAAATCCTGAGCGATGTTTCCTGCAGCATTGCCACTCGCTAGGACCATGATGTTCTCCCTAACCATGCTGGCTGGCTCAGCCTCCTCCGGTCATGGCTTCCTGTCATGTTTTATGTGTAATCTCCTGCAAGAAAGAAAGGGAGTGTGTTCATAACACCTGTGAGGTGCTTACAGAATGTACCTGTCATGGAAGAATAGTTCATATGTAGCTGGTACGAGGTGTGGGGAAGTGGGGTTGCAATAGTGGTGAGAATAGGCATGTGAGTAGGAGGATAAGTGGGTGGAGTGAAGTGTGATGCAGTGGTTGTAGGAGAGTGAAGGGAAATGGGGAGGGAATTATGTGAATAGTGGGGCTGCAGGTCTGAGGAGAAAGAGTTGGTGAGCTAAGCAGTAAGATTCTTATTGACAACTCTAGTAAGATCAATGAACATCTTTTGGCATTGCAACCATGTCCTGGGAGCTAAGGTCTTCACAGTAACCTCCTCTGTCCTCTTCCCACTGACGGTGGAGGTGTTGCTTGGAGGCCTTTCTGTCCCTATAGGAAACAGCACCTCTCTCCTCCTGTCAACACAGCATCAGAGATTCTCTGAACCTCTTGCAGCCATTACTCCACTTGCAAAGTTCTGCTGCTGTCACCAGCCATCGTCCACCTCCCCTTTAAGAGAATAAAAGCAAAATACTGTAGATGCTGGAAATCTGAAATAAAAACAAGAAATGCTGGAAATACTCAGCAGGCCTGGCAGCATCTGTAGAGAGAGAAGCAGAACTCTGCTTCTCTCTCCACAGATGCTGCCAGACCTGCTGAGTATTTCCAGCATTTCTTGTTTTTATCCCCTTTAAGAGAAACTGGCTGCCTTTAAGTGGTGCCAGTCAAGGGTGATTTTCCACGCTCCCTCACCCCACTCAGTCTCGGGTAGCACTGGCTGCATGCCTGGCTCATAAATTGGTGTTGACAGCTCCTCATTATCATGATCCCTGGAACCATGTGAATAAGTACATACAGCGCATGGGCAACCTCTTGCTAGCCCATGTTTTGGGTGCAATCGACTTTCTAGGCCCATTTCTCTGAAAACCTGTGGCTGCTCCAGCATACTCCTGATATAAACTTTGCAGAAGGCCACCGGAATTGGCTGATAAATAAACCGGGAAACTGATCTTCCATCCTTCCAATGAAGTGTTAGAGGCTGATCCTCTGCCCTCCCCAAATATAAACCATCAACATATGGAGGCCGGGGGGGGGGGGGGTGGGGGTAGGGTCTCCCTACTTTAGGAATTTCCATGCCTCAGGGTCTTAATGGCACCTGGTCAGACCAGCCATGCCTCCCCAACAACTGGCACCTGTGTGGCCATTTCAGGCATTAAGGTTGGATTTAAGTTCTGGACCCCTGAAGAAAAACATGATTTTAAAAGAAAAATTGTATAGCAGTCCCCTTGCAAAGGGAACAGTGAAGGGCAGCAAATGTTTCCTCGAGGGGCCCCCAACATCTATCTTGATCACCTTAGTTAGATTTTTCCGCCTAGTTTTTATGACAGGCTTCCTAGATATGTCCCTAGTTGCACAGGCACTTGCCAATGCTATTCATGAACTTACATGGGGTGAGGAGGGGGGTAGGGGTTGGTGGAATGTGATGGTCCTTGGCACGCACATTTCAGTATTTACATGAAAATGGACCCACTGCAGATTTTTGGGCTTTGTAGTTTTATAATCACAGATTAGTAAAAAGCTTCTTTCCATAACATTATACATAGAGGAAAATATCTCAAGATTTCAGGTAGTTTGGAAAACAAAGCACAGTTGTTTGCAAAAGATAAAGATTTTGTGTGTGGAGAAAATTAACATTGTGTTAAGTTATTTCATATAGTATGGTTTAAATGACTCCTACTATCTTGCAGTTGGACGGCTGGACTGATCTTCAGGCTGAAACAGGCGAACTTGGCTTCAAGTCAAGCAGAATTTTCATAATTGGTTTCATTTTGCTGGGATGCTTCCTCTTCTTCAACCTCTTCATTGGAGTTGTCATTATAAATATACGGGTATGTTCAGGCCTCTTTTTACCATATGTCATTAAGCACCTATTCAGTAAATCCAGCAAAATGAATTATATTGTTATTCCTAGGAAACGACTAGAGAGTTTAATAAAGGGATCCAAGCTGAACGAGAAACTATGTTGATCCAAAAGAAACAAGCTATATTACAGAGACAGCAAGCTCATATCACACAGTTAATGGAGAAACAGGTATTTAATCCATTTTGATTCCACTGAGACCCTCAGTCTTATTAACCAGGTGCGGCTGCCAAATCCCAAATCTGAATTCATTACTTCTGACTGCTTTGTGAAATGGATGTTTGAATTGACTTGTGCATGTACAGTGTAACATTCACATAATAAAGTTATGTACGATTATGTCGTCACAATACTATTAATTGTAGGAATTTGGACTTCGGGCACGAGGTCAAAGTGAGAGGGGAAAAGTTTAGGGGGGATATGCATGGAAAGTTCTTTACGCAGAGGGTGGTGGGTGCCTGGAACGCGTTGCCAGCGGAGGTGGTAGATGCGAACACGATAGCGTCTTTTAAGATGTATCTAGACAGATACATGAATGGGCAGGAAGCAAAGAGATACAGACCCTTAGAAAATAGGCGACATGTTTAGATAGAGGATCTGGATCGGCGCAGGCTTGGAGGGCCGAAGGGCCTGTTCCTGTGCTGTAATTTTCTTTGTTCTTTGTTCTTTGTTCTTTGTATATGCTAAGTATGCTAGTTACACTGCATATTTTAGGTTTCTTCTATATCTTTTTGGTACCAATTTTCCTCTTCACTTAAGTTCCTTCTTTTCTCCTCTTCTTTTCTAAGCTGGTGACAAATGTGAAGGTGCAGTTCCACAGGCACTAGCCACCTTCCAATTGGCCAAATTTTTGTATATGAGCAGAATGTTACAGCCAAGCTCAATCCTACCCTCGCCGACGTTTGCAACATTGGAACGCTATGAGGAGTGGGAACCCTAAATTATGTTTTCCTTTTCCTAACCTGAGTGCATGGAGTCCTTTTGTAACACCTTACTCTCAGTGCCATTCTGGTTGAGATTAGTGCACTAAAACAAACTCTGGACATAGCCCTGGACATTTGGGTCTATATGGTTTAGCACCACATCTGGTTGTATTTGCCCAATGAATCAACATTCTATATCAGTTCCAATATTTGGAAATGGTAGGCTGATTTCACAGATGATCAGATGTGTATCTGGATGTCCTTTACTTAATGCCAGTGCCCAAACTGGAACTCCCTGAATTTATTCATATTCACAAATGACACCTAAGATGGATATTTTCCCCTGCAGTTGGTCTGTGAAAAATATTGGAAGCCTTGGATGAATCTGAACACCAGTGGAATTTTACTGCGAAGCTGAAGTTCCATTGCCAGGGCCGAAACTGAGAGGCGGCCCAGCTTCGGTCGGCGGCAGGACCTTGGGAGGCATATTCCCAGCGGTGGCCAATTAAGTAGCCGTTGCCGGGGCTGCCATCCCAATTAAGGACTGCGGTCCACCCTTCAAGAGCTGTGGGCCCAATCAGAGGGCCAGCAGCTCAGCAGCACCACCGCTAGCGGTGGCCATTGCTGAGGCTGCAGTTGCAAGGAGAGGACACCTCAATGGCTGAGGCGTTTTTGAAGAGAGGTAAGTGGGGTTGGGGTGTCAGGGCCAGACAGACAGGCCCCAGCAATTTGGAGGGGGTGGGTTGTGAGGCAGAGGTGTCCCTGTTGCCACAGGGGTGGCTATTGCCACTGGAGGGCCCTTCCATCGTCCATGGAGTGCCCAAAAAGCAGGCACATGGACCCCCCCTACAGAGCCTGCTGGGAGGCCGCCAGGTTTCACTGGGCATTCTCCCCATGGGCGGCAGGCCCCCACAACGTGGAGACAGGAAGTGACCCTTAATTGGCCACTTATGTGGCTCAACTGGGCTCCCGGTGACTGTGGTGGATCTTCCACTTTTCTTGCAGCTGGCAAACTGGCAGTGCAATGGGAAGACGCCATGCACTCCTGATCCATTCCACGCCATTTTGCCAGCCTTTCTGACTCCCAGCCTGTCGCCAAAGGCCTGGTAAACCTCCAGCACCCATTTCCATCCTAATGAGTCGAACTGCACCCTTTGCACTGGTGCTGTTTTGAACAGTGTCACTACCCCCGTGAACTTGCGCACATTTTGGGGGGAATTTTATGCTTTGCCCCATGCCACTTTGAAGGTGGGGAGAGCATATAATCGTGCGGGATAGTGGCGGGGGGTACCCCGCCTTCACCCAAATTAGGTCCCGGGCGGGTAGACCTGTGAACAGCCTTCCCGCCTCACCACCATTGAAGCCCTAAAGTGGGCAACTAATGCCCAATTAAGGGCCTCATCCTGCCTCTGCCAGAATTAGCCCAGCAGCAGGTGGGCCTGTTGCCGCTTGGGCAGCATGACAAGCAAAACTTCCAGGTTGCTTGCTGGCTAAGGGGGTGCTGGGTGGTTGCCTCATTAAAAGACACAGTGCCTGAATGCGGGACCCAGCATCGGGAAGGGGGACCCGCTGAGAGCCACCCCACTGCCCTTGCTGCTGGCCCCCCCACACCCCTCCTCCCCCATGAACCCTACCCTACGAAACTCCACCCGCCCTGACTTACCTGTGGCCTGGTTCCAGGACCTCAGGTGAGTGCTGTACCAGCAGCAGCCACCACCGCCACGGTGATGCTGCTCTGTTAAAGAGCATCCAGCCTCTGATTGGTCAACAGCTCTCAGCAGGTGGACCTTCCATTGCCGGGGTCCTTGATCCCGGGGAAAGCCTGCCACTGTTCACCTAAGTGCTTAATTGGCACTTGATTTTGTGGGCCTTCTTCAGAGGAGATGACGCGGGGCTCGTGCCAGGGCTTTAGGCAGTGCTCAAGACCCTCGTTGCCCAGATAAAATCCTGGCCTATATGTGTGTGTCTCTTTCTAATTAGTGAATTACCCAGTTCTTCAGTAATTTAACTACACTCACGAAAAGGTAGAACTTTAGTTGTTGGCGGATCCTGCACTCCTACACCTTGATTTTGCTTACCAGCTTTGGTATGAGGACAGATTATGAACACAAGCCACAGCCCAAGGGAGGCTTTGCATTCTATTCAATACTTGTAATCTATAGACCTGTGCTATTATGAAGTGGCAGGATATGGGTTTACACCCATAGTTTTCCAAGTATTGCCCCTTCTCTGACTTCTCTTCCCTCCTAATACACAAAAGAGAGTGAAAAGTTACATTTGGAAATGGGTAAAAAAAAAGTCAAGGGGACGGTTATGAGATGGGGCAACAAGTAAACAAAATGTAAATACCTGAGGTGCTGTCAGAGCAAGGAGTGGGAATAGGAGCTGAGTCATGAGGCTGGCTGACAAATGCTCATCAATCTCACTCTTCACACCAACACTCACCCTGGACCTTGCCATCTCTCATGGCCTCTTCACTTCTGAGGTCTCAATGACTGACTGAAAATATTGTATCTAACCACATCCTCATTTCCATTTCCACCCTCATTCCCAACTTTCCCTGATTCCAGTACTCTCACCATTCACCCTTGGAGAAAAAACTCTTCCCCAACTCCCTCACTGATCCATTCTCAAACTCATTCTCAGGCCTAGCACTAGGCAGAAGGGCCAAGAATATCGAGCCCTTTCCAAAGACAAGTGGTTAGTGTTAATGGGTTTTGCTGAATGAAAACTGAGCACTTTCCTAAAGAACAGAATGGAACATTGTCTGGCAAGTCACTCTGACTTCCACTTGCCCACATCCTTGCAGTTAGATCAAGACTAGGAGTAACAGTACCTCACTCACTTGGTGTAAATTATGGCTGTGGAGCCAGAGAAAAAAAAAGACAGAAATTACTCAAAACAGAGAAAAATATGGATTAACTGCATTTTTTTTGCCCTACATTCCAGAAAACCAGCCAATTTGAAAGCTTCAGTGAAATGGTAGAGAAGTTCAAACAGACCCTGCGACATGATGATTATGTTTTGTTGGATGATCTATGTTCAAGTCTGTCATTCATAGATATTTACCTCACGAGCCTTGATGAACAGGACAATACCTTGTACAAGTGAGTAAGAAGATATTCCATGTAAGAGGGTGCAGGCTCACGTGCTGCATGCATTGTATAAAATTGTGCAGGTTCATGTGCTCCATGTGTGTAAGAAGATGTAGGTTTATGTGTCATTCACATTCTCAGGCCAAGATGTCCAGTGACCTGTTCTTAGGGTTTTGCCTATACTACACTTGAGGCCCATGAGAGCCGTCTGCAATTAATCACAGCTCACTTTTGCTTTCTCTACCTTTGGGGTGCATTTGAAGGTTGCACTACATTAAAGGTGCTATATAAATATAACTGCTGTTGTTGGGCCTGTGCTTGGCTTTCTGCTTCCCCAGAACTTTGCTTGATATTGTGAAGTGACTGGCATGGGTGCTTTCTGAAGACAAAATAAACTGTTTGAAAAGCCTTGGAAATTTGGGAAAGAAGTGAGTGGTGGAAAAAAGAAAGCCAAAAGAAAAGAAGTAATGATGAATTGGTTTCAGATCGGGACTGTGAATATTAGCGTAGTGACCATTTCTGTTATTTCTTTGCAATGAAAAAATAGAGTTGACAGTCAAAGTTATCAACAGTAGTTGCTACACAGTGTGAAATGCAATTTGATACAATATTTATATGATGAGTGGACCATGACAGGAGAGTTGAAATTATGTTCATCCTTTGATGAATATATCAGGGCAACTGAGTGATACAGTCAATCTGATGTTGGCCTTTTGCCTCGAGCAGTTAGATTCAAATTCAGCCCATTCATATACAGTGAATGGCAGGACCCTGGGGAGTATTGTTGAGCAGAGAGACCTTGAAGTGCAAGTACATAGTTCCCTGAAAGTGGCAACACAGGTAGACTGGGTGGTGAAGAAGGAGTATGGCATGCTTGCCTTCATCGGCCGAGGCATTGACTACAAGAGTTGGGATGTCATGTTACAGTTGTACATAACATTAGTTAGGCCGCACTTGGAGTACCATCTGTAGTTCTGGTCGCCGCACTACAGGAAAGATCTGATTAAGCTAGAGAGGGTGCGGAAAAGATTCACAAGGATGTTGCCTGGTTTGGAGGGCTTGAGTTATAAAGAGAGATTAGATAGGCTGGATCTGTTTTCCCTGGAGTGAAGGAGGCTGAGAGGGGACATGATAGAGGTATATAAAATCATGAGAGGCATAGACAGAGTCTGTTTCCCATGGTATGGGTGACTAAAACTAGAGGGCATAGATTTAAGTTGAGAGGGAGGAGGTTTAAAGGGGATCAAAGGAGTACATTTTTCACACAAAGAATAGTGGGTATCTGGAATGAGCTGCCAGAGGAGGTGGTGGAGGCAGTAACAGCAGCAACATTTAAGAGGCATCTGGACAGGTACTTGAATGAGCAAGGCATCGAGGGATATGGAATTAATGCAGGCAGGTGGGATTAGTATAGATAGGCATTATGGTCGGCATGGACACGGTGGGCCGAAGGGCCTGTTTCTCTGCTGTACGACTCTATGACTCTGTGACTCTATGATATCTGTAGGGATCTATGTGAAATGAGTTGTGATGGACTCAATTCAGTTCTGCAGCCCATAGCACCAAACTCTCTCAAATTGAGCACTAATTCTCATTCAGACAGATCAAAGGATAGCCAGTCTAGGAAATTTAAAAAAAATTGTCACACATTTACAGGAGCGCTCCTTTGATGAGGTTGCAGCTGAGGCTGGTTGTGTCAAAATAGAGGGAGCTTTACTCTGCATCTGCCGTGCTATAACTAATTGAGAATGCTTGAGGCTGATACTGGATGCCTGAAAGGGAAAGTGCCATGCTCCTATAATAATATCCCTCATCTTGCTGAGCATATAAAAGTGTTTGGGGAGCTGAAATCAGATCAATTGGTACACATGATGGCAGATTTTGTTCTTATGATGGAGGAACAGAAGGACAAAGTGGGTCTTGAAAGAGGGAGTGGCAGAAAGAATGGGAGAGACATAGTGAAAGAGTGGGAAACAGAGAGAGAGAGAGAGAGGGGGACAGAGAGAGCTGCCACAGTTGAATTGCTTGCTGAATGTCAACACAGAATTCAAAGCCAGAGCTCTGATCTGCAGTCCTTGGATGGTCTGGAGATGGGTTTGAACCCTGTGTCCACTGATACACAGGTGGGAATGCTACCACTATGCAAAAGCTTCCTTCAGGACATTGGTGCCAATGCATTGATTGTTTTCATTTTTTTTTAAATGACCAGGTTGGATTTCTCTCTGTGCTCCATTCCCCCACCATTCCCATCTCCCCCACCTTAAAACCCTCCTGCTCGCCTTGCAACAAGTCATGGAGTCACGTTGAAGGGAACCAGTCAATGGATCCGGTAAAAGTGCCCTCTTTGTTGACTGGTTAATAAAGCATTGAGGTCTTGAGCTTTATAAATAGAGGTATAGAGCAGAAAAGCCAGGAAGTTATGTTAAACCTTTATGAAATACTAGTTTGGTCCCAGCTGAAATATTGCGTCCAATTCTGGGCACCACACTTTAGGAAGGACATGAAGGTTTTGGTGAATGTTTTTGGTGAATGCTCCAGGGATAAGGTTATGCAGATAGAATGGAGAAGCTGGGGTGTTGTCCTTACAGCAGAGAAGACTAAAAGGAGATTTAGTAGAGGTGTTTAAAAGTATGAAAGATTTAGAGAGAGTAAATAAAGAGAAACTGTTTCCAATGGCTGAAGGATCAATAACCAGAGGGCACAGATTTAAGATGATTGGCTAAAACATCATGAGGAAAAACATTTTTTATGCAACGAGTGCTTTGGATTTCAAATGCACTGCCTGATAGAGTGGTGGATACAGATTAAATAGTCGCCTTCAGAAGGGAATTGGATAAATAATTGAAAGAGAAAAATTGCAGGGATATGGGGAAAGAGCAGGGGAGTGGGACTAACTGAAAAGAGCCAGCGAGACTGGATGGGCGGAATAGCCTGCTACTTTGCTGTACTGTTCTATGATTCCTCTGCCCTGCACCTGGTCAATTGGCAATTTGATGGGGGTGTTTATAATTATGAAGGGAATGAGATAAAACAGATGCAAAAAGATTATTGCTCGTGATTCAGGGGTTTAAAAAGAGGGGGGGGTATAGATATAAGGCTAGGTCAAGAGATTTAGAGCAGGCAGCAGGAGAAATCTTTTTACACAGAGGGTTGTATTGCTGTAAAGTGTGCCATTAGAGTTAATGATTGAAGGAGAGACCATGTGGACATTTAACAGTGTTAGGTGGGTGGTTGAAGGAAAACAGTTATGGGGTCAGGGTGAGGGGTGTATGGGTCAGGAAAAAGATTTTAAAAAAACAATGATTGTGATGAATGGCCTGCTTTCATGCTATAATTTAGATGTAAAATACAAGTGTTATGAATGCTGGACTTTGTAACATGATTATGTTTTTAAAACTGTGTTTTTTAAAAGTTTAAGATGGAGTTTGAGTAGTTAGGTGACCTTACATCCACTCTGCTGAAGAACAAGGCAGAAATCCTGGTTATCAGGATAACAGAGAACACAGATCAAAAACTCTTTTTAAAAAAATAGAGGCTGCAGGGGTATAACATCTGAAGAACAATGAGTTTCACCCTCCTAGACTTTCAGATCGTAAACAAGGAGTCAGTGATTCTGAAGATGCAAATATTCTAGGCAGTTATTAACACCTGGAAACAATAAAAGGCTCAGGTGGCTCTGTTGAAAATCACACTTCTGTACTTTGCATATTGGAAAAGGACAATAAGCTATTGATGTTTGATTCCAGATAAATTTAACAGGTTTTCTGAAGGCTGACAGGCTGTACAGAAGACCAGTGGTCTCAACCTCAGAGCAGGCTGTAAAGAAGGCAATCAGCCTTGGCAGCCATGAGAGTGAGAGAGAGAGAGAAAAAGAGAAGGAACACCCACTCTTGGAAGCAAATACAGTGAAAGGCTGTGAAGACTTGAACCTGTTTTGAAAGTTGAAGTTTGCAGAGAAGTCAAAGCCCAACAGGATAACTTTATTGATGGATGTCCAGGTCGAAAGTGCTCAGAGAAGTGAGCGAAGAGGACAGTGGCTTTGAGAAATGTCTGGGAGATCCAATCCATTGCATCTGGGAGTTTGGGACTTTTAACTGTGATGATTTCACCATCAAGGAGGACTGTGCAATGTATAAGTGTGGTGTGAGATTTTCAAGTATTTTAATAAGTAAAGAAGATACCTTTCTTTGTAATTTGGGTTATCAGCCACCTACTAAGTATTACTTAGTTGATGGAGATTACTTTTAGTTTAGTTGTTGTAATAAAAGTCTTAAAATGTGAAATCTAGTTATGTAATTCCTTAAATTGGTCTGCGGGTTCAAATCTCTTATTGTTAATGTTAATGGTTTCACTAAGGTCATAACAAATTTGAGGCTCGGGTCTGGGATACAAAATCTGAGGCTGTAAAATGGGTGCATTGGAATTTGCTCGAATTTAATTGAACAAGATTTCACAATTACTTTTGCTATACTTAGCAAGAAAAGTCAGCATGTCTACATTTAATGCTCAAGCCTTTGTGGAGAGTGAAGATTTGACTCAATGATTTAACACAGTTAACAGTGGATGCATTAATGGCTGTAGCACAGCAAGGGGGGTTAGTTTAAAATCAAAAGACAAAAAGGTGGAAATTGTTGAAGTGTTGTCTTGGAATTTCAACTTTGAGGAAGAAAAGGGTGATCCTGGTAGCTCTCAGATTGAGTTAGCTAGAATTCAGTTACAAATGAAGCAACTGTAACGTGAAAAAGAAGAAAGGGAACAGGAAAGCGAAAGGGACAGACAAAATTACAACTTGAACTAAGAAAGCATGAGCACGAAGGGAAAGAAAAAGAAAGTGAAAGAGACAAATAATTACAATTTGCAATGAGCAAGCTTGAATTCGAGGAGAAAGAAAAAGAGTTACAAAAAGAAAGAGAAACCAGGGAATTTGAACTGGACAAGGAAAAGCTTAGATTACGTTAACAGGGAGTGGCAGTAAGGTTTGAGGATGAATCCGATTTAACTCATGGTTTTGATTTGGTAAGAATATTCGCTATTGCCGAAATTCAGTGAAGGAGTTGAAATGTATTTTGTGTCCTTTGAAAAAATTGCTACGATGTTGCAATGGCCAAATGAAAATTGGACAATTTTATTGCAAAATGTGTTAGTGGGAAAAGCATTAGAGGTTTTATAACGACCAGGTGAGAAAGGGGTCTAGAGGTTCCCTCTCAGCCTTTGCCTGGTTTGACTGTAACAGGGTTTAATTTTTAAAACACTGTGTTTTTAGCTCCCCCTCAGTGAATCCTTGTTCACTGCTCTCCAATTGTAAGGCAAAGAAATCAACTAGACAGGTTTTCTTACATTTAAACAAGAAAGGTGGAAGTTTATTAACCTTAAACTCTAATTCGGTTAACAACCACGAATAGACGACACGACCGCGCTAGCATGCATACGCAATAAACACACACGCAGATAGAGACAGAAAAGTAGAAAGAATAAAGAGGAAAAATTTGAGGCAGTAGCTGGGATTTAATTACGGTCCTTTGAGTTCGATGTAGTATCTTTGATTGCTGTTAAGCCTTGCTGTATCATTGGGGTCCAGTGCACGCTTTAAAACTTGCTTTATTGTAGGTGTCTTTTCTCTCTTGAGGTTTAAGTGAATTCAGTGGATCCGGAGATTCGTGAGAGTGAGAGAGAGCTAGCCAGGAGAGAGGCTCTCTTCTTCCAAGTTCATTTGCAATCTGACCCAAACTGTGCTGTGAGCAGTTCAAACAAAACCTGAGCCAGCAGTTTAGTCTAGCTGTGACTAACAGTTTTAACAAACTCCTGCATTTGTGGATTCTCCATCTTTGCAGACACCTGGAATGCTGGCTTTCTTATACATTCAATGTCTGATGATCAAAATCCATTTGGGTTAATTGGATCAGGGAGCCATTCTATTGTCTCCAGGCACTGTCTCTTAGTATGCAAATATTTTCCAGCCACTGATGATCTCTTTAAACAAGTTATCTCTTCCTTCTAGCAACATTTTAAAATTAATGTTCATGTGACAAAATTAATATGCCTCAATCTTGGCAGGTGGGGTCTTCATGACAGTATATTCAAGTCTTTTGGAAGAACAATCAAGTGATCATGAAGTGGTTAAAACTGCAGTTCTCAATGCTTATGAGTTGATACCAGAGCCTTACAAGCAAAAATTCAGGAATTTAAAGAAAAAAACAGGGCCAGCCATTTATGCAATTTGCTAGAGAGGAGGAAGTGATATTTGACCATTATTCAAGAAGGGTAGCAGGGATAGACCAGGTAATTACAAGCCAGTGAGTCTAACATCAGTGGTTGGGAAACTATTAGAAAAAATTCTGAGGGACAGGATTAATCTCCACTTGGAGAAGCAGTGATTATTCAGGGATAGATTGTGTCTAACTAACTTGATTGAATTTTTCGAGGAGGTGACTAGATGTGTAAATGAGGGTAAAGCAGTTGATGTAGTTTACATGGACTTCAATAAGGCTTTTGATAAGGTCCCGCCTGGGAGATTGGTTAAGAAGATAAGAGCCCATGGGATCCAGAGCAATTTGGCAAATTGGATCCAAAATTGGCTTAGTGGCAGGAAACAGAGGGTAATGGTCGAGGGTTGTTTTTGTGAGTGGAAGCCTGTGACCAGTGGTGTAACACAGGGATCAGTGCTGGGACCCTTGCTGATTGTAGTGTACGTTAATGATTTAGACATGAATATAGGAGATATGATAAGTAAGTTCGCAGATGACATGAAAATTGGTGGTGTTGTAAATAGTGAGGAGGAAAGCCTTAGTTTACAGGACGATATAGATGGACTGGTAAGATGGGTGGAGCAGTGGCAAATTGAATTTAATCCTGAGAAGTGTGAGGTGATGCATTTTGGGAGGACTAACGAGGCAAGGGAATATAAACTGGATGGTAAGACCCTAGGAAGTACAGAAAGTCAGAGGGGCCTTGGTGTACTTGTCTATGGATCACTGAAGGCGGCAGCACTGATCGATAAGGTGGTAAGGAAGGCATATGGGATACTTACCTTTATTAGCCGAGGCATAGAATGTAAGAGCAGGGAGGTTATGATGGAGCTGTATAAAATGCTAGTTAGGCCACAGCTGGAGTACTGTATACAGTTCTAGACACCACACTATAGGAAGGATGTGATTGCACTGGAGAGGGTGCAGAGGAGATTCACCAGGATGTTGCCTGGGCTGGAGCATTTCAGCTATGAAGAGAGACTGAAAAGGCTAGGATTGTTTTCCTTCGAGCAGAGAGGGCTGAGGGGGGACCTGATTGAGGTATACAAAATTATGAGGGGCATTGATAGGTTAAATAGGAAGAGACTTTTTCCCTTAGCGGAAGGGTCAATAACAAGGGGGCATAGATTCAAGGTAAGGGGCAGGAGGTTTAGAGGGAATTTGAGGAAAAATTCTTTCACCTAGAGGGTGGTTAGAATCTGGAACACGCTGCCTGAAGGGGTGGTAGAGGCAGGAACCCTCACAACATTTAAAAAGTATTTAGATGAGCACTTGAAACGTCATAGCATACAAGGCTACGGGCCAGGTGCTGGAAAATGGGATTAGAATAGTTAGATGTTTGATGGCTGGCATAGACATGATGGGTCGAAGGGTCTGTTTCTGTGCTGTATAACTCTATGACACTATGACTGTATGACTTGATCAATGGTATAGGTTGTAGAAGATTGTACACGATTTTAAAAGCCTCAGGAAAGTAATCCTAATGGAAGGATTTTAAAATAGTATTCCTTCTGGAATAAGGTCCCAGCTGGAAGAACATAAAGTTGGTAAAATAAGGAATGCTGCAGAAATGGCAGATGATTACAAATTGACCCACAAAAGCAACAGTTACAAGCCCCAATTTGGAAACTTGTAGAGGAGTTGAAAAGATAGGAGGGTGGACAATGAGAAGAGATTTGGCTTTAGTGAGAGAAAGGGTAAAGGAGAGGATATAGGTCACCCTCAGAGTGGTAAAAAAAAAAGATAGTCAGGAGACTAACCACAGCCTTTGATTAAGCCAGCCCCGTGGATACTGATACTTGTTTTTGATGAACCGTTTAGTAGGGTTCGTATGGATTGTGTCAGACCCTTCCCCACAAATAAGTCAGGTCACAAGTTTCTCCAAACCATCATGGATTTGTCCACTAGGTTTCCAGAGGCAATACCTTTGAGAAAGATCCCAGCAAAAGTTGTGATTGAGGGGTTAATTCAGTTTTTATATGGATTGTTAAAAGAAATTCAGTCAGACCAGGAGTCACATTTCATGTCAGGAGCTTTTCAAGAGGTCATGAGTAATCTAGGAGTGAGACAGTTCAAATTGTCTGCTTATCATCCAAAGTCACAAGGTGCTTTAGAAAGGTATCACCAAACCCTAAAAAGTATGATAAAGGCTTATTGTTTAGAGTATCCACATAATTGGGATAAGGGATATCATTTTTATTATTTGCCACCAAGGACACACCAAATGGGTCCTCTGGTTTCAGTCCATTTGATTTGGTCTTTGGGCATGAGGTTGGGGGGACACCTTAAACTCATTAAGAAGAGATTTTTAGCACAGGAGGGGGAAACTACCCTCTTAGATTATGGGGTGAATTTTATCAGCCCCCTGATTTTGGGCGTTGTGGGGGGGGGGGTGGCCAGGAAAATGCCTCCAGGCCTCGACGCTGGGAAGGCCCCACCCCATTTTACTGGTGGCACTGAAGACTTGTGGTTGCCACAACCCACCCACCCCCCGTCCCCCGCCGCCACTCGGTGACGGGAGCAGTATTTAAATATTTAAATTGATGTAAATTAATGAATTAATGACCTACCTGCTCCCGTCAGCCGTCCTGCTGCCAAATTACGGTCTGGGACTCCCGCGCCTGATCTGAAGCGGCACACCGGTTGGGAGAGGGGAGCAGGTAAGTTTTCAGGGTGGTGGGGGTGATGCAGGGAAAACTATTGTAATTGGTGGAGGGGATGGTGGGAAGGGGTTGAAGGTGAAAGTTAATAAACTCGCGGGAGGCACAGTGATGATGAAGGTTGGGGCCACAAGGTAAGTTCTTTTGTGGGGGAGAGGGCAACTAATAAATTGTTTAATCACTGGGGAGTAGGGGTGGGGCTTGAAACTTTCAC
The DNA here is from genome assembly GCF_036365525.1 of Heterodontus francisci. NCBI lineage: Eukaryota > Metazoa > Chordata > Chondrichthyes > Heterodontiformes > Heterodontidae > Heterodontus > Heterodontus francisci. Next base: position 78,300,196 of record NC_090382.1, on the reverse strand, counting down.
TAAAGTTTTCACTTTAAATTCATAATGCCTCTCACTTTAAAAAGTCAAATTCAATGTAAGGGCTTGAAGCCCTTTAAAAATGGCACCTGTGCTGAGGCGCCAGATGGTGTTGCCGGGGACAGAGTGCCCAGCCCCTCCCACGTCTTGGGGGTTGGGGGGTGGTCCTCTCCAGCCATGTAAATGAGCCACCACACCGCAGAGCAAATCTTGTGCGTGCGCCCTGCCATCTTTGAAGCTCACTGCCGAGATTGGCGGCAAACTGGAAAAATTCAGCCCTACGTGTTAGAGAGGCTCATAGAAGTGTGTGAGATGACCAGAAAACATTTCAAGATTTCTTAGCAGATGAAGAAAACCCAAACTGATATAACAGCTAAGACGTGCAGTTTGCAGCCTGGAGACAAGGGGCTGAAATTCATAAGCTTGCCGCTTCAAAATCATGCCAAAGAGCTGCTGTGATGTCAAGCATGGCAGCTTATTTAACTAGCCAGGGAAGTTCACTCCCCCCGAAGTCGTGGAGGGGATGGGCTGTCTGTCCCCGGCAATGGCGCCAGCTGCCTGTGTGCAGGCGTTGATGCCATTTTTAAAGGGCATTCAGCCCGACTGGCTTATTTAAATATTTTTAAAAATTAAAGGAAATGTGAGATGGCCAGAAAACATTTCAAGATTTCTCAGCAAATGATGAAAATGATGACTGAAGACGCTGGATACTGCAAAGGCTATGGACCTTGACAACATTCCAGCAATAGTACTGAAGACCTGTACTCTAGAACTTACTGCACCCCTAGCCAAGGTGTTCCAGTATAGCTGCAACACTGGCATCGACCCGGCAATGTGGAAAATTGCCCAGGTATGTCCTGTACACACAAAAAAAACAAATCCAGCCGGTCAATTCCCGCCCCATCAGTCTACTCTCAATCATCAGAAAAGTAATGGAAGGTGTCGTCGACCATGCCATCAAATGGCACTTGCTTAGCAATAACCTGCTCAGTGAAGCTCAGTTTGGGTTCTGCCAGGGCCACTCAGCTCCTTATTGCTGTCTTTGTTCAAACATGGACTCGAGAGGTGAGGTGAGAGTGACTGCCCTTGATATCAAGACAGATTTGACCGAATATGGCGTCGAGGAGCCCTAGCAAAATTGGAGTCAATGGGAATTGGAGGAAAACTCTCCACTGGTTGGAGTCATACCTAGCGCCAAGGAAGATGGTTGTGGTTGTTGGAGGTCAATCATCTGAGCTCCAGGACATCACTGCAGGAGTTCCTCAGGGTAGTGTCCTAGGCCCAACCATCTTCAGCTGCTTCATCAATGACCTTGCTTCAGTTATAAGGTCAGAAGCGGGAATGGTCACTGATGATTACACAAGGGTCAGCACCATTTGCAACACTTTAGATGCTGAAACAGTCCGTGTAGAAATGCAGCGGGACTTGGACAATATCGAGGCTTGGGCTGATAAGTGGCAAGTAACATTTGTGCCACACAAGTGCCATTAATGACTATCTCAAACAAGAGAGAATCTAACCATAATGAAAACAAGAAATGCTGGAAATACTCAGCAGGTCTGGCAGCATCTGTGGAAAGAGAAGCAGAGTTAACGTTTCGGGTCAGTGACCCTTCTTCGGAACAGTTCGAAAGAAGGGTCACTGACCCGAAACGTTAACTCTGCTTCTCTTTCCACAGATGCTGCCAGACCTGCTGAGTATGACCAGCATTTCTTGTTTTTATTTCAGATTTCCAGCATCCGCAGTATTTTGCTTTTATTTAAGAGAATCTAACCATCTCCCCTTGACATTCAATGGCATTATGATTGCTGAATCCCCCACTATCAACATTCTGGGGTTACCATTCACCAGAAACTGAACTGGAGTAGCCATATAAATACCATGGCTACAAGAGCAGGTCAGAGGCTAGAAATCCTGTGGCGAGTAACTCACCTCCTGACTCCCCAAAGCCTGTCCACCATCTACAAGGCACTAGTCAGGAGTGTGATGAAATACTCATCACTTGCCTGGATGAGTACAGCTCCAACATTCAGGAAGCTCGACAGCATCCAGGACAAAGCTGCCTGCTTGATTGGCACCCCATTCACAGACATTCACTCCCTCCACCATTGACGCACACTGGCAGCAGTGTGTGTACCATCTACAAGATGCACTACAGCAACGCACCGAGACTACTCAGGCAGCACCTTCCAAACCTGGGACCTCTTCCATCTGGAAGGACAAGGTCAGCAGATGTGTGGGAATACCACCACCTGCAAGTTCCCCTCCAAGTCACAGACCATCCTGACTTGGAACTAAATCACCGTTCCTTCAATGTCACTGGGTCAAAATCCTGGAACTCCCTTCCCAACAGTACTGTGGGTGTACCTACCCAACATGGACTGCAGTGGTTCAAGAAGGCAGTTCGCCACCAGCTTCTCATGGGCAATTAGGGATGGGCAATAAATGCTGGCCTGGTCAGCAACACCCACATCCCATGAAACAAATAAAAAAAAACGATCTTTCTGAACAGCATAAAAGGGACATAGCTGAGCTGTTAAAAGAGTTTAAAGCAGCATGGGCAGAGATGTCAGGCCGAAATGAATTCTGATGAAAGGTCACAGACCTCAAATGTTAACTCTACTTCTCTCTCCACAGATGCTGCTAGACCTGCTGAGTATTTCCAGCATTTTTTGTTTTTATTTCAGATTTCCAGCATCTGCAGTATTTTGCTTTTATTATGGCCTATTTCAGTGTAAGGTCATGCTGTTTGGTATGAAAAATGCACCGGTCACATTTCAAAGGTTGAATAACCAGGTGACTGTAGCACTAAGCAATTGCGTTGTGTACCTTGATGATCTGTTGGCATATAGTAACACCTGGGAAGACCATGTTAAACACTTAAAGACGCTGTTCGATAGGTTAGAGAGAGCCAATTTGGTAATAAACTTAGCAAAAAGTGAGTTTGCCAAGGCTAAGGCCGCCTATTTAGGGTATGGAGTGGGTAAAGGTCATGTTACGTAAGGAAGCTAAAGTTCAGGCGATAATAGACTTTCCAGTCCCCAAGACAAAAAAGGGAGATACTACAATTCCTAGGGATGCGCATGTTCTACCAGAATTTTGTTGCTAACTTTAGTACAATGGTAACTCCACTGGTGAATTTACTTAAAAAGGACATGAAGATCCAGTGAACAGAATCTTGGCAAATGGCATTTGAAAAGATAAAGGCCATTTTAATAAATGAACCCATTCAAGCAGCACCAAATTTTAACAAGCCCTTTAAGGTAGGTAGCTGTTGATGCCAGTGATGTAGGAGTAGGAGCAGTATTATTCCAGGATGGTGATACTGGTATTAAATAACCAGTCAATTATTTTTCTAGAAAACCCAATAAGTACCAGAAGATGTGTTCCACTATTGAAAAGGAATCTTTCGGTCTTGTATTGGCCCTTCAACACTTTGAAGTTTACGTCAATAATGGCCAAGGGGAAATAACTTACAAACATACGAATTAGGAGCAGGAGTAGGCCACTCAGTCCCTCGAGCCTGCTCCGCCATTCAATAAGTTCATGGCTGAACTGAATGCTCCACATTTCCATCTACCACTGATAACCTTCCATCCCCTTGCTTATCAAGAATCTATCCACCTCTTCCTTAAAAATATTCAAAGACTCTGCTTCCACCGCCTTTTGAGGAAGAGAATTCCAAAGACTCACAACTCTCTGAGAGAAAACATTTCTCCTCATCTTTGTCTTAAATGGGCGACCCCTTATTTTTAAACAGTGATCTCTAGTTTGAAATTCTCCCACAGGGGGAAACATCCTTTCCACATCCACCCTGTCAAGACCCCTCAGGATCTTATATGTTTCAATCAAGTCACCTCTTATTCTTTTAAATTCTAGCAGATACAAGCCGAGCCTGTCCAATCTTTCCTCTTAAGACAGCCCACCCATTCCAGTATTAGTCTGATAATCCTTCTCTGTACTGCCTCCAATGCAATTACATCCTTCATTAAATAAGGAGACCAGTACTGTACACAGTACCCCAGATGTGGTCTCACCAATGCTCTGTATAGCTGAAGCATAACCTCCCTACTTTTGTATTCAATTCCCCTTGCGATAAATGATAGCATTCTATTAGCTTTCCTAATTGCGTGTTGTACCTGCATACAAACCTTTTGTGATTCATGCAATAGGACACCCAGATCCCTTTGCATCTCAGAGCTTTGCAATCTCTCACCATTTAGATAATATGCTTCTTTTTTTATTCTTCCTGCCAAAGTGGACAATTTCACACTTTCCCACATTATACGCCATTTGTCAGGTCTTTGCACACTCACTTAACCTATCTCTATCTCTTTGTAGCCCCCTTCACAAGTTACTTTCCTATCTATCTTTGTGTCATCAGCAAAATTAGCAACCATGCCTTCGGTCCCTTCATCTAAGCCATTTATATAAATTGTAAAAAGTTGAGGCTCCAGCACTGATCCCTGTGGCACACCACTCGTTAGATTTTGCCAACCAGAAATTGACCCATTTATGTCTACTCTCTGTTTCCTGTTAGCTAGCCAATCTTCTATCTATGCCAATATATTACACACTACACCATGAGCTTTTATTTTCTGCAATAACCTTTGATGTGGCACCTTATCAAATGCCTTCTGGAAATCTAAGTACAATACATCCACCAGTTCCCCTTTATCCACAGCACATATAACTCCCTCAAAGAGCTCCAATAAATTGGTTAAACATGATTTCCCTTTCACAAAACCATGTTGAATCTGCCTGATTACCTTGATTTTTCTAAATGCCCTGCTATAATGTCTTTAATAGTAGCTTCTAACATTTTCCCTAAGACAGATGTTAAGCTAAATGGCTTGTAGTTTCCTGCTTTTGTCTCCCTCCCTTTTTGAATAAAGGAGTTGCATTTGCTATTTTCCAGTCGAACCGAACCTACCTTGAATCTAGGGAATTTTGGAAAATTAAAACTCACACATCAACTATCTCACTAGCCACTTCTTTTAACACCCTAGGATGAAGTTCATCAGGACCTGGGGACTTGTCAGCCTGCAGCTCCAACAATTTGTTCAGTACCACTTCCCTGGTGATTGTTATTTTCTTGAGTTCCTGCCTCCCTTCCATTTCCTGACTTACAGCTAATACTGGGATGTTACTTGTATCCTCAATAGTAACAGTTTACACTGATCAGAATCTACTAAGGTTTTCAGGCAAGTTCAAAATCAAGAACTCCAGATTATTTTGATGGAGTTTAATGTTCCAACCACTTACCCTAAAGATTATACACGCTGCAGGAAAGAGAAATGTAATTACCGATCTACTATACAGAATTTAAAGGAGGCTGCATTTGCTGACAATGCAACCACCAGGTGGCGCAGTACTAGAACATGCGCAAATGCAGCTTCTTCCACTGAAACATCATTAGCTGCCAGGATTAAAGATGGTGCTGCTCAAATTATCACAGAAAAACAAATTCAACCCGAAGATCCCCTCAATGGCTGCCATCCCTACCTCCATCCCACCCCTAACAGTCCCCCGCTCCCGCCTGCCATTGCGCTTCTCTCTATCAGTCCTTCCTGCATCCATCTTCATGCCGTTGGCTCCCCGCTCCCTTCCCTTAAGCAGTCCTCGAGCCTCGCCGCTCCCCACCGCCCCCCCCAACTCAGCCGCTCGCTCCATACCTCGTCACTGCTCCTCCTTTCCCCTCAGCCAATTGTTCCCTGCTCCTGGCTTCCCGCCAGCCCTCTTGCCACCCCGCTCGCTCCCTGCTTCACTGTCCCCCACTACCTCCAGAAGCTAACTCTGGGTTGCGCCGCTTCCCTCCTCTCGGCCACTCGCTCCCAAGTTCAGTCGTTCTCTGCGTGCCGCCTGAAGAAGCAAGGTGGGCCGCGAGGGGTGACAGGTTGACGTAGGAGCAAGTGCCCGAGAGGAGGGAAAGTGGCATGGCCTAGAGCTAGCAGCTGGTGGGGGGAAATGAGCGGCCGGAGAGAGGGGTGGTGGGGCGCAGGTGCGGGAAGCGAAGATCGGGGAACAATCGGCCGAGGGATGTAGGGGGGAACAGTGGCAAGGTCTGGAGCGGGTGGAGGGAGCGACTAACTGAGTTGGCCCGAACGAGTGGCGGTGATCGAGCTCCAGCCTCAAAGTCCCCCATTCAGCTGCTCGTTCCAGCCGAGTGGGAGGCGCGGATATGCGATTATCTTGGTGTTATGCAATGATGTTTTCCCGCACATGCGCCAATTAATCCTGGTAAGACGTAGGCTGCGCATGTGCAGCATCTCATTGAGAGCAGGAGACTGTCTGTGCCTCTGTGCAGCTTGGAGCGCTCTGATGAAGTCACTTTGCTTAAAGAAAGGGTATAATGGCGGCAAACAACTCGGAAATATAAGATATTGTTGTTACCTGTGTAAAGGGTAAAATGGTAATAATGAAAATGTATACAATGTTATATGTCAGTATGTTGTAAGAAAAATCATTACCACGGTAATGACTTCTATTTTTAGGGGGAGGTGTTATAACGCTGGACTTTGTAACATAATTATGTTTTTAAAAACTGTGATTTTTAAAAGTTTAAGATGGTGTCCGAGAAGTCAGGTGATCTCACATCTACTCTGCTGAAGAACAAGACAGAAATCTTGGTTACCAGGATAACAGAGAACACAGATCAAAGACTCTGTTTTGAAAGACAGAGACTGCAGGGATAATACCTGAAGAATAATACATTTCACCCTCCCAGATTTTCAGATCATAAGCAAGGAGTCAGTGATTCTGAAGATGCATATGTACCAGGCAGCTGTAAACACCTGGAAACAATGGAATATAGCAAAAGGCTGTGAAGACTTGAACTTGTTTTGAAAGTTGAAATTTGCAGAGAAGTAGAAGCCCAACAGGGCCCAAAGGACTACCAGGAATCGCTTTATTCATGGATGTCCAGGTCGAAAGTGCTTGGAAAAGTGAGCAAAGAGAACATTGACTTTGAAAATTGTCTGGGAGATCCAACCCATTGCAACTAGGAGGAGTTTGGGACTTTTAACTGTGAAGATTTCACCCTCAACGAGGACTGTGTCATGTATAAGTGCGTTGTGAGGTTTTCAAGTATTTTGATTAGCAAAGAAAATACCTTTCTTTGTAATTTGGGATATCTGTTGTTTACAAAGTACGACTGAATGGGGATTAGTTTTCATTTAGTTGTAGTAATAATAGTCTTAAAACGTGAAATCTTGTCAGGTAATTCTTTAAGTTGGTCTTGGGGTTCATATCTTGTATTTTTAACGTTAATAGTTTGACTGAGTTTGTAACACAAGTATAAAATAACCAAGTGGAAAAGCAGAAAAATATAGATTTAAACACTTAACCAGTGAGGAAGAAGAACAACTAATTCATAGACGACAGACTCAATACAGACAGACATAAGAAACTTTATTTTAAAGATGTTAAAAGGTTTGGAGAACCACAGACTGCAGTAACTCTGAATTCCTGATCTGAGCTATACTTTTTTTTTTATTATTCATTCATGGGATGTGGGCGTCGTTGGCCAGGCCAGCATTTATTGCCCATCCCTAATTGTCCTTGAGAAGGTGGTGGTGAGCTGCCTTCTTGAACCGCTGCAGTCCATGTGGGGTAGGTACATCCACAGTGCTGTTAGGAAGGGAGTTCCAGGATTTTGACCCAGCGACAGTGAAGGAACGGCGATATAGTTCCAAGTCAGGATGGTGTGTGACTTGGAGGGGAACTTGCAGGTGGTGGTGTTCCCATGTATGTGCTGTCCTTGTCCTTCTAGTTGGTAGAGATCGCGGGTTTGGAAGGTGCTGTCTAAGGAGCCTTGGTGCATTGCTTCAGTGCATCTTGTAGATGGTACACACTGCTGCCACTGTGTGTCGGTGGTGAACGGAGTGAATGTTTGTAGATGGGGTGCCAATCAAGCGGGCTGCTTTGTCCTGGATGGTGTCGAGCTTCTTGAGTGTTGTTGGAGCTGCACCCATCCAGGCAAGTGGAGAGTATTCCATCACACTCCTGACTTGTGCCTTGTAGATGGTGGACAGGCTTTGGGGAGTCAGGAGGTGAGTTACTCGCCTCAGGATTCCTAACCTCTGACCTGCTCTTGTAGCCACGGTATTTATATGGCTACTCCAGTTCAGTTTCTGCTCAATGGTAGCCCCTAGGATGTTGATAGTGGGGGATTCAGCGATGGTAATGCCGTTGAATGTCAAGGGGAGATGGTTATATTCTCTCTTGTTGGAGATGGTCATTGCCTGGCACTTGTGTGGCGCGAATGTTACTTGCCACTTACCAGCCCAAGCCTGGATATTGTCCAGGTCTTGCTGCATTTCTACACGGACTGCTTCAGTATCTGAAGAGTCACGAATGGTGCTGAACATTGTGCAATCATCAGCGGACATCCCCACTTCTGACCTTATGATTGAAGGGAAGTCATTGATGAAGCAGCTGAAGATGGTTGGGCCTAAGACACTACCCTGAGGAACTCCTGCAGTGATGTCCTGGAGCTCAGATGATTGACCTCCAACAACCACAACCATCTTCCTTTGTGCTAGGTATGACTCCAGCCAGCGGAGGGTTTTACCCCTGATTCCCATTGACCTCAGTTTTGCTAGGGCTCCTTGATGCCATACTCGGTCAAATGCTGCCTTGATGTCAAGGGCAGTCACTCTCACCTCACCTCTTGAGTTCAGCTCTTTTGTCCATGTTTGAACCAAGGCTGTAATGAGGTCAGGAGCTGAGTGGCCCTGGCGGAACCCAAACTGAGCGTCACTGAGCAAGTTGTTGCTAAGCAAGTGCCGCTTGATGGCACTGTTGATGACACCTTCCATCACTTTACTGATGATTGAGAGTAGGCTAATGGGGCGGTAGTTGGCCGGGTTGGATTTGTCCTGCTTTTTGTGTACAGGACGTACCTGAGCAATTTTCCACATTGCAGGGTAGATGCCAGTGTTGTAGCTGTACTGAAACAGCTTGGCTAGGGGCGCGGCAAGTTCTGGAGCACAGGTCTTCAGTACTATTGCCGGAATATTGTCAGGGCCCACAGCTTTTGCAGTATCCAGTGCCTTCAGTCGTTTCTTGCTATCACGTGGAGTGAATCGAATTGGCTGAAGTCTGGCATCTGTGATCCTGGGGACTTCAGGAGGAGGCCGAGATGGATCATCAACTCGGTACTTCTGGCTGAAGATTGTTGTAAATGCTTCAGCCTTATCTTTTGCACTGATGTGCTGGGCTCCCCCATCATTGAGGATGGGGATATTTGTGGAGCCACCTCCTCCTGTTAGTTGTTTAATTGTCCACCACCATTCTCGGCTGGATGTGGCAGTACTGCAGAACTTAGATCTGATCCGTTGGTTATGGGATCGCTTAGCTCTGTCTATCGCATACTGCTTACGCAGTTTGGCATGCAACTAGTCCTGGGTTGTAACTTCACCAGGCTGACAGCACATTTTGAGGTATGCCTGGTGCTGCTCCTGGCATGCCCTCCTGCACTCTTCATTGAACCAGGGTTGGTCTCCTGGCTTGATGGTAATGGTAGAGTGGTGGATCTGCTGGGCCATGGGGTTACAGATTGTGGTTGAGTACAGTTCTGCTGCTGCTGATGGCCCACAGCGCCTCATGGATGCCCAGTTTTGCATTGCTAGATCTGTTCGAAATCTATCCCATTTAGCACGGTGATAGTGCCACACAACACGATGGACGGTATCCTCAATGTGAAGGCGGGACTTCGTCTCCACAGGGACTGTGCGGTGGTCACTCCTACCAATACTGTCATGGACAGATGCATCTGCGGCAGGCAGATTGGTGAGGACGAGGTCGCGGATGTTCTTGCCTCGTGTTGGTTCCCCCACCACCTGCCGCAGACCAAGTCTAGCAGCCATGTCCTTTAGGACTCGGCCAGCAGTGGTGCTACCGAGCCAGTCCTGGTGATGGACATTGAAGTCCCCCACCCAGAGTACATTTTGTGCCCTTGCCACCCTCAGAGCTTCCGCCAAGTGGTGTTCAACATGGAGGAGTACTGAGTCATCAGCTGAGGGAGGGCGATAGGTGGTAATCAGTAGGAGGTTATCTTGCCCATGTTTGACCTGATGCCATGAGACTTCATGGCGTCTGGAGTCGATGTTGAGGACTCCCAAGGCAACTCCCTCCCTACTGTATACCACTATGCCACCACCTCTGTTGGGTCTGTCCTGCCGGTGGGACAGGACATACCCGGGGATGGTGATGGCGGTGTCTGGGACATTGTCTATAAGGTATGATTCCGTGAGTATCACTATGTCAGGCTGTTGCTTGACTAGTCTGTGGGACAGCTCTCCCAACTTTGGCACAAGCCCCCAGATGTTAGTAAGGAGGACATTGCAGGGTTGACAGGTCTGGGTTTGCCGTTGTCATTTCTGGTGCCTAGGTCGATGGCGGGTGGTCCGTCCGGTTTCATTCCTTTTTATAGGCTTTGTAGCGGTTAGGTACAACTGAGTGGCTTGCTTGGCCATTTCAGAGGGCATGTAAGAGTTAACCACATTGCTGTGGGTCTGGAGTCACATGTAGGCCAGACCAGGTAAGGACAGCAGATTTTCTTCCCTAAAGGACATTAGTGAACCAGATGGGTTTTTACAACAATCAACAATGGTTTCATGGCCATCATTAGACTACTTTTAATTCCAGATTTATTTATTCAATTCAAATTCCACCTTCTGCTGTGGTGGGATTCGAACCCATGTGTCCAGAGGAATACCCTGGGTCTCTGGGTTACTAGTCCAGTGATAATACCACTACGCCACCGCCTACCCATACTAATGCAGAGGCAAGGTATCTCCTTCAAGGATAACAGACCATCAGAAGGTATAACCTCATTAGGATGCTTTCAGGCAGAGAAGAGCATTATTGATAGGCTAGAAACAAGCCATCCATTCTGCCCTCGCAACTACACAGGTGCTTAGTCCAGGGACAGTCTTTAATGGGGGAAAGAAAGAATGTGCCATTTCTAGAGGGTAAAAAAAATCATGAATTGTTTTTTAAAGATAAATTATATTTTGTTTTTGCTCTCTACATTCTAGATTACAACAACTTTACTTTGAAACATCATACATTCTGGGCAACTTGTTGGAAGTTGATCGTCACCAAGAACGCTCTGAAAAGAAGGAATCAGAAGGAATTTCAAAGCTAATTAAATAAATGGAAAAAAATTATAACATTTTTAAATGCATTATTTTATTCATTTTGTAAATGTGTAATCAGAAAACAAAAATGCTGATAAAAGGACAAGTATATCAATTTTCTTCTCTTCCTCTCTTTCCTCCTTTAAGACACTCTTTAAACTTAACTTTTTGACTAAGCTTTTAGTCATCTGCCCTAATGTGTCCTTACGTTGCTCAGTGTCAAATTTTGTTTGATAATGCTCTTGTGAAGCGCCTTTGCATGTTTTACTGCAGTAAAGGTGCTCTATAAATAAAAGTTATTGTTAGTGGATTGGCTGAGCATATTGATGCCCTGGTGGATCTGGTAAATTCTGAGGCTCAACCTTATTGTCTTCATTTTCTTTAATCTCTCTTGACCCTCCTCCTGTTCCTGCTATATCGCAATTCCTTTCCACAAGGCAAAGTTGTTCTGAATGCAACATATGATTATAATTTTAGACACCTTTCCAGGGCTGTACAGTAGTAGCCCTATGATCAATCCAGAAAGTGAAATTTTTGATCAGTCCAACAGTCCAAGTTCAATACAGCGCTTGGTACAGACAAGTGCCTTATTGTATTTCCTTTGAGTTGCAGTTCCTGGATTCCACGCTAGGGCCATTGGCCAGGGCTCCAGAGGATATTGCTGGACTCCCATGATCCACTTATCTAGGTTACAATGACCTTGAAACAAGGCTAAAGATTGCAGAATGGTGCAGAATGATTGCCTCATGGCAGCCTCCAGGGTACATGGCATCTACCTGCACTTTCAATGGTCACCTGTAATCTGCTCTTGTGAAAAAATGAACGTTCTGATAGTTTCTATATTCAGGCTTATATCCACAACTCTTTCTCTCCTTCCTGGCCTGTAGTAACGTCATTCTCTTGCAGTCCCTCTCTCTTCGGCCTTCATGGCCCTGCCCCATCCTGACATTCTTCATCCCCTTCTCTCACCATGCCCTGTCATTTGTTGCTTTCTCATTCTGTTTGCTTTCCTCCATCTATTTCTAGCATTCGTTCTTTTAGTCTCCACCTATCTCCTCATTCCTACTTGTCTGAATGAACCGATATTAAGAACTGTTAGGAATAAGACATTTATCATAATTGTAGCTTTCCCTATTAAATTAATAAGATAATAAAAAAGTATAGGTTTCTGAGTTTACAAGCATTCAGGGCCCAATTTCCTCTGTTGTTGCTTTTGGGAGACCAGCATGCAGAACCCTGGGGCACTTAAAAAAAAAACTTCAGGCCTGTTAGTGCCACGTCACCATTCTGGCCCTGTGTTGCAAAGACTTGGGTGGCCAGTTAGTGTGTTAAATGGTCTGGCACGCACTGGAAGTAATTAAATACCCCTGATCTCATGATGTAGGCCCTGGTGAGGGTCATAATCAAGGGCCAGGTAGAACTCCCACTGCTCCAAAGGCCCCCTGTCCCTATGGCATATAAGAAGTTTAGCTGTATACTTTCTTGCTCAGCTCTTCTAACTCAGAGGAGGAAAAATTGGATTATTTTTTATTTAGAAATACAGCACTGAAACAGGCCCTTCAGCCCACCAAGTCTATGCTGACCAAGAGCCACCCATTTATACTAACCCTACAGTAATCCCATATTCCCTACCTACCTACACTAGGGGCAATTTACAATGGCCAATTTACCTATCACCTGCAAGTCTTTGGCAGTGGGAGGAAAGTGGAGCACCCAGCGAAAACCCACACGGTCATAGGGAGAACTTGCAAACTCTGCACAGGCAGTACCCAGAATTGAACCCGGGTCCCTGGAGCTGTGAGGCTGCAGTGCTAACCACTGCACCACTGTGCCAGTGATTGAATTGTATGCATTCGTCCAATGCAAGCAACACACAAACTTCGTGCTGCCTGCTCATGTACATAATTCCGGTGTGCAGCCAGCACTAAGCATGCTGCTGAGTGGCTGCACGCTGTAAGAAATGGGACCCTTTAAGAAATAATACTTCTCAGAGTAATATAAAATTCTTAGAGAAATGGTAGAAAAGCTGTTTTTCACTCTCTCCCAAAACGGACACAGAAGCAATTCTGAAAGCCAGAGTCATAACTGGTGCTAAATAGGGGGAGCAGAGTCTGACATTCCTGAGGGGGTCATATAGAAGACACTATGGACATTCCTGAGCTGATGGGAGGGGATCTTCTGGCACCTTGCTGAGCCCGAAGCACATGATTTCCAGCAAAGTTTGATTTCAAATAACATCTCAGTGTCCTTTCAGCCATGCAGGTTCAGACTGCTGCCATCATGGCTATGGATACCAGTGCTAAAAGGGGCTTGCAGTGTGTCACAGCAGTCCAGCAATCTGTCCTCAAATAGATTACTAGGATTGATGGAGCACAACTCTGGGGGCAGTGGCAGTAGCCCCGTTGAGCACCACCTGCTGCCCACCCTCAGGATGGCAGCATTCGTCCACCTACCACTGCCACTCCATCAGTGCCCTTGCAGTTGTCTGTCAGCCAGCAAGCCCAGACTGCTGCTGCCAAATGCCGAGATAAGGCCTTCTGTAGTTTCCTCCACTCAAAGTTAGCAGCTTCCGCTAGCCATGTTGCAACCACTGGGGTAGCACTGCATGGGAGCATAAGGCCAGGCAAATGCACATGGAAGACAAGCACTAAGAGAATGTACAAGGGTGATGAGTTTACTTTTGTATAGAATACTGGATTGTTTGATTGATAAAGTTGGTTTGGAATATTTGTTTTATGGTGGTTTTTATTTTAACATTGTGACCAAGTGGATGCTGTGATGGTCAGTAACAAAAGGAAGGTCAGGTGTGGGACTGGTGTTGAATGGGGTTGTGTTTACTGGTACCGTAGTTGGATGAGTCGATCACAGATTGCCCAGTTGGAAAGTGAATGTGTTGGTTCCCTCCTCCTTTCCTCCTTTTCCCCCTGTTCCTCTTCTATTTCTTTTTCTTCCTCCTTGTCCTCGTTCTCAGTTGCACAGCTGTGGTACCAATGAACACAACCCCATTTCGCCATTCAACACCAGTCCCACACCAGACCTTCCTTTTGTGACAGACCATCACAGCATTCACTTAGTCACAATGTTGGTTATGCAGCATGCAGCAGACCACGATGAATCGTGAGACACACGCTGACAAGTTCTGCAACAACAGCTCCAACAAAATGCATTATTTAGCACCATTAACGTAATAAAACATCCCAAGCCATTTCACAGGAACAGTATAAAACAAAATATGGTACTGAGTCACATAGGTAGATATTGGGAGGAACCTTAACATCTTTAAAAATAATCATGGGTCGGGACCATTTCCGGGTCCTGAGCCCGCATTTGCTGGCAGCGTGCCTGCTGGCATGATCCTCTGGCAGGCACCTCCTAATTGGCTGCATCTGTTGTGCAACTAAGATGGCAGGTGGGTTCATGAGGCTGGGCAGTGCCGCTGTAGGAGGGGGTTGTGACGGAAACCACACCTGCCAAATGGAAACATATTAATTTTGTCATATGGAACACTATTTGAATGTTGACGGGACATTGAAAGTAACTTGTTTAAAAAGACCACAGAGAAGTGGCTGAAAACATGGCTGCACATTTGCATTCTGAGACAGAGTTGCACAGAGAGACAATGGAAGTGTCCCCTGATTCAATTAGCCAGATGGGTTTTATCAGTAGTGATGATCAAAAGACATTGAGAGTCATTATCCGTGTAAGAGCCAGCATTCCAACCCCTCTCCACTGAGTGTGTCTGGTAAGCTTTGAAGAATTAACAAACTTCGCAGGCAATGCTGCTTCAAACAAAGAGCTAATCACATGACTAACCTGCTGGCCAACCTGGGAATTGATTGAGTTGTGCTCACAGTAAAGTTTTGAGACAGGCTGTTTTTGAAGGCCAAAGAGAAGCCAGGTCTCTCTGTCTCTCTGACTCTCTCACACACAACATTCCAGGGACCCACAGAAGTAACTTAAACCTCAAGACAGAAGACCCCTGCAACCTTCTGGTACCAGCGAAACAAGTTTGAAAGTGTGCACTGGGCCCCAACGAGAACTTTAAGACTTAACTTTAATCAAAGACTTTACATTCAACCCAAAACAAGTAACTAAATTCCATCTACTATTTCAAACCTTCCCCCCGTTAATTTTTTCTCCTCCTCTGCATCTATTTGTGTGTGTGTTTATCGCATAAGCATGCTAGCATGGCTGTGTCATGTATTCTTAGTTTTAATTGAGTTAGAGTTTTAAGGTTAATAAACCTACACCTTTCTTGTTTAAACCTAAGAAAACCTGTCTGGTTGACTCCTTCACAATTACAATTAGAGAGCAGTGAGCAAGGACTCACTGAGGGGAAGCTAAAAAAACATTGTGTTTTAAAAGTTAAACCCTGTTATGGCCAACCCAGGAAAAGGCCGAGACAGGAGCCTAGACTTCTTCCTCACCTATTCGTAACAGAAATTTGGGGGCTAATATCTGGGATTGGACCCATGGACAAATGAGAAATTGGAAGTGGGAAGTCAAATTGATTCCAATCAAAAAGAGAAAAGATTGCAGTACAAGTTTTCTTGTGGTTGTGTGTGCTAGAATACTAACATATCTGCGACTGAAGCCAGTAACTACCCAAGCCAGGGTAAAGTAACTTGAGACAAGTTAAAGCCACTATATATGGAATAGTTGAGAAATATAGTTGAGCAGTGTGGGATCACTTTCTGTGCCAAAGCTAGGAAATCATAACTCCTAAGACAACCATTTTTCCCTCGAAGCTGAAGAATCAGAGGCAGGGTTAGAAATAGACTCGGACAGGGTATTGCTAACAAAGATACAATTGGAACAGAGGAAACTTGAATTAGAAGACAGGGAAAAAGAGAGAGAAAGGGAAAGATAGGAGAAAGAAAAAGAGAGAGGAGAGAGAGGGAGAAAGAAATTTTCAGAAAGAACAGGAGGAAAGAGAGCTAAGGTGGCTTGAGTTAACTAGGGGGTGACAGAGAAACCCCCGTGAAAGCATGGAAAATACAAGTGGTGTGGGGCTGTGTACTGAATTTTTAAAATTTTCCCAACTGATGCCAAAATTCAATGAGGGAGACATGGAAGCTTTTTTTGTATCTTTTGAGAAACTTGCAACGGAGTTAAAATGGCCAGCTGACAGTTGGACTCTTCTGTTGCAAAGTAAGCTGACTGGAAAAGCCCATGAGGTTTATTCCCTGTTGCCAGATGAGAGTTCATCAAATTATGAACTGACAAAAAATGCTATCCTCAGGCATATGAGCTAGTACTGGAAGCCTATCTCCAGAAGATCCAAACCCTCAGGAAGCAGACTGATCAAAATTGCTGTTACCACCAGTGGACAAAGGTGTCTAGGGTTCCCTCTCACCTTCACCTGGACTTACCATAACAGGGTTTTATTTTAAATACACTGTTTTTAGCTCCCCCTTGGTGGATCCTTGTTCACTGCTTTCCCATTATAAGACAAAGAAACCCAGCACAAACAGGTTTACTTAAGTTTAAAGAAGAAAAGTTGAAATTTATTAAACTTAAACTCTAATTTGGTTAACGCCTACGGATACACGACGCACCCACGCTAGCATGCATACACAATACACACATGCAGATAGAGACAGAACAGAGCAGAAGAAATAAAGTGGAAAAGTTTGAGGCAATCTCTGAAAACGTAACAGCTCTAGTTCAACGTGGATAGTGAATACGTTTGAGGGCTTGTTAAGTGGCTTTGGATTGATGCACAGGTATACCTTATCATTCCCTTTCATTACCACCACCATTAAAAAGATCCAATCAGTCAGCATACTGACTGGAGTATGAACTTGCTTGTCCAGGTGTTCATTGGTGTGCTTCTTGGCAAATTATTTTACACCTAGAAATAGTTTGTGGCTGGCATTTGTGCAGATGACTGTGTTACAGTCAACCGGTTATGGGTTAATTGCACATTGTGATCCACATGCTGGGTTTCAGGGGCTTTGAATTTAACCCCCAGAATCTCATGATAGCACTGGTTTAGTAAGTAGTGAAGTATTTTTTTCTTTAACTGCTGGTTTATCCCCAACTATTTTAACCTAGTATACAGCTACTATCCAAAAGATTTAGGTCCGTATTTTGAGGTATTAATAATGGTGAAACTGTCAGTGTTTACTGTCATTACTCCACTGAAACTAATAGCAATTTGGGAGTCTCCATGTGTGCAGAACAATGAGGAAATCCAGAAGTTGCTGTCAGTGAATCTATGCTCCTTCAAAGAGTGCAGTGTTGAGGTTCCCCCCCAGATTACAATCCCTAATTAATCATGAATCAACAAAAACTTACACTTCTGCGCTGTTAACCTTGCTGTAAAACCCCCTGAAAACATTACACCTTGTTGTCTGAGATGTTACTGGTTTTTTAATAGTCTACTAAGTTCATAATCATTGCTAAATACCTTCACTGAAAAGCTTAGTTTATATTTGTGGGATATCAAATTTCCATGACAAAAATTCTACATATTTTGAAAATAATTTTTTGAAATGTTTGTTTATCATATTTCAGCTTCTACCAATCCATGCGTTGTCATATATTTTGCTATCTGAAAATTTTAATTAAAATTGAATGATAATCAGTGCTTTTAACTTCCTGGTTTTCTGCCTGTGAGTTTACTTCAATGTGATTGGTTGCTTGCTTACTAATCTTATCTTGCTTGCTGACGTCACTGCTGCTGGATGCCTGGAGATCCCTGTGACTTGGCACCAGATTTAAACCGACGTCTGAAAAGGGGAAATCTGCACCACAGATATCGCTAGATATTTCTGGGCAACTTTGTTCAAAGTCAGCAGTGACCAAAATTGCTTTTCCTCAAAAAACCAAGCCTTGACCCCACCACCCTGGCATCCTACCTTCCCATCTCCAATCTCCCTTTCCTCTCCAAATTCCTTAAATGTGTTGTCGCTTACCAAATCCATGCCCATCTTTCCCAGAACTCCATGTTTGAATCTCTCCAATCAGATTTCTGTGCCTACCAAAACAGAAAAATGGCTCTTATCAAAGTGACAAATTGCATCAAATGTGAGTATGACAAAGGAAAGCCATCCCTCCTCATCCCTTTCAAACTATCTGCAGCCTTTGACATGGTTGACGACACCGTCCTCCTCCAACACCTCTCCACTGTCATCCAGCTGGGTGCTCTCACCTGGTTCCATTCATATCTATCTAATCATAGCCAGAGTATCACTTGCAATGACTTCTCTTCCTGCTCCCACACTGTTACCTCTGGTGAACCCCAAGGATCTATCTGTGGTCCCTTCCTATTTCACATCTAAATGCTGCCCCTCACAAGAACACAAGAATTAGCAGCAGGAGTAGGCCATTCAGCCCCTCAAGCCTGCTCTACCATTTGATAAGATCATGGCTGATCTGATTGTGGCCTAACTCCACTTTCCTGTCTTCCCCCCATATCCCTTGACTGCCTTGTTGATCAAAAATCTATCCATCTCAACCTTGAATATATTTAATGACCCAGCCACCGCTGCTTGCTTGGAAAGAGAATTCCATAGACTAACGACCCTCTGAAAGAAAGAATTTCTCCTCATCTAAGTCTTTAATGGGAGACCTCTAATTTTCAAAATGTGTCTCCTAGTTCTAGACTCTCCCACAAGGGAAACATTGTCTCAGCATCTACCCTGTCAAGTCCCCTTAGGACTTTATATGTTTCAATAAGATAACCTCTCATTCTTCTAAACTCCAATGGCTATAGGCTCAACCTGCTCAAACTTTCCTCACAAAATAACCCCTTCATCCCAGGAATCAATCGCCTGAACCTTCTCTGAACTGCTTCTAATATCCTTTCTTAAGTAAGGAGACCAAAACAGTACACAGTACACAGTACTCCAGATGCAGTCTAAGACCCTGTACACCTGTAGTAACATATCCCTACTTCTACACTTGATTCCTCTTGCAATAAATGTCAACATTCCACTTGCCTTCTTAATCACTTGCTGTACCTATATACTAACTTTTTGTAATTCATGTAACAGGACTCCCAGATCCCTCTGTACCACAGAGTTCTGCAGTCTCTCTCCATTCAAATAATATACTGCTTCTCTACTCTTCCTGCCAAAGTGGACAAGTTCACATTTTCCCACATTATATTCCATCTGCCAAATTTCTGCCCATTTATTGAACCTATCTAATCCCTTCGTAGACTCTTTATGTCCTCTTGACAGCTTGCTTTCCTACCTATCTTTGTATCATCAGCAAATTTATCTACCATACATTCAGTCCCTTCATCCAAGTCATTGAAATAGATTGTAAATATCTGAGGCCCCAGCACTGATCCCTGTGGCATTCCACTAGTAATGGCTTGCCAACCCGAAAATGACCCATTTATCCCGACTCTCCGCCTCCTATTAGCTAACAAATCCTCTATCCGTGCTAATATGTTATCCCCTACACCATGAGCTCTAATTTTGTGTAGTAACCTTTGACATGGCACCTTATCAAATGTGTTTTGGAAATCCAATTACACCACATCTACAGGTTCCCCTTTATCCACCTTGCTTGTTTCTTCCTCAAAGAACTTTAATAAATTAGTCAAACATGATTTTCCTTTCACAAAACTATGTTCACTCTGCTTGATTGGATTATGATTTTCTAAATGCCCTGTTATTACCTCCTTAATAATGGATTCTAGCATTTTCCCGATGACAGATGTTAGGCTAACTGGCCGATAATTTCCTGCATTCTGTCTCCCTCCTTTCTTGAATAGAGCTGTTACATTTGTGATTTTTCAATCAGCTGAGACCTTTCCAGAATCGAGGGAATTTTGGAAGATCACATCCACTATTTCTGCAGCCACTTCTTTTAAGATCCTAGGATGCAAGCCATCAGGTCCAGGGTACTTGTCAACATTTAGTTCTAATAGCTTTCCCAATACCTTTTCCTTCGTGATTGTGATAGTTTTAGTTCCTCCCTCCCTTTTACCTTTTGATTTTCAAGTATTCTTTGGATGTTTTTTGTGTCTTCTACAGTGAAGACAGATACAAAATACCTGTTCAACGCTTCCGTCATTTCCTTGTTTATTATTATTAATTCTCCAGTCTCACCCTCTAAGGGACCAACACTCACTTTAGTTACTCTTTTCCTTTTTAAATACTTGTAGAAACTCTTACTATCTGTTTTTATATTTCTAGCTAGCTTTCTCTCATACTCTAATTTCTCCCTCCTTGGACTGGATTTCCTGCACCCTCTGCTGGGAGCGGTGGCAGGCGGGTAAAATGGCAGCCCGCACATGATGGTGCGATCTTCCTTGCGGTGGCCCACAATAATATGCCGGTCAGGCCTGCGCCCCCCAACCCCCAGTCATGTGGAGGGGGAGGGGGACTCTCTGATGCCAGCACTGGAGTCAGCTGCCTGTGCTCAGGCACTGGCACCATTTTTAAAGGCTGCCAGCTAATTTAAATTTTTAAAGTTATACTGCCCACTATACTGAATAAAAATCTGCTGCCCCTTTCCCACTCCCCAATAATGATAAAATTCATTATTTTCCATCTTCCTCCACCAAAGCACTTACCTTCCACACCTGACCTTTCCCCTCACTGAACTGAACAAAGGTCACCCCATCCCACCATCCCTTACACTAATGTTCTAAATTTGACCCCGTCCCCCAACCTCCGGCACTAAAAATCCTAAGTTTCCACCTTCCCCACTGCGGCAGCTGCTTTCCCCAGACAGGAAAGTGAAGGCATGTGAGTGCCGACCGCCACTCAGAAGATCATGGCCTGAAGGTAAGTTAGGAATCAATTTTATTTAAATATATGCGTTGTGCTAATTTGAATATTTTAATCTGGGTCCTGTCACCCAGAGGTGGGGTGGAGGGGGCGGGGGCACCACAGAACTGTCTTTTTACTATTCTTGCAACCTCTGGCCTTATCTGCTGGTGCACTCTTCAGTTTAAATACACTGTTCCTTCCTGCCACACACTGGTTATCATTACCCATATCGCTACCCTGCCTTGTCCTTTCTCTTTAATTTACATCTCCCCTCATGTGATTACTCCCCCTCCACTATTTAGTTTAAAGTCCTCTCTACTGCCCCAGTTATACGACTCGCCAGAACACTGGTCCCAACACGATTCCGGTGAAGACTGTCCCAACCGTACAGCTCCCACTTTCCCCAGTACTGCTACCAGTGCTCCATGAATTGAAACCCATTTTTCCTACACCACTCTTTGAACCATGCATTCAACTCTCTAATCTTATTTACCCTAAGCCAATTCACTTGTGGCTCAGGTAGTAATCCAGAGATTATTACCTCTGCTTTCTGCTTTTCGGCAACATCATCCGAAAGCACAGTATTGGATTCCACATGAATGCTGATGACACCCAGCTCGACCTCACCACCATCTCTCTTGATTTCTCCACTGTTGCTAAATTATCAGGCTACTTATCTGACATCCAGTACTGGATGAGCAGAAATTTCCTTCAATTAAATATTGGGAAGACTGAAGGCCTTGTTTTTGGTCCCTGCTCCAAACTATGTCCCCAGCTACCAACTCTATCCCTTCTCCTTGGCAACAGTCTCATCTGTTCACAACCTTGTTGTCATGTTTGTTCCCAAGATGAGCTCCCGACTATATATTCGTACCATCACAAAGACACCCTATTTCCACCTCCATAACATCACCTGACTTTGCCCCTACCTCAGCTGCTGCTGAAACTCTCATTCATGCCTTTGTCACTGCTAGACTTGAGTATTCCAATGCATTCCTGGCTGGTCTCCCACATTCAACCCTCTGTAAACTTGAAGTTATCCAAAACTCTGCTGCCCGTGCCCCAACTTGCACCAAATCCTGTTCACCTATCCCCCCTGTGCTTGATGATGTACATTGGCGCCCAGACAAGCAATGATTTGATTTTAAAATTCTCGTCCTTGTTTTCAAATCCCTCCATGGCCTCTGGCCCCACGTACCTCTGCGTATCTGTGCTCATCTAATTCTGGCCTCTTAACCATCCCCAATTTTAATTGCTTCAACATTGGTGTGCCATGCTTTCTGTTGCCTGGGTCCTAAGCACTGGAATTCCCTCCGTACACCTCTCTACCTTTTCTCCTTTGAGACACTTCTTAAAACCTACCTCTTTGACCAAGCTTTTGGTCATTTGACCTAGTATCTCCCTATGTGGCTCGATGTCATATTTTGTTTCACAATGCTCTGTGAATCGCCTTAGGACATTTTGTTACTTTTAAAGAGGCTAGATAAATACAAATTTTTGTTGTTGTTGCCTACAATTCAGAGGCCTGGACTAATGCAGCTGGGAAGTTTAAATTCAATGAATTAAGTAAATTTGGAATAAAAAGCTAGTTTTAGTAATGATGATCATGAAACTACCAGATTGTTGCAAAAACCCATTCGGTTCACTAACCTCTTTTGGGAAGGAAATCTACCATCCTTACCCAGCCAGGCCTGCATGTGTCTCCAAACCCACAGCAATTGAGTTGATTCTTAAATTCCCTTTGAAATGCCCAAGCCACTACGTTGTATCAAATCGCAACAGAAGAGTCAAATAGTAAAACCGGACAGATCACCCTGTATTGACCTAGGCAACGGATATGACAAAGGTACATCCTGCCCAGTCGACCCCGTAAAGTTCTCCTCACTAACATCTAGAGACGTGTACCAAAATTGGGAAAGCTGTTTCACAAACTAGTCAAGCAACAGCCTGACATAGTCATACTCGCCAAATCATACCGTGCATCCAATTTCCCAGACTCCTCCATTAACATCCCAGGGTATGTCTTGTCCCATCTACTGTCCTCCCTCAACTGTGAAGCAGTACTCCTCCAATTTGAACATCACTTGAAAGAAGCACTGAGGATAGCCAGGGCACAGAATGTACTCTGGGTAGGGGACTTCGATGTCCATCACCAAGAGTGGCTTGGTAGCACTATTACTGACTGAGCTGGCCATGTCCTGAAGGACATATTTACCAGACTGGGCTTGCGACAGGTGGTGAGAGAAACAATGAAGGAAAAATCTTCTTGTCCTCACCAATCTACCCATCGCAGATGCATTTGCCCATGACAGTTTTGGTAGGAGTGACAACTGCACAATCCTTTTGGAGACAAAATCCCATCTTCACTTTGAGGACACCCTCCATTGTATTGTGTGGCACTACCACCATGCTAAATGGGATAAATTCTGAAAGATCTAGCAGCTCAAAACTCAGCATTCCTGAGGTACTGCAGATGATCATCAGTGGCAGAATTTATTTATTTAGAGATACAGCACTGAAACAGGCCCTTCGGCCCACCGAGTCTGTGCCGACCCTCAACTACCTATTTACACTAATCCTACATCAATCCCATATTCCTACCACATCCCCACCTTCCCTCAATTCCCCTACCTTTACTAGGGTCAATTTATAATGGCCAATTTAGCTATCAACCTGCAAGTCTTTGGCTGTGGGAGGAAACCGGAGCACCCGGCGAAATCTCACGCAGTCACAGGGAGAACTTGCAAACTCCACACAGGCAGTACCCAGAATTGAACCCAGGTCACTGGAGCTGTGAGGCTGCAGTGCTAACCACTGCACCACTGTGCTGCCACTGTATTGCATCACAATCTGTAACCTCATAGCCTAGCATATCCCTCACTCTGCCATTATCATCAAGCCAGGGGACCAACCCTAGTTTATTGAGGAGTGCAGGAGAGCATGCCAGGAGCAGCACCAGGCATACCTAAAAATGAGGTACCAACCTGGTGACACTACAACACAGGACTACATGCATGCCAAACAACGTAAGTGGCATGCTATAGACGGAGATAAGCAATCACATAACTAACAAATCAGCTCAAAGTTTTGCAGTCTTGCCACATTCAGTTGTAAATGGTGGTGGACAACTAAGCAACTAACTGGAGGAGGAGGTTCCACAAACATCTCTGTCCTCAATGATGAGGGAGCCCAGGATACCATTGCAAAAGACAAAGCTGAAGCATTTGCAACCACCTTCAGCCAGAAGTGCTGATTCATCTTGGCCTCCTCCCGAGGTCCCCCACATCACAGATTGCAGCCTTCAACCAATTTGATTCACTCCATGTGATATCAAAAAATTGCTGAGAGCAGTGGAGACAGAAAAGGCTATGGCCCTGACAACATCCTGGAAGTAGTGCTGAAGGTATGTGCTCCAGAACTAGCCATGACTCCAGCTAAGTTGTCCTACTACAGCTACAACACTGGCATCTATTGAACGATGTAGAAAATTGCCCAGGTATGTCCTGTCCATAAAAAGCAGCCATCAGTCTACTCTCAATCATCAGCTAACTGATGGAAGGGGTTATTGACAGTGCCATCAAGCAGTACTTATTCACCAATAATCTTCTCAATGCTGTTCAGTTTGGGTTCTGCCGGGAGCACTCAGCTCCAGACCTCATTACTTCATTGGTCCAAACATTGACAAAAGAGTTGAATTCCAGACGTGAGGTGAGCGTGACTGCCCTTGACATCAAGTCAGCATTTGGCTGAGTGTGGCATCAAGGATCCTCAATAAAATTAAACTGAATGAGAATCAGGGGAAAAATTCTCCATTGGTTGGAGTCATACCTAGTACTAAGGAAGATGGCTGGGGTTTTTGGAAGCCAATCATCTCAGTCCCAGGACATCGCTGCAGGAGTTCTTCAGGACAGTGTCCTAAACCTAACTATCTTCAGCTACTTCATCAAAGACCTTCCCTCGAACATAAGGTCTGAAGTCAGGATATTCATTGATGGTTGTACAATGTTCAGTTCCTTTTGCAACTCATCAGATACTGAAGCAGTCTGTGCCCATATGCAACAAGACCTGAACAACATTCAGACCTGGGCTGATAAGTGACTAGAAGCATACATGCCACACAAGTGCCAGGCAATGACCATCTTCAACAAGAGAGGATCTAATCATCTCCCCATGACATTGAATGGCAATAAAATTCTAACAGGACTTGACAGTGTAGATGCAGGAAGGATGTTCCCGATGGTGGCGGAGTCCAGAACCAGGGGTCATAATCTAAGGATACGGGGTAAACCTTTCAGGACTGAGATGAGAAGAAGTTTCTTCACCCAGAGAGTGGTGAGCCTGTGGAATTTGTTACCACAGAAAGCAGTTGAGGCCAAAACATTGAATGTTTTCAAAAAGGATTTAGATATAGCTCTTGGGTCTAAAGAGATCAAAGGGTATTGGGCGAAAGCCAGAACGGGCTACTGAGTTGGATGATCAGCCATAATTATAATGAATGGTGGAGCAGACTCGAAGGGCCAAATGGCCTACTCCTGCTCCTATTTTCTATGTTTCTATGACCATTGCTGAATCTCCCACATCAACATCATGGGGGTTACCATTGACTAGAAATTTAACTGGAGCAGCCATATAAATCCAGTGTTTATATGCGTTTATACGTGTCTGTAAAGTGTCTGTGTGCCCAGAATTAACTAAGTTGTGATTTGTAACCAATAAATGATGTTTCAGGCATGACTTGTCATATGGTATCTTGGTGATTTGTTAACAACGATTTAATTCACTCACTCAGCAGCTTGAGAGGAACCAGACTGAAGTTGAAATGACATATGAAGTTGGAGCTGGAGGGGGCCATTTGGCTACAAGAATGGGTCAGAGGCTGGGAATTCTGTGATGAGTAACTCACCTCCTGACTTCCCAAGGCCTGTCCAGCATCTACAAGGCACAAATCAGGAGTGTGATGGAAAACTCCTCATTTGCCTGGATGGGTGCAGCTCCAGCAACACTCAAGAAGCTTGACACCATCCAGGACAAAGCAACCCACTTGATTGGCATCCATTACCTTAAACATTCACTTCCTCCACCACCAGTGCACAGTGGCAGCAGTGTGTAGTACCTCTGCACTGCAGCAACTTGTCAATGCTCCTTCAACAGCACCTTCCAAACCACCACCCATAAGAACAAGGGCAGCAGGCATATGGGAACACCACCACCTGCAAGATCCCCCCTCCAAGTCCCACATCATCCTGATTTGGAAATATATCACTGTTCTTTCACTGTCGCTGGATCAAAATCCAGGAACTCTCTCCCTTCATTGCACTGTGGGTGTACCAACACCACATGGGGTGGCTGAGTGGCGCAGTGGTTAGCACCTCAGCCTCACAGCTCCAGCAACCTGGGTTCAATTCTGGGTACTGCCTGTGCGGAGTTTGCAAGTTCTCCCTGTGACCATGTGGGTTTTTGCCGGGTGCTCCGGTTTCCTCCCACAGCCAAAGACTTGCAGGTTGATAGATAAATTGGCTATTATAAATTGCCCCTCGTAAAGGTAGGAGGTAGGGATATGGGATGAGCGTAAATGGGTGGTTGATGGTCGGCACAGACTCTGTGGGCTGAAGGGCCTGTTTCAGTGCTGTATCTCTAAATAAATGAACATGGACTGCAGATGTTGAAGAAGACACCTCACCACCACTTTCTCAAGAGCATTTAGGAATTTGTGATAAATGCTGTCCTTGCCAGCGTCACCCACATCCCATGAACAAATAAAATCCTAATTTGTTTGCAATTTCTCAATATTGGGTGTTAGGCAGTTCCCCCTGCATTGTTTCCTTACCTTGTTCGTAGTGAGCTGGACTCCAGCCTGGTGCTTAGGCCTACTTTCCTTCCCCTCCGCTGGTTTCATATCCATATTAACAGTAGTTAAGCCTATGGCCTACCACCTCAGGCCTTGTACCCCTGACTTTGTGGTCTGATCCCACGGTCCTTATCCCACCAACTCCTCCATCCTTTCTTTCCCTCAGGATTATACTCTGAGTGACCAATCTTCACCAAATACTTGACAACCACTTATTGTGATCATATACAATACAGATATATAATTACTGCTTTTTAGAAAACTGAACTACTCTTTTAACTTACCTTTCATGTTGGCATGGGTGTCAGAACAGAATCTGCCATGTGCAATTGTTCATGGGGATGAAAAAAAACAGCATTTTCTCCAACTCACAGTAAGATCCCCTAAAATTGAAATATATTTCTTCATTATCCACCTTCTCCCCTCTTAAATTTCACCTCAATCCCCTCACCAGTAAATGGTTATCTGCCTAAATCAAACTGACTTTGGCAGTTAATCACTAGTTCTATCACTTCTGACTAACCAGACATTTGAATAGAATATTTTTAAGTTAACTGTCAATGCAGCACCCACGTGGGCTTCCATTTAATGACTTCATGGGATGAACTCTGTGCCTAGACCCACCTGGACCCAAGTGAGTATGAGTTGTATACCATAATTATATTTAAATAGTAATTAAGGTAAAACCACTGCTCTCTGGATATATGACAGTAAGCTAGTACTCATTTTAAAAAATCTATTGCATTCCTTCAATATCATTTACTAAGCTTTATGCAATTATTGCAGAATAGTTGTTTCTGTGCTTTGAATACTATATAGTTATATTTTATCACATAAAAATAAGATTTTTAAAAACTGAAATATTTACAAAGACTGGCAGAAAAGACAAAAGTACAGCAAATTACAAGTGTTCTTTTATTGTTACAGAAGGACAGGTCAACAATAGTGCTACACAATTCATGCTTTTCATATTACATTTTAATTAAAGTTCATAAATAGAAATAATATGCTCTTTGATTGGCTGTGTAGATTTTAACTTTAGGCAATACTTGTCAGTTGACTTCTAAAGAACCCTGCAGACAGCAGGGTGGATTTTATTTCTGTGATATGTGTGTGTGTCATTCTTAGTGTATTTGGTATGTGGATGTGTAGATTACTCTGCACAATGCTTTGGCTTGGAAACCATCACATGAATGCTCACCGTGACTGTCCTTTCCTATACGCCCAGTTGTGGCCAGATTGACACATATTCTGACAGGCTAGCACAGGCCTGTCTAGGTGTTGTGGCAGGACAATACGTAGCCAGGAGGGTGTTATGAGAAATTAGCAATAGTGAGGGGAGGGGGGTTCGGGGGGTGCAAGGTGCTTTTGTGGGTGTACAGTACTTAGAAAAGTGATTTTCTGGCAGTATACTGTAATTTTTTGAATATAATGCGAATTTGTCCCCCTAAAAATTGATCTAGATGTTAGGGTATGTATTATAGATGAGTTTTTTGCAGCCATTATGTGGGCCTCAGGGGCAATGAAGTCAATTCTGTTTGTGATTGACTATCTTTCCTTAACAAAGGTTTGGGTCCTTTTATTTGCCCACAGAGGAACTCAGGCCAGATCTCAGTTTTCCTGCCTGCAATGATATAAGAGCAGAAGGATGGAAATTCTGACAAGGAAACAGGAAGGCTGCAAAAGAAAATTGCTGCCTGCAAGAGGGTTAAACAGTGCATCCTGTAGTGTTTCTTTCATGATCAGCTTGGTGATGGTTCTCCTCTGAGGCAAACCATCTGGGGCTTGCAAGGCTTTAATCCACCAAAGGGTTCAACTGGCATCATTAGCAGTAGGATATCATCCAAAACCTTTTATGGGATGAATATTTTGATACTCATTTTTGTATGTATCTTAGTTGGTGTATTATATAATGAAACATGTAAGAGGCAGGCATTGCAGGAATCCTCCAGGAGTGTGACACTCCATCACTTGCAACTGGCCTGTCACACTCCTGGGAATAATAACACCTTGATGGCAGTTTTGCGAAAGTCTAGGTGCGCATTATACATGGTGATAAGGCAATTTTGACTTCATGAAAGTCTAGATGCACATTATATTTGGGGGGGTGTTATATTTGGAAAATTATGGTAGTACACAGAAAAGTGAGATTTGTGGCAGGAGAGTGCATAGCTAAGAGAATGTTGTTGCACTTGCCATGTAGGTGTAATGCCACTATGCAAGAAATCTTTGTACGGAAAAATGTCACAATCTTCTTGACGGTCATCTCAAGTTAGAGTTTCAGAACTTTACAGCTTGACCCTGTACTCAGTTTCATCCCCAATGTGTGCTTCATAACTGAGTCTGCTGTCTTCCACTCAGCAACATTGTCTGCCTCCTTCCCTACCTCACTACCACCACCGCTTGAAACCATAATTCACACCGTCATTACCTTGAGGCTTGGCTTCTTTAATGCTTGGCCTGCCTCCCGCCTTAACTATCCACAGGTTTAAACTCATCCAAGATATCACAGCCCAAAGCTCTGCTTGCTTGATGTGCCCCAATGAGTTGACTGCAAATTTCTCAAAAATTTCACAAAAATTGCTCCATTGGCTCACTATACTCTACTTACTGTTCTTCTCCTGTTTTACATTCCTGGATTCAACATCTTCTCTCACACTAGGCTCCTTGTCCTTTGCTCCACTTTAGGTGGGCACTCCTTTAGATGTTATGTTTCAGCCCTCAGAATTTCCCTGCCAGTTTCCTCTGCACTGTTCATTTTCTGTTTTTAAAAATCTCTTCAGAACCTTTCACTTTGAATATACCTTTGGTGTCCCACTCTAATGTCTTCAATTCCCCCTTTCACCATTCTGCTCAGTGTCCATTGTTTATTGCCCTGATTGTAAAGCATTTTGAGACACCTTTCTGCATCTGAGGCAAGCTACACAAAGAGGTTGGTAAAATTGTGTACATGAACAATTCACCAAACCTGGAAAGAATAGTAGTCAAATCCCTTTGGAAAAAGGCCCCAAAAGCTTTATTAATTTTTTTTTACCTGAGAATCAGAATGATCAAGGTGGGTCGCTGCCTCCACAAAACAACATTTATTTATTTATAGATACAGCACTGAAACAGGCCCTTCGGCCCACCGAGTCTGTGCCGACCAACAACCACCCATTTATACTAATCCTACATTATTCCCATATTCCCTACCACATCCCCACCATTCTCCTACCACCTACCTACACTAGGGGCAATTTACAATGGCCAATTTACCTATCAACCTGCAAGTCTTTGGCTGTGGGAGGAAACCGGAGCACCCGGCGGAAACCCACGCGGTCACAGGGAGAACTAGCAAGCTCCGCACAGGCAGTACCCAGAATTGAACCAGTCGGCTATCGCCTCTCCCTCCTTCTGGGACTGATCTATGGGCTTTGGCATGGGACAAAAATTGTTAGGCCCAGACCAGTGAGCTGCATCGGGGTGCATGTGGCATTTGCAGCTCACACGAATTGTAATGATGATTCCCGAGGATGAATTTAGTTCAGTCCTCAGGCCTCTCTGTTCAGGCAGATTGTTGCTGCGAGCTGCTAGAATTGTGCCCATTTTAGGGTACTGATGAATTTAGGCCCTGTGCACATAAATGTTGGTATGATAGTTTCAATCTTTAACTTTGATAGTATCAAGTAAGATAGCATATGTTCTGTGTGTTGTTCTGGTCTGGATTATTTATGCTAATTGCTGCTTGTGTAAAGCAATCTTTATATTCAGACATATGCGAATGAGCTTTGCAGAAAATTTGGACAAGGATTTCTGTCTCTAAGCTTGTGCAGCAGCTGACATACATTTTAGTGCGATTTCTGCATAGGAATGCTGCAGGAAATTCAAGCTGTTCATCCCATTGGTGTGGGCTGGATTCAA
Organism: Heterodontus francisci; assembly: GCF_036365525.1. NCBI lineage: Eukaryota > Metazoa > Chordata > Chondrichthyes > Heterodontiformes > Heterodontidae > Heterodontus > Heterodontus francisci. Next base: position 78,269,573 of record NC_090382.1, on the reverse strand, counting down.
ATTGAATCCTAGTCATACAAGGATATCGTGGTCACAGACTGTGACCCTTGATTCCTTACATCTCATTGCACTGTCAAATCTCCTCCTAATGGATTCAGTTTTTTAAAAATTCATTCATGGGATGTGGGCGTCACTGGCTATGCCAGCATTTATTGCCCATCCCTAATTGCCCTTGAGAAGGTGGTGGTGAGCTGCCTTCTTGAACCACTGCAGTCCATTTGGGGTAGGTAGACACACAGTGCTGTTAGGAAGGGAGTTCCAGGATTTTGACCCAGCGACAATGAAGGAACGGCGAAATAGTTCCAAGTCAGGATGATGTGTGACTTGGAGGGGAACTTGCAGGTGGTGGTGTTCCCATGTATTTGCTGCCCTTGTCCGTCTAGTTGGTAGAGGTCGCGGGTTTGGAAGGTGCTGTCTAAGGAGCCTTGGTGCATTGCTGCAGTGCCTCTTGTAGATGGTACACACTGCTGCCACTGTGCATTGGTGGTTGAGGGAGTGAATGTTTGTAGATGGGGTGCCAATCAAGCGGGCTGCTTTGTCGAGCTTCTTGAGTGTTGTTGGAGCTGCACTCATCCAGGCAAGTGGAGAGTATTCCATCACACTCCTGACTTGTGCCTTGTAGATGGTGGACAGGCTTTGGGGAGTCAGGAGGTGAGTTACTCGCCTCAGGATTCCTAGCCTCTGACCTGCTCTTGTAGCCATGGTATTTATATGGCTACTCCAGTTCAGTTTCTGGTCAATGGTAGCTCCTGGGATGATGATAGTGGGGGATTCAGCAATGGTAATGCCATTGAATGTCAAGGGGAGATGGTTATATTCTCTCTTGTTGGAGATGGTGATTGCCTGGCACTTGTGTGGCGCGAATGTTACTTGCCACTTATCAGCCCAAGTCTGGATATTGTCCAGGTCTTGCTGCATTTCTACACGGACTGCTTCAGTATCTGAGGAGTCACGAATGGTGCTGAACATTGTGCAATCATCAGCAAACATCCCCACTTCTGACCTTATTATTGAAGGAAGGTCATTGATGAAGCAACTGAAGATGGTTGGGCCTAGGACACTACCCTGAGGAACTCCTGCAGTGATGTCCTGGAGCTCAGATGATTGACCTCCAACAACCACAACCATCTTCCTTTGTGCTAGGTATGACTCCAGCCAGTGGAGGGTTTTCCCCCTGATTCCCATTGACCTCAGTTTTGCTAGGGCTCCTTGATGCCATACTCGGTCAAATGCTGCCTTGATGTCAAGGGCAGTCACTCTCAACTCACCTCTTGAATTCAGCTCTTTTGTCCATGTTTGAACCAAGGCTGTAATGAGGTCAGGAGCTGAGTGGCCCTGGCGGAACACAAACTGAGCGTCACTGAGCAGGTTATTGCTAAGCAAGTGCCGCTTGATGGCACTGTTGATGACACCTTCCATCACTTTACTGATGATTGAGAGTAGGCTGATGGGGCGGTAATTGGCCGGGTTGGACTTGTCCTGCTTTTTGTGTACAGGACATACCTGGGCAATTTTCCACATTGCAGGGTAGATGCCAGTGTTGTAGCTGTATTGGAACAGCTTGGCTAGGGGTGTGGCAAGTTCTGGAGCACAGGTCTTCAGTACTATTGCTGGAATATTGTCAGGGCCCATAGCTTTTGCAGTATCCAGTGCCTTCAGTTGTTTCTTGATATCACGCGGAGTGAATCGAATTGGCTGAAGTCTGGCATCTGTGATGCTGGGGACTTCAGGAGGAGGCCAAGATGGATCATCAACTCGGCACTTCTGGCTGAAGATTGTTGCAAATGCTTCAGCCTTACCTTTCGCACTGATGTGCTGGGCTCCCCCATCATTGAGGATGGGGATATTTGTGGAGCCACCTCCTCCAGTTAGTTGTTTAATTGTCCACCACCATTCATGGCTGGATGTGGCAGGACTGCAGAGCTTAGATCTGATCCGTTGGTTATGGGATCGCTTAGCTCTGTCTATCGCATACTGCTTACGCAGTTTAGCATGCAAGTAGTCCTGGGTTGTAGCTTCACCAGGTTGACAGCTCATTTTGAGGTATGTCTGGTGCTGCTCCTGGCATGCCCTCCTGCACTCTTCATTGAACCAGGGTTGGTCTCCTGACTTGATGGTAATGGTAGAGTGAGGGATATGCCGGCCCATGAGGTTACAGATTGTGGATGAGTACAATTCTGCTGCTGCTGATGGCCCACAGCACCTCATGGATGCCCAGTTTTGCATTGTTCGAAATCTATCCCATTTAGAACGGTGATAGTGCCACACAACACGATGGACGTTATCCTTAATGTGAAGGCGGGACTTCGTCTCCACAAGTACTGTGCGGTGGTCACTCATACTGTCATGGACCGATGCATCTGCGGCAGGCAGATTGGTGAGGACAAGGTCAAGTATGTTTTTCCCTCGTGTTGGTTCCCCCACCACCTGCCGCAGTCTAGCAGCTATGTCCTTTAGGACTCGGCCAGCTCGGTCGGTAGTGGTGCTACCGAGCCACTCTTGGTGATGGTCATTGAGGTCCCCCACCCAGAGTGCATTTTGTGCCCTTGCCACCCTCAGTGCTTCCTCCAAGTGGTGTTCAACATGGAGGAGAACTGAGTCATCTGCTGAGGGAGGGTGATAGGTGGTAATCAGTAGGAGGTTACCTTGCCCATGTTTGACCTGATGCCATGAGACTTCATGGGGTCCGGAGTCGATGTTGAGGACTCCCAGGGCAACTCCCTCCCTACTGTATACCACTGTGCCACCACCTCTGCTGGGTCTGTCCTGCCGGTGGGACAGGACATACCCAGGGATGGTGATGGCAGTGTCTGGAACATTGTCTGTAAGGTATGATTCCATGAGTATGACTATGTCAGGCTGTTACTTGACTAGTCTGTGGGACAGCTCTCCCAACTTTGGCACAAGCCCCCAGATGTTAGTAAGCAGGACTTTGCAGGGTCGACAGGGCTGGGTTTGCCGTTGTCCTTTCCGGTGCGTAGGTCGATGCCAGGTGGTCCGTCTGGTTTCATTCCTTTTTATAGACTTATAGTGAACTTCATTTTCAATGAATACTTCAATTTATTCTCTGTAAAATTCCATTCTGAGAACTGGTTGATCCTATCTAATTGAAGGATTTTAATATTTATTTCTGAGAAACCAGAAATCACTTTCAGAGAGCAGCAATCTGACAGTAACCTTGCAGATTGAGTCCTGATGATATCATCCAACAGGAGACGTTATGATATAGCGAGTCAGCACACAGTATTTCAACCTCTAAGTCTTGAGTTCAGATCCAGACAAGACCAATATGTTGGAATCACCTTCGTCTTTGGTGACTGTAAGGGTCCTATATGCAATGAGTTGGGTATTCTTAACCCATTCTCTATGGCACAACAGAATGGGAAGACAGTGGTGGGTAGGCATCTCTATCCTCTGCATGTTCTACTCTGCCATCACACCATTTTTGCAGCCAACTGTAACTTGTAAAGAAAGGCTGGTTGTTACACGCCAACAATAGTGAATGATTCTCTGTTCCAGCAATGTTCCTAGCTGCTTTGTTGAAATGGAGAACAGAATATATTTTGTTTTAATTCCTAGACCAGATGGTCAAAGAATCATAGAATAGTATGGTACAGAAGGAAGCAATTCAGTCTATCAAGTCTGTGCTAGCTCTTTTAAAGAACCATCAAGTTAGTCCCACTCCCAGATCTTCCCTAAATCCATGCAATATTTTCTCCTTCAAGTACTTATCCAATTCCCTTTTGAAAGCTCCTATTCAATTTGTTTCCACCACCCTATCAGGCAGTGCATTTCAAATCCTAACCATTTGCTGCATAAAAATCTCTATTCTCAACTCACCTCTGGTTCTTATGCCACTTGCCTTAAATTTATGCCCTCTAGTTATTCCCTTTGAGCCATTGGAAACAGTTTCTCTTTATTTTCTCTATTGAAACCCTTGATGATTTTAAACAGCTCTATCAAATCTTACTTCAACTTCTTCAGTCTATCCATGTACTGTAATTTCTCATCCCTGGAACCATTTTAGTAAATCTCTGCTGTACCCTCTCCAAAATGATTACATCCTTTCTAAAGTGTAGTGCCCAGAATTGGACACAATGCTGCAGCTGGTGCTGAGCTATTGGTTTATATAGGTTTAGCATAACAGGGGAGGTGGCGGTGTAGTGATAATGTCACTGGACTAGTAATCCAGAGCCCAGGTTAATGCTCTGCAGGCATGGGTTCGAATCCCACCACAGCAGATGGTGAAATTTGAATTCAATTTATAAATCTGGAATTAAAAGCTAGTCCAGTGGTGACCATGAAACCATTGTTGATTGTTGTAAAAACGCATCTGGTTCACTAATGTCCTTTAGGGAAAGAAATCTGCCATCTTTACCTGATCTGGTCTACATGTGATTCCAGACCCACAGCAATGTGATTGACTCTGAAATGGCCTAGTCAGTTCACAGACAATTAGAGATGGGCAATAAATGCTGGCCTAGTCAGCGACGCCAACATCCCACAAACAAATAAAAAAACAAGCCCAGGGTCCCATGTGCTTTATTCACTGCTTTGTTAACTTCTCCTTCCACCCTCAAAGATTTGTGCACAAACACCCCAGCTCTCTCTGTTCTTGCACCCTCTTTAAAATAAAAAAAACTAATGTTACAGACAGGTGGCAAGGGTATGGGTGGTTCCCACTGTTCACCTCTCAATTGATTTCAATCGTGTTTTGTTTAAAATGATGATTTAGCTCCTGAGTGTTTTACTTGCCAAACAGACAGTGACAGGTTTTTTTGTAGATTTAGAACAGAAAATTAACTATTTATTGAACAACATTCACTCCCAGAAATGTTTGTAACATCATTCGGCAGGTATTCACTCTCACATGCACTCTCAAGAGAAGATAGATAGAAGATAAAGAGTAAGAGTTCAAGCTGTGGTAGGTGTTCATGGTTTACAGTAAACCTGTTGAATCTTCTAAGTAGGACAGTCTCTTTTAAAGGTGCAGGCCTGGGTGTTTGTAGTCTTGAACTTGTTGTAGATTTTGGTGGTTATGATTTCAGACTGGAGGTAGTGGTCACATTCAGTTCTCTGCTGAACCAAGTTGAAGTGTAGAATTAGCAGCAGGGCTTCTTCTTGTTTAGGCTGGATCTTTCCACAGCCCCTTACTGGGATGCTTTTCTGAAATGTATCTGTGATCTCTCCTCTCTCCAGAGGATTACCTTTTAAGGTCACATTTCATCATATTAGCATTTCTGGTTCCTAACACATGGACCTCTCCCCTAGTGTGACTACACAATAGACCAGGATGTAGAATTTGTGGCCATCATTAATGTCTGACTGAGTATCATTCTGTTATGATGTATCTAATTCCTACCTTCTTTGCCTCAGAAGAAATGCATTCAATCTGAATGGATGGTTTCAGGATGGGTATAATCAGCACCTCTTAGTCTGGAATGTATCCTTTTGTCCTTTTGAGACAGTAAAGCAGTGTTTGAATACATAGGTCAGGTCACCAGACCTTTGGTGGCTATTTTGAAGCACATTGTCCACTTTTTTTACAGGAGAAGTCAATTTTATAGATTCCACATTGAATAATGCTCATATCTTAGAAGTAGCAATATGGTATGTCTTTACTGGGCATGACACAAGTTATATGAGGAACATTCAGCTACAGATAACCAAACATTATTCTAATGAGCCACAACACTTTTCAAATATGATATCCTAGGACATACCTTTATTTTAAAATAAAATGTCCCTGATAGTTCAATGACTTAATCCCGTGAGTAGCTGAGCCACATGGAGCAGGATGCTTCCCAGTTGAATCCTCAGTCTGTGCTGAGTTGTTTTCTCTCAACTGGGAAAATGGTTGTAGCATAATTGGCCTCAGCATTGGTGGGGTAAAGAGGAAAAAAATTGGCCCAGGTTTCCTCTTATGATTGCTTTCTAATAATGCCCATTTCAAGTGCATGTGTCTGGATTTTGGGCTTGGCAGTGACACTTCAGTGATTAAATAGCTTGCCACCAATCACTGTCAAGATTTGCACCTGAATATAGGTAAAAGCCATCAGGAGGGGAGAGGAGAAAATTGGCAAGAAAAAATACACATTTATATTGAATATCTGCCAAATAAGAAGCAAACTCATCGTGTCTGCAATTTTCCATCAAGTTTCACATCAATTACAGAGCAATGAACACATTGTACTGAAAGTTTAATTGCTACTGCAATCAAATTAGAAACACAGAACTCACTGAAATGTAGAGAAACACCTGTTAAGGGGTCTGGCAGGTGTGAAAGTGCAGCTGATTCAGCTATTCATTCTGTTCCTTCGGTGTCTGCTGTTGGGTGGTTTGCTATTGAATGTTCATTTGAAACAAAATCTTATTTTCCCACTGGTCCGCAAAACAAACCACAAGAGGCTTTCAGGTGCACTGCAAAGCAAGCCTCACCCATTCTGCAAGATGGATCTCTTATACTTCAACATGTTAAAGACGTTAAAAAGTCAAAGGCAAAAAGGGAGAGAATCATAATACAGTGAAAGAGACAAATAACAGAGCACAAAATGCAGGTGGCCATCATCATTCTAGATCTCTATGTTGTTGCATTCTGTGCTTTTACAAAGCAATGCCCTTGGTCCATAGTCAACAAGCATTTAGCAGTTAGATACACAGCCAACACAGATAGAGAAAGAGGAAAGGTAAAACAAAAGAGGGAAGTAAAGAGTAAGGCAAAGAGAAAGAAAGAGTCAGAGAGAACCTTGATCAGGAAGAAGAGAGATTAAATGAAAGGAAAACACACACACACGTCATAGCTACAAATGTTTATTCAAATTATTGAAAAAGGTTGTAAGTTTGTGACTAATTTGTGCACAATATAAATTTATTCTGGATAACATCAGAAATTATAAAATAATTATACACCTTCATTAATAAACAGTTGAGTGTTCTTTTGGTCTGCATACATAAAATTGTAAAACTACTCCAGTAGACTACTTGGGACAGTTTTATGTTTTAATTTTGGTTCTGCTTTGGTTGCAGTTATGATGTTATCTCTCACACTTGTAGCCAAAAGCCAAGCCAATGATGATTTGGCTGCAGTTCGGATACACAGTTTGCATTTGTGTGCAGTTGAAACCTTCTGTAGGAAAGCAAAGTAAGTAATCCTGCATGACTGTTTACTATAATCATTGTACTGGCACTATCTAATGTCTCTTTAGTTTTGTAAAATTAATACCTTGAATATTTGAGTTCTGGTGGATGGGAATTTTTTTGTCTTGAGTTGAGATAACCTTTAAAAAAACATAATGTAACTTTGAAAGTTCAGTAGTGAACTCCTGAGCATAAGCCAAATGTACTGATCAAATACCTCTGTGCTTTGAATGGGTCATCTGAAAGGATGTAGTGTTTCATTACCAGGTATGATTGCTGATTTAACATAGAAATTAGTCTGGTCCTAATTCTGGGCCCAGACTGGATGCTATGCCGGCACTGTGTACCCCTACTTGGAAGCCCAAAACTGGTCCAAAATTGGGCCTCATTAACATTTTGTGCACTTGCTGGTGACATCTGTCACATCTCTGCAAGTGGCTCATACATTGCAGATGCCAAAGTCAGGCAATTTGCCTTCCTGGTGTTGGTCTGAAGTTATGCACCTGGAGTGAGGTTGGAAAAATGGTGGGGGGGGGGGTGGTGTTGGGGAGGGATTGCAATGATTGTGGAAGTGGGGGGAGAACTCCTACTCCACCTGGTTCCACAGGTAGATTTGTTTTTATAGCTGTTCTGGAACAGCTGGCATTTTGGGCACTCATTATCAGTATCAGGATCAGGCACATAATGATAGCATAATGCCCTTCTATTTTGCCCATAAAATGTGCCTTAATGCCCATGTCAAAGCATCTCCTTTGTCATTGTGACATTCCGTTGACAGCCATTCTAAGCCCTTTTGAGTGAGGTTAACAATTTAGCTCCAAACAATGCCAAATTAAGGGCATGTTTGTGCTTTGAAGCTACACAAACTAGGAGCTAAGTTGATGCTGTCCAAATTGATTTCAGCTTGGACCATTATGGCCTTATTGTATTGATTTAACACTGTGTATAAATTCAACCATATGCAGCGCGGACATAAGTGACTTTGTGACAATGCTGTGACCGTGCAACTAGTGGATAAATCCCAATTCTACTTATATAGTCAGTAAAATGAATAGGTGGCAGGTGAGGCTGCAATTGTAAATGACTGTGGTGGGTGGACTCCCTGCTCTTTTTAAAGTAGTGTTATGGGATTTTTATGTCACCTGAGAGAACAGACAGGGCATTAGTTATTTTGTCTCATCTGAAAGACAGCATCTCTGAAAATGAAGTACTCCCTCAGTGCAGCACTGAAATGTCAGCTTACATTATGTGCTCTCAAGTCTCTGGAGTGGGGCTTGAATCTACTACCTTCTGCCACAGAAGGATTGTGCAACCATTGAACTGAACCTGACACTAAACAAATGCAATTTCCATAAGGACCTGGGTTCAGATTACCCAAAATTTATAGCATTTTTGACCATTATAGCTAGCTGAGAGAGAAGAATTTAATTGAACAGTCTGGTCTGGATTTAAACTAAAGTCTTAGTAGGTCAATGGATTGCAAGATTTCACTCTTTTTTTAAATCTTGGTAAGGGATTGATCATGACAACCAAATGCTGTGGCAGTAATACTGGTTTCACCAGAAAATTGAAGGGGGTGTGGGGCGAGTGCAAGATCAAACTCTGTAAGCTGGTAAAGAAGGTGAAATGCTGCACTGCCCAATCTTTTTGAGGCCAGCAAGGATTCATGATGCAAATGCAATAGGTACAAACTTGTCCTGCACCCTCTGACACAGCACACAGCAATACTATGATCCGTGGCACCGACTTCAAGGTGGAAAGGTTGGTTAGGGTTAGGGGTGACGAGGCAGGTTGACTGCAGAACAGCTTCTTTCAGCCATTGAATGGTCTTGGCATGTTGGTCTGTCCACGAGGAGCAAATGTCGTTCTTGTCCCCCTTCAGCAGATCATAAAGTGATTTAGCAAGCTCACTGAATCCTGGATTGAAGTTCCGTTAGTATCCAACCAGTCCTAAAAAAGGAACAGAGCGTTGTCTTGGAGACAGGTAATGGGGGTCACTGAATGATTTCTACCTTAAGTTTGTCCAGCTGGCAAAATGGAACCCTTGAGGAATGTGACCTGTTCCTTTAAAAGTTGGGCCTTATGCAGGTTAATCTTCAGGCCAGTGCATTTCAACGTGACCAAAAATTCATCCAAAGTGACAGGTCTTCCTCAATGGTTGTGGTGGATAGCAACAAGTCATTGGCATACTGGAGTAGCAGTCTGGTCTAGAAAATTATTTAAGGGCCTGGGCCATCTACTTGTGGAAGATGGTCAGAGCATTATGGAACCCTTGGGGCAGACATGTCCACATATTGCTCTAATCCACAAAGGTAAATGTGAACTTATACTGGTCTTCCTTCCTAACTGGTATACTCCAGAACCTGTTGGAGATACTGAGGGTGGAGAATACTTTGATCCAGTTGGTAGCTGGGACAACAGGATTGGCATCTCATGGACAACTGGTAAGCAAGCGTTGTCACAGAGTTAAATTTGCGATAGTCAATTGTCAACCTCCAACTACCGTTGGGTTTCTTTACAGGTCAAATGGGCGAATTAGTAGTGAAAGTGCCAGATCTAACAACACCCTGCTGTATCAAGGACGATATTGTATCCCTAACAACTTTCCTTTGGAATGGGGTATTGCTTGCGAAGGGATGGGGAGGCCCATTAATTTTTTTTTATTTCCAATATATACTTTATTCATAAAATCTGTAAAAAGTACATGACAAAACAGTTCTAAACAGCACCAAGTCAAAAATTACAAACAGTGCAAAGGAGGTCAGTTTCCTTCAATGCACGAGTGAGTTGCCTCACAACTCTTCCATTTCATTTTGCATGCCATATACATTTTACAGCAAACAAAAATTTTCCCGATACAGTTCGAGGGGTTTTCCATGGATCCAGCCCCTCTGTTCAGCCTGGTGGGGGGAAACCTTACACAGTGGTCTTTCCCCATTGAGTCTTTTCTGCGGCTGCCCCAAGCTTTAGTGCGTCCCTCAGCAGGTAGGCCCATTAATGGCCTCTTTCCCAATCATTTGTCCACAATCATGTTTACTGGTAACAAACACAAAGGCGTACTTCTGGACTAACCGTGCCACCTTAAGGTCCTTGTGACTGTGTGCGTCATAGATGGATTGCTTCTTAACCACAAAGACTGAGTGCACATCAAATATTTTTGCAATTGGCTCCTGTCTGCCTAACCATAAACAATCATTGTTGTAATTAATCACTGCCCTGCATTGGTTCAAAATATTTGTTCCCAGGATCCCTCTCCCATCTGGAGTAGTCATAAAAGCCATGGAAGGAACCCTCCATATCCAACCTCCCGTCTGCTACCGCAAGGGCCCTCCTACAATGGCTGAGGTTATCCCATTCCCATCAAATTTTGTAAATGTTAAGCATCCCCTTCTAACCGCAGCATGGCTTTCAGGATGTAGGGTATATATGATGGTAACGGCTGATCCCGTGTCCACTCACATAACCTGCTATGGCCCCCTTCTAAGACAACAGGGATCACAGGCCCTCTATGGCCATCACGTCAGAACCCCTCTACTGACCTTTCTGAGAGGATCGGCCCCCTTCATTGAACGTTCAGACCAGTCGACCCCTCCAGGGGTGGGATGATGGGGCGGCTTGAAATACGCCACACACGGGCCGTGCCATCCAACTTTCGCCCTTGCCATACCTTTTGGCATCAGTGTGATCAGCTAATCCCATATTTGTTTCACATTTGACTGTCGGGGTGTGGGTCTGGCTGATTGTCTCGGTGACAGCAGTCCCTTGGGTGGGGGGTGAATGACATCCCCTAGCCATATACTCCACCTTGCCACAGATATAGCCAGATCCCACGTACCACTGCCTCTTCCACCCAGTCCCTCTACAGCGGTTACCTTCTTTTGGTGGGGACAAGCCCTTTTTTTGGTTTTCTATTTTAAGGTGGGTTTTGTTTTTACCATCTCATATGCCCACGGGGTGTTTTGCAGCATTTCAGTCCATAGCATGTCTTTAAGGGTTGTTTTCCCTGGGCTGTTTTTAGCAATGGTTGGAGTTGGGCCAAACATTTGTTTGTAGACCTCATGGTCACAACTGTTGCTGTCCAGAGGTGGCCTGTCAACATTCATACAGGTTGTATAGTCGGTTCCCAAATGTGGCGGGCGGTGGCAGGGCGGGGTGGGGGGGGTGCGGGGGTGGGGTGCGGAACCGAAGACTACTCGAAAACATCTGATTTAAATTACATATGCCTATGTCTTTTTTTTTATTTCCAAAATATACTTTATTCATAAAAATCTGTAAAAAATACATGACAAAACAGTTCTAAACAGCACCAAGTCAAAAATTACCAGCAGTGCAAAGGAGGTCAGTTTCCTTCAATACAATCATGCGTTGCAACACAACCCTTCCATTTCATTTGTCATGCCATATACATTTTTACATTTTACAGCAAACGAGAATTTTCCCGATACAGTTCAAGGGGTTTCCCATGGATCCAGCCCCTCCGTTCAGCTTGGTGGGGGGACCTTACACAGTGGTCTTTCCCCATTGAGACTTTGCTGCGGCTGCCCCAAGCTTTAGTACATCCCTCACCATGTACTCCTGGACCTTGGAATGTACCAGTCTGCAACATTTGGTCATGGACAACTCTTTGCGCTGGAAGAACAGCAAGTTCCAGGCAGACCAAAGGGCATCTTTCACCGAACTGATAGTCCTCCAGCAGCAGTTGATGTTTATCTCGGTGTGTGTCCCTGGGAACGATCCGTAGAGCACAGACTCCTGTGTTACAGAGCTGCTTGGGATGAACCTCGACAAAAACCACTGCATTTCTTTCCACACCTGCTTTGCAAAGACACACTCCAGAAGGAGGTGGGCAACCGTCTCTTCCCCATCACAGCCACCGCGAGGGCATTGTGCGGAGGGGGTGAGACTTTGGGCGTGCAGGAAGCATCTGACTTCTCTTCTCACCACCAGCCAAGCTACATCTTGGTGCTTGTTTGAAAGTTCTGGTGATGAGGCATTCCGCCAAATGACTTTGGCGGTCTGCTCGGGGAACCATCTGACAGGATCCACCGTCTCCTTTTCCCGTAGGGCCTTGAGGACATTCCGTGCAGACCACTGCCTGATGGATCGGTGGTCAAAGGTGTTTTTCCGCAGAAACTGCTGCATGAAGGATAGGTGGTGCGGCACAGTCCAACTGGATGGAACGTTCCGCGGCAATGTGACCAGGCCCATCCTTCGCAACACCAGGGACAGATAGAACCTCAGCACGTAGTGACACTTGGAGTTTGCATACTGGAGGTCTACACACAGCTTGATGAAGCCACACACGAAAGTAGTCATCGGGATGAGGGCGGCATTGCGTACATTTTTTCCGCCCTTATCCAGAGGTTTGAACATCGTATCCTCCGGACCCGGTCCATTTTGGGTCGCTCTTGCCGTGGTTAACTTTGGCTCCCGAGGCCAGTTCGAACTGGTCGCAGATGCTCATCAGGCTGCGCACAGACAGCAGGTCTGAGCAAAAGACGGCGACGTCATCCATGTACAGGCAGGTTTTAACCACTGCCTGGGATTGTCACCCCTCTTATGCTTGCATCCTTCCTAATAGACTCAGCAACGTGTTCAATACAGCAAACAAACAAGACAGGGAAGAGAGAACAGCCCTGTCTGACTCCAGATTGGATCGGGAAACTTTTCGATTCCCACCCATTGATTGAGACTGCGCTACTGATGTTTGTGTAGAGCAGTTTGATCCAATTGCAGATTCCCTCCCCAAACCCCATTTTGGAAAGCACGTCCATCATGTAGGTGTGCGATATCCTGTCAAAAGCCTTCTCCTGGTCCAGGCTGATGAGGCAGGTGTCCACCCTCCTGTCCCGTACATAGGCGATTGTATCCCTGAGTAGCACGAGACTATCGGAGATCTTCCTGCCGGGTACAGTACAGGTCTGATCAGGTTGGATCACCAACTTCAGAGCAGACTTGACTCGACTGGCTATGACTTTGGACAGAATCTTGTAGTCAACATTAAGCAGTGAGATGGGCCGCCAATTTCTGATTTCTGCCCTCTCCCCCTTCCGCTTGTAGATGAGGGTGATGATGCCTTTCCTCATGGATTCTGACATGCTGCCGGCCAGGAGCATACTCTTGTATACTTCCAGCAGGTCCGGGCCGACCCAATCCCACGGGGCCGAATACAACTCAACCGGTAAGCCATCGCTTCCGGGAGTTTTACTCGTCTCGAAGGACTCAACGGCCTTTGTCAGCTCATCCAGAGTTAGCGGCTTGTCCAGTCTCTCCCTCATGTTGTCATCTAAGACCTCTGTGATAGATGACAGGAAGGACTGGGAGGCTCTGCTGTCTGTGGGCTTCGCGTCATACAGTCCAGTATAAAAGGATTTGCTGATCCTTAGTACGTCGGACTGTGAAGACGTTACCGCGCCATCCTCTTCCTTCAGGCTGCTGATAACAGAGCTCTCTCTGTGTACCTTTTGCAAGAAGTAACGCGAGCACGCCTCATCCTGCTCAATGGAGCGGACTCTGGACCGGAAGATGATCTTGGAGGCCTCCGTGGTAAAGAGCGAGGCCTGCTGGCTCTTCACCTCTTGGATGTCTTCCTTGACCTCCAGCCCCATCGACTGCAGACACAGCAGATTTTGCATACTTTTCTGGAGTCGGGACATTTCCCTCTGTCTCTCTCTCGCCCTCTGAACACCTTTGAGGATAAAGAACCTCTTGATGTTCTCCTTGATCGCTTCCTACCAGTGAACTGGAGACTCAAAGAGGGGTTTCACAGTCCTCCAACCTTTGTAATCCCTTTTGAGTTCCTTAACATTCTCTGGGGTTAGTAGTGTAGCATTGAGCTTCCATGTCCCCCTGCCAACCCGCTGGACGTCCTGTAACTGACAGTCGGCCAGTAAGAGGCAGCGGTCGGAGAAGAACACCGGCTTGACGTCGGTGGATCTGACCGTGACAGCACGGGACACAAACAGGAAGTCAATCCTGGAACGGGCAGACCCGTCCGATCTTGACCATGTGTACCTACGCTGCGCTCCGTCTGCAGGTTTGCTGAAGACGTCGTGCAGTTTGGCATCTTTTACTGTTTCTATTAGGAATCTGGACGTAGCGTCCAGTTTGCTGTCGTCTCTGCCAGATCGTCCAGCTGCATCAATGATGCAGTTGAAGTCACCGCCTAGGATTAGCGGCCTGGATATCGCCAGCAGCAGTGGGAGCTGCTGGAAGACGGTCAGCCGCTCGCTGCATTGAACCGGGGCATATACGTTGATCAACCGGAGCGGAGCGTTGTTGTACATTACGTCTGCTACGAGGAGGCGACCGCCCACCACCTCCTTAACTTCGGAGATGGTGAAGTTGCCTCCCCGCAGCAGAATACCCAGGCCGGAGGAATGGCAATCATTACTCCCTGACCAGATCGATGGCCCGTGGGACCATCATCGCGACCACTGCCTTTAGGTGCTGAGGTGTGGTATTCCACACTCCTGCACAAACAGTAGGTTGGCTTTGACCAAGGTTGAAACACATCGCGTAGAGGATTTAATACTACGCACATTAATTGAAGCAATCCTTATACCCATTTTTTTAAAGTTAGTTGTTGCTTCCCATACCATTTGTCCTTGCCAATCTCAGTCCTTCGGGATGTTCCTGCATGCCCAAAGTGTACTCAAGCTGTTTCACGTTCATTGGGCTCAGAAACCCTTCCTGGTTTTTCATGCAGGGTTTGTTCTGCTGGGATGACATCGGGGGCGGGGGGCAGGGGGGGCGGTTCTTGTAGGCAGCAAGGATTTGGCTGTCCTCTGCTGTTCCCCTCTGTTCCTCCTCGAAAACATCACTGCTCCCGGCTTTCCGGAGCTGAGGTGCGCCAGACGTGTCTTTGCTCTCAGTGTCCCGGAGCTGGGATGCGCTGGCCATGTCGCTAGATGTGGCACTTTGGGATTGGGATATGCCGGGCCCATCACAGCTTCCAGTGCCCGGGGGCTTTATCTTCCAGCTCCTTGGAGTTCTGCCGCCTCTTAATAAGGGGTCATCGTTCCAGCACTTCCTCGTCCAGTGAAGAGGAGCTGCTGTAGTCTGTCTCAGATGGTAGCCTCATCTTGCCACTGGTTTGGGTGGTGGCCTGTTCCGCTTTTGGAGGTCTTTTCTTTGTGGTTTTCCTTTGTACCACTTGCCACTGACCTGTTTGTCCATCTGCTGCCTCCTCCTCCATTGATTCTGTCTGTGGAGGAGGGGTTTCCGGGTGCAGGGTAGGTGCTGGGTCACTGGTTTCAGCTGCCTCCTCTTTCTTCTCCTTCTCAGGTATAGTTTCCTCACTGTGGAGAAGGTTGCTTGTCTCCTTTCCAGCACCGGACGCCTTCGTCGGACCTTCTCCCGGCCTTTCCTTGGACCTTGCCGCTTGAGCATAACTGAGGCAGCGTTTGGGGCAGGTTTTGTAGAGGTGGCCTGCCGCACCGCACAAGTTGCAACACTTAGTCTGCTTACAGTCCTTGGTCTGATGGCCTTCCTCCTTGCAGTTCTTGCAGACAACCGTGCTGCAGTTAGCTGCCACGTGACCAGATTTGCCACAGGTGCGACAAACTCTGGGCTGCCCAGCGTAGACCAAGAAGCCTCGATTTCCCCCGATAGCAAAGCTGGAGGGTGGGTGGATGATGGTTCCATTGGCATCAAGCTTCAAGGTCACCTTGACTGACCACTTGCCGGTCCAAATCCCAAAGGGGTCCTTGACATCAGTGCTGCTGCCGGCCACCTCGACGTACATGACGAGAAAGGTGAGTACATCCACCACAGGAATATGGGGGTTGTAGAGGTGAATCGTCACCACCCGGTCACGTTGTGACGGAAGCGTGAAGAGCGGCTCCACTGTGAGGATGGACAGCAGCGCCCGGTGCCCTTTCTCCTTGAACGCCTTCAGGAACTTGATGCATCCCGCCACGTTCCGGAACGTCACGTCGAAACATCCACTGCTTGAAATCCACAGCAATCGATGAGGATTTTCTTGATGAAGAAGGTGCGATTGACTGGTGCATCTCCTTCCTTGTCCTTCACCACCACCCGAACAGTGTTCCACACTCCCTGGTGTGAAGCTCGAAGGAGAACCCTTTTATGGCATTATCCTATAGTTCCGGGTGAGCCGCCTAAAATCGGCCCACCTTTTATTGAAGGCGGTAGGGTCATCCTCGTATAATAACAGCAAAATCCTCGTCCCTTATCGCTCCCAATTCGCGGGTCAAAGAATCTACTTCTGGATTGGGTGCTGGTTTTGACACGAGCTGGGTGTCCATCAACTGGTCCTAATCATTGTACTGGGACAAACTGGATATTACACATACAGGTGCCGCAGAGGGTGTCGGCCCTCATCATCATGATGGCCGTAACGAGCGGCTCCCATTCTTGGTTTCCCCAATGCACGCCATCTCCGTCATCAGAGAGAAGTGACTGAACACCTCCCTCCGTCACTGTGGATACGAACGCCCGCTGTCTCCCCAATTTACTCTGCAATTCATAGATCTTCAGAAGGTATTGTGAGTGGTCAGCTTCCTGTTTAGGTTTGTTTATTATCTCTCTAAGAGACTCGCGTGCATCTTGTAACTTTTCCTTTAAGCGTTTGTTCTCCTCTGTTTTATGTTTTAACTGAGTCTTAGTCTATTGGGCATCGACCAAAGTGCCGCTGATGCTTCAACTGGAAACATGTTGTTGCATCATAGAAGGTTGCATATTAGCAATATTGTTCGTGGTCCCTAAGAGACCGTTTTAACTGCACTGTTACCGATGTTAATTGATCTATTACTTCATTGTCTCTCTGAGCACAGAAGTGGGCAGTATAGACTAGCAAATTCTGTGTTTTGTCTACTTTAAGTTTATTTTCATTTATTCCACCCCTGATAAACACAATCACCTGTCTATAAGGTTTCCTGTCTCCTTTTGTGATACATTTTGACAGTAACTCTTGCATATCTTCTTTACCAATTTTAGTTTCAAGGACTTCCTTAACATTTCTTGACATTTCCTAATGCACCTTTCTTACTGGTGGGTCTATAAATGTCCCACACTCCATTAGGTTCCCCTCCTAAATCCGCGTGTCGGCCGCGGTCGTGAATCGTAGGACCTTCCTTTGTAACACAAATGTACAATCACTTTTCATGTCCGGTGAGAAAAAAGAGGCAAAACTGAATGTGAACGGGATCTGCATTAAATAATTTGTAAATGAAATAAAGTAAGGTTTTGGGTTTAGAGTTTCTCATCTTATAAAGAAAAGGTTCAAGTGAGTTAGGTGAACCAAGAACCAGATTCTACTCAAATAAGTTTACTTAATTATAGAGTGCGAGACTAGGCCAAAAGTAATTTTGGTTAGAAATTCCTTTATTTATTGCCATGTCAGTTTGAAGAGGGCAGAAAGCAGTTTTTTTTAATTTATTCATGGGATTAAGTTTTCTTAAGTGAAACTCATGGGATAAATACCCTGAATTTTTTTGAATGTGCTCTTTTTATTTCTGCATGTTGCCTTCTCAACTGATTGGAAACGAGCTTATAGCAATTGGTTAAATCTGTCCTTACAAGTGGTATGGTAGCATAATGGCTATGTTACTATGTTGTTATGTTACTGGACTAATAATCCAGAGACCTAGACTAATGATCTGGAGAATTGAATTCCTGTCCCACCACAGCAGCTGGAAAAGTTATATTTTATAATTAAATCAATCTGGAATAAAATCTAGTATGGTGACCATGAAACTACTGGATTGTGATAATAACCCATCTGGTTCACTAATGTCCTCCAGGAAAAGAAATCTGCCACCCTTACCTGGTCTGGCCTGTATGTGACTCCAGACCTACAGCAATGACTTTTCACTACCCCCTGCAATGGCCAAACAACCACTTGGTTGTATTCCAGAAGACAGCTCACCTCCACCTTCTCAAATGTAGTTAGGGATAGACAGTAAATGTTGGCCATGCCAGCGATGCCCACATTCCATGAATTAATAAAATAAAACTGCATGCTGTTGACCTTTTCACACTGACATGGCAATAAGTAAGAAAAGGAAATTCTAACCAAAATTACTTAGGGTTCCGAATCCTGCACTATATCCAGAAAAAGCAGCTGGAAATGGATTTATTTGTATGTTGGGTGAGAACAACTTTGGATTTGGCTGTAAAGACATCCCAACTGAATGGCTGAAGAGTCCACTGACCTTCTCAGTTCCAATTCATGCATATGGACTGACTAATTGGGGTTGTACTGAAGGGCTGCTGGCATCCATGGAATAGCAATCAGCACAAGTCGTCAGAGAGAGAAAGGTAAGGGAAAATAAACTGGAAAAAGGAAGTTGTAGGAAGGGAAATGATTTGTGCAATGCCTGTATTCATCTAATATGCTCAGAGAAGATTATGGATAAGGCATTTGCAACATCAGGTACAATTGCGTTGATACTGTAAATTTGTGCTGTGATCTCGAAGTAAAAGTTGGTTTATCTGATTCTTCTTCTTCTTCTTTGGCCTCCTTATCTCGAGAGACAATGGGTAAGCGCCTGGAGGTGGTCAGTGGTTTGTGGAGCAGCGCCTGGAGTGGCTATAAAGGCCAATTCTAGAGTGACAGGCTCTTCCACAGGTGCTGCAGAAAAATTTGTTTGTCGGGGCTGTTACACAGTTGGCTCTCCCCTTGCGATTTTGTCTTTTTTCCTGCCAACTGCTAAGTCTCTTCGACTAGCCACACTTTAGCCCTGCCTTTATGGCTGCCCGTCAGCTCTGGCGAACGCTGGCAACTGACTCCCACGACTTGTGATCAATGTCACAGGACTTCATGTCGCGTTTGCTGACGTCTTTAAAGCGGAGACATGGACGGCCGGTGGGTCTGATACCAGTGGCGAGCTCGCTGTACAATGTATCTTTGGGGATCCTGCCATCTTCCATGCGGCTCACATGGCCAAGCCATCTCAAGCGCTGCTGACTCAGTAGTGTGTATAAGCTGGGGATGTTGGCCGCCTGGAGGACTTCTGTGTTGGAGATATGGTCCTGCCACCTGATGCCAAGTATTCTCCGGAGGCAGCGAAGATGGAATGAATTGAACGTCGCTCTTGGCTGACATACGTTGTCCAGGCCTCACTGCCGTAGAGCAAGGTACTGAGGACACAGGCTTGATACACTCAGACTTTTGTGTTCCGTGTCAGTGCGCCATTTTCCCACACTCTCTTGGCCAGTCTGGACATAGCAGTGAAAGCCTTTCCCATGCGCTTGTTGATTTCTGCATCTAGAGACAGGTTACTGTTGATAGTTGAGCCTAGGTAGGTGAACTCTTGAACCACTTCCAGAGCGTGGTCAATATTGATGGATGGAGCATTTCTGATGTCCTGCCCCATGATATTCGTTTTCTTGAGGCCGATGGTTAGGCCAAATTCATTGCAGGCAGCCACAAACCTGTCGATGAGACTCTGCAGGCACTCTTCAGTGTGAGATGTTAAAGCAGCATCGTCAGCAAAGAGGAATTCCCTGATTTTTAAAAAAATTTATTTTAGAGATACAACACTGAAACAGGCCCTTCGGCCCACCGAGTCTGTGCCGACCAGCAACCACCCATTGATACCCACCCTACAGTAATCCCATATTCCCTATCACCTACCTCCACTAGGGGCAATTTACAACGGCCAATTTATCTATCACCTGCAAGTCTTTGGCTGTGGGAGGAAACCAGAGCACCCAGTGAAAACCCACACAGACACAGGGAGAACTTGCAAACCCCGCACAGGCAGTACCCAGAATCGAACCTGGGTCTCTGGAGCCGTGAGGCTGCAGTGCTAACCACTGCGCCACTGTGCCGTACTTTGGGCTTCGCTCTTAGATGGGCAAGGTTGAACAACCTGCCACCTGATCCTGTGTGGAGGAAAATTCCTTCTTCAGAAGACTTGAACGCATGTGAAAGCAGCAGGGAGAAGAAAATCCCAAAAAGTGTGGGTGCGAGAACACAGCCCTGTTTCACGCCACTCAGGATAGGAAAGGGGTCTGATTGCACTAACAAGATTAAAATACTAGTGTAATTGTGGTTGTTTTACGAGTATCGGGCGGAGGTATGTATGTGTGTGGGGTCTTTTTAATAAAAATAACCGCTCTTTTTGAATTTCATATGCTACTCGTACATTAGTTGCTCTCAATAAATACACTAAATAATGCAAAGCTATCCCCCCAGGGGATTTACTCAACCAGAAAATTTGCGTTCCATGTATCTTTTGTACCTTCCATTTTACTTTGCTCACATCCCTGAGTAAGCCTTGCTTGAAGGCACCGACATCAGGCAGACCACACAAAACTCCCAGTGAGCAGCAGGGCCTATCAATCGGTTGCAGGTAAAGCTCCTGCTTGTTTGCGTGCCCAGTCATTATTTTGTAGATCGGCCACGGTTTACTGAATCTCTTAACTGTCCGCAAATCATTTTTGCCTTGGACAGATTTATTCATGGGGTCATCTAACATCCAGTGGTATGAAATCAATTCATAGGAGGGATGAAAAAGAATGGAGCTGAATCATAACACATTCAGTAAAGTCAATGTAACCATGGAAATCATAGAATCATAGAATGGATACAGCGCAGAAGGAGGCCGTTCCGCCCGTCGTGTCCGTGCCGGCTCCTTGTAAAAGCAACTCACCTAGTTCCACGCTCCCCGCCTTTTCCCCGTAGCCCTGCAAATGTGTTCTCTTCAGATAATTATCCAGATCTCTTTTTGAAGATCTGATGGTCACAATTATAAAGACAAAAGGCATAAAAACAAAAATGGGAAATCAATGCGAAAATTTTAGAGAAATCGGAAAGAAAGACACATTTAATTAGTGCTGACACCTCTCAGAAATCTCTCAATGCATTCCACATTCAAATAATTACTTTGCAGTGCAGTGACCGTGTGCCGGTTATAGAAAAGTAAAAGCCAAATACGTTAATTGCTTCACAAAATAAAATAAAAACAAATACAACACTTTTGAAGCAAGTGGGATAATGTTCTGGAATTAGAAGAGAGAAATACAATCGCGAATCCTAATAAAATAAATGACAGGAGCATGGTGAACACACATCAGTAGGGACCATTGATTAAATTGCACTATTTCATTCTTTCTGTAACATATTATTTTCTGCGTTACAGAATAACATTTGTTCACTCTTTAATCCTCTTTCAATTTTTTTTAAAATTCTACAATAAGCAACTGAATAACTATGTGATCGGATCTACTTTCACCTCCTCCTTTCTCATCCCAGCAGCTGTCAGCTCATCATAACTGAAATTCCTGGAAGCCAAGAAAATTAGTTGATTCGTTACAAAATCCGGCAGTCTTTACATCATTCAGCCTTTGCACGTGGCATACACCCGTCTACCTTCTTTGTCGTTGAAAAGTTAAGCACCCGGGCATTAGGCTTCCAAACAGAAAGAAAAAAATCTACGGTTGAAATATCTTCAGAGTGAAAGTCCTGGCACCCTGTGACATTTATGTTGTCATCATGGGGTTTAGCAGCCAAGGTTGTTACGGTAACACTTTTGGAGTATTGTGTGTTGCAACCTCACAGTCCCTTTGTGGGACGGCGCAAAACCTTTGAAGATGCACAACGATGTTTTTAAAATCAGTTGTATCCAACAATTGTGGAGCACAGGCATTTAATAATATATCCCAGTGCCCGGCGTTTACTATTATATGCAGAATAGAGTTCGTTATAGATTTGTGACGGTCTGTGAATTTTATTTACATAATGATTTAACTTTGATAACTTATTATAGTACAGATAGTCCTGACAGACTGTTATCTTTCGTGCGATGTATAACTCCTAACTCGGAGTTATACTGTTGCTTGCACTTGCCATTGAGGTGAAATCTCACAATTGAATGCATACATACCCCCTGGACTGTTGTTTTGTTAACACCGTGAGGAGGCGGGACGCACACTGTTTCTTATAACGTTCAGCGTCCATATTCACTGACCATATTGTGGATGCCAAATAGTTTTGTCTCTCTGGAGGAAGGAATCTTACTCTGGTCAGATCACGAACTCAAACCAGTTACAGCCTAAAAAGAAAAAAAAATTCCATACTAAATTTAAGTAGCTCCCAGAAGACTGTAAAGGCATTTTTTTTAAAGCACGGTTGAAGTTATTCCACAGACTGAACAAAGCCCAAACATGTGAGACTATCTGCTAAACATGATCTCACACCAGCTGGCATAGTGCATTTGGGAATCAGATTGGGAGCAGACTCCCAAGTTATATTGCCATTCTCGTGTCCATGCGTCTCGGAACTACTTTGCATCTAAAAATGCGAGCATAACGGTAGACTTAGAATGCAACATCACAAAATTATTTGTCATTCCCACAATTCAATATTGCTTTATTATACTGTAGAAAGTTTATCTTAACAAAAAAAAAGGTCATGGTTGGATCTGAATTAATTTACTCGAAAGTTTTAGCGAGAATGGGGATCGGCTGTTTGGGAAGGGAAGGGTATATGGAAAATTATGTTTGGAAATTTTGGGCAACGTTTTGGTTGTTAGTATTTTTGTCGGGTTGCATTTATTTACGTGTGCAGAGGATTAATCAATTATTTAACTAAACATTTAAAAACCTATGTCAATTTCTGTCAATGTTCAATGTATGTATCAAACAATATATGTGCAAGTTTTGCCAGGTCCTGATGCGTTTACAGCTTAGATACTCTAGATACACCGGTAATTGATTTACTTCAATCAATTGCGACATCGTTCGCTTTCATCTTTATTGCTACCTCATCCTTCTTCCTGCGTCTCAGTTAATTGTGTGGCTTTATCGGCCATAATTATTTTTGTTTCAATGTCCCTGTGGTTATTATTTCAGTTTTTAAATGTTATTGCAACGATGTTAAATACATTAATTAATACAAAGTCCCAGTAAATAAAATCCAATGACATTCGTGTATAAATTATGGAGCTACCAGTGCAACCTTGTATGGTGCTCACTTACTGGTATTGCTAATTCTTGCAGACGATCGTAAATATTTCAAAGTAATAAATAATAATTTTAATTTCAGCCAGCAAGCAACCTCTTACATTTTGGTGATTACCGTGCTATACTCCTCTTAAATAATCACAATCAAATAACAATTCAAAATGCCATCATAGAGATAAATGTGAGCACTGGGTAACTGCAATCGGAAAAATCGTTCACAATCTGGTTTCTGCAGAGACATTCGTTTGAAAAAAACTTGTCTTGGTCTCTATTTCTCCAGTTCCACCTTTCAATGGTAATTAGTTAAAGTTATTTTGCCTGATTGCGCCCTTGTGAAGCGCCTTGGCACGTTTTGCTACGTGAAAGGCGCCATATAAATTCAACTTGTGATGCTGGGGTTTTTGACGGAAACAATTATTTGATACTGTGGTCACGGCGGTACATGGCAAAGCCTGTATACAAAAAACTTACATGCCACTCCTTTAGCTAGTATTTATATCAATACTAGAACTGTTTTCGATTGCGATTCATAAACTGGTGTCCTGTGGCTGAAACTAAACAGTATTTTATATATTTGGAATATTGACCATTTAAAATTGAGGACAGTACAAGCATAGTCGGTGATTTCAAATGCTCTTATAGACATCGAGACATAGTCGGCTGCCAGTAAATTCAAGATGTTGCAATAATAGAAAAAAGTAGGCTCGTGAATTGAGGCAAAGGAACCAGGTCGAGTTGCTTAAAAAACTGTAATAGATTCGTTAGCTCAGAACAAATTTATTTTTTACAGAATTTGTGTGTTCGACGTGCCCAGTAACTTTTTAAAAAAGAAAATGAACAAGAAATATATTTAATCAATTAATTTTCGTTAAATACAAGGTAGCTCCAGGTTCAATTCTTGCAGCTGGGAGAATGTGGGTTGACCAGAAGTTATCAGTATTCCTGAAGGTTTTGCGGCAGAACTAATAATCAAATTACATAAATAAATAAGAACGATTTCTGCAGGTGCATTCAGTGCAGAAGGTGCAACTAATCTCTACAGCGCAATGCTTTGCATAGTCAAGATTATCAGACGATTAAGGTGTGAATTTTTGTCTTGGTCGCGCGTCTTTTAGAACATTTTGCGCTGTAATAATTTGAATCAAAATATCTCTAGTTAACAAGCGGGTGCAGTGGAAGTCCTTCGGCAGGCAACTTGGTAACTTTAACCAAACCTGATGGATTTGGGAGAGGAAAAGATAAATTTTTAAAACATATATTTCAGCACACAGCATACCTGAGAAAATATAAATAAATATGATATGCAAACACATAATCAAATTGTTTCATATATACAGTCATATATGTATGTATGACGATGTCAACATTTATAAAATGATTACAGTGCAGCAAAAATCAAATACACCAATTAAAAATTCAGAACACTATTTTCAGCCAAGTTAACGATGTCCAAAAATTATATGAATTTAGTGGCGACTGTAGAATATCCCCAACCTTCGGACCTCTCCGGAATGGACATTTGAGTTTTCATGGAATATATTCCAACCCAGGCAGCGTGGTCTAGCCGGCGGGAGGTCTCCGGTGTTTATTAATTCCACCGCCTTCCCCTCCCCTAAATATGTCAATTTCGGAATTAATCCGATTAAATATTCAATCACAAAGTGTTGCCTGATTCGGTTCGCCCCATTAAGCAAAAGCAAACTAAAAATTCGCTTCTGCGAGTTAACGGATTTGAAGAGAAATGTAACTAACTAGAAATAATTAATGTCTAGAAATATCTAGTTTATGTCCCAGCTGTGGAGTCAGCTTCTATAATTAAACTTTTTACAAACTTCAACTGATTATATTTGGGATATTAAGCAGAGGTGAGTCAGAAACTGAACATATTTAAAGATTTTCAAAAGACAAGGAAATAAACAAGCTTAATTTGAAAACAAGCAGATATTCCCCAGGGGCCACTTGGATTTAGATCGTTTTAAATTTGCTTGTACTCTTTAATTTACCCTCCCCCTCGAATTTACGCAGCTTTTGCTTTGTCTTTTGTGCTTCTGGTCACAGTTCTGGGCGCTCTCAGTTCAATGCAGAAAGTGCGCCCTCTTTCTAATAAAATGCCTGGATCTGACGGGTCCATCCTGCCCCAGGCCCACAGTTAAATCTAGAAGCCAGCGGAAGACACATCTCTCCACTTCAACTGTCTGTAATTATTCCCAGTAACTTCCAAAATCACCGTTTACCAGTAATTGGTTCACTGAGGTCCTCGCATCTAACCCACTCGAAATGCAGAGTTGGATGTTATGTTTTGATAAACACTAGAGGGTAAGGTTGGCATACGTTGCCCACACTTCAATTCAGATCTTCTGACGTTCATCTTTTTTATATAAAGCTCCCTTATGCTCTGCAATTAACATCAAGGAGACACAAAACTGAATACAACATTTAAGTATAAGCGATTATCATTTTAGGAAAAACATTGTAAAAAAGTATAATCGATGAAAAAATAACAATGCGCTCAGTCTGCTAAATGAAAGAGCTCAATTTATTTCCTGTTTTAGCATCTCCTAAACCAAAAAGTCAATACAATTTCTCAAGAGGCCTGTGAATAAAGCAGGGCAGGGCGGCACATTTAATCAACATTTTGGTAAATATTATTTAATGGGTAGGATTTAGTCACAATCACGAACTGAATGAAAAACAGTTAATTAGCATAGGAGCTAGTCTCTTTAAAAGGAAATCATTTACCTTGATGTTTTGTTCAAAGTATATACTTTAAAATGCAGTGAAATGAATCTACGTTTCCAAACGACTGTTGAAAAGTAGCAAAATAAAAAAAAGGCAGCGGGCTTTGTTTGGAAATACGATACAGTAACTTACAGAAAACATCTCGGCTGACTTTTACAATCAAAAGGATCAAACCACAATGCTATTGTAGATTCATAATTTATAGGACACTTGGAAAAACTGCTCGATCTATGTCAACACAATGGCGTTCTCAGCGCTCATTGAAAGACTGGCTGCTCGGTCCTTGGGTCAACCTGTTGTTGTGAACAGTTCGAAGAATCATAATAAACCGCCAGAAACCCATGTTGCATATTCGATTTTTGAAAACCTTTCTTCCGTTGTAAATAATCTTCAAACCTGACTGAATGGGGTTATTCTCATCGACTCAGTGGTAGACTTCACTGCAACCCATTTAACGCTTTAAAACATTTCCTATTATTTTCTGTCTGTAATCGAGATTTAATGCATCTCTGCGTTAACCTGACTTTACAAGGAAGTCAGATTCGAGTAAAAGGATTCGCGACTGGAAACTGTAAGCGCAGACCTGTGGCTACAATGTGACGGCCTGGAAATAAATGGAAGGATTGCTCTCGGTCAACAGGAGAATAAGTGAGCAACGTTTGTAAAAGGTGCATAGAAATAAATAGAATGCAGAGTATACTGGAAAAGTTACTAAGTTAAAAAGGGACAGTTCACCGTAATTTTCAACGTCATTAAATTTGCATATTTATTGCAGGGAGTGGAGAGACAATGTAAGAAAATTCACTCACCCCGACGTGCAAGTTGAGATAAAGATCCTTCGGTTTGGCTCTTCCAAAGGCCAGCACCGCTCGAACACAATTTTAACAGAACTGTTCGATCTGGCGCCGACTGCTAGTAATCCTTCACAGCTGGTTTGGTGTCTCCCCCAGCACAGACACACACCACCTCCCCCCCGCCCACAGACTTCATTTCTTAAACGTTTTCCTTTTAATCCTGCAAACTGAAATTCAATCTCTAAAAAAAATCAGGTGTCTGGCCGCGGGGCGCTCGGAATTTATGTCACTCTTCTTCCCTCTACCTTCCCCCACCCTTTTTTTTTGCTCTGTTCACTTTAAGGCTTGAACCTACTGGTAATGCTCCCGATTTTAATTTACCTGTTTTCCATGGTACTTGTTAATGGATTCACAGATGCTCTGTAAAGAGTCGATGCAATTAATGGAGCGAACCTTTGAATTACAGTTGGGTTATGGATTAGGAGCTTTACACCGGCTATTTCCAGACATGCTCTGGTCTTAGACAATGCACCACAACCAGTCTATTGTACGTACTACTCAACGCCAAGCTTAAAAATAATATAAAAACATAGATTTTATTTAAAAGGTTCTGTGCCAAATGTAGCATATATTTCCTTTTACAAATGATTACTCTACATGTGATCTGTAATTTCCTCCGGTTAGTTTTGCAAAATGGAGCTTATGAACAGACTCAGGAGGAATACTCGTGTTAATATTTATCTATTGAATTGTAGTAATTTATTTTACATATGCTATAGAAAAACGTCAAACCCCGATCTCTGCGTATTAAATAATTAAGCTGATAAAAAGTATTTCGAGAAGTTCTATTACATTATTTAAAATAAAATAAAATTATTTTCTGAGCCTCAAGACGAAACCCAACAGGAAGAATATAGACTTGGTTGGCGTGGGGGGGGGGGGGGGGGGGTGCATTTTCTAATAAATTGCTTCCAGTGGACCGTTAAAATGTTGGACTTTACACAAGGTAAAATTTGACATCGATGTATGAGGCGCAACTAAACCGTATCCTTTTTTAAAATCAGTTCAAATTAAATTCCATGCGGCGTTTCGTTATTATTTACGATGCCAAGTTATGAATAATATGCGTTTCATATACTATATTCTGGGCTTTAGTTAATAATTCAATGCCATCTTCAAAATAAAGAAACTCCATTGCATCCGAGTGCATTATTTTCCGATCACAGTCTCACCATGAACTTCTGCTAGTCTAGTAAGTTAACAGTCAGCCCCTAAACGAAACAAAAACACAAGTGCCTGTTGTAACTCTTCATTCGTGATTTCGCTCTGTTTTAGCTTTCTGAGGACAAATGAGGTGGCTAAATGAATAACTAATGGAGCTTTGAACGTGTAACATTGTGATTCGATTCGCTGTTAGTCGGTCGCGGCTTTATCTTCACACACTTGCAAATTGATACCGTTTTTCAAAGCTTGCAGTCGAAGAAATATTTTAAGGCTTTGTCCTGATAAAATGTGGCACAAAGTTACAACTGGGCGTGAAATTTATAAATAGGATACATGTGTAAAAATGCAATCTGTGCACATTGTTCACCACGGTTAGAGTAGAAACAGCCTGATATGTTACTCGTATCAGACTGCGGGTCCTACTTAAGCGGGGCCATAAGGAGCTGGGTCGCTATTATTATGGACTGCACTTAACTTGCGGGCTAGACATGCTATTGTAATACATTTTGCTCTGAGAGATTTCGTCCTGAGCGATGGGCGATAGAGAGAAATCATTTCATCCAGATAATTTTCTTTTAAGTGTTTTCAGATTTTATTCCAGCAATCTACACTGTACAACCCTGCTTCCGAAATGCCACCAGGAAGAGAAATCGGCCGTCGTTTCTGACATTGGCCGGAAATGGAGACACAGCAAAGATAGTTCAGCTTTTAAAACATATATAGATAATATTTATACTCTCCATTGGGGTTTAAAAAAAATCTATCCATTCCAAAGCAATTCTATGTAAAAACACAGTCGGTTTTTATAGCATGCTATTTTTTTTAAATTCGAGTTATTTTCATTGGTGGGTGAAATAATCCCAGACTAGAGGTAGGTTTTCTTTGCTGCGGAGTTAGGAATGGCGGTAATTTATAACATTCCTTCATCTGATGTACAGCAATAGACATGCATCTTTTTTTGTTTGTTTAAACATTTTTATACTTTATATTTACCAATGTATTGCAACATGTAACAATAATAGAATTGATTTCTATATATACACAAATCCACTTACAATTGTTCAGTATTAATAGTAAACTTAAGCTTAAAAACTTTCAAGGATACAGAACTATAGTACCCAACTGAATAGTCTTTTTTTAAAAAAAAACGCACTCAAGTTCTTGCAATTAAATAGGTTTTTTTCTGAGAATTGGACAGAATGGTGGTTGAAATCCGGGAGAGTGGCAACCCGCACACGCCATTAAAATGTTGCAATAAAATCCTGTTTTACTGGAGCTTTTTTCCCCTCTGAGTCTGCATCAAATGTCCAGTTATTTTGCATATTACACGGGTCTGTCAACTGCATATTGACATGCATTTAGACTAGACCCAGGATTTTGCAAACTGCTGTATCCAAAACTGCTGTGTTGTTTGGGTTTCAGTCTGAGACCAGCAAGACCAGGGTTACAAGTATCCCGGTAAACGTAAGGAGGAGTCGGTGGTGCATATGGACAGGCAGCCGAGGACATGGTTGAATTGAGAGAGGAACTGTTGAGATTATTAATGTTACTGAGGCTGGAGCCTGGCATTCCTGGTACAGCCGAATGCACCATAGTGGATTGCATTGTCATGGAGGAGATGGTGCTTGGAGCAGAGAACATGGATTGAGAAGACAATGGGTTCATGGAGCTGAGAAATGGGAAGCTTTTGGAGGACAGCGGGCCTGGGGCCAGGCCCTTGGCCGCCCAGTTGTTGTAGCTGTACCCGGCGTACATGTCATCATAAGGCTGCATCAGGCCGTTAAACTGCGGCATAAATCCATTTTTACACAAATCCACCTGCTGATTGCGTTCCCTCTTCCTCCATTTTGCTCTGCGGTTCTTAAACCATACCTATAATGGAAGACAATAACCAGACAGAATTAAAAATGATCAATATGCTGTATTCATTTATACTGTACGCGGCTGTCACTGACACAGGGAAACAAGAAATAAGAAACTGGTTCTTTTGCCTAGAACTACTGAAATTGCAGAAACCAATCACAAAGAGTCTGGTTCAAAGATTGTTAGAATTTAAACGCCTTCTCTGTATCCCTTATATGATCCTTTTATGGACACATATTAAAAGCGTGACGTTGAGTATGAACATTCCGGACTAAGAAATTGCATAGGCCGTGTGAATATCAAATGATATAAAAGTTCTGCAGAATCTCATCGATTTGAAATCGTTAGAGATGCAAACAGAAGCTAACTGATTTTAGTTTATTTTTGTGCAATTCGACATTGCATTCAACTTACTACTAAAATCATCCTTTTTTAAAAAACTGCCAGACTCTTGGTTTTTGTTCTCATCTCTTATTTAGAAGGTCTTCTTTAGAAAGACATGATGTTGCTGCCCGTGTTCTGATCTGTTTATAATGAGGGTTAAATCTGATAAGCATCAATATGACTGATTCTGAATTTAATTAAACTGATCTACAGGCATTCTGAAAAAAAGGTTACAAGGCAAGTTTCAGGGGAACGGCTTCGCTTCCCTTTTGGAACGGTCCACTATTCGGATCTGAAACTTTCTGCCTGTTCTATAATACAAAATATTTCCATTTCTCTGAAAGTAGAGCACAGTAAAGTTCATAGTTATTAACTTTCCACCTACTTTCACTTCAAAATCGTTGCACTATTGATAAAAGCTCATATTGCTTCCGGGAAAAAGGCAGCGTTGAGCAAAATTCATATTCCCCAATGAAAATAAAATCATACGTAAACGCATAATAAATTCTTATTTATAACCGCTTGGCGGGACAATACAATATACAAGAACACCAACTGGCGAAAATCATCCGATTTAGTTCAGTTAAAATCATATTATGTTTTTATCAATGACATCAGGAGAAAACTACATGACCAGCAGAGCTTCTTGAAAAATTGAATGATAGCCTTTCTCATGGATCTTCTTGTAAGCTACATCAATGTAGCAATGATTACAGAAGCACTTCTGAATCTACTGGGGTGTTCTACTGTTCTTATTGCTAAAGAAATTAATAGAATATGACATTCAACTAAACTGGATAATTATTAGTTTTAGGGCATGTTGTAAGATTTCGTAATTGCAGGGTTAACTAAAATTACGAACTTTTTGTGTCTAATTTTAAGGTCTGAAAAATACCAGACAATGGAGTTATTGTCAGTATTTCACGTGAAAACACACCGAGAAATATATAGGTGCTCATTACCCGCTTACTGACACACACAGTGTGTTTCCCTGGTAATGATTGGGAACTGAGCTCACGGCGATTACAAACAGTGGTTTCTTCCATCTATAGTGCTGACACAGCAAATGTTTGGAACACATTAAAACATGTCTGGTTACAACTCAACAGAGTTCTCAGGGGCAAACACGCAAGCTTATTTAAAGATAAAATGCATTAGGTAATCATTTTATGTGGATTATAATGTAGTATTTGTACCCATTGCACTTCATTGCCAGGGCTTCCATGAGCATGCGCCTTGAGAGCTCAGACTCTGATTAAATATTCTGAATAAATCCTAGGGACATTATTGGAGTTCGAAAAGAGCTCTAAAAGGAGTCATGTTGAGGAAACCCTTTAAACCTTTTATTATAAATGGCGCTTAACTGATAGAACCAAACTGCTGAGGGTTCTCATGCTTATTTGAGACGAAGCACGGTGAATGTCCTGTCTGATTGATTCCCATTGCAATACTACAACAACTACAGGCCTGCCTCTTTTAATCTCCTAAGCGTTATTGCACCAAATATTATCTGACTATATAAGGCACTTAATTCCAATCGTTTATATTATACCAATCTCAAGAAATAGTGATATTTAGTAGCTCTACACATCTAACCCATATGTCGAACATTTTAGTAACACTTTAATTGCAGGATGGACAATAAGTATAGTAAAGTCTAGATCCCTAGTTGTGCAATTTATTCCTTGATATAATGGGTTTTCTGTCAGATTTGGGTTAATTAATGGAACTGATCAAGAGGTTAAGGATACTCACTCTAACCCTGGCCTCGGTAAGGTTCGTCCAAACGGCGATTTCTTCTCTCATTGACATGTCGGGATATCGGTTCCTCTGGAAGGTCGCTTCCAGCTCCTGAAGTTGCTGGCTGGTGAAATGAGTTCTCTGACGTCTCTGCCTTTTCTTCTTGGATGGATCATCTGTACTGCAATCTTCTGATTTGTTCTGCATCGATTTTTCTTTATCTGCAAAGTACAAACAAAAATGTACAATATTTGCACATTACAATAATTCGACCAGAACCTTATTTTTTTTTAAAGGTGGTACAACTGCCAAAGAAAATAAAGAATTGCTATGGATAGTGTGTTTATCAGTGATCAAATGGTATCAAAATACAAATCTGACACGTGCAAGAGTGGCAGCAGCAACGAGAGATCAGTGAAAGATAATTCTTTACAGTGAGTATTATCAGGATTGCGCTGTTAGGTAATCGCTCTTAAACTTGCAATTATTTCATTGCGCGTTGATTGTTGTCAGAATGAAAACACATCATACAATTACCCGGTTAGTGCAAGTTTATAAACAGCTCATGTCAATTTGTACATTGACGGTTCAGAGCACTAAAAACGGCTCCGCTTCACTTTATCATAGAATGCTCTCTGACAAATGTGTATCACGAAAACCTGTTTCATTCTGTCCCTCAGTCAACTGGGTTAAACATTAACGTTTAACAGAACAAAATGCGCTTTTACGTTGGCAGCTTTTATCCCTTGATCATGTATTTATTTCTCTTAATAATGTAACGAACAGAACAAGGGACGGTAAAAAATAGCTTCACGGAAATCTGACTTTCACTTTAGATTTAAACTTGTACTGGTTATCATTCCTTTCATTTCTACACATGGGGTAAACACGAATAATAAATCGCGGTGTCTGGTCTTATTCTGGAGACTTGCTATCAGAGACGGTTGGAAAGTCATTTTCTCCCTCTTGTACAGCATAAGGAACTCGGTGCATCCATTACCTGCAACCTCCGTGTCCGAGGAGTCACTAGCCGTGTTTTCTAACCGTTCTCTGCTTTCACCCGACCTCAGCAAAGGGAAACTCGAAGCAGCCATGTCACAAGGAGCCTGGGACCTTCCGCTTTCAGCTAGTCGCTCCACATTCATCGCACCTTTAAAAACAGTTCACTGTTCTTTTACTATTTCATCGGTTTTTTTTCTTTTAATTTAAATCCATAGGTTAAAATCCGAATGTTCAGGTAAAATAAATATATAATTTTTGGTTCAATGAAACATGATGCCTTTTTTAACAGTCAGACTGAGTGCTTCAACTCAACGTACGAAGCCTGTGTGGATTGTGCTCGGGAGGCAGGAGCTGGATTTGTACACTATGCCGAAGGCAGGAATGAGCCGCTTGGATAAGGTGGCGGAGCTGATATAGAACTCCTCCCACTGCCAGAAGATTCCTCCTAGTTTGTGCTGATGAGTCACCACCCACAAAACATCGACCGAGCTAGTCTGGGGAAACAAGCTCCCAGCGTCCGCCAAATCACAAGACACAGTTCACCTCAACAGGGTCCGTTAAACAAGTCCAATTGTAAAGTGTCGGTTAAGAGTTTTCTTTCCAAATTCAATAAAGCAACAGGTCGACAATAATTGCAACTCAATATTGGAGATTGTGCAGTAATCAAGATTCCAGAATTCCTAAACCCTATTATTTCTTCAGTCAATTATCATAGTATCATAGAATGATTACAGCACAGAAGGAGGCCATTCGGCCCGTCGTGTCTGTGCTGTCTCTCTGCAGGAGCAATTTATCTAGTGCCACTCCCCCGCCTTCTCCCCGTAGCCCTGCACATTTTTCCTTTTCACATAAGTCTAATTCCATTTTGAAGGCCTCGATTGAATCTGCCTCCACCACACTCTCAGGCAGTGCATTCCAGATCCTAAGCACTCGCACCAATAATTAATGTATTGTATGTAATGGTAATGTACTGAATTACAAATATTCCCCAAATTAAAATCATAGAATAATTCAGTATTCTGACAGCCAATCATTCCTTATTCTGTTTGTAAAACACTTTTGAATTTAAAGAAAATCAAAAATAGATCCGTATTTGGATTGAATGGGGATTAATGACAGCGTTTCGTGCACTTTATAACTCTCCATCACGTTTATGTGGTATCCTTCCCGCTTGCCTCACCAGAAATCAATTATTACACTCTTCAGAATCCCCTTTATATGGATGGCATATTGAATTTGCTGGCCCTTCATATCAATACCTAGTTATAGAGTTAGCATGATGTGTTCTTAATATTTGTGGCTCAATATTATTACATAGGAATAAAAATAAATCTTACTTTTTAAAATAATGAAGTCCGTTTTGGTTTTCCGACAAGAAGCGAAACATTTAAAACATTAAAAAAATATAAAATGAGCGGGACGTCGAAGAAATAAATCAAACCTCTGCTGGGTTGAGTTTGAGGCTGGGGCGACACTCACTCTAACATCTGTCACAGGCCGGTGTTGGGAGGGCGGACGCGGGTGGGTGTGGGGTTGAGCAGTGGTTGGGAGGGTGTGGGAGCGTGGGGGGGGTGGGGGGGGTGGCGGTGGTTGCTGGGCGGTTGAGGGGGTAGTGTGGCGTTTTGGGATGGATCACATTGTAGCTAACGGGAGGGATAGAGGAATTAGCCAGAATGTAGTCCGAACGCTGAAGCTGAATATATTTAAGACTTCACACGTATGAAAATATGATTTATAATCCCACAGTTTTGGGCCACGTGTGCGATACAGGTATATAGAAAAAGACACAACATGAAATATTTATCATTTTCTTCTGCGTGGGTTAAGTAAACATATTCAAAATGTTGCCATTGTCCATTTTTATTTTTCATAAAAGTGACAAAATTATTACTAGTTTTAGGATGAAGTGGGGTAGCGACAATGTGTAAGAGCAGACGCTGCATGATTGACGTAGATAATTAAAACAAATATGACATTGGTATAGGGTTTTGAACGAGGAAGAAATAGTTTTTACAGCTTTAAATGCAATGAATTTACCTTGTGTAGGTAAAATCAGATCGAGTTGCTCTGTTTTTATTGTTTTCATTTGTATATATGTATGCACGAGAGAGAGGAAGGGAGAAAGACAGTGTTAGAAAGTGGAGAGAATCATATAATGAATGAATGATACCGGGAAATATTTTACAAATACATTTGGCATCATAAACAGTGAGAACAAAACTTGATTGCAGCCAAAATGTTTACACTTTTATACTTCTGTTTTGTAAATGGTATAGATTTGCAATCGTTGGGAATGCTTAAAATGTCATGTTGGACAGGTCCAATATTGTCGCCATTACTTGGAGCAATACATTAAATGTGTGGGATTGAGAGATACTGAGGAGCAGCTGGCATGGTATTGGATATTTAGAATCATAGCTTGGATTCTCTGGGTGTTTCGTGCTTCCTTGGCTGCATATTATTTGTTTTAAAAAGCGGAACAATTCAGCTGTATCATAAACATGACCCTGGATATTAATTCTAGTTGTGCCCCATTGCCAATCTCGACTGAATATTTCCTTGCAATGGTGCAGTATGAGTTTACTGTAGCAGCTTTTAAACTGTTAGGAAACATACAAGGATTCTTTCAATTCATTCGTCGCATTCAAATGCCATATTGTGGAAAGTTGTTCTTGTAGTCTAATATTAGATTAAGAACTTTGCATCATTACAATACATTAACATCCGACTGACTAATTACCCACTCACCGGTGCAAATAATCCACTGATTGCTACCAACAGAATTTGAGATTTTATAAGTAACATCGTGATGTATTTAGTCATTACTTAATTAGTTATGTTAGACCTTTCAGGAGAATATTTTGAGTTGAGGTTCTGCTTGAGGTATGTTTGACTCATGTAAGCATATACAGCATCTCCAAGATCACAGGATGTTATTTTACTTCGTTTCAATGGCTATCTGGCTGTAATAGGATTTGCAGAAGACATGCCCAATGTTGTTGCCATTACTTGGAGCATTACATAGTGTGGGATTGAGAAATACTGTGGTATTGGATATTTAGAATCATAGCTTGGATTCTCTTTGTGTTTCCTTGGCTGCATATGATTTCTTTAAATGGTGAAACAATTCAACTGTATTATAAACATGAACCTGGACATTAATTATAGTGTTTGTTAATCACAACACTATAAATTATTTATTTTGGTATGATTTTAAATAGTTGTGCCCCACTGCTAATACTGACTATTTCAAATTCCGTTTTCATTACATGAAATTTGAGAATCAAATTCCATATTTTTAGTTATTTATCTATGATTGAATACGACATAATTTTCTGGGATTTTACGTTTTTGAGGTATCACATTATGTAATGCCTTTTTAAAAATGGAAAGTTCAAATCAGTGACCTTAATATTAAACTCATATCAAAGGCCCTCTCTTCGTGAGAAATGTCTGTTGAGCCTTTTGTTTCAGCAGGTGAAAAAAAAAGTTTCATTTTCTTCATGGTGGGATCACACTTGAGTGACTTGATATGTATCTTAACACAACTCGTAATTTTGTTGTTTTATACTGTAATGGAAAGGTGTATAAAATGCATTTCCATCAAGATAGCGTGCATCTAAAATAGAATATATGATTCAAGCCTAAAATATTCAGATTATATTATTAGCCAGAAGCACTGATGTCCAAATAGAGTGCAGTGATCAGAACTTTTAAAATAATGTATCAATGCTAAAATGGTTTGTTAGCTACAAAATTAAAATGAGAACAAATATCAGTCCTGGAAATTAACTTTGCACGTAGGGTAGCAGCCGTGGCTCAGTGGTAGCAATTTTGCCTCTGCGTAAGAGGTTGTTGGTTCAAATCACACTCCAGATTTGAGAACAAAATTTGAGCTGACACTCCAGTGGAATAGGGAGGGAAATTGGAGATGCTGTCTTTCACATGATCTGTTAAACCTTGGCCCTATATGCCCTCTCAGGTGGATGTAAATGATCCCAAGCTTGCTTTTGAAGGAGAGTAGAGGATTTCCCATGTTGTCTTGGCCAACATTATCCCTTTACCAATATCACTAAAAATGTTAAACTGGCCATATATCTCCTTACTGTTTGCGTAGCCTGTGAGTAAATTCGCTGCTGTGTTTCCATAAATTACAACAGTGACTTAATCGACTGTGAAACACTGAGGTGTCCTGAGGTTGTGAAGGTGCTATATAAATGCAAGTTCTTTCTTCCATATTATCTGATTGTTTTATATTTTAATGCAGCAAGAGTGAAAGAGATTTGAAGGTTGTCAGCAACTGATATCTGGGGACTGATACATTTGCACTGCACAAGAAGATTTTTTTTGGCTAATTGAATATCAAATAGAAAGCTATATGAGGAAATGGACCCAACCCCAACAGAAGATGAGTTTGACAAAATAAAGTGTAGTTGGATCAGCCATCTTCTGAGGATTAACGAGGAAAACATTCCATGCACAATCCTCAAATGGATTCTAATCAGCAGGAGAGTGAAGTAAATTGGACTAGAAAATATGATGGAAGTAAAAACCAAGAGAAGAAACTAACTGGAAGCATCACATTGAAGTCTCATTGTCACTGCACAGTAAGAGAATGATTGCATGACAGAGTGAAGCTAGAATCATAAGATGAAATTAGAATGGCCACTGATTTCAGAATAAATAATTTTCAAAATGTATTTTTAATAATTAGAGATGGGCTACACTGTAACCTATAATTGTGACTGCATAATCTTCAATCATTGCACATATTAATTGTATGAATGCTTAACTATTACATGTAGATTTCTACTTTATATTGAACTGAAAGATTAATATGTATTACATCTGAATAATTGCAAATATATCCACAGTAGTGTAACACCTACATGCGAAATCAGTATTCATTAATATCACACATTGCACAAAATAAACTATCGTGCAGTTAAGACAACTAATCAATAGGATTAATAAAACAGGCCAGCCATTATTTCATTATTCTGGATATTCTGTATAAGATTCATACTGCTTAATTGAACTGTATAAAATGTAAAATATTTACATAATTATAATGAAGTATTCAGATAGTTTTGCATTGGAATCATTGTAATATCTCAAGTAAGGAGTATTGGACATAATATCCCTCACAAATCTACAGTAATTCTTTCCTCAATAAATTGGCATGAAGGACATGGCAAACATCAACATATTTTTTGTGACTGTCATACCACATGACTCATATGGATTATTTAAATTGTACTTAAGATGAATTGACTTTTTAAAAAAGTTAACATAATAGCATTAAAAGTTGACTGGAATACATTATAAAATAAAAATAGATAAATGATATGGAGGGATTTTTATGTTATATTTAATCTTGGGATTAAAATGACATTCATAAACCACTGCAGCATTTTATGAACACACTTGTACACCTTGATTAAATTACTATCTCATAATTTACTCCCTTCTATCCATTTTCAATGCACCCATTTAAAATCTGATACTTATGGTGACTATGAGTCTATTTATCTCAACAAAGGCAAAATAATAAAATACTTAATTGGCATCATATATCAATAACAAAATTTTACTTTGGAACACATGATCCTTAAAATATCAATGGACTGAATTGAAGTATTATTGATATGACTGATAATGCCAGGATAATGTATTATTTTATACTGTCAGTGTCCCATGGAAATATTATAAACAAAAATGAAGTACAAACATTAAGTTTTAACACGTGGGTTGCAGCAGATAAAGCAAAAATAAGAATAATTGTAAGTAGATTCCCAAAAGTTTAAAAAGGGCTTTATTCATCAAGGTGAAGGACGATAATGAAGTAGAACTGAATATAGTCTTTTTCATATTCATAACTCATATGCCACTTCTATCTAAGTATGACAGTTTTAAACAAAACATATTTTATATAAATCTACAAGAACAAATGCTTCAGAACTTCGATCCCTGGTGATTATGGGAAGATGATTAAGAAAGAATAGGTTAAGTTGTATAGTATTTCCTCTAAGCAGTTTTGAAAAATGTATGTCCATCCTTTGAACCCTTACACCATCTTTCCCCACTCTATTCAATCACTGCAATATTTTTATTTTCCAAAATGATATACCTTTATGTATTTCCTGAGGGGTTGTCCCATTAGTATCAAATTATAGATAGCTTTGTGCTATAGATCCATGGTCATGTGGAGCTAGATTGAGATTGTTCCAAATTCAATTCACTTAAATTCAAGGTAGTTTTAAGGGAGAAAGAATAAATGTATGTGTGCACATAGATATGCATGGGAAAGAGATTCTATCATCATTGTGGGATGGACTGAAACCCAGATTCTGGAAGTAATGTTTAGATTAGATTAGAGATACAGCACTGAAACAGGCCCTTCGGCCCACCGAGTCTGTGCCGACCATCAACCACCCATTTATACTAATCCTACACTAATCCCATATTCCTACCAAACATCCCCATCTGTCCCTATATTTCCCTACCACCTACCTATACTAGTGACAATTTATAATGGCCAATTTACCTATCAACCTGCAAGTCTTTTGGCTTGTGGGAGGAAACCGGAGCACCCGGAGAAAACCCACGCAGACACAGGGAGAACTTGCAAACTCCACACAGGCAGTACCCAGAATCGAACCCGGGTCCCTGGAGCTGTGAGGCTGCAGTGCTAACCACTGCGCCGCCCTAAATTTACAACGGGATCTAAATCTGATCATTTTACATTACATTTCTGTTTCTCTATCAATTATGGCTACATAGGAGAACAAAATGCAAAATATTGTATTGTAGAACAATTATTTTTGATAACACAACAGTAATGTTTCGGTTTCTGTCAGTGATTATGCTCAATATAATTCTACAGGAAGCAGCATGTATGGAGTATGCATACTAACCCTTTAGACTGATGTATCTTCACAACATAATTAAGAGTGTGAAAACCCATATGAAATAGGTTTAATATTTCCCCTCCAATTTTCTTATCTTGATGGTGACAACTCATGCTACAGTATAGCTTCAATGACAACAACATTGCTCCAGTATGCCAACAAAGCGTCTATTCTTCATGTGTGAGCCAAGACAGTAATGATGATTTAATTGACAGTGTGGGACATCAATGCCTCGCCACATGTACACTGCCAGCCAGGCATCAGTAAAGAGTAATCATAGAACCAGTGAAGTTTAATACACAGAGGAAGCCATTTGCCTGTGGGTTGTTCACTAGGACGATTCAAACTAATGCCACTGCTCTACATTCTCCTCATAGTTCTGTATCTTCCTCTGCTTCAAACATTGATCTGATGTTCCCTTAAAAGATGCAATGACCTCTGCCTCAGTCATTTCTGTGGCAAAGCATTCCATGTTCTAATTATCCTCTGCATAAGGAAATGTATCTTAACATCTCTGCTCACTCTCAGCAACAACAGAAAAAGACAATTATCATCTCAGGCTAATAAGTATTAGTGGTAAATTCTGCCTTACCAGTGTTACTTACATCCTGAAAATAACTAGATTAAAAAGAAATTAAATTGATCACCCACTGCCATGGACTCCTTAACCAGAGGAATTAATCTTTTTTATTCACTCTATCAAAATCATATACAACTTTTAAAACTTCCATCAGGAACCAGTACACTGATCAATTCTTCACCTCTCTAGTCTAAGGACACTGAGGCCAAGACCCATCATCATTCCAGCTGGGATCAATTAGCTTTGCCTAGACCAAGAGCTGGTCTTGGGATCTTCTTGATTTTCTTGGCTCAGTCTCCATACCACTTACTAAATTTACTGACTGATCGTCAGGTTTCTGGTGTCATATATTAATTTTAGTGATTTTGCCCCTTACTGTGTTGACATATAAAACGCTGATGCCGTTATTTCAAAGTAAAATTCAATTTATGCACTGATACCTCAAAAAACTAAATTAAGAAACACGTTCAGAAACAGCTAAACGAGTTAAAAACAGGCTGAAAAAGAAACAATTGCATTCTTGCCATTAAACTGGGTTTAATTTAATTCATAGTTCTTACTTTTAGATATAATTTGGTATTTGCCATAAAACAGCTTCAGACACAGATGGGTTTTAATCTGCAGTTGTTGATCCCAGGTGCATGCCTATGGCCACGTGACTGTTCTCAAAGCTTCACAATGCACGTTCCACTCTCCCACGCGAACGCAACAGCAGTACTTTTCATTTAATCAAATAGAAAGAGCTGAAAATGGAAACCAGTACTGTAGTAATTTGCTGAAAAGCTTGAAGAATTCAAACTCGTTCAACGAAAACGATGCAAATCGGCATTTGATAATTGCATTATTGAAAATAGCTAGGTTACAACTTTGAAAGGCAATTGCATAACGTTTGCAGGCTAAATCGTGGAAGGTATGACCGAACATGGGGACCTGCCTTCCTTATTTAACTGAAAAGCAATTCTTAAAGGTGTGAAATAATTACATTCAGAAATATAAAATAAAGGAAAACAATTAATAAGGTATTTGTAGACAATAAAACATTCTGAAAGCCTTGCCTTAGTTATTTTCCGATATGGAACATTCAATGATGTCAAAGGAATTAACTATCTGAAGGAAATGGTATTTATATCAGTGCTTCCGATTTCTATGCTGTGTAACACTAGCCGTAAACTGTAGTGAATCAGACAATATTTATTGCAAAGGAATTACCATGGGGATTGTAGCTACATTTCAGAATACCAAAAATATTATCTTAGTCAAAAATGTGCTGCATGAATCAGGATTATGCTGGGATCAACATACTTATAAAACTCTAGCTAACACTACCCTCATACCATAATCAGTTTAAACGGCTATTCAGTTCTAATAGGAAAGCCTTAACTAACCGTAACTTTTACACAACGAAAGAGCCTAGTATCAGCTGGTGAAGCACGAATAACGGAGAACACCGCCGAGTTTAAAAGGATAGGGATTTAAACCTTATATTATTGGGAATTCATTACACTACAGCGGATCTGAATTGGATGCTGAGATTACGTGTTTGATCATGTAGTATATTTGATTAACTATATTTAGAAAATCTGACTCCCTGCTAGTACTGTAATGGGCATCTTTTCGCCATTTCTTTTGCTGTATCATTTCTCGCGAGGTGTCATTGAAGATTTACAGATGGAATTTCTTTATTACCTTCAAATTGGCTACTGAAAACCCTACATATTACGTTTTTTTAAAAAAAAGTTCCTGTCTCTTTAATTGCAGAACAGTATAAATTGAATGATCAGCTTCTAAACGAGCCGGCATACATATACATAAAATGTGGAGTGTTTGGTTGGGGCTGGAGGGACGGTGGCGACAGATAACTAGGGGAAAGGGCAGGGTGAAGAATGACACATCTTTTAAACAAAAGGAATGAACTGGATAGATTATATGGACTGGCCATGGGAGAGCAATATTTCTCATATTTTACCAAACAAAAAAGGTTGTGTTGCACCACGCAAAGAGCAACAAAGAAGGCGTTTTGCAAACCGGTAGGTTTACGACGGTATTTGACCCTTCGGCCTGGAAAAGCAGGGAGTCAAATTAGTCTAAATCCTTAAATTAGGTCTCAGACGGCGAAATAAGTAAATGAGTAAATTATGTAGTAATTTTCTTGTTAGGTTCGCGGAGAGATGGTTTTCCTGCTATTTTATTTGATGTTAGGGCGATATGGGTAAACAGAGAAATATGCTCCTGGCTCGCATTTAATGTACTTTAATTACAGCTCATCTGTTTAGTTGTCATTACAAGGATATCAGGCTATGGAAGCGGGAGCATTGCTTCTGACTGGCGGAAAAAAATTATACATTGACGTGATATAAAAATGGTCAGAATAGAATTTCTTTTAAAAATCCTGAAAAAGCTCAGATTTTTTTTTTGAACTGTTGCGATGAATCGCAGTGTTTTCCTGGTGGTTTGTTGTGAATAAGCAATTTATTTATCTGTGTACCGCGACCTTTAAGAAGTTAAAAGAATCAAATCTAGACATCCACAAAGTTTGTTTTTAACAATATATGCCTGAGTTTTGATTAAATCCTTTGATTTATGCATTTTTTTGTCTCAGTGCATCGTTCAACTCAATAATACTGTAGAGATAGTATCGGCAATAAAACGCTATTACCAGCCTTAGCAAACGGTGCAAATAGAAAGTCGAAGTCAACTTTTGGGGTAGTTTCAATCGATGTGTTGGCTTCAGTGTCAAAATGCCAAGGAACATATTAATTAAGATATTAATACGCCGTGCTTTTTTGTTCGACATATTTTGTTCGACAATATGGAATAGTACATTTAGATGAGATTTAATGGACTGGAATCTAATATTCAAAGCATAATTTCACTTCCAGCAAAATCAACCGGACCGCTTTGAGGAACCACAAACACAAATGAGACCAGTTGATTGGTGCGTTTAACCTGGAGATTTGTCTGTAAATAAGCCTTTGAGATCTCTGCAGTACCTTCAGAAGAAGAGGCCATAAACTCGGGAACAACCTCCCTGAACCTCTCTGCCTGACTTCCTCTCTTTCCTCCTTTAAGAAACTCCTTAAATCTATCTCTTTGACCAATCTTTTGCTCATCTGTCCTAACATTGCTTTATGTGGGCTGGTGTCAAATTTTGTTTGATAACGCTCCTGTATAGCACCTTGGGACGTTTTGCTATGTTAAGAGCGCTATCTAAATGCAAGTTGTTGTTATATAGTGCTCATTTTTAAATACTTTAATTTTGGTGCATCAATTACACGGTTTTATCCTTCATCTGGAAGAATCTTACTCCGGTGGCTACCGGTTTGTTTTCTTGGGCTCAGCTCTGTAAACCATAAAATACAGATGGTCCTTTCTGGTGGGTGCGAGAGGAGATCAAACGGCAGCTATAATTTATCATCTCCTCACATTCCAGGGCCACTCGATTCAATCCTTATGGGAAACGCATAAATTGCATTTTTAACAGATATTTTAACACCTACAGTAGAGAAGCTCTAAGATACCTAAGGTTCAAACATTTTGTCTCGTATTAATTTTTCATGTTAAATAATCTGAAGGTTTACAGTTGCCTTGGAGTTATGAGTAGTTTCAGGTTCATAGAGATAATTAATGTTCATCTATACCTGAAAAGAGAGAAAGAAAACCCTCCAGAATTGATGAAACGACTACAATTTGAAACATTTCTTGTCTGTGAAATTCTGTTTTAAAAAAAAAGCAATTTCAGATCATTGCTACTCGTTGGAAACTAATTTTCTCTCTTGCGTTGTCCAGTGGATAGTATAATGATCCCAATAATGTTGGGCTCTGTTCAAGACTTAAGTATTAAAATCCCACTCGTTTTTCATATGGCAGCAAGAGGTAAGCAAGTGGGATTTAGTGATTAACTTTAATAATAATATCCTGGAGTTTTAAAATTATTGTATTCTATTTGCTTTCAACAAAATAGCTATATTGCAATAAATCAGTCAAAATGGGAAGCAGTTTAGCAGAACAACAGGGGCGTAGTTGCTCCCAGAAATATATTGTTTTAATTTCATGCAGCAATTATTTCGGAAAACAGTAACTTTTTTGGCGAAAAGGGTGTCGTTTCGTGTTCTTGACATTTTTACACACGCAATGCTCTCTATACTGGCTCTCTCATTCCAGGGAACACAATATTTAATCAGGCAAGTCCTTTGTAAATGCACGACTTATTTGTGTTTTTCGAATAGAACTTCCCAGTAAATAAAATCTGACCCTTAGCTCTAGCATTACTTCTGTCAAATTTAGAGAAAGACCCCTCTTCCCCCACCCCACTCCTGAATAGTTTATCATGTTAGACTCTTTCATTTCTATAATCTTGAGTTTTGTATGAAGATGTATAGAGAAGTTGTGTTAGTCATTATTTTGACCAGGTCCTGCATAGATGGCGTATGTTTAGATAATCATAAAGTTGCTGTTTAAATGCACTTTGTGTTCTGGGAATTTTGAATTGAGTTGGGAAGAGTCAACTCCTT
This sequence comes from Heterodontus francisci, assembly GCF_036365525.1. Classification (NCBI taxonomy): domain Eukaryota; kingdom Metazoa; phylum Chordata; class Chondrichthyes; order Heterodontiformes; family Heterodontidae; genus Heterodontus; species Heterodontus francisci. The sequence goes on along the minus strand of NC_090382.1, from coordinate 78,224,755 downwards.
GGTTTGCCTCAAAAAGTGGCTTTAGAAGAGGATAAAGCTTCCTGTTCCATGCACGGGGTCGTTTAGTTTAGTTTAGAGATACAGCACTGAAACAGGACCTTCGGCCCACCGAGTCTGTGCCAACCATCAACCATCCATTGACACTAATCCTACACTAATTCCATATTCCTACCACATCCCCACCTGTTCTTATATTTCCCTACCACCTACCTATACTAGGGGCGATTTACAATGGCCAATTTACCTATCAACCTGCATGTGGGAGGAAACCGGAGCACTCGGAGGAAACCCACGCAAACACAGGGAGAACTTGCAAACTCCACACAGGCAGTACCCAGAATTGAACCCGGGTCGCTGGAGCTGTGAGGCTGCGGTGCTAACCACTGCGCCACTGTGCTGCCCAAACAGTTCTTAAACAGTCCGGATCAGTATTTTCTCCAAACTAAGGAGTAAACCAAATCTTGCGGCTAAACACTTTCGGGGATGTAGCGATACTGTATACTGAGGATACTGTATATGCAACAGCAGTATAAAGATGTGCTAACAGCGCATAAGTTATGTTTGCCCAGAATTATTAATGTTTTGATTTCTTTTGAAACTTGGATCATCAATGTGCATGCCCAGGCGTGCAGTACGGTATTTCTCAACTTCAGAGAAAACGAAGCATCGATAGGTGCCCACTCGCTGGTAGCATTGGGGGAGCAGATCGTAGTCAGACCCAAATTTGCTCATGATAATTATGAATCTCTCTCTTGTCGATTGATTATATCAATAGTGATCTTAGCTTTCACAGATATAACTTGGACTAATTATTTAGCTTTCTGAACTTTGCCTGTAACATTTGACAACTTCAGAAAGATAGCGTACCGAAAGTGTGGGAATCTGTCAAATTGTTTTAAATTATCCTAGGATAACTCTAGTTTGCATTCCACTTTTGGTACCAACCCAGCGATTAAATACTCTTTCGGGTCACACTTTTATTTCAATTAAATGTTTATGCCTGCTTGCTTTTTATAGGTGGGAGATTTATTGTATTCAAAATTTCACAGTCAATTCTTAATTGTCGGTCATTAATATCCCAGTGTGGTGAGTTGGTAAGTTGTTCCCCTGAAGTTGACACCAATGACAGTGCATAATATGTGTAGTGTGCTTTGCCCGGTTGCCTGAGTAGGGAACAGTGCTGGTAGATTTCAGAAGACCAATAGTGCAAAATTGGGATTAGTAGCACCCATTGCTTGGGTGTTCCGGGTGCCATTTGGGAACCAAAATGGCGTCTATAGTGTGGGTGCACACTTTGGGATGCATTGTGTTGGGCGCCATATTGGTGAGGGCATTAGCTTGAGCACAGCGAACCGCTGCCAGAAGTATGCATAGCAAGCAAAAAATAAAGCCAATCAGCCTGCAATTCTGCTTTGATGCCAGTGGTGTCATTTTGGAGATGAACGCTGCAGCTAATGCCCTCTGAACCTCGCACAGATGAATATCTGTTTAGCAGCAGGAAGGAGCACCCCCACCTCACCACTCCCACCTCCCCCGCCCCCTCTCTCCTCTCAACCACTATTTGAAGGATCATCAATTGCTTATAGGCTAGTTGCTGGCTGATTTCTTTCAGTTGTTGCTTTAATTTTTACTAGTGTTTTGTGCTTTCTATAGTTGTTTGCAAAGGTCTTGCAAAAGTCAACAGGGAGTGGTGTGGCAGGTGCTCAAGGAGTTTTTGCTGATTCCAATGTTTCTGCACAAACCAGCTGCTTCCACACATGGATGCACTTGTAGACATTCCCCTCAGAATACAGCATGATTTGGAGAATGAAGAGAGGACACACTATGAGCGGCCTGCTTGGTACTTTGTGGGTTGCTGCACAGTCATGCACATGTACAACTTACAGGGAACGTTGGTCCTCACTGAAAACCAACACATGCTGCAATCACAACTGCAACCTCAGTGCAGGGCAAGGATTGCATTGCCAGTCGGTGTGAAGGTGATCGAGGTGATGAATGCTGATGACTCTGGCTGCAACTGAAGATATTTACAAGATCTCAGTTTGCCATCCACTGTTGTGTAAGGAAGGTCACTACACTCTAGTTATTGAGAGCTAGCTACAAGAGCTATCTATTCATGACATGGCTGATGACTCCAGTGCATGACCCAGTGCACACGTACACAGCATGTGTTAAATGACAGACATGCTGATACATGAAATGTGATAGATCAGACCCTTGCCATGCATAAATAATACTTCTGCTGCTGTGACCACTCTGGAGGAGCCCAGCAGTACTTGGCAGAGTGGGTGTCAAGATTAATCATGGTCTGCTGCATTCTTCCCAACTTCACCAACATGAGGTGACAACCCTTGCCACCAGCTATACAGGAAAGGAGCATGAGGAGGAGAAGAAAGAGGAAGACAGGAAGCAACATACACAGACCCTTTCTTGGCTGTCTGTGAAGAACTCACCCAAGTGTGATTCCAGTAACCACAATGCCAATTCCCCAACAGTTCACCAACAGTGCCACACCTTACCTTCCCTCTGTTACTGACCATCACAGCATCCACCGGGCCACAATGCAAAATAAAAGCCTACAAAATAAACACCTATAAATTTGTTTAGGGAATCATTCCACATTGTACACAAAAGTCAACTAATTGCCCTTAGGCACTCCTTTGCTGGTCTTCCATGAGCCTTTGCTTGTCCAATTGCTCCTATGCAGTGCTAACTCAATAGATGCAACATGACTGATGGATGGTTGTGGACTTTCAATGGAAGAGACTGCAGATAGCCTTGGAGGATAACGTTGAGCAGCTCCAAGTTTGGTAAGCCCAACTGCAGGCTGCACCACCTGCGCATGGACAGTAGCAGCCTGGGATGGCTGGCTGGCTTGAAACAGCAAGGGCACTGGTGGAATGGCAGGGGTGAGTCTTTTTATTTTCAAAAATTCTTTTATGGGATTTGGGCATCACTGGCAAGGCTAGCATTTGTTGCCCATCCCTAATTGCGCTTGACAACTGAATGGCTTGCTAGGCCATATCAGGGGGCAGTTGAGAGTCAGCCACATTGCTGTGGGTTTGGAGTCACATGTAGGCCAGACCAGATCAGGATGGAAGATTTCCTTCCCTAAAGAACATCAGTGAACGAGATGGGTTTTTTACGACAATCAATGATATGTTCATGGCACCATTACTGAGACTAGCATTCAATTCCAGATTTTTATTTATTGTATTTATATTCCACCAGCTGCCATGATGGGATTTAAATATGTATCCACAGGGCATTAGGCTGGGCCTCTGGATCACTAGTCCAGTGACATGACCACTGCGCCACCATCACCCCAAATTATCCTAGGATAACTGTCGTTTGCATTCCACTTTTGGTACCAACCCAGTGATTAAATACTCTTTCAGATCACACTTTTATTTCAATAAATATTTATTCCTGCTTGCTTTTTATGGGTGGGATGTTTATTGTATACAAAATTTCACAGTCAATTTTTAATTGCAGGTCATTAATATCCCAGTGTGGTGAGTTGGCAAGTTGTTCCTCTGAAATTGACATGAATGACAGTGCGTAATATCTGTAGTGTGCTTTGCCCGGTTGCCTGAGTAGGGAACAGTGCTGAGAGCTTTCAGAAGACCAATAGTGCAAAATTGGAATTGGTGGCACCCATTGCTTGGGTGTTCCGGGTGCCATTTGGGAACCAAAATGGCATCCTTAGAGTGTGGGATGCTTTGTGTTGGGCACCATATTGGTGAGGGCATTAGCTTGGGCACAGTGAACTGCTGCCAGAAGTATGCATAGCAAGCAAATAATAAAGCCAATCAGCCTGCATTTCTGCTTTGATGCCAGTGGTGTCATTTTGGAGCTGAACGCTGCAGCTAATGCCCTCTGAACCTCACACAGATGAACGTGTTTTTCAGCAGGAAGCTAACTGCCTAAGGGAGCAGAACAGGGTTGTGATCAATGTAGCCATTCCCATTCCCCTGGGGTGGCACCTCAGTAATCCTAGGAATCTGTTGGAGGAGAGATTACTGGACTGCTGTGATAGCCTGCAAGCCCTTTTGCACACTGTGATCCACAGGCATGATAAGAGCAGTCTGAGCTTGCATGACTTCAGCCTCAGCTTTGAATGCAGCACTCAGGCTTCCTGTGAAAACTGCTTATGCTGTAACAGAAGCTGATATCGGCCATCAGATGCTGTATCATCGTTTGGTGCTGTACTCCTCAATGCTCATTGACATTGACTGCAAGCTTTCTGGCAGGCTTCCCAATGTATCAAACATTTCATTGTGCATACCCATCAGCATCCTTCTGTAGGCTGCTCACATCAAAGTTATCATCTGAGTCCTCTAGCAGCAGAACTTGTGTGTGATCTTTCCCTTCAGTGAGCTGGCACCATCGCTATCCTTGCTCCTTGTCCTGGCTGCAAGCAACTTGTGCCAGGTGTCTCAACATGTGCAGATTCCACTTCTGTGCTATCCTGTAAATTACACCCAGTGCCAGGATCTGAGCAGGTGGCTGTCAAAGTGTGAAATCGAGTGATGGTGCTGTGTCTTCATTATTACTGTCATCTGTGCTGTACCTCCACTGCCTGACCAGTTTGAACTTCTTGGGTTTCTGAAAAGAGAAAGGCACAACGGGAAGGTTGTGCTTCTTGGAGGTAGGAAGTAAGAGGTGCATGCTTACACCATCTGCAGCTTATAAATCAGAAGATAGTATGGGATGAGGGGCAGGTAGATTGTGAGGAGAAGGATTAGGTATGAGAAGACCAATGGTTTCACCCCTGCCGCTGGCCACAGCAATGGGCATCAAAATAATGGCCAGTACATTCTCTTCCGTGGGGAACAAAGCATTCATGCACTGCTGTCCCTGTCTGGTAAACGTCTGTTGCCTCTGGTTGTTCGCCAACTTATTTATTTTTATTTAGACATACAGCACTGAAACAGGCCCTTCGGCCCACCAAGTCTGTGCCGACCAACAACCACCCATTTATACTAACCCTACAGTAATCCCATATTCCCTACCACCTACCTACGCTAGGGGCAATTTACAATGGCCAATTTACCTATCAACCTGCAAGTTTTTGGCTGTGGGAGGAAACCGGAGTACCCGGCGAAAACCCACGCGGTCACAGGGAGAACTTGCAAACTCCGCACAGGCAGTACCCAGAATCGAACCCAAGTCCCTGGAGCTGTGAGGCTGCAGTGCACGCCACTGCGCCACTTTGCCTCTTGTCCTGCAAGAGAGAGAAGTGTGCCAATGAGTGTCATCCAATCTTTTTGGATGATGTGGCTATCATGTTTGAATATCTGGCAGTGTATGCAAGCTGTGAGATGTGGGTGCAAGGCTTTCAGCAGTGCTAATTGTGTGAAGGTGCAGAGGAGCATATGAATGTCAGGTTTGAGTCCTGATTGATAGAAATTGTTGGTTGGTGAGTGATGTGGGTTTGGTGAATTGAGCAGTGTGTGAGCATAGTGGTGTAGTTGGTAGCATAAGGCATTTGGAGATGCATTCACTGATCACAGCTACTCATGTGAAGCCATCGAACATCTTGTGGCACTGCATCCAGGTCCTTGGGATTTGACTCCTGACATTGAACTCCATGGCAAATTGCTGCCACTGCCTTCTGAGCAAGCTTCCCAATGCAGCAAGCATTTCATTGTGCATACCCATCAGCATCCTTCTGCAGGCTGGCCCCCTGCGGATATAGGGCATCTTTCTTCCTTTGCACCTTCTCCAGCAAAGCCTCCAGTGCAGGATACGGAAAACCTTGAAGCCCACTCTCTCCCATGTTGTGCCGTTATTCAATATTTCCTAGGTCAGATTCACTTCCTGCACAACTGCCAGCATCTGCTCCAGGCACAATACAATTTTCCTCTAAGAGATGCAGACTAGTTTTAACTGGTGTTAGCCACTCACAATATTGACAGTTATCCAGCCAATCAAACACTGGGTTGACACTGAAATCATTTAAAACAGCAAGCAGCATGAAGTTGGCATGCTGCCTGCAGTGCAATCAATGGGCAAGGTTAATCATGCCTCACAATCCCTGTGCCCATTTTCAGGCCTACTGAATATAGCCCACCCCCCAAGTTTTTTGGCATAGTATTGGCTACAAAATTTCGACTGGAAGCAAGTCATTAACGTTCAGTCAAATCACTCTCTGTGATCAGGTTCCTGATCAAGGTGCTGGCTATAACTGTTCCACTGGAACAAAGACTTCATTTCTCAGCAGAACTCTGCTTTTCAATGTTCTAATTAGAGATGCTATAGGGACATGGCCTGAAAAGAAAATGGTTTAGTCGGCTATCACACCATCAATTTAGTGTCAAATTTATGTGAATGCTGATGTAAATTTAACACTTAATTGGTGGTATAACAAGAGAGAGAGGGAGAGAGAGAGATGAAACCTGGAGAAACTGGCCTAATTGTAGCCTGGCACTAATCCAGCTTGTTAATTTTTAACGTTTAAATAAATAAAAAGTGATTTCTTAATTGGACATGATACGTCCTTTCTCAACATAGCACATTAACAACCTGAGGAAATGAGTCACTAAATGTTCTCTATTAACATCAGTGTAGATCTTAGCAACTTCACTGAAAATGTGGTCCCATAAATTAAGAAAAAAATAAATTGCTTCCATTACAATGTTACATCACAGGGCACCTGAGAGCACATGAAGTTGCAGTTTGACTCCAGCAGGTGCCATAACAGTAAGAACGCTCTTGACTGAGTGAAGAACCCAGAACTTTTTCTTCAAACCAAATGTAATTTATCATTCTGACACTTGAAAACTACAGCCTGAATTGTCTTATAAATAATTGCATTTATATTGCATCACTCGACTTGCTTCCCTGTACTGTTACAACGTTGGCATTGTAAAGACTAGGGTTTTTTTTAAATGAGCAATTTAGTAAATTTGTAATGTCTTGATAATGTTTCATACAAGTTATACAAAGATCTGAATTTGCATCTGGGTTAGAGAGAATCTTTTATGGAGGAACTTCTTTCTGCTCTTGAATATTCCAGCTATGTCAGATAAGTTACAGTGGCTTTATCTTCATGAAAAATATATTTATGAATTTTGAATAAAAACATAAAATGCTGGAAATGGACAGCAGGTTGATCAGGATCTGAAAGAAAAAAAGTTAGCCTAAGGCCTTATGTGTTAATGTAACCATTAATTGGAATTGGCCAACCTTTGTTATAGTTGAGGAGGAAATAACCATACAAGATTTTTGTCATGATGTCACATGCAAGTGGTGGTATGATTTGACACAATTTGTGACCTTTTAAGCTGCCTGCAACAAATGATAGTGCCTATGAATATCTTTAGTGCATGTCCTATGTCTCTAGGTTCACTCACAAAATAGAAATTTTCAGATTGCACAGCATGGATTAGCATTTGTCTGCATTTTCACTTTTGCTTATCGTGATGACTCTTCAAAACCAAAGTCTAAGAAATGCTCAAACCAGATTATATACAGACAGCTTTGCTAGTTTGATTATTGCATTACAGTAGTTACTAACACAGTCCAATACATGAACAGACAGATCTAAAAACTATTAAGTGTTTACAATCAAACTGCAACTTAACACTATACATTTTTAACTCAGAGTGACAGACTTCTTCTGATAATTCTGTATTTATTCTCCTTGGTAGCTCAAATGATAACATAATGTGGTGTTATATTGTACTATACAGACCAGCAAGATCCCAAGTTTGATTCCTGATCTGCTTTAAGTTCATTCGAAATGTTTGTTAATAGAAAGCCCTTTCTCCCTGTTCAGGTAATACTAAAACTCTAAATCACTATCCAAAGAAAAACAGTTATTGCAATGTCCTGGCCAATACTCCTCCTAGTAAAAGCAAATTAATTATCCATTCACCTCATTGTTGCTAGGTATCTTGCTATCTGAAAAATGGCTGCTGCATTGCCGACATAAGAGAAGTCACTGCTCTTCAAAGTAATTAATTGCATGTAAGATGCTTTGGGATGATTATGAAAGACATTGTACGGCAATATGTAAATGCAAGTCTTTTTTTTATGATCTTTGCTTTAGTAGTTCCCAGTCTGTAATCGCTCTAGACATTCCTGGACTACCAACAAGAAAAAACAGCAATAGCTCCTGATCATTATCTAGATAATGCAAAAATGTAACTGCCAGGATAGCATCAGACCCAGTTGTGATGACGGGAATCATTGAATAGTTTGCTAATAGCGCAGATGCAGATTTATCTGAAGAATGGACATTTGGGTGAGGCATTGGATGCCAGCCGCCATGCAACTATTATAGAGCATAAATCATTGCCTTCTGTAGCATGGCTAGAATGAGAATGATTCCCTATAACAAGAGTTCAAAATCTCAAGTTTCCACCTGATATTTTACTGCCAAAATTATGCTGCTATCCTTTTCTTTCTAATGTACATTTTTGTGGTGAATTTTTATGCTCAGGAAACCAAAGGATATCAGAAGTGGGCAATAGAACACTTTCTATTTCAGATACAGCTTCAAATATTCTCAGGTCATCCATAACACAGCATAGCAAAGTTGCCATGATTTGCCCAATTGTAGAAGATTACCTCCTTCTGCACCAATGTGTTATTGTTAGTCCCCATCTATCCCATTAGAACTGGGCTGTAATTGTCCAAATGAATTCATATAGGGGCTTTAAAGGGAGCAGAGAGACCTTCATTTCACAAAATGAGTGGATTTGAATCTAATCTCTGAGGTCAAGGTGATATGCCATACAATTTCCTATTTTCCCAGCTTTTGACATGAACTGTTTCAACTGAATGATATCACAGGTTGAACAGATAACATGAGGTGGGTGGCAGAGATACTGAAGGCTCTGCATATGTTACAGCAAACCAGAAAAACAGATTAATAGCTTTATCTGAAAGCTTTGAGTTGGTGGAAGAGACAGCCTTCCATTTCTGTTGTTCGTTCTTGCTTGAAATTTAGAGAAGGGATAGAATGATAGAAGAGGGCAAGTCGAGAAATAGCAAAAGAGAAGTAAAAAACATGATAAATGATGACATTACAAACTATCTGGGCCATCAAAACTTCTCTTTCCATAGACAATATAGAATTTTCCCTGTCATGAATTCTGCTAACCTTAATCACCTGAGGAAAACCTCTAAATTTTCTCTCATCTCGAAAGGCAGCTGAGTCAAACTCTGCAAATATTCATACTTATACTTCTGCTGAAATTAAGACAATTGATTTCCACCAATGCATTCCCACTTGAAAAATTTGTTATGGATGTGATTGAAGTGCATAGGGATAAGCACAGAGTTAAATCAAAATTTCTACAGAAAAACTATAATTGTTGGTGCTGTGGAAATGCTATCTGTGTTAATGGAGATTAAATATCAATAAATGTAGTGGAACTTTGCTCCACTATTTTGGGGTATCAGAGAACTGTTGGAGAGCTCTTCACTATGGTAGAGATGTTAGCGCAAAAACAGAAAATTTGGAAATATTTTGCAGGTCAGGCAGCATCTGTGGAGAGAAAAACAGAGTTAACGTTTCAGGTCTTGATCTTTCATCAGAACTGTTCTGATGAAAAGTCATAGACCTGAACTCTGTCTTTCTCTCCACATATGCTGCCTGACCTGCTGAATGTTTCTAGCCTTGCCCGTTTTTGTTTCAGATTTCCAACATCCGCTTTTGTTGTAGAGATGCTAGAGCAGTTTGCATGTGGTCTGTAAAATGATGGGGCCTGATTCCTTTTCTTATCCATGCTTTATTAGTTGTTACCATCTGTCACTCACTTGTTGTCTCTTATTCGCTCTCATAATATCGTGCATTTGAAATGTATTTTAAAAGTTAATTTAGATTATATTATAAACTTGATGGCATGAAAATACATATAACATTACAAGTCAACCATGTGGTATGACATTTTTATGAATTGACTGGATTATAAAATAAAGTTTGCAAAGATTAAATTCCAGCAAAATCCATGCAATTTGTAGCATTAGATGATCAGATTAAAGAATCTTACCACAGAGGACCAATTTAAAAAATAAAATTAACAATAATATTTTTAATCCAGAAAAAGTCTAGCTTTATTTCTTTAAAAGTAGATAATGATAACATTTTTGAGGGAATGATTACTAAACTAAAGGGTTACTGAGCTCAGCTTAATGGAGCTCAGTTAACAAACACTGTTGATGTTGAATCATCGCATGGTCTATGACTGCATGACGACTTGTTAATTTAGTTCCCTCATACTGTTGGGTTCAGTATGGACCAGCCCCATCTGAACACTGCAGGTGAACTCTGTGCCTTCAGTGCATCAATGGCACCTATCAGGGCAGAGAGTGATGTACATTGGCGTTTCAGCTTTGTTCCATCATCACCTATATGGCATGATATGACACCATCCATACTAGCTTTGCATAAAGGCGGGGCAGCATGAGCACAGTCATATTACTGACGTTGCGAGGATGCAACCATCGGCCACATGACCTTTGACCCCATACCATTTATGGCCCATATCCCACACAGAAGGGGTCATGGAGTGCTATTGCTTTTCCTCCCCCAAACAACGTTGGCCAAGTGCAGGGTCAGCCCCCTTCACCCTCATGCCAAACACTAGCATGCGCAGAGTGACCCCCTTTACAGTAGAAGGACAGGGGTCCTCTCCCTTATTTCATGCAGAGTTATGTCCTGGTCATTGGAGACTCCCACCCACCTACCTTCGCCTGATCCGAGAACTGATGTTTCGTTACTGCCAGCTTTTCACAGACATGAACGCGACGGCGCACGTCTGAATAAAGATTGAAACCTGCTGCCTCGCTCACTACGGCCAGTATATTAATGTATGATAACAATCCATTAACATTTTCAATGCAGGTCCCGTCGCTGAGCGGCAGGACAGCTGCCACGAGGCCTCACCGCTGCCGCCGAGATCAGTACGGGTCTGCCGACGTTGGGGTCAGTGGCGAGCCTCCTCCATTCCTATCTTCATTGCCCCCCACCACTGTTCCTGGTGTCAGAGGGCCTTTAAAATCCAGCCCACTGTGTCACTGAATATTTAGATGGCTGTTCAATTTTCACCCATTCCCTGATTTTGTTTTCACTGTTTCAGCTGCATTTCTTTAAGGAGATCCAGAACAGGGACGGGCATCTTCCCACAATAGGAGTTGATACTGACCATTATTATGGACCTCCTGGTAGTTTAGCTGAAAAGTAGAATTTTTAATACATTTTTTAAAATGACATTCATGCATTTCTTTCCTAAACTGGAGGTTCTTTTAGCATTACCTTGTTTGCATTGCTAACTCAGTTGTCAAGTTGATTCTATTTTTAGGAGTCAGAGTTTTGCATTCATTGTGAAATCATGGAAGATGGTTTTCCATTCTCAAGCTCGCATGTCATTCCTGACAGTATGAAGTTGCATTGGCCCATTGTGGCACCTTCAAACACACCCTACAACAAATACGGTGTTAAGCAATATGTGGAAATTCTGCCAGCCACAGCATAAAATTTCAGAAATACTAAGAGATGGGAAGCCTGTTCCCACCCACAACCAACCCCGCCCAGGAAAAACCTGAAGAGCGCTTCGCAGGAACCTGCAAAACACCGACAACACAAGAACACAAGAAATAGGAGAACAAGTAGACCATATGGCTCATCGGGCCTGTTCTGCCATTCAATACGATCATGACTGATCTTCGGCTTCTATTCCATTTTCCTGTCCACTCCCCACATCCCTCGATTCCCTGCAAGACCTAAAATCTATCTATCCCAGCCTTAAATGTATTCAATGATGGAGCATCCACAACCCTCTGGGTTAGAGAATTCCAAAGTTTCACAACCTTTTGAGTGAAGTAATTTCTCCTCATCTCAGTCCTGAATGATTGACCCCTTGTCCTGAGACTGTGTCCCCATGTTCTAGATTCCCTGACGAGTGTGAACAATCTCTCAGCTTCCACCCTATCAAGCCCTTTCAAAATCTTGTATGTCTCAATTAGATCACCTATCATTCTTCTAAACTCCAGAGAATATAGGCCCAATTTACTCAGCCTCTCATCATAGGACAACCCCCTCATCCCAGGGACCAATTTGGTAAATCTTCGCAGTCCTGCCTCCAGTGCAAGTATATCCTTTCTTAAATGTGGAGACCATGAACTGCACACAGTATTGAGGTGCGGTCTCACGAAAGCCCTGTACTATTTTAGTAAGACTTCTTTATTCCTGTACTCCAATCTCCTTGCAATAAAGGCCAACATGTCATTTGCCTTCTTAATAGCCTGCAGCACCTGCTTTGTGCGTTCCTTGTATGAGTACCCTAAGCCTCTCTGAACATCAACACTTGCCAGTTTCACACCTTATAAAAAATATTCTGCTTTTCTATTTTTATGACCAAAGTGAACAACTTCACACTTCCCTACATTATACTCCATTTGCCATCTTGTTGCCCACTCACTTAACCTGTCTATATCTTTTTGCAGCCTCTCTACATCCTCCCTGCAGCTTACCTTTCCACTGAGCTTTGTATCATCAGTAAACTTAGATACATTTCTCTCTGTCTCTTCAGCCAAGTCATTAATATTGCTAAGGACCCAGCACTGATCCTTGCAGCACCCCACTATTCACTGCCTGCCAACTTGAAAATGCCCCATTTATGCCCACTCTCTGCTTCCTGTCTGTTAACCAATCCTCTATCCACGCTAATATATTACCGCCAACACCTTGAGCCCAACACCAACATCTTGCTTATTAATCTTTTATGTGGTACTTTGTCGAATGCCTTTTGAAGATCAAGGTATACTACATCTACTGGTTCCCCTTTATCTACCATACTAGATACTTCCTCAAAAAACTAATAAATTTGTCAAACAGGATCTCGCTTCAGTAAAACCATGCTGACTTGTTCTAATCATACTTTGCTTTTCTAAATGCAATGTTAAGACTTCTTTAATAATAGTTTTCAGCATCTTCCCAATGACTGATGTAAGGCTAACTGACCTGTAGTTCCCTGTTTTCTCTCTACCTCCATTCTTGAAAAGTGGCATAATATTTGCCAACTTCCAATCTGACGGGACCATTCCTGAATCTAAAGAATTCTGGAAAATCATAGTCAGCGCATCCACTATTTGTGCAACTCTCTCTTTTAGAACCCTAGAATGTAGGCCACCTGGTCCCGGGGAACATAGAACATAGAACAGTACCGCACAGTACAGGCCCTTCAGCCCACGATGTTGTGCCGAACATTTAACCTACTCTAAGATCAAACTAACTACCTACCCTTCATTCTACTATCATCCATGTACCTGTCCAAGAGTCGCTTAAATGCCCCTAACGTATCTGCTTCTACTACCACCGCTGGCAGCGCATTCCATGCACCCACCACTCTCTGTGTAAAGAACCTACCTCTGACATCTCCCCGAAACCTTCCTCCAATCACCTTAAAATTATGCCCCCTGGTGATAGCCCTTTCCACCCTGGGAAAAAGTCTCTGGCTATCCACTCTATCTATGCCTCTCATCATCTTGTACCCCTCTATCAAGTCACCTCTCATCCTTCTTCGCTCCAATGAGAAAAGCCCTAGCTCCCTCAATCTTTTTTCGTAAGACATGCCCTCCAGTCCAGGCAGCATCCTGGTAAATCTCCTCTGCACCCTCTCTAAAGCTTCCACATCCTTCCTATAATGAGGCGACCAGAACTGAACACAATATTCCAAGTGTGGTCGAACCAGGGCCTTATAGAGCTGCAGCATAACCTCACGGCTCTTAAACTCAATCCCCCTGTTAATGAAAGCCAACACCCCATACACCTTCTTAACAACCCTATCAACTTGGGTGGCAACTTTGAGTGATCTATGGACATGGACCCCAAGATCCCTCTGTTCCTCCACACTACCAGGAATCCTATCTTTAAGCCTGTATTCCGCATTCAAATTCGACCTTCCAAAATGAATCACTTCACACTTTTCCAGGTTGAACTCCATCTGCCACTTCTCAGCCCAGCTCTGCATCCTGTCAATGTCCCGTTGCAACCTACAACAGCCTTCCACACTATCCACAACTCCAGCAACCTTCGTGTCTCGGCAAACTTGCTAACCCAGCCTTCCACTTCCTCATCCAAGTCATTTATAAAAATCACAAAGAGCAGAGGTCCCAGAACAGATCCTTGCGGAACACCACTGGTCACCGAGCTCCATGCTGAATACTTTCCATCTACTACCACTCTCTGACTTCTATGGGCCAGCCAATTTTGTATCCAGACAGCCAACTTTCCCTGAATCCCATGCTTCCTTACTTTCTGAATGAGCCTACCATGGGGAACCTTATCAAACGCCTTGCTAAAATCCATATACACCACATCCACTGCTCTTCCTTCATCACATCTTCAAAGAATTCAATAAGGCTTGTGAGGCATGACCTGCCCCTCACAAAGCCATGCTGACTGTCTCTAATCAAACCATGCTTTTCCAAATAATCATAAATCCTGTCTCTCAGAATTCTCTCCAATAATTTGCCCACCCCCGACATAAGACTGACTGGTCTATAATTCCCAGGGTTATCCCTATTCCCTTTCTTGAACAAGGGAACAACATTTGCCACCCTCCAATCATCTGGTACTACTCCAGTGGACAGTGAAGATGCAAAGATCATCGCCAAAGGTGCAGCAATCTCTTCCCTCGCTTCCCGTAATATCCTTGGGTATATCCCGTCTGGCCCCGGGGACTTATCTGTCCTCATCTCATTCAAAATTTCCAGCACATCCTCCCTCTTAACCTCAACCTGTTCGAGCATATCAGCCTGTTCCACGCTGTCCTCACAAACGACCAGGTCCCTCTCACTAGTGAATAGTGAAGCAAAGTATTCATTTAGGACCTCCCCTACCTCCTCCGACTCCAGGCACAAGTTCCCTCCACTATCCCTGATCGGCCCTACCCTCACTCTGGCCATCCTCTTGTTCCTCATATAAGTGTAGAACGCCTTGGGAATTTCCTTAATCCTACCCGCCAAGACTTTTTCATGTCCCCTTCTAGCTCGCCTAAGTCCATTCTTCAGTTCCTTCCTGGCTACCTTGTAACCCTCTAGAGCCCTGTCTGATCCTTGCTTCCTTCTTCCTCTTGACTAGCTGTTCCACATCTCTTGTCATCCAAGGTTCCTTCACCCTACCATCCCTTCCTTGCCTCATCGGGACAAACCTATCCAGCAGTCGCAGCAAGTGCTCCCTATACAACCTCCACATTTCTGTCGTGCATTTCCCTGAGAACATCTGTTCCCAATTTATGCTCCCCAGTTCCTGCCTAATAGCATTGTAATTCCCCCTCCCCCAATTAAATATTTCCCATCCCGTCTGCTCCTGTCCCTCTCCATGATTATAGTAAAGGTCAGGGAGTTGTGATCACTATCACCGAAATGCTCTCCCACCGAGAGATCTGCCACCTGGCCTGGTTCGTTGCCAAGCACCAAGTCCAACATAGTCTCCCCTCTAGTTGGCCTATCTACATATTGAGTCAGGAAACCTTCCTGGACACACCTGACAAAAACTGCTCCATCCAAACTATTTGCACTAAGGAGGTTCCAAAAACTTTAGTCCCTCAAGTTTCTCTAATACTTTTTCTCGACTGATATCAATATCCTTAATTTCCTCATTCTTTTTAGCCCCTAGGATACAGCCCATTTCTGGTATGGAACTGGTGTCTTCTACTGTGAAGACAGACACAAAATATTTGTTCAATGCCTCTGTCATTTCCTCATTCCCCATGATGATTTCTCCTGTCTCTGCCTCTAAGGGACCAACATTTACTTCAGCCACTCTCTTCCTTTTTATGTACTTATAAAAGCTCTTACAATCTGTTTTTATATTGCTGGCTAGTTTTCTCTCATTCTATTTTTTCCCTTTTTACCAACTTTTTGGCAGCCCTTTGCTGGTTTCTAAAACACTCCCAATCCTCAGACTTGCTACTACTGACTGCAACATTTTAAGCCTCTTCTTTTAGTCTAATACTTTCCTTAACTTCCTGAGTGAGCCACAGATGGGTCTTTCTGGACCAGTTTTTGTTTTTGTTGAACCCTTTGAATTGTTTCTTTAAATTTTCATCTACTGCCATACCTTCCAGTCTATTTACCCAATTAACCTTAGCTAGTTCTCCCCTCATACCTTCATAATTGGCTTTGTTTAAGTTTATGATTCTTGCTTGTATTTG
Source organism: Heterodontus francisci (assembly GCF_036365525.1). Lineage (NCBI taxonomy): Eukaryota > Metazoa > Chordata > Chondrichthyes > Heterodontiformes > Heterodontidae > Heterodontus > Heterodontus francisci. The sequence continues at coordinate 78,208,583 of NC_090382.1, read as the reverse complement.
AAATGAGTCACTTGCAAACTTAAAATGAAATTCAATGGTATTATGATCACTATTTCCCAGTGGATCTTTTACTATGACATTGCTTATTAACCCTACTTCATTACACAATATGAGATCTAAGATAGTTTTATCCCTAGTCAGTTCTACAACATATTGCTCCAAGAAACTGTCATGAAAGCATTCTACAAATTCATCTTCTGCACCACTGTTGCCAATTTGATTGTCCCAGTCTATCAAAGTCCTTCACAATAAATACATCACCTTTTTTACATGCTCCCATGTCCCATTTAATGTTCTGTCCAATAATATAACTACTGTTAGGGGGCCTCTAAACTACTCCAACCGGTGTTTTCTGACTCCTGCTATTCCTAATTTCCACCCAAACTGATTCTAACTCATGATGTTCTGAGGCCAGATCCCTTCTTATTAATGTCCTTATGCCATCCTTTACTATCAGGCTACCCCTCCTCCTTTGCCATTCTGATTGCCTGTCCGAAATATTGTGTACCCTGGAATATTTATTTCCCAACCTTGATCTCCTTGTAACCATGTTTCAGTAATAACAATTATATCTAGATCATTTACCTCTGTTCGTACCACTAATTCATCTATCTTATTACGGATGCTTTGTGTATTCAGATAAAGGAATTTCAATTTCATTTTCTTTAATTCAATGCAATAACCTTATTTGCCAATGTATATTTTTTGTTAAATTCTCTGTCCCTTCCTGTCCCATTCTGTCGGGAGTTACCTACATTACTATCCTGCTCCGATGCCCTGACCTCTCTCTTTGGATTTTTAAATTTCCCTTTACCCAAACCCTCCCTATCCCTCTGTTAATTTGAAGCCCTGTTCACAGCCCTAGTTATGTGATTGGCCAGGACACTGGTTCCAGCCCGGTTCAAATGAAGCCCACCCCAATGGAATAGCTCCCTCTTCCCTGAGGACCCAATGTCCCAAGAATCAAAACCCCTTCTTCTCACACCATTCTTTGAGCCATGCATTTAGTTCTCTAATCTGCTTGACCCTGTCTCAATTTGCGTGTGGCTCAGGTAACAATCCAGAGATGTTCTGCATTTTAGTTTGGACCCTAACTCATCTAATTCTCTCAGCAGAACATAATTTCTGGTTCTACCAATGTCATTGGTTCCCACGTGGACCACGACAACTGGATCCTCCCCCTCCAGTCCAGGTTCCTCTCCAGCAATGAGGAAATTCCCTTAACCCTGGCACTGGGCAGGCAACACAGTGTTGGAGCTCCTGGTCGTGGCTACAGAGAACAGTATCTATCCCCCTGACTATACTGTCTCCTATCACTATCACATTCCTCTTCACTCCCCCCACTGGAATGGTATCTTTCACTTTGGTGCCATGGTCAGTCTGCTCATCCACCTTGCAGTCTTTCTCTTCATCCACACAGGTAACAATGACCTGTTGGACAAGGTCAGGGGCTGAGGCTTCTCCATCACTACATGCTGATTTCCCCTACCTGCCTTACTTGCAGTCACACCCTCCTGTTCCTGACCATTGGCCACCTCTAATGTTCTCCCTACTCTAAGGGGTATGATTGCCTCCTGGAACAAAGCGTCCAGGTAACTCTTCCCCTCCCTGATGCTCCACCATGTCTGCAACTCAGTCTCCAGCTCAGCAATTCTGAGCTGAAGTCATGCAAGCTGCAGACTTACTGCAGACATAGTTGTCCGGGATTGCAGTGCATTCCACAGATTCCCACATGCTGCAGTTGTAGCACACCACCGGCCCTGCCATCTCTGTAGAATCTTTTTTAGTCAATTCATTAATAATTCAACCTGAAGTAATGGAAAGTTGCACACCTACCTTGGATTCAGAGGAAGAAGACTCACCAACTGCTGGAGGCTGAAAAAGATAGGAAAAGGAACCCCTCTTTCCTCATCTGCACCAAATTCCCACGTGAACCAAATTTCCAAATTCACTCTGGCACATGTCTCACTCAGGCAACTGTATCTTCTCAAATGCGCCCCCTCACTTAATTCACTCACAGAAGACAAGAACTTAATAAAAGCAAAATACTGCAGATGCTGGAAATCTGAAATAAAAACAAAAGTGCTGGAAATACTCAGCAGGTCTGGCAGCATCTGTGGAGAGAGAAGCAGAGTTAACGTTTCAGGTCAATGACCTTTCTTCTGAACTGGCAAAAGTTCGAACTGGAATAGGTTTTAAACAAATAAAGCTGGGGTGGAGAGAAAAGAGAACAAAAGGGAAGATGTTGATAGGACAGAGGGTCACAGAGAATGACTGACAAGGAGGTCATGGGGCAAAGGCAAAGAGTGTGCTAATGGTGTGGTGAAAGACAAAGCATTCGTGCAGAGAGGGTGTTAAATGACAGAATAATGAACAGCCCTAGCCAAAAGCACAAGTATGAAAAAAACAGTGGGCAGGCACATGGTAAAAAAAAGATGAAACAAACTAAAATAAAAGAAAAAAAAAGAAAAAAAAAAGAAAAGAAAAAGGGCCAGTCATGCTCTGAACTTATTGAACACAATGTTCAGTCTGGTAGGCTGTAGCTTGCCTTTGCGGTAAATGAGGTGCTGTTCCTCAGGCTTGTGTTGATTTTCACTGGAACACTGCAGCAAGCCCAGGACAGAGATGTGGGCATGAGAGCAGGGGGGAGTGGAGGGGGCGGGGGTGGGAGGGGGGGGGGGGTGCGGGATGCAGGCGTGTGCTGAAATGGCAAGAGACAAAAAGCTCATGGTCATGTTTGCGGACTGAACTGAGGTGCTCCGCAAAGTGGTCACCCAATCTGCATTTGGTCTCCCCAATGTAGAGGAGACCACATTGTGAGCAGCGAATACAGTATACTAAATTGAAAGAAGTACAAGTAAATTGCTGCTTCACCTGAAAGGAGTGTTTAAGGCCTTGGATAGTGAGGAGAGAAGAGGTAAAAGGGCAAGTATTACACCTCCTGTGATTGCATGGGAAGTTGCCATGGGAAGGGGAAGGGGTGTCAGGGGTAATGGAGGACTGGACCAGGGTGTTGTGGAGGGAACGATCCCTTCGGAATGCTGATGTTGGGGGGGAGGGGAGGGAAAGGTGTCTTTGGTGGTGGCATCATGCTGGAGGTGGTGGAGGATGATCCTTTGGATGTGGAGGCTGGTGGGGTGGTAAGTGAGGACAAGTGGGAATGAAGTGCGGAAAATGGGCCGGACATGGTTGAGGGTCCTGAGGGTCCTGTCACCCACATTGCGGGGGGTGGGGTGGGGGGGAGGGGGTGGAATCCTCGGTTGAGGAAAAAGGAAAACATATCAGAAGCACTGTTGAAGAACATTGCATCATCAGAGCAGATGCATCGAAGATGGAGAAACTGGGAGAATAGAATGGAGTCCTTACAGGAGGCAGGGTGTGAAGAAGTGTAGTTGAGGTAGCTGTGGGAGTCGGTGGGCTTACAATGAATATTAGGGGACAGCCTATCCACAGAGATGGAGACAGAGAAGTCGAGGAAGGGAAGGGAAGTGTCGGAGATGGACCATGCAAAGCTGATAGAAGGGTGGAAATTGGAAGCAAAGTTGATAAAATTTTCCAGTTTGGGGCAGGAGCAGGAAATGGCACCGATACAGTCATCAATGCACCGGTAAAAGAGTTGGGGGAGGATGCCTGAGTAGGACTGGAACAAGGAATGTTTGACATATCCCACAAAAAGACAGGCATAACTAGGACTCATGCGGGTACCCATGGCAACACCTGTCATTTAAAGGAAGTGAGTGAAGTTGAAGGAGAAGTTGTTCAATGTGAGAACAAGTTCAGCCAGGCAGAGGAGGGTGGTTATGGATGGGGACTGGTTGGACCTCTGTTCAAGGAAGAAGCGGAGAGCCTTCAAACTGTCTTGCAAAAACTTGTTGGCTTCACCCTCTCCCTGAAAGACCCTAGACCTATTACTTAGCACTGTTCACCCTAACATATAGGACTCTAGTGATCAGTATAATTTTACTGCATTTGCCTGCAAGTGTTGTGAATTGTATGTTTTTTTTATTTATGGGATGTGGCTACCATTGGTAAAGTCAATAAATATTGCCCATTCCAAATGACCATTGAGAAGGTGGCGATGAGCCACATTCTTGAATACTGTTTGCTCAGCCATTTCAGAGGGCAGTTAAGGGGCAACCATATTATTGTGGGTAAAAAATTGGCTTAAGGACAGAAAACAGTAAGTTGTAATAAATGGTTGCTTTTCAGACTGGAGAATGGCAGACAGTGGTATTCCCCAAGGGGCAGTGCTGGGACCACTGCTTTTTTTGCTATATATAAATGACTTGGATCTTGGAATACAGAGTAGAATCTCAAAATTTACCGATGAGCCAAATTTGGAGGTGTGGCAAACAGTGAGGATGATATGAACTGCCTGCACCAGGACATAGATAGGCTAACGGAATGGGCAGACGGGTGGCAAATGGAATTTAATACTGACAAGTGCGAGGTGATGCATTTTGGCAGAAGGAATAGGGGGAGACTTAATGGCACAGTTCTAAAGAGTATGCAGGAACAGAGGGACCTGAGGGGCATGTGCATCGATCTTCGAAGTCGGCAGGACATATTGAGAGAGTGGTTAGCAAAGAATATGGGATCTTGGTCTTCATAAATAGAGGTATTTACAAAAGCAGGGAAGTTATGCTGAACCTTTATAAAGCTTTGGTTGGCCCCAACTGGCGTATTGCATCCAGTTCTGGTCACCACACTTCAAGAAGGACATGGTCCTTGAGACGGTGCAGAGGAAATTTACCAGAATGGTTCCAGGGATGGAGGATTTTATTTCCAAGGTTAGAGTGGATAAACTGGGGTTGTTCTCCCTAGAACAGAGGAGATTGAGGAGGGATTTAATAGAAGTGTACAAGATTATGACAGGCTTAGATATGTTATACAAGGAAAAACTGTTCCCAATAATTGATGGTACTAGGATTAGGGGATACAGATTGAAGGTTTTTGGCAGGAGATGCAGGGGGAATATGAGGAAGAACTTCTTTATGCAGTGGATGGCAATGACCTGGAACTCGCTGCCCACAAGGGTGGAAGCGGAGCCAATCAATGACTTCAAAAGGTAATTGGTTGCCCATTTGAAGGAAACAAACTTGCAGGGCTAGGGGGGGTGGGACTGACTGGATAGCCGGCATGGACTCGATGGGCTGAATGGCCTCCTATGTACTGAAAATACCTATGAGGAGCCGCATATAGGCCAGATCGAGTTTGGACAGTAGATCTCCTTCCCTAAAGGATATTAATGAACCATATAGATTTTTAAGGCCAAGCCAGTTATTTTGAGGTCAAAATTAGCTTTTGAATTTCTGATTTCATTTGGTTGAATTTAAATTCCCCAGCTGTTGTGAACTCATGTTTCTGGATCATTAGGCCAGGCCTCTGAATTACTAGCCCTGTGGCATAACCACTATGCTACCCCCTCTAGCATGCATTCTCATTGAAACCAGGTCTTAAGGTTGCATAAATTTATTGTATAAAATAAGAAAAGCTTTTCAGAGGATAACAGCAGGAAAACTTGCTTGTCATTTTGACCCTGTAAGTATGTACTTGATGGAATCTGTATAGAAAGCATATAAAGAGGAAACTTAATACTCTTAAGACTTGAGTATTGCTGAAAATAGACATGTTGTTGAAGCTTTTCATCTTGCACTCATCAGGTCAATCCAACTGTTTCACTCTGCTACCATGCAGTAGCAACATGTGTGGTGTTCGCCATTAACCAGAGCTGCCGTCAAGCCAAAAAGATGTCCTGCCTATCACACAAATGAGTAATGTGATATATGAATTTCAGTGCCAGTGTGATGCTAGGTATATAGGCCGTACGTCCCAAAGACTGGCGGATTGTATCAAATAACATGTCCCTTCCACTGTTCGCAACGGGCAAGGTACAGACCATATACAACCAGCCCATGTTTGCAAAACTCAAAACACAGTGTCCAACATTAGATGTGATTCCACGATTAGACTACATTTATTGAATAATCCTCAGTGTGCTAAGAATTACGCTGACAACCTATTTAAGATTGTCAGTAGGGCTCGTAGTGTAGTGCATTTGTGCGTACTGAAAGCAACATATATTAATATATAGGGCCCTGTTTTTTGCAGACAGAAAGAACATGTACACACATTACGCCTGTTTCAGCTAAACAAAATAAGTGACAGCCATTCGCTGGTTCATTCCTCAGGGCAATGCCTTGACCAATCAGAGTCAAGCTGCCTGGTTTAAATTTCAAATAAAGCTTGGCAGTTAACAGTCAGTCACCATAAACTGGTGAAATCTCCATGGCAGAGCCTCTACCAATCAGAGTTCACTTGCCAACCAATCAGCACTCTCTTCTCATAAAGTTGCTGTTTTCCCTTACATTGGTATTCTTGTGGATTGTCCTGATGAGTGCAAGACAAAAAGCTGAGACGACATGTCTCTTTTCAGCAATACTCAAGTTCAGTACTATCAAATCACTACTGTTCAAACTAGTATCCTAATGGTGAGACAGTCTTTTTGAAATCCAATGACTATGCCAACAATTTTTAAAAACATGAACATGTAAATCCTTATGAATTTAAATATTGTCTATGCTGTAATTAGAAATGTACAAGACTGCTTTAGGAGGAAATTTAATAACTTTGTTCTTTTATATGATCCAAAAAAATCACATCATATGAAAGTGTAGACATAAATAATCCCATTGTGTTAAATAAATCTTGTCTAGTCAGCAAGACTGTCAGACCGCACAAGTGTTAAAATGATTCAAGATTACTGTGGAGTGGGAATTCTGAGCAAAACCAAATACATTAAATGAACCCCAAAAAAGCCTTTTGACTTTGTATTTATGTTTTAATGGGCTAGCATTGATTAAAAAGTTTATTTACAAATTATGCTGACATCGCATCTTGTCATTTCCAATCAACCTAATCATTGATACAATATTTTTGTTTTTAAAAATGAGAACAGAACCCAAGACAATAAGTTTGTTTTTGCATTATTATCACTTTCAAAGAGGAAGTTCCATTGGTATGATGTCAAAAGATGGTTTCTTGCTATTAATATGTCATTCAATAACATGAAAAAGTGTACAATGAGAAAGGCCATTTGGACTATCCTTCCAACAGCTTATAGGAAAGTATGAAACTAGAAAAAACATTCAAGTGATGAAGCTTGTTCCCTCCACAGATACAAAATTTATACTATCATAGTCACTACCCAGTCCATTAGATCACCTGAGGTAGCCAACTAACCATAAATAGCCTTTAGGATGATAAAAGATCTGCGCAAGTTGACTCTGATGTTCAAAGGAAATCAAGCAAAACTCTACATTAGTAATTCAAATCTACAATTTCTACTATCACTGATGGTTCTAATTTATATAATCTCCCAAATTCCAAAGAAAATAAAACTTCAGAATTTTTTTTGGATATAAAGAAAAATTCTAAGATATTACACCTACATTATAATCTACATTATTCAACTGTGACCAGTTGCATTCCACAAGTGACATTCTCACAGTCCTAATAGGACTGGAACCAGAGTGTCCTAAAAAGTCATTAATAACTACTCCCTGCATTTATCATTCTAATCCTAACTTAACCTAATGTTTAACCAGCTGTTATTTGAAGAAAGTGACAAGTGCTATACAACTGATTCTGATAGGAATCCATATTATTGCAGATCAGAAGTCACATATAGGCCAGACTGGGTGTGGATGCCAGATTTCTTTGCCAAAGGAAAAAATCTTCAGCCTAGCGTTTCACTTTAGTCTTAACTTTGTATCCATGATTTCCAAATCTGAGATATTCTTTTTAAGTTAAATAATGTAAATGCAATCATCTTATTTATGTCTTTCAGCATCATAAAATCTAATGGGCTGAATTTTACAGACCCCCCGACATCAGGGGTTGTGACAGGGGTGGGCCGGAAAATGTATTTGGCAGATGCCCGCCATGGGCCTTGATGCTGGGAAGGCCCGGTCCGATATTCCCAGCGGCAGCAAAACCTCGTGGCAGCCCCCCGCCCCCGGCCTCTCGGTGACAGGACACACATTAACATATTTAAATCCATTAAAATTAATGAATTAATCATGCCTATGCCTCCGCCTTCTGTCACACTGCGATATTGGCGCAAGTGGCTGGCATTCTTGTGCCTTCAGATCCCTGTCTGGGGAACTGAGGCAGAACACTGCTGGGCAGTGGGGAGCAGGTAAGTTTCTCAGTGTGGGAGGTGGGGAGCAGGGTCAAACTAATGTCATTGGTTTAGAGGATGGTGGGAAGGGTTAGAGTTTAAAGTTTATGTACTTGGGGTGGGGGAAGGTCAGGTGGACAAGGGAAGTGTTGGGGTGGGGTAGAGGGCAAGAAATTAATTGCATGGTTATTGGGGGGGTGGGAGAGGGGAAAAATAAATGTTTTCCAAATTTTTTGTAACCTCTTTCTTTAAATATTTAAATTGAATGTAAGGGCTCAAAGCCCTTAAAGAATGCATCAACACCTGCACAAAGGCTGCTGACCCCATTGCCGGGGATGGATAGCCTGCTCCCTCCATAACATTGGGTTGGGCGGTCTGCCCCGGCCATTTAAATGAGCCGCCGCGCTGAATATTGCGACGGCTCCGCAACGTGCTATTGTTTTTGTCCGCCGCTGTGTATAAATTCCAGCCCAGTGTCTTCTTTTAATCTACTTTTCTTTAATAAAAGGAAGTTAACTTGGTTAGCTCCCTTTCAAAATTTAGAGGTTTTAGTCCCCCAAATCATTTTTGTTGAATTCAAAATAAAATTCTCTAAACCTACTCCATTGTATCAATTTGTTTTTTGAAATGTAGGGAATCCAAATTCCACTCAGTATTCCAAATGTAACCTCAATAATATGTTATACAGGAATACAGCAATCAAATACTTCTGAGCATGTGATTAACTTTGTTAATAACAGTCTTGCCATTGGCTAGATATTTTCCGTGGATGGTGAGATTCTTAGTTTTCCCTCTTTCTTCTGACTTTGGAAATAAACACCCATCAACTATGTACATAACATATTATGCTTCCTGTACCAGCCTTCATATGTTTATGAATAGTGTGAAAAGCATACAGCCAGAACAAACCCTTGTTCAATTCTACTAGTCACCACCCCTCAACAAGGCAAACCCTATCCACTTGTCGACACCTTCTTGCACATTGCAAACCGTAGTGATGATGATATTCCTTCTTTAAAAAACAGAGTCACGATCAACACAATTCCATTGTTAAAGAGTTGATGGCAGGACTTCCTCGTTAAATATAGTCCTGATGGACAGGGTCCGAGCCACACACACCACTTCCCCCTGACACACCCACACTTGCCCTCCCTCCCTTAAGATATTAATAGGGGTAAAAGCATTTGAACAACATCAATTTGTGGAGTTGGTTTAGTTTGTGGAAAGGTGGGATTCCTTTCGAGTGGGAATACTGGTTTGGAATTTCTGCCCAGTTGCAATTTTTTAGGGGCAATTCACCCAAAGTTGGCAACCAGCGTAAAAGATTAGGGAATTAACTGAACATAATAAGCATTAATCGTGTTCCTGGGATCTTTTGCACTAGTTTAAAAAACATCAGGCTAAAAGGAGGCCCTAACCATAAAACTGGTCTTGCTGCCAGAGTGAATTCATCACCATCGTGAGTTTCTACTAATTGCGCTGATTTGGTGGCCTTTGAGAAGGCTCTAAAAATTTAGCTGGTTCTTTTGAATGCCAAGACACTGATAGGCACGTTAAAAAAAAAAAGCTTTTAATTTTTTTAAATTTGAGGAACTGACTACTCTACCCCAATATAACTAGCACATGGTTCTGGAAGTTTCTTAAAGTCATTTTATGTTATTTAAAATTGGGTTACTCACACGTGATTAAGATGTTTAACTTGTTTTCAGCTGTATTAATCAAACTGCACTAAGTTACCAATCTTAATTTTTTTTGTGAAAAAATTATAAAACACTTCCCAAATACTCTGATTCATAGCAGAGTTTGCATTTGGTGATATGCAAATAAGTTTGAGCAGAAACTTGAAGAAAAAACACTTCTCAAAACTTGCGCAATTTTGGGTGCAATTTATGTCCACATCAACAATTGCGGCCAAAGTTGAAACTCTACCCCACTATGTTGAACTACAAGAACTGGAGAAATCTCCTTTTGAATGCTAAAAGAATTGAAACCACTAAAACAATGGATTCAACCAAATGGGTGTTCAGCCAAGAAACTTCTCCAAGCCAATTCGCCAGTTCAGGGGCTTCAATTTTAATCAGCAGGCACTTGCCTGAAATTGTTACGAGTTATTATTACTGAATGCTGACTAATTTAAGCTAGCTGCACTCTGAAAACATACCTGGTCCAAAACCGAACTCCAGCAACAGAGGTGGAATATCTATATATGTGTGTGTGTATGTGTATAATATATATAGCAGTATGTGCTTTTATGTAGTTTTTAATATATTTTAATAGCAGACCTATTTAATAAAGGAGAGGTAGTAATTTGAGCTTTAGTAAATCAAGATCAAATGTATGCCTTGCAGTAAAAAGGGGCACCGTTGCCTAGTAGCATCCCTTGTTCTGATAAATCAATATTTCCAACATGAAAAACACAGCCAATTTTCTGAAATCTTTGTGTTTTGTTATTACCACTTTTTTTTAAAGCACAAAACACTAATAGGTCTTAAATGGCTGCTGTATAAAATCTCTTGCATAAGTTTCAATTTTGTGCATTTTTAATATTCTGTAAATAGTCAACAGCAACAATCAACTTGGAGTTATTGAAACAATCAGAAAATGGAAGATGAATTATACAGCATGTTTGATGTTTTGTAACGTAATATATTGAAAAAACTTCGATTGTTAATCAATTTTAAGACTGCTGTAATAAAAGTAATAGACTAGGCCAATGGTTGATCTTTCAAAGTTTTCAACAGAAAATAAGCAAGGGGTTAAAATAACCACCAGAAACAGCAGTTGAGGACTGCAGAGTCCTTGTGCAATATTATACTGTAAGAAGTAGAAAGTTTGCTTTCATGTTAGTGTCCCTTGGGCACTCGGGATCTCAGCTGTTACCATGGTCAATGTCAGTGATCATTTAATTTGCCTGATAAGCTGTTTGGATTGAACAGTCAGGTAAATATACCCCAGTGCCTTAGAAGTTCTGTCAAACTGCTATAACTGCAAATTTGGAACAAATTGAATGTAGAGAGAATGCACTGAAAAGGTTTTAGACTAGGTCTCATTATTTAACTTTTATTACTTAATTGACTAGATTGTGCCATTTGTTAGAAAAGTGAAATAACTAATTGTGCATGAGCCCTCACTCCTTTACAATGGGGAATTGTAGAGGACAAATAATGTTGAAAATGTTTAATATATATATTTAGTTTTAAAGTATATTTTTCCCATTCCACTTGACAGATTGCCAAGCTGGACATAGAATTATACAAAATATACAATACAGAAACAGGCCATTCGGCCAAAATAGTCTATGCTGGTGTTGATACTCCACTAATGTCCTCCTATTCCATCTGCTTCATCTCAGTTTCTGCATATCTTTCTATTCCCTTTCCTCTCATGTACTCATCTAGTTTCCTTTAAAAGGATCAAAGCTTTTTACCTCAACCAGTTCCTGTGGCAGCAAGTTCCACATTCTACCACTCTGAGTAAAGACATTTCTCCTCATTTCTCTGTTGGATTCATTAGTAACTATCATATTTATGGTCTTTAGTTTTGGATTCTCCCACAAAATTATACTCTGTGAGGGTACACTGGCAAGCAACATGCCTACAAGTTTCTGTCAGTGGTCTTTATATTACGTGCAAGAGGATGTGGGAGAAAACAATTTGAGGGCAATTTATATATATTTTTCTTTCCCTGTGACATCTTCTTGACAGGATGACAGAGAATGGGCACCATATGAACTCACTGTTGTAAATGTAGCTATGATAACTTCTGTACTATGCCATTGCTAGTTGGAATAGTTATGTCTTACATCTATGCCACAATACTACCTATATCTTTTAGTTCTATTAAACATAAAGCAGAAATATTGGAGCATACCCAACTGAATTATTATGGATTATGTTCTCTGAAAACATTTTTATTCCTGAAAAATGTACAGTTGATGTAATAATCTGCATAAGTGAGGCTGGCTGGATGACATGAGTAATGAATTGGAATAGGTTAAAATTCATCTCCAGAGTGAGATATTTGTCATAATCTAGCAATGACACAAAATTACTTTTTAAACAGAGTAAGTTTGGAGATAGTATTAAAATATTTTTGCAGTTCTTAGTCATGTTATATAAATAATAAAAGGTTAACTATAATCTTGTTCAATGACTAACATTTCCAAAACAAATAACTATATATTTTCATATATTACCTGTTAACGAGAAGATTTCTGTTTAAAGCATCAGTTATCTTAATGCAATTAATTTTTATTGATTACAGCCGATTTCTAGAAGTTTTAGTCACTTGGAAGTTATTAAAATACTTTCATAAAGAGGATCAAACAACAACTGTATGATGAAGTAATACAGCACTTGGAACATCAATATAATGTGCTACATTCTGCCAGGATCTTTGTTCATGTAATAACCTTTGTTTCTCATCCCTGCCTTTGTTACCTCTAGACTTGACTATTCCACTCCTGACTGGCTTCCCACCTTGCACCCTCCCTAAACATAAGGCCATCTAAATCTCTGCTGCAAGAATCCTAACATGCATGAAATACTGCTCACCCATCACGCCTGTGCTTGCTGACTTACATTGGCTCTTGGTCTGGCAATGCATCAATTGTAAAATTCTCATTCTGGTTTTCAAATTCTTCCATGGCCTTGCCTCTCCCTGCCTTTATGTCTTCCAGCCCTACAACCATCTGAGATTTCTGTGTTCCTCCAATTCTACCCTCTTGCCTGTCCCCGATTTTCATTGCTGCACCATTAGTGGCTATGCCTTCAGGTGCCTAGGTCCTGTAATTCCCTCCCTAAACCTCTCCACATCTCCTTTAAGAGGCTCCTTAAAACCCATCCCTCTGACCAAATGATTGGTCATCTGTCCTAATATCCTTATGTAATGAGTCAAATTTTGGTTGATAATCCCCCTGTGGGATGTTTTTAATATGTTAAAAGTGCTATATAAATACAAATTGTTGTTTTTGCAACAGGTAAACATTGAGCAAAGACAAGGCCCTTCCCCAGATAAACAGTCATCACAAGGGGGAATGAACACCTAGAAGGTGATTTAACAGTGGCAATGTCAGAGGCGTGCCTATACTTCCAACCAGAAGATGGTAGAAAGAGTGAGATATAAAATATTTTATAAAAATGGCAACATATGAAAATAAATCTAAGAGGCATGATTCAGAACAACGAGGAGTTATAAAATATACAATAGGATACCAACATAAAAATGCAAATCTACCTTCCAGTCTAGTGTTTATTTTTGCTTCATAATCTAACCTTTAATGCTATTTCTGTTGCATAAGATTGCATCTTAGTCCTAGAAGTACACTTCTCATTTCTTTTTACATTTATAATTTTGTTGGTTTTCTATATTTATGGAAGTGAGAGTTGTTAGTTCAAGAGAGTGGAAAACTTTTCAATCAAATGGCAGCATTAAGCACACCCAGGTCAGCTATAGTACAGTCATATAGAAAGTCCTAACAATGTCCAAATAAATGGTTATTACATGCAGTGACATTGCAAATGCATTGATAAAGAATATCTTTACAAGGTTGGTACACATAGAAACCAGAGCCACTGTTTCTTCAGGATGCCTTAAACCCAACCTCAGAAGAATTCCCTCTTACTGAACCAGTGTAGCATTTTTATTTCCTACATTAAGCATTCTGAGATTAAGCTTGTCAATTTAGCCAAATTTTGGGTAGTTTGTGTTGTGAACTCATTCACTCGGAACTAGATTGAATTATACTCAAACTTATTTTGTTCAGACCCTTACAGCAGGCAAAGAGAAAAAAATTGGCAGATCAGAACCTAGGTCAATAGGTGAAAGGACTGCATGCTAACTCCACACTTTTAACGCCCCAGCTTCTGTCTTGTATTTTGCATTGGGTCATAATGTGACCACTGGTTTGCCAAGCAGGCATAACAACTGCAACAGTTTGTTATACCTATGGATTTTCCAACCCAATGCACTTAGAGACTGTATCACTCATAATATTAATTAAACTGAAAAAGCTGTATTTGTTAGTTGGTGGCAAATGGACTTACTGTCTGGTTTCAGTCCTCTATAATACATAGCTGTAATGGGCACTGAAACTACATAACTTTAATCTGTAGCAGTCTTTTCCAGACTCTGCCAAATATCACACCAGTACCATAATCTCAATCTCAGCCAACAAATAATTTTAGCAGAGCTGAAGCAATAATATAAAGTAAAATATACATAAACACATGAACAAAAAACAACAATATCAAATAAAGTGCTCTTATGTCACACTGAGCTAGAAAGATCTGAAGAACCACAACTTTAAAACTGTTGTTTTCTGTCATTTAGTGCTTTCTACATTTAATGGGGATGTGCATTCTAATCCCATGCCAAGTAATGCAAAATGCAATAAAGAAAGGTACCTGTACACTTATTGGTACCTCACAGACTGAATTCATACTGTATTTTTTGGGAACTCAAAATGGTGTTAGACAGCCTAGTGGGGATTTTACACTTCAGGGCTTTAATGAATTGGCAGACTAAGTGATAACTGAGGTTACTTTGCATTGATGCCCACCCAAAACCACTTTACATCAAAATGTTGGTATAAATGCAACCATCAGTTGTCCCTTACTACTGTGTTTCCTGTTTTAAAATTAGTGCTTGAGGGCAAACGTTTTGTATAGTGGTCCTTTAAATGTGTCACTATAAGTTTTCAACCTGTAACTTTTTGAATCGAGACATACTGTCCAGAGTTCTCACCCATCATATTATCAGGGAAAAACATCCTGGTGTCACATCAGGGGAGTTCTACGCCAAATGTCAGCTCTTGACTGCCTAAAACCAATAGTTTCAAAGCATTAAGCCATGGTAACAAAGGTACCCGAGAGATATCAATAAGCACACAATTTCCCTTTTTGACAGAATAAAGTGAGAGAGATTATACGTGTCAATTGGCTTGGAGAAGATACTGCACCCAACAGTGTGAAGGAGATAAATTAATCCTTTGGCTTGAAATTACATCCTAATTGAAGAATCCTTCATTGACAACAGAATATCTTGATGATAAATTCAGCTATCTCACACTGCTGAGCTCAGTAACTCCTCCCACTTAGTTCCACCTTCCATCTTAAGCAAAGCTGATAAAACAGAAGTATACAAACTTAAAAAAAAAACAAAATGGATGTTGAAGTTAACCATAGTTCTTGATTAAATTTTTAAAAGATGCACTGATAATTAGAGTCCCTCCCCAGGGTGACTGGTGTGCTTAGGAAACTGTATTTCCTTTCCTGTTTCATCAAAATGCATTAATAACATACCAGCTTCACATTAACTCCACAGCATGTGATTGGAAGTGAGTTATTGCATGTTAAATCTGAAAAAAGTTGCCCTTCAAAAAAATTAACAATGTGGGAAAAAGAATGAAAGGGAGCACAGAACACATAGCCGGGCTGCACAATCCACTGGATTGTATCTACTAATATTTTTGTTGTAAATGAACAAGGCATTGTACTAGCAAGAAGATATCTTCTTATAGAGCAACGGCACCTTTAGGTACTATACATGTTCATTTGAAGTTCTTTGTTGTCAATTAAAAGAAACTAAAAGAAATATCTACTCAAATAACATTTTGATTTCTGACACTTGTTTTATATTCCAGATTTACAATTATATTATGTGTCAAAAAATAAATTGAAATTTAATACAGACTAGGAATCACGTCCATGAGTTAATGATAATGCAAAAAAAAAGGTATACACACCAATAACAAATAGATAGCCACTAACATTTTGAATATTTCACAGCTGTTGGGGAGACTTTTACAATTCTATCTTTTTTTTTTGAAGAAGTTTAAATCACACTGGTCCAAATAACTTGGATTGATGATTCCAGTCAATTGTAAATGACAGGCATTTTAGTCAAGATGTGAAGTCTTTAGAAATGACTTGTAGGCAATTTATTTTTGCTTATTGAAACTTGATTGGAATTCCTTGTTAGTGAGTTGGGAGGGTATATTCCTCCAGATATTTGGTTTAGTTTATTTGATCAAGGACCTTTACAGTTGCAGCCGTTGCATGGTGAAGGTACTTATTACTGAACCTAAGAATGCATTTCATTATTTGAAAACTTTAGAATATGTTAAACTCGAGAGGCCATAGATATTTCATTCATTTCATATTGCATTCCTCGTTTATAACGTCAATAAATGAAAAAATATTCTCTCTTTTTAAAGTTAATTGCTGCATTAATCGTTCTTCTATTTCAATTTCCAACCTGATTTGTTTACTTGTCTAGGTCCCCCATTGTATGGATCGGCAAGTAGGTGTAGCCTATTTTCGGTTACTCTGTACGTTATCCTGATCAGGGAAAGCATTCGTTTTGTATTATTCGAAAACAAAGTGAAGTAATTTAGCATTTTAAGGAAAAGGGTAATGACTCTTACAGACAGGTCTGTGCAGCTCTTAAATAGAATTGTCAGTCTCAAACCTCGGCATTTATTCCGAATGCAAGTATATTTATTGATAAGTGCCCACGCGAATTATACAAGTGGTTGTGATTTCTGATAGTTTAGTTTGGTCGCTATTTTTAATTTCCATTTTGTATGATAATGAATGTCAACTTTTATTATATGAAGATGACACACGGTGAGTTAACCGCTGACTCTTTCATCTGTGATACTGTACATGATCTTTCCATATTGAGAGCGTTTAAAAAATGTCTAAAGGAATTATGTTTACTCTTCAGCATGACATTTCAAAAGCACAAACCAATGAGAAATCAACAGCTAATTTTCTGAATTTCAAGTACGAACTGTGCAATCTCAAATGAAGTTGGGATAGTTGGTCTGCCCGTCTGTAAATGTTTAAAATATCCTTGAAAATATACGTTCCGCAAACAGTGAAGGTAGCTCAGAGACCAACTACGTCATCGTGATCTTGAACAAAGTAAGACCAACAAACAATTCCAATGTAGAATTCATTTAACATAGTCAATTAATCATCAACGTGATTCAGGAGGATGGTTAGTACAGAAACTCTTTTGCTGGCCTCTGGATATGAGCGATCAATTGATTAAATTCCAAAGCAATATTTTGCATTTTCCTTTTAAAACAGAGCTCAGTATGGATCCGATTTCCCAGTTACGTTGAAGAATGTCCACGGCCGACACACGCGCGCTGCAGCAATACAAGTAGGCGACTAAAAGAAACTTTTTGAAATGTCTCTTACCTGAATTTGCGCAGAAGGGCAAACTCTTCGAATGGCGTTCCTGTTTCGCGCAGAATTTGGATCTCTGCTAAAGCAATCAAACAAAATAGTTATACATTGGCGGGAGAAATTTGCTGAAAATAGTGTCAGCATTTGTTGTCTAACAGAAATGTGTAGAATTATTAACATGTTGGGTAATTACTTGTGTAGGATCAGCACTTTCCTCAACTCATTTCACTGATTAGACATGGTAAATTAAGCGGACAGACACACAATGATTATTTGCTTTGGCGTTATTTCAGTGAATTCCTCCAACCATTGTAGTAACCTCGTGTATGCCATTGCTGTAATAATTTTAGTTCGTTTAGTATATATTTATGTGTTTCGGGTTGGAAACTGGCGTTTGGCGGCCGTAACAAAACCATCCAATGAAGGGATTTTTAGGTCGAAATGATCAGCTTCTCGTTTCGAGATGCAAAATGACTGCTTGTTGCTATTATTTTCCCTGGAAATATCCATGGAAGGTAAAGGAATCTGTGTGAATATTTGTAGTCACGTTCTGTGTATAAATCGCTGAATACCAACTGCAGATTCCATCACTTTCTTGGTTCGTCACGATTCTGTAAAGATATCCTTCGTTCCCTGATTTCTCTCTACTCTGTTCCAAAGTTGCAAACTCTTTTCTCCACCTGAATTTAGGTAACACAAACTTAAAAAAAGAAACAATTTTCTCCCTAAAATGAAATTTGAAATGTTAAATCGCAAATCTAGCAGTTAAGCCATTTGAGCCTCACACATTTGCCCCGAGTTCCCATTGACAAGCTAGGCAACGAATCCTGGTGCAAGGACAGCAATGAAGCAAACGAATGTTATTGGTAATTTGCGTAGCAAATCCTTTCCTTCAGCCGATATCATTACTTGTTGATTGTGCGGACAATAACGCTTGTTTGCACAGGTCCCAGTTTGTTCCCCTCATGCCGGCGAGCAACAGCCGAGACAACACCAATGTGTTGTATCTGTTTATCTAGTCCTGCAGTAGAAAATACTCAAATACACTAGCCTTGTTGTGACTCTAGATACAAATCGTTTCAGCTGAATACTACGATTAATAGAACTCTGCAAAAGACTGGCTGTCGGATTTCAGCAATTTCCTGATAACCGATCCCCCCCCCCCCACCTCCTGTTCTTTTCATCCCAGACTTGGTACCGAGATTGAATCAGTACGTGACTGCTGGCAAAGGTCTCATCATTCTCAGCCAGAACTTATTTATTACAGTGCAAAAATTTAAGGAAGATATTCGGTCAAGGCTCGCATAACATGAGCGTGTGTGCCCGACAGTTCAGTTATCGAAGAACATATGTAACAATTGTCTAAAAATGTGTTAAAGAATCTACTAACATTACAAAAACTATGCAACTAAATATTTAGAAAATGTTGGAGGTTCAGTGATGACATCTGCTAATTTGTAAATATCAGCTTCTAAATAATACAAAAGTTCTTGAAATGAGTTTAAGCTCAACATGCCAATTTCCATCCAAATATTCTAACATTTCATTTCAGAACTATTTTGATAAGGCTTCAATAAATACATTTTTATAATAACTGTTTATGTTATAAATAGATTAAAAAGTGTAATATTTGGTGTTGGAAATGATCTTAGGCTTGCACGGTGAAAAATGCACTCCTTTCATGTTTACACTTATCTGAACATGTACTTATGCAGCCTTCTCTCAGGAGTTTCCGTCCGTGTCATAGAGCTGATGTTTAGGAAATGGCCGTGGATCATTTTCCAGAAATGCTAAATTGAATCGCATGGCTGTCCATTGCTAGTTTAAAGATTACCTGCTGTATAATCAACGGTTATCTTAAGATACTGTTCAAGGTAAAACAGCTTTCATAAAAGTTGTCTCTTGTAAGTTGTTGTATAATTCATAGAAATAATACTTTGGGGGATGGGGGCTCACAAACAATTCATTAAAATCAGTGCAAAAGGATATTTGCAAAGTACTGTGAGCGAGATTTTACCGTTTCCCCTATTTGATGGGAATCAGAAATGGAACAAAAATTACCTTTGCTAGATTAATCTGAAATATTTAAATTAATTGCAACAATTGAATTCTTATTGCAAAGGTAAGTGGAAACACAATAACAGTGGAAAGTAAATAATCGCGTTGCCAGCTTGATTCGCTGTGAGTTTAAAAGAAAGCAGTAATCGATTATTCATAGATATACATTTCACAGGACCAAAATTACATTAAAGGGACTATTCTTCCCTCATCGCTAACTTTTTTTTAACTGGAGCGTTTGGTTTTATTTGGCAAGTTACAAATTCTCTCTGCTGCCAGAGCATTGCTGTAGAACACAGCAATACACACCCTACGTTAGTAAATACTGTATTTAACTAAAAAGGAATGACAAACTGTTATAGAAAACACTGCTTAAAAACGTTTTCATATTCCAATGTCAATTCTGGCGCACTCGGTTTCCAAAGCTTTGCCAAAAAGAAAATCACTAACCAACCATCTATATTTTGACGTAAATGTTGCAAACCAAATGTCTTTATATTTAAAGTGAAGTCAATCGCAGATTCTCCATGATAACGCCTGATTTACACACACATCCATTATTGGTAAAATCTTTAACTAAAGGTGGATCTGTTTACCTCAACACCAAGGACATGTTTGGTTATGTTAAAGAACAAGTGGGAACTGTCTCTCATTTTTGACAAATATTATTCTTCTCTCCGGAGTACGTTCTTGGGACTTGACTGTCTTCAATTCCAGTCACTTAAACATAACCTATTCTCCAGTTGGATCTATCCCCAGGTTTAATTATGACCGTGCATTTTTGTTTTGTTTTCAAGTGCGAAACTATGTAATCTGCTCCAACCCTATATTGACATAGAACATTTTAAACTATGCATGTTATTTTACTTTGTTCACTTTCTTTACTTCATCACTGTACTAACACGTTGAACGACGTTAGCCGATTGCTGTGCATGTTCAGTCGAGGTACATTCTAAGTGCCTATAATCGGTGTATGTGTAATGTTGCTGTTGGGTACAAACTTTTCTCCTACAGACTGACACCAACATTTCGAGTTTTTTAAATCTCGGTGAGGTTTGGTTCAGAGTTATAATTTGGTCTGAAACAAATATCAAAAAGCAGGAAGCAACCGAGTTTAACCCCATTAAAAGAAATAATAAAACAAGGCAAGGAAAAACTACTATCCCTGTTTGCTTATCAGAACCTTGCTTCCTCTTCACGCTGTAAACTCTCTGAAATATATTTTCGAACTTTTTTGTGTGTCGCAGATCTGACGAACTACAGAGTTTCTACATAATTTATACACGGTGTGAAATAAGCCAAAATATCCCCGGCGAGCAGCCCAGAACCAATTTCAGTGTTACAACCAAGAAACTAACCTTTCATAAAGTCTATTTCTACCGACGGCGAATAAAACACTTTCGAAAAGAGCAACATCTTAAGTTATAAAAGGACGAAAGAGATTTTTTTTAAAACAGTGAATAAATCAAACCTCAGACTCGCTGCTTTATCGTGACCTTTAATTACATTCCCATCGAGTGCCAGTCTTTGTAAGAAAGTGTTTTGAAATATTGGCAATCTTTCCACGAGGATCACACAGTGATTCATCTTAATTGATAGAGATTGCAACATTTGTACAAAAGCACGTGTTTCATTTCCCCATTCTGTCTTTCACACACGTTTTGGAATAAGCTGTGGACTCACCATTGATCTGTATTGGTTGAAGCTTTGCTATCCTTGATACGTGTTATTCCACATTAATTAAAGTAATAAAAGCATAACCCTCTGTATTGCACCAGGATGGGTTTAGTGTTGAATCGGGAATCGGAGTTTCGTTCGGCTGCTCTGGGTCGGCAGCTGTCTCCGTGCCTGACATATGACGTCAGGCCTCCCCACCCTTGGCACAAGGCTGTGTGCCCAGTCAGCACAAGCTTTGCAAGAATGCTGAATGTCGTTTTTTGTCAAGAGGGGAATGAGTATGTCGGATTTTTGCGCTCGGAAGCAATGGTTATAACCAAGTGAGAATGGGCGCTATTCAAACCTTTGGTAAACACAGGAGGAGCTGTTTCTTTAAGGCCGCCTACGCTCCATCGTTGGGTAAAGACGGTTTTACTGAACATTGGCAACCGTCCTTCCCAACCCGCACAATAAGAATTATTGCAATTATGTCCTTAGCCATTTTAACCTGATGCAAATTATGAGTATCTTTCATCTGTTTATGTTCAAATATAAACTAAAGTGTTGCCTTTCTAATCTTTCATGAGATTAGATTCCAAATAAGCGGATTACGGAACTTTCCTGGAAAGGTGGATTCTGTTTTTAGGTGTTATAATGCGTATGAGTGCCCAGAAAATGCGCTTCGATGCAATCTCAGCAATGGTATGCTGTGTTTGGCAAACATTTATTATTTATTTAGATTTTTTTTCAAGAGGAGAGCTCATCCTTTACACGTTTCAAGTCTTTATATTTTCATGCGTCCCTTTCCTATCGATTTCACTTTGCCGCATGTCACCTGTGATAGAGAAGGTTGCGGTAAGCTTTTTCTTCGGTTGTTGTTACTGTAGTACTGAACTGACTATCAGGAGGTACAAGGTGGCGAGTGGGGTGGTTCTTTCCTTCATAACCGAGACAACAGCCGGACTGGAATAAGGAACTCAGTATTATGGATGTAAAATTCACCCCACAAGTCCTGGCAGTATCTATTGATGCTCCTATGTTTTACCACCCTGCTGTTTGCACTGTGGGCGTTTGTGAGGTATACTGTCATGGTATATTATTTCAAACATTACATTGAGTTATTTATGCAGTAAACATTAACTGTAATATTTTATTGCTTTAGTCAGCTATATATTTACTTAGTGAATTTAATATTTTACAATAAACTATATTTCCTATCTTCATCTCATTAACTACTGAACGAGTTTAGCCTGTAGTTTTGCTGTCACTGATAGTTTTAGCTCGGCAAAAGTGACAGTTTAATTTCAGAATCAGGTCCTAATTTGACTGCAAAAATATGGAAGACAAGTGGTGTGAGACGCTTAATAGGAATGTTTGGGCTTGACACTGTGCGAAATATAATTTCAAAGTCATACCAAGTAGGTTTAAAAAATGCCCCAATTATTCCACTGGACCTCCAGTACATTTTCCAAACTTAACTGCATATTGGTTTTTATGAAGTGAACACTTCTGCTTGAGTCCTCAAAAAATTAAAGTTGTACTGGCAGAGAGAATGAAGCTCTGTGCACACGTGAAAGCAGAACACAGAACTTCACTCTCCAAGTACTCATTGCAATTTTCAGTCTGTTGCATAAATTATGTTGTTGGTTGAGCTTCACGCTAAACAGTTTACTCAGACTGTTAATACAATATAACCATAGCCTTCGTGATATATAAACATTAAAATAAATTATAGTATTTTGTTATGAGTACAAGTGTAAATATATAAAATGCGTATGTAAATGCTATGTGTGATGTAGAGTAGTAGTTAGATGTCAGCCTTGGCTCAGTGTTAGCACTCTTACCTCTGAGTTAGAAGGTCATGGGTTCAAACTTCACTCCAGAAACTTGAGCACATAATCCAGGCTGATACTTCAGTACAGTACTGAGGGAATGCTGCACTGGCAGAGGTGCCATCTTTCAAATGAAATGTTTAAACTGAGGTTTTGTCTTCTCTCTCAGTGAACATTAAAGAGCCCATGACACTGTTCGAAGAAGAATAGAGGAGATTTCTTGGTATCTGGATCGATATATATCATTGAACCAACATCACCACACCCCTCCCACCCCCCCAAAAAGAATTTCTGTTCGTGCTGTTTACGTGAATTTGTAATGTAAATTGGCTGCTACATTTCCCCACATTACAACAACAACTACATTTCAAAAGTACTTCATTGGCTGTAAAGTGCTTTGGGACATGTCAAGGTTATGAAGGGCATTACATAAATGCAAGTCCTTTCATTTTCCTTTTAATTCTATTTATCAGAGCTTGCTGCTCTATTGTACAGCTTTGTCTCTGTAACATCAATTGATCCTTTAACTGTTATATATACTCCTGCATGAGTATTTGCAAACTGATTAAATGGAGAATCAGAGTTAAAACTTTGTAGTAATGTTGAATCGCTTATTCATGTGTGCGTTTCCATGGCGAGACAATCACAGTAAATGTTGATTTTATATCCATTTTCTTCTGATTAATTCTGTCCATATTGGGCAATAAAACGCATGGATTTGCATTGTAAAAATAGGAAGGGGGACAACAACAACTTGCAGTTATGTAGCACCATTTACATAGTAAAACACCCCAAGGGGCTTCAGAAGAGTATCATCAAATAAAATATGTCACTGAGACACAGAAGGAGATATTAGGACAGATGACCTAAAGCTTACTCAAATTACTGTTTTTTCAAAGCAGCACCTTTAAGGAGGAGAGATTCAGGGAGGGAGTTCTAGAGGGTCTAGGAAACTAAAAGTACAGCTGCCGATGGTGGAGTAATTAAAATCAGGGTGCACAAGAGACCAGAATTGGAAGAGCACAGAGATCTCGGAGGGTTGTATGGCAAGAGGAGGTTACAGAGATAGGGAGTAGTGAAGACATAGATAGACTTGGAAACGAGGAAGAGAATTTTAAAATCAAGGCATTGTCGGAGTGGAAGCCAATGTAGGTCAGTGAGCATGGGGATGATGAGTCAATGGGACTTGGTATACATTAGGATACGAGCAGGAGAATTTTGGATGAGTTTAAGCTAATGTAAGGTGGAAGATGAGAGGCTGGCTAGGAGAGCATTGGAATAAGGTAACAAAGGCATGGTCGAGGGTTTCAGCAGCAAATGTGCTGAGGCAGGGCAGAGTTGGGTAATGTTACAGAGTGGAAGTAGGCTGTCTTGTCATGGAGAAGATATGTGGTTGGAAGTAACCTTGGGTCAAAAATGACACCAAGGTTGTGAATGATCTGATTTAGCCTCAGATAGTTGCCAGGTGGAGGGATGGATTCAGTAGCTTTGGAGTGCAGCTTGTTGGGGGGACTCAAGGCAATGGCTTTGGTCTTTTCAATAACAATTGGAGGAAATTTCTGCTCATCCAGCACTGGACATCAGACAAATCAATGTGACAAATCAGATGCAGTGGTGGAGAGGTAGACCAGAAGATTATCAGAGTAAATGTGAATCTTGACATGTTTTTTGGATGATGTTGCTGAGGGGCACATTGAAAGAGACCTCCAGATCAGTCAAAACAGTGGAAACTCATTTTAAGCAAGTCAATGGCTTGCTCTATTGTCACCCTGGTAGTAAGATGGCTTTGTTTGTACCTCTCCTGTGCCTTTGTGGTGGGGTTTCTCACTAGGCTGGTCAGCCAGGTCTTGAATGACTATCCCTTGTCCTCTAGGAGCCAACTGCAGAGGCTGTCTGGGAGAGAAGAGCTGTGGAACCTGACACTGCCGAAAGATGTCATGACAGCTCCCTGGATACCTAGCGCGCACTTGCATTATCCTCTTGCGGTGGGCACATACCAGTGGCACATTAAGAGGGTGGAATCCCTTCTGACTGACAAATACGCTTGGTTGTTCTGATGGCACCTTGATTGCCACATGGATGAAGTCTATGACCCACTGACCTGTGGAAATCCCATGAGGGAAATAAAGCCGACAATCCCCTGGATTTGACTGGCCTCATCTATCTCTAAATTGATGTAGTTGGAATCCCTCACAAACAAGGTTGATGCAGTTGTGGGGCTGTAGATTGAGAGATCCTACATATGTCAGCAGCTGAGCCCTGGAAGGACCCAGACATGAAGAAATTTAGGGCTGTGTTCACCTGGACAGCCACAGGCAGCAGGTGGCCACCTGCTCCTCTTAGGCAGAGGTCTTCTTCCAAGAGGCTGCAGAGGTCTGTGACTACTTGCCACAAGAGCCTGAGCCTTTGGAGGCATTGCTGTTCAGATAGTCTGAGGAAGATGACTTTAGGCCTGTAAACTCTGTGCTGAGGATATCGCCTCCTTCACATTGCAGCTCTGTCTCCATCCATGCAGATGCATGTGGCTATGGAGAAGGCAGCAGCTACTGCTGCTGCTGGAGCTGCTGCCCCTGTCGCTGTGGTTGCTGAGTTGGAGGATGCTGCACCTCCTCCTCAGAGGTTCAACCAACTTCAGAATATGTAGGCACCATGCCACAGGCACAAATGTGTGATTACCCTCAGAGGTGTCCAAGCACTTACAATAAGTTGCGCTAAGTTGCTGTTCCCAATGGAATCAGTAGGTTTATGCTGAAGGAAATGGTCCTGTCAGTGGGCTGACCACAGGCTTGCTGTTTTTTCCCTTTATACTGCTCACCTCATATCAGTTTCACTCTATACTGACTTTCCACTGTGCATTCGCCTTCTGTCCTCTGGCAAGTTGAAGTCACAATATGTAACCTGCGCGCTGTTGGCAAAGAAGGTTTCCAGGCTTAAAAAGGCTCTTAATTGTTATTTAAATGACTTCCCGTTCTGAATTCTGAATCCATAACATTTTCTTAACAAAATATGAAATAAATGTAACAATGTAACAATATAATTCATAAATTATCATTCAATATCTATAAAACAAGTTATGGACCTCTTTACATTATATAAAATAAGAAATTGGGGCGGCACAGTGGCGCAGTGGTTAGCACCGCAGCCTCACAGCTCTAGGGACCCAGGTTCGATTCTGGGTACTGCCTGTGCAGAGTTTGCAAGTTCTCCCTGTGTCTGCTTGGGTTTTCTCTGGGTGCTCTGGTTTCCTCCCACATCCAAAGACTTGCAGGTGATAGGTAAATTGGCTGTTATAAATTGCCCCTAGTGTAGGTAGGGAATATGGGATTACTGTAGGGTTAGCATAAATGGGTGGTTGTTGGTCAGCACAGACTCGGTGGGCCGAAGGGCCTGTTTCAGTGCTGTATCTCTAAATAAAAAAAAAATTACATTTTCTATCCTATCTATATAGTTAAATGTTTTGTGCTTGGCACGTGCCCAATATAATCATAGCGCATGATAAGGTATCTAAGGTCTACGTGCCACAATGTATGTTGGCGGCCTCAGATTTCACATTTACTTAAAAGCACTGATCAATAACACATAAAACATTCATAAGCACATAGTCTGCTTCTTTCAAATAAAGGTAAGCTTAGCATTATCAGCACAGTTAGTACTTAATTAGCTTTGATTTTGTACGGATGGCTTATAGCATAGGGTCACCTACAGTAACAGCTGACAGGGGAAGTTGCACTGAATTTTGTGATAGGTGTGGCTCC
Organism: Heterodontus francisci; assembly: GCF_036365525.1. Taxonomy (NCBI): domain Eukaryota; kingdom Metazoa; phylum Chordata; class Chondrichthyes; order Heterodontiformes; family Heterodontidae; genus Heterodontus; species Heterodontus francisci. The sequence continues at coordinate 78,181,903 of NC_090382.1, read as the reverse complement.
TCCTAATTTGAGCAGGATACTAGCCCAGAGATCTTGGAATGTGGATTGGAAAATCCATTGAGGGAACACCTTTTACAAGGCGGCAGCTTGTGATTAAAGGGAAAGTTGTGATGGTGGCGGGAAGTGGACTAATCATTCACAATAATACTGTGGAGACTTGTGGGCAATTCTGTGCACTTTAATGCTAAACAGTTTGTGGTCTTGCTGTATGAGGTTCAACAAAGGAGGTTACTATTTGAGGCTAATGGCTACCCCCTAGTAAAAACACATGCACCTGTTGCATGGAGGGAATTTCTGATTGAATCCTTGCAGTGATGTAATGGATGCAATAAAATCTGTAGTTAAAAAATGTCATAATTAATTTGATTTCCAAATCAAAATGCATTTATAAAAGCACAGCAGGTCTGAATTATGAATTTGTGTTGGCTCTTGTATGACTGTCAATAATCCTAATAATGTCACAATATTTTTTTTTAATTCATTCATGGGATGTGGGCATCGCTGGCCAGGCCAGCATTTATTGCCCATCCCTAATTGCCCTTGAGAAGGTGGTGGTGAGCTGCCTTCTTGAACCGCTGCAGTCCATGTGGGGTAGGTACACCTACAGTGCTGTTAGGAAGGCAGCTCTAGGATTTTGATCCAGCAACAGTGAAGGAATGGCGATATAGTTCCAAGTCAGGATGGTGTGTGACTTGGAGGGGAAATTGCAGGTGGTGGTGTTCCCATGCATTTGCTGCTCTTGTCCTTCTAGATGGAAGAGGTTGCGGGTGTGGAAGGTGCTGTCTAAGGAGCCTTGGTGCATTGCTGCAGTGCATCTTGTAGATGGTACACACTGCTGCCACTGTGCGTCGGTGGTGGAGGGAGTGAATGTTTGTAGATTGGGTGCCAATCAAGCAAGCTGCTTTGTCCTGGATGGTGTCGAGCTTCTTGAGTGTTGTTGGAGCTGCACCCATCCAGGCAAGTGGAGAGTATTCCATCACACTCCTGACTTGTGCCTTGTAGATGGTGGACAGGCTTTGGGGAGTCAAGAGGTGAGTTACTTGCTGCAGGATTCCTAGTCTCTGACTTGCTCTTGTAGCCACCGTATTTATATGGCTACTCCAGTTTCAGTTTCTGAAATATTTGCAATATTTCATACTTAAATCAACAAAGGACATATTTAATCCTTATATGGAAACCAAATTACTGAAACTATTCACATAGTAACTGTTACACATCTCGAGATATTCATTCAACACAGCTGTAATTTCCAGGTATGGGACCTACACTATTTAAATGTAGAAAATTAGATAGATTTGTTTTAAAATCAGCTGTATAATTTTTAACTTTCAGTGGAGGAAGTAACTTTCAATGACTGAGATTGGCTGTTTTTGCAAAGATGGAACCTTGTGGATAAATCAGGATTTTCTCCATTTCCATGGAATGATTGTGCAGTCCGTAGCTTGGTTACTGAACTTTTCATCAGTTAAATGGCAATTTTTCGTGTAAAATTTCACAAAATCAACTGCAGGGAAATCGTGTTGGGTCATCAATTTAATTGGTGGATGTTAAAATCTGCCAAAGCTAAGGTAACTAACATTTTTTTTGGTGAAAAATATGCCTCAAATTTCTTCATTTGGCCATTTTGTTTCTACACTGTACCATGTTTTATGTTCTCTCCCCTCAATGTCAGCAAACCCCTCACTCTCAGATTACAACAATCCCATGAAAGTACAATCATTTATTTTACAATAAAATCTGATATTTTTCAATCCTGAAGAGATTATGGACATTTACATAATGAAGCTGGTGGCTAATCTTTTGCTTAGGAAGAGAAAAGTCATAAGTATTGTGTGCAATTTCCATTAGAGTGCCTTTCTACGTGAGTTATATAGTGACACATTTTCATAAGATTTGCACCATTGCATTGAATGTTTGTAAACAAATGAAGGTTTGCCAGACACTCTTCAATGTAGTTAACACCCCTTTAAAAGAGGTACACTCACCATTAAGCACTCCTTTTAAATAGCAATTATTTACAAAGAATTCTAATCAATTATATGTCCTTTTTGTTTCTTTTTGTCTGCTTTTATCAATGCTTTAAATATTTCTGTTTATACATGGTATGCTGAAGACTTCACTGGTGGATCTGGCTTGGAGGAGTTACCAGTATTTAGGGAGTAGAATTAACATCAGCAGGGATACAATCATTAACCCTGGGTGCTTTGGTGAGCATGCCATTTAAACTGTGTGTTAATCCAGCTTCCTTACACTGCTGGACCGAATAATTGCTTCTAGTTAGTTCCCTCGACAATCTTATCAGAACCCACAATTTAAACAGAAAAATTCTAGAAATAAACAGAAATGGACAGAAATAAACTAAAGGACGTTAAAGTGAATCATAGTTCTTTGTGAACATTTTATTTTTTTTAAAGGGATCCTAATGGTTAGACTCCCCCTTTAAATGCCAGTTGCCATTCATTAGTACAACTGCTGAGGCTCTCCAGATCCTGCTGAACTAATATCTGCCTCTGCTACACATTTCCCCCTCCCACACATACTTGTGTCAATGGCAAACATTACAATTCTGCTTCTGATCTCATCAAGACCACTTGTACAGATTGTGAACAGCATCAACTAGAACAATAATCTCAGTCCTATTGCTTCACTACAACTCTGTTGATATCCATTTACAATTATGCTGCCTTCTTATTGTCAAGTCAGTCTTCTATTCATTGTACCGATTCTGTGAACACTCATCTCTCTGCAGTCAGAGCTACTTTGTCAGGTGCCTTTATATAACATTTACTGGATTGCTCTTGTCTACTGACATTTTAATGTTCTCGGAAGAATCTAGTAAATTGGTAAGGTACAATCATCTGTTCATAAATTTTACCACCATTCAAGAATCATATTTGTTTTGGCTCAAGTATATGGGTTATCTGTCTTAAAATAACCTGTAGTTGTTTATTGCTACTGATGGCTGCTTAAAATAGCTCATAATTTCTAGGGTCATGCCTGTGTTATTTCTGAATGAAATATTTAATATTTCGATTTTTTGGGTATCATCCCAATTCTTTTTGAGCTATAACAGCTGGATCTCTCTTCCCTTCTCCCTCACTTTCTAAATGGGAAAATTCCAATAACTCAATAACTTTATTGGGAACATTAAACTGACTAATAGGGTTTCCGAAATGAAAAGTAAATAGCAAACTTATGTGTTAAGCATTTTTATTTTCCAAAGTCCTTAGCAGTTTGAAGAAGTGATTGAGCTTATTGCGACCTTTAGTTTGCATATGTGGGGTGAGGGGTAGGGGGGTTTGGCTTGAACTGACTCATTGATTCATCACGAATAATTCCACAATTAATTATTAACTTGGTGCTTCCAACATAGAAGTAGGGGATTGCTTATGGGGTTGGAATAAAATGACTTGTATTTAAAATATTAAGTCCATCTTTGTTCTACACTCAGGATGGGACAGAGTTATTGCCTCTCCTCACCAGAAGCCTATCTTTCTAAGGCAATTTGAGGGTAATATAGTTTTTAAACAAAACTTCAGTATTTAATTTAAATAAAAGATTAATTTCAAGGATGGGTATGACGAGCTGCTTAGCCAGATATTAGTACAATAAAATACTAAAGGTAATTATAAGAATCACAATCCAGATACAATCAAAAACAAAGATGATTCATGAAAGGCAGCATGGATTTACAAGCAGGAGATTGCACCGTACCAATTTACTGGATTTTTCTGACAATCTGATATAGTCAGTACACAGAAGCAATCCAATCAGTATTATAAATACTAACTTGCAAAGGTACTTGACAAAGTTTAACCCATTTTACAAATTCAGCATTTGCTGTCAGGATCAAGCACACCAGTCAGGTATAGCAGGATTACATCCACGACATGCCGTACTCTACATTTCCAGTAACATGTCTTTACTTATTGAAGAACGTGCTGATGGAGTTTCCCATTAAGAACCCCAAGGGCTGTCTGTTATTTTGTGAATTGTGGTGACCTGCCCATGAATGGAAGCCAATTTGATCATGTTGAGACATTTCAATGACATCGTCACGCCTTTACTTTCCTTTGTTTTCTTGCCAGCCAAGGAAGATACTTCCCACACAGCAGCTTTGAAAACCTTATAGTCCAGCACATGAAGAGATGAAGTGTGTCTTTATGTTTTGGTTATAATTAGTAAAATGAACCATCAGGAAAACCCTACATGCCAAATGGGAAATATTAATTTAATCGGTTGGAAACTTACATTCGACTTTTCATGGAAAAAAAACTCTTCAGTAACTTTTTAAAAAACTAGCAGCCAAGGTGGCCATTGCCATTTATATCTGAAATACCAGGGGATTGAACTGGAGACAAAAAGTCTTACAAAAAGCCCAGCCAGAACAATGCTTTGGCTAACTGAATAGATTATCCAGATCGCCCTTGTTAGCAGGACATTTCAAACCATCTTGAGGCATTCATAAATGGAGATGTCCCTGCAGGGGGTAAACACTGCCAACCCCACCTAAGAGAAGTTTTGGGTTTTAGACTTTGGACCTCTTTAAAAACAAAGGGGAGTGAGAGAGCCAGGTGACCATCTGTACATCTCTGAAGAAACTGGAAGTTTTGTCACACAAACAAGCAGTAATTGAGTGTACAGCAGCACAGAAGGCTGCTACTCCCCTGTCTCTCTCTTTCTCTCTTCTCTCTCCCTCCCCAAAAACATCAAGAAAAGAACCATCTGTGACTGGGGGTCCTCCAAGCCTACAGACCGCTACAGCCAGCAACTAGGGGAAGAGAATCAACTACCAATTCTGCCTTCAGGAAAACTCTGAGCAAAAGCAAGCCAGCCAAAGTGCACTTTGACCAACCAAGAACTTCAAGAATACAGCATCAGCTGAGGACTATTGGAATTCCAGACTGTATTTAAGTTCCATTTACTCTAGACTTTAATCCAACCACCAAATTTATTTTGCCTCCTGTAATCTATTTTTCTGTGTGTAATTCTCTTGTGAATGTGTGCGTGAATGTGTAACATACTTTAAGTATTTTGAAATTGGGTTAGAGTGTTAAGTACAATAAACTTACCTCCTTCTTTTTGAAACTCAAGAAAACCTGTCTGATTGGTTCTTCCACAATCACAGTAAAGGTAAAAGATAAAACACTCATGGAAGTGGTAAGCACAAGCACTGTTTAAAAGGAATAAACCCTGTTGCGGTCAAATAAGAGGAAGGAGCAAGCCGGGAACCTGAGACCCCCATCGGAGTACACCATCGTACACATGACATGCCTTGTAGATGGTGGACAGACTTTGGGGAGTGTCAAGGAAGTGTTTTTTACTGTTTAAAAACTAAAGGGGATCTATGTGCCTTTATATTCTCTGGAAACAGTGGGCTGAATTTTATTGGCCCCTCGATGCCGCGGGTCGCGATGCGGAGCCCGGTAAAATGCTGTGGGGAGAGGCCCGCCACAACCCGTGACGTCGAGAAGGGCATATTACTGGCGGCAGCGGGAACCCGATGCTGGCCCCCCACTGCACGGCGGTGGCGGCACAACAATTAGCATATGGTAAAGAGTACTTACCTTTGATAACAAACAGCAGCCTCCCGCCTCGCCAGCGACACTTCCGGATTTCTTACTGAATGGGCGGCCGTCACGTGTCGGCCTGTTCACGAATTAAAAAGCCGGATGGTCCTCGGAGGCAGATGTTGTTGCCAGCTAAGGTAAGTTCGGTTATCCAGGGGTCTCGCTCTGCATTACAGAAGGGAGGAGGGATATGCAGGGTCTAACTCTGCATTCTGGAAGGGAGGAGGGAGGGGGGATATGCAGGGGTCTAACTCTGCATTCTGGAAGGGAGGAGGGGGGATATGCAGGGGTCTAACTCTGCATTCCTAAAGGGTGGAGGGACTGAAATTACTGGAGGGAAAGCTGTGCTGGCATGAAGGGAGGTACTGTGTACCATCCCTCCGTTAACAGTGTGTTTGTGAGGGGGCAATGGCACACTAGGCACCCTGTGTGTGGGGAGGGTGCCAGAAAGGGCAGGAGCATTAAGGTTATATGGATGGTGGGAGAAATCGATTCAGCTGGTTGGATCTTGATGTGGTCATGCTGTGCCACTCTGAGTGTTGGCCAAGATGGGCAATGCTATGGCACGACACATAGTTGATCCAGGAAAGCAGCTGATGCCCATCAACAACAATCTCTGCCCTGTTAGGAACCTTCAAATACATGCAGGGTTCAACTTTATTTATCACATGGAAATAGGTATGGCTCATCCTACATCGTGTGATCCTCTTCACGTGAGGATCCGTATGTACCAGAGGCAATACCAATAGGCAGGTGCAATCCACGTAGAGCAGCAGCCCCCAAGGGGAGCTCGCCATTACGTTTTCCATGCATCTACAGGCCCCACATGACATGCCATCGGATGTCAGAGCACCAGCGTCCGAGGAGATTGCGCATATACAGAGGGTGGTGACACATCTCTGTGCCTTGCTCAAGGATGACCTGCAGCCCATGGGCTCTGGTGGACATCCCATGCCTTTGTTCCTCATAGTGGCAGCGGTTCTCAAGCCTGATGCCTCTGCAGCCTTTTAGGGGCCCACCGGTCACACAGTCAACAGTGCTGCATCAGGGATGTCACCAATGCCCTGCATTGGAGGGCCAGTGAGTATGTCCGCTTCAGGACGGACTCTCACAGCCAGGCCCAGAGGGTCACTGGTTCTGGCACCATTGCCGGAGAACCATAGGTTGTAATGTTCATAGACTGCACTCATGTGGACAGCAGGCCACCACCTGCAGATGTCACATTAAAGGATCCCTCTCAATCTAGGTGAAGCTGGTATGTGATCACCACAGATGCTTGCTGCGAATGTGTGACCACTTCTCAGGCAGCTGCCATGACACCTGGGTCTTGTGCCAGTCCCGGCTGCCACTGCTGTTCACTGAACTGGCTATCCTTTGTAGACAAGGCTTCCCCGACACCAATGAGAGATTCCACTACTGCTGCAGAGGAGAGATACAACGCTAGCCACTGAGCTATATGAGCCACCATTGAGCAGGAGATTGGCATGCTGAAAGAGTGTTTCCAATGCCTGTATGAATAGGGTGATGCCCTGTACTATGGGCCGAAAAGGCCAGTTGCTTTCTTTGCTGCTCTGCACAACTATGCACCCAATAGGGGCCAGGCGTGGCATGATGAGGAGAGACGTCAACAGGATTCCTCCTCGGACAAGAGGACGCTGAGGACCTGCAACATGAAAGATGCAAGGGAGGGCAGATGGCACCCAGGCTCCGCACTCAGGGCTAGCAGTAAGGTAGGGATGTATGGAAGTGGCTTATCAGACAAAGGTTCTCTGTTCCATAGGAACCGACATGAGCTCTGCAAGCCACACATCACCCTCGCTCACCTGCTGTGCACCAGTCCACATATGCAGCATCCCTGTGTAAAACATTAGAGGCAGCAGCTAACTGAGCCAATGTCCATGTCACTGCATCCATGGAGATGCTCATGAGTAATGGTGGCATGGCAATGATGTTATTGCATACGTTGGCTCTCCTGAAGGGCCAATGGTGCAAAGGGATGTGACATTGGCGCTACATGCTGGCACACATCATTTACACAGAGAAAAGGACACACATGTTGCTGAGGAACATTTAGTGAAAGATGTATTTACATTGCTGTGATACCCGTGCATTCCCATTTGTGTCAGTGTGTTCTCTGTAAACCTCTGTAATACCTTTTATGGCCTATTTAAGTCTCACCTCCTGGAACGTGCAAAATTAAGATTATTCACCCAGGTGCGGCACACCTACAAGAAGGAATGTTACACTTGAGTGGGAGAAGAGGATCGCAACTTCACAGGACACTGGGACACAGCAGGGTAAGTATGTGGCAGCAAAGCGGAAAGTGCTGGGGTAACTCAGCAGGTCAGGCAGCATTTGTGGAGAGAGAAGCAGAGTTAACTTTCAGGTCTGTGAACTTGGACAAGTTAACTCTGCTTCTCTCTCCACAGATGCTGCCTGACCTGTTGGATTTCTGCAGCACTTTCTGCTTTGCTGCCAGATTGACAGCAGCCCCACTCTTCAGTCGTCAGGTAAGTATTCTTTGACAGCTGTCAGGTGCTGGGATGCTTAAAATAGGGCCTCAGAACCTGCTGTCAAAAACTTTCTCATTGCGTCGAATGTCCCTCCTCTCCCCACGTAATATGGGGAGGATGGCTCAGCGCCGTGATTCTAATGAGCCCCCCTGCATAATGTTGCGGGGGCTCTGCGGCGGCTCCCAAATGCAGGCGCCATGCTGAGATGAAAGGCCGCTGCCACACAGCGCGGTGCCCGAATAAAATTCAGCTCAGTGTGTGAGCTGCAAGCATGTTTCCTAAGCAACAGCAAGAGAGAGAGGTCACATACCATATTGTATCAGTTTGACTGTGTGTAAAGACTGGCTAGAACTGGTTTGAACTGGCAGACCAGTGAAGCATGCTTTCTTTGAAGGAAGGATTGTGTTTGTCTCTCAGCAGAAAATCTACATTGGCCTACAGGCTGTGTTTCACCTATAGAGGAAAAGACCCTTGGAAAAGAATCTTTGCATTATTGGAGGTAGCAAATTCTTTTTTACTTCCAGTCTGTCTGTCTCAGGAGTGACTTTCTGTTGCCTTTCGTGTTTCTGGAATTCTCAGTAAAGTTTCTACTGATAGACTGCTAATTCAAAATCTAAATAGACCTGTTCTTATACTCCTTGTTGAAAGATCTATGTGACGCCTACTGCAACCAAAGTACTGTGAATGCCTATCCATGACAGACTGTTCATGAAACTCGTCTGGAGACCTTGAGTGGCATCTGACTATTTGACTCTGGGCCACCTCACCGAACCGGGAATGTAACTCACCAAGACATACAACCCAGTTGTTTCATTATTCCTAGGAAACAGCTCTAATTTAAAACATCATTTTAGAACCGGTTAACCGTTGGTTTTTGATTGCATGTGTTTGTGCATGAGGGTTAGGTGGAATACGAAGTTATAAAGTCTTTTCAGACATGGATCTATCTCAGTATTGTTTAAGATTTAGTTTATTAATAAATAGTTAATTTGTTGTTGTTTAAAGATACCTGGTTTGGTGTGTTTTATTCTGGGGGTTAATAAAGTGCTTAGTTTGGCTAATTTCCAGTAGGTGGGAAACTTTAATAATATGCTATGGCCTATGGAGTAATGGAACTGAATTGACAGTGCATTACTCCCACCTCGATCATAACAGCAGTCAGGAGGTGAGTTACTCACTGCAGATGTTTTTGGTCATTGGTAACTCCAGGATATTGATGGTGATAATGTCATTGAATATCAAGGGCAGATGGTTAGACTTTCTCTTGTGGAAAGAGTCATGTGCTGGCACTTGTGTGGCACAAATGTTACTTGTCACTCATCAGCCCAAGCTTGAAAGTTGTCCAGGTCTTGCTGTATGCATGCATGGACTGCTTCATTATCTGAGGAGTTGGAAATGGTACTGAACACTGTCCAATTATTAGCGAATATCCCCACTTCTGATGTTATGATGGAGGAAGGTCATTGATGAAGCAACTGAAGATGTTTGGACCTAGGACACTACCCTGAAGAACTCCTGCAGTGATATCTTGGGATTGAAATGATTGGTCTCTAACAATCACAACTATCTTCCTTTGTGCTAGGTGTGACTTCAGCCAGTGGAGAGTTTTCCCCTGATTCCCATTGACTTCAATTTTACTGGGCTCCTTGATGCCTTGGTCAAATGTTACCTTGATGCCACTTTTACCTCACTCCTGGAATTCAACGCTTTTGAGCATGTTTGGACCAGGGCTTGTTCAGTACCATTTCCAACTCCTCAGATAATGAAGCAGTCCATGCATGCATACAGCAAGACCTGGACAACTTTCAATGTGGTCTGGAGTTGAGTGGTTTTGGTGGAACCCAAACTTGGAATCAGTGAGCAGGTTATTTTTGAGTAACTGGCACTTGATAGCATTTCATTGACCCCTTCCTTCCATCTACTGAAGATTGAGAGTCGGCTGATAGGGTGGTAATTGGTCGGATTGGATTCATCTGCTGTTTGTGGACAGGACATACCTTAGTTGGGTAGCTGCCAGTGTTGTGCTAGAGGCATGTTTACTTCTGGAGCAGAAGCCTTCAGCACTGCACTGGGATGATGTCAGGGCCCATAGCTTTTGCTGCATAAAGTGCACTCAGCTGTTTCTAGATATCAGGTGAAGTGAATTAAATTGGCTGAAGACTGCTTCTGTGATGGGGGGCCTCAGGAGGAGGCTGAGACAGATCATCACTTGGCACATCTGGCTGAAGATGGTTGGAAATGCTACAACCTTGTTCCCTTGTCCTTTGTACTCACATACTGGGCTCTACCATCACTGAGGATGTGGAAGGTTATGGAGCCTTCTCCTCCCATTAGTTGTTTAATTGTTCATGACAATTCACGACTAGATGAGGCAGGATTGAAAAGCTTTGATCTAATCCATTGATTGTGAGATTGCTTAGCTCTCTGAGTCGGTATGATTCCCCACTGCCAGCACACTGCAAAATATTGCCCATCATTTTAAGCTACAAATGGAACTGAATTCAATATGCAGGCTTTGCAATGGCTCTGCCAATTTCCTTCCTTTATCTCTTCTTATTAATGTACTGATTCCTTGCCAGAACACAGTTACACAGAATAGTCAGTTTTTGCCTAAATGGCCATTATTCATGTATGAGCTTTGCCAGTGTTTGCCAGTTGGTTCTTTGATTGTAGGGCATTATAGCTGAGCCTGATGCCATCCTCTCTTGATGTCCATGTATGTGCACTGCCAAGGGTGGTTGCTGGATAGTGATCAGGGCTGACAGTCCGGGCTAATTTTCCCCTTCCAGACCCAAGGATACTGAGGCCAACTGTTGTGCCACTACCACTCTTCTTCTTCTTCTTGTTCTTCTACTTTGGCCTCCTTGTCTCGAGAGACAATGGGTAAGCGCCTGGAGGTGGTCAGTGGTTTGTGAAGCAGCGCTTGGAGTGGCTATAAAGGCCAATTTTAGAGTGACAGACTCTTCCACAGGTGCGGCAGATAAAATTGGTTGTCGGGGCTGTTACACAGTTGGCTCTCCCCTTGCACTTCTGTCTTTTTTCCTGCCAACTGCTATGTCTCTTCGACTCACCACACTTTAGCCCCTCCTTTATGGCTGCCCGTCAGCTCTGGCGATCACTGGCAACTAACTCGCATGACTTGTGATCAATGTCACAGGACTTCATGTCACGTTTGCAGACATCTTTAAAGCGGAGACATGGACGGCCGGTGGGTCTGATACCAGTGACGAGCTCGCTGTACAATATGTCCTTGGGGATCCTGCCATCTTCCATGCGGCTCACATGGCCAAGCCATCTCAAGCGCCACTGGCTCAGTAGTGTGTATATGCTGGGGATGTTGGCCGCCTCACGGACTTCTGTGTTGGAGATACGGTCCTGCCACCTGATGCCAAGGATTCTCCGGAGGCAGCGAAGATGGAATGAATTGAGACATCGCTCTTGGCTGACATACATTGTCCAGGCCTCACTGCCGTAGAGCAAGGTACTGAGGACATAGGCTTGATACACTCGGACTTTTGTGTTCCGTGTCAGTGCGCCATTTTCCCACGCTCTCTTGGCCAGTCTGGACATAGCAGTGGAACCTTTCCCATGTGCTTGTTGATTTCTGCATCGAGAGACAGGTTACTGGTGATAGTTGAGCCTAGGTAGGTGAACTCTTCAAACCACTTCCAGAGCATGGTCGCCGATATTGATGGATGGAGCATTTCTGACGTCCTGTCCCATGATGTCCGTTTTCTTGAGGCTGATGGTTAGGCCAAATTCGTTGCAGGCAGCCGAAATCCTGTCGTTGAGTCTCTGCAGACACTTTTCAGTGTGAGATGTTAATGCAGCATTGTCAGCAAAGAGGAGTTCCCTGATGAGGACTTTCCGTACTTTGGTCTTCGCTCTTAGACGGGCAAGGTTGAACAATCTGCCACCTGATCTTGTGTGGAGGAAAATTCCTTCTTCTGAAGACTTGAACGCATGTGAGAGCAGCAGGGAGAAGAAGATCCTAAACAGTGTAGGTACGAGAACACAGCCCTGTTTCACGCCACTCAGGATAGGAAAGGGGTCTGATGAGGCGTCGCTATGCTGAATTGTGCCTTTCATATTGTCATGGAATGAGGTGATGATACTTAGTAGCTCTGGCGGACATCCGATCTTTTCTAGTAGTCTGAAGAGACCACGTCTGCTGACGAGGTCAAAGACTTTGGTGAGACCAATGAAAGCAACGTAGAAGGGCATCTGTTGTTCACAGCATTTCTCCTGTAGTTGGCGAAGGGGGAACAGCATGTCAATGTCAGCCAGCTTCTGGAGCCTGTTTAAAGCAACTCGAGCGAAGACTTTCCCCACTATGCTGAGCAGGGAGATTCCACGGTAGTTGTTGCAGTCACCGTGGTCACCCTTGTTCTTATAGAGGGTGATGTTATTGGCATCGTGCATGTCCTGTGGTACTGCTCCCTCATCCCAGCACAGGCAAAGCAGTTTGTACAGTGCTGAGAGTATGGCAGGCTTAGCACTCTTGATTATTTCAGGGGTAATGCCGTCCTTCCCAGGGGCTTTTCCACTGGCTACAGAATCAACGGCATCACTGAGTTCCGATTTTGTTTGCTGTACGTCCAGCTCATCCATGACTGGCAGAGACTGGGCTGCATTGAGGGCGGTCTCAGTGACAATGTTTTCCGTGGAGTACAGTTCTAGGTAGAGCTCCACCCAGCGGTCCATTTGCTTGCGTTGGTCAGTGATTGTGTCCCCTGATTTAGGTTTGAGGGGGCCACTACCACTACCCTGACTAAAATCAACTATATTAGCTAAGGCTGAAACTCAGACCTTGCTAGCCTACAGAGTCTAGAGGACCTTAGCAGAAATAGTTACACAAACAGACCTCAAAACCACATTTACTTACAAAGCTCACTATTTTACATCAGAAACTGGGTCTATATAGGAGTGGGCATTATGTGGGTAATTTTCTGAACTTATACTGACAGTGGGGAAATCACACCCACCAGCACCTACTGGGTAAATTTGCTCCACATCTGAACATTTTTACAAAATCAAGCAAAAGTGCGTTATGTGCAAATATGCATTATATATTTGGCACACATATCTTGAATTATGATAGAGTCCTTGAAATATATGTTCATTAAAGCATTATAAATTGGAAAAGGTGCAATCACTGATCAAATCTTCCGAATTCATTCTTTATTCATGAGATGTGGGCATGTGGGCATCGTGAGCAAGGCCAGCATTTATTGCCCTTAAGCCGCCTTCTTGAACCGCTGCAGTCCATGTGGTGTAGCTACTCCCATAGTGTTTTTAGGTAGGGAGTCCCAAGACTCCGACCCAGCGATAATGAAGGAATGGCGAATCCCCCCCCCTCCCCGCCCCCAAAACTATACTTTATTCTTAAAATTTGTAAAAATACATAACAGTACAAATTTGATATTACAAAACTGCAAGACAGATCAGTTTCTTTCAATACAGTAACTGTGGTGCCTCACTATACTTGCCTTTACAGACTATATTTTCAATATACATTTACATTTCCTGTCAAACATTCTGCAGTGCATACAGCACGAGGGGTTTTACACAGGTTCCTGCCAATTGGTATACAATGGAGGGAGGGTCTTAGACAGTGGCCTTTCCCCATTAAGCCTTTGCACCATCTGTCCCAAGCTTTGATGAAGGAACAGTGATATATTTCCAAGTCAGGATGATGTGTGACTTGGAGAGGCACTCGCGGAGTTCCCATGCACCAGCTGTCCTTGCCTATTTAGGTGGTAAAGGATATGGGTTTGCAAAGTGCTGTTGAAGGATTCTTAGGGAATTCAATTTTGATCCAATTATATCTCTAAGTAATCAAAGATTACTAAATTGATTGAAATTTATGTCTTCAGAAATAAAAGTATTTGCAGAAAGGTGCCTGTAGCTGTTGAAAATCTACATATCCTGCAAGATTTTCAAATATACAAAGCTTGGATTCCTTTACTGTATGAATGAAGTTAAGGAAGAAACTGTCCCAGATTCAGATTCAGGATGTTTTGATTAAGAAAGGGCATCTTTGTCCGCGAGCAATCAGGATACCTTTGTTTTCAAAAGATCTTTGCGGGGGTTGAAGCGAAGACTGCCTATTTCTCAAAAAATAGATGAATCATTGCCACTCCATTGCTTGTACATCTATGTCAATGCTGCAGGGCAGATGAGTCACAGTGGAGTACAGCACTTTGGAGTCACACAGATTTGCTATTCAGATGAAAATTTTTATTGACTTAGCATTTTGTTGTTTATACAATGCAAAGGAATGCATCATTTGTTTGTGTGTTTATGAAAGCAGCGCATTTACACATGGATCTTTTTCCTGGTTATTCAGTTAAACACCCTGGATAGAGTTTCCGCTTTAGGTGCAATTGGAAAATTCTGCTCAAAATGTGCCTGAAATTGCACTAATTATAGTTCAAGTTTCCAATAAAATTCATTTGCACAATCACAAATGTGAAATCTTCAGTGCAATAGAACCTAATTGTTTATTTTCTTTCCATTTAAAAGTTTTCTTTGATGTATTTAAGAGCGATAACCTGCACAGTTTTATTAATACAGCTAAAATGGGTGAATCACCGAAAATATGCATTTAAAATAAGGGTGCTCAGTCTTTACCCTGTGAGTATCCAGATTTAAAGACACTGAAAATGACTTTTAAAAATTAAACCATTTAATAGTTTCATTGGTGTACACTAGTCAGTTTCTTAGTAAATTAAATATTTTTTGTTATGAAAATCTCTTAAAATATGCTTACTAGTGCTTGTCACCTAAGAAGATGACCACAGTTTGTAGTATCTTCCCTAAACAGCACACTTGGCGGAATCTCAGAATTTTGACCTGGAGTTCTGGCAAGTTCTGTGAGCGGGGCCTGATCCAGGTGACATGACTTCTGAACCAATGTAAATGATTGTGGAAATCCCAAGCGTAAGTGGTTTTGGGTGTAACACACTTGCATTTAAAGAACAAAGAACAGTACAGCACAGGAACAGGCCATTCGGCCCTCCAAGCCTGCGCCGATCTTGATGCCTGCCTAAAATAAAACCTTCTGCACTTCCGGGGACCGTATCCCTCTATTCCCATCCTATTCATATATTTCTCAAGATGCCTCTTAAACGTCGTTATCATACCTGCTTCCACCACCTCCCCCGGCAGCAAGTTCCAAGCACTCACCACCCTCTGTGTAAAGAACTTGCCTCGCACATCCCCTCTAAACTTTGCCCCTCTCACCTTAAACCTATGTCCCCTAGTAACTGACTCTTCCACCCTGGAAAAAAGCTTCTGACTATCCACTCTGTCCATGCCGCTCATAACTTTGTAAACCTTTATCATGTTGCCCCTCCACCTCCGTCGTTCCAGTGAAAACAATCCAAGTTTATCCAACCTCTCCTCATAGCTAACGCCCTCCAGACCAGGCAACATCCTGGTAAACCTCTTCTGTACCCTCTCCAAAGCCTCCATGTCCTTCTGGTAGTGTGGCGACCAGAATTGCACGCAATATTCTAAGTGTGGCCGAACCAAAGTTCCGTACAGCTGCAGCATGACTTGCCAATTTTTATACTCTGTGCCCCGACCGATGAAGGCAAGCATGCCGTATGCCTTCTTGACTACCTTATCCACCTGCATTGCCACTTTCAGTGACCTGTGGACCTGTACGCCCAGATCTCTCTGCCTGTCAATACTCCTCAGGGTTCTGCCATTTACTGTATACTTCCCACCTGTATTAGATCTTCCAAAATGCATTACCTCACATTTGTCCGGATTAAACTCCATCTGCCATTTCTCCGCCCAAGTCTCCAACCGATCTATATCCTGCTGTATCCTCTGACAATCCTCATCACTATCCGCAACTCCACCAACCTTTGTGTCGTCTGCAAACTTACTAATCAGACCAGCTACATTTTCCTCCAAATCATTTATATATACTACAAAGAGCAAAGGTCCCAGCTCTGATCCCTGCAGAACACCATTAGTCACATCCCTCCGTTCAGAAAAGCACCCTCCCACTGCTACCCACTGTCTTCAATGACAGAGCCAGTTCTGTATCCATCTTGCCAGCTCCCCTCTGATCCCGTGTGACTTCATCTTTTGTACCAGTCTGCCATGAGGGACCTTGTCAAAGGCTTTACTGAAGTCCATATAGATAACATCCACTGCCCTTCCTTCATCAATCATCTTCGTCACTTCCTCAAAAACCACAATCAAATTAGTGAGACACGACCTCCCCTCCACAAAACCATGCTGCCTCTCGCTAATAAGTTTGTTTGTTTCCAAATGGGAGTAAATCCTGTGCCGAAGAATCCTCTCTAATAATTTCCCTACCGCTGATGTAAGGCTCACTGGCCTATAATTTCCTGGATTATCCTTGCTACCCTTCTTAAACAAAGGAACAACATTGGCTATTCTCCAGTCCTCTGGAACCTCACCTGTAGCCAATGAGGATGCAAAGATTTCTGTCAAGGCCCCAGCAATTTCTTCCCTTGCCTCCCTTAGTATTCTGGGGTAGATCCCATCAGGCCCTGGGGACTTATCTACCTTAATGCTTTGCAAGACACCCAACACTTCCTCCTTTTTGATAATGAGATGACTGAGACTATCTACACTTCCTTCCCTAGGCTCATCATCCACCAAGTCCTTCTCTTTGGTGAATACTGATGCAAAGTACTCATTTAGTACCTCGCCCATTTCCTCTGGCTCCACACATAGATTCCCTTCTCTGTCCTTGAGCGGGCCAACCCTTTCCCTAGTTACCTTCTTGCTCTTTATATATGTATAAAAAGCCTTCGGATTATCCTTAATCCTGTTTGCCAATGATTTTTCATGACCCCTTTTAGCCCTCCTGACTCCTTGCTTAAGTTCCTTTCTACTGTCTTTATATTCCTCAAGAGATTCGTCTGTTCCTAGCCTTCCAGCCCTTACGAATGCTTTCTTTTTCTTTTTGACGAGGCTCACAATATCCCACGTTATCCAAGGTTCCCGAAACTTGCCAAACTTATCCCTCTTCCTCACAGGAATTTGAGCACAGCAAAGTTCCTCACAGGTTCCCCAATCTTTTTCGCTGGTTCGGCTGATTTCACCTGTACTGCATTGATATTACTGACGTAAATGAATGGAAATTCTACCCTCCTTTATTTGGTAATAATGTTTGTTATTATAGCGGCAACATGGATTATCTTAGATTACTTAATGGTAAATGCCAGATATGATTCATTAGATTCTTTTGTTTTGACTATTTTGAGTATATTAAGATCATTTTTAAAAACTATGAACAGCAAAGATTTCAAGACCAATCCCAGGAACCGCTGATAGTCATGCTTGTCTAATTAAAACAACTACCATTGATCATTATCCCATCTTTCATATTATTTAGCCAATTTAATATCCAGTTTACAACGCCCTCCTTTATTCTATCCCTTATCCCAGGAGATTTCACTTCAGCCATAAGTCTTTCATGAAGCATGTTATCAAACGCTTTCTGAAATTATGGGTATCTAGCATCTACTCTATTATTATACTTGACTATTTCTGTTGCATCTTCACAGAATTCTAATAATTTGTGCTCACTTCTGGATATGTGGTATTGTATACTTAAACCACTTGATTCCTTTATTAAATTACAGCTCATTCCCAAGTATCCATTATTTTACCTAGAAACCATCTGAATCCCTACATTAATCATAAATCACTGTTGATTTACGCAAATAAAGACTTGCATTTATAAAATACCTTGCCCATCTTCAGGATGTCCCTGTTGTTTTGTAGATAAACATGGCAGCCAATTTGAGCACAGCAAAGTTCCACAAACAGCAATGAAATGAATGACCAGTTAATTTGTTTTTCTTTGATGGTGTTCACTGAAGAATAAGTATTGATTAGGACACTGACACAACTCCTCTGCTCTTCTTTGAATAGTGCAATAGGGTCTACCCACCCAAGAGAGTAGATAGGGCCTTTGTTTAACATATCCAAAAGACGGCACCTCTGACAATGCAGCACTCTTTCAGTAGTGCACTGAAGTGTCAGCCTAGATTATGTACTCAAGTTCCGGAATGGGTCATGTACATGTAGCTTTGGCCTTTTAACTCAGAGACAAGAGTGCTATCATTATTCCACATACATACCAACAGTATTCTTCAATTAAATTTCTTTTGTTTTTTCTTTCTTTATTTCCAGTTTTATAAATCTCTGCTTTCAGCAGAGAATGCATTAAACAAAGCTGGCAGGATTAAATGCCAGACTTCAAGTTGGGACACTCAGGACTGAATTTTATTGTGCGCCGTGCTTTGAACACGGCAGCCTTCCACCACAGATGCGCCGCCGCTGAACCCCCACGATATTTTGCACAGGGGCTCATTTAAATGGAGGGGGCGGAATGGCTGCCCCTGGTAATGTAGAGACCGGCTGCCGCATCCCTGGCAATGGCATCCAGCGCCAACGCACTGGCGCCGGTGCCACTTTTAAAGGGCTTCAAACCCTTAGATGAAATTGTAATATTTAATGGGGAATTTGTGTCCATTTGCTTTTAAAATTTTATTACAACCTGGAGGCCCTTTCAATAACTATCCCCCCCACCCCCACCACCGCCCGATATCGGTTTTAGGGCCACTGACCCTGAATAAACTCAATTGCCATCGCAAACTTTCCCCTCCTTCAACCTTGTAACATTTGCCCTTCAACCCCTTCCCACCGTCCCCACAGCCAATAGAAAGTGTTTTCCCTGCTCCCCTACCTCTCCCGCTCTGAAATCTGCACTCCTTCCCCCTCCCCACCAGCATCTCGCCTCGAAAGTCCGTTCGGAGTTCCGAAGGCACGCGATTTGTGGCCAACGCCTGTAATATCACTGTGGGTTGGCCATCTGGTCTAGGTAAGTTCATTAACATTGATTTTAATGCATTTTAATATTGAAATAAAGGCCCTGCTGCATTGCGACGGGGGTCTGCACTGAGGCCTCGCTGCCGGCGGTAATATGCAGCGGGCCTTCGCAGCGTCGGGAGTCATGGCGGGCTGGTCCCGCACGTATTTTATGGGCCCCCCCACCATGACCCCCGCTGTTGAGGGGCTGGTAAAATTCAGCCCTCTTTGTGATGATGACTTGGTGAACACTGGGCCAAACATGCTTGGTGAAGTCTTATTAGAGGCAGAAACAAATGCTTACCTTCCGGGAGAAGAGCAGACCTATGGGGAGAACGGCGAGAGCGGAGCCGATAAATTAAGGCCCAGACACATACCTTCCGGGAATGGAGTGGAGAGCAGTCCAGGAGCACTGAAGTTTGAAAACAAAGTGAGCAGTGATGTCACAGGAAAGCTGCAAGGTGATTTGTTGGCGAGTAACTGCTATTAGGGAATAACTCTAAATAGCTGGATAAGTAACTAAAAGTAAAGGGAAAGCTCTACAGTTTTTTTAATATAGTAGGTAGTTTTTTTTTTGAGGAAATCAAGGTTCCTAGTGTAAATAATCTAATTTTTGGATAATTTAAGGGGATAAATTAAGGGTAAGTCATGGCAGGGCAGCTCGGCTATGTGGAATGCTCCTCCTGTGAAATGTGGGAAGTCAGGGACACTTCCAGTGTCCAGGGCAAACACATGTGCATGAAGTGTTTCCAGCTGCAGCTACTTGGAATCCGTGTTTCGGATCTGGAGCGGCGGCTGGAGACACTGTGGAGCATCCGCGAGTCTGAGATCATCGTGGATAGCATGTACAGGGAGGTGGTCACACCGCAGGTAAAGACTGCTCAGGCAGAAAGGGAATGGGTGACTGCCAGGCAGAGTAGAAGAACTAGGCAGGTAGTGCAGGAGTCCCCTGGGTCCATCTGCCTTTCTAACAGATTTTCCACTTTGGATACTGTTGGGGGAGATAGCTTCTCAGGGGAATGCAGCAAGAGTCAAGTCTGTGGCACCATGGGTGGCTCAGCGACACAGGCAGGGAGGAAAAGGAGTGGAAGAGCTATAGTGATAGGGGATTCTATCGTAAGGGGTGCAGATAGGCGTTTCAGTGGCCGCAAACGAGCCTCCAGGATGGTATGTTGCCTCCCTGGTGCTAGGGTCAAGGATGTCAAGGAGCGGATGCAGGACATTCTGAAGGGGGATGGTGAACAGTCAGAGGTCGTGGTACACATTGGTACCAACGACATAGGTAGAAAGAGGGATGAGGTCCTGCAACAAGAATTTAGGGAGCTAGGTAGCAGATTAAAAAGCATAACCTCAATTTCAGTAAGTTGCAAGTTAATCCCTTTTTTGTTTCGGAGGACCGGGGACTGCTGGGTAGGGGAAAACTATTTATTTGGGCAGTGGCAGTACCCGAGACACTACACGTGTAGTGTCTCCCACCCACCCTCCTCCTCTAACCAAAAAAAAAAAGGACTCTAGTGTGTTGATAAGGTAAGCTTTTTATTTAAAAAGTTCAGTCCGTCGGATTGCTAAGCGAACAAGTTTTGACTTTTTTTTTCGTTTGGTTTTTCAGTAGATTTATTGGGAATCTAGAATAGTGGGAATGGAGGTAAAGGCAGTTGTATGTTCCTCCTGCAGAATGTGGGAGGTAAAGGTCGCCAAGAGTGTCCCTGCTGACTGCATCTGCGGGAAGTGCACCCAACTCCAGCTCCTCGCAGACCGCGTTAGGGAACTGGAGCTGGAGCTGGATGAACTTCGGATCATTCGGGAGGCGGAGGGGATTATTGACAGGAGTTATAGGGAGGCAGTCACACCTCAGGTAAAAGAAGTAGGTAGATGGGTTACCGTCAGGGGAAGGAAAGGGAACCAGCAGGCAGTGCAGGGATCCCCTGTGGCCGTTTCCCTCAACAACAGGTATACCGTTTTGGATACTGTTGGGGGGGACGACTTACCAGGGGTAAGCAATGGGGTGCAGGTCTCTGGCACAGAGTCTGTCCCTGTTGCTCAGAAGGGAAAAGGGAAGAGGAGCAGAGCATTAGTCATTGGGGACTCCATAGTTAGGGGAACAGATAGGAGGTTCTGTGGGAACGAGAGAGACTCACGGTTGGTGTGTTGCCTCCCAGGTGCCAGGGTACGTGATGTCTCCGATCGTGTTTTTGGGATCCTTAAGGGGGAGGGGGAGCACCCCCAAGTCGTGGTCCACATAGGCACCAACGACATAGGTAGGAAGAGAGATGGGGATTTAAGGCAGAAATTCAGGGAGCTAGGGTGGAAGCTTAGAGCGAGAACAACCAGAGTTGTTATCTCTGGGTTGTTGCCTGTGCCACGTGCTAGCGAAGAGAGGAATAGGGAGAGAGAGGAGTTGAACACGTGGCTGCAGGGATGGTGTAGGAGGGAGGGTTTTGATTTCCTGGATAATTGGGGCTCTTTCTGGGGTAGGTGGGACCTCTACAAACAGGATGGTCTTCACCTGAACCAGAGGGGTACCAATATCCTGGGGGGGAGATTTGTTAGTGCTCTTCGGGGGGGTTTAAACTAAATCAGCAGGGGAATGGGAACCTAAATTGTAGTTCCAGTGTACAGGCTGTTGAGAGTAGTGAGGTAGGGGATAAGGTTACAGGGACGCAAGAGGGCACTGGCAAGCAAGAACTTGGTTTAAAGTGTGTCTACTTCAACGCCAGGAGCATCCGGAATAAGGTGGGTGAGCTTGCAGCATGGGTTGGTACCTGGGATCCTGATGTTGTGGCCATTTCAGAGACATGGGTAGAGCAGGGGCAGGAATGGATGTTGCAGGTTCCGGGATTTAGATGTTTCAGAAAGAACAGAGAAGAGGGTAAAAGAGGGGGGGGGTGTGGCATTGTTAATCAAGGAAAGTATTACAGCGGCAGAAAGGACGTTTGAGGACTCGTCTACTGAGGTAGTATGGGCCGAGGTTAGAAACAGGAGAGGAGAGGTCACCCTGTTGGGAGTTTTCTATAGACCTCCGAATAGTTCCAGAGATGTAGAGGAAAGGATAGCGAAGATGATTCTCGACAGGAGCGAGAGTAACAGGGTAGTGGTTATGGGGGACTTTAACTTTCCAAATATTGACTGGAAATACTATAGTTCGAGTACTTTAGATGGGTCTGTTTTTGTCCAGTGTGTGCAGGAGGGTTTTCTGACACAGTATGTGGACAGGCCAACCAGGGGCGATGCCACATTGGATTTGGTACTGGGTAATGAACCCGGCCAGGTGTTCGATTTAGATGTAGGTGAGCACTTTGGCGATAGTGATCACAATTCGGTTAGGTTTACCTTAGCGATGGGCAGGGACAGGTATATACCGCAGGGCAAGAATTATAGCTGGGGGAAAGGAAATTATGACGCGATTAGGCAAGATTTAGGATGTGTAGGATGGGGAAGGAAACTGCAGGGGATGGGCACAAACGAAATGTGGAGCTTATTCAAGGAGCAGCTAATGCGTGTCCTTGATAAGTATGTACCTGTCAGGCAGGGAGGAAGTTGTCGAGCGAGGGAGCCGTGGTTTACTCAAGAAGTTGAAGCGCTTGTCAAGAGGAAGAGGGCGGCTTATGTTAGGATGAGACGTGAAGGCTCAGTTAGGGCGCTTGAGAGTTACAAGCTAGCCAGGAAGGATCTAAAGGGAGGGCTAAGAAGAGCAAGGAGAGGACACGAGAAGTCATTGGCGGATAGGATCAAAGAAAACCCTAAGGCTTTCTATAGGTATATCAGGAATAAACGAATGATAAGAGTTAGAACAGGGCCAATCAAGGATAGTAGTGGGAAGTTGTGTGCGGAATCAGAGGAGATAGGGGAAGCGTTAAATGAATATTTTTCGTCAGTATTTACAGTAGAAAAAGAAAATGTTGCCGAGGAGATTACTGAGATACAGCCTACTAGGCTAGATGGGATTGAGATTCACAAGGAGGAGGTGTTAGCAATTTTGGAAAGAGTGAAAATAGATAAGTCCCCTGGGCCAGATGGGATTTATCCTAGGATTCTCTGGGAAGCCAGGGAGGAGATTGCAGAGCCGTTGTTGTTGATCTTTAAGTCGTCATTGTCGACAGGAGTAGTGCCGGAGGACTGGAGGATAGCAAATGTTGTCCCCTTGTTCAAGAAGGGGAGTAGAGACAGCCCTGGTAATTATAGACCTGTGAGCCTTACTTCGGTTGTGGGTAAAATGTTGGAAAAGGTTATAAGAGACAGGATTTATAATCATCTTGAAAAGAATAAGTTCATTTGCGATAGTCAGCACGGTTTTGTGAAAGGTAGGTCGTGCCTCACAAACCTTATTGAGTTTTTCGAGAAGGTGACCAAACAGGTGGATGAGGGTAAAGCCGTGGATGTGGTGTATATGGATTTCAGTAAGGCGTTTGATAAGGTTCCCCACGGTAGGCTATTGCAGAAAATACGGAAGTATGGGGTTGAAGGTGATTTAGAGCTTTGGATCAGAAATTGGCTAGCTGAAAGAAGACAGAGGGTGGTGGTTGATGGCAAATGTTCATCCTGGAGTTTAGTTACTAGTGGTGTACCGCAAGGTTCTGTTTTGGGGCCACTGCTGTTTGTCATTTTTATAAACGACCTGGATGAGGGTGTAGAAGGGTGGGTTAGTAAATTTGCGGATGACACGAAGGTCGGTGGAGTTGTGGATAGTGTCGAAGGGTGTTGTAGGGTACAGAGGGACATAGATAGGCTGCAGAGCTGGGCTGAGAGATGGCAAATGGAGTTTAATGCGGAGAAGTGTGAGGTGATTCACTTTGGAAGGAGTAACAGCAATGCAGAGTACTGGGCTAATGGGAAGATTCTTGGTAGTGTAGATGAGCAGAGAGATCTTGGTATCCAGGTACATAGATCCCTGAAAGTTGCTACCCAGGTTAATAGGGCTGTTAAGAAGGCATATGGTGTGTTGGCCTTTATTGGTAGGGGGATCGAGTTTCGGAGCCACGGGGTCATGATGCAGCTGTACAAAACTCTGGTGAGGCCGCACCTGGAGTATTGCGTGCAATTCTGGTCACCGCATTATAGGAAGGATGTCGAAGCTTTGGAAAGGGTGCAGAGGAGATTTACTAGGATGTTGCCTGGTATGGAAGGAAGGTCTTACGAGGAAAGGCTGAGGGACTTGGGGTTGTTTTCGTTAGAGAGAAGGAGGAGGAGAGGTGACTTAATAGAGACATACAAGATAATCAGAGGGTTAGATAGGGTGGATAGTGAGAGTCTTTTTCCTCGGATGAGGATGGCAAACACGAGGGGACATAGCTTTAAGTTGAGGGGTGAAAGATATAGGACAGATGTCAGAGGTAGTTTCTTTACGCAGAGAGTAGTAGGGGCGTGGAACGCCCTGCCTGCAACAGTAGTAGACTCGCCAACTTTAAGGGCATTTAAGTGGTCATTGGATAGACATATGGATGTAAATGGAATAGTGTAGGTCAGATGATCGGCGCAACATCGAGGGCCGAAGGGCCTGTACTGCGCTGTAATATTCTAAAAAAAAAAGGTTGTAATCTCTGGATTACTCCCGGTGCCACGTGCTTGTGAATATAGGAATAGGAGGATAGAGCAGATGAATATGTTGCTGAGGAGATAGTGCAGGAGGGAGGGCTTTAGTTTCCTGGATCACTAGGTCTGTTTCTGGCAAAGGTGGGACATGTACAAGTTGGACGGGTTGCACCTGAACCAGAACAGGACCAACATCCTTGCTGGGAGGTTTGCTAGTGTTGTTGGGGGGTGGAGGGGTGGTTAAATTAATTTGGCAGGGGGATGGGATACAGAGTGGAGATACAGTGATGCACAATCAAATATAAAAGAGAAACTGAGTCAGTCTGGAAGGCAGACCAAATACAGCCCTGTTAAGGCACAAGTGAAAAGTGCAAGGTTGGATTGCATCTATTTTAATGCAAGGAATCTTACTAGTAAAACAAATGAATTGAAGGCGTTGATTAACACATGGGATTATGATATTATTGCTATCACAGAGAGATGGTTGAGGGAAGGGCAGGACTGGCAGCTCATTCCAGGGTATAGAATCTTCAGGCAATACAGAGGTGGGGGTAAAAGAGGAGGTGGCATTGCACTGTTGATCAAGGAGTCAATTACTGCAGTAAGGAGGGATGAAATCATAGAAGGTTCCTCAAATGAGGCCATTTGGGTAGAACTTAAAAACAAGAAGGGGGAAATCACTTGGCTGGGAGTGTACTACAGGCCTCCAAACAGTCAGGGAGAGATAGAGGAGCAGATATGTAGGCAAATCTCAGAGAGGTGTAAAGATAATAGGGTAATAATAGTAGGGAATTTCAACTTCCCCAATATCAACTGGGATAGTCTTAGTGCAAAAGGCTTAAAGGGGGAGGAATTCTTAAAATGCATACAGGAGAGCTTTTTGAGCCAGTAGGTAGAAAGTCCTACAAGAGAAGGGACAGTACTGGACCTAATCCTAGGGAATGAAGCCGGACAAGTGGTAGAAGTGTCAGTGGGGGAGCTTTTCGGGGATAGTGACCATAACACTGTAAGATTTAAGGTAGTTATGGAAAAGGACAAAGATGGACCGGAAATAAAGGTACTGAATTGGAGGAAGGCTGATTTCAATATGATAAAACAGGATCTGGCCAAAGTGGACAGGGAGCAGCTACTTGCAGGAAAGTCTACATCAGACCAGCGGGAGTCATTCAAAGAGGAAATAGTGAGAGTTCAGAGCTAACATGTACCCGTTAAGGTGAAGGGGAGGATCAACAAGTCCAGGGAACCCTGGATGTCAAGGGATATAGAGGATTGGATCAGGAAAAAAAGGAGGCTTATGGCAGATTCAGAGTGCTGAAAACAGTGGAGGCACTAGGGGAGTATAGAAAGTGTAGAGGGGTACTTAAAAAAGTAATTAGGAGAGCGAAGAGGGGACATGAAAAAACACTGGTGGGCAAGATAAAGGAAAATCCTAAGGCATTTTGTAAGTATATTAAGGGCAAGAGGATAACCAGGGAAAGAGTAGGGCTCACGAGGCACCAAAGTGGCAATCTGTAGGTGGAGCCGGAGGACACAGGTGAGGTTTTAAATGAATACTTTTCATCTGTGTTCAGTATGGAGAAGGACGATGTAGGTGTAGAGATCAGGGAGGGGGATTGTGATATACTTCAACATATTAGTATTGAAAGGGAGCTGTTTTAGTGGGCTTAAAAGTGGATTAATCCCCAGGCCCAGATGAGATCTATCCCAGGCTGTTATGTGAAGGCAAGGGAAGAGATAACAGGGGCTCTGACACAAATTTTCAAATCCTCTCTGGCCACAGGAGAGGTCCCTGAGAATTGGAGGACAGCGAATGTGGTACCATTATTCAAGAAGGGTAGCAGGGATAAACAAGGTAATTACAGGCCGGTGAGTCTAACATCAGTGGTTGGGAGACTATTGAAAAAAATTCTGAGGGACAGGATTAATCTCCACTTGGAGAGGCAGGGATTAATCAGGGATAGTCAGCAGGCTTTGTTAGGGGGAGATCGTGTCTAACTAACTTGATTGAATTTTCCGAGGAGGTGACTAGATGTGTAGATGAGGGTAAAGCAGTTGATGTAGTCTACATGGACTTCACTAAGGCTTTTGATAAGGTCCCGCCTGGGAGATTGGCAAATTGGATCCAAAATTGGCATAGTGACAAGAAGCAGAGGGTGACGGTCGAGGGTTGTTTTTGCAATTGGAAGCCTGCGACCAGTGGTGTACCACAGGGATTGGTGCTGGGACCCTTGCTGTTTGTAGTGTACATTAATGATTTAGACGTGAATATAGGAGATATGATCGGTACGTTCACAGATGACACGAAAATTGGTGGTGTTATAAATAGTGAGGAGGAAAGCCTTAGATTACAGGACAATATAGATGGTCTGATAAGATGGGCGGAGCAGTGACAAATGGAATTTAATCCTGAGAAGTGTGAGGTGATACATTTGGGAGGACTAACAAAGCAAGGGAATATACAATGGATGGTAGGACCCTAGGACGTACAGAGGGTCAGAGGGACCTTGGTGTACTTGTCCATAGATCACTGAAGGCAGCAGCACAGGTAGATAAGGTGGGTAGGAAGGCATATGGGATACATGCCTTTATTAGCTGAGGCATAGAATACAACAGCAGGGAGGTTATGATGGAGCTGTATAAAACGCTAGTTAGGCCACAGCTGGAGTACTGTGTACAGTTCTGGGCACCACACTATAGGAAGGATGTGGTTGCCCTGGAGAGGGTGCAAAGGAGATTCACCAGGATGTTGCCTGGGCTGGAGCATTTCAGCTATGAAGAGAAACTGAAGAGGCTAGGGTTGTTTTCCTTCGAGCAGAGAAGGCTGAAGGGGGACATGATTGGGGTATACAAAATTATGAGGGGCATTGATAGGTTAGGTAGGAAGAAACTTTTTCCCTTAGTGGAGGGGTCAATAACCAAAGGGCATAGATTTAAGGTAAAGGGCAGGAGGTTTAGAGGGGATTTGAAGGAAAAAAATTTACTTTAAATTTCAATTTTTTATTGTTTAACAGCACCAATGTCGACAAGTAAAGATAACATTTATGATCAGAAAGTCAACCGCTGCATGCCCATGATTGCAAACATTGCGAGTGCTCAGGTCACTGAATAGGTCCTAAAAAGAAAAAGTGCAAATGCAAGTTAACCTGTCTTTTGTCTTTTCAGATGTTGCTGGACCTGCTGTGTATTTCCAACAATTTTTGCTTCCTTATCTAAAACTACAATCTGCCTAAATGTTTCCAGTCAAAAAACAATCTGGTGTGAAATGAGGTTGTCGTTCACTGTGGACTGAGTACAGATGACTGTGCATCTGGGTTTCTTTATCTAAGCAGCTGCTTTGATATGCAAATACAGCAAAGAAATCAAAGAATACAGGACAGCTAAGGAATCAGCAGAAAAATCTCTGCATGCTTCCAGTTTTTAATCCACTGTTCCTCATTTCAGTCATCGTCTTATTAAAATATTAATTAAACCAAGCAGTTTCCTCTGGCTGGAGCAGATTACCAGAGTTTGGACCATCAACCTCTTCCAAATTACAAACCTTGTGCAGTATGATAGTGATCTTTTGTTTTCTTAGGCTGCATTTATACTTCAATTATCAGTAGCTGCAGTATGCCAGACAGTTCACTGTTTACGCTGCTTGACTGGAACTCCAATGTGTAGTTACATGCACGTGCAGAATTTTTGAGCCACCAGTTAAACATTAAATGTTTAGAGAATGTCTACATGATTGGCTTAATTGCAGGTAAGTTTAAAAAGTGACTAAAATGTCCATGCTGTTAGCATTAACCACTGGCTCTGTGCAACCACTGATCAGCAGGAAATTAGACCCAATGGTATCAATCAGATTAATGAAGCCTTGAGAGATGATTTTCTGTAACCTATTGAAGTTGGAGGAAACCGTCCTTTCTCTTTTGGCCCTTGCAAAGCTTCTTTAATGTAGTAACAAAAACAAAAAATGCTGGAAATACTTAGCAGGTCAGGCAGCATCAGTGGAGAGAAAAACAGAGTTAACATTTCAGGTCTGCGACATTTCATCAGAACTGAGAAAAGTTAGAAATGTAATAAGTTTGGAGCACATGAAAGGGGAGAGGGGGTAAGAAGAACAAAATGGAAGGTCTGTGTTAGGATGGAGGGTGAGAGAGATTAAATGACTAAAGGTTTCATGGTATAAAGCCAAAGGGAGTGGTAAAGGGACAAGTGAAGAAACAAAAGCTGTGTCTGGGTGAGGTGTGAATGACAGGATAGCAGCCACCTGAATTCAAAGTAAAGGATTAAGTAAGAAACAAAAGGGGAAAAAAAAACAAGCCAACAAAAAAAATCACAAGAAAAGATAAAAAAGGGGGGCAGAGATTATGATCTTAAATTTTTGAACTCAATGTTGAGTCCAGAAGGCTGTAAAGTGCCCAGTCAAAAGATGGGGTGCTGTTCCTCGAGTTTGTGTTGAGCTTCATTGGAACACTATAGCAGGCCAAGGACAGAAAAGTCAGAGTTGGAGCAAGGTAGAGAATTGAAATGAATAGCAACAGGAAGCTCAGGTTCACACTTGTAGACTGAATGGAGGTGTTCTGCAAAGCAGTCATTCAGTCTGTTTTTAGTCTCCCCAATGTAGAGGAGACCACATCGTGAGCGGCGAATGCAGTATACTAAATTGAAAGAAGTACAAGTAAATTGCTGTTTCACATGGAAGGAGTGTTTGGGGCCCTGGATGGTGGGAAGGGAGGAAGTAAAAGGGCAGGTGTTGCATCTCTTTTGCTTGCATGGAAAGGTGCCGTAGGAAAGGAGGGAGATGTTGGGTGTGACTGAGGAGTGGACCAGGGTGTCATGGAGGGAACGGTCCCTTTGGAATGCTGAAAGGGGAGGGGAAGATGTGTTTGGTGGTGGCATCACACTGGAGGTGACGGAAATGGCAAAGGTTGATCCCTTGAATACGAAGCCTGGTGGGGTAGAAGGTAAGGACAAGGTGAACCTTATCATGGTTCTGGGAGGGAGGGGAAAGGAGAGAGCAGAAGTGCGTGAAATAGATCGGATAGAATTGAGAGCCCTATCAATCACGGTGGGATGGAATCCTCTGTTGTGGAAAAAGGAAGACATATCGGCAGGGCTAGTATGGAAGGTTGCAAACAGATGCGACAGAGCCAGAGAAACTGGGAGAATGGAAGTGGGGTGTGAGGAAGTGTCGTCCAGGTAGTTGTGGGAGTCTGTGTGCTTATCTTGAATATTGGCTGATAACCCATCCCCAGAAATGGAGACAGAGAAGTCAAAGAAGGGAAGGAAAGAGTAGGAGATGGACCATGTGAAGGTGAGAGAAGGGTGAAATTTGGAAACAAAAGTCAATGAAATTTTCCAGTTCAGGGCAAGAGTAGGTAGCAGCACTGATATATTCATCAATGTACTGGGAGAACAGGTGAGGGAAAGGGCATGAGTAGGACTGGAACAAAGAACGTTCCACATATTCCACAAAAAGGCAGGCATAGCTAGGACCCATGCCGCTACCCATGCAACACCTTTTATTTGGAGGAAGTGAATGGAGTTGAAGGAGGAGTTGTTCAATGTGAGAACAACTTCAGCCAGACGGAGGAGCGTGGTGGTGGATGTGGGCTGGTTGGGCCTTGATTCACGTAAGAAGTGGAAAGCTCTCAGACCATCCTGGTGGGGATGGAGGTGCTGAAGGATTGGATGTCCATGGTGAATGGGAGAGGGTGAGGGCCAGGAAACTGGAAAATGTTGAAGCGACGGATCACATTGGAAGAGTCACAGTTGTAGGAGACTGGACAAGGGGAGAAGACATAGAATTGAGATGGGAAGAAATCATTTCAGTGTGGCAGGAACACGCTGAAACAATAGGTCTACCAGGGCAGTTCTGTTTGTGGATTTTGGGAAGGAGGTAGAAGCGGGCTGTATGGAATTGGGGAATTATGGGGTTGGAGGCCATGGAGGGAAGATTTCGAGCGAAGATGGAATAATTCACAGTCTTGGATTCAATAGCTTGATATTCAGTAGTGGAGTCATAGCTCAGGGGGAGGTAGTGTTTGTCAGAGAGTTTGTGTTTGGCTTCTGTTAGGTAGAGCTTGGTATGCCAGACAACAATGGCACCACCCTTGTCAGCAGGTTTGATGATGATTTTAGGGTTGGACCTGAGAGAACGGAGTTCTGCAAGTTCAGAGGAACATTGGGTTAGAGTGAGTGAGGGGAGCAGAGACATTGAGACTGCTGATGTCATGGTGGCAGTTCTCAATGAAAAGATCAAGGGAGGGTAAGAGGCCTGAGGGAGGGTTCTGGGTGGAAAGAGAATATTGGAGATGAGTAGAAGGGTCTGCTGAGTGCGGGGAGGACTCCTGAACAAAGAAGTGGGTGCAGAGGAGGAGGAGAGGGAAGAAGATCTCAGCGTTATGCTGAGTTCAAAATTCATTGATGTGGGGCATAAGGGGATGAAGCTGAGGCCTTTGCTGAGGACAGACCATTCAGAGTCAAAGAGGGGAAGGTCAGAGGGTATCATGAATACACAGCAAGGGGTGAGATTTGAAGAAGAGATGGGGTCAGAGGGAAGGGAAAGGGAAGAAGGATCCAGAGGGGTGTTGGTACTGTCAAGAAAACATGCTGTGTGAAATGAGGATTTTTAATTCATTGGTTGGAAACCTACATTAAACTTTTAAAAAAGAAAGCTGGGATCCTACACTTAACTTTTAAAAGCTGGCAGCCAAGATGGCCACTACAATTTGCATTGAAATACCTCACATTCCAGGATATCAAATTGGAGACGCATGTCTAATGAGGTCCCATCCATGACAATGCCTCATGAATTTGGAATCAGCTAACAGTTTCACTTCTAATGGCAAAACATTTGAAGCTATCTTGGAACATTAACAGTGGAGACGTATCTCCGGGGGTGAACAATGAAACAATGAGACCTGAGAGAGATTGAGAATTCCTAGACTTGAATCTAATTAAAATGCAAATGAGGACACTAAACAGTCATGTGACTGCCTCACCATCTGTGAGAAACTAGTAGTCTTTTGCAGAAGGAAAAACTTCTGAGACTTTGAAGCAGACAGGCTTTGAGTACTCACCAAACAAGACCTCAGTGGGGCTGTCCCTCTGTCCCTCTCTCTTTTTCTCCAGAGATACTGCAAGTTTTGAACTCTGTCTGTAACTATGGAACATCCAAATCTACCATTGCTACAGATAGAGACCCCAGGGAAGAAAGCCATCGACAACTCTGTCTCCACGAAAAACCTGAACCAGATGGGCCAGCCACAAAGTGTACTTCTAAGAGCCAGAGACTTCAAGATCACAACATCAGCCAGAAGACAACAAAATTACCAGATCCCACAGACTGTATATTATTTTTATTTGTTCTGGACTGTAATCCAACTCAACTATCCCTCATCACACTCTAACCTGTTTATGTGTGTGATTCTCGTATGTGTGCGTGTGAGTGAAAGTGTAGTGTAGTTTTATTATTTTATCTGGATCGGGCTTAGATTTTTTAAGTACAATAAACTCACCTCTTACATGTTTAAAGTCAAGAAATCTGTCCAATTGTTTCTTTGTTACGAGTGCTTCCTTTTTTTGTTAAATTTTGAGAACTTGTGTTTTCAAACTGAAGAAAGGATTCCATACATGCTGGACTTTGTGGTTTTTAAAAAAAAAAGAGGTCATCAGAAGGTCTGTTGGACTTGGCTTGTAAGCAACAGTTACTGGAAGGCATCTGTTTTCAGATAAATACTCAGCAGAGGGTTTTTTGATTTGGGGAAGATGGACAGGTCAAGATTTATAGGGGTCAGGAGGTTTGACTCCTGAAATATTTTTGGTTTTGCTTTTGACAGGCAGTTGGGGTGTGGACAGAGTTTTGAATTGGAGTTAAAAGATCAACCTGCCAAGGAAAAACTCCAACTCAGCCTGTTCCAGCTCTTTGAAAAAGCCTGCTAGTTTTTCCATCTGTTTAAGAAACCCTGAGAAGCAGGTATAAGAAACAGACTGAAACCCCTGTTTCTGCATTTCTCCTGGAAAGCCTGCCCAAACTGATCTTCAACGTCGCCTGAAATGAACTGTTCTGGGAAGATCTCGGTGATAGCCGTCTACGCAGATTTGGGATGCCAAACCGGGAAAACAGGACACGTGACATCTTTCCATATCTTCTCTTTTTTCTTCAAGAATTAGCAAGTATTTGCCCAAAGTATTCTTTTTTGCCTGTTTTTTTTGTATAGAGCTCTAAAGAGAAAGTCTCTTCATATTTCGGTTAAGCAGTGTATGTGTGTGTATGAGGGGCTCAGGTAAAAAGGGAACTTTCATATTTCAATCTGTGTGTTAATGCTTTGCTTCATTACTGGTTAAGACTTGTTTTATAATAAACTGATAATTTAGTTTATTAAAGAAACCTGGTTAGTGTGTTTTATTTTTGGGATAAAAATAGAGTCTATGATTGACCGTATTGGCAACTAGGAAAAAATTTTAATATATGTTATGACCTGTGGAGAAGTGGAACTGGAAAAGCAGTGCACTCTTACGGCTTCAGTCGTAACATCTTTTATGATCACAGCAAAGGTAAAAGGTAAAACACTCACTGAAGTGGTAAGCACATTCACAGTTTTGAAAGGAATAAACCCTGTTGCAGTCAAACAAGGAGTAGGTCAAGAGGGGAGCCTTGAGACCCCTCCTCACCTAATCGTAACAGTACCCATGAATTGTTGAAGCTTGTGATCATTCACACCAGAAAGGAAGATAAAAGGTTTTCTGTTAAAGTGCTGAATGAAGCAAAGGCTCTTTTACCTTCTCCCTTCTCACCATACAAGGCTCCAAACACTCCTTCCAAGTGAAAAAGAGATTTACTTGTACTTCTTTAAATTTAGTATATTGTATTCAATCCTCACCATATTGTCTCCTTTGCATTGGGGAAACTAAACGTAGACTGTTTGACCATTTTGCGAAACACCTCCATTCAGTCTGCAAGAGCAACTCTGAGCTCCCTGTCGCTTGTCATTTCAATTTTTTACTATGTTCCCACTTTGACCTTTCTGTCCTTGGCCTGCTACAGTGTTCCAATGAAGATCAGTGCAAACTTGAGGAACAGGACCTGATTTTTCGACTGGGCACTTTACAGCCCTCTGCACTCAACATTGAGTTCAATAATTTAAGATCATAACCTCAGTCCACAATTTTTTTTCTTTTTTCGTGTTTTTTATGCTTTTTTCCCTCACTTGTTTCTTTCTTAATACCTTTCCTTTGTGTTCAGGTGGCTGCTATCCTGCCATTTACACCTCTTCCAGACACATCTTTTATTTCTTCACTTGTTCCATTACCACTCCTTTTGGCTTTGTTCCATGAAACATGTTGCAATTTAGGCCTGAATTTTATCTCACTCTTGAAGAAGGGCTGGGATGTGGGTGGGGCACACAAGATGCATTGGGGTGGCAAAGGGTGGCGTGCCTGACATTGTCTTGCCCCCCAGGCCATTTTGCCTGCGGTGGGCACCATGGCAGGTGGGAAGTCTGTAGGAGGCCAATTAAGCCACTTATGTGGCAGAGCTACTTAAGGGCTGCTTCCTGCCTCTGCTGGCATTTAGCCAACATCAGAGGGACCTGCCACTGCATGAAGACACCGCCAGGTGAAACCTGACCACTTCCTACCGTGCTAGGGGGTTCCTCGTTTCGGGGCAATCCATGGGTCCTGGACGGCACCCCCCAGTGGTGGGAGCCACCCTCGCGGCAAGGCCTGCCATAACCTTCACAGCCTTCACCAACCACGCCCCACCCCCTTGCTGGCACCTGCCTGACTGGCTCCAGTGACCCCAACCCCAATTACCTTGATCCTGGGGTCCCCTCCATCGGTGCTGCTCCAGGCCAACTGTAGTATCGGCAGTGATCACCACTTCCAGTGGAGCTGCAGGTATTGTGAGCTGCCGGCTCTCCAGTTTGCCAGCAGCTCTTGGAGGCGGGATTTTGTCTCTTAAAAGGATTTCATCCCTGATGGCAGTTAATTGCCTACCCGCTGTTGAATTCAGCTGGGGGTTCGATAGAGGGCCAAGGCGGAATTGTTCCCCACCTTCTGGCACATAGTCAATATAAAATCCAGCCCTTAATCTGTCCTGCCCTCCACCCTATCACAGACCTTTCCTTTTGTTCTTTTCTCCCCTTCCCTTCTTTCACTTGCTGAAAACGTATTACATTTCTAACTTTTCCCAGTTCTGGTGCAAGGTCACAGACCTAAAACGTTAACTCTGTTTTTTTCTCCACAGATGCTGCCTGACCTGCTGAATATTTCCAGCATTTTCTGTTTTTGTTTAAGCTTTTCAGCATCTGCAGTATTTTGCTTTTGTTTATTTAAAGCAGTCTTGAACATTAATGGCAGGAGCTAAGGCTGTCCTTAACATTTCTGTCAGGAGGCTTCTGCTGAAGATTGGCTTGGAGCTGCCACAATCTCTCGGGTGGATTGTAATGCTCAAATCCATCCATCTGGGTACCATAGATGCTAGGAGTGGACTCCTTCAATTAATGTGCCATCTGTGGCACATTGTTAGAGATCAACCCCAGTGTTTGCGCATGGTGATGTCTGGGGAACAGTGACAAGAGGGAATCTATTCATGGCTCCCAGCTGTTTATATTATTTATAAGTTGTATAGAGGAGCATTAATCTATTTATGAAATTTTCAGTGAAACTAAGAAACTTGACCATGCAAGAAACGTGACAGTATTCAAAGAACTTGGATAAATTCAGCAAGTGGTCTAAGTAATGGTGAATGGTAATTAATATGGATATAAATGCAAAGCAATAAAGGTGGAAAGTCAACAAGATTTGGATGTGATAATCAATTGCTCACTGAAGCAATTCTCAATAATAATAACATTGTGAGCAACTATATGCCTTCAAAGGACATTATTTCATTGGAGATGATTGGAGATGATTCACAGAAAAGCAATGAGGATGATTTCAGGACTTCAAATGCAAAGTTACAAACTTACAAAGATGAACAAACAGAACTGGACTTGTTCATATTGGAGAAAGGAAGCTAAAGAGAGTTAGATATCCAGGTCTTATCAAGTTATTCAACTTAAACTGTTATCACAGACAGGCGGACATTGAGAACAAAATTGGTCAGGTTCAAGTGGGATTACAGGTTAGAAAACACAGTAATAGTTCTATGAAATTTAGTTAATTTTATGTTCTTTGTCTCCCTATG
This sequence comes from Heterodontus francisci, assembly GCF_036365525.1. NCBI lineage: Eukaryota > Metazoa > Chordata > Chondrichthyes > Heterodontiformes > Heterodontidae > Heterodontus > Heterodontus francisci. Next base: position 78,146,249 of record NC_090382.1, on the reverse strand, counting down.
GAGCTGAAGAAGGTTGGGATGATGCAATGATTTGGCATCCTATCCACCTTAGGGACCTAACTATCTTCTGTATATTGGCCATAAAGATCCTAAAGTGAATTTTGGTTGTCTCACCCCAATTCTTAGTCAGAAAACAACACTTGGCAATTTAGCACAATTTGTCTTGAAGGAGCTAGAAGAATGTTAGTATGGGTAATGGAGATGCTATTTGGCACTCAGCAGACTGGGACTAAGCCATATTGTTGGGCACATTAAGGAAGCTTCATTTTGTAGGAAGTAAGACAATAAGTGACCTGGGAATGCATAATGCTGGCAACAAAAGTATAAAAGGGTTCAGTCTCCCACCTATGATATCCTTCGCCCGAAAGCACACAAAATTCACCAACAATATTTTAAAGATAAAAACTACCAAAAATCAAATGACAATTCGTCATCAAACTTCTGAAGAATCTGGTATAGTTCAATAAGGACACAGCTGGCCATAAACATGGCTGAACCTGCAAACCACACTACTATAAAACTTGAGTTTAGATTTACTAACAAACCATCAGGGAATCAGATTAAACCTACTGAACAGTTTAGTCCCACATCCTTAAAATTATGTTTTTTTATTATACTTTTAATATTTTTCAAGCAGCTACCTTAATTGCTGTGCGTCATACATAGAATTGCATAGAAACAGGCAATGTGGCCCAACTAGTCTCTATTCATTTCTGTCTCATGTATGCATCAAGCTTTCCCTTAAAAGCATCAATGCTATCTGCTTCAACTACTCCATACAGCAGCAAGTTCCAAATTCTTATCACAGTTTAAAGAAATTCACCCTAAATTCTTTATTTAATCTGTTAGTGGTTATCTTATATTTATGACTCCTTGTTCTGGATTCACCCAGAAGTGCAAATAATTTCTCCACATCCATTCAATCAAACCCCTTCATAATTTTAAAGATCTCTATTAGGTCTCCACATAGTCTCTTTTCCAAAGAGCCATAGCTGCTCTTGTCTGTTTGTTGTATCTTCTTAATTCTTGTAACATCCTTGTAGATTTTATCTGTACTTTCTCCAATGATTCAATATTCCTTTTGTCATCTGAAGACCAGAACTGCATACAATACAACAAGTACGGTATACAAATTTTACATTACAACCTTACTAAGAATGAAACCAGACGAACTACCCAGCATTGACCTAGGCACTGGAAACGACCGCGGCAAACCCAGTCCTGTTGACCCTGTAGAGTCCTCCTTACTAACATCTGGGGGCTTGTGCCAAAATTGAGAGAGCTGTCCCACTGCCTAGAAAAGCCTGACATAGTCATATTCACGGAATCATACCTTACAGACAATGTCCCAGACAACACCATCACTATTCCTGGGTATATCCTGTCCCACTGGCAGGACAGATCCACCAGAGGTGGTGGTACAGTGGTATACAGCCGGGAGGGAGTTGCCCTGGGAGTCCTCAACATTGACTCTCGACCAATGAAGTCTAATGGCAAGAGGTCAAACATGGGCAAGGAAAACTCCTGCTGATTACCACCTACTGTGCCCCCCTCAGCTGATGAATCAGTGCTTTTCTATGTTGAACACCCATTGGAAGAAGCACTGAAGGTAGCAAGGGCACAGAATGTACTCTGGGTGGGGGACTTCAATGTATTGGTAGGAGTGACCACTGCACAGTCCTTGTGGAGACAAAGTCCTGTCTTCACATTGAGGATACCCCCACTGTGTTGTGCGGTACTACCACCGTGCTAAGTGGGATAGATTTCCAACAGATCTAGCAATTCAAAACTGGTCATCCATGAGGTGCTGTGGGCCATCAGCAGCAGCAAAATTGTATTCAACCACAAACTGTAACCTCATGGCCTGGCATATTCCCCACCCTACCATTACCATCAAGCCGGGGGACCAACCCTGGTTCAAAGAAGAGTGCAGGAGGGCATGCCAGGAGCAGCACCATGCACACCTAAAAATGAAGTGTCAGCCTGGTGAAGCTACAACATAGGACAACTTGTATGCCAAACAGTGGAAACAGCATGCGATAGACAGAGGTAAGCAATCCCACAACCAACAGATCAGATCTAAGAAATGCAGTCCTGCCACATCCAGTCATAAACGGTGGTGGACAATTAAACAACGAACAGGAGAAGGAGGCTCCACAAATATCCCCAGCCTCAACAATGCGGGAGTCCAGCACATCAATGCAAAACGAAAAGCTGAAGCATTTGCATCCATCTTCAGCCAGAAGTGCCGAGTGGATGATCCATTTCGGCCTCTTCCAAGGTACCCAGCATCACAGATGCCAGTTTTCAGCCAATCCGATTTACTCCACGTGATATCAAGAAACGGCTGTAGGCACTGGATACTGCAAAGGCTATGGGTTCTGACAAAATTCCGGAAAATGTACTGAAGACTTGTACTCCAGAACTAGATGCGCCCCGAATCAAGCTGTTCCAGTACAGCTACAACACTGCCATCTACCTGGCAATGTGGAAAATTACCCAGGTATGTCCTGTACCTGGCCAATTACCACCCCATCAGTCTACTCTTGATTATCAGCAAAATGATGGAAGGGGTCATCAACAGTGCTATCAAGCGACACTTGCTTAGCAATAAACTGCTCACTGATGCTCAGTTTGGGTTCTGCCAAGGCCACTCAGCTCTTGGCCTTATTACAGCATTGGCCCAAACATGGACAAAAGAACTGACTTCCAGATGTGATGTGAGAGTGACTGCCCTTGACATCAAGGCAGCATTTGACCGTGTATGGCATCAAGGAGCCCTAACAAAACTGGTGTCGATGGGAATCGGGGGAAAACTGTCCACTGTTTGGAGTCATACCTAGCTCAAAGGAAGGTGACTATGGTTGTTAGAGGTCAATCATCTCAGCCCCAAGATATCACTGCAGGAGTTCCTCAGGATAGTGTCTTAGGCTCAACCATCTTCAGCTGCTTCATCAATGACCTTCCCTTCATCATAAGGTCAGGAGTGGGGATGTTCGCTGATGATTGGACAATGTTCAGCACCATTCGTGACTCCTCTGATACTGAAGCAGTCCATGTTCAGATGCAGCAAGACCTGGACAACATCCAGGCTAGGCTGATAAGTGGCAAGTAAAATTCACACCACATAAGTGCCAAGCAATGACCATCTCCAGCACGAGAGAATCTAACCATGTCCCCTTGATGTTCAATGGCTTTACTATCGCTATATCTCCCACTATCAACATCCTAGGGGTTACCATAGAGCAGAAACTGGACTGGACCAGCCACATAAATGCTGTGGCTACAAGAGCAGGTCAGAAGCTAGGAATTCTGTAGTGAATAACTCACCTCCTGACTCCCCAATGCCTGTCCACATCTACAAGACACAAGTCAGGAGTGTGATGGAATATTCTCCACTAGTCTGGCTGGCTGCAGCTCCAACAACACTCAGGAAGCTCGACACCATCCAGGACAAAGCAGCCCGCTTGATTGGCACCCCACCCACCACCTTCAACATTCAACACTGATGCACGGTGGCAGCAGTGTGTACCATCTACAAGATGCACTGTGGTAACTAACCAAGCCTCCTTCGATAGCACCTCCAAATCCTTGACCTCTACCACCTCGAAGGACAAGGGCAGCAGAAGCATGGGAACACCACCACCTGCAAGTTCTCCTCCAAGCCACACACCATCCTGACTTGGAACTATATAGCCGTTCCTTCACTGTCGCTGGGTCAAAATTCTGGAATGCCCTTCCTGAAAGCGTTGTTGGTATACCTACACTCCAAGGACTGCAGCGGTTCAAGAAGGCAACTCACCACCACCTTCTCAAGGGCAATTAGGGATGGGCAATATATTTCCCTTTTGTAATATTGTAGAATGTTATATTCTTGTTTGACAATACAAGTTTTCAAAAGAAAGTAGTCATTGTATGGACCATGGATCCATGGCATGTGGTACTATCTGGGAATTAGTAAGCACAAGAGGGGGCTGATGCCAACAGTGGGAAATACAATGGGTTATATAGGTAAGTCTGTGGGCACCAGCTGGAGTTCAAAACTGTATAATAAATTAAAAGCAAAATACTGCAGATGCGGAAAATCTGAAATAAAAACAAAAAGTGCTGGAAATACTCAGCAGGTCTGGCAGCATCTGTGGAGAGAGAAGCAAAGTTAACATTTCAGGCCTGTGATCTTTCATCAGAACTGGCAAAGGTTAGAAATGTAATAGGTTTTAAGCAAATAAAGTGGGGGTGGGGCAAAAGAGAACAAAAGGGAAGGTGTTGATAGGACAGAGAGTCACAGAGAATTACTGACAAGGAGGTCATGGGACAAAGGCAAAGACAAGGAGTTTGTTAATGGTGTGGTGAAAGACAAAGCGTTAGTGCAGAGAGGGTGTTAAATGACAGAACAAAGAAAGCCCTTGCCAAAAGCACAAGCATGAAAAAACACAGTGGGCAGGCACATGGTAAAAAAAATTGAATGATGAAACAAACTAAAATAAAATGAAATTAAAATAAAATATTAAAAAAAAGTAAAACTGAAAATAAAAAAGGGAGGGGCAGTCATGCTCTGAAATTATTGAACTCAATGTTCAGTTAGGTAGGCTGTAGCATGTCTAATCGGTAAATGAGGTGCTGTTCCTCGAGCTTCAGTTGATGTTCACTGGAACACTGCAGCAAGCCCAGGATAGAGATGTGGGCATGAGAGCAGGGGTGTGTGTTGAAATGGCAAGTGACAGGAAGCTTGGGGTCATGTTTTCGGACTGTTTTAAAAAAAAAATTCATTTTATTTTAGTTTGTTTTACTAGATGCTTTACCAGAGCCGCAAATGCCATTTGCCATATATGGGGCCATTCCTGATGCTACCCTGAGCCTACTACCAGGATTGACCTGGTGATCCCAGGGAGTGGTGGAAACATGGGAAGAAATACCCACTTCTCCAGTATTGGCATATGGTGGACAGGGAAGGAGCAGTCAGCGGTGGCTTTGGAAAGTGAAGAGGGGCCAACGGAAGTTGGAATGGTCAAGCAGTTTTATGAAAACATGCAAGGATAGTCAACTATCTGCAAGGCCAAACAACAACAATAAAGGATATCAATACTCTCTACTTTTACGCTATTGCGATATTCCAGATTTCATTTGAGGAGTGACTTTGCTTGTTTGGCCTTTGATTAATTAACAATTTATTTTCACTACAATGAGAGAATAACAGACTGCAAGATATATTGGAAGTGAATTTATTCATTAAACTTTGCAGTGACTGTGGTGCAAATATTTAATTTGTTTTGATGCTGAGTATGCCCATGTGTCATGAATACCTCTGCGTTGTCTGTGGATGCACCTTAATACTAAGTGCTCCCCTAGTAGAGGGAGTAGCATTGGTGGATGGCTGCATAACCAATGAATGAGCTGCAAGAGATATAGGAGTACTTTTATGCATATCTGCAATCAATCCTCAGTTTGGGTTCCTCCAGGAACATTTGGCTCAAGACCTCATTACAGTCTTGGTCCAAACATGAACAAAAGAGTTTGATTCTGGAGCTGAGGTGAGAGTGAGTGCTGTTGACATCAAGGCAACATTTGATCAAGGAGCCTTAGCAAAATTGAAGTCATTGGGAATCTGGGGAAACTCTTCATTGGCTGGAGTCATACCTAGAACTAAGGAAGATAGTTGTCGTTATTGGAGGCCAATCATTCTCGCCCAGAACATCACTGCCAGAGTTCCCCAGGGCAGTGCTTCATCAATTACCTTCTTTACATCAGAAGGTCAGAATTGGGGATGTTTGCTGATGATTGCAGAGTGTTCTGTTTCATTTGCAACTCCTCAGATAAGAAAGCAGTTCTTTCCTGCATGCAGCTATACCTGGACAACATTCAGGCTTGGGCTGATAAGTGGCAAGCAGCATTTTCACCACACAAGTGCTGGACAATGGCCATGTTCAACAAGACAGTCTAACTACTTCCCCCTGACATTCAACGACATTATCATTACTGAATCCCCAACACCAATAGGCTGGGGTCACCATTGACTAGTAACGTAACTGGAGCAGCCATATGAATACTGTAGCTATAGGGACAGTCAGAGGCTGGATATTCTGTAGCAAGTAACTCATATCCTACTTCCCAAAGCCTTTCCTCTATCTACAAAGCACAAGTTAGGAGAGCCTGGATGATTGCAGATCCAACACGCAAGAAGCTCAACACCATCCAGGACAAAGTGGTCTACTTGATTTGTGCCCTATCCACCACCTTAAACATTCACTCCCTCCACCACCAGAGCATTGTGGCTACAGTGTGTCCATTCTACAAGACACACTGCAGCAACTCACCAAGGTTTCTTTGACTGCATCTTCCAAACCCATGACCTCTACCACCTAGAAGAAGGGCAGCAGCTGCATGGGAAAACCACCACCTGCAAGCTCCCTTCCAAGTCACACACCAACCTGACTTGGAAATATGTCGTTATTCCTTCATCCCCACTGGGTCAAAATCCTGAAACACTCTACCTAACAGCACTGTGGGTGTACCCACGCTACATGGACTGCAGCAGTTCAAGAAGGCAGCTCACCATCACTTTCTCAAGGGCAGGTAGGGATGGGCAAGATATGCTGGCTTGCCATGATGCCTACATCCCATGAGCAAATTAAAAGAAATGTAATGAATGATGGAACAGTCTCATGGGGCTGAATGGCCTACTCCTGTTTCTATGTCATGGAAAAATTGAGTTGTGTTGGTCCATGGTGTAGGCTCACCTGTACCGGCAGCTCCGGGAGAGGTATAGCTTGCCTAGCAAGTCAGGCTTATAGCAGGCTGTGCTGGGGAGTACAAAATCTGGCAAAGCATTAGGCACTAAAGAGCTATAATCAGAAAAGGGGAAATTGTACTGTGGCAGAAAAGTGGACTAATTATTCATGGCACAGTGGAGACTTATGGACAATCACTACTTCCATTGATAATGATGATTTGGAGGTCCTGTTGCAAAAAATGCACCCAAGGAGGGTGGCCTATTTGGGGCTGAAGGTCTAAGCTGCATGGAGAGAGATTATCAACTGAATTGTGCAGTCACTGGTATTAACACTAAGGCAAAGGTAAGTGCGCCTCAGTTGTGCACATATTTCATGTAGGACCCTATGGCATGACTCAAGAATTGTGCACAACCATTGCCCCTTTACACACGCTCTTTCAATTTGTCAAAGTTGTATCGCACACTTTTCTTAAAGGTAGAGTTCGCAGCTGAGGAACAGCAAACAGATGTTGAGGTGTTCAGATGAAGGTTCTTCTTTGCTGCCAGGAGATTTCTCAGTGTGTTCAGCAAGCCAGGGATGCAGAGATTTGCCCTGGTCCTTAAACACCTAGTGTTTCTTCTCCTTCAAATAATGTGACATTTTTCGTGCTGAAGGCATTAATGGGGTAACTTTGATTTTGGATGACAGTGAAAAGTGGGTGATATCGGCTCAGCCTCTTGTTTCCATTGAACTCAAACATTGGAAAATCTGGGTTACGCGCAAATCAGTTGCATGCAGTCAGCTGCCCAGTTTTCCAACCTATACTATCAGTGAGGCCATGTATCATCAGTGGGGCCTTACAAGTTTGGAGATTATGAATACACAAGTACACATTCATTTAGGTAGTGTATAGTCATAACATTCATTGTTAGGCATTTGTGCATACAGGGCTGGATTTTATCAGCCTCCTAGGCACAGGCTGGGAGGTGGGGGTTAGGGCCATAAAATGACAAGGGAAGGCGGGGTGGAGTGCCTGTTGTCTTCCTGCCACCATGGCATTTTACCAGTGGCAGGGCAGTTGGATGATGTCCCTCCTGCTCAGAGGCCAATTGAGCAACTTAAGTGGCCAATTCAGAGCCTCCTCCTACCGCCGTTGACATTTTACCAGTGACCGGTGTGCCTTCTGCCACATGGGGAGACCATCTGGTGAGCCCTGGTGGCCTCCCTGCAGGCTCGTGGGGGAGGGCCTTCCTTTTTGCGCACTCTGTGGCCCATGGAGGGAACCCACCCAATAGCATTGGTTGCCCTCGGGGCAACACCCAGTGCCCTCACCTATGCGTTCCCCCCCACCCCTCGCTGGGGCTTGCATGACTGGTCCCAGTGACCCCAGACCCCACTACCAGCAGTGGCTATGGCTCCTGGTGGCACAAATGTGTTTGCTGAGCTGCCTGCCCTCTGATTGGTCAGCAGCTCCTGGAGGCAGGCTCTCATCCTTTAAAGGAACGGGAGCTCCGAGGGCAACTAATTAGTTGCCGGAGGGCTGTAAAATGCAGCCGGATGTCGCACAAGCGGCTGAGGCACGGTTAGCCTCCCGGTTTTCGGGCCTATCATCAGGGCCCCCACCGTGCTAACAAAATTCCGGCCTGTATCTGTGGACATGCTGATGCATAATTATTATATAAATCATAGACTATACAATTAATATTGAACAATCCAATGGTTTTGAGATTTCCTTCAATCTCTACAATCGCAATACCTTCCACACTTTTCCCAAATAAATTAATGATAGTTTCTTCATATGGAGTGAGATATTGTTAGTTAATTTTTTTGACCATCATTTTCCTTCTCCTCAAGATGTTGTCTCCTCAGAGGGGTACAGCTCCAGGATATCAGTCACCCTGCAATGTGGTGAATGGATCACATGAAGGAGATTCATGCTCCTACTGGCTCCACAAATATTTTAAAAATATAAGAACATATCTGTTTGGAGTGTGTCCAATGTTCTTTAAAGGGACCTCATAATGCCTGGAAAAGATGGGGCTGGCATACCCTTCGCATACACTGCCCATTTCTCTGTGCAAATTGAAACTGGAATCTACAACCAGCATAGAAACACAATTTCCCTATTTAAGCAGCCTCCATCCTGTTTTGGGTGGGAGTGCTGGGTGCTTGAATAAAAAGCCTGCCTTAATTTCTCCACCAGGTTTTCCTCTGCTAGTTGTCTAGTTTTTGAGCAAGTAACTGGTGGCTAGCAGTTTTAAATATTCCCTCCCACCCCACCCCACCCACCACCACCACTCTGATCACTATCCGATGATTCCTACAGGAAAATGTATGAGTGCATTATCATTCTAAGTGCATTATCCCTATGGTGATATTCCCTGTGATCAAGATAGCCCACCAACACCTGTTGTGCAGAATAGCCAGTTGTAAAATACATCAGAGAGCTGCTGGTGCTCTGTGAATTATATCCCAGCATTAGTTGTTGTCCTCAGAAGAGGAAAAATAAGGATAAAAAATTGGAGGAGGAAACACAGATTCCTGTAACTGGATTCAGTGCATTGGTTTTCCCTGCAGTTATAGTGTTAATGTAGGTCAGTTAGTTCTATCCTGAAATTAAATTCATTCAATAAAACAATTTGTGCTTTAGTTCAACAAACATCTCTGATTGGAGTATTCATGGAGTAACCTTGAGAAGGGACAGTTAGGGACGGGCAAAAAATGCTGGCCTTGCCAGTAATGCACATACCCCAAGAAAGAATAAAAAAAATACCCTGCCTTGTAGATGGTAGAGAGGCTTTGAAGGGTCAGGAGGTAAGCCATTCATCACAGAGTACCCACCCTCTACCTTTACATAGCCACATTCATTGTGATGGAATATTCATCACTTGCATGGATGACTGCAGCCACAACAACACTCAAGAAGCTCAAATATATCCAGGATAAATCAGTCTGCTTCTTATTGTCCCAACCACTGAATAAAATATTCACCCCTTCCATCAATGGCACACGATGCCTGCAGTATGTACTTTCCACAGGATGCACTGCAGAAACTCATCAACCTCACTTTGACATCAGCTCACAGCCCTGCGACCTCCACTGTCAAGAAGGACGAGACCAATAATGTTATCCAAACAAGATCACCTCCAAGTTCTCCTCAGTATTACACACCATCTTGTTTTGGACATATATCAATGTTCCTTTATCAATGCTGAGTCAAAACCCTGGAATTCCAACACCATATCGGAGAACCAGAAGGTTCTGCAGCAGGACTGCAACAATTCAAGGAGAAGATCCACCATCGCCTTTTCAGGGCAACTAGAAATGGCAATAAATTTCACTTTATCAGCATTGTGCACAAGCTGAGAATAAATTTCAAAAGCTGCTTAATTTTCTCTGTTTTCTTTCTGTTAATGCATTTATGCAAAATATGTAACATGTTTAGTGTGAGGATATTACAAATGTTAGAGTGTTTTGTGAAGTAGTAATGCATTGGGGAAATGAGAGTAACTATTCTGGTAACAAAGCGAACATTTATCAACTTAATTTATAATTAATGATGTGCTATATCTTGAAACACACTCCAAGCTGCAGATTCATGAATTTGTTGCTATAATTGAACACTATTGTATTGTGAGATTCACAATGCAGCATTGTTGGGTTTTATGTAACTGCATTTAACACTATTGATTGCTTATATGACCATTTACTACCTAGTCTGAATTTTAAACAAGTGAATCAATAAATTAAGAAGCGATGATAGCAACTGACTGCTGATATTTTCACATCTCAGCCTTCATTCATTCAGAAATTAGCTTTAACTTAGTAGATCATTGCATGCAAGAGATGCAATTTCATCATGAATATTTGTGTAAAGTAAATTATTTCTCTTATTAAGTTTCTTTCTTCGGATTATCTTTTAGTAATTCTTAACAGTTTTTGATCTTCCAATAACTTGAATAAATTATTGTAGCAACAATTATATTTTATTAAATAAAATAAAATCAGCTGCTAAAATTCTGTTTAGAATGTAAAATACAAATGCTGCATTAACATGCTCACATAATCAGATCCTCATATCTGTGTGTGTGCTCACACCTCTGAACAGAGCTTAACCTTTTACCACTGACCCTGGAAGATAATTTTCAACATGTGCTAAAGTTATCAGTGCAGTTTAAGTGGCCTGCAACAACTTCATTATTAATATACTGTGTAATTTTGATGTGGAATGGCTAGACACTGGATTTTACACTTTTACTTATCTTAATAGTAGAGTAGAGCAGCCAGTAATGTTATCAACTGGTACCCATGGTAAATGGTACCCATTTAGAGTGTAATTTTATGTTGTCAACTGCGGTAGCACTCTCGCCTCTGAGTCAAAAGGTTGTGGCTTCAGACCCCACTCCAGAGACTTGAGAATATAATCTAAGGTGATACTACAGTGCAGCACTGAAGGAGATGCAGTGTTTTGGATGAGGCATTAAACTGAGGCTCCATCTGCTCTCTCAGTTAGATGTAAAAGATCCTATATTGAAGAACAACAGGACAATTCTCTTTGGTGTCCTAGTCAATATTTATCTCTCAACTAACATCACTAAAATAGATTACTTAGCCATTATCACATCGTTGTTTGTGGGAGCTTGCTATGCACCAATTTCCTATATCTCAACAGTGACTATACTTCAAATGTACTTTAAAGTCTATAAAGTGCTTCAGGATGTACTGAGGCCATGAAGGGCACTTTGTAAGTGCAAGCTCTTTCTTCATTAATTTGCCATAAAGAAATGTCTGCTTTGTGAATATCCAGGTGATGGTGTGCCACTGACTGATAGTTTGAAGAAACAGGAGTGAATCCAAGTCAGTTATATAAAATAGCTCAATTTAAGTTTTCTGCATTCATGAAACTGATTCAAAGAGGTTTCAGTTGGGGTGATTTTCTGCTGATGGCTACCCATTTCTCCCCTGAAAATCAGACAGCTGGCAGTTCAACATTGGAGGAGTGCGCATCTCAGTTGGTCCATTGACACCCAAGGCCTGTAGAATGCAATTATCAGGCTGGCCTGTAAATGGAGGAGCAGCACATTTGCCTGTTTCCAGAGGAAGGCAGCTTAAATAGGAAAATTGCAGTTTTCAGGTACATGCACTGCTCATGTTTCACCCACTTGTGCCAAGCATTGAAAGACCTATAACAGCCAAAGAAAAACTTAACTTTTATTTTTGAAATGGGTGGGAATCTGGTGGAATTGATTTTCTGGTTAACCCTTAGGCAAGCATAAGAAACTTCTGTTCTCAGTAGGTGGGAGCACCATTTTAACATTAAAAAGTAGACGTGCATCATGACCATTCCATTTTTTGCCTAGAAGTCAAGCTGCATGCTAAGTCCAAAGCTTGGTCAGAAAACCAGCAAGTCATTTAAAGAGCAGTGAATTTAACAGGTAAATGCTTTTAAGCCATCGGAAGGCAGTACCAGCAACGGCAGAAGGAAGACCCCGGGTGATTCCACAGTTCAGCAATGCCTCCCTGTAGGTTCTTCTCCACACTGCAAACACAAGGCATGAGGTCCTCTTCCCAAGGAATGGGAGGAGGAGAGGGCCTCGCCTGATCGAGAAAGCTTGAATGGAGATTGCAGAGGAGGTCAGAAGCCGTGAGGTCATCCCCCACCCCCGAACCTGGATCAAGTGCTGCAAGCACATCAATGACCTCATTTGGTCTGCCAATGTGAGCACTCCATACCTCTTCTCCCTTTGGGACTTGTAAACGGTAACACAAGAGGGTTCATTTGGTGCCGAGGGAGTGACCACCCAGTCAGTGGCAAGGGGGATAGGCAGCAGAATATCCTGTGAGAGGCATGGCTGCCTATAGGTGAGAGGCTCCTGTCTGTCATTGCTGACCTCCACAAGATCCCTTGATAGTGTCCATATGCAGGTGCCATTTGTGTCCCCGCATCATGGACTGCTGGGCCCCCACGAGCATAGGCATTGTGTTTGTCTCCATAGAGAAACTAACAGTTTTCTTTCTTGTGCTTGAAGGAAAAGACAGCACACAACACTAAAGAGAGGGCCAAGACTGGCAAAGAGGTGCCATACTTACACATTTTCACCCCCATGGAGGAGGAGGCCTTGGAGTTGGCAGGCCACCAGGGGCAAGGCAAGAGTGTGAGTTAAAGAGTGTTAGTACCCACCAGCGCAGATACTTTCACGTCAGTGGGTATGCGCCCATGATTATATTCTGGGTCACAAGCTGGTGAGTGCACCACAGACGCATCCGAGTAGATGATGGAGGCTGTGACTGCTGACGCAATTGACAGTCGATGGACTGCAGCAGGCCATGCTGAGCCCCAGGCTGATGATGAGCCTTTGGAGTCAGCCGCGACATGGAAACTGCTGCAGCTGCAGTGAGAGGTGATGAACATCTAATAAAGCTTCCAGAGGATATGCACACCCATGCACAGACAATGGAGGAGTCCATCCAGGCCATGAGTGCTGCCATGTCTCTGATGGGTGCATGCTAGGCTTTCTCCATCAACAGATTGGCCACCTTCATGGAGAGCCAGCTCCAGAAGACCCATCAGTGGATGCTGGAGATGCATGCTGACCTGAATGCTATAGTCTTCTCTATTGGCTCAATGCAGCAGTGGCAAGGCGAGAGGGGAACAAGGCGCCTGGATTCTCCACCATGTCCTCATCCTTCTCAGGTTAGCAGGGAGGTACAAGTGTATCTTTCAAGGGAGCAGAAGCAGTTGTCTTCCCCTTCTAGGGGCTCCTCTCAGGGCACTCCTTGTGTGGACAGCGGCTCCACAGCCCCTCTGCCAGCGGCACCATGCCTCATAAAACTGTGTCAACAGAAGAGGGTACAAGAGCCCCTCAGCATGGCTGGGCCTTCCAGGCCTCAGGTAGCCAGAGTACGGCTGCCAAGGTCATCCAAGCCACGGGGAAGCATGATCAGCAGCCTGCCTCCACCTCAGCTGCAGGCGCAGGGGTAGCACATCGTAGGAGCACTCGTAAGAGAGTTAAGAAGACTACCTAGCTGCATTTAGGGTTCATGGGTGATGACAATATCTAAATGTAAAGTTTCCTTTCTGTTGTGCACACTCACTTTTCCTGCTTCTCATTCGAATTCTTGGCGCCCTGTGAGATCTCATCTATACCCTTGCTGACTCACTGGGCTTGTAGTGGGGGTGGACTAAGGCACGTCTGTTCAGCTTCTCAGCCTTGCCCTTCTGCACTATGCATCTGGGCAATGGCCAATAGAATGAAAAATGAAGAGGGTGAGAGCAGGACTAATTAAAGGTCAGGCTTTGTTGGAATTCGTCTGAAAGGACACAAGGGTCACAGGAAAGGGCTATGTATTAGGGCTTCCCAAGCCTCCCTTGCACGTATCTCATTGTTCCTTGCCTGTGGTCCAAGTAGTCTGTCATCTTGCACCTTCTGATGAAAGGTCACAGACCTGAAACATCAACTCTGCTTCTCTTTCCACAGATGCTGCCAGACTTGTTGAGTATTTCCAGCACTTTCTGTCTTTACCTCATCTTGCACCGCCTAGTCAGCTGGCTCCTCTACATCCTCAACGTTGGAGGAGTCATCGCGATCAGCGATGTCCTCATTGCTCAACGTCACCCACTCTGCAGTCCACAACAGACTACCACGATATGCAAGACCTTTGATGGGGCATAGTGAAGGGCTCCATTGGATTGGTCTAGACACCTGAATCACATCTGCAGAAGGCCAATGGCCTGCCCGATGGTTGCTCAAGTTGACCTGTGGCAGGTATTGTACCTCTTTAGTGGGTAGTCTTTGTCCCAAGTATCCATCCCTGAAGGCGAGTAGGTGATCGGAAATGCTATGGAACCTGGGTCTGCCAAAGTATGTATGCATTGTGGCTGCTTCTTAGGAACTGTGCACATACCTGAAAGATCCACTTTTGGTGGTTGCTGACCAGTTGGACATTGATCGAATGGAAGCCCTTACTGTTAATAGAAACATAGAAAAATAGGAGCAGAAGTAGGCCATTCGGCACTTTGAGCCTGCTCCTCCATTCAATACGATCATGGCTGATCATCCAAACTCAGTAACCTGTTCCCGCTTTCGCCTCATATCCCTTGATCCCATTAGCCCTAAGGACTATATATAAATCTTTCTTGAATATATTTAATGATTTGGCCTCAACTGCTTTCCCTGGTAGAGAGTTCCACAGGTTCACCATTCTCTGGGTGAAGAAATCCGTCCTCATCTCAGTCCTAAATGGCTTACCCCTTATCCTTAGACTGTGATCCCTGGTCCTGAACTCCCCTGCCATCGGGAGCATCCTTCCTGCATCTAGTCTGTCCAATCCTGTTAGAATTTTGTAGGTTTCTATGAGTTCCCGTCTCATTCTTCTAATCTCTAGCGAATATAAGCCTAATCGACCCAATCTCTTTTCATATGTCAGTCCTGCCATCCCAGGAATCAGTCTGGTGAACCTTCGCTTCACTCCCTCCATAGCAAGGACATCCTTCCTCAGATAAGGGGACCAAATCTGCACACAATACCCCAGATGTGGTCTCACCAAGGCCTTGTATAATTGCAGCAAGATATCCTTGCTCCTGTACTTGAATCCTTTCGCTATGAAGGCCAACATACCATTTGCCTTCTTAACTGCCTGCTGCACCTGCATGTTTACCTTCAGCGACTGGAGCGCAAAGACACCCAGGTCTTGCTGCACCTCCCCCTTTCCCAATCTATTGCCATTCAGATAATAATCTGCCTTCCTGTTTTTGCCACCAAAGTGGATAACCTCACATTTATCCACATTATACTGCATCTGCCATGTATTTGCCCACTCACTCAATCATCCAAATCACACTGGAGCTTCTCTGCATCCTCCTCACAGCTCACACTCCCACCCAGCTTTGTGTCATCTGCAAACTTGGATATATTACATTTAATTCCCTCATCTATATCATTAATATATATTGTGAATATCTGGGGTCCTAGCACTGATCCCTGCTGTACCCCACTAGTCACTCCCTGCCATTCGGAAAAAGACCTGTTTATTCCCACTCTTTGTTTCCTGTCTGCCAACCAGTTCTCTATCCATGTCAGTACCTTACCCCCAATCCCATGTGCTTTAATTTTGCATTCTAATCTCTTATGTGGGACTTTATTGAAAGCCTTCTGATAGTCCAAATACACCACATCCACTGGTTCTCCCTTATCTATTCTACTAGTTACATCCTCAAAAAATTCCAGTTGATTTGTCAAGCATGATTTCCCTTTCGTAAATCCATGTTGACTTTGTCCGATCCTTCATTGTTTTCCAAGTGCTCTGCTATTACATCTTTTATAATGGACTCTAGCATTTTCCCTACGACTGATGTCAGGCTAACTTTCAAGGTTGAGTTAGACAGATTTTTGATCTACAAGGGAGTCAAGGGCTATGGGGGGCAGACAGAAAAGTGGAGCTAAGGCCACAATCAGATCAGCTATGATCCTATTAAATGGCACAACAGGCTAGAGGGACTGAATGGCCTACTCCTGCTTCTATTTCTTTTGTTTTTATGTTGATGGCCACATACTTACACCTTCCACCTGCAGGAATTCAGCAATGGCTCCAAACCCAATGGACCTCTCTGCCTGACTGTCGGGTCAGTTTTGTAGTGCACCTAGTCACTGGCCTCTTGATCATGGCATTGGTCACCTCCTTGATGTACCAATCGGCTACAGACTGGGAGATTCCACACATGTCCCCAGTGGCTCCTGGAGAGAGCAGAGGTGTAGAAGTTGAGAACCACAGTGACCTTCAGGGCCACTGGCATTGGGTGTTCACCAAACCTCAAGGGTATCAACTCATCCTGCAGCATGGTGCAGAGATCAGTGACAGCCTCCCCGGAAAGCCGCAGTCTTCACTGCCACACAGACGTTTGGAGAAGGTTCAGCCTTGAGCTGTGGACTCTCTCCTGGGGATAGGCTCTTCTGCGCAATTCGTTGGCATGTCCCTCTGCACCCTTCTGCAGTGTGCCCATCCTAAGGCCAACCCTCTTGCTGGTCATGTGGTTGGTGATGTGCCCCACTGTTGCCTGGACTTCCCTGTCTCTGAGCTGCTCCTCCTTCTCCTCAATGGGGGCCACGAGGCCTGGGTGAATGAGGTCCATGGCAGGTGTGTTTTCACTGATTCTTAGGCTTTCTACCAGGTTGGCCCCACTACCCACCGCTCCACACCCCCAAACCCCCCAAACCGTCCGAGTCTTCTCCTCGGGGCAAGTGCCACTGTCCCATGTGACCCTGGCTACATGGCTCCACACTCCTTGCAACTTGTCCGCAGCCTTCTGCCGATGTCTGGCAGCTCCCTTTGCACACAACCCCTCCTGCCACTGCGCACTGGCTCTCTCGATGGCTTCGTTAGAGACCCAGCAAGTATGCCCCACTTCCTTGTTGTCCCCCACTTCCTTGCCACCTTGTTTCACCAGGTAGGGCTCTGAAGCCCTGTGGTCCCCATGCGCCATTGATAAAAATAGAAACCCCCCCCCCCCACAAAATTGGAGTTAATTGGCCTTTTAAAAACTTCAATTGCTGTTCTGCCGCCTCGATGTCAGAAGTTCGCCCTCCATGGTTCCCATCACTGACAAAATCCAGAAGTGACGTCAAGACGTCGAACTTCAGGCCAAATGCAGTTTGCTTCCATTTTACGGTCCCCACGCCCACCTCCTAACTCACTCTTACCAGCCCAGTAAAAGTCCAGCCATTGTTTCAGTTATCAGTTTTTTTATTTTGCCATCAGTTCCCTTTTCTAATACAATGAATTTGTCATTGACAATTCTCGATGCTGATACATTTGGAAGAGGAAAACGATCAAAGGAGAGATGCCAGGATCTCATAAAGCTACTTCATGTCCTCCCATCGCTTCGAACACCAGAATCTGTGGAGAAGATTGAAATGAATTCACTTTGACAGATGAAATGTTCGTGCAAGCTCTGGTGCAGTGTGCTCCTTCGGGCCCCTAATGCAAACATTGGCCGTCCCCTGACTGAGATTCTCCACTACTCATTTCCCTACCCCCATCCCACCATCCCCCCCGCCCTCCACTCCCTGCCCCCCCCACACCACGATCACTATTGTTCCTTCCAGTGCCAGGAGATGGCCTCCAGCTGCCCAAAATTGTACTGTCAATTATTCACTGCCGCCAGGTTCAGGTGAGAGGCAACATTCCAAAACTTAAATGAGACCATGAGGTAAAATGACCCAGGCCTTGTGCTGGCGCAAGTATGCGACTCTGACATTCTCTTCAGTCCCTGCACACTGCACTTATACGCCCAGTTGAAATAGACATATTTTGTCACTCACACCAGCAGAATGTTCCGATATTTTCTTATAAGACTTACTTAGTTAAAGTAGAGACCGTTGCATCTGGGGCGGCACAGTGGCACAGTGGTTAGCACCGCAGCCTCACAGCTCCAGCGACCGGGTTCTATTCTGGGTACTACCTGTGTGGAGTTTACAAGTTCTTCCTGTGTCTGCATGGGTTTCCTCCGGGTGCTCCGGTTTCCTCCCACAGCCAAAAGACTTGCAGGTTGATAGGTAAATTGGCCATTATAAATTTCCCCTAGTATAGGTAGGTGGTAGGGGAATATAAGAACAGGTGAGGATGTGATAGGAATATGGGATTAGTGTAGGATTAGTATAATGGTCAGCACAGACTTGGTGGGCCGAAGGGCCTGTTTCAATGCTGTATCTCTAAATCATAAAATCTTTGAAGCAACATTTGAAATAGAGGAAGTTACAGGACTCTGAGGATAAAGTGGGGCAGTGGAATTAGTTTTGAATTGCTGTAGCAAAGAGCCAGCACAAACTGTGTTGTAAACTTCCGTGGATCTTTGGCTCTTAATTAATAGATTCCATCGCTTAGGAAAAACAGAATTAATAAAAATAATAAGTAGATTAAAAAAAGCATATGTTAGGAAGTGCCTGCGAGATTAACCAGCCTGGTGTTTTAAGAAAACCAATTTATCTACTGGATTAAATTGGCATCCCTTTTTTGGTCCCCTGTTTATACTGTCAACCTTCAGTTTGGGTTAGGATTCCTCAAGGTTAATAGTGAGCATTGCTCTCAAGTCAGCCCAAGTGCTAGCAGGTAATAAAATACTTGCCTGACACATGCACTGGCCATTTTTCTAGGCTAAATCTGGTCAGGGATTCAAATGAAGCTGTTTATACCAGGCTAATGTGAACCTCTGACTTCACAGCTTTAAATGCCCACTGAGGTCAGAAGCTGGGACATTTAACTGCCACATGGGAGTGATTGTGCATTGGTTGCTTTTGCATTCCTCTGCTGTAGTAAATGGCATTTTACTGAACTTCATATCCTGAAAGGAGAACTTTCTATTTGAATAATACAGTTCAGAGACTCTGGGAAAGATTTTACCGTCGGCTTTGGGATATTGACATCGGGACCAAATTGGGGTCCCAAACCCGTACATGCCTTGAGTCAGACCAGCAGAGCGATATTCCCAGAGGCAGCTTCCTAATTGGTTGCCTTCAAGCTCTCCGTCCTATTAAGGGCAGTGGGTAGGATGTAGATGCTGATGGCCCAATCAGAGGGCCCGCAGCGCTGAAGCCTCGGCAGCCCCACTGGGCGTGGTGGGTGCTGTTGAGGCAGCTTGGAGAACATGAGGGTGCCTCAAAATGGAGGCAGCCTTGGAATGGTCAGTATAATTTAAAAATATTGGATGGCCTAGGGCGGAAGGACCTGTGGAAGGGAGGGGAAAGCCCTCTGGGAGAGTGTTTGGGCCAAGGGGCCATAGAGCCTCCGGCTCAGATGACTTGCCAGACTGCCACTGGAAGGCCACTTCCATGAAGCTGGCACCATCCCCACACAGCCGTGGGGGGTGGTGGGGGGGGGGCACTCTACTGCTGGAAAAATGCCAACAGGCCCTCTAAATCACCCCTAATATGGGCCTTAATTATTTAAATTGGCTGCCTGCCTCCATTCAACAGGCACGCATTCTGCATCCTGTCCCACTGCTGGGAAACTTCCCTGGCAGCAGGAATGCATTGGGGAGGCGTTCCAACGAGGCTGCTCACTATTTTCCCAGCCCCTCCGCCTCTAAGCCTGCCACTTTGGGGCTAGGAAAATCCTGCCCTTTAATTCATGCACTTTATTTAAGGTGAGTAAAGCCCAACAGGGCAAGAATCGGGCGGGTGGGTGGCGAGGTGGGATGACCAGGAAGTACCCATGATGTTGCCTGATGATTTTAACTTCCGGGACTCATTTTGATATGATTGACGAAATGCCTAATCAACCATGTCAGGAAACAGACAGCCCATCCAGATTGGCTTCATAATTTCTGGCCTATTTAAAGTGAGGATATACCTCTTACAGCAAGGTTGCATTCCCTGATGCCAGATTTCACTGTTGTACTGCCAGCTCAATGGGTCTAAGGTCTTCCCTTAGGTTTTCTGATGCCTCTCTGGAGGTCCTGGTGGAGCAGGTCACTTGCAGGAAGGAGGTACTGTTCCCAACACACATGCGAGTATCCTCAGACTCAGTGCCAGTAGCAGTATCCCAGGATCTGGCTTCAGTATAGGAAGAGATTCAATGACCTCCTAAGAGCATCAAGGTGAGTATAGCTCTTCATCTCTCCATCTCACGCAACAACACCTGACAACGCATCTTTTTTATTACTTGTTCGGAGATGTGGCATCGCTGGCTATGCCAGTATTTATTGCCCATCCCTAATTGCCCTTGAGAAGGTTGTGGTGAGCTGCCTTCTTGAACTGTTGCAGTCCTTGGGGTGTTGGTACACTAACAGTGCTGTTAGGAAGGGAGTTCCAGGATTTTGACCCAGTGACAGTGAAGGAACGGTCATATAGTTCCAAGTCAGGATGGTATGTGGTTTGGAGGGGAACTTGCAGGTGCTGGTGTTCTCATGCATTTGCTGCCCTTGTCCTTCTACGTGGTAGAGATCGCGGGTTTGGAAGGTGCTGTCAAAGGAGCCTTGGTGAGTTTCTGCAGTGCATCTTGTAGATGGTACACACTGCTGCCATTGTGCGTTGCTGGTGGAGGGAGTGAATGTTGAAGGTCGTGGATGGGGTGCCAATCAAGTGGGCTGCTTTGTTCTGGATGGTATCGAGCTTCTTAAGTGTATTGGAGCTGCACCCATCCAGGCAAGTGGAAAGTATTCCAATACTCTCCTGACTTGTGCCTTGTATATGGTGGACAGGCACTGGGGAGTCAGGAGGTGAGTTACTTGTTGCAGAATTCCCAGCCTCTGACCTGCTCTTGTAGCTACAACATTTATGTGGCTGGTCCAGTTCAGTTTCTGGTCAATGGTGACCCCGAGGATAGTGATAGTGGGGGATTCAGTGATGGTAATGCCATTGACCGTCAAGGGGAGATGGTTAGTTTCTCTCTTGTTTGAGATGGTCATTGCCTGGCATTGTGTGGCATGCATGTTACTTGCCACTTATCAGCTCAAGCCTGGATATTGTCCAGGTCTTGCTGCTGTTATAACTGAGGCAGGAGAAGTGCACTGTTTATTCCAGTCCTACTTCTCCACAAGTCGCAACATATATTTAAATTTTCCCACTTACCGATGCAGTCAATCATATTTTTCCTAGAATAAAACACACCAACCAGGTTTCTTTAATCAACAACTAAATTATCAGTTTATTATAAAACAAATCTTAACCAGTAATGAAGTAAAGCATAAACACATAGATTGAAAAATAAGTTCCATTTTTACCTTAGCCCCTCACATACATGCACACATACACATATACATACACATACTTTGTTATGAAAGTGATTCTGTTTTTTGTTAAAAATATTTTTTAAAAGGAATTTATGATTAAACTGAATAAATGTTTGACCAGGTTTTTTAAAAAAAGGAAGTCATCATGGGGACACAGAAAGAACGAATTTGGTAACAGTGTTGCTGGTTGTCATATGGCTTGGGTTAGGCTTGGACCGGAAACCCTGTTAACAGGGACAGAGAAGTGGACAAGTCCAGCAGCAGCAGAGCACGTCCGGGAGTGTAGAAAACTGACAAGCTTTTTGGTTGTTGGTCAGAGTGAGTGTATTTTACCTTCCGGAGTGAGATAAAGTCAAGTCTGCTGCAGAAGGAGACAATTCCAAGGAAGAACAGCAAATTACAATCTGGCTGGCTTTCCAGCATTTCCCTAAAAGACTCTGAGAAGTCCATTGTTTCAATTTGTCTCATCTCCTGTCTCTGAGGAGGGCCTGCTAGAGTTGCTTTTTGGCGCCGCATGAAGAGGTTGGTCTGTGTGCCAGTTTTGGTGCTGCGTGTCTCATCTGCTGGTTCCTTGAAAATTTGAGCAAGTGATCTGCCTGGGTGTTTTTTTTGCCTGTAACAGAGCTCTGATCTAAAAATACCTATCTTTTTTTTGGATAACAGGTATACATGTATGTGTGTGTGTACATGAATGTGAGATGCTAACGTAAAAAGGGACTTTAAAATTTGGTTAAGGTATAAAAGGGGATGTTAAAATTTAATGTTGGGACTTTAAAAATTTGATCTGTGTGTTTATGTTTTTACTTCATTACTAGTTGAGATTTGTTTTATAGTAAACTGATAATTTTGATGTTCAGTAAAGAAGCCTGGTTAATGTTTTCTATTCTGGGAAAAATAATGTATATGAATGCATGTATTAGTAAGTGGGAAAATTTTAAATAATATGTCATGACTTGTGGAGAAGTGGAACTGAATTAACAGTGCACGCCTGCTGCCCTGGTCGTAACAACACATACACCGGAAAAAATAAAAGGGATTTTCGTTTAGAGCTCTGTTACAACAAAAAACACAGCCAAGAAAACACTTACGCTGAATACTTGCTCACTCTTGAAGAAAAAAAGAGAAGATATATAAAGATGTCCTTTCTTTTGGTTTGGCGTCCCAAATGCATATAGATGGCTGTCACTGGGATCTTCCTAGAACAGTTCTTTCCAGGCAACGCTGAAGATCAGTTTGGGTTGGCTTTTCATGAAATGCAGCTCCAGAGGTTTCGGATAGGCATTACAGCAGAAATATGGCAACAGAGGTTTCAGTTCCCACACATTCAATATGCAGGGTTTCTTCAAATGCAGGAGGAAAGAGGAGACTGACATACTGGATATGCAGGGTTTCTGTCCAAGAGAGAGAAAAAGATGAGCTGAGTTTTCTTGGCCAGTAAAAAACAACTGTCTTTTTTAAACAATTCAAAGTGAAACAAAAAACATTCCAGAAGTCAAGCCCCTTGACCTCTATAAATCTTGACCTGTCACTTCTTTGTAAACATCTCCCCAAGTCAAAATAACAAGCTCCCTGCTGGTATTTTATCTGAAAACAGGTGCCTTCCAGTAAGGGTCTGTTTACAAGCCAAGTCTAGGAAGCCTTCTGGTGAACTTTTAAAAACAACAAAGTTCAGCATCTCTTCAAGCTTCCAGGTGAATCAATGTCCTTCATTCAACTACAAGTCCTTAAAACATATTTTAGAAAAAATAGAAGCACTCTCGTAACACTGCATATGGACATGGGCTGCTTCAGTATCTGAGGAGTCGTGAATGGTGCTGAACATTGTGCAATCATAATCAAACATCCCCACTTCTTAGCTTATGACAGAGATATGGTCATTGATGAAGTAGCTGAAGATGGTTGGGCCTCGGACACTACCCTGAGCAACTCCTGCAGTAATGTCCTGGGATGAAGATGATTGACCTCCAACAACCACAACCATCTTCTTTTGTGCTCGGTATGAGTTCAACCAGCGGACTGTTTTCCCCCTGATTCCCATTGACTCCAGTTTTGCTAGGGCTCCTTGATGCCATGCTCAGTCAAATGCTGCCTTGATGTCAAGGGCAGACACTTTCATCTCACCTCTTGAGTTCAGCTGTTTTGTCCATGTTTGAACCAAGGCTGTAATGAGGTCAGGTGCTGAGTGGCCCTGGTAGAACTCAAACTGAGTGTCAAGGAGCAGGTTGTTGCTGTGCAAGTGGCACATGATAACATTGTCGATGACACCTTCCATCACTTTGTTGATGATCGGGAGTAGGCTGATAGGACGATAAATGGCTGGGTCGGATTTGTCCTGCTTTTTGTGTACAGGACATACCTGGGCAATTTTCCACATTGCCAGATAGATGCCAGTGTTGTAGCTGTACTGGAACAGCTTGGTAAGGGATGTGGCTAATTTCAGAGTGCATGTCTTCAGTATTATTGCCAGAATATTGTCAGGGCCCATAGCCTTTGCAGTATCCAGTGCCTTCAGCCTTTTCTTGCTATCACATGGAGTGAATTGGATTGGCTGAAGACGGGTGTCTGTGATGTTGGGGACCTCAGGAGTAGGCTGAGTTAGATCATCCACTCAGCACTTCTGGCTGAATTTGGATGCAACTACTTCAGCCTTGTCTTTTGCACTGATGTTCTGCGCTCCTCCATCATTGAGGATGGGGATGTTTATAGGGCCAACTCCTCCTGTCAGTTGTTTAATTGTCCGCTACCATTCAAGACTGGATGTGGCAGAACTGCAGAGCTTAGATCTGATCTGTTGGTTATGGGATAACTTAGCCCTGTCTACTGCATGCTGCTTCCACTGTTTGGAATGCGGGTAGTCCTGTGTTGTAGTTTCACCAGGCTGACACCTCATTTTTAGGTATGCCTGGTGCTGCTCCTGGCATGCCCTCCTGCAGTCTTCATTGAACCAAGGTTGATCCCGCGGCTTGATGGTAATGGTAGAGTGGGGGATATGCTGGGCCATGAGGTTACAGATTGTGGTTGAATACAATTCTGCTGCTGCTGAGGGTCCACAGTGCCTCATGGATGCCCAGTTTTGAGTAGCTAGATCTTTCATCTTATTCCATATGACTCTCAACAATGTCCTCCTCTCCATCACATTCTTTAATCACAATAACATTGACACATAGCAACGCCTCTTTTTATCATTGCATACACCTCTTAGTTTCCTTCACACACAAACAGCATTCTCTTCTCACATCCCAGAACTTTCTCAAAAACCAACTCATCTTAGGACTCTTCCCTCACTTCACATTTCACACATTTAGCTCTACATTCATCATTTCCCCATCCTCATTCATTTTGCTTCTTATCCACCATATGTACGATATGCAGAATTCACCTACATCTCCATTTGCCTTTACAGCAGCCATTCACTGACTCTCACCCACTCCTGTAGGACAAAAAAGTGTGTAATGCCAGGGAGAGGAGCAACACCTAGCTTCGTAGCCGTCCCCAAGTGCAGCACAAAGCCCTGGAGATTAGTGACCTGGACAAAGTTATGAGCATTGGGGAAGGCAAGATTGGCATTATATAAGCAGAGTGTCTGCACATTGTAACCTTTCATTAACTTCAGCAGGTATTTAACAAGCTTCAAACTGCATTCTCGAGACTGTCATTTAGCAATGCCCAGTCTTTCAGTGCCTAGTTTTAATTTTAAAATTATCCCCTCTTGTTCTAGATTTCCCCCCCACGCCCCACAACCCCCGGCCCCCCACCCAAGAGGAAATATTTTCTCTGTATTTAGTCTATCCAATCCCTTTATCATTTTAAACACCTTGATTAGGTCAACTCTCAACTATATAAAGTCAAGGGAATACAAGTAAGTTTTTGCAAGCTGTGCTTATAATTTAACCTGGCATCATTTGGGTGATTTTGCACTGCATTCCCTCCAAGACCAATATCTCTTTCCTGAGGTTTGGTGAGCAGTGGATTGTTGTGGCTTGCACTATGAAAAGAAGCTGGCTGACTCATCTGCTAACTCTCCTAAATGGTGGTGACACTAATGCATCTTATTCAGCACCTTTGAGTGTTGAGAAAAACTGACAGCATAGATCTCAGTCTCCTCAAGCGTTTCTCTTCAGATGGATCTGAGAAAGTGACTCTTGATATGTACACGCCGTGTGCTGTTTATGACCTTTCCTCACCTGCTGTCTTCTAATAGGACCAGTTGCTGCCGGTGCGGGTTGCTGAAACTCCTACTGTTGCTGTTACTCCCCTTGCTCCAATTGTTTTTCCATCCAAATTGAACTGGTAATAGCACCCATCAGAAACAGATTGCTTTACTGAGGGTAAGGCAAAAAATGTGAGAAAGATTTCAGAATTACTGTCAAAATTATAACACCAAACAATAGCATAATTACCAATAAAATTATAAACTCAGGATAAACATTTAAGGCGGTGAGAATCATTTTATGGAAGGGGAAGGATGGCCAATGATAAGTATAGCTGTAAGAAAAACAAATAATGATAGGGGTCAAATTGGTTCTTCAAAGTGCCTAGCTTCTAGCCAAAAACATGACAAGTGGGATTATGAGAACATATAAATGTAAAGAGCCACCAAGTTGTCTAATAATAAAAGGGTAAAGCAAAATAACAATGATTGTGAATTCTGAGTTTGAGTCCACTAACATGAGAAGAACATTATTGCGCAACAAATAGCCATTTATATGTAGAACTTAAGGGCACAATGCTAGAACATTTTAAATTTAATTAAAGTGAATTGAACAATGAGAATGAAATTATCTGAAAATTATCATGCTGACATTGCTACAAAAGAAAACTGCTGATGCTGCAAATCTGAATTAAAAACAGAAAATGCTGGAAATATTCAGCAGGTCAGGCAGCATCAGTGGAGAGAGAAACAGAGTTAACATTTTAGATCGATAATCTTTCACCAGAATTGGAAAAAGTTAGAGATGTTATCGGTTTTAAGAAAGTTCAGAGGCAGGGAAAGTAGGGGAGAGTTGGAAAGAACAAAGGGAAAGTTCTGTGATAGGGTGGAAGGCAGGAGGGATTCAATGACAAAGGGATGATGGTGCAAGGCAAAAGGGGGTGGAAAAGAAAAGAAACAAAAGATGTGTCTAGAATACTTACATTGCCTTCAGTACAAATATTTTGAGGGTTAGTTTGGCCAAAGCATGAAAACAGGTGCTAAATGGGTGCTGTGTTAAAAAGACACGCTGACTCGACCGCCTTTTGCAACTGGACTTGCAGCCTCAGAGTAGGGCAAGGATGGTGCTGTCAGTGGCTGTGAAGTTGATCATGGCCATGAATTTCTTTGTGTTGGGATCCTTCCAGGTTGCAGTAGGTGGCATTAGTAACATCCCCCAGTTCGTCATCCACTGCTGCATGAGAGGTGACAGACGCTTTTTATGCCAAGACAGGGGAGTTCATCATGTTCTTTATGAAAAGCAGATGAAGCATGCATGTGGCTTTGCCAGGATAGCAGGCTACCCCATGGTGCATGGTGCCATCGG
The DNA here is from genome assembly GCF_036365525.1 of Heterodontus francisci. NCBI lineage: Eukaryota > Metazoa > Chordata > Chondrichthyes > Heterodontiformes > Heterodontidae > Heterodontus > Heterodontus francisci. The sequence continues at coordinate 78,119,298 of NC_090382.1, read as the reverse complement.
CTGCACACATGTGACTGTGCAGATGCAAGATCTCAATGCTCAGATGCACTGCAACTGCAAAGGTTACCACTTGCTGATTGCGCAGTTGGTGTGCGACAACACTCGGCTCATCATGCAGGTAAATGTCCGCTGGCAGCAGTTGCGATGCTTTCATTGTGCAGCAGTCTGCTGTTCCCACAGTCCTTCAGTCACCACTTCAAACCAAAGAGTGGCTGCTCTGCGACAAAGGCTTTACACCTGGTTCATGACCCCAGTCTGCAGCCCAACTGCATATGGCCAACATGTATACAATGAGAGCCATGTTGCCACATCACAGAGCAGACAATTGCAGTGTTGAAGCATTGGGTCTGCTGCCTTGACTGCTCTGGAAGTGCCCTGCAGTACTTGCCAGAGCATGTGTCCTGATTTGTGTTGGATTTGTACTGTAAGATTTAGAGCATGAATTTGCAGCCAAAAATTGTCCCCTTCATTTTCACATAATGGGGCAAAAACTTATTTTGATGTTTCTGCATTCCCATTTAATATATATATTTGTATAAGAACCAAACATTTCCCATAGCTTTGGTGATCCTGATTGAATCAGAACAGCTGAAGAATAGGTCATTGTATGGTAGGTGAATGCTGGATTTATTAGAAAATGTGTAACGCAATCATTTGAACCAGGCTCCTGACACCAGGGACAATAAAGTCTACAAAAATTAAGTAGTGGATTAAAAGTCCAACTGGGCATTCCATTTTAGCTATTTCTACATTGAATTATAAATCTTGGAAGAGTGAATACCTGCACTGTTTCTCTACATTTAGTTCTGTGATCTGTAGCTGATTTTCGGGTAAACACATTGCATTGTAGTACCCCAGTATTCAACCTATGTGCAGACGGCTGGGACATTTTGGGTAGTGTCTATTTGTAGAAAGGTGACACTGTGGTGTTGCCTCATGACACCACTATAAGGGCAATATCATGCTGTTGCAATGGAAATGAGCTACTGCCACTACAAGAGCCCCAGCAAGGATGGTGATAGCCTCTAAGACTTAATGAAAATGGATCTTTTTTGTCACTGGTCTATAAAATCTAGCAAGTTTATATTGATGTGACTGTCGGCTGCAAGGAGACCTGCGCTGTGGGAGCTGGTGGCTGAAGAACAATATAGAAGCAACTTCTGCTCTTAGAGGGCAATGAGGGTGGCATTCACATGTTCTAAAATCCTTAATCATTTTAAACAAGAACAGCAAAATCATAGCATAAGTGCAGAAGAAAGCAAGCAACTTCAGGGCCAAAGTGTCCTTTACAGCACATCTTAAGGATAGAAATTACTGTTGCTGACAATAGTGGATGACAGCCAGACACACTTGTATGACATTTCGCATCTGCTAATTTAAGGCAACCATTAATCCATCTCAATCGTGCAGATAGATGAATGCAGTATGAACGTATCAGACATTCATTCCCTATTATCATCACCAGTAAGGGTTTAGCCTTTCCAGTGCCTTGGACAGGTTTATTCATCCAGCCACAATTTGGGTGTGTGAGTCATTATTGAGTCGACAGGGTGTAAGGGAAACTGTGCCACACGTGATATCAGTACACTATTTAATTGCATGCCTGTGAACTGTCCATCATGAAAGAGTCAAAGAACTATTTCTTCTATACTTGTTTTATTGAAAATTAAAGCATGTACCTAAAATGTATTTGCTACAAACATATTGGTTTATGTTTTGTGAACGTACTTCCTCCTCAGCTGATGAATCAGTACTGCTCCATGTTGAACACCACTTGGAGGCAGCAGTGAGGGTGACAAGGGCGCAGAATGTACTCTGGGAAGGGGACTTCAATGTCCATCACTAAGACTGGCTCAGTAGCACCACTACTGACTGCCAAGTCCTAAAGGACATAACTGCTAGACTGGGTCTGGGGCAGGTGATGAGGGAACCGACAGGGAAAAATATACTTGACCTCGTCCTCACCAATCTGCCTGCTGCAGATGCATATGTCCATGACAGTACTGGTAGGAGTGAACACTGCACTGTCCTTGTGGAGACAAAGTCCCGTCTTCACATTGAGGATACCAGCCATCGTGTTGTGTGGCACCACCACCAGGCTAAATGGGATAGATTTCGAGCAGACCTAGCAATGCAAAACCGGACATCCATGAGGCGCTGTGGGCCATCAGCAGCAGCAGAATTGTACTCAACCACAATCTGTAACCTCATAGCCCAGCAGATCCTCCACTCTACCATTACCATCAAGCCAGGAGACCAACCCTGGTTCAATGAAGAGTGCAGGAGGGCATGCCAGGAGCAGCACCAGGTATACCTCAAAATGAGGTGTCAACCTGGTGAAGCTACAACCCAGGACTACATGCATGTCAAACAGCATAAGCAGCATGCGATAGACAGAACTAAGCGATCCCATAACCAACAGATCAGATCTAAGCTCTGCAGTCCTGCCACATCCAGTCGTGAATGGTGGTGGACAATGAAACAACTAACTGGAGGAGATGGGCGCCACCAATATCCCCATCCTCAATGATGGGGGAGCCCAACACAACAGTGCAAAAGATAAGGCTGAAGCATTTGCAACAAGCTATAGCCAGAAGTGCCGAGCTGATGATTCATCTCGGCCTCCTCCTGAGGTCCCCAGCATCATAGATGCCAGACTTCAGCCAATTCGATTCACTCCAAATGATATCAAGAAACAACTGAAGGCACTGGGTACTGCAAAAGCTATGGACCCTGACAACATTCCAGCAATAGTACTGAAGACCTGTGCTCCAGAACTTGCTGTGCCCCGAGTCAAGCTGTTCCAATATAGCTACAACACTGGCATCTAGCTGGCAATGTGGAAAATTGCCCAGGTATGTCCTGTACACAAAAAGCAGGACAAGTCCAACCCGGCCAATTACCACCCCATCAGTCTACTCTCAATCAACAGTAAAGTGATGGAAGGTGTTGTTGTCAGTGCTATCAAGTTGCACTTGCTTAGCAATAACCTGCTCATTGACACTCAGTTTGGGTTTTGCCAGGGCCACTCAGCTCCTGATCTCATTACAGCTTTGGTACAAACATGGACAAAGTAGCTGAACTCAAGAGGTGAGGTGAGAGTGACTGCCCTTGACATCAAGGCAGCATTTGACCGAGTATGGCATCAAGGAGCCTTGCAAAACTGGAGTCAATGGAAATCAGGGGGAAAACTCTCTGCTGGTTGGAGTCATACCTAACGCAAGATGGTTGTGGTTGTTGGAGGTCAATCATCTCAGCTCCAGGAGTTCCTCAGGGTAGTGCCCTAGGCCCAATCATCTTCAACTGCTTCATTAATGACCTGCCTTCAATCATAAGGTCAGAAGTTGGGATGCTTGCTGATGAGTGCACAATGTTCAGCACCATTCGTGACTCCTCAGATACTGAAGCAGTTCATGTAGAAATGCAGCAAGACCTGGAGAATATCCAGGCTTGGGCTGATAAGTGGCAAGTAACATTCGCGCCACACAAGTGCCAGGCAATAACCATCTCCAACAAGAGAGAATCTAACCATCTCGCCTTGATATTCAATGGCATTACGATCGCTTTATCCCCCACTATCAACATCTTGGGGGCTACCATTGACTAGAAATTGAACTGGAGTAGCTATATAAATACTATGGCTACAAAAACAGGTCAGAGGCTAGGAATCCTGCAGCAAGTAACTCACCTCCTGTCTCCCCAAAGCCTGTCCACAATCTACAAGGCACAAATCAGGAGTGCGATGGAATACTCTCCACTTGACTGGATGGGTGCAGCTCCAACAACACTCAAGAGGCTCGACACCATCCAGGACAAAGCAGCCCGCTTGATTGACATCCCATCCGCAAACATTCACTTACTCCACCACTGACGCACAGTGGCAGCAGTGTGTACCATCTATAAGATGCACTGTAGCAACGCACCAAGGTTCCTTAGTACCTTCCAAATCCGCCACTTCGACCACCTCGAAGGACAAGGGCAGCAGATGCATGGGAATACCATCACCTGCAAGTTCCCCTCCAAGTCACACACCATCTGGTCTTGGAACTATATCACCGTTCCTTCACTGTCGCTGGGTCAAAATCCTGGAACTCCCTTCCTAACAGCACTGTGGGTGTACCTACCCCACATGGACTGCAGAGGTTCAAGAAGGCAGCTCACCACCACCTTCTCAAGGGCAATTAGGGATGGGTATCAAATGCCGGCTTGGCCAGTAACGCCCATATCCCAGGAATGAATAAAAAAGAAGCGTGTACATGATGTGGAGGAGCTGAAATATAAGCTTGCTGTTTTCTTTTGCCCTTCCCAGTATATGTCCAATAAAATGTACATGAGTTATTTTGTTTGCTAAATTTGTACTGGCTTCATAGGAAACAAAAAAAAAATCCCCTGCGCAGGTACAGAATTTAAAAAGTGTTTGGTGTTATTTTAGCACTACAGTAACCCATTTAAAATGAATAAGCCAATGTCAAAATCATGTGGGTCAGGAAATCGGGAGTTACATGACTGAATAGTTTGAAGCACTGCATATGACACCAACTGTAACTGCAAACTATCCTGTGTAAAATGCAATACATTGCTGTGAAATTTCCATTATGAACCAACGTCTGTTGAGTAATTCTGGCAATCCTGCAAAAGTCTTTCGTGAGTCACCTATGCCTTTGTGTGATTTTGTGCAGTTCAGTCACCACAACATTTAAACTTATGTAGGATTCCTGCAAAGGTAATCTGTGCTGTTCCCATGAATTAGTGACATTTCTCAGAGTTTTGTATATTTTCACAAATCAAAATGCTATTTCTGCTCCAAATTTATATTTTTCTTAAAATAAAGGTTGGCTGGTCCTGGGTTTGAATCGAATCAAATTTGTGGCATTAAAAATCAGCATATAAGGGCATTTTGTCAAATGAGTTCTGGCAGTCTCTACTCTGTTCTTATTCATACAAAACATCCCACAAAGCAATGGTACATCGAAATTCTTATTTGAGAAAGTCAGATGATGAATAATGCAAAAAAATTAATATTATTGGTATAACAGAAGTTTGAGAGCTCATTGGTAGTCCTTTTGCCTGAGCCAGAAGGTCATAGATTGAAGCCCCACTCTAGAGAAATAAGCACATTAAACCAGGTCGAGAGAGTACTTCACTGTAAGAGGTCTTGTCTTTTGCATGAGTTGGTAAACTAAGGCTCCATCTGTCTTCTCAGGTAAACATAAAAAAATCCCATGACACTATTCAAAGAAAAATATGGAGGAATCTTGACCAACATTTATCTCTCAATCTACATTCTTAAAACAGATTATTTGGTCAATTATCTCATTGCTTTTTGTGGGACTTGCTGGCTGGCACGTTTCCTTACATTACAACAGTGACTACATTTCAAAAGTACTTCATTGGCTGTGAAGCATTTTTGGATCTCCTGCAGATATGAAAAATTCTATATAAATGTAAAGTCTTACTTTCTTTCCTGTACGTGCTCGAGAGGAAGAGATCGTGAGCCAACTAGACAGTTTCAACCTAACATTGCACAGCACCCAGTGACAACCATTCCTACATTGCCATGCATCATCAAGGAGATATTTACTCTTGGGAAGGGGGAGAAAATCTGTTCGTGAGTGAGATAGAATGGGAGGAGATTTTTGTGGAGTTTCAACATCAGTACAAACTAGTTAGGCTGAATGGCCTGTTTCTGTGCTGTATAATCTATGTAATTCTATGAGTCAGTGAAGCACAGAGCATGAATGAGGCAGAACGAATGTAGAGACAATTGAAGGTGATGAAACTTACTGGCCAGAATTGATTGCAACTTCAATATCTGAACCCAGGAATTTGAACCTCACTGAACAGCAATGAATTTGCCTTGCATAGCACTTCTGCATACAGGCCTCGCGTGTTCATGAGAGAGGGCTCAGGAAGACTCCACATTACTATTGAAAGGCAGGAAGGACATAACAGGAAATGGGATTAATCTACTCCGAGACTGGGTTGACTAGTGATGAGGAGCACCATCTGCAGGAGCAGAGGCAGACCCCTGAGCAACAGGGATGCAGGTGTAAGGAATGAGGGGCAGGAAGGCAACAAAGGCAATACCCTTAGCAGATGCTCTACTGATAAGGGAGAAGCTACCCGGATATGTCGGCATGTTAGTGCCACAGAAAACTGCGTCTGTCCAGGCAGATGATTACTGACCCATGTGCCCTTGTTGAGGGTCAACAAGGGTTTGCAGGAACCGTCGCTGTGGCCTTCTTGTGGCTATAAAAGTCACAGTGGCCTTGCACTTTTTTGCAACCGTTTTCTTCCAAGGAGTGACAGCAGACATTAGTGGCATCTCGCAGGCAGCAGCGCATCATTGCATCATGAAGGTAACAGATGATCTGTTTGAGAGGGCAGGGATCACATTGAATTCAAGGTGGGTAGCGGCACTCAGGTTCAGTGGGATTTGGCTCTCTCGTTGGATTCCCTCAGGCGCAGGGGATCATCGATTGCATCTACACGACCATCAAGCCACTGACTGATCAGCTAGGGAGATTCCTCCAACAGGAAAATATCCCACTCCCTAAATGCTCAGCTGATCTGGGACCAAAACAAGTGCTTCATGCAGGTGTGTGCATGCTATCCTGGAAGTTGTCATGATGTCTTCACCCTCTGCCAATTGTAGGTGGTGCAGCTCTTCATGGAGCCATCGGAAATCCGTGGATGGTTGTTAGCAGATAAGGCTTATCCCTTGAAAATATGGCTGATGAACATAACAACATTAGAACATAACAAATAGGAGCAGGAGTAGGCCATTCAGCCCTTCGAGCCTGCTCCGCCATTCAATGAGATTATGGCTGATCTTCTACTTCAACACCATTTTCCTGCAATATCCCTGCATCCCTTGATGTTTTTAATATGTAGAAATCTTTCGATCTCAGTCTTGAACATACTCAATGACCGAGCCTCTACAGCACTCTGGGGCAGAGAATTCCAAAGATTCACCACCCTCTAAGTGAAGATGTTCCTCATTATCTCAGTCCTAAATGGCCTTCCTCTTATTCTGAGACTGTGTCCCCTGGTTCTAGACCGCCCAGCCAGGGAAAACATCCTTCTTGCATCTACCCTGATTCTGGTGTACTACCCTGCCACAGAGGCTGAGAGATAGTACTACCGATGCCATCTGAGCACGAGGGTCATCACTGAGCAGGCCATCAGCCTTCTGAAGATGAGGTTCAGGTTCTTTCACTGTTCGGGTGCTTTCCAGTATACTCCCTCAAGGGTTTTATGCATTGTGATGGTCTGCTGCACTTTCCATAACATGGCCCATCAGAGAGATGTCAACCTTGAAGAGGGGGAAGTGCAAGAATGGCACAGCTCCTCAGAGGAGAAAAAGAAAAGGAGGAAGATGAGGTTGAAGAGGAAGTGGAAGGAGAACTGGAGAACAGTCTCATGGTTTGCAGGGATGTCACCGCGATAGCCTCAGGTGGCAGACTGCTCATTTGGCAGGGACGCTAGGGCCACTCTAGTACAAGCATGTTTCACCTGAGCGATACTCAGTCTGCAGGACATTTGGAGAGGAGATACTCCTTCATCTGAGTGAGAGCAAGCATCCATAAGAGCAAAGGTCAGCAGTCTTCCAATGGCTCAAACACCGCAAGGCTCCAGAGTCTCCATCTGACACACTCTTCCTCAATGCACTCCTTTGCTTTGCTAACCCTTATTTTCCATTCTTCTGCTTTTCACCACGATGAGATGGAAACATGTAAGCCTGCCTTAGTGCAACAACATGCCTAGTGCTATATTGCATAAGAGTTTAATATCATTTACAATAGAAACACCCAAGTGACCCACAAAGTGGCATCACTGACACAGTGGCCTCTGCTTACAGACACTCCTACAAGGTACTCCCTCTGAGGATGAGGTGTAGGCAGACTTCTTGCTAGTGGCTGCTTGGGACAGAGATGCCCATGACAGTCAGCTTCAGCGTGTATGTGCTGGGAGGTGGGGGTATGTGGGGGAAATACATCCAAGGGCTGCTGCACTGGCATCACTGCAGAGGTAGCCTCTGTCACAGGGCATAACTCTACAGATGCTTTGTAAGTAGGAGAGGCCATGGAGGCAGGTGATGATGATGGAGCCTCATGAGGGGTGGCTCCCTCATCACCATCTGCCACCTCCTCAGCCCTTTCATGGCACCATTGATTGCTAGACGGAACCACCAGCTGGGGCATGGCAGGCATCCACAGCATGCTTCTTTGTGTCATTTGCACCACTGACCAATCAATGCTACAGACTGTGGCATACATTCTGTGCATGTCAGTGCGCAGTTCCTGCATCCACTCTGAGGGTTGGCTCTCCAAGAGGTTGGCCATTCTCTCAAGGAAGGAGCTCATGTGCTCAAAACGTTAAGACATTGTGGAGCATATGAGATGAATGGACGCTTCCATTCTCAACCAGTGACTCTGCAGTGCCTTAGGTAACTCTGACATGTGGGCACACATCTCACGCTGGTTCTCCAGGTACAACTGTCTGTTTTGGGACCTCCAAGGGGGACTGGCCACTGAAGACTCTGTTTGTTCTGAGGTGATATGTGCTTCACCCTCTGCCACCATTTCTAATATGGCGTGAGGAGCCACTGAGGTGCTGCAATGGTAGAGGGTGCGCAAAAAGATGTGACGGTGCAGGCTCCAATGTATCTTCCTTCTCTGACTCCTCCAGAATGTGTTGGCATTGTATCAATTCCTCCCTCTCTTTAGCTGGCCCTGTGGAAGACATAAGAGAAGCTGGTCATGAGAATTCAGAACTATCAACAGTTGCTTCTGCTGCTAAAAATAATGAAATGACAGCTTATGCATTGACAGATTGCTGCACAGGGAGGATTACCATGCATCTCTTGAATCTGGAGATGTTGAGATCGTTTCATCTTGTCTAAGTTGGACTCCTGTTTCTCCATCTCCAAATTCATGGTGTCTTCCTACTCTGACTAGATCCTCAAAATGTGACAGTGACGCAAGCTGGGGAATCCCACCATTCAAATGTGCCCTCTTGCTCTTCCTGGTGTTCTCCTGTTTGGCCTGCAAGATGAAGAAAGATGCCTTAAGGCAATGCCTCTGCCCCTCACCACATACAACTTTTCATTCATGTAAGATGTTGCAGTCCTCACTGTAGCCTACTGCCAATAGCACTAGGGCTATGAACTATGCTTATGGGTCATCAATGCTGCTGAGCACATATCTCTCCAATGTGCCCTTAGTATGCCCCTTGCTTTTGCATTCTGATGACTGCTGACCAGGAGTCATGCCATCTCGGTCAACCTTTGGACTCACCTTTCCAGCCCTAAGCAGGTTATGGAAACATTTACTGCACTAGACTCAGTTCCTCTTCACCATTCCTGTGCTCCTGACCTCATGAGCCACCCCTAGCCATGCCTTTTTGATGAACCTTGCAGGTTTTCTCATGCTGCTGGCAGGGAAAAGGATATGTCTCCATGCTGTTACCATCTCCAGCAGCTTTAGTGAGGCATCAGAAAAACAGGCAGCTCTGGCATGGGGGTCCTCCCTACCCATTGCCCTCTGCTCAGCTCCTCCTTCCATCATTGAGATGAATGACAGCCACAGCAACAGCTGCTGCTCACCCTTTAAATTGGACCTGATGCTCCCTGTGTCCTGGATGAGCAAAAATTCCTCCTATTAAATATTAGGAAGACTCAAGCATTGTTTTTGGTCTCCACTCCAAACTTCAGTCCCCAACTACTGACTCCATCCCTCTCCCTGGCAACAGTATGAGATTAAACCAGTTTGCTTGCAACCTTGGTAACATATTTGATCCTGAGATGAGCTTATTCATGCCATCACCAAGACGGCTTATTTCCATTTTGGTAACATTGTCCAACTTCGCCCTGTCTCAGCTCATCTGCTGCTGAAACCCTCATTCATGCCTTTGTTATCTCTAAACATGACTATTCCAATGCACTCTTGGCTGGCCTCCCACATTTTACGCTCCATGAACTTGAGGTCATGCAAAACTCTGCTTCCCGTTTGCTAACTCGCACCCAGGGATAGGCACCGACATGTTGCACTACGGATATGGGGGCATAAATCTGTAAATAAAGTGTACTGCCAATGTAATGCCATCAAAACACAGTCCTATTTAAATCACAGGTCTCCCTATAAAGTAGCTAAGCATACAAACATCAATTGAGAGCAGCACAACTGTATTAGCTAGCTAGCAAGCAAAACAGTATGCAATGCCAATGCAAATTACTTTTGTTGACAGAATAGAGCTAGCTACATCATGTCACAGGGTGGTAGATGGACCTTATTGGATGGCCTCTGTGGATTCACACTGTGTGAGGAGTGCAAATTCATCCAATAAACCATAAAACTCAAAGAGAGGATTATTATTGTGGTTATTGAGGTGAGGCAGTAGAAAAATCAGCAATAGGAAGACGGACCTTTTCTCACACTGCTGTTGTCAATGTTTGTGCAACTACTCCACCTGCTTGTAATATGTGTCTGAAGACAGGGAAGCCAACAAAAGGGCAGTGATCTCCAAATCAGGAGAATTTTATAGGATGGAGCAGAGTACTTTAGAAGAGTCATGTAAAACAGAAAAGCAGAGTGGGACAGGAAGGGACAGAAAGATTAACGGTAGGTAGCCAAGACTAGTTTATACATCTTGGCAGGCTGTTAAACTAGGTCCTCGATTCGAAAATACAGAAACAAAAGAATCTCTCATGGATAAAATGTCATTTGCTCACTAAAGCTCGTGATAAAATTATATAAATAGAATTACATATAAAGAGTGCCCTTCAGTTCCTCCAATAAAGCGATTCTCTTAAATTCACGATGTCATAGTCTATCACAGTTGATTCCGATTCAGCTCTGATAAAATCATTATGAACAAAACTATTTTCTGCAAAAAAGGTGAGTGGTTGTTACTGCAATTATTATTCAATTACAAAATGTTTAGTCACTATCTGTAAGACTGTATTTCAGACTAATCAATTTATGCCCAAGCCAAATCTCTTCCCTGTTAGCAAATGTGCACTTGTAACGTGATGTAATTATATGATACAGACAACTTTCAAATGACATTGGCCACTCAGGTGATCTGCCCTCAAACTGAATAGTAAACGATGCACGTTGCAGTTATTGATCTTTGACTTACTTGTAAAACTTGTCCTTTAATCCAATTCACAGCAAAAAAAAATGGTCATTTTTAAAAATTCATTCTTGGGATGTGGACGTCCCTGGCCAGGCCAGCATTTATTGCCCATCCCTAATTGCCCTTGAGAAGGTGGCAGTGAGCTGCCAACTGAGTGGCTTGCTAGGCCATTTCAGAGGGCATGTAAGAGTTAACCACATTGCTGTGGGTCTGGAGTCACATGTAGGCCAAACCAGGTAAGGACAGCAGATTTCCTTCCCTAAAGGACATTAGTGAACCAGATGGGTTTTTACAACAATCGACAATGGTTTCATGGCCATCATTAGACTAGCTTTTTTTTAAATTCCAGATTTTATTAATTGAACTCAAATTCCACCTTCTGCTGTGGTGGGATTTGAACCCATGTCCCCAGAGCAATACCCTGGGTCTCTGGGTTACAAGTCCAGTGCAATACCACTACGCCACCGCCTCCCCATCATAAATTTTTACGATGTCTTCCCCGACAGTTTTTATAACTGCAAATGCAGCATAGATTTTGTTGAGGAATCATAGACAGTTTATCATAGATTTAAGTTTATTAAAGCTATCCGTAACATTGCATTTACTAACTATTGTATATGCGTCAGCAGCATCCTGTTTTCGCCAATATTACTCAGCCCCATTACACTGCACTCTTGTATTCATGAGGTACTGACAGTGCTGGCTTCTGGAGATTCCTTGGATTTTCTTGCCAGTTTTCCCCTCAATATAAGTTCTGGAACAACATGGTTCCAAATGGACAGCAGCAGAAATGCAACATTTATATGGAGGTAAAGGTCCAGCAACTTTTGACATATCATTGTGCTAGTGTCCCAAGTGAAAGTAATGTGTGCCAGAGTCTAGAAATCAAGACATTCCCCAAGTGACTTTTGCCATTTTGAAATGAGTTTACATAACACAAGCCTTTAAACTTGTGTTTTAAAGTAACCTAGCTGCTAAGTTATTTTAAAACACAATGTTTAAGGATTAGAGCAGGGGTGTCCAACCTTTTTGCGTGGGAGCCATGTTACTACACGCAGCTATCACAAGCAAGATGAAGAATGGCCCAGGACCTAAGGTAAGTTTTTAGGGCCTTGGCGGGACAATCGGTTGGGCCCTGGCGAGAGAAGTGGGGTCAGTTAGGGGGTTGGGGGGGGGGGAATGTTGTGTGTTGGGGGCAGAAGGGGCTACGGGGGCGGCCCTCCCAGCCCGCAAGAATGCCGCCTGGTTTCACCAGGTGAGGTTTTGAGGCTTTTACCATCTGGCTACCAAGGGTAAAATACATGCGGCGGCAGGCGGAGGCCCTTAAGTGTCAGTTAATTGCCCACTTAAGAGCCTTCATTGGCCTGCGGCGGCCAGGCCATTTCTCACCGCCGCCGCCCCGCGTAAACTTGCAGCAGGTGTGGAAGGAGGTTGGCAACGGACCCCCCCACCACCTCTCACTCAATTTTAAGCACCCCCCCCCCACCTGCCACTAGGACGCTTGTTTCTGGGCACTCCACTTTAGGAACGATGTGAAGGTTTTAGAAGGGTGCAGAGAAGATTTAAAAGAATGGTTCCAAGGATGACGGACTTCAGCTATGTGGATAGATTGGAGGACCTGGTATTGTTGAGAAAAAAATCCTACATACTCTGGCTAAACCCCTCATGAATTTGAACACCATTATAAATACTCCCCTCAACCTTTTCCTCCCCAAGGAGAACACCACCAGCTTCTCCAATCTATCCACATAGCCGAAGTCCTTCATCCTTGGGTTGAGAACCAGAGGACATTGATTTAAGGTGATTGGCAAAAAAAAAAGCAACATGAGGAAAAGCTTTTTACACAGTTAGTGGTTAGGATCTGCAATGTACTGCCTGACAGTGTGATGGAGGAAGATTTAATCCTGGCTTTCAAAAGGAAATTAGATAAGCATCTGAAGAGAAAAAATTGCAGGGCTATGGGGCAAGACGGAGTAGTGGGACTAGCTGAGTTGCTCTTTCAGACAGTTGGCACAGACTCGACGGCTTAAAAGGATGAGTCTATTCCCTTTAGAAATGCATAAACTTGATAGAAGTATAGCAAAATGTTAAAGTATTAGATTGTGTTCCACTTGAGATGTTATTTTAACTGGATTGTTTGGGAAAGACCTAGCAACTGTGTATATGTGACTCAAGGGTAGGGCTAGGTTAGATGTTAGATAGTTCTTTTACCAGTGAATAGTACCTATGGAACATGTGGTGAGTGCAGACTCTGTGTGCTTTCAACAGAGTGCTGGACTAGATCCTGAATGGGAAAAAGATCACGCCTTATAAAAGGTAGATAAAATACCAGGTGCTATATACATAGTCCATGTGGTCTCCTGGATTGGTTTAGGTCATGTAAGGGGATTGGAGAGTAATATACCAGATTTTCTCTTCCCTGATTGACTTTGGCTCTGTTTACTGCCTCTCCAAAGAGATTATATAACCAATAGTGCGCATGTGGGTATATATATACTGGAGAGTTTGGGTGCCTAATCTAGGCACCGTAGTTGTGTGGACACCGAATGGGAAGTCTAAGCTTTCCTGTGATATCCTCTACTATGGATAAGGATTAAAATATATAGATGACCAACAGGTCCCTCGCTCTGGCAGTTTGAACCTACAAAAGGAAAAAACTAAATTCCAAAATTTGCTTGAATCAAGCCTAGATCTTTCTTATCTACTCACAAGGGAATAGAAAGAGCAGTGATTCTCATCTCTTACAACAGTCATCTCATTTCTATGTGTGGTCTGGCAAAAGGAGCAGATGGCTCTACCCTCCAGGACTGGAAATTTCAATGGAATGAAACTGGGGCATAACCGCAGTGGAAAAGGGTCCTGTCCAAAATTCTGGCCCTTGAGAATTACACCCCTATCTTGCCAAAAAGCATTATAGGATTCAGTGCCTGCAAGTCTTGTATACAGTCACAAGTGTTGTAAGTACTTCACTGCCATACTTTGATATTTTATGCACAACTGATGCAGCCTCCAGCCTCCATGGCTGATAACACAGGGCTTCAGCATAATATTGCAGTATTAGCCCTATAGTGACCTGAGAAATGTTCCATCCAGAAAGACAGAGTTTGAAAAAAATGAGTGGCATGATTAGTGTCAAATTTTTCTTCTCAGGGCAGAAAGGTTTGCAGTCCATGTTCTTCAACCCCAGCCTAAAAAAAACTAGTATTGCCAGCATCAGACTCTCACTTGTCCGGGTCTCAATATTGAGCATTTCAAACAGATACAAATAGGGACGTGGGAGCTGCGGAATCATGGCTCTGCTGTGAATTTTCACTTTGATTAGATTCAAACACAGGCCTCATTTAGTTGTGACTCTTAATGACAGTCTGAGGGAAGGAACCATTCATTCCCTTTATCTGGATATGGAACCAAACTTGATTTGCAGAAAAGAGAGCTTTAGATGTTTTAATGTCCTACGATATCCAGAACAAACTCGTGCTCTAAACTGATCTGATGGAGCCGAGTATAGTGTACAGCTGCTTTTATCTTATGGGCTGTTTGTCATCCGTAGTTTCTCATTCATTGTGATAGTTTGTGTTGCTACAGAGATTTGTGCCTGTTGCAGCCCACCCGGAGAATGCCTGATCTTAACCAGGCCACAGGGCACAGTTGCTCAACACAGGCTAGATGTTTTTCACACAGAGGGAAAGAATAATCAGTTCTCTTAGGCTGTCCCTGTGGAAGACTTAGTGGATGGCTGCAGAATGGCATTGACAGAGACTTGGTAGTACGTTTTCTGCCCTTTTTCTAAAAAAAATAGTACAAATTGTGTGAGGAACAATTAAAAACAGAAATCCTTCTTTTACAAAGTCTCTTCTGTTTATTATTTTGTATAGCTTCTACATTAACTATGTACATTCTAAGCAAAATTACCTTGTGCAGTTTAAATCCCATTCCCAATAGTTGTAAGCTTATAACATGATTTGTTCTAATTTACATAGAATTACATAGAACACGGAAACTGGTTGTTCGGGCCAACTAGTCTGTGTTGGTGTTTATTCTTCATACAAATGACAATCCTAATCCCAGTTGCCTTCCCTGTTCCCATATTCCTTCATCCACCTTTCTTTTAACTACCTATCTAACGCATTCTTAAATGATGATAGTCTTCTTCAATCACTCACTCTGGTAATGCATTCCACAGCTTCATAACTCTATGTGTAAGATGTTAATAACTACACAAAAAGTGCTTAGCTCACTCAGAAACGTCTAATGGAAGGGAAGAGGTGCTGTTTGGTTACCCTTCTGAGGTGAGGTCCAAGGTATATTGTCGTGCAGAGTACAGGGAGCTTTATTATGCATACTGGATGTAGGCTGTCTGACACCGGGATGCCGATATGAAAGTTTCCCAGCATTAGTACCACAAAAAAATTGGTTTGTGAAAAAAAATCATTTAATTTATGATCATGGATGGCGCCAAAGTGCACATATGTCAGTACATTCTGGGAGCTACTGAAGGTAAACTCCCATTTAGGATTCTAGACTTAAGAAGGGTATTGTACAGTTTAAAGCTCTTAACCTTACTTCACTTTTGCACTGCCTCCGCAAGGGTGATACAGTCCCTTTGTCAGCTTGTCTAGTTAGTAGCACTCTTGCATCTGAGTCAGAGGTTGTGGGCACATGTCTCATTACAGGAGGTGAACATACACTTTAGTGCAATACTGAGGAAATGCTGCATTGCTGGAGCAGCCATTCCTCAGAACAGAAGTTAAACCACAGTCCTGTCTTCCTGTTTAGCTGGAAATTAGATCCCATGGCAATCTCTGACAAAGACCCGGGATATTTCCTTTGTCTCCTGGTTAATATTTTTCCCTCAATCACCATGGCCAAACAAATACAGATCAACTGGTCATTCATTTTGTTACTGTTTGTGGGACATTGATATCTGCAAAATGGCTGCCATGTTTCTCTACGTAATAGTGCATTCCAAAGTAATTAATTGGAAGGGAAATGCCTTGGTTTATCCTGGGAGGTTTGGTGGTCTGGAATTTCTCCCCTATTTCACCCCAAAGCATTGGAAGCCATGGAAAAATAGGTGGTGAGTCCTATGCCAGCTAATCTAGATCTTCCATTTTCACCCCCTCTGGTATGAGCTCTGATCACCTTAATCCTGCTCAATTTCTTTGCATTCTGTTGTTGCTTTTGGGGATCAGCAGGAGAAAGGTAGCAGTAATCCTTTGGACACTGGTGGAAGGCCCCTTAATGCTCCTTCACCACTTTTAATTTATTCGACTTATTCAAGACCAGAAGGCCCAAAATCATTCATTAAGAAAGAAAAGATTAGTAATTTCCAGGAATAAGTATTCAAAAGCACTTCAAAAGTTTAGTAGAGTTTTAATACAATGAATCATAGAATGTTTACAGCACAGAAGGAGGCCATTTGGCACAACGAGTCTGTGCCAACTCTCTGAAAGAGCAACTCAGCTAGTCCCACTACTCCGCCTTTCCCCATAGCCCTGCAGTTTTTTCTCTTCAGATGCTTATCCAATTTCCTTTTGAAAGCCAGGATTGAATCTGCCTCCATCACACTGTCGGGCAGTACATTGCAGATCCTAACCACTAACTGTGTAAAAAGCTTTTCCTCATGTTGCTTTTGTCTTTTTTTTGCCAATCACCTTAAATCAATGTCCTCTGGTTCTCAACCCAGGGATGAAGGACTTCATAGGATAGATTGGAGAAGTTGGTGGTGTTCTCCTTAGGGAAGAAAAGGTTGAGAAGAGAATTGATAATGGTGTTCAAAATCATGAGGGGTTTAGCCAGAGCATATAGGAATTTTTTCTCAACAACAGCATTTCCTCCAATCTGTCCACATAGCTGAAGTCCCTCATCCCTGGAACCATTCTTGTAAATCTTCTCTGCACCCTCTCTAAAGCCTTCACATCGTTCCTAAAGTGCAGTGCTCAGAATTGGAAACAATGGCTGGAATTTTACACCCCCCCAAACGAGCGGGATGGTGGTGGGGGGCCTAAAATTGAGTGAGAGGCGATGGGGGTGTGGGTGGTCCCTTGCCGACCTCTTCCCACCCCTGCTGCAAATTTATGTGGGGCAGTGGCAGTGGGAAACGGCCCGCCCACCCCAGACCAATGAAGGATCTTAAGTGGGCAATTAACTAGCACTTAAGGGCCTCCGCCTTCCGCTGCATGTATTTCACCCTTGGTGGCCAGATGGCAAAAGCCTCAAAAACCTCACCGGGTGAAATCAGGCAGCCTTCTTGTGGGCTGGGAGGGCCCTCCTGATTGGGCACTCTCTGCCCACGGAGGGCCGCCCCCGAAGCCCCTATTGCCCCCAACACACAACACACCTCCCCACACCCCTAACCGACCCCCTTTGCCTCACCGGGGCCAAACCCATTGTCCTGGCGAGGCTCTAAAAACTTACCTTAGGTCCTGGGACATTTTTCATCTTGCTTGTGATGGCTGTGTGTAGTCCCAGCAGTGGCCACTGCCCCCGGTGGCGCTGTAGGAACTAAGAGCTGCTGGCCCACTGATTGGTTGGCAGCTTCATTAGGTGGGACTTCCTGCCTCAAAGAGGTGGAAGTCCCACCCAAGACCAATTAAAGACCTGGGGAGCGAAAAATCCCAGTTTGGCTCCCCAGTCCAGTGGAGGCGGGCCCGCCATCGACTTTTCGTCCAGTGGACGGGGCCTCCCACCCAATGAAAAATCTGGTCAGTATTCCAGTTGAGGCTGAACCAGTGCTTTATAAAGATTCATCATATCTTCCTGGCTTTTGTACTGTATGTCTCTATTTATAAAGCCCAGGTACCTTTTTAACCATTTTCTCAACCTGCGCTGCCACCTTCAACAACTTGTCATGGAGATCAGTGATCATAAAGTCAATTTTAACACTGCCAGCACAGCCTGAAATACCACCTCCACCCACCAGCCAGGTAGGAATACCCACCAGGTTTGGGTGGGAGTCGAAGTCAGATCATTTAAATGAGTCCAAGGAGTTAAAATTTCCAAGTTCTCACGCTGCGAGGGGCCACTTAGTTTGTTGCTTGCCTCTGGCATGACATAATTACACCCCAATTTGAAATCAGGCCTTATGTTTTATAAAACTGGCTAGATATTTAAACAATTAAGTCGAAAGTGGCTACATGCAGCATTGTGCTGGAAAAAGCAGTAAGTGGACAAAGGTTAAGCCACGTTAATACTTTCTGTCTTCTCTTCCTGTCACTTATCTTCAGTAATGGAGCAATAATCTAAAAGAAGCCTGCTATAATATTCATGTAAATCTTCCAATTTGCTTTGCTTCAAGTTGGAAATGACATAGTGAACTTCTGGTTTTACCGAATATGTAACACGCAGAAATAATTAGATTAATATCACCTTGTTAATAGCTCTTCTGGTATACAATCTGCTCTAACTCTGTGTCGCTGCACTGCCTCCCAGGGTTTACACCTTTTAACTTTGTAAAAGGTTCTTACAAAAATATGGATGATGGATTGGTACAGTTTATCATTTTACCCACTCACTTCAACATCATGCAAATATGATGCATGTTTTTGAAAGCTGCAGATCGCAGCTTGGCTTTATCAGGCCAGTCTAACATCAACATCTGAGTCAAATATGGTGGGGTGAGGGGAATGTGTGACTTTCATTCATTCTTTCGCAATTGGTTACAGAATGATATTGGTAAAGATGTGGGAGCATGGAAATACCACCAGGAAATAATAAATGACTTAGCAAATCCCAAAAGGACAAAATGCTTAAATTGAAGCTGTCCTCACAGAAAAATACTCAGCTTGACAAACCCATTTTTTGGAGCGGGAGATGAAACCAAAGACCTGATACATTTTCATAAATGAAAAAAAGGTTTCAAACACATTGTTATTAGGATGAATTCATAGGATAAAAAAGGAAGTGTAGCGAAAGAGAAAGAAACTCAAAGAACAGCAAACTATTTCTAAAAAATTACAGCAGACTTTTTTACACCAGATGCGATTGTTGACCGTCTTGCTGTACACTTTAATGTGTGCTTTCTCTTGCTCCAGGTTTTAGTACTGGTGCTTCATTTACCAAGTGTAATCTGATGACATATTTCAGTTATGTTGGAATCTGCTTGGCTGCTTGGGATGTCTGTATTGTAGTTTAGAATTTCGAGGTGCTGAAAATGATATTTATTGAAGTAGTTGCTCCAGCTGTAAAAGCTGATGACCTTGCCTGGACTGATGGCAGAGGTTCAAGATCAAATTTAAAAATCAGGTCAATGTGGGAAATAAAATATTAGTTTGATCTGCACTTATTTATGAAAGGAATGCACTGCTTAGAAACTGGAGATATGGTGATGCATTAACACAGCTGTAAAAGGGACATTTACGACAGCACATGCAATGCAGATTCCTTAATAACTATCCTGAGAACGAGGGCACCAGACAGCAGCTACTAGTGGAGATGGTAGCCTTATCTTGATGTGGAGATAAAACATAGTCTGTTCCCAGAAAATTGTCCACTTCAGCTTTAGTGAGAAGCCAGCTACCCATACTTTGCTCATTTTGCTTTCTCAGAGCCTGCTGATAAAAGCTGGAGTGGCTAAAGGCTGCAATAAAAAATAAAAGAAAATGCCAGCACTGATGTCTTATCAGACACCATCTGGGTAAATCTACCAGTTCAGCCACTACACATTAATTTTATTCTCTTGCACTCTGGCTAACCTCAGAAAATGTCCTATAAATAGTAGAGAGAGTCAAATAGAGGAATTCTGCAAACAGCTTTCATCTCAGCATTTTCTTCATTGCAGAGTGACAAGTGAAGAAGCACAATCAAAATCTGGATCCACATTTAATGAGAAAGGACATGGCAAAAGAAGCTTTCCCAGAAACTTTATTGTACATTTTATTGTATGTATGTGTGCATGTCACAGTCTAATCATTTTCAAGAAACTATCAAAGAAGAATAAAGCACCCACATTTGTAAACAGTGTAAGTGAAGCATCAAACATAAAAACAAAAATTCTGGAAACAATCACAAAGTCAGGCACAGCATATGTGGAGAGAAACGCCAAGTTAACTTTTCAAGCATATCCCCTTAACAGAACTGAATGAAGACTCATAAGATAAGGAGCCATGTGAATTCTGGGTATTATGCAAAATCATTTTTCCAACATGTTAAATAATGATGTATGGCATTAAACTCAGAGCATGCATTGTAATCATTGAGGTCTAATAGCAGCAGTGTGTTCACTAATTTTGACAAGGCTGGCTCAGACATTTCGGGTCTTCATGCAGGAGCTAATTTGTGAATTCTTCACCAGAACAGTGGTTAAGCAATGAAGAAGTGGACTGTTATTTCAAAAGAGCTTGCAATACACACCTTCCTGGAAGATTCATAAACTTATATGGTGTAATCTTGTTTGTTTTCAGGCATATTGCCCCCTCCCCTTTGGCAAATTCTCAATATGCATGGGGATAACATTTTTCTGTTCCCATTCTCACTGAGGCTGCTTGTGTCATTGATCTGTGCACTTCCTAGTGCATGAAGTAAATGTGTCAAGTTTCAAAGTTCCTCTCGACAACTTTGCTAGAAGCTCTGGACAACTGGAATCTGTGATTGTTCCTTTCATAGCTGGGCTTTGTCAGAGCTACAGCAATTACATTTAAAAGGTGAACGTTTATAACATTATTTAATATATATGTAAACTACTGATTCTTGATAGGCAGATGAAAGAGGCAGTCTATGCCCTTTGAGACCTAGCAGAATTTCAGGAGTCTGAAGAATTTCCAACACCTTACCATTTAGTATTCTTAACACCACAAATACAGTATAGATACTGATATTTTAACTGATTTAAAATGTGGTAAAAGTAGAGCGCAACTCCCACAAGTACAGCTCAATAATTGGTTGCGACCTGATTTAGATTTCTAGTTGTAGGACTCACTAGCACTGAGAAAATGATATTTTAACTGCAGGCATGTGGCCTTACTGCCATGCATCATTTAACAGTTGTACAGCCCTGCTTCAGTTCCAATTTGGCATGCCTGGAATTCATTCCCTGATCAAACCAGAGCAGATATTTTAGTCCTACTTCAACTGAAATTTGCTATTATTGAAGTATACAATACTTCTACCTCCTATGGATTTCTAAAAATGGAGAGTTATCCCACAGAGCAAATTAATTGGCAATGTGCAACATGCTGCTCTCTGATAATGATTTCTGTTTACTGCTACAGTTATTGATCTGCAGGAATGTTAATTCAAAATATACTGTTTTTTTTAAAACAATCATTGACTCCTTAAAATTCATAGTAGGTGTAATTTCCCTGTGGGTGCAGGCAGAAAACTGGCAGTTGGAGATCAGCCGCCTGTTATATGTCCTGCCCATTTGCTTTTCCACTGACTTCAATTACCCCACTAATTCTGTGCAACAGCTGACTTTTATTTGGGCAGCCAACCAGTGGAGTGTGCCAGGTGGCCAGCCACCAAGTGGGTGAGCAGACGTGAGGCATTTTGAGCTTGAGCCTTGTTTAGGCCTCACTGGTGACCTACACACCCTGAATGGCATCCCACTGCAGCTCCGGGCTGGTGCAGTATCAGCTAACTGGAACTGAAGGTCAGTGTCATGCTAGGCCCCCACCTGCCAAGAATGAGGCACATTAATTTTTTCATGAACATTGATTTTAAACTGTTACTGGAGTGAAGAAAGGACTTGTTAAACAGATTAGCCGTGGCTGGAAAAGACATTTGTGTATTAACAGACAATGTTTGGAAGGACAAAGCAGCCTTTCCCTGACACATTCAACCCACAATGGACTTTTGATCACCAGACATTGAAGGTGGGGGAGCTCACATTCCAGGTTGACTGCTAAGATGGCTGAATACACAAACGGACATGGTCAAACCAGCTAGTCACATGACTAACCTGCTGGGCAACCTGAGTTTTTTGAATTTGTACAAACAGTTTGGACAGAAAGCTGTTTGCTCCTGGACTGAGAAGAGCTCTCCTGTCTGCTCCCATCTCTTTCACACAAGCCTCTGAATCCACACATGAACCCCAAGAGAGAAACGTCTCCTACAGCAAACAAGGTTTAAGAAGAATACTGGGCCCCAATGAAAAGCAAGATCTATCTACAATCAAGGACTCTACAGTAAGCTGAAAGAATCGTAACAACAACTCTTCAGATATTGCCTCAAACGTTTCCACTTTATTTTTCTTCTGCTCTTTTCTGTCTCTATTTGCATGTGTGTATCATGTATGCATGCTAGCATGGGTGCATCGTGTATCCCTAGGCTTTAACCGAATTAGAGTTTAACTTTAAGTTCCATAAATTTCAACTGTTCTTCTTTAAACCTAAGAAAGCCTGTTTGTGCTGGTTTCTTTGCCTTATAATTGGAAAGTGGTGAACAAGGATTCACCAAGGGGGAGCTAAAAACACAGTGTGTTTAAAATTAAACCCTATTACAGTAAGACCAGGTGAAGGCTGAGAGGGACCCCTGGACACCTTTCTCACCTGGTCGTAACAGTCAGCCAGCAGGTAAATCCTAGGATGGGCAAGGGAGAGGGGTACTTTAACTCTCAGGCCTCATTTATCCTTGAAGGATGGTCTGCCTCCCCAATCACCTACAGAATCAATTTCCAGGGTGTTTCCCTGACTGACCTTAAAGCGGAGATGCATTTCTTATGGTGAGTTTGCATTCCCCGCTTTTATCTTTGTTGGAAGAACGCTGGAAAAAGTTGTGGCCGCACAGATACATTAAAGGACTGCATCCTGTTTTTCTGATGCCTCTCTTGTGAGCTTAGTAGAGGAAGTTCGGCAAAGAGAGAGGTACTGTTCACTAGCACCTGCAGGAGTATTCCCAAAGCCTCTATCCAGCGTGTTCTGATGAAAGGTCACAGACCTGAAACATTAACTCTGTTTCTCTCTCCACAGATGCTGCCAGACCTGCTGAGTATTTCCAACACTTTCTATTTTTATTTCACTATCCAGCAGGCTTGGCCAATGCTAGTTGCGTCACCCCGTGATCTGGCTTCAGCTTAAGATGA
Organism: Heterodontus francisci; assembly: GCF_036365525.1. Classification (NCBI taxonomy): domain Eukaryota; kingdom Metazoa; phylum Chordata; class Chondrichthyes; order Heterodontiformes; family Heterodontidae; genus Heterodontus; species Heterodontus francisci. The sequence continues at coordinate 78,096,140 of NC_090382.1, read as the reverse complement.
GGCCCAATGACTTCACACTGTTGCAATGCCATGATGTTAGTCCAGTTGACTGCTGAGGTCAGTGAGCAAGATGATGAAGAGGGCATTGGTGACCCTGGACTTGTAGCTGATATCCTCTGTATACAGAATGAAAGGATCCAGTGGCATAACAATTCAGGGTTATGTTGACTTTGAGAGCCACTTGCAAGATATGCTCCCATGAAGGTCTATTGAAGGTGGTTGCTGAGGTCTGTGATGGTGATCTTGGAGACAGGTAGCCTCCTCCTGTACTATTCCTCAAGTAGGTTCAAGAAGGTAACTTTTGGCCTGCAGACCCTATGTGCTGTCTATGGTCTCCTATGGAAGGCTTTCCTTTCACCTGTTGCCTGAGAGGCCAAGATATTGGCGGTGGTGGCTGCTGAGGATTTTGTTGTTGCTGCTTCTGCTTCTCCTTCTCCAAGTCTTGCTTCATTCAGAGCAAAAAAATGGCTCCCATAGTTAGTAGAGAAGGGTTGTAAGGCAACAAGAGTGTAGAAGCAATAAACCAGACAGCAAAAAAATCCTCAGAATCAGTGAGATGCAGCTAAGTGCTCTCTTCTATTGTGCTTCAGGACATCAATCCTGCTAGGATATATTGGCAGGTTAGACACTGGGACAGCACCTGTGATTGGGAGTTAACATGCAATTGGGGTGAGGTGGTGCATTGTCCTTTTAATTAGTGGTAGAGGCCTGACGTGCAGCCAGAAATGTGTGAGTTAAAATGTTGAAGGACAGGAATAATTTGAAGAGGCCCTAGATACAATTTAAATCCCCCATCCACCCCATTTTCACTGAGCAGGCATGATTAAAATCAGCCTTATAAATCAGCTTTGCCCAAGGCATATGTGGCTCAGCACTGGGGATTCCCTGTGACCACAGGATTAACAGGTGCATTAAGCTGTCTCCACTTTGTTTATTTGTGATAAATGTCACTTTTAAAGTTTTAATATTTGGGATATTCTTAAAATTGTGTTGCTTGTCTATTCACAAAACCATGGCCTCTCTTTAAATGGTGATAGATGTATTCATTAGTCATTTATTTATTTGATATGCTTCATGTTTCAGTTTAGTGATCCATTTGTTAAAATGATTTTGTTTACATAGCCCAGTCTAAGGGCTGTAGTTCATTGAACAGCACAACACTAACACTTCACATTCATGTTTCAAAGTGACACCAGGCAAGAATACCTTGTATTAACATAAGAAGATAAGACATAGGAGCAGGAGTAGGCCTTTGGCCCCTTGAGCCTGCTGCACGATTTAATAAGATCATGGCTGATCTGATCATGGCTTCAACTCCACTTTCCTGCCTGCCCCCATAACCCTTGACTCCCTTTGTAGATCAAAAATCAGTCTAACTCAGCCTTGAATTCAATGACTCAGCCTCCACTGCTCTCTGGGGTAAAGAATTACAAAGATTAATGACACTCTGAGAGAAGAAATTCCTCCTCATCTCCATTTTAAATGGGAGACGCTTTATTCTGAAATTGTCCCCGGTTCTAGATTCCTCTACAAGGGAAAACATCCTCTCATCATCAACCCTGTCAAGCCCCCTCAAAATCTGATATGTTTCAATAAGATCACCTCTCATTCCTCAAAACCGCAACCTGCTCAGTCTTTCCTCACACAACAACACCTTCATCCCAGGAATCAACCAAGTGAACCTTCTCTGAACTGTCTCCAATGCAAGTATATCCCTCCTTAAGTAAGGAGCCCCAAACTGTACACACTACTCTAGGTGTGGTCCCACCAAAGTCTTGTACAATTGTAGCAAGACTTCCCTCATTTTATACTCCAATCCCCTTGCAATAAAGGCCAACATTCCATTTGCCTTCCTAATTACTTGTATCTGCATGCTAAAGTTTTATGATTCATGTACAAGGACAACTAGATTCCTCTGTACGGCAATATTCTGCAGTCTCTCTCCATTTAAATAATATTCTGTTTTTCTATTCTTCCTGCCAAAGTGGATAATCTTACATTTTTCCACATTATACTCCATCTGCCAATTTTTTGCCCACTCACTTAACCTATCTATATCCCTTTGCATACTCTTTGTGTCCTCCTCACAACTTGCTTTCCCACCTATCTTTGTATCGTCAGCCAATTTGTCTACAACACACTCTGTCCCTTTATCCAAGTCATTAATATAGATTGTTAATAGTTGATACCTTAGAACTGGTCCCTGTGGCACTCCACTAGTTACAGTTTGTCAACCTGAAAATTATCCATTTATCCCAACTCTCTGTTCCAGTTAGTTAACCAATCATGTACCCACGCTAATATGTTACCCGCAACACCAATAATAGTGCAGTAACCTTTTATGTGGCACCTTATCGAATACATTTTGGAAATCCAAATACACTACATCTGCTGGTTCCTCTTTATCCAACCTTCTTGTCCCTTCCTCAAAGAACTCTAACAAATTTGTCAAACATAATTTCCCTTTTATAAAACCATGTTGACTCTGCTTGATGGTATGATTTTCTAACTGTACTGCCACTACTTCTTTAATAATGGATTCCAGCATTTTCCCAATGCCAGATGATAGGCTAATTGGCCTATAGTTTCCTGTTTTGTGTCTCCTTCCTCTCTTGAATAGGGGTGAGACACTTGTGGCTTTGCAATCCGCTGGGACCTTTCCAGAATCACGAGAATTTTGGAAGATTACAACCAATGCATCCATTGGGCTGAATTTTGAAAGCTAGCTGCCGATCTCGGTGGTGAGCATCAAAAAAGGCACGGTGTATGTGTGGCTTGTGCACCGCTGAGTTGCCGTGATATTTCATGTCGTGGCTCATTTACATGGAGGGGTCAGAATGATTGCCCCCAATGACATAGACAGGGCGGCTGCTCCATCCCCAGTAATAGCGTCCGGCACCACTGTGCAGGCGCCAGTGCCATTTTTCAAGGGCTTCAGGCCCTTCGGTCTTATTAAAAGTTTTAAAGTGACAGAATGCTTATAAGTGAAGATATACACTTATTCACATTTTCAATTCCCTGGCCCACACCCACAATGAGTAATAAATATGTAAATGGCCCTCTCCCCCTGAAAAAAAACTTTTTTCAGGTTCCGAATTTTCCCCCCGAACTGAATTACCTTTGACCCTCAACCCCTTCCCACCATCACCGCAACCAATAAGAACAGTTTTCCCCGCTCCCCCCCACTCTGAAAACTTCACTCCTCTCCCCCCCCAGCAGTGTTATGCCTCGGATCTCTGACACGGGAGTTCTGGCCACCAGCTGAAATATTGGCGTGGGATGGCCGTCGGGACAAGGTAAATCCTTTTGCATGTATTTGAATTTATTTAAATACTTAAATAAAAGCTCCAGCATTGAGCAGCGGTGGGGGGCCTCCCCAAAGCCTCGCCGCTGCTGGTAAAATGCGGCGCGGCCTTCCCGGCGTTGAGGCTCATGGCGGGCCTCTCCTGGAAGTATTTTCTGGGCCCCCCTGGCACGACCCCCGACATCGGGGGGCTTATAATATTCAGCCCATTATCTCTGCAGCCTAGGATGCAGGCCATCAGGTCCAGGGGACTGTCAGCCGTTAATCCCATTAGTTTTCCTAGTACTTTTTCTCTAGTGATCATGATTGTTTTAAGTTCCTTCCTCCCTCCCTTTTGCTATTTGAATTTCCACTATTCTTGGGATGTTTTTAATGTCTTCTATGGTGAAGACCGATCCAAAATACTTGTTCAAATCTCTGCCGTTTCCTTGTTTCCCATTATTAATTCCCCAGTCTCATTCTCTAAGGGACCAACATTTACTTTAGCTCAACTTTTCCATTTTATATATTTGAAGCTTTCACTATCTTTTTATATTTCTTGCTAGTTTACTCTCATATTCTAATTTCTCCCTCTTCATTCTACTTTTAGTTATCCTTTGCTGGTTTCTAAAAATTTCCCAAACTTCCCGCCTACCTCTAACCTTTGCAGCATTGTATGCCTTTTCTTTCAATTTGATGCCATCCTTAATGTCTAGTTAGCCACTGTTCATTGATCCTTCTGGTAGAGTCTTTCCTTCTCAATGAAATATATCTTTGTTGAGGGTTTTGAAATGTCTCCTTAAATGTCTGACCCTTCTTATGTACCATCTTACCTTTTAACCCTGTTTTCTCTGTCTACTTTAGCCAACTCTGTCTTCATACCTTTTTAATTGCCTTTATTTAAGAATAAGACACTAGTTTCAGACCCACGTTTCTCACCCTCAAACTAAATGTGAAATTCTATCATGTTATGATTACTTTTCCCTAAAGAATTCTTTACTGGGAGATCATTAATTAATCCTATCTCATTACACGTTACCAGATCTAAAATAGCCTGTTCCCTGGTTGGTTTCACAATGTATTCTTCTAAGAAACTGTCCTGAATGCATTCTATGAACTTGTTCTCAAGTCTACCTTTGCCAATTTGCTTTATCCAATATAAATAAAGATTAAGATCATTCACAATTATTGCAGTACCTTTCTTACAAGCCCTCATTATTTCTCTGTTTATACTTGTCCTATGGTGTAGCTATTCTTAGAGGGCCTCTTAACTACTCCCATCAGTGACTTCGTTCCCTTGCTATTTCTTATTTCCATCCAAACTGATTCAACATCTTGTCAAGATATTTTCTCACTACTGTATTGATATCATCCTTTACTTACAGATCTACCCCACATCCATTTCCTTTCTTCCTATCCTTTCGAAATGTCAAGTACTCTTGAATGTTCAATTCCCAGCCTTGGTCATCTTGCAACCATGGGCTGGATTTTGGGATTTTGTGTTGAAGGCGGGGCTTGCGGCACCAGGCTGAAAAGATGGGGAAGCCCACCTCAACCTTTTCATGTTGGCCTGGAGCAATCGTCCGTTGTTTTTTTGCCTAAGTTCCATGCTGGGCTCCCGGCAGTCTGGAATGCCCCGGCGAGCGGGGCTGGGGGTGATGGTGGTCGTAAGGCCAGGGGCAGGGGATCTTTGGAGGTGCATTTATCCTGGCCAGGGGCCTCCGTTGGCCAAAGATTGCTCACGGAGGAGGGACTCGCCCCCCCACCGCCGCCCAAGCTCACAGGGAGGGCACCTCATTTTACAAGGTGCCCTCCCTGCATGGTGGAGGTACTCCTGCCACTGGTTAGATCCAAGTGGTGGTGGGAAGAGGCCCTTAAGTAGCTGTTAATAGGCCACTTGATGTCTTCAATTGGCCTCTGGCCAGGAAGGCTGGGCCTATCCTGTGCCAGCAAGATCGCTTGGCGACAAGGCGGTGATGGGCCCTCCACCCCCCGCCACCCGTTGCGATTTTATGGGCCCCACGCCTCCAACCTCACCTCAGGGGGTCCCATAAATTGCAGCCCCATGTCTCTGTAATGGCTATCAAATCATACCCATTTATTTCTATTTGTGCCTTCAATTCATCAATCTTATTATCAATGCCGTGTGCATTCAGAAAAAGAGACATTAATTCTGTCTTTTTACCATTTTTCCCTGCTCTGACTTTATTTGTAGGTGCACTTTTATGTTCTCCTTACTCTTTGCTTAGAGATTGAACATTAGTTAATGACATGACAGCCAGCTTGAATACTGTCAAGTTCAGACTCCGTTTATACTGAGTTAATCGCACTGTTGGAAAATGGCTCTTCCTGCCCATTACTAATACAATATGTTGCATGAGCCTGTTCCTTACAGCTGGGATAAAATAAACTTTATTAAGATTGAGGACATAACTCTGATGGCTGATATTGGATTCATTTATCTGGCATTCAGTAACTCTTGTATGGGAGATTATCTAACTAGTTAGCCGTGTAGAGTGAGACTAACAAATCCCACACATCACTTCTCCACTTATTGGATCAATACTATAAAACTGAATATCCAATGATGGATTTGTTTCACATCTCTGCTTTGAAACATTCTAAGACATGGATGCTTTTTTCCCTCACATTATGTTAAAGGACCAAACGTCATAAGTTTCTTGTCTTTTATTCCAAGCCCCAAGGCATATGGGTGGATAGTGTATTTACTTACTTGGCTGCACCAGTGGGAATCCTGGCAGGGTAGTGTGTTAGACTAAATGCAACCAAAGGTGGAAGATGTTTTGTGTCTCTGCCTAGACAGCACATATTTCATTGAGTAATTATATTTTCTCTTGATATCCTGACCTTATTACACAATCTGGGTCATTTCATTTTCCTGAAGCACAAGAAATTTTAGCCACAACCAATGGGTTGCCTTTCTCTTCTTGATAGATTAACCACCAAACTGCGTTCTTAGTAGCTCCTCACTCCAAAAAAATGAATAATTGTCTTTCAAACCCTTTCATACTGTCGACAAACGGGGTGAATAACCCCTGTAATTTGAATCTCTCATTGTCTTGTGATTATTTTATTAATCGCAGGGGCGGCACAGTGGCGCAATGGTTAGCACCACAGCCTCACAGCTCCAGGGACCCGGGTTCAATTCTGGGTACTGCCTGTGCGGAGTTTGCAAGTTCTCCCTGTGACCGCGTGGGTTTTCGCCGGATGTTCTGGTTTCCTCCCACAGCCAAAGACTTACAGGTGATAGGTAAATTGGCTGTTGTAAATTGCCCCTAGTGTAGGTAGGTGGTAGTGGATATGGGATTACTGTAGGGTTAGTATAAATGGGTGTTTGTTGGTCGGCACAGACTCGGTGGGCCGAAAGGGCCTGTTTCTGTGCTGTATCTCTAAATATAAAATAATTAGTAACTTAAACTAGATAAACCAATTAATAAAACTAATCATCTCAATTTAAAATTAATTAACTAATCAAATAAATAAAGTTAGACAAACATAGCTGGTCAGGAGGTGTGCCGTAACTGCAGCATGTTTGTGGAAAACATTGAGATCCCCAACAACCATATCTGCGGTAAGTGTCTGCAACTCGAGGAGCTTCAGCTCAGAGTTGTTGAGCTGGAGTCCAAGCTGCAGACATTGAAGTGTTTCAAGGAGGGGTAGAGCTACCTGGACACTGTTCCAGAAGGCAATCACACCCCTCAGGTTAAGTAGAACTTTAAAGTTGATCAATGGTCAGGCACAGGAGGGTGCTACTGCATGTCAGGCAGGTATGGGGATTGAAGAGGTAATGATGGAGGAGCCTTGGCCCTTCACTTTAACCAACAGGATACAAAGTACTCACTACCTGTGTGGATGAGAACAGTGATTGCAGGGTGGATGAGCAAACGGATCATGGTACAGAAGGCCATTTAAGTGGGGGGAGTGAAAAGGAATGTGGTAGTGATAGGCTATTGGGAGAAGCAAAGCAGCAGACCAGACATACAGAGAGAAAAACTCCATAATTGATGGCATAGTCAGCACAGAGTGTGAATTAAGTTACAGAGGTAATTTATAAATAGGTATTTAGTTTATGGGGAGGCAGAGGCATAGTGATAATGTCACTGGACTAGTAATCCAGAACCCAGGCTAATGCTCTGGGGACATGGGTTCAAATCCCACCCTGGCAGATGGTGAAATTTGAATTCAATTAATAAATCTGGAATTAAAAAAAGCTAGTCTAATGGTGACCCCAAAACCATTGTCGATTTTTGTTAACAACCCATCTGGTTGACTAATCTCCTTTAGGGAAGGAAATAATCTGCTCTCCTTACCTGGTCTGGCCTACATGTGTCCCCAGACCCACAGCAATGTGGTTGACTCTTAAATGCCCTCTGTAATGTGAAAAGTTCAAGGGCAGTTAGGGATGGGCAACAAATGCTGACCTACTCAGTGACACCTAGATTCCATAAATTAATTAAAAAAAAATATTGGTTCGTTTTTTTGTTGGTTAACACTTTTTTTATAATGGTTCGCATTATATGTTTTGTGTTAACTGAACAGTAGCTTTAAAGCTAAAAAGAAACTATCAATAAATTTTATCCATAAATAGATACAGACTAAGATAGGCTAGAGCAGGTTGTGTGTCTGGACTGCAGTATGTGGGAGTCTGTGGGCGGCCAAACATATCTGCAGTAGATGGCTCCACCTTGAATCTCTTCTGCTCTGAGTCATTAAGCTGGAGTGTAAGTTAGAGATACTCCATCACCTAAAAGAGGGGGACCAGTTTCTGGGCAGTTTGTCCGAGACCTGGGTCACACCTTGTCGAGTGGAGTAGGATCAGAATGGGGTTGATGTGGCCAATAGCATATAGAGTAAGGGGAACCTTGGTGAGAAAGAAAATGGGGATCTGCAGAAACTGAATCTATTCAACAGGTACAATGTACTAACAATCTGTGAGGCTAAGGATGAAGACTGTGGGAAGGACAGCCACAATGCTGATCATAACTCCTTGGAGCAGGAGGCTGTCCAAAAGGAGGAGGAGGAGGGGAAGCGTAATATGGTGGTTGTAGAGGATTCAATATTTAGGGGTTGGAAAACATCCTTTGTAAGCAGGATTGAGAGTCCCACATGGTGTGTTGCCAACCTGTGCCAAGGTGAGGGGCATCTCAAACTGCCTTGAAAGAATATTGTAGAGGGAGGAGAAGATCCAGTCATCGTGGTCCATGTTGTGACTAACAACACAGGAAAGGATAGGAAAGAGGTCCTGCATAGAGTACCAGGACCTCGGAGCTAATTTTAAAAAAAACAGGCCTCAAGTGTTATAATCTCTGCATTATTACCTGAGCTATGTTCAAATTGGCATAGGGATAAACAGATTAGGGAGGTAAATACAAGGCTGAAGGAGTGGTGTGGGAAGGAGCAAAATACATCAGTACTGGGCTAGGAAGGAACTGTTCCATTGGGAATGGCTCCTCCTGAACTGGGATGAGACCAGGTAAAGCCTGGCTCAAGTATAAAATTGAAACCAGACCCAGGCCCGACCCGACGACATCCAACCCGAACCTGACGCGGGCCCCAAGTCCTTTAATTTTTTCAAATGCCCGACTCGACCCGGGCCCGACACATGTGGTTGGGTTTGGTTGGGTAGCCAGGCTTTAGGCCAATGTCCTGAATAAACAGGCCAAAGGAGATGGAATAAATGAATGGTTTATTTTCAATAGAGATTCCTTCTGACTTTCATTCAGTTTAACGATTATGGATTTGCGCCTCTGACAATGGTACCTATCACTGCCTAATGCTGTCCTCTCACACCATGCTGCTGGGAGATGGAAGTGTGGTGACTGTAGGTAAAGAGATCTCAAATTTGGATACTGTAAACTGTAACATTACAAAACGAAACCTTAAAAAAGTAAAATAAGAAAATTCTGGAAACACTCAGCGGCTCAGGCAGTGGAGAGAAATAGAGTTAAAATTTCAGGCTGATGACCTTTCATCGGGACCTGCAAAAATATAGTGGCAGATTCATAACAAAGGCCTTCAGAAATCAGTACAGTTGTGACTTCAGATATTCCTGTTTCGTAAACGTTTGTTCTGTATAATTACCATTTTCAAAATTATTAAGTTAACTTTAGGAACTCCGCTCTATATTCTGATTATACTGGTTTTCCCTAAGGTTTTGTGATTGGTTTTAGAATGGGTGCTCATATTGTTCTACTTACTGGATGATTGATTTTTAGAGAAGTTATTGTCATGACTTGGCATTATTCTCAAGTCTAACAAAGTCGGAACTGGATTTATAGTAATTTGATAATGTTAGATCTGATATAAATAACCCCCCAGTTGTTCGCTTTTATTTGACACAAGGCGCTTGGATGTAACACACACTAGAACATAATGCTCACAAAATGCTGTTTCTTTCAGTTCCAGAGAAACTGAAAATGACTTTGCTGCCTCCGACTACAAAATGCCGCAAAATCCATCGTTACAAGTACCCGATTACGCGTGGCAAGAAGAAAGCGACTAATAATGGTAAGACTGATGCTAAACTGCATTGACTGTGTCTGAGAGACAGACTGGGACTTTCTCCCCATTCAATATATCTGGGAGGTAAATAGGGTTGGTATTCATTTAATTTCTTACAGACCAATGAATTACAAAAACTGTCCACACTGAGAGCCTGGCTTTGAATATCCCGAGTGTCCACGTCCAGCTCGACCCGACCCCGAATGCTGGACCTGGAAGAGAGACACGTCGTCGGGTCTGGTCGGGTGGCCATGCTTTAAGACCAGGGTCCTAGTCGAAAGGATAAATGGAGCAGTAACAAGAATTTTAGACTAGTAAATGGGTGAGGAGGGCCCAGGTGGAAAAGATAGTATCAATAAATTTTAAAACAAATTACAAGGAAGAAAGTAGATTAATAGTCAGAAATGATGCATTAGGCATGACAGGTAAAGGGAAACTGAAACATTTAAAGTAAGTAAATTAGGAGAGGGAAATAAGAAATGTGTGAGAACAACAACATTGGAGCAGCAGGTCAGGTTAGTGTGTGTGCCCGAAATATATGGGCAGAATTTTTAGGTCCTGCTGGTGGCAGGAATGGAGGCAGGTTGGGGATGAAAATATCGGCGCCAGCCGGCCTGCCAGTTTCCTGTTACTGTTCCCAGCACCGGCAAGTTTCACCAGGGTGGGAGGGGGAGGGTGGCCCTCAGAACGCACCTGATCTGATAATAGTTATAATTAAGATAGTTAAAGAGCTCATTGAGAGGGCCATGTTCAGATTTTGGTGGGGGCACATGGGCTGCACGCTGGGTCTGGGACAGACCAGGTGCATGGAGGCAGATAGAGACTGGGGAGTCAGTCATGGATGCCCCAGGGAATTAGTTGGGCCCATGAAAGGAAGAACAGTGCAGAGGGAGACTCAGCCATTGGCACACAGATGCCATTGGGTCAGCATAGGTTGCAGGGAAAGTGGTCATATGTGCTTGGACAGTGCAAGGGATCATCAACTTACTGGCATCGTAGGGATATAAGAGATGGGGCAAGGCTTCCAAACACAATTGAGAGACCACCTGAGCACTAGGAGGGTAGCGGCTGGCAATGGGAGCGCAACTCTCAGATTTTGTGTCTGGTGGTGATAAGGAGCAACATCCTCCGCAGAAAGGGCAGGATCCCGGGCATCAGGAAGGAAGAGGAGAGCGAATAGGAGCAGGAAGGGATTGGAGGCTATACTCTCAGCATGGGATCTATCGCTAAAGATGGAGCTACCAGGAGATGACCGAGAACCAGTGCTGCAGGAGATTGCGAATCTCCAGGCAGATGGTTGTGGAAGACTCAGCACTGTTCGCCATGCCCTGCCAGTAGCCATTAAAGTCATTATGGCCTTGAACTTCTTCACCTTTGGCTCTTTCTTAGGATCAGCTGCAGACATTGGTGGCATCTCACAAACGGCTGCACGCCACTGCATCTTGGAGGTCACTGATGCCCTATTTGCAAAAGCAGGGCAATACAAACAATTCCAGACAGATGGTGCCTCACAAGCACAGAGGGCAATGGGTTTTGCCTCCATTGCTGGATTCCCCAGGTGCAGGGCATCATCGATTGCACCCAGGTAGCCATCAAGGCACCGACTGACCGCCTAATGAGATTCATCAACAGGAAAGGTTTCCACTCCCTCAATGTTCAACTTGTCTGCGACCACAACAAGAGCTTCCTGCATGTGTGCGCTCACTTTCCTGGAGCTGCCATGATTCCTTCATCCTCTGGCAGTCCAGGCTGCAGTGCTTCATTCCACCCCCCAAACTTGGTATATCGATTTTAGGGGATGATATCCCTTGAAGAGATGGTTACTCACCCCTTTACAAGAACCTGACACAGAGGCACTACAACTGCAGCCATCTGCTCACTAGGATACCATTGAGCAGACCATCGAGCTTCTGAAGATAAGGTTCTGGTGCCTGGATTATTGGGTGGCACTCCTGCAAGAGTCTTGCATTGTGGGGGTCTGTTGTTCTCTCCATAACATGGCCCTCCAGAGAGGTGTGGACCTTGAAGGGGGTGAAGTGCTGGATGGACACAGCTTATCGGAGGAAGAGGAAGAGCTGGACATGGAAGAGGAGGAGGAAAAGGAGGAGGAGGACGACGATGTGGAACACAGACATGGCCTGGCTGCACAGGTAGGTGTCCGGGCCTGATGCAGAGCTCGAGAGTCTTGACAGATGCCATTAACTTCAGGGATCATCTGATTCAGTCCTGTTTCAGCTGAGCCCCTCTGACCCAGGGGGAACGGTATGGTATGAGTCTCTTTTTGAGATGTCTGTGGCAACACTTTCATTGAAGACACAGGCTTGAGCAGCTCAACTCTTACTGCCAATGAAGGACGCACATCTGCCCAGAGGTTTCACTGTTACCGTTCACAAACCCTTGCTCCCCTCCACCACTTCATCCTGTCTTTTCCTGTACCACCATTAATAAAAGGAGGCTTCATGTGTCAATATTCACATGGTGCTCAAGAAGTGCACAGTTACATGTGATAGACACTTCAGTGAACTACTCAGTGGCCTCTGCTCTCAGCCACTTCTATGCAGTGCTCCTCTTGTGGCCTTGGAAGATGTGCATGCAGCTGCTCACTTGTCTATGCTTGCAATGAGATGCAGGTGGCGGTCCTCCTCGTCATGGAGCTGCCAGTGGGGGCACCTCCGGACGCTGCAGCACTGGCATCATTGCAGGGGTGACTGTCGTCACTGGGCCCTGCTGCCCAGATGCTCCCTCAGTCAGAGGGGCCAAGGAGACCAATGATGATGATGGTACTTCCTGAGGGGTGGCACCCTCCTCCTCCTTGCTCACTGCCTCAGCCCTTGGCTGGCACTCCAGATGGCTGGAGGAGACCACCAATTGGGGCGCAACTGGAATTCCCTCAAGACATCCCTGTGCCATCAGCGCCACTGACCAGTCAAAGCAACATAGTGCGGCATACATCCTGTGACTGTCAGTGCGCAGTTCCTGCATCCACACCGATATGGCTCTCCATGAGGTTGGCCACTCTTTCATACGTTCAAAGCCCTGGCATGTATGAGCTGAATGGACTCCTCCATTCTCAGCCCTTGACCCCACACTGCCTCAGGGAACTCTGACATGTGGGAGCACATTTGTTGATGCTGATCTATGTAAAGCCTCCTTTCCTGGACTCCTGAGGCCCTGCATTTGTGCCCTGCTGAGCAGGGTTGTGTCTAACCTCCACCCTCCAAAGGGGCCTGTGCAAAGTTGCCTCTGCCTCCGTCACCTCCTCCTGCACCCTTGTGACGTGATCATTACCCAGTCTCACCCTATCTAATCACGCGCAAGGCCACATCAAAGTGACTGTATCTGTGCTGGTGGAAGTGCACTTGTAAGGTGTGACAGTGTTTGGTCTGAAGTCTGCTCTGGCAGTGCTTGGCCCAGTGATGGTGAAGTAGTCAGTCTTAGCACCTCAACGTTAGCACCTGTGGGGAGGCGCAAGAAGAGATCACAAGAAATAGCCTTGGAGCCAGAAGTCTCTTTGACTCTTTGGCATTCTGTCCGATGGACTTGAGTGCTATGCACTCCCTTAATGTAAGCATTGAAGTCCCTATTCACTATATCCACCAAGGATGCCCGTCTCGCTTTCCCTGACTTGCTTTTTGTCAGCGACCTTGGTGATCTCCATGGATCCATCTTCCATTGTGATGATGACGTGTAGGTAGGAAACCCCTCCTCCAATCTGGGCACTCTAATGGACAGTATGTGCTTGTTTATCCTAGAAGGTCAAAAAAGAGAGTGATAAGGCACTACTGGCCTCTACAGCCAATGCGAGCGGCTCTTATTCATAAGAAATTGCTGTCTCAATGCTGGAAGGTCCTCAGCAGCACTATGGCTCTGAACCTTGCAGAGGGGTCATTAAATACCCTGGGCACACATTCCTCCCATGTTAAGGAGCAGCATGCGACCTGATACTCCTCAGCTGGAGTGTCTACTGGAGGTTGAATACCCAGAGTCCTACACTGAGGGTTTGGTGTTGCACTCACCATGCCAGAGCGAATAAGCTTATTGAACCTCTTCCTATAATGGAGCCAGTTTTTGTGGACCACACCTCACTGTGCCGGCAACCTCAATCCAAGCCTGTTTGATCTGGGAGGGTGGACTCCTCCTGCTCCCCTTTGGAACGAGGACCATTAGCAAAACAAGGGGCTGCCCTGCCCCGGGTTCCAGGCCTCTGCCTCTCCTGCTCCATGTTTATTCCAGAAAGTAATGCAATGAAATGTTAGCTACAGTAATGGCTGCTGTCTTGGGTTTAAATTTTTTAAAAATTCATTCATGGTAAGTGGGCATCACTGGCTTTGCCAGCATTTATTGCCCATCCCTAATTGCCCTTGAGAAGGTGGTGGTGAGCTGCCTTCTTGAACCGCTGCAGTCCATGTGAAGTAGGTACGCCCACAGTGCTGTTAGGAAGGGACTGCCAAGATTTTGACCAAGTGACAGTGAAGGAACGGCGATATAGTTCCAAGTCAGGATGGTGTGTGACTTGGACGGGAACTTGCAGGTGGTGATGTTCCCATGCATTTGCTGCTCTTGTCCTTCGAGGTGGTAGAGGTCGCGGGTTTGGAAGGTGCTGTCTAAGGAGCCTTGGTGCGTTGCTGCAGTGCACCTTGTAGATGGTACACACTGCTGCCACTGTGTGTCAGTGGTGAAGGGAGTGAATGTTTGTGGATGGGGTGCCATTCAAGCGGACTGCTTTGTCCTGGATGGTGTCGAGCTTCTTGAATGTTGTTGGAGCTGCACCCATCCAGGCAAGTGGAGAGTATTCCATCACACTCCTGACTTGTGCCTTGTAGATGGTGGACAGGCTTTGGGGAGTCAGGAGGTGAGTTACTCGCCGCAGGATTCCTAGCCTCTGACCTGCTCTTGTAGCCATGGTATTTATATGGCTACTCCAGTTCAATTTCTGGTCAATGGTAGACCCTAGGATGTTGATAGAGATGGATTCAGCGATGGTAATGCCATTGAATGTCAAGGGGAGATGGTTAGATTTTCTCTTGTTGGAGATGGTCATTGCCTGGCACTTGTGTGGCGCGAATGTTACTTGCCACGTATCAGCCCAAGCCTGGATATTGTCCAGGTCTTGGTGCATTTCTACTCGGACTGCATCAGTTTTGAGGAGTCACGAATGGTGCTGAACATTGTGCAATCATCAGCGAACATCCCCACTTCTGACCTTATTATTGAAGCAAGGTCATTGATGAAGCACCTGAAGATGATTGGCCTAGGACACTACCCTGAGGAACTCCTGCAGTGATGTCCTGGAGCTCAGATGATTGACCTCCAACAACCACAACCATCTTCTTTTGCGCTAGATATGACTCTAGCCAGCAGAGAGTTTTCCCCCTGATTCCCATTGACTCCAGTTTTGCTATAGCTCCTTGATGCCATACTCGGTTAAATGCTGCCTTGGTGTCAAGGGCAGTCACTCTCACCTCACCTCTTGAGTTCAGCTCTTTTGTCCATGTTTGAACCAAGGCTGTAATGAGGTCAGGTCCTGAGTGACCCTGTCGGAACCCAAACTGGGTATCACTGAGCAGGTTATTGCTAAGCAAGTGCTGCTTGATGGCACTGTTGATGACACCTTCCATTACTTTGCTGATGATTGAGAGTAGACTGATGGGGCGGTAATTGGTCAGGTTGGACTTGTCCTGCTTTTTGTGTACAGGACATATCTGGGCAATTTTCCACATTGCCGGGTAGATGCCAGTGTTGTAGCTATACTGGAACAGCTTGGCTAGGGGTGCCAAGCTTGGCTAGGGAGTATCTATTGCCCTGAATTTAACCTGGAATGAGAATCGGATGGGTGGGGGTTACAGTGAGCGGTAAACACAATTAATGTCATCGTTATGAGGCCTGGGTAATTGTAAGACCTGGGCCTTATTTGAATATGATTGATAAGCTGCCCACCAATAGCATTGGGAAATAGTCAGCTCACCCATTTTGATGGTGCAATTTCTGGTGGGCCTCCTGAGGTCTAGTTAAAGTGGATTGCACCTCTGAAAGCAAGATTGTACTCCTTGCTTTCAGATTTTGGTGGAACATGTGGACAGAGTTCTCATTACAGAGATGAGTCGGAGTGCTGCCCTTAAGTTTTCTGTTGACATCCTGGAAGTACTGGGGGAGGAGATAGGGGCATAGAGGGAGGTATTGTTGCCAAGAACTCACAGGAAGATACCCAAGACGAATATCCAGCAGGCCTGGACAGAGGTGGCTGACAGGGTCAGTGCCAGTGGCATCACTCCCAGCAAGGGTGAGTAAACTCTTCATTTCTAGCTCTCGCTTACCAAAACCTGGCAACATTCCTTTCATCGCTTCCCTCAGTACTCTTAACAATTCCCTTCCCTTCATCACATCCTTCAATACCTAATCACAATGCAACACTGTAACAATCCTCTGTCTTATTCCAAACACACTAATCTTTTCCTTTGTTGTCCTCACACCATACATTAATAGCATTCTCTTCTTCGTTGGTAGTACTTGTAGAACCTACAACTCCTCCCAGCACTTCTTCCTCATTTCACATTCCATACACTTGGCTTTAAATTCACAAACTTCCCACCCTGATTCAATTTTTCTTCTTCTCCAGCTCTCACCAGATGCATTATGTGCAGAGGCCCTAGAACATCTCCACTTTTCTTTCAATAGCTATTCACTAACTCTCAATTTTTCTCCGCAGTATAAAATGGCACACAAAGTGAGGGAGAGGAGTAAGACTGGGGGAGGAACATCTGATACCATAGGCCTCACCCATATGGAGCAGGAAGCCGTGGAGATCAGTGGCCCAGACAAAAGCCATGAATATCGAAGAAAGCAAGGTTTGTGGCTTATCTGAGCAGAGGGTCTGCCTATTACTAGTAACCTTTCCTTCACCTCAATAAATCTCACATTCAGCTAATTTGTCAACACCAAGATGCATTCTGAAGACTGTCAGTTGCTACTGCCTAGCTTCTCAGTGCCATTCTAACACTTGTCCCTTTCCGCTTTCCTTTAGGTCTGTCTGACCATTTAGACGCTGCTAAAGAAGTCACCTCTCGAAGGAGGACAGCCCACCTGTTGATGCACTGCCATGTGCTCCTAAGCACCACACAGAGATTGACACTCTGTGTAGGTTAGACAAGGTGTGTTACAGAGGTCTCTGGATAGTGAAACAATGAGTACAAGTAAGCAGCAGAAGGTACTAGTG
Source organism: Heterodontus francisci (assembly GCF_036365525.1). NCBI lineage: Eukaryota > Metazoa > Chordata > Chondrichthyes > Heterodontiformes > Heterodontidae > Heterodontus > Heterodontus francisci. The sequence goes on along the minus strand of NC_090382.1, from coordinate 78,079,122 downwards.
GCTGAGACAGCCCAAGAGAAGGCTCTCCAGGGGGTGAGATCCTCTCCCGCTCTGCTGATGTGAGGACTGCAGGGGCACAGCTATGGAAAGAAATTTCTGGCCTTGCACAAGTGGTTTTACCAGGTATTGAAGCCCTGCCAAGGAGCTGAAAGCATGAAAGTTAGTTAGCTTCCAACCTGTGTGGTGTTATCTTCTAGGGCATCAGCACTCTGCAGTCTACCTTCAAGAGTGTGAACACCTCCACTAACACTGCAACCAGAGCCTTGCAACAGTGTTCAATGCCTTTGGAGCCTGGCTGAAACAGCACCACATTGTAGAGACAGATGCCCACCTTGGACAGATTAGTGAACCACATGGATAGCAGCTTTCAAGGAGTCCTCTGCAGCCCACTTCCATGCAGATCAATGGAAGTGATGCACCACAGCCCAAAAGAGTGACAATGGTGCTATATGTTAGAGAAACATCCAAGCCTATTTGTGAAGAAGACACTGAGACTAGGATGCTTTGGTGGGAGAATGTTTATTGCGGGACACGGAGCTTACTTCTCCACCCCTAACAACATCCAGCCAATGCTGACTGGCTATTCTTAATATATACATCCGAGTACAATTAACTAATCAACACCCAACAACTGTACACTCTATTACCTTCAACTACCCGGTATTTAACATCCATTAACAGAACATATTAGGTACTAACACTATGTGAGTTATACATGTTGCCCTCTATTAGGGTATAAGCACGTTTGCTCTCTTGCCACCATCTCAACCAATGCCTACCATGGAGGCAGCAAGTAAGCTGTACCAGACTTTTCCAGCAGCAACCAAGAAGCACCAGTTTGCAGTTGAGACCTTGAGTACTCATTAGTCGCTGCTCGTGAGCATCTTAAAGGCCTCATGATGAGCAACTGTTGCCTTCCACCACCTTTGCTCAAGCCATTAGGTGAGTACTTCGGACAGATACAAGGACAGATTGCTCAATCATGCTTTCATGGTGAGGAACAGCACTTGCAGGAAGTGCTGCTCGTGAACTCATAGGCCTGTAGTGCCTTTCCGTCCACTTAAATTAGTAAATGGAAAATGGGCAACTAGGTTCCCACAAATCACAAACCCGTGCTCTCTGTGAACTTTGCTTTTCACTGGACCATAAAGCTCACTGTATCAGCATTATAAAGCGCACATGTAGGAAAATCAATGTGAAATTGTTACATCTACAATAAAATAGTCCCGTGGAAAATAATGTAAATGTCAGCCAGCAAACTTGAGCTTATCCTTGCTATCTGGACAGCAGCCTAGACTATCATTGGAACTCAGCTATCTTCATTAAGCAAATTGTGCCAATATTTCCCTGTGTTGAAAATGGAGAACTTTACTATAGTTAAATTTCCCTTCTTAGGGAAGGAGAGAGAAACAGCATCTGTCTTGCTCTTGCAAAAGTACAACTTCTATTGGGTTATCAACACATTCAGTTTCACAAACTGGACTATTGCACCTTGCAAGTTGAAAAAGGAGCATTGCTGAAAGTGTTAACAGTGGATGAAGCAGGAACAAAGAACAAAAGAACCAATTGATAAAGAATTGAGGTTGCAGTTGTTTTTTGGCACAACCTTTCACCTCTGGATCAGAATTCAAACTGAAGCAAACTTTAAATGCCTAGAAATCCAATGACATGGCTTCTAATTTATAGACATCCAAAATGGTGGGTGGCAGGCATTTTCTGAGCTGGAATTGCACCACTTGCCATGTTGGCATAGGCATCAGAAGTGGTGTCCAGGGCCCGTGCATGAAACAGACATTTACCCTTTATTTGCATATAAACAGCCCCTTGCCTGTTTGATGTCCTTTTACCAAATCCCAATCACTGCATCAACATCCCTTCCGGTAACCCTTCCCTCTCCTGATCGCTCCCCCTCTCTCTCAATTGACTCCTTTCCCCATCCTGATTGCTCCTTCTCTTGCAAGATCTACTTGAGGCTTGATGTAGGGACTGAAATTCAAATGGACTTTGCTGGCAAGCTGCCTTGGGATGCCCAGCAAGTGTCTGCAGCTCGCCAGTCTGATGTAAATGAGGAAACTGGTCCAATATCAGGTTCCCTGCGCCCCGTTGGCGCAAACCAATTTCCAGGCCAATGGTCCAATGTTTCTATAATCAGCTATAAACATCCTATGGGAAATTATTTTGTGGCAATCTTAAAGCACCTACCAGTAGACAAGACTACAGCACAAAAATGCTTATTGTTTGCAATTCTCATACAGATAAACCACAGAATGGCTAATGTGGGAATTGGAATCCCACACTGGTGTGGGAATTAGGGTTTGGACTTTTGAAGCTGGGATTAAGAAATATTATTGAGATAGAGTAAAGGGAACTTTACCTTGTGTCTAATATATCCAATTAGAAGATGTCATGTTGGCGCACCTGTTAACCAAGGAGCATTGTGACTAGTTACTTGTGGAAGTGTTGCTTTAAGAGGGCGAAGCTGGTACTCGGAGTTAGCAAGAAAGAAACAGTAAAGGTGTTAAGTGTGCTTTCTTTCCGGCTCTGCTGAGGATGTGAAGTTTTTTTGTGGCACTATTCTACAATTTTGGCAGTGGGTGCGTTGTCAATCGCTGCTAGTTCTACCTCCGTCCAGGGAGCATAAATAATAATTCTGGGTGACTTGACAGCATTCACACGCTGTCTGCTTGTCCTGCCTTAAAAGCCCCTCAGGAGGGCTGACAGGTCTGAATGAGTGAAATTGTGCTTTCTTCACCTCTGGCTTGGTGCCCTGACCTGCTGTTTTGTGGGCACAGGTGGCACTTGCATATTCATAATTATGTCCAGGTGCAATAAAAAATATTGCTGAAACATGTAGTGAAGTAACTTGAGAGAAAAATGAAAGAGCCAAGTACAGTTCCTGTCTTGCCTTCTTATTCCCCAGTGTTCTTTTGACGAGTGCAGGCTGAACAGTGCATTTAAAAAAGCTGCACGGAAAATTCCTGTCGTTTCAGCTGTTTGGCTGGTTTTACACCAATGCCTTCATCAATGGATATGCAGATGAGCATATTCAAGAAACCTCTTTGTATTTCTTTCTAAAGGCCAATATATTGTTACCACCAGAAATTTTCTAGTGGCTTCAACCTGCTCCATTGCTGTAACTTAGACATAAATAAGGTTTCTGCCGAATTTCTACAGAAGTTGCAATTGCAGAGCAGGTTAAGCTCCAAGGAAGTGTTAACGTTTAATAAGTGTTTTTTGATGTTTCCACCCCTCCTCCCTTTTGCACCGAAGGTTCTAAATAAACTTTTGCTCTCCCAGTTTTGCTCTTGCTCCTCCAAGATATGTTTAGCTTGTTCCCACAAGATCCCTCTAATGTACTCATCCCTTTTTCTTTGTACAATAATATTACATTTTACCAGCTTTGAAAACAAGGTGCAATAAAACATGACTGTGTCACTGTCTGTAAAAAATTATATTCTTAATATTATATATTTTAACTAACAATATAACCAGGTGAAAATGTATCACATAGCTATTGTATTTGATGCTGGTCAGAATTTGTCAGGCAGCTGACATATCAGCTCTAGAGTAGAGTTATAGAAAATGTTTTTTCTGGTGAATGAGCTTATTTGAAAGTACTTTGTAAAACCGCAACAGGGTCATTGTGAAATGATAAATCCTTTTGACTCTTCCCTCCCTCAAGCAAAAAAGCAGTCCATCAGTTTACAAAGGCCGGGATTTTATCTGGGCAACGGGGGTCTTGACATCCAGCAAAAATGATGCCGAGATCCCCGTGTTGCCTCTTCTGTGGGAGGTCCACCGAATCAAGTGCCAATTAGACATTTAACTGGAGCGGCAGGCCTTCCATGGGATCAAAGACCCCAGCAACGGAAGTTTCACCCTCTGAGAACTGCTGGCCAATCAGAGGCTGGCAGCTCTTAAAATGAGCTGCGACACAGTGGAGGCAGTGGCTGCTGCCACTGGAGCACCCACCTGAGGCCTAGGAGCGACAATGGCCCCAGGCCACAGATAGGTCAGTGCAGGAGAGGTCTCGCAGGGTGGGGGTTGTGGGAGAGGGGATGCAAGGGGGTCGGCAGCAAGGGCACGGGGTGGCTCTTAGCAGGCCTCCCCCTTCCCAATGCTGGGTCCGTCATTCAGGCACTAAGTGCCTTTTAACGAGGGACCCCACACCCCGGAGCCAGCAAACAGCCTGGATAGTTTTTCCTGCTGTGTTTCCCGTAAAGGGGACAGGACCACCTGCTGCTCGGCTAATTGCGGTGGCAGCAGGATGAGGCCTTTCTCTTTGGCCTCCTTGTCTCGGGAGACAATGGGTAATCGCCTAGAGGTAGTCAGTGATTTTGTGGAGCAGCGCCTGGAGTGGCTATAAAGGCCAATTCTAGAGTGACAGACTCTTCCACAGGCGCTGCAGATAAAATTGGTTGTTGGGGCTGTTACACAGTTGGCTCTCTCGTTACACTTCTGTCTGTTTTCCTGCCAACTGCTAAGTCTCTTCGACACGCCTCTCTTTAACCCCGCCTTTATAGCTGTCCGCCAGCTCTGGCAAACACTGGCAACTAACTCCCACGACTTGTGGTCAATGTCACAGGACTTCATGTCCCGTTTGCAGATGTCTTTAAAGTGGAGACATGGACGGCCGGTGGGTCTGATATCAGTGACGAGCTCGCTGTACAATGCATCCTTGGGGAGCCTGCCATCTTGCATGCTGCTCACATGGCCAAGCCATCTCAAGCACCGCTGGCTCAGTAGGGTGTATATGCTGGGGATGTTGGCTGCCTCAAGGACTTCTGCATTGGAGATACGGTCCTGCCACCCAGTTAAGGGCCTCAATTGGTGGTGGAGTGGGAAGGCAGTTCACAGGCCTTCCCACCCGAGATTTAATTTTGGTGGAGGCGGGAAAGTGGCAGGGTCCCCTCTGCCACCATCCCACCTGATTATATGCTCTCCCTGCCTCCAAATCTGCCACGAGGGAGAGCATAAAATTCCCCCAAAATTTTGAAATGTAAAAAAAAAATCAAATAATAAATTTTTAAATAAATTTCTGAAACTTACTCTAGAAAAATGTTCCAAATGCACTTGAAAAGCTCAAATATGTGTGAGACTCTGAAATGCCATTTACCTTGATCCTCTAATATCACAATGATGCTTGATCCTATAAAGTAATTGTACACTAGTAATATGAGATTTATTTAAGGCTTATGATATAAAATTAGATCTGCTACATGGAATGGAACTGGAAGTACCCTTAAAACAAAGCAAATAGTTTTGACAGCTGCAAAGGCAAAATGTCACGTACTTTATGACACAAATCATAGAGTTTGGTTGAGCCTGTTTCTTATGTGCACTCATTCTTTGTAGACAGCTGCTCTCTGTGTGAACAGTGCAAGACTGATGATATCAGCATGGAACCTGAGCTCAAAAAACTGTGTGAAAGTTTAGACCACTCCAAGAAATTATCTGAAAGCATATTTCTCTTTCGGGGAAAGTGGGTATCCTTTGAAATAATGGCTCCAGTTCAGTCCAGCACAAATACCTAAAGGCCAGTTTGGTGAGAGAGCTAAATTGTTCTGCTTCATTGCTGCATTTTTACATTATTCTGCATAATGGTTTTTCGGTGTATGAAAAAGGAAATCCTAATGTGTGGACTCTGTTCCCTTGTTTTTATCTGTGCATAAATTAGTTGCACCATTGAATGCCACAACACCAGTCTATACTCATATTTTTAAACGTTTTGGGAACATAGGAAAAAAATAGACAAAAAGGTCATTCAGCCCCTTAAACCTGTTCCACCACTCAATTAGATTTTTAAAAAATTCGTTTTATGGGATGTGGGTGTCTTTGATTAGGCCAGCATTTATTGCCCATCCCTAAATGACTTTGAATTGAATGGCTAGACCATTTCAGTGGGTCTGGAGTCACATGTAGGTCAGACCAGGTAAGGACGGTAGATTTCCTTCCCAAAGGACATTAGTGAACCAGATGGGTTTTTACAACAATCGACAATGTTTTCATGCTCACCAATAGACTAGCTTTTCATTCCACATTTATTAATTGAATTCAAATTTCACCATCTGCCGTGGTGGGATTCGAACGGATGCCCCGAGAGCATTAGCCTGTGCTCTGGATTACTAGTCTAGTGACAGATTATGGCTGATTTGTATCTTAACTCCAGATACCTGCCTTGGTTCCATAATCATTAATACAGTCCTTTCCAGGGCAAACATGTCAAGTACGCGACTGTTAATCAAATAAAGAAGGCTTTGCTGGCTTGGGCATGTGCACAGGTTGGAAGATGGTTGCATCTCCAAGGATATGCTATACAGGGAGGTAGCCCATGCCAAGAGACTAGCAGGGCCCCCAAAGCTCCGATTCAAGGATGTTGTTAAAAGAGACATGAAAGCCCTCAATATCAATCACGACAAATGAGAATCTATAACTGACGATTGATGCAAATGGCGACACCAGCTGTGGGCAGGAATTCGCCACCATGCCGACCTGTGGTTTTAGAAGCTTCAAAGCAGACGGCCGCCCTGCAAGCAAGACATCAGAAGAGATCATCCTGCACCCGCAGCAAGGGACAGCTTTATGTGTGGCACTGGTGGCAGACTTTACCTTTCCAGATTCGGCTTGTTCAGCCATCAAAAGAAGTGCAGCAGATGATCTCATCTGACCTCACTGAAGTCCTGAGTTTGCAGATCTCTGGCAGATGGAAGGATGCCAATCAATACAGTTGCTGAACAAAAATATATCAGTCTCAGTTTTAAAAGTTTCAATTGACCTGGCCTCACCAGGTTTTTAGGAGAGTTCCAGATTTCCACTTCCCTATAGATGAGAAGTGCTTTCTTTACATTACCCCTGAACAGCCTAACTTTAATTTTTAGGTTTTGCCCTCTTGTCCTGGACTCTTCCACCAGAGGAAATAGTTGCTCTATACCTACTCTATCAAATCCTTTAATCTTGAATACCTTACTTAGAACTCCCCTTAATCTTCTATATTCAAGGTTACTAAACCTTCCCTCTCCTATTTCTGACAACCGAGCACTTTGGTGGTAACACCTAAATCTCAGTGTGTATAAACATTGTGTGATGTGGTGCTGAACTATAGAGGCTAGGAAGATAGCAGGCCAGATTGTTGATCTCTGTAGCTGTCAGCCAGGATGGGGGAAGAGGACTGCAATTGACTTTAGTATTCTTCATCACTAACCAATGACTCCTGTAACAGAGCATGCATGTTAGGCTGTTGAGTAAGGATAGAATCAGGTTCGTCGTCAGGCCCTTATGTTTGAAAGGGCTGATGACATTGGGTGATTTCTGCAAGGATTCTCCTGCTAGTCGACCATAACTCCATTGGAAGAACCAGAGAAAATAAAACAATGATGTAAGAAGCATTTGACATTTTTCTGGGATTTTCCTGCATCACTGAAGGGATGCAGCTGATTGGGAGAATACCATCAGAAATTTACCCCTACACAGCCCAGGTTTACATATGAAGGGTAGGCTCTTAGCTTTGGGATTGGAGATTGCCAGTAGTTTGCAAATTGTACTGCAGTGAGAGTCACCACCTTCAGGAGAAGATAGGCGAAAGGGGAGAGTAAAACATTGAGGGCTAAAAACTTGATTAGGTTCCTTAGAGGGCATGGGGATCATGATGCACAATTACTCTGAGCTTGGTTGAGGTGAGTCAGGCAGCATGCACATTTGTGTTGTTTGCTCATCTCAATGATTGTGGCGTGCAGCCCAGAGCAAAATGCACTGCTGACTGGTTGCACGGTCCAGGTGTGTGTGTGACCAACACGATGTACAGCTAGCCTGCACTTCTTAAAGGCAGTCTGGCTCTCTTAAAGGGGACGTGCACTTAGGCTACGGCTGATGGGACTGTGTCAGAAGGAAAGAGACTACAAATGGAGCAACAGGCCAGACAGAAGACTCCAAGGATCACTGATATGGCGTTGGAGGCCTCAGTCCAGGAAGTCAAAAGAAGGAGGGAGGTCATGTTCCCACAGGGGGCTGGAAGGCCCTCAAAGCACGCCCTGTGATGGTAATGGGTGCAGGTGGCCAGGAGGTGAATTCCTGGAGTCTGGCCCCAAGGACTTTGCTACAATGCTGGGAAAATGTCCAATAACCTTATACAAGTGCTCAAGATTAGTGAATGCATCTTCAAATGGCACCTCCCACCCACTGCATCACCAACCGCTTACACTGCTCAATGCTCCACACCTCCAATAGTCACCCATCAGCAATCAGGCTCATGCCTAACATTCAGTTGCTCCACCTCATGCTTACACACTTACCAATGCTGCCAGCTGCACAACCACCTATGACTGGGACTTCACCCAAACAGATGCAGCACACTCACTGAAATTCTTTTCTCTCTTGCAGGTTGCACATAACTGCAGAGAGCAATAAATAACCAGTGGAAGAAAGCATGCATGCATTTCCTGAGCTGTTTGGAGGAGAAAGTGATCCACATAATAGCACCAGCAGTCACTGAGGCTGTTGCATCCAGTGTCGCTGGGAACATTCAGGATGATGGCATGTTCCTGCCTTATGCACCTTCTCTTCACCATTCTTCTGCTATCTGGCATGGTGTTCAAGCTGCAGATAGTATGATCATGGTCATCTTAATTTTCACTCATCCCCCGTCTTCACCCAACCCTTCACTTCCGTGCTTTTGCTTTCAGATACCCAAGAACTGCTGTCTGGCCAGCAGTGCAGCCTCGCCATACAGGGTGCAAGTAACAGCGGACATTTGATGAAGAAGCACCATCATTTGGTCTGACAATTGCAGCCACCAGCTCAGATACTGGCACTGTGCCTGTTTTAAAGGGTAGTATAAAGTCAGGATCAGCATGTGGTGAGTCACCAGGCATGAGTGGGCTGCAGCCAGGGGAGAGGAAAAGGATATCATGTTTACTCGCTCACCAGAGGGCGAGACCGCAGATGAGTTCTGCTGCAGGGGACTCAGATAAGGACTTCAACGTGAGGACACTGATGGGCATGCACACAGTGATATTTGATGCATTGGCAGACCTGCCACAGAGCCTGAAGCCACTGTCAAGGAGCATGAATGAGTCCAGTTCCAACTTAGCACAAGGATTTGCGCAGAGCATAACGCCAATTTTTCCAGCATGGAAGAGGTGGCCAACTCCATGATAACACTGTGGACCCAGCTGTGATGCGGCGTCTGGTGGCTGACCTCTGAGCTTCCATTACAGCACAGGCGTAAACCACCTAACCTCTCATTGCTGCAGTGGAAGCTCAGGCTGAGGTCATGAGATCTCTTCTTGTTGCCATGCAAGCCCAGCTTGGTGCCATTGCAGGTTCAGACTGCTGCCATCATAGCTATGAATACCAGTGCTCAACAGGCATGCAGGCTCTCACTGCAGTCCAACACATTGTCCCCCAGCAGAAAACTAGGATTGCTGAGGTGCTACCCTGGAGCAGTAGCAGTGGCTCCGTGATGCACAAGGCTGTTTTCCTCCCTGCCACTCCACTAGTGCCCTTGCTGTTGCCTTTTAGCCAACCAGCCCAGACATGCTGAAGTGGTGTAGTATGAGTAGCCTCTCACGGACAGCTGTCCACGACGGGATCCTGGATGTCACCTCTTTTCCTCCTCCTCCTCCTCGTCCTCCTCCACTTCCCAAGATGTCCACCGAAGGCCTGGTGGAAAGAGCTGTGCCCTCACCACAGCAAGGTTGTGGAAGATACAGCAGACCATCACAAATTTGGAGGCATGCTCTGTTGAGTGCTAGAGGGCACCCCCAGAGTGGTCCAGGCAGCGGAACCATTCTTTCAGAATGCCAATGGTTTGCTCTACAATGTTTCAGAAGCAGCATGGCTCACATTGCACACACGCTTTCCACCTGTTGTTGCGTGACGGAGGAGAGTCATGAGCCGGGTGTAGAGTGGGTAGCCCTCGTCACCCAACAGCCAGCCTCTAGTTTGTCGTGGTGGCTCAAATATGGAGGGTATGGCTGACAGTTGCAGGATGAAAGCATTGTGGCTGCTGCCAAGATAGTGGGCATTCACTGATATGATGTTCTGTGCATGGCTGCATAAGTACTGTAAGCTCAGGGAGTGGTAGCCCTCATAGTTGTGGTACAGCTTCTGTTAATATGTGGGGCTCACAGAGCAATGTGCGTGCAGTTGACTGCTCCCTACACCATTGAGAATCCTGGTAGCCCAGCAAAGACACTTGCCTACTCCTCCTGCTTCTCTTTGGTCAGAGAGAAGTCTTCTCTCTTGGTGTACAAGGCCTCTGTAACCTCCCTGTTGCAAAGATACAAGGTGAACTATGATATGTTGATAATGTTGCCTGTTCCTGCCTGGAAGGATCTGATGGCATAGAAATTGAGTGGCACAGTGAACTACAAAGCCATTGGCAGTGTCGTCCTCACTGCTGTGACTGTAGGTCTAGTTGTATGAGGTGGCACAGTTCAATGACTACCTCCTTGGGGAAATGTAGCCACCTCAGACACTGCTCTTGGCTGATGAGGAGGAAGGATTGACCCGGGTTCAATTCTGGGTACTGCCTGTGTGGAGTTTGCAAGTTCTCCCTGTGTCTGCGTGGGTTTTCGCCGGGTACTCCGGTTTCCTCCCACCACCAAAAGACTTGCAGGTTGATAGGTAAACTGGCCATTATAAATTGCCCCTAGTATAGGTAGGTGGTAGGGGAATATAGGAACTGGTGGGGATGTGGTAGGAATATGGGATTAGTGTAGGATTAGTATAAATGGGTGGTTGATGGTCGGCACAGACTCGGTGGGCCGAAGGGCCTGTTTCAGTGCTGTATCTCTAAATAAATAAAAATAAAATAAATAAGGATAAGTGCGACCTGAAGACCCTTGGTGGGTACAGCCTTCTATTGCTCCCCACTCCCCACTCTGTGCACAGCTTCCCCTCTTTGCTTCCTGTTCTCCATGCCATGCTGTAGTTCAAAAGGGACTGCAACTATAACCATTAGTGAAAGTAGGTTTTCTGCTGACAGGCCTTCAAGCTCTTCTGACCCCCAGCCCCATTCCCTCTGAATCAAAAAACAAACTCCTCCAACAACAATAGCCATAGTTCTTCTACTCACTCTGCAGCTGCAAAAGAAAGCCAAAAGCACCTCACCTTGAAGTCCCTTGATGATCCCTCTAAATAGTGCTAGTTGGGGTCTCCCTCGTGCTGCTGAAAACATGTTCAGTTAGGAGTGTTTAAGAGGGGGTGTTAACGGGACCTGCCATGTCCAAAATGGCAGATCATGTGCCAAATCAGCATTAGACATTGTTTGGCATCATGATCTGCCCATTCTATATGCTCCTGGCGAACACAAGGCACAATCATGCAATAATAGCATGTTGCATGGGCCTGTCGAGAATGGCTGGAAGCAGTAAGGCTGCCATTTTACAAGTTCCAGGCCTCCATAGTGCGGTGCTATGGAGCGGAATTTTGTGGCCTGAGATTTTGACAGGAATCACCTCTGGCTCAATTTAGATTCACAAATGTATTAAATACATGGGTCCTTTTGGGAGTAGTTGACCACATTGCTCTACAACTTTTCTTTAATTATCCTGAGGTAGTAAAGAAAAACAGTAAAATAATTTGAAAGATTTAGTATGCCCTCTCAATAGCCTTGTAGTAAGGCCTTGCACTAACTTACTGGAGATGATGTAAAGAGAATGCTTTATATGTTTATTTTGTGGGAGTGAGGGTCTGAAGTGATGCATATTATATGAGAGAAGTCATGGTATTATATCAGACAGCGTTACAGTGAAGGACTACTGTGCTTTGAGCTTCATTGGACTGTTCAACTTAGAGTTATTTATGTTCCAGACCAGTTACTTGAATAGCTTAACACATTTTGCGGTTCTATATCATGGACATTTTAACTGATAAAATCAAACAGATGGCAACAAAGGACCTCTCTGTGTCAAAGGAATTTCTTATCAATTGACATCTGTAATCATTTATCTTGAAATATTACAGTATTATCTAAAAGGATTTCAAAGTCTGTTTGTTAAGCAATTTGATCAGCTCAAAGGCAGCACAAAAATACCATGTAAGGCCGTGTCAGAGAAACTACAGTGAGATTGATGGATAATATAACTGTTTTGGTGGTCCCTGGTGACAGCTATCTATAGAAGTCTTGTGAGCCATACTTAAACATTTTATTTTTAATGTAATAATTTATTGTATCAGCATTAAGTACCATAACTAATTTCAACAATATTTTTCAGACTATCTTGGTTACCAAATTTTACTTAATTTGTTTGATATTTCTCTTTATTAATTGATGAAGTAATAGATGAGAGCATGCATTGTTATTCTTTAATTTTAGCATGAATACCACATCCTCTTGGGCACTGACTGGTGACTAAGTGGTAGTATAACACCAACCAATGTTCATCTGTGCTGAAATCTGCAGCTATGGCAAGGCCACCAGAAAGGGGTGGTCTTGCATTGGTAATAATGCTAATCAACTGTAGCATAAAAACAGCTAGTAGAAAACCCTTACAAAAAAGGTAAGTTGGAATTGTTTTAAAAAAAAAAGAATTCTGTCATTCCTTGGTACCACCGTTCACATTTTATTGAATGCAAAGCATGTACGGGATAGTCAGCACTTGCCAATCACTTCAAGTATTTCACTGAAGTCACAGGCCAATAAGCTGAATTCCGTGCATGTATTTAATATGTATTTGTAGAACTTGGCTTTCCCTAACTGCACAGCAATGCAGCTGGCAGTGTGAACTCAACTCCTCACAAGCACTGCTGTTGGAAATGGAGTCAATACTACATCTCTTCCTTTATTTTAAAAGACAATACTGTTCAATTGATGCGTGTTGGAATTATTGTAATCTGGAGGCAAGAAGTGACTCTGTTCATTAACATAGATGTTGGGAAATGGCATTCCTGAGTGAACTGAGCAACTTTAAAATTATGCAGATAAAGGCGAGATTTGTGAATATTTTCAGAGTCGTTATGAATCTACTGATTTTTAACCAGAAATTTGAATGATTTAAAATAAATGAGAATATCAAGTCGCAAATAGGAAAAATTGGCTGAAATCTTCAAATTTTAGCTATAGTGTGGTATATTAAATAAGATTATAATGTCGTTTTGATAAGTTTCTTTTTATCCAGATTGACAACATCAGCCATATGTTTGTAAATCTGTACTACTCAGGTCACCATTTTACTTCTAAGTTTTAATTTAATGAAAAAAATTGCAGGGTATTTTCTCATAGCTTCTCTGTCTGCACTGACATAACTTGTGTAGGGGTCTGACAGATACTCTATTTATGTAAATAACTGGTTTTGAAGTGGAAAGGAAATTCTTGGAGTTTTTAAAAAGTTATTCATGGGATGTGGACTTCACTGGCAAGGCCAGTATTTTTACAGCTGTCAGGCAAACCCCCCCCCCCCACCCCCCCCACCTGCCAAGACTGAGGCACACATTATTTCGCCACATGAACATTAAAACTTAAAATTGCAAGCCCCTGACTGGAAAGACATTTTCATAGTAACAGAGAGTGTTGGAACAACGGGGACACAGTCGTTGCTTCCCCAATACACAAAAGAAGTGGTCAGACCAATTTTAGTCACATGACTGACTGACTGTTGGAGTTTTTTTTAAATTTGACCTTCCAACAGGGAAAGAACTCAAAAGAACTTTTCTCCTGGACTGAGAAGACCTCTCTCCTGTTTGCTCTCATTTCACGCTCACCAGCTTCGGAAACCATTGAAGACACATGAACCCCAAGAGAGAAAAGTCTCCTACAGTAAACAAGGTTTAAGTAGAATACTGGGCTCCAACGAAAAGTAAGAGCTGTCTACCATCAAGGACTCTACAGTGAACTGGAAACACAGAAACCGTAATAAGAAACCCCCTTTACAGACTACCTCAAAACTCTCCATTTTATTTTTCTTCTGCTCTTTTCTGTCCCTATTTGCATGTGTGTATCACGTGTGCATGCTAGCCTGGGTGCGCCATATATCCGTAGGCGTGAACCGTATTAGAGTTTAAGTTTAAGGTTGAATAAATTTCACTTTTCTCCTGTAAACCGAAGAAAGCCTATTTATGTTAATTTCTTTGCCTTATAACTGGAAAGCTGTGAACAAGGATTCACAAAGGAGGAGCTCAAAACATGGTGTGTTTAAAATTAAACCTTGTTACGAAAAGACCAGGTGATGACAGTAACAGACCCCTAGACACCTTTCTCACCTGGTCGTAACACCGCCCATTTCCCAATTGCCCTCGAGAAGGTGGTGGTGAGCCGACATCTTGAGCTATTGCAGTTTGTGTGGTCAAGATATTGCCACAGTGCTATTAGGGAGAGAGTTCCAGGATTTTGACCTGGTGATTATGAAGGAACAGTGATGTTTCCAAGACAGGATGGCGTTTGACCCCTGGAGGGGAACTTGCAGGTGGTGGTGTTCCCATGTGCCTCCTGCCCTTGTCCTTCTAGGTGTTAGAGGTTGCAGGTTTGGGAGATGCTGTTGAAGAAGCCTTGCATCTTGTGGACTGTAAGCACTGTAGCCATGGTGCACTGGTGGCAGAGGGAATGAATGTTTAATGTAGTAGATAGGGTGCCAATCAAGTGGGCTGCTTTTTACTGATGGTGTCAAGCTTCTGATTTGTTGTTAGAGCTGCACTGATCCAGGCAAATGGGTTGTATTCCATCACAGTCCACCTTGTGGATGGTGGACAGGCTTTGGGAAGTCAGAAGGTGAGTTACTCAGGTCAGCTCCTGACCTGCTCTTGTAGCCACAGTAAAGTCTTTGGTCAATGGTGACCTCCTGAATGTTGATGGTAGGGGATTTGATGATGTACTTCCATTAAGTATCAAGATGAGGTGGTTAGGTTCTCTCTTGTTGGAGATGGTCATTACTTGGAACTTGTGTGATGTGAATGTTACTTGACACTTATCAGCCCAAGCCTGAATGTTGTCTAGTCTTGCTGCATGCAGGCACAGACTGCTTCATTATATGAGGAGTTGTGAATGGAACTGAATACTGTGCAACCATCAGTGAACATCCCAATTCTGATCTTTTGATTGAAGGAAGGCCATTGATGAAGCAGCTAAAGATGTTTGGGCCTAAATCACTGCTCTGAGAAACTTCTGCAGTAATGTCCTGGGGCTGAGATGATTGGCCTCCAACAACCATAACTATCTTCCTTTGTGGTAGGTATAACTTAAGTATACATTTTCTTCTTTTCCTTCAGTTAGGTCTCATCTTGCCATGCTAAATTCCTAGGGAAATTTGGCAGCAAGTGATTTAACACTATACAACCAGGCCTCTAGCAATGCTTCTCTTGAATTGGACCCTTGAATTGACTTGCCCTGAATTATTTACTACTTCTTCTATGTTGGGAACTATGTTGCCTTCCTGTTTTTGTTACCAAAGTGGATAACTTCACATTTATCCACATTATAATGAATCTGCCATGCATTAGCCCACTCACTCAACTTGTCCAAATCACCCTGAAGCGCCTCTGCATCCTTCTCACAACTCACCCTCTCACCCTCTCACCCAGTTTTGTCATTTGCAAATTTGGGGATATTACATTTAGTTCCCTCATCTAAATCATTAATATATATTGTGAATAGCTCGGGTCTTGGCACCGATCCCTGCGGTACCCCACTAGTCACTGCCTGCCATTCAGAAAAAGACCCATTTATCCCTACTCTTTGTTTCCTGTCTGCCAACCAATTTTCTATCCATTGCAATACACTACCTCCAATCCCATGCGTTTTAATTTTACATAATAATCTCTTATGTGGGACTTTGTCGAAAGCCTTCTGAAAGTTCAAATAAACCACTGGCTTCCCCTCATCAACTCTACTAGTTACATCCTTGAAGAATTCTAGTAGAATTGTCAAGCATGATTTCCCTTTTGTAAATCCATGCTTACTCTACTAGATTCTACCACTGTTCTCTGTGCTCTGCTATAAAATCTTTGATAATGGACTCTAGAATTTTCCCCACTACTGATGTCAGGCTGACTGGTCTATAATTCCCTGCTTTCTCTCTACCTCCCTTTTTAAATAGTGGGGTTACATTAACGACCCTCCAATCTGTAGGAACTGTTCCAAAGTCTATAGAATCTTGGAAGATGACCACCAATGCATCCACTATTTCTAGGGTCACTTCCTTAAGTACTCTGGGATGCATACCATCAGGCCCTGGGGATTTATTGGCCTTCAATCCCATCAATTTCCCCAACACCATTTCTCTACTAATATTGATTTCCTTCAGTTCCTTCCTCTCACTAAGCCCTGTGCTCCCCAACATTTCTGGTATGATATTTGTGTCCTGCTTTGTGAAGACAGAACCACAGTATGCATTTAGTTGGTCAGTCATTTCTTTGTTCCCCATCATAAATACCCCTGTTTCTGACTGTAAGGGACCTACATTTGTCTTCACCAATCTTTTTCTCTTCACATACTTATAGAAACGTTTTTACAGTCAGTTTTTATGTTCCCTGCAAGCTTGCTCTCGTACTCTATTTTCCCCTTCTTAATCAATCGCTTGGTCCTCCTTTGCTGAATTCTAAACTGTTCCCAATCCACAGATCTGTTTTTTTTCTGGCAAATTTATATGCCTCTTCCTTGGATCTAATGCTCTCTCTAATTTCCCTTGTAAGCCATGGTTTGGCTACCTTTCCCATTTTACTTTTGCGCCAGACAGGGATAAACAATTGTTGCAGTTCATCCATGTGCTCTTCAAATGTTTACCATTGCCTATCCACCATCATCCCTTTAAGTAACGTTTCCCAATCCGTCATAGCCAACTCATGCCTCATACCTTCGTAGTTTCTTTTAAGGTTCAGGACCCTAGTCTCAGAATCAACTACGTCACTCTCCATCTTGATGAAGAATTCTATCATATGGTCACTCATTCCCATCCCCAGTCAGGCAGTATGGGGAATCCAGGATGTAATGGAGGAGCCTCAGCCCTTAACGTTGCCCAACAGGTATGAAGTACTTGCTATCTGTATGGCTGAGAAGGAGGATTGCTGACTGGATGTGTAAACTGCCGATAGAACGTGGTCAGTGAAGTTAAAAGGAATGTGGTAGTGATAAAGGACAGTATAGTCAAGGTGTTAAATACGATCTGTAACTGTGACAGAGTTCTGAAAGTTGTGTTGCATGACTGATGCCAGGATTAGAGGCTGTAGACAAACGTAAAGTGGAAGGACCCAGTTGCCATGGTCCATGCAGGAACCAATGATATAGGTAGTACTAGGAATGAAGGAATGATGCACTGTTGGAGTTTGAGGAATTAAGGTCCAATTTTAAAATGAGAACTACAAAAGCAATCGCCAGATTTACAGGAGCCACATGCTAATTGGCATAGGGTCAAGCAGATTGGAGCATTAAATGCATAGCTCAAAGGGATGGGAAGAAGGGGTTTTATTAATGGGGCACTGGCACCGGAACTGGAGAAAGAGGGAGCTGTTCTGTTGTAGTGGGATTAAACAGGGCTGGGATCAGTATCCTGGTGAATTGTAGCACTGTGGATAGGGCTTTACACTAAAATTGGTGGGGGGGGAGGGGATGGGGAAGGGAGATTATAGAAATATAATGAGAAGTCAGGGCAATAGTGTGCTGTAGAGAGTTGTGTAAAGACAAACAGAGTGGGACAAGGGACAGATTAATGGTGATAATGCATCAGTGAATAATGTCCATGTAAAGAATAGTCAAAAATACTAAAGGCTGGTTATCTGAAGCATTTGTAATAAGGTAGATAAACTAATGGCATAAATGGTGGTACATGGTTTAAATCTCTAACTGTCATGAGAGACATGGAATGGAGTTTTATGCCACCCCAATGTGCCGCATGGTGGCGGGGGTGGTGTAAAATGGAGCGAGAGGCCTTCCTGACCTGCTCCCGTCTCTGCCCCACTTTACTTGGGCAGGAAGGTGAAAAATGGGCTACTTGCCCCAGGCCAATCAAGGACTTTAAGTTGCCAATTAACAGCCACTTAAGTGCCTTCACCCACCTCATTTGGATTTTACGCATGGCAAGTGGGCGTATTGGTGCTGGGAAAGGCTGCTTGGGAAAATCTGGCAGCCTCTCAGAGCCCTGGGGGTGGGCGCTGACAATTGCTTCTCCAACCACCCCCAGGACCCAAGACCCATCCCCTCTTTCCCTTCCCCACCCCGCAATGACCACCCTTGCCTCACTGGGGCCTGATCGATTCCCCCGATGAGGCAACCCAAACTGACCTGGACTCCTGGCTCCATATCCTCAGCTGGGCTGCAGTCCCAGCAGTGGCCATTGCGCCTCGTGGTGCTGCTGGGACTAAGAGTTGGCGGCCTACTGATTTGTCTGGCAGCTCAATAAGGCAGGATTTCCTCACTCAACAGAGTGGAATAATTAAAGCCTGGGGACCCATAAAATGCAGGATGGATCCCCAGGCTTGGTGGAAGCTGGTTCACCACCAACTTTTATGTAGGTGGCCAGCTCCCGTCTGCCCAATGTAAAATCCAGTCCATGGTTACAAGGTGACTGAAGTTAGAAAATATTCCACAGTACAGAATATTTTGACAAGACTGGATGGAAAAGGAGGAGGAGTAGCCCATTGTAGGAAAGAGTAATGAAGACATTGAGAAATTGGCTGAGATCAGGAAGTGGAATTGTATGGTGCAGATCAGGAATAACAAGGGTCAGTATTCTACAGGCTCTCTAATAGTTACACATTTGGACAGTGCATTAAGCAAATAATTGGAGTTTGTAACAAAGGTAATGCAATAGTTGAGGTCCTTAATTTTATAGACTGGACAAATCAAATTGGCAAAGTTTGTCTGGAAGATGAGTTTGTAGAACACTTTCATGACTTTTCTGGAACAATATATTGTGGAACCAACTAGGGATAAAGCTATCTTCGCTCTAGTATTGTGCAGTGAGGCAGGTTTAATTAGTTTCTCATAGAAAAAAGATCCTCCTGGGGGTGAAAAAGTTTTCATACCAATGAAGTCCAGATTAAGTTTGAAAGGGACATTCCAGTCACAACCAAATGCTAAACTTGAACAAAGCCAATTTCAAAGATGAGAGGAGAGCTGGTTAAGGTTGATTGGGTAAGTATATTAAAAGGTATGGCAATAAACAATGGTAATAACATTTAAAGAAACAATTCAAAATGTTCAACAAAATAAATTCCATTTTAAAGAACTCTGGAGCAGTTGTGTCTGTCTTACAAGAGAAGTTAAGGATGGTGTTAAGAGGCTTGTGTTGCAAAGAAAGCTTCAGGATTGGAAGTATTAAAAATCAGCAAAGGGTGAACAAAGTTCCTTTAAAAAGGAGAAAATAGAATGAGTAAACTAGTTAGGAATATAAAAACAAATTGTAAGAGCTTTTACAAGTAAACAAAAAGGAGAGTAGCTAAAGTAAACAATTCTCCTTTAGACAGATGGGAGAAATTGACAGTGAATGAGGAAATGGCAGAGACATTAAACAAATATTTTGTCTGCCTTCACAGTAGGAGACAAATTACATGCGAGAAATAGAGGGTAACCAAGAGGCTCATCAGTGAGGAACTTGAAATAATTAATATCAGCAGAGAAAGTTTTGGAGAAACTTGAGGGATTAAAAGCGAAGAAATCCCTAGGCCCTGATGGCCTACACCCTAGGGTTCTAAAAAGGTAAATGCAGAGATAGTAGATGCATGAGTTACGATTTTCCTAAATTCTAGATTGCTCCCAGTGGATAGGGAGTTAGCTAATATAACACCACTAATCAAGAAAGGAGGGAGAGAGAAGTTAGCTTGACACCAGTCATTGGGAAAATGCTGGAATCTATTAAGGAAGTCTTCATACACTTAGAAAATCATAGTATGATCAGAAAAAGTCAACATCCTTTTACGAAAGGGAAATAGTGTTTGACAGATTTGAGTTTTTTGAGGATGTAACTAGTAGGGTTGATAAAGGGGAGCCCGTCGATGTAATTTGATTTCAATAAGATAAATGCCTATAGCATAGAAGGAGGCCATTTGGCCCATTGTGGTCTTTGCTGACTCTCTGGAAGAACAATGCACCAAGTCCACTCTCCTGTCTTTTCTCTGTAGCTCTACAAATTTTATCTCTTCAGATAATTATCCAATTGTCTTTTTGAAGGCCTTGATTGAATTTGCCTCCATCACACTTTCAAGCAGAGCATTCCAGGTCCTAACCACTTGCTGCATTTTTATTTATTTTTTCCTCCTGTCTCTGCTCAGACAGAAAGTAGAGTAGGGATAAATGGGACATTTTCAAGTTGGCAGGATGCAACTAGTGGAGTTAATTCTGTTTCCCTTTTCCCCAGATGCTACCAGACTTGCTGAGTATATCCAGCACTTTGGATGCTGGAAATCTGAAATAAAAACACAGTATTTTGCTTTTAGAGATTTCTTCACTGAGGATTGTGAATCTTTAGAATTGTCTACCCCAGAGGATGCTCCATCATTGAGTAAATTCAAGACTGAGATTGTTCTTTTTTTGATCTCTTGGGATCAAGAGAGATGGGGAACTGGCAGAAAAATGCAGTTGAGGTAGACCAGTCATGATTGTATTGAATGGCTATGCAGTATCGAATGGTCTACTCCTGCTTTTATTTCTTATGGCACTCTTCCTCCTTTCTCCCCCGCCCCCACTTTCAAGCTAGCTATCTTACTTCCCCACCCACTGTTCATGCTGGCACTCCCTCCCCTCACACTCTCAGAAAATACTGGCATTCTCCTTGCTTTGCCCACTCCAAAGCACTGAACACAGCCTTTCCCTTTTTTTTGTTTCCCTTCAGTGCAATTGATTTCCCTCCTGTCTATTGCTATCTATTTCTATGTTCCCTTTCCCTTTGATTTTCCCATTTCACTGCATCCATTTTCTATCTTCCACTGCAATCCACTTCTCTTTCCCCTCCCTGCCAATTATTCTTGCCTCCTCTTTCACAACCATCAGAGCAGAAGCTGGAACTCAGCTGTAAAAGGCTTCATTTTATAAAATTAAAAAATTCTGAATGGGTGATATGAAGCTCCAAGTGCCACAGATTGACAATTATACCTTGTCCATAGATTAAATCAGTTCCTGTTAATGACACCAAAGCAAATTTGATTTGTCTAGCTGATCATTTACTGAAGAACATGCAGAACTAAAATATATTTTTGTTGCAAGTGTATGGGTGCCAGATCTGAATATTTGGCAGTAAAAAAATATGTTGACAGATTTGTAGTAAAATACAAATTAAATATCTATCAAAAAAAGCCTTTGTTGATCTATTTGATTTATGTTGTGCTAATTTAGTAGTGCAGCCTCACCTAGAGGACAGGTAATTTTTCCACACTCTCTGCCTCAGGCAGAAGGCAACCTTCAACATGTTATGAGGATTTATGTTTAACTTTTAGATTTAGCCCTGGTGCTGTTATCTGGCTTCAGTGTGTGAAATTGCTGGGGACATACACATGGACATTAGCATATGCATACTCAACCACTGACTTTTTAGGGGACAGATTTGACTTTCACCCAAAATGAGTGGCAAGCCAGTAGAAGATTACTCTGCATACCAGCCTAAGGCCCAAGCAAAAGTTGGTGTTGGAGCTTGTTTATTTAGAAACAGCGATCTATGAACACCAAATGGGTGTTTCCACACAACTGTTTGGGTGAATTTTGGTGGGCTCTGATGTAGGGCCAGCCTACAGGCAGGTCATTACATGGAGATTGGGTAGTCAGCCTCACTGAGGGAGGTGAACCCACGTTGACAGTGACCTTCAGTATTTTTGTTGAGTGCAGAAAAGCATTCCTCTTCTGGCCCTGCAATAATATAAGTTTTGTGACCATTTTGAGTGGCTTCCAGCAGCCCTGTTAAAGATGGCTGGTTAGGCCTCAAGACCTAGTGAGACTAGGTTGAGTTGCGCTGCACAAACTCTGCCCATTTTGACCCTGACTCTTGAATTGGTGTCCTGCACTGGTGTGTACCCCCCCTCCAGGAATGATATAGAAAGGTAGCATTGTCTTTCAGGTGGGTAGGTTAATCCAATTACAGGTCTATCTGAATAAAAAAAAAACTGAGGCTAGGTCAATTGAAATTCAAAACAGAATGTTAGATTTTTGTTAGGCAAGTGTATTAAGGGATAGGGAGCCAAGGCAGGTAAATAGAGTTTAGATATCGATCAGTTATAATCTAATTGGAAAAACGAGCTTAAGGGACTGAATGGCCTACTGTTGCTATGTTCTTAATAGCACATCAATTGGACCTTGGGAGCAATTAGTCTGCCCCATAAATGTTTAACTCCTGGCCCACCATTTTTCAGGCACAAAGCAACTGGCCATGGATTTAATTTCTCTTCCTTTACGTGGCCACATTCATGAAAATTTAGTTCACATGCACAGCATTTGTAACAATTAAGAATTCTTATTTGAAATTGTAATAGCAGGCAGAGTGTGGGATGAGGCTGAGACAGGAAGTGAATTGGCAGATGAGTGGAGGGTGATTTGATATTGTGAAATCAAGGTTTGCTTCTGCATACATGGATGCTAATCATCTGCACTTTAAACTGATATCCGGCATTTCAATCTACATGTTAACTTCATTGATTCCAACAATGTCTGATCCCCATCAAAAAAACATTGATGTTGATTGTTCCACAAGCAACAAGTTTAGTTATTGGGCAAGACTATGTTCCAGATCAGTTGGAGAGTGAGGCTGATAGTTGTTATGGATAATGACATTTTTTTTAAGAGCACAAATTAAGGTTCTCTGCATAAGTCTGATTGACTGGAGGTTGGATTGGGTGTCAGTCCTTGCTTCACTTGCTGGTTGCACATCAATTTGAGGCATTAAAAGTTTAATGTGGGATGTTGCAGAGTCAAAGGATTGAATTTGACCGGCCATTTGGGGACAGTCTAGGAGGTAGGAAGGCTGGCAAGGTGATGCGGGAAGGTGTTGTATGGGGGAGTTGCCTGATGTCTTCCCACCGTCATGCCATTTTGCCAGCAGCAGAAAAGTTGGCAGATTGGCTGCCTGCTGGGAAGTTAATTGAACCACTTAAGTGGCCAATTAAGGGCCATTTCCCACCTCCACAGGCATTTTGCCTGTGCAAAATGGCCCACTGCCATGAGGGAAGACCATCCAGTAATACCTGGTGGCTCTATCCCTAAATTCTATAAAGGTCCCAGTGGATTGGAAAACTGCAAATGTAACATCATTTTTTTCAAGAAAGGAGGGGAACAGCAAGCAGGAAACTATAGGCCAGTTAGTCTAACGTCTGTCATTGGGCAAATGCTAGAATCAATTAGAGGTACTAGCAGGACATCTAGAAAATCACAATGCAGAGTCAACATGTTTTTATGAAAGGGAAATCACATTTGACAAATTTGTTAATTCTGTGAGGATGTAACAAGTAGGGTGGATAAAGGGGAACCAGTAGATGCAGTGTATCTGAATTTCCAAAAGGCATGTGGTAAGGTGTCACAAAAAAAGTTTACTACACAAGAGCATGTGGTGTTGAGGGTGATCAATAGAGGACTGGCCAACAGGAAACAATTGGGTTAAGTGGGTCATTTTTAGGATGGCAAATTATACCTAGTGGAGTGCCACAGGGATCAGTGCTGGGACCTCAACTATTTTCAACCTATATTAATGACTAGGATGAAGGGACCGACTGAATTGTAGCCAGGTTTGCTAATGATACGAAGATAGGCAGGAAAGCAAGTTTGAGGATACCAAGAGTCTGCAAAGGGGTATAGATAGGTTAAATGTGTGCGCAAAAAATTTGGCAGATGGAGTATAACGTGGGAAAGCATAAGGTTGTCCACTTTGGCAGGAAGAATAGAAAAGCAAAATATTATTTAAATGGAGAGTGACTGCAAAATACTGTGGTACAGAGGGACCTGGGTGTCCTTGTACATGGATCACAGTCAGCATGCAGGTTCAGCAAGTAATTATGAAGGCAAATCAAATGTTTGCCTTTAATACAAGGATGATGAAGTTTAAAAGTAGGGAAGTCTTGCTACATCCGTACAGAGCATTGGTGAGACAGCACCTAGAGTACTGTGTACAGTTTTGGCCACCTTTATTTAAGTGGGGGACATACTTGCATTGGAAGCAGTTCAGAGAAAGTGCAATAGGTTGATTCCTCAGATGAGGGGTTTGTCTTGTGAGGAAAGGTTGGGCCTGTACTCATTGGAGTTTAGAAGGATGAGAGGTGATCTTATTGAAACATGAGATTTGAGGGAGCTTGACAGGGTAGATGCTGAGAGGATGTTCTGCTCAGTGGGGTGCGTGGGGGAGGTGGGGGGGGGGGTGGTATCTAGAGCTGGGGCGCAGTTTCAAATTAAGGGTTCTCCCATTTATGATGATGAGGAGGAAATTCTTCTGAGGGTCATTAGTGTTTGGAGTTTTCCTACTCAGCGAGCAGTGGAGGCTGAGTCATTGAATATATTCAAGGCTGAGTTTGACAGATTTTTGACAAGGGAGTAGAGGATTATGGAGGACAGGCAGCAAAGTGGGGTTAAGGCCACAATCAGCTCAGCCATAATCTTATTGAATGCCGGAGCAGTCAAGGGGCTGAATGGCCTACTCCTGTTCCTATTTCTAATGTTCTTCCAGTGGACCTGAGGAGCATTCCACGGCCCATGGAGGGCTCCCTGACGTCAATGGCCACCCTGTGGTCACAGCGCCAACTGCACTCGGCGACCCCTCTCCAACAACCCCCCACCCCTGCACAACCCTGATTGTCAGGGCCTGATGCCAGGACCTGGCTTCTCCCAACCCCACTTGCCTCTCTTTGAGGGCACCTGGCCATTAAGGCGCTCCCATCCTGCAGCTGCTGCCTTAGCAATGGCCACTGCTAGCAGTGAGGCTGCTGGTCCTCTGATTATGCCGGTAGCTCTTGGGGGCGGGCTGCCAGCCTTAATAGGGCAGCAACCCTGGCAACAGCCACTTAATTGGCTGCTGCCAGCAAAATGCAGCCCCAGTCCTCACCACCTGCCGAAGCCGGGTTGCCTCCTGCTTTTGGCCCCAGCAGCAGGACCTCTGCCACTTCAAGTTCTGGCCACAATTTCAAGGTTTTTTTATTTTGTATTTGTGCTAACTAAGCTAAACATAAGAAATAAATTGTTAAAATGCTGCTTTTAAAGCCTTTTCATTTTCCTCAAAGGAATTTGTTGTGTGTGTGCAATGTTTGGCTTTATGCTTTATTTTCTTTAACTCTGGTTGTAGTCACTTCTTGATATAAGGAGAATGTTCCTTGATGTAGATGCTTTATGGACTTTATTTAAATAGTTGGTGGAGAATCAAGGTTTGGGGGAAAAAGTGGGTTGGAATGATTGTGAATATTACCTCAATTCAAAATTAAGCAAATTAAGATTTGCTTAATCAGAATTGAAGTAATTGCCATAATAGAATATACATCAAATATGAAGTAAAAAAAATATTCCACACACCCCTCAAGAATAATTTTCATTGCTTTATCATTCACTTTGCCTTTTCAATAACTTCTAAACTGATACCTTCTATGCAATACTTTTGTGTACTATGGTAGAAGTGGTTGATGCCATAAGTCTATACCTGCAGCCGAAGTTGTGATAAGCCTGTATGGCACAGTACCTCCAATCCTTCGCATATCATGAGGCTGTATTTCTGCTGTCAGTTGTTTGTGGCTGCAGCAGCTTTAGCTAGTTTTCTAGGTTAGTATATAATGTGAATGAGTTTTACTATACTTAAAGATCATACTTTATATGATTTTAAAATATGACTATGCCTGATATAGAGTACAACTTCATTGCAGTGAAGTCTAGATCCAAGTTCACTCTTAGCTGCTTGGGTTATAGGAACCTTTACATGTATGCTTAAAAAACAAAGTCAAAGTTACACTTAATGAATCGACTGTAAATTTCCATATCCCAATGATCTAAACAGGTAATGGAACATCCAAATCAATTGTCACCTACTTGTCTATATGTATTGCAGTTCTTGCTGGATGTTTGTTTTCCTGCCATTATTTCATTAGCTTTAGGATTTTAAAAAAAACCAAAAGCTGCATTGATAGTTTATGCTGCATCTTCTGTAGCTTGACATTTTCCCTGTAGTCAATATGTGAAGATAAATATTTCAGAAGTAGGCTGAGCCCAAGCCTACCTGAAAATACCTTGAAATGTGACAGCATGCTGTTATATATTCTAAGTTCACATTTTCACTACATTCTTGGTCAGCATGAATGTAATGGATAAATCAGCTACTAGGGGGCAAAATGAAATTTGTGGGAAAATAATATTATGAGGAAAGGTATGTTCTCATATCTATTTGGGCTCCGAAATTCCATGAATTTAGCGGGAATATAGTAGTCACTCATTCATTCACTCACTCAGTCTGTTTGTCAGTCAGTCAGTCAGTCAAAATGCATACTATGTATTTTCTCCTGATTGTTTTAGTGAAATATAATTGGAACCAATCTGATATTTGGGGGGAAAAATCAACCTCCCCCTCCCTGCACGCAACATGACAGCTCCATATTCCTTAAACTCCAGTGGTACTCATTGTGCTACTAGCTCCACTTGCACTTAGACCAAAAGCGAAGAATAAATTTGGCAAGAATTTTCACATAACCTGTCTGTCATATTCAGTGCTTCACACCATTCAACTAAGACTCTCATAGAGTACTCACAAATTTTGTTGGCAGGTGCTTTCCCTTTAAATCAGGCTCCTAATTCCTGATTTTAGCCTTTACCACCAAGGATACTGGGTGGGCTGAAGAGGATCGCTCACTGCTTGGTGCTACTTTCATGTTAGAGAACAACAGTAGTTTTTGATGTACTAATTGCATCAAACAGCCTTGCTTTGCATGCATTGAGTGTAAAACTGTCTTCAGGTATCAGTCTAGGCCTCCTAAAGTAAGGACCCTGGGATAGTGGCACTGGTGACACCAATGCCAGAAATGGGTTAATAAAGTTTTCCCTGTGATTTTTTTTGGGATGCTACCACCCTGGAAGGCCTCATAATTCACTCCATTGAGTTAGGCATAAATTCTGAGATCTGACCGGTTTCCACCCTATCAAACTAATGGGAGGGATCAAAGTTTTGGATTAAGAGATGATGGTGGTTTAGCACACCTTTACATTCCATGCCAAATTCTTTTAATAATGATGGAGAGTGTGAGATGCATCCACCAGCTAAGGCTCAACCATGCAAAAAAATATAGGGAGCAGGATGAAATGGGGCTGGAATTTCCTCCACTGTCTTGTTCCAAATGCTGGCATAGGGAGGGAAACAGCACGGAAAATGCAACAGCAAGGTCACCTCCCTCCACGGACCTCAATTTCCCTTTCTCTTTTCCCAATGGGACTATTGCAGGGTGTCTCCACCTGTAGATACTGGCAGAAAGGTTCCAGGCCCATTTCACTCTTGTTTGCCCCTTTTACTAACGCTCCCCAGGATTTCCAGCAGAAGACAGGTGATAATCACTAGGGTAGTGATGTGAAGGCCCTGAAGTCAGTGGATAAAGGGAGGACTTGGTAGTGGTCTCCTCTCTCCATCTCACCCTAAAGGTAAAGCCTTCAGTAAAAATTGGATGTTGTCTTTTTGGCTTTTTGCCACTTAAAAGTATCCGCTTACTGGCAGTGATTCTGCCCAGACAGCATTAACCTATTGACTTTTTAATTTCAGTCCCAATTCGTGCGTTTATTTCAAGATGGGTCGGGTGGGTTACTGAAATCATTGCGGACCCCTGGCGCTGGCTCATGGCTCTTCCAACTTGGTGAGAGATGCAGTCAAGGTGCACCGAGGACAGTCCACCCCTGTTGACGGTCACATTGGAAACATGGGGAGCCAGCTCCCCCACCACCCTCAAAGGTGGGAAGGCATGGCATGGATGAGCACCAGCTATTCTGATGGAAACGTTAGAGGGAACTAGCTATTAGACGGTTCGATTAGTCTTTCTCCCCGATACCCTGGTTGGATGACCGATTTGCATGTTGGGAGTGCTATGACCTCCACCAGTTTCCTCTGGCTTTGCCCTGCCCAGGTATAGTTCATCTTTTGCATCCTATCACGTACGCTGGTGTTCCACTTCCCTGCTGGAACGAGTGAGATGGGCCACTTGCCTGGATGAGCGCGGCTCCAACAACATTCAAGAAACTTGACACTATCTAGAACAAAGTAGTCCACTTGATCTGCACCCCATTTGTTAACTTAAACCTTCACTCCCTCCACCATGCACAATGGCAGCAATATGTACCATCTACAATCACAGAATAGTTACAGCGCAGAAGGAGGCCATTTGGCCCATCGTGTCTGTACTGACTCTCAAAGAGCAATTCCCTCAGTCCCATTCTCCTGCCTTCTCCCTATAACCCTGCACGTTCTTCCTTTTCATATAACTATCTAGTTCCCTTTTTAAAGCTTCAGTTGAACCTGCCTCCACCACATTCTCAGGCAGTGCATTCCAGACTTTAGCCACTCGCGACATGAAAAGTTTTTTGTCATGTCGCTTTTGCTTCTCTGACCCATTACTTTAAATCATTCCCTCTCATTCTCGATCCTTTCACGAATGGGAACAGTTTCTCTCTCTATCTACTCTGTCCATATCCCTCATGATTTTGAATACCTCTATCAAATCACCTCTCAGCCTTCTCTTCTCCAAGGAAAACAGTCCTAACTTCTCCAATCTATCTTCATAACTGAAATTCCTTATCCCTGGAACCATTCTTGTGAATCTCTTCTGTACTCTCTCCAATGCCCTCATCTTTACTCAAGTGCGACGCCCAGAATTGGATGCAATACTCCAGATACAAGATACACTGCAGCAGCTCACCAAGGCTCCTTCGACAGCATCTTCCAAACCCATGATCTCTACCACCTAGAAGGACAAGAGCAGCAGATGCATGGGAGTACCACCACCTGCAAGTTCCCCTCCAAGCCACACACCATCCTGACTTGGAACTATAACACTATTCCTTTTGTACTATACTGGTCAGTGTGCCATTAATAGTAAGTGAGGATAGTAGACTTTGTGTCAAAGTAACAGGAGTTTATTTACAGGGGTCTTATTTCTAAGGCATCTACATTAACACTGAGCAAAACAAGGGTCTGACTCATGACATCACATCCTGTAATCCTGTACATAATCTACCCAGCAACAACTTATGTACATTGTACTACATCTTCCAAGTCTCTGACTTCATTCATCTGGACTATAACGCCGTGGGGTTCACACGATTCTGCCACAGAGTGGTGTTCTTTCACTTGTTTGAGGTATTGGGTCTTTTGGTTCTTCCTCACTTTCCTGCTGGTGAGTGGAACTACTGGATGACTTGGGTTCTCTGTTTTCATTGTCGTCTGGATGATTGTTGGTTGTATCACTGGTTCATCAGCCCTCTGATAACTGATTCTCTTGATTTATTTTCCCCATTTGTTTTTTTCTGTGATGTCAGTACCAATAATCTTCTATTTCTCATCCATCCCTGGTCTGTCTGGTCTATGTAGGACTGAGGACATGGAGATTTTTCCATCACTTCCCCATAAAACCTTGATCTTTAATCCAAACCAAATCTCCAGGTCGTAGGTCTGTTTGATTCTTTACTCTGTAGTGTCTATCAAGATTCTTAGTTTGGATTAACCTTTCTTTCTCTTCTCGCTCCCTCACCCTTTCCCGGTCCTCTGCACTGATTTGCAGCTGAAGTGTTCTTGGGAGCGTGGGTAGTTGTGTCCTCAACCTCCTACCCATTAGCAATTCACGTGGAGCCAACCCATTCTGGAGTGGCATTGATCAGTAGTTTTAATAGTGCCAGCTGAAAATCCTCATTCTTTTTCAGTACCATTTTCATAGTTCGAATACCTCTCTCCACTTCCTCATTGTCCTGGGGATACATCAGTGAACTTGTAACATGGGCAAACCCATATGTTTCTGCGAAATCTTTGAAGGCTTCATTTGTGAATTGTGGAGCATTATCGGAGATCACTAGGTCCGGAACGCCATGTGTGGCAAAAATTTATTTCAGATTATAGCTTTAGAACTCGGGCCATGTATTGGTTTGACTTCAATCCATCTGGAATTATCTACGACAATAAGGAAAACTTTCCCTTTATGTTCAAACAGATCCATTCCCAGCTGTTCCCATGGCCTGGATGGAAACAAAGATGACATTACTGGCTCTCTAGAGTCTTGTCTGGTAGTTCCTGTGATACACTTGGATATCATGTCTTCAATCTCCTTGGAAACCCCCAGCCACCATACAGAGTTTCTTGCTCTTGGTGTACACTTGGTCTGTTTGACTCTGTAGTGTCTATCATGATTTATTTACAAACAGGGTGGTTTTATTTTAATAAAAAAAAGTCAACAGATGAAACTCTCCGCCGAACAAAGGCGGTGGAGGGGTGCCCTAAGTGCCCTTGGTGTAGTTTCTCTAGGATAGCTAACCTTAAAGCCTGTGGAATAACTAGTCTTTCGTTGTAGATTAGTAAGTCGTCCATGATAGTAAGATGTCTTCATTGCTCATGATACTTTCTTAAAACTGGGTTATTAGGCATATATTCTGGCCAACCTTCTTGGCAAAACTGTCTCATTTTTTTGCAGACTTCATCCTCTTTCTGTAGGTTTCTAATTTGGTGTAATCTATGAGCAGTTGTTGGTAAATCTTCAGTTATGGCTAAAGCTAAGACTTCCACTTTCTCCAGGGAATGAGACATCTCCTACTTCAGGTATAGTACTTGATGCTCTTGATAACACGGCAGTTGTTACCTGATGTTTCCATGGGACATTTTCAGTTGTTGTGTCATATCTCATTAGTCTTAGTCAAACTTTCTGTACCCTTGGGGGTAGTTTTGCTAACTCCTTTGAATTAAGCAACGTCACTAGTGGCTTGTGGTCAGTTTCTGTCTTGACCCAGTATGTAGTCAAAATTTTTTGCATGTTTATGTAGCTGCCAATGCTTCCTTTTCAATCACAGTATACCTTCGTCTGTCTCTGACAATGAATGAGAGGCAAATTACACAGGCTTGTGTTGTCCATCTTTTTGTTTCTGGAACAGGACTGCACCTAATCCTGTTGACTATGCGTCTGTTGCAATAATGGTCACTAGCTCTGGGTCATAATGTGCTAATACTTCTGAAGTCAAAATTTCCTTGATCTTCGCAAAATAATTTTTCTTGTGGTCTCCCCAGCACCAGGCATTGCTGCTCTTTAACAGTTGTCGTAGAGGCTCATTAATAGTGGCTAGATTTGGTAGGATTTTCCCTACTTGGTTAACCATACCCATGAATTGTTGTAACTCTTATGTTCTTTGGCTCTGGGAAATCCTTTATTGCCTTCAGCTTCTGTGGATCTACTTGATGCCAGATCCATCAATTATGTGGCCAAGGAACCTTATTGTCAACTGAGAATACACACTTCTCATTTTATGTGAGCCCTGCCCCTTGTAATCTGTGTAATACCGCTCTTACCCTTGTGTCGTGTTCTTCTTGGTTTGCTCCATGAATCAGAACATCATCCATGTGGCAGATGATTCCCTCCAAACCTTCCAGGATTGTTGACATCGTCCGCTGGAATATCTCTGGTGCCAACGCAATACTGAATGGCAATCGGAATCCACCGAAAGGTGTGATAAAGGTGGTTAACACTTTAGACTCCTCATCTAAAGGCAACTGCCAGAACCCACTATTTGCATCTAATTTGGTGAATATGGAGCTTTCCCCAATTTGGCAAGGCTGTTGTCGACTGACATGACCATAGAATGAATCTCTTTCTCTACTGCTTTATTGAGTGAGTAAAGTCCACGCAAATCCTACTCGACCCATTTGGTTTCTGTACTGGAACCATCCCAGAGCACCACCTAGTGGGTTTACTCACTGCGGAAATAACTCCTTGGTTTAGCATGGCATCGATTTCCTTCACCTTTTCCAGGAGCGGATGTGGGACCTCTCTCGGTGTGAACAAATATATAGGTTCTGTCTCTTTGTTGAGAATAATGTGATACTCTGATTTTAATTTTCCTAAACCTTCAAATAATTTGGGAAATTCAGCTCTTAAATAGCTGAGCTAATTCTCTTGTCTCCCTTGATTTCTTCCACCCTTCTTCCTGCTGCAACAGACCTGCTGAAAATGCCACCTTTTGTGCATCAGAAACATTCAGCTTTTTGGGCTGGGGAAAATTTTCCACCAGTGCTGCTCCCAGCCACACCTACAGGAATTCAGTGTTGCTGCCTGTGGGTGTCTTTCCCGCCTCTCGGACTTTCTGGGACCATTATTCTGCCTTCTCCACAGATTCAACTGATTCTAGAATTTGAGGTTGGATTCCCCCAGTCCCCTTGAACTAATAGTTGATCAAAATTTTTGGACCTCTGCCTGCCTGTCTGCTCAACAGAATGTCTGTCCTTTTTTTCAAAGTCAAATCCTCTTTCGACTGAAGCTGGTCTGACAGCGCTTTGTCTATGACCCTGACTACTGTTCTGTCCTGAATCTGTTCTTCTCACATGCTCCCATAGTTGCAATCCTCTATTTTATATAGATCATTAATGAATGAACCAATACTTTCACCATATTTTTGGATGCGTCTGTTGAATGATGACCTTTCCACGATAACATTCTTTCTGATGCTAAAGTATCGTTCCAAGGCTTTTATTACTTCGCCATATGGGGTTTCCTTTTCATTTTATCCCCAGGGTAGTTAAAATGTCATCGGCACTGCCTCCCAGGGCGTAAAGTAAAACACTGACCTGTTCACCGTCTGGTTGTACAGCTAGGCCTGTTGAATCTTCAAATCCATCTCGGCCACACCTCGGCCTGGTTGGGCCCTGCTGCTCACTCACTCGACTTTTCCATGCCTCGCTTCGATGTTTTCGATATCTTTCGCCTTTACCACTACAACCATGTAACTATACTGGTCAGTGTGCCATTAATATTAAATGAGGATAGTAGACTTTGGGCCAAAGTAACAGGAGTTTATTTAGGGGGGCCTTATCTCTAAGGCATCTACATTAACATTGAGCAACACGAGGTTCAGACTCCTGACATCACATGCTGTGATGATGCTTAAGGTCTATATGCATAATCTACCCAGCAACAGCTAACGTACATTATACTACTTCCTGCAACTTCCTTCCTAACAGCACTGTGGGAATATGCGTACCAGATGGAAGTGCAAGAAGGTGACTCACCACAACCTTCTCAAGGGCAATTAGGGATGGGCAGCAAATGCTGTCCTTGCCAGCGGCATCCACATCCCATGAAGGAATTTTTAAAAAAAGTGCAACCTGAGAGGCTAGAACTTGAGATATGGATGGCTGGTCTATATGATTATGAACTTTTCAGCATGAAGATTGTCCATTGTCTCAAGGTTGTTGAGTCCTGGGTTGAACCTGCAATAAACTCCTTCACTGGGCTTGGAATTTCCATAATTTGGCCTGCTGACCTTCTGCCACCTGTGAATGTATCTGAGGGGGAATGAGTAGAGAATTCTCTGATGTTGCTATCTTGAGGGATGGCAGACTGTTTGGAGCTATCACCTGTTCCCTCACTAGATGTGGTATGAGGATATTCGTTGCCATTAAGTTGCAGGAACACTTACTTCATGGAATTCCAAATATTCTTTAATTTCTGGGAAATAGTATCCAGAATAATCCATAAAACCCACAAAATGGTGTCCTGGAGAACCCAAAATTTGGTATGTTTCTCCCTCAATTTTTACCAAAGGCCTGAATGCCACCCAGCTATAGCTGTCATGTTGGAGGTAGTGAATTGCCATGTAGCCTCTGTTTTCTGTGTGATGCAAATAGAGATTCCTGTAGTTCTCATTTGCTGCAGGCTGCTCTGCATTTTTTTTTAAGAGATACAGCACTGAAACAGGCCCTTCGGCCCACCGAGTCTGTGCCGACCATCAACCACCCATTTATACTAATCCTACACTAATTCCATATTCCTACCACATCCCCACCTGTCCCTATATTTCCCTACCACCTACCTATACTAGGGGCAATTTATAATGGCCAATTTACCTATCAACCTGCAAGTCTTTGGCATGTGGGAGGAAACCGGAGCACCCGGAGGAAACCCGTGCAGACACAGGGAGAACTTGCAAACTCCACACAGGCAGTACCCAGAATTGAACCCGGGTCGCTGGAGCTGTGAGGCTGCGGTGCTAACCACTGCGCCACTGTGCAGCCCTGCATTGTTGAGAACCCTTCTCTGGAGAACATAAAAGAGGGCATTGGGATATGTCACTAGATCTCTGCACCTTAGTTGAGAAGTATTGCAATGGCTTCAATGAACCTGATACACTTTTAGCATCTTTTCTTGCAAAGACCCTTGAGATCATTCTTCACATGTTCTGTTCAAGAATACTCCTTCATTTCCACTGCCATTTGTTCTGGATTACTTGTGGGCAGTATATCACTCAGTCTTCAAACCCAATTGAACTTTCTGCCTGTCCTTGAGTGGCTGTCTGAACTGGTGAGTGAATGTGAGAATGATTTTCATTTAATTTTTGGTTCCTCACAGGGTAATAGACCTGAAACATTATCCCTACTTTCCCTTACAGATATTGCCTGATTAACTGTGTTTCCAGCATTTTGTTTTTATTTTAGATTGCCAGTCTCTCCAATAATGTTCTTTTAAAATGATGGAGTGTATTTCTACTGTCCGTCAATTCTGTTGAGGGTATTGCCATTCGCTCGCTTTCTCTGCCTGCTTCACCTTCCCTGCTTTCAGTTCCTGTTGAGAAATACAACAGGTTTCCTGATAGCCACCATTTCCTAACTGTTCTGGTGATCTCAGAATATGAGAACCAATTTTTTTTTTAGAATCTTCAAACATTGACACTTGTTCTGCAGCAACTACCTGCGGGTGTAAGTCCTCCCATGTCTCCTTTCCCCTTAGGCTCCAATGAGTGTGATCCCAGTATCTCAATTGCCTCCTCCTTCTGGTCAGATAAAGTACAAATATATGTTGTTGTTCCTCCAGTTGCTGCTTGTTTCCATGCATTTGTAAAGTTTTGGTCACTGCATGAGAACAGAATTATGAATATTTTCAGCCATAGACTGGTTCAGTTGACAGCTATTGAAGAATTTGTATTTATCTTATGGAGTTCCCATTGAGAAAATGAATCTTCAAAGGGCATATAGGCACTGTAGGATTCTTAAGTAATTGTGAAAGAGTCTGTACAGTAAAGGCCTGCTCAGGTCAGGGGAAAAAAAACCCCGACCCGAACCCGACAGAACCACATCGGACCTGAGCCCGACCCGACCACCGAAATGTTCACTTTACCTACCTTGTACTCAGAATCTGCACGAAACTGCAGCACGAGCGTGATGACGTCATAGAGACGCTCACTGCGCAGACTCTGAATTTCCTTCCTTGACGTCCTGGACTCTTAGCTCAGGTAGGCTTTTCATCTAAATACTTACCAGCCGAGCAAAATGCAATACTTGGTGTGCCCGACCCAGACCCGGCCCGATCAAGCCCAAAAGCCGGACCCGGATTAATGCAGGCAGGTGGAATTAGTATAGATAGGCCTTATGGTTGGCATGGACGCGGTGGGCCGAAGGGCCTGTTTCTATGCTGTACGACTCTATGACCCTACCCCGACACATGTCTGGTTTGGGTCGGGTAGCAGGCTTTTATTGTATAGTACACTTTGGTTCCGTATTCTTATTCTTGTTACTCCCCTTTCAGGGTTAACATTGGTCTGCAGCCTGTAAAGTTTAAAATATGGATGAGTCACAGCTTGCTGTCATGGTACTTGCCTTTGCTGACCTGAGGTTATTAGGCTTCTTCCTGCACTATATAGTATGTAAGAAGTTAAGCATTGCTTGTGCCACGTTCATCTATGTTATGGCTGCTGTATTGCCAGGTCCTTTGTCACCTGTTCCCACTATTGCATCTCACTTTTGCTGAGTTCATAGAAGCACTCTCAAAACTTGGAGTGTCTCTTTTTGTCGTTGCCTTATGGAGCCATATCTTAAGATTGCTGCATGCTAAAACATAAGAACATAGGAAATAGGAGCAGGAGTAGGCTATTCAGCCCTTCAAGCCCACTCCACCATTCAATGAGATCATGGCTGAACTTCTAGTTCAACACCATTTTCCTGCACTTCCCCCAAAACCCTTAATATTTTTAATATGTAGAAGTCTATCGATCTCAGTCTTGAATTTTCTCAACTACTGAGCATCCACAGTCCAACTTTTAAATGCATTATTTCCCAAGGGCTTCTGTCTTCAAAAACCTCTCCCTTCCCCCCTCACATTCCACTGCTCAAATGTTTTAGGATTACTAATTTAACTCTCCAATTGTGGGACAAATGGCTTTGTCCTACTGAGGAATATTGTAATTAGTTGATCCTAGCTGGATCAGCATTAGAGATAAGTGAATGAATGGGTGGCCAGAAGTCATGCCCCATGACATCTGTTAGATAGCAGAGCACAGAATTTTGAGTTGTACAATATTATCGTGGTTATGCCAGCTCTCTGAAAGAGCCATGCATTTGCTCTCATTCTCTTGCCCTTTCCCCATAATCCTGAATATTTTTTAGTTATTTATCCACTTCTCTTTCAAAAACTATTTTCTCTACTGCCACCATTTTCCTGAGATGTTCCATATCCTAATAACATTTTGGATAAAGAAAAGCTCTTTACTTCTCCCTTCCTCCTTTTGTTGTTGATCTTGAATTGATGCCTTTTGTTTACTGATTCACCCATCAGTGGAAATAGCTTTTCCCAACTTGCCTGATCAGAACCCCTCACAATTTTGAAAATCTCTAATAGATCTCCCTTAATCTTTTTTCTAAAGAAGAGTTCCAATCTTCCCTCATAACCAAAGCTCCATATTCTTAGAAGATCTTGTTTGCACAGCCTCCATTGTCTTGACAACTTTCCTAAAGTGAACCATTCAAAACAAGATAACATTCTAAATGACCTAATTTAGCATTAGCTCTTTGGTTTTATACTAACAAAACCATGGATCCCATTTGTTTTTTTTTAAATAACAGTTTTATCAACTTGATGTCTTATTTTTGAAGATTTATATTGAGTATATGAATTCCTAAGCCCCTCTTCTCCTTTACTCCTTTTTAAAGTTTTGCCATTTAGTATATCTGTCCTGTCATTATTCATCTTCCCAGAATGTATCATCTCACATTTCACCACATTCAATATCATTCATCTGTGCAATCTACTAATCTATTCATGGCCTTATGTAGGTACTTCCTGTTCTGCTCAAAGTTAACCACGCTTTCTCTTTGTATCATGTAAATTTTGAGATTGTGCTCCATATCCATGTCTAGATCATTTTTATGTATTTCAGAAGATCAATGCACTCAATACTGTCCCTCAGGGCCAAGGTTTAGGGCCGTCCAATCTTAAAAAAAAATAATCCATTAACCATTACTCTCAAGACATAACCATTATGTCCTTTATACAACTTGCAGTGCAGGCTCCCTTTAATACTGATGCTTCCTTGTCCTGAAAAACAATTTAGTTTCCAATATGATATTTCAGTATCATAGATTCAGAGTCAGCGATGCTACACCTTCCCAATCCCACTGCCAAACTGGTCCAGGGCAATAACTTTCAGCAAAATGTATTTGGGTCTATTTGCTGCCTATTCCTCTTTAATCTCCTTCACTCTGAGACATTTCTGGTTTCATTTTGATAGATTGCCCTTCTGTGATTATGCTGATCATCTGCCATTTTTGGTGGGGTCAGTGCCACAACATCATTGTAGGTAGAAGTGGTGTCCTGTATTTCAGGCCCCAGGAGCTGCTGCTTATCAGAACCTAGTAAATAATGTTTGCACCATTCAACTTCCAGTAAAAACAAACTGACATTCACAAGAGCAGTAAAGTGATGATAATGAACACAGAATGGACGTGGATTGCTTTATGTTTGAACTATTTGAATAACTCACACCCTGCTGAGCAAACAAGAACTTCATTCAGCAATAAATACCGCAAGCAGCAGTTTAAATGTTAATGATGGAATGTACTACAATGTTCTGTGTTCGTAAATTGATGTGTTGTTTGGGTGAGTATAAAATCTCTCTGGATTTTGCTTAAAGTAGCATGTGAATCTGAGGATGTGGATTTAATTTGACAGTGAACAGCTAGATAATATTACTTGGCATAAGTTATTTTTTTGAAAAATGTACTGTAGAACAGCATGAGATGACAGCGGCTAAACCCACTCCAGTCAAAAAGTGAAAAAAATCTTATGACTAGAGTGATTGTTTTTAAGTGTCATGTGCAGCAAATAAGCAAGATAGTACAAAAAGATAAAGTTCTGGGATGTCAATCTAACATCACAATCCATATTAGTTGCATTCCACAGTTTCCATGGTTTCAGCAAGACTGGAACAACTATCTATGTATTAGAAATCTTGTGTATGGACTCATTT
Source organism: Heterodontus francisci (assembly GCF_036365525.1). Lineage (NCBI taxonomy): Eukaryota > Metazoa > Chordata > Chondrichthyes > Heterodontiformes > Heterodontidae > Heterodontus > Heterodontus francisci. The sequence continues at coordinate 78,040,793 of NC_090382.1, read as the reverse complement.
TCATCCAACTTCCTGTTGTCAATATTTTAACGACATTCAACGTCAACACTTAGCATTGAAACTGCTTATGTAGGTATTTAGGATGTAAATTCTATATGTAAACGCATGCCTGCATTGATGCAGTTGTGGGCCCTGACCAATCAGTGGCTTTATGGAGTGAATTTCTGAAGTCCATCTTCCAACTCAATTAAGAATATAAGAAATAGGAGCAGGAGTACAGCATATGGCCCCTTGAGCATGCTCTGCCATTCAGTATGATCCTGGCTGATCATCTGCATCAACTCCAATTTCCTGCACTCTCACCATGTACCTTGATACCCTCAGAGACCAAAAGTCTGTATCTCAGCCTTAAATACAGTAAATGATGGAGCAGCCACAACCCTCAGGGGTAGACAATTCCAAAGATACAAAACCCACTGAGTGAAGAAATTTCTCCTCATCTCAGTCCTAAATGAGCAGTCCCTTATTCTGAGATTGTGCCCCGTGTTCCAAGTTCCCCAGCCAGGGGAAACAACCTCTGTGTCAACCCTGTCAAGTCCCTTCAGAATCTTGTATGCTTTAAGAGATCACCTCTCATTCTTTCAAACTGCAGAGCTTATAGGCCCAATTTACTGAGCATCTCATCATAGGACAACCCTCTCCTCCCAGAAACCAATCTAGTGAACCTTTGTTCTACTGCCTCCAATTCAAGTATATCTTTCCTTAGCTATGGAGACCAAAACTGCATAGTACTCCAGGTGTGGTGTCACTAAAGCCCTGTACAATTGTGGCAAGACTTCTTTAATCTTGTACTCCAATCCCCTTGCAATAAAGTCCAAAATGCCATTTGCTTTCCTAATTGCTTGCTGTGCCTGCATGCTAACTTTCTACGTTCCTTGTACAAGTACACCCAAGTGTCTCCGAACATAAACATATAGAAGTTTCATGCCTTCTAAAATATTCATTTCTATTCTTACTACCAAGGTAACCTCACACTTCCCCACATTATACTCCTTCTGCCACCTTGTTGGCCACTTACTCAACCTGTCTATATCAATTGCAGTGTCTTTTGTGTCCTGTCTACAGCTTACTTAGCTACATTAAACTTGGATACATTACTCTCTGTCTCTTTATCTAACTCATTAACATAGATTGTAAATAGCTGAGGCCCTATCACTGGTCCTTGTGGCACTTTGCTAGTTACAGCCTGCAAATTTAAAAATGCCCTATTAATCCCTACTCTCTGCCTTCTGTCCATTTAACTATTCCTCAATCCATGCTAAAAATTTCCCCCAACTCCATGAGCTCTTATCTTTTATATAAACGTTTTTTGTGTGGCACCTTGCCTAATGCCTTTTGGAAATCCACGTATACTACATCTACTGGTTTCCCTGTATCCACCTTACTAGTTACATCCTCGAAGCTCGAAATTTTTTTTTGAAAAAACCATGTGACTTTCTGATTATGCTATGAGTTTCTAGGTGCATTGGTAAGACATCCTTCATACTAGATTCCAGCATTTTCCTGACCACTGATGTCAGGCCAACTGGCCCTGTTTCCCCGTTTTCTCTCTGTTATGGCCATGTGGTGTGATGAGTGGTTACAACTGTTCAATTCCCCACCTGACTGCAGCAAGTGTACTTCTATTAAAACTTTAGGCCCTTTGTGTTTTTTTTTAAACAGGCAGCGACAGGTTATCTTGTAGGTTTTAGGAAACAGTGAATTGTTGAATTCTGTTGAGACTCAAAGTCCAGATAGTTGCAGGCCTGTGGTGATTGTAGATTTCTCTTGATTTTTGAAGATTCTGGTAAAGTTGGTGGGACACTCCCACATCATACAGCAGGGAAAGAACTAGATGTCTGATTTTCTTCCAGCAGGACTCTCTGTCTCCCTCTCTCTGTCTCCCTCTCTCAATCCAAACAAGATGCTTAACATTTCGCCTATCATTGCAGCGCAGCAAGCTGATCCAGAATCATACCAAATGGCGCAGACGGCTCTGACAGAAACTGAGGCAAAAGGAGTTTCGGAAGGCTATTATGTGGCAAAGGGACTTTTGAGGAGAAAATGCAGACCACCTCATAGACCTGCAGACAAAGACTGGCTTGTTGTTGAACAGATAGTGGTACCACTTAAATATCACCAGAGATTGTTAAGGTTAGCACATAACATTCCTTTTGCAGGACATAGGGGAATTTGGAAGACCAAATCACGCATAAGCCAACATTATTACTGGTCAAGTCTTACAATGGATGAGACAATTTTGTAGGACATGTCAAATGGTGGGAAAACCAAAACGGTACCACTAGTTCCCATACCAGTGATTGAGGAACCATTTAGCAGGGTATTGGTAGACTGTGTAGGACCCTTACCAAAAAAAAAAGCAGGACATCAATATATACCGACTATCATGGCTATGGCTACTCTATTTCCGGAGGCCATTCCTTTGAGGACAATTACTGCTAGAGTAGTGGTAGAAAAGTTAACCCAGTTCTTTGAGATATGAGTTACCACTTGAAGTTCAATCAGATCAAGGTTCTAATTTTATGTCTCAGATATTTCAAGAAGTCAAGGGCAATTTTGGGATTAGACAGTTGAAATGTTCAGCATATCACCCACAGTCACAGGGAGCTTTAGAGAGATTTCACCAAACTCTCAAAACAATGATTAGAACATACTGTGTCACGAATATCCACATGATAAAGGATAGGACTTTCTTTTATTTGCCACAAGAGACTCACTGAAGGAGTCAACTGGCTTCAGTCCTTTCGAATTGGTTTACGGACATGGAAGTAAGAGGTCCTTTGAAACTTATAAAAGACAGATTCTTGGAACAAAAGAATGAATCTTCGATACTAGATTATGTTTCTGTGTTCTGGGAAAGGCTCACGAAAGCTTGCAGTGTGGCTCAGGAACACCTTAAAGCATCCCAAGCCAATATGAAAATATGGGCAGACAATGCAAAAACTTGCCATTTTCAACCAGTTGATGAAGTATTTGTGTTGTTACCATTACAGGGGAGAACCATTAAAAGCACAGTTCAGTGGCCCGTATAGAGTGATCAAAAGAGTGGGCAAGGTAGATTACTAGTTTGACACCCCTGATCGACAGAAGAACCAGTTGTTGCATCAATATGCTAAAGCAATATCGCAGGGATGAGGATAAGCCAGTACAGGTATGTTCAGTAATCGGGTCTGTTGAGAAGGAAAAGGATAGTGAGGATGAGGGAGAAGCAGGCCTAGAAAATTCTCAGATTGAACCTCCAACTATCAGATTAGCGAATGCAGAATGGCTAGGAAAATTAGAGAACATGTTTTTGCACTTAGAGGCAAAACAGCATGAAGTCCAAACCAGGCTTTTTATAATGTTTAAAAGAGTTTGTAGGGATAAGCTGGGATGTACAACCTTAGCCACAGATGATGTGGATATTGGGGGCGGGGGAACTGTTCCTTTTAAAACAACATCTTTATCGCTTGAGTCCAAACAAATAGGCCCAAGTGAAAGCAGAACTCCAGTACATGCTGGAAAACAACTTGATCGAACCTAGTCAAAGTAGCTGGAGTTCGCCAGTAGTTCTAGTACCTAAACCTAATGGGTCAACCCAATTTTCTATAGACTATAGAAAAGTCAATTTGGTAGCAAAGGCAGGCTCTGACCCAATTTTACGTTTAGAAGACTCTATCGACAGAATGGACAGTGCTAGGTTCTTGCCACGATTGACTTGTTAAAGGGAAACTGGCAATTCCTTTGACTCCGAGCCAAAGAGATATCTGCTTTGGTAACACCTGACAGTCTTTATCAGTGCCAGGTGATGCCATTCGGGCTAAAAAATGCCCCAGCCACTTTTCAAGATTAATGAATCAGGTGGTAGCCAGTGTTCCCAACTGTGTAGTATATCTTGCAGCATCTGTGGAAAGAGAAGCAGAGTTATGAAGAGATCAAGAGCGGGTAAGAGGCCAGGGGGAGGGGTCCAGGTAGAGGGAGAATGCTGCCAGACCTGCTGAGTGATTCCAGCATTTCTTGTTTTTATTTCAGATTTCCAGCATCCGCAGTATTTTGCTTTTATTATAGTGTGTAGTATATCTTGATGTGCTAATAGATAGCAATATTTGGAAAGAACACTTAAACCAGCTAAAAATTATGTTTATAAAGTTACAAGCCGTGGATTTGGTGATAAATCTGGAAATAAGCGAATTTGGAAAAGCAAGCCTCACTTACCTTGGACACATAATGGGGCAAGGACAGGTATTACCAAAAATGGCAAAGGTACAAGCCTTAATGGCGTTCCCTATCCCTAAATCTAAACGGGAAATTTGTACAAAATTTTAGTGCTGTGGCTGCTCCATTAATTGACTTTTTGCAAAAAAAAAAGTGGTGTGGTCGGATGAATGCCAGGCAGCTTTTGAGAATCTAAAGGCAATCTTAACTAATGAACCAATTGGTTGCTCCAAATTTCACTAAACCCTTTAAAATAGTTTAGTTTAGTTTAGAGATACAGCACTGAAACAGGCCCTTCGGCCCACCGAGTCTGTGCCGACCATCAACCACCCATTTATACTAATCCTACACTAATCCCATATTCCTACCACATCCCCACCTGTCCCTATATTTCCCTACCACCTACCTATACTAGGGGCAATTTATAATGGCCAATTAACCTATCTACCTGCAAGTCTTTGGCATGTGGGAGAAAACCAGAGCGCCCGGAAGAAACCCACGCAGACACAGGGAGAACTTGCAAACTCCACACAGGCAGTACCCAAAATTGAACCCGGGCTGCTGGAGATGTGAGGATGCGGTGCTAACCACTGCGCCACTGTGCCGCAGGATGCTAGCAACCTGGGGGTTGGTGCAGTCCTATTGCAAGGTGACAAATCGGGCATAGAGAAGCCAGTAGGGTATTTTTCCAGAAACCTAAATTGTCATCAGAAAAAAGTATTCCACTGCAATAAGAAACATTGGGACTTTTACTAGCTCTCAAATATTTTGAGGTATATGTCCACCAGGGCTATAAAGAAATATTAATGTACAATAACTATAACCCACTAACTTTTGTGGAAAAGTTTAAAAACTGAAATGATTGAATATTTAAATGGAGTCTGTAGTTACAGTCTTATCCAAGAGTTGTACATATTTCAGGGAAAAATAATGTTATCGGCGACGCTTTGTCACGAATTTAACCATGTTAACTCATAGATGGCGATAGTATAAAGAAAATGCTGTAAGTTATTAGTGAATGGTGCGTAAATGTAGGAAACAAGTTAGTATTTTTCCAATTTCTATTTTTTGTTTTGCATTGTAATGAACGCATTTCGGGAATGGTGTTTCATTTGTCGGGGCAGAGGTGTCAGTCTTTTTTGTCTCCTTGGAAATATTGTGTGCCTTTAAGGCAGTAAAAAGATCAGTGCACCTTTAAGACAGAAGGTTCCAGAGACTCAGTCAGGCAGTTGCATTCTGGTTGCCAACAACAGCAGCAAGAATGAGAGGTCATGTGATTCAATGCTGCAGTTTTGATTTTTTTTAAAACTAGCTGGCAGAGACTGGTTTTAAGCAGAGAGAGTTCTGAGGTGATTTGAACTGAAAAGCTGTGTTATCACCCCCCCCCCTCCTCAAAATTCTACAAAGCTTCAAGACAAATTAATTTCATAAGAAAATCTTTTCTTTCCCAACAAATTATTGGTATGTGCTGTGTTCATCACTGAAGGGAGAGCTGAACTGCTGAATTCCTTTCTTTTGAAGGACTTTTTTTCCCCATCGGACCACTGTGAAGACTTCAAGCAACCTTTGACTGTTTTACATTGAAAGACCTCATTTGTCAGGAACGTAACTTGCAAAGAACTTTTCTTTATTTTTTCTCAACAGTCAGCTAATTAAAAACTGAACCATTGTAAATTTTGGGTATATGTATGCAAATGCAGCAGTTAGATTTTTAAATAAGTTATAATGTCTTTAGACATAGGTTTATTTTAGTAATGTTTAAGATTTTAGTTTTTTTAATAGTTAATTTGTTGTCTAAAGATACCTGGTTTGGTCTGCTTCATTCAGGGGATACTAGAGTGTTCAATTTTGCTGCTTTTCTGATTTGGAAAGCTTAAAGAAATATGCTGTGGCCTGTGGGCGACTGGACTGAATTAACAGTGCATTCCTCCCGCTACGCTCCTAACAGCTGGCTAGGCCAACATTTATTACCCATCGCCAATTGCCCTTGAAGGTGGTGGTGAGCTGCCTTCTTGAACCGCTGCAGTCCTTGAATTGTAGATACATCCACAATGCCATTAGGAAGGGAGTTCCAGGATTTAAAATAGCTTTATTCCTAGTTGGTTCCACAAATTGTCCCAGGAAACTGCAGTGAAAGCATTCTAAAAACTCATCTTCTGCAATACCTTTCCAATTTAATTTGTCCAATCTATATGATTAAAGTCCCCCATGATTATTGTGTTTCCTTTGTTACAAGCTTCAATTATTTCTTGCTTAGTTCTCTGTTCAACAGTGCAACTACTGTTCGGGGCCTATAAACTACTCCCACCAACATTTTCTGACCCTTGTTCTGAATCTTCACTCATTCTGATTTTACTTCCTGATCTTCTGAACCTAGATCTTTCTCACTGTTGTCCTTCTGTCATCCTTTACTATCAGGGCGACGACTCCTTGCTTTCCTTTCTGTCTTTTTTCCAAAATATGTGTACCCTGGAATATTTATTTCCCAACCTTGGTCACCTTGTAACCATGGCTGGAATTTTTTGCATGGCGGATGGGGGCCGTCCACCGAGAGTTGTTGGCGATCCTGCCTCTGCTGGACCTGGGGATCCAGTCTGGATTTTACAATCCTCAGACCCTTAATTGGTCTTAGGTGGAACTTCCACCTCATTGAGGCAGGAAGTCCCATCTAATGGAGCTGCTGGCCAATCAGTGGGAGCGGTGGCCACTGCAGGGACTGCAACCTAGCTTCCACATGAAAAAGGACGGCCCCAGGAAAAGATAAATTTTTGGAGCCTTGCCTGGGGGTGATCATTCGGGTCCCGGGAAGGCAAGTTGGGGGGTGTGTTGGGGGTGATTGAGGCATCAGGAGCAGCACTTCATCAGGAGCCCCCTGCCCTGCCTCGCCCCGCCCCAGACTGTCAGAAAGCTGCCTACTTTTGTCAGGCAGATTTTTGCAGGTCTGGGCTGCTCGCCTGCCAATGGTAAAATCCCCGTGGCGGCATGCAGAGGCCCTTAAGTGGCCATTAATTGGCCACTTAAGGGCTTTGATTGGCCACAGGCAGGCCGTTTCCCACCACTGCTGCCCCGCACAAAATGGCCCACCAGCCTGCTCTTTGGGGGTGGGGGGGGGGTGGTGTAAAACCCCAGGCCATGTCTCTCTAATGGTAATTGGATCTAAACAATTTATCTCCATTTGTGACACTAGTTATTTTATTACAAATACTTTGCATATTCCATTAGAGCCTTTTTTAAACTATTTTTTGTGTGGACTTTATTCATTGTTGTGCTATTACTGTTAAACTCTCTGCCCTTTTCTGTTCCATTCTGCTTTCTTTACCTCTGGAACCTGATCTTGAATCTGCTCCAGAGTGTTGAGCTGAAACTATAGTATGCAAACCCAATATTACACCCAAGTAATTATCAAAGGGCTTATTTTAAGATGTAATGGAAGGAAAATGTATTCTAGGCAGGGCAGAAGAAATGCGGGAAGGATGGTTCCAGAGCAGTGGAAGCAGCGTCTTTGAATATTTTTAAGGCAGAGGTAGATAGATTTTTGATCAGCAAGGAGATGGAAATGTGAAGTAATCAGTTGAGCCATGAACTTATTGAATAGCGGAGCAGGCTCGAGGGGCCGAGGGACCTGCTCCTAGTTCATATGTTCGTACGTATGTATACCTTTAAAGTTCCATCGGAAATGACTGGGTAGGAATGAAGATTTTGTGGTCTCTTTACTTGTTTTAAAGGTTGGAATTTTGCTTCCTTAGAAATAGAAATTGCTATACTTTGTAGGAAGGGGGAAGATTTCAAACACTTTATTGATTTTGATGCATTCCTTAGTAGGCCTGCAACTTCTTCACTGCCCCCACACTGTATCTATTTGGCAGAAACATTTCTGTTGCTGTGAATGCCAATAATCTCTTTTGTTTTGAGTCAAGTGTAAGGTCAGTTTGTAGCTTCATAATTCATTTTATATCTCTAATTCTATTCCTCCAGAAACCATTGCAAACCCAAAAAGGGGGAGGAAGGACAAAGTTCCAACAGATGCAAACGTGTTTGCAAAAGCTTTAATGTAAGTCCAAAGGCAAGTAAGGTATGGAATGGAGCCTTGCTACTGGAAGACTTCAAGAGAAATTTATAGTGGTATGTGCAGAGGAAAATCATTCAATAGGGCAGTTATAAATTTCAGGGGATTAGGGTTAAATGACTTGATGAAAGAAGGAAGGAGAGGTACCATAATTACATGTTGGTATGAATGATATAATGAATATGATATATCTTCTCTTTTAAAGGACAACTAGCAGGGAGTCCTTTTTAAGTCTGTTTCAAATTCTACTTTTTTGCTCTTTTTCTTCAGGTCTGATGATGCCAGTGTTTGGTTCTGGAGATTCAAATAACCCTCCACTACCTCATCATAGCCATTCTTTGAGTCCAGACTGAGTGATGGGAGGTTACACAGCTTTGAAGACCTCAAAACAGAGCTCAAACCAGTCCTCACCTGACATTGGCAGACATGTACATTTATCAACATGAGTCACTAAATTTCTGTCACAGGGATCAATGTTATTTAAATATGTGGCTGGGCAATCTAGAACCGGGGACACAGTCTCAGAATAAGAGGTAGGCTATTTAGTACTGAGATGAGGAGGAATTTCTTCACTCAGAGGGTGGTGAATCTTTCGAATACTCTGCCCCAGAGGGCTGTGGAGACTCAGTCATTGAATATGTTCAAGACGGAGATCGATAGATTTCTAGGTATTAAAGATATCAAGGAATATGTGGATAGTGCAGGAAAATTGTCTTGAGAACATCAGCCATGATCTAGTTGAATGGCGGAGCAGGCTCGAAAGGCCTTCTCTTGCTCCTATTTTCTATGTTCCTAAATAGGGTGAGTGACATCAGACAGGTTTGAAATTCCTTAATGTTTTTCTAGTATGAGGCCGGTTGACAGCAGAAAAGCTGTCTATTTTCCCTCTGCAGTCTACTGGGGATGATGCAACTGAAGCTAGTTGTAGGATCCCCATTGCATTTTTATCAAAGTCCACTGTTGTGGCAATTTGGATGGATCTGGAATAGAATAGCCTACATCTATGATAAATGTTGCAAGGTTATCAAAAATTAGACTTTTCTGGTTTAAAAACAGCTGAAGGCATTTACCAACAAAGTCTTAAACCCAGCCAATTCGGAAAAAAAAGATCACCCAACCATTCTCTGCCTGCCAATTGTTTATCTATAAACAGGCAACTGGAACCATTTTTCCTTATCACTGAATATCTCTGCCATTTTTAAGTGTATACAAATAAACACATGCTAATGAATATATCGCACCTCATTTTTTTGTTTATTTCAAAAGGCTCCTTGTGGGCCAGGAGGAGCAGGTGCAATCCTTGTGGTTCATCAAAAATACCTGCACCCTCCTATACACTGGACTTCTCTCCCTCCCCCAGCCACGAACTTTCACGAGTTCCCCACATCCCACCCACCCCCCAACTCCCCCGCACTCCGAATACTCACTTAGCTTGCAGGAGATCATTTCTCTCTGCCAATTGTGAATCTTACCAGCTGGCAATGATGTAATTGCCATCAGCTTTGGGTGGAAGTAATAATCGGAATGTTAAAATTAGATCTGGGAGTTAAAATCTCTCGATTTGTCACATTTTAGCCTGGGTGGGGTTGGGCAGCTGCTTTGCCACCCACTTTAGCCCCTGCACCCTCGATTGCTGCTCTGAGTTAAAATTGGGCTTGTGTCCTGGGGGTTATGCTGCGGGCATTGACATTATCTGCTGTCTTCGTCCACTCTTGCTGCAGCATCTGTTTGGGGTATGTCCCTGCCAAGTGAGTTGAACTGCACCTGCCTGTGTGACCTCAGCTGTTCCACTAGAACCTCTACTGTTCTATCAGAGAAGCAAGGTGCCCTGGTCTGATGCATGTAGATATCCAGAATCCTCCCAGAGGCAGAAATGGCAGAAGTCTCCTCAAGAAGTCAAAGAGTAAAGCCAAGTTTGACAAAAATGAACAGACAGATCCCAGGGAGAAGTGCAATGTGAGAACACAGAGGGGACAGTTTTTGTAATTAAAAACAAAGTCAGTGATAGACTGAGGGCAATTATACTGTTTGAGGTTAGTACTACTCTGACATCGAGTTTGTTAAACAATTATAGAATTGGTTTTGCATATCGAGAATGCTATACTATTCTGTACCGCATGCATTTTTTGTAATAAAAATGAATTACATCAGTTTATCCTTTGATTTGTAGTACAAACTGTTCTATGTTACTTCTGAAGTAACTGGTAGGTGCAACCATTCTAAAAGTAAAGTCTACATTGCAATTTATTGGAAGTGCTGCTGACATATGTTGTATGATTGCCTTTAAGAATGATATCCCTTTAAGATCTTAATATGCTAATGAGCTAAGTACCAGGACATAGTCATGTGACGAACACCTAGAGTAAGGTTCTGTAAATAGTTTGCACTGTACTGTATATAATAGCTGTAATAAACCTGTTAGAGATCTTCAGCATAACTGAACTTCACACATCTCATTTATGTTGCATCAGACAACATCATGAATCCATTACATGGTGGCAACTGTGGTGAGAAGACAAAGTCTGGGAATGAAGACCACAGGTAAAATAGCTTCAAAAACTACCCTTCCTACAGCTAAAAGAGAGAAAGTTCCATAGCAATACTGGCTCAAACAATAAGAGAGCTTCCCTCCAGCTGTAGAAGACAGAGCTTAGAACGACAGGCTGTATAAACAGCAGAGAATTTCTTAAAGGGGAAACAGTGCACAGTCACAGAACAGGTTTTAAGCAAAAGAACAGCAGAAAGATTGACACCAAATTTCCTAGCATGAACTGGAAGGCCATGGATATCCTATTCAAGTTCTAACTTTTCAAACCACAGATCAAGGGATTGTCGAATCAAACAAGCTCTTAAAAATTCTGAGCACAGTTCGAAATGAGGGATTACACAGAATCAATACCTCAAGCTTATCTCACAAGGACCAGAAAGATCCAGTAATGATATGGAAAGTGCTGGAAGTTCAGCTCCCATTAAGAGTGAATTTTAGAATTCGGCCCCTGGAATTGATGTCCTACAGGCAACAGCCACAGGAATCAATAGACCAGTTTGGCAGTAGATACTGTAGAGTAAGGGCAATGAATGCGACTTCTCAGGATCTGAGTGGAGGCACTAAAGTATAGAAAGTGTAGGGGGGTACTTAAGAAAAGTAATTAGGACAGCGAAGAGGGGACATAAAAAAACACTGGCGGGCAAGATAAAGAAAAATCCTAAGATGTTTTATAAGCATAAGGGCAAGAGGATAATCATGGAAAGAGTAGGGTCCATTAGGGACCAAAGTGGCAAACTGTGTGTGGAGCTGGCGGACATAGGTGTCGTTTTAAATGATTACTTTTCATCTGTGTTCACTATGGAGAAGGACGATGTAGCCGTAGAGATCAGGGAGGGGGATTGTGATATACTTGAATATATTTAGCATTGAAAGGGAGGAAGTATAAGCTGTTTTAGAGGGCTTAAAAGTAGATAAAACCTCAGGCCCAGATGAGATGTATCCCAGGCTGTTATGTGAGGCAAGGGAGGAGATACCAGAGGATTGGAGGACAGCGAATGTGGTACCATTATTCAAGAAGGGTAGCAGGGTTAAACCAGGTAATACAGGCCAGTGAGTCTAACATCAGTGGTAGGGAAATTATTAGAAAAAATTGAGGGACAGGATTAATCTCCACTTGGAGAGGCAGGGATTAATCAGGGATAGGCAGCATAGCTTTGTTGGGGGAGATTGTGTCTGACTAACTTGATTGCATTTTTTGAGGCAGTGACTAGATGTATAGTTGAGGGTAAAGCAGTTGATGTAGTACACACGGACTTCAGTAAGGCTTTTGATAAGGTCCCGCATGGGAGATTGGTTAAGAAGGTAAGAGTCCATGGGATACAGGGCAATTTGGCAAATTGGATCCAAAATTGGCTTCGTGGCAGGAAGCAGAGGGTAACGGTCAAGAATTGTTTTTGCGAGTGGAAGCCTGTGACCAGTGGTGTACCATAGGGATCGCTGCTGGGACCCTTGCTGCTTGTAGTGTACATTAATGATTTAGACGTGAATATAGGAGGTATGATAAGTAAGTTCACAGATGACACGAAAATTGGTGGTGTCATAAAGAGTGAGGAGGAAACCTTCGATTACAGGATGATATAGATGGGCTGGTAAGATGGGCAGAGCAGTCGCAAATGGAATTTAATCCTGAGAAGTGTGAGGTGATGCATTTTGGGAGGACTAACAAGGCAAGGGAATATACAATGGATGGTAGGACCTGAGGAAGTACAGAGGGTCAGAGGGACCTTGGTGTATTTGTCCATAGATCACTGAAGGCATCACTGAATTTCAGCTATGAAGAGAGACTGAAAAGGCTAGAGTTGTGTTCCTTCGAGCAGAGAAGGTGGAGGGGGGACATGATTGAGGTGTACAAAATTTATGAGGGGCATTGATAGGTTAGATAGGAAGAAATGTTTTCCCTTAGCGGAGGGGTCAATAACCAGGGGGCATAGATTTAAGGTTAGGGGCAGGAGGTTTAGAGGGGATTTGAGGCAATAATTTTTCACTCACAGGGTGGTTGGAATCTGGAACGCACTGCCTGCAGAGGTAGTAGAGGCAGGGAACCCTCACAACATTTAAGAAGTATTTAGATGAGCACTTGAAACACCATAGCATAGAAGGCTACGGGCCAAGTGCTGGAAAAGAGAGGTCACAGCATTGATGCACTGCTAGAAGATGGCAGGAAATATGAAGCCATTGTAGCTGGACAACAGCACCTGCAAGCACTCGGTGCATCCAACAATATCTGCATGATAACCAGGTCGAAAAGAGCAAGCAAGCTGTGTGGTAAGTGTGGTTGGTCCCACTCACCGCAAAGTTGTCCTGCATTTCAAGACCTGTACAAGGCGTGTGGTGCAAAAGGATACTGCGCCCACCTATGGAGGAATTCTGCCTCCAAAGATGCAGCCAGAAGTCACAGGACACGAGCAAACAGACGACAGTCATAGCAACAGGGCAACAGCAGCAAGGAGAGCGCCAGAGACCTGCGTAAACGCAAGTCGATACACAAAGTCCACAGAGAAACAGACCTGAGACGAGACTCAGATGCAACTCTCAGCCAAAAGACAATGGCGTTCCACATTGTGAATGCGACATATCATTTCATGAAGTCAAATAACTGGAAGCTTTTGCTACCACTAACATCATGTGCCCAAAGAGGCTGTCAAACATACGCTCAGGGTTAAGATTGACACTGGAGCTAGTGTAATTATCGTACCAGTCCGAATCCTGAAGGATATGTACCGAGGTTATTGGAGATCAATACAACCGACAACTGTAAAGGTATCTGCATACAATAGATCACCCATCCGTTGCTGTCGCACACTAACAATGCAATGCAGCTGTGGCAAGTTGGCATGGAAACCACAAATATTCTACCTGGTCAGACACAAGTGGACCGGTGGCAGGATTACCAGTGTGTAAGGACCGCAACATCATGACCATCCACGAGGTCACCAAGGTACCCGTTACAGTAGAGGAGACAAAGGGTATCCATATTGAGTCAATCCACGACCTACTACAAATGTACCCAGACAAGTTTGAAGCCATAGGAGATTTCAAAGGCGATGCCGTACTGCATCTCAGAGATTGCAATTCCATCAATCGACCCTCCCAGAAAGTGCAGCATGTACATACAAGAAAAGCTTAAGTGCGAATTAGATAACATGGAACGCAATGACAACATCCTTCGGGTGCATCATCGCACAGACCGGTTCAGCTCAATTACATGCGTGCTAAAGAAGGATGGAGCAATCAAGGTATGTTTAGATCCGAGGCATCTGCACCTCTCCCTAAAGAGATGCCCCCACAAGATTCCAACATTACAAGAATTGAATCCCAACTTCACAGGTGCCAACTTCTTCTCCAAGTTGGATGCTAAACATGGATATTGGCCGGTACACCTATCGAAGGAATCTCAGGAAGTCACCACGTTCAGAACACCATTTGGAAGATATTTCATCCAGAGACTACCCTTCGGCTTATCTATGAGACAAGATCTGTTTCAGCTGCACATGGACAGAATTATAGAAAAAGTGCCTGGCTGTATATGCATTGCTGATTATATTGCAGTAATGGGCAAAACCAATTAAGTGCATGATCAAAATCTCCATTCACTGATGGCAGTAGCTCATCATGAAGGGTTCGTTTTTAACAGAAAGAAGTGCCATGTGAATGTAAGTCAGATCGATTTCTTTGGCTCCATCAATTCCGGTTGCGGAATCCATCCTGACCCAGGCAAAATTGAAGCTGTACGGCATATGCCTACTCCACAAGCTAAGGAGGACTTCCAGAGGTGTCTTGGATTTTTCAACTTCTTAGCACCATACATTCCAAATTTTTCTGACAAGGCATCGTCGCTGAGAGAGCTGTTAAAGAAAGACATACCATTTGTATGGCTGGAGGGCCATCAGCATATGCTTGTGTCTCTCAAACAAGCATTATCAGCAGAAACTAGTACCCAGCAGTACTACAATCCACAGACGAAGACAATCTTGGAAGTCGACGCCTCACAGAAAGGGCTAGGAGAGTGCCTCCTGCAGGATGGCAAACCAATTGCATACAAGTCCAAATGTACAGCACAGTCCTCAGCACAGTCCAATTATTCAAACAGAGTGTGAAACACTTGCTCTGGTGTTTGGGATCACAAGGTTCCACATATACCTATTTGGTAAGCAGTTCACAGTGGAAACTGACCATAAACCATTGGAGATGATCTGGCACAAACCATTGACAAGCGCACCACTTCGACTACAGCAGCTCTGAGTGAAAGTACAGGGTAAGGCTTCGTCTGCTACAAAATGGTCACCTCTGTCTGATATGCTGAGAAGATTTCCAAACATCAGCAAGAATGAAGACGTTTCATAATATCTACAAGTAGACAGCATGGGTATTCAGGTGGAAGATATGCTCAAAATCGATCTATTGCATTTTGGTCACCACAAATGTGACCACCTACAATAAAACAGCCAATGACCCTCAAATGAAGGCACTGTGGAGAGTCATCATAGAAGGTTGGCCAGATACGGTAAAAGAGGTGCCAGAAACCCTCCGGTGCTTCTGGCCTTATGGAGATGAACTCGGTATCTCGAGATGCGTTACATTCAAGAGAAAATAAGTGATTGTGCTCAAAGCTGTCCGACAGGACATCCTGTTGCAACTTCAAGGCCATATGGGCAAAGAGCAAAGACAACAACTGTCATGAGACACTGTTTGTTGCCCAGGGATCAACAGTGACATCGAAAGGTTAGTGAGGATGTGTGAGGCATGCCAGAGCCACCAGCCACAACAACGCAAAGAACCTCTAAACCCTCACAAGATTCCATTAGTCCCTTGATCCAAAATCACCACTGACCTGTTTTCTGTGAATGGAGATGATTTTTATCTTAGTTACCAATTATTTCTCCAAATTTCCAATTGTCAGACAGATAAAAGCCACATCAAGCACGGTCGTCACAGACACATTAAGTGCCATATTCAGTCCATTCGGTGCACCTGAAGAAATCATTTCTGACAATGGGCCACAGTATACGCGCAAACCTTTCAGGGATATGTGCACCAAATGGGTGTAAACCATGTGACATCCTCACCACATTACCCTAGATCTAAAGGTCTTGCTGAGCGAATAGTTTGCACAATCAAAGCACTTATCCTGAAGTGTAGGACAACAAAACAAGATTGTCGTGTTGCCATGCCACATCTCAGAGCTACACCTATGGATATGGGTTTACCGTCACCAGCAGAGATCATGTTTGGCAGACAAGTGTGGATGACTCTGCCAAGCCATCATCTGTCCAAATTCTCCGAGATGTAGGAGACACTGCTCGAAAAATGGGAGAATGAAGATGGTGCATGACTGACACGCAGGGGCGGAACTACCTTAGTTACACGTAAGACAAAAGGTCAGGGTCATACACCTCAATGCGAACATGGTTACCTGCAGAGGTATCCAAAGTATGCAGTGAGCCTAGGTCCTACGGGATTACAACATCTAATGGAGCAGTGTTGAGAAGGAAGTGAAGTCAACAAGAGAAGTGTGCCATACTCCAATTGTGCACAGTGGACTCGAAAGAACACACTCCGATGATGAGGGCGCGACAGAGCAATGGGACAATAACTAATTCATCGACAACCTGCCTGCAAACCCAAAACAGCCAAGGGTGAAATCCACATCCCCAGAAGGTTATACCATAACCAGATCTGGAAGAGTTGTCAAACCACTGAAACAATAAATGGACTCTTAAGCTCCAAACTTGTAAATTTTATGATCTATATCCCGCATAACTAATTTTGATATCTAATGTTATGTGTTTTTTACTTATAGCATACAAGACTTCCCTTCAGAAAGGAAGGGGATGTTGTATGATTGCCTTTAAGAGTGATATCCCTTTAAGATCTTGGTATAAGCTAAGTACCAAGATTTGATTTGATTTGATTTAGAGATACAGCACTGAAACAGGCCCTTCAGCCCACCGAGTCTGTGCCGACCATTATCCACCCATTTATACTAATCCTACACTAATCCCATATTCCTACCACATCCGCACCTGTCCCTATATTCCCCTACCACCTACCTATGCTAGGGGCAATTTATGATGGCCAATTTACCTATCAACCTGCAAGTCTTTTGGCTGTGGGAGGAAACCGGAGCACCCGGAGAAAACCCACGCAGACACAGGGAGAACTTGCAAACTCCACACAGGCAGTACCCAGAATTGAACCCGGGTCGCTGGAGCTGTGAGGCTGCAGTGCTAACCACTGCGCCACTGTGCCACCCATGTAGTCATGTGACTCAAAACCAGAGTCACTCTGCAACTGTAACACCCAGAGTAAGGTTCTGTGAATAGTTTGCTCTGTGCCATATATAATGGTTAGCTGTAATAAACCTGTTAGAGATCTTCAGCATAACTGGACTTCATGCATCTCATTTATGCTGCATCAGACAACATAAAGAACTCATTACAACATAGAAACTAAAAGCTGCAATGATACATGTGCAGTATAGGTGATGGTGAATATAAAGGGAATTTACATGAAAAAACAACAGTTAAGTATCAAAAAAAGCTGCACAGCCTATAAAATTCATCATCAGTACTGAATTGTGAGGAAATGATGAACTCATGCTAAACTATACCAAGCTATTCGAGAGAACCACTAGGGTAGAACTTCCATGGGGATCCCTTGATCGCCTATCATAATACACACATACTCCAATTTACTTAAAATACATTGGCTTCTAGTCAAGTAACATCTTGATTTTAAAATTCTCATCCTTGTTTTCAAATTTCTCCATGGCCTTGCCCCTCCCTATCTCTGTAATCTCCTCCAGCCCCGCAACCCTCCAAGATATCTGCGCTGCTCTAATTCTGGCCTCTTGTGCATTCCTAATTTTAATTACTCCACCATTGGTGGCCATGCCTTCAGTTGCCTGGGCGTAAGCTCTGGAATAAGCTCCCTACAGCTCTCTGCCTCTTCACCTCACTTTCATCCTTTAAGACAATCCTTAAAACTTATCTCTTTGACCAAGCTTTTGGTCATCTAACTTAATATCTCCTTTTGTGGTTCGGTGTCACACTTTGTTTTATTAATGCTCCTGTAAGGTGCATTGGAACGTTCTATCGTGCTAAAGGTGCTATATAAATATAAGTAGTTAAAATATGAAGAATTTCTTGTTTTATTTTTTTATCCAACACTAGAGTTAATTTTAATCATGTCAGTGATATCCTTTGTCAGCTTTTTCACATTAATTTGAATAGCAACAGGGTACAGCCAGAAGCAACTGTAACAAGGACTTGGAGAATAGATTCTGGTTGCTGCTGAGAGTACAAAAGCTCTGAAGAACTCATTGAGGTAAAAATGGGCAGGTGAAGTCCGGAAGTATATGCCTATATGTAGGATTCCAAATGCCATTTTGGAAAGTATTGCACAAACAGTTCAATGGACACATTCCGTTAAGTGTCGGCTAGTGGTCCAGTTGAATAGAAGCTCATGGTTCTACTGTAATTGTGTGGGGCTGGGAGGAGCAGGAGCATTTCTTATTTTGTAGTTGTCTTAAATTGTATTCTTGACATGAAAATATGTATGAAGGTATTACTACAAGCTATGTAGAAGGTAATGATTGGAATTAAGTAATTTGAACATGATGCTAAGGAAGGCAATTGATCAAGGGTTAGTAATGTACAATATAACATCAGATAGACTTTTCGGAGTTTCACTTGATTTACTCTGGGCGAGAGGACATGAAGAACTTTGCAGAAACTATCTTCAGCGAATGGGTTGGATTGAGTTCCTGGCAAAATTAAAATAAATGGCCATAATGAAACATGCTTTATATAGAATTATGCAAAAGTTAATTGAAGGTAACTAAAATATTTGAAAAGGTAAGGGGAAACTAGAAAGGCAGATTTTTGAAAGCAGTAGTTTGGATAAAATGTATAGTTTTAAAGCCACATTCAAAGTAAACAGTTTGTTAGGGATCATATTGGAAACCAAATGGGCAAGATATGGTCCTGGGATATCAGAAAATGACTGATGTGCTAAATGAATACTTCACTTCAATGTTCATGATTGCAGGCAATGGATGGGTCCAGGACTCAGTAAAACTGGATCTGGAATGTGTACAGGATGTGAAGGTCAATTACATCCACAGGGTACCTCGACCAGGTAGGATACATAATTGAATCTTTGAGGAATTGAATTATGAAATAGGTGATACTCTCGTAGATATTCCCTAGGGTTACACTAATACAAATTACAATTGAGGACTGAATAGTTGAGAATTATTGAATGTTCAGCACAGAAAGTGGCCATGACTGTGTTGGGTCTTTGAAAGAACTATCCAATTATTATCAGTTCCTTGTTCTTTGTCCAGAACCCTGCAATATTTTTTTCCCTTTCAAGTATTTATCAAGAAGGTGACTAAGTTAGTAAACGAAGGCTATCCAATTTGTATGATATACTCGGACATTCAGAAAGCATTTGATAAAATTTCACATTTGAGGCTTTGAAAAAGCATGCCACTTGATAAATAGCTAGATGCATAAAAAGGTCAGCAATAGAAAGAGGAAGCTGTTAATAAATAGAGAAGGCTCTGTCAGCGACTAATGAAGTTCCCCTCTGTTTACTCTGTTAATAAATTATGTGGAGATGGTTATTATTGGTTGTAATATTCCAAAATTTGCTGATAAATCCAACCTGTGTTTAGGTGTTCAGAGTAGGAACATTAGTAAATGTTCAATTTAACAAAGCCAAATTATAGAAATGGGCCAAGGAATGGCAAATGGAGTTTAGTGTGGAGAAATATAAATAATGCATTCTGGTACAGGAAATGATGGCAGCATGCATACATTAGATGGGCTTTAGGATATGATTCACTGATGGTCATTCACTGAAAGTATCCAGTCAGTGAAATCCCTATTAAAAATACAGGTCATGGAATGGATTTCAATTTTTTGGTAACAAATTGAAAAAGGTTACATTAACTCTTTATAACTCATTGTGAGGCAACATATGGAGTATTGCACCCAATTCTGCATGTTTTGGGCCTAGTAATCTGTGACCTTTCTCATGTATCTCATGAGCCAGATTAAGAATTTGTGATGCCCTGGGCACCAAAAGCAATTGTTATCCTTTTGCACCCTCATACTACCCCCTGCCACCAGTCCAATAAAAGAGAGATATGAAACAACAATAAGAACAGGTAACTTTCACAAAGGAATAGAAAGTAATGTATCCATGTTTACTGATGACGCTTAGGTGCCACAACAAGTAATGTTGGGAGCAGAAAGTTGCAAATGAACATTGTTAGAAAAAGTGAGTGGGAAAAACCTTGGCAGGTAGAGCCTAATATGAGAAAATATAAGGTTATCCACTTTGGACTTAAGAAAGATAGATTTGAGTATTTTCTAAATGGTATAAAACTAGGACATATGAAAATATGAATTAGGAGCAGGAGTAGGCCACTCGGCCCTTCGAGCCTGCTCCGCCATTCAATAAGTTCATGGCTGAACTGATTACTCCACATTTCCACCTACACCTGATAACCTTCCACCCCCTTGCTTATCAAGGAACTGTGGAGGACCAGAGATTTAGGGGCCCATGTACAGAAATCATTAAAAACTTTCTAGGCAGGATCCATTTAGCTGGAGGAAATTGGAGCTCATCCAAGACTGGATGTTGGACGAGTAGTCTGATAAAACAGTGGCAGTGGAGGGGTCAAGAGATGTGGTTGAGAGGTAGAGCTGGGTGTCGTCAGCACACATTTGGAAGCTGGCACCATGTGGATGGATGAGGTAACCAAAAGTCAGTGTGTAGATGAGGAGGAGGAAAACGGCAGAGGTATCAGTGTAGGGTCTGGAAGAGATACCAGTTCTGGAGATGCTCTGGCTCTGATCAGATAAATGAGTGCAACCAAGTGAGGGAAATTCCACAAAGCTGGACAATGAAGGAGAAGGATTGGAGTAGGATGGTATAGTCAACTACATCAAAGTCTGAAGAGAGATTGGGAAAGTTAAGAGGAATAATGCGCCATGGTCACAGTAACAAAGAATGTTTATTTGTGACTTTAATTAGGGCCATTTTGGGGATATGGCAGGGGCAGAAACCAGCTTAGAGAGATTCAAACAGGAAGCTACGGGAAAGATGGACATGAATTTGGGAGGCAATATAATGTTCAAGGACTTAAATCTTTGAAATTATGGCTCACAATTGTATTATCAACCTGACATCTGTCAAAAACACACTTTTTCTTCATCTTAATCTCTATCTTTTTTGTCGTTCAAGGAGCTCTGGATTTGTTTGCCCTACCTTTCCCCTTTGTGCGAATATACCTTGACTGTACCCGAGCTATCTCTTCTTTAAAGGCAGCCCATTGTTCAGTTACCATTTTGCCTGACAATCTTTTATTCCAATTTATCTGGACCAGATTCATTCTTACCCGATGAAGTTGGCTTTCCTCAGTTAATTATTCTTACTCTGGATTGTTCCTTTTCCTTTTCCATAGCCAACCTAAACCTTATGATATAATGGTCACTATCCCCTAATTGTTCCCCTGCTGACATTTGATCCACTTGGCCTACTTCATCCCCAAGAACCAGGTCTAGCAGTGTCTCCTTTCTCATTGGACTGGAAGCATACTGCTGTAGAAAATTTTTCTGAACACACTCGAGGAAACGTTGCCCCTCTCTGCCCTTTACACTACTACTATTCCAATCTATATTTGGATAATTAAGGTCCCCCATTATAACGACTCTATAATTCCTGAACCTCTCTGTAATTTCCTTGCAAATTTGTCCCTCTACATCTTTTCCACTAGTTGGTAGCCTAGAGACTACACCGAGCAATGTAATTGCATCTTTTTTGTTCCTCAACTCTAGCTAAATAGATTCGGTCCTTGACCCCTCTTGCGACATCCTTTCTCTCCAGCATTGCAGTGTTCTCCTTAATCAAAACTGCCACTCCTTGCCCTTTCCTATCTTTCCTGAACACCATGTATTCTGGAATATTTAGCACCCAGTCCTGCCCTCATTTGAGTCAGGTCTCTATTATCGCCATAACATCATACTTCCACATGATGTCTGTGCCTGCAGCTCACCTACCTTACTTGCCACACTCCACGCATTCACATACATGCAAAGTAACCCTAATTTAGACTTTATTACTTTCCCTCTTACTCTGACTCCACCTAATATGTTATTATTTCCTACTGTAGTGCAATCTGTCTCTCTCAAATATCTCTACACAGAAAATTTTCAGTAGCCTGGACTGGCGTAGGATGAAAGAGTCATGGCAGCTGCCAGGAAAGCGAGCGCACTCATGAAGGAAATTTTTGTTGTGGTTGCATACCAGCTGAACATTGAGGGAGTGCAATCCCTTCCTGTTGATGAATCTCACTGGGTAGTCACTGGATCCCTTGATGGCTATATTGGTAAAATCGATGATGCCCTGCACCTGGGGGAATCCAGTGATGGTGTTACCATCCTGACTTGGAACTATATTGCCATTCCTTCACTGTCACTGGGTCAAAATCCTGGAACTCCCTTCCTAACAGCACTGTGGGTATACCTACCCAACATAGGCTGCAGTGGTTCAAGAAGGCAGCTCACTGCCACCTTCTCAAGGGCAATTAGGGAGGGCAATAAATGCTGGCCTAGCAAGCGATGCCTACATCCCATGAATGAATAAAAAAAACATTGGAATTGAATCTACAGTCCAGTATCAGTGACCTACACGATGCAGCAGTGTGCAGCCTTCTGTGAGACACCACCTAGGTCCACAGCTGATCCTTGGAAGGAGTGAAGAAGTTCAAGGTCACAGTGACTTTGACGGCTACTGGCAGGACATGGTGACCAGTGCTGCGGCATTTGCCTGGAAAGTCACAGTCTCCTGTGGCACTGGTTCTTAGTCATCTCCCGATAGCTCCATCTTTGTCAATGGATCCTATGCTGAGAATATGGCTGTTAAACTCCAGAAAGCTTGTTATGGAAGGATAATGCTGGAACTTATCTTTACTCCGTTTCACATTTATTGTACAGAGTAAAAGGATTACAAACAGATAGCTCCTCAGTCAAACCATCCACCAGTCTCAGTAAGAGTCTCCTTATAAGCGCTCAAGTAAGACCCCAGTTAACACCCTCCACCTGCTTATAATTAAGCAATTGATACACAACTAACAATGGCCTCCACATCCTTCCTGCCCTTTGTCCTTCTCTTCTGTCCTCCTGATGCCCCAGGCTCTGCCCTCCCTGTGGAGGGTGTTGCTCTTCATCGCCAGTGGGCACAAAATCTAAGTCATGACTACATTGCCAGCTGCTGCCTTTCTTGTGTTCAGGTGCCCCTCCCCCCCAAAAATTGTGTTAGGCAGCCTTATTCCTCCTCTTATGACCTTACAATGCCAGGAGGGTGGCGGCCCGCCCTGCACTGCCCCAGTGCTGACTGCTCACTCTCTCCACCACCTGCGCTGTGCCAATGACACCTGTCTCTCAATGGCTGAGTCCCCCTCTGCACCATCCACCCTGCCATGGAGTTCAGCTAATTTCATGGAACGACCATGACTGGCTCCCCACTGTGTATCTGCCTTCATTCAGCTGGTCTGCCCCAAACAGCATAAACAGCCCATGCACCACCGCCCCCCCGCCCCCCCCGCGAAAATCACAACATACCCCTTACTGAGCTCTCAATGAGCTCTTTAGCAACATTAATTGGCCTCCATAATGGATTGGGTGGGGTCTTGTGGATGCCCTCCGCCACCACCACCCACCTCCCCCCCCCCCCCACCCCCCACCCCCGCCCTGGTGAAACTTGCCAGCACCAGGTTGGTGTCAGGAAACCAGCATGCTGGCTAGCTCCGGTATTTTCATCCCTCCATTTCTGCCCCTAGCGGGATTAGAAAATTCCGCCCAGAGTCTCGTTGGTTTGAAGATAACATGCTCCGCAACAGAACTTTTGAACCAAGTCAGCTTTTTAAGATAACAGTGTAAGAAAGAGGAGCAGGAGTAGTTCATTTGTTCATTTGAGCTTGCTTCTCCATTTTCAATAAGATCATGGATGATCTTCTACCGAAGCGATCTCTGTCTTGAATATACTCAATGATTAAGATTCCACTGCCCATTGGGGCAGAGAATTCCAAAGATTCACAGAGCTTTGAGTGAGTAAATTTCTCCACATCTCCTTCCTAAATGGTTGACCTAAATGTGCTAAATATGCTCATCAGCTATTTTGATACGTTAATGGGACCCTTACAGTGATGAACAAACACCCTCTTTAATCATTCCTGTTAAGTAAACACTGAAGGTATTTTCAGTGA
This sequence comes from Heterodontus francisci, assembly GCF_036365525.1. NCBI lineage: Eukaryota > Metazoa > Chordata > Chondrichthyes > Heterodontiformes > Heterodontidae > Heterodontus > Heterodontus francisci. The sequence continues at coordinate 78,016,706 of NC_090382.1, read as the reverse complement.
TCCCGGTTGATAATAGTGTGTTCCTTGGGCATTCCAAAACGTAGTAACTTAGGCATTATTGGGTCTTCAACCAATGTACAAATGGTCCCCCTTCCATGGCCAGGACTAGGAATTCCTGGCTTGGGGAATCCCCATCTATGGCTTCACCTTTACCCGTCATTTATGTCATGATAAACAAGTTTTCCCCTTGCAAATCAATATATAAACCTCTATTTCCAAAGGAATCTTGATGGCCTCCCATGGAGTTATGACAGAAGACTGGCAGAATTCAGGACCATAATATCCAATTACAAAGCTATTAGACAAAAATAGTATTGAGAACCTCACATGCTAGTTTCCTTAGCTACAATGGCTCCTTAGCTGTGGCATGGCACTGGGATCTTCCATGGTTTACAGCTACCCAGTACAAGTCAATGATCAGGCCTCCAGCCAGGGTAATATTGTGCAGCATACCGCTGAAATTTAGCAGGTCTTCTTTGAGGCATTTGTAAGGCTCCTCTGACAGCTCAAAGCTCTTTTGTACTCCTAGGGCTGAATTTTCCAGCTTGTCTGGAAGTCCCGCTGCTGAGGACAAAAGGGGAAGGTGACTCCACTTCGATGGGCAGTGGGACCCTGGGATGGCATATTGCCGGCAGCAGCCAATTAACAGGCCGCTGCTGAGGCCGCTATCCAATTGACAATGGCGGCCTGCCCCCTAGAGCTGCCAGCCCAATCACCACTGCTAGCAATGGCCACTACTGAGACTGCAGTTCCAGGATGAGAGCATCTCAATAGCGAGGCGCCCTTAAAGAGCAGATAGATTTTGGGGAGGAAACTGGGTCCGGGCAGGAAAGCACCGGCGATTGGGGGGTAGAATATGGGGTATTGTGGAGGAGTGGCCATTGCACCAGTGGCTGCCTTCATGGGCCATGGAGTGGCTATAAAGGAGGGCCCCCTCCAGATGCTGTTGGGAGGCTGCCAGGTGGTGGGCCCTCCTGACATCGGAAACATGCCTGTGGAGGTGGGAAGTGGCCCTTAATTGGGCCAATAAATGGCTCAATTGGCTACCTGGTGGGTGGCCATACCTCTAATGTTCCCACCACTGGCAATATGCCATGGCAGTGGGAAGACATCCGGCTCCCCTCCCGACGCCTTCCTTACCATATTGCCAACCCTCCCACCTCCCAGCCCACTGGAGATGGACGGGGAAAATTTAGCCCTTCATTTCAAAGGTTTTTGTTGATACCTAAGATCTTTCACTTCCTTTGTATGTTGTAAGTTTGTGTAGATAAGTGATAGAAGTTACAAAGGAGCATAGATAGACCAATTGAGTTGGCTAAATTATTGCAGCAGGAGTTCATTATGGAGAAGTGTGAGGTCATCTATTTTAGATCTAACTTAGACAAATCAGCATAATTTAATGCTGAGAGACTCAAGCTGTGGAGGAGCAATGGGATTTAGATATATATACACTAATTAGTAACAGTTAGTGCACTGGTACAAAAAGTAATCAAAATAACTAATGGAATGTTGGTCTTTATCTTAAGGGGACTGGAATTCAAAAATAAGAAAGTGATACCTCAGTGGTACAAAGACTTGGCCAGATACTGTCTGGAGTACTGTGTTTAGTTTTGGTTATTGAACCTTAGGAAAGATATAAAAGCAAAATACTGCAGATTCTCAAAATCTTCAGGAAAAAAACCCTGAAAATGCTGGAAACATTCAATAGGTAAGGCAGCATCTGTGGGGAGAGAAACAGAGTTAACGGTTCAGGTCACTATCCTGTATCATTTGTCTGGATTGTGTGGAAGAGATGGGGCTCCCGGCAATAGGCCACAAAGGCGGAGGTGGCACACCACAACCCCCCGTCGGTCGTTTTGTGCCCCGCCCGCACCCTGGACCAGTGCGATCCACCATTGTTTTTATGCCCAAGTGTTCAGTGCCAGGATCCCCGCCCCTTTAAAGATGGGGATCCCACCTCCAAGAGCTAGAAGCTCAGCAGTATTGGCAGCGCCACCACTAGTGGTGGCCACTTTCAGTACTGCAGAGGCCTTGGACCCAGACCCAGGCCCAGTACTGGAACCCCAGACCTCGGGTAAATGAGGCAGGGCCACCGGGGGACAATATAGAAGGCCCCAGCGGGGTGGGCGTGAGGTCCAGGTGGAGGGGGAGCCCTGGAGTTGCAGGTTATGCCAACGGAGTCCTCCATGGGTCACAGATTGCCCACGAAGGAGGGGACCCCCCTACACCCAGACCCGCAGGGAGAGCGCCTCATTTTACAAGGCTCCTTTATCCCGCCTTTGGTCTCACTATTCTCCCTCTCATGCCTGTGCATTTATATTTTCACCCATCTCCCTGTGCTCCCTCTCAGGTCCACTCCTTTTACACTGCTGCCGACCTTGATGTGCTCCCTCTCAGGCCCACTCCTATACACTGCTCCTTGCGAGGCGGAGACACCCCCTTTCCCACCCCCCCCACCTCCCCCACAACCACTGGTTAGATCCTAGCGGCGGTGGGAAGAGGTCCTTAAGTGGCTGTTAATAGGCCACTTAAGGGCCTCAGTTGGTTATCGTCAGCCTATCTCGCTCCCGGCAAAACTGCTTGAAGACAGGGCAGCGACGGGCTCTCTGCCCTGCCACCCTTCATGATTCTATGGGGCCCCTCCCGCCTCCGACCCCACCTCGGCAGGGCCCATAAAATCTAGCCTGTTAACTCTGTTTCTCTCTCCACAGATGCTCTCTGACCTGCTGAGTGTTTCCAGCATTTTCTGCTTTTATCTCAGGAAAGATATATTTTCTTTGGAAGGGTTACAATGCAAATTTACCAGGAATTAAGGTATTAAATTTTGAGGAGTAGTTGCATAAACTTGACTGGAATTCCTTTGAGTTCAGAAGGTTGAGAGATGATATAATTGAGGTAGTTAAAATGATAAAGGGATTTGATGGTGTAACTACAGAGAAACTGTGTTCAATGGAGGAGAGGGACATGACGGATGTTGAGGTTAGGGACAGATGTTTGATTACTCTAGGTCAAGTCGGCATAAGGAGGGAGGAAGTGTTGGGTATTCTAAAAGGCATTAAGGTGGACAAGTCCCCAGGTCTGGATGGGATCTATCCCAGGTTACTGAGGGAAGCGAGAGAGGAAATAGCTGGGGCCTTAACAGATATCTTTGCAGCATCCTTAAACACGGGTGAGGTCCCGGAGGACTGGAGAATTGCTAATGTTGTCCCCTTGTTTAAGAAGGGTAGCAGGGAAAATCCAGGTAATTATAGACCGGTGAGCCTGACGTCAGTGGTAGGGAAGCTGCTGGAGAAGATACTGAGGGATAGGATCTATTCCCATTTGGAAGGAAATGGGCTTATCAGTGATAGGCAACATGGTTTTGTGCAGGGAAGGTCATGTCTTACCAACTTAATAGAATTCTTTGAGGAAGTGACAAAGTTGATTGATGAGGGAAGGGCTGTAGATGTCATATACATGGACTTCAGTAAGGCATTTGATAAGGTTCCCCATGGTAGGCTGATGGAGAAAGTGAAGTCGCATGGGGTCCAGGGTGTACTAGCTAGATGGATAAAGAACTGGCTGGGCAACAGGAGACAGAGAGTAGCAGTGGAAGGGAGTTTCTCAAAATGGAGACGTGTGACCAGTGGTGTTCCACAGGGATCCGTGCTGGGACCACTGTTGTTTGTGATATACATCAATGATTTGGAGGAAAGTATAGGTGGTCTGATTAGCAAGTTTGCAGACGACACTAAGATTGGTGGAGTAGCAGATAGTGAAGGGGACTGTCAGAGAATACAGCAGAATATAAATAGATTGGAGAGTTGGGCAGAAAAATGGCAGATGGAGTTCAATCAGGGCAAATGCGAGGTGATGCATTTTGGAAGATCCAATTCAAGAGTGAATTATACAGTAAATGGAAAAGTCCTGGGGAAAATTGATGTACAGAGAGATTTGGGTGTTCAGGTCCATTGTTCCCTGAAGGTGGCAACGCAGGTCAATAGAGTGGTCAAGAAGGCATACGTCATGCTTTCCTTCATCAGACGGGGTATTGAGTACAAGGGTTGGCAGGTCATGTTACAGTTGTATAAGACTTTGGTTCGGCAACATTTGGAATACTGCATGCAGTTCTGGTTGCCACATTACCAAAAGGATGTAGATGCTTTGGAGAGGGTGCAGAGGAGGTTCACCAGGATGTTGCCTGGTATGGAGGGCGCTAGCTATGAAGAGAGGTTGAGCAGATTAGGATTATTTTCATTAGAAAGACGGAGGTTGAGGGGGGACCTGATTGAGGTGTACAAAATCATGAGAGGTATAGACAGGGTGGATAGCAAGAAGCTTTTTCCCAGAGTGGGGGATTCAATTACTAGGGGTCACGAGTTCAAAGTGAGAGGGGAAAAGTTTAGGGGGGATATGCGTGTAAAGTTCTTTACGCAGAGGGTGGTGGGTGCCTGGAACGCGTTGCTAGCGGAGGTGGTAGACGCGGGCACGATAGCATCTTTTAAGATGTATCTAGACAGATACATGAATGGGCAGGAAGCAAAGAGATACAGACCCTTAGAAAATAGGCGACATGTTTAGATAGAGGATCTGGATCGGCGCAGGCTTGGAGGGCCAAAGGGCCTGTTCCTGTGCTGTAATTTTCTTTGTTCTTTGTTCTAATGGTGGGAACTCCAGAACACGAGGACATAATGTTAAAATTAGAGTTCTGCTTTTCGGAGTTAAATCAGGAAATATGTTTCACACAAAGATCTCACTCCTGCATAAAGCTGCGGGTGCTGGTCAATTCAAATTTTCAAGACTGAGTTTGATAGATTTTGTTAGGTAAGGGAACAAAGGTGAATAAATGTACTTGAGGTACAGATCAACCATAATCTAACTGAATGGCTGAACAGGCTCAAGGGGCAGAATGGCCTACTCTTATTTCTATGACTAACATTGGTGACGACAGAGTTCCATACTCATGTTTACTTTATATTCTCTTCTCCTGTACAATTCAGTACCAATTTCTTATAACAGGTCTTTAACAAGGGCATAATAAAAAAAAATGCTGTTGATTTTCATCAATCCGTATTTAGAATAGTAATTCTTGGAGCAGTGATAACAACAGAATAATTTAGTGTTAGGACTTTCTACTGGGACTATACTACTGTAAAGACGCATTTTATTTTATGTTGTAGTGGAAAAATATAGTCCTTAATGCAGACATGAACTAGATCGTGCAACAGAAATATCGTATCACATGTGATGGTTAATAGTGATATCCTTTATGCTGTAATAAAAACAAGAAATGCTGGAACCACTCAGCAGGTCTGGCAGCATCTGTGGAAAGAGAAGCAGAGGTAACATTTCGGGTCAGTGACCCTTCTTCGGAAGCATTTCTTGTTTTTATTTCAGATTTCCAGCATCCGCAGTATTTTGCTTTTATTCCTTTATGCTGTAAATGGCTAGAGCCCAATTACAATTCGCCATCATCTTTCTGAACCTGCAACTGATTCTGTACACCTCCTGCACCCTCATACCCATGAAAATATCTCCATCAGTGCGTCCTCTGATACTCTACTCTCAAATAGCTTCTGGACTTCACTTGCTGCACCTGTCTCTGAACTTGGATAACAGGTCATTGATGTTCCTCGCTGACTCCATCCTACTTATGTCATCATTATCCCATCATGGGACTTCCAACTTTAACTCTGGACTCCTTCTTATTATCTCCTATTTATTTCCTATTTCCCGTTTACTATCCAGTTTTTATGCTGTCCTAATTTTAGTATAACCAGGCATATGTAACTTGAGCTTTCCTTGAGTCCATTCATGAGCACACTTTGGCTGCCACTCTGGACCCAAATCCATCACTCTATTTCCACCCTTTTTTCTCTTTTTAAAAAAAAATAATTTCTGTTCTTTAACCCTACTACAGTCTTCTCTTCTATCATAATGCTCCTTTCACTTTTCCACTCTAAGGTACTCCGCCTTCCCAATTCCCGCACCAACCCTTAAGTACTCTTTGACCTTCCTGATGTCTTGCCGCCCTCTCAGGCTTGACTCTCTCTTAGGTAAAGCTACAGCTACCCTCTGTGCCTTTCTTGGCATCCTTCAAAAGGCTCATTGAGGCACTCAGCATTGTATCATTATGAGCAGCAAACCTAATTACCCCATTCCTACTCTCTCGCCCGACTTCTGACCAGAGTGCCCACTGGGGGCTAATCTTGCCAATCTGCTTCCTGTCCAACTCACCCCTTCCGCTGCCAATGTATCAGCACTCAGCACCCATCTGCCATCTCCCTCCAGCATGTCTGTTCACTTGTGAACAAGGCCCTTAGCATCCATAAATTTATTGTGGTTGTTATGAAAGTGATTCTGTTTTTGTTAAATTTTTAAAAGGAATTTATAGTTGAACTGAATAAATGTTGGACCAGATTTTTTTTGTTAAGGAAAACCATCAAGGGTGCACTGGAGGAACTGGTGGCAACAATGTTACTGGTTGTTACATGACTCACATAAAAGATATAACACAAATCCTGGTAACAGGGACAGAGAAATGACCTCCATCTCATGTTCTCTTTTGTCTGAGTTTACTGCCCTGTTATCCTCCATGTAAATGCTCCAACCCATATTCACCTCCACCGCCTTGACCTTGCCATCACACCTGGTCTTGCTATTCCCATTGTATCAATCACAGATAAGGCCATCTCTGATCAGTTCCTTGTATAACTCTGCAGTGACATCCCCCTTCTCCAACCCAGCCTGATCTCCTTCTGTATCTGCCCCAGAAAAAATCTAGCCCCCAATTCACTTACAACCACCTAGCCTTTGACCCTCCATTCACCACAACATTTCTACAGCAACTGATTAGTTCAACTGCACTTTTACTTCCGCCTATGATGCCCTAGTCCCCAGTAAGACCCTTACTCTCTCTCACCTTGGTACAGCCCTCATCTTAGCTCCCTTAAGTCCAAAGGATGCAGACTTGGAAGGATATGGCAGACAACTGGTTTAACCATTTACCACTAAATTTGGCTGGACCACATAAAGCACAATGGGGTCCTGCTCTCGTCTACTAAAACTGCTCACTATTCAGGATCATCCTGGAATGTAAAGATAACACCCACTTCTGTTCTTTTCTGCAAATCAACTTCTTAAAGCCCTCTCCCCTGACTCCTCCACTCTCAACTCCAACAATAATTGTGTGGAGCTCATGGACAACTTTGTCACTGAGATCAAGACCATCCAATCAGCTGCCTCTCCCACTTCCCTCCCTTCCACTAGCCCACCAGGCCAAACTTCCACTAAAGCTCTCCCCTGCCCTCGCACTGAATTTGCATCATTCTCTAGTTTCTCCCCAACTCCCCTCATATTTTCTTGGAGCTCATTTTTTTCCATGAGGACTACCTCCTGCTAGTTTGACCCTATTCCCAATAAACTAAGCTGACCACCCAACTTCTCCTCCTGGTCCCCATGTTAGTTCATATTAATAACAGTTCTCTCTCTTCAGGTGTTGTCCCCATCTCCTTTAAATCTGTCATCATCACCCCTCTCTTCAAAAAAAAAACCCTTGACCCAACACCCCATCTCCAACCTCCCTTTCTTCTCCGAAGTCCTTAAACGTATTGATGCCACCCAAATCTGCACCCATCTTTCCTGGAACTCCATGCTTGAACCTCTCCAAAGAGATTTCTGCACCACCACAGTACCGAAATGGCTCTTACCAACGTTACGAATGACATCCTATGTGACTGTGACAAAGGTAAACTATCCCTCCTCGTCCTTCTCGACCTGTCTGCAGCCTTTGACACTTTTGACCACACCATCCTCCTTCAACTCCTCTCCAATGCCATTCAACTGGATGGGACTGCACTTGCCTGGTTCCATTCTTAGCTATCTAATCATAGCCAGGGTATCACTTGCAACGGCTTTTCTTCCCAATTTTGCATTGTTACCTCTGGTGTCCCCAAGGATCTATCCTTGGCTCTCTTCTATTTCTCATCTGCATGCTGCACCTCGGAAACATCAGCCAGAAAGCACAGCATTAGTTTTCACATGTATGCTGTCAACACCCAGCTCAGCCAAACCACTCTTGACTCCTCCACTGTTGCTAAATTATCTGACTGCTTATCTGGCATCCAGTACTGGATGAGTAGAACTTCCCTTCAATTTAATATTGGGAAGACTAAAGCTATTTTCTTCAGGCCCCATTCCAAACTTCATTCTCTAGCTACAAACACCATCCCTCTCCCTGGCAACTCACTGAGACTAAACCAGACTTAGTGCCATACTTGACCCTGAGATGAGCTTCCAATCACATAGTCATGCCATCACTAAGACTGCCTATTTCCACCTCCGTAACATCATCCAACTTTGTTCCTGCCTTAGCTCATCTGCTACTGAAACCCACGTGCATGCTTTTGTTACCTCTAAACTTGACTATTCGAATGCATTCCTGGCTGGCCTCCCACATTCTACCCTTATCCAAAGCTCTGCTGCCAATGTCCTTACTTGCACCAAATTCCCTTCATCTATCAACACTGTGCTCACTGACCTACATTGGCTGCCGGTCAAGCAACGCATTGATTATAAAATTCTTATCCTTGTTTTCAAATTCCTCCACAACCTTCCCCCTTCCTATCCATAATTTCCTGTGGCCCCACAACCCTCTGACATGTGTGCTTATCTAATTCTGGCCTCTTGAGTATCCCAGATATTAATTGCTCCACCATTGGTAGCTGTGCCTTCAGCGGCCAGGACCTAAATTCTGGAATTCCCTCCCTAAGCCTCTCCAACCCTCTACCTCTCTTTCTTCCTTTAAGATGCTCCCTAAAGCCTACCTCTTTGACCAAGCTTTTGGCCATCTGCTCTAATATTGCCTTCAGTGGCTCAGTGTCTGATTTTGATTTATAATGCTCCCATGAAGTGAAATTATACAGAATTACATAAATTCTCTCTGTCCACATTGAAGGTACTATATAACGAGAAGTTGTTGAGATATTTTAACTTATTGGTGACATTTAAATTTGGTCAAACATAAACTGTTTGGGCTGATGATACTTTCTTATGTTGATTTCTTGGATAGTTCTGTGAAAGCTATTTGAATATTTTGTTTTTCCCAGCTTTCTTTTTTAAAAAAGAAATCTCATTTTAAGTCTCATTATCATTCTTTTGGCAGGAAAACAGACATTCCATTCACTCTGACACATGCCAACCTTACTGGGAGCCCCACCTGGTTCAAACATTTGTACAGGGAAGGAGTGACTGCTATTTAGAATACAGTTCTTTGTAGATTTGGAGAGTTGTCTTTGCGTGACTGTGTGAATAGCCAGGGATATTCAGTCTAACCACTTATTGTACAAGCAGCTCGACTACTGCCTTGACTTGACTGCCGTCAAAATAGACTATTAATGATACCAACCATTGCAGTGGAAAAATACACACAGTCTGAACTCTGTGGACTGCATTGCATTTCACATGCAACATTTTACAAAGTTTATTTCAAGAGCAGTTTCTAAGATTTTACAGATTTTGAAGAATTCTGGATTATAAAAATTATACAGAATAATATAAATTCTTTCTGCCCACATTGAAACAAAAATATACATAGTTCAAAAGCTGAAAAGCTAATTTCCTAACTAAATCATTAATTCAACATGAAATTAAATTGCATATTCCAATGATTGAAAGTTTTTTTTAGAAAATGCAGTGTATTTCTAATTAATAATGCTAAAATGTTGAGAGAAAAATGTTGTATTGTTGATATAGACATGTATGTTAAGCATAGAAAGCCTTGTACCTTTAAATCTTTGATTCCCAACTGAAAAGTCATCAGTCAGAGCCTCTTCTGTTGAGCTTGTTTACCTTGGTTGGGCGGGTGCGTTTTTTCAGTGCTAAGCCAGGCTACTAGTTAATGCCTACAACAATCTTCAGAGGTGTGACAGGAAAGAGAGCAACTAAACATTGTCATTCTCCATCTTGCCCTATTGAATTTCTTCACCTTCCAGATGGTCGCAGAAATCTGCATTCTGGTTCAATCCTTTATCAGCAGACAAAGAAATACATTTAGACTTGGCAATTCACATGATTTTACCATTATCTGAATTACCTTGCATGGCTTTCCATGGCGCGTGTTGGGAAAAGACCATGGTAGGTAGGACGGTACATGCTTTGTGGCACAAATAGATTTGATAGGTTTAGTGGCCCTTCCTTGTTTCAAGCTTTCTCATGTTCTTGTAGTATGAATTGCTTTATACTCTTCATTATGATTTAACTGTGAATATTTCCAATTTTCCTCTCCCAGGTGGTGAGTTTTCAAGAATTAGCCATTATTTCATCTAATACTGTTACTTAGCACACAATGGATATAATGTATGACTATGTGGGAAATTGTAAGCTTGCACTCAGAAACCCTGTGCTATCTGATGTTTAGACCACAAATTTCAGTTGCTAGCGCCTATAAATTTAGTGCTATGGGTACCATTTCAGTTCCAAAATGCTGTCTATGGAGCGCACACCCACTTCTGATAGGAGTCGCACAGGCGCTATTGTGGGTAAGGCATGAGCACTTGCAAGAGGAATGTACACTGAAAGTATTCAGAGTAGGCAGATTGTGACGTCAAACAGTGAGTGAAGTGTAATGCTGATTTGAGTCCAATACTGCCATTTGGAGCTCGGTGCTAAAGCTAACGCCCTCGTTTAACCACGCACTGCTGAACATGCATTCAGCAGCAGGAAGGGCATTATCACCATTACTATATAAGGGGATCATCAACTACTTTCAGGTTAGTTGCTGAGTTAGTAGAAGTGTTTGGTGGTTTGCACTTTGCAGGCACCGCATCTTAACCACAACCCAAAAGGATTTCATTCCTTCACTGCCCATCTGCTGTGCAACCATACACAGCGTATCTTTTTTTTATTTGTTCATGGGATATGGACATCGCTGGCAAGGTCAGCATTTATTGCCCATCTCAAATTGTCCTTGAAAAGGTTGTGGTGAGCCGCCACCTTGAACCGCTGCAGTCCTTGTGGTCTAGGTATATCCACAGTGCTGTTAGCGAGGGAGTTCCAGGATTTTGACCCAGCGACGATGAGGGAACTATGATATATTTCCAAGTCAGGATGGTTTGTGACTTGGAGGCGAACTTACAGGTAGTGGTGTTCACATGTGTCTGATGTTTTTGTTCTTCTGGGTGGTAGAGGTCTTGAATTTGGGAGGTCTTGTTGAAGGAGCCTTGGCGAGTTGATGCAGTGCACCTTGTAAATGGTACACACTGCTCCCACTAAGTGCCACTGGGAGTGAATGTTTAAGGTGGTGGATGTGGTGCCAGCCAAGGGGCTGCTTTATACTAGATGGTGTCAAACTTCTAGAGTGTTGGAACTGCAGTGATCCAGGCATGGGGAAAATTCCACCACACTCCTGATTGTACCTTATACTTGGTAGACAGGCTTTGGAGAGTCAGGAGTTGAGTTACTCGCCACAGAATTCCCTGACTCTGACCTGGTCTTAAAACCACAGTATTTATGTGGCTACTCCAGTTCAGGTTTTTGACAATGGTAACATCCAGGATGTTGATGGTGGGGGATTCAATGATGGTAATGTTGTTGAATGTCAAGCGCGATGATTACATTCTTTCTTGTTGGAGATGGTCGTTGCGAGGCACTTGTATGGCATGAATTTTACTTGCTACTCATCAGCCGAAGCTTGATTGTTGTCCAGGTCTTGCTGCATCAGGGCACAGATTGCTTCATTATCTGGGGAGTTACAAATGGTACTGAACACTGTGCAATCGTCAGTGAACATCCCCACTTCTGACCTTAAGATGGAGGGATGAAGATGGTACACTGCCCTGAGGAATTTGTGCACTGATGTCCTGGGGCTGAGATGATTGGCCTCCAACAATCAGAACCATCTTCCCTTGTATTAGGTGTGACTCCAGCCAGTGGAGAATTTCCCCCCGATTCCTATTAACTTAAATTTTACTAGGGTTCTTTGGTGCCACATTCGGTCAAATGTTACCTTGATGTCAAGGGCAGTGACTGTCGCCTCACTCTCATCATATAGACCAATGCTCCATATCCTGGCAGAAGTCATGATCTCTTCATTCTGTGGCAGTCCACTCACCAATTGCATTTGATGCACTACGACAAATCAGAGGGTGACTACTGGGTGACATGGCTCCTGACTCTCGTGCGTAAACCATGCACACATGTGCAGCATGCATATAACAAAAGCCATGTTGCCACACAAAATGTGATTGAGCAGACTAATAGGGTGCTTAAATAATGCTACCTGGGCCATTCTGGAGAAGCCCTGCAGTACTCAGCAAAGTGAGTGTCAAGATTCGCCGTTGTCTGCTACATGCTGCACAACTCACCATCATGGGTGCACAGTCTCTACCGTCAGGTATACTGTGAACAACTGAGGAGGAGGAAGAGGAGGAGAGGAAGGGAGGCAGCAACCAACACAGCTGTCTGTGATTGACTCATCCCACTGCAGTACCAGTGAACGGTACCACTAAGTTCTTGGGTCTCAGCTATTAACAATCTATATCAATGACTTAGATGAGGAATCTGAGTATCATGTGCCCAAATTTGCTGACAATACAATGCTAGCTGGGAAAGTAAGCTCTGAGGAGGATGCCAAGACGCTAAGGAATATAGACAGGTTAAGTGAGTGGGCAAGAACATGACAGATGGAATAAAATGTGAAGAAATGTGAAGTTATCCACTTTGGAATGAAAAATAAACAAATTTTTTTAAATAGAGAGAATGGAAAATCGTATTCAGAGGGACCTGGGTGTCCTTGTACACAAATTACAGAAAGTTAATGTGCAGGTACAGCAAGCAATTAGGAAATCAAATGGTATGTTAGCCTTTATTACAAAGGTATTAGAGTACAAGAGTAAATAAGGCTTACTACAATTATATAGACCCTTTGTGAGACCACACCCAGAGTACTGTCTGCAGTTTGGCTTCCTTGCCTAAGGAAGGATATATTTGCCTTAAAGGGAGTGCACAAATGTTCACTAGACTGATACCGAAGAAGAGGGGATTAAGTAGACTAGGCCTAATATTCCCTAGAATTTAGAAGGATGAGGGGTGATCTAATTAAATAGTTAAAATTTCTTAAGGGGCTTGATAGGATTGAAGCTGAGAGGATGTTTTCCCTGCCTGGGGAATCTAAAACACGGTGCCATAGTCTCCGAATAAGGGGTCAGTCAATTACAACTGAAATGAGGAGAAATTTCTTCATTCAAAGGTTTGTGAATCTTTGGAATTCTCTACCCCAGAGAGCTGTGGATTCTCAGTCGAGTATATTTAGGACAGGGATGGATAGATTTTTGGGTACTAAGGGAATCAAGGGATATAGGGATAGTGCAGGATGTGGAACTGAGGCTGAAGACCAGCCAAGGTCTTCTTAAATGGAGGAGCAGGCTTGAAGGGACAAATGGCCTACTTCTGCTCTTATTTCTTATGTTCTTATGAAAACAACCCCAATTTCCCATTCACCAACAATCCCACACCTCTGTTACAGACAATCACAGCATCCTCTCAACCTCAATGCTAAAATAAAAGGCACCAAAAAAACATTCCAAAAAACTTTATTAAACCATCCAATATTCCATACAAAAGTTAACTTATTGTCCTTGTGCATTTCTTGAATGTCTTTGCGTGAGTCTTTGCCTGGCCTAGCATTCCTATGCAGTGCTGCTCCAGTGGCTGATGGAAGGCTGCTGACTTTCAGTGAGGGAAACTGCAATGGCCTTGCAGGACGACTGCGACTAGCTCTGGCCCTAGAAGGCTGGCTTCAGACTGTACCATCTTGGCATAGATGGCAGCATTCAGGACTGGCTGGCTGATAGTGGCAGTGGTGGGATGATGAATGCTGTCATCCTGAAAGAGGATCAACAGGTTGATGCTCCACAGTTCCACTGCCACTCCCATGTAGAGGCACCTCAGCAGTCCTAGCAATGTGTTGGAGGACAGATTGCTAGACTGCTGTGACATCCTGCATGCCTCTTTGCAAACTGGTATCCACAACCATGATGGCAGCAGCATGATCTTGCATGAGAGCAGTCTGAGTTTTCACTGCAACACCCAAATATTGGGTGGATTCTGCTTGTACTGCAATAGAAACTGAGACATCATCCATCAGACGCTGCATCATGGATGGGTCCACAAGTATTTTCATGCAGCTGGTGACCATTTCCACGTTGGGCTCCAAGCTCTGTGCAAAGTCCTGTGCCAAGTTGGTGCTGAGTTCCTCCATGTTCCTCGACATTGAGCGCAGGCTTTCTTACAGGCTTGTTGCCTATGCACCAAGCATTTCAGTTTGCATACTCATCAGCCTTCTTTGTAGTCACCCGAGTGAAGTCCTCATCTGAGCCCTCTGCAAAAGAACTTGTGTGCGATATCACCCTCTGGTGAACAGGCACCTTGGGCTACCCTTGTCACCTGCCTTGGCTGCAGGCCACTTGTGCTTGGTGTCTCACCATGTTGAATCAGGCATATTAATTTCGTCATATGACTTTGCTTTTAAACTGTTGCTGGAGTGAAAAAATGACTTGTTTGAAGATCACCAGACACTTGGCTGGAAGAATATTTGCATACTAAGAGACAGTGCTTGGAGAGACAAAAGAATCGCTCACTGATTCAATTAACAGAGATTGGGCTGGGCAATGGTGATCCACATCTTGCTGGGGTAAGAGAGAGCCCTACACCCGCCCCCACCAAGAGCTTCGAAATCCACAAATGCAGGAGTGGTTAAACCAGTTAGTCACATGTCTAACCTGCTGGCCAACTTGGAGTTTTGAATTGAGGCTGCAGAGTTTTCAATTGAAGCTGGAACAAGGAAGCCTCTATCCTGGCTGTTTCTCTCTCGCTTTCTCCCAAGTCACTGGACACATGGAAGACACGTAAACCTTAAGAGAGAAAAGACTCCTATATTGAAACTAGTTGAAGCGTGCACTGGGCCCCAATGAATTGCAGGACTTACCAGCAACCAAAGACTCCACATTAAATTTAAAGGACTGTAATTATAATCCCAATGTTGCCACAAACTTTTCCCCTTTATTCTTTTCTACCTTTTCTGTCTCTATCTGCATGTGTGTTTGTCACGTATGCATGCTAGCGTGGTCGCGTTGCATATTCGTAGTCATTAACCGGATTAGAGTTTAAGATTAATAAACTTCTACCTTTCTTGCTTAAATCTAAGGAAACCTGTCTGATTTCTTTGCCTTACAATTGGAGCATTGAACAAGGATTCACTGAGGGAGAGCTAAAAACATGGTGATTCTAAAATTAAACCCTGTTATGGTTAAGCCAGGCAAAGGCTGAGAGGGAACCCCTAGACCCCTTCTCACCTGGTTGTAACAATGTGCAGATCCCATCTCTAATCTGTCCACTAAAGCATGTGCAGTTCAGATTCTGAGTTGGTGGCTATGAGTTTGAGAGTGAGAGACAGCGTTTCTTCTTCATCACTGTCTTCCTGCTGTTTCACCTTTACCTCTTCCACCACTGCCAAGTTGTAGTTCTTGGGTAGATGAAAGGAGAAAGGCACAAGAGTAGGGTTGTGCTGAGGAAAGGTTTGGAAAGCAAGAGGTACAAGTTTGCAACATCTGAAGCTTGTAAGTCAGAAGATTGTGGGATGAGTGAAAGTGGGATGTGAGAAGGAAGATTAGGTATGAGTATACCATTATCTTTAATCCTTTCAACCCCACCGTGGGCCACCGCCTCAGTCACTGTCTGCTCCATGGGCGTAAGGGCATGCAGCTCGGCTTCTCCTCGGCCAGCTAGGTGCTGTTGCCTTCAGTTATGCATCACCTGGTCCTGTAAGAGAGAGGGAAGTGTGTCAGTGACTCTGATGAAATCTGTTTTGTTGATATGCCTGTCATGATTGAATAGCTGGCAGTGTGTGCAAGCGGCAAGATGCGGGTATTAGGCTTGCAGCAGTGCTAAGTGTGTGAGGGTGAGGTGAAATTATGAATGTTAGGAATGAGTCTTGATGGGTAGAGATTGTTGATAGATAATGATGGGAGTGTGGTGAATCGAGCAGTCTCTGAGGCTAGTAGTTTAGTTGGTAGGATATCGCATTTGAAGATACATTCACTGACGTGTGAGGTCATTGAACTTCATGTGGTACTGCATGCTTGGGACTAGACTGCTTGGATTGACCCTGACAGCTCATTGGTCCCACTGCCTTTGTGATGTCTGTCTGGAGGACCTCTTAGCTCCCTATGGATAGAGGACATCTTTCCTTCTGTCCACCTCCTCCACCAAGGCCTCCAGTGGTTCATCAGAGAACCTTGGAGCATGTGCTCTCTCCCCTGTTGCACCATTAGTCATTCTTACAGGTCAGACATTCTTCCCCACCCGGCACCTGCTCCAGCTAAAATGTGCCTCCCCTTTAGAGGTGCAGGCTAGCTTTAAACAGGGTAGGCTAACTTAAAATGTTGCTTGCTTCACATGGAAGTGGACCCCCCTGCTGAGCTGTGCAGCCACTCAATAGCACATTTAGCACTGGGCTGCATGCTAGAATCATGACAATGAGCAGGCAGCATAAAATTTGCATGCTGCCTACATCAATAGCAATGGACATGGGTTAATAATGCATTGTGATTCCTGTGCCTGTTTTCGGGGGATATCCAATATTATCCACTCTTTGAAATGTTATCAAGCCAATCACTCCAAACCAACTATAATCAATTCAAAATCTTAAACATAAAGAGAGCTTTTTGGCTTCTATGGCTGATTCAAAGTTTCAGATATACAGTTAACTAAAAGAAAAATATTTTACTAATGCTGAAGTCATGCAGATTGTAGAACAACAATTAGCCAGAAGGACAGCAGTATGCACTCTGGTGCATTTTGCCTTCCCCGCTCCACCCCATTCCACCCATCCCCCGTCCCTCAACCCTCCACACCACCTCCCCGCCCCCTGAGCCCCCACCAGCTACTCCAATCAAACACAAATGGTCTGGGAGCAGATCAGAGAGGTCTTCAAAGTGCTCACCACTCACTTAAACCCAGGAAGAGTTAAGGAAAAAATTCCACAATGTAAAATATAGTAAGAACTGTCTTTTAAATGCAAGACATAGGAAACATAAAAACATAGAAAAAAGGAGCAGGAGGAGGCCATTTGGCCCTTCGAACCTGCACTGCCATTCAATATGATCATGGCTGATCGTCCAAACTTCATACCCTGTTCCCGCTTTCTCCCCGTATCCCTTTATTCCTTTAGTCCTAAGAACTATATCTAACTCTTTCTTGAATATATTTAATGATTTGGCCTCAACTGCTTTCTGTGGTAGAGAATTCCACTGGTTCACCACTCTCTGGGTGAAGAAATCTCTCCTCATCTCAGTCCTAAATGGCTTACCCCTTATCCTTAGACTGTGACCCCTGGTCCTGGACTCCCCCACCAATGGGAACATCCTTCCTGCATCAAGTCTGTCCAGTCCTGTAAGAATTTTGTAGGTTTCTATAAGATCTGCTCTCATTCTTCTAAACTCAAGCGAATACAAGCCTAATCGACCCAATCTCTCTTCATACATCAGTCCTGCCATCCCAGGAATCAGTCTGGTGAACCTTCGCTGCACTCCCTCCATAGCAAGAACATCCTTCCTCAGATAAGGAGACCAAAACTGCACACAATACTCCCGATGTGGTCACACCAAGGCCTTGTATAACTGCAGCAAGATATCCTTGCTCTGGTACTCGAAACCTCTCGCTATGAAGGCCAACATACCATTTGCCTTCTTAACTGCCTGCTGCACCTGCATGCTTACTTTCAACGACTGGTGCACTAGGCCACCCAGGTCTTGCTGCACCTCCCCTTTCCTAATCTATCGCCATTCAGATAATAATCTGTCTTTCTGTTTTTGCCACCAAAGTGGATAACCTCACATTTATCCACATTATACTGCATCTGTCATGTGTTTGCCCACTCACTCAATCATCCAAATCACACTGGAGCTTCTCTGTATCCTCATCACAGCTCACACTCCCACCCAGCTTTGTGTCATCTGCAAACTTGGATATGTTACATTTAATTCCCTCATCTATATCATTAATATATATTGTGAATAGCTGGGGTCCTAGCACTGATCCCTGCGGTACCCCACTAGTCACTCCCTGCCATTCGGAAAAAGACCCCTTTATTCCTACTTCTTGTTTCCTATCTGCCAACCAGTTCTCTATCCATGTCAGTACCATACCCCCAATCCCATGTGCTTTAATTTTGCACGCTAATCTCTTATGTAGGACCTTATCGAAAGCCTTCTAAACGTCCGAATACACCACACCCACTGATTCTCCCTTAGTTATATCTTCAAAAAATTCCAGTAGATTTGTCAAGCATGATTTCCCTTTCGTAAATCCATTTTGACTTTGTCCAATCCTGTCATTGTTTTCCAAGTGCTCTGCTATTACATCTCTTAAAATGAACTCTAGCATTTTCCCCACTACTGATGACAAGTCAACCGGTCTATAATTCCCTGTTTTCTCTTTGCCTCCTTTTTTAAATAGTGGGGTTACGTTAGCTACCCTCCAATCCATTGGAACTGTTCCAGAGTCTATAGAGTTTTGAAAAATGACCAGCAATGCATCTACTGTTTCAAGGGCCACTTCATTAAGTACTCTGGGATGTAGATTATCAGGCCCTGGGGATTTATCGGCCTTCGATCCCATCAATTTCCCTAACGCCATTTCCCTACTAATACTGATTTCATACAGTTCCTCCTTCTCACTAGATCCTATGTTCCCCAACATTTCTGGGAAGTAATTTGTGTCCTCCTTTGTGAAGACAGAACCAAAGTATGTATTTAATTGGTCTGCCATTTCTTTGTTCCCCATTATAAATTCCCCCATTTCTGACTGTAAGGAACCCACATTTATCTTCACTAATCTTTTTCTCTTCATATATCTATAGAAGCTTTTCCAGTCAGTTTTTATCTTCTCTGCAAGCCTACTCTCATACTCAATTTTCCCCTTCTTAATCAATCCCTTTGCCCTCCTTTTCTGAATTCTAAACTGCTCCCAATCCTCAGGTTTGCTGCTTGTTCTGGCCATTTTGTATTTCTCCTCCTTGGATCTAATACTATCCCTAATTTCTTTTGTAAGCCATGTTTGAGCCACCCTTCCTGTTTTATTTTTGTGCCAGACAGGAATGAACAATTGTTGTAATTCATCCATGCGCTCTTTAAATGCTAGCCATTGCATATCCACTGCCAACCCTTTAAGTAACATTCCCCAAGCTATCATAACCAACTCACGCCTCACACCTTCATAGTTTCCTTTATTTAGATTCAGGACCCTAGTCTCGGAATCACCTCTCTCATTCTCCATCTTAATGAAGAATTCTATCACGTTATGGTCGCTCTTCCCCAAGGGACCCCGCACAACAAGATTGTGAACTAATCCTTTCTCATTACACAATATCTAGTCTATGATGGCCTGTTCTCTAGTTGGTTCCTCACCATATTGGTCCAAAAAAAAATCATTTACGCACTCCAGGAATTCCTCCTCAACAGAATTATTGCTAATTTGGTTTGCCCAATCTATATGTAGATTAAAATCACCCATAATTACAGTTGCACCTTTATTACATGCATCTCTAGTTTCTTGTTTAATGCCATCATCTACATCACCACTGCTGTTTAGGGGTCTATATACAACCCCCACCAACGTTTTCTGCCCCTTGGTGTTTCTTAGCTCCACCCTACATATTCCACATCAGGATTCTCTGAGCTAATATCCTTCCTCACTATTGTATTGATTTCCTCTTTTACTAACAATACCACTCCGCCTCCTTTTCTTTTTTGCCTGCCCTTCCTAAATATTGAATAATCCTGGATGCTCAGTTCCCACCCTTGGTCACCCTGCAGCCATGTCTCCGTAATCACAACTAAATCGTATCCATTTATTTGCGCGGTTAATTTGCCTACCTTATTGTGAATGCTCCGCGCATTGAGACATAATGCCTTTAGGCTTGTCCTTTTAACATTCTTAGTGCATAAATAATGCTAAGATGACTATCGCCCTATTTGTTTCTTGCCTTGATTTCCACGCCTTCCACTTTTGTCTTTTTGTTTCCTCTCTTTCATTTCTATCCTTGTTTCCTCCTCCTCAGTCTCCCCACTCAGGTTCCCATCCCCCTGCCATTCTAGTTTAAATCCTCCCCAACAGCACTAGCAAACGCCCCTGCGAGGACATCGGTTCCGGTCCCGCCTGGGTATAACCTGTCCCGCTTATACAGGTCTCACCTTCCCCAGAACCGGTCCCGATGTCCCAGGAATCTAAATCCCTCCCTCCTGCACCATTTCTCCAGACACACATTCATCTGGTTGATTCTCCTGTTGCGAGCACGTGGCACAGGAAGTAATCCTGAGATTATTACCTTTGAGGTCCTGCTTTTTAATTTAGCTCCTAACTCCTTAAATTCATCTTGCAGGACCTCATCCCTTTTTCTACCTATGTCGTTGCAACCGACATGTACCATGACCACTGGCTGTTCACCCTCCCCCTTCAGAATGTCCTGCAGCCGCTCCGAGACATCCTTGATCCTAGCACCAGGGAGACAACATACCATCCTGGAGTCTCGTTTGCAGCCACAGATGCTCCACAGTGTATTCATCCGCAGCTCCAGTTCCGTAATGCAGGTAGCCAGTAGCTGCACTTCCTGCACACATGGTTGTCAGGGACACTGGAAGCGTCCCTGATTTCCTACGTAGCGCAGGAGGAGCATATCATGAGTGTGAGCTCTCCTGCCATGACTTACCTTTAGATTAATTAGTTACTCCCTATAAAAAATACTAATAACAGTTGGGGCCTTGTTCTACTCCAAACACTACCCACTACAATCTGAAGTTCTTCATAAATTACACTAATTTTAAAAAATAACATTTTAGTAGTATTCACTTTATCACTTATATGGTAGGTTTTGAGGTTTTTTTCAAAAAAAAACTTTCCCCTTATTTTTTAAGCTATTTAACTGCACTAACAGCTGTTACTTACCCAACCAATCACCTTGCACATTTCCCGTGATGTCACTAAGTTTTTTTCCCCCTCTTTCGAATCTCAGCGCATGTCAGCACAGAGAGAGAGCCTGCCACCACTCTGGTCACCAGGTAAGTAAGGACCTCGAGCTCCACTCTCTCTTTTTCAGGTCCTGCTCAGGATGCGATTCCTCCCAGGTCCGCTTGCCACCGCTCTGGTCACCAGGTAAGTAAGGGCCTTGAGCCCTACTCTCTGCTTTTCAGGTCCCGCTCACTACGTTGCCATCACGTTCAAGTTTTGAGCGGATGAAAATTCTAATGTGGGTATATCGGCCAGGACCTTTGGTAAAAGTTATTTTTCAATGTGATGCTTTTTCATGTACCTTACTGGATGTTATCCAGGTCTTGCTGCATGCGGACATGGAATGCTTTATTATCTGAGGAGTTACGAATAGAACTGAATCCTGCAACCATCAGCGAACATCCCCACTTCTGAGCAGATGATGAAGAGAAGGTCATTGATAAAACAACTGAAGATGGTTGGGCCTAGGACACTGGCCTGAGGAACTCCCACAGCAATGTCCTCGGCCTGGAATGATTGGTCTCCAGCAACAACAAACATCTTCCTTTGTGCTAGGCATGATCCAATCAATGAAGAGTTTTCCCCCTGATGCCCATTGACTTTAATTTTACTAGGGCTCCTCGGTGCTACACCTAGTGAAATATTGCTTTGATGTTGCCTCTGGAATTCAACTCTTTTGACCATGTTTGGACCACAACTGTAATGAAGTTTGGAACCGAGTGGTCCTGGCAGAACCCAAACTCACTTATGCGAAGTGGATCTATGGCTCCCAAATCTTTCTACCACTGTGTGTTTTCTCACCTTATATTGGAGTTTGTTGTCGACTAATTGATAGATATGATTGACATGATTAGCCAACAACTCCATTTTTGTTGCATCATGTGACTACCAGGATGGTATAAAGTAAATTACATGGACCGTGGTCTTTTTTCATCTTTTACATCAGGAAAAAATGCCAGTTGTGGAAAGCTTTGGGAATCATACGTCCAAAGTCACCTGTTCCTCCCAAACATGCTACACTTACCATATGTCATGTCTCAAATTACTCATGTACTATATCCTAAAATATTACTTTCTGACAAGAAAGTGAGGATTTTCCTAGAATACAACATATTTTGTATTATCAACATTTTTTTAAACAATGTATTTAATCTATCTTAAATGCTATTTTATAATTATACAAGAAGATTACTGATAACAGTAGACTTGCTGGTCCTGATACAGAACCAGTGCCATCAGATTGGAATGAGTGAAGCACTCATCGATTTCCCAACAATCAGATTCCGTGCAATCGTGAGAGGTCTGCTAATTAACATATGACCTTTAAGCTCCCTCTATGGATTAGGCCTGATATAGTCAGCTCACTCATTGTGGAGCAGGATATTTGGCACATAAGCAGTCGGTAAAGAATTGCTGCTTCTAGTAAAAAGAAAACACCATGTTCTTTGGAAATAGATTTTCCCCCCCCTGTTCAGGCCATGGTATAAAGAAGTGACCATAATGGGGCACCACCTTGAGTAAGTCATTGGACTGGCTGCAGCAAAGGAGATTTTCTCACTTTAGGGTGGAGGGGCACCTCTTTATACAGCTAGATACAGCTATACAGGAAAAAGTCACCAGGAATAGGTGCTTCTCCCATGTTTGGAGGTCATGGCATAAGAAGCTAGGCAGCCTCAAGAAAATTGTTGAAGTAAAAGTACCCAGCATTTGTCTGTACAAAATATATGGTCATAGAAGATACGGTACAGCAAGTTCACCGAAAATGGAGCAAGTTCATTGAAGCAGCATGTAATGATCTCTGGAACCTTTCAGCTTTTTACGCATGCAAGTACATGCCACATTGCTGCAGGACAAACTTCATAAGTGGCCCTGAAATGTGCAATTAATATAGCAGAGAAATCTCAGAAGTTGTGCCCACAAAGCCTTCTTTGAAGGCAGAATGGTGCTTTCTCTTCATTAGCCTACACGTAAGTTTGGATGCAGAAAAGATATAAATTGATTTTAAAAGTCATTACTCTTGGGGTGGAGCCTTGCCGGCTAAGAACCTAGTTTCATCAAATTAGTCCATTGGTGTCACGATTTCTGCTCTTCCAATATCTAAGGTCTCTCTGATTTGTATTTACCTGCAGGAAAGGCACATAATAGGTACAACTAATGATATATCAGAGGGAGGCCTTGAAATAGTCAGCCATTAAGTCATTAAGAAGAGATCATACTGGAAATTCTAAGGTCAGATTTCAAGGGGAATAGGATCAGAATGGTCAGAGACTTCCACCACATACTAGTACCATATTTTTCTTATTATGCGTCACTCACTCACTCACTCACTCACTCACAGGCATACACTACACCACAGCAGCAGACATTTTCTAGTGGTTTTTGTAACATGGGGTGGAAATGTATAACACTTCATACCGCCAGGCTAACATTGAATGAGAGATTGGAACAACATCTGCACACAAAAGAAGCATGCTATCTGAATACCAATGTTTCATACAGGCATTTCAGAGTGTACAAACCATCTTGCTAGTTCTGATTGTGATCTTGGGTGGAGTACACTTCCCCCATCTGTTCACTGACCACTTATCGGAATTGCAGTCCACCATAGAGCACTTTATAACTCTAGGAATTTCTGCAGCGGAACTCTCAGTGGCTCTTGAATGCTCTGAAGTAACAAGGTTCAGCATGAAAAATGGATCTGTCTCTCAGGCTGACACAACATTCGTCCCACCAAAGGCACCTGTGAAGGTAGTATGCGTCGGTGCACTGTCGATTGATTAATTTTCCATACACTTTGAGTTGGTTTGGAATGGAACAGCATCATTGAATTTATTGGTAGATGAAACATAGCTGGTGGAGGCGGAAATCCTGTGGCATATTTAGGGAGCTGTACCTAGATCTGTAGAGATGGCTGGTTGAGGAAAGGTGGATGTGGATAGTCCAGTTCAGATAGAAATGGACCTGTCTCTAACTTCTCAGATTCTCCTTCCCTTCTACAAAACAAGCAGAGGGAGAGGAAATGCCCACTGGAATTCCCATCTTCAGATTTTTGAAAACTACAATTACAATTTTAGTTCCAAAAATCATAAAGAACTGGGCATTAAAATGCAAAAGCTATGAATACTGGCACAGAACCCTAACAGCACAAGCTCCAGAACTAGAGAATGAGCCCATCCAGCATTATCAATTTGAAATAGAAAGAGTAAACTGACAACATATTTCCAGCAAGAAACCTGAAAAATCACATATTTAGATTATTTGAATAAAATAACTTGGACCTTATTGCAATGATTGCACATTGCAAGCCTCTATGACCAGGGATTTGAGCACTTAATCTAGGTTGGCACTCAGTGTAGTAGTGGGGAAGCAATAGAATGGAGACACCAACTCAGGAAGTAGCCAATGACTAAGACTAAAGAAGAAAAGTTTTTACCGGGTTATGCACTAAACACTAATGAGCATGTTGGGAGTCGAAGAGAATGTTCTTCCACAGAGGGTAGTGAAATGGATGCTTTGGCAGAGACACCTATGGATCCAGTTCTTAGGGGCCTAGTCTTCAAAAGAGGTATAATTAGGGAGCAATGACCTTATGGGGAGGCAGTCATGACAGTTTCTATGCATATGGTTGAGATCATGGATGACCAAGAGGATGCCATTACCCACAACTATATCATATTGCAGCAGACCTCCCATGATGGAAAGAATATCCTGTAGACTATAACTGCCCAAGACATTTCTACAGCTTCAAGATGCCAGAAATAGCTCAAAGGCATATCTGTAGCTTCTGAAGTGGGAGCCACACTGCTTAATTAGATGTCTTGAAAAGCATTGTTAGCAAACTTATAGCCACTGACAGGACAACCATAAACAGAAAGGGTGGGGGGGGGGGGGGTTGGAGGTGGTGGCGGGGGAGCAAAATTTGATAGCTTGCCGAAAATGAGTGTGGGGATCACAATGCATGATTAAACTGTGCCCATTCCTTCCGATGCAGGCAGCACACAAAACAAGCCGCAATGCAGAGCAGCACGACACTGTCAAGTGGCTATATGCCTCAACAGGGGGACTAAGTTCGTGCAAGGCTAGCAACACTTAAAGCTAGTCTGCACTACATAAAGCCAGCTTGCACCTCTTAAAGGTGAGGTGCATTCTGGCTACAGCAGCTACTGGAAGTGCTGGGGAAGGCATTCTGAGCAGGAAGAACACTGACTAATACTCCAAGGCTCTCAGACACAGCGCTGGTGGTCTTGGTGCAGGAGGTGGTCAGCAGGAGAGGTATCCTCTATCCACAAGGAACCAGGAGGCCCTCCATACAAATTCTGAGAAGGCAATGGAAGCAGATGGCCATTCCAGTCAAATGAAGCAGCATCACCCCTAGGACCTGAATGCAGTGCATCAGGATGTTTAATGACCTCACATAAGAGGTCAAAGGCAGTGAACTCATTTTCAAATGCCATATACATCTATATCTGAGCCACTAGCTTCACACAATGTTCAACTCAGCATCACCCCCTTCACTCACCTACCAATAATCTCTAACAATTGACATATCTCACATTCATAGCTTCACCTCACCCTCATACAGTACTGGTGCAAGCCTCATATCCCCATCTCACAGCTTGCACATACTGCCAGCTATTCAACCATGACAGTCTGTTACAAGGCTTTGTTTTGTATGAAAAACTTAGAATTCTGTGTGTTTTTAAAGACTGAAAAAAAAAATTTCAGTAGACATTGATTGCTGAACTTTGTGAGTTTGGACTGAATGAAATGTACACAGACGGCAAGGCACCTGTTCCAAACAACTCAGCGGGGGAATGACAGGACAAGATTTATGATTGTCATGTGACTTGACTGGGAAGTTTAATTTCAATTTTGGATTGTAAAAAGCCAGTGAGTTGGACAAAGAGCATGCATTTGAAACCTATGGACTGAACATTGAGTTCAATAATTTCAGAGCATGACGGGCCCCCTTTTTATTTTTAGTTATTTGTTCTTTTTTCTTGCTTATTTGTTTATTTTATTATAGTTTGTTTAGTATCTTTCTACTGTGCCTACCCACTGTTTTTTCTAATGTTTGTGCTTGGAGCCAGGGCTGTTCATTTTACAATCAATTGACACCCTCTCTGTACTAATGCTTTGTCTTCCACCATACCATTAACATACCTTTTGCCTTTGTTCCATGACCTTCTGGTCAGTTATTCTCTGTGACCTTGTCCTATCAACACCTTCTCTTTTGTTATCTCTTGCCCCCCCACCCCCACTTTACTTGCTTAAAATCTTTTATATTTCTAATATTTGTCAGTTCTGATGAAGGGTCACTGACCTGAAATGTTAACTTGCTTCTCTCTCCATAGATGCTGCCAGACCTGCTGAGTATTTCCAGCATTTCTTGTTTTTATTTCAGATTTCCAGCATCTGCAGTATTTTGCTTTTCTTTGAAACTTGGACTTGACCTGCCTGGAGACTGGAGAAAAACCCAGAAAGTGTTACCTCTCTGTAGAGGAAGCCTACATCTCTTGAGAAGAAACTTCTGTGTATGTCAGAGGTAGCAGATTCCGATTGCCTCCGGTCTCTGAAGAATCCCTGCAACAAGTGTGATGCCTGTTTCTTCCTGTGTTTTAAGAAATCCTGAAATCTGAAAGCTTCAACTGCTATACTGCTGTTGCAAGACCTAACCAGACCTGTTGTTACACCCCTGCTGAAAGATCTATGTGAAACCTGCTGCAGTTGAATTGCCTTGAACGCATACCTATCACAGACTGTTCATCAACCTCACCCGGAGAGACTTCGAGTGGTATCCGACTTTTTGACTCTGGGTCACCTCACCAAACCGAACATTAAAGAAACCTGGTTGGTGTGCTTTATTCTGGGGAACAAATAGAGTATGGAATCGGCTGTTCTTTGGTAGGTGGGAAAATTTATTGATATGCTGTGACCCGTGGAGAAGTGGGACTGAATTAACAGTACACCCCTCACGCCTCGTTCGTAACACAGTCACATCACCCAAATGCATTGCAACACACACACTGACACACTTTCCTCTCTATTGCAGGACAAGGTGCACATCACCAGAAGCAGAAATGGGACAGGCAGGGCTACATGTCCTCATTCCGATGGAGGAGACGGTATCTGCTATCATTGGAGCAGCCATGACTGAGGCCGTGGCCATGGGCAGGGCAGAAACCATCAAAGGTAACAATATTCTCATATCTGATCCTCCTTCTTACATCCCAATTCCCCCTCAGTCTATAATCTCTTCTGATTTCCAAACTGCAGATGATGTAAACATGCATCTCTTGCTTTCCTCCCCCACACCCTACCCCTCAAAACAACCTTGCCCTGGTGCTTTTCTCCTTTCAGATATCCAAGAACTGCAATCTGGCCAGGCAGTGGTGGAAAAGCAAGAGATGGAAGACAGTGATGACCGCCATTCACTCTTACACTCGCAGCTACCAGCTCAGATACTGACACTGCATGTACTTTAGAGGGCAGCATAGAGGTGGAATCTGCATGTCGTGAGACACTGGGTAGGTGACCTGCCGCCAGGCAGGGAACAATGGTAATGCAGGTGCCAGCTCGCCTTAGGGTGAGGACTCACATGAATTCTGCTGCAGAGAACTCAGACTCAGACTTCAAGGGAATAGCCTACAGAAAAAGGCAGATGGGCATGCACAATTAAATGCTTGGTGCATTGTCAGGCCTGTTAGAAAACCTGTGGTCACTGTCAAGGAGCATGGAGAGGTCTGGCACCAAGTTGGCACAGGACTTTGCACAGAGCTTGGAGCTCATCCTTTCAAGCGTAGAAATGGTGGCCAATTGCATGAGATCACTTGCTGAATGCCACAATGAAAACTCAGACTGAAGTCATGCAAGCTCAGCTTGCTGCCACACATGCTCAGACTTCTGCCTTCATAGCTGCAGTTACAAGTATTCAAAGGGGCTTGCAGGTCCCATAGAAGTCCAGCAATCTGTCCTCCAACACATTGCTAGGATTGCTGAGGCACTGCCCCATGTGAGAGGCAGTGGCACCGTGAAGTATGAACCTGCTGTCCTCTCTCAGGATGTCAACATTTGTCCTCTCTCTGCTGCCACTCTGTTAGTGCCCTTGCTTCTGCCTGCTAGCCAGCCTGCCCAGACTCCTGCCACCCATGCTGTGATGCTGGAGTCCAAAGTCAGGCCTTCTAGGGCCATCTGCAGTCTCCCCCACTGAAAGTCAGCAGCCTTCTGCCAGCCGTGCTGCAGCCATTGAGGTAAGACTGTGCAGGAGCACTAGGCCAGGCAAAGGCACACGGAAGACAGGCACCAAGAGATTGCACAAGTGTGAATAGTTGACTTTTGTATAGAACATTGGATGTTTTGTGTGGCTTATATTTCAGCATTGTGGCCAAGAGCTCAATGTGCGTGGGTTTCCGCCAGGTGCTCTGGTTTCTTCCCACTGCCAAAGACTTGCAGGTTGATAGGTAAATTGGCCATTGTAAATTGCCCCTGGAATAGGTAGGTGTTAGGAGAATTGAGGGAAGGTGGGGATGTGGTAGGAATATGGGATTAATGTAGGATTAGTATAAATGGGTGATTGATGGTCGGCACAGACTCGGTGGGCCGAAGGGCCTGTTTCAGTGCTGTATCTCTCTATGACTCTATGACAGTAAAAGGAGAGTGTGATGGTCATTAACAAATGAAAGGTCTGGGACTGTTGGTGAATGGGGAGCTGGAGTTGCATTCACTGACACTGCAGTTGGATGAGTCAATCACTGACAATCCTCTCTTCCTTCTCCTTCTCCTCTTCCTCCTCTTCACATACTTGTTGTATACCTGGTGGAAAATGATCTGCCCTCATGATGGCAACATTGTGCAGCATGCAGTGGGCCATGATGAATCATGATCTGTACTCTGGTGGGTGCTGCAGGTCTCCTCCTGAATGTTCCAGACAGCAGAAGCATTATTTAAGCACCCTAATGGTCTGCTCAATGGACGTTTTGTGTGGCAGCATATTTGTTATATGCATGCTGCCCACGTGTGCATGGGTCATACACTGGAGTCATAAGCCAGGTGGTCAGTGAATAGTGCTTGTGGCCCAGTAGCCACCTTTTGGTTCACTGTGGTGGCTCAAATGCTGATGGTACAGCAGATTGCTACAGAATGAAGGCATCATGACTGCTGCCAAGATACTGGGCATTGAATTGTATGATGCGCTGAGCCTGGCCATATACCAGCTGAATATTGAAAGTTGGAATCCTTTCCAGTTGTGGTAGATCTCAGAATTTAATGCAGTGCCCACAAAGCAACCTGTGTGCAGTCAATGTAACCCTGCACTATGGGGAAGCCTGCAATCCTAGCAAAGCCGCTTTCTCACTCTGCCTGCTTCTTTCTGGCAAGAAAAAATGAAACGTATTCAGCTCTCTTTGCATACAGAACCTTAGTGACCTCCCTCATGCAACAGTGGATGTTGAACTGGGAGATGTTGCAAACATTTTTTGCTCCAGCCTGGAAGGAGCCCCGCGTATAAAGGTTTATGGTAACGGTCACCTTCACAGCCACTGGCAGTGCTGTTCTCATCCTGCTGTTACGACCAGGTGAGAAAGGTGTCTAGGGGTCCCTCTCAGCCTTCACCTGGTCATACTGTAACAGGATTTAATTTTAAACACACCATGTTTTGAGCTCCCCCTTGGTGAATCCTTGTTCACTGCTTTCCAATTATAAGGCAAAGAAATGAGCACAAACAGGCTTTCTTAGGTTTAAAGAAGAAAAGTGAAATTTATTAAAATTTAAACTTAAACTCTAATTCTCTTAACGCTTACGGATACATGACACACCCACATTAGCATGCATACACAATACACACATGCAGATAGGGATGAAAAGAGCAGAAGAAAAATAAAGTGGAGAGGTTTGAGACAATATCTGAAGAGTTTCTTGTTACTGTGCTTCGAGCTCACTGTAGACTCCTTTTGTAGGTAGTTCTTACTTGTAGGTAATTCTTGCTTTTTGTTGGGGCCCAGTATTCTTCTTAAACCTTGTTCACTGTAGGACACTTTTCTCTCTTGGGGCTCATGTGTCTTCAATGGATCCCAAAGCTGGTGAGAAAGAGATGAGAGGAGAGAGATGTTCTCAATCCAGGAGACAGGAGCTTTCTGACTTCAAACATTGTTGTTTCCAATTTAAATCTCTCAGTTCAAAACTCTGCAATAGCCAGTTAGTCATGTGACTAAACTGGTCTGACCACGTCCATTCTGTGCATTGGGAACAGGGACTGTTTCCTTTGTTCCAACACTGCTAGTATGTAGTCTTTCCTGCTAGGGGCCTGGCAATTCCTTGTAATAGGCCCTTTTTTCTTCCCAGCAACAATTTGAAGTTTAATGTCCATGTTGTGAAATTAGTGTGCCTCATTCTTGGCAGGTGGGGGCCTGCATGACATTGCTCTGAGGCTGCTGTTTGGTCTGCAACAGGTAGCAGATTTCAGTGAGCACCTCCTTGGTGAAATGAGATGTCACGCACACTCTTCCTTGCTGAGGATGAGGTCGGTGAATTGCTCCTTGAAGTCGCTTGGCACATATGACCTCTTGCTGAGAGCCCTTCTCTCCTTCCTCCTTCTCTTCCCTCTTTGAGCAGCTTTTCCTCCTCTGTGTCACCTCGCTCATTCTCCCTCTCATGCTGCAGGCCAAGGGGGATTCAAACTGCAGCACCCATGGCTGTTGAGCAAGTGGTCTGAACAGAAACCTTGAAGTCAGAACCAAGGCCTTCAGCAAACACCACTCCCTGTAGACTTTAGCAACTTTAAATGGCAGTACAAACCACCAAACACTTCCACAAACTCAACAACAGCTAGTAGAAATCAATCACCGGAAAGTAATTGATGATCTCTTTAAATAGTCGTGGTCAGGGAGTCCTTCATGTTCAGCTGTGCACGATTGGGAGAGAGCGTTAACTGGAGCATTAAAGCTGAAAATGGCACCACTGGCGTCAAATCAGTATTACATGCTGACTGAAATCAAAATCTGCCTACTCTGCATACTTCAAGCCCACGTTCCCTGTACCCTCATTATCAAAATGGCATCTAGCATGGTCAACATCAGATGTGTGCACACATGTGGCATGAATGCCATTTTGGACCCGTAGCACTGTATATATGAACTCCACGCAACCAGATTTTGCATCAAGTGTGTATGTGCCAATGAACCTGATGCCTTGAGGCCCTCTCCAATACACGAGGGGGAGCTTCATAGAATTATAGAATCATAGAATTGTCACAGCACAGAAGGAAACTATTCACCCATCGTGTCTGTGACGGCTCTCTGCAAGAGCAAATCATCTAGTCCCACTCCCCCGCCCTTTTCTCCTAGCCCTGCAAACTTTGTCTCTGCAGCTGCTTATCCAATTCCTTTTTGAAAGCCAAGATTGAACCTGCCGCCACCACACTCTCAGGCAGTGCATTCCAGATCCTAACCACTTGTTGCATAAAAACATTTTTCCTCATGTTGCCATTGATTCTTTTGCCAATCACCTTAAATCAATGTCCTCTGGTTCTCAACCTTTCCGCCAATGGGCGCAGTTTCTCTCTATCTACTCTGTCTAGACTCTTCATGATTTTGAACACCTCTATCAAATCTCTCAACCTTATCTTCTCTAAGGAGATCAACCCCAGCTTCTCCAATCTATCTACATAACTGAAGTCCCTCATCCCTGGAACCATTCTCGTAAATCTTTTATGTATTCTCTCTATACCCTTCAAATCCTTCCTCAAGTGCAGTGCCCAGAATTGGACACAATACTCCAGTTGAGGCCAAACCAGTGCTGCTTGAGGTTCATCATAACTTTCTTGCTTTTGTACTGTATGCCTCTATTTATAAAGACCAGTATGCCATATGCCTTTTTAGCCACTTTCTGAAACTGTTTTGCCATCTTCAATGATTTGTACACATCTACCCCAGGTCTCTCTGTTCCTGCACCCTCTTTAGAATTGTAACCTTTATTTTATATTGCCTCTCCTCATTTTTCCTACCAAAATGTATCATTTCACACTTCTCTGCATTAAATTTCATTTGCTACTTGTCTGCCCATTCCATCAGCCTGTCTATATCATCTTGAAGTTTATCACTATCCTCCTCGCAGTTCACTATACTTCTAAGTTTTGTATCATCTGCAAATTTTGAAATTTGTTCCCTGTACATCCAAGTCTAGGTCATTAAAATATATCAAGAAAGCAGTGGTCTTAGTAACAACCCCTGAGGAATCTCGCTATAAACCTTCCTCCAGTCCGAAAAACAACTGTTCACTGCTGCTTTCTGTTTTTTGACATTCAGCCAACTTGATATCCATGCTGCCACTTAACCTTTTATTCACTGGGCTTCAACTTTGCTGGCAAGTCTATTCTGCGGCATTTAACCAAACACCTTTTGGAAGTCTACATACACCACATCAACTATATTACCATCATCAGCCTTTTCTGTTACCTCATCAAAAAAACTCAATCAAGTTAGTCAAAAATGATTTGCCTTTAACAAATCTGTGCTGGCTTTCCTTAATTATTCCACACTTGTTCAAGTGACTGTTAATTCTGTCCTCACAGAGGATCAGCAGTTTTGCCACTAGAAGGAATATACTATTGAAAGTTGGTCCTTTGGAGCAGCTGCTTCCCTGAGATGAATAATTTCAGACCTCTAAGACTCCAGAGGGACAATTCAACCATCCACCACAAAACTTATCTTGTCTTAGTCAGAGAGCAGTGAATTCGAAGCCTGCACAAGTAACGATTTTACACAGTGTTAAGAAGCAGTTGTCGACAGGCTGGTTTGTAGTTTTGGGCACTTTTTGGTGAACATGTTGTTCTATAAAGTAAACATGCATTGTTTGTGTAGAATTCTGAGTTCATTTCTGAGAACATTTTCACTTGCAGGGGTTTGGACAATGGCAGGTGAAATGCAAACCTCTACCTTGTGAAGGAACTCCTATTTTTGATTATTAGCCCCTTGATCCTGCTGAAAAATGTGTGCACATGGACTTTGGGTGTGGACAGAACTTGGCTAAGACTTGATGCTTTATATGACGGACTGAATATTGAACAGCAGCAAGTGCAAACATGAAAAAAAAACAGTGGGTAAGCAAACTGAACAAACTAAGATGAAATGAAATAAATGCAAAAAAAAGGTTGTAAAAAATGTAAAAACGAAAAAGAAAAAATAACTAAAAATGAAAGTAAAATGGGGGGCTGTCATGCTCTGAAATTATTGAACTCAATGTTCAGTCCGGCAGGCTGTAGTGTGCCTAATCGGTGGATGAGATGCTGTTCCTCGTGTTTGCACTTGCTGCTGTTCAATATTCAGTCCGTTAACACCTTATCTGTACTAATGCTTTGTCTTTCAACACACCATTAACATAGTGCTTGCCTTTGCTCCATGACCTTTTGGTCAGCTATGTGGCCTTGTCCAATCTATACCTTCTCCTTTGTTATCTCTTGCCCCACCCCCACCTCACCTGCTTATAACCTGTGCCATTTCTAATATTTGTCAGTTTCGAAGAAGGGTCACTGACCCGAAACGTTAACTCTGCTTCTCTTTCCACAGATGCTGCCAGACCTGCTGAGTGGTTCCAGCATTTCTTGTTTTTAGTTTTAGTTTTAGTTTTAGAGATACAGCACTGAAACAGGCCCTTCGGCCCACCGAGTCTGTGCCGACCATCAACCACCCATTTATACTAATCCTACACTAATCCCATATTCCTACCATATCCCCACCTGTCCCTATATTCCCCTACCACCTACCTATACTAGGGGCAATTTTTAATGGCCAATTAACCTATCAACCTGCAAGTCTTTGGCATGTGGAAGGAAACCGGAGCACCCGGAGGAAACCCACGCAGACACAGGGAGAACTTGCAAACTCCACACAGGCAGTACCCAGAATTGAACCCGGGTCGCTGGAGCTGTGAGGCTGCGGTGCTAACCACTGCGCCACTGTGTTTCAGATTTCCAGCATCCGCAGTACTTTGCTTTTATTTCAGAAGTGGGAATGTTCGCTGTTGATTGCACTGTGTTCAGTACCATTCGCAATGTCTCAGAAACTGAAGCAGTTTATTCCCACATGCAGCAAGACCTGGAAAACATTCAGGTTTGGGCTGATAAGTGGCAAGTGACATTCATGCCACACAAGTGACCATCTCAAACAAGAGGGAATCTAACCATCTCCCCTTGACATTTAATGGCATTAACATTGTTGAATCCCCCACCATCAACATCCTGAGGGTTACCATTAACCAGAAACTTACCTAGGACCAGCCATATAAATACTGTGGCTATAACAGCAGGTCAGAGGTTGCAATGAGTAACTCACCTCCTGACTCCCCAAAGCCTGTCCTCATTCTATGAGGCATAAGTCAGGAGTGTGATGGAATATTCTCCACTTTCTTTAATGAGTGCAGCTCCAACAACATCCAAGAAGCTTGACGCTATGCAGGAAAAAGCAGCCCATTTGATTGGTACCCCATCCATCACCTTAAACATTCACTATCCCCATCACTGTCAAGTATGCACCATCTGCAAGATGCACTGCAGAACTCACCAAGGCTCCTTCGACGACACCTTCCAAACCCGCAACCTCTACCACCTAGAAGAACAAGGACAGCAGAAACATGGGAACACCATCACCTGCAAGTTCCCTTCCAAGTCACACACCATCCTAACTTGGAACTACATCGCCATTCTTTCACTGTCGCTGGTCAAAATCTTGGAACCCCTCCCTAACAACACTGTGGATGTTCCTACAGCACATGCTGACCTTGCCAGCAGTGCTCACGTCCCAAGAACGAATAACACTAAGCTGCCCCTAACAGCAATTATTTGTATGGATAACCCAAAAACCGTTGCCTCCACTTGAACACAACTATACTATTACATCCCTGCCTTCAGCTCTACTATATCTGTTTTCATTAGGTTTACTCAATCTTATTGCAGCAGAATATGGCACACAATGCCATAAAGGACATATGCAAACACATGACACCATGCAAGGAGAAGGCTAGGACACTCATGGGGAGGCATTCTGCTTTTGTCATAGGACATGGCAAGATTAGAACACAAGCTGTGCTGCGTTTGTGACTGATGGCCGTAGTGGCATCCATGTGAAGCATCATATAGTCATGACCTTTTGTAGCCTCCTCTGTCTCTTTAATCCCTAGGGGTAATGTACATGTATTCTTAGCTTTCATCCACCTATCCTACAGATCCACCACAGCAACATGGGGCAGAGGAGGATGACGATGATCCTGAGGAGAAACAGAAACAAACCTTCCTTATAAACTATGAGGATGTTAAGGAAGACAAGGAGGATGACGATAAAGTAGGTGATGAAAAAGATGAATTTGTATTCAAGTCTGGGAGAGATATGCTGCCTGCTGTTCCTCTGCCTCAAATGCCTTGAATGCTGTTTGCTTTTTCACTGCCATAAGGAGCTCCTATACTTTTACACAAGAAATCAGATAGTCTTAGTCAAAGTTAAGGAATTGACAGTCGTTTACGGGGTATGTTTAGCCATCCAGGGAAGCGCAATGTTAGAAAAGAGTAGGTTAACTTGTGATCACTTTTGTCTTTGTTGTCTTAAATTAAAATGTGCATTGATGTTGTTATGTTATGTCTGTTATTCATAGAGCTGGTGTCACACAGGAAAGGCTGCATTTATCTGGTGCTGGCTTAGTCAATCATGTGATGATTATTGCCATGGTTATGCAGGGGCAAGGAGGACTGATGTGTTATATTTTAGATATGTGATGGGCTCCAGAATTGTTCTTTTATTTGCAGGTAGGGGAGAAGAAGGTAAGGCATTGGTGTCAAAGGTTGACTGTGTTACAGAGGAGAAGATTGCAGTGATGAAATGTGCTCTTATGCTCCTTGCATTAGTCACTGGGGTGGCTTCTGAATGAAGGTTATTGTGATGTTCTCTTCCATGTGATTCTATTTCTAAAGCAGTTAGGGTTGCCTCTGGAGCAATGCCCAAGACTAAAGGTATAGAATTTCTGTAGGACTTCCTTGATCTCCTGCTTTAATTTTAGCAGTAGATTGGCAGAGACCTCCCGAGGAACACCATAAATGACCATTTACAGCATTCCTCTAGGATTCCTTGTAATCTTCTGCTTACGTTATGACGGGTGATCAGGAAATCCTTGTTACTTCTTACTCAGGTTGTTGAGTTAAGATTTCATATTTAAAATTGGCCCTGCCAGCTTTGGGCAGTATCTCCAAACCATCTCTTCCATTTCAGTCTCAAGCATACTGCAAATAATGAACATTACTATGATTATGATGGTGGAGGCTGCAGCAGGTATTCCTAAGACAAATATAACTTGGGGGAGGATATTTCATGTGATCCTATAGAAGATAGGTGTTCTTTGCGTAGTATTCTTTGAAGTGGTTTGAGGGTTGAATTGTGACTTTTGCTACTTCAATTCAGTTCTGCTCAAAGATATGCTTAGCCATCTAGAAATGGATTTTTCTGTGTGAATACTTTCTTCTATTGTGAAGAGGATGAAGCTGAAGACAAAAGGCCAGACCAAAGGCGTTTAGAGTCACTCATCATAGAAAGTATCAACGTGATCATCGCTTTAAATGTCTTTGCATTTTGATTCTACCAAGCACATTATACATTCAGTAGCTCACCATTGCATCAAGTAGATCACTTGTACTGTCTTCAGGAGGACTGCACAATTGATTTCCATTCTAATGGAATCAGAGAAAAAGCTATCTCGTTCTGCAGGTTTCCAAACATGCAGAGAGCAATTGAAAGAACTCACATGCCGCTCAAAGCCTCCAACAAAACCCCCTTTATCTTAAGAACAGAAAGATCTTCCTTTCTGTCAATGTACAGCTAGTGTGTGATGTGAATCACCCAATCCTACATCAAGTCCAGAAACTGAGGGAGCTGCCATGACAATGTGACAATCCACCATTCCAGCCCTCATGTATCCCAGTGGTTAATTATTGACTAGATTTATAGCCTCATTTCATGGCTCATGGCTCCAGTGAAGCTTCTACAGTCAGACAGAAAGAACTGATATAATGAAGCCTATGCAACCACAAGAAGCATCATAGAACAGATTGTAGACACTCAAATGTCTCACATTAGGTGCCACGTTTCTGGGTACATCAAAACAAGTGTTGTCTTATGCCCTAGCTGCAGTGAAACATGTTGCCTCATTTGTGCTAACTGGGGGATACTTCACATAGTAATATAATGATATTACAAGTGTTTAAGGAAACTGGAGCAGCCACTGCTTTGTGGCCCATTTCATCTGGCCAAACACAAGTTTCGTCCTTCCGAGGTTTCAGCAGTTCTGATGAAAGGTCACAGACCTGAAACATTAACTTTGCTTCTCCCTCCACAGATGCTGCCAGACCTGCTGAGTATTTCCAGCACTTTTTGTTTTTGTTTCAGTCTACTTGGCAGCCTATGGCTCTTTGGAAGGGAGTAAACAGGAAATAGATTGAATAATTTCAATCTAAGCCATGAAGCACATTAAAGTCTAGGACTTTGTACTCCTATTCTGGAGCTGATGTGTAATTCTCCAATTCAGTACCATCAGTTTTATGAATCTGAGTAATGTTAGGGTTGCCAAATTGGGGTTTAGTTTGGCTACTCCAGAACTATGTTATACAAAGCATGCGCCAGAGCATTCCTAAAAAGTACTGGACAAAGGCTACCTGAGAACATCACCCTTCTGATTTTTTTATGAAATGCTATTTCCCTGCATGAAGGAAGAAGAACTGAAAGCAGATTTATTAAAAAACATTAATAAAGAGGATAGAACATTTTTAAAATGTAACACATATATTAAAAAAATGTTGAGTAGGTCACTTAAGAATACATTGACATTTCCTGTTAGGCTTTATCTATGGCACAATCCACTTTAAAAGTGTGAATATTTACCTGCAGTACCATGGTGGCACTGTGATTGACCATTACAATGTACAAAATCTAGAATTGATTGAAGAATGGGGAGCTAACAACCACCTCCCCCCCTCCCACTGAGATGAATTCTAGAACACCATTGAGAGAGTTTTCTGGCCTCCTTCCTTCCACATTATGCTGTCCCCTTCTTTCCCCCTCCACATCGACTATCTAATCCTCCTCCTGTCCTCTTTCCTCTCCGCTCTTCATACCCTCTTCGCCTTTTCTGCCTCTCTCTCGACTTTCACTCCTTCTTCCTCCTTTCACCTTCCCCACTTGGGTACTATCATCCATTGCCTTCTAATTCTAATTGATCTGAATACTGTACTTGGTCTTTCTGTGTGCAAGACCAAGGAAGATTGACAAGTGGTGAAATATCAATAAAAGTGGGAGTTTACTTCACTATTAAATAATACAATCAATTAAGAGTCTAACCAGTGCTATGTATAAGTATTAACTTGTTTATGTGTAAAGGAAGCATCCACAGGTTCAGCCACAGAATGAGATGACACATCAGCTTTGGTTGTACTCAAGGCTGTCCCATAATTCCTGTATTTGTGAATGAAACAAAGCTTTCTTGACCTCAATCTCAGACTGAAGGCATGCTGTTCAATTCCCACCAAAGGTTCCACACTCTAGCCACTGACTCCACCCCACCTCCCTGATTGCTTACTCAGGCTGAACCCAATGGTGTGTAACCTTGACATCTTAAAACTCAGCTCAGCGTCAAACCCCGTATCCCATCCATCATCAATACCACCTGTTCTCTCTTCCACAATTGTCTACCTCAGTCTTATCTCACTTCCACTGCTACTGAAACACTCATCTATTCTTTTGGAATCTTCAGGGTTGACTTATACAAAGCCCTCCACATGGGCCTTCAGTGTTTCACTTTACATAAACTTCAAGTTGTCCAAAACCTTGCCACCTTACTCTTCTCCTGCACGAAGTCTGACCCCCCCTTCACTCCCTTCTTTGCCAACATTCTTTAACCCTTCCTTGCATTAATTCCAAATCCTCATTCTTGTTTACAAACCCTTCCACAGTTTTGCTTGGTATCTATTCCATCAGTGTGAAGCATCTCAGGACATATATGATTAAAGGTACCATATAAATCTAAGTAGTAGTGGTAAATCTAACATTAAAAGAGCACTGTCTAGTGGCATCCCTGAGCAGAATGGGGAAAATAACTATCTGATATGACCACATTGTGTTACAAATTTTAAAAGATCTATTTTTTGTTCTTATAACCGAGGCAGGAGGAGTGCACTGTTAACTCAGTCCCGCTTTTCCACAGGTCACAATATGTTTTTTAAAATGTTTCCACTTACTAATATAGGCAATCGGATACACTATTTTCCCCAGAATAGAACACACTAACGAGGTTTCTTTACCGAACAACAAAATTATCAGTTTATTATAAAACAAGTCTTAATTAGTAAATGAAGTAAAACATAAATACACAGATCGGATTTTTAAAGTTCCAACATTAATATTAAAGTACCCTTTTTTACCTTAACCAAATTTTAAAGTCCCTTTTTACCTTAGCATTTCATACTCACGCACGCAGACATATATGTATACCGGTTAACTGAAAAGATATAAAGGGAATTTTGGGTCAAAGCTCTGTTACAGACAGAAAAAACACCCGGGCAGATCACTTTCCCACTCCTGAAGAAAACAGCAGAAAGGACGCGCTGCACCAAAACTGACACACAGTCCACCCTCTGAGCACACGCAGACAGGCCACCGAGATCTTTAGAACAGTTCTTTTCAGGCGGCGTTGTGAATTATTTTTAGCAGGCTTTCTTCAAATACAGGAAACAAGATGAATTGACACAATAGACTTTTCAGAATCTTTTAGGGAATTGCTAGAAAGGAGCTGGCTTGTAGTCTTCTGTTCTTTCTTGGAATTCTCTACTTCCTCTGCAGCAGACTTGACTTCATCTCACTCCAGAACGTAAAACACACTCACACTGACTGTCAACCAGAAAGCTTGTCAGTTTTCTGCCTTTCCAGGTGCTCTGCTACTACTGGGCTTGTCCAATCAAAGGGGTGCTTGTCACTTCTCTGCCCATTAATAGGGTTTCTGTTCCAAGCCTAATCTGAGCCATGTGACCACCAGCAACACTGTTGTCAATCTGGTTCCCTCAGTGTCCCCTTGATGGCTCTCTTCTTTTAAAAAAAGCCTCGTCCAATATTTATTCAGCCTAACCACAAATTCCTTTAAAAATATTTCAACAAAAAGCAGAATCACTTTCATAAAAATGTCCAAATATCTGTATAATATAGTTGAAAAAAATAAGATAATTGCTGCTAAAAATTACAATTTCAATGCATTCCAATAATGTGAGGTGATCAGAGTTTGAATGTAGGCATATTTGTATCTAGTGGATTGAAGGCAAGTCAATGTTCAGTAGATTATGCTGATGTTAAAACAGATTAACCACAACACCCTTAAGGACTGATGACTGCAGACATTGATGCCAATTAATCTTGAACTGAACTCATTATTTAAAGACTTACTATCTGCAAAGACAATAAAAAGTTGCAGTAAGGCAAAATTGTGTGAAACACTGGCAATCAAGAATTAATATACTTTTACATTACCTCTGGATTACAAATGTAATTGGCAGAATAATAATTACAAATGGTTTCTGGTGTAAAATGGACATGAGATTTGGATGCAAAAGAGGGAAAAATTGAATCTAATTTTTATAGTTTCAACAGGAGAATTTCATGAACTTTCCTTCAACTGAGCGCAGTCTTAGTTTTAGACCAGAAGCAATTCAGAGGCACTATAAAGTCCAACGAGCATTAACCAGCAGGAATAGTTCAGTACAATCACTGATAGCTTGATTATTTTGCTTGAAATTTTCCTCTAATGCATCTCTTTCAGCAAATTTAGACCTTAAAGGCATCTCAAAAAATGTATTAACAGTGTATATACATGATGCAGCAAGCATGTTCAGGTAATTTTATTTTGTGTATATTTAGTTTAAATTTCATTCGGTTATGTGGGTCGGGTGAAAATCACATGCAGGAAAACAAGCCTATAAAGGGCTGGCAGGAGCAGTTAGGACATGCACGATGCCACAGGTTAATTTCAGCAGTTTCAAAACATAGCAAGAATCAGGTCCCGTTGCCAAGGCCCTGTTAGGTCTCCAGGTATAGTATAAAGAAGAATAACTGCATGACTGAATTAATAGCCAGATTGAAATCTATCAAAAGAACTGAGGCACCCAAGGCAATGAACTAGAAGGTTGAAGGACAAATTAAGGAGAAAACTCAGTCTTTAAGTATATATATGCCAATGCATTTGAAAGAGAGGTAACTGATATGCTGATGATTGTAGAAGATAAATATGATTTCTGCATTACTTCTATCCCCAATGTTGTGTGGAGAACCTTCTAGGGTATTTTGTCTCATTATCTTGTGTCCTATGAAGATGCTACATTCTAATTCAGTTATCCATTACATTTTTCTATACTGAGTAATCAATTTCTGAATAATCAAGCAGTGGCTTGCCAGTAGATATGACGTGGGTAATAAAAACAAGAAATGCTGGAAATACTCAGCAGGTCTGTCAGCATCTGTGCAGAGAGAAGCAGAGTTAACATTTCAGGTCAGAGACCCTTCTTCAGAACTGGCAAATATTAGAAATGTAAACAGTTTTAAGCAAGTAAAGTGGGGGTGGGGCAAGAAATAGCAAAGGTGAAGGTGTTGATAGGACAAGGTCACAGAGAATAACTGACCAGAAGGTCATGGAACAAAGGCAAACAGTATGTTAATGGTGTGGTGAAAGACAAAACGTTAGTACAGATAGGGTGTGAATGACTGTAAAGCACAGAGCACTCCAAGCACAGGCATAAAAAAACACATTAAAAAAAACAAAACAGTGGGTAAACACAGTGGAAACAAACTAAACAAACTGAAAAACCTAAAATAAAATAACCAAATAAAAAAGAAAAAAGAAAAAATAACTAAGCATAAAAAGGGGGACTCCATCATGCTCTGAAATTATTGAACTCAATGTTCAGTCCGGCAGGCTTTAGTCTGCCTAATCGGTAAATAAGATGCTGTTCCTCGAGCTTGGGTTGATGTTCGTTGGAACACTGCAGCAATCCCAGGACAGAGATGTGAGCATGAGAGCAGGGGGTTGTGTTGAAATGGCCAGCAACCGGAAGCTCAGTGTCCTGCTTATGGACTGAGCGGAAGTGTTCCGCAAAGCGTTTGGTCTCCCCAATGTAGAAGAGACCACATTGTGAGCAGTGAATACAGTATCCTAAATTTAAATAAGTACAAGTAAATTGCTGCTTCACCTGAAAGGAGTGTTTGGGGTCTGGGATAGTGAGGAGAGAGGAGGTAAATGAGAACATAGGAAGATAGGAACAGGAGTAGGCCATTCAGCCCCTCGAGCCTGTCCCGCCATTCAATGAGATCATGGCTGATCCGCGGCCTAACTCCATATACCTGCCTTTGGCCCATATCCCTTAATATCTTTGCTTAACAAAAATCTATCTATCTCAGATTTAAAATTAGCAACTCTTCCAGCTTCAACTGCTGTTTGTGGGAGAGAGTTCCAAACCTCTACCACCCTTTGCGTGAAGAAGTGCTTCCTAACATCTCTCCTGAATGGTCTGGTCCTAATTTTTAGACAATGCCCTCTAGTTTTAGAACCTCCAATCAGTGGAAATAGTTTATCTTTATCTAGCCTGTCTTTTCCTGATAATATCTTGAAAACTTCGATCAGATCACCCCTTAACCTTCTAAATTCTAGTGAAAACAGGCCTAATTTGTGTAATCTCTCCTCGTAACTTAACCCCTGTAGTCCAGGTATCATTCTTGTAAACCTACGTTGCACTCCCTCCAAGTTCAATATAACCTTCCTAAGGTGTGGTGCCCAGAACTGCTCACAGCACTCCAAGTGGGATCTAACCAGGGTTTTGTACAGCTGCAGCATAATCTCTGTGTCTTTATACTCCAATTCTCTGGATATAAAGGCTAGCATTCCATTAGCCTTTTTGATTATTTTCTGCACTTGCTCGTGGCATTTTAAAGATCTATGCACATGAACCTGAACGGGCAGGTATTACACCTCCTGCGATTGCAGCGGAAGGTGTCATGGGAAAGGGAAGAGGTGGTGGGGGCAATGGAGAAATGGATGAGGGTGTCGCGGAGGGAACGATCCATTCGGAATGCTGACAGGGGAAGGGAGGGGAAGATGCATTTGGTAGTGGCATCACGCTGGATGTGGCAGAAGTGGCGGAGGATGATCCTTTGGATCTGGAGGCTGGTGGGGTGGAAAGTGAGGACAAGGGGAACCCTGTCGCGGTTCTGGGAGGGAGGCGAAGGGGTGAGGGTAGAGGTGCGGGAAATGGGTTGGACATGGTTGAGGGCCCTGTCAACCACAGTGGGGGGAAATCCTCGGTTGAGGAAAAAGGAAGACATATCGGAAGCACTGTCGTGGAAGGTAGCATCATCAGAGCAGATGCGTCGGAGATGGAGAAACTGAGAGAATGGTATGGAGTCCTTACAGGAGGTAGGGTGTGAAGAAGTGTAGTCGAGGTAACTGTGGGAGTTGGTGGGCTTATAATGAATATTAGTAGACAGCCTATCCCCAGAGATGGAGACAGAGAAGTCGAGGAAGGGAAGTGTCTGTGATGGACCATGTGAAGGTGAGAGAAGGGTGGAAGTTAGAAACAAAGTTAATAAAGCTTTCTAATTCCAGGCGGGAGCAGAAAACGGCACCGATACAGTCATCAATGTACCGGAAAAAGAGTTGGGGGAGGAGGCCTGAGTAGGACTGGAACAAGGAATGTTCGACATACCCCACAAAAAGACAGGCATAACTGGGATCCATGCGGGTACCCATAGCAACACCTTTTACTTGGAGGAAGTGAGTGGAGTATAAGGAGAAGTTGTTCAATGTGAGAACAAGTTCAGCCAGGCAGAGGAGGGTGTTGGTGGATGGGGACTGGTTGGGCCTCTGTTCAAGGAAGAAGCGGAGAGCCCTCAAACCATCCTGGTGGGGGATGGAGGTGTAGAGAGATTGGACGTCCATAGTGAAGAGGAGGCAGTTAGGGCCAGGAAACTGGAAATTGTCAAAATGACGTAGGGTGTCAGAAGAGTCACGGACATAGTTGGGAAGAGACTGGACCAGGGGAGAAAAGATAGAGTCAAGATAGGAAGAAATAAGTTCAGTGCGGCAGGAACAGGCTGAAACAATGGGTCTGCCGGGACAGTCCTGTTTGTGGATTTTTTGGAAGAAGGCAGAAGCAGACTGTCCGGGGTTGCAGGCCTATGAGGTTGGAAGCTGTAGAGGGAAGATCTCTAGATATGACGTCGGTTACTGGTCCTGATCTGCTGTGATTAATATCAATAGTTAATGGTGCTAAATAAGATAATGGCCCAGCATTTGTGGCAAAAATATTCGTGATGCTTTCAGTGCGCACCATTATTAAGAAGTAAATTGGACAGACATATCTGACCACTGCACATGTGCGGATAAAGGTGTAAATCAGGAATTTAGGGCTGAATTCTCATTACAGGGTCGGGATAGCAACATGACGCTATTTTTAAATGCAAAGTTAATAATTGGTTTGGGTGTGAGTCTGGCGCCCAATTAGAGGCACCAGAGGCATCCTGGAGGCGGGAACACATCACACAGGGCAATTGTAAAAGCCACTGGGCTTGCCATTGCCATCAGTGATGCAGCACCAGGGAGATTGGAGGGCGTCTGTGGGCACCCAAGGGCGCCAGGAAGGGGTTGAGACAG
Organism: Heterodontus francisci; assembly: GCF_036365525.1. Classification (NCBI taxonomy): domain Eukaryota; kingdom Metazoa; phylum Chordata; class Chondrichthyes; order Heterodontiformes; family Heterodontidae; genus Heterodontus; species Heterodontus francisci. Next base: position 77,971,955 of record NC_090382.1, on the reverse strand, counting down.
TCCTACTGGCAGATGAAGTGGCCATCCCTTGGGGGGGCACCAGCATAACATTTTGGCCCCTCGCCCCCTCAGAGTCAGGAGCCATCTGTTTTCTAGGGCACTGCGACAGAGGTAGCCCCTGCAATGAAGCTTGTGCGGCAGCCAGTGGAGAACCTCCCATGGGCACTTCCAGGACAAGAACGGAAGCCAAGGGCATCTTAGCTGGTGGCAAAGATTAGGGAGCAGGCTGCCTCCACCTCATCTGCTGCCACAGGAGGAGAACCCCAAAGAAGTGTTAGGAAGAGGAAGACACCACGGTGTTGAATTCACTTATTAGGTCACCTGGGTGTTTTGTCTACATCTGTCTGTTATTTTGTTTGCCACATGAAATAACTTCTTTATTTCACTACTCTAACAGGTGTGTTGTTGATGTCTGACCGCAAAAGGGGGATGTTGTATTGTGTGGCGAGTGGCGGGGACATGGGGTCCTGAGAAAAGGTCTAACAATCGAATTAAAAATTTACTAGGATTAACAATTCTCCTATCGAAAAAAAACACTTGCATTTCTAGTTCACGTCCAAAAGGTACTTTACAGACAGGAGGAAAAATTATGTGCCCATGCCTTATGATGTTGGATAATGGTGGGTGGAGGAACCCTCCATCTGCATGTTCATGGCTGCCAATGGGACCTCCCAGTTAAGGGTCATAGCAGTGATATAGCTCTGTATGCAGGAAGGTGAGTTGTGGGGTTATCAGCTGCAAGGGCTCGGGGGAGATCAGATTAAGAGCTGCTGAATCAGCGTGGCCCTTGCTGCCATGCCAGCTTGCAGTTCACCCTAAGGTTTGGGACAGCATGGCTGGGTGTCCTTTACTGCCTGAGTGCCAGCCACTTATGGAGCGATCCCTTCCTTTTCCTCTTCCTCCTCCTCTTCTTCCCTCTCCTAGTCCTCCTCTGAGGTGGAGTGGCTTTACATCTCCTCCTCCTCATCCATCTCCACGCATCTTTCTAGTTTCATGTTGGGTGCAGCAGATGACCTCAATACTGGACAATCTCGCTGGCTCGTATTGGAGGGCACCACCTGACCGGTCAAAGCAACAGAAGCGAATCTTCAAGATGCCAATGGTCTGTTCAATGCAGGTTCGTGTTAGGAAATGGCTCTGGTTGTAGCGCCTCTCCCCTCCATGTCTGTGTTTCAGGTGGACATCAGGAGACCACCTCATTATCTTCCAGCAGCCACCCATGGAGTCTGGATGTGGGCCTGAAGAGGTGCGGCACGTGGACTCTCGCAAGATGAAGGATTCATGACTGCTTCCCGGAAAATGGGTGCAGTCCTGCAAGATTCACTTCCTGTGGTCACAGACCAGCTGGACATTCAGTGAGTGGTAGCCCTTTCTGTTTAGAAATCAGCCTGGATGGTTTGTTGATGCCTTGATGTCTACATATGTGCAATTGATGACCTCCTGGATCTGATGGAACCCACCGATGGCGGCAAAGCCCTCTGTGCCTGCGCAGGCCCATCTGTGTCAAAGTGGTAATTCCCCCGCCATCCAGAATATGGCATCCGTGAGCTGCCCGATGGCGTGATGAGCTGCTGACTGTGAGATCTCACCTAGGTCCCGCAGCTGATCTCTGGAACAAGTTGATTGCATGGAAGTTTAAGGTGACAGTGACCTTGACGGCAGCAGGTAAGGGACTGCCATGGGGTTGCGAGGCTTCAGGCCATTGTGGATCAGAGCACACAGGTCCGAGACCAACTGTTTGGATAGGCGCACCCTCCTACGGCACTGGCACTCTGTCATTTGCAGGTAGCTGACTCTTGGGTGGTAGACCCGATGGCTTGGGTAGAGCCTTCTTCCACGTGCAGACCCCCGCTGTGCTCATCTGGCCTCCTGCTGTCCAGGAGGTTGCATCTGCTGCAGCTGATGCTGGCTGCTCTGTCCAACGTCAGAGTAGCCTCTTCTCATCTGATCTCTCTCAGCTGGGCTTTGTGTGTTCACCAAGCCTTCCTCTGCCAACCGCAGCTGCCCAACTGATGCCAGGAGGCTCACATCACTTTCCGTGTTCCTGCACTCACCATTAAGAAAATAAAGTCCAGCAGCTGCAGCACTGGCTACTCTGTGGCACTTTTGAAGCAGCTGAGCTTTATTTTGTCCCTCTGTATTATTTTAATCAGCCCTTCCCATAGCCCTCATGGCCCTCTGCATTGTTCACAAACTGTAAACCCTGCCGTGTTCCAAATATGGTGTTTTTCCCATTCCCTTCCTTTAAAAATGTTAAACTGCTGCTGACAAGCTTTTAATGAGCTCCTCAATAAGCTCAATGGGCACTTAATTGGTGGCATGCGGGGTAGCAGTTCCCTCCCTCCTGGTGTCCCTTTAAAAATAGCGTTGCATTCTGGAGGTGATGGGACCTACTACCAACCTACAAGAACAGCATCTTCAAATCGCGCTCGCATCTGCTCCCACTCCCAGCGGGCTTTAAAAATCCTGCCCTTACTGTCTGAGTTGCCCTGTTCCTCCAGAAATGTCAATACACCCGTATCTCGCCCAGAGACTTGCCATTGAAACATTTGGAGTTTGTCAAGTTGCTGTATTTACCCAGTAGACACTTACTAACCACACCAGAAGAAAATAAAGGCTTGTCCAGTCTGATGTAAGTGGAGTTTTAACATTGTGAATAGTCTTACCTACTCCAAAGCAATCCCTCTGGCAGTTTACAAGTGTGGGGTGTCATTCCTCAAGATTTTAATTATTGTTCGAGTTTTATTATTTATTGTCTCTTTTATCTCTCTCTCTCTCTCTCTCTTAATCTCATATTTCTTTCCCTCTCTTTATTTCACTTTCTGTATTTGATTTGATATTAAATTAAATATTCTAACATATACTTCATGGTTCAGACCCTGTGTTGCTCTTTAAGAATTCTTCAGTCTGGTTAAGGAGATATACAGTTATTTATCCTGTTCACACAGATCCCAATAGAGGGGGCTGTATCAAAATTACCCCATGTTCCAGTGTGAAAGCCTGTGGTGTAATCCACGGTTAGAGCCATTCATTCACTGCTGATCACAAAATCCCAGCCACTAACGTTTTTTGTATTGGATCGGGATAATGTCTGCAATTGACATTTTGATAGCACTTAGGGGTGCAATATGTGTTCCTGATTTTTACCTGTTATACACGAAATGTTTGTCCCAATTTGTGTTTGATTCTTCTGTCCTTCTGTAAAACAGAATGGTGCTCATAGGAATCTGGCTCCAAGTTAGCAGAGGGCATGGAGCAGAGCTTGACCTCTCCACAACCTTTGTTCCATTTCCCTGTTGTGCTGCAGACCCAGAGGTACTGCCACTGCTACCCCCATATGGCACAGGTCGCCTATGCATCTGTCATCCCTGTGAGAATGCAGCAATGTTCTCCAGCAAATCTAGGAACTCAACACAAAAGATTTCCAGAAACACTCCAGAGTACTTCTAGAGACATTGCAATAGGAAAAGTTGTCAAAAATTACCTTACCTGCAATTTGGGTGCCAGGCCCTTTCAGGAACGCTGGTGCAGGGCCCACCTTGCAGCCTCATGCCTGATCTTTGCAAAGTGTTGGATGAATTGCCAAGATGAATGTTACCCAAGTTCTGCATCCTGGTGTTGCAACAGCCAGTTAGGCTGCATGGCGACAGGATAGCAGTGCTTCACAGGCTTCTAACACTCACTGGCCATGCCTGCATCGGCACTGTCTTGTGTGGGCCTCGCCATGTGGCCGTGCCAGAAGCCACTGGAGGCATTGTGTGTTCCCGGAAAACGACACTGGAGGCAGTGCTGCACAACTGAATTTCACGTGTTAAGCATTTTTAGTCTTCTGCTGTTAAAGCTGCCACTCTTGTAGTGTGGAATGAGGTTATCCGAGGAGCATGGAAACAGCGAGAAATGTTTAACTAGCCAAGGCTTCTCCTACATCTCCCACCCCCATGCCAGTCATATGCCAGTTTCAGAGAAATATTGAATACGGAACTGTCACTTTACCAGAACACAGGAGCAGGAAATTTTTGGCTACTAATGAGGTGAGCTGCTTTATTTTTGGAATCACAACTATTTGAAATGTTGGTGAAAGTAGAGCTGGAACACAGCATTTGTGCCTCTGACTTTTGGAAACCCACAGTACAAATAAAAAGTTAGATAGTGCAAAATCTCAGAATTTATAATGCGCATGAGAGAGGAATTTATGGTTTATTAATCTCCCATTTGTTCCTATTAATGAGGTTTCAGTATCTACTAGTTCCCTGCATTAGAAGTAGGCAATAGTCGCTTTATGAAGCTACAGCGACAGAAACTGATCTGCAGTTTGCCAGGGAACATGAGTTCAAATTCTGCCAAGGTAGTTTGAGAATATGAATTCAGTTTCAGATTGGGAAAATCTGCGGCCTGATTTTCCTTCCGGGGTTGGGAAACGAATATCAGGTCCATTCCATCCCGGAGGCCAGGATACAGTCACAAACCCCGATTTTGACAGGGGTGGTCTGTTAATTGGCTGAAGGGCGCGTTAGACAGCCAATTAGAGGCTGCGGTACTGAATGAGTGCAGGCCCAATTTAAACAGACCACAGCAGCCATTACTGTGACTGCTGTTTAACCTCAAAGACTGCAAGCACCATGGATCCCAAAAGAAAGACAGAGGGCTGCCCCTCACTTCACATACGCTGACCTGGAGGACCTCCTTGAGGCAGTGAGTGAGAGGGACAAGGTCCTCTTTCCGGACGATGGTAGGCAAAGGTCAACCTCCCAAACCAAGCAGTCATGGGTAGAGGTGGCTGAGAATGTGAGCAGACGAAGTGTGGTCAGGAGGAACTAGGTAAGGTGAGTGCAACATCTGACCCTCATCACAGGCCTCTGGGTATCCATATTCCAGCAGAAGCACCAGCTGAGGAGCATGCTGCTCCTGAACATGGGAGGAATGTTTACCCAGGGGACTTTCTGACCCCTCAGCAAGGGTCAGAACCATAGAGCTATTGAGAAATTGCCAGCACTGATACATGCAGCTTCTTATGTCAATGAGCTGCCAACATTGGCCATAGAAATAAAAAGAAAAGAAAGACATGCATTTATGTAGCACTTTTCAGGACCGCCGAATGGCTCAAAGCGCTTTGCAGCCAATGATGTACTGTTTTTGTGTAGTCATTGTTCTAATGTAGGAAATAGAGGGCAGCAGTGCCTTACCTATCTTTCTTTTCTCCTTGCAGGAGAAAGGGGCACATAATGCCTGCGAAAGGGCGCAGACCAGAGGACGAGTGCTCAACCTATACAATGTCACTGGCATGGAGGAGAGAGCAATGGAGATTGCCAGGATGGCTGGCAATGAGCAAGTCTGGGCAGGTGAGATGGGCATCCTCGATGGAGAGGGTGAATAGATACTGCAAAGTATAGATGAAGGGGCTGGAGTGCATTCCAGTCTGTTGGACAACATTCCAAAGATACGTCTGCATTGGGAAGCTTCAGCACTGCAGCAGCTTCTGCTCTCCAAGGCTAGTTCTTATGATCTCTTCTTGTGTCTCCCACAGATTCAGACATTGATGGGAAGGACAGATTCTTGTGTCTGCACTGGGGCAAGTGCTGTCAGCAGAGACATCAGAGCAAGCACTGTCACATCTTACAAGCACATCCTCCAACAGAGCAGATAGTCACGTTGGTGGATCCTTGCAATTAGATAGGGTGACACTGGGTGATGAGCATGTCACGAGTGAGCAGGAGGTGAAAGAGGCAGAGACTGCTGGGCTGTCCACTTCAGAGGATTGAGGAGAGACAGAGCCCTGCTCATGTGGGAGAAGATGCATGGCCCCGGGAGTTACAAGAAAGGGGGCTATACTCAGATCAGCAGCAACAAATGTACTTCCACTTGTCAGAGTTCCCTGAGGCAATGTGGGGTCATGGGCTGAGAATGAAGGAATCCATTCAGCTCATGTGCATCACCATGGCTCAGTGCCTTGAGCATGTGAGCTCCTCCATTGAAAGAGTGGCCAACCTCATGGAAAACCATATGTGGCAGCACTTGGAATGCAGGCAGGAACTGCGCACTGATATTCACAGGATGCATGTCATACCATGTAGCCTTGACGGGTCAGTAGTGTTGTTGACACAGAGATGTTTGGAGGGATTTCCAGTTGCGCCCCAGTTGGTGCTCCCGTCCAACCATCTGGAGTGGCAGCCAAGGGCTAAGGCAGTCACCGAGCAGGATGAGGGTGCCCTCATAGCTGCCATCATCATCAGTCTCCTTGGGCCCTCTGACTGAGGGAACATCTGTGCAGTAGTGTCCAGTGATGGCGGCTACCCCTGCATTGATGTCGGTGCAGCAGCCTCTGGAGATGTCCCCACTGGCACCTCCATGACGCAGATGACTGCTTCATGCATCTCAACTGCAAGTGAGACAAGTGAGGAGGTTGCCTTCACCTCATCCAAGGCCACAAGGGGAGCACCGTGTATAAGTGGCCAAGAGCGGAGCCCACCGTGTCGTGCAGAACACTGAGTGGATCACTGGGTTAGACTCACCTGGAAATGTGCATTTTTTCTATATTTCAACACAATGTAAATATTGACACAAGATGCCAGATGTGTGAGCTTCTATTCTTCAATGGCAGGACAGGAAAAGATGGTGAAAGGAGGCAACCGTCCTTGAAGAGGCCAGTGAAACCTCTAGACAGATATAAGAGTGGATCTATTCAAGGTTGCATCTTCAATGGAAGTGTTCTCACCGGCAGCTCAAAGTGAGTTCTAAATTATGTCATCCTCCAAGGTCTGAAAGGCTCAGCTGAAACATGCCTGGATCAGATGATCCCTGACATTGATGGCATCCTGACGAGACCCTTGAGCCCTGCACTGGCCCCGGCCACCTCCCTATGCAGCCAGGGCATCTCTGCGTTCTGTATTATGCTTCTCCCCTTCCACCTCCTGCTCCTCCGCTCCCTCCGATGAGCTGTTTCATTCCCGGGCATCAACATCTTCAAGGTCTAGGCCAATCTGAAGGGCCATGTTATGGAGAGTGCAGCAGACCACCACAATGCACAAAACCCCTGCAGGGGTGTACTGCAGGGCGCCACCGGACTGGTCCAGGCACCAGACCTGCATCTTCAGAAGCCCCATGGCCTGCTTGATGGTGGCCCTTGTGAGAAGATGACTGCATTTGTAGAGCCCCTGTGGCTTGGAGTTTCATAAAGAGCTGGGTAGCCATCTCTTCAAGGGATAACCCTTGTCCCCAAGGATCCATCCATGAAGTTTGGGGGGTGGAATGAAGAGCTGGGGCACCCTGGACTGGTGGAGGATGAAGGAGTTATGGCAGCTGCCAGGATAATGAGTGCACACATGGAGGAAGCTCTTGTTGTGGTCGCTGACCAGTTGAACGTTGAGGGAGTGGAAGACCTTCCTGTTAATGGATCTTACTGGTTGGTCACTGGGTGCCCTGATGGCCACATGGGTGCAGTTGATTACACCCTGCACCTGTGGAATCCAATGATGGAGACAAAACCCTTTGACCTTTGAGCCTGCAAGGCTCCATCTGTAATAAATTAAATGTACTGTCCATCTCTCACAAAAAGGGCAACAGTGATCTGTGAGATACAATGGTGTGCAGCCATTTGTGAAAAGCTACCAAGATCTGCAGCTGATCCTTGGATGTAGCCAGTGATGATGACGTTCAAGGCCACAGTAACTTTAACAGCTGCTGGCTGGGCATGGCGAGCAGTGCTGCGACATATATGATATTCTGTCACGAGGATACAAATCTCTGTGACCATCTACCTGGATAGTCACTGTCTTCTGCAGCACTGGTTCTCGGTCATCTCAATGTAGCTCCTTCTCCGCTGGTAGATCCTATGCTGGAGGTATGGCCTCTGTGGCCTTCCTGCCCCTCGTCCGTCTCCTTTACCCTCCTCGTGCCCGGGGCTCTGCCTTTCCTTTGGAGGATGTTGCTGCTCATCGCCACTGGGCCTGTGCGTTGTGCTCTCATTTCCAGCTGCTACCTTCCTTGTGCTCAGGTGGACTTCCAATTGTGTCGGTAACTCCTGCACCCTTCTCTTATATCCCCGTGATGCCAGAAGGGTGATAACCGCTGCAATGCACGAGTGCATAGTCAACACTTTCTGGCAATCTGTGCACACCCGATGGCACTTGTGTGCCAATGGCTGAGTGGCCATCTCAGCTGTTCTCCCTTTCATGGTGTCCGCCTAATTTGTAAGGGCAGCTATGACTGGCTTCCCGCTGTTTTGTCACCTCCATGCACCTGGTATGCCCCTGTAACAGTAAAGAACACTGGTGTATTTTAACTCTTGGGCATCATTTAAAGGCGGCTGGCAGATTTCACACCCCTGCCAGGTGGGAAGTGGTGAAAATTTGCATTATCTAGAACAGGGGTCGCCAACCTTTTCTCCAGTGAGAGCCACTTCTGATAAAGGAAAAATATCACAATCCACCACCCTGCACCCCCCTCCCCACTTGCTCCCCCCCATGTAGTCCACCCCCCCCTTGCCCATTCCAACCTCCGCTTGCTCCCTCCCCTTTGCTCGCTTCCCCATTCCCCCTCACCCGCCCCCCCCTCCGCCTTGCCCTGGTCCCCCCCTCCTCTCCACTTGCTCATCACTTTGTGGCGTCAGTGTACGTGGTGATGTCAGTGCGCAGTGACGTCATGATGCGCATGCGTGGATTAATTCTGGCAGGATGACGTGGACGACCAGACTGCATTGTCAGGAGCTTTATGCGAGCTACTCAAAGGCTGACGCGACCTACCAATAGCTCACAATCACTGTGTTGGGGACCCCTGTTCCAGATGCTGCCCGCAGAGCAGGATCAGTTGCCATGCTGGACAGCGAGGATCCTCGCAATTGGGAAAGGGGATAAGATTTTGGCGGAGGAGGCCTAAAATTTCCTTGTGGGTACAGAGGAGTGCTCTTGCACTTGTTGGCCCCGTTAAGGAAACTTAAAAAAAATTGAAACTTACACTTTTGCGCCTTTTTTGCTTCATCCAATGCCCTGTTGGGTAGGCCTCATGGGCAAACTCACTGGCGTTTCTCACTCAGAATTCCAAATAAAAACTGCAGTTGTATCCGAATGCAATCATCAGGATCTGGCATGCATATTTTAAAAAGGATCCCACTGGCATCAGAAAATTAAGGCAAGGTAACAGTAGTGGTTAAGAGGAATCTAAAAGAACGGATAATATAAATGTGCCATTATGATGAGGAAAATATGGTATGATATTGTAAATTAAGGAGAAAGTGTTTGAAAAACTTTTTTTTCAAACACCTATGATTTTGTAAGGAATGATGAAGATGGGAAAATCTTCTAGTCTGACTACCATTGTAAAGCTACATCTGTAAGGCAGACATATGCACACATGTAAATACACAAACACACACATCCACAATAAAGCCAAGTGTTTCTCAGGAACCGAAAAAGTGGCTTCACATTGGAATGTTGCATGTGCATATGTTATGTTTGAAATTTTATGACTGAGGTATGATTTGGCGTAACAGATTTTAACTAGCTAAAACTGCAACTTCCAAGCACGGGTCAGCAACGTGTCCATACACAGACACCAACGCCAGTGGTAAAAGATTTTGAGGTCCCTAACTGGTAATTTCAGGGATGAGAAATTTCCCATTGGCCTCTTCAGACCAGTTTTTTAAAAAAATTGCAAGTGTCACTTTCACAGCTAACAGATGCTGGGAGCGGGAACAGCACTTCTGAACTTTGGACAGATGTCGGAAAACCCCTAATCTGTCCGAAGTTCAAAAATTGCCATTCCCGCTCTCAGCAATGGTCAGAGAGAGCGAGGGGAGGGAGAGAGAAGGAGGGAGAGAGAGATAAACAGGGGAGAGAGAGGTGGGGAGAGAGAGGTGGGGAGAGAGAGGTGGGGAGAGAGAGAGGGGAAGAGAGAAGGGGGAGAGAGAGATGGGGTGAGAGAGAGAGGGGAGAGAGAGAGTGAAAGTAAGAGAGAGAGGGGGAGAGAGAGAGTGAGGGACGAGAGAGAGCCTGGGGGAGAGAGAGAGAAAAAGATGGGGAGAGAGAGAGAGTGGAGAGAGAGAGGGAGAGAGGGAGATGAAGAGTGAGAGAGAGTAAGGAGAGAGAGAGCAGGGGAGAGAGGGGGGAGAGAAAGGGATGGGGAGAGAAAGAGTGGGGGAGAGAAGCGGAGAGAGAGAGAGAGAGGGAGAGAGAGTGAAGGGGAGAGAGAGAGAGGGCAGAGAGAAAGAGAGTGGGGAGAAAGAGAGGGGGGAGTGAGAGAGGGGAGAGAGTGTGTAATGAGTTCTTTATGTTGTCTGATGCAACATAAATGAGATGCGTGGAGTCCAGTTTGCTGAAGATCTCAAATAGGTTTATTAACAGCTAAACTATTATATACAATACAGAGCAAACTATTTACAGAACCTTTGTCTGAGTGTTCCAGTTACAGAGTGACTCTGGCTTTGAGTCACATGACTACATCCTGGTACTTGGCTCTTTAGCATACTGACATCTTAAGGCAATCATACATCAGAGAGGGGGGAGCTAGAGGAGAGCGAGATAGGAGAGAGATGGAGACAGAGGGGGAAGGGAGAGAGAGAGGAGAGAGATGGACACAGAGGAAGAGAGAGGGAGAGGGAGAAAAAGAGATCAAGATCACTCCTGGCAGATGGAAATCTATCCGGATTCTCCGCATCACTACATCAAGTGTGCAGGCAGACATTGACTACTTGTGCAAGCAAAACAATGCCAGGTATCTCACTAAATAGGAAGAAATGCATTTTAAATTCAACTGTGTTTTGATGGCATTAGATTGGTTATACACTTTAGATACAGATTAATTGCCTCCATGTCTGTGTCTGAGTCAATAACTTTTGTCAAATGTCCATGGTGCAACATGTTGATGCCTATCCCTGCTTCCGATTACAGAACACTGGTAAGATCCTGGCTGCTTTTCTAGCTAGGATACCATTGCCTTGCAGAATTATCTGGAGCCAAGTAGGAAAAACTCTAACCCGCAGAGAAAAATCTATTTCTCCATTCCAATCCAGACATCTGGTTAATCATAACAGCATCTTGGACTACTGCAAAATTTGGTTCAAGCATTCAGTTACCAAGCCTAGCACAGAGGCTTCATTCAGAGCTTCCATTGCCAGATGTGCCATCTTGGATCCTATGGATTGTATAGAAACCTTGTCTCCTCCACCTGTCCCACTCAGACAATAGTCACTAGGTGGTCATTAGACAACTGACAAGTACAGGTTGGAACCCTTGGTTGTCAGCAGGGATTAGAAGCTACTCATTAGCAGCATGTGAGCAACACAACTCACCATAGCATTTGTGAATGCATTACCAACATTTTCCTGATCGAATTATGGACATAGACCATAGCCACTGTCTCAGGACTTCCATCAGTTGGTGGTATGGACCTTCGGCAGCTGCTGTGTTCCTCTCTATAAGCCAGTTTGAATTTCATCAAATGATGTTGGCTGACTTAACTTCAACCAAGTTGAGTGGTTAAAAAGAGGCGACTTTAAACGAAGATAGTAAATGAGAGCACTACAAAAATAAGTTCCTGGAATATGACTGACCTTATCATCTCAGCTACAAGAATTTTGGCAAAGCCAATGAAGCAGGGAAAAAAGAGGACAGCAATTCTTGAAATTGATCTAATCACCTTGGTTTTATATTTATTGTTAATAATAAGAGGTGGCATTTAGTATATTGTTTAAATACATAGAAGCTACTACACAGAAGCAGGTCATTCATTCCAACCAATCTGTGTCAGCAGGTACCCTGCACATGAGGAATTAGCCCTAATCGTATTTATCCACCCACTTTCCATATCCCTTTATCCCATTTTCCTTTGTCTTCCTATCCAATCTTTTCTCAAGTGAATTACACATCCGCAAATTTCTCTTCTTAAAGAAGCTTCTCTGGTCTCTTTTCTAAATCTCATGAACATGATTCAGACACGCAGCTAGCACTACCGCTTCACTCCACTTTACTCCACCTCCTTCTCATATTCATTGACTGTACACCTGTTTGGGGGCACAGGAAATTAGGTGTCCCTGATGTCACTTAAAGCAGACAGGACCTCTTATAGGGGAGGTGCATTCTGGCTGCTGCAGACAGCAGGAAAACTGGCCAGATTCAAGATGGCTGGAGGAAATCCAATCAGGACATCCAGGTTTAATGATTGGAGGTAAAAACAAGAAATGCTGGAATCACTCAGCAGGTCTGGCAGCATCTGTGGAAAGAGAAGCAGAGTTAACGTTTCGGGTCAGTGACCCTTCATCGGAGCATGATTGGAGGACCTAACGCAGATTCTGGAAAGAGGGAGGGAGATACTTGGCTGAATTTTCCCAGTCCATTGCAGATGGTCTGGGAGGCAGGAGGGTCGATAATATTATGGGGGGAGGCGTCGGGAGGGGAGCCTGATGTCTTCCCTCCACCATGGAATATTACCAGCAGTGGGAACCTTAGTGGCGTGGCCACACTTAATGGCATTTTGCCCACATCGGGAGGGCCTGCTGCTCCATGAGGAAACCGCCAGGTAAACACTGGTGGCCTCCCCCCTCCTTGATGGGTACTCCATCGCCTATGGAAGGGGCCCCCCCTGCAACAATGGCTACTCCTGTACCAAATGCATCATCACTGTAACAACCCTCTTCCCTCAATTGCTGGGGCCTGCCTGCCTCGCCCTGGCTTCCCCAAAAACACTTGCATATCTTTGAGGGAGCCTCGCCAGTGAGATGCCCTCGTTGTGGAACTGCAACCTTGGCATTGGCCACTGCTAGCAGTGGCACAGGCCCACAGATTGGACCAGCAGCTCTTGGGGCTGGGCCACAGTCCTCAATTGGACAGCGGCCCCGGCGATCATCTGTTATTTGGCTGCCGCTGGCAAAATGCCACCCCAGGTTCCCGCCACCTGCTGGAGCAGGGTCAACTCAGGCTTTCACCCACTGTGGCAGGACTTTAGCCTTCTCTGAAAAATTCAGCCTACTGTAGGAAGCCCTCCAGGAAGCAGTTCCACTGCCAGTGGGAAGAGGTCACCAAGGAGCCAAATGCCTGGAGGTTAGCACTCTGGACATGGCTGCAAAAATGATTGAAGTTCAAACACTTCATCAACATTGTCAAGGTAAAAATACTCTCTCTTACTCTCTACTCACACCTCCACCACCTCCAACCTCGCTCCTCGCAATACTCCCCTGCTCACTCCCCTGAGTTTACATACTGCATGTAGCTTTTCCTCTAAGCATAGAAAGTTTTTGTGAACTCCCTAATACAAAACTGGGAGATGTAGCTGATACCACCTGCTTCTGCCTGGAAGGAGCCTGTTACAGAAAAGTTAAGGGCCACACTGACCTTGACATCCACAAGCAGTGCTGTCCATGCCCTGCTTCAAGGCTTGAGTTGTGGTTACAGCAGGTGACATAGCACAATGCTAGCCTCCTTTGTGAAGTGAAGATGCTTCAGACATTGCCTCAGGGAAGTCCAAGTAGGAGAAGGGCTCCTTGAAGACCCAGTGTGGGTATGGTCCCCTGCACATTGCACTTATCCACCCTCTTGTTCCAGCTTCTTCTGCTGTCACTTATCTTTTTTGTTGCTCCAGCTTGTCCCCCAGCCCCAGTGGCAGCCCTACTAGACCACCCAAGGTCATCATCATAACTGTCTTGAAGACAGTCAAAAACAAAGCAGCACCAGCAAAAACTTCTCAAGACTCATAATTAAGTTTGAAAAATCAGAAAGAGTTCAAAAATGCCAAGAGGTTGGGCAGCAACCTAAAAGGACAAAGCAGGAACTAAGCTGTATGCATTGAATGAGTCCATTAAATTGTGCTGCCGATTAGCACCACTAGTTGCTGAGTGAGTTTATCATGTAGTGGGCAGACATTGGGCAGATCAATATCACAAAAGAGTCTTTCAAAATCGTAGGACCTTTATTTAAATATTTTAATCAGAATTTGTTGCGGGATGACCTTAAGAGTGGACCACCTTAAGAGCTGTAAGTGAAGATCAACAGGGGAAATGATGTCATGTCACATATGAACAGACAGTTGTGTGTATCCTAATCGAATGAGATGTGTTTAGATGTGCTCGTGTAGTAACCGTATGTATATATATGTTCTAGTTAGGTTATAATAAAAAATCAGGTTTTCTTTAGATATTACTTGTACTCCTGTGAGTTGTCATATGAAAGGAACAAGTAATATTGCATGATGACAACATTTGGAATTTTTTTTATGAACACCACCAAATATTACATTGTGGCAACGTTTGATATTTTTTCTGAAGAACACACCATGTGAGAATAAAGAACAGCAGGCTGCCTACCTGGAGTAGCTGAAGACCTACCAGGAGAGCAGTTAACAGGAGACCCAACAACACTGAAGTGAGCTAGGACTACAGACAGTAGGCAATTGGTCAGGAAATCAGAGCTTTCAACTAATCTGGCAATGGGTCGAAAAATTTGAAAAGCAGTAGCTGAAGCCATTACTGTTTTAGTTGTCTTTTTTTTTGCTTCATGGGTGGAGCCTAAGCTGGAAAGAGAGGGACGAACTCAACAGTGCTACTGGAGGTCCACAGCACAGTGAGAAAGCCTGGTTGTGGCAGCTCACGGTGCTGCAAGCTGCAATATAAATAATAAAAAAATTAAAAAGCAGCAGAAATAAAAGCTCACAGTTTAAAAAAAAATGAGCTGTGAAAACAGAAAGCAGCTGTGGTGTCTTACTCTTCAAGGGGTTGGCCTGCAGAAACCAAATCTGTTTAAACAAGAAAAAAAGTGTGCCTGTGAAAAAGAAAACCCACAACAAAAAATCTTATATTTATAAAAAAGCAGGATTATTAAGCCAATGGCATTCAGGTATCCACTTATAGATTGGAAGGCGCCTGACATAGCGTCTGAATTTAAAATGTTTCAACAGCGAGTGGAGCTGTGTTTCCTGGATCAAGAAATGAACAAACCAGAGAAACAAGCTACCAAAATTAAGATCACACTGGGCAACGAGGGCTTGCAATCAATCAATACATCACGATTGTCCGCTGAGGATCATTAGAACATAAGAGCATAAGAAATAGATGCTGGAGTAGGCCATTCAGCCCTTCAAGCCTGCTCTGCCATTCAATGAGATTATGGATGATCTTCTACTTCAACACCATTTTCCTGCACTAGCCCTGTATCCGTTGATGTTTTTAAAATGTAGAAATCTATCGATCTCAATCTTGAGCATACTCAACGACTGAACCTCCACAGCCCTCTGGGGCCGAGAATTCCACGGATTCATCATTCTCTGACTGAAGAAATTCCTCTTCATTTCAGTTGTAAATGGCCTGCCCCTTATTCTGAGATTGTGTCCCCGGTTCTAGATTCTCCAGCCAAGGGAAACATCCTTCCTGCGTCAACCCTATTGAGCCCTGTAAGAATTTTGTATGTTTGAATGAGATCATCTCTCATTCTTCTAAACTCCAGAGAATGAAGTCCCAGTCTATATAATCTTTCCTCATAGGACAATCCCTCCATCCCAGGAATTCATTTGGTGAACCTTCATTGCACTCCCTCTTTGGCAAGTATATCTTTCCTTAGATCAGGAGGCGAAAACTGCACACAATACTCCAGGTGTGGTCTCACAAGGCTCTATATAATTTTAGTAAGACATCCTCACTCCTATACTTAAATCCCCTTGTAATAAAGGCCAACATACAATTTGCTTTCTTAATTGCCTACTGTACCTGCATGTTAGCTTTCAGTGACTCATTAACAAGGACACAAAAGTCCTTTTGAAGTTCAACACTTCCCATCCACTCACCATTTAAGAAATACTCTGTCTTTATGTTTTTCCTACCAAAGTGGATAATCTCACATTGTACCCCATTGCCAAAATTTGCCCACTTGTTTAGCCTGTCCAGATCCCCTTGAAGCATCTTTGCATCCTCCTTACAACTCACACTAGTTTTGTGTCATCTGCAAACTTGGAAATATTGCATTTAATCCCCGGATCCAAATCATTGATATAGATTTTGAATAGCTGGGGCCCAAGCACTGATCCTTGTGTTACCCAACTAGTCACAGCCTGCCAATCTGAAAATGATCCATTTATTCCTACTCTCTGTTTTCTGTCCATTAACCAGTTCTCAATCCATGCCAGTATATTCCCCCCAATCCCATGTGCTCTAATTTTGTTGACTAACCTCTTGTGTGGGACCTTATCAAAAACTTTCTGAAAATCTAAATATACCACACTCACCAGTTCCCTCTTATCTATTCTGCTAGTTACATCATCTAAGAACTCCAACAGGTTAGTTAAACATGATTTCTCTTTCATAAATCTATGTTGAGTCTGCCCAATCTTACCATTATTTTCTAAGTGCCCTGTTATCACATCCTTTATTATAGATTTTAGTATTTTCCCTACGAGTGATGTTAGACTAACAGGTCTGTAGTTCCCCATTTTCTCTCTCCCTCCTTTCATAAATAGCAGGGTTACATTTGCTACCTTCCAATCTGCAGGAACCTTCCAGAGTCTATAGAATTTTGAAAGATGACCAACAATGCATCGACTATCTCTACAGCCAACTTGTTCAACACTTCGGGATGTAGATCATCAGATTTAGGGAATTTATCTACTTTAAGCCCCATTAATTTCTCTAGTACTTTTATTTTTAGTAATATTAATTTCTTGCATTTCCTCATTTACACTAGTCCCTTGATTTTCCATTATTTCTGGGAGGTTTTTTAGTATTTTCCTCCATGAAGGTAGACACAAAGTATTTGCTTAGTTTCTTTGCCATTTCCCTACTCCCCATTATAAATTCTCCTGATTCTGCTTGTAATGGACCCACATTTGTCTTTCCTAATCTTTTCCTTTTTACATACCTATAGAAGCTTTTACAGTCCATTTTTATGTTTCTCGCTAGATTACCCTCATATTCTATTTTCTCTTAATCTTTTCCTTGGTCCTCCTTTGCTGAATTTTAAAATGCTTCCAATCCTCAGGCTTACCATTTTTTTGGCAACTTTATACACCTCTTCCTTTGCTCTAATACAATCCTTGATTTCTTTCGTTAGCCACTGTTGGAACACTTTCCTTGCAGGGTTTTTGTGCTTTAAAGGAATGTATTTTTGTGGTAAACTATGTATTAGTCCTTTACATGTTAGCCCTTGCCTGTCAACCATCGTACCTTTTAACGTAGTTTCCCAATCCACCATAGCCAATTTGCCCTTCATACCTTCATAGTTTCCTTTGCTTAGATTTAAGACCCTCGTTTCTGATTGAACTGCATCACTTTCAAACTTGATGTGAAACTGCATCACAAATGGTCACTCTTTCTTAAAGGCTCCTTTACAACAAGATTATTAATCAGCCCTTTTACTTCTTGTTTTATTCATTAGTGGGATGTGGGCATCGCTGGCTAGTCCAGCATTTATTTCCCATCCCTAATTGACCTTGAGAAGGTGGTGGTGGTGGTGAGCTGCCTTCTTGAACTGCTGCAGTCCTTGGGGCGTAGGTACACCAACAGTGCTGTTAAGAAGGGAGTTCCAGGATTTTAACCCAGTGACAGTGCAGGAACGGCGATATAGTTCCAAGTCAGGATGGTGTGTGGCTTGGAGGAGAACTTGCAGGTGGTGATGTTCCCGTGCATCTGTTGCCCTTGTTCTTCTAGGTGGTAGAGGTCATGGGTTTGGAAGGTGCTGTCAAAGGAGCCTTGGTGAGTTGCTGCAATGCATCTTGTAGATGGTACACACTGCTGCCATTGTGCATTAGTGGTGGAGGGAGTGAATGTTGAAGGTGGTGGATGGGGTGCCCATCAAGCAGACTGCTTTGTCCTAGATGGTGTCGAGCGTCTTGAGTGTTGTTGGAGCGACACCTATCCAGGCAAGTGGAGAGTATTCTATCACACTCCTGACTTGTGCCTTGTAGATGGTGGACAGGCATTGGGGAGACAGGAGGTGAGTTACTCGCCACAGAATTCCCAGCCTCTGACCTGCTCTTGTAGCCACGGCATTTATGTGGCTGGTCCAGTTCAATTTCTGGTCAATGGTGATCCCCAGGATGTTGATAAAGGGGGATTCAGTGATGGTAATGCCATTGAGCGCCAAGCGGAGATGGTTAGATTGCACAATACTAGATCTAAAATAGCCCTTTCTCTAGTTGTGAAACTAGGGACATTTGTGGAGCAGTAACTTAAGGTGAAGGTAAATTTCTGAGTTCATAGGCTTGAGCTTACTTACCTACTGACAAAGGCAAGATGAGTCCATTGACTAGTTTGTTGCAAGGTTCTGAGACAAAGCTCAATATTTCGACTTTGCAGATATTGAACTGTCAGAACAGATTATAGAGCTAGTAATCATGTGCTGAATTTTTCCAGCTCACTGTCGATCTTGGTGCTGAGCTTCAAAAACGGTGCGGCGCATGCGCGAGGTGTTTGTCGCAGAGCTGCTGTGATATTTAATGTGGCAGTTCAATTAAATGGATGGGGTGCAGCACCTCCCCCCCCCACCGATAATGAGGAGGCGGTGGGATCTCCATCACCAGCAACGGTGTCCGGCGCCACTGTGCAGGCGCCATTTTTAAGTGGCTTCAAGCCCTTAAAATGAATTCCAACTTTTAAAGTGAAATGCATGTTAGAGTATATTCACTAGAGTTTAGAAGAATGAGAGGGGATCTCACAGAAACCTATAAAATTCTAACAGGACTAGACAGGCTAGATGCAGGGAGGATGTTCTCGATGGCTGGGGAGTCCAGAACCAGGGGTCACAGTCTCAGGATACGGGGTATGCCATTTAGAACTGAGATGAGGAGAAATTTCTTCACTCAGAGGGTGGTGAACATGTGGAATTCTCTACTACAGAAGGCAGTGGAGGCCAAGTCATTAAATATATTTAAGAAGGAGGTAGATATATTTCTTAATGCCAAAGGGATTAAGGGATATGGGGAGAAAGTAGGAACAGGGTACTGAATTAGATGATCAGCCATGATCTTTTTTGAATGCCAGAGCAGGCCCAAAGAGCTGAATGGCCTATTCCTGCACCTATTTTCTATGTTTCTATGAATAAGCAAATCTCCTCTATGTTTTACAGAGTGTTAAACTTACTAACTTGTCAATAACATTTTATCTTAATTATGTATAGTTAGTCCAAACTTCAACATCATTGTATGTTTTACATATGGTTTTATCTTTGGGAAAAAGGGGGATGTTGTGGGACAACCTTGAGAGGGGAGCACCTTAAGAGCTGTAAGTGAAAATCACCAGAGGACGTGATGTCATGCCACACATGACCAGGGGGTGTTGGGTGTAGTCCGACAGAGTGACATGTGTTTAGATGTGGCTTGTGCAGTAATTGTTTGTATGTATATGTTCTAGTTAAGTTGTAATAAAAATCCACGTTTTCTTTGGATATTACTTGTAGTCCTGTGAGCCTTACAATCGTTCACATATCAAAGGAACAAGTAATATAACAGCATTGAACATATTTCCCATGTGTGCCGATAATGCCTATAGAGCAGCCCAATGTAATATACTTGACAGGATACTTCTGGTGTGGAACAAGTATGTGTATGTGTCTGCCATATTGGATGTTTAGGTGCCCATTTTGTCCCTGGAAGATGGACGTAACACCAAGGAATTTCTAGGCCATCAGCTCCAGTCTAAGATGGAAATTGTTTCCTATTAAAGGTAACAAGTGACAAGAGGAGATTTTAACCATGGGTCTTTATTCTTGACTTTTTGAGTGGAATCTCATTTTAGCTCTACATCTGGCTGATTTTTCAGTACAAGTGCATAGATCTTAGCAATGGAAGCAGACACGAGTCACATACAATCTAATAAAGCAGGACCAAATTGGCAACTTCCTATTTTTAACTGCAGCATTTAAAGTTGTACGTGTAGCAACTGCAATCAGTAAACTTAAAACAAACATGTTGGACACTGAAGGTAGCCAAGTGGATCCATGTCTCTCCATCTTAAATTGGCAGGAAGCATAACAAGATTACAAGTTTCTACCTAGCCTAAAGTGGGGATGCTTGTTCAGAGAGAAGATAGGGAAAAGTGCATGGCCTTCCTCATGTAGGTATACTAGGTGTCCTTGTACATCAGCACACTAAAGATGGATTTTTTTTTTTGTTTATATCGGATAGCACATATTTTATTCAGCAACCTGGCCTTACAGAAGTATTCCACAGTGGGTTGTATGAAGGATCTGTAAGTAGTTTTCTTGTGTCTTTAATGGCAGAGACCGCTTCCATCCTGCATGGAAACAAATTCAATGTGTGAGACCCGCAGAAGCTTCTTTGTTAGTTAAACAATCAGAAGAATAATTTAATCACACTCTCTAGTACAATATTCAAGAATAGTAAATGAGGTGGGCTCTTGCAATATCTCTAATTTTAAAAACACTTTTAATAATAGAGGTGAAATGTTTCAGAATATAACTGAGGTATGTAATTGTAGATTTTCAGGATATAAGCAACTTACTGCTAGTTTTGCTGCTATGACTCTTGAAATTTGTTCAGAAAATGTACTTTTTAATTTAGCACAGTAAATCTCTGAGCTAACATACTACGTATTTAAATATCTGCCAGTTGCTAGATCCCTGCTACAAGGACATAAGGATTAAAAAAAATACATATTCATTCTCAGGATGTGGATGTCAACGGGAAAGCCAACATTTATTACCCATCCCTAGTTAGCCCAAGAAGCTGGTGATGTACCTTCTTAAACTGCTCTAGCAGAACTGGCTTGCTAGCCCAATTCAGAGGGCAGTTAAAAGTCAAGCAAATTGTTGTGGGACCAGAATCATAGATAGACCAGACCTGATAACAATAGTAAATTTCCTTAAAGAACATTCGTGAGCCAATTTGATTTTTACAACAGTCATGATCACTTTATTTTATTGATACCAGATTTTTATTTCCAGAAATCCAGTTCTGAAACTCCCACGGTGATATTTCAACTCACATTCACTGTATTATCAGTCCAGTAACATAGCAACTATACTACGTGCCCCATCATTACATGGAAGAAGAAGGCCATTCATCTCAGCCAACTTATTTTGTCAACCAAGCCTTTTTCAGGGTATGATCTGACTTTACAAAATAATTTTCCTACCCCAATCTTATATTTGCTTCTAAATCCTGTTTACATGTCTTAATTTAAACCAGCAATGAAGTCTGGTTCCACGATTTTCAACATTACTATCAGTTCTATTCTAACTCTCCCTTTCCACTCTGCCATTAAATGATGTAATGAATTGACTATGTTATGCACTGAGATCATCAGTACAGTTTCTTGAGAATAGCAAAGTCCCATAAACCGAAAAATACAACTGAAGATGCATCATTTGAATTGGAAGCCATAAGAATAATAATTTAAAAAAGGATTTGTTTTGTCACTATTAAAAAAATCCACTGGTAATTTGGGATAATTAAATTTAAGATTGTAATGTAGAAAAATATTTTCACCATTATACTGTATGCTACATGATTAATTTTGCAAGCACAGTAACAGTTTTTTTTGTCTTGAATTTATTGGTTAAGAAGCAAAAATGTTTATTTATATATTTATTTCAAAATGATTTAATTTTAAGTTAAGATGTATTTCCACAAGACTATACATCCCCTCTACCTGCAAACTGTCATTTAAATTATTAAAATACCAAGCGTGTTTTTCTTTATTGATGCGGCTATTTTTTTAAACTGCATACCTGGCAAAAGAACACATTAATTTTAAACTATGCTGCAGGAGTCTTTAAAGCTAAAACTAATTTCTGACCTTTGACAGAGTCCTCACTTGTCTTGTTTGTATGTGCCTATCAGTACAAACTAGATTATTTTTCTCAAATTTATATATCTTGAAGGTGATTCATGTAAGTGAACTATTTTTGTGTTAGGAACAGTATCTTAGTGAACTTAATCAGCTAGAATAAATAAGATAGTACTATAGTCAACACTTGAGTAAGCTTTTTGCGCTGAGATTAAAAGTGGTCACAGTCTTGTAAAAAGAACTTATGAGCCAGAAATGTTATGAAATTGATTTTGAGGTAACCTACATGATGGCAATGATAAAATTTTTCTTTTCTTATTTAATTATTATAATTTAAGGTATAGAGCTGCAATTTTCTTCGCAGTGTAACTTCATTGGCAATGCGTTACAGCAATGTACAATTTATCCATATATACATTCCTCCTTTAATAATATTGCCAAGTATGGTGAGTGCATTAATGTTAACATAGCTTCTGAGATTTTGTATGGTGCCTTGTCATCTCATCAGAACTCTTACATAAATCTCAAGAGTACAACTAACTCAAGCCAGCATGTGTGCTTTAGTTTACATAGATTGATTCACAAGGAGGTCAGCTAAAGGGAACCATTTTTCAGGGCCTAAATGAGGACTCGCTGTGAATTTGACAGCTGTCTGTAATGCTGCCAAATAAATAAATAAATAAAAGTCAAAATGAGTAGCCCGGAGACCAAGAGCGACAAATGAAAAGAGAAAAAAACGAGCTTGTTAGGGCTGTCTATTTTAAAGTTGCTTCCCTTGGCAGTTCTACATTTGTGCAAAAAGCACACTTGGATTTGCAAAATATAGACTCCACAGACTTCATGTATTTGAATTAGGGCCCCCTTTAGGGGATAAAGCAGATTACTCAGTTCTTGGATGTGAAGACCAATTTGTAATGACAAGCCAACCAAATGATTCGTACCTAAACCATCACACCAATACAGAAATCAAAGTGTCACTTATTTGACAGGAAGATGCCTTTGATTTAGAGTTTGCAATCTGCCAGAAAATCCCCATATAGTGAAATGCATTTTCCTTTTTCTCAGACTGAATCTGATTTCTGGAATTTTTTGTGGATTGGATGACTTGGATGCAATGCTTTCTATGCCACGTTGAAATGGATTATAGCTTGCAGACATTGATTGAATGATTTAAAGCTATGCAACTATCTGGGCATACTTCTGTTTCTGTAAACAATGTGCAACCAATAAAGCCATGAGTGAATTACAAAATAAATGTTGTCAGCATATTTGTTTTGTAAAATGTTCATTTGAGTATGAGTATTTGTTTTTGGAGAGGCAAAATACTTGCAAAACCAATCTGTTAACATGGTCCCTGAGATTGTAATGCATTGTGAGCTATTGATGTGAATTATTGAAGCTTGAGGATGGGGAGAAGAACATAATCCTACATTCCTTATATGAAAAATAAGCAATCAAATGCCCACAGAAAAAATAAACTGCATATTGGACTAGCAATTCCACAATACCACTGAATGCAGTGCATGGCACTGACTAGCATAAAACTGTATGATCATATTGCTCTTGTAGCTACTTAAATACATTATCTGAAAATTTAATTGGGTTTGTGAGCATTATTTTGAGACATT
The DNA here is from genome assembly GCF_036365525.1 of Heterodontus francisci. NCBI lineage: Eukaryota > Metazoa > Chordata > Chondrichthyes > Heterodontiformes > Heterodontidae > Heterodontus > Heterodontus francisci. Next base: position 77,948,615 of record NC_090382.1, on the reverse strand, counting down.
CATTTTATGATAGGATGTAGTTCCACACATTGTACTATAACAACGTTGTGCAAATGAAAAATTAATGCAGCGCTGCTAGTTTGATTCCAGACGTTCTCAAATAAAGGCCAAATTGATATCGCAGGACATTGACAAATAACTTTATTATAGAATGACCAGGTCAGAGTGACAGCAATTATGACATCAAAACTTTCAATAATTCTCATTGCTAATTCATTAGGCTTAAAAGTAGAATAGGAGTTTACATCTGTTAACTAACAGTGGATATATTACCTCTTGCCTCTCCCTGCTTTATCCCACTCCAACCTCCCCACATCAACCCCGCACCCCGTTCCCCCTCTCCACCCCTGCAACACCCCTCCTCTCCCCTTTCCCGATCTGGTCCAGTTAGGTTACAATGTTTCACATTTGTATTGCTTTATTTCCAGGTTCAGCTACTGTAAGTATGAGGGACAAATGCTGAGTGGGGCTACAACCTAGGATTTCGTGCTTGCCTAATCACCTTGAACTGGTGGTGACAGAAATAAACTGAGCAGCTGAAAAGTGTCTAGTAGCAATCTTGGAAAGAATAAGGCACCCACTTTGTTGTTGAAGCTGTAGAGATTTTGCTACAGCTGTGGAGGAACTTCTTGTTTCTCTGAAATGGCCATCAGGTCAACAAAATGGTTGGTATAGAGATTGGTGACTGTTTCAGTCAATGCCTCCAGCAGTGTTCAGGGGTTGTGCCTCCAGTGTCGTAAAAAGTGAAATTACCTTTATCAACAATGACAAAGAACAGCATCAGCTTATCCTATTTCATGTGATGTCACTGTTATTGGCATGTACTGTTCCTTTCTACACATGGTATTTCTTCACTATGTCTCCAATTGCTCATTGTTGCCCTACACAGTGAACTTACTAACAACTCCCTTACCCAGCATTACCTTCTTCAGTGCAAGATGCAAGTGTGCATGGTACAACCTCTGCCAACGCCTTGCATGTACAGCACCTGCATGTTACAGTCTTCCCAATACTATATGGATTTTTGCTTTGGTAGGAGAAGGGAGTATATAGCATGAGGGTGATGTCAGCTATATGATGACTGTCCACTTTTGAGCAGCAGACAGTCCAAACTCAGGTCTGGGACTCAGATAAGGAAACAAGTGGCAGGGTTTGCCTAACATCTGTCCTTCTTTCACACTCCATCCTATTTAGTAATGCCTTTACATCCGAGTTTCTACGAAGATGAAGGTTGCCTGGCAATCAGTTGTAATAAAGACTTGCTGCTAATACTGTTCTGCTTCTGAGTCCTTAGGAATGACAGAAGTAATTGAGTGAATGCCCTCAGAACAGGAGTCACCGTGTACCATACATGGCACCCAGTGATTTAATATGGCACTGGCAAGCAGTCGTACATTTAAGTCAACCCTGAGAGATTTGGCCCTACTGTGTTTGAGGACATGTCTGATGAAGCACAGAGCACAGTTTTGTCAGAGCAAGTGAAAGTGGTACAAAAGTAGCAAGTAGCTGCCCAGAGTCTTATATCCACCCATAACTGTTGAGAGTATGGTCCCTTAACTCCAGGATGCAGCTTTTCCATCAGAATCCTGAAATATCTTATGCCCTTTTGGAGGAGCTACTTTGTCCTTACTCCATTGCCACTGACTGCTCTGAAAGTATGCAGAAAAAGGCAATCCGTACAGCTGCAAATGAGGCAATAGCTAGGAAGCAACTCAAGAAGGCAAAGGGCTACTTCAACCTCAATCAGCTCCAAATTAAACAGCTACCTCATTAATTTCAACTAATAGGGAAGCACATAGAAGAAGCAATACATCACATTCTGGATCACGTGAATTGCATAATTTGTGAAAAGAAGGCAGTGATGTAGAAAACTAGGGACACACAGACAAAAAGACAAAAAGCAGAGAATAAAGAGCAGAGGTAACCTTTCAGATCAGTGATCTTTCAGCAGAACTGACAAAGATTAGAAATGTAATAGTTTTTAAGCAAATAAAACAGGGGTGGGGGAAAAGAGAACAAAAGGGAAGGTGTATGATAGGACAGAGGGCCGGAGAGATTAACTGACAAGGAGAGTCCTTGTCAGTTAATCTCTCCGGACCTCTGTCCTATCACAAACCTTCCCTTTTGCTCTCTTTTCCCCCACCCCTGCATCATTTGCTTAAAACCTATTACATTTATAACCTTTGCCAGTTCTGATGAAAGGTCACTGACCTGAAACGTTAACTCTGCTTCTCTCCACAGATGCTGCCAGACCTGCTGAGTATTTCCAGCACTTTCTGTTTTTATTTCAGATTTCCAGCATCCACAGTATTTTGCTTTTATTGCAGAGAAAAAAATATTTGGTAGCACTTATATAGAAACATGCAATATACAGGACCAATAAAACATTTGTGTTCTACCAGGCCAGTCCCACTATTTAGCAAATATCAAATCCCACATTACTTCTTCTACATCTCCAATGAAATTTTTCTCCAGGTAGTTAACCAACTCTCTTTTGAATTTGCTGATACAATCAACCTCACTGCCTTTCCCTGGCAGTCCAATTGAGACATTCACCACCTTCTGCTTAAAATAATGAAACTCTTTTTCCACCCCTACTATGTTAAGTTTGAGGATATGTCCTTGTCACATTTCAGAATTTTTAATTGTTTTCTTCAGCATCATTCAGCATCAGCTGGTAAAAGTAGGGAAAATCCCAAGATATTCTATAAGTATATCAATGGGAAGAGAATAACCAGGGAAAGAGTAGGACCCATTAGGGGCCAAGGGGGAAATTTGTTGGTGGAGCCAGAGGACATTGGTAGGGTGTTGAATGAATACTTCACATCTGTCTTCACCCAAGAGAATGAGGATGTAGATATGGAATTCAGAGAGAGACTGTGAGGTTCTTGAGCAAATTGTCATAGGGAGCGACAAGGTATTGGAGGTTTTGGAAGGCTTAAAAGTGGACAAATATCCAGGTCTGGATGATTTGTGTCCCAGGATGCTGTGGGAGGCGAGGGTGGAGATTGCAGGGGCTCTGACACTAATTTTTAATTCCTCTCTGGCCACGGGGGAGGTGCCAGAGGACTGGAGAACAGCTAATGTGGTCCCACTATTTAAGAAAGGTTGTAGAGATAAGCCAGGGAACTACAGACCAGTGAGTCCCACGTCAGTGGTAGGGAAACTATTGGAGAAAATTCTGAAGGAGAGAATCTATCACCACTTGGAGAGGCAAAATTTGATTAGGAATAGTCAGCATGGCTTTGTCAGAGGGAGTTCATGCCTAACAAATTTGATTGAATTTTTTGAGCACGTGACCAGGTGTGTAGATGAGGGTAGTGCAGTTGATGTAGCTTACATGGATTTCAGCAAAGCCTTTGACAAGATCCCACATGGGAGACTTATCAAGAAAGCAAATGCACATGGGATACAAGGTAACTTGATAAGGTGGATTCAAAATTGGCTTAGCTGTAGGAGACAGAGAGTGATGACAGATAGCTGTTTTACTGACTGGAAGCCAGGGTCCAGTGGCGTACCACAGGGATCTGTGCTGGGTCCCCTATTGTTTGTCATTTATATAAACGACATGTGGGGGGTAGGATCAGTAAGTCCGCGGATGACACAAAGATTGGCCGAGTGGTTAACAGTGAGATGGAGTGTCTTAGGTTACAGGAAGATATAGACGGGATGGTCAAATGGGCAGAAAAGTGGCAGATGGAATTTAATGCTGAAAAGTGTGAGGTGATACACTTTGGAAGTAGTAATGTGACATGGAAGTATTCAATGAATGGCCTGACACTGGGAAGTTCCAAGGAACAAAGGGACCTTGGTGTGTTTGTCCATCGATCTCTGAAGGCAGAAGGGCAGGTTAATAGGGTGGTGAAAAAGGCATATGGGACACTTGCCTTTATCAATCGAGGCATAGATTACAAAAGCAAGGAGGTCATGTTGGTGTTGTACAGAACTTTGGTAAGGCCACAGCTGGAGTACTGTGTGCAATTCTGGTCGCCACATTATAGGAAGGATGTGATTGCATTGGAGGGGGTGCAGAGGCGATTCACCAGGATGTTGCCTGGGATGGAACATTTAAGCTATGAAGAGAGGTTGGATAGGCTTGGGTTGTTTTCACTGGAGCAGAGAAGACTGAGGGGTGACCTGATCGAGGTGTACAAGATTTTGAGGGGCATGGACAGGGTGGATAGGGAGCAGCTGTTCCCCTTAGTTGAAGGGTCAGTTATGAGGGGTCACAAGTTTAAGGTGAGGGGCGGGAGGTTTAAGGGGGATTTGAGGAAGAACATTTTTACCCAGAGGGTGGTGATGGTCTGTAATGCCCTGCCTGGGAGGGTGGTAGAGGCAGATTGCCTCACATCCTTTAAAAAGTACGTGGATGAGCACTTGGCACGTCATAACATTCAAGGCTATGGGCCAAGTGCTGGCAAATGGGATTAGGTAGACAGGTCAGGTGTTTTAATGTATCGGTGCAGACTCGATGGGCTGAAGGGCCTCTTCTGCACTGTATTATTCTGTGATTCTGTGATTCTGTGATCATTACCCAAGAGAATTTTGAAAGCAGACCTGAAACTTGTTATAGTCCACTTGTTCTAAACTGTGACAATATTGCGGTTGCTCTTTGTTCAGAGGGTTTCCTTGCTTTTATCTTGGGTAATAAAGTGTTAGAGGGTTGGAAATGGATGGTGAAGTCCAGCTTTGGTCAATGTTGGGTAATGTGTGACTGGCCATTACGTGGGACAAATAACTCTTTATGAATTGGGGGCCATGGTGGACTTACGTGAAGATTTTGTTTATCAGAGCCTGCCTAGTTCTCATTCAACCAGTATATTTTGCAGCCAATGCTTCTGTATCTTCCTACTTATAGCAGGTTTCTGTTTATTTTCCTTTGCAATAATTTTATATTAATGTTTCATTGCAGTGTAAAATAGTGCAGCATGCAACTTATTACAACAATGTGTGACGGAAACCATACCGGCCAAATAGAAACATATTAATTTGTCATATGGAACACTATTTGCACTTTTACTGAACATTGAACATAACTTGTTTAAAAAGATCACAGAGCTGAATGGCTGAAAATATGGCTGCACATTTGCATTCTGAGAGACAGTTGCATAGAGAGACAATGGGAGTGCTCCCTGATTCAATTAGCGAGATGGGTTTTGTCAACAGTGATGATCCAAAGACATTGAGAGCCACTGGAGAACTTTTGAAATCAACAATCCTCGCAGACAATGCTGTTTCAAACAAAGAGTTGGTCACCTAATTAACCTGCTGGCTAACCTGGGGACTTTTTGAATTGTGTCACACAGAAAGGGCAGACTGCAACTGAACTTCAAGAAGAAAGCAGCCCTTTCTCTCTCTCTCAAGCAAAGTTCTAGGGAACCATGGAATGAACTTAAGCCTCAAGACAGAGGACCTCTTCAGCCTTCTGGTACCAGCGAACCAAGTTTGAAAGTGTGCACTGGGCCCCAGCAAGAACTGCAAGACTTAACTCTAATCAAGGACTTTACATCCAAATTAAAGACAGTAACTGAATTCCATTTACTACTCTAAACCACACCCTCTTTATTCTTTCTCTCCCTCTGTATCTGTTTGTGCGTGTGTGTTTATCTCGTATGTATGCTAGTGTGGTTGCGTTGCGTATTTTAGTAATTTTAGCTGAGTTAGAGTGATAAGCTAAATTAACTTACACCGTTCTTGTTTAAACCTAAGAAAGCCTGTCTGATTGGTTCATTTACAATTCCAATTAGAGAATAGTGAGTAAGGACTCACTGAGGTGAAGCTAAAACTGTTTTTTTAAAGTTAAACCCTGTTACGACCAAAGCATGAAAGGGGCCAAAGGGGAGCCTGAGACCCCTTCCTCACCCAGTCATAACAAATGTGAGAATCTTCCACTGGAATGTATTGCAATACATGGTATGGTCAATAATAATTCTGGAGGCTGTGTTTACCTGGTTATAGCAATACACAGCTAGCATCTCCAGGTGACTGATAGGTGTCATTATCCATAGATTCAATGGGTACCTTAAGTCTTCCAGCAACCAACTTTACAATATTCCTCGTACCACAAACAGTGCAAGCACTCTTACATGACGATGAAGATATTAAGTCCCTGCCAGGGTAGAGCTTTTTTGGCATATATGATTCTGTGTTATTGGTCAAACACAAATTGCATACTGAGGTAGTTACGTCAATAGGCACAGGAGTTGTGAACCTAAGTGTGTGGGATTACATTTGTTCCCTCTATGACTGCCCTAAATGCACAGGAATCCTGTCCTATGAAAAAGTATACATTACTATTGATTCCATATCCACGTGATGGAGATCATTTGGCTGGCTTTTGTGAACAGCCTCGCAGTCACTTGTATATACAATTGTAGACAGAAGACCAACAGATGTGAGTGCCTGGAAAAATACCTAAATGTAAAATTTGAGCGCTTTCACATTCACTGTCACTGGCAGTGTGGTGCATGGTCCAAATATGTTTCAACTCTGTCTCTGTCACCCTCTCTCTGCTAAAGTGCAGTTTCCTGAACTACTGTTCCTCAGTTCTCCTAAGTATAGTTGCTTTGCTCAATATGTACAGCTTGGACTCAGTTCATAGTGGAGTGATTGCATCTGTGGTGCAACCTAACCTGCATGTTCTCTTCTTCCTTCAGATAATGTAAATACAAGGTTCTCTAGAGCAGAGAAATGCAAAACAACATGCACAAAAACACTTTCCAACTTGGTTCAGACATGTCACATTGGGGAATGCAGATTTAAATTTACATAGATTTTTCAATGACCATCACTTGCCCCCAGAGAATTTCCCATGAAAGCACAAGGTATGAGTTCTACCCTCAACAGCTCATCACTTGCTTATTTTAATATTTAAATCAACATCTTTGCAATTTTTTGGCTGAGCACTAAGTTCATGCTTAACTCAAAGCTCATGATACAGACACAGAACCAGTGAAATCAATCTCTGCCAACATTTTCATCCATACATCCACATTAACTGACAGTGGTGTAAAGAAGAAGATTCCTGTGTCTTAAAATTATGAATAGCTCATTACAAGAATTGTAATTGATGTGTGGTAAATAGTATATTCAATACCTTAAAGTTTATAGTAGGTTTCTTAAAGAAATTTTTAAATTTAAATCATTTTTCATTGAGAGCTTTTAGGTTATATTGCATGGAATCACTGAGTTGCAATTAGTTGGATTTAAAAATGAACTGAGATAGCTTTTCTACTTCTGCACTTACCAGCGCATAATTTCTGCCTATTCATTTTAATAGATGGAAAATTACAGGCTCCCAATGGCATGTGCAGAAATGGAAAATTCTAGTCAATGACTTTCATTTGAAGTGTATTTTGGAGAATTGGAGCATTATATTCATTTTTTAAAATATCCTTTAGCTTTTTGGCAACATTACACTTCTGCTTCACTGGCTGCATTCTGTCACATTTTCACACCGTTGGTGTATCCCATGGTCAGTTTCATATGTCAAAGCAAGGTGATGTACCTAACAGTTATTTTAATCTGTATGTCTGACTTCGTACAGCAAGGTAGTCAGTTAGTATCAATTACCTGCTGTGTTAAAGATTAGTGTTTTACATGGTTACTTGCCTAGCAGCTGCCATTAAATTACAGCTGTGTCTGTAAGAAAGGCACTTAAAAATCGTGAAAGACCTCCTGTTTGCCAGCAAGAGACTCAAAAAAGATCACTCCCAAAGGGCCCTTCAAAAAGCAAATCCATATCTCAAAATAAAATGGCACTCAATTGCAGATTTAGATTAAATAAGAAAATTCTCTAGCAGATATTTGAAGAAATTAGAATGCTATACCCTCAGGAAGACAACATTCTTGGAAACATGACAATCCAAATCCTCTTGAAGCTGCTAAAACTAAGCGCAAAACACACTTAACTGTGAGCTGTGTGTATCTGCTGCATTTGCTGGCATGAAGCATGTGGTTTTGACACCCCAAGGACTCATTGCTTAGTATAAGTGCTATATGCATCACCCTGATGTGAGAGTTATGCTCTTTTTACATTCTTATATACTAAAATAGATTTGACACTTTAATTATCTTTCATGTCAAAGCTCTGTTGGCATCAGTCACTCTGATCCAATCAGTAATGTAATATGCTATGTTACTGAGGGAAGTTGATAACTAAATCTGCTTCTCTCCGTCCTTTAGCAGTTGATGAGAATGAAAATGGGAACTATTGTATTCCAAGGCACCGTCACTCACTGACATTGAGATAAACGAGAAAGGTTTCAACTCAGTGATGCCTAAGTGACATAAAATACCCATCACATCATAATCAATAATATCCATCTCAGCTCCAGTGATTGCTTCATACCATCTCAACATTATCTGTTGGCTTCCTTTCAGTAAATAATCTTTAATATCCACGGCCAAAGAGTACAGATTGTACTTCAGGGGTTATTGTTATGGTGCACTCAATTGTTATTGGGACCAGTTTCAATCAGACTTAATAGAGGGAGTCATTAATGCTGGAATTAGTCTGAGAATTTTCCACAGCATTCTGTGCCAATTAGTTTTTGGTCTTTTTGGTGTTACACATAGAGTAATTATCTTTAAGTGCAATCCCTAAAATTTCACGATTTCAGCAGATAAGACACCTGTTTATCTTCGTTCCCCAAAAATGTGTTATCACTACCATTAAAATTGCTGAACGATTATTGTACACAGGTGGATATAGCACAGGTAGCTTGAAGGGCTAATGCCTTGAAATGTTGACTGCTATTTTTTCATGGATGCTGCCTGACCTAATGAGGGTTTGCATCTTTTTCTGTGTTTTTTTCCAGCTTATTATTGATTTATTCACATCCTATATGCTATAAATTGAGAAGAAAGGAGAGATGAGAGAGAAAGATACTGTCGATGATAAAACCAATAGATAAGAAGAATAACATTAACAGATTGAGTTTTTAAGTTATAGTTTATCAACCTCTTATACATCATAATAATGTCATTTCTATCATTCTGTTGCTTGAAGCAAAGTCACTCACATTCATGCTTTCAGTACAGCTAACCAATATTTTGCTCAGGAGTGTACTTTAAAAGAGAAGTATCAACCTTTCAAAATAGATCAATAATTACTCAGATGTCAAAATTAGACTCAGTGTACCACAGCCACCATGACCAGCCAAAAAAAAACCACATGTGCAAATGATGATAATCTTTTTTTTTTACTTTGCTACACATTATTAAATAGAATGCACTAATACTATGGGCATGGAATTGGAATTGAAACAGGCTATCCCTTATTTTGGTGTTATGGTGCCATTCGGGGATCAGAATGCTTTCTGATATGCTGGCACATCTGTCACAAATAGCGCCAGATGGCATCTTGGTGATAGCTTTCGTGTGTGCAGCTAACCTCCGCTGGAAGTATGCTGAGGGGGCAGATCATGACGCCAACCAGCATGCAATGCTGATTTGAATCCAGCTGAGCCATTTTGGAGCTCAATGCTCCAGCCAACACCCTATCTTAACCGTACAATTTGAAAATGTGTTAAGCTGCAGGAACAAACCACCTCCCTCTCCACCCCCCATCAGTGCTATTTAAGGGGACCATCAACTATTTACAGGTCATTTGCTGGTTGATTTCTTCCGGCTGTTTCTACGATTCTCAAGTGTTTAGTTGTAGCTTTCTATAGTTGTTTCATGTTGCAAAAGTATACACGGAGTGGTGTGGCAGGTGCTGAAGGACTTTTTTCAGACTTCAAGGCTTCTGCACAAACCAGATTCTTCCAGACATGTGTGCATTAGTAGGAATCCGCCTTGGAATACAGCATGACTGGGAGAATGAGCAGAGACCACTCAGAGCAGGACAAGCTGCTAGAAGAGGGAGGAGGAGTTGGAGAAGGGCTCTCAGCAGGACTCCATATCTGCCTAGGGAGTTCAGGGAGTAATTCTTCTGCCTGAACTTCAGCGAGGAACAATTTGTGAGGTGTCTACACTTCAATAATCTGCCATCGACTGCAGTAACAATTGCAACCTCAGAGCAGGGCATGAATCGCACTGCCAGTGGCTGGGAAGATGACCATGCATGCAGATTCTTCCAGCTTGGAAATTTGCAATATCCGTATTTTGCCATCCACTGCTGTGTAAGGGAGGTCACTGAGGCTCTCTATTCAAAGAAAGCTGACTAAATTTCTTTCTCTCTTGCCAGAGACAAGAGGTGGAATGAGTATGCAACTTTGCTAGAATTGTAAACTTCCGAATGCTGCAAGATGCCATTGACTACATCACTTTGCAGGTGCCATGTGTGAACTCTGCCATATAATGGAATAGAAAGGGATTCCACTCCCTCAGCGGCCAGCTGTTGTGCAACCTTAGGCAGTGATTCATGCAGGTCAATATCTGCCAAGGCCAACCTTACAAATGGGCAACACGGATAACCTCCCAGGGCACTGTGGTTGTGGATAAAGATGACATGGTGGGAAATCCTGAAATAATGGTTTAAAAAAAGTTGATTTGGTAATATTGTTACCCAGATCATATGCGACAGTTCCAGCAGCGAATTGCTCACAACAGATTGAGCAGCACCTCCCTCACTCCACGTCCCAAACCCGTCAATAGGGAGTTTCAAGAGTGGGCTGCCTGTGGTTGTCAATCAACCCTCCCACCAGGAATGTGAATCTGATGAGTATGTGAATGAGCGGCAGCCGGAGGAAGGCTTGGTGTGAGCGGGAAGGCGGGAGCAGAGTGCGGTCACCATGTGTGCAGCACAGAGTGGGCTGGCTGCCTTTACATGGGGAACGCACATGGAGGAGCGCTCAAAGAGCCAGGAAGATCAGCAGGTAGACCCAAAGTTACTAAGGCTATTGCTGGGCGCCAGGTGAGTTCAGACTGGCTTCTAAATAAACCAGTCAATTTGTAAAATAAACAAACAAACAAACCTCTGTGTCTAATTCACAGATTATAACTGAGTCTTGTTCAAGCGAGGGGAGTTTTTAAAAAAATATTTAAATATGTAGTAGTTGGGAGTGAGTCACTCTATTTAGCATTAGTCTTCGATGAAATTTGCCTGGAGAATGCAAACATTTTGGCAGATTGACTGTTTTTAATGGAAGCAAGAGGGTTTAGACATTTAAAAGTGGGGTTTCTTTTCACTAATACTACTTCATATGTAAAAACAAAACCAGGGCGCCAAAATACAAATTCATCCAGGGTATAATTTCTCTGAGGCTGACCCTGATGCATGTTTTTTCTGGCAGCAGTCATGATGTCTTCATTCTCCAGCATTCTGCTGTGTCATCTAAATTTGAGCTACCATGGCAAATGGCCGGCTACTGAGTGACAAGGGCTATTGTTGGTGACTTGACTCATGACTGCAGTGCACAAGCCATGCACATGTGGACAGCATGCATACAATGAAAGCCATGTTGTCACACAAAATGTAATAGAGCAGACCATTGCATGCTGAAACAACACTTTCTCTGCCTGAACCTCGGCAGAGCTGTTGTCAAGATTAGTGATGGTCTGCTGCATGCGACATAACCTCGCAATAACAAGGGGCCAGCCCTTGCCACCAACTAATAGGTGAGCAGCTGAGAAGCAGGAGTACGAGGAGGAAGAAGATAAAGAGGAAGGGTAAAGTAATATAGACAGCTCCTTTCTGCCTGGACTGTCCGTGAAAAACTACTTTGAGTGTGATACCAGTAACCACAACCACAATTTCCCATTCACCAAAAGTCCCACACCTTGGGCTGGATTTTATGAACTCGCCGCAGTAGTGCGTGGTGCATGCACGACATGTGCGCTGTGGACCCAGCACGTTAATTCATGCGGCGGCTCAGTAACATAGAGGCGGTGGACTGCCTGCCCCGAATGAAGTAGAGGGGGCAGGCACGCCGTCCCCGGCATCGGCATCCGGGGCGACCGCGCAGGCACCTGCGCCATTTATAAAGGGCTTCAGGCCCTTCTGTTTCATTTAAATGTTTGAAGTGACAGGTTTTCCAATAAATTAAAATGAAATTTTATTCGCAATTCCAACCCCCCCCCACCATGAATAATCTGTTTATTATTTGTCTTCTCCCCACAAAAAAAGTAAATTTTCCATCACGACCTTCCCCCCGACCTTTCTTTCCTTTACCTTCAACCCCTTCCCACCGTCCCCTCAACCAATCGCGTTTGCTTTTGCCACTCACCCCACCAGCCCTGAAAAAGTCACTCCTCCTCCCCTCCCCTCCTCACCAGTGGTATGTCTGGGATCTCTGATCGGAGATCAGAAGGCGCCGGTGTTCTGGCCATCGACCAGAATATCGGCATGGGACAGCCGTCGGGACAAGCTAAGTGTTTATGCATTCATTATAATTTATTTAAATATTTAAATGAAGGCTCCATCGCTGAGCGGCGATGAGCCGCCCTGAGGCCTCAGCGCCGCCCGTAAAATGAGGTGGGGCCTTCCCAGCGTTGAGGCCTGTGGCGGGCCTCTCCTGGAAGTATTTTCCGAGCTCCCCCGGCCATGACCCCCGACATCGGGCTTGGTAAAATTCAGCCCCTTATCTTCCATCTGTCCCTGAGCATTACAGTGCTTGCTTGGCCACAATGTAAAAATAAAAGCCACCACAAAATAAATATTCCAAAACAGCTTTATAAATGAAACCATGCCATATTACATACAAATGTAAAGTAATCATCCTAATGCATTCTCTTAGTGCCTGTCCACTACATGTCTGTCCTAGTTCTCCCACACAGTGCTGCCCAAGTGGCTTCAGTATGGCTGATGGACAACTGCTGACTTTCAGTGGAGGATACTGCAGATGGGCAAGGAGGACAACCTCGAGTAGCTCTGGACCAGAAGACCTGACAGCAAAAGTCTGTGTTGGCTAGCTGATAAGCAACAGCATGGGCACTGGTGAGTGCAGAGGTGGGAGCATGAATGCTGTCATTCTGAGAGAGAACAGCAGGTTCGTGTTCCATGGAGGCACTGCCATGAACCTGGGCCAGTGCCTCAGTAATCCTAGTAATTTGTTGAAGTACAGATTTGCACACTGTAATCCATAGTCATGATGACAGCAGTCTGAGCTTGGTCTGAAGTTCCACTGCAGCATTGAGATATTGGGTGGCTGCTTCTTGGGCTGCAATGGAAGCTGAGATATCAGTCATCAAAGACTGCATCATGGTTGGCTCTGCAATTGTATGAATGGACTTGGCCACCATGTCCATTCTGAAAAGAATGGTCTCCAAACTCTGTGCAAATCCCTATGCCAAGTTGGTACTGGACTCCCCCATGCTCCTTTACATTGAATACAGCTTTTCTGGAAGGCATCCCAATGCTCCACGCATTTTGTTGTGTATGCACATCTGTCTTCCTGCCCTATCAAAGTCCTCACTTGAGTCCTCTGCTGCAGAATTAGGGTGCGACTATGCCCTTCAGCAAGTTTCTGCTATCCTTGCCTTGTGACCTACCTGCAGTGCAATCATGCCTGGTGTCTCACCACATGCAGATCCCGTCTCTAATCTATCCTCTAAATTACGTTGGTGTCAGTATCTGAGCTGGTGGCTGTGCCTGTGAAATCAAGTGATGGTGTTGTGTCTTCATTATCACTCTTTTGTTAGTGTTCCTCCACTGTCTGGCCAGGTTCCACCTCTTGAGTACCAGAAAGGAAAAAAAGGTACAATGGTAAGATTGAGGGGGTGAGAAGTAAGTGTTGCGTGCTTACACCAGGTGGAATTTAAAGGACTCCAGGAGATGGGCTAGGTGGCATGGGGCCCATAGAATTGCAACAGAAGTGGGGGGCGAGGCCCATTGCCTTCCAGTCACATCGCAATTAGATCAGGGGTGGGAAAAGCTGAAGACAGCCTTCCCATTCAGAGGCCATTTGAGGCCCTTAAGTGGCTAGTGATTGGCCACTTAAGGGCCTCTTCCCACTAGCGCTGGAATTTCACCTCTGGCCAAGGCCTCAGTCATGGTCATTCCAATAATGGCCAGTACTGTTTCCTCCATGGGGGTTAGGACATGCAGGCATGCCTATCCCCTTCCGGTTAACTCCAGCTATCTCTGGTTGTGTGACACCTTGTCCTGAAAGAGAGAGGGAAGTGTGTTAGTGAATGTTGTGCAATATATTTGGGTGATGTGGTTGCCATGGCTATCAGTGTGTGAAATGTGAGTGGGAGGTTTAGAGCAGTGGTAAAAGTGTGAGGGTCGGATGAAGGTGTGAAAGTTAGGTATGTATCCTGATTGATAGAGATTGTTGGTAGGTGAGTGATGAGGGTGTGGTGATTTGAGCGGTGGCTGAGGCCAGTGGTGCAGTTGGTGGGATATGGCATTTGAAGATGCATTCACTGACCTTGACCACCCATGTGAGGTATTGAACTTCCTGCGGCACTGCATCCAAGTCCTCAGGGCTTAACTCTTGGCGTTGATCTCTGTGGCTAGCTGTTCCCATGACCTTTTGATCAGGTTTCTGGAGGGCCACCTGCCCCTCTGTGGATAAAGGACATCTCTCCTCTCTCCACCAAGACTTCCAGTGCAGCATCTGTAAACCTTGTTCTCCCCCATGCTATACCATTCCTCACTTTTTCCCAGGACAGATTCAATTCCCGCACAACTCCCAGCACCTGCTTCAGTCAATCTGGCAGCAAAGCAGAAAGTTCTGGAGAAACTCAGCAGGTCTGGCAGCATTTGTGGAGAGAAAAGCAGAGTTAACGTTTCAGTTCTGATGAAAGGTCACTGACCTGAAACGTTAACTCTGCTTCTTTCTCCACAGATGCTACCAGACTTGCTGAGTTTCTCCAGCACTTTCTGCTTTGCCTTCACATACTGACTTTGCTTTGTTCCAGAGTCCTGTGCAGTTGAGATCCTCTTCTTCCACTCAAGTGTAATACTCCTTCTTGTCAGCGTTCTGCACCTGGGTGAATAATCTTAATTTTGCATATACCAGGATGTGAGACTGAATTGTATCATAAAAGGAAACTACACAACAGAAATAAAAGCATAATTTAAGAATATCTACATGGGCTTGTAATCACCTGACTGTGAAAAGCCATAGACTAATATGCATTTGGAATCTGTATTCATTTTTCTACTAACTGTTATGTGAAAAGACATGTAACTGGAATTAAAAGTACTTCTTAAAGAACTCGGAAAATATGTTTATATTCTAGCTGCATTGCAAACCAGAAATATTACATCAATAATTATGATCAGCTGCTGCAGAAGCAAAGTGTATGTGAACAGGTGTCGATCTGTCATAGATGAAAAACCAGGACAACAGTACAGATTTCATCATTAGTCCTGCATTAGTTTTCAAACATGTGCAAGATAAACCTTGCAGCCAGAGCTTAGAGCAGTTACACTGCGGAATCACCTTTACATTAAAGGACCAGAGCAAAAACCGAAGATGGTAGAGGGGCGCTCTAGGGTGGCCCCACAGGTCAGCAATGCCTCCCTGCTCACTGTCCTCCAGGCTGTGTGGGCAAGGCAGGAGGTCCTTTTCCCCAGTGATGGTAAGAAGAGGCCCTCCTGCCCTCTGCCCTCCCATTCATCTTTCCTGTTGTAAGTCCTCAGCGTCCTCATAGTCTGAAGAGGATTCCTGCTGATGTCTCTCCTCATCATGCCAGGTCTGCCCCTATTGTGTGCGTAGTTGTGCAGACCAAGAAAGGAGCTGCCCTTCACGGCTCATATTACAGGACACCAACTGATCTATCCAGGCAGTGGGAACGCATTTTCAGCATGCCGATTGCCTGCTCAGTGGTGGTTCTTGTAGCTCCGTGACTGGCGTTGTATCTCTCCTCTGCAGCAGTGGTGGAGTCTCTCACTGGTGTCAGGAGCCAGGTCAGCAATGGGTATCCCTAGTCTCTAAGAAGCCACCCCTCCATTTGAGCCAGTTCAGTGAACAACAGCGGCAGCTGCGACTGGTGCAGGATCCAGGCGTCATAGCAGCTGCCTGAAAAGCGGGCACAGATTTGCACGAAGTATCTCCGGTGATCACATACCAGCTGAACCTAGATTGAGAGGAATCCCTTCCTGGTAAGGTCTGCAGCTGGTAGCCTGACGGGAGGCCTGATGGCCACATGGGTGCAATCTTTGACCCCTTGCACCTTTGGTAATCCGGCAATAGTGCCGAAACTGATGGCCCTCTGGGCCTGGCTTTTAGGGTCTGTCCTGAAATGGACATACTCACTGGCTCTCCGGTACAGGGCATCGGTGACCTCCCTGATGCAGCGGTGTGCTGCTGACTGTGTGAACCCACAAAGGTCTCCTGTGCGCCCCTGAAATGATGCATAGGCATAAAGGTTAAGAGTCGCTGTCACTATGAGGATCACAGGCATAGGGTGTCTGCTGAAGCCCATGGGCTTGCAGGTCGTCGTTGAGCAGGGCACAGAGATGTGTCACCACCTCTCTCTACATCCGCAGTCACCTCTGACACTGGTGTTCTGACATCTGCTGGTATGTCATGTGGGATCTGTAGCGGCACGGTGTTCTGTAGTGGTGAGCTCCCCTTGGGGGCTGCTGCTCATGGGCTGCACCTGCCTGTTGGTTTTGCCTGCGGCGTATATGGATCCTCAGGAGAAGTGGATCACATGATCTAGGATGAGCCATACCCATCTCCATGTGACAAATAAAGTTGTATCCTTCACTTATTCGATGGTTCTAACAGGGCAGGCATTGTTGTTGACGGGTACATCAGGGGCTTTCATGGATCAGCTATGTGGCATGGCATGGCATTGCCCATCTTAGCTCACACTAAGACTAGCACAGCATGACCACATAAAGATTCTACCAGCTGCATTGATTGCCCCCAGCAGCCAGATAACCTTTTACACTCCTACCATTTCTGGCACTCTCCCCACACACAGGGTGACTTCACACACACAAACAAACAATGGCGCAGAGCGGAAACCATTTATGGAGGGTGGGTACGCAGTACGTCCCTTCATGCCTGCAGGGCTTTGCCCCTAGTAATCCCATCCCCCCTCCCACCTCTCTTCAACTACGCAGAGTGGAGGCCCCGCTAATGTCATCTCCCTTCCTACCTCCCTTCCAGGATGCAGAATGGAGACCCCAATATACAGAGACTTACCTGCACTGTCTGCGATTGCTCACTCTTCTGCTGTCCCGTCGGCCCCTCTCATTCGTGAATGGGACGGCACGTGACAGCCGCCTGTTCAGTGAAAAATGAGGAAGTGGCGAGCAGCAGGATGCGAAATCAGGAAAGGTAAGTAGCGCTTATCATATGTAAATTGGGGTTCCGCTGCCAAGCAGCAGGAGAGGGGCTGCACGGAGGATTCCTGTAAAATCGGTGCGGACTTCCTGGTGTTTGGGGTCATGGCGGGCCTCTCCCGAAAGAATTTTCCAGGCCCCCCCACAACAACCCCCGACGCCGGAGGGCTAGTAAAATTCAGTCCTATGTATCTGTCTTTATTCAGTCAATTGAATACAAATTTGGAATACTCTTTTAGAAGTACTTTTAGAGAAAGTTTAATAAGGTGATTGGGAAAATACTGGCGGCAAATATGATGCAATATTCATACCTCAGCACACTACAAATGATCTACACTTGAGACAATCTTCAGTTCCTTAAAACATCAAAAGGGGTCAAATTCTTATCTTACTTTTAATAGATTGAAGAACATGCTTTTCAAATGTCGAGACGACTACCTGATCTGACTGTTCAAAAACTCTGTAAGCTGGCTTTTGTTTGGTCCTTTTCAAATGTATCGCCAGCTTTTCTCAAACACCTCAGTGTGAGACTTAAGATATATAAGCAAAGAGTCTGATGCTTCAGTAGTACTAATATAATTGGACAAAGCAAAGGTTGCATAAGTGTTTAAGCTTATCTAGAACAGCATCAGCAAGGAAGCTTCTCTGCAAAATATTAGCCATTAAAATGTTGAGTGTATGTAGAGTGTTGGTTTACACAATATCCTTTGACTGCTGGGACTTGTGTTTGAATCCACTGAATGCTAATAAAATGAAAATCTGCTTTGTCTGCTAGTTGTAAGGGCCATGTGTGAAATAATACCAAGTGACTCCCAGTGGGTGTAGATATAATGAAAAGTGATTCGAAATGAAATGGAATGGCATGCCAATATCCAGTCTGACAATAACATAAAGGATCAATGTTGTGTCAAACATAATCTGGAGAGTGCTCTAGAGCAGTAACACATTTAGAAGTTGAGATAATACTATAAACACCAAGGACATAACTCTAGTTCAATTCTAACATTTGCTATGTATTAGAACACATTCCTGAGCATCTTAGTCTTCATAAAATATAGAAATGTAACAATTGATTACCTTTATCCATGCTACAGTTATCAATTCCTATTTTCATTTCTTTGCTGCCAAGTGTCATGGTTAGTAATACAGTCAGTTTTGGCTTTAGTCTCTTGTTTGTGTGCTATGTAATTAGAGAATACTGCAGCTTCTATGTATTGTACATAGGTGTGTGCTCATTACCAGGCCAGTGCCACATCAAAAACCTTCAGTAACAACATTCCATTGCATACCCTGACAATGATACAACAAACAAAATTAAATTAAAACAATTACAGACTAGACACATACCTAGACCATAAAAATCTATCTTGGAATTATGAATGCTGCTCCTCTTTATAACTAGCCTAAATCTTCACAATGATGGTGACTAGTGTATAGGTAGTAGGAGTAACATGCCACCACTTACAAGATTGTTAATCACTACTAAGAAAGTTGGAAACAAAATCCTCTGTAATTCTTACTTTGTTGAATTTGCACTGAAACAGGCCTAATATCCCACCCGTTGCATTACAGAACACAGATGACAAATTGGTATAATTACCACATTCACTAACAGATACCTGTAAGTAAATTTAAAACAATAATCTAATCTCAGAGTTCAGACAGTTTACAAAGTGAGTTTGCCTTCTTATATTTTATGCTGTCATCTGAGGGTAATTTCTCCTCTTCTGGGGACAGTGACAGTAATGTCTCTTTATTTAGCTGCAAAAATACTGGTAGTCAGCATGAATGGATTCTTTTCCCAACCTCCACCTTGTTATATTATCATTCTGCATTCTACTTCTGTCGGTGACAAAAGACAACTATTAAGATGTACAGCTATTGGGCACCTATCAAGTGCCTTCAACTGCTGCCACTAATCGTCACAAACACAGATATGGGAAGCAGAGTCTTCTGTAGCATTATGTCTGAATTTCATAGGAGAAAAGCCCACTAAAGCATCTCTGCCGTAGCAACGCTTATTGATAAAGTACTGGCTGGCTAAGCTCCGCCATCTGTTAGAATGGAAGGAAGTGTAACTTAATAAGTGTTGTGTCACAACCGGAAGCCATTTAAAGAGTTCCAATGAAATGAAGAAGATCATCAAAGTACGTACATTTAACTTAAGCTTGTAGACCTTAAATTTACTCACTGGGGGGAATTTATCCTGGAGGCAGGGGTCCCGACATCTGGAAAAAACGGCGCTGAGGTCTCCACGTCACCTCTTCTCTGGAATGACGGCCAAATCCAGTGCCAATCAGGCACTTAAGCGGACAGCAGCGGGCCTTCCACAGGATCAAGTACCTCATCTCTGGAGGTCCCGCCCTTGGAGAGCTACCAGCCAATCAGAGGCCATCAGTTTCAGCGCTGCTGTGGAGGCGGTGGCTGCTGCTGCAGGTGCAACTATCAGAGGCTGAGGAGCGTCGCAGGACCCAGGCCTCAGGTAGGACGGGACAGGAGGGGTCACGTGGGGTGGGGGTTCTGGGGGAGGTGTGGGAGGGGAGTCGCAGCAAAGTCAAGGGGGTTGCTCGCAGTGGGCCACCCCTTCCTGATGCCAGGTCCCTCATTCAAAGGCACTAAGTGCCTTTGAATGAGGGACCTACCCACCCGGAGTGGGAAGCAGCCTGCACGGTTTCTCATGCTAGCTTCCCATGTGGTGACAGGGCTGCCCGCCGCAAGGCTAATTGCAGCTGCGGTGGAAAGAGGCCCTTAATTGGGGATTAATTGCCCAGTTAAGGGCCTCAAATGGTGGTGGGGTGGGAAGGCTCGGACTAAATTTTGGTGGAGGCTGGATGGTGATGGAAACCCCGCCCACTCACCACCATCCCACCTGATTTTGTGCTCTCCATGCCTCCAAACCCACCGCGGTGGACAGCAGAAAATCTCCCCCTGCCGCCTCAGTCTTTCACCTATATCGGACCAATAACTGATGGAACTTTTTGTTTTGGCCTGGAAATTGGTGTTGAAGTGATTGTCACCAATTTTCCATCCAAAAATGGGTGCACCTGAATTCCCAATCATATTTTGGGCCTTCCCAAGATCTGTCTGCCATGCCTGCATGGGATGCATTAACATATATTCAAATGAGATCAGTGGCACTGGTGTACCAAAATTCAGGAAATTACACACCCAGTGTAATTTTTTTTAAGGTTCATCTGTTGCCAGGTTGAACTGAGATGGGCAAAAGTGAGAAACTTTAAGCCTAAAGTGTGCAGAAATGTTGACAATGGATTAATGGAGTTGAGGTGTATGAATAGTAAAAGGATAGTAAAAGGAGGGGTGGGGCTGATTAGGAAACAAAAAAAGAATCTACACATGGAGCCAGAGGGTACGAAATGAGTATTTCTCACCTGTCTTTACCAAGGGAGAAGCAGCTGCCAAAATCATAGTGAAAGAGGAGGAAGTTGAGATACTGTATGGACTAAAAAATTATAAAAAGGAGGTATTAGAAAAGCTGGCTGTACCTAAAGTTAATAAGTCACCAGGACCAGATGGGATGCATCCACGGGAAGGAAGGGTAAAAATTGCGAATGCACTGGGAAAAATGCTCCAATCCTCCTTAGATACGATGGTGATGCCAGAGGACTGGAGAATTGCAAGTGCTGCACCCTTGTAAAGATAACCCAGTAACTATAGGCCAGTCAGTTTAACCTTTAGAAAAGATAATCTGGAACAAATTAACAGCCACTTGGACAGGTATGGATTAATTAAGGTAATCCAGGATGGATTTGTTAAGTGCAAATCATGTTTAAATAACTTGATTGAGTTTTTTGATGAGGGAAATGCAGTTGATGTGATGTTAATGAACTTTCAAAGGAGTTTGATAAAGTGACACATGATAGGATTGCCATACATGTTAAAGCATGGATACAAAAATGGCTGAGAGACAAGAAACAGATTAGTGGTGGATGGTTGTTTTTTGGACTGGAGGAAGGTATACAGTGAGGGTTGGTAGTAGGCCTACTGCTTTTCTTGACACATATTAATGACCTAGACTTGGGTGTACATGGCACAATTTCAAAATATGTAGATGACACAGAACTTGGAAGTATTGTGAACTGTGAGGAGGATCGTGGCACACTCCAAGAGGGCATAGACAGGCTGATGGAATGGGTGGACATGTGTCAGATGAAATTTAATGCAGAGATGTGTGAAATGATACACTTTGGTTGGAAAAATGAGGAGAGGCAATATAAAATAAAGGGTGCAATTATAAAGAGTGTGCAGAAACAGAGAGACCTAGGCTATATGTGCACAAATCAGGCTAAATTTAGTGAACCCAACACGAGTTCCAGTGGCAGACCCGGAAGTGGGCGCCACCACCACACATCATGTGTATGGCAGTCCCATTGCAATTACATGTTTGGCAGCCAATTATAATAACGGAGGCACGGTGCTTGGCCCATCATGCAATGGGGGTGGGATTTGAGGAGCCGAATATGGCGTCAGATGACTCTGGAACAGGTGCTGTTGCCATATTTAAAGTCCTGCCAGCCCTGCTTGCATTGCTTCATTTGACTCATTTGCTGTTTCATATTCTCTGTTGAAACCAGTGTTGGAGTGACTTCTGGACCCTCCACCTCTCAGAGAAGGACACCGCAGTATGGCAGAGGCAAGACACAGGGTGGGCCCATGGTTTAGCGATGCCTCCCTTGAGGTTCTCTTCCAGGCTAGGAGGTTCTTGTTACGTCTTCTTGTTGTTTTCTAGTTCCCAGATGTTGGAAATAATCACACTTTAAACTTGGAAATGCTTGAGCTTTTCATTTCTTTGTTCAGCCACCATGCTGCCTGCTGTAGGACTGCCCAAACTGGCTTTCTGTTACAATATCACATAACTCTCCAGTACAGCCATGCATTTGGCCTCACTGGAACACTTACACATAACAACTAGTTCCAAGCTAGTTAGTTCCTAGCACTTTACACATAGTATAACAATATATAACAGTTCTCTTCCCCAGTGTCATGCAGACACCCCCACCTGCCCAGAATGAGGCATATTAATTTTGTCATATGAACATTGATTTTAAACTGTTGCTGGCGTGAAGAAATAACTTGTTTGAAGATCACCAGACACTGGGCCAGTAGGACATTTGCATACTAAGAGACGCTGCTTATGGAGACAAAGGGCTATTCCCTGCTCCAATTAACCCAAATGAATTTTGATCACCAGATATTGAAGGTGTAAGGAAGTGCATTCCAGGTCCTGCTAAGATGATACAATCCAGAGAGCCAGGACTGGTTAAACCAGCTGGTCACATGACTGAGGAGGAGGCACTGGAGTTACTGGGGACCCAAGACGGCCGCTCAATAGAGGATGGTGAGACTGGAGTCTCCGCACAAGAGAGCGAGGATTGTCTTCAAATGACATACACCACACTTCTGGAGGTCCACATCAGTCATGGTTGGCATGACAAGATCTGCACAGCCTAACCCACACATGTTTGTGTTCTCTCGTGTAGGTCGGTGTCCATAGGAGTCTCCAGCAGAAGGGGGACAGCTGTCAACCTGTGAGGAGGAGAAGCAGTCAGAGGTTGCACCATCCCATGACTCTCCTGCATCTTCCACCAGCACAGATACTTCCACTTCAATGGGATTGTGCTCGGCTTTAGAATCAGGGTCACAAGCTGGTGAGCCGCACATGTGCCCGAGAAGCTGGTGGGCCGCACGTGCCCGAGCAGTTGGCTGAGGATGAGTCTGTGGGTGGCATGGCCCATGCTGAGTCCCATGCTGATGATGAGCCTCTGGTGTCAACAGCACAGGACATGATGGAATTGGAGCGAGAGGTAAGGCAACATCTGGCGGAGATGGCAGAAGCCATGCACAGCCATGAGCAAATGATGGAGGAGTCAATGAATGCGAGCACATGGCTTCCTCCATTGAGAGCCAGATCCCACAAATGCACACAGACCGCCACACCTTTGCCTTGGCTATATGCTCAATGCAGCAATGGTAAGGCGAGAGAAGGACAAGGCGCCTGGAAACTTTTCCAGCTACATGTCCTTCTCTGGTCAGCGGGAAGGTTCAAGTGAGCCTTGAAAGGGAGGAGGAGAGGCTGATCTCCACAACTGGGGCTTTTGTCAGGCCGCTATAAGTGTGGACAATGGCTCCTCAGCCCCTGCGCCTTTGAGCCCGGCTCCTGTACCCATGAGACCTGAGGAGAGTCCAGCACCTGTGCAGAAAACCCTCAGGCAGCCGGAGGATGGCCGCTAAAGTTATTACAGGCCAAAGGGCAGCCTGATCAGCGGCCTGCCTCCAGCCCAGCGTCTAGCGCAGGGGTCACACCTCATATAAACACTCAAAAACGTATAAAGAAAACCACCTAGACACACTTGGAGTTTCACGGGTGTTTGACATTTGCCATTTGTTTTGTCTTATAAAGTTTTGTTGTTACTGAATTTAACATTCATTGTGGACAATGATTATTCTTTCATGCTTTAATTGTGAGCTGCTGACTCCACCCTTCTCCCTTAATGGCTGCTAGTGTAGTCTCAGCCCTCCTTTGGTAAGTGCCTCACATGGGACACAGCATGTGGTTAAGCTGGGCGCTAAGCAAGGAACCCAAATAGAAAGGAGGCGACAGACTGAAAGTATTGAGGCAAGCCTTTATTGATTTCACTCTGAGAGGCCATCATGGTGGCTAGAAGCGGGTAAGTATGAGACTGTCTCTTGCCTCCTTGGCCATTGCTCAATGTGCCTCGCCTTCAGTACAACAACCAGTGCTACCTGTTCATCACCCTCCAATCATATCTTCATCATGCAAGGCCTCCCCCCCGCCCGCACTGCTAGATTGTGCAGTGCACAGCAGGCCACCATGATACGTGTGACACTCGCTGGGCCTTACTGCAGGGCTCCATCAGATTGATCCAGGCACCGGAATCTCATCTTCAGCAGCCCAATGGCCTGCTCGATGGTTGCTTGGGTAGAGCCATGGCAAGTGTTGTTACTCTCTTCTGCTACATTGCGAGGGTTCCTCACAGGTGTCAGTAGCGATGTCTTCAATGGGTAGCCCTTGTCCCCGAGAATCCATCCCTGAAGGTGAGCAGAGGGCCTGAAAAGCTGAGGCACCTGGGACTGTCAAAGTACGTAGGCGTCGTGGATGCTTCCTGGGAAGCGGGGGCACACCTGAAGGAAACGCATTTGGTGGTTGCAGACCAAGACCAAGGGACGTTATGCTGAACCTATAGAAAGCTCTAGTTAGGCCCCAACTGGAGTATTGTGTCCCGTTCTGGTCACCACACCTTAAGAAGGATGTAAGATCCTTGAGAGGACGCAGAGGAGATTTACCACAATGGTTCCAGTGATGGGGTTTTTAGTTACAATTTTAGGTTGGAAAATTTGGGATTGTTCTCCTCAGAACAAAAGAGATTGAGGGGAGATTTAATAGAAGTGTACAAGATTATGACAGGCTTAGATAAGTAAGGCAAGGAAAAACTGTTCCCATTAGCCAATGGTGCAAGGACTAGGGGACACAGATTGAAGGTTTTGGGCAAGAGATGCAGGGGGAATATAAGGAAGAACTTTTTTATGCAGTGGGTGATAATGACCTGGAACTTTCTGCCCACAAGGATGGTGGAAGCAGAGACAATCAATGACGTCAAAGGAAATTGGTTGGGCACTTGAAGGAAATAAATTTGCAGGGCTACGGGGATTGAACAGGTGAGTGGGACTGACTGGATAACTCCATGGAGAGCCGGCATGGACTCAATGGGCTGAACAGCTTCCTTCTGTGTCATAAATGACTCTATGAATGTTGACGGAATGAAAGCTCTTTCTTTTGATGAAGGCA
Organism: Heterodontus francisci; assembly: GCF_036365525.1. Lineage (NCBI taxonomy): Eukaryota > Metazoa > Chordata > Chondrichthyes > Heterodontiformes > Heterodontidae > Heterodontus > Heterodontus francisci. Next base: position 77,923,599 of record NC_090382.1, on the reverse strand, counting down.
GTGGCTGGTCCATTGAGCCTTGATGGCAACCTGCATGCAATCTATTACACTTTGCACTTGGAGGAATCCAGCAATGGCCCCGAATCCAATGGTCCTCTTGACCTAACTTTCAGATTCAGTCCGGTAGTGCACATAATTGTTGTGATATTACTTTAAGGGGTGTATCTAAAACATTTGTCCATCACCAGGCAGGATCTGATATACAGACCCATGCAATCTCTACATAGTTAATGAAAGCAGCTACAAAGACAAGATGTGTTTCTCTACTTTCGCAGTATCGCTGATTATAAGTTAGTATCTTCAACAAAAGAACCCACCTTTTCGATTCGCTGATCTCGTCTGTGTGATTAGTGTGTTTGCGTCAAGAAAGAGGAAATGTAACAATAGTTGCCGGCCCTCTTGAACAGGCATTGGTTACCTTCTTGATGCAGCGGTGGGCTGCTGCCTGGGAGACACCACACACGTCCCCAGTAGATTCTTGGCATGATCCAGACAAGTAAAAGTTAAGTGCCACGGTGATCTTCAAGGTCACGGGCATAGGGTGACCATCAAATCCCATAGGTTACAACTCGACCTGCAGCATGGCGCATAATTTGGTGATGGCCTCCCTGGAGAGCCATAATTTTCACTGAAAAAGCCGCTCAGACTTTTAGAGGTAGCTGATTCGAGTCCGGTACACTTACTGGCACAGGTGGGCCCTTCTTGGCATGACAAGCTGTGGCTGCGCTTGTCATGGGGCTTCACCGGCAGGTGCAGCTGCCTCCTGGCCCTTCCTCCGTCGGAGTCGCTGCATCATATCACAGGGGTACAAAAAGGCAGTGTGTATGATACCCATGCCAGGTGATCAGTAGGCCTCAAGAGCACTGTCTTTGCAAGGATGAAGTTGCCTTGGAAATTTTGCCTTTGCTACTCCTCTTGGTCTCACGAATGGCCCTCAGTGTCAACCCTTGCCGATAGCCAATTGTATGGCCACCTGATTCTCTCACCCAGCAGTATGGCCACCCGTGCAGACCATTCAAGACCAAGCCAACCTTGTACTGCCACCCGAGACCAAGCCAACCCTGTATTGCCACCCGAGACCAAGCCTACTTGTGCAGAGTACACAGCACTGCAGGCTGACAATGGCCTTTTCTCCCCGCCTTTTCCCCTATCCAGTGCTGGTCATGCCTGCCTTCCCATCATAGCACTGATGTCTCGCCTCAGTGCCATCAGTTTTCAACGGCCAGGGATCTGAAGGTACTTGAGGGCCGCCTGTCGTTCACTTAATTCCAAGCGCCCCATTGAACTGCTTTTAATTACATGCAAATATATTATAAGTAACTGTTCGACCTGTAGCTGCTCCCTTTTGCACACTTGAAGGAGAAGATCACGCCTACATTTGTGGCGATCTGGGCCCTACCGGTTGGTGCCTTCAATATTAACAACAACAACATAAAGAGCTAATGGCTAAGGGAGTAAACCGGACAAAATCTGGAATGGAGGCCCATTAGGAGGTTGGTGTTTTCCTCAAGTTAGCACCTTCTGACAACTCCTGCAACCAAATAGGCCCCAGACGCATAGGTTTTTATCTTTCCTCTGGACACCAGCCTACGAGATCGAGAGGCAGGGTGCAGATGCTGGGCAACTCTGCACCTCTAAAAGTGTGCCTAGGCTGTGCAGCAAACAAGGAAATGTAACCTTCTACAATTTAAATGGCAGTCCTGTCGTGTCTGGGCAGCGATGCCAGCTTAATGCTTTCCTGCCACTGGCTAAATATGGAACAGACATTACGACGTCGGATTTCTGGGCAGCTGTGTCCAGCACTATTCTTTGGCCCCCCAACACCTCCATTCCCCGCTCCAAACGGGCTCACTAAATTCAGCCCACAGATCGCAGGTTAAAAAAAAGGTTAAAAAAGCAGATGGATGCGTGGGCTTTATAAATAGAGGCATAGATTGCAAAAGCAAGGAACTTATGGTGAACCTTTATAAAACACAGGTTCAGCCTCAACTGGAGTATTGTGCCCATTTCTGGGCGCTGCACTTTAGGAAGGATGTGAAGGCTTTAGAGAGGGTGCAGAAAAGATTTACGAGAATAGTTCCAGGGATGAGGGACTTCAGTTACGAGGATAGATTGGAGAAGCTGGAGGTGTTCTCTTTAGAGAAGAGGAAATTGAGAAGGGATTTGATAGAGGTATTCAAAATCATGAGGAGGCTAAACTGAGTAGATTAAGAGAAATTCCTCTTGGTAGGCAGGTTGAGAACTAGATTTAAGGTGATCCGCACAAGAACAAAAGGCGACATGAGGAAAACCTTTTTTATGTAGTGAATGGTTAGGATCTGGAATGCATTGCCTAAGTGTGTGGTGGAGACAGATTTAATCATGGCTTTCAAAAGGGAATTGGATAAGCACCTGAAGAGGTAGAATTTGCTGGGCCAAGGGGAAAGGGCAGTGGAGTAGGAGTAGCTGAGCTGCTGTTGCAGAGAGCCAGCATGGACAAGACAGGCCAAATGGCCTCCTTTGTATCATTCAATGATTCTATGAAAGAGAATTGTGTTCTTGCTTTACCTCTGTACAGCACTGGACTTAGATCACTTGCTAGTCCATGCTGGCCAAGATTGAAAAGATTTGGCCTGCTCATGGCGAATGCAACAGAAACTGAGCTGCATTGTACTCCTAACTGGTTGTCAAATGGATTTGTACAATGTCCATCACTCAGCTGTTGAATGTGTAGAACACTTAGTCTATGTAAATAGCACTACAAAAAATAAAAAAAACACTGCTTGTGGCACTGTGAGAGCTTCTGAAATAAATTTCACCCAAATGCAATGAGAGATTCTCAAGATTGGATTGGAGATGAGGTGGCAAAAGCTAGAGAAATGCTCATCATAGATAGTCTCTGCTTTATGTGCTTTCTCAAACTTATGCATTGCCCTAAATTCAGCTGCTATTTCTTCAAGAGATATATCAATGCGTGCACAACTTTTTTATTATTCGTTCAAGGGATGTGGCCAGCATTTATTGCCCTTTCCTAATTGCCCTTGAGAAGGTGGTGGTGAGCTGCCTTCTTGAACCGCTGCAGTCCATGTGGGATAGGTACACCCACAGTGCTGTAAGGAAGGGAGTTCCAGGATTTTGACCCAGTGACAGTGAAGGAATGGCGATATAGTTCCAAGTCAGGATGGTGTGTGGCTTGGAGGGGAGCTTTCAGGTGGTGGTGTTCTCATGCTTCTGCTGCCCTTGTCCTTCTAGGTGGTAGAGGTGGTGGGTTTGCAAGGTGCTGTCTAAGGAGCTTTGGTGCGTTGCTGCTGTGCATGTTATAGATGGTACTCACTGCTGCCACTGTGCGTCGGTGGTGGAGGGAGTGAATGTTTGTGGATGGGGTGCCAATCAAGTGGGCTGCTTTGTCCTGGATGGTGTTGAGCTTCTTGAGTGTTGTTGGAGCTGCACCCTTCCAGGCAAGTGGAGAATATTCCATCACACTTCTGACTTGAGCCTTGTAGATGGTGGACAGGCTTTGGGGAGTCAGGAGGTGAGTTACCCGCATCAGGATTCCTAGCCTCTGACCTGCTCTGGTAGCCACAGTATTTATATAGCTACTCCAGTTCAGTTTCTGGTCAACGGTAACCCGCAGGATGTTGATAGTGGGGGAATTCAGCAATCGTAATGCCATTGAATGTCAAGGGGAGATGATTAGATTCTCTCTTGTTGGAGATGGTCATTGCCTAGCACTTGTGTGACCCAAATGTTACTTGCCACTTATCAGCCCAAGCCTGGATATTGTCCAGGTCTTGCTGCATTTGTACACAGACTGCTTCAGTATCTGAGGAGTCACAAATGCTGCTGAACATTGTGCAAACATCATTGAACATCCCCACTTCTTACCTTATGATGGAAGGAAGGTCATTGCTGAAGCAATTGCAAATGGTTGGGCCTAGGACACTACCCTGAGGAACTCCTGCAGTGATATCCTGGAGCTGAGATGATTGACTTGCAACAACCACAACCATCTTCCTTTGTGCTAGGTGTGACTCCAACCAGCAGAGAGTTTTCCCCCTAATTCCCACTGAGTCCAGTTTTTCTAGTGCTCCTTGATGTCATATTCGGTCAAATCCTGCCTTGATGTCAAGGGCAGTCACTCTCACATCACCTCTTGAGTTCAGCTGTTCTGTCCATGTTTGAACCAAGGCTGTAATGAGGTCAGGAGCTGAGTGGCCTTGGCTGAACCCATACTGAGCATCACTGAGCAGGTTATTGCTGAGCAAGTGCCACTTGATAGCACTGTCGCCGACACCTTCCATCACTTTACTAATGATTGAGAGTAGACTGATGGGGCAGTAATTGGCCGGGTTGGATTTGTCCTGCTTTTTGTGTACACGACATACCTGGGCAATTTTCCACATTGTAGGTAAATGCCAGTGTTGTACCTGTACTGGAACAGCTTGGCTAGGGGCGCGGCTAGTTCTGGATAACAGGTCTTCAGTGCTATTGCTGGAATATTGTCAGGGCTCATAGCCTTTGCAGTGCCCAGTGCCTTCAGTCATTTCTTGATATCATGCGGAGTGAATCGAATTGGCTGAAGACTAGCATCTGTGATGGTGGGGACTTCAGGAGGAGGCCGAGATGGATCATCCACTCCACTTCTGGCTGAAGATTGTTGCAAATGATTCAGCCTTATCTTTTGCACAGATGTGCTGGGCTCCCCCATCATTAAGGATGGGGATATTTGTGGAGCCACCTCCTCCAGTTAGTTGTGTAACTGTCCACCACCATTCACGTCTGGATGTGGCAGGACTGCAGAGCCATCTGATCCATTGTTTGTGGGATCTCTTCGCTCTATCACATGCTGCGTCTCTGTTTGGCACACAAGTAATCCTGGGTTGTAGCTTCACCAGGTTGACACCTCATTTTGAGTTATGCCTGGTGCTGCTCCTGGCATGCCCTCCTGCACTCTTCATTGAACCAGGGTTGATCCTGGCTTGATAGTAATGGTAGACTGAGGTATATGCCGGGCCATGAGGTCACTGATTGTGCTTGAATACAATTCTGATGCTGCTGATGGCCCACAGCGCCTCATGGATGCCCAGTTTTGCATTGCTAGATCTGTTTGAAATCTATCCCATTTAGCACAGTGGTAGTGCCACACAACACGATGGAGTCACTCAATGTGAAGACGGGACTTCATCTCCACAAGGACTGTGCGGTGGTCGCTCTGACCAATACAGTCATGAACAGATGCATCTGCGGCAGGCAGATTGGTGAGGACGAGGTCAAGTAGGTTTTTCCCTCTTGTTGGTTCCCTCACCGCTTGCCGCAGACACAGTCTAGCAGCCTTGTGCTTTAGGACTCGGCTAGTAGTGGTGCTACTGAGCCACTCTTGGTGATGGATATTGATGTCCCCCACCCAGAGTACATTCTGCGCCCTTGCCACCCTCAGTGCTTCCTCCAAGTGGTGTTCAACATGGAGGAGTACTGATTCATCAGCTGAATGGGGGGCAGTAGGTTGTAATCAGCAGGAGGTTTCCTTGCCCGTGTTTGACCTCATGCCATGAGACTTCATGGGGTCCAGAGTCGATGTTGAAGACTCCCAGGGCAACTCCCTCCCGACTGTATACCACTGTGCCACCACCTCTTCTGGGATGGTGATTGCGGTGTCTGGGACATTGTCTGTAAGGTATGATTCGGTGAGTATATCTATGTCAGGCTGTTGCTTGCCTGGTCTGTGCGACAGCTCCACCAACTTTGGCACAAGTTCCCAGATGGGTAAGGAGTACTTTGCAGGGTCGACAGGACTGGGTTTGTCTTTGTCGTTTCCGGTGCCTAGGTCGATGCCGGGTGGTCCGTCCGGTTTCATTCCTTATTGACTTTGTAGTGGTTTGATACAACTGAGTCACTTGCTAGGCCATTTCAGAGGGCATTTAAGAGTCAACCACATTGCTGTGGGCTGGAGTCACATGTTGGCCAGACCAGCACATCAGTGAACGAAATGGGTTTTTATGACAATTGACAATGGTTTCATGGCCATGATAATTGCCTTTTAATTCCAGATTTATTAATTGAATTCAAATTCCACCTTCTGTCGTGGGAGGATTCAAACCCATGTCCCCAGAGCAATACCCTGGGTCACTTATCCAGTGACAATACTACTACACCACCCCTGTAAAAACTCTTTTGCTTTTTACAGACTGCCTTACAAAAAGAGGCCCAGCATGATTATGACCACCCAGGCCTTTCTACTGGAGAATCTGCTGTCAGACTCACAGCCTCAACTGCTGCCTCTTCCTCACCAAATCCATCTTGTGGCTTTACTTACACAAATGCATGGGAACACCACCACCTGCAAGTTCCCCTCCAACTCACACACCATCCTGACTTGGAACTACATCGCCATTCCTTCACTGTCGCTGGGTCAAAATCCTGGAACTCCCTTCCTAACAGCATTGTGGATGTACCTACCTCCCATGGACTGCAGCGGTTCAAGAAGACAGCTCACCACCACCTTCTCAAGGGCAATTAGGGAAGTGCAATATATGCTGGCCTAGCCAGCAATGCCCACATCCCATGAATGAATAATAAAAAAAAACACCAGCATGGTGACAGCCACTTGGGAGGAAGTAGCCAGTGAGTTAGAAGGGTTTTTTTTTTACAGCAAATGACATTGAGCCTATTGCCTTAAAGGCCCAGTGCCTGCTCTGGGACAGATGCTTCCCAAAGATGAGAATCACCTCAGATCTCTAAGGCTCCAGAGGACCATTCCAGCCACTCAATCTCTTGTCACTCATGGAGTACCTTTTAGGAGCAGTAGATTAGGAGCATAAGCAAGTAAGTTAGCTTGCACAAATTATGTTAAGAAGTATTTGTGAATTGAACGATTGAAATTGTAAACATTCTTTGGTGAATATATTGTTCTGGAAAATAAAATATAGTCTTCTGACTTCATCGTTGTGAATGGTTTTAGCTTTTGGAGGTTGGATGATGGCAGGGGAAATAAAAATCTTTTGCCTTATGAAGAAACTTGAAAGAAGTCTAAGAAATTTTATGAGGGTGTGGGTTGTGAGCAGACAGGTCTGAAGTGACTTTTCTGGTGAGTTAAGCCTTTATTTAATGAAAACACTGTGTTATCATTTGCTTTCTCCTTTTCTTGATTACTGGCTACTGACTGTTCTGTCTGACATCCTCTTCTTCCTGTGGATCCTCCTCACGCTATTGGGGGAACAGTCCTTTCACACCCTCTTCGTCATTATTGCATTTCTGCTTCTAGAAGCAGCAAGCCTTTCTTTATTGCAATATTATGTTGAAGCCAGCAAGCTACAATGATTCTGATGACTTTCACTGGATTCTATTGCTGGGTTCCACCAGATGTCGAATGACAAAATGACATTTGAGATATTCTTATAGTTTGCTTTATCACACTTGTTGTAATGACATGAGCATCATTGTACATGTTGTTTCCCTATGTCTGTGGAGGTTTTACCAAAGGCATTAGTCATGCAGGGGGTAGCCCTGGCCATCAATCAAACATCCAGATGCATGGCCCGAAGTCAGGAAGGCTGACATGGCGAATTGTTTCATTACGGAAGCATCACAGCAACTTCTTAGATAAATGATATTAATGTACAGGATAAGGTGACTGATTGACACAGTAGCTACATATCAACAGAATGAAAGTCTTTCCTATTCATCAAACTGAGGGTGTTGTCATATGGGACTTTGACTGACACATGAGTTCTGTCAATTGCTCTTTTGACATGGGAACTGTGCCAACCTCGAGTGCTGGATAGCTCCGTCTCTCTTTGTTTGTCCGTTTGCACTGGGAAGGATGTGAATTGTGCAACTCTTCAATGTCCTTCTTGATGCAATGATGAGCCTGACAATTGTGACAAAGGTCACTTGGTGCTGCCTGAGGAATCTGGTGGCAAAAAAATTCAAGGCAGTCGTGATCTCTACGGGTAGAGACAACACTCTTATTCTGGTTGAAGTTGGCTAAAGGTCTTCAGCCAGAAATTGACATACCTCCCAAATTGTCCAGGGATTGTGGGGGGGTGGGGAGGGAGACGGGGGGTGTTGGCAGTACAGTATAATCAGGAAAATCAACTTAAATTAAATATATACGCAAAGAGCAAAGAACAAAGAACAGTACAGCACAGGAACAGGCCATTCGGCCCTCCAAGCCTGCGCCGATCATGATCCCTGTCTAAACTAAAACCTTCTGCACGTCCGGGGTCCATATCCCTCTATTCCCATCCTATTCATGTATTTGTCAATATGCCTCTTAAACGTCGCTATCGTACCTGCTTCCACCACCTCCCGTGGCAGCAAGCACTCCCACCCTCTGTGTAAAACGCTTGCCTCGCACGTCCCCTCTAAACTTTGCCCCTTGCACCTTAAACCTACGTCCTATAGTAACTGACTCTTACACCCTGGGAAAAAGCTTCTGAATATCCACTCTGTCCATGCCACTCATAACTTTGTAAACCTCTATCGTGTTGCCCCTCCACCTCCGTTGTTCCAGTGAAAACAATCCGAGTTTATCCAACCTCTCGTCAAAGCTAATACCCTCCAGACCAGGCAACCTCCTGGTAAACCTCTTCTATACCCTCACCAAAGCCTCCACATCCTTCTGGTAGTGTGGTGACCAGAATTGTACGCAATATTCCAAGTGTGGCCTAATTAAGGTTCTATACAGCTGCAGCATGACTTGCCAATATTTATACTCTATGCCCCGACTGATGAAGGCAAGCATGCCGTATGCCTTCTTCACTACCTTATCCACCTGTGTTGCCATTTTCAATGATCTGTGGACCTGCACGCCCAGATCTCTCTGCCTGTCAATACTCCTAAGGGTTATGCCATTTACTGCATACTTCTCACCTGTATTTTGCAGCGGCGACAGGGAGAGCGAGGTGGCAGCTGGGTAAGTGAGTTTACAACTTATATAAACTTACCTTTTTGTTTCGGCAGTTTCTTTTTGCAGCGGCGACAGGGAGAGCGAGGTGGCAGCTGGGTAAGTAAGTCCTATATATTTGGGCAGCGGCTGAACCCGAGACACTACACCTGTAGTGTCTCCCACACGCCCTCCTCCTCTAACCAAAATAAAAGGACTCGGTGGTGTGCAGATAAGGTAAGGCTTTTTCTATTTTTTTTTTCGTGTGATTGGTAAAAACTTTTCGTTCCTTTTTAATTTGTCTAAGTTAAGACTAAGTTAAGCTTAAGGTTGAAAATGGCAGGAGATCTCAGACCCGTGTTATGCTCCTCTTGCTCAATGTGGGAGCTCAGGGACACGGCTGATGTCCCTGACTCCTTCAAGTGCTGGAAGTGTGTCCAGCTGCAGCTCTTGTTAGACCGCATGACTGCTCTGGAGCTGCGGATGAACTCACTTTGGAGCATCCGCAATGCTGAGGAGGTCGTGGATAGCACGTTTAGCGAATTGGTCACACCGCAGATTAGGATTGCTGAGGGAGAAAGGGAATGGGTGACCAAAAGGCAGAGAAAGAGCAGGAAGGCAGCGCAGGTGTCCCCTGCGGTCATCTCCCTCCAAAACAGGTATACCGTTTTGGATACTGTTGAGGGAGATGGCTCACCAGGGGAAGGCAGCAGTAGCCAGGTTCATGGCACCGTGGCTGGCTCTGCTGTTCAGAAGGGCGGGAAAAAGAGTGGAAGGGCTATAGTCATCAGGGATTTGATTGTAAGGGGAGTAGATAGGCGGTTCTGTGGTCGAAAACGAGACTCCCGAATGGTATGTTGCCTCCCAGGTGCATGGGTCAGGGATGTCTCAGATCGGCTGCAGAACATTCTGAAAGGGGAGGGTGAACAGCCAGTTGTCGTTGTGCACATAGGCACCAATGATATAGGTAAAAAACGGGATGAGGTGCTACAAGCAGAATTTAGGGAGTTAGGAGCCAAGTTAAAAAGTAGGACCTCAGAGGTAGTAATCTCAGGATTGCTACCAGTGCCACGTGATAGTCAGAGTAGAAATGAAAGAATAGTCAAGATGAATGCGTGGCTTGAGAGATGGTGCAGGAGGGAGGGGTTCAGATTTTTGGGTCATTGGGACCGGTTCTGGGGGAGGTGGGTCTATTACGAATTGGACGGTATACACCTGGGCCGGACTGGAACCAATGTCCTTGGGGGTGCTTTTGCTAACGCTGTTGGGGAGGGTTTAAACTAATGTGGCAGGGGGATGGGAACCAAATGAGGAGGTCAGTGGACAGTAAGGAGGTAGAAACTAAAGCCCGTAAGGAACTAGATAATGAAGTCAGCGTGACTAAGGGAAAGAGTAGGCAGGGAGCAGATGATGAATGCAAAGGGACTGGTGGTCTGAGGTGCATTTGTTTTAATGCAAGAAGTGTAGTAGGTAAGGCAGATGAACTTAGGGCTTGGATTAGTACCTGGGAGTATGATGTTATTGCTATTACTGAGACTTGGTTGAGGGAAGGGCATGATTGGCAACTAAATATCCCAGGATATCGATGCTTCAGGCGGGATAGAGAGGGAGGTAAAAGGGGTGGAGGAGTTGCATTACTGGTCAAAGAGGATATCACAGCTGTGCTGAAGGAGGGCACTATGGAGGACTCGAGCAGTGAGGCAATATGGGCAGAACTCAGAAATAGGAAGGGTGCGGTAACAATGTTGGGGCTGTACTACAGGCTTCCCAACAGCGAGCATGAGATAGAGGTACAAATATGTAAACAGATTATGGAAAGCTGTAGGAGCAACAGGGTGGTAGTGATAGGAGATTTTAATTTTCCCAACATTGACTGGGATTCACTTAGTTTTAGAGGTCTAGATGGAGCAGAATTTGTAAGGAGCATCCAGGAGGGTTTTCTAGAGCAGTATGTAAATAGTCCAACTCGGGAAGGGGCCATGCTGGACCTGGTGTTGGGGAATGAGCCCGGCCAGGTGGTTGAAGTTTCAGTAGGGGACTACTTTGGGAATAGTGATCACAATTCCGTAAGTTTTAGAATACTCATGGACAAAGACGAGAGTGGTCCTAAAGGAAGAGTGCTAAATTGGGGGAAGGCCAACTATTCCAAAATTCGGCAGGAGCTGGGGAATGTAGATTGGGAGCAGCTGTTTGAAGGTAAATCCACATTTGATATGTGGGAGGCTTTTAAAGAGAGGTTGATTAGCGTGCAGGAGAGACATGTTCCTGTGAAAATGAGGGGTAGAAATGGCAAGATTAGGGAACCATGGATGACAGGTGAAATTGTGAGACTAGCTAAGAGGAAAAAGGAAGCATACATAAGGTCTAGGAGGCTGAAGAAAGATGAAGCTTTGAAAGAATATCGGGAATGTAGGACCAATCTGAAACGAGGAATTAAGAGGGCTAAAAGGGGTCATGAAATATCGTTAGCAAACAGGGTTAAGGAAAATCCCAAAGCCTTTTATTCATATATAAGGAGCAAGAGGGTAACTAGAGAAAGGATTGGCCCACTCAAGGACAAAGGAGGAAAGTTATGCGTGGAGTCAGAGAAAATGGGTGAGATTCTAAATGAGTACTTTGCATCGGTATTCACTGAGGAGAGGGACATGACGGATGTTCAGGTTAGGGACAGATGTTTGATTACTCTAGGTCAAGTCGGCATAAGGAGGGAGGAAGTGTTGGGTATTCTAAAAGGTATTAAGGTGGACAAGTCCCCAGGTCCGGATGGGATCTATCCCAGGTTACTGAGGGAAGCGAGAGAGGAAATAGCTGGGGCCTTAACAGATATCTTTGCAGTATCCTTAAACACGGGTGAGGTCCACGAGGACTGGAGAATTGCTAATGTTGTCCTCTTGTTTAAGAAGGGTAGCAGGGATAATCCAGGTAATTATAGACCGGTGAGCCTGATGTCAGTGGTAGGGAAGCTGCTGGAGAAGATACTGAGGGATAGGATCTATTCCCATTTGGAAGGAAATGGGGTTATCAGTGATAGGCAACATGGTTTTGTGCAGGGAAGGTCATGTCTTACCAACTTAATAGAATTCTTTGAGGAAGTGACAAAGTTGATTGATGAGGGAAGGGCTGTAGATGTCATATACATGGACTTCAGTAAGGCGTTTGATAAGGTTCCCCATGGTAGGCTGATGGAGAAAATGAAGTCGCATGGGGTCCAGGGTGTACTAGCTAGATGGATAAAGAACTGGCTGGGCAACAGGAGACAGAGAGTAGCAGTGGAAGGGAGTTTCTCAAAATGGAGACGTGTGACCAGTGGTGTTCCACAGGGATCCGTGCTGGGACCACTGTTGTTTGTGATATACATCAATGATTAAAAGGATAAAAGGTAAGGACGCAAGATTTCCTTCCCTAAAGGACATTAGTGAACCAGATGGGTTTTTACAACAATCGACAATGGTTTCATGGCCATCAAGACTCCCACATGTCAGATGTTGATTTACCCTCAAATAGCCGCCCCCAGTCTAAATTCTTCAGTTCCTGCCTAATATTGTTATAATTAGCCTTCCCCCAATTTAGCACCTTCACCTGAGGACTACTCTGATCCTTATTCACAAGTACCTTAAAACTTATGGAATTATGGTCACTGTTCCCGAAATGCTCCCCTATTGAAACTTCGACCACCTGACCGGGCTCTTTCCCCAATACCAGGTCCAGTACGGCCCCATCCCTAGTTGGACTTTCTACGTATTGTTTCAAGAAGCACTCCTGGATGCTCCTTACAAATTCTGCCCCATCCAAGCTCCTAGCACTAAGTGAGTCCCAGTCAATATAGGGGAAGTTAAAATCACGCACCACAACAACCCTGTTGCTTTTACATCTTTCCAAAATCTGTCTACATATCTGCTCCTCTATCTCCTGCTGGCTGTTGGGAGCCCTGTAGTAAACCCCCAACATTGTGACTGCACCCTCCCTTTTCCTGAGCTCTACCCATATTGCCTCGCTGCATGATCCCTCCATGGTGTCCTCCCGCAGTACAGCTGTGATATTCTCCTTAACCAGTAATGCAACTCCCCCACCCCTTTTATATCCCCCTCTATCCTGCCTGAAGCATCTAAATCCCGGAACGTTTAGCTGCCAATCCTGTCCTTCCCTCAACCAAGTCTCTGTAATAGCAACAACATCATAGTTCCAAGTACTAATCCAAGCTCTAAATTCATCTGCCTTACCTGTTATACTTCTCGCATTGCAACAAATGCACTTCAGACCACTAGTACCGCAGTGCTCTGCAACATCTCCCTGCCTGCTCTTCCTCTTAGTCTTACTGGCCTTATTCAATAGTTCTCCCTCAGTTATTTCACCTGCTGACCTACTGCTCTGGTTCCCACCCCCCACCACACTAATTTAAACCCTCCCGAGTGTTGCTAGCAAACCTCGCAGCCAGGATATTTGTGCCCCTCCAGTTTAGATGCAACCCGTCCTTCTTATACAGGTCCCACCTGTCCCAGAAGAGATCCCAAAGATCCAGATATCTGAAACCCTCCCTCCTGCACCAGCTGTTTAGCCACGTGTTTAGCTGCACTATCTTCCTATTTCTAGCCTCACTGGCATGTGGCACAGGGAGTAATCCCAAGATTACAACCCTACAGGTCCGGTTTTTTAACTTTTTACCTAACTCCCTGAACTCCCCCTGCAGGACCTCGTCACTCTTCCTGCCTATGTCGTTAGTACCAATGTGTACCACAACCTCTGGCTGTTCACCCTCCCCCTTCAGAATGCCCCATGCCCGTTCAGAGACATCCTTGACCCTGGCACCAGGGAGGCAACATACCATCCTGGAGTCTCTTTCACATCCACAGAAGCCCCTATCTGTGCCCCTGACTATAGAGTCCCCTATAACTATTGCTCTTCTGCCCTTTGTCCCTCCCTGCTGAACAACAGAGCCAGCCGTGGTGCCACTGCTCTGGCTGCTGCTGTTGTTTTCCCCTGATAGGCCATCCCTCCCAACAGTCTCCAAAACGGTCTACTTGTTGGGACAGCCACAGGGGATTCCTGCACTGACTGCCTGACCCTTCTAGCGGTCACCCATCTATCTGCCTGCACCTTGGGTGTAACCACGTCTCTAAAACTCCTGTCTATGATGCTTTCTGCCACCTGCATGCTCCTAAGCACATCCAATTGCTGCTGCAACTGATCCACGCGGGCTGTGAGGAGCTACAATTGGGTACACTTTCTGCAGATGTCGTTTTCCGGAACGCTGGAAGCATCACGGACTTCCCACATCTCACAGGTGAAGCACTTTACCCCTCTAACTGACATTTCTAGCACTAATTAATAAATTAATTTAAAATAAATACCTATAAAATCCTTACTAAATTAAGTTACAATTAACTATATGGTCCCTAGCGCTAGATTTCTACTATAAATATTAAATGCTAAATCCAGTCATCTCCACCCTCCAGTTTAGTTACTCCTCTACTTATTAATGAATTAGTTAATTAGGGTTAATTAGTTTATCAATGTTTTATTTTAAAATTCAGTGCAGATTCCCTACCAGCCAATCAGGTCACAGCTTTCCTGTGACGTCACTTTTTCAGTTTTCTTTTCTTTTGTTTTCCACCTGAGGTAACATACTCTGTATACTTACTGCTCTGGAACTCCGCTCTCCGAGTCTTCTCCCTGGAACATTTAGAAACACAATAAGTTGGTATGTTTTAAAAGCTCTAAATGAAAGCTCTGCTCTTCACATGACAACTGCAATGAATTCTCAATGGCAACTAGTCCAAAGTTAACTGAGTAAGGCCTCCGAGGAACTGATGGTCAGAAAAGTTTGACCAGGATCTTCTTGATCTGTCGACCCTGATGAATTGATACAATGTGTAAAGAAAAGATGCCTCTATAATGTTTTATGCTAATCTAACCTCTTCCATGAACTCACCGTCCTCTTCTTCATTACATAAGAATTGAATGAGTCCCACTGGGAATTCCATGCCCCAGTACAAGGCAGTACATTGAGCAGAGAAACTAGCAACAAGAGTCCTGACTGAAGCTCTAAAATACTGAAAAGATTGATATCCAGGCAAATTAATACCCAACTTCAGTAGCATCAAAGAATGTGGCCTCCTCATTGTGGTACCTTTCACAGATAACTTGCTACAGCTCCACTTATATAGTGACAATAAATATTTGGTGTGGATTTGAGGCAGAGGTTTGGGGAAATGGATACGAGGGGTAAACCACATGCCCTTGAGTTCATTTGCATGAGGCTGATAAGGATCCCAGCAGACCTCAAAGTTAACTGGCATATTTTTGGGACAATAATCTCGGTGCATAGTTTTAGCAGCCAGTTTGAAGCACTGGCCTCTAAGAACACATTTTACTCTGCTTACTGCCCCAAATCTACCCCAATATGAGAGATAATTCAGAGGATGTTCTAGCACCTACCTTTTCAACTGGGGAAGCTGTGCATTAGAGGAAAATCAAGGAGAGGTTATGTAACTAAAATTAAATATATGCACATTGAGAAACACTATAACTAGGTGTATTTAAAAAGCTCTGAACCAAAGCTTTACTTTTCCCATGACAACTGCAATGAATTCTTAATGACAGCTGATCCACAAACAGGACCACACACTGTTATTTTCAAAGATCCAAATCTCCCTTGAGATAAAAAATGCGAAACTTTGTTGTTTTGTGATCTGCTGAATTACAGCTGGAATTATTTTAAACAGTTCTCAAATGAAAATGTCCCCAGTCTTGTGTCTTGACATTTTTTTCAGATAATGGATACACATAACATATGGGAGGTAATCTTTATGACCCAGACCATCCAGTGGGAAACTGACACAGTCAGATTGGTTATCTGTATTATACCTGCTTGATTTTACTTTTCATTGGGGAAAGGAAAATCAAGCAGCTTGTAAAATGGGCAGTTGATCTGACCGCATCTATTTCCCACTAAGCGGGTTAGGTTGAAATTATGCCCAAGTTTCTGAAGTGAATGTGACAGCTCCCTGAGTTCTTCAAGGAAGATAGTCATATAAATAGGTTACTTATAGGGGAACAATGCCCATGTTTTATTATCATGGATATTGATCCCACTAACATATGAAAGATCAGCAGCTGAAGAGTGCTGTGATGAAGCACATACCTCGTCCAGAATAGTCATTTAGAGAACAAAAATGGGCCCTAGAGAAGTGCTTTTGCTACCTTCAAAGATCAGAGGTGATTCTTTATCATGCTGCTGAGCATTTATCCTGCATGGTTGTATATTGCTGTGCCTGTTAAAAATTTGCCTTCCAAAAAGGCCTGGACTTGGAGTTACCTGGCAAGGGGCCCTAGCTATTTAGGAGGTAGAACAGCATAAATGAATCAGTAGGAAAATCATCATATGGAAGGCATTGCTGCAAGGACATCAAATCACAATTTATCACAGAAGCATTCTCCTCTGTTTAGCAGGCTTCCTTTGCCACCACTGCCATTATTCTTTATTCCCTGCCTTCATATCAATTACAAATCCTTTAATCCAGTACCAATTCTAGATCATCATATCACATCACATCAGATCTCTGACTCTATATGACTATGCAAATCTACATAATATGAATGAATAATTTAGCACAACATGAGTGCACTCTTTCTTGGATCACTTTTATCTCCATGAGCACCAAATAAGTTCACATTCTCCTGGATTCCCTCCCTAAATTCCCCTGCCTCTCCTCCTGCTGCTCCTTCTTTAACACTCTCTTCAAAACCCACTATTGGTCCTCCTGAACAACCTGCTCGGCTACTCTGAGGAGGTGATTATCTAAGTGCACTGTGTTAATCCCTGTGATGTGGTGTATCTTGACTTCCAAAAAGCTTCTGGAAAAGATCCAAATAAAAGGTTATTAATTACAATCAATGCTGTGGGGAATCAGGATAAATCCCAAGAATTGATAAGAAATAGATTGAAAGATAGGAAACAACAAGTACTTGTTTGAGGATTTATATCAGAGTTTTGGAGTGTGGGGAAGTATTGAGGCCTCAGGGCCCAGTGCTGGGACCAAAGAAACTCAATGTGAAGTGATAACATTTTCAGATACAAAGCTGGAGAGGGGTGATGTGGCAACAAATTAAGTTGGAGAAGATATGTAAAAGTGAGAAGAACAATAGCAGATGAAATGTAATGCAGACAACTGTAAAATGCTACACATCGGAAAAAAAAATAGATGTCATGCGTACTCCATGAATGGTTTTGAATAGTGAAAGACAAAGCTGAGAGCGACTCAGGAGTCTTAGTAGACTTCAACAGCAAGAATTAGCATTTATGTAACAGTTTTAATATAGAAAAATGTCCCAAGATGCTCCATAAAAGTGTAATCAGACTTAAAGAAGGCGAGAGAGATGGCAAGGTTTAGGGAGGGAATTCCTGAACGCATGATCACCAATTGTGGGGTGAAAGTGTGCTGAGTGTGTAAGTCACCAAATTTGAAGGAACAGTGAGGCAATGAAGGGATTTCAATTTGAGGATGAGATTTTAAAATTGGGGTGTTGGGCGATCAGCATTGAATGTATGTCTGCGAGCAGAGGAGTGATGGATGAGCAGGACATGGTGTGAATTAAGATATGGGCAACAGGGTTTTGGATTTGTCAAGTCTGGAGGTGACAAAGGCTCAAACGAGGGTTTGGCAGCATATGAGCTAAGGCAGGGAAGAGACTTCCAATGTTACAAAATTGGGGGCAGGCTGTTTTTGTGATGGGGAGGATATGGAGCCAGACATTTTTTATGAAAGCATCATAGAATTATGGAATAAGTTATCAATGAAAGTCAATAAAATGAGGCAGACGGTTTGATATGAATGGAAATAGAAATCAGGAGAGCTGTATAACAGACTGCCGAATCATTATTACCCATTTTATACAATTATACAAAGTAAGATCTACTGTTTTGAATATAATTGCCTTTTCCAGTTCCTAAAAATTCCTCAGTTCATTTGCATAATTGATGAGCTCAGAGCTGAAAAAACGACCCTGTTTTGACTGACCTGGCGTTTTCTTGTTGATAAACTAGAGAACCACATTGTATGTCTTATTTAAACATAGCTTTGTGTTCTCGTTTTGTATTTTTTAATTAATTAACATTTTACCTCCCAAAATTGGTCGTGCGCTGTTCCCCTTCTTTCCCAATGCCCATGTAGACAAACCATTCTAATTTCTGATGAAAGACAATGCCTGAAACGACAACATTTTCCTTTCTTTACAGGTGCTTCTGACTTGTTGACTGTTACCATCATTTTCTGTCTTTGTTTCTATTCCCAGGTCTCCCTGTTTGTCTTCATCTTCAGTTGTTGTACAAAGTACTGTGAGGTGTCTCTTTCCTACTTTGGGAGTTTCCATACTTTTGTTACTTCCAGTTAGCAACTGTCCAGATTTTTTCATTGAGATTGAGAATTCACTATGTGTGGAAGCACTCCATAGCCCAGCATACTAACTATATATATGTCAGTTTTAAGGGCTGTTATGAAACCTGGTGCCTATCATGATGAGGGATGTCATTGCTGGAGAATGAAACTTATTTTTCACTTTTATCATCCACAATCAGCTTCAAGCATAAGTTAAAAGCTCCTCTATTGACTGACAAAATGCCTTAGACACAGGTTTGGATATTAGCTCAGAGGTGGGCAGGGTGGTGAGGGCTATTTTGAGGTCAGGTCCCTCGGGTTCTGCCAAATTTAATGGCGGGACCTTATTAGCATATTTTGTCTCCATTTTCTGGCTACAGCCAATAGAATTGAGAGGATGATTTGCTCTGGGTGGGTAGGCCTTTAACACAAGGCCACAAGCCGGAAGTGGAAATGAGGGAGCGAGGGATCAGAGGTCTCCGGGGAGATTGGAAGGGCCCTGAGGGAGGAAATTGGAAGAGGACGGGGGTTGTGGTGGAAAGGAGATTGGAAGAGTTGGGAGGAGATGAAAAGGGCTCGGTGGGGGGAGATCGGAAGGGCCTCAGGGAGAAGATCAGAAGTGTCAGGGGATGATTGGAGGGCTCATGGGGGATATCAGAAGAGTTGAGAGGTAGCTCAGAAGGGTCGGGGAGAGATCAGAAGGGTCCAGGACTGTCTGATCATGGAGGTTCGGATCAGCAGATAAATTGGGTCCAGCAGGTAAGTGAAAATGCAGCTATCTCCTGGATCCAGCAGTTCGCACCTCCTTTTAGTTGATGGTTTTCCTGAGGCCCTAGCAGCTGGCTGGGTTAATTCTGAGGCACACAGCCTCATGATAATTTTAAAATGACTAATCTGCTTCCTTTGAATGAATTGGTTGTCCTCAACAACATCCACCCCATACTGCCTTCATTAAAATTAGAATTAGCAGGTTGGAGGTGGGTTAGGTCAGATTTCAGATTTTTTCAGATGCTTGCATTGTGCCCGACTCAAATCCACCCATTCTTGGGGATTAAAATCCACACCACCCACACCCTCACATTCTTGGAATCACACCACCTGTTGTATCAATCTGCTAGAGGAGCCACGAATATTGCATCTTTGAGATCAGAAATTAAATGCTAATTAATGCTGATTTGGAGGCAGTTTTCCACTATACCCAATGGATTGAATCTGTCCCAAATTTATTTCACAAAAGATCTGTACAGGCCACAGAGACTGACAAGGCTTTTATTGCATCTGTCTGAACTGAATGCAAACAGAAGACTAGAGGACTGTGTTCTAACTAACTGTAGCACTAATCCCTATATAAATATATATATATATATATATATATATGTCAGATTGTTTCTGTGAAGTGAAATTCATTCAGTTAAAAGAAACACAGCCCCTTCAGTTAGTAAGACTAGAAGTTGCTTAATTGTACAATAGAATAGTTGCTGAATGCCTTAATCACCTGGGATTTACTGCATTTCTCACTATACTCGTTCATGTGTCAGACAGTTACTTAAAGGATGTGCTACTTGCCGCTGCAGAGGGGCATTTAGCAGCTGAAGCTCATTGTTTATGGGTGGTCTTCTGGTTTTTCAGTAGTCAGGGAATAATCCATGGGATTATTGTACTTTAGAATATCATATGTCACCTTACGCACATTTTAAACAGCCATCTTTTTCATGTAGAGAAACCTTTTTATGAATTAGGTTTTTGGAAAATAGACAAGGTGAAGCCCAGGTTTTTGTAGAAACCTTAGCTGACTGAGAGGCCAGTGTAATTGAAATGAATAGGTGAACTTGTATGAATAAGTAAGATGTTTCCAAAACAAGTAATGCTTAGGTATTCTTAAAACATACTATCCCTTTTCAAGGTGCAGCTAAACCTGTAGGATCAACCTGTCAAAAATGATATCTTCTTAAGACATCCCTGGAATAAATCTTGAGTGTTAATTTGCCATGAAAGGTTCAACTTAAATGCACATTATATCCTTCCGCAAGATGGCAGATTAAAAAAGTGGTTGAGATGTGCAAATGTCACCCCATGTGAAAAAAATAACAAAAATGGAAGTGAAAGTTGGAGTATTTGAGAATGGTGGGAGGGTTCAAGTATAATTCAAAAAGGAACTATCCCATTCCAGACCAGAGTTTGATAATTCCAGGATAATCAGGGTTTAGAGACTTTGCAGCACTCCACTCCCAGCTGCTATCTGTTATGATCTATTAGTGAAGGGAATTGTTAACACTGTTGAAAGCAAGTGCATGTAAGACAAGAAAAGAATATTGTTGTCTTTTTAACTTAAAAAAACGCAGGATTAGGACCTGGCAAACATTGCTCGTCTCCAGTCTTCAAAAAACCTTTTAAATCCAGGAAGTCAAAGAACCCAACAGAGTGTGAATGAGTTCAGAAAAAACCCTTTCAGTCCAGTAAATACAGTATTGAGGATAATGGCTCACCATTGTAAAACTAGAGATATATTCAACCAAGAAATGTTATCTGATGACTATTAATGATCATAAATAAAATAGTACTCTTATATGTCTTTATCATTCAATATTATTCAGTATTCAGTTTTTATTCAGTACTGTTTAACCACTTTCTTGTGCTTGCATTGGCACCTTCTGTACCTGCATTTCTATGACTCCATGATTTTTACATATTTTGACTATACCAGTTGTTTCTGATATTGTATATCAGCAACAGTGTGTCATTAATGTGGCCTAACTAAAGGCTTTTGAACAATACAATACAATGTTCTAATTAAGGCTTCTTAACCTTTAGATGCCCATCAGGTTCAGGAAAACTCCACCTTTCTTCTTTGGCCTCCTTATCTCGAGAGACAATGGATACGCGCCTGGAGGTGGTCAGTGGTTTGTGAAGCAGCGCCTGGAGGGGCTATAAAGGCCAATTCTAGAGTGACAGGCTCTTCCACAGGTGCTGCAGAGAAATTTGTTTGTCGGGGCTGTTGCACAGTTGGCTCTCCCCTTGCGCCTCTGTCTTTTTTCCTGCCAACTACTAAGTCTCTTCGACTCGCCACATTTTAGCCCCGTCTTTATGGCTGCCCGCCAGCTCTGGCGAACGCTGGCAACTGACTCCCACGACTTGTGATCAATGTCACAGGATTTCATGTCGCGTTTGCAGACGTCTTTAAAGCGGAGACATGGACGGCCGGTGGGTCTGATACCAGTGGCGAGCTCGCTGTACAATGTATCTTTGGGGATCCTGCCGTCTTCCATGCGGCTCACATGGCCAAGCCATCTCAAGCGCCACTGACTCAGTAGTGTGTACAAGCTGGGGATGTTGGCCGCCTCGAGGACTTCTGTGTTGGAGATACGGTCCTGCCACCTGATGCCAAGTATTCTCCGGAGGCAGCGAAGATGGAATGAATTGAGACGTCGCTCTTGGCTGACATACGTTGTCCAGGCCTCGCTGCCGTAGAGCGAGGTACTGAGGACACAGGCCTGATAGACTTGGACTTTTGTGTTCTGTGTCAGTGCGCCATTTTCCCACACTCTCTTGGCCAGTCTGGACATAGCAGTGGAAGCCTTTCCCATGCACTTGTTGATTTCTGCATCTAGAGACAGGTTACTGGTGATAGTTGAGCCTAGGTAGGTGAACTCTTGAACCACTTCCAGAGCGTTGTCGCCAATATTGATGGATGGAGCATTTCTGACGTCCTGCCCCATGATGTTCGTTTCCCTGAGGCTGATGGTTAGGCCAAATTCATTGCAAGCAGCCGCAAACCTGTCGATGAGACTCTGCAGGCACTCTTCAGTGTGAGATGTTAAAGCAGCATCGTCAGCAAAGAGCAGTTCCCTGATGAGGACTTTCCGTACTTTGGACTTCGCTTTTAGACGGCAAGGTTGAACAACCTGCCCCCTGATCTTGTGTGGAGGAAAATTCCTTCTTCAGAGGACTTGAACGCATGTGAAAGCAACAGGGAGAAGAAAATCCCAGAAAATGTGGGTGCGAGAACACAGCCCTGTTTCACGCCACTCAGGATAGGAAAGGGCTCTGATGAGGAGCCACCATGTTGAATTGTGCCTTTCATATTGTCATGGAATGAGGTGATGATACTCAGTAGCTTTGCTGGGCATCCAATCTTTTCTAGTAGTCTGAAGAGACCACGTCTGCTGATGAGGTCAAAGGCTTTGGTGAGATCAATGAAAGTAATGCAGAGGGGCATCTGTTGTTCGCGGCATTTCTCCTGTATCTGATGAAGGGAGAACAGCACCACCTTTCTTAACCCCACCAATTTCATTTGTTTTCAGTTCATTCACTTCTAATGCTGTATGAAACAACAATATTACATAATGAAGCTACTCAAATATTTGGACTAATTTTACTACTGTAATCATGCCCCACATTGGGCATGTTATTGGTGGCTCAGTTGGTAACACTCTTGTCTCTGAATTTTAAAGTTCTGAGTTCAAGGCCCACTCCAGAGCTTCAGCCATGGCCCCATCTGCCTGCTTGGGTAGATATAAAAGATCCCACGGTGCTGTTTTGAAGAAGAATAGTAGGAGAGTTACCCCAGTGTCCTGGTCAATATTTATCTCTCAATCAACATCACAATACAGATTATCTGGTCATTATCATATTGCTGTTTGTGGGTGTTTGCTAATTACAAATTGGCTGTTATGTTTCCAACATTACAGCAGTGACTACACTTCAAAAGTACTTTATTGGCTGTGAGACATCCAGTGGTCGTGAAAAGTGCTATATAAATGCAAGTCCTTTTTTTTTTACATGAACACAGTTTTACTAAAATATATAACAAGCTGGCTCATGATATTGTTCTTTCTCTTTACTCTCTGTGGCTGCCATATTTGCAAAAGGGACTACGCTTCAAAAGTGACTCATTGGCTGTCAAGTGCTTTGGGGCATCCTGAGATTGTGAAAGCAATAGAAAAATGCAATTTTTTTCTATCCTCCCTATTCCTGTTATCTTTTTTGTTTTAACTTTATTTTTATTCTTATTCTAGCTAATGGATCATCATTGATTGAGATCTGGCTTTTCTACAAGTGACTACATTTCATAAGTAATTCATTGGCTATGAAGCATTTGAGGATGTCCTGAGGAAGTGAAAGGTGCTATGTAAGTACAATTTCTTTCTCCTTAACCTTTAAAATCCAATTTTCCAATTGGCCTAAAGGCCAGATTGAAAATCTTTGATTCAGTCATGTCGACTCATTGACAACAGATGCATAATCTGAAATGAAGACTTAAAGAATATGATATTTATCCAGAAAGCTGAGAAAGTTTAACCAAAAATCATACAATTTAGAAATTTGCTGTGATGTATGGTGCCACACACATTGAAACCAAGATTTTTAACAAAAGAAAACAGGTGTCAGATTAGTGATGCAAATGGATATCATAGAATCATAAAGCACTGAAGGAAGCCATTTGGCCCATCATGCTGGCTACTTGAAAGAGCTATTTAATTAGCTCCACTTCCCTGCACTTTCCCCATGGCATTACAAATTTTTCCTTGTATATATCCAATTTGCTTTTGAAAGTTACTGTTGAATCTGTTTCCAACATCCTTTCAGGCAGTGCATTCCAAATCAAAACAACTCACTACATAAAAGAAATTCTACTCCCTCTTCACTCTGCTTCTTTTGCCAACTACATCAAATCTGTGTCCTCTGGCTACTGACCCTTCTTCCAATGGGAATAGATTCTCCTTATTTACTCTGTAAAAAACCTCTATAATTTTGAATACCTGTATTAAATCCCTTAACCTGTAATACATGTGGATGTTCACATGCATTGCACATTGGTCAATGGTGCCACTCCTGTAAATACTGCTGATTCTTTCCTATGCTTAGTCATCTTTATTTCCAAGTGAATCTAGAATAGAATTTGTATTCTTTAACGCTTAAAAAGCATACGCTTGCTGTCTTTTTTCTTGCTTCTTGTCATTAGTTGACAATAAGTTCCAGCTAAAACAGTCTTTATTTCACACTCAGTAATTTCACAATAAATTGTGGTACCTGTTATGAATTCCAGTCTGCTGCACATGTTTACTTGGATTCAGTGGACTGAGCTGTTCTCTTAAATGATTTGGTTGTCTGTTCTTAAAGTAGTTGACTCCGGTTGTCCTACATCTATCAACACAATACTGGAACCCAGGAAGGTAACAAAGAAACTACTTTGTGTTCTGATCTAGACCTCTGTCTTTTATGCATGTGTACTTCTTTTATCTTTAGCACTGGGTGGGGCAAAGTTTAGTTCAAATCAGAAACTGCTTTATTCCACAACACACAGAACAAAGAAACTGACAACAGCTGCTTGATACAATTGGCATTAATGGAAATTAAAGTTGAGAGAGATGTATAATGTGTGGCTGAATTTATATCACCCGTTTTACGCTACCACCCAAAGTCAAAATTAACCCCATTGTATCAAGTGGTTGTTATCAATGTGACATTGAAAATTAACCCCAATAGGTACAACTCCTGTTTGCTGACTACCACAGAATAAAAGAACAAGTTAGCGGTTGCCCACTTTGGTTGGTCAACTTATTGAATGGGAAAGAATAATCTTCACTGTACCTTCTCCAAGGCAGAAATAATCTTTTTCATAACATAGGAACATAGGAGCAGGAGAACGCCATTCAGCCCATCGAGCCTGCTCTGCCATTCAATATGATCATGGCTGATCATCCACTTCAATGTCTTTTTCCCACACTATCCCCATATCCCTTTATGTCATTGGTATTTAGAAATCTGTCAATCTCTACTTTAAACATACTCAATGACTGAGCTTCCATAGCCCTCTGGCGTAGAGAATTCCAAAGATTCACAACCTTCTGAGTAAAGAAATTTCTCTTCATCTTTGTCCTAAGTGGCTTCCCGCTTATTTTGGAATTGTGTCCCCTGGTTCTAGACTCCCCAGCTAGGGGCAACATCTTACCTGCAAGTACCCTGTCTATCCCTTTAAGTATTTTGTAGGTTTCAATGAGATCACCTCTCATTTTTTGAAACTCTAGAGAATACAGGCCCAGTTTCCCCACTCTCTCCTCATTGAACAGTCCTACCATCCCGGGAACAAGGCTGGTGAACCTTCGTTCCACTCCCTCTGGCAATAATATCTTTCCTAAGGTAAGGGAACCAAAACTGCACACAGTACTCCAGGTGCAGTCTAACTAAGGTTCTATAAATTTGAAGCAAGACTTCACTACTCCTGTACTCAAATTCTCTTGCGAGAAAGGCTAACATACCATTAGCCTTCTTAATTTCTTGCTGTCCCTGAATGTTAGCTTTCAGTGACTTATTGATGAGGACACCCAGGTCCCTTTGTACATCTACACTTTCTAATTTCTTACCATTTAAGAAATACTTTGCACATCTATTCCTCCTACCAAAATAATCTTTCTACTGCTTGAGTTCCTTTCTATATCAGTATCATAATTTTTAAAAGTCTTTCTTCCAAGATGATTCGAGATCAAAAGAGTTTATCATCACCAAGGTGCTTGTCTGGTTGTCTACCTGAATGACCAGACACTGCTAATGAATTGGGTATAGTTTGGAAGCCTGAGAGAACTTTCCACTTTTCATTGTAATTATCATTTGTCTCCCTACCAATCCACAGCTCAGCATAGGCTGTCTTGGGAAGCAAACTTCTTTTAGGCAATGTAACGCAACTCAAATCCATGTCCTTTCTGTAAAAAGAATGGCCAACGAATCCTGAACTGTCATATTTGCAAATGTGTGCAGCACATTTTATTTCGGTGCCATACATTGTGCTCTGCACTGGACTGTTTAGGAGGTATGTTAATGTTATGTAGCAGCTCGTGCTGTTGCTGCAGTATTGCTGCACAGAGCTGTAGTCTGGAGTACTTAGTCCTGAAAATTATGTTGCCTGCTGTTATAAGGGAGACACTAACTGGTTTATTTCATATTAGTGCTTCCATTAAACTAGTAGGCAGAATAATTTGGTACAAATTCATCTGATATTATCACACAGCATACTTTACAAGCTGTAGTAACTGAAATATTCATTTTGTATGTGGATGTACAAAATATCTCAATGATGTGTACCTCTGGAACAAATCACAGGAAGGAAGTCTCTAAGTCAAGGCAAATGGATGTCAGTACTCATATTTCTGGCTTCCGAATATCATAACTATTACATGACTTTAGAGATCATATTCTCAAATGATGAAATATGATAACAGAGACATTGGCCTTGGTGTTATTTCTTACAGTGTGCCAAAATGTCTCAAAACATGACCTTCACATCTTTCTTTGATAGTTCCTTTATTCAGTGTGCTTTTCTATACTGTGAGTGAATGCATTACGATGAATTTTATCACTATTCCATGAAATGTTGTTCAGTTGAAATTTGTTATCACAAACCTGTGGAGACAAATAGTGCAGTTCTTCTTAGAGCTTTATCAAATTGAGGCTTGAGCTTTTCTATTGATTCTAATTAAAGAAACATTTATTGTAATGAGACACATGTCTATATCTCATATAAAAATTATGCTAAATATGTGCTATATGGATCAGCTACAGATTGTATTATGCTGCTATTTATGATTTGTAAATAGCTTGTTATAGATTGACTGCATTTATTCCCCTTACTAATTCTCCATATGTATGGAATTATGCAACAACAACAGTGTACATGAGTGACACAGTGCATATGGTAAGTGTACATGATAAATACAATCAACAAAAAATGAATTCCAAATATTTAGGAAGCCACCTCCCCATCAAACTATAGATATGATAAAACATAAGATCCATCCTGGAGTGATTATGAAGCAGTAATCGCAACTCAGGCTCAAGTGATGATTATAAGCCACCCGAGATTTGATTTTGTGTCTTATGATATCACTCAAACCCATTAATTACATTCCTGCTTTGTAATTAGCTCTGGTATCCATCAAAACAACAACAATTTTCATAAAAGAATGTGATGATTATGATTAGAGATACAGCACTGAAACAGGCCCTTCGGCCCACCGAGTCTGTGCCGACCATCAACCACCCATTTATACTAATCCTACACTAATTCTATATTTCTACCACATCCCCACCTGTCCCTATATTTCCCTACCACCTACCTATACTAGGGGCAATTTATAATGGCCAATTAACCTATCAACCTGCAAGTCTTTGGCATGTGGGAGGAAACCGGAGCGCCCGGAAGAAACCCACGCAGACACAGGGAGAACTTGCAAACTCCACACAGGCAGTACCCAGAATT
Source organism: Heterodontus francisci (assembly GCF_036365525.1). Lineage (NCBI taxonomy): Eukaryota > Metazoa > Chordata > Chondrichthyes > Heterodontiformes > Heterodontidae > Heterodontus > Heterodontus francisci. The sequence continues at coordinate 77,896,109 of NC_090382.1, read as the reverse complement.
GAACCCGGGGCGCTGGAGCTGTGAGGCTGCGGTGTTAACTACTGCGCCACTGTGCCGCCACCATACCAATGACATAGGCAGGAAGAGTGACGAGGTCCTGCAGGGGGAGTTTAGGGAGTTAGGTAGAAAGTTAAAAGACAGGACCTCCAGGGTTGTAATCTCGGGATTACTCCCTGTGCCACATGCCAGTGAGGCTAGAAATAGGAAGATAGTGCAGCTAAACACGTGGCTGAACAGCTGGTGTAGAAGGGAGGGTTTCAGATATCTAAAACATTGGGATCTCTTCAGGGACAGATGGGACTTGTACAAGAAGGACGGGTTGCATCTAAACTGGAGGGGCACAAATATCCTGGCTGCGAGGTTTGCTAGCATCACTCGGGAGGGTTTAAACGAATGTGGCAGGGGGGGTGGGAACCAGAGCAGTAGGACAGCAAGTGAAGTAAATGAGGGGGAACTAGTAAATAAGGCCAGTAAGACTAAGAGGAAGAGCAGGCAGGGAGATGTTGCGGAGCACAGCGGGACTGGTGGTCTGAAGTGCATTTGTTTCAATGCGAGAAGTATAACAGGTAAGGCAGATGAACTTAGAGCTTGGATTAGTACTTGGGACTATGATGTTGTTGCTCTAACAGAGACTTGGTTGAGGGAAGGACAGGATTGGTAGCTAAATGTTCCAGGATTTAGAAGCTTCAGGCGGGATAGAGGGGGATGTAAAAGGGGTGAGGGAGTTGCACTACTGGTTAAGGAGAATATCACAGCTGTACTGCGGGAGGACACCTCGGAGGGGTCGTGCAGCGTGGCAATATGGGTGGAGCTCAGGAATAGGAAGGATGCAGTCACGATGTTGGGGGTTTTCTACAGGCCTCCCAACAGCCAGTGGGAGGTAGAGGAGCAGATATGTAGACAGATTTTGGAAAGATGTAAAGGTAACAGGGTTGTAGTGGTGGGTGATTTTAACTTCCCCTATATTGACTGGGACTCACATAGTGCTAGGGGCTTGGATGGGGCAGAATTTGTAAGGAGCACCCAGGAGGGCTTCTTGAAACAATATGTAGATAGTCCAACTATGGATGGGGCTGTACTGGACCTGGTATTGGGGAATGAGCCCGGCCAGGTGGTCAAATTTTCAGTAGGGGAGCATTTCGGGAACAGTGACCATAATTCCATAGGTTTTAAGGTACTTGTGGATAAGGATAAGAGTAGTCCTTGGGTGAAGGTGCTAAATTGGGGGTAGGCTAATTATAACAATATTAGGCAGGAACTGAAGAATTTAGATTGGGGGCGGCTGTTTGAGGGTAAATCAACATCTGACATGTGGGAGTCTTTCAAATGTCAGTTGATTAGAATCCAGGACTAGCATGTTCCTCTGAGGAAGAAGGATAAGTTTGGCAAGTTTCGGGAACCTTGGATAACGCGGGATATTGTGAGCCTCGTCAAAAAGAAAAAGAAAGCATTCGTAAGGGCTGGAAGGCTAGGAACAGACGAATCCCTTGAGGAATATAAAGACAGTAGAAAGGAACTTAAGCAAGGAGTCAGGAGGGCTAAAAGGGGTCATGAAAAGTCATTGGCAAACAGGATTAAGGATAATCCCAAGGCTTTTTATACATATATAAAGAGCAAGAGGGTAACTAGGGAAAAGGTTGGCCCACTCAAGGACAGAGAAGGGAATCTATGTGTGGAGCCAGAGGAAATGGGCGAGGTACTAAATGAGTACTTTGCATCAGTATTCACCAAAGAGAAGGACTTGGTGGATGATGAGCCTAGGGAAGGGAGTGTAGATAGTCTCAGTCATCTCATTATCAAAAAGGAGGAGGTGTTGGGTGTCTTGCAAAGCATTAAGGTAGATAAGTCCCCAGGGCCTGATGGGATCTACCCCAGAATACTAAGGGAGGCAAGGGAAGAAATTGCTGGGACCTTGACAGAAATCTTTGCATCCTCATTGGCTACAGGTGAGGTCCCAGAGGACTGGAGAATAGCCAATGTTGTTCCTTTGTTTAAGAAGGGTAGCAAGGATAATCCACGAAATTATGGGCCGGTGAGCCTTACATCAGTGGTAGGGAAATTATTAGAGAGGATTCTTCGGGACAGGATTTACTCCCATTTGGAAACAAACAAACTTATTAGTGAGAGACAGCATGGTTTTGTGAAGGAGAGGTCGTGTCTCACTAATTTGATTGAGTTTTTTGAGGAAGTGACATAGATGATTGATGAAGGAAGGGCAGTAGATGTTATCTATATGGACTTCAGTAAAGCCTTTGACAAGGTACCTCATGGCAGACTGGTACAAAAGGTGAAGTCACACGGGATCAGAGGTGAGCTGGCAAGTTGGATACAGAAATGGCTCAGTCATAGAAGACAGAGGGTAGCAGTGGAAGGGTGCTTTTCTGAATGGAGGGATGTGACTAGTGGTGTTCCGCAGGGATCAGTGCTGGGACCTTTGCTGTTTGTAGTATATATAAATGATTTGGAGGAAAATGTAGCTGGTCTCATTAGTAAGTTTGCGGACGACACAAAGGTTGGTGGAGTTGCGGATAGTGATGAGGATTGTCAGAGGATACAGCAGGATATAGATCAGTTGGAGACTTAGTTTAGTTTAGAGATACAGCACTGAAACAGGCCCTTCGGCCCACCGAGTCTGTGCCGACCATCAACCACCCATTTATACTAATCCTACACTAATTCCATATTCCTACCACATCCCCACCTGTCCCAATATTCCCCTACCACCTACGTATACTAGGGGCAATTTAAAATGGCCAATTTACCTATCAACCTGCAAGTCTTTGGCATGTGGGAGGAAACCCACACAGACACAGGGAGAACTTGCAAACTCCACACAGGCAGTACCCAGAATTGAACCCGGGTCGTTGGAGCTGTGAGGCTGCGGTGCTAACCACTGCGCCACTGTGCCGCCACTTGGGCGGAGAAATGGCAGATGGAGTTTAATCTGGACAAATGTGAGGTAATGCATTTTGGAAGATCTAATGCAGGTGGGAAGTATGCAGTAAATGGCAGAACCCTTAGGAGTATTGACAGGCAGAGAGATCTGGGCATACAGGTCCACAGGTCACTGAAAGTGGCAACGCAGGTGGATAAGGTAGTCGAGAAGGCATACGGCATGCTTGCCTTCATCGGTCAGGGCATAGAGTATAAAAATTGGCAAGTCATACTGCAGCTGTACAGAACTTTAGTTAGGCCACACTTAGAATATTGCGTGCAATTCTGGTCGCCACACTGCCAGAAGGATGTGGAGGCTTTGGAGAGGGTACAGAAGAGGTTTACCAGGATGTTGTCTGGTCTGGAGGGCATTAGCTATGAGGAGAGGTTGGATAAAATCAGATTCTTTTCACTGGAACGGCGGAGGTGGAGGGGTGTCATGATAGAGGTTTACAAAGTTATGAGCGGCATGGACAGAGTGGATAGTCAGAAGCTTTTTCCCAGGATGGAAGAGTCAGTTACTAGGGGACATAGGTTTAAGGTGAGAGGGGAAAAGTTTAGAGGGGATGTGCGAGGCAAGTTCTTTACACAGAGGGTGGTGAATGCCTGGAACTTGCTGCCGGGGGAGGTGGTGGAAGCAGGTACGATAGTGACGTTTAAGAGGCATCTTGACAAATACATGAATAGGAAGGGAATAGAGAGATACGGTCCCCGGAAGTGCAGAAGGTTTTAGTTTAGGCAGGCATCAAGATCGGCGCAAGCTTGGAGGGCCGGATGGCCTGTTCCTGTGCTGTACTGTTCTTTTGTTCTTTTTGTTCTTTTGATAAACCTGGCTCTTACAGGCCAGTCAGTTTAATGTCAGTGACAGAGAAGCTTTTAGAAACAATAATCCAGAAGAAAATAACAGCCACTTGGACAAGTATGGACTAATTAAAGAGAGCCAACACAGATCTATTAAGTGCAAATTGTGTGTGACGAATTTGAGTTTTTTTGTTGAGGTAACAGGGTAGTGGAGTTAATGTTGTGTATGTGGATTTTTCCATCGAGCTTAAGTATGCAGATGATGCTTGCGTGTGCACTCACTTTGAAACTGAGCTCCAGATCATTGTCGACTCCTTCTCTGAAGCATATGAGAAACTGGGGCTTTCACTAAACACTCAGAAACCAAAGGTCCTCTTCCAACCAGCTCCCACAGCATAACAACTTTCCTAGGGCAGCACAGTGGCGCAGTGGTTAGCACCGCAGCCTCACAGCTCCAGCGACCCAGATTCAATTCTGGGTACTGCCTGTGTGGAGTTTGCAAGTTCTCACTGTGTCTGCGTGGGTTTTCTCCGGGTGCTCCGGTTTCCTCCCATAAGCCAAAAGACTTGTATGTTGGTAGGTAAATTGGCCATTATAAATTGCCCCTAGTACAGGGAGGTGGTAGGGAAATATAGGGACAGGTGGGGATGTGGTAGGAATATGGGATTAGTGCAGGATTAGTATAAATGGGTGGTTGATGGTCGGCACAGACTCGGTGGGCCGAAGGGCCTGTTTCAGTGCTGTATCTCTAAAAAAAAAATATCAATGGCAAGATCCTGGAAAATGTGGACCATTGTCCATAGCTTGGGAGCCTCCTCTCAGCAAAGGCAAACATAGATGACGAGGTTCATCACCTCCAATATGCCAGCTTAGCCTTCGGCCAACTGAGGAAGAGAGTATTTGAGGATCAGGATCTCAAACTCTAGACTAAGATGGTTTACCGGGCAACAGTGACCCCTGCACTCCTTTTATGCTTTGGAAACTTAGACAAACTACAGCAGGCACCTCAACGTACTGGAGAAGTACCACCAGAGATGCCTCCACAAGATTGTCCAAATCCAGTGGCAAGAAAGGCAGTCCAACATCAGCATCCCCTCCCAAGCCAATCTGCCCAGCATCGGGGCACTAATCACCCAGAATCAGCTCCGCTGGGTGGGACATTTCATTCGTACGCCTGACACCAGACTTCCAAAGCAGTTGTTCTACTCAGAACTTGGTCATGTCAGGAGACTGTCAGGAGGACAGTGGAAACACTTTTCATATGTCCTCAAAGCATCCCTGAAGAGATCAAACATCTCCATCGACTCGTGGGAGTTCCTGGCATGTGTCCATCCCAGATGGAGAAATCTCATTCAGTAAGGCATCGTCCAACTCAAGGGACTTCATCGGGAGCATACAGAGGCAAAGTCGAGCATTGGCGAGAGCACATAAACCTCCAAACTACTCATCTACCTGGCTTTTCAAGCACCACCTGCCCCTCATGTGGCAGAGTCTGCAGATCACACATTGGACTTAGCAGCCATCTCAGAACTCATTGAAGCGCAGTAGAAGCAAGTCATCCTCCATCCCAAGGGACTGCCTAAGAGAGATATGGACTTTTAAAAGTTGTTTGATGTTAGGCTTGTTAACAAAGTTGAAATATGTGGGATAAAAAGGGTCAGTGGAAACATGGATATGAAATTGAATAGCGGATAGAAAGCGGAGAGTGCTGAATGGCTTTTTTTTGGACTGGAGGAGGATATACAATGGACTTCCCCGAGGTTCAGTACTTGGACTATTTCTGTTTTTGATATACATTAATGACTTGGACTTGGGAGTACAGGACACAATTTCAAAATTTTCAGATATAGTGAAACTTGAAAGTGTAGTAAATAGTGAGGAAGATAGCAATAGAGTTCAAGTGGACATAGACAGGTTACTGGAATGGGTGGGCACATGGCAGTTGAAATTCAATGTAGAAAAATGTAAGGTGATACATTTTGGTATCAAGAATGAGGAGAGACAATACTTGCTAAATAGCACAATTTTAAATGGGGTGCAAGAAGAGAGAGACTTGGAGGTGCTTGTGCACACATCTTTGAAGGACAGGTTAACAAAGTCATTAATAAAGCGTATGGGGGCCGGGGCCTTATAAATAGCTGCAGAACAAAATCCAGCAAGTCATGCTAAACCTATATAAAATACTAGTTAGGCCCCTGCTGGAGTATTGTGCCAAACACTGGGCACCACTCTTTAGGAACGACGTCAAGTCTTTGGAGAGAGTACAGGAGAGATTTACTGGAACGGTTCCAGGGATGAAGAATTACAGTTACATGGATAGACTGGAGAAGTTGTGGTTATTCTCCTTCGAGCAGAGAAAGCTAAGAGAAAAGTTTGATAGAGGTATTTAAAATCATGAAGGGTTTAGATAGACTAAATAAAGCAAAACTGTTTCCAATGGCTGCAGGGTCGATAACCATTGGGCACAGACTTAAGGAAGCTTTTGGAAGGAAGTAGAAGGGTTGTGCAGTTTCAAGTTTTTAAAACCTGCCTATGAATTTGTAAGTTGAAGGAATTCAAAAATTGTTGGCAAAGGAAGCAGATAGACATGAGGAAATGCTTTCATATGCAATGGATGGTTAGGGTTTGGAATGCACTACCTGATAGAGTGGGCGATACAGATTCAATATTAGTCTTCAAAAGGGAATTGGATAAATACTTGAAGGAGAAAAATTGCAGGGATATGGGGAAAGAGCAAGGGAACGGGACTAACTGGATTGCTCTTCAAAAGAGCCAACACAGATTTGATGAGCCAAATGATTTCCTTCTATGCTGTACTATTTTATTACTCTATGAAGTTTGTGAAGGATGAAGATGTAGATACCAACAATGAAAAATCGGTTCTCAAAGTGATGAAGACATAGTTCAAAGATTCACTAATAGTGGGGATAAAGAGATTCTGGAGGTGGACAAACAGTTCCAATGACAGACCATTATAAGCTAAAATGCTCAGCTCAGGATCAAAAAGAATGTCTAAGTTGAGCAGCACTGGATTGGTTGGCCAAGGAGGTCAATGGAATTGAAGGCAGAAGCAAATTGGTGTGAATGAAGAATAACTTCATCAGGAACTTTATGTCAAACACCTAATTGGACATTACAGCAACAGCCTCAGAAGCAATTGTAATGGTGGTGGAAATAGAATTCAGTGTTGGATGCTGGCCCATGCTTTTGGGTGATGTCATTGAGGGGAACCATGTAAATTATGAATAGATTAGGGCCAAGGATGGAAGGGTGGGCATGCCTTAGATCACCATTCAGGTACGGAATGAGAAGCTTTTTAACATGACACAGTGGGCTGGATTTTGTTTATTTTGTGTACCAGTTTTCTAGTCTTCTTTGGCCTCCTTATCTCGAGAGACAATGGATACGCGCCTGGAGGTGGTCAGTGGTTTGTGAAGCAGCGCCTGGAGGGGCTATAAAGGCCAATTCTAGAGTGACAGGCTCTTCCACAGGTGCTGCAGAGAAATTTGTTTGTCGGGGCTGTTACACAGTTGGCTCTCCCCTTGCGCCTCTGTCTTTTTTCCTGCCAACTACTAAGTCTCTTCGACTCGCCACACTTTAGCCCCGTCTTTATGGCTGCCTGCCAGTTCTGGCGAACGCTGGCAACTGACTCCCACGACTTGTGATCAATGTCACAGGATTTCATGTCGCGTTTGCAGACGTCTTTAAAGCGGAGACATGGACGGCCGGTGGGTCTGATACCAGTGGCGAGCTCGCTGTACAATGTGTCTTTGGGGATCCTGCCATCTTCCATGCGTCTCACATGGCCAAGCCATCTCAAGCGCCGCTGACTCAGTAGTATGTATAAGCTGGGGATGTTGGCCGCCTCGAGGACTTCTGTGTTGGAGATACGGTCCTGCCACCTGATGCCAAGTATTCTCCGGAGGCAGCGAAGATGGAATGAATTGAGACATCGCTCTTGGCTGACATACGTTGTCCAGGCCTCGCTGTTTTCTAGTAGTATTGGAGTAACTGGTGTAGAAAATAGGATGGGGGTGTTGTAAAGCTGATTTCTACTCATTCATATGAATCTCCCAATCTTTCAGCATCACTTTTGATCATCACTGGAAGCCAGAAGTTAGACCGTAATAACAATGTGATGTCATATTCACAACTTCCGTCCTTACATAATGCTGGATGTCAGCAATAGGTGTTGCTTAGCAAAGAATAATTGGGTGAAAGAAATTAAAAGCCCACAGCAAGTATTTAAATAGCTGGAGGACTCCTGCAGCAACAGGCAATCCCCATGCCGTCCCCACATTGGCAAGCTCTCAAGTGTAGACAGTAACATTGCGGGGATTCTGCCCAAAGTATGTTAATGGACCTGACCCTACACATTTTGTCTGGATCTAAGCTATCTCAGTGGTAAAAAGCCAATCTCATCACACTTATGCTTTTGATTACATCAGTGAGAAAAACAAAGGCCAGTGACTCTGTTGTGACAGAGTAACATGAAACCCTGGGAGAGTGGTGCCATGGAGGAAAATTGTGCAGATGAAGTGGTGGAAATAATTAGTCATCAACAGTAGCCAAGGAAGACAAGGATATATAGCAAGTCACGATAACAGTCACATAGGATGTTCATGTTCTTTATCCAGGGCAGTTTTAGGACTGAATTTGAGGCATTTGAATAGGAAGGGGTGAGCAGGTTGTTGAGTGGCAAACACATGTTCAAGGAATATTGATAGAAAAGGCAGATTAATGACAAAGAATTAATTTCAGAAAATTAATGGCTTGAAGATAGACATTTGAAGAAGAAGTTGATAATAATGAAGAAAGGGTGGAAATATCGTCAGAAGGAAGATTAATGTAGTAAACAGTGAGGAGGGTAGTAACAGAGAATGTGCAGAGGAAGCTTACTAGAATGATATCAGGGATGAAAGGCTAGTTATGCAGAGAGAATAGAGAAACTGTGTTTGTTCTCCTTAGAGCAGAGAACGCTAAGGGGAGATTTGATAGAGGTGTTCAAAATCTTAGGGGCTTTGATAGAGTAAATAAGGAGAAACCATTTCCAGTGGCAGAGGGGTCGGTCAGGAAAGGATACAAATTTATGGTCATTGGCAAAAGAATTTGAGACGACATTAGGAAAACATTTTTTTATGCAGCAAGCAATTATGATCTGGAATGCATTGCCTGAAAGGCTGGTGGAAGCAGATTCAATAATAACTTTCAAAAGGGAATTGGGTAAATAGTTAAAAAAGAAAACGTTGCTGGGCTTTGGAGAAAGAGCTGGGGAGTAGGACTAATTAGATAGCTCTTTTAAAGAATTGACACAGACATGACAGGCAGAATGGTCCCATTCTGTGCTGTATGATTTTATGATTCGAGAGACAGAGACTGACGATGTTGCAAAGTATTGAACCGAGAAGTGAAGGTTGGACTGTAGTTGGGTTGGAAATGGATAACTGGAGTAGGTAGTAGGCTTCATGGTAGAGATAAATTTTAGTGGGCTGGGGAAATGGGAAAGAAGCTGGGAATAATGAAGGGTAGGGCAAGGAGAGTAATGAAAAATGGAGAGGCATCTAAATGGATGGCCTAAATTTTGAAAATGATACCACTTTTCGAGTAATCACATTTAGTATTGGAAGTGAGACACAGGGTGCAAAGTAAAGAGGTAAGAGGCGATGATTTGTGTTGTGTTGTTCTTCCTCTTCAGGACTGCCCATTACTCCATAATTCCACTACTTGGAACTCTTGAAACCCCTCTGGAAACCCATTATTCCTTTGGACAAGATTTTGTTGATGCATATGAATAGAAAATAGGGAAATCGTTCCAATATGTGTTTGACACAATATTAATATGGCGTGCAGTACCTCCTGCTCCTAATAGTAATACAAAACTGGTTTAGTGTACAATCTTGTATGAAAAAAATGTCTTTGTTTGTCTCATGAGGAAGAAACAAAGGGGGGAATTTTATGCTCTCCCCTGCGACGAGTTTGGAGGTGGGGAGAGCATTTAATCAGGCAGGATAGTGGCAGGTGGGGTCTCCGTGACCTTTCCACCTCGACTCCAATTAAGTCCATGGTGGGAAGGCCTGTGGATGGCCTTCCTGCCTCACTGCCAACTGAGACCCATAAGTGGGCAATTAATGCCCTTTTAAGATCTTCATCCCGCCTCTGCTGGTATTAGCTCAGCGGCAGGCGGGTCTGTCACCACACAAGGAGCACGCCAAGAGAACCAGTCGGGTTGCTTGCCAGCTCTGAGAGTGGGGGGACCCTCGTTCAAAGGCACTTAGTCCCTGATCAAGGGACCTGGCATCAGGAAGAAGGATGTGGGCATTGCTGCCAATGCCAACATTTGTTGTCTATACCTAATTGCCCTTGACAATTGAGTAGCTTGCTAGGCCACTTCAGAGGACAGTTCAGAGTCAACCACATTTCTGTGGGTCTGGAGCCACACGTAGACCAGACCAGGTAAGAAAGGCAGATTTCCTTCCCTAAAGGACATTAGTTAACCAGATGGGTTTTTATAACAATCAATGATATCATGGCATCAAGACTGAGACTAACTCTCAATTCCAGGTTTTTATAAATTGATTTTTTAAAAATTAATTAACTGAACTTAAATTCCACCAGCTGCCACACTTGATTGAGATATACCCATGGTCAAATAGAATAATCTACACAGACCAGAAAAGTCTTAATAAATCTGTTTTGAGATCTTCAACAACCTGGACACCATCTCATTATGTATCAGACAACATAAAAAGCTTCTCATTACATGGTAGGCAGCTATGGTGAGAAGACAACAATCCAAGATTGGGCAGCACAGTGGCGCAGTGGTTAGCACCGCAACCTCACAGCTCCAGAGACCCGGGTTCAATTCTGGGTACTGCCTGTGTGGAGTTTTCAAGTTCTCCATGTGACCGTGTGGGTTTTCGCGGGGTGCTCCGGTTTCCTCCCACAGCCAAATACTTGCAGGTTGATAGGTAAATTGGCCATTGTAAATTGCCCCTAGTGTAGGTAGGTGGTAGTGAATATGGGATTACTGTAGGGTTAGTATAAATGGGTGGTTGTTGGTCGGCACAGACTCGGTGGGCCGAAGGGCCTGTTTCAGTGCTGTATCGCTAAATAAAAATAAAAATAAATAAATAAATTGAGGATGATAGGAAAACAGGTTTAAAATCTGCCTACAGCTAAATGAAAGAAAAACCGGCCCAAATAGTGTAAAGAAGAAAAAAAACTCACCTCCAGCTGTAGAGGACAGCTGAATAACAGGCTGCAAATCAGTCACTGTGAGCAAGTGAGTCATTGCACTGTCGGTACAGGAACCCCAGTTTTAAAAAAAACCGCTTTGAGGTTCTTGCAAAGTTGATTTTTTTCCAAAGGTTCAATAAAAGAAAAATACAAGGAAAACAAAGGAAAACCCAATCCCTATCTCAGACTGATTGATTGTTTTCATAGGAGCCCCATTATGTCCACCCCATTACAGGAGGCGCTCAACAGCAAAACGTGCAGGAATTCTTCATTCATGCAGCTTGCAGCTGAAGCTTTAAAAAGAAACCCATTAAATCACTCAAACGCTGAAGAGTTTTCATTCACTCAGCCAGCGTTTAAAAAAAAATATTAAAACAACTCAACCATGAAGAATTGCCTATTGAATGGCTGCATAAACAAACTCTAGGAAAATAAAAGCACTTGAAATGCCCGTTGCTCAGTTGTGTAACCAGACAAATGAGAGTGTTGGAAGCTAGATCAGCAGACAAGCTACTCCTGCCAATCAAACCCAAAAATTTATTTTAAAGGGAAAGCAGTACAGAGGCACAGAATCAAGTTCTTAAAGCAAGCTTAAAAGCAAAAGAACAGCAGGAAGATGGATACCAAACTTCCCACCATGAACTGGAAGCCCATTAATATCCTATCTGAGTTCCAATTGTTCAAACAAAGAATGCAGTTATGTTTCACAAACCAAGTAATTGCAGAAACAGAAAAACAGGCTGTAAAAATAATGATAGCAATTGGAAATGAGGGATTGCACAGAATCAATGCCTCTAGATTATCTGATGAGGACCAGGAAGACCTGCTAAGATATGAAAAGTGCTGGAAGATCAGCTCCGACTTGTGAGTGAATTTTTGAATTCACCACCTGGAATTGATGTCTTACAGGCAACAGCCACAGGAATCAATAGACCATCAGTTCATAGTTCATCAGCAGATGCTGTAATAAGGGCAATGAATGTGACTTCTCAGAAACCGAGCTGTCAGACTGAATAATGGAGCTGGTGATTGTATCAACACCCATTGAAGCATTTCAAAAAGATGTCTTGGGGAAAAAGAAAGGTCACAGTATTGATGCACTTCTGGAAGATAGCAGGAAATATGAAGCCATTGTAGCTGGACAACAGCACCTGTAAGCATTGGGTGCAGCCACCAGTGTCAGAACCATAGCTAAGTCGAGAAGAGCAAGCCAACTGTGTGGTAAGTGCAGTCTGTCCCACTCATGGCAAAGTTGCCAGTGCAAGGCGTGTAGTGTAAAAGGAGACTGGGCTCACCTATGCAGGAATTTTGGCTCTGAAGACGCAGCCAGAAGCCATGGTAGGATACAGGCAAATAGAAAACAGGGCAACAGCAACAAAGAAAGCACCAGAGACCTGCATAAACACAAGCCGATACACGAGGTCCACAGCAAATAAGACCTAAGACAAGACTCAGAGAGAATTGGTTTTCAGACAGAAGACGAACAGGCATTCCACCTTGTGAACCTGACAGATCACGTTGATGAAGTCCAACAACTGGAAGATTTCACCGCTATTAACATTACGTGCCCAAAGGAAGATGGCAAATATACACTCGAGGTCATGATTGACACTGACTGTCGTGCAAATATCCTACCAGTCCAAATCCTCAAAGTCATGCACCGGAGGCGATGGAAATCAATGATACAATCGACAACTGCCAAGTTATTTGCATATAATGGGTCACCTATCCCTTGCAGTGGCGCACTAATACTGCAATCCAGCTATGGCAAGTTGGCATGGAAAGCACAAATGTTCTATCTAGTAGACACGAGCGGACCAGCAGTGGCAGAACTACCAGCGTGTAAGGACCTCAACATTGTAACCATCCACGAGGTCACCAAGGTACCCATTACAGCAGAAGAGACCAAGGGCACCTGCAGTGAGTCAGTCCATAACCTACAACAAATGTACATGGACTGGTTCAACGCCATAGGAAATTTCAAAGGCGATTCCATACTGCACCTCAGAGAGTATGCAATTTTGTCAATCGACCCTCCCAGAAAGTGTAGCGTGTACATTAAAGAAAAATTTAAGCACGAGTTAGATGACATGGAATGCAATGGCACCATCCATTGTGTGCATCATTACACAGACTGGTGCAGCTCAATCACATGCAAACTGAAGAACGATGGAGCAATCGGAGTATGTTTATGTCCGAGGTGCCTGAACCTCTCCCTAAAGAGATGTCCCCACAAGATTCTGACATTAGAGGAATTGAATCCCAAGTTCACAGGAGCCAAATACTTCAAGTTGGATGCAAAACATGGATATTGGTTAGTACACCTAGCTAAGGAATCTTAAGAAGTCACCAACTTCAGAACACCATTTGGAAGATACTGCTTCCAGAGACTACCCTTCGGCTTATCTGTCAGTCAAGATCTGTTTCAGCAGCACATGGTCAGAATTACAGAAAACGTGCCTGGCTGTATATGCATTGCCAATAATATTGCAGTAATGGACAAAACCAAAGAAGAGCATGATCAAAATCATCATTTGCTGATGGCAGTAGTTTGTCGCGAAGGGCTCATTTTTTAACAGCAAGAAGTGCCAGGTGAATATATGTCAGATCAATTGTTTTGGCTCCGTCTATTCAGGTTGTGGAATCTGTCCTGACCCAGGCAAAATCGGAGATGTAAGGCATATGCCTACTCCACAACACAAGGAAGACCTCCAGGGATGTCTTGGATTTTTTAAACTTTTTGGCACTATACATTCCAAATTTTTCTGACAAAGCATTGTCGCTGAGAGAGGTCTTAAAAAAAAATACCATTACTATTGCAAGAGGACTATCAGCATATGTTTGAGTCTCTCAAAGAAGCACTGTCAGCAGAAACCTGTACCCTGCAGTACTACAACCAAAGGAAAAAGACCATTCTGGAAGTCGACGCCTCACAGAAAGGGCTAGGAGCGTGCATCCTGCAGGTTAGCAAACCAATTGCATTCTGGTCCAAATGTTTATCCTCAGGACAGTCCAATTATTCAAACATAGAGCGTGAAACACTTGCTCTGGTGATTGGAATCACAAGGTTCCACACCTACCTGTTTGGTAAGCAGTTCACAGTGGAAACTGACCACAAACCACTGGAGATGATCTGGCGCAAACCATTGACACCTTGACTACAGCGACTCTTAGTGAAAGTACAGGGGTACAACTTCAACGTCTGCTACAAACCTAGTCCTAAAAACCTTGGATTCAATGAGCAGATTGCCAAACTCGCACAAGAATGAAGAATTTCCACTGGATCTACAAGTGGACAGCATGGACATCGAGGTAGAAGATGTGCTCAAAATCAATCTATTGCATTTTGGTCAGCACAAACGTGACCAACTACAATCAGAAACTGCCAACGACCCACACTGAAGGCACTGTGGAGCATCATCGTGGAAGGTTGGCCTGACATGGTAAAAGAAATGTCAGAAACCCTCAGATGCTTCTAGCCTTAGAGAGATGAACTCGGTATCTTGAGAGGTGTCACATCCAAGACAAAACAAGTGATTGTACCCAAAGCTCTCCAAGAGGACATCTTGTCACAACTTCACCAAGGCCATATGGGCATAGAGCAAACAAGACGACTGGCATGAGACACTGTTTATTGGCCATGGATAAACAGTGACATTGGAAGGCTAGTGAGGATGTGTGAGGCATGCCAGAGCCACCAGCCACAACAACGTAAAGAACCTCTAAACCCTCACGAGATTCCATTAGCCCCTTGGTCTAAAATCACCACTGACCTATTTTACATTAATGGAGAAGACTTTATCTTAGTCATTTACTATTTCTCCAAATTTCCAATTATCAGACAGGTAAAAGACACTTCAAACGCAGTGGTCGCAGACACATTGAGTGCCATATTCTGTCTGTTGGATGCACCTGAAGAAATCATTTCTGACAATGGGCCAACGTATATGGGCAAACCTTTCAGGGATATGTGTGCCAAATGGGGCATAAACCTTGTGACGTCCTCACCATATTACTAATGGTCTAATGGAATCACCGAGCAAATGGTCCGTACAGTCAAAGCACTTATCCTAAAGTGTAGGACAACGAAACAGGATTTTCGTGTTGCCATGCTCCACCTCAGAGCTACACCTATGGATATGAGTTTACCGTCACCAGTAGAGATCATGTTTGGCAAACAAGTGCAGATGACTCTGCCACGCCATCCTCTATCCAAATTCTATGAGATACAGGAGACACTGCTTGAAAAACAGGGGAGAATATAGATGGAGCGTGACCAACATGCAGGGGCGGAACTACCTCAGCAACATGTAGGACAAAGGTTCAGGGTCATACACCCAACAATGAAAACATGGTTGCCTGCAGAGGTGTCTGGAATGTGTGGTGAGCCTAGGTCCTACGAGATTACAACATCTAGAGAATTGGTGTTGAGAAGGAACCGAAGTCAAGTGAGAGAGGTGTGCAGTACTCCAGTCACGCATGGCGGACTTGACGGAGCATGCTCCAATCATGGTGGTGTGACAGATCAACAGGATGGCAGCCAACACATTGACAGCATGCCTGCAAATCCAGGACAGCCAAGGGTGAAATCCACATCACCAGAAGGTTATACCATAACCAGATCTGGAAGACATGTCAAACCACCGAAACGATATATGGGCTGGAATTTTACGCCACCCCAATGAGCTGGATAGTGGGGGCGGCGTGGCGTAAGATGGAGCGGGAGGCTCCGGGAGGCTTTCCCGATCTGCTGCTGCTTCCGCCCCTCTTTACGTACGAGGATGGGGGAGGCGCAAAATGGCCTGTCCGCCCCAGGCCGATCAAGGCCCTTAATTGGCCACTTAAGGGCCTTCGCCCACCTCCACGCGGATTTTATGCATGGTATGCGGGCATCCTGGAGCCAGGAAAAGCCACCTGGGAAAAGCAGGTGGCTTCCAATCATCTCGGGGTGAGGGGGCCCTGCTTATCGGGCACAGGGTGCCAGATGGAGGGCCGCCCCCGCTACCCCAACCACCCCAAAGACCCAACACACCCCCTTTCCCCAAAATGGCCACCCTTGCTTCACAGGGACCTGACCGATTACCCCCGGTGAGGCAACCAAAACTTACCTGGACTCCTGGCTCCATATCTTCCTTTGTGGTTTTCTGGGCTGCAGCCCCAGCAGTGGCCACCGCTCCCGGTGGTGCTGCTGGGACTAAGAGCTGCTGGCCCACTGACTAGCCCTCAAGCGGGTGGCAATCCTGCCTCAGAACAATTAAAGGCTGGGGATCCGTAAAATGCGGGTCGGATCCCCGGGCGAGGTGGAAGTGGGTGCGTCACCAACTTTTCAGCCGGTGGCTGGCTCCCGTCCGCCCAATATGAAATCCTGGCCATGGACTCTTAAGCTTCCATATTTGTAAATTTCACAATCTCTATCCATATGTAAATAATTTTGATGTTATCTAATTTTATGTATTTTTACTTTTAGCAAACGAGGATTATCTTTGGAAAGAAGGGGGATGTTGTCTGATTACCTTTAAGAGTGATGTCCCTTTAAGATCTTAGTATGCTAATGAGTCAACTACCAGGTCGCAGCCAGGTGACTCGGAGTCAGCATCACTCTGTAACTGTAACACCAAGAGGCAAGACCTACAAATAGATGGCTCTGCACTATATATACTTGTTAGCTGTTAATAAACTGGTTTTGAGATCTTCAACAACCTGGAATCCACACATCTCATTTATGCTGTATTAGACAACATAAAAAGCTTTTCATTACACTTAGATGATAGGTGAGGATAGGATTTAGAACCATACCTAATAAAAAGGGTCAACATATTAGCAGATCAGAAAGAGAGGGGACAGGAGGAAACTAACAGAGATGGGTAATTAAATAATAGAGCCCCAAAACTTCACAGGGGTATGATGTCCCTTTAAGAAGTCCCATGTTTGTTTGATCTATTTCACTTACAGAAACTTTGGGCATAAACAGAAACTGTTTAAAAATAATAAACGAGTGAACAAACATAAGTATCACTAAAGTGTTGTTTTAGTAATGTTGAGGTAAATAGATTATTTCAAAGAAAATTCTAATTATCAAGCCTATCTGTCTTAATGATTGAAGCCCTGTGAAAAGGCACACTTGACAAAGAAAGAACAGCAGGTAATGTCTGCTCGGTAAGAAAGTTTGCATTCCTGGGCACTCCTTTTGCTTTCTTTGAAGGTGGCATTTTGCCATATTCTGCTTTGTTAGAGTTTAAAAGGAAAACAAAAGACTTCTTTTGTTTTAATTCTAGGGGCTGAATTTGAGGATTCTATAGAAATGCAATATAGAAGAACAATATAAAAATCTGAATGCTTTCACTGACTTTAGCGACAGCTTTTGGAGGTAATCTTTTATCATGTTATAAATGTACTTCATTTTAAAAACTGAATACTAAAGGCATTACGTAGTTGCTAAGCAACAATGGTGTCTTCACTGTCTTGGGAGGGAATTTATAAGGGCGACTGCATAATCCCCTATTCTAATTCATTTTAGTAGACTATTTCCATCTAAATTATATTTACAGAAATTTATGATAAAGATTTTAAAATAATATTTTTGCTAAAATTTAAATCAACATTTAATAAAAATGTGTAAGGATTTGAGAATTTGTTTTTTGTTTTCGACGCCAAAATTCCATTTTATGTTTTCCAGTATTGTTAAAACAAAAATAAAATGGAGTTACAAATATATCAATGTGACAGAAACTGTCCAATTTGTAACAAAGGTCTGTAAGGACTGATTCCAACATATTGAAATAAACTGATCTGGGATCATGCCTCCTGCAAAGGAATGCTTTCCATTGACCCTGCCTTTATTAACTGGTGAATGAATGTGTAATTGCAGTCATGAAAATGTGTGGACAGAATAATAAAATAAATATTAGCCACTTTGTTATATTTAACTGATAAGGCACGTTCTGAGCCTGTGTGATAGCCGACTGGAAACCTCAAGCCCCATGCTGCCTAATTTACCACGGCACCATTACCAGACCTCCCACACAGCAAGGCCAGATGGTTGAATGGTGACCAGTAGCATCCCATTAGCTTTTTCATGCCTTACCCTTGGGCTAATTTATTTTAGAAAGACCCTGGCTTTTGTATTCCTCAGAGATGTGTTTAAGCCTGATAGAAACAATCGCAGCATTTCTTTTGGCTGAGAAAGCAGAACTCGCTTTTGTTAAACACACAATTTGACTCAAAAACTTACTGACAGCCTCAGGGCAGACTCACTCAATGACAAATCTTTGTAAAGGTTTTATTTGCACTAATTATTGACTCATCTTAGGTGGAATTATGTACACATATAAGCAAATAGAGTTTGTTCAATGCATTCTACATACTGGAATAGAAGGCAGAACAATATAAAATGTCTCTGCAGACAACAATTTTATTTACTGTGTGTTTTTCCAGGTCAGTTAATTTTCTATTTCATAGATATTGTTTAGATTGGCTTTATTCATTTTCAAATGTTTGGACAGAATAAAATAAATTCAATCAAAAATAAACATCAAGTTCTCTTTCCTGTGATGTTGAATGCCTCTTCCATCTAATCTTTTAAAGCCTGTATACTCACTTCTAAAGCCCTATTCACACTAAACTTGTTTAACTGGAGTTCTGGAGAAAAAATGGATCAATCTATCCACCTCTTCAACGTCAGTGATTTACATGTCTCAACACCAGTTTTATGCAGGGCGTTGTTTAAAACAGTCAGTTAACAGCAACTTGGATACATCTTTCATGAGTATAATTTACCATATTTCTGTGTTTGTGTGTTTGTGTGTGTGTAAACATTATGATTTCAGCAAGTTTTACAAAGCATTGATCCTGGTAAGAAATTACTGTTTTAGTAGGATTCGACAGACATTATTATCAAGTAGCAAAGGCTTCTGACTGGCAAAAAAAAATTCAATCGCCACAGATACATTTCAAAAATGTAATCACTCTGCTTGTGGCATTCAATCTAGTTTTGAGAGAAAATGTGGTGGTGAAGAGTACTAGAGTACTGTGTTCAGTTCTGGAGACCATATTTCAGGAAGCATATATTGGCCTTGGAGGGGATGCAGTACAGATTTACCAGAATGACACCAGGGCTAAAAGGGTTAAATTATGAGGACAGATTGCCATAGGCTTGTATTCACTTAAGTATAAAAGCCTAAGGGGTAATTTAATTGAGGTGTGCAAGATAATTAAAGGATTTGATAAGGTAGATGGAGAAGAACTATTTCCTCTGGTGGGGAAGTCCAGAATAAGGGGGGATAACATTAAAATTCGAGCTCAGCCAGTGAGGGGTGATGTCAGGAAGAACTTCACACAAAGGACAGTGGAAAACTGGAAAGCTCTCATCAAAAAGCTGTTAAGCGAGGCCAATTGAAAATGTTAAAATAATGGATTTTTCTTAGGTAAGGGCATGGAACCAAGGCTAGGAGATGGAGTTGAGATACAGACCGGCCATGATTTAACTGAATGGCAGAACAGGTTCAAGGGGCTGAATAGCTTACTGCTGTTCCTATCTTCCTTTCTAAGAAACAAGAATAGATTGTCTGGGTCCAGAACTAAATGTCAGCAGGACCATAAATACTAACATACATCTTAAACAATTTGCTGGAGACTTGTCCAGCTGTGGCTCAAGAATCAACGAAAAGATGAACCATTTGAAAAATATTACCTTTTCTGGATGTGGTTTAATGCTAATTTTATTATCCCCCAAAATAGGAAACTCAATTGACAAGCAGTAACGTCTTATCCGAATTTCCAATGGGAAAATTGTTGAATTATTGTTACTGTAAGACAAAACTTGAAAGTTTTGAAAGCTCAAGTAGTTAAGGGCATGAATGAGGGTATCAGCAGCAGATGAGCTGAGACAGGGGCAAAGTCGGGTGATGTGACAGAGGTGGAAATAGTTGGTCTTAGTGATGGAACAAATATGAGGTTGGAAGCTCATCTTAGGGTCAAATTTGACACCAAGGTTGCTAACAGACTGGCTTAATCTCAGACTTTTGCCAAGGAGAGGGATGGAGTCGGAGGCGAGGGACCAGAGTTTGGAGCAAGGACAAAAACAATGGCTTCAGTCTTTCCAATATTTAATTGGAGGAAATTTCTGTTCATCTAGTATTGGATGTCAGATAAGCAGTCTGATAATTTAGCAACAGAGGCGGAGTTGAGAGAAGTGGTGGTGAGGCAGAGCTGAGTGTCGTCAACATACATGTGAAAGCTAACACTGTGCTTTTGGATGATGTTGCTGAGGGGCAGCAAATAGGTGAGCAATAGGAGGCCCCACCGAGTCCATGCCAACCATCAACCACCCATTTATACTAACCCTACATTAATTCCATTTTCCCTCTCACATCCCCACAATTCTCCTATCACCTACCTAGGGGCAATTTCTTTTTACAATGGCCGATTTACCTATCAACCAGCAAGTCTTTGGCTAGTGGGAGGAATCCAGAGCACCCAGACGAAACCCACATGGTCACTGGGAGAACTTGCAAACTACACACGCAGTACCCAGAACTGAACGCAGGTTGCTGGAGCTGTGAGGCTGTAGTGCTAACCACTGCACCACCGTGCCACCCTTGAAGTAAAGAAAAAAAAGTTCTGGGAAAGATGGGAACAGATTTGGAAGGCGGCAACACATACTATTATATAAGGCCCTAGTGAGACCACACTTGGAGTTTTTGACTCCATACCTAAGTAAGGATATACTTGTCTTAGAGGGAGTTCAATAAAGGTTCACTAGACTGATTCTGGGATGAGAGGAGTGTCCTATGATGAGAGAGTGAGTAGACTATGGCTATATTGCATAGAATTTGGAAGAATGAGAGGTCATCTAATTGTAACATTGGGTTGAATTTTATGGGGACTTTTCAGATGGCAACGGAGGTGTGGGGGTGTGGTGGGTGGGGGCATAAAATGGGGATGGAAGATGCCGGACAGAAAGCCCAACGTCATGATGTCCCTTGCAGATTTTCCAGTCGGTGGCCGACATGGAGGGCGGGCTTTGCACGTTCATGAAGCAGAAAACTAACTAAAGTATTTAAGAACCCAATTGAAAGCAATTTTATTCTTAGTTTTGTATTTTCCTGATGGTGCATGGGAAACATGGAGTTTCAGGGCCTCGCCTGGTGTAAGGAGGTGACGAGGATACAGGAGCTCACTGTTCACTGGGAAGCCATTGGCTGAGGCAGCATTGCTTGGCAGGAAGGGTGGAGGAGGGGCATTGTTAAAGACTGTCAGGAGTGGGGGCCAAGATGCCAACACTGCAGGGCACCCACACCAGGGTGGCATTAAGGCAGTACCACCTCATTGAAGGCACATGAAGCGGGGTTGTGGGTGGTAAGTCTGTTTAGTCCCGAAGCCTTGCGATCAGGGAGAGACAACCTGTCACGGGCTTCATTCACCTTGGCTTCAAAGCCCCCAAGGGAGAGGAGGAGCAGAGATGGAGGAAGCTTTAGGGATGGGACAAGGGGGTGTCAGCAAATTGGGGGCCCACAGGAGGGCCAGCTCTGGGTGCAGGAGGCTGGAGAATATTGTCGAGGGGCAGGGCAACCACCTCCAGTGCACAGATGAAGCTGTCCTATGGAGAAGGTATACCGGCTATGTTTCAACTACCTGCAGATGTCTGAGCAGCAGCGTTCCCAAAGACTGCTCTTCCCCAGGGAGGCCGACAATGATCTGTGTGTCACGAAGCAAGATGAGCTGTGGCCCATGGGACTTGGTGGGCACCCGATGCTAGTAGTGCTGAAAATCACCTTGGTACTGAACTTCTATGCCACTGGATCATTCCAGGGGTCAACTGGAGATATGTGCAGAATCTCCCAGACTGCGGTGCATTGCTTCATCAAGGAGATCACCAGTGCTATGTTCAAGATGGCCAGCGACTATGTGCACTTCTGCACTGACCAAACAGTCAAGTTGAGAGGGCTACAGGATTCTGGGCCATCGTTGGATTCCTCCAGGTGCAGGGGGCCACCAATCACATGCATGTGGCCATTAAGGCTCCCACCGACCAGCCTGTTACTTTCATTAACTGGAAGAGCTTCCACTCCCTCAATCTGCAACTGGTCTGTGAGCACCGCAAATAGATCTGTAGATGTGTGCATTATTCCTGGGAAGTAGCCATGATGCATACATACTAAGGCAGTCCCAGGTGCCCAACCTTTTCCCTCCCCTGTGTGCCTTCAAGAATGGATCCTTGGAGACAAGGGCTACCCACAGAGGACATGGCTACTGACGCCTGTGAGGAACCCACACATGGGTGCAGTGGAGAGGTACAATACTTGCAATGGGTCAACCTGAGTGGCCATTGAACAGGCCATTGTTCTGCTCAAGATGAGATTTAGGTGCCGAGGTCAATCCGATGGAGTCCTGCAATATGCCCCGGCGAGGGTCTCACGTATCGGTGGTTTGCTATGCACTACACAACTTGGCGCTACACAGGGGGGAGGCATGGACCAGTGAAGATATTGTGGAGTGTGATGCCTCCTCCAATGATGAGCATGCGGAGAAGGATGCTGCCCAAGCTGTGCCACATGAAGGGTCCCAAGCACAGCATGAAATGTGCCATCAGATATGTGCAAGAGAGGCACAAGATGCCCTTATACTGTTATGGCACGACCGCTCAGGAAAAAGCCCCCAATCAAAATATATGATTCTGATTGCGGTGGGAGCAATGCACTGTCAATTCAGTCCCACTGCCCCACAGGTCTCATAATATATATCTTTAGGCTTTCCCAAATTAAAGAAAGCAGCAGCCAAATTGAACAATCTAGTAAACCCCGAATGAGGCGAACCATACCAGGTATCTTTAGATATTAACAAATTAACTGTTTATTAAAAAAAACTAAAATCATAAACACTACAATGTAAACCAATATCTAAAGACCTCACAACTTATTTAAAAATCTAACTCCCGCATTCGCATACATATACCCAAACTATCGGAAGTTTGGTGCTTAATTAGCTGTCCGAAAAAAATAGAATAACAATAAAGTCTTTGCAGATTTACAGTCCTGACAAAGTAGAATCTTCGAATGTGGAACAGTCCAAAGTTGCTTGAAGTCTTTCAAAGCCTGATGAATCTAACGATATGAGTTTAGCAATTACAGTTTAGTAGTTGAAGCATCAAACTCTTCTTCTTTCCAGCGATGAACACAGTAGATCGACAATTAGCTATTTTTAAAAAAAAGAATTAATCTGGCTTGACTTTTCAGAATTTTGAGAGAGCTCTCCTCTTTCCTTCACGTGCCAGAACAGTCTGAGTCTGTGCAAAGCCAGTTTTTTCAAAGCTAAATGGCAACACTGTATGTCCTGTTCTTCCTCTCTGTATGGCTGTATCCAGGGCAACCAAGATGCACTTTCCGGTAACTTCTGAAGCGGGCTTGTTCTCCCTCTCTGTATGGTTGTATCCAGGGCAACCAAAATGCACTTTCCGGTAACTTCTGAAGCTGACTGCCTTAAAGAACTACTGATCTTTTGCTGCCTTAAAGACACACCGCTTATTTCTTGAGAGACAAAACAGGATCATGACAATACATTCAAGTTTCCCTTGAGCCTTACTACCTCTGGAACCACAACAATAACGCTCTACTTTTAATCAGCCTTGTTGTCGCATCCTTCCTTTTGTACTGCAGCACCCTGGTGTGGTTGCAATGTGGCAAAGCTGAAGATTTGGCCGTTCTGGGTTTGCTCCATCGCTACCAGCCCCTTAGGAGGAAGCCATGCAAGGAACTCTCAAAAGGAATCCACAACAGAAAGGAGACTTGGTGAGTGAACAAAAGAGTTGATGTGTGACAACCATCGCAACAAGTCCCTTTCCTGCAGCATTATTACTTGTGATCCCGTTACGACCGAGGCAGGAGGAGTGCACTGTTTATTCTAGTTCCATTTCTCCACAGGTCACAACATATATTTAAATTTTTTCCCACTTACCAATACAGTCAATCATAGGCTCATTTTTTCCCCAGAATAAAACACATCAATCGGGTTTTTTTAAATCAACAACAAAATTATCAGTTTATTATAAAACAAGTCTTAACCAGTAATGAAGCAAAACACATAGATTGAAATATTAAAATATCCTTTTAATCTTAGGCCACACACACACACACATACACTAGTTAACCGAAAAAATAGAGATTTATGCTTTAGAGCTCTTGTACAAAAAAACAAACAAAAAAATATGTTGGCCAAAATACTTGCGAATCCTTGAAGAAAAAAGAGAAGAGATGAAAAAATGTCTGAAGTCCTTTTTGGTTTGGCGTCCCAAATACACATAGACTGCTGTCACTGGGATCTTCCTAGAAGAGATCTTGATAGGCAAAGTTAAAGATCAGTTTGGGCAGGTTTTCCAGGGAAAACGCAGTAACAGGGGTTTCAGGCATTTTCTTATAGTTGCTTCTCAGCTTCTTAAGAGATGGAAAACTGGCAGGCTTTTCCAAAGGGCTGGAACAGACTGAGCTGAGTGTTGCTCTCTTGAAAAGTTTTCTCCAACTGTCTTTTCAAACCATTGTGCATATCCCAATTCACTGTCCAAAGCGAAACCATAAACAATGTCAGGAGTCAAGCCTCCTGACCCCTATAAAGCTTGACTTGTTACTTCTCTGTAAACATCTTTCCCCAAGTGAAAAACAACCCCTGATGGGTAATTATTTTAAGACAGGTGCCTTCCAATAACTGTTTACAGTCCAGACCTCTCATTGACCCTTGTAAAAAAAAAATCCCTGGGCTCCTTTTCAGTTTTAAACCACAAATCTTCAAAATTTAACAAAAAAATGGAAGCACTTGTAACAATCCTTTAAGTGCATTTATGTGCTTATCTTAACTCATTTGCTGATGCTCCTATGTGGTGCTCGCCCTGCACTTTCAGCTGAGGCAGAGGCAGGCTTTGCTTCCCCCTGGGGTGACCTTGGCAGCCATCCTCTGATTGTCTGAGGCCTAGCCTTTGTACAAGAGCTCTAAAGAGTAAATCTCTAGCGGGACCCAGAACACTGAGGGCCTCCTAGAAAGGTGCACGGGCAATCTCAATGGGCAGGGTCAATGGAGGAGCTGGCATCACTGGCAGAAGGACTTTGGAGCCACTGTCAGCAACAGGAGCAACCTGAGAGGAACCCCCAGATGCAGCAGGCAGCTGCTCCTCCCCCATTATAAGTCACTCTTGCACCTCCCTACTGATCTGAGAGGGACGTAGGCCTGGTGCAGACTCCAGGTGCGTTGTCCCTCTCTCGCCTTACCACTACAGCATTGAGCTCATGGACAAAGTGGTGGTGTGCAGGTCAGTGCACATCTCCAGCAGCCACTGATTAGTCTGCTGGATGTGGCTCTCCATGAGAGTGACCAATCTTTTAATGGAGGAAGCAAGAAGTGCAATCGGCAGAGACAGTGAAGCACACAAGGCATGGATGGACTCCTCTGTCGTCCATGCTTGAGAACACATAGCCTCTGACATCTCTGCCAGATGTTGCCTCACCTCTCGCTGCAGCTGCAACATTTCCCGTGCTGTCGGCGACACCAGAGGCACATCATCAGCCTGGGTCTCAGCATGGGCCTGGCCTCCCACAGTCCTCTGACTGCCAGTGGCCTGGTCTATCACATCCTCAATCAGTTGCCCTGGCACGTCGGTGCGGTCTCACCAAGTTGTGTGCCCATACCTAAATGCACGTTGTTACAACCAGGTGAGGAAGGGGTCTAGGGCTCCCCTCTCAGCCTTTCCCGGTTTGGCCATAACAGAGTTTAACTTTTATAACAATGTGTTTTAGCTTCCCTCTCAATGAGTTCTTGCTCACTGCTCTCTAATTGTAATTGCAAATAAATCAACCAGATAGGTTTTCTCAGATTTAAACTGGAAAGGTGTAAGTTTATTAACCTTAAAACTCTAATCCAGTTAAAACTACTAAACATATGCGACGCGATTATGCTAGCATAAACACACATGCAAATAGAGACAGAGGAGGAGAAAGAATTAAAGGGAAAAGGTTTGAAGTAATAGATGGAGTTCAGTTATTAGTTTTGGGTTGGATGTAATGTCTTTGATTGAAGTTAAGTCTTGCAATTCGCGTTGGGGCCCAGTGCACACTTTCAAACTTGTTTCGCTGGTCTTCTGTCTTGAGGCTTAAGTTACTTCCAGGGCCCCTGGAACATTGCGTGAGAGACACAGAGAGAGACAAAGAGAGGGAGACCTTCCTCCTTGAAGTTCAATTGCAGTCTCTTCCAAACACTGTTCTGTGGGCACAATTCAATTAACTTCAGATTGGCCAGCAGGTTAGTCATGTGACTAGCTCCCTGTTTGAAACAGCCTCTCCTGTGAGATTTGTGGATTCCTCCAAGCTTACCAGACACTCAGTTGTGGGGGGGTGAGAGGGTGGAGGGGGAATGCTAGCTCTTACACAGTCAATGACTCTCAATGTCTTTTGATCATCATTATTGACAAGACCCATCTGGGTAATTGAATCAGGGAGTACTCCAATTGTTTCTCCATGCCACTGTCTTTTAGAATGCAAATGTGCAACCTTGTTTTCAGCCATTGTTCTGTGGTCTTTTTAAAACAAGTTATGTTCAATGTCTAGTAAGCGTTCAAATAATGTTCCATATGACAAAATTGATATATTTCCATCTGGCAGGTGTAGTTTCCATCACAGGGTGACTACTCACCAATGTGGGAGTATTTATCCTGGTGGAGGCTGCAGGGAATGATGAAATGGTGGACCCTCTAATGCTGCCTCCTTCTCCTCAGAGGTGGCCAACTGTCCCCAGCCTCTTGAGCTCCTCTCTCTTCTTGCTCACCTTGATCATAGAAATCATAGAAATAGAAGGACTAGGGTCTGTCCATCATCTCATTCATACCACCCCTAATGTACCTCTCCATTGATGCCATGGGATCACACGTGCTACATGGTTCTTTGCAACCTGAGACACTCTTGTGTCCCAGGAGATGCTCACTCACTCCCTTGGGTGGGCACCCCTGTTTTACCATCAGTTATGGTGCGGCCACCTTGTTGCCTTGCCAGTTCCATGGCCTCCCCCTCCATTAGGGTTATAACATGGAGATAAGGCACTCTGCTTCTGGTCTTGGCACGCTCCTTCCTATTGTGGGCAGTCTTCTCCTGAAGACACAATGAGGGATAAGGTTAGTCTCCCAGTGGTTAAAAGCCCTGGACCTATGATGATGATGTCCATTGAGCCATGATGGGGGATCACATATGTCTCCTGCTTGTGGCCACTCTCGAAGTCTATACAGGGGAATACATTGACAGATGGGCACCTCTAAGGTGCGGCCATGCCTCGGACCCTATTGGCGACTCCAGAACCCCATTGTCAGCTGGGTGCTACCTTCCTCTCCACCAAACGAATTCTCTCGTTCTGAGACAAGCTGAGCACAAAGAGTTCGAATTGAATGGAACACTCACCTTGACAGATCAGATGAGGTCATTGACCCTTTTCTAGCAATGGATCCAGGTCCTTGGGGTGACTCCATGGCTGTTGACCTCCTCCACTATCTCCATCCAGGCTTGCTTGGTCAGGTGGGCTGGTCAAATCTCCCATCCCTGGGAAAGAGGACCTCCCACCTTTCCCTTGCAGCCTGGAGGAGAGTCTGGAGGGAGGTTTCACTGAACCATGGAGCCACCCGGGGTCTTCCTTCTGTCATTCTGCCTGCAAGCTTCCAAGCTGATGCCTGGCACTCTGGAATAAAGGGTCTCACTTGAGGCTCCGAGCAGTCAGGCAGGGGCTTGGTTGAGGCTCTGAGCAGTCAGGCAGGGGTTCAATTAAGGATATGAGCAGTCAGGCAGAGGCTGTCAACCATTTAAGTATGGCGCCTGGAAGATGCTGCATTTGCCGCTTCTGCTACCATCTCTCAGTGCATGTTCCCCATGACTCCCGATCCTTAATTGGCTGCCACTGCTCAATTGGATCCAGTCGGACCTGCTTCCAGTCCTGACGTCACAACCTGCAGCCTCAAAATAAAATTCAACCCATTCAAAACTCTTATGGGGCTTGACGGGGTCTATGCTGGGAGGGTAATTCCCCTGGCTGGGGGGTGTAGAACTAAGAGTTTAAGTCTCAGAATAAGGGGTTAGCCATTTAGGGCTGAGATGAGGAGAAATTTCTACACTCAAAGGGTCGCAAATCTTGGGAGTTCTCTACTCCAGAGAGCTGTGCATGCTCAGTTGTTGAGGATATTGAAGACAGTGATCAATAAAATTTTGGGTACTAAGGGAATTAAGGGATATGGGGATAGTGCCATAATCTTATTGAAAGATGTAACAGACTCAAAGGGACGAATAATTTACTCTTGCTCCTATTACTTATGTTCTGTTCTTATGTAAGGCGCGTTACAGCCAATTAAGTACTTTTAAAATGTAAACATTGTTGTAGTGTAGGAAATACAGCAGCCAATTTGCACACAAACATACAAGGTCCCACAAACAGCAATGTGATAATGACCAGATAATCTGCATAAGTGTTGTTGATTGAGGAATAAATATTGGCCACAACATTGGGAGAACTCCCTTGCTTTTCTTCAAATCGTGCCATGGGATCATTTATCTCCACCCGAGAGTGCAGATGGGATGTCAGTTTTACATCTTATTTGATGGACAGCAACTCTCTCAGTATTACACTGGATTGTCAATTTAGATTAGGTTTCTGGAGTGGGACTTGATCTCACAACTTTCTGACTCAGAAATGAGCATGCTACCAATGAGCCATGAGCTGACTCTTGGCTCATATGCACATGTCCACCCACACACACATACATGCATATGCATGCACATGCACACCACAAGTACAGTATAGTATAGGTTAGATGCAGAGTGCATTGCACTGTGCTGCTCCAGTGATATGTTTCAGCTTCCAGTACCTTAACTGCACCAGTCTGAATTTTTACAGTTCCCACAGCAGTCACAGAAAAAGGTCATTTGGCCCACCTAGCCCATCCCTTTTGGAATCATCAAAATCCCATCTGCCTAGCATTTTACGTGTCTCCTCAACTGAGTTGAGAAACACACGCAGTTGCTTCTTGAACTGTTCACTTCTATAGCCTTTTTGATAACTTGTTCCACAAGTCTATCAACCTTTTTGTAGAAATGCTTCATTGGTGGTACCTTCTAAGGCCGGGATTTTACTGAGCTCCCGGCGTCAGGCTCCGTGGTGGATGGGAGGGGGTGGAGGCGCCAGATCTTTCTGGCAGTGACCCGCCATGGAGCCCGACACCAGGAGTGCCAGACCCAATCTTCCTGGGGGTGGCGAGGCTCCGTAGCGGCCACCACCCCCCCCCCCCCCCACCACCCCCAAACTGCTGCTGGGCGACGGGACCCAGATTAACATGCTTAAATTAATGAAAGTAATATATTTAAATAAAATTAACAGTGATCTTATCCTCGGGCTTCAATCTTCTGAGCGGCGGCCAGCACTCAAGTGCCTTCACTTTCTCATACAGGGAAAGCAGGTGCCACCATGGTAGGGAAGGGGGAAACTTATGATTTTTAGTGCATTGAGGGGGATGGGGAATGGACTCAAATGTAAATTACTAGTTTAGGGGAGGGTGGGAAGGGGTGACCTCTGCACTTTGATCAGTTTGTGGGGGGGAGGTCAACTGTTGAAGGTAAGTGTTTTGCAGGGGAGAGGGCAAATATTTCAATTAATTGTTACTGGAGGGACGGGCGATAGATTTTTCAGCGGTACATCGGGTGGTATGACTTTAAAAATGTAAATGAGTCGGCAGGGCTGGCACCCTTTAAA
The DNA here is from genome assembly GCF_036365525.1 of Heterodontus francisci. Taxonomy (NCBI): domain Eukaryota; kingdom Metazoa; phylum Chordata; class Chondrichthyes; order Heterodontiformes; family Heterodontidae; genus Heterodontus; species Heterodontus francisci. The sequence continues at coordinate 77,866,382 of NC_090382.1, read as the reverse complement.
AATGGCACCAGCGCCTGCACACAGGCAGCTGACGACATTGCTGATGTTGGAAAGCCCACCCCCTCCACATGATTGTTGGGGATGGCCCGACCGGATCATTATCCCGGGCCGCCACGAAAAAGACCGCGGCGGCATGACAACATGCTCGCCGCCATTTTTTTGCACTTTGCCCTCCGGGGGCAGGAGAAGAAAATCTAGCCCTAAGTTTCAAACCTTAACTTGTGTTCCATGGTATTTGAAAACTTCACCATGTGACAAATTTACTTGGCTCAAAATACATCCAAGGCTGGGATAGATTTATTTTTCATCTCTCAGGGAATCAAGTGATGTGGGGAACAGGCAGAAAAGTGGAGTTGAGACAGATAATCAACCATGGAACCATAGAAAAGTTACAGCACAGACAGAGGCCATGCCGCCCATTGTGTCTGCCCCGACTGAAAAAACCAGCCGTCCATTCTAATCCCACTTTCCAGCACCTGGTCCGTAGCCTTGCAGGTTAGCACTTCAGGTGCAGTTCAGGTATCTTTTAAATGGGTTGAGGGTTTCTGCCCCCACCACTGATCCGGGCAGTGAATTCCAGACATCCACCACCCTCTGGGTGAAAAAGTTTTTCCTCATGTCCCCTCTAATCCTTCTATCAATCACCTTAAATCTGTGCACTCTGGTAATTGACCTCTCCGCTAGGGGAAACAGGTCCTTCCTCTCTACTCTATCTAGGCCCATCATAATTTTGTACACTTCAATTAAGTCGCTCCTCAGCCTCCTCAGTTTTAAGGAAAACAACCCTAGCCTATCAAATCTTTCCTCATATGTGCAATTTTCAAGCCCTGGCAACATTCTTGTAAATCTCCTCTGCACTCTCCCCAGAGCAATTATGTTGTTCCTGTAATGTGGTGACCAGAACTGTATGCAATACTGCAGCTGTGGCCTAACCAGCATTTTATACAGTTCTAGCATTACATCCCTGCTTTTGTATTCTATATAAAATATATGTATTATATATATATATATTCTATATATATAGAGACCATATGGACTACTCCTGCTCCTAATATTTATACTCTTATGTTCAATACTCTGCACAATATTGCAACTTTACTGCAAAGTCTCCTCTTTTCCAAAGAAAACAAAAATATATTTCCCCACAATTTAAAATTCTGATACCTGGAATCATGTTAGTTGCTTGAGTGATTACCTCCTGAAAGGGATTAATATCCTTGCTAGGATCAGGTAGTTGGAATTGTCCACAGAATTTAAGATGGGGTCTGACTAATATCTTACATGGCCATTTGTATTCTAGCCGTTAATACAATACAATACCTTGGGAGAAATTGTAGCTCTCCTTGTTGGGCTGGAACAAAGCAGGCAAGGAGCTAAAATGGAGAGCTCCATTTCCTGCTCAATTCCTACTTGATTCTTCTTGTGGGAGGCCCAGTCTAATTTAGGGATGGGTCTCAGTAAACTGCTGTCGGCGAGCTACGTGATCCAAACAAGTATCCTGCTGCAACTCACTGGTTGTAGGACAGTGCAATCGGGTGACCTGGTCACCAACCTGACATGACTGGCAGAAAGGTAGGTCTGGGGATGGGCGACAGAAGGCAATTACAGAGGGAGGAAAACCCAAGGTGGCAGTGGCCTGCATTGCTGCTCCTCTTGACCCCTCAACGATAGTTAGCTTTTTGAGACCTCTTTCTTTTGACTGTTTTACTGAGTGGAGAATCCAGTGCATACGATTCACCCAGCAAACCATCTAACTTGCAGTGAGGTCCTCTATCATAGGACCCTATAGATTAATAACACTCCTGCCTCATTTAGGCAGGCCTGAGTTAAAATGGCAGTGAAGCTGGAACAGGTTGGTAGGTTGAACATCTTCTAACTCCACAACTGCCCTGTTTCCACTGGGTGGAGTGAGTTAAATGGGCCCTAATTCCATCAGATTGGGTTGGTTTCCCTGTTTCTATTGTGCAGAGGAAGTTAAAATTCACCCTAATGCAACCAGATTTGGGTTAGTTTCCCTGCTTCTATTGGGTGGAGGGTAATAAAAGCATCCCTATTAATTCCATTAGACTGGATTCATTTCAAATTCAGTCCCAGAGAGGTAAGGACAGAGCACCAACCTACTGCATCATGAACTTTACCACTTTTCATTTTTGCATATTGACATTTTTCCACAGCAAAGAAAAGTAAAATGTAAAGTGAAAGAATGAAAAGCAAATTTGTAAATAAGAATAGAAATAATATTAAGCTTTGGTTCTGGGTAGTGTTGTGATTGGAACATAGGAACAGGAGTAGGCTCTTGAGCCCTTCGACTCTGTTTTGTTATTCAATGAGGTCTCGGCTGATCTGCGACCCAACTCCATATACCCACCTTTGCCCATATCTCCTAATACCTTTGGTTAATAAAAATGTATCAATCTCTCATTTAAAATTAACAATTTATCTAGCATTAATTGCCATTTGTGGGAGAGAGTTCCAAACCTCTACTATCCTTCGCATGTAGAATTGTTTCCTACTTTCACTCTTGAAAAGCCTGGCTCTAATTTTTATACTATGCCTCCTAATCCTAGAATCCCCAACCAGTGGAATAGTTTTTCTCTCTCTACCCTATCAGTTCCCCTTAATATCTTGAAAACTTTGATTAAAATCACTCCTTAGCCATTTAAATTCCAGGGAATACAACCCTCGTTTCTGTATTCTCCTTTGTAATTTAACCCTTGGAGTTCAGGTATCATTTTGGCAAACCTACACTACACTCCTTCCAAGGCCAATATATCCTTCCTAAGGTGTGGTAGCCAGAACTGTTCACAGGACTCCAGGTGTGGTCTACCCAGGGCTTTGTATAGCTAAAGCATGGCCTCTGTACCCCTCATATCCTAGTCCTCTTGATATAAAGGTCAGCATTTCAATTGTCTTTTTGATTATTTTCAGTACCTGTGACATTTTAATGATCTATGTACATAACACAAATTTAAACTGAAAGACTGAGAGAAAAATCCTTTGAGCAGAAAGGATACAGAAAAGAAATGAATAAAACAGTCTGACTACATGCACATGCTTTTAGATTTAATGCTCAGATTAATAACATTCAAATACCACTAAATATTTGTCTGAATATTCTCTCTAAACTGGGTCTGAATTTCTCGAGCAGTATGAGACTGTTTCAAGTTTTCCCTATTTTGAAATACTCATTTCAGTAGATAAGTTTTATATATAGACATTTTTCTTGGGCGAGCATGCAGAGAGTGATTTCATTCACCTTCTGAGATGACAAACTATACCCTTCCCACCTGATTTTCCGGTAAGATCTAGCAACGAATATCACATGTCTGAATAGGATTAGGAAACCATGGGGAAATATGTTATATTTTTCAGTCTACAATGGACATTGGTTTGAGTGCTCACATCAGTCCATAACCTTAAATATGTCACTGACTGGCAGAGCAATACAATTACAGGCAGATAGACTAGGTTCCCTCTCTCATAAGTGCAGTTGTCACTGGAACTCTTCTGTCAGTTCGTAAATAGAACAATGTGTAATAAATGCCATCAGTGATGACTGATCACATCATATCATCCAGTATACCTGCCAAAAGCATCTTCAAAAATTGTATCAAATAACAATAGCAGAGCACATTTATATCGTGCTTTTCATGTAGTAAAACATCCCAAGGCACTTCACAGGAGTGTTATCAAACAAAATTTGACATATAGCCATATAAGGAGATATTGGGACCAATGAACAAAAGCTTGGTGAAAGAGACAGGTTAAGTGAGCATCTTAGAGGAGGACAGAGATGTAGAGATGCAAAGAGGGTCCAGAGTTTATGGCCTGGGCAGCTGAAGGTATGATCGCCAATGGTAAAGCAATGAAAATTGGAGATAAGCAAGAGACCAGAATTGGGGGAGTGCAAATATGAAATAAAAACTAAAATGAAAATATGAAAATGCCCTTGTGTTTCAGTAGAGTCAGTCCTGTTGGAATCCAAACATTTCCCAACAGCCAGTATTGAGAGCACTGAACTGATTTTTGTGGCAGGCTTTTTCAGGAGCTAAAGCCCCTGAGTGTTCCATAATTGAATGATTTGTCCCTCCCATGTGTATTTTGAGCACCCAATGTAATCCAGAAAGGCACAAGGGTCACAGTAAATGGCAAGAATGAGATATGTTAATAAAAATATAGAGGATCCTGCCAATTTTCCTTTGCTCCCTGTGATGTAGTGCTGCGTTTCCACTCCAAGGCTACAATAGAAACTAAATGGATCAAGCACATAACCACCTTTTGCCTCATATAAGATCAGCTACATGTCTGCCTAAGGAAATAACCTATATTTGGACACAGAACTCCTTGAACTCTTAACTGATTTGCAAGTTAAAATTCATAACCACAGGACCACTGTGAGAATTGGATAGATTAGATTTGTATAAATAATTAAATAAAAGCAACACATCAATCCATCCTTTACCAAAATAAGATAATTATTCATCACTATCTTACATGGACTGCAGTAGTTCAAGAAGGCGGCTCACCACCACCTTCTCAAAGGCAATTAGGGATGGGCAATAAATGCTGTCCTAGCCAGCGACACCCACATCCCATGAATGAATAATAAAAAAACTCCCTGAAAGCTGCAAGAACATGAAATGAAGAAATGCTGGCTTTTGACAAGCATAGCACAGGACTGAACAGCACAATCCATGTGCACAATAAAACAAAATAAACAAAAGGGAGCAATCTGATGCTACAATGATTGACAAGATTTTTTTAGCGGGACACAAAATTAGATTTCAAATAATTTGGCCAAGAAATATTTTTAGGTTTTTCTAAAATTTATTGAACTGATTGCTTGAGTAATTTACAAGAAAATCCAATTCAGATGATTCATGTTCAAATGTATTAGTCCTTTAGAAAAATAATTACTTATTCTTGAAACTACACTATGCAATGATTAATGTAAAATACTTAACATATTTCAATTTTAACAGATTTTTTCAAAATAAACAAATGTCAACAATAGCAACAACTTATATATATATATATATATATATATATATATATAGCACCTTTAACATAATAAAACGTCCTAAGGCACTTCACAGGAGACTTATAAATCAAAATGAGACACCAAGTCACATAAGGCAATATTAGGGCAAATGTCCAAAAGCTTGTTCAAATGAGTAGGTTTTAAGGCTAGGAGGGGTAAAGAGAAAAGAAGTTTTAAAAAAAGAGAAAAAAGTGGAAATAGAAGTGATGGACTTGGGTCTGGAACAGCAGCCAAAATGCACACATGAATGGACACAGGGAAAGCTCAAGTTACATAGAAAATTCAGGTACAGGTCTTTTCCAGATCTTTTTCCAGATTTCACAACCAATTATATACTGATGTTCACACAGTACAGTTTTATGGCATTTTTTTAAATATTTGGTTTGGATGCCAAATTTATTTTAAAAACCTTTGTTATTGTGAGTCAGTGTTACGCTTTATTAGACATCAAACTGCTGTACAGGCTAGTACCAGTAATTGTCCACACAATGACTTTCCAGTTTCTTTCAGTAATGTAGAGCAAAGGCAAGGCACTTGTCCATAGATAAAGAAAGAAACCTATGGGACAAATCAAAGTAAACTGCTCTTTGATTGAAGCCTACCACTCATTTTCACAGCAGAGGAATAATGTACAATATCAGTGAGAAAGAAGACCTGAAAGAAGAAGCAACACAAATTCTTCAGTTTAGGAAATAAACACTAATGAACAGGAAAGAGTTTTACTGCACTGGTAACTATCTGGGGAGAAACTGAGTTTACCTGATTGAGGCATATACTGCAGTTCACCATTGCCATTATGCTATGACCTTGTTGTCTTTGTACATAATCATATTATTATTTGTGTTTCAGCAGGAATGATACTGAAAGAAAAGAGACAAAACAGCCACAAGAAAAGGTGTGGACAGAATGACTGGAATTTGAGTTTGATCATTAAAAAGAAACATTTAGCATATGTATGGGGGATGGCAGTTACAACAGTAATAATTTATTGTAGTGTTGTTGTGTTTCCACAGTGACCTGATTGAATTAGAGTTACCTCTCTGCGAATGCAATATGCAATAATAATTGATACAAGGTCCTATAGGGAAGAAATATAAGGACCCTTTATCCTCTTATAGCTTTCAAAGATAAGAGGAAAGATTGGAACCTCTGTGATTATAATATCCAAGAAGTCTGCAGGGTTGAACAGCAAAATGATGTAATTCAGGCGAACAGGGTAGAATTTAAATGCTACCTGATAGGGATTTCACCCAGGGAGGTGTTGTAAGATGTCGATGAATATAAACAAAGCATGGTTCTCAAGAAAAATCTTTGAAGTGGTTCAGACCTGTTTGAGAAGCACAGATGCAAGAGAAATGGTTGATGAATTGTAATTAATATGTATGAATAATTAAATGTGGTTTAATTAATCACAGCTGAACATCTCAGATTAATAATTCTGTTTCTTGTTTTGCCAACAAAGATTAAATATCAGGTTTTCTTTTTAATAAAGGTGAGGTTGGTTGTCATGGTCCACTGTTATACAGAGGGCTGGGATGTGGATTCACATCCACTGTTTTCGCAAAGGAGGCATTCCCCTCTATCTCAGCCAGTGGTGGAGAGAGGTACATGTTTACAAGGACAGAGATGAAGATTGAAAGAGCCATCAAGGAACACTGCTGTTGTGCACTTGCTCGTGATGGGCTTAAAAGCATCATTGACAGAGGCCTGGGAGCCCATTCTTCACAATCTGGCTGTCCAAGATCTTAAGCTCAGAAATTCCTCCCGAAACCTCTTTGTCTACCTCCTTTCAAATGCTCCTTAAAACCTAGCACTGACCAAACTTTTGGTCACTTGTCCGAATATCCTTTTCTTTGGCTTGTTGTTGATTTTTGTCTGATTATGTGAATGTGAAGCACTTTGGGACATTTTACACAGTGTTAAAGGTGCTATGTAAATGTTAGCTGTTATTTCACATTGAGGAATATGTGCATTTGGTGTCAACTAGGCTTAGTTGATCGCACTTTTGCCTCTAATTCAGGAGATTGTGCATTCACGACCCACTCTCGGACTTGAGCACAAAAGTCTCGGCTGACACTTCAGTGCACTATTGAGGGAGTGCTGCACTGTCAGATGTACTGTCTTTTGGTTGAGAAATTAAACCAAGGCCCTGTCTGCCCTCTCAGGTGGGTGTAAAAGCTTCCATGATGTAATTTTTCAAAGAGGATCAGGGGAGTTATCCTTGGTGTCCTGGCCAACATTTATCCCTCAATCAACATCACAAAAATTAGATTACCTGGTCATTATCACATTGCTGTTTGCGAAAGATTGCTGTGAACAAATTGGCTGCCACATTTCTGACATTACAAAAATGACTACAATTCAAAAGTGCTTCATTGGCTGTAAAGAACTTTGGGACATCCTGAAGTTGTGAAACGTACGATATAAATGCAAGCCTTTTCTTTTTGTTCTGGGTATGAGCTTTAATATAATTGATTAGCTTTGTTTTCTGTTCACTGGTTGGAATTTGCTTGCTAAAGAAGCCATGTTTTTGTTGAGCAAATTTTTTTTGCAGAGTATGGATAAGCAGTTCTCAGAGCTTAAACATTTTGTAACTTTCTGTTTTACAATATAAGGAAATAAATTAATTTTGTGACAATAGCTCGTGACAGAATTCTTACTTGCTGAACAGTGGAGCATGCTGTATAAATACACTATCCTACACCAATAGACAGCCTTTAAAACAACACTATAGGACAAAGTATGGTTAGAGTCACACCTAGCACAAGGAAGATGGTTGTGGTCGTTGGAGGCCAATCATCTCAGCCCCAGGACATTGCTGCAGGAGTTCCTCAGGGTAGTGTCCTAGGCCCAACCATCTTCAGTTGCTTCATCAATGATCTTCTCTCCACCATAAGGTCAGAAGTGGGAATGTTCGCTGATGATTATACGATGTTCAGTACCATTTGAAACTCCTTGGACACTGAAGCAATCCGTGCCCATATGCAGCAAGACCTGGACAACATCCAGGCTTGGGCTGATAAGTGACAGGTAACATTTGCACCACAAAAGTGCCAGGCAATGACCATCTCCAATAAGAGAGAATCTAACCATCTCCCCCTGGCATTCAACAGCATTACCGTAACTGAACTCCCCCACTATCAACATCCTTGGGATTACCATTGACCAGAAACTGAACATATAAATACTGTGGCTACAAGAGCAGGTCAGAGGCTGGGAATTCTGCGACGAATAACTCACCTCCTGACTTCCCAAAACCTGCCCACCATCTACAAGGCACAGCAGTGTGATGGAATACTCTCCACTTGCCTGGCTGAGTGATGCTTCAGCAACACTCAGGAAGCTCATGGGAGAAGGCGAGGGAATGGCACTAAGTGAATTGCTCATTTGGAGAGCTGGTGCAAACACGATGGGCCAAATGGTCTCCTTCTGCACTGTAACAATTCTGTGGTCCTGTGAAGCACGAGACCATCCAGGACAAAGCAGCCCACTTGATCGGCACCCCATCCACCATCTTAAACTATCACCCCCTCTACCACCAACGCACAATGGCAGCAGTGTGTACCATCTACAAGATGCACTGCAGCAATTCACCATGCCTCCTTCGACAGCACCTTCCAAACACATGACCTCCTCCACCCAGAAGAACAAAGATAGCAGACGCATGGGAACACCACCATCTGCAAGTTCCCCTCTAAGTCACCATCCTGACTTGGAAATATATCACCTTTCCTTCAATGTTGCTGGATCAGAATCTTGGAACACCCTCCCTAAAAGTATTCTGGCAGTGGTTCAAGAAAGCAGCTCACCACCACCTTCTCAAGGGAAATTAGGGATAGGCAACAAATGATGGCCCTGACAGCAACACTCACATGCCATGAAAGAATTTTTAAAAAGTATTTGACAAACCTTATTTATTGGTTGGCATCCTTCCATCTATAAAAGATGATGGACACGCAGCAAACAATCCATTTAGGTGGGTGTCTTCACTTGGTGCACCTTTGCTGATGCCTGTGAAGGTTAATCCTTGAGAGGCAGGTTTTGTCACAAGTGTTGCACATGAAGTTGCCAAGTGATGCTGTGAGTTGTTGTTTTGATGCTGGCACCTGTTGCAAACTGCTGTCATTCTGGTAGTGCACACCAGTCCACAGCATGTGTCGCCATTTCCCTTTTTCCGCAGCTAGTTACTCCCAGGTGTGATAGTTGACATTTAGGACCTTCATGTCATGCTTGCAAATATCCTTGAAGTGGAGCTTTAGGCACCCCACTGGTCATCTGGTCCTGGCTACCTGAGCATAGAGAAGGTCCTTGCTTATGTGACCATCTTCCATCCTACAGACATATCCATCCACCAAAGGTACCACTGTTTGATTAATTCCAGCACACTTGGGAGCTCTGCCTTTGAGAGGACTGCCACGTTTGTGATTTTGTCCTTCCAAGATATACCCATAATGCACCGCAGACAGTAAAGATTGAAATTATTGAGCTTCTTTTCCTGATAGCTGTAAGTTTATTTCACAGCCATACAACAAGGTGCTGAGAACACAGACCTTATAATCCATCAGCTTGGTCCTAAGGGCCAGCTTGGTGTCATTCCATGCACATTTTCCAAGTCGGCCAAAGGTGGTAGCTGATTCCCTATTCGTGTATGGTTTGTTAACAAACAATGATCTAAGTTGTGTTCAATGCACCCTATGTCATGCGATGTCATTATGATACAAATGATGCACTTCTCAACTTAAAATGCTTGTAGATCTTGGAGATATTATAGATATATGTAGTGTTTTGAGAATTGCATTGTACATATTGTTCACTTGAGTCTACCATGCACACCTGAGCCAGCAGAGGGAGCTGTAAGAGAAAGTGAAAGTAAAGAAGACTCCAAGATCTGATGAAAGGTCACCGACCTGAAATGCTAACTCTGTTTCTCTCTCCACAGATGCTGCCAGACCACCTGAGTATTTCCAGCTCTTTCTGTTTTTATTTCAAATTTTTAGCATCTGCTGTATTTTGCTTTTAATAAAGAAGTCTCCATTATGTTCAACAGTATGCTGTCTCTGTCTCAGTTTCTGTCTCATATTTCTTGCTAAACTCAGCTAAACCTCACTCCAGTCACGAGAACATCACTATATGTGCTATACTCCAACCTCCAAACCTACATGAGAAATAAAGGATGTTAGACCTGCCAAATTCTGGAAAAATGGTAACTCCTCATAGATGCATGCCCAGGTCCAGAGAAGCTGAACTTGAAATCATACCAGATGAAGTAAGGGAGAGGGGATCAGCTGTCTTTCACATTCCATAGTACTGTACTGAAATGTTAGCCGAGATTATGGGCTGGATTTTAAGGAGCCCTTGATGTCTGGATCCGTGGTGGGGGTGTGGGTCTGAAGAAAGCCCCAGATGAGGCCTGCAACGGACCTCAACGCTGGCAGGCCCCGGCCCGATATAACCAGCGGCAGTGAGGCCTCATGCCAACCCCCCACCGCTCGGCAACGGGATGCAATTTAAATATTTAAATAAATTAAAATAAGATAAGGCTGAAGCATTTGCAACAATATTTAGCCAGAAGTGCCGAGTTGATGACCCATCTCGGCCTCCCCCTGAAGTCCCTAGCATCACAGATGCCAGATTTCAGCCAATTCGATTCACTCCGCATGATATCAAGAAACGACTGAAGGCACTGGATACTGCAAAAGCTATGGGCCCTGACAATATTCCGCCAATAGTACTAAAAACCTGTGCTCCAGAACTTGCTGCGCCCCGAGCCAAGCTGTTCCAGTACAGCTACAACACTGGCATCTACCCTGCAATGTGGAAAATTGCCCAGGTATGTCCTGTACACAAAAAGCAGGACAAGTCCAACCCAGCCAATTACCACCCCATCAGCCTACTCTCAATCATCAGTAAAGTGATGGAAGGTGTCATCAACAGTGCCATCAAGCGGCACTTGCTTAGCAATAACTTGCTCAGTGACACTCAGTTTGGGATCCGCCAGGGCCACTCAGCTCCTGACCTCATTACAGCCTTGGTTCAAACATGGACAAAAGAGCTGAACTCAAGAGGTGAGGTGAGAGTGACTGCCCTTGACATCAAGGCAGCATTTGACTGAGTATGGCATCAAGGAGCCCTAGCAAAACTGAGGTCAATGGGAATCAGGGGAAAAACCTCCATTGGCTGGAGTCATACCTAGCGCAAAGGAAGATGGTTGTGGTTGTTGGAGGTCAATCATCTGAGCTCCAGGGCATCACTGCAGGAGTTCCTCAGGGCAGCAGTGTGTACCATCTACAAGATGCACTGCAGCAATGCACCAAGGCTCCTTCGACAGCACCTTCCAAATCCGCGACCTCTACCAACTAGAAGGACAAGGGCAGCAAATACATGGGAACACCACCACCTGCAAGTTCCCCTCCAAGTCACACACCATCCTGACTTGGAGCTATATCGCCGTTCCTTCACTGTCGCTGGGTCAAAATCCTGGAACTCCCTTCCTAACAGCACTGTGGGTATACCTACCCCAAATAGACTGCAGCGGTTCAAGAAGGCAGCTCACCACCACCTTCTCAAGGGCAATTAGGGATGGGCAATAAATGCTGGTCTGGCCAGTGTCGCCCACATCCCATGAATGAATAAAAAAAAACTGAATTAATTAACCTCACCACCTCCTGATGTCCCGCCGTGACCTTCAGCCCGGGGAAACGAGACTGAACACTTGTGGGGAGGCGGGGAGGTAGGTTTATCAGTGCAGGGGGCTGGGGGGGGTGGTGGTCACGGGGAATGGGGTCAAATTAGCGTCCTGGGTGTAGGGGATGGTGGGAAGGATTGTAGGTGAAAGTTAGTGCAGTTTGGAGGGAGGGGCATGTCAGATTTTTTTTTTAGATACAGCACTGAAACAGGCCCTTCGGCCCACCGAGTCTGTGCCGACCATTAACCACCTATTTATACTAATCCTACACTAATCCCATATTCCTACCACATCCTCACCTGTCCCTATATTCCCCTACCACCTACCTATACTAGTGACAATTTATAAAGGCCAATTCACCTATCAATCTGCAAGTCTTTTGGCATGTGGGAGGAAACCGGAGCACCCGGAGGAAACCCACGCAGACACAGGGAGAACTTGCAAACCCCACACAGGCAGTACCCAGAATTGAACCCGGGTCGCTGGAGCTGTGAGGCTGCGGTGCTAACCACTGCACCACTGTGCCGTGGTAAAGGTAAGTGTTTTTTGGGGGGGATGGGCAAATAATTAATTTAATTGTTATTGGAGGTGGTGGGAGAGGGGCAAAAGAGATGTATTTACTTATTTTAAGTCCATTTCCCTTTAAATATTTAGATTTCCCGGTAGGGCTGACAACCCTTTAAAAATGGCGTTAACACCTGTGGACAGGCAGCTGACACCATGCTGGGGATGGACAGCTTGCCCCCTCCACATGATCGGGGTGTGGCCCGCCCCGGCTATTTAAATGAGCCGCTGCGATTGAAATCGCGGTGGCTCTTTGGCATGCGACCCGCACAGGCGGGCCACCATTTCCTTTGCCCGCCGCCAAAAATTTCAGCCCTATGTGTTCAAGTTTCTGAAGTAGATCTTGATTTAAAGAAGGGATATCATGGCCTAAGGATCAAGACAGTGGCTGCTGAAATGTATTGCATACCACCATATGAATTTCCCTGTCATTATGAATTGCAGATTGGATAAACGCTCTTCCTGATCAAGACGAAGACTTGGACCAATCAGCAGTTTTATTTACGTAAGTTGTGTGAATAAACAGTATACAGTTTACCACAGCATGATGCATCTATTTCCCCAATGCTCCTTCACATATAAAATGACAAAAGGTGTGGCTACTTTTTCTCGAAACAGGCACCTAGAAATTCGAGTGCATCTCTTTTTGGACAAGTGATGGGTGCAGGGACTGATCCTTGTACTGGAATGGATAGGCCCAAGTTATTCCTGAGATTGCGCCTTAGGTCTCATTATCATTCAGCCTATGAGTTGCGAATACCTAATAGAAAGAGGAATGAAAAATCAGGACCTATTTCTCTGCCTACTGAGCTGCTATACACAAAGGACTGCAGCCAATCAAGGACTACGCCCTCTTTTTTAGAGGAATCAAAAATATTTATCAATTAAAATCACTTCCTACAGCTTGTGGTTTAACCTTTGTTCTATAACCGAGTCTTTGGGTTTATCTGGTTTTGCAACACACTGTTCAAATTACATAGAGCAACGCCCTAAACAGCAAATGTCCAAATGATACTTCTGTAGCGCAATAGGGCCATCTCTGACAGTGGCACAAGATGTTTGGAACTATAAATGATAATTCAGTTAACAGTACAAATCACCATTTTATGGATTAAAACAAACTTACTCTTTCTCCAGACAAAGGTCTGATCTGAGCTGCTCGCGTCTGTGTTATAAATTGTTATACCAATTGTAAAGTGCTAGGAACTAATCATCTAGGAACTAATTGTTATGTGTCAGTGTTCCAGGGGGGCCACATTCACAGCTTCACTGGAGAGCCATGTGACATGTAACAGAACACCAGCCTGGAACAGTCCTATGTCAGGCAGCATGGAAGCTGAATGATTAAACAAAGAGCTGCAGCCTTTCCAAATCTAAAGTGCGATTATTTCCAACTTATGAGAACCAGAAAACAACCAGGAGACATAATATGGTGGCAGTGAGTGTCTGTGAGTAAACTTAAAACATTTTAAATGAATTTAATGCTGAATTAGATTGGGAAAAAGTGACCCAAATTAGTGCCAGAGAAAGAGAAAGATAAACTGCGTGATTTGTGTGAAAACAGAAAATGAAATGTCGACCGGCACAACATGGCATGCACAGCTACAGCCCACAATGAATTGGGAAACTGATGATGTCATTAGAGGCATTTGAGAAATTTAAACAAAAGTACATACTGACATTCAGTAGTTTCCTAAAAGGCACTAGGGAAGAGGAAAGGGTCAGCCATACCCTTCTGTGGGCAGGAGATAAAGGATTACATTTATTTAACAGCTGGGACCTGAGTGAAGAGGACAGCAGAAACCCAGACAAAATTTTTGAAAGATTCAGCACCCATCTCCAGCCAAAATCAAATCATCGAATATACCGATATTAATTTCAAGGCTTCAGACAGGAATTAGGTGAGCCTATTGACAATTTTGCAACAAGATTGAAAAATGCAGCCAGAAAATGTGAATTTAAGGACACAGATGAATAGCTGATAGATCAGCTAATTTGGAGTTCTGCACATCCTGAAGTACAGAAAGCTCAAATTAGAACGCACAAGCTCACAATATCACATGCTGTAGACACTACCAGAGCACATGAAGCCTCCAGCAGACAGATGAAAACACTGTCTACCCAGACAGTTAGCCTTCAGTTAAGCCAAGAGAAAGGCAGCAGGTTTGATGCAGTGAAACAACAATGAAAGAATGTACACCAAACAGAGAGGAAGATGTGCAGAAGATGTGAACGACCACATGCATTCACAGACAGAAGGAAATGTTCTGCATATGGATCAATCTGCAGAGTTTGCAGAAACACCAATCACTGGGAAAAGAAGTGCAGAACAAGGGAAGAAGGGGGTAGATGAACCACCAGACCCAGAGTAACAGGGCGAATGAATAGGGAAAGAAATCAAAACAGCCATACCCTGGAATATGACGATGGGTTTGAGAACATGATAGACATAGGAACCATAGAATTGCACAAAATGTCTGCATGCGACAGTTCCCAGAGAAAAGAAATTCACACGACCATTCAGATCAGGAAGAGGCCGAGAAATAAGCCCACAATGATAAATCTGCAGGTGAAAATTGATACTGGAGCACAGAGTAACATCATTTCACTCAGACTATAGAACATAGAACATAGAACAGTACAGCACAGTACAGGCCCTTCGGTCCACAATGTTGTGCCGAACCTTTAACCTACTCTAAGATCAAACTAACTACCTACCCTTCATTCTACTATCATCCATGTACCTATCCAAGAGTCGCTTAAATGCCCCTAATGTATCTGTTTCTACTACCACCGCTGGCAGTGCATTCCACGCGCCCACCACTCTCTGTGTAAAGAACCTACCTCTGACATCTCCCCGAAATCTTCCTCCAATCACCTTAAAATTATGCTCCCTGGTGATAGCCCTTTCCACCCTGGGAAAAAGTCTCTGACTATCCACTCTATCTATGCCTCTCATCATCTTGTACCCTTCTATCAAGTCACCTCTCATCCTTCTTCGCTCCAATGAGAAAAGCCCTAGCTCCCTCAATCTTTCTTCGTAGGACATGCCCTCCAGTCCAGGCAGCATCCTGGTAAATCTCCTCTGCACCCTCTCTAAAGCTTCCACATCCTTCCTATAATGAGGCGACCAGAACTGAACACAATATTCCAAGTGTGGGCGAACCAGGGCCTTATGGAGCTGCAGCATAACCTCGCGGTTCTTAAACTCAATCTCCCTGTTAATGAAAGCCAACACACCATACTAGAAGATCTTTGCTGAAAATTTGAAAGAAAATGGTTATCCAAGGAAAGGTGCTCTGAAACCGAACAACATCATGCTAACTGCATACGGGAGAACTGAGATTCTAGGAACAACCCAAATCAGAGGGACACACAGAGGAAATGATGTCAAATGTATGTTTTACATCACTGAAACAGATGGTCCTGCTATCCTGGGGTTAAGCAGTTGCAAAGAGCTGCAGGTGAAGGAGGTGACGCTAAGGATTGAAGAAAGTACACACATTGAAAAGCACCCTCCGATCAGAAACAAAGAAAATCTGGTTAAAAATGTACCCAGAGTGTTTTGATGAGATGGTTGGATGCTTTGAAGATTTTGAGTATCACATTACTATTGACAAAGCAATGAAACCAGTGACTCATCACCTACATAAAGTACCAATAGGACTAAAAGGAAAGCTTGAAAGATAGCTCCAAGAAATGGAAGAAAAGAAGGTGATTGCCAGAGTCACAGAATTTACCCAATCTGTAGGCTCTATCGTGATGAGAGAGAAGTCAAATGGATGGCTAAGAATTTGCCTAGATCCCAAAAATTTTCACCAAGCTATAAAGAGGGATCACTACTCTATTCCAAATACTGGAAGAAATCACACTAGCACTGGCAGGGGCAAAAGTTTTCAGCAAACTTGATGCCAGAAATCGCTACTGGAATGTGAAGCTAGATGCAGGATCTTCACTGTTGACAACATTCAACACACCCTTTGATAGTACCAATTCCTGGGTCTACCTTTTGGCATTAAAGTGAGCCAGGATGTGTTCCAAAAAAAGTAGACGAGACATTCAGGGGATGCAAAGGAGCAGTCGGCATAGCTGATGATATCCAGATATATGGTGTAGATGGAAAAGATCATCATCTGTATGAAACCATGTAGAGAACCAGGAAAGCTGGGATCAAGCTAAACGCAGACAAATGCATTGTGAAAGTGACAGATTGCCAGTTCTCTGAATGGTGTACACAGCTGACGGAGTCAAGCCGAGTCCTGAAAGAATCTCAGCTATCTCTGGGATGGAAACCCCAAGAAATAAGAGAGAGTTGAGAAGTTTCCTTGGCTTGGTCCAATACATGGGATCCTTCATACGGGTCGGAACACATAGCCTGTGGGAGCTGATGAAAGAAGATGTAGAGTACCAGAGACCAGTCACATGACAGGAGTTTCAACAAAATCAAAAAGGTAGTATGCGAGGATACAAGTCTGTCATACTACAACAGAAAGAAACCTGTCACTCTGCAAGTAGATGCTTCCACAAAAGGACTGGGAGCAGCCCTGGTACACGCCAATAGCATTTTTTTTATTCATTCGTGGGATGTGGGCATCGCTGGCTAGGCCAGCATTTATTGCCCATTCCTAATTGCCCTTGAGAAGGTGGCTCACCATATCCTATGAAAGAATAAAAAAACTCCAAAGCCTTAACATCAGCTGAGACCAGATATGCCAACATAGAATGATAGCTTTTGGCAGTCGTGTACGGATGTGAAAAGTTCCACACATATCTCTATGGGAGAAAGTTCATGGTGAAGAATGATCATTGACCACTGGAGCAGATCTTCAAGAAAAATCTATGTAAAGCACCAGCAAGACTGCAGAGGTTACTCTTGAGGCTTCAGAATTACGATTTCACTCTGAAGTACAAGCCAGGAAGAGAAATGGTGCAGGCAGATACCCTACAAGGTAGAAGATCTAGATATAAAGATTCATCACCTAGTGAATGTAACACCACTGAAACTGTGTCAAATTAGAGATGAGACCAGCAAAGACAAGGAATTACAGACGCTCTGTCAACAAGTGATCCAGGGATGACCTGATAAGATACAGCAAACACAGCCAGCAATATGGCAGTACTGGTCTATCAGAGATGACATCTCACTAGAAGATAGTGTTCTGCTGGCCAGATCCAGAATAATCAATACCCAAAACAATGCAGGAAGAACTTCTCCAGAAGATACATGAAGGCCATATGGGAATGGAGAAGTGCAAGCTAGAGCCAGATCAGCTGTGTACTGGCTAGACATATACAAAGACATCGGAAATATGGTGTCTACATGCAATGTATTCCAGAAGTACAGAAACTCACAACAAAAAGAGGAAATGATAGCTACTGAAGTACCACCCAGACCATGGCATACTGTAGGTGTTGATTTATTCACACATAATCAAGAATAGTATCTCAGAGTCGCAGACTACTACTCAAAGTTCCCTTTTATTAGGATGATGAAAGACTTGAGAGTCACAACAATCCTCTCAGCAGTATGAGTTCTGTTCGCTGAGCAAGGGATTCCTGAAAGGTTAATATGTGACAAGGACACCCAATTCACATCCAGAGAATTTAGGAATTCACTGACCAGTATGGGTTTAACACCATCACCTCATCACCACACTACCCACAGGACACGGATTTATAGAAAGACACGTCCAGCCAGTAAAAAGAACCTTGCAAAATGCCAAGTGATGAAGGAAGACCAAAATATGGCCCTATTGTCACTCTGATCCTTTCCCCCCTGAAGGGGTCAGGAAGCCCGTAAAATACTTGCGGGAATGGCCCGCCACGACCCCCGACACCGAGAAGGCCCCATCGCATTTTACCGGTGGTGGCAAGGCCTTGGTGCATCCCACTGGGTGGTGGGGCCTTCATTTACATATTTAGATAAATTAAAACAAGATGCCAATTACCTTACCTGCTCCCGGCGGCCGTCCCACGCTGATATTATGGACACCGGCCGCAACTCGCGTGCCGTCGGAACTCAGTTCGAAGTTCCGAGGCGAGACACCAATGGGGAGGGCGGAGGACTGAAATTATCAGGGTGGGGTGGGGGGGGGAGGTGTGGAGGGAGTGGGTATAACTATTCCTATTGGTTGTGGGAATGGTGGGAAGGGGTTGAGGGTCAAAGCAGCTGACGTTCAGGGGGGAAAGTTCGGAATATCAAAAAGTGTTTTTTTGGGGGGGATAGTCAATTTATTTATTGAATACTCAGTGGAGTGTGGGGGAGGTGGGAGAGGGGATTCAAAGTTAAATTAAATTTTTATTGAAATTTTTATCAAAGTGGAACCTTTAAAAATGTAAATGTAACTGAAGGGCTTGAAGCCGTTTAAAAATGGCGCTGGTGACAATGCAGTGGCGCCGGACGCTGTTGCCTGGGACAGTATGTCATCGGGGCCGGCTGTTCTGCCCCCTCCATTTAAATGAGACCCTGCGTGTAATATCGCAGGGGCTCAGGGATGGCGCATCTGAGCAGGATGCATGCCGCAATCAGAGTGTGCCACTGAAAACTGCAGCGCACTCATAAAATTCATCCCTAATTATCTAGGAACTAATTGTTATGTGTTAGTGTTCCACGGGGGCCACATTCACAGCTGCACTGGAGAGTCATGTGATGTGTAACAGGATATCAGCCTAGAGCAGTCCTATATCAGGCAGCACGGAAGCTGAATGATTAAAAAGAGAGCTCCTGCCTTTCCAAGTCTAAAGTGTGATTATTTCCAACTTATGGGAATCAGAAAACAACCAGGAGACATAATAGTCTGCTGGTAAATTTGTTTTGTGAAATCCTTAAGCATTGCCCCTTGTGTACAATTTCTACTGGTGCAGAAATGCAAGTTAGAACAAAATCAACATTTGTAAAGATTTATTTTACTCCACGAGGAGGAACTGAAGGAGGAATTCCAATTGTCATGATGTCAAAACAACTACGGGTCAGCACGCAGCCTGTAATAGATGTGGTGACATGTACATGAAGCATTCAAGTATGTTCAATGGGAAGATTCTTTTGGCCTGAATGTGTATCAGGATATGAGTGAAGAATATTTCTAGGTGAAGGCTGGAGATGTAAGGAAAGAACTCAATGGCGCTCAGTCATTTACACGCCCGTTGCCGGGATCCCTGCCCCTTTAAAGACGGAGATCCCACCTCGAAGAGCTGCCAACCAATCAGAGGGCCAGCAGCTCAGTAGTATCAGCAGTGCTACCAGGAGCGGTGGCCATTGTCGGCATTACACCAGGCCTAGGAGCAGGCCCAGCACTGGAGACCCAGAGAGGAGGTAAGTCAGGCAGTGTTGGTGGGGCCAGACTGGCCGGCCCGGGCGATGAGAGGTCGGAGGGTAGGTAATGAGGGCAGGGGAGGGGTGTTACCAGAGGTGTGACCTTTGCCCCTGGGCCACAGATTGCCCATGGATGAGTTCTCCCACCCCATTCCCCTGTCTGACCTCCCCAAGTGGCGGAGGCCCTCCCCCACCCCATCACTGGTTTAATTCCAGCGGCAGCAGGAAGAGGTCCTAAGTGGTGAATAATTGGCCACTTAAGGGCCTCAATTGCCTCTGGGTGGGAAGGCTGTCTTCAGGTGAAGGGCCTTCCACACCCTGCCTCCCGTCGCAATTTTATGGGCCACCCCCCCTGTGTCCATGGGGCCCATTAAAATCCACCCATAGAGTGCCTTTCCTGACCATAGAACATCCCAAGGTGCCTTGCAAACAATGAAGCACTTTTGGATGGTGGTCACTGTTGTAATGTAGGAAGTATGCCATACAGCATATTGGCAATTATGGATGGTTGAAAGTACTATAATTATAAATGGTTGACATGCTTGAAACACTGCATTAAAGTATGACAGTGATGTGTTTTCATACATTGAGTGACCTAATAAAGTGATTAACATTTTATGCATTGTTTCCAATGTGCTGGTATTAGCAGTCATACTGGTGGTCACCTTCTCCCATTTAGCTCAGGCTCCTTTTCTTGCAGGCCTGTGGTACTTGTTGCTGAAGAGGGACCCTTCCTTTATCTCACTTTCTCCAGTAGAAACTTTACAGTCCAATTGGAGAAATGGGACTCACTCTGGCCCACGCAACTCGTTAAGACATTGGAAATGAAATTGGATGAAGGTTGCTCAGCTTGTCTGCTGTAGCTTTGGTGGAATTGCAACAGAATTAGTAATTTGAGCGATGATGTGTGGTAAGTGTAGCATGCTTGGGAGGAACAGATGACCTTGGACCTATGGTTCCCAAAGCTTTGCACCAATGGGGTTTTCATCGAGACAGGTCTGGGTCTGTTGTAAACTAATTGATAGAAATTGACTGTTATGATTAGTGAAGTACACCATGACCAATATATCATGCCACTAACAGGTTGGTAGAAGGCAAAATTGATGGACCATGGGTTTTTTTGGTCTAACAATTCTTGTTCCTAAATCCCAAAAAAGCAGCGTAACCAACATTTATGCTTTGTTTTTCCAAGTTCTCAGCAGCTCTTTTATTGAATTTACAGCAGAGAAGTGGGAGAATCCCTGCAGAAATTATTCCCCATTGTTTTTCAGCAGTAGTTTCTTATGAGTATGGAGACATCAAGAGGCTGTAGACCGTTAAGTTTCCACATCACATGATTTGCTGCATAATGATGAACAAACCCCCAATCATAAATCGTTTCCATGCCTGAAGCTCGCTCACAATATTAAAGTTAGGCCCATTCCCAAAATACAGACATTATCAGCACATTACAGGTCAGTTGGATCAACAACTCATCTGATATAGAATCTGTACTTTGGGTAAGTCCATGGACTTCCAGTCAGGCTTACACTCAGTTGGAAATCCTATACTATCTCAAATCTGGGGAAGAATTTACAGTGCCAGTGAGGCATAAGTGAGGTTCTTTATTTGTTATCAGTTAAAAAGAAATTGGTGATGTTCTTCTTCCTGATGTCAATTGTGCAATCAAGTTTCAATTGGTTCCGAAGAAGGGTCACTGACCCGAAACGTTAACTCTGCTTCTCTTTCCACAGATGCTGCCAGACCTGCTGAGTGGTTCCAGCATTTCTTGTTTTTATTTCAGATTTCCAGCATCCGCAGTATTTTGCTTTTATTTAAGTTTCAATTGGTTTCCTGATTTACCTATGGAAAATAAAGAAGCACAGAAGATTGATGTGTTCCACTTGATGTCCGAAGTTGGATATATTACTCCAGGCTTGTGAGTTTAGAGATATATGAAACAAATTGCTCGAGGCTTAATAAAAGCACACTTCTCATTCTAAAATGTGAAGCTCCATCAGAAATCTCCACTTAATTATATATATCTGTGAGAAAAATCTTACTTTCTTCTGACCTGACACATCTTTAGCAAATAAGTTATATACTGTTAAAAATCATGTATCGTGCAAACACTTAGTTCACAAATTTTACTTAATGCTATCACAATCTTTGATCAAGATTTTCTGTCAACATTCAATTTTACTTTGCTAAAGTGAATTTCTTAAGTCACTCTCCCAACTTTGTCACCATCCTGTGTAGAAAAATCTTATATTTATCAACTGAACATGGTCACTTTACAAGTGTTATGTCAGACAAACCCCCCACCCCCCCAGCTGCCAAGACTGAGGCACACAAGATTTCATCACATGAACATTAAAACTTAAAATTGCAAGTCCTTGACTGGAAAAACATTTGCATAGTAACCGACAGTGCTGGAACAATGGGGACCCAGTCGTTGCTTCCCCAATGCATAGTGGTCAGACCAGTTTTAGTCACAGGACTAGCTGGCTGTTGGAATTTGAACTTCCAACAGAGTGTTTAAAATCAGAAAGCCGTGTGCTTCTGGAACTGAAGCAGGACCTCCTCTCTTGTCTGCCTGATCCCATCTCTTTCCCACAGAACTGAATCTTGTGAAAACGCCTGAATCTCAAAGAGAGAAAAGTCTCCTACGTGAACAAGGTTTAAGAAGAACACTGCACCCCGATGAACAGCAAGACTACCTACAATCAAGTGAGCTCAAAGCACAGTAAACAAGAAATTCTTCTGATATTGCCTCAGACCCCTCTCTCTACTATATTTTCCTCTCTTTTCTGTCCCTATTTGCATGTGTGTATTGCTAATGCATGCTGGCATGGCTGTGTCCTATATCCGTAGGCATGAACCGTATTAGAGTTTAAGTAAGTTTAATAAATTTCACTTTTCTTCTTTAAGCCTGAGGAAAACCTAGTGTGCTCATTTCTTTGCCTTATAATTGGAAAGCTGTGAACAAGGATTCACAAAGGGGGAGCTCAAAACACAGTGTGTTTAAAATTAAACTCTGTTACAATAAGACCAGGTGAAGATAGTATAGTAACAGACCCCCAGACTCCTTTCTCACCTGGTCGTAACAGAAATTTGGGTGCTAGTGTCCGGATTTATACCCACAGACAAATGAGTGAAATTGGAAGTGGGAAGCCAAATTGTTCCCAATCAAAAAGAGCAAAGATCAATACAGGTTTTTTTCTTAATTAAAAGCAAAATACTGCGGATGCTGGAAATTTGAAATAAAAACAAGAAATGCTGGAATCACTCAGCAGGTCTGGCAGCATCTGTGGAAAGAGAAGCAGAGTTAACGTTTCGGGTCAGTGACCCTTCTTCGGAACTGACAAATATTAGAAAAGTCACAGATTACAAGCAAGTGAGATGGGGTTATCTCTTGCCCCACCCCCACCTCACTTGCTTATAATCTGTGACTTTTCTAATATTTGTCAGTTCCGAAGAAGGGTCACTGACCCGAAACGTTAACTCTGCTTCTCTTTCCACAGATGCTGCCAGACCTGCTGAGTGATTCCAGGTTTTTTTCTTGTTGTGTGTGGTTGAATACTAACATGTATGCAACTGAAGCGAGTAACGCTCCAAGCCAGGGTGAAGTAACTTGGGATAAATTAAAAGCATTGTCCATGGAGGAGCTAAGAAAAATGGCTGAGCAGTGTGGGATCACTGTATGTGGCAAGGCTAGGACGTCTGAACTCCTAAAGCTAGTGGCCTACCATTTTTCCCTTGAATCTGAAGAAAAAGAGGCAGTGTTAGAAGTAGGCCCAGAGAGTGTACTGCTAGCAAAGATACAACTGGAACAAAGGAAACTTGAATTAGAAGAGAGGGAGAAAGAGAGACCCTTCCAAAAGGAACGTGAAGAAAATGAAAGGCAGGAGAAGGAAAGAGAGAGAAAGACGAGAGAGAGAGAGAGAAAGAATATTCCCGAAAGAATCCGAAGAGAGAGAGCTGAAACGGCTTGAGTTAACTAGGGGGCGACAGAGTAACCCTCGTGAAAGCATGGCCAATATGGTGGAGCACAATACAAGACTGCTAAAACTCACTCAATTAATTCCAAAATTCAATGAGGAAAATGTGGCAGCATTTTTCATGTCTTTTGAGAAACTGGCAAGGTGGCTAAAATGGCCAGCTGAGACCTGCTCTGTCTTATTGCAAAGAAAACTAACAGGAAAAGCACATGAGGTTTATTCCTTGTTGCCAGATGAGAGTTCATCAAATTATGAACTGACCAAAATTGCTATCCTTGGGGCATATGAATTAGTACCCGAAGACTATTGCCAGAAGTTTAGAATCCTCAAAAAGCGAGCCAATCAAACTTATCTGGAGTTTGAAAAAAGCAAGCAGCTGGCTTGTGGCCAGTGGCTGAGGGCTTTAAAAATACAACTCAGCTATGAGATTCTGAGAAGTAATCCTGTTAGAGGAACTTAAAAACTGTCTCCCATTCTCAATAAACACCCATATAGAGGAGCAGTGGGGTCAGGGAGCCTGGCAAGCAGCCATTCTGGCCGATGAGCTTGCTTTAATTTCTAAGTGGGTTTCTCAGGGGAGAACCTTTCCTAATCACCCCCACAAATCTGAAAAGGACAAAGGGTGGGAATGTGATATCTGCCCAGGCAGTCCTGGAAGAGAAGGGAAAGCAGGCGACACAGAATAGAGTCCTGCTTTAGGTCAGGATAAAGAACCTGACCTGAACCTAACCGAACCATGGGGGCCCAAGCCCAACCCGGCCCGAGTCCCTCCGATTTTGCACCAAGCCCGACCCGACCCGACCCGACCTGAACCCGCCACTACTTGGCCCGACCCGAGCCCAATCCGACCATTCATTTACTTACCTTCCTGACATCGAACCTGCAAGAACCTGCAGCGCATGCGCGAGATGTCATAGTGACATCACTCGCTCACTATGCTGACTCAGTTTTGTCCTGGACTCCCAGCTCAGGTAAGTTTTTTTATTTTTAATATTTACCAGCAGAGCACTTATCGTGTGTGTCCGGCCCGACCCGTCCCGACTCGATCTGGACTTGGCCCGACCCGAACCGAGCCCAAAAGCCGGCCCCAGAAGATGGGCCCGACCCAACCCGACGCATGTCATCGGGTCCCATCGGGTTCGGGTCAGGTAGCAGGCCTCTAACACAGGGGGCCCTCCTCCAGCCAAAAAGGAAGGTGCTGTGAGCAGCAGTGAGACCCGGGGTCCTGTGTGCTTCCATTGTAATAAGACAGGGCATTTAAAAGCTGACTGCTGGAAACTAAAGGGGAAACTGGTAGGGTTAATTGGGGCACACCTGCTCAGTGAAGACGAGGCCCTGATGGCAGTAAGAGTGCAACCCAGGAAGTTTACTACGACCAGAGCAAGAAAAGTTAATAGGATTCCTGAAGGTTATCAGGGTTTTGTATTTGAAGGGAAAGTAACCCCATATCCCTCAAGTGGGGCAAGCAAGCCCATAGTAATTCTCAGGGACACAAGAGCGACCAGATCCCTTTTACTGGGAAAAGGCCTGACCTTTCCCCCAGAGAGTGCAGTGAACACCAGAATGGTGGTGAATGGTATTGGATGGATGTGTATGCCTGTACCTGTATACCAGGTGCACCTGGAGTGTGCCCTAGTTTTGGGACCGGTGACTGTAGGGATTGTCCCTAGTTTGCCTATGGAGGGGTTGACCTGCTCCTAGGTAGTGAAAGAAAGACCGCAGGAGGTCAGAGAGACAGGGCAGTGGCAGGAGACAGTCCCTTGCAGAGTCCCTGAACGTGTAGTGTGTCAGGCCATGATCAAACCAGCTCCCCCAAAGGAGACTGCATTGGCACTGCAGGCAGATGACCACAAGGTCTGCCTGTCCGAGACTTTCTTTGGAAAGTTAGGAGACCCAGGGAATGAATTAAATGGATTTTCCCTAGCTGAGGCTCAGTGAGCCAACCCAGTATTGCAAGAATTTGCACAGGCTGCCCGGGCTGAAAGTGAAGCAGATGGAGTCCCTGATTGCTACTATTTAAAGAATGATGTACTGATGAGGAAATGGAGTTCTTCTCACAGACCTGAGGGCAAGGTGTGGACAGTAGTTCACCAGTTAGTGGTGCCACAGAGGTACTGGAGAGAAATATTAAGAAGGGCCCATAAGACTACAGTGGCTGCACATGCCAGTATACGAAAGACCAAAGCCCACATAAGGCGGCAGTTTGACTGACCAAAACTCCACGAAGATGTGGTGGAGTGCTGCAGGAGTTGCCACATGTGCCAGGTTGAGGAGAAACCCCAACCTATAGTGAAACCCGCACCCTTAAGTCCTGTACCGGTGTTAGGAGGGCCCTCTAGCAGAGGGCTGGTGAACTGTAAGGGACCCCCACTGAGAACAAAAGGGGATAGGCAGGCACACGGCTGGCAAAAGTTTAGAAAGAGAAGGGGAAAACGTGACCAAGTGGTCATGTTAAAGGAAGTCTGGGAAGAATCCTGATGAAAACCCCACTGTCTGGTCAACCAACCCCAAAAATGTGAAAAGTTAGACCCCACATCCTCTTATGTAAATGCAGACTCTAGAAGCACCCCACCAGAGTTGCTAACAGCATTTACAGGAAGCTGCAGAGACAAAGAGAGACCTCTAGGGGCAGGAAAGCCATGGGGGTATTGCCTCACCTAGTCGAAGTGTCACAGGAGAATGCAGTTAAGTCTGCACAAATACCTGCAGGTAGGTAGGTGTGTCCGAGAGAACAAAAGAGAGAGTAACAAAGACTCCTCCCCCACAGTCAGAGGAAAAGAGAACCACCCATCCCCTGAAGTCAAAAGTCTTTGCATGACTCAGATTTCAGGATAGACCCGTCCACTACTCTACTGAGAAAAAAAGAGAAAATTAAAGCAGCCCTGTCTCCCAGAACAGACCATTTTTAATAAGCTTTAGATTGGTTAATGAATGGAAATGAATGAGAGAAATGCATGGGTTTTTCTTTCCGTCTCTTATATTTCTCTCAAACTCTGTAATGAAATGCACAGTTTTTCTTCAAATCACA
Organism: Heterodontus francisci; assembly: GCF_036365525.1. NCBI lineage: Eukaryota > Metazoa > Chordata > Chondrichthyes > Heterodontiformes > Heterodontidae > Heterodontus > Heterodontus francisci. Next base: position 77,839,772 of record NC_090382.1, on the reverse strand, counting down.
TTTCATTCCCCTGGGTGTGGAGGTGTCGGGCAAGTCCCCACCTACCAAGACTGAGGCACACATGATTTCGCCACATGAACATTCAAACTTAAAATTGCAAGCCCCTGACTGGAAAAACATTTGCATAGTAACCGACAGTGTTGGAACAACGAGGACCCAGTCGTTGCTTCCCCAATACACAGAAGAAGTGGTCAGACCAGTTTTAGTCACATGACTAGCTAGCTGTTGGAATTTGAACGTCCAACAGAGTGTTTGAAACAGAAAGCCGTGTGCTTCTGGAACTGAAGCAGGACCTCCTCTCTTGTCTGCCTGCTCCCATCTCTTTCCCACGGAACTGAACCTTGTGAAAACAGGTGAATCTCAAACAGAGAGAAGTCTCCTACGTGAACAAGGTTTAAGAAGAACACTGCGCCCCGACGAACAGCAAGACTACCTATAATCAAGCGAGCTTGAAGCACAGAAAACAAGAAACTCTTCTGATATTGCTTCAAACCCTTCTCTGCTATATTTTCCTGTCTTTTCTGTCCTTATTTGCATGTGTGTATCGCATGTGCATGCTAGCGTGGGCACCTTGTGTATCCTTAGGCATGAACCGTATTAGAGTTTAAGTTTAAGTAAGTTTAATAAATTTCACTTTTCTTCTTTAAACCTAAGGAAAACCTAGTGTGCTCATTTCTTTGCCTTATAACTGAAAAGCTGTGAATAAGGATTCACAAAGGGGGAGCTCAAAACACATGTGTTTAAAATTAGACCCTGTTCCAATAAGACCAGATGAAGATAGTAACAGACCCCCAGACACCTTTCTCACTTGGTCGTTACAGTTAATTTAATAGTTGAGTGAAGCAATAGGTTTTGTATACCAGAAAATGTGAGACTTTATCCAACAAGACTTCAATTTTGATCAAGGTTTTGATATCTGATTAATTATCTAATTTGTTTTAGTGGGAAGCCAAAATCCATTCAACATTTAGCTGTTTTGTAAATAGTAACTTGAGTTTTAAGAAGTCATTTTTAGGAGTTTGCATTCCTGACATGGAATATTACCTGCCAGGAGCACGTTTCAGAAATCTGGGTACTTGGGCCAATAATTTAAATTAATGGACAGTAAATCAGGGTAGCAAATGCCAGATTTTTGAAATGTGCTCCTATCGAATTTACTTGTTTAAAGTCAATCACAGAACTACTACCATCAGAAGCACAAGAAGAAACTGCACTACTGATGGTGGCTCAGTAACCATCTTTAAAACTTAACTCACCATTTACAAAATGGTCAATGAATACAAGGCATTTTGGTTTCCTAATTATTATAGAATTATAGAGTAGTTATAACGGGGGACTTTAATTATCTAAATATAGACTACGATCGTAGTAATGTAAAGGGCAGAGAGAGCAAAAGTTCCTGGAGTGTGTTCAGGAAAATTTTCCTGAGCAGTATGCTTCCAGTCTAATGAGAAAGGAGGCACTGCTAGACCTAGTTCTTGGGAATGAGATGGGCCACGTGGATCAAGCGTTATTCGTAGAACATTGCAGGGATAATGATTATTGTATCATAAGGTTTAGGTTGGCTATGGAAAAGGACAAGGAACAATTCAGAGTAAAAATAATTAACTGGGGGAAAGCCAACTTCAATGGAGTTAAGAACGGATCTGACCCAGATAAATTGGAATCATTTGGCGGGAAAAACAGTACAATGGGCTGCTTTTAAAGAAGAGATAGTTCGGGCACAAGTAAGGTATATTCCCATGAAGGGGAAAGGAAGGGCAAACAAATCCAGAGCTCCCTGGATGACAAAAGAGATGTTTAGTTTAGTTTAGAGATACAGCACTGAAACAGGCCCTTCGGCCCACCGAGTCTGTGCCGACCATCAACCACCCATTTATACTAATCCTACACTAATTCCATATTCCTACCACATCCCCACCTGTCCCTATATTTCCCTACCTATACTAGGGGCAATTTATCATGGCCAATTAACCTATCACCCTGCAAGTCTTTTGGCATGTGGGAGGAAACCGGAGCACCCGGAGGAAAACCACGCAGACACAGGGAGAACTTGCAAACTCCACACAGGCAGTACCCAGAATTGAACCCGGGTCGCTGGAGCTGTGAGGCTGCGGTGCTAACCACTGCGCCACTGTGCCGCCCAAATTAGAAATTAAGATAGAAATTAAGATGAAGAAGAAAAAGCATGCTTACGACAGATGTCAGGTGGATAATACAACTGAGAACTAGGCTGAATATAGATGGTTCAGAGGAAGTAGGAGTGAATGCATGAAGCACCAGCCACCATCATTGGTAAGCTTACATAAATGATGGATAATGTCCAAATCCCCAAATTTCTCCTAGGATTTCCCCTAACTTAACTTACTTGGAAAGTTAAGCATTGAGTGGCTACAGCATCAGGTCAAGATGGAAGCAAGTTTTGTTCTAAAGATTTCTGTGAGTGCTGGAACAACTGCTAATAATTTGTCCATTTCTGAGGTGAGGCCATCACTGTCTATACGCCTTCGACTTGCCTTAGTCTATTTTTTAAAAATGACCCCACAGAAGCTTCATCATGGATTTCCCAATGTGGATTGCTCTGCACAATCTGATTTAAGTAAAACATTAAAAGGATGAGGAAGATAAGGAAGTATACGTCACTGGACATTATAGGAGGAAAGTATGAGGAATGTCCTTCCCCAGCGACAAGACTACAGATTCCAGTGCTCCATTCAGGGATGGCCCAGATTTTGCAGTAGGAATGACAGCAATACTGTCAGCGTTCACCATTATTAGTCCACTGAAACTGATAGAAACTTTGGGAGTCCGACGTGTGCAGAATAACATGGAAATCCAGAAGGTGCTGTCAGTGATTCTATGCTCCTCCATAGGCTGCGTTGTTGAAGTCCCCCAGATTGCAATCCCTAAGCAATCAGTGAGTTGAGGAAATCTTCCACTTTTACGCTGTTGGTCTCACTGTAAAATATAGAAACACAGAAAATAGGAACAGGAGTGGGCCATTCAGCCCTTCAGGCCTGCTCCGCCATTCATTATGATCATGGCTGATCATTCAACTCATCAACCTGTTCCTGCTTTCGCCCCATATCCTTAGATCCCTTTAAGCCCAAGAGCTATATCTAACTCCTTCTTGAAAACATACAATTTTTTGGCCTCAACTGCTTTCTGTGGTAGCAAATTCCACAGGCTCACCACTCTCTGGGTGAAGAAATTTCTCCTCATCTCAGTCCTGAAAGGTTTACCCCATATCCTTAGACTATGACCCCTGTTTCTGGACTCCCCCCACCATCGGGAACATCCTTCCTGCATCTATCCTGTCAAGTCCTGTTAGAATTTTATAGGTTTCTATGAGATCCCCCCCCTCACTCTTCTGAACTCCAGCGAATATAATCCTAAGTGACTCAATCACTCCTCAGACGTCAGTCTCACCATCCCAGGAATCAGTCTGATAAACCTTTGCTGCACTCCCTCTGTAGCAAGAACATATTTCCTCAGATAAGGAGACCAAAACTGCACACAATATTCCAGGTGTGGCCTCACCAAGGCCCTGTATAATTGCAGCAAGACATCCCTGCTCCTGTACTCGAATCCCCTCGCTATGAAGGCCAACATTCCATTTGCCTTTTTTACCGCCTGTTGCACCTGCATGCTTACCTTCAGCGACTGGTGTATGAGAATACCCAGGTCTCGTTGCATATTCCCCTCTCTCAGTTTATAGCCGTTCAGACAATAATCTGCCCTCCTGTTTTTGCTACCAAAGTGGATAACCTCACATTCATCCACATGTTACTGCATCTGCCATGCATTCGCCCACTCGCTCAACTTGTCCAAATCACCCTGAAGCCTCTTTGCATCCTCCTCACAACTCACCCTTCCACCCAGTTTTGTGTCATCTGCAAATTTGGAGATATTACATTTAGTTCCCTCATCTAAATCATTAGTATATATTGTGAATAGCTGGGGTCCTAGCACCTGCGGTACCCCACTAGTCACTGCCTGCCATTCAGAAAAAGAGCCCTTTATCCCTAATCTTTGTTTCCTGTCTGCCAACCAATTTTCTATCCATCACAGCACACTACCCCCAATCCCATGCGCTTTAATTTTACACGCTAATCTCCTATGTGGGACTTTGTCGAAAGCCTTCTGAAAGTCCAAATAAACCACATCCACTGGCTCTACTAGTTACATCCTCGAAGAATTCTAGTAGATTTGTCAAGCATGATTTCCCTTTCGTAAATCCATGCTGACTCTGTCAGGACCCTTGAAAAAGTTATACCTTGTTGAAAGAGGTGCAACTGGGTTTTTAACGGTGTTCTAAGTTCACAAATACTGCCGAACAGACTCATTGGTCCTGAAAATATAATTATATATTTGTGGAATGTCAAATTTCCCCATTATGATACAAAAAATTCCACATTTTAACTATTTTACAATTGGTTCATATTTTTTTATCTTTGATCTTAATCCATAATAATTTTATTTTTGCATCTCAAAAGTTAAATTAAAAGTGCAGAGATTCAGTGCTTTTAACATTCTAGTTTGCTGTCTTTGAGAATATTTCAATGTCATTGGCTGCTTTCCTTGCTTATTTTGACATCACTACTGTTGGAGCCTGGAGATCCCCTTGACTTGGAGACAGATTCAAACAGCCATTGAGAAAGGGGAAATCCACACCACAGAGATTGATAGATCTTTGTGAGCAGTTTTCTTCCAGGTCAGCAGCAGGTGCTGTTGCTTTGCTGTTGACTGCAAAATCGAAGCTGATATGTTTGAGGAAGCTTCACCAAAGAAGACTGGATGAGTTATATCTTCTGCTGTACTGTCCCTGTCAAGGTAACAACAGCCTTTGCTTTTTTTTTAAATGGGTTCTTTTCACAAAGGGGCATTCACTGATATGAGCCAGTATGCTGACACTTACTGATATGTCAAATGACTGATACCTTATTTGACAAGGCTGCAGACTTCATTAATTTTGGGATTTTCTTTCAACAACAACATGAAAGGGCTATAAAATGTATCAAGTGGCTGGCTTCCCTAGGGTGCAAGAGGCAATACATGGCACCCAGCTGAGACCCAACTCCATGTCCCCTTAACTATCTTAATTGAAAAGGATTCCATTCCTTAAATGTCCAGTGGTACGTGACCAGTGGCACAGAATTCGTCATATCAGTGGCAATTGTCAGGAAACTTTTAAGAACATAAAAACACAATAAATAGGAGCAGAATTAGGCAATATAACCCTTTGAGCCTGCTCCAGCATTCATTAGGATCATGGCTGATCTTCGACCTCATCTCTACTTTCCCACCTGATCCCCATATTCCTTGATTCCCTTAGTGTCCGTATATCTATCGATCTCTATCTCAAATATACTACAGCCCTCTGGAGTAGAGAATTATAAAGATTCACAAACCTCTGAATGAATAAATTTCTCCTCACCTCATTCCTAAATGGCCAACCCAATGTCCTGAGACTATGACCCTCATTCTAGACTCTTCAGCCAGGGGAAACAGCCTTTCCACACCTATCCTGTCAAGACCTCTCAGAATGAATGAAACAGTGAGATCACCTCTCACTCTTTTAAGCAGAAGAGAGTATAGGCCCATTCTACTCAGTCTTTCTTCATCAGAGAGCACTCTCATCCCAGAAATCAATATAGTGAACCTTCATTGAATTCCTTCTAAGGCAAGTAATTCCTTCCTTAGGCACAGAGAACAAAACTGTACACAATACTTCAGATGTGGTCTCATCAATGTCCTGTACAATTATAGCAAGACTTCCTTACTTTTGTACTCCAACCCCCGTGATATGGTAACCATATCATTTTCCTTCTTAATTGCTTGCTGTAACTGTATGCTAACGTTCTGCGTTTTTTGTACAAGGACACCCAAATCCCTCTGACCACCAACATTTAATCGCTTCATACCATTTAAGAAATATTCTGTTTTTCTATTCTTCCCACCAAAGTGAATAATCTCACATTTCCCCATATTATACTCCATCTACCACTTTCTGGCCCAATCATGTCATCATCACTTTGCAGATTCCTTGTATCCTCCTCACAGATTACTTTCCTACCTAGCTTTGTATTGTCAACAAATGTGGATACATTACACGAGGTCTCTTAATCTGAATCATTAATGTAGACTCAAAATAGCTGAGGCATCAGATCCTGGCTGCAAGGCTGCAAAAATTTTAATAACCTTACATGTATCATAAAGGCCAGTGAATACATCTATACATCTTCAAATGCTATCTCCTACCCATTGCACCATCAACCTCTCTCACCGTTCAATGCACCACACCTTCATCACTCACCCATCAGCAATCTCTGCAATCAGGACTCATGCCTAACATTCATATGTTCCATCTTACCTTCACACACTTACCACTGCTGCAAACCTCACATCCAAATCTTGCAGCTTCTACATACTGCCAGCTATTCAGTTATGATAGGCATATCACCCCAACGCATTGCAAAACACTCAATGACACTCTTCGCCTCTCTCTTTCAGGGAAAGATGGCACATAACAGGAAGGAGCAACAGAGAACCAGCAAGGGACAGGCAAGTCTGCATCTCCTGAGCCCTGAGAGGAGATAGTGCGGCAAATCATTGGGCGTCACCTTCTCAAATCCCACTCATCCTCCTCCCGCAATTTGGCATGAAGTACAAGCTGCAGATGGTGTGATGATGGATGCCTTGCTTTCCACCCACCACCCTCCCCTCACCCCGACCCCCCTCATGAATTTATGTTTTCAGATATCCAGGAACAGCTGCCTGGCAAACCAATCATAATAAAAACAAGAAATACTGGAAATACTCAGCAGGTCTGGCAGCACCTGTGGAGAGAGACGCAGAGTTAACGTTTCAGGTCAGTGACCCTTCATTAGAACTAGCAAATATTAGAAATGTAAAAGGTTTTGAGCAAGTAAAGCAGGGGTGGGGCAAGAGATAACAAAAGAGGTGTTGATAGGACAAGGTCACAGAGAATAACTGACCAGAAGGTCATGAAGCAAAGGCAAATGGTATGTTAATGGTGTGGTGGAAGACAAACTGTTAGTACAGAGAGGGTGTTAATGGACAGAAAACTGAACAGCCTGGCCCCAAGCACAAACATGAAAAAAACAGTGGGTAGGCACAGTAGAAACAAACTAAACAAACAAAAATAAAATAAACACATAGAAAAAAGAACTAAAAATAAAAAGGGGGGCCCGTCATGCTCTGAACTTATTGAACTCAATGTTCAGTCTGGCAGGCTGTAGCGTGCTTAATCAGTAAATGAGATGCTGTTCCTCAAGCTTGCGTTGATCTGGAAAACCAATGATGTCTGAGGATGAAGGTCCAGATGAAAAGCACATGTATGATGAAGAGGCACTGTCACTGGATCTGATTCATGTAGCCTCTACCTGAGCCACTGGCACTGCACATACTTTGGAGTGTAGTATCAGGTCAGCACTTGGCGAGTCACCAGGCACGAGTGGGCTGCAGCTAGGCTGGGGGAAAACGTAGCACATTTGCCAGGAGAGCAGCATTCATGCTCCCACCACTGCCACTCTGCCAGTGCCCCTGTTGATGCTGATGCCTCTCAACCAGCCATCCCAGACTGCTGATGCACATACTGAGGTCGTGCAATGCGAAACAGAGCCCTCAAGGCCCAGAGCTACTCAAGTTTGTCCTACAAGGCCATTCATTGAAAGTCACTGGCCATTCTGCATCCAAATGGGGTAGCAGTGCATAAGAGGACTAGACCAGAAAAAGGCACACGCAAGACTGGCATTAAGGGAAAGCACGAGGGTGAATATTTTGGTTTTGTATGTAGTATCGTTGGATAAAATTGTTATGTAAAAGTTTATTTGTGGTGCCTTTTACTTCAGGATTTTGGCCAGAGGGCACTGTGATGGTCTGTAACAGAGGGATGTTAAGGTTGGGAATTGTGGGGCAGCGGTGATACAGGGAGGTATGCAAGATAAAAAATCTAATTGACCACTCACAGTCAACCTGTCTGTAGCAATGCTCTCCTGGATGCCTCCTTCCTTCCTCCTCCTCCTCTTCCTCCTTATCCTTCTCACAAAGTGCTCATTGAAGGCCTGATGGTAAGGGCTGTGTCCTCGTGAGAGCCAGGTTGTGTAAAATGCAGCAGACCACCACTGATTTGGAGACACACTCTGGTGAATATTGTGGGGCTCACCCCAAGCAGTCCAGGCAGCAGAACCATTGGTTTAGAATGCTGATGGTCTGCTCTACAATGTTCTTTATCACTGCATAGCACTAGCTGTACACGTGCTGTCCATGTGTGGTCAGGTGACGGAGGGGAGTCATGAGCTATGCGCAGAGTGGGTAGGTCTTGTCACCAAGCAGCCACCGTCTGACTCGTTGTGGTGGCTTGAATATGGTGGGTACAGCAGACTGGCGCAGGATAAAAGCATTGTGGTTGCTGCCTGAGTGGCAGGCATTCACCAATGTGATGATCTGTGCATGGTCACACACCAACTGCCCCTTAAAGGAGTGTGGTTCTGGTAAACAAAGGTTCCATTGAGATGCAGCCCTCACAGAGCCACTTGCATTCCCTGCACCCATTGGGAATCTTGTTACTCTGGCAAAGCCCCGGGCCCATTCCTCCTGCTTCTCTCTGGTTAGAGACAAGGCACTGAAGTTCCCTCTCCTCACATACAGGGTCTCTGTGACCTCCCTGGTATAGCGATACACAGCGAACTATAGGATATAGGCAATGTCACCGACTCCGGCCAGCTGTAGAAACTGATGACCATGGTGAGCTTGATGGTCACTGAGCATACTGTCCTCACTCTGCTGTGCAGCTGCAGGTACAGTGGAAGGAAGTGGCACAGTTCAGTGACCACCTCCTTGATAAATCCTAGCCACCTCAGTCACTGCTCCTGGCTGAGCTGGTGGTAGGAGATCTGTTCTTTGAAAACCTTTGGTGGGTATGGCCTTCTATTGAGAGCCTTTCTGCTCCTCTCTCTGCGCACGGCTTCTCCTCTCTGCTGCCTGTGCTTCATGTCCCTGTTGTGCTGTAGCCCAAGAGGGTCTGTGACTATAGCCGCCAGGCTTTCTGCTCAGATGCCTTCAAACTCTTCTGAACTCTTTGGAAAAGACCACATGACTCAATTCTGACTCCAACAATTTTTGAGGACTCCTCCAACAACACAGTATTGCCCCTCACTCAGCAGCAGCAAAAGAAAGTCAAAAGAACCCATGCTGATCCAATTAAATAGCACTTTTGCAGGGGGCCCTGTGCAGCTGAGAATGTTTAAGAAAGGATGTTAGCAGGACCTCGGAGGTCCAAAAAGCAGATCGGGCATCAAATCAGAATTAGACAATGTGTGCCGTCATGATCTCCTCACTCTGTGTGCTTCTGACGCAGGCATGGCACACCCACATTAGCATTCTTCCAAGCCTGCTGATCCTCGCGAGGTGCACTAGAAGTGGCTAGAAGCCAATCGATCACCATTTTCAACAACTCTGGACTCCCATAGTGCCGACACCAGCGGAGGCTAATTTTGCAGCCTCTGTCCCTTCCAGTCATGCTCTGCATATCTTTACCTAAATTGCTGCACTGCTCTATGTCCTTGACTTTTGTCCCCTCATCTGAACCCTCCCCCCACCTTTTTAGGTTAAAGCCCTAGTTTTTCGATTCACAGGATCCTAGCCAATTATGACACCTCAGCATCCCCAGCACTCTTTCATCCAGATATTAGAATGATTATTTGGCTCTAGCGATCGAGGGTTATTTCCTTCTCCCTTGCTAATGACACTTGTCCATTTCCCACAACACCTGTAGAAGAGAGGTATAATGAGGCCATGTTACAAACCACGTCATCATCAGCGCGGTTTTCTCTCAGGCTCATTCTCTGACTCCCGCTGACTACCTGACGCTTTTACCTGTTGGTCTTTGCACTATTTCCCTTAAGCTCACTCCCTCTGACTCCCACTTGCTGCCTGCCACGGTTTTTACCTGTTGGTTTCCGGCACTGTTTTCCCTCAGGCTCACTCTCTCTGACTCCTGGGAAACCTCCTCTTACCCTTTCCAAGTCCTTAACATCTTTCTTAAAGTGTTGTGCCCAGGATTATATACAATTCTCCAGCCGGGGCATAACCTGTGATTTGTGCAAGTTTAGTCTAACTTCCTTGTTTTTGCATTCAATGCCCCATTTATAAAGCCAAGTATCCTATTATGCTTTCTTAATCGCCATTTCAACTTGTCCTGCCACCTTTAAAGATTACTGGTATGTCAAAGAGATGATTCTATTGTATGCATTGTTCCAAAGGGACTTTGCAGCATATTCCCAGCAGAGTATCAAGAATTGTAGTGACATGCTGAATTTTTTCCATTTAGTGATCTGCAGAAAGGTCTTCTGATGGATGTTCCTGAAGATGAAGACTAAACAGGAGCACATCATGCAGATCAACATCATCAGGAGCAGCAGAAGAAAAGGCATAAAAGCAACCTCTACCAGCGACAAGAATGATTTGATAACAGCTTATTAGGAGCAACTTCCCAAATCAGTAAATGAAGGCAAAGACCTCCATTGTGGCCCAAGAGTGCACCCAATGCTTTGCGTTCTCACGAATGTCCCAGACCATGCAATTTTGTCTAGGATCCCCATCACAGATCCCCAAAATATGAACCGCTGTCAATATGGTAGCACAACCACTTTGCATTCAATATTTGAATGTGATTATGGCATTATAATCTTTCTTTCACCCAACACTATGCTTCTTATTGATATTGCTTTGTGCACTTCTTAACCCTGCTCTAGTGCTGCTAAGTCCTAACTGAAGACTGGTGAAACTAGAGGTGGTTGACTGAAAGTTTTGTCTATGCTCCTCTTGAGGCTGAAGTAGCCTTCCTCTCAACTCAGCTGTGTCCTTAGAGAGCACATCTCCAGTAATACTGCCTGGGCAGCTTGCTTCAGTCTCTTTCCAATGAGTAGGCATTTGAGGGGCAGAATGGAGAACTTACATGTACTTCAATGAGGAATGACAACAGCTTCTAGTGTGCAAACTCTTGCCATTCTACAAATATTGGAGTCTGATCTAACTTCCCACTGATCAGAGGGAGGGCAGATCTAATAATGGCAGTTAGATCCTGGATACACTGAGAGATGGTGCCCTTAAAATGTCAGAAATCATTTGTCACTGTCCACTCCAAACAATCTCCCAACCCTTGAAACCACTTACTGATCTGAAGCTTCCCTCATGCTTTGTGGCAAAACTGCCCTGGTCAGGTTGTTGAATACCATTTGCCCTGTACTGCAATTTGGCCAGAGCAAGATGGTGCAACAGTCATGGAGCAACCTCCCTTCACGTATTGAGCACCACTGACTCTGCCAGCAACTACAGACAGTTCAACTCTCCAGCATAGCACCTCACTTGGGAGCACATCCAGGTCCCATTTGGAGAAATTGGTTGCTCTATTTTTCCTTACTGCCCTTGCTGCTATCTTCAGTGATATGTTTTCAATCTCCCTCCAAAGCTACCATTTAGCACGAGTAAGTTTTATATCCTGCTGCTACACTATTTCTCAGCCCCTACTGTGAGTTAGTCTCCCTCCACCCAGCATAAATAATGTAAGTGTGGTGACTGCAGGAATTGTAATGGGATCAACATTGGAGCCAAAGGGTGGGTAGAAGTCCTGCTTGACTGCACTATCATACTTTTCACAGAAAAAAAATGTGCAAAATTACACTGAAATGAAGCGAAAAATAGATACTGATATTCTATGCTTTGCACATGATTAAGTTGTGGACTCATTTTTTTCAACGTCATAATGTATTTTGAAAAATATATTAACATTTACTAGAAAGGATAGAGAGGAGGTTTACAAGAATTTTACCCGGGATGAGGGACTTCAGTTATAAAGAGAGGACTGTCTCTTTGGAACAGAGAAGGTCCAGAGATGACCTAATAGAGGTTTTCAAGATAATGAAAGGTTTTGACAGACTAGATAGAGAAAAACTCTTCCCTCTGGTGACTGGGTCAATAAACATAGAAACATCGAAACACAGAAAATTTAAGGCACAGAGGAGGCCATTCAGCTTATTGTGTCTGTGCTGACCGAATAAGAGGTATCCAGCCTAATCCTGCTTTCCACCTCTTGGTCCCTAGCCCTGTAAGTTGTGGCACTATAAATGCATATCCAAGTATTTATTCAATGCGATGAGGGTTTCTGCCTTTACCACCAATCCAGGCAGTGATTTCCAGGCCCCCATCACCCTTTGGCTGAAAACATTCCACTCAACTTCCCTCTAATCCTCCTGCTAATTACTTTAAATCTATGTTCCTGGTTATTGACAACAAGAAAACCCTGGTCATGGGACAAGGTGTTTCATCTCTGCTCCTGATCACACTAAATGGGAGGCGGGGGCATAGTGGTATTGTCACTGGACTAGTAACCCAGAGACCCAGGGTATTGCTCTGGGGACATGGGTTCAAATCCCACCACAGCAGAAGGTGGAATTTGAATGCAATTAATAAATCTGGAATTAAAAGCTAGTCTAATGATGGCCATGAAACCATTGTCGATTGTTGTAAAAACCCATCTGGTTCACTAATGTCCTTTAGGGAAGGAAATCTGCTGTCCTTACCTGGTCTGGCCTACATGTGAGTCCAGACCCACAGCAATGTGGTTGACTCTTACATGCCTTCTGTAATGGCCGAGCAAGTCACTCAGTTGTATCTAACCGCTACCACGTCAATAAAAAGGAATGAAACCGGACGGACCACCCGGCATCGACCTAGGCACCAGAAATGACAACGGCAAACCCAGCCCTGTCGACCCTGCAAAGTCCTCCTTACTAACATCTGGGGGCTTGTGCCAAAGTTGGGAGAGCTGTCCCACAGACTAGTCAAGCAACAGCCTGATACAGTCATACTCACGGAATCATACCTTACAAACAATGTCCCAGACACTGCCATCACCATCCCCGGGTATGTCCTGTCCCACCGACAGGACAGACCCATCAGAGGTGGTGGCACAGTGGTATACAGTAGGGAGGGAGTTGCCCTGGGAGTCCTCAACATTGACTCTGGATCCCATGAAGTCTCATGGCATCAGATCAAACATGAACAAGGAAACCTCCTGCTGATTACCACCTACCCCCTCCCTCAGCTGATGAGTCAGTACTCCTCCATGTTGAACAGCACTTGGAGGAAGCGCTGAGGGTGGCGAGGGCACAAAATGTACTCTGGGTGGGGGACTTCAATGTCCATTACCAACAGTGGCTCGGCAGCACCACTATTGACCGAGCTGGCCAAGTCCGAAAGGACATATCTGCTAGACTGGGTATGCGGCAGGTGGTGAGGGAACCAACAAGAGGGGAAAACATATTTGACCTCGTACTCACCAATCTGCCTGCCGCAGATGCATCTGTCCATGACAGTATTGGTAGGAATGAACACCGCACAGTCCTTGTGGAGACGAAGTTCCGCCTTCATATTGAGGATACCCTCCATTGTGTTGTGGGGCACTACCACCGTGCTAAATGGGATAGATTTCGAACAGATCTAGCAATGCAAAACTGGGCATCCATGAGGCGCTGTGGGCCATCAGCAGCATCGGAATTGTACTCAACCACAATCTGTAACCTCATGGCCCGGCATATGCCCCACTCTAACATTACCATCAAGCCAGGAAACCAACACTGGTTCAATGAAGAGTGCAGGCGGGCATGCCAGGAGCAGCACCAGGCATACCTCAAAATGAGTTGTCAACCTGGTGAAGCTACAACACAGGACTATCTGCGAGCCAAACTGTTTAAGGAACATGCTATAGACAGAGGTAAGCGATCCCATAACCAATGGATCAGATCTAAGCTCTGCATTCCTGCCACATCCAGCCATGAATGGTGGTGGACAATTAAACAACTAACTGGAGGAAGTGGGTCCACAAATATCCCCATCCTCAATGATGGGGGAGCCCAGCACATCAGTGCGAAAGATAAGGCTGAAACATTTGCAACAATCTTTAGCCAGAAGTGCCGAATTGATGATCCATCTCGGCCTCCTCCTGAAGTCCCCAGCATCACAGATGCCAGACTTCAGCCAATTTGATTCACTCCGCATGATATCAAGAAACAACTGAAGGCACGGGATACTGCAAAAGCTATGGGCCCTGACAATATTCTGGCAATAGTACTGAAGACCTGTGCTCCAGAACTTGCTGCGCCCCTAGCCATGCTGTTCCAGTACAGCTACAACACTGGCATCTACCCTACAATGTGGAAAATTGCCCAGGTATGTCCCATACATAAAAAGCAGGACAAGTCCAACCCGGCCAACTACCGCCCCATCAGCCTACTCTCAATCATCAGTAAAGTGATGGAAGGTGTCATCAACAGTGCCATCAAGCGGCACTTGCTTAGCAATAACCTGCTCAGAGACGCTCAGTTTGGGTTCCACCAGGGCCACTCAGCTCCTGACCTCATTATAGCCTTGGTTCAAACATGGACAAAAGAGCTGAACTCAAGAGGTGAGGTGGGAGTGACTGCCCTTGACATCAAGGTAGCATTTGACTGAGTATGGCATCAAGGAGCCCTAGCAAAACTGAGGTCAATGGGAATCAGGGGGAAAACCCTCCGCTGGTTGGAGTCATAAACTAGCGCAAAGGAAGATGCTTGTGGTTGTTGGAGGTCAATCATCTGAGCTCCAGGACATCACTGCAGAAGTTCCTCCGGGTAGTGTCCTAGGCCCAACCATCCTCAGCTGCTTCATCAATGACCTTCCTTCAATCATAAGGTCAGAAGTGGGGATGTTCGCTGATGATTGCACAATGTTCAGCACCATTCGTGACTCCTCAGATACTGAAGCAGTTCGTGTAGAAATGCAGCAAGACCTGGACAATATCCAGGCTTGGGCTGAGAAGTGGCAAGTAATATTCGCACCACACAAGTGCCAGGCAATGACCATCTCCAACAAGAGAGAATCTAACCATCTCCCCTTGACATTCAATGGCATTACCAATGCTGAATCCCCCACTATCAACATCCTAGGGGCTACCATTGACCAGTAACTGAACTGGAGTAGCCATATAAATACCGTGGCTACAAGAGCAGGTCAGAGGCTAGGAATCCTGAGGCGAGTAACTCACCTCCTGACTCCCCAAAGCCTGTCCACCATCTACAGGCACAAGTCAGGAATGTGATGGAATACTCTCCACTTGCCTGGATGGGTGCAGCTCCAACAACACTCAAGAAGCTCGATACCATCCAGGACAAAGCAGCCCATCTACAAACATTCACTCCCTCCACCACCGATGCACAGTGGCATCAGTGTGTACCATCTACAAGATGCACTGCAGTAATGCACCAAGGCTCCTTAGACAGCACCTTCCAAACCGGCGACCTCTACCAACTAGAAAGACAAGGGCAGCAAATGCATGGGAACACCACCACCTGCAAGTTCCCCTCCAAGTCACACACCATCCTGACTTGGAATTATATCGCCGTTCCTTCACTGTCGCTGGGTCAAAATCCTGGAACTCCCTGCCTAACAGCACTGTGGGTGTACCTACCCCTCGTGGACTGCATCGGTTCAAGAAGGCAGCTCACCACCACCTTCTCAAGGGCAATTAGGGATGGGCAATAAATGCTGGCCTGGCCAGCGATGCCCACATCCCATGAATGAATAAAAAAAATAACACCCCACTGGAAGTGGTCATTAAATTCTGCTACCTTGGGTCCACAGTGACAGACAATCTGTCCCTGGATGCAGAACCCGATACACGTATAGAGAAAGCAGCTACCACCTTTGACTGACTCATGAAATGCGCATCGAATAACACCAAGATGACCCTTAGGACTAAGCTGATGGTTTATAAGGCCTGTGTTCTCAGCACCTTGTTGTTTGGTAGTGAATCATGGGCGACTTACAGCTACCAGGAAAAGAAGTTCAATAATTTCCAACTACGCTGTACAAAATCACAAATGCGGCAGACCTCTAAATGGCAGAGCTCTCAAGTGTGTTGGTATTAATCAAACAGAGGCGGCTTTGGTGGATTGTACACATCCTCCAGATGGAAGGTGGTCGCATACCCAAGGACCTTCTGTATGGTGAGGTAACTGGGGCCAGACAACCAATCGGGCACCAAAGCTCCGCTTCGAAAATGCTTGCAGGCGTGACATGAAGGCCCTAAATGTCGGCTATCGGATCTGGGAGTCAATAGCTGACAAAATAGGAAAATGACGACACATTCTGTGGACTAGCATACACTACAAGAATACAAGAAATAGGAGCAGAAGTAGACCATATGGCCCATCAAGCCTGCTCCGCCATTCAAAATGATCATGGTTGATCTTGGGCTTCAATTCCACTTACCTGCCCTCTCCCCATATCCTTCGATTCCCCGCGAGACCAAAAATCTATCTATTCCAGCCTTAAATGTATTCAATGATGGAGCATCCACAACCCTCTGGGGTAGAGAATTCCAAAGATTCACAACCCTTTGAGTGAAGTAATTTCTCCTCATCTCAGTCCTGAATGATTGACCCCTTATCCTGAGACTGAGACCCTGTGTTCTAGGCTCCCTGACCAGTGGGAAAATTCGCTCAGCTTCTACCTTATCAAGCCCTTTCAGAATCTTTAATGCCTCAATTAGATTGCATCTCATTCTTCTAAACTCCAGAGAATATAGGCCCAATTTACTCGGCCTCTCAACATCGGACAACATCCTTACCCCAGGGGCCAATTTAGTAAATTTTCACTGCACTGCCTCCAGTATATCCTTTCTTAAATGTGGAGACCAAAACTGTACACAGTACTCCAGGTGCAGTCTCACCAAAGCCCTGTACAATTTTAGTAAAACTTCTTTATTTCTGTACTCCAATCCCCTTGCAATAAAGGCCAACACGCCATTTGTCTTCCTAATAGCCTTCTGCACCTGCATGTTAACTTTATGCGTTCCTTGTACGAGTACCCCTAAGTCCCTCTGAACATCAACACTTACCAGTTTCACACCTTATAAAAAATATTCTGCTTTTCCATTTTTATAACCAAAGTGAACAACTTCACACTTCCCTACATTATATTCCATTTGCCATCTTGTTGCTCACTTACTTAACTTGTCTATATCTCTTTGCAGCCACTCTACATCCTCCTGGCAGCTTACCTTTTCACAGAGCTTTGTATCATCAGCAAACTTAGACACATTACTCTCTGTCTCTTCATCCATGTTATTAATATAAAGTGTAAATAGCTGAGGTCCCAGGACTGATCCTTGTGGCACCCCACTATTCATTGCCTGTCAACTTGAAAATGCCCCATTTATGCCCACTCTCTGCTTCCTGTCTGTTAACCAATCCTCTATCCATGCTAACATATTACCCCCAACACAATGAGCCCTTATCTTGCCTGTTAATCTTTTATGTGGCGCCTTATCGAATGCCTTTTGAAAATCCAGGTGTACTACATCTACTGGTTCCCCATTATCAACCCTCCTAGTTACATCCTCAAAAGACTCCAATATATTTGTCAAACAGGATCTCCCTTTTCGTAAAACCTTGCTGACTTGTTCTAATCATACTATCCTTTTCCAAGACTTCTTTAATAATAGTTTCCAGCATCTTCCCAATGACTGATGCTAGGCTAACTGGCCTGTAGTTCCCCATTTTCTCTCTACCTCCTTTCTTGAAAAGCGGTGTACCATTTGCCAACTTCCAATCTGACGGGACTGTTCCCGAATCTAAGGAATTCTGGAAAATCATAGCCAGCGCATCCACTATCCCTGCAGCTCTCTCTTTTAGACCCCGAGGATGTAGGCTATCTGGGCCCAGGGACTTGTCAGATTTTAGTCCCTCATGTTTTTCCAATACTTTTTCTCGACTGATATCAATACCCTTAATTTCCTCACTCTTTTTAGCCCCCAGGTTACAGCCCATTTCTGGTATGGAACTTGGGCCTTCTACTGTGAAGACAGACACAAAATATTTGTTCAATGCCTCTGCATTGGGGAAGGTGAAAAAGTGAAGGGGAAAAAGTGACCAGGAGGGCAGGTTAAAGGAAGTATGGGAAGAATTCCGGATGAAAACCCCTGC
Organism: Heterodontus francisci; assembly: GCF_036365525.1. Lineage (NCBI taxonomy): Eukaryota > Metazoa > Chordata > Chondrichthyes > Heterodontiformes > Heterodontidae > Heterodontus > Heterodontus francisci. The sequence continues at coordinate 77,821,725 of NC_090382.1, read as the reverse complement.
TGTCTGGTCAGCAAACCCTGAGAAATGTGAAAAGTTAGACCCCACATCCTCCTGTGTAAATGCAGACACTAGAAGCACCCCACCAGAGTTGCTAACAGCATTTACAGGAATCTGCAGAGACAAAGAAAGACCTCTGGGGGGCAGAGAAACCATGAGGGTGATGCCTCACTGAGTCGAAGTGCCACAGGGGAGTGCAGTAGAGTCTGCACAAATATCTACAGGCAGGAGTCTCCTTTGGGACAAAGGGGAGATTAGCAAAGAATCCTCCCCCACAGTCAGAAAAAAATGCGAACCACCCATCCCCTGAAGTCAAAAGCCTTTGCATGACTCAGCAAAACACTGAAAGAGAGTTCAGGACAGAGCCGCCCACTACTGACTCTGAAAAAAAAAGTACCTCAGCAGGAACAAAGGCCCGAGGCAGCCATGGAAGCGGGCAAACGGAAGAGAAACTTCCCAAAAAAGAAACACATGTTTATTGGGATGCCAAAAAGAGGGCACCAAGCACTGGCACCAAGAGAAGACAGGCTGTAATAAGTTTTAGGCTTTATAAATGAATGGGAATGAATGAGAGGAATGCTTCTTTTTTTCTCTATCTTACATTTTTCTCGACCCTTTCAATGAAATGCGCTTTTCTCAAATCGCATTTCATTCCACTGGGTGTGAAGGTGTCATGCTAGGCCCCCACCTGCCAAGAACAGGGCACATTGATTTTGTCATGGACATTGATTTTAAACTGTTGCTGGAGTTAAGAGAGGACTTGTTGGCTGGAAAAGACATTTGCATATTAACAGATGGTGTTTTCAAGGGCAAAGCAGCCATTCAAAGAACAAAGAACAGTACAGCACAGGAACAGGCCATTCGGCCCTCCAAGCCTGCGCCGATCTTGATGCCTGCCTGAACTAAAACCTTCTGCACTTCCGGGGCCAGTATCCCTCTATTCCCATCCTATTCATGTATTTGTCAAGATGCCTCTTAAACGTCGCTATCGTACCTGCTTCCACCACCTCCCCCGGCAGCAAGTTCCAGGCACTCACCACACTCTGTGTAAAGAACTTGCCTCGCACATCCCCTCTAAACGTTTCCCCTCTCACCTTAAACCTATGTCCCCTAGTAACTGACTCTTCCACCCTGGGAAAAAGCTTCTGACTATCCACTCTTTCCATGCTGCTCATAACTTTGTAAACCTCTATCATGTCACCCCTCCACCTCCGTCGTTCCAGTGAAAACAATCTGAGTTTATGCAACCTCTCCTCATAGCTAATGCCCTCCAGACCAGGCAAATCCTGGTAAAGCTCTTCTGTACCCTCTCCAAAGCCTCCACATCCTTCTGGCAGTGTGGTGACCAGAATTGCACGCAATATTCTAATTGTGGCCTAACTAAAGTTCTGTACAGCTGCAGCATGACTTGCCAATTTTTATACTCTGTGCCCTGACCGATGAAGGCAAGCATGCCGTATGCCTTCTTGACTACCTTATCCACCTGCGTTGCCACTTTCAGTGACCTGTGGACCTGTACGCCCAGATCTCTCTGCCTGTCAATACTCCTAAGGGTTCTGCCATTTACTGTATACTTCCCACCCGCATTAGACCTTCCAAAATGCATTACCTCACATTTGTCTGGATTAAACTCCATCTGCCATTTCTCCGCCCATGTCTCCAACCGATCTATATCCTGCTGTATCCTCTGACAATCCTCATCACTATCCGCAACTCCATCAACCTTTGTGTCATCTGCAAAATTACTAATCAGACCAGCTACATTTTCCTCCAAATCATTTATATATACTACAAAGAGCAAAGGTCCCAGCACTGATCCCTGCGGAACACCACTAGTCACAGCCCTCCATTCTGAAAAGCACCCTTCCACTGCTATCCTTTGTCTTCTATGACAGAGCCAGTTCTGTATCCATCTTGCCAGCTCACCTCTGATCCCGTGTGACTTCACCTTTTGTACCAGTCTGCCATGAGGGACCTTGTTAAATGCTTTACTGCAGTCCATATAGACAACATTCCCTGACATTCAACCCACAATGGACTTCTAATCACCAGACCTTGAAGGTGGGGGAGCTCGCATTCCAGGTTGACTGCTAAGATGGCTGAATGTACAAACGGACATGGTCAAACCAGCCAGTCACATGACTAACCTGCTGGGCAACCTGAGTTTTTTGAATTTGTACAAACTGTTTGGGCAGAAAGCTGTTTGCTCCTGGGCTGAGAAGATCTCTCTCCTGTCTGCTCCCATCTCTTTCTCACAAGCCTCTGACTCCACAGAAAACACATGAACCCCAAGAGAGAAAAGTCTCCTACAGCGAACAAGCTTTAAGAAGAATACTGGGCCCCAGCGAAAACCAAGATCTACCTTCAATCAAGGACTGTACAGTGAGCTCGAAGAACCATAACAACAGCTCTTCAGATATTGCCTCAAGCCTTTCCACTTTATTTTTCTTCTGCTCTTTTCTGTCTCTATTTGCACGTGTGTATCACATATGCATGCTACCGTGGGCATTAACTGAATTGGAGTTTAAGTTTAATAAATTTAAACTTTTCTTCTTTAAACCTAAGAAAGCCTGTTTGTTCTGGTTTCTTTGCCTTATAATTGGAATGCAGTGAACAAGGATTCAGCAAGGGGAAGCTAAAAACAGTGTTTAAAATTAAACCCTGTAACAGTAAGACCAGGTGAAGGCTGAAAGGGAACCCTAGAACTCTTTCTCACCTGGTATTAACAGTCAATCGAAGCTGTTAAGTGGCTAATTATTCCCACTTAAGGGCCTTTTCCCAACGCTACTGGTATTTTACCAGCGGCAGATGGGCACTTTGCCACCTGGTCAGGAAGCTCAGTAAAACCTGGCAGCCACCCCATGACCTCAGTTGAAGAGGGGGGGGGTTCCTCCTGATCACTCTCGGAGGCCCCCCCCCCCCCAAAGGCAAGTGCCGGTCCTGCTGGAAGACCCCCACCTGTCCTCATGATTGACACCTCCCCCATCTCCAGGGCCTCCCTGATAGTCCCCGGTGATCCCTGACCCCACTTCCCTGCACTCTGGGTTTTCTTGGTGACTGCTGCTCCAGGGACTGCTGCAGTCCCAGCGGTGGCCATCATTCCCAGTAATGCTATAGGGACTGAAGAGTTGCCAGCCTTCTGATTGGATGGCAGCTCTTGGAAGTGGGTCATCCTGCCTTAGAGGGGCGGAGCCATGGCTGCAGGCAGTGAATTGCCTGAGAAATGTAAAATACTGTTGTGGCTTCCAGGACCAGCAGAGGCGGGCTTACCCCTGACTTTCTAGACAGTAGGCGGGACCACCGCTTCTGTGTTAAATCCCGGCCCATAAATAATTTGAAAAGGTAGTTTGACAAGTACATGAGGATGGGGAGCTTTCAGCATCCAGGCGAGTATGTGGGAAAAAAATGACCTCTATTTCAAAGAGCCAGCACAGATAAAATGGGTTGAATGGCCACCTTCTATGCTGTAGGTTTCTTAGATTTTATGAATATGTTAGACCATGGAGTGTGTCCTCAGTACCTTGCTCTACAGCAGCGAGGCCTGGACAACGTATGTCAGCCAAGAGCGACGTCTCAATTCATTCCATCTTCGCTGCCTCCGGAGAATCCTTGGCATCAGGTGGCAGGACCGTATCTCCAACACAGAAGTCCTTGAGGCGGCCAACATCCCCAGATTATACACCCTACTGAGTCAGCGGCGTTTGAGATGGCTTGGCCATGTGAGCCGCATGGAAGATAGCAGGATCCCCAAGGACACATTGTACAGTGAGTTCGTCACTGGTATCAGACCCACCGGCCTCCATGTCTCCGCTTTAAAGATGTCTGCAAACGTGACATGAAGTCCTGTGACATTGATCACAAGTCGTGGGAGTCAGTTGCCAGCGATCGCCAGAGCTGGTGGGCAGCCATAAAGGTGGGGCTAAAGTGTGGCAAGTCGAAGAGACTTAGCAGTTGGCAGGAAAAAAGACAGAAGCGCAAGGGGAGAGCCAACTGCGAAACAGCCCTGACAACCAATTTTATCTGCAGAGGGCGGCACAGTGGTGCAGTGGTTAGCACCGCAGCCTCACAGCTCCAGGGACCCGGGTTCGATTCCGGGTACTGCCTGTGTGGAGTTTGCAAGTTCTCCCTGTGTCTGCATGGGTTTTCTCCGGGTGCTCCGGTTTCCTCCCACAAGCCAAAAGACTTGCAGGTTGATAGGTAAATTGGCCATTATAAATTGTCACTAGTATAGGTAGGTGGTAGGGAAATATAGGGACAGGTGGGGATGTTTGGTAGGAATATGGGATTAGTGTAGGATTAGTATAAATGGGTGGTTGATGTTCGGCACAGACTCGGTGGGCCGAAGGGCCTGTTTCAGTGCTGTATCTCTAATCTAAAAATCTAATCACCTGTGGAAGAGTCTGTCACTCTAGTATTGGCCTTTATAGCCACTCCAGGCGCTGCTCCACAAACCACTGACCACCTGCAGGCGCTTACCCATTGTCTCTCGAGACAAGGAGGCCAAAGAAGAAGAAGACCATGGAGTACTGTACAGTTTTGCTCGCCAAATTATTACAAGGATGATATCAGAACTGTGAGATTACATGTATCAGGAAAGGATAGACAGGTTGGATCTCTTTTCTCTTGAAAAGAAAAGACTGAAGGGTGACCTAATAGAAGTCTTTAAAATTATGAAAGGTTTTGATAGGGTGTCTCCATTTGTGGAAAAGAGCAAAACAAGGGGCCATCAGTATAAGATATTCACCAAAAAATTAAATAAGGAATTCAGAAGAAACTTCTTTACCCAGAGGGTGGTGAGAATGTAGAACTCACTTCAACAGGGAGTAGTTGAAGCGAATGGTATAGATACATATATGGGGAGGCTAGGTAAGCACACGAGGGAGAAGGGATTAGAAGGTTATGCTGATAGTTAGATGAGGAAGTATGTAGTGGAGCAGAACTGCCAGCAAGGACTGGTTGGGATGAATTGCCCATTTCTGTGCTGAAAATTCTATGTAACTCTGCTTAATTCTATGTCATATGTGATTCTCTCATGTCCATAGGACCAGATATTTGAATAATATTCTTGTAGGAAGTTTGCAAATTTGCAAACAGTGATTTTGATGTGAATTTTGACTTGACTAATCCAAATGGAAATTTTCCACTTTACTGTTCTGTTTGCAACAATGTAAAGCTTTTCTTAGTGGTGGATGAGTCATAATTTAAGATTGATATCTTTACAAGCTGTTTCTGCACTACGGCTTGCATGTGCATGAGTTACTATATAATGGAGATGCAAGATACTGCTTGCGACTAACAGAATGTGCTGTGGGCGATTAAAACCTGTTTGACTTTCCACCTGGGCAGAAACTATAGCAAAGCCATGTCGAATTGCTGCCTGTTGTCTCATTGCTTAACCTTTTATGAATAGTTTAGGAAAATCTAGTGTTTGTTGATGTGGCAGCAGTGGAATGCTCCACGCTCGATTGATTTTCCGACTCTTAGATGTGTTGGTGTGGGAATGTGCTGAGCTGAGATCAGGCAAAAGGGCAAGAACATTAGAAATCACACTGTCAGCTATATGTCACTCCCCACAAGAGCTCACCCCTTCCCCAGCAGTGTTTTAGTATGTGCAGAAATGAAGCAATCATGATAGCTTATAACAACTGTATGCTGATGAGGGAGTCCCCAGACATTTCTGTAATGCACCTCTTGACCTTACTTTTTTGGTCAACATACGAACGTACGATAGGGGTGATTTCCCTTGTGATGATTTGATTTGATTTGATCTGGAATGCACTGCCTGAGAGTGTGGTGGAGACAGATTCAATCATGGCTTTCAAAAGGAATTGGATAAGCACCTGAAGAGAAAATTTTTTTTTGCAGGGATATGGGGAAAGAGCGGTGAGTGGGAGTAGCTGAGTTGCTCTTGTAGAGAGCCAGCACGGACACGATGGGCCGAATAGTCTCATCCTGTGCCGTAACCATTCCATGATTTTATTCTATAAGAGGTATTTACATGAGGGCTTCCTGGGTCGGCTTTTTTGCATACCCATCGGCGTAGTGATTGGTATAAAACTCATGTAAAATGGAAGTAAGCTGCTGTTGTGCATGGAAACTGGAATGCAGCATTTGAAAAGACAGCTCAGCCTGCACACTCAGCATTAGACAGCAGGACAATAAGGTAAGGGATTAGCAGTGCTTAATTCACACACTTGACTCTAAAATAACTTCAATACTGGTCTCATGAATCTTTTTCTCATTTTTGTTTCTTCTCAAGAAGGTCTACAGCAGAGCCCTCTGGAGCAAGCAGTCCAAATAAGATAGCAAGAAATAGCACCCAAACACAGAATTTTTCTGAATTGCAAGTCCTCCTCTAGGAGATTGATTAAAAGAGCCACAAGCTCTAGTGTGTTGATGTTAGCAAGCCTGCCTCCAGGGAGGAAGCACTGGAACTGCGTGTTGACTTTCTCACCGCCAGGACTGCTGACCAGTGTTGCAAGAAATTCAACAGCCTCATCAAGACAGGAAAGATAACTAACCCTCTTCATCCTCTCTTCTTCCTTGCATACCCTGGGTACCAGTGCACTCTTCACATTCTTAAAGCAACAATATTTGTTCAGCTAACCTCTCACACTGTTCTTTGGGGGTGTGGGAGAGGTGGTTGTGGATGAAGTTGTTGAGCTCTGAATCTTACAGTATGGTAACCCAGCTACCCTATCAACAATTACTTGGATTCACAACCCGCATATTTCTTCCTCCACTCTATATTCCTGCATCTGGTTAGTGATTGAGCACACATGCCATTGTCCAGACCTGCCTGTGAGGCTCATACAGACACAAGCTTTCGCTTCTGTCTCCTTAATTCCAAGGCATTAATGCTTACCCATTCTTAGCTTTTACCCTAAGCAGATCCGCCACAGCAAAAGAGGACACAGGAGGAGGATGGTGATGATGATGAGGAGCTGATATGAAAGAACAGAAATTTAACTGCCTCCGAATCTACTACAACAATAATGGCTAAGATGCTCAGGAGGAAGATGATGGCAGACTGAAAATCACCCATGTGTTCCTGCACAGATCTCCCACTCTCTGTTCCTCTGCTCCAGCCCCCTCCAACTCATCCCCTGCGCCATTTGCTTCTTCAAACGCTGGCATCAGTTCAGGCAAATAGAAATAGGAAATGAGTATTGCCTTACCACTATTGCCCACAATAGTAGGCAAATATAACATTTGTCTATCCACTATTTTAATGCAGGTGTTATCCCTTTGATTTTAAATTGATTAATATCTTCATTAAAAAACAAGGAAGAGGAATGTTATTCAAATGCATTAAATGTGCTTTTTATCTAACAGTATTTTCTATCCTTCTGCCATTTAATTCACTGACTATCAACTGTATTCAAACTACACTGTCAAATGAAAGCCAAAAAGATATAAAGTGCAAAAATTCACCAAACAGCATTGTTTCAACTCCGGCATTAACCAGTTCTTAATGAATGGAATAACACTGCCATTAAAATAACCTTGATTGGAAATCCAGGCATGTAATCATAAATAATAGTTTATTATCTTTGCATTTGACATATCTAAATCCCAAACCACAGCTGACTCATCAAAACGAGGAAGTTGATAATTTATCTAAGGTGGAGGATGAAACTGGACATGTGGGAACAGGCGATGTTGAATGTCACTAGTGTCGGAATAACTTTCAAAAACACTGTGTCAGCCCTGGCTCAGTTGCCTTTGAGTCAAAAGGTTCCGGATAAAAATCAAGGCTGACACTCTAGTGCAGTACTGAGAGCTTGCTGTACTATTGGCTGTGCTGTCTTTTGGATGAGATGTTAAATTGAGGGACTGTCGTCCCTCTCGGCTGGCCGTAAAATATCTCACAGCACTATTTTGAAGAAGAGCAGGGGAATTCTCCCTGGTGTCCTGGCCAATTTTTATCCCTCAATCAACAACACAAAAACACATTATCTGGTCTTTATCACATTGCTGTTTGCTGTGTGAAAATTGGCTGATGTGATTCCGACAATACAGCAGTGACTGCACTTCAAAAGTACTTCACTGGCTGTAAAGTGCCTTGAGACGTCCAGTGGTCATGAGAAGTACTATATAAATGCAAGTCTTCCTTTTTTAAACAATGGGATATAACACAGGCAACAAAAGAGAAGTCAGGGAAGTAATTCCAATCTTGCAGGATCCTTTACCAGGATCATCCCAGAAAAGGATGAGGCAAAACTTGGAGTCTAAAATTCATGAAGAAACACACCATCCTTAGGGGCCAATTTGTTATCTCAGCTATGCTCTACCCAAACTTTCTGACAGTAAGGGGCAAGGGAATACCAATGTTTTGGATGCTGTGCAGGCTGATTTTCAAAAGAATGCAAGTTGGCTGGATAGTTTAAAGCCAAGGACACTAGCTGTCTCGATCATCTGCAGACTTCAATAGTTTGCCACAACACTCTCTTCTAGGCAGCTTATGGATGCCACCAGTATTGGCTCTTCAGAGTGCTATGATTCTCCTGAAATTATTGAGGCAGCTCGAAGTACAACTGTAGTTGATGTGCAAGTTCGCTCAGATGCTGAACCTCTGAAGAATCTTTGCATTCCGAAATGTGTGCAATTTTCAAGTGATAAGGCTGTAACAATAAACTCCATCTGAATATTTTGGCATTTTGTTTTTTAAATTTTTCCACAAAGGTTAATGGATTATGGTCAGTGTATATCAGTGTTTCTTTGTAGTCGTGGCAGACATATACTTCAAAATGTTTAAGAGCTATCAATAGTCCTAATGTTTCTTTTTCCACAGTGGAATACTTTTTTGGTTGTGATTCAGTTTTCTTGAAAAGTACCCTACTGGTTTTTCTATGCCTGATTCATCATCCTGCAATAGGACGGCATCAACCCCCAGGTCACTAGCATCAATCACTACCTTGAAGGATTTAGCAAAATTTGGAACAGCCAACACTGTTTCATTAGTTAATGTTGCCTTTAGCTTTTCAAAAGATGCCTGGCATTCACCTGACCACACTAACTTGGTTTACCTTTTCTGTAGCAAATTAGTTAGTGGAGCAGCTCCAGCACTAAAATTTGGTACAAATATTCTGCAGAACCACACATCCCCCAAAACCTCATGATTTCACACTTAGTCTTAGGGATAGGGAACTCCATTAAGGCTTGTACTTTTGCCGTTCTTGGCAACACTTGTCCTTGCCCCACTCTATGTCTGATGTAGGTTACTCTTGCTTTTGCAAATTCACTTTTTGCCAGATTTGCCATTAAATCAGCAGCTTTTAATTTTTTAAACAGAGTTTCTAGTTGCTTTAAATGCTACTTCCAAGTGTTACAGTATATTAGTACATCATCATGATACACAACACAGTTGGGAACACTGGCTACCACTTGATTCATTAGTCCCTGAAAAGTTGCTGGGGCATCACTCAGCACTGATAAATACCATTTGGTGTGATGAAAGCTGATAATTCTTTAGTTCGCGGTGTCAAAGGAACTTGCCAGTATCTCTTTTACAAATCTATCTTTGTAAGAAACATGGCACTGCCCACTCTGTCAATACAATCTTCCAAGCGAGAAATTGGGTAGGAGTCATCCATTACTTTTCTGTAGTCTATGCAAAGTCGGGCTGACCCATCAGGTTTAGGTACTAATACTATTGGTGAACTCCAGCTTCTTTGACTAGGTTCAATTAAGTTGTTTTCCAGCATGTATTGGGTTTCTGCTTTTACTTGGGCCTGTTTGTCTGGACTTAGCGGTAAGGATGCTGTTTTAAAGGAACGGATTCTACTACATCCTCATCATGTGTGGTTAAGGTTGTACACCCTGGCTTATCCCTACAAACTCTTTTAAATGCTGTGAGTAGCCTTGTTAGGTCTTCTCGTTGTTCTGCATCTAAGTACAAAAGCATTTTATCCAATTTTCCTAGCCATTCTGTATTAGCTAACTGGATAGCAGGAGGTTCAATCTGAGAATTGTCTAAGCCTCTTTCTACCTCATCCTCGCTATCTTTTTCCTTTTCAACAGTTCCCATTACCTGACATACCTATACAGGCTTATCCTCCTCCCTGCGATAATATTGCTTTAACATATTGACATGACACAGCCGATTCTTTTTCCTTAGCCACTCTTTTGATCACTTTATACTGACCACTGAACTGTGCTTTTAATGGTTCACCCTGTAATGTTAATAATACTAATACTTCCTCCCCTGTTTGCGTTCTTGTCTGACCATTTTTTCACATTGGCTTGGGATGCTTTAAGGTGTTCTTGAACCACATTGCAAGCTTTCATGGAACACAGATACATAGTCTCGTATCGAAGATTCATTCCTTTGATCTAAGAACCTGTCTTTGATGAGTTTGAGAGGACCTCTTATTTCATGTCCGTAAACCAATTCGAAAGGACTAAAACCTGTAAACTCATTCAGTGAATCTCTAGTGGCAAATAAAAGAAAGTCTAGCCCTTTATCCCAAACATGGGGATATTCGTGACAGTATGCTCTAATCATTGTTTTGAGAGTTTGATGGTACCATTCTAAAGCTCCCTGTAACTGTGGGCGGTTTGTTACCCAAATTGCCCATGACATCTTGAAATATCTTAGACATGAAATTAGAACATTGATCTGACTGAACTTCAAATGGTAACCCATATCTCGTAAAGAATTGGATTAACTTCTCTACTACTACTTTAGCAGTAATTGTCCTTAATGGAATGGCTTCTGGAAATGGAGTAGGCATATCCATGATAGTGAGCATATATTGGTGTCCTGCTTTTGTTTTTGGCAAGGGTCCTACAGAGTCTACCAATACCCTACAAAATGGTTCCTCAATAACTGGTATGGGAATTAGAGGTGCCAGTTTTGTGGTAGGTTGCAGTTTTCCCACCATTTGGCACATATGGCATGTCCTACAAAACTGCCTCACATCCTTTGTAGGGCCCGGCCTGCATTAATGTCGACTTATACGTGATTTGGTCTTCTGGATACCCATATGTCCTGCTGGAGGAATGTCATGTGCTAACCTTAATAATTCCTGGTGATATTTAGGTGGTACCACTATCCGTTGAACAACTGTCCAGTCTCTGTCTGCAGGTCTATGAGGCGGTCTTCTGAAGGCGGCGAGGTGCGGCTGGCAGCTGTAAAATCGGCGTGGGATGGCTGCCGGGACCAGGTAAGTTAATTTGCATTTCATTTTAATTAATTTAAATAAGTAAATGAAGACCTCGCCACCAAGTGGCGGGAGGGCTGCACCGAGGTCTCGCTGCCGCTGATAAAATGCAGCGGGACTTCTCAGCGTCGGGCATCGGGGGTCGTGGCGGGCCACTCCCGCAAGTATTTTACGGGGCCCCCAACCACGAGCCCTGACGTCAAGGACCTGGTATAATTCAGCCCTGTATATTTGTAATTCATATTCTTATCTGAATGTTTACTTCAGTGATACTAGCTCGTTCATGAATAACAGCAGATATTAGTGCAAATATTAAGACATATTATGATCTTTTTGCAGTTATGTAAAAGCATGACAGTACAGACTTCTATCTTATACAGATATAAGGGAGACAGTGGTAATGTCAGTGGACTAGTAATCCTGAGACGCAGGCTCATGGGACCATGGGTTCAAATCCCACCATGGCAATTAATTTCAGAAAAAGCTAGGCTGGGGTTCTTGATGTCCAGAAAAAGCGGCTCCAAGAACCCCACGTCGCCTCTTCTGTGCGAAGCCTGCCAAATTAGACACTTAAGTCAGCAGCAACGGACCTACCATGGGATCAAGGATCAGTCCCGCCCTCTGAGGAGGTGATGGCTGCTGCCGTTGGAGTGCTGCTGGGCCAAGACCACAGGTAGATCAAGGCGTGAAGGGTCTCACAGGGTGGGGGTTGCGGTGGAGGGGATGTACTCATTCCCATCAACAGGTCAGACTCACTAGAGGTGACAGCACAATGGTATACAGGTGGGCGGGAGTTGCCCTGGGAATCCTCAACATTGACCTCAGGCCCCATGAAGTCTCATGGCATTAGGTCAAACATGGGGAAGGAAACCGCTTGCTGATTACTACTTACTGCCTTCCGTCAGTTGATAAATCAGTACTCCTCCATGTTGAACACCACTTGGAAGAAGCACTGAGGGTGGCAAGGGCACAGAATGTACTCTGGAGGGGGGACTTCAATGTCCAAGAGTGGCTTGATAGCACCACTACTGACTGAGCTGGCTGAGTACTGAAGGACATAACTATCAGACAGGGCCTGTGGCAGGTGGTGAGGAAACCAACAAGAGGGAAAAACCTACTAGACCAGGGTTGTTCAACATAGGCCCGTGGGCTAGGATCCTACCACCAAACATTACCATCTGGCCCGCGCACGTAAACTGTTTCCAGGGCCATTCGTCATCCTCACTGTGACTGGAGATGAGAAATTTCCCATTGTTGTCGTCTTTTTGCAGACAGGCCTTTTTAAAAACATTGAGCTGTCCGTTTCACAGCTGACAGCTGCTGTCATCAGGAACAGCCGCTGCCCAACAGACTTGAGGTTTTCCAGTGAGTTCTGACCTTTTTTTAAAAAAGCCCACTGGAAAATGGGCGGCACAGTGGCACAGTGGTTAGCACCGCAGCCTCACAGCTCCAGCAACCCGGGTTCAGTTCTGGGTCATGTCTGTGTGGAGTTTGCAAGTTCTCACTGCCTCCACATGGGTTTCTGCCAGGTGCTCCAGTTTCCTCCCATGGCCAAAGACTTACAGGTTGATAGGTATATTGGCTATTGTAAATTGTCCCTAGTGTAGGTAGGTGGTAGGAGAATGGTGGGGATGTGGTAGGGAATATGGGATTAATATAGGATTAGTATAAATGCGTGGTTGTTGGTCAGCACAGACTTGGTGGGCCGAAGGGCCTGTTTCAGTGCTGTATCTCTAAATAAATAAACCCCGAGTCTGTTGGGAAACAGCTATTCCAATGCTGGCTGTGAAACTGCCAGCAATGTTTTTGAAAGAACTGACCAACCATCTGCTGAGCGTTCTACTCTCTGTAACTGAGTGAGAAAATGGGAGGGGGGGGGGGAAGACAGAGGGAGGGGGGAACAGAGAGATAGAAAAAGATGGACAGAGCGTGAGAGCAAGAGGGGGGAACAGAGAGACAGGGCAACAGAAAGAGTGGGGAACACTGAGCGTGGAGTGGGAAACATTGGAGACAAGGGGTGAAGACAGTAGAGGAGAGATACAGAGAGAGGGTGGATGGAGAGGGACTGAAAGAGGGGGGAAGAAGGTGACAGAGAGAAGGATGAGTAGGAGACAGAAAGACAGAGAGGGGAGGGGTTGGGGGGGGCGGTGTGGAGAGAGAGTCTAAGATTCATTTACTTGCGGCACAGAAGGAGCCATTGTGTCCATCGAGCCCATGTCAGTTCTCCATGGAGCTATGCAGTCAGTCCCACTCCCTGGCACAATCCCCGTAGCCCGGCAAGTCTATTTCTTTCAGGTGGCCATCCAACTTCCTCTTGAAGTTATTGATTGTCTTCACTTCCACCACGCTTGTGCGCAGCAAGTTCCAGGTTATTAGCACCCGCTCCATAAAAAAAGTGCTTCCTCATATTCCCCCTGCATCTTTTGCACAAAACTTTCAATCTGTGTCCCTCAGTCCTCGAGGGGAGGTCGGGGGGGTGGTGGGGGGGTTGCGGGAGAGAGAATGAGACACACACACAGAGCGTGAGGAGAGTGGGGAGAAAGATCAAGGTCCCTCCTGAAAGATGGACATCTATCCAGAACTCTCTGCATCACTACATCAAGTGTGTGCAAGCAAAAACAATGTCAGTTATGTCACTAAATCAGTTATCAATATAGTGATGAGAACCTGTCACACACCTGACTTGGAATAATATATTGCTATTCCTTCAGTGAGACTGGATTAAAATCCTGGAACTCCCTGCCTAACAGCACTGTGGGTGTACCTGTATCAGATGGTCTGCAGTGGTTCACGAAGGCGGCTCACCACTGTTGTATGATCGCCTTAAGAGTGATGTCCTTTTAAGAACTCAGTATACTAATGAGCTAAGTACTAGGATGTAGTCATGTGACTAGAAGCCATAGTCACTCTGCAACTGTAACACCCTAGACAAAGGTGCTGCATATAGTTTGCTCGGTATTGTATATACTAGTTTAGCTGTTAATAAACTTTCTAGAGATCTTCAAGGAACTGGAATCCACATACCTCATTGTGTTGCTCAAAGTAACAAAAAGAACACGTGACATAGTGGCAGCTGTGGTGAAAACACAAGATATAAGCTTGAAGACCACTGGTAAAACAATTTAAAAGCAGTACAGACGACAGAAGAGAAAATTTGAAGCAACAAGTGAAGAAACTTTAAAACCAATACCTGCAAAGAATGAAAGAAAGCTTAAAAGGCTGAGAAAAGCTCCAAAGAATGGAAACGTGGCTAAAAATCGGGTGGGTCATTGTGTCGCGTTCAAGAAATCCTGGTTAAAAAAAAAGCCTTTGAAGAGTTTAAAAAATAATTCCTTTTCTCAAGGCTACATGTGAGCCAGAGAAAAACAGGGGAAAACCCTGAAAAGCACATGAACTAAAAAAAAAGTCCTATTGAAACCCCAAATACTGCAGAGTCTTCATTAAAGTAGTCAAGCTGAAAAAAAATCATTAAACCAGTCAAGCATGAAGAACATAAATTATCTGTAGCAAAAATAAAGCAAAGGGGAAAACTCTTGAACTGCCTATCGAACAGCTGTGAAAACAAACAAACTGAAGTGCTGAAAGCAAAATAAACAGAGAACATTGTCAAGCACCTGTTACTCTCCATCAAAGCAGCTAGTCTACAAAAAGAGAATTTCTTAAAGGAAGAACAGTACAGAGTTAATAGAATAATTTTAAAAACAGTTTCAAACCACAAATAGACGTCATAATAAGTACAGTGCTGAAAGCACACACAGAGCTGAACAAAGTTAAATATAGAGCATAAAGCAAAAGAACAGCAGAAAGATGAATATCAAATTTCCCAGCATGAACTGGAAGGCCATTGATATCCTATCTGACTTCAAACCTTTTAAACAAAGAATGTAGTTGCTTCACAGACCAAGCAGTTATAGAACCAGGAAGGCAGGCTGTAAAAATACTGATAGCAGTTGGAAATGAGAGGCTATACAGAAGCAATACCTCTGGCTTATCTGAAGAGGACCAGAAAGATCCCGCAAAGATATGGAAAGTGATAGAAGATCTCTTTCAGGTAAGAGTGAACAGCCACACAGGAATCCATAGATCAATTCACAGTGGATGCTGTAGGAAGAGCAAACAATATGAATTTTCAGAAACTGAGCTGTCGGAGTGGTTGTTTCATCACCTATTGAAGCATTTCAAATAGACCTCTTGGGGGAAAAAGAAAGGTCCCATCATTGATGCGCTGCTCGAAGATGGCAAGAAATATGAAGCCATTGTAGCTGGACAACAGCATCTGTAAGCACTAAGTGCAGCCAACAGTATTGGCATGATAGCCTGGTTGCAAAAAGCAAGCAAGCTGTGTGGTAAATGTGGGTTGTCCCACTCACTGTGAAGTTGTCCTGCATTTCAAGACCTGTGCAAGGCATGCGGTACAAAAGGACACTGGCTACCTATACAAGAAATCTGGCTCCAAAGACGCAACAGAAATCACAATAGGACACAATCAAATGATGGAAGGTGTCATCAACAGTGCTATCAAGCGGCACTTGCTTAGCAATAACCTGCTCAGTGAAGCTCAGTTTGGGTTCCATCAGGGCCACTCAGCTCCTGACCTCATTACAGCCTTGGTTCAAACATGGCCAAAAGAGCTGAACTCAAGAGGTGAGGTGAGAGTGACTGCCCTTGACATCAAGGTAGCATTTGACTGAGTATGGCATCAAGGAGCCCTAGCAAATCTGAGGTCAATGGGAATCAGGGGGGAAACCCTCCGCTGGCTGGAATCATACCTAGCGCAAAGGAAGATGGTTGTGGTTGTTGGAGGTCAATCACCTGAGCTCCAGGACATCACTGGAGGAGTTCCTCAGGGTCGTGTCCTAGGCCCAACCATCTTCAGCTGCTTCATCAATGACCTTCCTTCAATCATAAGGTCAGAAGTGGGGATGTTCGCGGATGATTGCACAATGTTCAGCACCATTCATGACTCCTCAGATACTGAAGCAGTCCGTGTAGAAATGCAGCAAGACTTGGATAATATCCAGGCTTGGGCTGAGAAGTGGCAAGTAACATTTGCGCCACACAAGTGCCAGGCAATGACTATCTCCAACAAGAGAGAATCTAACCATCATTCCTTGACATTCTATGGCATTACCATCGCTGAATCCCTCACTATCAACATCCTAGGGGCTACCGTTCACCAGAAACTGAACTGGAGCTGCCATATAAATACCATGGCTACAAGAGCAGGTCAGAGGTTAGGAATCCTGAGGTGAGTAACTCACCTCCTGACTCCCCAAAGCCTGTCCACCATCTACAAGGCACAAGTCAGGAGTGTGATGGAATACTCTCCACTTCCTGGATGGGTGCAGCTCCAACAACACTCACGAAGCTCGACACCATCCAGGACAAAGCAGCCCGCTTGATTGGCACGCCAACTACAAACATTCACTCCCTCCACCACCGACGCACAGTGGCAGCAGTGTGTACCATCTACAAGATGCACTACAGCAATGCTCCTTAGACAGCACCTTCCAAACCCGCGATCTCCACCAACAAGAAGGACAAGGGCAGCAAACACATGGGAACACCACCACCTGCAAGTTCCCCTCCAAGTCGCACACCATCCTGACTTGGAACTATATCGCTGTTCCTTCACTGTCGCTGGGTCAAAATCCTGGAACTCGCTTCCTAACAGCACTGTGAGTATACCTACCCCAAATGGACTGCAGCAGTTCAAGAAGGCAGTTCACCACCATCTTCTCAAGGGCAATTAGGGATGGGCAATAAATGCTGGCCTGGCCAGTGACGCCCACATCCCATGAATGAATAAAAACAAAACAAGCAAAAGACAGGCAACAGGGCAACAGCAGCAAGGAGAGAACCAGAGACCTGTGTAAACGCAAGCCAATGCATGAAGTCCACAGAGAAATAGACCTGAGACAAGGCTCAGAGTGGAGCAACTCTCAGCCAGAAGATGAGCAGGTGTTTCACATTGTGAATCTGATACATTGTGTTGATGAAGTCAGAAAACGGTTAGATTTTACTCTTATTGTCACCGTGGCTAGTGCAAATAGCCTACCAGTCCCAATCCGGAATCATATGTACCAGAGTCATTGGAAATTATTGATATAACCAGCAACTTCAAAGTTAACTGCATACAATGGGTCACCCGTCCCTGGCAGTGGCACACTAACAATGCAATGCAGCTAAGGCAGGTCGGCATGGAAACAACAAATATTTTACCTGGTAGAGTGGACCAGCAGTAGCAGGACGACCAGCGTGCAAGGACCTCAACATTGTGACTATCCACAAGATCACCAAGGTACCCATTACAGCAGAAGAGACCAAGGGAACCCTCATTGAGTCAGTCAATGACCTACAGCAAATGTACCAGGACAGGTTCGATGCCATTGGAGATTTCAAAGGCGATTTCGTACTGCACCTCAGAGAGGATGCAATTCCGTCAATTGACCCTCCCAGAAAGTACAATGTGCACACATAAGAAAAGTTTAAGCACGAGTTGGATGACATGGAACACAATGGCATCATCCGTCATGTGCATCATCACACAGACTGGTGCAGGTCAATTACGTGTATATGAGAAAAGGATGGAACAATCAGGGTATGTCCAGATCTGAGGCATCTAAACCTCTCCCTAAAGAGATGCCCCACAAGATTCCAACACTAGGGGAATTGAATCCCAAGTTCACAGGAGCCAAATTCATCTCCAAGTTGGATGTTAAACATGGATATTGGTCAGTACACCTAGCTAAGGAATCTCAGGAAGTCATGACCTTTAGGACACAATTTGGAATATATTGCTTCCAGAGGCTTATCTGTCAGTCAAGATCTATTTCAGCAGCATATGGAAAGATTTATAGAAAATGTGCCTGAATATATATGCATTGCCAATGATATTGCTGTAATGGGCACAACCAAAGAAGAACATGATCAAAATCTACATTCACATATGGTAGTAGCTCATCATGAAGGGCTCATTTTTAACAGCAAGAAGTGCCAGGTGAATGTAAGTCAGATCAATTTCTTTGGCTCCATCTATTCAGGTTGCGGAATCCGTCCTGACCCAGGCAATGTCAAAGATGTAAGACACATGCCTACCCCACAAGACAAGGAAGATCTACAGAGACATCTTGGATTTTTCAACTTCTTGGCACCAGACATTCCAAATTTTTCTAACAAAGCATTATCATTGAGAAAGCTCTTAAAGAAAGACGTACCATTTGTATGGCAGGAGGACCATCAGCATATGTTTGAGTCTCTCAAACAAGCATTGTCAGCAGAAACCTGTCCCCTGCAGTACTAGGATCCAAGGAAGAGGACAATCCTGAAAGTCAACGCCTCACCAAAAGGGGTAGGAGCATGCATCCTGCAGGATGGCAAACCAATTGCATTCAGATCCAAATGTTTATCCTCAGCGCAATTCAATTATTCAAACATAGAGCGTGAAACACTTTCTCTGGTGATTGAGATCACAAGGTTCCCCACACCTACCTGTTCGGTAAGTGGTTCACTGTGCAAACCAACCACAAACCACTGGAGATGATCTGGTGCAAACCATTGACAAGCGCACCATCTCACCTTCAGCGGCTCTTCGTGAAAGTACAGGGTTACAACTTCGACGTCTGCTACAAACTGAGTACCAAAATAGTCATTTCGGATATGCTGAGCAGATTGCCAAATGCGAGCAAGAATGAAGAAGTCCCACTAGATCTACAAGTAGACAGCATGTGCATCTAGATGGAAGATGTGTTCAAAATCGATTTATTGCATTTGGGTCAACACAAATGTGACCAACTGCAATCAGAAACAGCCACAACTGAAGGAACTGTGGAGAGCCATCATAAAAGGTTGGCCTGATGTGATAAAAGAGGTGCCAGAAACCCTCAGATGCTTTTGGCCTTATAGAGATGAACTCAGTATCTTGAGAGGCGTCACCTTCAAAGGAAAACAAGTGATTGTGCCCAAAGCTCTCCAGCAGGACATCTTATCATAACTTCACCATGGCCATTCGGGCATTAAGCAAACCAGACGAATGGCACGAGACACTGTTTATTGTCCAGGGATCAATGGTGACATCGAAAGGTTAATGAGAATGTGCAAGGCATGCCAGAGCCACCAGCCATAACAACGTAAAGAACCTCTACAGCCTCATGAGATTCCATCAGTCCCTTGGTTCAAAATTGCCACCACTATTTTCCTTGAATGGAGAAGACTTTATCTTAGTCACTGATTATTTCTCCAAATTTCCAATTACCCAACAGGTAAAAGACAATTCAAGTGCAGTTGTCGCAGACCATTGACTGCCATATTCAGTCTATTCGGTGCACCTAAAGAAATTATTTCTGACAATGGGCAACAGTATACGGGCAGAACTTTCAGGGACATGTGTGCCAAATGGGGTGTAAACCATGTGACATTCTCACCACATTACCCTAACTCTAATGGTCTTGCCAAGCAAATTGTTCACACAGTTAAATCGCTTATCCTGAAGTGTTGGACAACGAAACAAGATTTTTGTGTTACTATGCTATACTTCAGAGCTACACCTATGGATATGGGTTAACCTTCACCAGCAGAGATAGGTGGTGGCGTAGTGGTATTATCACTGGACTAGTAACCCAGAGACTCAGGGTATTTATCTGGGGACATGGAATTAAAAGCTAGTCTAACGATGGCCATGAAACCATTGTCGATTGCTGTAAAAACCCATCTGGTTCACTGATGTCCTTTAGGGAAGGAAATCTGCTGTCCTTACCTGATCTGGCCGACATGTGACTCCAGACTCACAGCAATGTGGTTAACTCTTCCATGCCCTCTGAAAAGGCCTAGCCTGCCACTGAGTTGTACCTAACTGCTACGAAGTCAATAAACAGGAATGAAACCGGACAGACCACCCGGCATCGACCTAGGCACCGGAAACGACAACGGCATACCCAGCCCTGTCAACCCTGCAAAGTCCTCCTTACTAACATCTGGGGGCTTGTGCCAAAGTTGGGTGAGCTGTCCCACAGACTAGTCAAGCAACAGCCTGACATAGTCATACTCACGGAATCATATCTAACAGAAAATGTCCCAGACACTGCAATCACTATCCCTGGGTATGTCCTGTCCCACCGGCAGGACAGACCCAGCAGAGGTGGTGGCACAGTGGTATACAGTAGGGAGGGAGTTGCCCTGGGAGTCTTCAACATCGACTCTGGACCCCATGAAGTCTCATGGCATCAGGTCAAACATGGGCAAGGTAACCTCCTACTGATTACCACCTACCTCCCTCCCTCAGCTGATGACTCAGTACTCCTCCATGTTGAACACCACTTGGAAGAAGCACTGAGGGTGGCAAGGGCACAAAATGTACTCTGGGTGGGGGACTTCAATGTCCATCACCAAGAGTGGCTCGGTAGCACCACTACTGACCGAGCTGGCCGAGTCCTAAAGGACATAGCTGCTAGACTGGGACTGCGGCAGGTGGTGGGGGAACCAACAAGAGGGAAAAACATACTTGACCTCGTACTCACCAATCTGCCTGCCGCAGATGCTTCTGTCCATGACTGTATTGGTAGGCGTGACCAACACACAGTCCTTGTGGAGACGAAGTCCCGCCTTCACATTGAGAATACCGTCCATCGCGTTGTGTGGCACTATCACCATGCCAAATGGGATAGATTTCGAACAGATCTAGCAATGCAAAAGTGGGTGCTGTGGGCCATCAGCAGCAGCAGAATTGTACTCAACCACAATCTGTAACCTCATGGCCCGGCATATCCCCCACTCTAACATTACCATCAAGCCAGGAGACCAACCCTAGTTCAATGAAGAGTGCAGGAGGGCATGCCAGAAGCAGCACCAGGCATACCTCAAAATGAGGTGTCTACCTGGTGAAGCTACAACACAGGACTATCTGCGTGCCAAACTGCGTAAGCAGCATGCGATAGACAGAGCTAAGCGATCCCATAACCAACGGTTCAGATATAAGCTCTGCAGTCCTGCCACATCCAGCCGTGAATGGTGGTGGACAATTAAACAACTAACTGGAGGAAGTGGCTCCACAAATATCCCCATCCTCAATGATGGGGGAGCCCATCACATCAGTGCGAAAGATAAGGCTGAAGCATTTGCAACAATCTTCAGCCAGAAGTGCCGAATTGATGATCCATCTTGGCCTCCTCCTGAAGTCCCCATCACAGATGCCAGACTTCAGCCAATTCGATTCACTCCCCGTGATATTAAGAAACGACTGAAGGCACTGGATACTGCAAAAGCTATGGGCCCTGACAATATTCCGGCAATAGTACTGAAGACCTGTGTTCCAGAACTTGCCGCGCTCCTAGCCAAGCTATTCCAGCGCAACTACAACACTGGAATCTACCCTGCAATGTGGAAAATTACCCAGGTATGTCCTGTACACAAAAAGCAGGACAGATCCAACCCGGCCAATTACAGCCCCATCAGCCTACTCTCAATCATCAGTAAAGTGATGGAAGGTGTCATCAACAGTGCCATCAAGCGGCACTTGCTTAGCAAAAACCTGCTCAGTGATGCTCAGTTTGGGTTCCACCAGGGCCACTCAGCTCCTGACCTCATTACAGCCTTGGTTCAAACATGGACAAAAGGGCTGAACTCAAGAGGTGAGGTGAGAGTGACTGCCCTTGACATCAAGGCAGCATTTGACCGAGTATGGCATCAAGGAGCCCTAGCAAATCTGAGGTCAATGGGAATCAGGGGGGAAACCCTCCGCTGGCTGGAGTCATACCTAGCGCAAAGGAAGATGGTGGCGGTTGTTGGAGGTCAATCATCTGAGCTCCAAGACATCACTGCAGGAGTTCCTCAGGGTAGTGTCCTCGGCCCAACCATCTTCAGCTGCTTCATCAATGACCTTCCTTCAATCATAAGGTCAGAAGTGGGGATGTTCGCGGATGATTGCACAATGTTCAGCACCATTCGTGACTCCTCAGATACTGAGGCAGTTCATGTAGAAATGCAGCAAGACCTGGACAATATCCAGGCTTGGGCTGAGAAGTGGCAAGTAACATTCGTGCCACACAAGTGCCAGGCAATGACCATCTCCAACAAGAGAGAATCTAACCATCTCCCCTTGACATTCAACAGCATTACCATCGCTGAATCCCCCACTATCAACATCCTAGGAGTTACCATTGACCAGAAACTGAACTGGAGTAGCCATATAAATACCATGGCTACAAGAGCAGGTTAGAGGCCAGGAATCCTGAGGTGAGTAACTCACCTCCTGACTCCCCAAAGCCTGTCCACCATCTACAAGGCACAAGTCAGGAGTGTGATAGAATACTCTCCACTTGCCTGGATGGGTGCAGCTCCAACAACACTCAAGAAGCTCGACACCGACCAGGACAAAGCAGCCCGCTTGTTTGGCACCCCACCTACAAACATTCACTCCCTCCACCACCGACGCACAGTGGCAGCAGTGTGTACCATCTACAAGATGCACTGCAGCAATGCACCAAGTCTCCTTAGACAGCACCTTCCAAACCCGCGACCTCTACCAACAAGAAGGACAAGGGCAGCAAACACATGGGAATGCCACCACCTGCAAGTTCCCCTCCAAGTCACACACCATCCTGACTTGAAACTATATCGCTGTTCCTTCACTGTCGCTGGGTCAAAGTCCTGGAACTCCCTTCCTAACAGTACTGTGGGTATACCTACCCCAAATGGACTGTAGCGGTTCAAGAAGGCAGCTCACCACCACCTTCTCAAGGGTAATTAGGGATGGGCAATAAATGCTGGCCTGGCCAGCATCGCCCACATCCCATTAATGAATAAAAAAATGGATTATGTTTGGCAGATAAGTGTGAATGATCCTGTTAAGCCATTATCTGTCCAAATTTTCCGAGATGCAGGTGACACTGCTCAAAAAACAAGGGAGAATGTAGATGGTACATGACCGACATGCAGGGGTAGAATTACCTCGGCTACAAGTAGGACAAAAGGTCAGGGTCATACACCCCACAATGAGAACATGGTTACCTGCAGAGGCATTCAAAGTATGCAATGAGCCTTGTTCTTAAGAGGTTACAACATCTAATGGAGCAGTTTTGAGGAGGAACTGAAGCCAAGTAAGAGAAGTGTGCAACACTCCAATTGCACACAACGGCCTTGAAAGAACACACTCCGATGATGAGGGTGTGATGGAACAACATGACAACAACCAATGCATAGACAACATATCTGCAAACCAAAAAGAGATAAGGGTGAAATCCATATCCCCAGAAGGTTATACCGTAACAAGATCTGGAAGAGTTGTCAAACCACCAAAACAATACACGGACTCTTAAGCTTCTGTACTCATGAATGTCACAATCCCTATCCTTATACTTGTAAATTTTTTAAATCTCTGTCCCATATAACTAATTTTGATATTATTTAATTTTATCTGTTTTTCCTTGTAGCATATGAGAATTATCTTTGGAAAGAAAGGGGATAGCCTTAAGAGTAATGTCCCTTTAAGAACTCAGTATGCTAATGAGCTGAGTGCCAGAATGTAGTCAGGAGACTGGAAGCTGTAGTCACTCTGTAACTGGAACACCCTAGACAAAGTTTCTGTATATAGTTTTCTCTGTATTTTATATACTAATTTAGCTGTCAATAAACCTTTTGGAGATCTTCAAGGAACTGGAATCCACATGCCTCATTGTGTTGCTTAAGATAGCAGAAAGAACACATGACAACCACCATTTTCTCAAGGGCAATTAGGGATGGGCAACAAATGCTGGCCTTGCCAGCGATACATCCCAGGAAACGAATAAAAAAAAGAAAAAGAACGGCAAATGCTGGAAATTTAAGTAAGAGCAGAGATTTCTGGGAATATAGACCCGATCTGCCAGCACTTATATAATTATATATACATATATATATATATATATATATATATATATAAAATATATAAATATATGGGTTACTAGTTCTGATGAAAGATCTACATCTGAAATGTTGACTCAACTTTTCTCTTTCTTACAGCACTTTTGTTTATATTTTTTATTTTATGCACACAGAAAAGGTGAGGTTTTCAAATGTAAATGTAGTTAGTTGAACTCACTGCTGTGGTGCTCCCATGATCAAAATGAGTGATCTGTTAAGTGCAGAGAATTACGTAGAAATTACAGCACAGAAAAAGGCATTCAGTCAAAGTGATCTATGCCATTACATATGTTCACTCCTTCCACACTACTTCAGCTAGCTCTATCAACATAACAGTAAGAAAACATGCTTATTTATGATCCAGTATCACTGCCATTTATAACAACTTACTTTTTATCAATTGGAACAGAAAGAAAATTATGACAAAAACTTGGGAATGTTGAATTGTGCAGTTCCTGCTGTAGCTGCATCTGGAGTCATTGGTCTAAAAATTCCCTAAAGCCCACTACCGGGCATAGGGATTACCATGTGCGATTACCCTGTGCTCGATGGAAGTGATGAGGCAGCAGACGAATTTTGTGCTGCCTGCTCATCTTCATGATTCTGGGGTGAAGTGCCGCTGAGTTGCTGCATGCTCAGTTGGGGCTCAACTTATGTAATGCGAGGACCATTTAAAACTAGCCTGCCCTTTTTAAAGCCAGCTTGCACCTTTTAAAAGGGAGGTGCATTCTGGCTGCAGCAAATGCTGGAAGTGGCTGGGAAAGAGTCAGTGAGTAGGAAGATACCAGAGCAATGGAGCAGCAGGCTAGACAGAGGGGACAGAGGAGTCCAATGTTCTCAGATGCAGAACTGGAGGCTTTAGTGCAGGAGGTGGAATGGAGGAGTCAATTCATCTTTCTGCAGGGGGCTGGGAGGCCCTCCAGACAAACACTTAGAAGGGAATAGGAGTAGATGGCCAAGGAAGTCAATGCCAAGAGTCTAGCCCTGCGGACCTGGATACAGAAAAAGTTCAATAACCTCACATGAATGGTCAAGGTCAATAAATACATCTTAAAATGTCATCTTTTATCAACTGCACCACCATTCTCACATGTTCCTCACCGCATTATACCCCATCACTAACCAATCAGTAGTATCTAACAATCAGGAATCATGCCTAACATGCCTATGCTCCACCTCACCCTCACACACTTACAAGTACTTTAAGCCTCACATCCACATCTTGAACCTTCCACATGCTTCCAGCTATTCAGCGATGACAGGTACATCACCCAAATGCATTGCAACACACTTACTGACACTCTTCCTTCTCTCTTACAGGACAAGGTGACACATAATGGGAGGCAGTAGCAAATAACCGACGGGGAGAGGCACGCCTGCTCATACACACCCTTTGGAGGACATTGTGCTCAGCATTATTGGCACGGCCATCACTGACACTGTGGCAACCAGCGTTGCTGAGAACAACCGGGATGAAGGCATTTTCCTGCCTATTGCACCTTCTTAAATACCACTTCATCCATATCCCCCATTCTGGTATGATGTGCAAGTTGCATCTCTTGGCGCCTCTTTGCTTTCCAACCACACCTCCTTCCCTCATCCTGACCCTCCCCTTCTGCATTTTTGCTTTCAGAAACTCAAGATTTGCCACCTGGCCAGCCAGTGCAGCCTGGACCTGAAGGAAGAAAGCAACACTAGGCCTCTGATGAAAAAGCACAGTCACTTGATCTGACACTTGCAGCCACCAGCTCAGATACTGGCACTGCATGTATCTTATAGGGTAGCATTGAGCTGATATCTGTATGTGGTGAGTCAAGGAGCACGGGTGGAGGTGAAGGCCCAGATGAAGAACACACCTCTGAGGAAGAAGCACCGTCACTTGATCTGATAATTGTAGCCACCAGTTCAAATATTGAAACTGTGCATATTTTAGAGGGTTGTATGAAGGCATGATAAGCATATGGTGAGTCACTGGGCACAAGTGGGCTGCAACCAGGACACGGTGAAGGGATAACTCTTGTGCTAGCTGACTGGAAAGTGAGGTCACAGACGGGTCCTGTTGCAGAGGACTCAGATGAGGAGTTCAATAGGGCAGAGTACAGGAAAAGGCTGATGGGCATGCACACAAAAATGCATGGTGTATTGGCAGACCTGCTAGACAGCCTCTTGTCAATACCATGGAGCATGAAGGAGTTGCACAGGTCTTCTTGCAGAGATGGAGCCCAGCCTTTAGACACGAACATACAAACATATGAATTAGGAGCAGGAGTAGGCCACTCGGCCCCTCGAGCCTGCTCCGCCATTCAATACGATCATGGCTGATCTGATTGTAACCTCAACTCCATATTCCACCTGCACCCGATAACCTTACAGACTCTTGCTTATCAAGAATCTAACTAACTCTGCCTTAAAAAGATTCAAAGACTCTGCTTCCACCATCTTTTGAGGAAGAGAGGTCCAAAGACTCAAGACCCTCTGAGAGAAAACATTTCTCCTCATCTCTGTCTTAAATGGGCAACCCCTTATTTTTAAACAGTGACCCCTAGTTCTAGATTCTCCCACAAATGGAAATATCCTTTCCGCATCCACCCTGTCAAGACCCCTCAGAATCTTATATGTTTCAATTAAGTTGCCCCTTACTCTTCTAAACTCCAAAGCCTAGTCTGTCCAACTTTTCCTCATAAGACAACCTGCCCATTTTGGATAAAAGCAAAATACTGCGGATGCTGGAAATCTGAAACAAAAACAAGAAATGCTGGAATCACTCAGCAGGTCTGGCAGCATCTGTGGAAAGAGAAGCAGAGTTAACGTTTCGGGTCAGTGACCCTTCTTCGTGCCCATTTTGGATATTAGTCTATTAAACCTTCTCTGAACTGCTTCCAATGCATTTACATCCTTCCTTAAATAAGGAGACCAATACTGTACACAGTACTCCAGATGTGGTCTCACCAATGCCCTGTATAACTGAAACAACACCGCCCTACTTTTGTATTCCATTTCCCTTGTACTAAATGACAACATTCTATTAGCTTTCTTAATTACTTGCTGTACCTGCATACTAACCTTTTGCGATTCATGTGCTAGGACACCCAGATCCCTCTGCATCTAAGAGCTCTGCAATCTCTTACCATTTTATATAATATGCTCTTTTCTTATTTTTACTGCCAAAGTGGACATTTTCCCACATTATACTCCATTTGCCAGATCTTTGCCCACTCACTTAACCTATCTATATCCCTTTGTAGCCTCTTTATGTCCTCTTCACAACTTACTTTCCTACCTATCTTTCTGTTATCAGCAAATTTATCAACCATACCTTCGGTCCCTTCATCCAAGTCATTTATATAAATTGTAAACAATTGAGGCCCGAGCACAGATCCCTGTGGCACATCACTTGTTACATTTTGCCAACCAGAAAACGACCCATTTATGCCTGCTCTCTGTTTCCTGTTAGCTAGCCAATTTTCTATACATGCCAAAATGTTACGCCCTACACCATGAGCTTTTATTTCCGCAATAACCTTTGATGTGGCACCTTTTCAAATGCCTTCTGGAAGTCTAAGTACAGTACATCCACCAGTTCCCCTTTATCCACAACACATGTTACCTCTTCAAAGTACTCCAATAAATTGGTTAAACATGATTTCCCTTTCACAAAACCATGTTGACTCAGCCTGATTACCTTGAATTTTCCTAAGAACCCTGCTATAACATCTTTAATAATAACGGCTAACATTTTCCCTTTGACAGGTGTTAAGCTAACTAGTCTGTAGCTTCCTCCTTTCTGTCTCCCTTTTTGTATAAAGGAGTTACATTCGCTATTTTCCAATCTAATGGAACGTTCCCTGAATCTAGGGTATTTTGGAAAATCAAAACCAATGCATCAACTTTCTCACTAGTCACTTCTTTTAACACGCTAGGATGATGTCCATCAGGACCCAGTGACTCATCAGCCTGCTGCTCCAACATGAAAGTGGTGGCCAACTGCATGAAAACACCAGCTCTGATGCAGTGTCTGGTGGTTGATGTCTCAGCTTCCATTGCAGCACAGGCAGAAGCCACCCAACGTCTGAGTGTTGCAGTGGCAGCTCAGACTGAGGTCATGAAATGTCTGCTGGTTGCCATGCAAGTGCAGCATGGTGCCAAGCAGGCTCAGACTGCTGCTATCATAGCTGTAGGTACCAGTGCTCAAAGGGGCCTTCAAGGTGGCATACAGTCCAGCAATCTGTGCTCCAGCAGATTACTAGGATTGCTGAGGCGCTGTCCTGGGGAAGTGGCAGTGACTCTGCAGTGCACAAACCTGCTGTTGTCTCTCAGGATTACAACATTCATGCTCCCACCACCGTCACACCACCAGTGCCCTTGCTCTTGCCTGTCAGCCAGCTCGCCCAGATTGTTACTTCCCATACTGATGTGGTGCAGTCTAAAGCTGGGCCCTCAGGTCTCCAAGCTGCTCAAGGTAAGCTCCTCCTTTGAAAGTCAGCAGCTTTCCACCAGCCAAGCTACAACCACTGAGATAGCATTGCATAGGAGCATAGGCTAGGCAAAGGCACTCACAGGACAGGCACTAAGCGTGGATAGTTCAGTTTTGCATGTATGATTGGAAGTTCTGTTGAGCAAAGTTGCTATGGAATGGTTGTTTTGTGGTGTCTTTTATTCCCATGTTTTGGTCAGATAACACTGTGATGATCCATAGCAGAGGAATGATAAGGTGGGGAAGTGTGGCGTAACAATGATTGGGGAATTTTCAGGGGAACCTGAGTCTGATGAGATGCTCACGAACAGCACCTCTGCTGCAATGATGACCCCAATTTAAATATGTTATCCCAAAGACGAGTAATTACTATGATTCCAAATGTGAACCCTCCAGATTAATCTGATTCTGATCCCAGACGTGAGCCACCGAATTAAATATGATTCAACTGCAAGCAAGCCCCCAATTAAGATATGATTTAAATCCAGAAACCCAATTAATATGTGATTCAAATCTTGAGTGAGCCCCCCAATTAATATGTTATTCAAGTCCCGGACGAGCCCCCAATAAATATGTTTCGACCGACCGCTCCAGTCAAAGCCCCCAATCAAAATACACGATTCTGATTGTGGTGGGACCAACGCATTGTTAATTCAATCCCATCGTTCCACAAATCAGCTAACATATCATTTAAAACTTTCCAAATTAAAGAGAGACCCAGCCAAATTGTACCATCTATTAACCCCTGAATTAGGCTAACCAAACCAGGTGTCTTTAAATTAACTCTTTAATTAGACAAACTAAATTCTTAAACACTATGACGATATAACAACATTTAAAATAGAAAAAAATAGAGTCCTTGCAAATTTACAGTCCAATGTTGCTTGAAGTCCTCACAGGATGTTGCTTTCCTTTTCCAGCGAATTTCAACAATTAACGACTTGCAAACATTTTCACCAGAATCAATCTGACTTTAGAGTTTTTGAGGGATAAAAGACTGTCACAGTCTAACTTCCCTTTCTTCAATTTAAATTACCAGAGATCTCTGTTTTGGCTTGATTTTTCTTAGAATTTTGAGAGATAATAATAAAACAGACTAAAATCCTCATCCTTCAGTTTAAATGGTTGAGAGCTCTTTTTCAGGTGTGCTCATCACAGCTGTGTCCTCTGTGTCTTCTGTCAGTGTGTTCTGTTAGGACAAACTGTCTCCACTTAAAGCCAGTTCAAAACTGAATTGCAACAAATGTATCGCATCAGGCTCACTCACAGTGGCTATATCTATGGTAACGAGAATGCACCTGTTGAATCATAGTCTCCAAATGGCTGTTTCTAAGGCAACAAAAATGCACCTTCCTATAACTCCTAAGGCTTGCTGGCTCTTAAAACAATACTGATCCCTTGCAAACCTTAAAGGCAAACCGCATATTCCGAAAAAAAGTTAAGGACCATGACACTGTTTCTCGAGCTTGCTGTAGTCCTTGACTGAAGTTATATTTTTGCGTGTTGTTGCAGCTCAGTAATCTTCTTAAAATTTGGTTCATGTGGCCAACCTTTCTATCTTTGCGTGTCTTCAATGGTTTCAGTTCCCTGAGAGATTGGCAGGCAGCGGGCAGCAGGCAGGAGGTGTTTTTAGTTCCAGGAGGGCACACGGCATTCTGCCTGGAAATTTCTTTGTTTGCGAGTTCAAATTTAAAAATCTCCCAGGGTGCTCAGCAGGTTAGTCATGTTTTTTTAAATTCATTCATGGGATGTGAGCGTCGCTGGCCAGGCCAGCATTTATTGCCCATCCCTAATTGCCCTAACTGAGTGGCTTGCTCGGCCATTTCAGAGGGCATGTAAGAGTCAACCACATTGCTGTGGGTCTGGACTCACATGTAGGCCAGACCAGGTAAGGACAGCAGATTTCCTTCCCTAAAGGACATTAGTGAACCAGATTGTTTTTTACAACAATCGACAATGGTTTCATGGCCATCATTAGACTAGCTTTTTAATTCCAGATTTAGTAATTGAATTCAAATTCCACCTTCTGCTGTGATGGGATTTGAACCCATGTCCCCAGAGCAATATCCTGGGTCTCTGGGTTACTAGTCCAGTGACCACTACGCCACCGCCTCCCCCCTAGTTCCTTATATGGCTCACATTTCTCTGCCCCAGCCAGCTAGCCATGCGATTAAAACTACTCTGACCACTTCTGTGTATTGGAGAGCAACTGCAGAGTCTCCATTGTTGCAACATTGTCTGTTACCATGGTAATGTCTTTCCAATCAAAGATTGCAATTTTTAAAGTGGTGAAATAATGTGTGCCTCAGTCATGGCAGATGGGGGTTTGCCTGACAATGCTCACACGCCAGTTCTGGTACATCTCCCCATTGAGATGAGGCACACACAGAGCCACGTGAGTGCTCCCTGCAACATGGGGAAACCTGTTACCCTGTCAAAGCCACATACCCGCGCCTCCTGCTTCTCTCTGCTTAGAGAGAAGACAATGAATTCCCCTTTGCACCAGTGGCGCGATGGAGCCAAATTTTGCAAGCATTTTCCCTTCTCCCAAAGTTAGAATTGAGTAGAATAGAAAGATAATCAATAGTAAACTTAAGTAATCTTCTTTTCTCTTTACCATAACAAAATAGCTTTCTTACCCTTGTTACTGACAGGTGGGAGATGGTGTGGGTGACTTTCACTTTTTACCTCTCAACTGACCGCAGACAGTGTTTTTTTTTCAAGTGTTTTAGTCCCTGAGTGTTTTAAGGGTCAATAAACAGATAAACAACAGGTTTTCTCATAGCTTTACAAAGAAAGATAACTACGTATTAAACAAAACATGAAAATGTTTGCAACCTCACCCACTCACACACCCACACACATGCACACACATGAGAAAAGATGGAGATTAAAGAAGAGCGTGCATTTTTTAAGTTCAATTGTTGCATAAAGTGTTCACTTTGAAACTTTCTTATTTTTCAGGAGGAATTTTTATCAGCCTTGCAAGCCTGATGTTCCGTTTTATGGTTCACTGAAGTATTGCAGACTCCTTTGTTTAAGATTCAATCAAAGTCAATGGACAATCTTGTTAAAATTTCTCAGATGGGGAGTTTTCAAGGTCATATTTGCAGATGCTGCCTCGGTGGTTTAAAGATGTTACAGGCAGGGTTTTATTCTTGGCTGGAATGGATCTTTTAGCTGCTGGATTTCTCTCTCTCTCCCGCTGTCTTTCAGAGAAATACTTTTTTTTTAAAGAAAAGACCTTATCAGGTTTGGCTTTGGTCAGGTGAACATGGATGGTCTCCCCTGGTGTGTTCATAAAATATCTTTGAACATGTGCTCATTGTTATGCAATGAGGTTTGAATGTGGCTTATCTTGATAAAGCAGTGTTATTTCCCACGTATTATCTTTGCATTGCATCTGGAGTCACCCTGTCTGGTTTGTCAACCCAATTCTTGAAGATTGGAGCCATTTAACATTGAATGGCCTGGTTAGCATATTAATGTGCCTTCCCCAGAATTAGTCCAGATGTTGTGATGGGTTTAGTCTCTAGTCACAATGCATATTTGCAGTACAGGAGGGGCCACCTGACCTCTTACTCCATCTTGTCTGCAGCAAGATGTGTTCATTTTTGGGAGTTTAGTTCATCAGTTCATTTTTTACAGTTCATAATTGCTCCAGTTCACTTTAGTCCTTAACTGTTACTTTTATGAGCATGGCATCCTTGTTACACACTATTTGAGGAATGAAAAGTAGATTTTCATCACTTCTGCATCTAGATCTATTGGGGGTGAAATAGGGCTTTAGCAAGAGCACAAAGTGGACAATAATGAATCAGAAGCCTGCTCACATCCACAAGATTTACTTTCCAATTGAATTCAATAGGAAAGAAAATCAAACGGGATTTAAAACTTGCTGCCATCTTATGCCCATTTCCTCAGTGCCAGAATATAGGTTACCGTTTAAAAATAAAATGTAAAAGCTGTGGAATCAATGTTTTGAGGCAGCAGTCTATCATTCACTTTCACTTTCTGGAGTGTTTTGTCACATTTGTTGTGCTTTGAGATGACCAAGCTTTTATCTTCCTGAGCTACCAGCACGTGGAGTTTTGGTAAGGTGCTTTAGCCTGAGACACATCTTTTCAACAAGAAGAGGCAAGTTATCATTTTGGGTGTGTATCTTTCAACAGAGCTGTTTCAATGATGTGTATACATCCAAAGTATTAAATTGTCTTTTCTCTCTGTACTTGCTGACTGACTGGCCCTGAAATTCCTTGTATAGCAATCCTGGCGATTCTGGTATTTACGGTGTCAGTGAGAGGGAATCTCATACATCAACTTTAAGCACCTCTCCTGTGCTCAGCTGCTTGTGTCAGCCAGAAACCTCAGCACCTGCCCACTTATCGAAGGCAGATTGTTTAGCAACACCCCCTGCCCCAACAATCCACCATAGTCCACTTTGCCACCTGGATGATCCTCAATTTGTTTTTGAATTCTTGGTCTTCATGAATCCAGTGGAGCCCATATTTTATGGGTGCTGGTATGTCCCCTCTCACACAGATGTACCTGTATCCATCAATATGGAGGGTCCTACTGGGCCGAAGGAGCAGGATCTCTCAGACCTAAAACTCCCAGAGTTAAGTCTGGAGATCAGAGGAACGCCTCAGGAATTATAGACCTGATGTATATTTCCAGCACTATCCAATTATATATCCAAGTTATAATGCTACTTTTCGTGTAAGTCCACATTCAAAAACCATACATTGATGCAAAGGATCAATATGACTGCATTCTAAGAGTTACTAATTCCTTTTTTTGGTTGTCATTCAGTCACTGCCTTACTTTATGGGTAAATTGTTATGTCCTCCCTCTAACAATCAGGAAGCCGTGAATTCTGTTGACTGAAGTAGTTGTCTATTTTATAGATGCAGCTGCTTCTGCTAAATGCTTCTTTGCTTATTGCATTTCTATTCTAAATGGGAGGGTCAACAAATTGGCCTTAGAGGTCTGAAATAAGGATGCTAATACACTGCTGTGGTTAAATTGGCAGGTGTAACATTTAATGTGAAGCAAGTTGGAAGGAGAGTCACTTTTCCCTCAGGTAAGTTGCCACGCCTAGCAACCTAACTAAATTCTCATAACTGTGAACATAAATGGCTGGCAGAATTGAGTCCCAACCAGCTTCTTGGCCTTAACCTTTTAGATTGTAATGACAGACACAAATGAGCCTTTCAATAAAGCCCTGAATTCTTTGCACAAGCTTGACTCAAATCTATTAAATAGCTATCAACATACAGCAAAGCAAATAATTCTAGATCTTACTTGTCTGTTGAAGCAATGCCAATTACAGTCAAAGGTTTTTACACAAAATTAATAGAAACCTACAAAGTAGCTCTCAGATCACATAAATATGAGTTGGAACGAGAAGTACTATTGATCTGAATTAGTTCCACATCGGTTAATTCTAAGGCTGATGTAATTCATTTTCTGACTACATTGAAACATCCACTGGGATTAGAGGAAACATTAATGATAATAGAAAGTTAGTAATAACAGAATTTTTTACAATAGTGCCCATCGTAATTCATGTTTTAATTTTTTTATTCATTTGCGTAATAGACAGCATTAAAACAGTGTAACCAAGGCAACTGTAATAAATATCTTGACATTAATAATCACTATTAATCTGTCACATAGTCAACAAGACAAATCTATCCTTTGATTTGTCTTTGCAGGGCTGTGAAACAGATGGTGGTGGAGTTGCCCAATACTTCAAACATAGGGTGGGAATCTCCTGCAGGCAGAACATGAAATCAAATATCTTCAAAAAAATTGGATAGCAGAATTCCTCAAACAAGAAAATAATGATCCAGAATTTCCTGGAGATTTGCATCATTGCAATGGCACACCTATGTTGTGGAGCCCAATTTACACCACAAAAGTCAAAGAAAATGATGGTGTAAGTAACTTATGCCACATGATAAATTCTTGGGATATTTGCATAACTCCTTTGCTTTTGTTTCCAAAGCAGTGAACAGTTAATTATAATAGCTCCGCACTTTCTATCAAAAGCAAAGGTGATCATGAAGTTGCTGAATGAATTGTTATGACTGAGGCAGGAGGAGTGCACTGTTTACTCTAGTTCCAGTTCTCCATGGGTCACAACATATATTTATTTTTTTTCCCACTTACCGATACGAACAATCATAGACTCTATTTTTATCCCAGAAGAAAACCCAGCAACCATGTCTCTTTAATAAACAACAAAATTATCAGTTTATTATAAAACAAGTCTTAACCAGTAATGAAGTAAAGCATAAACACACAGATTGAAATATTAAAGTTCCCATTTTACCTTAGCCCCTCATACTCACAGACACATATACCGTTAAATGGAAAAATAAAGGGAATTTTGTTTTTAGAGCTCCATTACAGACAAAAACCACTTGGGCTGAATACTTGCTCATTCTTGAAGAAACAGAAGATGAGATATGTTGTGTTCCAAAACTGGCATACAGTCTGGCCTCCGAGTATACGTAGATGGGTCACTGGGATCTTTTAGAACAGTTCTTTTCAGGTGGCTTTGAGAATTAATTTAGCAGGCTTTTCTTCAAAGACAGGAGATGAGATGAGTTGACACAGTGGACTTCTCAAGGTCTTTTAGAGAGGTGCTTAAAAGCTGAGCTGAGTTGTAGTCTTCTCTCCTTCCTTGGTAATTCTCTTGTCTCCTTGGAAGTTCTCTCCCTTTTATTACAGTTCAACCACAACTCAAAACAATTCAAAAGCAAAACTGACAACAGGTCAACCTTTTGACCTCTATCAATCTTGACCTATCATTTCTTTGTAAACAACTTCTCCAGGTGTCCAAAGTTCTCTGTTGTTAATTGAGCTGGAAGTCAGATGGTTTCCCAGAAAGGCTTGTTTTCCTCATAAGACCTCTCAGTACCCCTTTTAAAAAAACGTTTCCAGGGACTGTTTTTCCAAGTCAAGTGGCCTTTACATGACCCCCATTCAGAACCCCAAAGTTTAACATTTCATCAATCTTTCAAAAATGAATCCTCAAAAAATATATTTAACAAAACTCAAAGGTGCTTCTGTAACAGAATCAACCTTACTTTGATCGTCACTGCCACCTAGAATACTAAAGAATGGCAATGGTGAGTTTTCTAACTTTAGTTAGTGGGCAGGAATTTGCTGGATTTGCCCAGTTAGTTAGACTTTTTCCACCATCCTACAAGACCAAAATTTTTGCTCTGTATGTTGCTTGAAGCGTGAGCTAATAATGGGGCAATTGGACATCTGGAACATTGGTGAACAACAATATATATCCTTAACCAAAGAGATTTAAGGGTTGAGAAATCAACAGAGAAAAGACTAAGAAGTGTGATGAATTAGAGTGGGTGGTACAGAAAGAGGAATAAAGAAAAGAAAATGAAAACTGGATTAAGAGAGTGAAAAAAGAGATGAAAGGAAAAGTAAGAAAAAAAATGTGAGCATTGTTGAAGCTGCATTCATCCAGGCAAGCAGAGAGAATTCCATTACACTCCTGACTTGTGCCTTGTAGATGGTGGACAGGATTTTGGGAGTCAGGAGCTGAGTTGCTCGCCACAGAATTCCCAGCCTCTGACCTGCTCTTGTCGCCACAGTATTTATTTGTTTGGTCCAGTTAAGTTTCTGGTCAATAGTAACCCTCAGGATGTTGATGGTGGGTGATTCAGTGATGGTAATCCTGTTGAATATCAAGGGGAGATAGTTAGATTTTCTCTTGTTGGAGATTGTCATTGCCTTTGTGGTGTGAATGTTACTTACCACTTCTCAGCCCAAGCCTGAAAGTTGTCCAAGTCTTGCTCTATGTGGGCACGGACTGCTTCAGTTGCGAAAGAAACTGAACACTGTGTATTCATCAGTGAGTGTCCACAATTCTGACCTTATAATGGAGGGAAGGTACTTCATGAAGCAGATGGGCCTAGGTCTCTACCCTGAGGAACTGCTGCAGTGATGGGGCAGAAATGATTGGCCTCCAACAACCATAACCATCTTCCTTTGGGCTAGGTATGACTCCAGTCAGTGGAGAGTTTTCCGCCTGATTCCCATTGACTTCATGTTTACTCAGCTTCTCAGCCGCACTCAGTCAAATGCTGCCTTGATGGCAAGGGCAGTCACTTTCACCTTATCTCTGGAATTCAGCTTTTTTGTCCATGTTTAGATCAAGGCCGTAATGAGGTCTGGAGCCGAGTGAACCTGGCAGAACAAAAACTGGGTATCATTGAGCAGTTATTGAAGAGTAAGTGCTGCTTGCTAGATTGATGATACCATCTGTTACTTTGATGATGATTGAGAATAGACTGATGAGGTGGTAATTGGCCTGATTGGATTTGTCCTGCTTTTTGTGGACAGGACATACCTGGGCAATATTCCACATTGTCAGGTAGATATTACGATTGTAGCTGTACTGGAACAGCTTGGCTAGAGGTGCAACTAGTTCTGGAGCACAAGTCTTCAGCACTACAGCTGGATGTTTCTGGGATCCATTGCTTTTGCTGTATCCAGTGCACTCAATTGTTCCTTGGTATTGGGTGGAGTGAATCGAATTGTCTGAAGAGACTGGAATCTGTAATGCTAAGGACCTCAGGAGGAGGCCGAGATAAATCGTCCACTTGACATTTCTGGTTGAAGACGGTTGCAAATGCTTCAGTCTTATATTTTGCACATAGCTGCTGGGCTCCGCCATCATTGAGGGTGGGGATGTCTGTAGAATCTCCTCCTTCTGTTAAGTTGTTTAATTTTCCATCAGCATTCATGACTGGATGTGGCAGAACTACGCAGCTTTGATCTGAAGACTTAGTTATGGAATCGCATAACTCTGTCTATAGCGTGCTACTTCCACTGTTTATCATGGATTCATTCCTGTATTGTAGCTTCACCAGGTTGGCACCTCATTTTTAAGTATGCCTGGTGCTGCTCCTGCCATGATCTTCGACAAACCTCATTGAACCAGGGTTGGTCCCCTGACTTGATAGTAATCGTAAAGTGAGGGATATGCTGGGCCATGAGGTTACTGGTTGTGGTGGAATACAATTCTGCTGCTGCTGCTGATGGCCCACAGTGCCTCATGAATACAGTTTTAAGCTGCTAGGTCTGTTCTCATTCTATCCCATATAGCACAGTGTTATGCCACACAGCATGAATGGAGTGTGCCCTCAGTGTGAAGACAGGATTTTAACTCTACAAGGACTGGCTAGTGGACACTCCTATCAATACCGTCATGGACAGATGTATTTGTGACAGGTAGATTGGTGAGGGTGAGGTCAGTAGGTTTCTCCCTCTTGTTGGTTCTCTCACTACCTGCCACAGGCCCCGTCTGGCAAATATGTCCTTCAGGACCGAGCCACTCTTGGTGACAGATATTGAAGCCCCCCCTAGCCAGAGTACTGTGCCCTTGCTACCCTCAGTGCTTCTTCACATGATGTTTAACATGGAGGAGCACTGATTCATCAGCTGAGGGAGGGCGGTAGGTGGTAATTAGCAGGTTCCCTTGCCCATGTTTGACCTGATGCCAGGAGACGTCAAAAGGTCCAGAGTCAATGCTGAGGACAACCAGAGCCACTCCCTACTGACTGTATGACAGTGTGCCACTACCTCAGGTGTAGGTGGATGAGCCTGGCATATTTGTTGAAAGGTATGATACACAGTGTAACTATGTCAGACTGTTGCTTGACTCATCTGTGGAACAGCTCCCCCAATTTTGGCACAAATTCCCAGATAACATTTGATAGCCATTTCAGATGGCAGCTAAAGGTCAACCACATTGTTGTGGCTCTGGAGTCACATGTAGGCCAGGCCAGGTAAGAACAGCAGACTTTCTTCCCCAAAAGACAGTAGTGAACCATTTTTTTTTTAAAGCAATCCATCAGTTTCTTGTTCATCATTTCTGAGACTAGCTTTTTATTCCAGATTTATTCAATTAATTGAATATAAATTCCTCAACTGCTATGGTGGGATTTATATCTCCAGAGCATTATGTTATGATCAGGTGAGGAGGGGGTCGAAGGGCTCCCTTCTTTTCCCTCTCCTTGTTTGACCGCAACAGAGTTTATTTCTTTAGAAAAATGAATGCACTTGCCAATTTAGTGAGTGTTTCACTATTTACGTGCTATGATCATAAAATAACCAATCAGACAGGTTTCCTTGAGTTTAACAAAGAGAGAGATTAGCTTTATTGTACCTAAACCAATCTAAGTAAAATAATTAACTACGCTCCAACTTTCAAACATACACACACACACAAAGTTCACACACACACACTAACAGGTTACAGAGTGGGGAATTATAGATTGGTCGGTTTAGAGTCCGGAGCAATAAAAAGGGATATACCGCCTGTAGACTTTGGTGACTCAGTTGTCTGCCAGATGAACTCAGTGGTCCTGAGGCTTCTGGCTTGTAGAGGTGGCCAGCGGATTTGGAGTTTTCCCGGAGAACAGCAGTGCAGATGGTTATATTCATGAGGTCTCTATCTGCAGCAATGATAGACTTAGGTGGTCACAGCCAGCAGGCAGGGTTTGAAACTTGCCAGGGGAGAGAGAGAGAGGGACCCCACTTGGGTCTCTTCTGATCGGAGTCAGTTGCTTGTCTGCTGAGAGAAAGCCAGCTTAAAACACACAAATGGTGGGCCTGTCACACGATGACTTGATGTGTATTTCCTCTTGCAACTTAATTAGTTCATGTCTAGGACTTCCCTTTCTCTCAATCTCCATCTCTTCTCCCCATTGTTCAAGTGATTACCTTTGAGTGGTCTGTCTCCACCAGTTTAAAGTCCCAAGATTGCCTTTAATGTCTTGTTAATGGGGACTGGCTAGGTGAGATACTACACTTCTCGAGTCATTGTTCTGGAAGGGGCCAGCCAGACAATTCGACTCCCTCTCAATACAGTGGAATGCAAGGGATTTTGATGCAAAATCTGTTGGCTATTTTAGCTGCCAGCAGTCACCTTTATGTCTGTTCCTTTCTCCTTTTTTTAAATTTAATTCAGATTTCCAGCCGATGGATTAAAAAATCATCACCCGGCATAGCACGTGTTTGTGACAATTAGTACAGGTCTCTGGATTACTAGTCCTGTAACATAACCACTATGCTACCATTCCTTAGGTATGGAGGCCAACACTGTACACAGTACTCCAGTTGTAGTCTCACCAAAGCCCTGTACAATTGCAGCAAGACTTTCTTACTCTTGCACTCTAACCCCCTTGCAGTAAATCTAATTGCTTGCTGTACCTGCATGTTAACATCTTGTGTTTCATGCACAAGGACACCCAAATCCTTCTGGATAGCAACAATTAATAGTTGCCACTATTTAAAAGATATTCTGTTTCCCTAATCTTCCTACCAAAGTGAATTAACTTACATTTCCTCACATTATACTCCACCTGTCAGTCACTTAACCTATCCATATCCCTTTGGACACTTTTTTTGTCCTCCTCACAGCTTTCTTTCCTACCTAGCTTTGTATCATCAGCAAACTTGGGTACATTGCATTTGGTACTTTTGCCTAAGTCATTAATGTAGATTCTAAATACCTGAGGCCCCAGCACAGATTCTTGTGGCACTCCACCAGTAACAGCCAGCCAATCTGAAAATGATCGGTTTATTCCTACTCTGTTTTCTGTGCTTTAACCAATCCTCTATCCATGCTAATATATCACCCCCAATCCCATTTATCTTTATCTTGTGCAACAACCTTTCATGTGACACAT
Organism: Heterodontus francisci; assembly: GCF_036365525.1. NCBI lineage: Eukaryota > Metazoa > Chordata > Chondrichthyes > Heterodontiformes > Heterodontidae > Heterodontus > Heterodontus francisci. Next base: position 77,781,463 of record NC_090382.1, on the reverse strand, counting down.
TATTACTGTCTTTTGAAAACTCAAACCTACTAGATAGACTGGTTCCCCTTTATCTACCTTACCAGTTACATCCTCAAAAACTCTTAATGATTTGTCAAACACCATTTCCCTTTCATAAAACCATGTTGATTCTGCCTATTAATTTTATGGTTTTCCAAGTACCCTGTTACCACTTCCTTAATGATGGATTCCAGCATTTTCCCGACGGCTGATGTCACGCTACTTGGCTGTAGTTCCCTGTTTTGTCTCTCTATCCTTTCTTGAATAGCAGAATTGCATTTGCTACCTTTCAATCCACAGGGATCATTCCAAAATCTAGGGAATTTTAGAAGATTACAGGCAGTGCAGCCACCTTTTTTGGAACCCTAGGATGTAGGTCATCAGGTCTGAGGGATTTGTCAGCTTTTAATCCCACTAATTTCTAACTAATATTAATCTGGCATGGACTCGATGGGTCAAATGGCCTCCTTCGGTGCCATAAATGACTCTAATCACTTTAAGTTCCCAACTTTCATTCGACGCTTGGTTCCCTAATATTTCTGCTGTGGCTTTTGTGTCTTCCATTGTGAAGGCAGACACAAAATATTGGTTTAATGTCTCTGCCATTTCCTCATTGCCCTATTATAATTTCTTCTGTCTCAGCCTGTAAGGGATGCATGTTTACTTCCTCTACTCTCTTCATTTTTATATGTTTATAGAAGCTCCTACAATCTGTTTTATATTTCTTGATAGTTTACTCTCACATTCTATTTTCTCCCTCTATCGATTTTTTGGTCATCCTTTGCTGGTTTCTAAAACTCTCCCAATTCTCAGGTTTACTACTCTTCTTGGCAATCTAATCTAATAATCTTTAATCTAATACTATCTTTAACCTCTTTAGTTAGCCATGGATGGATCACTTTTCCTATGGAGTTTTTATTTCTCAACAGAGCATATATTTATTCAGAATAATAAAATATTTCTTTAAATGTTCGCCATTGCTCATCTATCCCATCATACCTTTTAATCTAATTCCCAAACTACTTTAGCCAACTCGCCCCTCATACCCACGTAATTGGCTTTATTTAAGTTCAGTACTCTAGTTTATGACTTATGCATGTCACTCTCAAACTCAATATGAAATTCTATCATATTATGGTCCTCTTCCCAGAGGATCTCTTATTATGAGATTACTAACTAATCCTGTCTCATCACACAAGACGAGATCCAAAATAACCTCTTCTCAGGTTGGTTCCACAATACATTGTTCAAGGAAACTGCCTCGAATGCATTCCATGAACTTGTCCTCCAGACTACTCTTGTCAATTTTATTTGTCATGTCTATATGAAGATTAAAATCTTGCATTACCTTTGTTACAAATTCCTCTTTTTTTCTGATTAATATTCTGTCAAATAGTATAGCTACTGTTAGGGGGTCTATTAACTACTCCCACCAATGTTTTCTTCCCCTTGTTATTTCTTATCTCCACCCATACTGATTCCATTTCCTGATCTTCTGAGCCAAGATCATTACACAATGCTGTCTTTATGTCCTCCTTTATTATCAGGACTACCCCCTCCTTTTTCATTTTGTCTGTCTTTTTGAAAAGTCAAGTACCTTGGAATATCTAGTTCCCAACCTTGGTCACCATGCGACCAGTTCTCTTTAATGGTTGTTAGATCAAATCCATTTATTTCTATTTGTGCCATTAATTTGTCTGTCTTGCTACAAATGCTTTATTTTATTTAGAGATACAGCATTGATACTGGCCCTTCGGTCCACTGAGTCTGTGCCGACCAGCAACCACCCATTTATACTAATCCTACATTAATCCCATATTCCTACCACATCTCCACCTTCCCTCAATTCCCCTACCACCTACCTATACTAGGGGCAATTTACAATGGCCAATTTACCTATCAACCTGCAAGTCTTTGGCTGTGGGAGGAAACCGGAGCACCCGACGGAAACCCACGCGGTCACAGGGAGAACTTGCAAACTCCACACAGGCAGTACCCAGAATAGAACCCAGGTCGCTGGAGCTGTGTTCAGATAAAGCACCTTTAATTTTAATTTTTTACCATCTTCCCTGAATTGGCTATATTTACTGCTGCATTATAACTGTTAAACTCTCTGTCCCTTCCTGTCACACTCTGTTTATCTTTAGCCAAATTGTTACATGCTCTATATTTTGACTTTTCTCTTTAAATTTAAAAATTCCCCTCACCTGAACCCTCCTCCCACCATTTTAGTTTAAATCCCTATCTGCAGCCCAAGTTATTGGATTCACCAGGACAGCCCCAATCTCAATGGGAACAGCTAGCTCCCTCTCTCCCCAGTACTGCGCCAGTGTCCCATGAACTGAAATCCCTGTCTCCCACATCGCTTTTTGAGTCAGACATTGACATTTGAGGTTTTGCTTTTCAATTTGGACCCAAGTTCCTTAAACTCCTTCATCTGAGAATCATTCCCTGTTCTCCCTATGTTGTTGGTTCATATGTGGGCAACTGGATCCTTTACCTCCCACTCCAAGTTCTTCTCCAGCCACAAGAATATATCCTTAACCCTGATACAAAGCAGTCAACACAATCTTTGAACCTCCCAGTTGCAGCTGCAGAGGACAGTATCTATCCCCTGACTATCCTGTCCCCTTCCACTACCGCATTCCTTTTCGCTCCCCCTACTTGAATGTCCTCCAGTACAACGGTAGTTTGGTCAATTTGCTCATCCACCCTGCAGACTTTGCCTTCTTCCACACATGCAGCCAGAACCTCATACCTGTTGGATAAGGGCAATGGTGAGGCTCCTCCATCACTACATATAGGGTCCCTTACCTGCCTGATTCACAGTCACATCCTCCTGTCCATGACCACCCGGAGAATCATTAAGGGGCTGCTTCACAATTAAAATGCCTGCTAGTGCTCATTCGGCTGCATGTTATTTTGGTGGGTTCATTTAATGACTTCTCCTAACAGCAACCAGCTGAACAAGAATAAACAAGTTCTTGCTGAGGATTTTGAGGGTTACTTAAAGTCATACTCAGCTTTCAATATTCACTTGCTGATTGAGATCGACTGAATACACTGCATTTGAAGAAAGCTATTGGGACACATTGGGAGACTTGCTGCAACACTTTGTTAAGATGCTACCAACACTCTATGAACATTTTTCCCAGAATTATTTTTAGGATTTCTAAAGAGAGTAAGTGCTCTGCTACTGTAGCTTATTGGACACCTTGTGGGAGTCACCAGGAAAAAGGAAGTGCTTGTTCATTGGCATTTTGTTACGGGTCCCTCTTGCTCTGCATGAGGAATTGAAGGATGAGTACCAGTTGCTGCAGGAGAGAGGGACAGGAGGGGCAGGAAGACTTTTGGAAGGAGGTCCAATCCACCTAGGGACTTCAGAAAGCACTAATACGACATTAACATGACTCAAGACCAGTGCATGAGGAGGCTGCACTTTAACCAAGGAGCTCGACACAGAGATCTGTGGCCTAGTGGAAGGAAGACTTGGATGTCGCAGTACAACCAGGACTGCGTCATCTGTGGCAGTCAAAGTTACAGTAGGACTTAATTTTCATGCTACTCAAACCATCTAGGCTGTCATCAGTGATATAAATCACATTTGACAATTGGCTGCGCACTTCTGCATAAAGGATGTCTTTGTGGCTCTATACATTCTGAGGAATTAATATATTCCCTATTGAATCACAGAATCACAGTATTATTACAGCACAGAAGGAAGCCATTCAGCCCATCCTGTCTGCACCAACTCTCCGAATGAGCAATTCACGTTAGAGGTCTGCTCGTGTCGGGAAAAAAGAACCTGACCCGAACCCGACCGAACCACCACGGACCCGAGCTCGACCCGGCCTCAGTCCCTTTGATTTTGCCCCGAGCCCAACCCGACCCGAACCTGACCCCACTCGACCCGACCCGACCCGACCCGACCATCCCTTTACTTACCTTCCGACTGGGAAGCTCCATGAAGCTGCAGCGCATGCACGATGATGTCACTATGATGTCATTGCTCACTGCGCAGACTCAGTTTCGTTGTGGACACCCAGCTCAGGTAAGTTTTTTAATTTCAATACTTACCAGTAGAGTATTTACCGTGTGTGTCCGACCCAACCCAACCCGACTCGACCCGGACTCAGCCCGACCCGACCTGAGCCCGAATACCGTACCCTGAAGTTGGGCCCGACCCGACCTAAACCTGACACATGTCGTCGGGTCCCGTTGGGTTCGGGTCGGGTAGCAGGCCTCTAATTCACATAGTGCTATTTTCCCGCCTTCTCCTTGTAACCCTGCACATTCTTCCTTTTTAGATAACAGTCTAATTCCCTTTTGAATGGTTCGATTGAACCTGCCTCCACCAAACACACAGGCAGTGCATTCCAGACCGTAACCACTCGCTGCGTGAAAATCTTTTTCCTCATGTCGCTTTTGCTTCTTTTGCCAATGACTTTAAATCTGTGCCCCCTCATTCTCGATCCTTTCACGAGTGGGAACAGTTTCTCCCTATCTACTCTGTCCAGACCTCTCATGATTTTGAATACCTTATCAAATCACCTCTCAGTCTTCTCAAGATTCAACAGGATTGCAGGATACCCCATGGTCCTGGAAGGCATTAACTACACACAAATGAGTCGCTCAATTAAACTCGGAGGTGTTCAGGAATAGGAAGGGATTCCATTCTCTTAATTTGCAGCTTGTCTGTGACTAGCGGCAGAGCATTATTCAGGTGAATGCCTGCTATCCAGGGAGCTGCCACGATGCCTTTATAATGAGACTATCATCCATCCCATTAGTGCAATGTGCATGGCTGGCTATTAGGTGACAAGGGATCCCCTCTGATGCCATGGCTCATGATTCCCCTGAGAAAACTCTCATAAAATACGAGCCACTCAGCCACCAGGAATACCATTAAGCAAATCAATGAGATCCTGCAGCAGAGGTTTAGGTGCCTTGACTGGTCAGGAGGTGCTGGGCAGGACTCGGTTGGGAAGTTATCCAAGTATGTGGTGATTTGCTGCATGATCCACAATCTGAGACCAGCCATTACCACTAGCAATTGTGCCAGAAAATCAAGCTCAGGAGCCACAAGAGAGGGAGGAAGAGAAGGAAGGGGGAGGGACCAGTGAGAGCACCAGAGGCTTCCAGGTAGACAGCCCGCACCTGGGAGGCATGCAAACCACCATTTAATTGAAGAGCACTTTGGAGAGGCATCCTTCATCATCAGACTGCCACATGATGTACCTTCACGAATTATGATACATCAGACAGTCCATCATCTGCACTCAATCCTTTCAACATTTTCCCCATGAAGATCACATTAGAAAAGATCACCGATTCCACCTCTACCCAATTACCATCATCAATCTTTATGTACATCGAAAACAAACAATGGAAACATGACATAACCGATAGCACTTACAAATATTAAATTATTCACCCTGGTCGTTACCCTTAGTGCCTTCTATAGTGCTTTTGCTTAACCTAATGCTTTTATGGAGTGCAACCCCAGTGGCAGCAGCAGGTGAGGTGATTGCTGCTGAGAATCTGAACAGGGCAGTTCAGATGACCTCCTGGGACACCCTCGAGAGGCTGTGGGCTGTGATGGCCATGCTTCAGACTGCACCATCTCAACATGGGCTTCAGGAGTCTAGGCCACTGGCTGACAGACACCAGCAAAGGCAGTGGTGCAGTGGCACGGGAGGAAACAGTAATGCTGGTGTCCAGAGAGAGGCCAGTAGGTTCCTGCTACATGATAGCTACGCTAATACCTCGAGGCCTTCATTCACTCCACCCATGGATCTGGTGGAGGATATCGCTGGCCATTGGACACACTCTGCAATCTGCTTTCAACCAAGATAACCGATGCCACCATAGCAGCTGTCTGAGTTTCCATTGAAGTACTTTACCATTCCATAGAAGATGGAAAGACTGCATTGGAAGCTGTGACTTCAGTCTTCAGACACAGCATAATTCCAGGCACTAGAGGTCACTGGCTGGAATTGTCCGGCCTCTCAATGCTGGAGAGGATGGCTTCCAGGCTCTGCATCAAGCCACGGACCAAGGTGGAGGCGGACTCCTCCATTACCCCAGCCACGACCAGTAAGCTTTCAGGCAGGCTCTCCATTGCACTAGGCATTTGGTTGTTCGCACCCACCAACGCTCTTCTGAAACTTGGCCCTGTGAGGTCCTCATCTGACTCTGCTACAGCAGAACTAGAATGCGATCTTGTCCCCTTGGAAAGGTGGCACTCTGGTGTCCCTTCCACCCTGCTGGTGCCCACTAGTGCCCGGTGCATCCCACTGTGAGGGTCCCTCTTCTAACCTAGCTTCCAAATTTCAGATGGCACCTGTGACAGTGGTAGCCAATGATGCAGTGTGTTCTTCCTCGCTCTCCTCCTCCCCGACTTCCTCTGGGGGTGGGGGTGGGGGTGGGGGGGGATAGTGAGGTGGCTGTTGCTGGTCTTGCACTTTCTCTGGAAGTAGGGGAGGTGGTGAGGTGGATCTAGCTCCTGGGAGCCTGCAATGATCATATCTGGAAAGACTAGGTTGCATCATGTATAACCACTATAAGAGGATGTGTGCGATGAGATCATATGGAGCTTGGGAGTGAGGATAGGTTTGAGGAATTAGGGATTGGGATTAGTTGTGAAGCTGTAAGGAAGCTGGAGTGACCACATACCTCTAGGCAAAATGCTCTACCTCTTGCCACAGTATTTCTCACTCCCCCACACGATCATAACGAGAACTGCCTCCTCGACAGAAGTGATGTCATCCAAGCATGATTGGCCTCCTGCAGTCAGGTCCTGCTGTCATGATGTGCTTTTTTCCTGGAAGAGAAAGAGTGGTGATTATGTATTATTGTATTTTGATTTAGAGATACAGCACTGAAACAGGCCCTTCGGCCCACCGAGTTTGTGCCGACCATTAACCACCCATTTATACTAATCCGACACTAATCCCATATTCCTACCACATCCTCACCTGTCCCTATATTCCCCTACCAGCTACCTATACTAGGGACAATTTTATAATCGCCAATTTACCTGTCAACCTGCAAGTCTTTTGGCTGTGGGAGGAAACCGGAGCACCCGGAGGAAACCCACGCAGACACAGAGAGAACTTGCAAACTCCACACAGGCAGTACCCAGAATTGAACCCGGGTCGCTGGAGCTGTGAGGCTGCGGTGCTAACCACTGCGCCACTGTGCCGTGTGCTTGTTGTGCGTGTGCTGCCTCACATTGTTGAAGAGCTGTGAGATGTGCCTGAGTTGGGAATAGTGCTTGTGAATGATGCAATAGTGAGTAGTGCTTGTGAATGATGCAATAGTGTGGTTGTGTGAATGTTAGCATTTAGTTAGATGGTGGTGGTTGTGCAGTTATTGAGAAGTATGCTTGTGAGATGAGAGATCTTACCCTGAACACTCATGTCAAGTCATTCAATTTTTTGTGGCAATAGAGCTTTGTCCTGGGGTCAGGGCTCCTGAGTGTGACCTCCTGGGTGATCTCCTCACGCATGCGCCATATTAGCTGCCTCTGTGGCCTCCTTCCCCACTGCGGGTAGAGGACAACCCTGCTCCTCTGTACCTTCTCCATCAAGACTTCCAGTGCTGTGCCAGAGAACCTGGATGCCCTTTCTCTAGGTCACTGAGATATCCTTCTACATTGACTTCTCTCCCAGCCAGTGCACTCCATGCCTTCTGTGGAAGTGGGTCAATGTAGGCTACATCTAGAGCTCCAGGAAAATTGTGCCTATGCAACACTTGATTGGCCTGCGGTTGTCCGTCCTAGTGCCTACAAGCACATTTAAATCATGACAATCATCAATTAGCTGGAAAACTGTGTGCTAAATCCAGACTTTCAAACAGGTGTTTTTTTATTAACATAGCAACCATTTAGGACCTGTTTTCACCCTTTAGCCAAAATAACCCCCAGAAAATCTAAAGGCCTAAACAACACTTGGTTACACACGTTTGAGGGAATCATGGGGCCGTAATTTCATACAATCATAGAATCATAGAATTATACAGCAGAGAAGGAGGCCACTTTGAAAAAGCTATCCAATTAGTCCCACTCCCCTGTTCTTTCTCGATAGCCTGGCATTTTTTTTTTACCCTTCAAATATTCATTCAATTCCCTTTTGAAAGTTATTATTGAATCTGCTTCCACTGCCCTTTCAGGCAGTGCTTTACAGATCATAACTCGCTGTGTTAATTTTTGTCCTCTTCTTGACAATTTTGACAATGACCTTAAACCTGTGACTTTTGATTACTGATCCTCTGTCATTGGAAACAGTCTCTCCTTATTTTCTTTGATATTTCCTTCTGTAGCTCGATATCAAATTTTGAAAGATAATGAATGCTCTTGAGAAATGTTTCGGGACGTTTCGCTACACTAGGGACACAATATAAATGTTGTTGTTATTTACTCTATCAAAACCCTTCAAGATTGTGAGCACCTCAATCAAATCATCCCTTAATCTTCTCTGTTCTAAAGAGAAAAATCCTATGACTGGTTATAGAGAGAAGTGGAGAAAGGGAAATAGAAACATTGCCATCAGTCCACGGTTCATTTACAGTTTCTTCTGTTTTTCCATCTCATCCTATTCTATCATTCAGTCATTGGCAACAAATCATATATTGAGACACCAAGCAATATCATTCCTTCAACTGAAATCTATATGTGAGGGCTGAACATAAGGATATCATTGTGACCTCTCTTCCTGTTCTTTTTCTCCAGTCGTAGTGTGGGAAATTGAGATTGACCCCATTGCAACTGGGTTCATAATTTCACAGCACATGCGTGGCGGCACAGTGGCGCAGTGGTTAGCACCGCAGCCTCACAGCTCCAGCGACCCGGGTTCAATTCCGGGTACTGCCTGTGTGGAGTTTGCAAGTTCTCCCTGTGTCTGCGTGGGTTTCCTCTGGGTGCTCCGGTTTCCTCCCACATGCCTAGGGCTTGCAGGTTGATAGGTAAATTGGCCATTAGAAATTGCCCCTCATATAGGTAGGTGGTAGGGAAAATATAGGGACAGGTGGGGATGTGGTAGGAATATGGAATTAGTGTAGGATTAGTATAAATGGGTGCTTGGTGGTCGGCACAGACTCGGTGGGCCGAAGGGCCTGTGCTGTATCACTAAACTAAACTATGCCTTCACTTGCTATATCTTTCCTAAGTATCAATTCAGATACATTCAGCTTAGAGGTGTATCAGCCAATGCACTGGATGAAACAGAGAGCATGAACGAGGCAGAGAAAGTCATTCCCGGATGGTATGTTGCCGCCAGGGTCAGGGATGTCTCGGATCGAGTCCACAGGATTCTTAAGGGGGAGGGGGAGCAGCCAGAAGTCGTGGTACACATCGGTACCAATGACATAGCTAGGAAAAAGGATGAAGACCTGAAAAGCGAATATAGGGAGTTAGGTTGGAAGCTAAAAGGCAGGACGAGCAGAGTAGTAATCTCAGGATTGATACTGGTGCCACGTGCTAGTGAGGCTAGAAACAGAGAGCGAGTTCAGCTGAACACGTGGCTGGTGTAGGAGGGAGGGCTTCAGATATGTGGATCATTGGGATACCTTCTGGGGAAGGTGGGACCTGTACAAGAAGGACGGGTTGCATCTGAACTGGAGGGGCACCAATATCCTGGGCGGGAGGTTTGCTAGAGCTCTTCGGGACGATTTAAACTATTTTGGCAGGGGGATGGGGACCAGAGCTACGGATCAGTGGATGGGGTAGCTGTTGAACAGGCAGATATAGAGTGCAGAGAGTCTGTGAGGAAGGTTAGACAGTTGACAGGGCAAAGTTGCAGCCAGTATGATGGGTTGAAGTGTGTCTATTTTAACGCAAGAAGTGTCAGGAATAAGGGTGATGAACTTAGAGCATGGATCAGTACTTGGAGCTACGATGTTGTGGCCATTACGGAGACTTGGATATCACAGGGGCAGGAATGGGTGTTGGATGTTCCGGGGTTTAGATGTTTCAAAAGGAATAGGGAGGGAGGTAAAAGAGGTGGGGGAGTGGCATTGCTAATCAGGGATAGTATCACAGCTGCAGAAAGGGAGGTCATCGAGGAGGGTTTGTCTACTGAGTCATTATGGGTGGAAGTCAGAAACAGGAAAGGAGCAGTCACTTTATTGGGAGTTTTCTATAGACCCCCCAATAGCAACAGAGACACGGAGGAACAGATTGGGAGGCAGATTTTGGAAAAGTGCAGAAGTAACAGGGTTGTTGTCATGGGTGACTTCAGCTTCCCTAATATTGATTGGAACCTCCTTAATGCAAATAGTTTGGATGGAGCAGATTTTGTCAGGTATGTCCAGGAAGGTTTCCTGACTCAATATGTAGATCGGCCGACTAGAGGGGAGGCTATGTTGGATTTGGTGCTTGGCAACGAACCAGGCCAGGTGGCAGATCTCTCGGTGGGAGAGCATTTCGGTGATAGTGATCACAACTCCCTGACCTTTACTATAGTCATGGAGAGGGATAGGAGCAGACGGGATGGGAAAATATTTAATTGGGGGAGGGGGAATTACAATGCTATTAGGCAGGAACTGGGGAGCTTAAATTGGGAACAGATGTTCTCAGGGAAATGCACAACAAAAATGTGGAGGTTGTTTAGGGAGCACTTGCTGCGACTGCTGGATAGGTTTGTCCCGATGAGGCAAGGAAGGGATGGTAGGGTGAAGGAACCTTGGATGACAAGAGATGTGGAACAGCTAGTCAAGAGGAAGAAGGAAGCTTACTTAAGGTTGAGGAAGCAAGGATCAGACAGGGCTCTAGAGGGTTACAAGGTAGCCAGGAAGAAACTGAAGGATGGATTTAGGAGAGCTAGAAGGGGACATGAAAAAGTCTTGGCGGGTAGGATTAAAGAAAATCCCAAGGCGTTCTACACTTATGTGAGTATCAAGAGGATGGCCAGAGTGAGGGTAGGGCCGATCACGAATAGTGGAGGGAACTTGTGCCTAGAGTTGGAGGAGGTAGGGGAGGTCCTTAATGAATACTTTACTTCAGTATTCACTAGTGAGAGGGACCTTGTCATTTGTGAGGACAGCGTGAAACAGGCTGATATGCTCGAACAGGTTGATGTTAAGAAGGAGGATGTACTGGAAATTTTGAAAGACATGAGGATAGATAAGTCCCCGGGGCCAGACGGGATATACCCAAGGTTATTACGGGAAGCGAGGGAAGAGATTGCCGCGCCTTTGGTGATGATCTTTGCATCCTCACTGTCCACTGGAGTAGTATCGGATGATTGGAGGGTGGCAAATGTTATTCCCTTGTTCAAGAAAGGGAATAGGGATAACCCTGGGAATTACAGACCAGTCAGTATTACGTCGGTGGTGGGCAAATCATTGGAGAGGATTCTGAGAGACAGGATTTATGATTATTTGGAAAAGCATGGTTTGATTAGAGACAGTCAGCATGGCTTTGTGAGGGGCAGGTCATGCCTCACAAGCCTTATTGAATTCTTTGAGGATGTGACAAAACACATTGATGAAGGAAGAGCAGTGGATGTGGTGTATATGGATTTTAGCAAGGCGTTTGATAAGGTTCCCTATAGTAGGCTCATTCAGAAAGTAAGGAGGCATGGGATACAGGGAAATTTGGCTGTCTGGATACAGAATTGGCTGGCCCATAGAAGACAGAGGGTGGTAGTTGATGGAAAGTATTCAGCCTGGAGCTCGGTGTTCCGCAGGGATCTGTTCTGGGACCTCCGCTCTTTGTGATTTTTATAAATGACTTGGATGAGGAAGTGGAAGGCTGGGTTAGTAAGTTTGCCGATGACACAAAGGTTCCTGGAGTTGTGGATAGTGTGGAGGGCTGTTGTAGGTTGCAACGGGACATTGACAGGATGCAGAGCTGGGCTGAGAAGTGGCAGATGGAGTTCAACCTGGAAAAGTGTGAAGTGATTCATTTTGGAAGGTTGAATTTGAATGCAGAATACAGGCTTAAAGACAGGATTCTTGGCAGTGTGGAGGAACAGAGGGATCTTGGGGTCCATGTCCATAGATCCCTCAAAGTTGCCACCCAAGTTGATAGGGTTGTTAAGAAGGCGTATGGGGTGTTGGCTTTCATTAACAGGGGGATTGAGTTTAAGAGCCGCAAGGTTATACTGCAGCTCTATAAAGCCCTGGTTAGACCACACTTGGAATATTGTGTTCAGTTCTGGTCGCCTCATTATAGGAAGGATGTGAAAGCTTTAGAGAGGGTGCAGAGGAGATTTACCAGTATGCTGCCTGGACTGGAGGGCATGTCCTATGAAGAAAGATTGAGGGAGCTAGGGCTTTTCTCATTGGAGCGAAGAAGGATGAGAGGTGACTTGATAGAGGGGTACAAGATGATGAGAGGCATAGATAGAGTGGATAGTCAGAGACTTTTTCCCAGGGTGGAAAGGGCTATCACCAGGGGGCATAATTTTAAGGTGATTGGAGGAAGATTTTGGGGAGATGTCAGATGTTCTTTACACAGAGAGTGGTGGGTGCGTGGAATGCGCTGCCAGCGGTGGTAGTAGAAGCAGATACATTAGGGGCATTTAACCGACTCTTGGATAGGTACATGGATGATAGTAGAATGAAGGGTATGTAGGTAGTTTGATCTTAGAGTAGGTTAAAGGGTCGGCACAACATCGTGGGCCGAAGGGCCTGTACTGTGCTGTACTGTTCTATGTTCTATGTTCTATGTTCTATTTCAACAAAGGAAGAATTTGAAACTTGATGCGCGGTGGGCTAACTCATCCCCACTTTGATCAATGAATCCAAGGGTTTGGACCTTAATTGTTTTGAAAAGGAGGGTGCTTTGTGAGCGTTGTGAATTGGAGACCATACCAATTAGCAAGCTGCAAATAGCAGTTCTGGTGGAGGAGTGCACTTGCTGCATGTGCATAACCTTGCATCACAGTTTTGTGACAGGTTTTGTGACCAATGGATGGATACAGTGTGTGTCTGATGCAGTCTAATATGCCTGACATCTCTCTGTTGGTCTTCCTCTTCTCCCAAAAAACAGATGTACGGAGGAATTCCGATAGGCTGCAGTTCTGGTCATGAGTGCAAGTGGCAATCCTTCAACAATTGCCATAAGGATCTTGGCCGCGTGAAAGGAAACATCAAAATAAATGAAAAAAGTATATAAAATCTAAATGAAAACATCAACATTTAACTAAAACCTATTGGGCTGGGGAGAATATAGAGAAAGGCAGAGAAATAGGGTTAAATTAGAATAGATAGCTCCAGTTGAAGAACTCGCACTGGCACAGATGTGGGACAGAAAAAGAGGCAAAGAAGTTAAGGCTGGTGGTGTCGAAGACTATCATAGGCTGGGCATGGCCACCTGAACCGGCAAGCAGTAAGTCTTGTCACAGAACACTAAAGAGGTTGGTGACGGCCTGTCTGGAAAAGTGCAGCCTCCTTATGTATTGCTTATCAGACACATCCAGGAAACTCAACCTGGGCCTGTAGACCCCAAAGACTGGGTAAGACCTTTGAGTAGGCCCCCTCACTGATTGTCTCCTAAAATGCTGCTCCTTGTTGTCGGGCATCCTACTACTGCTCCTGTTCCTCTTCCTCCTCCTTTATGTTGAACTTGTATAAGACACTAATTCGGCCTCAGTTGGAGTATTGCGTCCAATTCTGGGCACTGCATTTGAGGAAAGATGTGAGGGCATTGGAGCGGGTACAGAAAAGATTCATGAGAATGGTTCCAGGGATGAGGAATTTCTGTTATGAAGATAAATTGGAGAAGTTAAGACCATTTTCCTTGGAGAAGAGAAGGCTGAGAGGTGATTTGATAGAGGAATTCAAAATCAAGAGGGATCTGGACAGAGTAGATAAAGAGAAACTAGAGTCATGGAGTGATACAGCACTGAAACAGGCCCTTTGATTCTGTGCCAACCATCAACCACCCATTTATACTAACCCTACATTAATCCCATATTCCCTACCACATCCCCACAATTCTCCTACCACCTACCTACAGTAGGGGCAATTTACAATGGCCATTTTACCGATCAACCTGTAAGTCTTTGTCTATCGGAGGAAACCCATGTGGTCACAGGGAGAACTTGCAAATTCCACACAGGTAGCACCCAGAACTGAACCCAGGTTACTGGAGCTGTGAGGCTGCAGTACTAACCACTGCTCCACTGTGCCCAACTTGTGAAAGGTTTGGGAATGAGAGGGCACAGATTTAAAGTATTTGGTAAGAGGAGCAAAAGTGACATGAGGAAAAACTTTTTCACGCAGCAAGTGGTTAAGGTCTGGAATGTGCTGCCTCAGAACATGGTGGAGGCAGGTTCAATTGAAGCATTCAAAAGGGAATTAGACAGTTATATGAAAAGGAAGAATGTGCAGGGTTATGAGGGGAATGGAACTGAGGGAGTTGCTCTTTCAGGGAGCCGGTGCAGACACAATGGCCGAATGACCTTCTGCGCTGTAATGATTCTGTGATTCTGTGTGATTCTCTACATGCAACCAAATCAGGCACAAAAATGGCACCCATTATGAGCTGTGTGCTTATTAAAGGTGTTTAAGCACAATAAATGCAGTAAAGCAAATTCCAAAGCAAACTCTTCTGTGGAAATCCAAAAAATGCAATAGCAAACAGATAACCTACTCAAAGTGAGTGCAAACAGTGTTTCTCAATATATGCACTCTCCAAGCCACTGGAAAACCATGTGATCTGATGGGAGAGGCAAAAATAAAGATTAAAAACCCATACCAATTTGGGGGGGGGAAAAAATCTGTGCAATTACTGTCCGACACTCCCATGGAGATCAAAACTAATCCAGGAGATTTTTTCATTTTACTTTTTTTTATATTCATTCATGGGATATAAGATGTTGCTGGCAAGGCCAGCATTTATTGTCCATCCCTAATTGTCCTTGAGAAAGTGGTGGTGAGCTGCCTTCTTGAACCACTGCAGTCCATGTGGTGTAGGTGCTGTTAACGGAGGAATTCCAGGATTTTGACCAGTGTCAATGAAGGAACAGTGATTTAGTGCCAACTCAGGATGGTGAGTGACTTGGAGGGGAACTTGCAGGTGGTGGTGTTCCCAAGCATCTGTTGCCTTTATTCTTCTAAGTGATAGAGGTCGTGACTTTGGAAAGTGCTGTCTAAGGAGCCTTGGTGCGTTTCTGCAGTGCATCTTGTAGATGTACGCAATGTTGTCACTGTGCACTGGTGGTGGAGGGAGTGAATGTTTAAGGTGGTGGATGAGGTGCCAATCAAGCCGGGTGCTTTATCCTGGATAGTGTCAAGGCTCTTGAGCATTGTTGGAGATGCACTCATGCAGGCAAGTGGAGAGTATTCTATCACTCTCCTGACTTGTGCCTTGTACATGGTAGACGGGCTTTGGGGAGTAAGGAGGTGAGTTACTCGGCACAGAATTTCCAGCCTCTGACCTGCTCTTGTAGCCACAGCATTTATGTGACTGGTCCAGTATAGTTTCTGGTCAATGGTAACCCCCAGGTGTTGATGGTGGGGAATTTGGCAACAGTAATGCCATTGAACATCAAGGGGAGATGGTTAGATTCTGTCTTGTTGGAGATGGTTATTGCCTGGCACTTGTGTGGCGCGCATGCTACTTGCTACATACCAGCCCAAGACTGAATACTACCCAGGTCTTGCTGTATGTGGGTATGGACTGCTTCAGTATCTGAGGAGTTGTGAATGGTACAGAATACTGTGCAATCATCAGTGAACATCCCCACTTCTGACCTTATTATGGAGAGAAGGCCATTGATGAAGGAGCTGAAGATGGTTGCACTTTGGACACTGCCCTGAGGAATTCCTGCAGAAATATCCAGGGCCTGGGTGATTGGCTTCAATCCACCATAACCATCTTCCTCTGTGCTAGATCTGATTTTTCCCCCTTTTCAAGTACAAACATAAATAAAAATAAAGAGAAATATGTGCATGATATGTTGATCTTCAGTCTCACTCTGTGATGTTCTTTGAGATCTCAGTATGCTAATGAGGTAAGTACTAGGATGCAGTCATGAGACCACAAGCCATAGTCACTCTGCAACTGTAACACCTATAGGAAGGCTCTGTAAATAGTTTGCTCTGTTCTGTACATGATAGTTTAGCTGTTAATAAATCTGTTAGAGATCTTCAACAAACTGGACTCCATGCATCTCATTTATGTTGCACAAGACAACATAAAGAATTCATTACACTCGCAAGATAATTTTTTATTTTAATTACATTTTCTAAGACCTCACCGCACTTTAGCTCTTTGAGACCCCATTGACCATATTCCAATCATTATTGCGTTGTTTCATTGCACTGAATCATGTGAGATATTATGCATGAGATTATGTTAATAAGTTTATGCAGAAAATTGGGCATAACTTCACATTGGCAAAACTTCCAGTGCATTTTAAGTGCATTTTCCCAGATGCACTCCTAGTGGAAACTTCAAGCCCAGCTGTTTAATTCTGTAAATATATGGTAGTGTGCTAACAACTGTCATATTAGCATAGTGCTAATCTATGTTTTATTGTTGTAGAAGATTATTTCATGTGAGGTAATTGTACAGACCTCTGCAAGAATGGAGTACAGAAATGATACAGCTTTCGGATCATAACTACAAGATTTGTCTACGTTTAGGCAATTAAGGAGGAAGATGAAGCAACCTTCACTCCTCCCCACCCCAAAAACAATAACAAGACTTGCTCGCTTGAATTGTTTCCTTTAAAATAGATGCTGACATGTTCAGATTAAAACCAACAGCACTGTATTTTTGACATTTTCTGTTTTAATTTGTGTCATAGGCTGTTACCTCCTCTTTGTCAAACAAACTTTAAGAACAAAAGGAATCATGGAGCAATATTTGGCTAATCAAGCCCCTTCCTGCTGTTTAATCCAATCCATTTAACTTGTCAGAGGAAAGGTTCTGCAGAGCCCTCCATGCCCCAACTGCAAATCAAGCAAACCTCTATAATATCTGTCTTATTTTACACCCTTCGTTACTCAGTTTTGTTCTGCTGATTTCCTTGATATGACACTTGCACAATTTCAATAGCTTAGAAATCATCTAGTTCCATGGAGTATTTGAGCATCTCCTATCTGCGCCTATCGTTTTGATATTCAGATTCATTTGCAACTCAATATTTGCTCAGCTTCTTTTAGAAAATTTCTGGCATGGCAGCCCCCAATGGCACTGCAAAATTTTCAAGTGCTAGTTATTTAATAACTGTTCCATCACACACTGGTGTTTTCTCCATAAAATACAGATGCATTCACCACCGTGTTACTTACCTGCCAGGGAATACTACCTACGTCTTCTGCAGTAAAACATTTGTGAAAACAGTAATTGAAAACACTGCATACTCTCACCTCTCCCCCCCCCCCCCTCCCCCAAGGGGCCCACTTATTCTTTTAATGCTTTGCCTGTTATAAATGTATACAAAGATTTCCCCTTTTAATTTCCCCTAGCGTCCTTTGTAAATTTCTATTACAATAACCTTTTTTCACTCCTCTTAATTATTGCTTTAGCATCTGTTATTTTACTTTGCCAACCCCCCCCAAACTTCCTTCTTCTAATTTCCTTGAAATAATCAAATGTTTTTTAATGCCTACTCTAAATCCCCTATTTAACAGTTTAGGTTTAAACTTTTGCACTCTTGCTCTCATTCTTTGTTGTACAGTAATTCTGGCATATTTTTAAAGGGGCAATGTCATGATTTGGTGGCATTTTTGGGGGTAACCAGGAGCAGCTTGCTCTGAAAACTCCACAGCTGCCATATTGGCTGCCGTGTTTGCTCTGAGTTGCATGTGACATCTCTTGCAACATATTTAACAATGAGCTTTCCACAGGGATTGTTATTAATCAACCTTTGGTAGATTAGTAAATTATTTTGTTGTATAGGCATTACTAGTGATATCATCATATCTCTGAAGATCCTTGTTTAAGATAGGCTTCCATTAAGATGATAAACTTGGATATCTGTCAAAGGTACTAACAATAGACTATTAAAAACAGAAAAAACTTTGAGAAAGACCATTATAACTAAGGTGATCCTATAATAGAGATTTTTATTATGAAGGCAGACTGCATAATGTTCACGTGAGTTTGCCTCTGTAGACTGTTATAGAATATTCATCAGGAGCTTTTTTTTTTGTATTGTTGTCCAGCAGAGAAAATGTTCACAGAGTAAATGAAACATATCTCCTGTGTATAAAATTCACAGTAGAGTGGCTTTAGAAGTCTGCCCCAAAACCCATCCTTTGTCACACCCATTTACAGTACAAATAAAGGCCATAACAAGCTTGGTCAGTGGAGGCCAGTGAAGTCTGTGCTAAAATTAGTGGTGTGTCCATTCTATGGACACTTCCCCTCATTCTCTGAAACTTCAGCAGAAGAGCCATGGAAACTCGGAAATTCAACCATGAGAAATAAAGGAGGTTTGGCTCCAACTTCTTTGAAAGTAGGCAGCAGTAAATAGTTAAGGTAGAATTTCTGTCGGGGTACCGTGAGCTCTCACCATGATTTCAGCAAAGGATTGGTGGAAGTCCTGGCAAACAGCATGAAGAATGGATTGACCTGAGTCAGTGGTGCTGCAATTCATTTCAGTGACACTGAACTTGTAAGGGGGAAAATTCACTAAAATTCTCAGTCTTGTTTGTTATCCAGTGATCCGTTCTGGAATATACACACATGAGGATGTCAGCTGAGGGCAGGATCTGGCATAGCTGTGAAACCCCCATAGTCAAGTCATTGAGTAGTGACCAATGTTTAGGTTCACAAGTGAAAAATGACCATTTGAGAGAGGTACTGGAGAGCAATTGGCATCTGCTCAGCATGAATTAGCACCATTAGTAGAGTTTTTAGAGTTGGCAAAAATCAACCAGATTGTTGCAGAAATATTGATACTTTAAATTGTCCATGATTGAGGAATGAAAAACCATAGGGAACTTTACAGGAAGAAGTTATAGTGAGTAAGCCATCACTTTGTTCCAGTGGTGCATAATATTAATACACCGCATCACAGAGTGGCAGGATACGATATTGGCATTTTGTTATACTTCCTAATGCTGTTTGGTCTCATTTCCAGAATATCTGGGTAAGCAGATACAGATGCAGGGAGGAAAAATTGGAAGGCACGTGCTGATGACCGAGGTCTGGTGTATCTCAATATCTCTGGTTCAAGAGCAGCATTGGCAAAAGCAAATTTCCTCTCCCCCCATCCACACCAGCCATCCTATACAAGGAATGAAGAGAATTGTGAGGGAGGGGAAGAGAGAAAAGACATAATCCACAAACTGAGAAGAGAAAAAAAAGTCTATCTACATCTCTGTTGTATCAAAGGGCACAGAACGGAAGCTGGAGAAAGAGAAAATTTGAGAGGCAGAATCATTGACTTCAGAAACATCAACACACACCAGTGAATACAATTGTGGAAAAGGTAATAATCCAATTGACTACAAGCCATTATGCAGGCCCTGTATTGAACAGAACAGTCTGTGTTCCTTGTACTAGTGCCACCTGTTGATCAGTGCACACCAGTCAGATTGCTATTCGGTACGAAACTTTTATACTTGCTTTTCGCAATCACAGATAAGAAATGAACTCAGGTTATCAAAGCGTAGGCTTGATATCTGTTATATCGTCTGGCACTGGTATAACCAAACAAGCTTAAGTTGCACTCAGTTTCCTTCAATATTTCTTGAAATGCAGATTTTGAGCTTAGAATCCCCCTAGTGGGTAGTTTGATATTAACAAGAGTTAATGAAAAAAAGTCACTGTTAGCCAGTGTCAGTTAGGCAGATGATTATTATACATACATTAGATCAATAGATTTTAGAGTAGCACACTGGGGCACCAAATTACAACTGTAATAAAATAGAAATTATACTGATGTTTTAATAATACATCGAATAGAACAATTTAATTTTCATTATTTACTTTCAGATAACTATTTTATTTCTAATTTACTGTACACAAATCTTTATAATTCAGCATATATTTTTGGCACTAACTTGAGATCCTTTTAATTTATCTAATTCCCTCTGTCCTGCTGCTGTAAAACCTTTGAAATAACTTCAGTACTTTGTACAGTTCTGTGATCTTTCTGAACATGCTCCTTGTTGGCTTCCACAAAAAAACTGCTGGGATATTTAGCCCAATCTATTTTGATTAATATTAGCTGTGATGATAATTTTATAGTTTCCTTTACCTCTGTCACCAACTGCCAAAACTTCCTTGAGCTCTTTTCTTCTCCTGGCCAGCTTGGCCATTCTTTCTGTTCCCTTTGACTGAACAGTTTCTTGTTAATAAGGAAGGTTTGTCTTTTCAGCAATACCCCAGTTTACCTAATATAATGATTATGATTTCAGTAGAAAAGTATCCATATATTTTTGTTTCCAGTGTGATACTACTTAAGGACAGTTGCAGCCTTAATATGTGTTACTAAAGCCTTTGATCGCAAAATGCTCCAGAGAATTCCAGGCTCCATGAGTTATCTTTTTAATGGTTTTACCTCACACAGTGTAACACTGAAAGTCTAATATTAAAGTAATAATGTTACTCAGGTATATTACTGCAAAATATTAATCTTTTACTCCTAAAATAAGCTACTTATAAGCAATTTTGAACAAATTAGAATGTTTAAAGCTTTACTTATATGAGTTTGTCATTATTTTCCTTTTTTCTTTATCCTCGTTTTCTTCTATGTTATATTTGGAAGTGAGTTTGAATTAATTTAAAGAGAAATAATTACTTTTAGAAGATCACATTTACTGAGTTTATTCCTTCAGGTGTTGCATGCTCTTACTTGTTAATTCTGCACTTCTTAGTCAGGAGCGTTATCTCCATGACTAGGCTCCATCTGCTGGAAGGGTATGTAGTTTTATATATGCTTAGATACTACATCCTTCCTTTCCTTCAAAAGTTAAATGTTCAATAATGACAAAACTTAATTGCTAAATATTCTGACTTATCTAATACTTAGTAGATAACAACTAACATTTGAAAACTAAAAAGTTAATTTTTCGCTTGCATGCTCTTGGCGCAAAGCTTCTTCTGCTGTGAGTGCAGGAAATCACACAGCCCATAATTTTACGTTATGAGCTACACACATGTGCTTTCCCAATGTGCACTCTTGGTGGGTGAGGATTCATGCCAAACCAGTAGAAAATGTATTCTTAAATTTCTAAAGCAAATTGTAACTGTAAACAATAAAACTAAAACCATATTCGCTCTACCACACACTAACAAATTTACTGAAGTCAGTCCCATTATTGTATCCTATGATGACAATATTTGAAGATTATACATATATACATTGTCATGCAGACCCCCACCTGCCAAGAATGAGGCATATTAATTTTGTCATGTGAACATTGATTTTAAACTTTTGCTGGAGTAAAGAAATTACTTGTTTGAAGACCACCAGACACTGGGCTGGAAGGACATTTGCATACTAAGAGACGCTGCTTGTGGAGACAAAGGACTATTCCCTGCTCCAATTAACCTAAATGAATTTTGATCACCAGACATTGAAGGTGTAAGGAAGCGCATTCCAGAGACTGCTAAGGTAATACAATCCACAAACCTCACAGGAGGGACTGTTCCAAATAAGGAGCTAGTCACATGAATAACCTGCTGGGCAACCTGGGGTTTTTTGAAT
Source organism: Heterodontus francisci (assembly GCF_036365525.1). Taxonomy (NCBI): domain Eukaryota; kingdom Metazoa; phylum Chordata; class Chondrichthyes; order Heterodontiformes; family Heterodontidae; genus Heterodontus; species Heterodontus francisci. Next base: position 77,759,846 of record NC_090382.1, on the reverse strand, counting down.
TGTGCCACACAGAAAGGAACAGAAGGCAGTGTGCAACTGAAGCTGGAACAAGGAAACCTCTCTCCCTCTCTCGCTTTCTCCCAAGCCACCGGACCCATGGAAGACATGTAAACCTTGTCAGAACAAGTTGAAGCATGCATTGGGCCCCAACAAATTGCAAGACTTACCGGCAACAAAGACTCCACATTGAACTTAAAGGACTGTAACTACCAGATATTGCCTCAAACTTTTCCCCTTCATTCCTTCTACTTTTTCAGTCTCTATCTGCATGTGTGTTTATCGCGTATGCATTCTAGTATGGTTGCGTTGCATATTCGTAGTCGTTAATTGGATTAGAGTTTAAGATTAATAAACTTCCACCTTTCTTGTTTAAATCTAAGGAAACCTGTTTGATTTCTTTGTCTTACAATTGGTGCAGTGAACAAGGATTCACTAAGGGGGGCACACGGTGTTTTCAAATTAAACCTTGTTATGTTTAAACCAGGCAAAGGCTGAGAGGGAACGCCTAGACACCTTCTCACCTGGTCGTAACAACATATTACTCCTTAACTCTCTCAATCCTCAATGCCTCCCAAAAATAATCTCTTTGCTCATCCATTTTAGGACCTCCCTTATTAATTCTCTATTATATTATATTTCTAGTCATGCCAGTTTATTTAATCAGAGGTTTGAAATTCTGTGATTAAACATGCAAAGAGAAAAAATGCAAAATAACACACAGTAAGACAGCTGGAAATGTTTCCTTTTCTGGGCTGAAGTCACAACTGATGAGCGTATTGGCATATTTGAAATCAGGGTTTTTTGGTATGAAATAGTATTCAGAGAAATACATACATATGTAGCCAGAAAGAGATACTAGTATCTCGATCAGTAAGAATCTTGCTTCAGTATCACTTTTCAAGCATAAAATGCTGCAAAGGAATCATAATTTCAGAGGCCTAATTGTCAAGTAAACCCTTCTTTACTAATAATATTGCTAGGGTTCGCACCCTGTTGAAAACAGCAGTCATATAAATTTTTAACATCCCTTTTTGATGGTTATTGTGATGAAAGTTAAAGTTCTGAGAGATTTTTTAATTTCATTATATTGCCATCAGGAAATGAATTTTAAGTCCCACTATTCTCAAAGAGCGAGGTTACGGTTTTGAAATGTTCTGTGTTTGTAGGCTTTTTTTTAATATAAAACCAATCCCAGGTTTTCCATTTGCAGGAACAATGGGTGTAATTTTAAGGGGCCTGTGGTGATGGACTGGGAGGTGGAGGGCAGGCAAAATGCCGTGGGGTGGTATTGGAGGCATGTCCAACATTGTCCTGCCTCCATGCCATTTTCTCCCCGGCGGACACCGTGTTGGATGGGAGTCCACTGGGAGGCCAAATGAGCCACTTAAATGGCTCATTAAGGGGTACTCAAGGGCTGCCTTCTGCATCTGCTGGCATTTAGCCAACGTTGGAGGGGCCTGCCGCTCCATGGAGACACTGCGAGGTGGTCTCCCTGCAGGCTCGGGGGTGGGGAGGACCTCTCCTATTCAATCACTTTTTGGCCCACCGTGGGCACCCCCCCACCACCACAGCAATGGTTGCCCCCGCAGCACAACACCCCTGCCCTCACCAACCTCTCCCCCCAACCCCGAACACCGGGGCCAGCCTGCCCAATTGGCCCCAGTGAGACCTGACCACACTCACCTCGTGTGGTATTCAGTGTCCATCCCTCCCAGTGGCACTTCTGGGACTGAGGAGCTGCCAGCTCTTACATTGGCCAGCAGCTCTTGGAGATGGGCAATCAACCTTAAAGGGGACCACAGCCCTGACAGTGGGCCATAATCACCTGTTATTCATTGAATGCATCTGGGGGTCTGACAAATGGCCAAGGTGGGGTTGCCCCCAACACCCCACCCACCCACTTTCTGACCCATCACTGGGCACCCTGCCACCAGAATAAAATCCAGCCCAATGTATGAGACGCGCAAAATATGGCCAGTCCATTAGATTCCACTACCTCCATATCTATGTAAGAATAAATATATTGCTTCTCTACCAGAGCTTTACTGCAACATTCCTCCAAGGTTATCAGAATAAAAATTGGGATGCTAAATTTAAAATGTTCAAAGTCCACTGGATTTTTGTTTGGCCAATGATGTGATGGTGCATATCTTTTCCAATCACCACAGTACTTACTGAGTAATCATTATTCAGCAGAATATTAGACATAAAAACAGAACTCAATTCACTTACATGAATCCAGCTACACAATATTTGATGAGCTACCAAACTGATGTGTAGATAGTCTGAATGCCAATATGTTTTTAAATTCTGTTTTGCACAAGACTGAATCTTAGGCTCAAAGAATATTTGTCTCCACAGACACCAAATTCTGAAATGTAATTTCACATTTCAGATGGAAACTGCGAGTTACATTTTGCTATTTGGAAATTTCTCATTGGATTTCTCCACCTTTTCATAATGAAGCAAAATGAGTACAGAGGATAGAAATTGAGAGACATTCTGTTCCCATGCTTTAAGATTTTGATTGCATGACACTACATAACCTCACTTTAGTGTGTTTGGATTACTTTTACAGCTTAGATCTGAAGATGTCAGAACAAGAAAGAAGAGAATGTTTCAGACTGGCTGGCTAATGTCACAGTGCACAGTGCTGCAGTCATTTGAGTGTGAATTTGACTTGCCTCTTTGCTGGAATGTGCATTTAGTCTGAAACTGACAGGCCTCATAAAATTCAGGCATTTCATCTTCCAGGCCTACTTAAAGATATCTATACTTCTCAAGAGTGAACTGGTAGCTGAACAATGACTGTGATAATGGAGCAAGGATGGAAACTACTTAAAGGGGCACTATCACTACATTGTGGAATTCCTGGGCAGCCAGGCCAAACCAACTCTAAATATTCTACTTGAGATATTGTTGCAGTGAGTTTGCTCTGTCGCAAACACTATTTATTCAGACATTCCAAATGCTTTTCCTTCTCTTTATTTATCAACTTACAACCTTGTCTTTCAGATCTGCTTTAATTCTCCAGTAATTCTTGTTATTCGTCTTGTTTTAAAAATGTGTGAAAATGGCAGTATCATTGTATGTTTCATGGTAAAATGTAACAATACCAAATGACAATGAATTCTCATTGGCCTAGATTTTGTGGTCAGTGGTGAAAGAACAACACATGCTGTTCATCTCACTGACAGCTGCTCATAATTGTTTTTGTGGGCTTTCGACCAGAGACTTACTGTCCCAGTGAGGCACCTTCTGCAGGGACCTGTGGGAAAGAAACAATGAGGCTCTCCAACCTATCAGATTGAAGAATCCTCATTGAGACACGGAAGCCGTAAAATTCAGTTGCGTAGCATCCATATCTTTGGCCCTAAGGGTGCTGTTACATTTCCAAAATGGCACCTACGGTCCATGCACACTTCTGGTATTGGCTGCCCAGATGACATTTTGGTAAGGGTATTACTGTGGGTGCAGGTAACATGCACCAGAAACATGCAGAGTAGGCAGATCATGACGTTATTCAGTGTGTAACCTGATTTGATGCCACCGGTGTCATTTTCGAAGTTAGTGCTCCAGCTAACATCCTCTCTTTACCTCACACAGCTGACTATGGGAGCAGGAGTAGGTCATTCAGCCCATTGAGACACCCCACCAGCGATATATAAAGGGATCATCAACTACTTTTAGGTTAGTTACTGATTGATTTCTACGGGTTGCTGCTGGGTTTGTAGAAGTGTTTGGTGGTTTGTACTGCTGTGTAAAGTTGCTGAACTCTACAGGGAGTGTTATGACATGGACTTTGATGGGCCGAATGGCCTTCTTCTGTGCCTTAATGACTTTACGAATCTATGATGTGCTGAAGGACTTTGCCCTGACTTCAAGGGTTCTGCTTAGACAACTTGCTCCCAGGCATGGGGTTGTATCCCCCTTGGCCTTCAGCATGACAGTGAGAATGAACAGAGATGACACGGAGAAGGACAAACTGCTTGAAGAGGCAGGAGGAGGAGGAGTGGGAGAAGGGTTCTCAGTAAGAGGCCATATCCACCCAGGGTCTTCACTTACCTCAAGCTCAGAAAGTGTGTGTTTCACTATGTAGGTGGCCACTGAAATCTGCTACCTATTGCAGCCAGAACTGCAACCTTAGAGTAGGGCGTAGATCCTAATGCCAGTGGCTGTGAAGGTGATTGTGGTCAGTATTTTGTATGCATCAGACTCCTTCCAGTCTGCCACAGGTGTTACAACCTCAGTGAGATCATGAATGTGAAAAATACGAGATATGAACCCCCAGACCAATTTAGAGAATTACATGACAAGTTTTCACGTTTTAGGACTTTTATTATAACAACAAAACTAAAAGAAATCCTCATTAACTAAATCATACTTTGTAAGTAGCTGATACCCCAGATTACAAAGAAAAGTATTTTCTTTACTTATTAAAATACTTGAAAACACCAAACGACACTTATGCGTTACCCAGTCCTCTGTGATGGTGAAATCCTTTGCAGTTAAAAGTCCCAAACTCCTCACAGTAGCAATGGATTGGATCTCCCAGACCTTTTCAAAAATCAATGTTCTCTTCACTCACATCTCCGAGAACTTCTGACCTGGACGTCCGTGAATAAGGCAATTCCTGGTGATCCTGTTGGTCTTCTACTTCTCTGCAAACTTCAACTTTCAAAACAAATTCAAGTCTTTGCAGCCTTTTACTGTATCAGGCTTCCGAGAGCAGGTGTTCCCTCTCTCTCTCTCTCTCGAGGCTGCAACCACTGGGTGTCTTCCTTACAGCCTGCTCTGAGGCTGCAACTGCTGGGTTCCCTTCTTACAGCCTGCCTTGAGGCCGCAACTGCTGGTTTCCTCTCCTACAGCCTGTCTTCCTTCAGGAAATCAGTTAAATTTATCTGGACCCAAAAGTCAATAGCTTATTGTCCTGTACCAATATTCAAAATCCAGAAGTCTGGTTTCACAGAGCCACCTGGGCCTTCCATTGCTCCCAGGTACTAACAGCTGCCTGGTACATTTGCATCTTCTGAATCACTGACTCTTTGTTTTACAATCCGGAAGTCTGGGAGAGTGAAACTCAATGTGCTTCAGGTGTTTCCCCTTCAGTCTCTTTTTTCAAAAAAAAAGTCTTTGATTTGTCTCGTCTTTTAGCATAGTGGATGTGAGGTTAATGACCTTCCAGACTCCATCTTAACCTTATAAAAATCACAATATTTAAAACACAATCATCTTGCAAAGTCCTGCGTTCATAACACAGGTGATATTTGTATCATCTCCCAGTTCACCTGCTGCGTAAAGGAGGTCACTGAGGCTTTGGGCTGGATTTAGAGAGCCCATTGCAGGACCCAACAGTGGACCCAGAAGTGGGGAGTGTCTTCACTCGCCACATGTGCAGCCGGCCCACCACAATCACACGGCGGGTGGCCAGTTATAAAAATGGAGGCACGGGGCCCAGCCAATTATGTGATGGGATGTGATTTGAGGTGCCAAATGCACCATCAAATGACTTCAGAGCAGGCACTGGCACCATATTTAAAGCTCAGCCAGCCCTGCTTGCATTGCTGCCTTAGACTCATTTGCAATGCTCTCTTGAGAAGCCGTTGCCTTCGTAACTCTTGGATCCCCCCCACCACCCTCCCACCCTCACCCCCAGAGAAGGAAGCCACAGGATGACAGAGGCAAGACACAGGGTGGGCCCTCAGTTTAGCGATGCTTCCCTCAAGGTTTTCTTCCAGGCTGCAAGGGAAAGGTGGGAGATTTTCTTCTCCAGAAATGGCAAGAAGATGTCCTCCTGCCTGACTAATCAAGTCTGATGGAGATCGCAGAGGAGGTCAGGAGCTATGGCGTTACTCCCACCCTCCCCCCGAACATGGGTGCAATGCCACAAGAGGATCAATAACCTCCTTCATTCTGCCAAGGTGACTACCTCTCTCCTTTTTAAGGATTGCAAGTGGCTTCGCAGGAGAAAGTGGGACATGGGAACGGAGGCACCACAAAGGCACTGGCAAAAGGGGGTTAAGCATCACCGCATCTTGACAGATACATGGATGTATTTTGGCCATAGGCCACCTTCTTTCATAGCTCAGCCCCTTAACTCCCGTGAGAGCTGATGAGAGGATGAGCTATATGTGATACTCCAGTAGAGGACAAGGGGTTTCCACTAACGGAACTGTCATGTTGATTTTTCTGCAAAGTATGACTATCTCCCGTTTTCCACTTGCAGGACAAGAAGGCCCATAATGGGAGGGAAATAGCCAGACTGGTTAGACATCAGGCCTCTCTCCATGGCTGATGAGGAGGCACTTAAATTAGCGGGGTCTCGGGGCGCCTGTCAATAGAGGATGGTGAGACGTGAGTCTCTGCGCAAGAGAGTGAGTATTGTCTTCCATTGCCACACAGTTCCTTTCTGGAGACCCATATCATGCATGGTTGACACAATGAGATCAGCACAGCCTAACCCATAGATGTTTGTGTTCTCTCATGCAGGTCATTGTCCACAGGAGACTCCATCAGAAGGGGGACATCAGACAACTTCTGAGGAAGAGCAGTCAGAGGATGTACCATCACATGACTCTCCTGCACCTTCCACCAGTGCAGATATTTTCACCTTGGTGAATTTACGATCAGCATTAGCATCAGGGTCACAAGCTGGTGAAAGCACTGCACACATGCCAGAGCAGCTAGCTGAGGCTGAGCCAGGTCCAACCTGACTCCTCGCCTTGCCCCATGCTTGAGGAATGGTGCCCCTCAAGCTACACGTTACCAAATGTCTCTCTCTAATGGAGATTAATTTTGTTTAAAAGGCTTGGAGTGTGGCACATTTGCACATACTGGAAGCTACATATATTAATATGCAGGGCCCCGTTCTTTGCAGACAGAAAGAATATGTACACACATTGTGCCTGTTCCAGCTAAACAAAATAAGTGACAGCCATTTGCTGGTTCATTCCTCAGGGCAATGCCTTGAACAAACAGAGTCAAGCTACCTGGTTTAAATTGTAAACAAAGCTTGGTAGTTAACTGTCAGTCACCAAAAACTGGTGCATTCTCCATGGCAACGCCTCTACCAATCAGAGTTCACTTGCCAATCAGCACTCTCTTCTCATACAGTATAAATTTGTTGTTTCCCTTATATTGGTGTTCTTGCAAATTATCCTGATGAGTGCAAGATGGAAAGCTTCAACAAAATGTTTATGGGATCTTGCTGTGTAATAGTTGGCTGCTAAGTTTGTCTACCAAGCAACAGAGATTTCAAAATTAATTTGTTGATTATGAAGTGTTTTGGAAAGTCCTGACATTATGAAAAACACAATATAAATGCAAATCTTTCTTTTAGTGTTTGAATCCTGAAGCAGTAACAAAGAAAGACTTGCATTTATATAGCATTTTTCACAACCACCACGTGTCTCAAAGTACATTACAGCCAATGAAGTACATTTGAAGTGCAGCCACTGTTGTAATATTGGAAAGGCACCAGCCTTTCACAGCAAACTCCCACAAGCAGCAATGCGATAATGACCAGGTAATCTGTTTTTGTGATGTTGTTTGACGGATAAATATTGGCCAGGACACCAGGGATAACTTCCCTGCTCTTTGAAATAGTGCCATGGGATCTTTTACATCGACCAGAGCAGGCATATAGGGCCTCAGTTTAATATCGCATCCAAAAGGCATCAGCCTTGTATGTTTACACTCAGGTCCTGGAGTGGGACTTAAACACAGAACCTTGAGCCTCAGAGGCAAGAGTGCAACCAGCTGAGCCATGGCTGACACACAGTAAGGATTGAAAGCTATCAGGCAACAAAGAAACACGTCAGGCACTTCCATGTGACTAGGCAATGCATCACATGGCATAATATTGTGCCTTACAGGCCAGGAAGGTCCCAATTCTGGTCCTTGGTCTGTGTTAAAATAGGTCATCTCAGCTGAGATGGTGATCAAGTTGCTACATTTGACCTTAATCTCCTTGTGCTGGGAAGGGGAAAAAATAGCTGGAATTCCAGCTCATTGTCCAGTGCTGGAAACTGCAGAGGTGAAGGAGGAAAGAGGAGAGCTCAGTTTTAATGTTCCCATAACTGAAAGCATGCCACATACACATAGGCAATGCACTTCCAATCTAAAATGTCTACCTTTGCCTCAGTAAAGGATGGTTAATTGCCAGAGCTTGCAAGCTGTAGCCCATTTTTTTCCTCTGCAGCCAGATAAATCAGACAACTCACAATTTACTGTGCTTCAGGAAGATGTTCCACAAGTCACTAAAGTTCCTTGGAATACATAAAAAGGAACTTTCACATTTAACTGGCTGAAGAGGACAAGTGGATCAGTGACCACCAAGTTTCTGCAGTCAGCCACACAGACTTAAGACAACTGGGACAAGTTCATTGCATGGGAGACTTTAACAATTGTGGATCTCACGTACTGATTATCAGCAATCAGATGGACAAGAAGGATCAGACCATTGGAATCATAAAAGTGGACAAGAAAATTCAGGCATAACATCAGTAACCTGGTTTGTAGGCGGGTAAAGGCATGCACTGCTATCCAATATTTCACCCACGTTCAAATGAGAAATATACCCTGTTACGACCGAGGTGGGAGGAGTGCACTGTCTTTTCTAGTTCCATTTCTCCACAGGTCACAACATACATATTTTTAAATGTTTACCCAGTTACCAAATGGGTCAATCGTATTCTCTACTCTTTATCCCAGAATAAAATACACCAACCAGGTTTCTTTAATAAACAACATAATTATCAGTTTATTTTCAAACATGACTCAACCAGTAATGAAGCAAAACATTAACACACAGATTGAAATATGAAAGTTCCCTCTTTAAATTCTCCACACACACACACACTCACACACACACAGAACTTCTCTCTGCAGGGGTCTGTTACAAAATAAAGACAAAAAAGAATACTTTGGCCAAATATTTGCTAATTCTTGAAGAAAAAAGAGAAGATATGGAAAAATGTCAGTTGTCCCTTTATGGTCTGGCATCCCAAATATATGTAGATGGCTGTCACTTGGATCTTTCCAGAGCTGTTCTTTTCAGGTGACATTTGAGGATCAGTTTGGTAGGCATTCCAGGAGAAATGTGGCATCAGGGGTTCTGGCAGTTCTTTTCAGGAGAAATGCAGCATCAGTTTCTCTATTTCTTACACTTGATTCTCAGGAAGTTCTCAAAGAGATGGAAGAGGGTGAGCTGATGGTGGCTGTTCTCTTAGCTGGTCTTCTCCAACTATCTTCAAAACATTTCACACCCCAACACATTGTCCAAAGCATAACCAGAAACAATATCTCAAGAGTCGAGTCTCCTGACCCCTATAAATGTTGACCTGTCCCTTCTCTGTAAACATCTTCCCCAGGTCACCAAAGTTTCTGTTGTTTATTGATTAAAGCACATGACTTCCAGCAAGACTGTTTTTTAACCAACATCTCAGTGTCCTTTCAATGAACTGTCAACAACAAAGCAAAGTCCAGATTCTATGAGATCTTCGGTCTTCTCCACAAATCCATCTCCACAATTTAAATATCAGTCCTCAAACACATACTGAACAAAAAATATAGAAACACTTCCATAGCAACCTATTTTGGACATTGTACCAGATAGCTGCCACAACAATGGGTTATACTTGAGTCATCACCTTCAAGAAAGATGGGATAGAATTTAAAAAGGAAGCTTTCCGTGAAAGGTACAGACAATCTTGCTTTACAGGTCAGCCTTAATTCTCTAGTAAGTACAGGCAGTCCCATTATAAATTTAATGTGATAATTCCCATGCTATTTCAGGGTCATGTTTGTCGTTAATACATTTTTCCAGTTACTTCTGCAGCATTTTACAGCTCTCAACATTATAAGAAACATCGAAACATAGAAAAAATATAGCACAGAAGGAGGCCATTCAGCCCATCATGTCCACACCGGCAGAATAAGCTATCCAACCAAACTAATCCCACCTTCCAGCACCTGGTCCGTAGCTCCGCAAGTTACAGCACCTTAGGTGCATGTCCAGGCACCTTTTAAAAGAATTGAGGGTCTCTGCCTCCACTATCAATCCTGGCAGTGAATTCCAGACACCCACCACCCTCTGTGTGAAAAAGTTTCTCCTCATGTCCCCTTTAATCCTTCTACCAATCACCTTAAATCTGTTTCCCCTGGTAATTGACCTCTCCGCCTGTCTACTCTATCTCTATATCTACATAGTCATGAAGCTGCTCTAAAGTAACCAAAATATTTAGGAATGTATAAGGTCCAAAATGTCATGGTTTGACAGTACTATGGGGAATTCTGGGGAAATGAGGCACTGTCTTCATGCAAAAGTGATTTTGGTAAAACTTTTTAGTCTGAGGGGAAAACCAGAATAAATGTGTATTTTCATCATTATGAAATCATCTCCAAAACACGTGATGATGTGTATGTGTTTTCACATTGTTTGTTTGTAAAGTAATGAAGAAAAATTTGCTTTTATGATGCAAATAATAAGCCTTTAATTTCTCTGACTTTTCTCACCATTTTTCTTAAGCTTTTTTGGGCCACTTCTCTTTTCTAAGACCTGAATTAGAAATGAGGCATGGCTCAAACTCAAGAAAAATGGAGAGGAACATCAAGAGAAATTAAATGCTTATTATCTGCATGAAAAAACATCAATGACCTGTTCTCAGGCCTGTCAGTCCTGAGGTGAGTGTTGGGAGGAGAATGGAAGTGGTCTGCTGAGAGTCATCTGCTGATTTCCCCTCCCCTCACGGAACCAACTAGCTTTTAGTTGGTCAAAATTCCACAGCTCATTAGGTGAGAAATCATGGATACAAACCCACATGCTGTGATTTCATGGGCTAAAGTATCGTACCGAAGTCTGAGAAAAAAATGTTTTCATTTGATTCTCCCTGAAGAGGCAATACTGGTCCTAAGGCTCTGCTCATGTTTATTCTGTAACTGGTCACAGTTCAGTGCTGTTAAACTAACAATTTTGCTGAGCTACAAGGACAAGGCTTAAGGTTTTAGCCTTGTACCCCTGATGCAGTCTGAATAATCTTGGTAGAGAACTCTGTCCACTGCAGCACAACTAAACCATTTCTACAAAAACGTAATCAACAATCTGAAAATACTGCCTGACTAAAATGTCAGTATCAAATGGATTTGACTTACATACTGTCATTGTGAAAATGAAAAAAGGACAATCAAAATAGTCCAATTTCAGTGGATAGCTTATATGATCAGTTATAACACAGACTAATTTAAGTAAATAAGCACATTGCCCTGAGTTTAAAAATTCCAGGTGAAATAATATTTCTATGAGACCAATTTCTACAACTCTAGAACCCCATCTCTGAAACATGAAGCTGCTTGAAAATTTAGTAAAACCTGTATCTCAGAAAGGCATTTGCTGCACATATCCTCCTAATATTGCAATAATAATTTAACTCAATAAATAATTGTATTTGTCCACAATAAAACTCCAATCTATCTTTTGCTTACTTACTTTCATGTTCCGTGTTTCATCAAGAGATGCTGATTGTAAAACCACCAGAGATGTTTACATTGAAATTCGTTCATTTGTGATATTTCGTGCCCGCTGCTTAAAAGAATGATTGCTGCTGTTTTAAGGCGTGACAAACAAGCAGCGAAATTACATTCTAACATGCTGATGTTTGAATTGCATCAGTGGGACAAATGGGAGAAATTATGTCTTTGTGTCAGCTGTTAACAATTGCATAAATACACTGAAAAATACTGAAGCAAATCGTGCTTCATTAGGAAAAATAGTGCAAATATTTGCAATCTATCTTACAAATGTTTGCTTAGTATTTGCTAAATATATTTTATGATTAGGAATTGTAGTGCATACGCTTTGTAACATTTAAAGCTATTCCACCTTCACTAAATACATTATTAATTCATTTCTTAATCTACTGGCTATAAAACAGTTAGACAGTACATGAAGTCTCTATCATGAACTGTTCTTAAAATTCTTTTATAATGGCAAACATACCGTATCTGAATCTCAAAACATAAATCATAATCCTGTTGAATTTGTGTGAAGATTAGTCCACTTAAGGCCTCTGATTTCAATTAGCAATTTTTTTGGTGAAATGTATTTGCACCTCAAGGCCATCAATATTAGCACAGAGAAAGGAACTCAATAAAAAACAAATTGCATTCAAGGTTGTAACGTCCATTTAGCTGGTACAAAAAAGGTTTTTACACTGAATCAGGCACTTACAATTAACTTGCTTTGTTAAATAGCAAGTTTTGATTGACAGGTCAAGGCAATGTGCAGTGAACCATCTTTATTAGGACTGACTGATTCCTTCTGTATTGAGTGTCATGGACTTATTTCTTTTTTTCTCCTTGGTTTAAAACAGTGTGTGCCTTTAAGGTTCTGTTAAAAACAGTGCACCTTTAAGGGAGAGAAAGTTCTGGAATTTCTAAGGCACACTGTGCCAGCTGCACTTGTTATCCTAGATGATAGCAGGTGAGAGAGAGAGCTCACATGGTAGAACTGTTTCCATTTAACTGTGTGTAAAACTGGCAGAAACTGGCTGAAACTAGTTAGTTTTGAGAGACTTTCCAATGAAGCATACTGAAGAGAAGAAAGCTGTGCATTTCCTCTCAGCAAAAATTCTGCAGGGAGCTATGGGCTGAGTTAAATTGCCTAAAGAAGAAAAGCCTTCTTTTATCAAGAAATGGTTTGTATTGCTGAAGGAACTGTTGATGCCTACAGCAGCCGAAGAGTTGAATGCATATCAGAAATAGACTACTGCATCAAATCTTCAAGTGGCCTTTGATTATTTTCACATTAGAATACCTCATCCATCGGAACGTAACCCAAAATGATTTACTTATTTATTTATTCTTAAGAGACAACTAATTTTTTAAAACTCCAGTTTCAAAACCAGTTAACTACTGTTATTTTTGAGTGTATGCGTGTGAGTGGGGGAGTTAGATTAAAATAAGAAGCTATAAGCTCTTTAGACTGAGGTTTGTCTTAATAGTGTTTAAGGTTTAGTTTTTAATAAATTGTTATTTTGTCATTGTCTAAAGATACATGGTTCGGTATGTTTTATTCTGGGGATTACCAAAGTGGTTAATTTTGCTGTTTTCCGGTTGGGTGAGAAAACTTTTAGTAATATGCTGTGACCTGTGGAGTGACGGGACTGAATTGACAGTGCATTGCTCATGCCGCGGACGTAACACGAGATAGAGCTCTCCTGATTGGTAAATCAAAAAGAATTGCAAATAATTCTTTAAAAGGGCACTGTTGTTCTGTACATTTTTGGCAAATGTAATTTTGTGCATGTGTGTTAAACACTTGACTCCCCAGCGTAAAGAGTGGTGAATGGTATTGTGAAAAACGTTATCACGTTGTTGGCTCATGATGCTTTGGTAGTGGCACCGAAATTAGAATCATTTCTCATTACAGTCAAGAAAAGACACAAGATTTTGAAAAAAAGTAGCCTTCCATTTTGATTATTAGTGTCACATTTACTTCAAATTGGCTAGTTAGGAAATTGAGAGATGCATTAATATATAGAGATCAAATTATTTGTTGAGAGTTTTCAAAGGCATCTTGCCTTAAAGTAAGGAAATGTGGTTCATGACAGTTAATGGCATTTATTATTTATCTACACCTGCATTACATAATTCAGAACTAAAAAAAATGATCAACATCTCAACATTGGTACATTGTTATGGCAATGTAGAGAGATACATAGAGAGATACAGCACCGAAACAGGCCCTTCAGCCCACCGAGTCCGTGCCGACACAAGGTTTGGGTGGCTCCCACTGTTCAACTCCCACCTGACCGCAGCAAGTGTGTTTTGTTAATAGGGTTTAACGCTTTTGTGTTTTATCTGTCAAATAAACAGACAGCATAAGGTTTTTTTGTAGGTTTATAGCAGAAAAATCAAATGTTTATTGATCAATACACCTTATCCTGAAATTGGAACAACTGCATCCACTCACGCATTCACTCGCATACACACGCGCGCGCGCACACACACACACACACACACACAAGAAGAGACAAATAGAGATGGAAAAAGGGGTAAATGATTATAAGTGGGGGTAGGTTTTGGTAGGGGGGAGGAGTCACGGTAAACCTTTTCTCTTGGAAGTCAAGTTCTCATTGGTTGCAGGCCTGAGGTGTTTACAGATTTCATTGTTGTTTGAAAGTTCAGTTGAAGACAATAGATCACTTCTGGTTCACTGCTGTATAAAGTGTAGATGTAGAATTCTACAGCAGGGTATGCTCCTTCTGGTTTGCTGGAAACAAGCTTCTTGGATGCTGCTTTCTGGATGTCTCTCCCCCTCTCTCTCTAGGTTGCTTTTTAAGGTAAAACTGTGTCACCTCTCGCCTCCTGGTAGGGGTGCTTTGCTCTCTACACCATGGTGATCGTACAATGGCCCAGGACGTGGCTACTTCACATCTTCTTTGTTTTAGAAGAACCCATTCAATTCAAAATCGCCTCTTGATGGGTTCAGGATGAGAATAATCTGGTTATGATGTTTCCACTTCACACCTTCTTTGTTTCAGAAGAACCCATTCAATTCAGGAATGTTTCAGGAGGGGTGTAGGATGGGTGCAATTGACACCTCTTAGATTTGAATGGTGAAGTGATTAAACTCAGGGATACTTAAGAGGCCTGAGTTAGAGAAGTGCAGATCTCAAAAGGTTGTAGGGATGGAGATATTTAGAGATGTGGATGGGCGAGGCTATGGAGGATTTGAAAACAAGGATGAGAATTTTAAAATGAAGGCATTACTTAACTGGGAACCAATGTAGGTCAACGAGTACAGGGGTGATAGGTGAATGGGACTTGGTGCAAGTTATGCATCTTCGCTGCCTCCGGAGAATATTGGCATCAGGTGGCAGGACCGTATCTCCAACACAGAAGTCCTCGAGGCGGCCAACATCCCCAGCTTATACACACTACTGAGTCAGCGGCGCTTGAGATGGCTTGGCCATGTTAGCCGCATGGAAGATGGCAGGATCCCCAAAGACACATTGTACAGCGAGCTCGCCATTGGTATCAGACCCACCGGCCGTCCATGTCTCCGCTTCAAAGACGTCTGCAAACGCGACATGAAGTCCTGTGACATTGATCACAAGTTGTGAGAGTCAGTTGCCAGCGTTCGCCAGAGCTGGCGGGCAGCCATAAAGGCAGGGCTAAAATGTGGCGAGTCGAAGAGACTTGGCAGTTGACAGGAAAAAAGACAAAAGCGCAAGGGGAGAGCCAAATGTGTAACAGCACCGACAAACAAATTTTTTTGCAGCACCTGTGGAAGAGCCTGTCACTCTAGAATTGGCCTTTATAGCCACTCCAGGCGCTGCTCCACACACCAGTGACCACCTCCAGGTGCTTACCCATTGTCTCTCGAGATAAGGAGGCCAAAGAAGATATTGTCTTTCTTCCAATATGCATTACTTTGCAGCTGTCATTTTAAGTTATCTTTTATTTTTCCAATTGCTTAGCAGATGTAAATTTTGGAAAGTTTACTGCATCTTCCATACCTACTGGACTTCCTATTTTACTGTTAACTGTTGTCATGCTGGACCCCCACCTGCCAAGAATGAGGCATATAAATTTCGCCATATGGACATTAAATTTCAATTTTTTGCTGGAAAGAAGAGAAGGCCTGTTACAAGGGCTGCCAAACACTTCGCTAGAGGACATTTGCATACCAATAGGGATAAGAGAGGTTACTTCCCTTATCCACTTATCCTAAAATAGACTTTGATCACCAGGTATTGTGTGTAAGAAGAGACATTCCAGGGTCTGCTAGGCCAAGAGAATCCACAAACACAGAAGTGGTTCCACCAGTTGGTCACATGACTAACCTGCTGGCCAACTTGGGAATCTTTGAATTCTGCAGACAGTTTTTGAACTCAGAAAGACTGTTTGCTCCTGGACTGACAAGACCTCTCCTGTCTGCCCCCATCTCTTTCTCACAAGCCTCTGGACCCACTGAAGACACGCGAACCATAAGAGAGAAAAATCTCCTACATCGAACAAGGTTTCATAAGAATCCTGGGCCCCAATGAAAAGCAAGACCTACCTACAATCAAGGACTCTACAGCGAGCTCAAAGAATAGTAACCAAAACCATCTTCAGATGTAATCTCAAACTTTTCCGCTTTATTGCTTCTGCTCTTTTCTGTCTCTATCTGCATGTGTGTATCGCGTATCCATGCTCGCGTGGGTGCATCGCATATCCGTAGGCGTTAACTGAATTAGAGTTTAAGCTTAATAAATTTAACCTTCTTTAAACCTAAGAAAACCTGTTTGTGCTGGTTTCTTTGCCTTATAATTGGAAAGCAGTGAACAAGGATTCACCAAGGGGGAGCTAAAAACACGGTGTGTTTAAAATAAGACCCTGTTACCGTAGGACCAGGTGAAGGCTGAGAGGGAACCCTAGACCCCTTTTTCACCTGGTCATAACAGACATTTTGGGGCTAGCGTTGGGATTTCACCAACAGACAAACAAGAGAAATTGGAAGTGGGAAGCCAAATTGTTCCCAATCAAAAAAGAGCAAGATTTTAAGACAGGTTTTCTTGTGATTGTGTGTGCTTGAATACTAATATATCTGCAACTGAAGCTAGTAGCTCTCCAAGCCAGGGTGAAATAACTTGGGATAAGTTAAAAGCACTGTATATGGAGGAGCTGAGAAAAATGGCTGAGCAGTGTGGGATCACTGTCCATTCCAAGGCTAGAAAGTCTAAAATCCTAAGGCTAGTAGCTAACCATTTTCCCCTTGAATCTGTAAAAGTAGAAACAGGGTTTCTCCAACAGGGTATTGTTAGCAAAGATACAATTGGAACAGAGGAAACTTGAATTTGAGGAAAGGGAAACAGAGGGAGAGACAGGAAAGAGAGAAAGAAAGAGTCTTTCAGAAGGAACGTGAACAAAAAGAGAGAGAGAAAGCAAGAGAGGAGAAAGAGGGAGACAGGGTAAAGAAAGAGAGAGACAGAAGAGAGAAAGAGAAAGAACATTCCAGAAAGAATCTGAAGAAAGAGAGCTGAGATGACTTGAGTTAACTAGGGGGCAACAGAGTAACCCCAGTGAAAGCATGGCCAATATGGAGAAGTGTAATTCAGGGCTGGGTACAGAATTGTTAAAACTATCTCAACTAATCGCAAAATTCAATGAGGAAGATGTGGAAACATTTTTTGTGTCTTTTAATTTATAAGTTGATTTCCTAGGGAGAACCTTTCCTAGGCAGCCACACAAATCCGAAGTCTCAGACAGGTAGACCTCATGGTCATCTGCCTGCAGTGCCAATTCAGTCTCCTCTGGGAGAGCTGGTCTGATCATGGCCTGATCCACTACACATTCAGGGAAACTGCAAGGGACCGTTTCCTGCCACTGCCCTGTCTCTCTGACCTCCTGCGGTCTTTCTTTCACTACTGGGGGAGCTACCACCTTCACCCACAACAGATCATTACCTAGAAGCACGTCAACCCCATCCAGGTAAACTAGGGACAATCCCTACGGTCGCCGGTCCTGAAACTAGGTCGCACTCCAGATGCACCCAGTGTACAGGTACGGGCATACACTGTCCTCCAATACCATTCACCACCATTCTGGTGTCCACTGTACTCTCTGAGGGAAAAGTCAGGCCTTTTCCCAGTGAAACGGATCTAGTAACCCCTGTGTGCCTGAGAATTACTGCTGCTACTTTTCTCAACTCATCCATAGAATAATGCTTTTAACTTATCCCAAGTTACTTCACCCTGGCTTGGGGAGCTACTAGCTTCAGCTGCAGACATGTTAGTATTCAAGCTCACACAACCACAAGAAAACCTGTATTGAAATCTTTTCTCTTTTTTTCTGATTGGGAACAATTTGGCTTCCCACTTCAATTTCTCTTGTTTGTCATGGCTAAAATCCAGGTCAGTAGCCCCCAAATTTCTGTTACGACCCAGTGAGAAAGGGGTCTAGGGTTCCCTCTCAGCCTTTACCTGGTCTTACAATAACAGGGTTTAATTTAAAACACCGGGTTTTTAGCTCCCCTTTGGTGAATCCATGTCCACCGCTTTCCAATCATAAGACAAAGAAACTAGCCAGATGGGTTTTCTTAGGTCTAAAGAAAAAAGGTTGAACTTTATTCAACTTAAACTCTAATTCAGTTAAGACCTACATTTACGCGACGCACCCATGCGAGCATGCATATGCGATACACACATACAGATAGAGACAGAAAGGAGCAGAAGAAATAAAGTGGAAAAGCTTGAGGCAATATCTGAAGATGGTTTTGGTTACTGTTCTTCGAGCTTGCCGTAAAGTCCTTGATTGTAGGTAGGTCTTGCTTTTCATTGGGGCCCAGGATTCTTCTTAAATCTTGTTCGATGTAGGAGACTTTTCTCTCTTGTGGGTCATGTGTGGGCCCAGAGGCTTGTGAGAAAGAGATGGGAGCAGACAGGAGAGATCTTGTCAGTCCAGGGGCAAACAGTCTTTCTGAGTTCAAAACCTCTGTGGCGAGTTCAAAAAACCCTGGACCAGATAGTTTGTCGTGTGACCAGCTGATTTAACCAATCCTGGCTTTTGCAAATTGTATTACCTTGGCAGTCTCTTGAATGCTCTTCCTTACACCTTCCATGTCTGGTAATCAAAATATATTGTGTGTTGAATGTGTCAGGGAATGGTCCTTTTGTCTCCAAAAGCACTGTCTGTTAGTATGAAAATGTTTTTCAGCTAAGTGTCTGGCAGCCCTTATAACAGGCCTTCTCTTCCCAGTAAGTTTAAAATCGATGTTCATATGACAAAATTAATATGCCTCATTCTTGGCAGTTGGGGGCCTGCATGACAGTGGGGAATTGTGGAGCATTGGTGATGAGGGGATCGTGATTTCAGGGGAACCAGAGTCTGAGTAGCCACTCACAGACAACCTGTCCGAGAGAAGGGGTCCAGGATGCCTCTCTTACTCCTCCTCCTCTTCTTTCTTTTCTTCCTCCTCCTTCAGCTGAAGTGCCCTCCAAAGGCCTAATGGCAAGGGCTGCACTCTCTTTAGCATGAGGTTGTGGAGAACACAGCAAACCACCATAAATTTGGAGACAACCTCTGGTGAATACTGGAGGGCTCTGCCCAAGCTGTCTAGGCACCGGAAGCATTGATTGAAGATGCATTGGTCTGCTCTCTGACGTTCCTGGTGACAGCATGGCACTCATTGTAGATGCATTCTCCACATGTAGTTGGATGGCGGATGGGGTCATGACCAGGTGTAGACTGGATAACCCTTACCACTGAGTAGCCAGCCTCTGATTCATTGTGGTGGCTCAAAGATGATGTGTACAACTGACTGGCACAGGATGAAAGGGTAGTGGCTGTGCCAGGATAGGGGCATTCACCAATATGATTCTCTGTACATAGTTGCACACCAACTGCACGTTCATGGAATGGTAGCCCTTGCAGTTGCAGTATGACTCCCTTTTAATATGCAGTGCCCGCAAAACCAGGTGCAGTCAATGGCACCCTGCATCATTGGGAAACCCACTAGCCCAGTCCTCCTGCTTCTCTCTCGCAAAAGAGAAAACAATGAAATCCCTTCTCTTGGTGTACAGGACCTCCATCACCTCCCTGATGCAGTGATGCATGATAAACTGTGAAATGTTAGGAATGCCACCTGCTTCGGCCTGGAAGGATCTGCTTGTCTTTTCACCACAGCTGCCACCATATAATGAGTTCTTTACGTTGTCAGATGCAACATAAATGAGATGTGTGGAGTTCAGTTTGCTGAAGATCTCAAACAGGTTTATTAACAGCTAAACTGTTATATACAGTACAAAGAAAACTATTTACAGAACCTTTCTCTAGGTGTTACAGTTGCAGAGTGACTATGGTTTGTAGTCACATGACTGCATCCTGGTACTTAGCTCATTAGTATACTGAGCTCTTAAAGGGACATCACTCTGAAGGTGATCACACAACAGCTACTGCGTGGGCCATGCCAGAAGTGGCTGGGAGTGATCCAGCCAATATTTTTGCAGTTTTGGTCTTCCATTTCGCTGGCACTAGCAGCTCTATGGAGCCGAACTTTGCAGCCAAGGTAACAAGCAGTGAACGCTATTGGTATATTGGGGAGTTAAGATTGACTTTGTTGTTTTACTGGAGATAAAACATGGAATATTGAACCCATTAGTTTTAGTTTAACTAGTATTCATTCATGTGATGATTTGTGTTATGACCAGGTGCGAGAAGTGTCTAGGGGTCTGCTACTATCTTCACCTGGTCTTATTCTAACAGGGTTTAATTTTAAACACACTGTGTTTTGAGCTCCCCTTTGTGAATCATTGTTCACAGCTTTCCAATTATAAGGCGAAGAAATGAGCAAAAACAGGCTTTCTTCCGTTTAAAGAAGGAAAGTGAAATTTATTAAACTTACTTAAACTTAAACTCTAATATGGTTCACGTCTCTGTATATAGGATGCAACCATGCTAGCATGCACACGCAATACACACATGTAAATAGGGACAGAAAAGAAAAGAGGAAAATAACACTAGAGAGAGGTTTGAGGCACTATCAGAAGAGTTTCTTGTTTACTGTGCTTCGAGCTCACTTGATTGTTGGTAGTCCTGCTGTTCATCAGGGCCCAGTGTTCTTCTTAAAGATTGTTCCCATAGGAAACTTTTCTCTCTTTGAGGTTCAGGTGTTTTCACAAGATTCAGTTCTGTGGGAAAGAGATGGAGGTAGGCAGACAGGAGAGGAGGCTCTGCTTCAGTTCCAGAAGCACAAGGCTTTCTGGTTTCAAATCCTCTGTTGGAAGTTTAAATTCAAAACCTCCAACAGTCAGTCAGTCATGTGACTAAAACTGGTCTGACCACTTCTTCTGTGTATTGGGGAAGCAACGACTGGGTCCCCATTGTTCCAACACTGTCGGTTACTATGCAAATGTATTTCCAGTCAGGAGATTGTAATTTTAAGTTTTAATGTTCATGTGGCGAAATCATGCGTGCCTCAGTCTTGGCAGGTGGGGGTTTGCCTGACATTTGTCAAGAATAGCTAAATGTGGATGAAAGTTTCAGTGGAGTGAAGTAGGGATGGTGGAGAATAATGCTCTGGAAATGTAAATATGTGGTTTTGATGATGGAGATCATTTAGGGCAATGAAGCACTGCTCAGGGTCAAACAGGACATCTGGGCTATGCACATTTGGCTTAGCCTGAACAGCAACTAGGTAGAAGGTTGGAATTGGAGATTTTGATTCAGGATTCCTGTCAAAAGCCTAGAAGAATGGCAATTAATCTTGGCAATTAAGCTGAAAAAAATTATAGCTCACCCATAACTTGATGTAGGCCTAGCAATTGAACAGTATGGTAAGCACAATGGAGTTGATGTGCTGGAGAGGCAAAGTGGAATGTCATCAGCATACTGACCTTGTGGGTAATGTTTCTGAAAAGCAGCATCTAAATGAGGAACAGAGGGGGCACAGGGATGAAATGTAGAGGCACATTGGGAGTAACCAAGTAGGTTCAGGTGGAAAAAACCATTGCTGGATATGTGCTGGTATTGTTGAGACAGATAGGAGTGAACTATGAGGAAATGGGCCACAGAAAATTGAGCAATGAATGAGGATGAAGCAATCTACTGTGTAAAAAGTTCAAGAATGTTTGAGGAGAAGGAAGGATAATACATTACAATCACAGTCACAGAGTATGTCATGCAGGACTTTTACCAGGACAGGATAGGTGCTGTGGACAGGCTGGGAACCACACTGAAGGGATTTGAACACGGGGTGTGCTGAGACAGAACTGGGTAGCAAAACCATGAGGAAACGAAGAGCTTATCAGTGAAAAGAAAATGACATAACATCAGACATTCATATTTTCTTCTGTCATCTTGCCAGATAAATGGTTTGGGAGGGCTTAACAGGTATTAAGAACAAACTAAGCTTGATCTAAACAAAACCTCTGCCTGAAAATTCAGTATTTCTTCTTTTGTTCAGTTCCCATGTTGACAGAAAATGTTGACACAGTGTTCAGAGAACATATTTTGCTTATTGATGCCATGGTAGCCCTTGTACAGCTCAGTTGACCTTTGGTCTGATTTAAAAGCTTTACCTCTAACAGCTTTGGATGAGTTGGGATTCCTTTAGGAAAATAAGATTTTACTGTGGGGCAGAGGAATAGAAAAAGCATCCAATGTACCATAGGACAACACCAGAAATTCTGCCTTTTTACTCCACATAGCTCAATAATCTGTTAGCATTGTTCTTTCAGATCATTCAGTGCATAGGAAACCAGGCCAATCTGAGCTGATAGACGCACAACACAAAGGTGTGTGGCTTTAAGTTATAAATCATTTAGCAGTGATTTGTAAAGGTTTACAGTTAATCTTTTGTTTGCTAAATTGTAACTGATTTGTGACGTGTCATGGTAAATTACATCAAGGATATAAATTACATTGTTTATAGATTCTTTCACAATTTGTTGCATAAATGGGTGAAAAAAACAAGGAGGCAAGACCACAGAGTTTTCTTGTCAGGGGCTGAAGGTGGCCTCAATTTTCCCAGTGCTTAACTAGGGGAAATTGTGGCTCCTCTAGGACTGGATGTTGAACAAGGCCACTTACGACACAGAGGCAGTGGGGTAGTTGAACAAGGTGATGGAGAGGGACAGCTGTGTGTTATTAGCATGCATTTGGAACCTGACACCATGGCCTAGAAATTCAGTCATGCAACGCCCATTTTTCAGCTATTAAATGGCCTCCTGAGCCTTCAATATGGTGAGCAGGAAGCACACGCTCATTACAAGCCAACATTGCACTGCCTGCCATATTAATAAAGGCCAAAAAATCAATATACAATGCCCATGTCTGAAACAGACACTAGTCCATTTGCATATGCAAATAATATGATGTCCCTACTTGCAAGATTTCTTTTTCCATGACTTCTGGCGCCAATGCTGCTGTAATCAGGAAAGGCAGGCCGAGATGCATCCAAACAGGTAGTCCTTAAAGAGATACCAATCCCCCTGCCTAATTTCTGCTGCTTGCTCCCTGTTTGCCACCATTCTCGCCCCAAAATCGGCTTCTCCCTCACTTGCTCAATTGCCACTGCTCCTCCCTGGCCAGTGCTGTCCCGTCCAGCCACTTCTATTTCCTACTGGCCAGCACTATTTAACCTCTGGTCAACATCCTTCCCAACTGCCCCCCTTCCTAGTTGTTCTTCTTCCTCACTTAACTGAAGCCCCTGCGATGCCAGCAACTGCCTAATCTTCAATCATGCTTTATTGTCAAGCTGCCTGCTGCTCTCCACAGCTCACCAGCACAATGGAAACGAAGTCTGACGTCCAACATTGGAGCCAACTCAGACCTCACAATTCAGGACCAGGGATAGATCTCTTGCATGCTGGGTGCCAAAAAATGGGTGCACTTGAATATTCAGACCTTTATTTGCCGATGCTGTTGCTGAGGGATAGCATGTAGATGAGGAAGAAGAAATAGTCAAGATAAATCCTTTAGGGACGTCAGAGGTTATGATGGAATTTTGGAAAGAGAAGCCATTATTGGTGATGATCTGGCTACAATTAGATTGCTAAAAGTAGAACTGAATGAGGGCAGTCCAACCCAGCTGAACAATGGAAGAGAGGCATTGGAGGAGGATGGTGTGATCATCCATGGCAAAGGCTGCAGAGAGGTCAAAAAGGGAGAGGAGGAATTTTTTTATTTGTTTCATGGGATGTGAGCATCGCTGGCAAGGTCAGCATTTATTGCCCATCCCTAATGGTCCTTGAGAAGGTGGTGGTGAGCTGCCTTCTTGAACCGCTGCAATTCATCTGGTGAGGGTAGACCCACAGTGCTTTTAGGGAGGGAGTTCCAAGATTTTGATCCAGTGAGTAGTTTGCCATGGCCACAGTCACTGAGGATGTCAGTTGTGACTTTGATTATGGTTGTTTCAGTGCTGTGGCAAGGAGTAGGAACCTGGTTGCAAAGGTTCAAACATGGAATTAGAGGATGGATGGGCATAGATTTGGGAGGCGAGAACACATTTGAGGACTTTGGAGTGAAAAGGGAGGTTAAAGATGGGATATTAGTTCACAAGGACAAAGGGCTTTTTGTTTATGAGGAATTTAATGATGATGGCAGCTTTGAAAGGGAGGGGAACAGCACTGAAAGAGGGGAAACCTTTTACAATGCCAGCTAGCATGGGGACCATAAAAGGAAATTGGAAATGGGAAGGACAGTTTATTGGGAATGTGATTGAGAGAGAGAAGAAGGTGAGTCTTATGGAAAAGATGAATTCAGAGAGGGCAAAGATAGGAGAGGGACTAGAGAAAGACATAGGTAAGACTGGGCATGTAAACTATTCCCAGCCCTCTTCAAATGCTATTTGTCAACCAGCTACTCAAGAGCAGCTGGGTTGATTTGCACTCCAAATTTTTTTCACTCTCCAGTGGAGCTATTGCAGACTGTATTTCACTCATTCCATTGGTGATATGGCTGAAGTGTAGTCTCTACTGGTGGAGAATTGTAAGTGCAAATCCTACAGAGAAAGCCTCATTGAAGGCCTTCTTTAGGTCCACGTATACTCGATCCACTGCATTACCCTTGTCTACTGTTTCTATCATTCTTTGAAAGAATGAAACCAACCTTTGAAAGGTTGGTTAAACATGATCTTCCTTTTAGATGCTGTCTATTCTTCATCTCTAGATGTTTTCTTACTGGATCTTTTAGTTAAGATTCTATCTTTCCTACCATTATGTTAACTGGTCGACAGCTCTGTGTGTGTTAATTCTTAAGGAAAGAATGAATTTGAATTCATGTAGCAATTTTCATAACCTTGGGTCATCCCAAAGAGTTTTACAGCCAATGAAGCATTCTTGAAGTGTAGTCACTGTTATAATATAGGAAATGCAGTAAGCTAATTTGTGCACAGTGTAAATTGTGCATGGGCATAAGATTTTTGTTGCAGGTTGTCAGCCCCTTTGAGAAATTGTCCATTGTGAAATGAAAATCAGGTGGTTTTGTAACGGGAAGATAATCCACAATGCTAATTTTGCATCCAGTGAGAATCTACCCCAGTGTGGAATATGGAGACTGTTGGGAGCTGACACTAAGCAATGAAACATTTGGCCTTGATATTTCCTTGGGGCCATGAGCAGTGCAAGTGGGGAGTGGTAGGGGAAGGATTTCCAGATGGGAAACACAGAAGTACGGGTTTCCCAGACTTCCTGCTGAAACAGCAGGACATGTTTTAAATCCTTTTAGTAGGTTTCCCAGCTGTCAGCCAGTCAGATTGACAGACTGGCTGCTGGTCAAGTGGGAAAGCAGCCAGGGAGTGTATGACAGGTAAGTAGGAGATTGTGGTTGGAATGGATGGGGTTGGAGTCGGAGATCACACTGGCAGGGTAGGGGTGGAATCGTGGGTGGATTGGAAATCGTGTGATCAGGAGATCCGATTGTTGGGTCTGTAAAGAAGTTAGTTTGTTGAGTCCAGAGG
The DNA here is from genome assembly GCF_036365525.1 of Heterodontus francisci. NCBI lineage: Eukaryota > Metazoa > Chordata > Chondrichthyes > Heterodontiformes > Heterodontidae > Heterodontus > Heterodontus francisci. The sequence continues at coordinate 77,734,405 of NC_090382.1, read as the reverse complement.
AAACACGCCTGCACCTCCTGGCCCACAAGCAACTCTGTAAATGCACTTACCTCATGTACCCAGCTCTTTCTACCTCCTTTTACCTACCATGTTTCCTGAACCCCAGGAAATCTGGCCTCCATTGGTTAAAATTAAAAATCCTGTAAAAATGGAAGCACACAACCTCCTTACTGACTGACCCATCTCCTGAGAGTGCACTGCCTGCCCACCCCCCTGCTCTACCTCTGTTAAAACTGGAAATGGGTGGTTGGAGGCGGATTGGGGTTGAGTTTGAAATGTTTTTAAAAATTGCTTCACACCCTTCCCAACCCACCCATTCTTTGGGGTTAAAATTCCCCCCATTGTGTTTCCGCACGCCGCTTTGGAATCACAATGGAGACAGCACTCTCCAATTGAAGGTAAACAACTGCATTGGTAAGGCATTAAAAAGGTTCAGCAGCAACATTTTTAAAACTTAGATGATACACAGCTATCCTTTACAGATGAAATTTTTCAAATAAGCCAGGAAAATTACAGTAAATCCAGATGTCATAGTATATTTTCAGATGTGTACTCCAGGATCATTAAAACAAATCCAGATGCTGTGGTATATTTTCAGATGAGTATGGCAGGATAATTAAAGCAGATGCAAAGCTTGTTGCAACAGGCAGATGGGTTGTAAAATTGAGGGAATATCATTGCCTTAAGTAAATGAAAAAAACCTGCCAATTTTCTCTTTGGAAACATTAATTAAAAACAAGCTATTGCCTCAGTTTTGGAAAGAAAATAATAATTATTTATTTTTATATACTGTTGGATTTTATTAGTTCATTCTCTTTAATTTTTGAATTTTAAATGTTTCTAACTATTTAACACTAAAGGCTTCAAACAGTCTGGCTCAACAGGTGTGGTGAAAAGTGGTAGAAAATGGCAGATGAGGAAAACAGCTGGAGAGAGGGAAGCTGACAGAGAGGTATATGAGGACAAAGTCCAGCACAGTGTTTATAGCATTTGCAAAATAGTTGACTTCAAAGAAAAATTCATATAGATGCAAGGTTAGAAATTGCATGTACTCAAAGATTGTTTTTCCTCGCTTCTCAAGTTTACTCCTGCTCTCCTGAACATGGTGAGGAGGAGACAAATAATCAAGGGAGCAGACCTTGGGTGTGTTTCTTGCTTATTGTGTACACAGGACCATTCTACTGCCAAGGCCACATTTTAAGAGCAAGGATGATCATACTTTTTTGATTGAACCTCTCATTGAGACTTAATAAACTATGTTAAAAAGGGTATATGTGACATGTTTCTGAACCAGGAGTGCAGTCAAGTAGGTACCAGATGGCTTGCTTGCCAGCGCAAATGCTGTCATCAATTTCCCAATGGAAAACAGCCAACAACAATGAGAGAGCACTGCATTTTTTCTGTGTCGCAGGTTTACCCAAAGTGAGGTCAATCATGTGGCCATACCGGCGCAAACCCCCAGTCACAGAGCTTTCATCATGAGAAAATTTTCTCACTGCATTAATCAGCTGTTGCTCTATTATAGGCACAATATTATATGACAATCCCTGCCATGCTGATAGCAACCATGCCTCCTTCAACAATAATCATGGGTGATTTTAATCTACGTATAAATTGGAAAAATAAGATTGGCAATAATAGCTTGGATGAGGAGTTCATAGAATGCTTTCGAGAAAGTTTCTGATAGCAGCACACTCTGGAACCAACCAGAGAGCAAGTTATATTAGATTTGGTATTGTGTAATGTGCGAAGATTAATTAATGACCTCAGAGAAAAGGCAGCTCTGGGTAGCAGCGACAACAATATGATTGAATTTTACATCCAGTTTGAAAGGGAGAAGAGTGAGTCTAAGACTAGTATTTTAAACTTATATAAGGGCAACTATGTGGGCATGAAAGCTGAGCAAGTTGAAGTGAACTGGGTTACTAGGTTAGGGGATAGATCAATAGAGAAGCAGTGGCTGACATTCAAGGAGATATTTCAGAATACTCAGGATAAGTATATTCCTACGATAAAGAAGAATTCTAAGGGGAGGGCCCACAATCCGTGGTTAACTAAAGAAGTTAAGGAAAGCATCAAATTTAAGGAAAAAACATATAATTGTGCAAAGATGAGTGGCAGGTCAGATGATTGGTCAGAATATAAAGAATGGCAGAGAATGACTAAAAGGTTAATCAGGAGAAAGAAATTAGAGTATGAGAGGAAGCTAGCTAGTAATGTAAACACGGATAGCAAGAGTTTCTACAGGTATTTAAAAAGGAAAAGATTAAGTAAAGTGAATGTTGGTCCTCTGGAGAGTGAGAATGGGGAGTTAATAGTCGATAATAAGGAAATGGTGGATGAAATGAACAAATATTTTGCTCTGTCTTCACTATAGAGGATACAAAAATATTCCAGTAATAGCTGTAAATCAGGAAGGAAGAGAGGAACTTGATGAAATTACAATCACCAGGGAAGCGGTACAGACCAAACTGATGGAGCTCTCGGCTGACAAGTCCCTGGGTCCTGATGGGTTTCATCCTAGGGTCTTAAAAGAGGTAGGTAATGATGTAGTAGATGTGTTGATGCATACATTTTTCAAAATTTGCTAGATTCTGGAAAGGTTCCATCAAACTGGAAAGTAGCAAATATAACCCCTCTATTCAACAAGTGGGGGGGAGGCAGAAAACTGGTAACTATAGGTCAGTTAGCTTGATGGCTGTCGTGGGGAAGGTGTTAGAATCGATCATTAAGGAGGCTATAGCTGGGCACTTAGAAAAAACTCAAGGTAATCTGGAATAGTCAGCATGGCTTTGTGAAAGGGAGATTATGTTGAACCAATTTATTGGAGTTCTTTGAAGGAGTAACATGTGCCATAGATAAAGGGGAGCCCGTTGACGTACTGTATTTGGGTTTCCAGAAGGCATTTGACAAGGTGCCACATAAAAGGGTATTGCGCAACATAGGAGCTCATGCTATAGTGGGTAACATATTAGTATGGATAGATGATTGGCTGGCTGGCAGAAAACAGAGAGTATACACAAATGGGTCCTTTTCTGATTGGCAGGATGTGACAAGTGGAGTCCCGCAGGGATCTGTGCTGGGGCCTCAACTTTTTACAATTTATATCAATGACTTAGATGAGGGAACGATAGCATGGTAGCTAAATTTGCAGATGAAACAAAGATAAGTAGGAAAGTATGTTGTGAAGAGGATATAAGGAGCTTGCAGACTGATGTAAATAGGTTGAGTGAGTGGGCAAATATCTGGCAGATGGAGTATAATGTGGGAAAATGTGAAGTTGTTCACTTTGACAGGAAGAATAAAAAAGCAGACTATTACTTAAACAGAGAACGACTGCAGAACACTGAGGTGCAGAGGGATCCAGGTGTTAGAGTGCATGAGTCACAAAAAGTTAGTATGCAGGTGCAGAAAGTAATAAAGAAGGCAAATGGAATGCTATCCTTGATTATGAGAGGAATTAAAAATAAAAGTAAGGATGTTATGCTTCAGTTATACAGGGCATTGGTGAGATCACATCTCAAAAACTGTGTGCAGTTTTGGTCTCCTTATTTAAGGAAGGATGTGAATATGTTGGAGGCAGCTCAGCGGAGATTTACTAGATTGATACCTGGAATGATTGGGTAGTCTTATGAGGAAAGGTTGGACAGACTGGGCTTGTTTTCACTGGAGTTTAAAAGAGTGAGGGGAGATTTGATTGAAGTATATAAGATCCTGAATGGTCTTGACAAGGTGGATGTGGAAAGGATGCTTCCTCTTGTGGGGGAGTCCAGAAGGAGGGGCACTGTTTTAAAATTAGGGGTTGCCCTTTTAGGACAGAGATGAGGAGAATTTTTTCTCTCAGAGGTTTGTGCGACTTTGGAGCTCTGCCTCAGAAAGTGGTGGAGGCGGGATCACTGAATAATTTTAAGGCGGGGGTAGATAGATTCTTGTGAGGCAAGGGAATTAAAGGTTATTGGGGGTAGATGGGAGCGTGGAATTCAAACAGATCAGCCGTGATCTTATTGAATGGCGGAGCAGGCTAGAGGGGCCGAATGGCCTACTTCTGCTCCTAATTCATATGTTTGTATGTTCATTTTGTGGCAATCTATACTGCTATCATTATTTGAAGGGGAAGCAAGATTGGTCAGTTGACTGTTTACAGACTAAGGATATCCTTTTCACCCCTAGCTGATAATTGTTTTAAATGAATAATGAACAAGTGAGGAAGAGTGTCTTCATGAAGTATAGGCATCCAGCGGGATCTTGTGCAAACAGATTGACGGATCGTTGAACCAAATATTTTGATAGATCAGGTGGATGTTACAGTATTGCCCTGCCACAGTTATTACAGTCTGTTGCTTTTTGCACAGCTTTACCAAACAAAGAGGTATTAGCATGGAGCAGATGGAAGATGAGGCACAGGAGCAGTCATTGGCTGAGGAAGATATTGAGACATAGCTAGAAGACACACCTGCTGAACCCTGCTTTGTTTTCCTTAATACTGTTAAGTGCATCAGTGCTCAGTGTGTCTTACTGCATCGCTGCAGGCTGTCAGGGCATGCCTCTCCAAATGGAAGTAGACCAGCACCTTATGCTGAATTAAATGGCACTGCAACTACTAATGCCACATCTCAAAAATGCTATGTGGCATGCTATCTAGATGCCGCTTGAGCTTGGATTGTTCAGGTGTTGCTCTGAGAGATAGCTCCATCATTGTGGCATCTCAATCAATCCTCGATATCTTTACACCAGACAACAGAAGGTGCCTTATCTTGAAATCCAATGTTTTCTATAATCCCAGTCATTATTCTTTTCTTTTGAACAAAGATGGTTAAGAGGAAGATAAAGATGCTCAAAATTATAAGGAGGTTAGAAAAGGCAAAATGAATAAAAAATTATTTCGACTGGTCAGTGGGGCAGTAACTAAAAAGCAGCAATTTAAGATCAGTACCAAATAAAGGTAGAGTTTAGGATTTCCTACCCACTGGAAAGCCATCCAAGTCACACCGACAGCAATTTTTACTGAGGCTCTGATTGATACAGCTAAGTTGCCTGCCTAAAGCTGGTTGGGTCCTTCCTTAAGTATGTAGATTTTAACTCAGACTTGAGCAGGAATGTTTCTGTAGCTTTCCCGCCAGAGTGAAATTATTTGCTAAATTATTTGCTTTCCTTTGTGGGGGCATAAGATGCAGGAGTGCTCCCACAAGCCACACAGGAAAAGTTGCAGTCTCACCTGCCGCGACTTTCCCAATCACTCTTTGGAGATTTTCCAGAACTCTCTTGCCCACACCTACCTTCATGTTGGCAGGCAGCAAGGACAATCCAATTTTCCAAAGGCCAGTAGCTGCTAGCCACTGACTTAATGGCCCCATGGGATGTTAATGAGGCCTGGATGTTAAAATATTCTGGGCCTTTTTTCTCATTTACTGGGTGAGTTTCTAATTCAGTTCGTCACCCACCCACCCAAAATCTGTCCACAGTTAAAACTAGGGCTAATTTTAGCCTGCTATGAAAAATCTGTTTGAATGGGTGTCTTATTGACAGTATTGTAATATATATTCTTCTGCCATAGGAATAAATAGGCATAAATAACGTAAATTTTAGAATCTTTTAAGAAAATGCTATCCCTGGGACTGCTGGAAGGGAAGTGTAGAGAGAGAGAGTTTTTACCTGTAATTAATTCATGTTATACCTGTGTGATATTGGCACAGGAGATGAGAAGTTGAGAAAATACTGCACATTCAGCACTAGCACAATTTAATGAACTCAAAAAGCAAAGGTATTGTTGACAGATTTGAACAATTCCAACAGAAATTCATGGGAGACTGCGGCCCAGCTAATTAGCATTTGTGGTTTTTCTTTGAAGCTTGAGGTTTATATTGTCTTTTCCAGTGTTAAAATGTCAGAATTAGAAAATACTGAATTATTCTTTATTCACTGCTCTTTAAAATGCTCTCTTCTTTTCAAAGCAGCAGTTAATATCACAGCCAATTTAATCCAAATTGTGCGATTCTTGTTTTCAAGCATTCAGGGACAGATGGTAAGAATGATGAGTGGACACTTTCAGACTTGATTTCCTTTATGAAGTGCAAAGGAAAGCACTCAATCAAACATTTTCTTATGAACATTAACCTACAACATTGCCTCTCTCATTCTGGCATTTTTTAAAAGAACTTCCAGATCCTGCTCAGATTTCTCCTGCCAGCAAAGTGGTTTTTTTTATATTGCCCTTGAATTTCTTTGGTGTTTCTCCATGCGCTTTTTATTTGTATTCACTGGAGTGAAAATACACCAAGAGAAATATGAAATCAAGAAGTAGTAAAAGGAATGCAAGTTGTTCCAACTGGTTAAAACTGTTGGTTCTCTTTAACCCACGAATGCCACTTCAAGGATTGAAAATTCTACACTTTGTGTTGCCTTGTTCCAATGTAAGATGTATATATTCTGTTTGTTCTATTTTATGCATTTTGTAATGCTACAATTTTTAAATTGCTGCAACTGGTCAAAGGGACCACAGAATAGACCTTTATCCTAACCCCACCCCCCTCCCATTTTCTCTGTTAAATAGACCTGCCCCACAACAATAATTATTCAATATTAATTGAAAAGGAATATGATTCAAATAAAAGGTTAGGGCTTTACTATCTACCCTTTCCAATGACAAATCCAGATTATATTGGTATGTTTTTAATACACCTACTGAAGATTCTGTGACTTTCCAAGAATTTTAGTGTGTCTAATATTGACAAAAAGAGTTTTCATTCCCTTGTATTAGTTGCTCTTTGAACCTGTTCAGGTTTTTCCTCCCTATTTTGAAATGCTGTTTACAATATGTCCTAAAGATTAATTGATGCAATAAAAAGATTTGTATGAATTCATTTCTTAGAAAGCCAAGCTATGATTATATGTTATCTCACCAAATCATAGATTAATAAGGAGCTAAAACTACTTTTTTTAAATCTTGGAAAGTCTTATCTTTAGTGTTCATTTTAATCTACTATCATATAATGCTTAAGTGGAATTTATGGAACTGGTCATGTTACATACATTTGTGCCATGTTCACGTAGAATCATAGAATAGTACAGCACAGAAGGAGGCCATTCAACCCATCGTGTCTGTGTTGGCTCTTTCGAAAAGCAATCCATTTAGTCCGACCTGCTGCTCGTTCCCCATAAACCTGCAAATTATTTTTCTTCAAGTATTTATCCAATTCCCTTTTGAAGGCTACTATTGAATATGTTCCCACTACCCTGTAAAGAAGTGCATTCCAAATCCTAAACACAGGTTGCACAAAAAAGCTTTGCCCCATGTCATCTCTTTTTTTGATAATCACTTTAAGTCTGTGCCCTTAGGTTAGCAAACCATCAGACATTGAAAACAATTTTGCCTTATTTGAGAGCAAAATACTCTGTATGCTGGCACTCTGAAATGAGAACAGAAAGTGCCGGAAATATTCAGCAGGTCGAGCAGCAACTGTGGAGAGAGAAACAGAGTTAACGTTTCAGGTCTGTGACCCTTCATCAGAACTGGCAAAGGTTAGAAAAGTCTTTGTGCAGGTGGGAGAGGGGAGGGGGGAAGTAGAACAAGAAGGAAGGACTGTGATAGGAGGGAGGGGGGAGAGGTTAAATGGCAGATGTCATGGAACCAAATGCAAATGAAGTGCTAAATATTTGTAACAAAAGACAAAGCATGAGTCCAGATAGAGTGATTTATTTATTCTATCTGAAACTTTCATCATTTTAAATACCTTCATCAAATCTCCTGTCAGGCACACAAGAAGTGTGATGATACAAATTATGGACTAAATCTGAAGAGTTATAAAAAAATTGACTTTGACTTTTAAAAAAATGAATCGTTATTTTCAATATATTCTTTTCTCTTTTCTTTCTTTTGGGCCTCCTTATCTCGAGAGACAATGGATATGCGCCTGGAGGTGGTCAGTGGTTTGTGAAGCAGCGCCTGGAGTGGCTATAAAGGCCAATTCTGGAGTGACAGGCTCTTCCACAGGTGCTGCAGAGAAATTTGTTTGTCGGGGCTGTTGCACAGTTGGCTCTCCCCTTGCGCCTCTGTCTTTTTTCCTGCCAACTACTAAGTCTCTTCGACTCGCCACAATTTAGCCCTGTCTTTATGGCTGCCCGCCAGCTCTGGCGAATGCTGGCAACTGACTCCCATGACTTGTGATCAATGTCACACGATTTCATGTCGCGTTTGCAGACGTCTTTATAGCGGAGACATGGACGGCCGGTGGGTCTGATACCAGTGGCGAGCTCCCTGTACAATGTGTCTTTGGGGATCCTGCCATCTTCCATGCGGCTCACATGGCCAAGCCATCTCAAGCGCCACTGACTCAGTAGTGTGTATAAGCTGGGGGTGTTGGCCGCTTCAAGGACTTCTGTGTTGGAGATATAGTCCTGCCACCTGATGCCAAGTATTCTCCGAAGGCAGCGAAGATGGAATGAATTGAGACGTCGCTCTTGGCTGGCATACGTTGTCCAGGCCTCGCTGCCGTAGAGCAAGGTACTGAGGACACAGGCCTGATACACTCGGACTTTTGTGTTCCGTGTCAGTGCGCCATTTTCCCACACTCTCTTGGCCAGTCTGGACATAGCAGTGGAAGCCTTACCCATGCGCTTGTTGATTTCTGCATCTAGAGACAGGTTACTGGTGATAGTTGAGCCTAGGTAGGTGAACTCTTGAACCACTTCCAGAGCATGGTCGCCAATATTGATAGATGGAGCATTTCTGACGTCCTGCCCCATGATGTTCGTTTTCTTGAGGCTGATGGTTAGGCCAAATTCAATATATATTCAATGGTCCAAAATGGCCACTGAAGAAGAAAAGGATTGGTCTTTGTGAATTCAAACAGGGACAAGAAAAAATCTTCAAAGCTAAGAGGTGTGAATTGCTCCCATCCTAAAACATTCCAGAATTGAATGTCTTCTTCTGAAACAAAGAAGGTGTGAAGTAGCCATGTCCTGGGTCATTGTGCGATCATCATGGGGAGGAGACCAGAGCATCTCCTACTAGGAGGTGAGAAGTAATGCAGCTTTACCTTAAAAAAGACAGCCTAGAGAGAGAGACTCCAGACAGAGAGAGAGAAAAGACAAGCAACATGCAGCAGCTTGTTTTCCAGCAAACACAGCTATAGAATCCTACATCAACACTAGACAGCAGTGATCCACTGTCTTCAACTGAACTTTCAACCAAGAGAAATTTACAATCACCTCAGGCCTACAAACCACGAGAATTCAACAGGTTTATCATGAATTCCACCCCCACTTAAAAAGATCACTTTCCCCTTTCCCTCTTCCCATACTGTTCTTTGTTCTTTGTTCTTTTGTTCTCTCTATCTATCTCTTCTTTGTGTGTATGTGTGGGTGTGGGTGTGTGTGCGCGCGAACGCGCAAGTGAATGCGTGAGTGGATGCGGTTGCGATGATTATGGAATAAGGTGTATTGATCAATAAGCAATTGATTTTCTGTTTTAAACCTCCAAGAAAACCTGTAGCTGACTCTTTATTTGACAAATAAAACACCGAAGAGGTTAAATCCTAATAACAAAACACACTTGCTATGGTCAGGTGGGAAATTGAACAGTGGGAACCACCCAGATTGCACCACGTGGCCATAACACTTCTCTTAGTCTTCTCTGCTCTAAGTGGAAATGATATATGATACATGTAACTGATATTCACATTGAAAAATGATCTGTGGGCAAAATGGCCGGCACAATTCATTGGAAGTCAAACACACTAGATTTTAACTTCTAGTGGGTTTCCAGTGGCAAACCATGTTAGCTATTTACCGCCCACACATGACAGAATGAGATTTGGATGGTTTCAATGGCTGGACTGATTTAAGTGTGGAGTTTGCAAGTTCTCCCTGTGTCTGGGTTTCCTCCGGGTGCTCCGGTTTCCTCCCACAGCCAAAAGACTTGCAGGTTGATAGGTAAATTGGCCATTATAAATTGCCCCTAGTATAGGTAGGTGGTAGGGGAATATAGGGATAGGTGAGGATGTGGTAGGAATATGGGATTAGTGTAGGATTAGTATAAATGGGTGGTTAATGGTCGGCACAGACTTGGTGGGCCGAAGGGTCTATTTCAGTGCTGTATCTCTAAATCAAAATAAATCAAATAAATCTAAATCAAGTCTCCTGGCTGATTTCCTGCCTGTTCTTGACTGGAAGTCAATGGGAAGCGACATAAAACCCCATGACACAAAATCTGTCCACTGACTGCAGGTAGGTGACAGGTTTGGAGGTTGGGCAGTTCTGGGGGTGGGGTGCAGGTGCCGTGGGTCTTGCTTCTGCAGCCTCACAAGAAAAGTTTTAAAAATTGTTGACCTTAATTTGTTTTCTCCCTGGGTTGGCCAGGCAAAGCCCTCTCAAGCTGTCCAGTAAGTATTGCAGTCAGGTCCCAAATACATCAGAAGAACCAGTACAGGTAATTATAACTGCCCACGACCCCTGTTTCCACTAGTCAGGTAGAGTTAACTTTTCCCCCACTATGGCAGAGTGGCAGGTGTTTGTTTTGATTTTTGCATGGCAAGTTCTTGATCACATCTGTGAAGCTTTGGTGTGGTGTTGACCAGAAGACAAATTCTAACCATACAAAAAGAGAGAAAATTAAATGGGGAGCCATGTTGGGTGCCTCTTCCACTGTTTTGTTCTTGAAGGTCCATGACATACAGTGTGAAAGATAAGGCTGAAGCATTTATAACAATCTTCAGCCAGAAGTGCTGAGTTGATGATTCATCTTGGTCTCCTCCTGAAGTCCCCAGTTTGCCAGACTTCAGCCAATTCGATTTAGGCCGCGTGATATCAAGAAACGACTGAAGGCACTGGATACTGCAAAGGCTATGGGCCCTGACAATATTCCGGCAATAGTACTGAAGACCTGTGCTCCAGAACTTGCCACACCCCTAGCCAAGCTGTTCCAGTACAGCTACAACACTGGCATCTACCCGGCAATGTGGAAAATTGCCCAGGTATGTCCTGTACACAAAAGTTCAACCTGTCCAATTACTGCCCTTTCAGTCTACTCTCAATCCCCAGTAAAATGATGGAAGGTGTCATCGACAGTGCTATCAAGCAGCACTTGCTTAGCAATAACCTGCTTAGTGGCGCTCAGTTTGGGTTCTGCTAGAGGCACTCAGCTCCTGACCTCATTACAGCCTTGATTCAAACATGAACAAAAGAGCTGAACTCAAGAGGTGAGGTGAGAGTGACTGCCCTTGACATCAAGGCAGCATTTGACCGAGTATGGCATCAAGGAGCCCTAGCAAAACAGAAGTCAGTGGAAATCAGGGGGAAAACTCTCCTCTGGTTAGAGTCATACCTAACGCAAACGAAGATGGTTGTGGTTGTTGGATGTCAATCATCTCAGCTCCAGGACATCACTGCAGGAGTTCCTCAGGGTAGTATCCTAGGCCCAGCCATCTTCAGCTGCTTCATCAATGACCTTCCTTCAATCATATGGTCAGAAGTGGGGATGTTCGCTGATGATTGAATAATGTTCAGCACCATTTGCGACTCCTCAGATACTGAAGCAGTCTGTGTAGAAGTGCAGCAAGACCTGAACAATATCCAGGCTAGGGCTAATAAGTGGCAAGTAACATTTGCGCCACACAAGTGCCAGGCAATGACCAATGCCAACAAGAGAGAATCTAACGATCTCCCCTCGACATTCAATGGCATTACGATCACTGAATCCCCCATTATCAACATCCTAGGGGTTACCATTGACCAGAAACTGAACTGGAGTAGCCATATAAATGACAAAAACAAGAAATGCTGGAATCACTCAGCAGGTCTGGCAGCATCTGTGGAAAGAGAAGCAGAGTTAACGTTTCGGGTCAGTGACCCTTCTTCCGAAGAAGAAGATGCACTGCAGCAATGCACCAAGGCTCCTTAGACAGCACCTTCCAAACCCGCGACCTGTACCAACAAGGGCAGCAAATGCATGGGAACACCACCACCTGCAAGTTCCCCTCCAAGTCACACACCATCTTGACTTGGAACTATATCGCCGTCCCGTCACTGTCACTGGGGCAAAATCCTGGAACTCCCTTCCTAACAGCACTGTGGGTGTACTTACCTCACATGGACTGCAGCGGTTCAAGAAGGCAGCTCACCACCACCTTCTCAAGGGCAATTAAGGATGGGCAATAAATGCTGGCCTAGCCAGTGATGCCCACATCCCATGAATAAATAAATAAAAAAATTTAAAAGAGGCTCAAGAAATGGAGGAAAAATACCTTGAAGATGGAGCTGTACCAAAAAGGCAAATATAACTACAAGAAGCATGTTTCAAAATAAAATATCGTCTGCTTTTTTTTAACATGATTCTACACCAATGCATTCCAAATCCTAAATAGTTGAACATTTTGATTTCATTTAAATATTTGTGATAAAAAAAAATGATTAACATCTGAGTTTTCTTGTGTTTCCATTCTATTTGGAGGTTTTTGTAGAGCAGGGGCAGAGGAATAAAATGATGAACAACATGTCATGTAGAAGAGAAACCTTTTCTGTCAAACTTTAGATTAAGTTCAATGAAAGCCTTTCAGTTGTTTACAGCTTTTCTGCAATGTTGTCACTTCAGGGAAATGTCTCTAATGGTAACATTCTCTATTTGATATAGGTGCAAGTGTCTTCTTGTTAGCATGATATATTTACAGGGCTATGGAGAAAGAGCAAGGAGTGGGACAAATTGGATAACTCGTTCAAAGAGCTGGCACAGACACAATGGGCTGAATGGCCTCCTTCTGAGCTGTCTGATTTTATGATTGTTTTCCTAAGCTATTTCACGCAGGAAGGAGCTGCCTTATTCTGAAAAAATGTTTCCATATTACTCAGAGTCAGACAATGAAGATGATATTGACAAAGTGATGTATATAGCCCTTCAAATATGGTAAATGTCCTAACGGTATTTTACATAAAAGAAACGAGCATTCAATGGTGATCGGATACTGAAATCATGGACAAAGAGAAAGGTTTTAAAGGTAGATAATAGTTTGCGGAGACACTTCAGGACAGTAGGGCTGAAATTGTTGAAAGTTCTTTCACTGATGATAGACTGGAAGGAGGGGGAGCACACAAAAGGTCAGAGTTTGAGGGTGAAGAGCATGGTTAGGCTGGAGGAGATCACAGAGATAAGATAGAGCAAGGCCATGGATGGATTTGTAAACAAGGATAAGGGCTGGAATTTTTCGTTGGGCGGGAGGAGTGGCCACTACTGGAACAACACCCAGCTTCAGAATGAAGAAGAAGGACGACGACGCAGGAAAGGAGGTAACCTTTTAGGCCCTCACCAGCAACAATCGGTTGGGCCCCGGTGAGACAAGGGTGTTCGGTTAGGGAAGTGGGGGGAGTGTCGTGCGTTGGGGGAGGTTGGGGGCTTCGGGGGCAGCCCTCCATGGGGCACAGCATGCCTGATCAGGAGGGCCCCCCACCAGCTCGCAAGAAGGCCATCTGGTGAAACCTCAGCTGCCCACCAGCCAAGGGTAAAATACCTGTAGTAGCAGGCGGAGGCCCTTAAGTGCCAATTAATTGGCCACTTAAGACCCTTGGTTGGCCTGGGACGGGCAGGCTGTTTCTCACCACCGCCGCCCTGCGTTAACTTGCAATGGGGGCGGGAGGAGGTTGGAAATGCCACCCCCCCCCCACCCCCCGCCTCCCACTCAATGTTACCCCGCCACCAGCCCATTCGTTTGGGAGGGAGGCGTAAAATTCCGGCCAAGGATTTTGAAATTGATGTGTTGGGGAATAAGGAACCAATGGTGGTTGGCAAGGAAAGATAATGGACAGTGGGGCCTAGTGTATGGCATGATTTAATTGGCAGAATTTTGGATGTATTGGGGTTTGTGTGGGGTAAAGCTCAGCAGTCTGGCGAGAAGGGCATTGGAGAATTCAAAATAAAAACAGAATACGCTGAAAATACTCAACAGGTCTGACGGCATCTGTGGACAGAGGAACAGAGTTAACATTTCAAGTCAGCGACCTTTCATCAAAACCTTGTTCTCCATTATCGCTTTCTATTTCCCTTCTCGTGTTTGATCAGGTATCTACGAAAACTCGCTTTCACAGCCACATCTGTTTTGATGAAAGGTTACTGACCTGAAACATTAACTCTGTTTCTCTCTCCACAGATGCTGCCTAACCTGCTGAGTATTTTCAGCATTTTCTGTTTTTATTTCAGATTTTCAGCATCCGCAGTATTTTTGCTTGTTATTGGAGAATTCAAGTCTAGAGATAATGAAAGAGTTTCAGGAATAGTGGGAATTAGGAAAAGATGAAAGTAATTATATTATGGAGGTGAAACTAAGCAGGCCTTGTGATTGAAAGGATATTGGGTTCTAAAGCTCAGTTGAGAATGAAAGAGGACACTGAGGCAACAAATGTCATGTTCATCATGAGCAAACAGCCAGGAAGAGAGATGGAGTCGCAGGCCAGGGTACAGAGTTTTTGGTTGAAGCCAAATAAGATGGCTACAACAACTATGTGTATTTATATAGTCCCTTTAACATTGTAAAACATCCCTAGGCTCTTCACAGAAGCACTATCAAACAAAATTTAACACTGAGCCACATAAGGAGATATAGGAGCAGATGACCAAAAGCTTGGTAAAAGCAGTAAGTTTTAAGGAAGATCTTGTAGACGGAAAGAGAGAAAAAGAGTTGGAGAAGTTTAAAGAGGGAACCCCAGAGCTTTCGGCCTCGGCAGCTGAAGGCACAGCCACCAATGGTGAAGCGATTAAAATTGGGGGTGCTCAAGAGGCCAGAATTGGAGGTGCTGAGATATTTTGGAGGGTTGTAAGGCTGGAGGAAATTACAAAGATGGGGTGGGGGAGGGGCGAGGCCATGAAGGAATTTGAAAACGAGGATGAGAATTTTAAAGTTGAGGCATTGCTTAACCGGGAGCCAATATAGGTGAGCAAATGCAGGAGTGAGCAGTTATTGGGTATTGGTGAGAGTTAGGACACAGGCAGCAGTTTTAGAAGACCTCAAGTTTATGGATGGTAGATCTTGGGAGGCTGGCCAGGAGTCCATTGTAATAGTCAAGTCTAGAGATAACAAAGACATGGATGAGGTTTCAGCAACAGATGAGCTGAGGCAGGGGTGGAGTCAGGCAAAGTTATGGAGATGGAAATAGGCTGCCTTAGTGATGATGTATATGTGGTTGGAAGCTCATCTCGGGGTCAATTATGATACCAAGGTTGCGAGCAATCAGGTTCAACCTTAGACAGTTGCCCAGGAGAGGAATAGAGTCTGTGATGAGGGAACAGGGTTTGTGATGGGGAACAAAGACAATGACCCTGCCCTTGGAGACGGGAACGGAGGCAGGGGGTCAAACGAAATGACAAGGATGCCGTTTCCAATGCTGTCCAGGCTCCCTGCCATTTTGCCTGGCACGGGAAAGGCCAAGGATAGTCCCAGGCCAACTGAGGCCCTCAATTGGCCAGAATAGCCACTTCAGGGCGTGCTACCACTTTCACTGCAATTTTGTGGAGGATGGAGGGGCCCGCGCCGGGCGGCCTCCTAGTGGGGTTGGGGATTTCCCACCTTTGGAGGAATTCCATGGCCCCCAGAAGGCCCCCTCATGGCAGTGATGGCCACCACCCCAGCAAAACATGCCACCCCCTCCCATCCCCCACTGTTGCCAGGGTCTGCATGACTGGCCCACGCAACCCTGTGCCCGCACACCTGTCTCAGGGTCTCCAATGTCTTTGGTACTGCAGAGCTGCTGGCAATATGATTGGCTGGCAGCTCTGGAAGCGGGAACACATCCCTTAAAGGGGCAGCGTCCCCGACGGCAGGCAGTTAATTGGCTGCCTGCCGTGAATTGCACCAGGGGTCCAATGCCGTGTTAAGGCTGGTTCTCCCCCACCTTCCAGCCCACCACCTGGACAACCATCACCAGAATAATATTCGGTCCAATAGCTCTGGTCTTCCCAATATTTCGCTGGAGGAAATTTCTACTCATCAGCACTGGATGTCAGACAAGCAGTCTGATGATTTAGGGACAGGAGAGGGGTTGAGAGACCCTCCAATGCTCAGCTGTAGAAAATTCTGGATCATCCACAACTTGATGCCAGCCATGCAAATTTACAACATGGACATAATGGAATTGAAGGTGGCAGTGCAAAGATACAGCTAGGTGTCATCAGTGCTGTTACAACCAGGTTAGAAAGGGGCCTAGGGGTTCCCTCTCAGCCTTTGCCTGGTTTGACCTGAACAGGTTTAATTTTTAAAACACTGTTTTTAGCTCCCCCTCGGTGAATCCTTGTTCACTGCTTTCCAATTGTAAGGCAAATAAATCAATCAGACAGGTTTTCTGAGATTTAAACAAGAAAGGTGGAAGTTTATTAATCTTAAACTCTAATTCGATAAACGACTACGAATATGCGACGCGACTACACTGGCATACATACATGATAAACACACACACACAAATAGAGACAGAAAAAGTAGAACGAATAAAGGGGAAAAGTTTGAGGCAATAGCTAGGTTTTATTTACAGTCCTTTGAGTTTGATGTACAGTCTTTGGTTGCCGGTAAGTCTTGCCCTTTCATTGGGGCCCAGTGCACGCTTCAAAACTTGTTTAGATTTAGGAGTCTTTTCTCTGTTGAGGTATAAGTGACTTCAGTGGATCCAGAGAGAGAGAGAGAGAGAGAGGTTTTCTTCTTCCAAGTTCAGTTGCAAACTGCAGTCTGACCCAAGCTGTCCTGGGAGCAGTTCAAAACCAGATCTGGGCCAGCAGGTTAGTCATGAGACTCACTGTTTAAACAAACTCCTGCATTTGTAGATTCCAAAGCTCTCGTGGGGGGGAGGGGGGGGGGCGGTGGTGGTGTATTGCTGTCTCTTACTACGACAAGATGTGGATCACCATTGCCCAGACCAATCTCTGTTAATTGAATCAGTGAGCAGTTCCCATTGTCTTTTCTAGGTGATTGTCTTTGAATGCAAATTTTTTGCCAGCTACTGCTGATCTCTTTAAACAAGTCACCTCTCCACTCCAGCAACAGTTTAAAATTAATGTCCATGTGACAAAATTAATGTGCCTCATTCTTGGCAGGTGGGGATCTTCATGACAGTACACATGTGAAATTGTCTTCATGTATGCCTGCTTTCACCAAGGTCAATGTGTAAATAAGAAACAGGGACTCAGGATGGAAACATGAAGTAAAGTGAGTCCAAGGATAATAAATTGATAAGGTAGACACAGAAAGAGTGTTTCCACCCTTTGGAAGAGTCTAACTAGAGGCCATCAATATAAGATAGTCACCAAGAAAATCTAATAGGGAATTCAGAAGAAACTTCCTTGATCAGAGAATGATGAAAAGGTGGAATTCACTACCACAGGTTGAGATGAATAATATGGATACATTTAAGGAGAGGCTAGATAAGCATATGAGGAAGAAGGGAAAAAAGGGTTATGATGAAAGAATTTACTGAAAAAGATGGGAGGAGGCTCAAGTGGAGCATAAACACAGGTATGGATTGGTTGGGCTGAATGGCTTGTTTCTGTGCTATGTGATTCAATGTAAAATTGAGGTATTCTGGAGTATTCTGATTGTAAAACGTCAGAAGGAGAAGCCATTGCTGGAGATGTGTTGGCTACATGTAGACAGGTCACAGTGAAAGCAAGTGAGGCCAGTCCCATTGGGGTGGATCATAGAGCAGATGTTATAGAGCAGATGGAGAGCTTAACCAGGTGGAGGAAGACAAGGAGGGTAACATAAAGTCATTGCAATCACAGAGTACGTCACCAGTGGCTTTGCAAATATTAGCTTTGGTGCTGGAGGCAAGTAGAAGTGGGGTTGAAAGCGTTCAGACAAGGAGTGCTGGGAAAGATGAATAAGAAGATAAGTGGTAACAATGGTCGTGAGGAACTTAAAAAGGTAGAGGAGGTGAGATATTGGAATGGCAGTTTGAGAAAGTGGAGCTCTAAAGTGGCTTTGTTAAGGCGATGATGATAGTTTGAACTGAGGAAGAAGATTCAGAAAGAACTAAAGAGCAATATCGGATTGGAACTGGGAGGATTAAAGCAAGTTGGATAGATGGCTAGGAAGAATGAGGATACAGTGACTGATGTAACTGGTTCGATACTCTCAATGGGCTGAATTTAGTCGAGCTGGCAGGGCTCCTGACACTGGGCTGAAAAGACGAGGGGAACCCCGCCTTAGCCCTTCGGAGCTCCCTCCCGGCGCGATTCGATGGAGCTCGGGCAATTAACAGCCTGGCACGGGGGTCCCCATCCCTTTAAGGACAGGGATTCCACCTCCAAGAGCTACCGAGCAATTAGAGGGCCAGCAGTGCCACTGGGAGCTGTGGCCACTGCCGGTACTACACCAGTCCTGGAACCAGGACAAGCGCTGGAACCTAGGACCAAAGGTGAGTGAGGTGGGGTCGCCGGCGTCAGCCCAGCAGGCCCCATTGATGGGGTGGACAATGAGGTCGGGACGTGGGGTATTGTTACTGGAGGGGTGGCCTTTGACACTGGGGGTCACAGATTGCCCATGGAGGAGGCTCCACCCCCCCAAGCCCACAGGGAGGCCCCGTTTTTTACTGGGTGACCTCCCTGCATGGTGGAGGCTGCCCCCCCTCTCTCATCCCCACCACTGGTTTAATTCTAGTGGTGGCAATAAGAGGCTGTTAAGTGGCTAGTGATTAGCCACTTAAGGGCCTCAATTGGCCTCTGGGCGGGAAGGCTGTCTTCGGAAGGCCCTCCACCCCCAGCTTTCCATTGCAATTCTATGGGCACCCATCACCACCACCACCACCACCCCCCCCCAACCCCACGCACCCCCACCCCCCCACCACCACCTAGCCCATTTTTTGGGGGGCTATTAAGTTATGCCCAATGTTCAGACAAAGACATCCAAAAGCTTCTTCATATTTGAACAAATTGGAAGACCCTGGGGTTGTGCTTTCCCTCCAGAGTGATGCGGGTTTAATAGAAGGATTTGGTGAGGGAGTGAGTGACATGGGCCTCGATATTGACCGGGATGAGTTTCATAAGCAGGGAGGAGAAATTTTGGTCTGAAAGTTTGAGTTTTTTGCATGCTGTGGAACTTTAACTTTTTCTCCTACTGGATTTCTGTCCAGAGGTCAGCCTGATTGACAGGTCTGGCTCCTTATTGGACAGCGAGAGCACTGGAGGAGGTTACAGGAGCGGATCAGGAACCTGCTGCTACATTAGTGAGAGCATGTGGGCGGTGATTGGGGGATGGTAATCTGATCTCCGATCCTGGGGGTGGGGGTGGGTGGCAGAGGGGAGGAAGCTGGTGTCCGATCCCGACCCTGGGGGTTCTTTGGAATCTGGGGAGTGATTTCTGATGGCAGTGGTGGGGCTGGGAATGGTGATCTGATGGCAGGGAGGAAGGTAGATTGATGGATTGGGGGGAAGGGCAAAGCTGTCCTGAGCTGCCAGGTCTCCCAAGGCCTGGGAAACCTAGCCAGCCAGGGTTAAACCTGTAAGACAGGTTAAATGTGAGGCTATAATATTTAAGTAACTGACCCACCTCCTGGGAACAGATTGGTTGCTGCTTCCTGTCCTGCCTCTGTTAAACCCAAGAATGGGTGGATTGGAGGCAGGTTTAGGTCAGGTTTGAGATTTTTAAAATTGTTGCATCTCACCTAACCCCAAGCCACCCATTTTGGGGGGTTAAAATTAGTCCCATAATATTGCTTGAGATTGTCAAGGCAGATTTGACACTGGACAACTAGGTCAATAATGTGTGAATTTGCTCAAATTTGTGACTGTCAACTTGAAGGTCCTGTAAAAGGAATTGTATCAAAGAAACAATGTGGATAGGAGATTTGGTGGGGCAAAGCTGTCAAAAGCAGAAGTAAGAGAGTTGTTGAGTAGTTCAACAAGGCATCAGTGTCATGGTTTGAAGAACCAGGGTAGAGAGAGTACTGAAAGAGTGGGAGGCGCTTTTTTTTCTCAAAACGAATATCTGCAGGAGAAACATCTGACATGAACTCTGTCAGAAACAACACAATTTGATGATGAAATTACACGAGGTAAAAAGAACTGTCCTTCACAACAGTCAGTATCGTATTTCTGCAGACTGGTGACCAGCCCTAAGGAATTCCACATTCCTGTCTGGAGAACTCAGCTCTCCCAGCTCTTGAATTTACCAAACAAGCATCTCCCACCAGAAAGATTGAAGTTAAACTCTACCCAATCACTTGTAAGTGAACGTTATTAGTTTCCTTTAGTTCGCATATTTTCCACACATGTATGAAAAGGTTTTAATTATCACTTAAGGCTGCCACCTGACATTTTCAATGCTGCAGTTACCCTGGATCTTTATTTGATCACAGTGGCGGAATTGTTTTTAATATCCTGTGTAAAATATAAATTGGTTACATCAGAGAATTGATCCCAGTCGTGTGGAGAAACAGTAATATCCTAAACACATACCATAGTAACACTGACACTTTCAATTGTATTTATAATAAATACATCAATTAAATTTTCAGTGGATAAGAAATATCTTGCTTTCTCAAAGCAAGTTTGTCTCTCTGCAAGACCTGAGCACACAGAGGAACCTTATATTGCAGTACAATTGATCTTTGAAGAATATTGCCAATTTCCCAAAAGCCTTTGCTGACTATGGCCAGAATTTTACACCCCCCAAACGAGCGGACTGGTGGTGGGGGCAGAGGGGGGGGGGGGGGGGTGGTGGGCGTAAATTTGAGTGGGAGGTGGGGGGGCTGTTCTCGTCCCCTCCTGTCCCCGTTGCCAATTTACACGGGGAGTTGGCAGCGAGAAACAGCCTGCCCACCCCAGGCCAGTCAAATATTTTACCTTTGGTTGGTAGGCAGCTGAGGCCTCAAAAAGCCCGCCTGATAAAAGCAAGCAGTCTTCTTGTGGGCTGGGGGGCCCTCCTGATCAGGCACCCTGTGTCCCACGGAGCGCCACCTCTGAAGCCCCAACCGCCCCCAATGCACAACACACCCCACGCCCCCCTAACTGAGCACCCTTGCTTCGCCAGGGCCCTACAGATTATCCCCAGCAAGGCCCTAAACACTTACTTTATTCTGGGGCTGTCCTTCATCTTCTTCCAGTGGCTGAGTGTGTTCCCAGCAGTGGTCACCACTCCCAGTGGCGCTGTTGGGACTAAGAGCTGCTGGCCCACTGATGGGCCGTCAGCTCCAATAAGTGGGACTTCCTGCCTCAAGGAGGTGGAATTCCCGGGCAAGACCAATTAAAGGCCTGGGGAGCAAAAAAATCCCAATCTGTCTTCCCAGGCTTGACGGAGTCGGGCTCAGCACCGACTTTTCGGCCGGTGGACGGGGCCTCCCACCAATGAAAAATTCTGTCCTATGCCTTTCTGACTTGTGCTCAATTTATTTTGATTTCTATGCTTCAGCAGCAGCAGCATTGATTCTGCTGATGACAGCCTACCTATTAACCAACTTTCATGATTAACTGGCAAATTTTAAGACCCTTTAAAGGCCCACTTACCTTGTGAAAATATATTGGGCAAGCTTTCCTGAGAAGAGCTGTGCATCAAAGGCATCACACACAGGATGATGCATTTTGACATTTTTTCCTAAGAGAAAAGCTGCCCCTTTAACATCAATTATGGGAAGTAAATAAGGATGAAAAAGCATTTCATTTTGCAAACAAAAATTCATTGCAATACAAACGACTCTTTTGAAAAGTAAAAGGAAAAGCAACAAGTTTAAGGCCAGTTACTTTTTTACAAGACTGGGAGTTGACGTCAGACTGTTAATTCACATGTAATGGCATTTTTTTAGTTTATTGTGCATATGGAACAATGGATCTTTGGTTCCATTATTTAATAATGTTTACAATGGAATCCTGCCCGACTTTCACTTCTGCCCAATGCACACTATAAATTTTATGATTAATCAATAACCAACCAGTACTCACCACCTGCTGAGTGAAATGTATAACTCAATTTGCGAGGGAATGCTATCTCATAGAAAGCCACTTGCCACAGTATTGTAACATACAGGTTAACAGAAGCCTAGAAATTTGTTATATACATCAATTATATAGCTGGAAGGTTTGAAACAGGATAACAGGATAGAAATGTTTCACATAGAGGGCAATACACAGACTAGAGTGCCTTATAAACATGATAACTCACTAACTGGACTGCATCATGTACAGAATAACATATAGTCTGTTATATATGTCAGTGGAGTTCCAAGACTAATCTGGGAATTCTTTGGCCTGGGAAGAACCTGTAGGTGCCCTGGTGAAACAATCCTATGCTGCTCTCAATTTGCTTCTGTTGTATCGGGGCTAGTGCCAGTGTTGTCTCCTTATCAGGCCCCCACCCCAAAACATGCTGATGGCTCTGCTGCTCTTTCAGTGGTAGAGCAAAGATCCCAAAATTTCATTCGCATGATAATATATCATCCTGAGTACATTATATACAGCACAGGTTGCATTTGGACTCAAAATAGAATCACGGAATCACAGAATTGTAACAGTGCAGAAGGAGGCCTTTCGGCCCATTGTGTCTGCATCAGCTCTCCAAATAAGCAATTTATCTAGCGCCACTCCTCGCCTTCTCCACGTAACCCTGCACATTCTTCCTTTTCATATAACTGTCTAATTCCATTTTGAATACTTCAATTGAACCTGCCTCCACCACACTCTCAGGCAGTGCATTCCAGACCTTAACCACTCGCTGCGAGAAAAAGCTTTTCCTCGTGTCGCTTTTGCTTCTCTTACAAATTACTTTAAATCTGTGCCCTTTCATTCTCGATCCTTTCACAAGTGGGAACCGTTTCTCCCTACCTACTCTGTCCAGACCCCTCATGATTTTGAATACCTCTATTAAATCTACTCTCAACCTTCTCTTCTCCAAGGAAAACAGTTCCAACTTCTCCAATCTATCTTCATAACTGAAGTTCCAAATCCCTGGAACCATTCTCATGAATCTTTTCTGCACCCTCTCTAACGCCTTCACATCCTTCCTAAAGTATGGCACCCACAACCGAATGCAATACTCCAGCTGAGGCCGAACTAGTGTCTTATACAAGTTTAACATAACCTCCTTGCTCTGGTACTCTATGCCCCTATTAATAAAGCCCAGGATACTGTATGCTTTATTAATCACTCTCTCAACCTGTCCTGCCACCTTCAATGACTTATGCACATATACATCCAAGTCCCTCTGCTCCTGCACCCACTTTGGAATTATACTGTTTATTTTATATTGTTTCTCCATGTTCTTCCTACCAAAATGTATCACTTCATATTTCTCCGTGTTGAACTTCATCTGCCACTCGTCCGCCCATTCCACCAACTTTGCTATTTCCTTTTGAAGTTCTACATTATCTTCTTCACAGTTCACAGTGCTTCCAAGTTTCATATCAATTGCAAACTTTGAAATTGTGCCCAGTACACCAAGGCCTAGGTCATTAATATATATCAGGAAAAGCAAGGGCCCCAACACTGATCCCTGGGGAACTCCACTACAAGCCTTCCTCCAGCCCGAAAAACATCCATTAACCACTACTCTTTATATTCTGTCACTTAGCCAATTCCCTATCCATGTTGCGACTGTCCCATTTATTCCATGAGCTATACCTTTGCTCACCAGTCTGTTGTGTGGCACTGTATCAAACGCCTTTTGGAAGTTCATGTGCACCACATCAACAGCATTACCCCATTACCCTCATCAACTCTCTCTGTTACCTCTTCAAAACCTCCAGCAAGTTAGTTAAGCATGATTTTCCCTTAAGAAATCCATGCTGGCTTTCTTTAATTAACCCACATTTCTCCATGTGACAATTAATTTTGTCCAGAATTAATCTTTCTAGAAGTTTCCCCACCATCAAAGTTAAACTAACTGGCCTGTAATTGCTGGGCTTATCTTTACACCCTTTTTTAAACAAGGGTGTAACATTTGCAATTCTCCAGTCCTGGAGCCTAAGGAGGACTTGACTGAAAAATTAGTTATGCAGCAACTAAAATCAGGATGTGCA
Source organism: Heterodontus francisci (assembly GCF_036365525.1). Lineage (NCBI taxonomy): Eukaryota > Metazoa > Chordata > Chondrichthyes > Heterodontiformes > Heterodontidae > Heterodontus > Heterodontus francisci. Next base: position 77,710,438 of record NC_090382.1, on the reverse strand, counting down.
AGAGGCCAAAATTGGAGGAGGGAAGAATTATCAGATGGTTATAGGGCTGGAGGAGGTTGCAGAGAAAGGAAGGGGCAACCTTGGAGGCATTTGAAAACAAGGATAAAAATGTTAACATCGAGGCATTGTTAGCCCGAGACTCACAGCCCTAAGTCAGTGAGCACAGGGATGATGGGTGAATGGGACTTGGTGCGAGTTACAGGTAGAATATGGGCAGCAGAGTTTTGGATGAGTTCAAGTTTATTGAGGGCGGAAGATGGGAAGTCATCTGGGAGAGCATTGGAATAGTCAAGTCTAAAGATAGCAAAGGCATGGATAAGGGTTTCAGCAGCAGATGAGCTGAGTCACAGGTGGAGACAGGTAGTGTTATGGAGATGGAAGTAGGTGGTCTTGGTGATGAATGGTCACTTAGATGAGGTATAGAAGAGCAGGCAGTGGGACAATATTCTGGCACAAGTAGCATCTTAATGAGGAGCAAAAAATTGGAGGGAAAAGAAGAAACAAAATATCCAAAATGAGGCAACACTCAGTCCCTGGCTCAGTAGATTTGTGAGCAAAAGTCGATTGCTGTTCTCAAACTGCATTCAAGGCCAGTCTCCTATGCAGGACCAATTTTTTTTTTAATTTAGCCACTATAAATTTGTATTTAAGCTTTTTTTATACAATATTTAAATAACTGGATCTTAATCTGTACAAGCATCTGTGGCTAACCTATTATTGAGATAAATGAATTGATACTAATGGAAAGATCAGTCTTACAGTGGTTAAAAAGCCATTAAATCCCTTATAAGAATTGAGATAGTAATTGTTCCTATAAATGGGTTTTATAAGTTGGCAGCTGCAGGATGTGGCTTAAAGAGGAGTTAAAATTTATGTCTGGTTTCTATAGTGTAAATATTTGTGCAGTTATTGGTGCCCAGGCTATACTCAATTGGCTTGTATTTATGCTCTGTGCTTTTAGTGTTGTACAATCTATGTGGTGATTACTGCTAAGAATTCAGTTTGAAGTTCTTCTAATTAAATTTTAGCAAGTATCTTTATTGCAGTATATTCACAATAACAGCAACCTTTCCCCATGATGTAATCATTTTTCAAATCGGTCTAAAATCTAAAGGGTGAACAATAAGCTAGATCCAGTAGTTATCCAAGTAAGTTGGAGAGTATTCTATTTAAGAAGCACTTTGGATGGCCAGTTCTCTTTTTAAAAAATAAAAGCTAGCAAAACCCTCTTTTATCATTATTCTAAAGTTTCCATGATGGGTGCCAGCGGCTGGAAGTGACTGCACAATGCAGGTGTTTTTTTTATTATTACTGTAACACTGCCAGTTTAATCCATGAGGTTCTCAAAGGGAGGATCAAGACCATACCACAGGGTCTTCAGAGAACTACACCTGTGTCACAGGCTTGTATCATAAGATATTAAAGAGGCAGGTCATGGAGGCCTGTACCACAGGGCTTTATGAATCAGCTCTCTATCTTAGAGGTTTAAGAACCATCCTGCTGAGGTCTCTCCTGCTGAGCTTTATGAATCAGGCATGTATCATAGAGTTTTAAGAACTGGGCCTGTATCATAAAAATAAGAGCTTTATGAACCAGGCCTCTATCATAGGAGATTAACAGTACTGCCAACTCTCTGAATGTAAAAATCATGTGACAGCAATTTTAAAAAAAATCTTAAGTTTGTGGTGTGCAATTTTGGACTCTGTCTCTTTTGCAGTAACCACAGCTCCTTTGTATTTTTAATTATCTTGAAAAATAAATCCCTAAATGGCAGAGAGGGGATTTAAACTCGATTGGCCTTCAGTCCTTGTGAGAGTGCTTTCTGCCATTTGTTTATTTTAAATGTACAAAATATAGTTTTTCACATTTCATAGTCTTAACACTTCCTTTTCCAATAAATAACTTACTTTTATGGATTGAATAACGTTTACTGGGTTAGATAATATTTAACAGTTATAAAAATAATAAATTATATAAATTCTCATTTATTTAAATGTCCAAATGGCATATATGGATATTAGCTTGCAACTTTTCCCAAAATGAAGATGGTTATCAAGGGAAAAAAGTACCAAAGCATTAAGTTAGAAAGATAGCATTTTGTGCAACAAAAATGAATTCAAAATTAGCAGATCAGGGATTCAAACCCAGTTAGCCTTAAATGTCAAAGGAAGGAATTTGCTTTCTGCTATTAACTTTTTTGTTTCTTTTCCATGCTAATGGCATTAAATTTTCTAATTTGATCATTCAGAAACTTCCTTCTGCATTAACTATTTCTGGAAAAGAATGATATTTCAAAATTACAAAAATGATTTGAATATTTCATTTATAAAATTGTCAAAGACAGAGAAGGGATTTAAGCACAGTGTGAAATGCTTTTCAGCTCAGCCCATTAAACCCAAATCTTGTAGAATTAAAACTTACTAGTATTCAATTGGATGTCATATGTGCCATTTACTGAGTTACAAGGAAAAACAATACATATCAAATAATAACAACATGGGCACATTAAGAAAATCATAAAGATAATTCAAATGCTCAGGACCAGAGCATAGTTTTTTGTCAAATAATGTGCCATTCTTAAAAAAAGCATCTAAATGTTTTCATTATGCGTCATATTTTTAATCTTTTCTGTTGCTGGTCTCCAAAACTCTGTTTCCGCTTATTATTTTTGATATATTATTGTTCTCAACAAGGTGAGGGATATCACTGCTGTCGAAAGAAACTCTTCTCCATTTTTATCTCCAGGGGTCGCATCAAGCATTTGCGGGTCAGGTATAGCATAGTAATAGCATAGGTTAGATACAGGATAAAGCTCCTTTACATCTGCTGTGCTCATTAAGTAGATGTCAGGATCAGTTCTGGTCTTCAAACTCTGAAAGTGGACATAGACCTATTCCTGAACTTACTTACAATGCCAAACATGCTCTTGAACTCAGATCCATTTACTATACATTAAACTGTGCCCGATGGCCATGCACCCACCCCCCGGCAGCTATCGTTGGGCGGACTTTCACGTTCCCCAGCACACCCGCTTGCCATGGGTAAAATACTCGTGGTGTGCGGGTCATTTCCCCTCCCCGCCCGACCACCGTAAAGTTCACAGGAGGTGGGACCGGGGCGGGTAGGTCTCCCAGAGCCTCCTGCTCAATTTTACATCGCTCCCACGCCACCATCCGACCCGCTGGGGTGGCGTAAAATTCAGCCCAGTGTTTTCTTATGCAAAATTTCAAGTATTTGCATGTTGTTAAATTTAAAAAGGAACAGTTTGCTGCTGTAATGTATTCTTACAAGTCCTGTGCTTTCATAGCCAGTAGATATTATTATGCCAATGTGCTTTGTCAAATGATAATTTTCTTTAATCCAGTAACTGGAGATCTTAATTTCTATATATTTTTTAAAAATTACATTTTTATAAGGACAGCAAAAAGGATGATTTTTCAGGCAGCTAAAGATGATCACCTACTTTGCTACACTGTATCCTACATTGCCAAGGATTGTGAGGAGGAAGACAAAATGTCTCTGCATTTCCCAACAAAAACCAAGACCCAGGAGGTTTAAAGGAACTACTTGTTCTTTTCAGCAAGCAGAGAAATACTGCTAACTGCTATGTTTGAATCACTGAGTGACTGTCAGGTGACAAGGCCCTTTCCATCTGTGGTTTTAAGCTGGTGTTTTTTCTGCAGCAGAGGAGAAGCAATTGGGTGGAATTCCCGCCGCGGGACAATTAAACCCATAAAATGCGGGACGGATCCCTGGGCTGGGCGGAAGCAGGTTTGCCATTGACTTTTACGTCAGTGGCGAATTCCAGTACACCAAAGGTAAAATCCAGCCCATTGTGTATATTGTACCACTAGTGGTTTACTTTGATCAGCATGCAGTTGTTTAGCACAGGGATAAAATGTACTTTAACTGGTTTGTTTTTAACTTCTTGCATTCTGCAGTACTTTATTTATGTTAACCATAAAGTTTAGAACTACTACTTTACTGTATAATACATACAGGAGTTCAAAATTGATAATATGGTTTAAGGCTAAATGAAAGCTTAAAAAATTGTTATCTCAGCCTTTGTTTCAGTCTAAGATTTAAACTCTTGAAAAGGTACTCCAATCCCTGAACCTGGAAAGAGCTTATTTGTAATTATACATATAAAATAATCCTAATTAAAACAATTTGATTTTCTACATGTTAAAAAGAACACATAAACTTTTCCAGGTTCATATGTTGAGTTCAATTACTGAAAGACGACTGCTCTTAGGCCTTTGTTTTTAATGAAATCATTTGTACATGCTTTGCTTTTTAGGCTTTAAAACAGAAAACATACACTACTTCATTCTCCTCCATGGCAATATTTTATTTCCACAGATCTCTTGCCTCCCCCGTATTTATTGGAAAGACCAGAAGGAACAAATTATATCTAGGGGGCAGGAGCATAAACTAGGCGTCACTGGATTGGCCATCAGTTTTACTCCCTGCTTGAGTTCTCTTTCCATTGATGCTAATAGACTGGATAATTGAGTAGTGTGTATAATTTGAGGCCAATCTGCAACTTTCCATTTGCATGCCTGGTGAAGTTGAATTATATCCCTTTTTTACCCTTTGTTTTTTACAAAGATATGTATTTTTTGTTTCACTGGATTGAAACAAAGTGCTTTTCATGGTACCCTGGGAAAATATCCCTTAATAAGTCATCGAGCTCTGCAGGTGTCCTTCCTCCCATCCAGTACTCCTGGTTAAATATGAAGTAAAGCTGTCTTTCTCAAACAAGTTTAAGCACTGTCAAATTAGTTGTAGGTTTGATACAGAGTCTTCTAAACTGTTCAATTAAGCACACTGTGATCAGGTATAGTTCCTTTTGTTATGTCTCACACCAAGCTTTAATCACCGCTTCTCATGGAGCACCCAATTTGTGAGCAAAATATGTCAATAAAGTATAATCGCAATTTTGGGCTTATCTGAGAGAACAGCCTTTATGGTTTAAGAATGAAGAAAATGAGAAAGGAAGAAAGACTGGAAGTTCTCATGGCAATCCAGAAACCGATTTATGGCTATGTTATTACAATAATCAACACAAATCTCTCAGGAGAAAGTGTTTTATGCATTGTGGAAATTATATTTAAACTCCTTGCAAGAATTTGACAATTATCAAGGAGAATGTGTAAACTGGCAGATTACACTTGTAAATTTTTAAATTTGGAGCAATTAGCTCCTTTGCCAATAATGCAATGATAAGCCCTACTTTACGGTTTGAAATTTAGTCTGATCGCCTGTGCCAAAAATGTGAAATATTGCATATATAGCATACTGAGCGCTAACAGGGGTAATATAAAATGGCCAACATCGTTAATTTGGCATGTATTTCAAAGACTTGGCTTGTAAGTGAGCAGCCTGTTTCGAATGTAGGCTTATACAATTAAAGTACCAGGTTGTGTCCATTCTTTAGAATGTAGGAAAGTTACCTAAATTCTTGTCTGTAGATTTTTCACTAAACCTTGTAACAATGTTAACTGGTAATCAAAAAGCTCTCATTGGAGTGTCAAGAAAACCTACCATGCCAAATGAGGATTTTTTAATCCATTGATTGGAAACCTACATGAAACTTAAAAAAGGAAAGCTGTAATATTACATTCAACTTTTACAAAGACTTTGCCACAGCTAAAAATGGCTGTGACTATTTGCATGAGAACACCTCTCACATTCCAAGGCATTAAAGGGAGACACATGCCTGATTAGCTTTATCTAACACAATGGTTTGCCCTATTGATTGAACTACCTGAGATTGCTTTCATTCGCAAGCCATTCAAAGCCATCTTGAGGCATTCATGAGTAGAGACATCCCTCCAGGGGCTAAACAATGACATACCCACTGAGAGAGGCTTTGGGTTTTAGACTTTGGACCTCATTAAAAACAATGGGCATTGAGAGAACCATATGACAGTCCCCCGCCAGGCTGTGTAAAACTGGAAGTTTTGTTACACATAGGAAACAAGCTAAAGACTCAATCCATGCAGAAGCCAGAGGGGTCTCTCTCTCTCTCTCTCCAGAAGACCTCATGTGGGGCAAAACCTAGCTGCCAGCTGCTAGATCCAAGACAAATACCCCAGGTAGGACACCCTTGGTTCAACTGTCTCTAAGAACAACTATCAACCCAAAGCTTCAGCATCACAACTTCAGCCAGAAGACAATGGAATTATCCAACCCCACAGACCGTGTATTAATTTATATTTGTTCTGGATTCTAATCCAAACCAAACTGTTTCTTATCACTCTGTACTCTTGTTTGAGGAAGGAAGAAAGACTGGAGGTTCTTATGGCAATCCAGAAACAGATCTATGACTATGTTATTACAATAATCAACACAAAACAGGAGAAAGTGTTTTCTACACTGTGGAAATTATATTTAAACTCCTCGCAAGAATTTGACAATTATCAAGCAGAATGTGGAAATTGGCAGATTACACATCTTGTAAATTTCTAAATTTGGAGCAATTAGCTCCTTTGCCAATAATGCAATGTTTGATTCTTGTGTGCGTGTGTGAGTGAAAGTGTAGCGTAATTTTATTATTTGATCTAGATCGGGTTTAGTTTTTTTTTGTATAATAAACTCTTTCATGTTTTAACTCAAGAAAACCGGCCCGATTGGTTCTTTGTGATCACAACAAAGGTAAAAGGTAAAACACTCACTGAGATGGTAAGCACAACTGTTTAAAAAAGGAATACAACTTGTTGCAGTCAAACAAGAGGAAGGACAAGGCGGAAACTTTGCAACCTCTCTTCACCTGATAATAACAGAAATTTGGGGGCTCAAGTCGCTGGTCGTACCCAAAGACAAATGAGAAATTGGAGTGGGAAACCAAATTGATCCTGAGCAAAAATTAAAAAACTTCAATACAGGTTTCCTTGTGGTTTTCACTGCTAGAGTATTGACATGTCCACATTTGAGGTCAATACCTTCCAAAGCCAAAGGGAAGTAACTTGGGACAGGTTAAATGCCCTATCTATTGAAAAGTTGAGGAATGTAGCTGGGAAGTTAGGGATTACTTTACTTCCAAAAGCTAGGAAATCCAAAATTCTAAAACTTGTGGCCAACCATTTTGAACGTGAACCTGAAGAGCCAGAAACAGGGTTAGCGTCAGAAACTAACAGGTGTCACAATCAGATGAAAACCAACTGTAAATTGTATTTTTGTACACTTGGGTATTATTGTCAGCTGCCATTATACACAGCATGTTTAAGTTGATTTACTTCTGTGTTCAACTTGTTTAAAATAGAGGAGGTAGATCACTTCACAAACAGGAGGTGGGACAGATACTTGAAGGGGTCTAGTCACATGACCGAGAAGCCATCCTTTTTAGCTTGTCTGGTTTTGAAACAGTTTCAGTTAGAGAACAGCTCGTACAAAAAACAGTTGCCTTAAGCTGCATCTCACTATCTCCAGGGCCTGCTTGCAAGAAGGAAAGAAGCCACAGTCTGCAAAGCAGTAAGAAAATCTATTTGTTCTCCACTAGTTTCTCTCTCGTCGAAAGGGTGAAATCAGAAACTACGCAACTTCAGCTTTTCTCCAAAAGTGCATGAGAAGAGAGTTTAAGAGAAATTTCCTGCAACTCCTACTCCATTCAGCATTTCCAGTCTGTTAGTTCCAACTTTGGACTTCATGTTAGTTGGAAAACGGACTCTAGTTTCAACTGGAACCACCGCCCCCCCCCCCCCCACCGCCACCCCACCACCCCACCCCGTCAGTTCATAATTAAGCTATTTTCTACTTGGTAAATGTCCTTGCCCTTTTGATGCCTTTACCTTTCTTTGTATGTGTGCGAGCATGCATTGTTTTCCAAATTAAGGGCTGAATTTTCTCAGCACCGCAGTGGTGGGCTGTGAAGTCAGTGGCCTTCCGACACGGAAGTGGTGCCGCAGAGCCCCCATCATATTTCGCGCTGTGGGTCATTTAAATGGAGGGGGTGGAGTGGCCTCAGTTTATTTTAATTTCTGATTCAGCTCATCTCTTATTATTTGGTCTTAATCTCATGGGTTTATCGTAGACTTGAGCTCCCAATTTCTGTTACGAACAGGAAGTTAATTTTGAAAACAAATTTCTCTATTCTTTCAACAACCTGTCTGTAAGCAGATTGTGATTTAAATTTTTCCCTTTTTTTGGAAAAAAGGAAAATTCTGATGGCCTATTTCTCCACTCCCTCAGTTTGTGAACCCTGACTTTTAAAGGACTGCAACAACACTGTTGCTAAACTTAAAACAAAGAAGTAAGGTTTATTAACACACAGTCTTAAACTTGGGAGGGTGATAACTTTGCGTCGCATGCTCACAGGTGACCAGTATGCTCACACTGCAACAAAGTGGGTCGATCCAGGCTCGAAAGCTGGAGGCTAAAAGGAAAGCCAATGGGTCTAATAGGTCTCCGCACGGGTGGTCCCAAGGAGGATACCTCAGTAGAGAGCATAGCAGGACAGGCAGAGGCCCTCACTGTCGAACCTTGACCCTCTGAAGGGTCACCGGAGTTTTGTCCTCGCAGGAACCGTGTTCTCCCTACCCTTACCAGGAGGTGACCAAATCCATTGTACTACTCAAGGATACAGGGCTGCTCAGTCCTTAGAAAACAGCCTAAGCCTTCCACCCGAAACCTCCATGAAAGCCAAGGTCCTGATCAGCGGAGTTGGGGCAGGTTATCTGTCTGTCCCCCTCCTACAGTGCGACCTAGTCTGGGGTCCTGTAACCATAGAAATTGTCCCAGAGTTACCGGTATCAGGCATAGACTTCCTACTGGGGAACGACTTGGCTGGCAGCAAGATAATAGCAACCCTTATAATCTTAGATGAGCCCAGCAAAACCAGAGAAACCAAACAACTACAGGAGTAAATACCAGGGATCTTCCTTGACTGCAGAGTGACTCAGTTCCAAGCCAGACAGGCCAAATTTGTGCCCCAGCTGGATGAGCCTGAGGCTTGGTTAGTTGAAACCTTCTTCAAGGACCTGTCCGAAGGAGAGGAGGTGCTCAGCTGAGCCTCCCTAATTAACACCCATCAGGGAGATCCTGAAACAAAGCACATAGCACAGATTACTTGCTCTGAAGCAAAGGCCACCCAAGTCCCTGAGTGTTACTATGTGCAAGATGGGGTAGTAATGCGGAAGTGGAGACCTCCTGGGAGACCTGCGGAGGAGGAGTGGACAGTGCTCCACCAGGTTGTAGTGTCCCCAGAGATTTTAAGGATAGCCCACGCTATCCCGATGGCTGGACATGTGGGTACTCAGAAAACTTTAGCCCAAATAAGCAAGCACTTTTTCTGGCCTCGCCTCCGGTCTGATGTGGCCGAATATTACAAAACCTGCCATGCTTGCCAGGTTGCAGGAAAATCCCAGGCCACAATTAAACTGGCTACTCTCAAACCCATTCCGGCATTCAGTGTACCCTTTGACCAAATATTGATAGACTGTGTGGGGCCACTACCCAAATCCGACCGGCTATCAATACCTCCTCACCCGATTTCCTGAAGCTATACCCTTCAGGAAAATGACAACCAAGGCAGTGATCAAAGGACTAACCCAGTTCTTCACCCGATACAGTCTGCCGAGAGAAATCCAATCAGACCAGGGATCCAACTTGACTATCGTGCATGTTTCAGGAGGTTGTACATGGCTTAGGAATCACCCAGCTGAAGTCCTCGGTGTATCACACTCAGTTCCAGGGAGCACTAGACAGATATCACCAGACCCTGCAAACCATGATTAGGATCTGCTGCTCTGAGTATCCATATGACTGGGACAAGGATTTAGGGTTCCTGCTGTTTGCCACCAGGGATTCTCCAAATGAGTCCACGGGCTTCAGCCCCTTTGAATTAATTTATGGGCATGAAGTGTGGGGCACCCTGAAGCTCCTGAAAGAGAAATACCTGGAACATCAGAAGGACACCTCCATATGGGAGTAAATTTCCACCTTCTGGGAACACTGCCTGAGAGCATTTAAAAACCTCTTAGCAAATCATGAAACAACAAGGAGAAAGTCATGCGCAGGCCCGGACCCTTCAACCAGGAGACCAGGTCCTAGTGCTACTACACCAACCCACTGATCCTTTCCGAGCCAAGTTCAGTGGCCCAAACGGATCAGCACAGTTAATTACCTAATCCACACCCCTGACAGTAGGAAGAAGCACCAGTTAGGTCACATTAACACGCTTAAGAAATATTACAGCCGAGAGCCCAGTCAACCGGTGGGTGTTTGCCAGAGGGTGGAAATATCTGAGGGCAGCCAGGATGAGTCAGTTGGGTAGGAGAAAACCCCGGTTGAAATCCCGGCCACCAGACTGGCAAACGCGGAAGTCTTGGGAGACTTAACCACCCAGCTGACATACCTAACCCAAGAGGAGTGGGAGGACATGTCCACCCTGCTGGGAAAATTTAAGGAAATCTGTAAAGATCAGCCAGGGTGTACCACCCTAGTAGCTCATGACGTAGATGTGGGAGACATGCCCCCAATCAAACAAAACCCCTACTGTCTGAGCCCCGACAAGCTAACACAAGTTAGGCAGGAAATCCAGTACATGCTGGATAATGACATAATTGAGCTTAGCCAAAGTAGTTGGAGCTCCCCAATTGTACAGGTCCCGAAGCCGGATGGATCCATACGGCTCTGTATTGGTTACCGAAAGTTTGGCCCAAACTTGAGCACCCAAGCCACCCCACTAACCAATGCACTGAAAAAAAACAAAGGTGATATGGGCAGAGGCACGCCAGGAGGCGTTTGCAAAATTGAAAGCCATCCTAGTAAATGAGCCCATATTAGCTGCCCCAGTCTTCAACAAACCTTTAAGTGTGAATGAGAGAATGAATGAATATCTCTTTACTTCTTTTTTTCCTTTTAATGAAACACATGTTAAGAAAAAAATTAATTAGAATTCATTTTTTCCTCAGAGGGGGAAAGATGTCATGAACAGATGAAAACCAACTGTAAAGTATAGGAGGTTTGTCCACTAGAGTGTTACTGCTAGCTGCCATTATATATAGGAGGTTAAGTTGATTTACTTCTGTGTTCAACTTGTTTAAAATGGAGGAGGCAGATCATTTCACCAAAAGGAGGTGGGGCAAATACTTGAACGGGTCCAGTCACATGACCTAGAAGCCACCCTTTTTAGCTTGTCTAGTTTTGAAACAGTTTCAGTTAGAGAACAGCTTGTACAAAAAAAAGCTTCCTTGAAGCTGCATCTCACTATCTTCAGGGCCTGCCTGCAAGAAGAAAAGAAGCCATAGTCTGCAAAGCAGCAAGAAAATCTATCTTCTCTCAGCTAGTTTCTCTATCGTCGAAAGGGTGAAATCAGAAACTATGCTGCCTCAGCTTCTCTCCAAAAGTGCATGAGAAGCGAGTTTAAGAAGAGATTTCCTTCATCTCCTCCTCTACTCAGCATTTCAAGTCTGTTAATTCCAGCTTTGGACTTTATGTTAGTTGAAAAATGGACTCTACTTTCAACTGGAACCCCTGTCAGTTTGTCATTAAGCTATTTTCTACTTGGTAAATGTCCTTGCCCTTTTGATGCCTTTACCTTTCTTTGTATATTTGTGAGCATGCGTTGAAAAGTTGACCCCTTCCCGAGTTTAAGAGTGTGTGTTAATAAACCCTATTTCTTTGTTTTAACTTTAACAACAGTGTTATTGCAGCCCTTTAAAAGTCAGGGTTCACAAACTGAGGGAGTGGAGAAATAAGTCATCAGGATTTCCTTTTTTTTTTAAAAAAAGGGAAACATTTAAATCACAATCCGCTCATGGACAAGCTGTTGAAATTTTAGAGAAATTTGTTTTCAGAATTAACTACCTGTTAGTAACACAAGATAATGTTAGCTAAGATACAACTAGAACAGAGGAGATTAGAATTAGAATTCCAGAGAGAGAAAGAACAGACAGAGTGTCAAGAAAGGGCAAAAGAAAAAGAAAAAAGGAGGAAACGGAAAAAGAAAGAGCTTTCCAGAAGGAGAAGGAGGAAAGGGAGTTAAGGCAGCTCGTACTAACTAGGGGAAGACTCAATACATCCTGTGAAGGCACAGCTAGTGAGGGAGCTATCCCAGCCGAGCTCTTAAACTTTTCCTAGTTGATCCCAAAGTTCAGTGAGGCGGATGTGGAAGCATTTTTTGTCACTTTTGAAAGCTTGCAAAACAGCTGAAGTGGCCGACAGAGAGTTGGACGCTGTTATTACAAAGCAAACTAACAGGAAAAGCCCATGAGGTTTATTCACTGTTGCCAGATGAGAGTTCATCTATGGGATGACTAAAAATGCAATCCTGAGCGTGTATGAGCTAGTACCATAGCACCAAACAGGGAAGGTGGTGGCATAATGGTAATGTCACTGAGCTAGTAATCCAGATCCCAGGCTAATGCTCTGGGGACATGGGTTCAAATCCCACCACAGCAGCTGGTGGAATTTAATTTCAATTAATTAATAACAATCTAGAATTGAAAGGTAGTCCTAGTAATGGTGCCATGAAACTATTGATTGTTGTAAAAACCCATCTGGTTCACTAATGCCCTTTAGGGAAGGAAATCTGCTGTCCTTATCTGATCTGTTCTACATGTGACTCCAGACCCACAGCAATGTGGTTGACTCTTAAATGGCCTAAAAAGCTACTCAGTTCAAGGGCAATTAGGGATGGTCAACGAATGCTGGCCTTTCCAGTGTTGTCCACATCATATGAAAGAATTAAAAAAAATTCCAAACCCTCTGAAATCAGCCTGAACAAACTTATCTCAAGCTTGATAGAGTTAAGCAGCTTACTTTTGACCAGTGGGTACAGGCACTCAAGATTCAGCCCACATATGAAAACCTCAGAGGGGTGATCCTTCTTGAGGAGCTCAAGAACTCTCTCCCCCTTCCCATTAAAACACACATAGAGGAAGAAAAGGTTCCAAGAGCCAGCCAGGCCACAATAATATAACAGCAAAATAGTACGGATGCTGGAAATCTGAAATAAAAACAAAAATTGCTGGAAATACTCAGCAGGTCTGGCGGCATCTGTGGAGAGAGAAGCAGAGTTAACGTTTCAGGTCAGTGACCTTTCATCACAAGCCCTTATCCCAAGGGAAACTCTTCCCTCACAAACCTGAAATGGAGAAAAGGTTGGCGCTGGTGGGGGGGGGGGGGCGATGGGTGGCGGGGGTGGGGGGGGAGCGGCAGTGATAGGAGCCCGAACAGCTATGGGTGAGAAGGGAAAGCTGAACATACGGGAACCCTCCTCAGGCCAAAAAAGGACATTGCTGAGAGCAGGAGCGACATGCAAAGACCTGTGTGTTTCCATTGCAACAAGGCAGGTCACCTTCGAGCTGACTGCTGGAAGTTACAGGGAAAACCTGTAGGATTAATCAGGGCACATCAGACCAGCGCAGGAAAAGGGGCCCTGATGGAAAGCACAGCAGATCAGGCTGTGGCTTTAACTGTGGAAGTAAGACCCAGTAAACCTACTGCTGTATGTGTGGGAAAACTTAACAAAATCCCTGAAAGTTACCAGGATTTTGTGTCTAAGGACAAGTAACCCTATACCTCTTGAGTGAGGCAAGCAAGCCCATAGTCATATTTAGGGATACGGGGCCACACAATCCCTTCTGTTGGGAAAAGGCATGACCTTTCCCCCAGAGAGTGCATTAAATGCTAGGGTGCTAGAGAATGGTATCGGAGGAAAGTATATGCCCATAACTTTATACTGGGTGCATCTGGAGTGCGACCTTGTTTCAGGACAGGTAACCATGAGGATTGTCCCTAGTTTACCTGTGGATGGGGTCGACTTGCTGCTGGGTAATGATCTGGCGGGGCAAAGGTGGTAGCTTCCCCAGTGGTTTTAGGGAGACCGAAAGAGGTCAGGGAAACAGAGCAATTGCAGGAGAAGGTCCCCAGCATTTTCGCTGACTGTGTGGTGACTCGGTGCATGGCCAAACAAGCTCCATCAGAGGAGGCTGAAATGGCCCTCCAGACAGATGACCCTACTGTCATGTTATGTGAAACCTTCCTTGGGAAGTTAGAGGACCCAAAGGATGGGTTAAACAGATCTTCCTTGGTCGAGGCTTAGCAAGCCAAACCAATATTTTAAAAGTTAGCACAGACTGCCCAAACCGAAGCTGAAGCCAAAGGAGTCCCAGAATGCTACTATTTAAAGAATGAGGTGCTGATGAGGAAGTGGGGACCTCCTTGCAGATCTACAGACTAAGAGTGGACAGTGGTTCACCAGATGGTGATGCCATCAAGGTACCGTAAGGAAATACTCAGAATGGCCCACGACCTTCCAATGGCTGGACATGTCGGTGTATGAAAAACCCAAGGCCGCATAAGACAGCAATTTGGCTGGCCAAAACTCGACAGAGATGTGGTGGAATTCTGTAAAATTTGCCACACGTGCCAGGTTGTGGGGAAGTCCCAACCTGAACCCCTAATTCCCTTACCGGCTTTTGAGGAACCCTTCAGCAGAGTACTAGTGGATTGTGTGGGACCCCCGCTGAAAACAAAAGAGGGCTACCGGTAAGTTCTGGCCATTATGGGTGTAACTACCCGATTCCCAGAAGCCATTCTACTAAGAACTATCTCTGCCAAGGTAGTGGTGGAGGGGCTAACCCAATTCTTTACCCAATATGGTCTGCCTGCCGAGATCCAATCAGATCAGGGCACGAATTTCATGTCTGGATCTTTCAAAAAGTCATGGGTAATCTGGGCATAACCCAACTAAAGTCCTCAGCCTATCACCCACAGTCACAAAGGACCCCCATGACTGGGACAAAGGTCTGGGATTTCTCCTGTTTGCCACTAGGGACTCACCCAATGAGTCCACTGGCTTTATTCCCTTTGAATTAGTTTATGGACATGAGATGAGAGGTCCTCTTAAACTAATCAAAGAGAGGTTTCTGGGACACAGGGATGAGTCTTCTATGTTATATTACATCTCCACGTTCTGGGAGCGGCTCACAAAAGCCTGTGCAGTGACTCAGGAGCACATGTAAACCTCCCAGACAGCTATGAAAAGTCAGGCAGATAAACATGTGAAGGCCAGAACATTTCGGCCTGGAGACCATGTGCTAGTGCTACTCCCAATTCAGAGTGAACCCCTGAAATCTCGGTTCAGTGGTCCATATGGAGTAGCAAAAAGGATTAGCCAGGTAAATTATTTAATTGACACCCCAAACCGAAGGCAAAAGCGAAGGCTGTGCCACATTAACATGTTAAAACAATATCAAAGCTGGGAAGGCGACAGACAAGCACTGGTCTGTCAGGCAGTTAGGACAGAGGACGACAAAAAGGACTGTGAGGGCAAGTTAGAGGAGGGCCTGGAGGGTTCCAAATCAAACACCCTACTGTCTGGTTAGCCAACACTGAAATGTTAATAAAATTAGATACTGTACTCTCCAACTTAAATGCAGGACAAAGAGACACCCTAAAAAGGCTGCTGATAGCATTTACAGAAATCTGCAGGGACGAGGAAAGTTTCCAAAAGGGCAAGCCAAAAGTGAGGGAGATGTCTCACCTATTTGAAGTGCCACAAGGGAGTGCAGTGAAAGCTGGACAGACATCTGCGAGCAGTAATGTCCCAGACGACATAGGGCAGATTAGCAAAAAGCCCCTCCCCAAATTAAAGGGAAAAGGGAAGAAGAAATGCCCTATAGCAAACAGCACTTTGTGTAACTCACTAGAAAACTAAAAGTAAGGTCAGTGTGGATCTGCCCACAGAAGAACCCAATGATCAGATCCCAAATTCAAAGCTAATCAGACCAAACAATTTCAATTCAGGACTCAGCAAGAACAAGGGCCAGGAGGAAATCTCAGACACCTCACTGGGCTAAAAAAAAAATTATTACCCACTGTCACTATAGAGAGAAAAATTATCAAGGTACAGGAACCTCGATGGTTAAAGCCACGTGTTGCAGAAACAGCATTTGAAGGGTTAAAGCTTGTACATGCAGGAGAATTTGCCACAAGCAGTAATGGAAATTTGCATACTCCAAGCTTCACCAGCAACCACATGTTTATTGAGATGAACATTCCCAGAGTACAACAAATTGATGCTAGAGAAACTTTAACCCCATTTGACAACACACAACCCAAAAGAAATACAGTTTTTTTAATGGTACTTCATCCAAAGGAAGAATGATGACAAAGTTCCAAAACATTAAACCAGAGCCTAGCTATGGCACTGTGTGTTTGAGCAGTGAGTGGTTGAGAATGAATGTACGTGTTCTTTTTTACCTACAACCTTGTAATGAAATGTTCCTATGGTCACATTTCATTCCACGTTCTGCAGAGGTGTCAAGAAAACTCGCTATGCCAAATGAGGATTTTTTTAATCCATCCACTGGAAACCTACATTAAACTTAAAAAAGGAAAGCTGGAATATTACATTTGACTTTTATAAAGACTTTGCCACAGCTAAAAATGGTTGCCACCGTTTGCATTTGAACACTTTTCACATTCCAAGGCATCAAAGGGAGACACATGCCTGATTAGCCTTTACCCAACACAAAGGCTTGCCCTATTGATTGAACTACCTGAGATTGCTTGCATTAGCAGGATATTCAAAGCCATCTTGAGGCATTCATCAGTGGAGATGTCCCTCCAGGGGCTAAACAATGACAATATCCCTTTAGAGAGGCTTTGGGTTTTAGACTTTGGACCTCATTAAAAACAAAGGGGATTGAGAGAACCATGTGACAGCCCCCCCCCACCCCCCCCCCCCCGCATTTTCTTACACACAGCAGACAGGCCAGAGACTCAATCTGTGCAGAAGCCAGAAGCGGTGGCTCTCTCTCTCTCTCTCTCCAGAAGACCTCGTCCAGGGCATGCAATGCCTAGCTGTCAGCTTCTAGATCCAAGACAAAGACCCAAGGAAGGTTACCCTCAGTTCAACAGTCTCTAAGAACAACTATCAACCCAGAATTTCAAGATCACAACTTCAATTGGAAGACAATGAATCACCCAACCCCACAGACTGTGTATCAATTTTACTTGTTCTGGATTCTGGATCGCAACAAAAGTAAAAGTTGAAACACTTACTGAGGTGGAAAGTACAACCACTGTTTAAAAAATGAATAAAACTTGTTGCAGTCAAACAAGAGGAAGGGCAAAAGGGGAGCCTTGCAACCCTTCCTCACCTGATCGTAACAAGAGTTAAAGACAAAGTCAAGCTATAATTGGATCTTTTTGGCAGTTTCATTGGATATGTACGTCAGCTATCCAATGAGATGAGCAAATTTCCATACTCATACTTTCAGGTTATACTGTTGTGAGATGACACAACTTTTTTGTAAAGAGCAAGGATGCATTACATGTAGATTTTTTTTTTTGATTTTCAGCTGTATAGAGCCCAGCTGGAGGCAATTATAATAAGGGCCAAAGCCTCGCAAATCAGAATTTTGTGGTTACTGGGAACAGGAGCATTTAGAGAAATTGTATGAAATGCCAAACAGGCAAGTCACAACTTCCCATAAGTTAATGCATCTTATATTTTAATTTCTGCACACAAAGGACAAAGTTCCAGACAATACTGTCTAGAAACGAGTTATACACGCAGGTGATGTACTGTGAGAAAGTTTGCTATTGCTATTCTCAGCAAACATCTTGGATTTATTGAGGCAATGGAGTTGCAGCTATGGTTCCCTTCTATTGCTGGCATAAACAAGGAGGTCCAGCTTAAGGTCCAGCAATTACTCTTGTACTGCCACAGTCATTATCTTGTGAAGGACTAAAATCTCTCCATTGTTGCAGAGTATTCACTATGCTGTCGAGGAGGATATCCTCATCAAGTCTGTTAATCCAGATGACGTAAAACCCCAATATTTACAGGGAGGCAGGGAGAGTACTGGGGAGGCCAGAAATGGCTGAGGAAACCAGCAAGGCTAGAGATGAAAAAGTTCTGATAAATTTAAAAGCAGTATTTCATTATCACTTTTTTCTTCCATTGTCTGTCTCAAGATGGGCACAAAAGTAAAGAATAGCTGCTTGGATGAAGTGTCACTGAGCTGCCAGCACCATAGAATTGATAGGCTGGTCAGCTGCGAGGGTGGCTGACATTGTGACATAGAGACAGAGAGAGCATTGGGGTTGTGGAGGTGCTGGCTGGTGATTGCAACAGGAGGAGAGATAGGCTGTGATCAGTAAGGTTGAGGCTGAATACTTCCGTGAGGGATTGGAACGATCACTCCTGCTGCTCCTGGTCCACAAGCTGTACTGGATAAGGCATATAGCTTGTGGAACCAGCAGCTTCCACCTCCCTTCTACACCCAGGTTTCTCAACCACTGGGAAACCTGCACAGCAACTGTAAAAAAAAAATGCATTGGGAGCCCAATTTAAATATTTTAAGAAGTACCCGCCTCTCCATGGTGGGATACTAGAATGCCACGTATGAAACACGTTGCCATATAAATGGCAATGGGCACGTAAACAGCAGGTTGGGGACATGTTTCATTTTTCATTTTTAGTCTTCCTGACCCTCTCCCCCCATTTGGGGAAAGGGAGTGTGGGTTAACATAGAGGCCGGATACTTTCTTTCTCTCCCCACAGATGCTTCCTGCCCTGCCAATGTTTCCAGTATTTTCTGCTTTTATCTAAGAATATACATGCATGCTCTGAAGCTGCTTAGTTACCCACCATCTGGTGCACTCCAGTTTTCCGACAGGCTTGGTTTAACCCTGCTTCTCCACTTCCTTTCCTGCCAAGTCCTGCCAATAGGACTCACGCTAAGAATTTCTAATGTGACTTCCCTACAATGCCTCCATTAGTAAATGTACTACCCTGAGCCATATAGACCAATAAGGTCCTATGTTCATTGCCTGCTTTTTTGTTCAGTTATGCAATATCAGCTCGGGTACAGCCTCATGAAGAGTACAATTAGCCATGGTTCTCACTTCCAATCCCTGTTTAGCAATCTCTGCGAAAGCTTGTGTGTGTGGATCTGAGTTGAGCGAAGGATGATACTGGCATGGCCGTTCTGTCACATAGTAAAATAGCCATTTGTAATTCACTACCTGGGCACAAAAGTAAAGAATAGCTGCTTGGATGAAGTGTCACTGAGCTGCCAGCACCATGGAATTGCATCGCTGCATGAGCCAGTACCTTCAGGAAATAAGGGAAGAAATGTAGAGAAGATTATCATATGAGAGGAATAAATACCTAATTTACCTGGATGTGAAATGGAATAGTATCTTTAGTGCATTAGGGAAACATCTTAAGAACAAGGGAAATAATTTGTTTAAATCTATTTCTGTATGTTTGCACCAAGCTCAAAGATGTAAGGAACTAAGCGTTCACAAATTAATCATCTCATTGCATATTCTTCTAAAATCTGGTGATTACTGCACTTGCCCTCCCTCTCCCCTTACTGCTTCTCACATTTGTCCATCCAGCCTTCTTGCTTTCAAACCTTCGGCTGGTCTCACATGTACAATTGGAAGTTTTTCACTTTAGTGTGATAGATATAGGTCAGTAGTCCAGCCCACGGGGATTTACATACAGCTGAACTATGGTCACTGATTGACCAAATGCAGGTTTTGCAGAGTGCCACAATGAAAGGCTAGGAGCAGCAGGAAGAGCAATATCAACTAGGTGACTGATGAAAGAGCTAACAGGTTACAAATGTTGAAGATATGACATATAGAATGACAGGAAGAAAGGACAAAATGCTAGAACTGTTTCCAACTGAATTTTCCTTAATTCATTCCATTCTGAAGCCCCCATTTTCCAGCTTCTTCTGATCCATTTCTTGTCCTTTGTAATCTTGTCAATCAGGAAACCGAAGCTAAAATGGAGTTATGTGCATTTTAATTAATAAATAGCTCTGAAATGCATTTGCAAGTTACATTTAAATGTACATTAGTTGCAATTTCCTTTTGCAAAAACTAATATCAAAGTGATTTTTACATATAAAGCATTTTGCACTAGACAGTAGGCTGGAAACAGGTACATGTAAGCATATATAGCAAATTAGTAACAGATGAAGAAAAATATATGCCAGTACACATTATATGTAATATATTATAGTACATGTTTTTAATTGATACTGCACTGGGAGTGACATGGGAGTAATGACTAGTTCGCATATACTTATTTGCTTAGAAGTTAGAGTGACCAATACAAAACACTGAAGTATTTAATTAGGACCTCAACGTGGGGGCATGAGGACAATCAACTTCTTATTGAAGCAGCAGATGGCAGCCCTGCTTCATATGAGCTTTTGCTTGGCAGCTTGGAAGTGCTGAGCCAACCATAATTTGTCCTGATGAAAACAAAAACTAAAGTGCCTTAACTGGACAACGCAGGAATCAGAAATAGCACTTTTTAACATTCATTTTCTAAACTACAAAGCTAGCCAGAGAGATAGTAAGTACTTGCAGAATGAAAGACACTTTAGGTGCTTAGAATTTTGAAGGACAGTGCTTGGTGCCACAGAGTGGAAACTTGATTTGCTGATCTCCTGATTGTATCTGTTGGGTTGAAATTTTAAGTAGCTGTAAGGCAGGTTCTTTAAAAAAATTAGGGAGTAGGGAAAAATTCAGAAGGTTCAAACATTTTAATGATAATTGTAGAACACAAATCCACATTACACTGCTGAATAAAATGATTACCAACATAGACAGCTGGTTGCATCATTGGTTTCACCAATAAACCGATAATTTGCAGGGGTCATGACGAGAAGGCTGATGCATTGCCTTTTATTGCCAGCATAGTGAAATGCAGCTTTGCATGCAAACCTAAAACAGCTGGATTCAAATTCTTTATGACGGGCCTTCCAAGTGTAACAAGTATCTATATGATAGGTATAACATTCTACTCATTTGTTACTGTTGTGGCTTCTATTAAATCATCCATTCCTTTACAGAAAGTAATTAGGAAGGCAAATGGAATGTTGGCATTTATTGCAAGGGAGTATAAAAGTAGGGAGGTCTTCCTACAACAGTACAGGGCATTGGTGAGACTGCACCTGGAGTACTGTGTACAGTTTTGGTCTCCTTACGTAAGAAGGGATATGCTTGCATTGGAAGGAGTTCAGAGAAGGTTCACTAGGCTGATTCCTGAGATGAAGGAGTTGTCTTTTGAGGAAAGGTTGAGCTGGTTGGGCCTATGCTCATTGGAGTTGAGAAGAATGAGGTGATCTTGTTTAAAAAAAAAGGATGGAATTTAACGCCGTTCCCCAGGAGCGGGCTAGGAGGCGATGGGGAAGGGCGTTAAATAGGTTGGGAGACGGAGGCGGTGGGGGTGGGGAGGGGGGTGGGTGTGCTCTGCACGTCGTATATCCGCCCCCACCTCTCATCCTATTTTACCAGAGGTGGGGGAGCTGGCAGATGGCCCACTCGCCCTTAGGCCAATTGAAGACCTTAAATAGCCAATTAATTTCCACTTAAGGGCCTCATCAGATGGACACTTTAGCTTTTGAGGAGCATGTCTTGTACTACATGGTGGCCTCTCTGTGGTCTGGTGATGGCCCTCGTGATCAGGCACTCCCAGCAGCACAAACCACTCCCACTTAAACAACGCGCCCGAACCTAGACTCCGTTCCCCCCACCCCCTTCCATCGCTGGGGCTTAGCTGATTGTCCCCAGTGAGGCCCGATCGTCACTTACCTTTTCCAGGACCTCCTCCATTGTTGCTGATCCTGGCTGGGTGCAGTCTCAGCAGTGGCCACCGCACCTGGTGGCACTGCTGGGACTGAAGAGATGCTGGCCCTCTGATTGGCCAGCAGCTCTGGGAGCTGGGACGTACTGCCTCAGATGGGCGGAAACCCTGACTGAAGCCAATTTAGGGCCTGAGCCACACAAAATAGAAGCGTGGCTTGCAGGCCCGGCAGTGACAGGCTCGCCCCTGGCTTTCTGGCTGGTGGGCAGGCTACTGTCTCACCATCAAATTTCGGCAATATAAGATTCTGAGGGGGCTTGACTGGGTAGATGCTGAGAGGATGTTTCCCCTTGTGGGGTAATCCAGAATTGGGGGGGGCACAGTTTCAAAATAAGGGGTCTGCCTTCTAAATTAGAGATTAGGAGAAATTTCTTCTCTCAGAGGGTCGCTAATCTTTGGCATTCTCTTCCCAGAAAGCAGTGGAGGCTGGGTCGTTGAATATTTTCAAGGCTGAGTTGGACAGATTTTTGATTTACAAGGGAGTCAAGTGTTAGTGGGGGTGGGAGGGGTGGCAGGAAGGTGGACTTAAGGCTACAAGGCCACAATCAGATCTTATGGAATGGCGGAACAGGCTTGAGGGGCCTACTCCTGCTCCTATTTCATGATCTTATAGCTGTCATTGGCCTTTCCTCTTTGCTGTCATGGCTACTGTAATTTATCTCCAACAAGTCACATTATACTGATCTAAATGTGAATCTCAGTTTTGGATTACCAGAGATAAGATTTTATGACTACAAATGGGAACAGATTGCAAATATCATTAAAGTCTCTGTTCATTTCCAAGTAGTTCTAATGCAAGTACAAAAAGGTGAAAATAACAGGGCTCCTGCAAAATGAGCAAGATCAGACCAGCCTAAATAAAGAAAGTTTGTACAGTAAATTAATTTTTTTTTATTATGTTGCAAAGTCTGAAGAAGGAAGTTTCTGTCAGTGTTGCATGTAACCACATGCTCATATAGATGTAGCTGTGTAGTTGTAAAACTTGGAATGGGAAGGAATCTGCTACTACCTTTACTGAAGTAACAATGGAATAGATTTTTGTACAGTTGAATTTACCCAGAGGTTTTCAATATGGCACACAATGCTCTTGCACAAATAATAAAAGAGCTTGATTTATATAATCAATCACAGCCAAATCAATTCATATGGAATTTCACGACGCTAATGCCAAATGTTGTTGGTGGAATTGCCGTGCATGCAATGTTAGACTGCAATACCCATAAGACTTCCTACAACACTGCATAGATGCAGTTGATGGACATGCTCACATCTTATAGGGTGCTTTGGAAAGCCTCCAATGGCTCCATTAGATGATAGTGCTCAGATAGCAACCTTCTTCTAAGCTGCTACCAAGAGGTCAGAATCATAAATCTCAGCAGCTGAGAAAGGAAAGAAGCAACCAGTCAAACAGCAGACTTTTCTTCCCCACTCATACTCAGTGCTTTACCTGGCAGTCCCTTCTCAATATCAATGCATAAATCCCCGAGGATGGAATCACCTGTGGTAATACTTGTAACAGGTAGAGTTAGTGACACAGGCTGTTGTGAGGGGCTGGCTTCTTCATGGCGGCTCACAAGGTTATCTATTGGGGAACACATGTAGTGAAGAGGAAAATAGAATAGAATTCTGACTTCATGACACCTCTTGAGATATTATTTACATGGCAATATACTGTGTATCATTCAAAGGGTTGTACTTAAGTATGTACCTGATTGACTGAGTGCCTAAGTGAGTGAATGTGCGGAGAGGAAACTCATGAGAAGGATGATGCTACCCTCCACCTAAGGAGGCCACTGCCTTTACCCTCTTCCACAGTCTATGTTCTGAATCCCAAGGATTTCCAACATTGCCTTCATGAAGGCACCAAGGGCTTAAAATATTTTGTGTCTGTGTAGGTTGTGAGGAAAGAAGGGTCTAACGAGAATGAGGAACTTAAAGTAATTATATTCGTTAAAAAAAAAGTACTGAAGAAATTAAATGGGATTAAAGACCTACAAATCTTCTGGATTTGATGGCCTACATCCTAGGGTTTTAAAGGTGTACAGAAGTTAGTGGATATATTGGTTTTGATGTTCCAGAATTCCCTTGATTCTAGAATTGTCCCTGTGGATTGCAAGGTAGTTAATGTAACCCCACTGCTCAAGAAAAGGAGGGAGAGGAAAACATGGAAAGATAGGCAAGTTAGCCTGACATCAGCAATAGGAAAAATGCTTGAAGATATTATTAAGTACATGGTAACACAGCACTTGAAAAATCTCAATATGATCATGTAGAGTCAATATGGTTTTATGAAAGGGAAATCACATTTGACAAATCTATTAGAGTTTTTTGAGGGTGTAACTTGTAGGGTAGATAAGGGGGAACCAGTGGCTATAGTCTCTTTGGATTTTCAGATGGCATTTGGTAAGGTGTCATGCAAGAAGTTGTTACACAAGATTAGGTCTTATGGGATGGGGGTAATATGTTAGTATGGATTGGAGATTGGTTAATGAACAGAAAAGAGAGGGTAGAAATAAACGGGTCATTTTCAGGATGGCAGGGTACAACTACTGAAGTGCTGCAAGGATCAGTGATTGGGTCCCAGCTATTTACACCCTATCTCTTGGTTTAGGGGTGCAGTGTAACATATCCATGTTTGCTGACAATCCAAAGCTACGTGGGAAAGTAAGCTGTGAGGTGGACGTAAAGGGATATAGACTGGTTAAGTGCAGTGGTTAGCACCGCAGCCTCACAGCTCCAGCAACCCGGGTTCAGTTCTGGGTACTGCCTGTGCGGAGTTTGCAAGTTCTCCTTGTGACCACGCGGTTTCCTCCCACAGCCAAAGACTTGCAGGTTGACAGGTAAATTGGCCATTGTAAATTGCCCTTAGTGTAGGTAGGTGGTAGGAAAATGGTGGGGATGTGGTAGGGAATATGGGGTTAATGTAGGATTAGTATAAATGGGTGGTTGTTGGTCAGAACAGACTCGGTGGGCCGAAGGGCCTGTTTCAGTGCTGTATCTCTAAATAAATAAGTGATTGGGCAAGAAAGTGGCAGATGGAATATAACATGTGAAGTGTGAAATTATCTGCTTTGATAGGAAGAATGGAAAAGCAGAATATTTTTTTAAAAGGAGAAAGAATAATAAATGTTGGTACTCAGAGAGTTTAGGCTGTCTTTGTACATGAATCACAGAGAGTTGATGTACAGGTACTTGAAGGAAATAAACTTGCAGGACTACGGGAATAGAGTGGGGGAGTGAGACTGACTGGAGTGCTCCACAAAGAGCATGGACTCGAGAGCCAGCATGGACTTGATGGCTGAACGGCCTCCTTCTGTGCCATAAATGACTCCATGACTCTATGGGCTGAATTTTACCAGTCCCCCAACGTCGGGGGTCATGGCGGGGGGGCCTGGAAAATAACTCCGGGAGAGACTTGCCACGGGCCTCAATGCCGGGAAGGCCCCACTCCATTTTACTGGCAGCAACGAGGCCTTGGGGCGCCCACCCCGCCGCTTGGCAAAAAATCTTAATTTACATATTAAAAGCAATGCTAATAAATTAATAATTACCTACCTCGTCACAACGGCGACGTCAATATTCCAGCAAATTGTTGGATATCCCGCCCCTTCGGATCTCCATTCTGAAATCTGAGGTGTAACACTGGTGGGGAGGGGCGAGGAGTGAAATTTTCAGGGCGGAGGGTGGGGGGAACGGGGAAAACTATCACGATTGGCTGAGGGGATGGTGGGAAGGGGTTGTAGGGCAAAGGTAATGAAGTTCGGGAAAGCTCAGAATGGGAACAAAAGTGTTTGGTCATTGGGGGATGGGAGAGGGCCTTCACTCTTTTATTAAATTTAGAAATTTCACATCCATTTTACTTTAAAAATGTTAAGGGCTTGAAGCCCTTTAAAAATGGTGCCAGCGCCTGCACTGTAGTGCCGCGCCGTTGCTGTGTACGGAGCGCCAGCCCCTTCGACATCATCGTGGGCCAGTGTTCCTCCCACTCCATGTTAATGAGCTGCCATGCAAAATATTACCGTGGCTCCGCAGCGCACGTCTCGAACGTGCACCACGCCATCTTGGAAGCTCGCCACCGAGAATGGCAGTGAGCTATAAAAATTCAGCCCTATGATTCTAGGTACAACAAGCAATTAGGAAGGCAAATGATATATTAGCTTTATTACAAGAGGGCTGAATTGTAATTGTAAACAAATCTTGCTGCAATTATATAGGGCTTTGGTACTGTGTATAATTTTGCTCTTCTTACCTAAGAGTGGATACACTTGCCTTAGAGGGGGTGCAATGAAGGCTTACTAGATTTATTACTGGGATGAGAGGGCTGTCCTGAGAGCAGAGATTGAGTAGAATGGGCCTATATTCTTTGTGGTGCAGAAGAATGAGAGGCAATCTCATTGAAATGTATATAATTCTGAGAGGGCTTGACAGGTTAGCTGCTGAGAGGCTGCTTCCCCTGGGTGGAGAGTTAGAATGAGGAGTTCATAGTCTCAGGTTAAGGGGCCAGCCATTTAGGACTGAGATATGAAAATAAAATTTCACTCAGATGGTTGTGAATCTTTGGAATTCTCTACCTCAGAGGGCAGTGGATGCTCAGTCATTGAGTACGTTCAAGACAGAGATCAATAGATTTTTGGTCATGAAGAGAATCAAGGGATATGGGGATAGGACAGGAAGGTGTAGTTGAGGTAGAAGTTCAGCCATGATCCTATTGAATGGCAGAGCACACTCACCCCTATTTCTTATGGTCTTATGCTTCAATATCCTCTTCCATTTCTGGTCTGCTCTTTGTGTTATATACTTTCTTTCTCACTTCTTTATGAAACAAGTTTAAGCAGTCTCAACCAGACTTCCTGGTGTCCATGAAGACATATTAAAAAATTCCCCAAATCTGATGCCAAATGTATACTGTTCTGATATTGGGACAAAGGCATATTGTTGGGGTAGAGGTGAGGAAACTTCATTCTTCACCTAACTAGGTTTATAACTTGCTTGATATTTTAGTTGGTGGATGCTAAAAGTGGAAAAATATTCCACTTGTGTCACTTACCTTTGCAAGCATATACTTTAATAATCTATCGAAAGGGTAGTGTTTGGCAAATCATTATTTTTTTTATTTCCAAAATATACTTTATTCATAAAAATCTGTAAAAAAATACATGACAGTTCCAAACAGCACCAAGTCAAAAATTACAAACAGTGCAAAGGAGGTCAGTTTTCTTCAATACAATCATGAGTTCCCTCACAACCCTTCCATTTCATTTGTCATGCCATATACATTTTTACATTTTACAGCACACAAATTTTTCCCGATACAGTTCGAGGGGTTTTCCATGGATCCAGCCCCTCAGTTCAGCTTGGTGGGGGGACCTTACACAGTGGTCTTTCCCCATTGAGCCTTAGCTGCGGCTGCCCCAAGCTTTAGTGCGTCCCTCAGCACGTAGCACTGGACCTTGGAATGTGCCAGTCTGCAACATTCGGTCGTGGACAACTCTTTGCGCTGGAAGACCAGCAAGTTTCGGGCAGACCAAAGGACGTCTTTCACCGAGTTGATAGTCCTCCAGCAGCAGTTGATGTTTATCTCTGTGTGCATCCCTGGGAACAGCCCGTAGAGCACAGACTCCTGTGTTACAGAGCTGCTTGGGATGAACCTCGACAAAAACCACTGCATCTCTTTCCACACCTGTTTTGCAAAGACACATTCCAGAAGGAGGTGGGCAACCGTCTCTTCCCCACCACAGCCACCACGAGGGCATTGTGCGGAGGGGGCGAGACTTCGGGCGTGCAGGAAGGATCTGACGGAGGGGGCTCTTCTCACCACCAGCCAAGCTACATCTTGGTGCTTGTTTGAAAGTTCTGGTGATGAGGCATTCCGCCAAATGACTTTGGTGGTCTGCTCGGGGAACCATCCCGTAGGGCCTTGAGGACATTCCGTGCAGACCACTGCCTGATGGATCGGTGATCAAATGTGTTTTTCCGCAGAAACTGCTCCACGAAGGATAGGTGGTACGACACAGTCCAACTGGATGGAGCATTCTGCTGCAATGTGACCAGGCCCGTCCTTCGCAACACCGGGGACAGATAGAACCTCAGCACATAGTGACACTTGGGGTTTGAGTACTGGAGGTCTACACACAGCTTGATGCAGCCGCACACGAAGGTAGTCATCAGGATGAGGGCGACGTTGGGTACATTTTTCCTGCCCTTATCCAGAGGTTTGAACATCGTGTCCCTCTGGACCCGGTCCATTTTGGATCCCCAGATGAAGCGGAAAATGGCTCCGGTGACCGCCACAGCGCAGGAGTGGGGTATGGGCCAGACGTGCGCCACGTACAGCAAAAACGTGAGTGCCTCGCACCTGATGACCAGTTTCTTACCCACAATGGAGAGCGATCGCTGCTCCCACATGCTCAGCTTGTGTTGTACCTTGGCTACTCGCTTCTCCCAGGTTTTGGTGCATGCCCCAGCCCTTCCGAACCATACCCCCAGCACCTTCAGGTAGTCTGACCTGATGGTGAAGGGGACAAAGGATCAGTCAGCCCAGTTTCCAAAGAACATGGCCTCGCTCTTGCCATGATTAACTTTGGCTCCCGAGGTCAGTTCGAACTGGTTGCAGATGCGAGCAGAAGACGGCGACGTCGTCCATGTACAGGGAGGTTTTAACCTGAGTGCCTCCACTGCCTGGGATTGTCACCCCTCTTATGCTCGCATCCTTCCTAATAGACTCAGCAAAGTGTTCAATACAGCAAACAAACAAGACAGGGGAGAGAGGACAGCCCTGTCTGACTCCAGATTGGATTGGGAATCATTATATGATTCGAGGAGAGAAACAAGGTAGTAAAGCACCGTGTTACTTTTTTCATGATAATGTTATAGTGACATAATGATGCATTTCAACATCAAGCTGTAAGTTTATAGGTAAGTTAACAAAACGCTTGTCAAATACTTTTTCATTAAAAAACATGAAAATAACAAATGTGCCTCAGATGTCCACAGTTTAACTTTGAAAATTAAAATTTAAATGTTTTAACACAGAGACTGATTCTAACAAATTCCTTAATTTTAATGCTGAACATATGGCAATTGCTGTTCATTATAGCTCCACTATTGATTCATGCCATCAATGAACGTTTAATAATCTTTTTGAGTTAAGCTGGTGTTACAGTGTAGCTTTAAATAAAGTTTTATTGAATTAAATCAAACAGAAGATTTACACCAAAATTATAAAGAACACATTTGGATACATTTAAAGCCAATATATGATCAGTAACACCCTCAGTACACTTTTCTTGAAGTTTGCAATTCATCCTGGATGACATAGCTCCACACTGATACACAATACATAAAAGTGTACGAAAATAAAGGTGAGGAACTTGATTGACAGTTGTTGCCATTGGTTATGAAATACAAAACAGTTAGAGCCATTTTATTCATTGCTGGTTCTAGTCTGCAAGTTAAATGAGTATTGATTTTTATTCCATTATATTTTATTCTTTCTTCGCACAGAACAATATCAATATTTTTCCTGATAATGAACAATGATTTTGTTTTCATGATTTTCAAGAAAGATTTGCATTAACTCAGAGGTTACACTGTATAATATTCTTTGCACTTAGCAAGCAGAAAGTCATTTAAAATAAAAATATAGAAAATAATAACTGAAACCTGCAAGGACCCCATTTCAAGTTATACTGACCCCGTCACATCAGAAGAGAGATCCATCAATCCAACAACCTGCTTTTGATTAGCCAAGAGAAATTGAAACCTGTCACAATGAGTAATGAAGTGAAAATTATATCCACTTTGTTACACAGAATTATATGGTTGACTGTATCAAGTCTAGAAGAACAACACGAATTTGTCATGCGATGATGTGTCTGCACCATTAGCCTTAACTTAAGATTAGTGTCGTGGCATGCCTAAATGCAGTTCAGGCAATTAACCAAATAGACACTAATTAGCTTGATGTGTTATTGTGTTATGCCCTCTATTTGCTTGCTGTGTAAGTTCATAATCCTTCATGTTATTGTATTTTTTATGCCAACCTCCTGATGTGCTGGGGATAAACACTTTTTGCTATAACTGGGAGCGTCATTAAATACCTAATCTTAGTGAGACAGTGCAGCCTGTACGTTATCAAATCCATAAGTACTCAGCTCCACACTAACTGTTTTGTTTTAGCTGGCTAGTGTTGCTTGCAATAATATTTAGTTTGGTCACAGGTTTTTGTTTATTCAGGATTCATTAGTTTGTTATTTAGTTGAGGATAATATTAAAGGAATAATTTTCTGGCTTTCCGATTCCATTGGGGAGCTTCATGCATTGGAAACACATATTGGAACTTTGGCTGCAATACACATGATTTTCTGACCATAATTTCTATTATGCATGAAGTTAGAAAATTACCCCTTATTACCTATGGACCTAGTCAGTGTATTTGACAGTGCTCTCTCTTCGGGGCTAAAGATGCTTATGAACCCACTCAATTAACTCAATTAGGGCTATGCCTCACTCGAATATACTTCTTTTTCCCTAAAGCTCTCGCCTTCTCAAGCAACCCATCTAAACATTTTACAAAATGTGCTTCTGCTACTGATATCTTACAACATTAAAATTCGATCATTTTTAACCTGACAACTTGATTAAAATGGTTGGCTATGTAGGTAAATAGGATGTGATACTGACTCAAAAGGTGATCTATCCTGAATGAGCTGATCTCAACTGAGCCTGTGGTTTGATCACACCTGTTGGCCCTCAGTATCACTGGACTACAAAGGGAACAATCTACAAAATTTGTGGTCTATAATTGCTATCCAGTGACCCCTGCTAGAAGCATACATGTGGACATCGGGAAAGAACTGTTGCGATGTTCTGCCTACCCCAGTCAAATATGTTACATGAACAATGATTACAAAGTATCAAAAGATTGTCGTCAAGCTTAGCACCATATCCCAGCATGAGTCACCGCCTATAGAAAGGGAGTGAAGACAGAAAAATTTGATGAGAGAATTGGACAAAAATATAATTTTCCTAATGAATATAATTAAAGCCACTCGCTGTAGACTAGCAGTCTGTGTCTGCCTCTTTCTGCCACACTGTTACCTGCAACTAATCCTTAACCTAGAACAATGTTCACTTTCCTAACATCTAAGTGACTGAGTATTTGGCAACTATTATAAAGCACTTGCTCATAGACAAAATAAAGACAAAATTCTGGACTACAGTAAGCCGAGAAATTGACACAGTCTGACTCCTTATTTAGTCTGAACTGATCAGAATTGCTTATTTAGCCATTTTCCGGCCATACTTCTCAAACTATCTTGTGGTTGACTTGCTAGTTAAATATTGTTAGAACTTTAACAGTCTGAAATTTCAATGGCATCATTGGAACGAAGGTGGAGTGGAACTTTCGCCTACCTTCAGGTGATTGGATGGATCCTGCCATTACTTTTGGGGCTAAACCAATTAACGTTGGTAGAGACATGCAATCTGTCTAACTACAACCTGCAATGCCTCAGGGGAGCTAGGGTATGGTTAGAAAATAATGCAGTCAGGAGCCCAACTTGTTAATAAAGGGAGGGGGTCAGAAGATACCTGCAGGGAAGAGTGGGTTGGAAGAAGCTGGGGTTGAGGGAGGGGGACTTCAGGTGGAGAAAATAGATGGGGTAGGGGACCTCAAAATACCTGGTGGAGAGGCAGTGACGTGGTGCAGGATATAAAGCCTGCTGCCGTGTAAAGGGACAATGGTAGCATTGGAGGAAGCAGGCAACCTGGGTGACAAGCATGGCAACCAGATCAAAGAAATGTGCAGCAAACTTTACCAAATTAAACCTTCAAATTCTCGCAATGAAGATACAGAGCAAGAACATGCCAAGAACACTATATGTACTTGCAGGGAGAGAGGGTTAAAACTGAGTGCATGGTCCTTATCTGATTGGAAGTGCAGGAAGAAGTTTAATTACCTGACCAGAGTAGCCAAGGTAATATCTTTACTCCCCCTATCCATTCCTTGGACTCTATGAGCTGGATTTTGTTCCCAGCATGACGTAGGTTCCATGGTGGGTGGGGGAGTACAGGGAGGTGGCTGGGGAATTGGCAGCGGCCCGCCATGGAACCCGACGCCGGGATTGCCAGGCACGATCTTCCCGGCAGCAGGGAAGCTTCATGGCTGCCCCTCCACTGCTTTGCGATGGGACCCTGGTTTGAATATGCTAATTAGATGTTTGCATTAATTTAAACGTAATCCGCAGTGATCTTACCTACAGTTCCCAATCTTCAGCGTGACATGCGGCACTCACGCACGTTCACTTTTCCGTCCAGGGAAAGCTGGTGCCAGGGAAAGATGGGGAAGGGATCAACTCTGCAGTATTTGTGTAGGGAAGGGGGGAAGGGGTCAACTCTTCCGTATTTGTATAGGGAAGGACGGTAGGGGTCAGCTCTGCAGTATTTGTGTAGGGAAGTGGGGGAGGTGTCAACTCTGCAGTATTTGTATTGGGAAGGGGGGAAGGGGTCAACTCTTCAGTATTTGTGTAGGGAAGTGGGGGAAGGGGACAACCCTGCAAGATTTGAGTAGGGAAGGGGTGGAAGGGGCCAACTCTGCTTTTTGCTGAACTGTCTGCAGGGCTGGCAGCCTTTTAAAAATGGTGGCAGCACCTGCTTCCACATCAGGTGACGCCGCGAACAGCGTCGCCGGTGCCGCCCCCGCCATGTGATTGGGGGGGCAGCCATTGTGAATATGCTAAGTGGCCGCCTGATGCAGAATTGTAGCGGCACAGGTCCCATATGGGGCGGCTGCCATTTTCTGCATCCGCCTCCACTCCTGGTGGTGGGACAACAAAATCCATCCCTTTATGAGGTGCACGTGCATTGGGATGCCGATGTTCTGCAGAAGTCAGTACCTGGCTCATGAACCTTTGGATACAGATCCCTTTGGTCTTGTATAAAAAGCACATTTAATGCATTCCCAACCCTCCACCCACTCACCTGAAACTCACCCAGAGTTAAAATCAAACCCAGAGAGTCAGAAAGGTCAATCTAGCCTTTGGTCTGAGACTATCTGCACAGATCCCTCTCTCTATCAAAGCACTGAGGTTCCTCTGCCAACCTTTGAGCAGTGAACCTCAAAGGTTGAACTGGAATGATACCTGGACAGCAAGCATTAAAAAATGAGAAGAGATTAAAGGATTGTATTTCTTGGAATTTAGAAAGGTTGATTTGATCTAAGTTCTCAAGATATTGAGGGGAACAGATGGGGTAGATTGGAAGAAACTAAATCTGCTGGTTGGGGAGTCTAGGACTAGAGGGGCATAGTCAAAAAATTAGAGCCAGACCTTTCAGGAGTGAAATTAGGCAACACTTCTTCATGCAAAAGGTGGTAAAAGTTTGGAACTCTTCTACAAATGCCAAATTATGCTGGATCAATTATTAATTTTAAATCTGAGTTTGATAGATTTTTGTTAACCAGAGGTATTAAGGGACATGGGGCAAAGGCAAATATGGAGAGAGGCTGCGGATCAACCATGATCTTGTTGAATGGGGGAACAGACTCAAAGGAGGGCAATATTATGCTCTACCCTGTGGTGGGTTTGGATGTGAGGAGAGCATAAGATTGGGTGGGATGGCGGTGGTCTGAGACCCCACCATCTTTCCACCTCTGCTAAAATGATGTCTGGGCGGGAAGGCTAGTGAACGGCCTTTTTTCCCCGCCACCTATTGAGGTCCTTAATTGGGTAATTGATGCCCAATTAAGGGCCTCATCTCACCACCTCCACAATTAACCATGCAGCAGGTGGCCCTGTCACTGCATGGGAAGCACAGCAGGAAAAATCTCGTTGAAAGGCACTTAGTGCCTGAACAAGAGACCCGGCATCAGGAAGGGGGGAGCCCGCTGAAAGCCACCCTCCTGCCCTTACTAATGACACCCCTACACCCCCCATCCCCCCATCCCCCACGACCCCATCCCGTGAGACCCCTCCCACCCTGACCTTCCTGTGGCCTAGGTGCAGCGATGCTCCTGGGCCTTGGGCCTTGGGTAGGTGCTCTACCAGCAGCAGCCACCGCCTCCGTGGTGCCGGCAGCTCTCCGAGGGCGGAACATTCATTGCCGGGGTCCTTGACCCTGTGGAAGGCCCGCCGTTGTCCACTTAATTGCCTGTTTGGCAGTAGATTCGGCAAGCCTTCTGGAGAAGAGATGACGTGGGTAATCTCAGCATCACTTTTTCCGCACATCAAGACCCCTGCTGCCAGGATAAAATTCCCCCATGGGCTTAAATGGTCAACTCCTGTTCCTATGTTCCTATGACCTCTTGCCATACAATTGAGGAACAAGTAAAGTCAGGAGAACGTACAGAGGAAAAGTTACCAATAAAGAGAAAAGCAACATTTAACTTCTAATTTTCACCATGAAAGCGTGGTTTATAGGGATTGGACACAATTTAGCACATGGTTTGAAAAACATTTCTTCTGAAGAGAAATCTGATCTTACAATTTTGCATAACTTTGCTAAGCAGTAAAGTCATTACAAAAGAGCTGCAATTCCCAATGTGCATGCCTAGTGTACAACATCTACCAGGATACTGGAAGATTTATTCTCCAGAAATTTCTGTTCATAGTTGTCATGGTTCTGTGTTTTTTTTTCTCTCCTTGGAAATATCATGGTGTGCCTTTACGAGTGTAAAGAGATCAGTGCATCTTTAAGAACTCTCTGGAGACAGTGAGCCAAGGTGAATTCTGGTTGCCAAGCATCAGCCACAGAGAGAGAGAGAACACGAGGTTCAATGTAGCAGTTTTAACTTCGAAAACTAGCTGGCAAATACCGTGTTTGGACAGAAACAGACTGTTCCAGCAATTGAAGGAACAAGTCAAGAGCTCTCTGAGAGACAATTTAAACTGAAGGGGAAAAAACTGTGTTATTTGTCTCTCAAGAAGATTCCACAAAGCAACAAGACAAATTAATTCCCTAAGAAAAATAAGAAAAGCTTTTCTCTCTTAACAAAGTATCAGTATTGCTGTATTTATCACTGAAAGGACAGTTTATGATACAACTGTTGAACTGAACTGCTGAATTTCTATCTTTGGAAGGACCTTCTGATTCATCAGAACTTGGGATTATATTCATTGGAGTTCAGAAGAATGAGGGGGGATCTTATAGAAACATATAAAATCATTAAGGGAATAGATAAGATACAAGTAGAGAGGATGTTTCCACTGGCAGGTGAAGCTAGAGCAAGAGGGCATAGCCTCAAGATTAGAGGGAGCAGATTTAGGACTGAATTAAGAAGGAACTTCTTCACCCAGAGGGTTGTTAATCTATGGAATTCCTTGCCCAGTGAAGTAGTTGACGCTTCTTCAGTAAACGTCTTTAAAGCTAAGGTAGATATCTTTTTGAACAATAAAGGAATTAAGGGATACGGTGGGAGCGCGGGTAAGTGGATCTGAGTCCACGAAAAGATCAGCCATGATCTTATTGAATGGCGGAGCAGGCTCGAGGGGCTGGACGGCCTACTCCTGCTCCTAGTTCTTATGATCTTATGAACTTGGAAGACTGCAAGTGAACTTAGGCTGTGTTGTATTGGAAAACTCCATTCGTCAGGAATGCAACTTGCAAAGACTTTGTTTTTTTATTTTTTTGGGTAGCCAATTGAAAACCAAACTACTGTTAGCTTGAGTATATGTATGCAATTGCAGGAGTTGTATTTTTAAATATGAAGCTATCAGGTCTTTAGATATTGGTTTATCTTAGTAGTATTTAAGATGTTAGTTTTTTTAAATAAATAGTTAATTTGTTAATATCTAAAGATACTTGGCTCAGTTCACTTCATTCGGGGGTTACTAGATTGTTCAATTTGGCTGCTTTTTCCGATTTAGAAAGCTTAAAGAAATATGCTGCGACCTGTGGAGCAATGGGACTGAATTGACAGTGTGTTGCTCCCACTGCGATCAGAATCATATATGTTGATTGGGGGCTTTGTCCTGAATGGTCATAACATAATGAAAGAAAGATCAAGGTATGTGCCTGTTATGTGTATGTGTATGTAAGATAATGTGCATATTTATGTGTTGCCAGTGGGCAAGGCTCTGTGGTAAGAACACATATTTGGAATATCAACCATTAAGTGTCTGTGTATGGTATTCCATGTGGTATAATAATTTTAGATATACCATCCTTCTGCAGGATCTGGGGCAGACGAGATCACAGATATGCCCAGAAGTGCTCTTTGCTGATACTACTGTTCCTGTTCCACCTTCCTGAGGGTGTCAAGCAAAGTAGAGCAGGAGCAGCACCAAAGAAATTCCTGGCCCTTACCTCTCCCCTCCTTTTTTGGAGGCCAGTCCCAGCCAGGTGCAATTTGCATGATAACAAGGGAAACATATTCTCCACTGGTTTCCCTGCATTTACCCAATTTGAACATTGGATATAGAGGCCTTCTGCTACATTCCCATATCTTGACTGTGGCCTGACCAATAATTTGTATAGGTTTCACATTGGCTCTTTGCTTGAGAAGGTAAAATAATTTCATGGGCAATGACAGCCCTGCAGAGTCTTACCCAAATAACAGCACTTTGTGTGTGTGTGTGTGTTTATGTGTGTATATGTGTGTGTGTGTGCGTGTGTGTATATGTGTGTGTGTATGCACACGTGCATGTATAGCTTGATTCATGTCCACAGGCACTGAAAACTTTCCAGCACCTACCCAAGTGACCATTCTTCATGTGTGAGCACAGACAATGGCCTGAATTTTACTGGTTCTCAGGTAGTGGGAATGGAGGGAGGGAGGGCCAGTAATAGAGTGGGAGCCATGTTGGAACAGCTTTCTGATGCCGTACCACTGCGAGGACATTTTACCAGCGGCACGATTGGATGTAGATTGGCTGCTCACTCCAAAGAGGTGGGCAACTGCTTAGCAAAATTAAAGGCCCAATTCAGGGCCATTTTCTGGGCCACCAGCATTTTTCCAACATCAGGGTACCCTCTGTTGCATGGGGAGGCCACCAGCTAAATGGAGTCAGCCTCCCTGGGGCAGCCTGGGGTCCATCAGAGCCCATAGGTTCAATGGACCAAAGGGGGCCCCAACCCTTGGTCCCTTGAAATGTTAATTTTATGTTTAAACTTGTCTGTCACAGCTCTCAAGGTCTAGAATGTGCCTTAGCAGTGACAACCTCTCCTGGTGGCATTACTGAGGCTTCAAATCTGATAGCCCTCTGATTGGGCTGGCAGCAGCAGGAGTCTGCCCGCTGTCTAAATTGAACGATGGGTCCACAGGCGGCCAATTAGGAGGCTGGCTATGGTAAAATTGCTGAGCAGGTCCCACTGCTGGCAAGTGCGAGCTCCGGACCCATTTTTCATTGCAATGTCAGGGTTCCAACGTCATTGGTAAAATTCATGCCAATGATTCTCCGTTGAGAATGGAGGGCATCAAGCCAAGCTCAATTAATGCTCATATTCCACAATACAAACACTTTCCAGGAGGAATGACTGAATAGTGGTCAAAAGCAAAAAATTCTGTCAGATTTTTCCCTCTCTAGCACAGAACGCTATCTATAATTAAAAAGTTACTTATTTTTAAAATGTTTGTCTGGCACTGGTGGAACTCCAGTCTGTACTCTCAAAGAGGAAATTAGAACCTCTTTCAGTTTTACGAATGTTAATCAGAGTAACAATAGGGTCTGGCTAGTGTTAATCCTATATTTCACACTTCTCAAGCTCATTAAAATGTCTTGGTACTGTAAATATGTCTTCAGGAGTTATAGTGCTTTATAAGGACTGCTCTTTAAGGGCACAAAGAGCAACAGAAAATCAATTATATACTTATCAGCAGTGCTATAAATAACACGCTGTACAATGAAAACGAAATTGCATGCATGTTCTACAATGTCCAGGTAAATTCTATATTTCATAGACAAGGCATTTTACCTATAATATTCAATGTTTTCAAGTAAAATCTTAAAAAATTGTGCATTGTTTGTATCCAAATCAAATTTTACAATGAGGATTTCAAACAAGGCAACATTACTTTTTTGCTTCTTTTCAGTTAGTAACTATAATTTGATAAGAACTGTAAACTGCATCAGAATGGTAATTGGTGCTTCAAAATAGGTTAAGTACATCAAAGTCAAATGCAGGAGTCATTTCTTTAGCAAAAGAACCTGATCCATTTGGTCTTTGCTTGTCATTGGTGTTATATTTCAAACTGATTTTTACTGGATATTAAGGATTACACACAGCAGCCGTGCTGTCTAGACATAGTTTCTGTAAGGATGAACACAGACAAAAGCAACAAATGAAGGAGTTTCATCAGGTACACTACGCTTCAGTTTTAAACCGACAACATATGAGATATGTCATGGGTTTCATTGTGTTATCTTAAGCAATACAGTGAGGTGCATGGATTCCAGTTCCTTGAAGATCTCCAGAAGATTTATTAATAGCTAAACTAGTACATACAATACAGGGCAAACTATTTACAGAACCTTTGTCTAGGGTGTTACAGTTGCAGAGTGACAGTGGCTTCCAGTCACATGACTATATCGTTGTACTTAGCTTATTAGCATGCTGAGTTCTTAAAGGGATATCACACTTAAGTTGATCATGCAATATCCCCTTTCTTTTCAAAAGATAAGTCTTGTATGCTACAAGTAAAAACACATAAAATTGGATAATATCAAAATTAGTTATATGAGATAGAGATTATAAATTTTACAAGGACAGAGGTTAAACATTTACAAGTGCAGAAGCTTAGGAGTCCATATATCGTTTCAGTGGTTTGACAATTCTTCCAGATCTGGTTATGGTATAACCTTCTGGGGATGTGGATTTCAGCCTTGGCTGTTTTTGGTTTGCAGGCATGTTGTCAATGTGTTGGTTGTTGTCCTGTTGTTCCATCACACCCTCATCACCAGAGTGTGTTCTTTGGAGTCTGCTGTGCACAATTGTACTATTGCACACTTCTCTTACTTAGCTCCATTAGATGCTGTAACATCGTAGGACCTAGACTCACTGCAAACTTTAGATACTTCTGCAGGTAACCAAGTTCTCATTGTGGGGTGCATGACCCTGACCTTTTGTCTTACGTGTAGCTGAGATCGATCCGCCCCTGCATGTCGATCATGCACCATCTTCATTCTCCCTTGTTTTTCAAGCAGTGTCTCCTGCATCTCGCAGAAGTTGGACAGATGATGACTTGGCAGAATCGTTCGCCAAACATGATCTCTGCTGGTGACGGTAAGCCCATATCCATAGGTGTAGTGCTGAGGTGTAGCATAGCGACACAAAAACCTTGTCTGGTTATCCTACGCCTCAGGATAGGTGACTTAACTGTGCAAACTATTCGCTCAACAAGACCATTAGATCTAGGGTAATGTGATGAGGACGTCACATGGTTTACGCCCCATTTGGTACACATATCCTTGAAAGGTCTGCCCGTATACTGTGACCCATTGTCAGAAATAATTTCTTCAGGTGCACCGAATAGACTGAATATGGCAGTCAATGTGTCTGCGACGACCACATTTGAAGTGTCTTTTATCTGTCGGACAAATGGAAATTTGCAGAAATAATCGGTAACTAAGATAAAGTTGTTTCCATTCATGGAAAATAGATCAGTGGCGATTTTGGACCAAGGGACTGACATAATCTCGTGAGGGTGTAGAGGTTCTTTACGTTGTTGTGGCTGGTGGATCTGGCATGCCTCGCACATCCTCACTAAGTTTTAGATGTCACCGTTGATCCATCGACAATAAACAGTGTCTCATGCCAGTCATCGCATTCGCTCTATACCCATATAGCCTTGGTGAAGTTGTGATAAGATGTCCTGTCGGAGAGCTTTGGCCACATTCACTTGTTTTCCTTTGAAGGTGATGCCTCTTGAGATACCGAGTTCATCTCTATAAGGCCAAAACATCTGAGGCTTTCTGACACCTCTTTTACTGTATCAGGCCAAACTTCTATGATGACTCTTCACAGTGCCTTCAGTTGTGGGTCATTTACTGTTTCTGATTGTAGTTGGTTACATTTGTGCTGACCAAAATGCTATCAATTGATTTTGAGCACATCTTCCACCTCAGTGTCCATGTTGTCTACTTGTAGATCCAGTGGGACTTCTTCATTCTTGTTTGGATTTAGCAGTCTGCTCAGCATATCTGAGATGACCATTTTGGTACCCAGTTTGTAGCGGACATCAAAGTCGTATCCCTGTACTTTCACTAAGAGTTGCTGTAGTCCAGGTGGTGCGCTTGTCAATGGTTTGTGCCAGATCATCTCCATTGGTTTGTGGTCGGTTTCCACAGTGAACTGTGAGGATAAATATTTGGATCCGAATGCAATTGGTTTGCCATCCTGTAGGATGCACGCTCCTAACCCTTTTTGTGAGGCGCGACTTCCAGAATTGTTTTCTTCCTTGGATCATTGAACTGCAGGGTACAGGTTTCTGTTGAAAATGCATGTTTGAGAGACTCCAACATATGCTGATGGTCCTCCTACCATACATATGGTATGCCGTTCTTTAAGAACTCTCTCAGCAATCATGCTTTGTCAGAAAAATTTGGAATGTATGATGCAAAGAAGTTGAAAATCCAAGACATCTCTGTAGATCTTCCTTGTCTTGTGGGGTAGGCATATGCTGTACATCTTCGGCTTTGCCTGGGTCATGACGGATTCCGCAACCAGAATACATGGAGCCAA
Organism: Heterodontus francisci; assembly: GCF_036365525.1. Taxonomy (NCBI): domain Eukaryota; kingdom Metazoa; phylum Chordata; class Chondrichthyes; order Heterodontiformes; family Heterodontidae; genus Heterodontus; species Heterodontus francisci. The sequence continues at coordinate 77,670,132 of NC_090382.1, read as the reverse complement.
AGAAATGGATCTGACTTACGCTCACCTGGCACTTCTTTCTGTTAAAAACGAGCCCTTCATGATGAGCCACTGCCATCAGTGAATGTAGATTTCAATCATGCTCTTCTTTGGTTTTGCCCATTACCACAATATCATCGGCAATGCATATACATCCAGGCATGTTTTCTATAATTCTGTCCATATGCTGCTGAAACAGATCTTGACTGACAGATAAGCCAAAGGGTAGTCTCTGGAAGCAATATCTTGCAAATAGTTTTCTAAAGGTGGTGACTTCCTAAGATTCCATAGCTAGGTGTACCGACCAGTTTAGCATCCATGTTTAGCATCCAATTTGGAGAAGAATTTGGCTCCTGTGAACTTGGGATTCAATTCCTTTAGTGTTGGAATCTTGTGGAACATCTTTTTAGGGAAAGGTTTAGATGACTTGGATCTAGACATACCCTGATTGCTCCATCCTTCTTTAGCACACACGTAATTGAGCCGCACCAGTCTGTGTGATGATTCACACGACAGATGATGCCGTTGCATTCCATGCCATCCAACTCACACTTAAGCTTTTTTTGTATGTGCATGCTGCACTTTCTGGGAGGGTCGATTGACAGAATTGCATCCTCTCTGATGTGCAGTACAGCACCGCCTATGGCATTGAACCTGTTCGGGTACATTTGTTGCAGGTCATGGACTGACTCAATGCGGGTTCCCTTGGTCTCTTCTGCTGTAATGGGTACCTTGGTGACCTTGTGGATAGTCACAATGTTGAGATGCTTATACGCTGGTAGTCGTGCCACTGCTGGTCCGCTCGTGCCTACCAGGTAAAATATTTGTGGTTTTCATGCCAACTTGCCATAGCTGCATTGCATTATTAGTGTGCCACTGCCAGGGATGGGTGACCCATTGTATGCAGTTAACTTTGAAGTTGTCAGTTGTATTATTAATTTTCAACAACGCCAGTACATATCCTTCAGAATTTGGACTGGTAGGGTATTTGCACCAGCTCTGGTGTCAATCTTAATCCTGATTGTGTGTTTACCATCTTTCTTTGGACACATGATGTTAATACTAGCAAAAGCTTCCAGTTGTTTGACTTCATCACCACAATGTGTTAGGTTCACAATGTGAAACACTTGCTTGTCTTCTGGCTGAGAATTGCTCCACTCTGAGCCTTGTCTAGGGTCTATTTCACTGTGGACTTCGTGCATTGGCTTGCATTTACGCAGGTCTCTAGTGCTCTCCTTGGTGCTGTTGCCCTGTTGCCGAGCTTGTCTTCTGTTTGTTTGCGTCCTATTGTGACTTCTGGCTGCATCTTTGGAGCTTCATTTCTTGCATAGGCGGGCCGAGTGTCCTTTTGCACCGCACACCTTGGACAGGTCTTGAAATGCAGAACAACTTTGCGGTGAGTGGGACAAATTACTTTTACCACACAGCGTGCTTGCTTTTTGCGATCTGGCTATCGTGCCATTACTGTCAGCTGCACCTAGTGCTTGTAGATACTGTTGTCCAGCTACAATGGCTTCATATTTCCTGCCATCTTCTAGCATTGCATCAATGCTGTGACCTTTCTTTTTCCCCAAGGGGTCTTTTTGAAAGTATTCAATAGGTGTTGAGACAATCATCAGCTCCATTATTCACTCCGACAGCTCAGTTTCTGAAAAAGTGCATTCATTGCCCTAACTATGGCATCTACTGATGAACTGATCTATTGATTCCTGTGGCTGTTGCCTGTAAGACATCAAATGGCAGTGAATTCTAAATTCACTCTTAACTGGAGCTGATCTTCTAGCACTTTCCATATCTTTGCAAGATCTTTCTGGTCCTCTTCAGCTAAGCCAGAGGTATTGATTTTGTGTAACCCCTCATTTTCAACTGCTATCAATATTTTCACAGCCTGCTTCTCAGGTTCTACAACCGCTTGGTCTGTGAAGCATAACTGCATTCTTTGGTTAAAAAGCTTGAAGTTAGATAGGCTATCATTCACCTTCCAGTTCATGCTGGGAAATTTGATATCCATCTTTCTGCTGTTCTTTTGCTTTCTGATCTATATTTAACTTTGTTCAGCTCTGTGTGTGTCTTCAGCACTGCACTTGTTATGACTTTTGTATTTGCGGTTTCAAACTGGTTTTAAAACTTGTTCTATTAACTCGGCACTGTTTCCCTTTTAAGAAATTCTCTTTTATTTAGACTAGCTGCTTTGATTGAGAGTTAAATGTGATTTACAGTGTTCTCTGTTTATTTTGCTTTCAGCACTTCAGCTTGTATGTTCAACAGGCAGTTCAAGGGTTTTCCCTTTGCTTTTTTTGTTGCTGGAGTTTATTTATATTCTTCATGCTTGACTGGTTTAATTACTTTTTTCAACTTTGGCTGCATGAATGGAAACTGCAGTGTTTTATTTTCACTGTTGGATGCCTCCTGTAATCAGCCTGAGAAAGGAATTGGGTTTTCCCTATTTTTTTTCCTCTCCCACAGAGCCTTTAAAAAATCAATTTTTTAAGCACTTTAAAGTTTTTTTTAATTGGGATTCCTCGACCATCAGCACAATGACTCACCCGATTGCAGGAATTTATTTGCAGCCTGTCATTCAGTGCTCTGTCTTCCACAGCTGGAGGTAAGTGTTTTCCTCTTTCCACTGTTTGGGCCAGTATTTCTTTTGAACTTTCTTTCTTTTGGCTGTAGGAAGGGTTGCTTTCACAGCTATTTTACCCATGGTCTTCAAGCTTATATTCTGTCTTTTCACGTCCACTGCCACCAAGTCATGGGTTTCATTGTGTTATCTTAAGCAACACAACGAGGTGCATGTATTCCAGTTTGTTGAAGATCGCTAGAAGGATTATTAACAGCTAAACTATTGTATACAATACAAAGCAAACTATTTACAGAATCTTTTTCTAGGGTGTTACAGTTGCAGAGTGACTATGGCTTCTAGTCACATGACTACATCCTGGTAGTTAGCTCATTAGCAAACTGAGTTCTTAACTCTTAAGGTGTTAAGACATCACTCTTAAGGTGATCATACAACAAGATACGGCAGACACAAAAACTTTCAAACATTTTATTTATTTTGTTATTAATCTAGTGCCTGTAATATTGCATGATTGCAATCTTATAGTTAGACTCTTATGTTGTTGGTTGAGTGATGCTAACCATATGACATCAATGACCAACCAGGTTATTGGAAAGATCTTTTCAACCCATTTTTTGGCTGCCATGATACTTCTCCACAATACATGGTCCAGGATCACACAACCTGCAGAAGATGTGCATCCTAAATCTTAGACTGGAAACAACCACTCCCAAACAAAGCAGTAGTGCTTAAAACTGTAAAACTGTGACTTCAAATTAATTGAGAGAGCAACAGGAAAACCACACAGACAACATAGGTTGCATCTCAGGCCTTTCATTAATCCTCCGCTGAACTGTTTTCTCACTCTTCCTGACCTCTGCTCTACTCCTGAGACCAGCCTCGGCTTCACTACCTCCCAAGCCTACCATGAGTCATCAAACACTGTACAATCCTTCCTTCATAGCAATTTTAGGAGCAGTCCATGGCCACTCTTTCTGTGTCTTTTGTTCATCTCCCCAAGCTGATCATGGATTAATTCAAGCTCCACTATTCTGACTCAACCACCTTTGCTACACTCTCACCAAGGCAATACTTCCTTGCTTAGGCCCCATCCTGAGAGACCCACCTCCTCTCAGTTTCAGCTTACAGTCCTACTACTCCCCCAGCTCCACACTTCCTGTCCCTAATCAGTGCTGTCCTAGATCTCTGTTCCCCGTATTTTTAGAGCCCCATTGTCGGCCTCCAAAACCCTATTTACTTTATACCTGAACTGGCTGCTCTATCTCAATTATAATCCCCATTCCAACATCTTCTAAAGAATAAACCATGACTTTAATCTTAACTGCATATGTGGATGCAACCCTCAGTAATAGTTGAGACCAGGACTCCAAATCTATCATGAGAGCAGCAGCAAAATCACTAACCCCACAATAGATCTGTTGATTAGGTTCCCCTTTCCCTCCTAATCCAGACTCCACTCTATCCCAAGCTTCAACCTCCATGCTTTCCCATCTGAACCCCTCAGATCTGCTTCCTCTTAGCCCAAGTCCTGGCTTCTGACAGTTATATATTTTTTTTATTTTAGAGATACAGCACTGAAACAGGCCCTTTGGCCCACCGAGTCTGTGCTGACCAACAACCACCCATTTATACTAACCCTACAGTAATCCCATATTCCCTACCACCTACCTACACTAGGGGCAATTTACAATGGCCAATTTACCCATCAACCTGCAGGTCTTTGGCTGTGGGAGGAAACCGGAGCACCCGGCGAAAACCCACGCGGTCACAGGGAGAACTTGCAAACTCCGCACAAGCAGTACCCAGAATCAAACCCAGGTCACTGGAGCTGTGAGGCTGCGGTGCTAACCACTGCACCATTGTGCCACCCCATATGATTTACAGCAGGTCACAGAAGAACTCTTCCCACTGAATACCAGTTGCAGGATCCACAACCAGCATCTAGAATCTAGAACACAGCCTCAGGAGAAGGGGTTAATCATTTAGGATTGAGATGAGGAGAAATTTCTTTACTCAGCATGGGTGGCTCCATAGATCAGGGGGTTAGAGCACTGGTCTTATAAACCAGTGGTCGTGAGTTTGAATCTCACTCACTGGGGCCTTTGTGCATTTAATTGAGCTTTCTAAACTTGCCATCAAACAGTAAGTCATTTAAATATTAAGCAGTTCCCGTGTCCACCCTGAAGCAACAGGTTCTCTCCCTCTGCATTTCCCCTTCCATCATAGCACTTCCTCCTCTCTCACCCTTAGCAATAATTGGCCAAAGAGATGAGGAGATTGTTCAGTGGCACAGTGGTTAGCACTGCAGCCTCACAGCTCCAGTGACCTGGGTTCTGCCTGTGCAGAGTTTGCAAGTTTCCCCGGTGACTGTGTGGGTTTCTGCTGGGTGCTCTGGTTTCCTCCCACAGCCAAAGACTTGCAGGTTGATAGGTAAATTGGCTTTAATAAATTGCCCCTAGTGTAGGTAGGTGGTAGGAGAATTGTGGGAATATGGGATTAATGTAGGGTTAGTATAAATGGGTGGTTGATGGTTGGCACAGACTCGGTGGGCCGAAGGGCCTGTTTCAGTGCTGTATGACATTTCTTGTAATTCCATTAGATTAGACTGTAGAAAGATGATTGGTTGCTTAAGGGTGGCACAGTGGTTAGCACCGCAGCCTCACAGCTCCAGTGACCTGGATTTGGTTCTGGGTACTGCCTGTGCGGTGTTTGCAAATTCTCCCTATGGCCGCGTGGGTTTCCTCTCACTTGTGGGTTGATAGGTAAATTGGTCATTGTAAAAATTGCCCCTAGTGTAGGTAGGTGGTAGGAGAATTGAGGGGATGTGAGAGGGAAAAATGGGATTAATGTAGGATTAGTATAAATGGATGATTGATGTTCGGCACGGACTCAGTGGGCTGAAGGGCCTGTTTCGGTGCTGTATCTCTCTATCTCTATAAGGTTGTGAATTTTTGGAATTCTCTACCTCAGAGTTTTGTAGATACTCTATCATTGAATATATTCAAGGCTGGGTGAGACAGATTTTTGATCTCTTGAGGAATCAAGGGATAGGGGGAGCTGGCAGGAAAGTGGAGTTGAGGCAGAAGAACAGAAACAATTGAATTGAATGGCAGAGCAGGCTCGAGGTGCCATATGGACTGCTCATGCTCCAAGTTCTTATATTCTTATACTCTTAGCATGTTGGTTGCTCATTTGCTGCATGCACTCAGCTTCAACTAACAAGGTAAAAGATGCCAATTGAGTAAAAGCAATAAAGCAACATCCATGAGAAGCACAAAGACTGTAAGACATGCAGAAGTGACATGAGACAGAGGGAAAGAAAACTTAGATAAAGAGGAAGCAGGAAGAGTACCAAAATGTATCATGTAAACACAGAGGTCAATAATGTATTGTAAATGATTTTTATCAATAATTAATCAGTATTTTACTTTCTGCAGTCACTACTGATAAAATCTTTTGTAATTTCCACATTTTGATCAAATGCAGGCAAATAGGAGGAGGGATAAGAATCTGAATTTGAAACAAAGATCAGTATTAATAGATATGAGTCATTTCCTCCAATATTTTTTCTTTTCAGCTTAAACTCTGACTTCACATTATATCCTTCTCATATTCAATAACAACAATGCTCAGTGTGAAGTGTTAGCCTGTTAATTATTCAAAGAGTCAAACGAACTGGGCAAAGATACAAATCAGTCGGATGACATGAAAGTCTCTTTTCTCTGCCAGTTTCAAGGCTTTTTAAGCGAAATAGATTTGGGAATTCTCAAACCTAGAAGCCATGGTTCTATAATACAGAACTACTGGTAGTTTGGCACAAATTGGTGCTTAAACTGGCAATCTGTTACAGAAGCTATACCATAGCTTGTGTAGGAAACCATGAGACTTTGGACTATATACACAGCAGTGCTTTTCTGAGGTTATGGCATCATTCAATCAGGAATGTTATTTTGTTACAGTGTGTTTTATTTTCAGAGAATCTTACAGCACAGAAGGAGCCATTCAGCTGATCACATCTGTGCCAGGTCTTTGAAAGAGCTATTTAATGAATCCCACTCAGCTGCACTTTTCCCATAGCCCTGCAACTTTTTCCCCTTTAAGTATTTATCCAATTCGCTTTTGTAAGGTAGTATTGAATCTGCATGCATGACCCTTTCTAGCAGGTCTTTAAGGGGAGGCAGTGACGTACTGGACTATTAATTCGGAGACCTAGGCTCATGCTCTAGGGACATGGGTGTGAATCCCACCAAGGCAGCTGGTGAAATTTGAATTCAGTTAATAAATCTGGAATTAAAAGCTAGTCTAATGGTGACCATGTAACCATTGTCAATTGTTGCAAAAACCCATCTGGTTCACTAATGTCCTTTAGGGAAGGAAATCTGATGTCCTTGCCTGGTCTGGCCTATATGTGACTCCAGACCCACAGCAATGTGGTTGAGTCTTAACTGCTCTCTGAAATGGCCTAGAAATCCATCAGTTGTATCAAACCACTACAAAGTCTAAGAAAAGGAATGAAACCGGATGGACCACCCGGCATCAACCTAGGCATTGGAAATGACAATGGCAAACACAGCCCTGTTGACCCTGCAAAGTCCTCCTTACTAACATCTGGGGACTTGTGCCACAATTGGGAGAGCTGTCTCACAGACTACTCAAGCAACATCCTGAAATAGTCACATTCATGGAATCATACCTTACAGACAATGTCCCTGACACCGCCACTATCATGATAAGGCTCACTGACCTGAAACGTTAACTCTGCTTCTCTCTCCACTGATGCTGACAGCCCTGCTGAGTATTTCCAACATTTCTTGTTTTTATCACCACCATAATCATCCCTGGCTATGTCCTGTCCCACTGGCAGGACAGACCCACCAGAGGTGGTGGCACAGTGGTATACAGTCAGGAAAGAGTTGCCCTGGGAGTCCTCAACATTGACTCCAGACCCCATGACATCTACTGGCATCAGGTCAAACATGGGCAAGGAAACCTCCTATTGATTTGCAACTACTGCGCCCTCCCCCCACAGAATGTACTCTGGGTGGGGAACTTCAATGCCCATCACAAAGCACCACTGCTGGCCGAGTCCTAAAGGATAAAGCTGCTAGACTGGGTCTGCGTCAGGTGGTGAGGGAACCACAAAGAGAGAAAAACCTACTTGACCTTGTCCTCACCAATTTACCTGTCGCAGAGGCAGCTGTCCATGACAGTATTGGTAGGAGTGACCACCGCACAGTCCTTGTGGAGACGAAGTCCCATCTTCACATTGAGGGTACCCACCATCGTGTTGTGTGGCACTACCAACCTGCTAAATGGGATAGATTTCGAACAGATCTAGCAACTAAAAACTAAGCATCCATTCGGCACTGTAGGCGATCAGCAGCAGCAAAATTGTATTCAGCCGCAATCTTTAACCTCATGGCCTGACATATCCCCCACTCTACCATTACCAGTAAGCCGGGGGACCAACCTTGGTTCAATGAAAAGTGCAGAAGGGCATGCCAGGAGCAGCACCAGATACCTAAAAATGAGGTGTCAGCCTGTGAAGCTACAATATAGGCCTACTTGCATGCCAAATAGCAAAAGCAGCATGCGATAGACATGCAATCCCACAACCAACGGATCAGATCTAAGCTCTGCAGTCCTGCCACATCCAGTCATGAATGGTGGTGGACAATTAAACAACAACAGGAGGAGAAGTAAGCTGCACAAATATCCCCCTCCTCAATGACGGACAGCCCAGCATATCAGTGTGAAAGACAAGGCTGAAGTATTTGTTTCCATCTTCAGCTTGAAGTGCCAAGTGGATGATCCATTTTTGCCTCCTCCTGAGGTCCCCAGTCTTCAGCCAATCTGATTCACTCCAAAAGAAATGGCTGAAGGCATTGGATACTGCAAAGGCTATGGGCTCTGGCAACATTCCAGCAAGAGTCCTGAAGACTTGTACTCCAGAACTAGCCATGCCCCTAGCCAAGCTGTTCCAGTACAGCTACAACACTGGTATCTGCCCAGCAATGTGGAAAATTGCCCAGGTATGTCCTGTACACAAAATCCAACCCGGCCAATTACTGCCCTATCATCAGCAAAGTGATGGAAGGTGTCATCAACAGTGTTATCAAGTGGCACTTGCTCAGCAATAACCTGCTCAGTGGTGCTCAGTTTGGGTTCTGCCAGGGCCACTCAGCTCTTGATCTCATTACAGTCTTTGTCCAAATATGAACAAAAGAGCTGAACTCCAGAGGTGAGGTGAGAGTGACTGCCCTTGACAACAAGGCAGCATTTGACCAAGTATGGCATCAAGGAGCCCTAACTAAACTGGAGTCAACGGGAATCAGGGGAAAACTCTCCGCTGGTTGGAGTCATACCTAGCACAAAGAAAGATGGTTGTGGTTGTTGGAGGTCAAACATCTCATTCCCTGGACGTCACTGTAGGAGGTCCTCAAGGTAGTGTTCTAAGCCCAACCATCTTCAGCTGCTTCATCAATGACCTTCCCTCCATCATAAGGTCAGATGTGGGGATGATCGCTGATGATTGCACAATGTTCAGCATCATTTGCGACTCCTCAGACACTGAAGCAGCATGTCCATAAGCAGCAAGACCTAGACAACATTCAGTCTTGGGCTGATAAGTGGCAAGTAACATTCGTGCCACACAAGTGCCAGGCAATGACCATCTCAAGCAAAAGAGAAACTAGCCATCTCCTCTTGACATTCAATGGCATTACCATCATTGAATCCCTCACTATCAAAATCCTGGAGGTTACAATTGACCAGAAACTGAACTGGACCAGCCACATAAATACTGTGTCTACAATAGCAAGTCAGAGGCTGGGAATTCTGTGGCAAGTAACTCACCTCCTGTCTCCCCAAAGTCTATCCACTATCTACAAGGCACAAGTCAGGAGTGTGATGAAATACTCTCCACTTGGCAGGATGGGTGCAGCTCCAACAACACTTAAGAAGCTCTGCACCATTCTGGCTACAGCAGCCCGCTTGATTATGACCCCATCCACCCCCTTCAACATTCACTCCCTTCACCACCAATGCACAGTGGCAGCAGTGTGTACCATCTACAAGATGCACTGCAGCAACTCACAAAATGCTCCTTCGACAGCACTTTCCAAACCCGAGACCTCTACCAACTAGAAGGACAAGGGCAGTAGATGCATGGGAACTCCACCACCTGCAAGTTCCTCTCCAAGCCACACATCATCCAAACTTGGAACTATATCGCCATTCCTTCACTGTCGCTGGGTTAAAATCCTGGAATTCCCTCCCTAACAGCACTGTGGGTATACCTACACCCAAAGGACTGCAGCGGTTCAAGAAGGCAGCTCACCACCACCTTCTCAATGGCAATTAGGGATGGGCAATAAATGCTGGCCTAACCAGCGATGCCCATGTCCCATGAATGATTATTAAAAAAGGGCATTCAAGATCATAATAACTCGCTGTGTGAAAAGAATTTTCCTTACTCGCCCCTGGCTCTTTTGCCCAGTATCTTCTGTGTCCACTGGTCATGGACACTTCTGCCACTGGAAACTGTCTCTCCTTATTTACTCTATCAAAACCCTTTGTGATTTTGAACACCTCTACTAAATCTCCCATTTAACCCTGTCTGTTCCAAGGGGAACAATTCTGGCTTTGCTAGTCTGTCCAAGTAACTGAAGTCCCTCAACTCTGGCCCCAGACAAGAAGGAGATGAAGATGATCTGTTCAAGCCCTGAATGTGAGTCCCTATAGCAAAGCCTTCAGGCTGGATTGCATAGCCTTTTCCAGTTCATACCTTCTTGAATTCTTATCTCATCCTGCCAACTAAGACATTTTTAAAAACTGGTCTAAAACTGTCTCTTCAGTAAATGTCACGTATGAAGTTAAATGTCAAGGATATCTACAAGCATTCACAATGATATAACAAAACACAAAATGACAACATATTTTTTGACTATCTAGTGCATTGTTTCCACAAACCATGGACATTTCACACTAATATGGGTTCTAGATGACCCATTTAATCTTATGAGGAAAGATTCTGCAATTTTGTCATGCCCTAACAGCCTTACATCCTACATTATTTATCTTTGATTCCTTGTTTGTACAGTCATTGATCATCTTTAACTTATTTTTATAACCTTCAATCCTCTTTCTAGCCAGATGTTAACTGAGTTTCTTTTTGAAGAAATCAGTAGACATAACGTTAATTACTTTGGGCTGGGAGTTTATTTCACATTTTCACTAACACGATTAAAATCCTTCCGATCTCAAGTCTTGATTGAGGTGTGCCAATTTTGTAACCATCTTCTTCTGTTTGGTGCTCAAAGTCCAAATTAAATCACTTCCTTGTATTTATGTATCATCAGGAAGTTTAAATGGAAGTGGCACAAACAGAAGGTGCAATGATTTGAATATCATGTTTCAATATTTTTGACTGAATAGAAGCACTAACAGATAGTTAACTGCATTAGACCTGTGGCAGCAACTGACTCCATCCATCTTCCATCAATCTTTGGAAGGAAAGTGCCTGAAACTACTAACTCACTTGTACTTTCTTTCAGTTAAGCACCTTGACAATTCTGCTAGCCTTTTGTACTTTCAGCGCACCTGGCACACTGCAGAGGATCTGCTGCTATACTGGGTAACCTGCTTGAGGGATATTCAATTCTGCCTGACATTTTGAATTCCCTCTAATCCTCTAATTGCTTTGCTTCATCCATTTCTACTTTGAAGGTTTCTACCATAAACTGAAGAGACAATTGATAAGACAATTCGACGGCTTTGGAGGTCGCAGCAAAGGAGTGTTGGACTTGCTTAGCTTTCATTATCAAGTTGTAAATGGACTGAAACAATCATTAGTTCCCCTAGAGATCATCTTTGATCCATGTAAGAAGGGCCACCAACCTAGATCATGCTGTCAGTCAATTTAACTGTGTTAGTTTTAAATACCTTTTCCCACGCATACTTTGCTTAATGAACAAACTATGAAAGAAACTTCCCTCTTTCAGGAAGATTTTAGTCTATCCATTCGGAGCCATGCAATACATTTGCCTGACTGCATGCTAGGAAAATCTGAAAGCTTTTCTAAAGCATATTAAGCTCTTCTGAAGGTTAAAAATGTATTATGAAGCCCAAAACTGCTGATAGGTTGGGGGCGTTTGGTGCGGGCACAAGCTGTATGAATTGTATGAATGTTTTGTTTGACTCAAGATTTCTAGTGCAGGCTTTAGAAGAGTATTGACAACATCACATATAAATGTACTCTTCACATCTAAGTGTGTTATAATGCCTAAAATCAAGCTTCTGGTGCAGTGCTGCTTCATGCCATGTTTATGTAATAGAGTCACATTGGAAAGGAGCTTTGAGAATTTGAGGATTTTCCTCTTATTAATCAAACTATACTGTAAGAATGGTAGCAGCACAAAAGTTCCAAAGTTGACTAACCACTAGAAATGACAACATCAGCATCATCCTAAAAGTCATTGAGATATCAATATCCGGTCATTATAGGTTCTCTCTCCAGCAAACAACAAATCCCACAATCACAGCTCCTACTTCTCGGGGTTGAGGTACCCTCAGTAACTCTGTAAATTGTGCACAGAATGCTTCTTGTCTGACCTGTTATAAAATGTTATATCTTTGCCAACATCTGTATGAATAGGATGCATCATTGACTATCTGAATTTTTATAAAAAGTAGCAATGCAGTGGATACTGCTTGCCTCTCCCTTCTTGCTTTCTTTCTGATTGACCTTCAACTAGTTTTCATTGTTCTGAGATTAAAATGCTTCCAATGGTTCTGTGGTTTTACTGAAGGGAAATCCTGTTTGTCAAATTTCTGAAATTTTTTTGAGGATATAACTAGTAGGGTAAATAAAGGGAAACCAGTAGTATACCTGGATTTCCTAAAGGCATTTGATAAGGTGCCACACAAAAGGTTAATATGCAAGTTAAGAGTTCTTGGAGTTGGGAATAATATATTAACATGGATAGAGGATTGGTTAACAGACAGGAAGAAAAGAGTGGGCATAAATGGGGCATTTTCAAGTTAGCAGGCAGTGAGTAGCAGAGTGCAGCAAGGATCAGTGCTGAGACCTCAGCTATTTACAATCTATATTAATGACTTAGATGAAGAGACAGAAAGTAATGTATCTAAGTTTGCTGATGATACAAAGGTAGGTGGAAATGTAAGCTGTGAGGAGGGCACAGAGAGGCTGCAAAGAGATATAGACAGATTAATTGAGTGGGCAACAAGATGGCAGATGGAGTATAATGTCGGGAAGTGCCAAGTTATTCACTTTGGTTGTAAGAATAAAAAAGCAGAATATTTTTTCAAAGGTGTGAAACTTGTAAGTGCTGATATTCAAAGAGACTTGGGTGTGCTTGTACAAGGTATGCAGAAAATTAGCATGCAGGTACAGCAAGCAATTAGAAAGCCATATGGCAAGTTGGCCTTTATTGCACAGGATTGGAGTATGGGAATAAAGAGGTCTGGTTACAGGTGTCCAGGGTTTTAGTGAGACCACATCTGGAGTACTGTGTGCAGTTTTGGTCTCCACATTTAAGGAAGATTATACTTGCATTGGAGGCAGTACAACAAAGCTTCACTAAGTTGTCCTATGATGAGAGGCTGAGTAAATTGGGCCTATATTCTCTGGAGTTTAGAAGAATGAGAGGCAATCTCATTGAAACATACAAGATTCTGAACGGGCTGGATAGGGTAGACACTGAGAGATTGTTTCCGCTGGTCGGGGAATCTAAAACACAGGGGCACAATCTCAGGATAAGAGGGTGATCATTTAGTACTGAGATGAGGTGAAATTACATCACTCAACTGGTTGTGAATCTGTGAAAGTCTCTACCCGAGAGGGTTGTCGATGCTCCATTGTTGAATACACTTAAGGCTGGGATAGGCAGATTTTTGTTCTCTCAGGGAATCAAGGGATATGGTGAGAGGGCGGGAAAGTGAAGTTGAAGCCTAAAATCAACCATGATTGTGTTGAATGGCAGAGCAGGCTTGATAGGCTATATGGTCTACTCCTGCTCCTTTTTCTTGTGTTCTTATGCTCATATACTCTTCATCGCATGATGAAGATATTAAAATAAAAGCAATACTTGGGGAAACATGGTGTATGTACATGCAGTACAGTTGCCTATGACTCAAATATTAATCATTTCAGCAGTTGAATCAACTATCAAAAAATACCTGGTTCTATGACTTGCAACAAACAATTATCCCCTCAAAACCCTCCATCAAATTCCATCGAGAAAATATACCTCTAAAAGACTTAAAGTCTGGGATTATTTTTTATAAATTGTGCATTCAAGAAAAGGGAAAAGCTGCTCTAATTATTGCACTACTACATGTTTGTGTGAAAATATATATGTTAAATAAAAAGATACTGTATGAAAACAGAAAATACAAATTGTAGAATAATAGTCTGCAGTGTGTTGTAAGGCTGTAAAACAGATGAGGGAAGCAGTGTTCATATGTCAGAGTAATCTGAATCACTTCATTTTGAAACAAGTGTTATAAGTTTAGCTCTGATCTGAGCCGTAGCCAGAAGGATCAAGTCTTGAGGACAATGGAACAGTTTTTAATCATGTAATTGAGAATAGTATCACATGACAGGAAGCTTGTTAAATCTAAAATATTTTACATTATACAAGAAATATAATACATGATGCATGACAATGCCAAATGCAGAGGGAGACCAAAGTCACCAGTAATATAAGCTTTATCACCCAAAGCACTTTAAACAACAAACTTTCTGCAGAATGTAGATTATATCTGTGAGATAAACAGATTAACATGCTAAATAATTTGCACACTCTATACACTCTATTAACAGATAAAGTATAAATATTATCTAATAACAGATCCTGCTAACCCTATTAGCAGTTAGGCTGAATAAGGGGTTACTGGAGAATGAAATCAGCCCTTCTGGACTTTTTTATACTTTCATTGTAAGATGCATGTTTGCTTCTGTCAACTGTTGGGATTTGTCACCTGCCTGATGGGTCAGTCTAGCTTCCTATTGGGTCAATGGATCAATTTTTTGCTAAAAAGAGAGTGGCGGCAGATGAAAAATTATTTTGTCATTTATTTTTTTCATTGTTAGCTTGCAGAAGGGGAAGAGGGGACACAACGTGCTGGGATTGTGATATTCCATACCTTTCTGGCCTCAAGCCATCATAACCATTCTATATTGGGATACAAGAGAGTCAATTTGGTTTTTGGGGCTGTCCCATGTCAGATCTGTTGGAATGATGCATTTATGATTCCATTACACTCTCTTTCCAGTATGTTCTTGGAATTGAAAGCTAGTTTCTGTGCGTCAAGGGGGTGAATTTTTACTTTGGGGGCAGTAAACAGGAGTCTGGATTGTTTCTGGGTCCCAAACCCACCCTTTGGGGAATACAGTCACTCTTTGGGATTTTGACAGGGGGTCCCCACTTAATTTCAAGGAGACAGGTTCCCTGTCTAATTAAGGGTGGCAGGTGGGCTCTTGAAGCTGTTGATTGGCCCTCCAGCTTTAGAGGAGCAGCCGGCTGCAGTAAAGGGTAAGTAACTGAGAGGATGCTTCAACATGAAGGTGCTGTCTCACCAAACTTTTTAAAAATTCAAATAAAAACAGAAAAAGCCGCCAGACCACCATAGTTAGTGGTGGGGTGGGGATGGGGTGGAGGGTGTGGTGAGGGAGCAAATCCCTCTAGAGGGCAGCTTATGGCTGCACCCATACCCAGGAAGGCAGGACCTGTAGGCCTACCGCAGGGTGCACGCCTCCAGACAGCTAAACCATGTTCCATCACATCGGGAAACTGGAGGCCCACTGGAAATCCCAGTCAGCCTCCTTTTACTGCCTTTAGCATGGCTCTTAACGAGCCTATTTAACTGTCTGCCTCATGGGAGCAGGTAGCCCTGCCGGTCCCCAAATACGCCTTCCCTAAAATGGCCAGTGCCAGGAACAGGGTTGGGAAACCAGCATTCTGGCCAGTGCCGATATTTTCAGGCCCCGTCTGGCTCCATCCTGACATTGGCGGGGCCTGAAAATTCTGCCCAAGATTTATTAAAGGAACACTCCACACTATTACAGGCTAGTCCACCAGTGCGCAGTTAAGAGTCAATAACTTTGATGTGAGACTAGAGTCACATATAGGTCATACCAGGTAAAGATGGCAAGCTGTCCTTCCTAAATGAAAGCTTCTCTTCTTCAATCTTCCCTTCAGTTTTCTCCCCTTATCAATTGTTACAAATTTTGAGTCTTGTCTTCGATACTCTCTTGGCTGCAGTGGATAAAATTTAGAAGCCAGTACTAGAAGCTAGAAGTTGTAAACTCAAAGCTGACCAGTCAGCTGAGCCTATTTTTGGGAGGTAGCAAATGAGCCCTGTGATTTGCTGATTACAGGGTAGATGATAAGCTGTTGACTTGGATCGAATGTGAAACAAAGTGGCTGCTTGGAACATAAATTCATAAACTGCTTGATCCATTGGGATGCACTGGTCTTGCAATAGATTGTTGCAGCTGCCAATGGATCCAAACCAGAATTTCCAGTAGGAAATTATCATTATTGCAAGTGGATTAAACTCAGTTTACCAATCTGAAAAAATCTTCATTACCTCATTTACTTGTTATAAATTCATGTTTCCATTTTGGAAAATAGTTGCATAAAGGTGTCTTTCTTTTTCTAATTTGAATGCTCTACTTTTCCATTCCTTTATCCAGCTCCTGGGGCAAAGCATTAATCTGTGGCTGAATGAGCAAGCAAATAACTTGTTCTAACAATGCCATTCAATAATTTAGCACAGGGAAGTGTTTGCAAGCAAATTAGGTATGACCCATCCTCTATTTACAATATAGTCACAGACGAGCAAATCCTATCCAATGATTTTAGCTCATCTATCCACAATAAAGAAAATGTACATTCTCTCCATCAAGTCATCTGACTGTTCTTTTGAATTAATCTTGAGATTTTTTGTCAACATTATCCTACCTAGAAGACCCAGGTGTTAATCATGCTGCATGAATTTCTTCTGATATTTGTCCGAAATTTTCCCTTTTACCGGGTTTAACCTATGTCCCCTTGCACTAGCATCCTGGTATGCCTTATAATAGTGCCCAAGATATACTTTAGCTATTCCAATAGGTATATTGTATACATCTATAAGGCTAAAGAGCACCATTTTCTTCAGTCTTTCTTCATTACTTAGTCTGTTGATGCCAGAAATCAGTCTTCTTGCTCTTCTGTGGCTTCTTCACTTATGCATTTTATCCCTCTTCCCCATTTTCTTCTTTTGGGCCTCCTTATCTCGAGAGACAATGGATATGTGCCTGGAGGTGGTCAGTGGTTTGTGAAGCAGCGCCTGGAGTGGCTATAAAGGCCAATTCTTGAGTGACAGGCTCTTCCACAGGTGCTGCAGAGAAATTTGTTTGTTGGGGCTGTTGCACAGTTGGCTCTCCCCTTGCGCCTCTGTCTTTTTTCCTGCCAACTACTAAGTCTCTTCGACTCGCCACATTTTAGCCCTGTCTTTAAGGCTGCCATTAATGCTTCCCCATTAAGAACAAGCTATTCACACTAATTGTACAGCAAGATTGGAAACTTACTGTGTGGAATCACTGGGAGAAACTTGCATCTTAACCACTCCACATTGTTATATCAGTAAGCTTAAATGACCCTATTCTCCTTTTACCAAGAGATGTTTTTATTAACTTATGATGGTTTATGGCTGTAAAATATTGTAACAGATTGCTGCAAGAACACAGTGTACATTGCATTAAAAACAAAAGTTATAGTTAGATTAAGAACTACTTGCTTTTATCAAATGTTGTGACAAAGAAGAATTGAAGTAGAATTTATTTCAATAATTCTTCAATACTCAAAGTTAGAATTAGTAATGCACTACAGTAGCACCTAATGGTGAGCTGCAGGGCTTACAATTAGACAACACAATCTGAGCCACTGAAAGTTGACTGACAGCTAATTATGTTGAGTCATTTCTTGCCTGGGTGATTTAAACTCCCAGATGAACAAGAAATCAGTTTACCCATGTTCTGCAGCTGAGGCCCACTTTGATTGTACTTTAATTTATTCCTCTAAGCCAGGGAACAAGGCACTTAGAAAGAATAAGAATATCGCATTTCTCATTTTCGTCAGCACATTGCCTGTGTAACGCTTTGATAGCGTGTATTTGTGGATTGTGACTACTGGCCTTCATTAACATTGAGGTATGAGGAGGCAGACTGTGTTTTATGGAAGATGAAGGCTTACATTGTAATTTTCTACTTAAACAAGAATCCTCTCCATCAGAATAAAATAAAGCATGTTACAGATTGCTAAGAAGAGTATAAAATGATTTACCATTTTTTGCATCAATACAAACTTGAAATCTAACCCTGATTGGTAATGTTTAACTGCTGAATTATGTGGGTATCTGTAAAATTTACCCAGTGATTTATTCTCTGATACACATGAATAATATGGCAGATATAAGTTAATTACATGAGTAAAAAGAATTGTCTAGCAAAATTCATTGACGTCTACTTAAATAATTGATGTAATGAAAATAAAAGAACAGTTGAGATTTTTCACAGTTAAATCATTTCCTTTGACCTTCAATGTCCATAGAGTCAAAAATGATATTGTATTAACAGATGGCAGAGTAAAATCTAAGACTCCAATCAGCTGTCCCACAGTTTCTCTTTCACACGAGGGACAGTGAATATTCTAACAACAAAAAGCAATGGTTGTGGGCATGTTGGGGGCTGGGGTTGGGAGGAAGCGAAGAAATAGAATAAAACATAACTCTAAGAATGTGTTTTCAAATAATTAAAACTAAGAATTGAAATCCTATGTCCAGCCTTATGAGGTGGAATGCTATGACTCAGGTTGGGAATAAAGTTTATGTTGGTTCGATAGGCCCAAAGACAAACATTGGGCGGAGGGGGGGGGGGGGCGGGGCTAGGTGGGTAAAGGGCCTCCAGCTTTTAGTTAATTTTTTGAAGGGCAATGTCGAATAATGTACCTTTAAAAATTCAAATGTCTTCTAAGGGCTTGAAGCCCTTTAAAAATGGCGCCAGCGCGATGGACCGGATGTTGTTGCCAGGGTCGGAGCGGCCGCCTCCTCTACGTCATGGGGGGAAGCCGCTCCGGCCCCTCCTTTTAAATGAGCCCTCGTGAGCAACGGCCGCATCGCACGGGTGGACTGCCGAAATCAGAGCGCGCTGTCGCGATTTGTAGTGAGCCAGTAAAATTCAGGCCTTTATGTTTCATTCGGCTGATGAGAAGTTAAGCTGGATATAACGACACAGAGACATGGGGGCTGAATTTTGAAATCCCTGTGGGTGCGGGAGTGAGTACGCGTGTGATTTGAAAATCACATTCTCAGAAGTTGGCACTGGCTCCCGCAGCCTCCGGAACACAAAGCAATTTTTATAGGGACTCTAGAAGGGAATGGGAAGTACAGATGCCTCAGTTAATTGGCAGTTGAACACATTGAGGAGCTCATTGAAAGGCTTTTCAGGAGCAGTTTGCAAATTTCAATAGGAGTGCACAGGAAAACACCATGACTGGAACACAGCAGGTGTAGAAGTCGTGAACACTGTGGGGGGGCCAAGAGCACTATTGGTAGGGCTGTTTAACAAAGTGTAGAAGCCCAGAATGAAGCTCAGCTGCTGAACAGTGCCACAGAGAATCCACTGCTGGGGCTGAAAGACTTGCATTCAACAGTGGTGACTGGTAGAAATCTGAAGAGGGACATGAGGCTGTTGACATCATGTGGGCTGCAGGGTTTTCAGGGGAAGGCCTTGAGAACGTGTGCCAGCTGAGGGAGGTCAGATGAGAACAGGCTACTCTGACATTGGACAGAGCAGCTAGGATGAGCTGCAGCAGATGTAACCTCCAGGACAGAAGGAAGCCAAAGCACAGTGGGGGGCTGCAAAGGGAAGAAGGCACAACTCTAGATATCAAGTCTATTGCCCAAGAATCTGCTGTCTGCAAATGAAAGAGCACCAGTTCCATAGGAAGCTGTGCCTATTCAGGCAGATGGTTTCAGACATTTGTGCTCTGATCAAAAATGACCTGAGCCCTTGCCGGCCCCATGGCAGTCCCTTACCTGCAGCCGTCAAAGTCACCATCACCCTGAATTTTTATACAACCGGGTCGTTCCAGGGATCAGCTGTGGACCTAGGTGGCATCTCACAGTCAACAGCTCATCACATCATCAGGCAGGTCACGGATGCCATATTCTGGATGGCGGGGGAATACATCCACTTTGACACAGATGGGCCTGTGCAGGCACAGAGGGCTTTGAGCGTTGTTGCCATTGATGGATTTTCTCAGGTCCAGGGTGTCATCGATTGCACCCACATAGCCATCAAGGCACCGACACACTAGCCAGTCAGATTCTGACTGGAACAGAAAAGGCTTCCACTCATTGAATGTCCAACTGATCTGTGACCACAGGAGACAAATCTTGCAGGTCTGCGCCTGCTTCCCAGGCAGCTGTAATGACTCATTTGCCCCGCAGGAGTCCCAAGTGCTGCACATCTTCAGGCCCACATCCCAACTCCATAGGTGGCTGCTGGGGGGATAAGGGTCATCCCCTAAGGAGATGGCTCCTTATACCCATCTGCTATCCAGGCATGGATGAAGAGAGGAACTACAACCAGAGCCATCTACTAACACGGACCTGCATTGAACGGACCATTTGCATCTTGAAGATGCACTTCCGAGCACAACGGAGGAGAAAGAGAGAGAGGGAGTTTAAAAACAGTACAAGAACTCGAGGTGTGACATCACAGGAAAATCGTAAGTTGACTGACTGGTGAGTATTTTGCTATTTTGCTCATTTATCTTTCAAAACTCAGGTAATTTATCAATAATTATAAGCTTTTATTAGTATTAGTAAATTAGGGAAGGACGGCACTACCCCTGAAATAATCAAGAGTGCCAAGCCTGCTATACTTTCAGCACTCTACGAACTGCTTTGCCTGTGCTGGGATGAGGGAGCAGTACCACAGGACATGCGCGATGCCAATATCATCACCTTCTATAAGAACAAGGGTGACCGCGGTGACTGCAACAACTATCGTGGAATCTCCCTATTCAACATAGTGGGGAAAGTCTTCGATTGAGTCGCTTTAAACAGACTCCAGAAGCTGGCTGAGTGTGTCTACCCTGAGACACAGTGTGGCTTTCGAGCAGAGAGATCAACCATTGACACGCTGTTCTCACTTCACCAGCTACAGGAGAAATGCCGCGAACAATAGATGCCCCTCTACGTTGCTCTCACTGATCTCACCAAAGCCTTTGACCTCGTCAGCAGACGTGGCCTCTTCAGACTACTAGAAAAGATCGGATGTCCACCAAAGCTACTAAGTATCATCACTTCATTCCATGACAATATGAAAGGCACAATTCAGCATAGCGACGCCTCATCAGACCTCTTTCCTATCCTGAGTGGCGTGAAACAGGGCTGTGTTCTCGCACCTACACTGTTTGGGATCTTCTTCTCCCTGCTGCTCTCACATGCATTCAAGTCTTCAGAAGAAGGAATTTTCCTCCACACAAGATCAGATGGCAGGTTGTTCAACCTTGCCCATCTAAGAGCGAAGACCAAAGTACGGAAAGTCCTCAACAGGGAAGTCCTCTATGCTGATGATGCTGCATTAACATCTCACACTGAAGAGTGTCTGCAGAGACTCATCGACAGGGTTGCGGTTGCCTGCAACGAATTTGGCCTAACCATCAGCCTCAAGAAAACGAACATCATGGGACAGGACGTCAGAAATGCTCCATCCATCAATATCAGTGACCACGCTCTGGAAGTGGTTCAAGAGTTAACCTACCTAGGCTCTACTATCACCAGTAACCTGTCTCTCGATGCAGAAATCAATAAGCGCATGGGAAAGGCTTCCACTGCTATGTCCAGACTGGCCAAGAGAGTGTGGGAAAATTGCGCACTGACGTGGAACACAAAAGTCCGAGTGTATCAAGCCTGTGTCCTCAGTATCTTGCTCTACGGCAGCGAGGCCTGGACAACGTATGTCAGCCAAGAGCGATGTCTCAATTCATTCCATCTTCGCTGCCTCCGGAGAATCCTTGGCATCAGGTGGCAGGACCGTATCTGCAACACAGAAGTCCTCGAGGCGGCCAACATTCCCAGCATATACACCCTACTGAGCCAGCAGCGCTTGAGATGGCTTGGCCATGTGAGCCGTATGGAAGATGGCAGGATCCCCAAGGTCACATTGTACAGCGAGTTCGTCACTGGTATCAGACCCTCCGGCCGTCCATGTCTCCGCTTTAAAGATGTCTGCAAACGCGACATGAAGTCCTGTGACATTGATCACAAGTCGTGGGAGTCAGTTGCCAGTGATCGCCAGAGCTGGCGGGCAGCCATAAAGGCGGGGCTAAAGTGTGGCAAGTCAAAGAGACTTAGCAGTTAGCAGGAAAAAAGGGCAAGGGGAGAGCCAACTGTGTAACAGCCCCGACAACCAATTTTATCTGCAGCATCTGTGGAAGAGTCTTTATAGACACTCTAGGCGCGGCTTCACAAACCACTGACCACCTCCAGGCGCTTACCCATTGTCTCTCGAGACAAAGAGGCCAAAGAAGAAGAAGTAATGTTTAGTAATTAGTAAGTTGATTGGCTGGTAAGTGCTTAGTGTAAGGGACAGTGTGTTAATAGCCAGCTTAGGACACCAGAGTTGGGGAAGATCTATAAATAAGAACTAAAACTTTAAAATAAATACCTAAAACACGTACCTGTGTAATTAAGAAATGTATAACTCTTAGTTGTTGGTGGTGCTGGTATTTAATAAGCATGAACAGAGAGGTGTACCTGCTGCACAACAAGGTGGCCTCCTCCTGCCATCCTCTGGAAAGAGGACTCCTTCCTCTCCCTCACAGCCTCCAGCATTAGATCCAGGTCAGCATCAATGAAGCGAGGGTCTGCCCTGCCCCTATTGTCAGGTCTCCAGCTCCCCTGTGACTTCTCACTTCCCTCTGGTGCAGAGAAAGGCAGATCTCTCCCTCAGGACAGCCAACAACCTGAGTGTTGTGGCTGTAAATGGACAGGAAACCCATCTCCGTACCATTTAAGGGCTTACGCATTTGAAAATCTGAACCTGAATCAGTTTCCCAATGGAAGTGGGTTTTTGACACAAAACCAGACCCGGCTCCAGTTTCCCGCCTCTGTAATGAAAATCCAGCCCAGGATTAGGGCTAAGTAAGGAATACATAAAGAACGGTTAGTCCATCAAGCCTATCCTATACTGACATCATGTACATAAGAACATAAGAGCTAAGAACAGGAATAGGCAATTCAGCCCCTCGAGCCTGCTCCGCCATTCAATACGATCATGGCTGATCTCATCTTGGCCTCAACTCCACTTTCCTGCCTGTTCTCCATAACCCTTCAACCCTTTACTAATTAAAAATCTGTCTTTCTCCTCCTTAAATTTACTCAATGTCCTGGCAGCCACCACACTCTGGGGTAGTGAATTCCACAAACTCACGACCCTTTGAGAGAAGTAGTTTCTCCTCATCTCTGTTTTAAATCTGCTACCCCTTATCCTAAAACTATGACTTCTTGCTCTAGATTGCCCCACCAAAGGAAACATCCTCTCTATGTCTACTTTGTCAATCCCCTTAATCATCTTATATACCTCAATTAGATCTCCTCTCATTCTTCTAAAGTCTAGAGAGGAAAGGCCTAAACTGCTCAATCTCTCTTCATAAGACAAGTCCCTCATCTCTGGAATCAATCTAGTGAACCTCCTCTGAACTGCCTCCAATGCAACTACATCCCTCCTCAAGTAAGGGGACCAAAACTGTACGCAATACTCCAGGTGCGATCTCACTAATGCCTTGTACAGTTGCAGCAACACTTCCCTACTTTTATACTCTATTCCTTTAGCAATAAATGCCAAAATTCTATTTGCCTTCCTTACTACCTGCTGCACCTGCATACTAGTTTTCTGCGATTCATGCACGAAGACACCCAGATCCCTCTGCACCGAAGCACTCTGAAGTTTCTCTCAATTTAGATAACAATTTGCCTTTCTATTCTTCTGACCAAAATGGATAACCTCACACTTATCTACGTTAAATTCCATCTGCCAAATTTTGGCCCATTCACCGAACCTATCCATATCCATTTGTAAATTTCTTATTTCTTTATTGCAACTTACTATCCCACCTATTTTAGTGTCTTCTGCAAATTTGGCTATCGTACCTTCTATCCCTGCAGCCAAGTCATTCACATAGATTGTAAATAGTTGGGCCCGAGGACCGAACCCTGTGGCACCCCACTCGTTACATCTTGCCAACCAGAAAAGGACCCATTTATCCCGACTCTCTGTTTTCTGTTGGTTAGCCAATCCAAGCTAATAAATTGCCCCTAATCCCATGTGATCTTACCTTGAGTATTGACCTTCTGTGAGGCACCTTATCAAATGCCTTCTGGAAGTCCAGATATACTACATCTACAGGATCCCCATTATCCACTTGTTACATTTTCGAAGAACTCCAGCAAATTAGTCAAACATGATTCACCCTTTGTAAAATCATGCTGACTCTAATGGATTGTGTTTTGAGTTTCTAAATGTCCTGTTATTACTTCCTTGATAATGCATTCTAACAATTTCCCAACAACAGATGTTAAGCTAACTGGTCTTTCGTTTCCTACTTTCTGCCTCCCTCCTTTTTTGAATAAGGGCATTATATTAGCATTTTTCCAATCCACTGGAACTTTCCCGCATCCAGGGAATTTTGGAATTTATAACCAATGGATCCACTATCTCCTCTGGCACTTCCTTTAAGACCCTTGGATGTAGGCCATCTGGCCTTGGGGACTTGTCAGCCTTCAATTCCAATAGTTTGCTCAGTACTTTTTCCCTTGTGATGATGATTGTTCTAAGTTCCTCCCTTCCTATAACCTCTCATTACTTGTTACTATTGGGATGGTACTAGTGTCCTCCACCGTGAAAACTGAGGCAAAATACTGATTTAGTGTCTCCACCAGTTCTGTGTTCCCCACCATTAACTCCTCAGTCTCATCTTCCAAGGGACTAACATTCACTTTAGCTACTCTTTTCCCTTTTATATACTTATGGAAGCTTTTATTATCTGTTTTTATATTTTGCGCTAGTTTTCTTTCATTATTTACCTTTGCTCTTTTAGTTACTTTTTTGGTAACCCTTTGTTGATCTTTAAAAGTTTCCCAATCATCCAGCCTGCCACTGGCCTTTGTAATATGGTATGCCTTAGTTTTTGTCTTTCTGTTACCTTTAATTTTCTTGCTTAGCCATGGATGTTTTTTCCCCCTCTTACAATTTTTCTTCCTTTCTGGAACTTATTTTAGTTGGGAGGATTTGAATATCTCCTTAAACATCTGCCACTGCTCATCAACTGTCCTACCTTTTAGTCTTCCTGCCCAGTCCACTAGGGCCAAATCTGTCCTCATGCCGATGTACTTACCTTTGTTTAACTCCGGAATGCTAATGTGGGACTCCAGTTTCTCGCCCTCAAACTGAATTTGAAATTCTAGCATGCTATGATCACTCTTCCCTAGAGAATCCTTAACTATGAGATCATTAATTAATCCCACTTCATTACATAATACCAAATCTAGAATAGCCTGATCCCTTGTTGGTTCCACAACATATTGCTCCAAAAAACAATCTCTAATACAGTCAATGAACTCTCCCTTGCCAATATTATTAATCCAGCATTTTAAAATCACCCATGATTATTGCCGTACCTTTCTTACAAGCCTCCAGTATTTCCTGATTTATACTGTGCCCCACTGTAGAACTACTGTTTGGGAACTTATAGATTATTCCCACCAGGGTCTTCTTTCCCTTGCTATTTCTTATTTCTACCCAGACTGATTCTACGTCTTGATCTCCAGTGCCTATATCATTTCTCACCAGGATCTCTTCCTTTACTAACAAAGCTACACCACCTCCTTTTCCTTCCTGCCAATCCTTCTGAAATACTGAGTACCCTTGGATATTCAATTCCCAAACCTGGTTTCCCTGCAACCACGTCTCAGTAATTGCCACTAAATCATACCCATTCGTCTCTATTTGCACTGTTAACTCATTTATTTTATTCCGAATGCTTCATGCATTCAGATACAAAGCCTTTAAGTTTGTTCTATTATCAAATTTCTCTACTCTTATATGATTCCTTGGTGCAATATGACATTCACACGTTCTGTCCCTATCGTTTATATTCTGGTAACAATCAGCCTCATCACTAACCTGCACTCCTACCTTCTCCTTTGACGTCCTAATTTCCCATGCAACTGAATCCTCCCCTCCACTATTTAGTTTAAAGCCCTATCTACAGCCCTAGTTATGCGATTCGCCAGGACTCTGGTCCCAGCTTGATTCAGGTGCAGCCCGTCCCATCGGAACCGCTCCCTCCCTCCCTAGTACTGGTGCCAATGTCCCACGAATTCGAATCCATTCCTCCCACACCAATCTTTGAGCCACGCATTTACCTCTTTAATCTTATTGAACCTGTGCCAATTAGCTCATGGCTCAGGTAGTAATCCAGAGATTATTTCCTTTTTGGTTCTGCTTTTTAATTATGCCCCTAGCTGCTCATATTCCCTCAGCAGAACCTCTATCCTCATTCTACCTATATCATTGGTACCTACGTGGACCACGACAACTGGATCTTTCCCCTCCGACTCCAAGTTCTTCTGCAGCCTAGATGAGATATCCTGCACCAGGTAGGCAACACAGCCTTCGGGACTCTCGATCCTGGCCACAGAGAACAGTGTCTATGCCCCTAAATATACTATCCCCAATTACGACTACATTTTTCTTTTCTCCCCCCCCACTTGAATGGCTCCCTGTACCACAGTGCTATGGTCAGTTTGCTCATCCTCCCTACAGTCCCTGCTCTCGCCCACACAAGGATCAAGAATCTCGAACCTATTAGACAAGGACTAGGGCTGAGGCTCCTGCAACACTACCTCCTGGATCCCTCTACCTGCCTCACTCATAGTCACATCCTCCTGTCCCTGAACAGTGGCCAAATTCAATCTGAGGGGTGTGACTGTCTCCTGAAACACAGTGTCCAGGTAACTCTCCCCCTCCCTGATGTGTTGCAGTGTCTGAAGCTCAGACTCCAGTTCATCAACTCTGAGCTGGAGTTCCTCGAGCAGCCAACACTTGCTACAGATGTGGTCATTAGGAACCACAATGGGGTCCACCAGCTCCCACATCATGCAGGTACAACACATCGCCTGGCCCTGCATCTCTATTTTATTTAATTAGATTTTAATTTGTTTTTTAAATTTCTGACTTGTCTTTAGTTTTTAATCTGTAAAATATTTCTCCTATTCACCTTTAATCTGTAATCAATTTAGAATTGGTAATTCAAATTAGCTGTTACTTACCAACCAATGAACTTACGGTTTTCCTGTGATGTCACTCTTTGTTTTTTTCACTCTGTTTTTACTCCCTTAAATTACCCAAAAATTAGATTATTTACACTAGGAATCTTGATTCCCTAAAAATAAACTTCAACACATCATCACCCCCATCTGCACCGCCCACTCACCTGCCATGCAATGTCCTAGGAGAGAGAAAAAATAAAGAGAAAATCTTTCGGCCCAGCATAATTCTCTGGGCAATTCTCTTCAAACCCTAAATGTGACCAAACAAATTCCAGGAGACCATGTTGACTGAGTGACACACTTCCTAGTGACCCATCAACCTTCTATATGTAGCTATGTTGACCACTCGCAGGAATTCGTCCAGTTCCCTTTTGAAGGCTTGCAGTCAATCTACACTCATTTTAAATTGCACTTACTGGCAATTTATACCAAAGGTTGTTAACCCTGCAAAAGGAAGTACTTCTTAGCATCTGACATGCTTGTATAACCTACGTCACTTAATCTTCCTTAACCTATTTATCCAAGTAACTGATTCACTAGGATTGAGTTTGATCCTTCATTATTTTAAAGACCTTAAACAAATCGCCTCAATGTGTCTGCAGTTCGAGAGTAAAAACTCCAGCTCTGTCAGACTACCATTGTTCCTGGGTGCCTCTAAGCTAAGTGTCAATCTAGTGGCCCTCGTATGAATCTTTTCCAGGGCCTCTATATCATCCACTATGTGAAGGAACTGAAGCTGGATATGGTATTCAAGCTGAGGCCTGAAAAGACCTAATACAGAGAAGAGAGTGTGTTGGAAATTTGATCACACTACACCAGTTTTACAGGCATAAAATTGGCACTTAAGGGTCCAAGCAAGATTGCATTTCTTGGAAAGAGTTATTATACGCTTATTGCTTCCCTGAGGTTTGCTCCCATGCAGATCACTGGACATGCTGAAGGAGCACCCAGTAGAATTAGGTATATATGAGACCACTGCCTCTGAGGAAGACACCACATTGAATCTTTGTTCTTTGTTCTTTGACTGAAGGAATGGCAGAAGGATGACAGGGGCTGGCAACCATTGTTTGACTGATATGGCACACGTCACTGCAGCGCCACATTATGATCAAGTACAAAAGAGCTAGAGGACCAACACAATTGTAAAACTGCCTCTGAAGAGTGAGCTACATCACATGCCTCATGCCTTTGCCACTGGGGAACACAATATTAGTTTATAAAGTACATCAAATATTGTGAGGGGAGATACAAGGCAGGGAAAAAAACAACCCTTTCTGATGGGGAAGCAGTGGTGTAGTGGTAATGTTACTACACTAGTAACCCAGAGCCCCAGGCTTGAATCCCACCATGGCAGATGGTGAAGTTTGAGTTCAATTAATATATCTGGAATTAAAAAGCTAGTCTAATGGTGGCCATGAAACCATTGCAAATTGTTGTAAAAAACAATCTGGTTCCCTAATGTCCTTTAGAGAAGGAAATCTGCTGTACTTACCTGGTCTGGCCTACATGTGACTCTGCACACACAGCAATGTGTTTGATGCTTAAATACCCTTTGAAATGGCCTAGCAAGCCATTTGGTTCAAGGGCAATTAGGGATGGGCAAGAAGTGCTGGCCTAGTTAGCAATGCCCACATCCCATGAATGAATTTAAAAAGAAGATATGACTGGATTCTCCAAAATAACAAAGCACAATATAAATGCACTTTCTACTTTAACACAATATTGGCCAAGTCCAAAGCAACAGTCATATTACGCTTTCCTAACACCATGCTTCCCCTGGTGCATCCTCATGCCTTTCTATCAAATATTTTAGTCCTAATTTTAAGTGCCATCTGGGGTTTAAAATTTCAGAAGGCTTCTCATGCTGCACAGAAATGGCCTTCATGCCATGGCATCTAGCTCCTGACATGAAACCACTGCTCAATCATTGAATCATAGAATGGTTACAGCACAGAAGGAGGCCATTTGTCCCATCGAGTCAGCATCAGCTTTCTACAAGAGCAATTCAGCTAGTCCTACTTCCCCACCCTTTCCCTGTAACCTGCCTACTTCTCTAGCGAGTGCCCCTTGACAGCCTGGTATCACCTCCCACATACCACTGGCATGGTAATCTGAAGGGGTGACTGGAACATGTGTTGCTGTCTTGAGAGACAGCAGAGTAATGAAGCTTTGACTACTAGGTGGCTTAGCCTTCATCTTCCCCTTCAACATTATCATCATTCTCCTTCTCCGTTGTTGTGGTGGATCTGCAGGAAAAGATGATAGAAGCCAAGAATGTGTATGCTTCCCCCCTTTGGGATTGAGGAGACAAAGAAGGGAGTGGAAAATTGTGGTTATGTGATGCATCACAGGAATACCAGGGCAACAGGTGTTCAGTAAACTAGCAGTGGCAAGATGCTACCAACCACACCATCTCTCATGGAAAAAGCTGGATGCTTCCCCACAAGTTCCATGGTCTTGTTATCAAAGTGGGTGCAGTTCTTAGAGTTGGGGATGTGCCTAGAGTGGTTTGCCTGTGGCGGGGGTGGGGGGGCATTGCACACCAATTTGTTCTGCAAAATGATAGAGTAATTAAAGGTAGAGCTACCAGTTGAGGACTGTGTGTGTCAAGTTGCAAGGGAAAGATGAAGTGAGACATGTAGAGGTATCAGAATATTAAAGAAGGGATTTTAGGGTTGTGCGTGTTAGCAATTGCTATGATGGAAGATGTCGAGTTGGAGCCCCCTTTAACCAAGGAGCATGTGAAGAGTTAGTTGTGCTTTGGTGCTTTAAGAGGGTGAAGAATGTGTTGGTGGCGAAGTAAAGAGAGAGGTGTTCAGGTGTTGCCTTGCCTCCCTGGCTGAGAATGTAGAATTTCTTGCAGCATTGTTCTGCAATCCTGGGAGTGTGAGAGTTGGCAATCAGTGCCAGTGCCACCTCCTTTCAAGTGACATGTGTGATAATTTTGGGTTACTTGATGGCACCCATGCCCAGGAGTCTGCTCGCCCTGCCTTTGATGCTCCCCTGAAAGGCTTGGAGGTCCAAATGAGTCAAGTTTTACTTTCTTCTCTTCTGGCTTGATACCATTCACTGCTGCTCTCTGGGCACAGATGGCATTGGAGTATTCATAACGCTGTTCAATAAAAATATTGCTGAGGTATACAGTAAAATAATTTCAGAGAGGAAAGAAAGCATATAATTGCACAAAGATGAGTGGCAGGTCAGATGATTTTTCTATGGTTCTCTGGTTCTATTGGTCAGAATATAACGAATGGCAGAGAATGACCAAAAGCTTAATCAGGAGAAAGAAATTAGAGTATGGGAGGAAGCTAGCTAGAAATGTAAAAACGGATAGCAAGAGTTTCTACAGGTATTTAAAAAGGAAAAGAGTAAGTAAAGTGAGTGTTGGTCCTCTAGAGATTGAGAATGGGGAGTTAATAGTAGATAATAAGGAAATGGTGAATGAAATGAAAAAAATATTTTGCTTCTGTCTTCACTATAGAGGATACAAAAATCATTTGAGTAATAGCTGTAAATCAGGATGCGGAAGGAAGAGAGGAACTTGGTGAAATTACGATAGCCAGGGAAGCGGTACTGACCAAACTGATGGAGCTCTCAGCTGACAAGTCCCCGGGTCCTGATGGACTTCAACCTAGGGTCTTAAAAGAGGTAGGTAATAAGGTAGTAGATGCATTGGTGTTAATTTTTCAAAAAGGTTCCATCAGACTGGAAAGTAGCAAATATAACCCCTCTATTCAAGAAGTGGGGGAGGCAGGAAACAGGTAACTATAGGCCAGTTACGGTAGAACAAGAAATGCTGGAACCACTCAGCAGGTCTGGCAGCATCTGTGGAAAGAGAAGCAGAGTTAACGTTCCGAAGAAGGGTCACTGACCCGAAGCGTTAACTCTGCTTCTCTTTCCACAGATGCTGCCAGACCTGCTGAGTGGTTCCAGCATTTCTTGTTATTATTATAGGCCAGTTAGCTTGACGTCTATTGTGGGGAAGATGTTAGAATCGATCAGTAAGGAGGTTATAGTTGGGCACATAGAAAAACTCAAGGTAATTGGGAATAGTCAGCATGGTTTTTGAAAGGGAAATCATGTTTAACCAATTTATTGGAGTTCTTTGAAGGAGTAACATGCGCTGTGGATAAAGGCGAGCCCGTTGACGTACTGAACTTGGGATTTCCAGAAGGCATTTGACAAGGTGCAACATCACAGGGGCTGGCAACCATTGTTTGACTGATATGGCACACGTCACTGCAGCACCACATTATGATCAAGTACAAAAGAGCTAGAGGACCAACACAATTGTAAAACTGCCTCTGAAGAGTGAGCCACATCACATGCCTCATGCCTTTGCCACTGGGGAACACAATATTAGTTTATAAAGTACATCAAATATTGTGAGGGGAGATACAAGGCAGGAAAAAAAAAACAACCCTTTCTGATGGGAAAGCAGTGGTGTAGTGGTAATGTTACTATTACTATTAGCATGGATAGAAGATTGGCTGGCTGGCAGAAAACAGGGAGTATGCATAAATGACAGAAGGAGATTTACGAGGATGTTGCCAAGACTGGAAAAATGCAGCTATGAGGAAAGATTGGATAGGCTGGGGTTGTTCTCCTTGGAACAGAGAAGGCTGAAGGGAAGATCTGATTGAAATGCTTTGAGGTTCTGGATGGCATGGAGGTGAAGGGCCTCCATTTACCTTAGCAGAGAGGTCAGTAACTAGGGGGCATAGTGATTGGTAGACAAATTAAAGGGGAGTTGAGTAAAAATAATTTCACCCAGTGGGTGGTGGGGGTCTGGAACTCACTGCCTGAAAGGGTAATTGAGGCAGAAACCCTCAACTCATTCAAAAGGAGTCTGGATCTACACCTCAAGTGCCATAACCTGCAGGGCTATGAACCAAATGCTGGAAGGTGGGATTAGAATGGGTGGATAGTTTTTTGGCTGGCACAGATACGATGGGCCAAGAATTCTCTTTCTGTGCCTCAAACTTTCTATGATTCTAAATGGGTCCTTTTCTGAGTGACAGGATATGATGAATGGAGTCCTGCAGGGGTCTGTGCTGGGGCCTCAACTTTTTACAATTTATATCAATGACTTAGATAAGGGGAGCGATGGCATGGTAGCTAAATTTGCAGATGACACAGAGATAGGTAGGAAAGTATGTTGTGAAGAGGGATATAAGGAGGTTGCAGACCGATATAGATAGGTTGAGTGAGTGGAAAAATATCTGGCAGAAGGAGTATAATGTGGGAAAATATGAAGTTGTTCACTTTGGTAGGAAGAATAAAAAAGCAGAGTATTACTTAAATAGAGAATGACTGCAGAATTCCAGAGTGCAGAGGGATCCAGGTGTTCCAGTGCATGAATCACAAAAAGTTAGTATGCAGGTACAGCAAGTAATAAAGAAGGCTAATGGAATGATATCCTTTATTACGAGAGGAATTGAAAATAAAAGTAAGGATGTTATGCTTCAGTTTTCCAGGGCTTTGATGAGACCCCTTCTTGAATACTGTGTGCAGTTTTGGTCTCCTTATTTAAGGAAGGATGTGAATGCGTTGGAGGCAATTCAGAGGAGGTTTACTAGATTGATACCTGGAATGAGCGTGTTGTCTTATGAGGAAAAGTTGGACAGACTGGGCTTGTTTCCACTGGAGTTTAGAAAAGTGAGGGGAGACTTGATTGAAGTTTATAAGATCCTGATGGTCTTGACAAGGTGGATGTGGAAAGGATGTTTCCTCTTGTGGGTGAGTCAGAATTAGGGGCACTGTTTTAAAATTAGGGGTTGCCCTATTAGGAGAGAGATGAGGAGAAATTTTTTCTGTCAGAGGGTTGTGTGACTTTGGAACTCTGCCTCAGAAGGTAGTGGAGGCGGGGTCATTGAATATTTTTAAGGCAGAGGTAGATAGATTCCCATTAGGCAAGGGAATCAAAGGTTATCGGGGTTAGATGGGAGTGTGGAATTCGAGACACAAACAGATCAGCCATGATCTTATTGAATGACAGAGTAGGCTGGAGGGGCCAAATGGCCTACTTCTGCCTAATTCATATGTTCGTATTTTTGTATGTAAGAGTCAAGCACAGTTCCAGTCTTACCTCTTTGCCCCACTGTTTTCTGCTGAAAAGCATCACCTAAAATAAACAGTACATTTGAAAGACTGCACAGAAATTTCCTGTTGGTTCAGCAGCTTGCATCTGATTTTTACCTCAATTTTACACCAATACCTACATCAATGGGTATTCAAATGAGTATACCCAGGAAACTTCCATTTATCTCCCCTAGAGGCCACTGGTGAATCTTACACTTATAAAAAAAAAAGCTGTGCAAATCATCTTGAGGAAATTCCAGGCTATGGTTCTCCCCTTCCAGTAGAGGCCTGCTACCCGACCCAAACCCGAAGGGACCCGACGACATGTGTCGGGTTCAGGTCGGGTTGGACCCATCTCCGGGGCCGGCTTTCGGGCTCAGGTTGGGTGAGGCTGAGTCCAGATCAAGTCGGGTTGGGTCAGGCCGGACACACACAATAAGTGCTCTGCTGGTTAAGTATTGAAAATAAAAAAACTTACCTGAGCTGGGAGTCCGGGACGAAACTGAGTCTGCGCAGTGAGCGAGTGACGTCACTATAACGTCTCGCGCATGCGCTGCAGCTTCTTGCAGGTTCGATGTCAGGAACATAAGTAAAGGGATGGTCAGGTCGGGCTCGGGTCGGGCCGATTACTGGCAGGTTCGAGTCGGATCAGGCTTGGGGCAAAATCGGAGGGACATAGAAACATAGAAAACAGGAGCAGGAGTAGGCCATTTGGCCATTCATGGCTGATCATCCAACTCAGTAGCCTGTTCCGGCTTTCACCCCATACCCTTTTGATCCCTTTAGTCCCAAGAGCTATATCTAACTCCTTTTTGAAAACATTCAATGATTTGGCCTCAACGGACTCGGGCTGGGTTGGGCTCGGACCCGCTGTGGTTCGGTCGGGTTGGGGTCAGGTTCTTTTTCCTGACATCAGGCCTCCGCATTCTAGTACAGTTACATAGCATGAAGTCAGCTACAATAATCTTGGAATTGCTGATGAACTGTATTGCAAGATAGCCTGATTTGACAAAAGATCTGAAGCACTGGTTCAATGTGCCTATGTTTGGTAATATCTTCAGTTAACTGCCATTTACAGTTATCTCAATGGTGTATGAAATGAAAAGAGTGCGCATGCATTGAGACACATGCATACAAACATACAAAAATAAAGACCTGGAAAAGACCAACTGGTGCAGCAAGCCTGCCCCACACATATAGGCCAGAATTTTACTGAGCTCCCAACATCAGGCTCCATGGCCGGGGGTCGGGGAGGGCCGGAAGATTGTTCTGGCAGCAGCCCACACCGAGCCCGACACCAGGAGTGCCGCACCCAATCTTCCCGGCTGCGGTGAGGCTGTGTGGCTGCCCCCCCCCACCCCGCCACTGTGTGATGGGATCCAGCTTTACATATTTAAATGAAGTGAATGAATACATTTGAATAAAATCTTCTGCTTCCTGGGATCTTCCGTGCGGCAGTTTTTCACCTTCACTTTCCTATCCAGGGAAAGCAGGCACCACCGAGGTGGGGAGGGGGGAAATTTAGGATTATTGGTGCAGGGGGTGGTGGGGGAATGGGTTCTGATTTCTATAAATAGTGTAAGGGAGTGTGGGAAGGGGTGACCTCTGCACTTTGATCAGCTTGGGGGGGAAGGTCAAGTGTTGAAAGTAAGTGTTTTGGGGGAGGGAGAGGGCAAATATTGGATTTAATTGTTGTGGGGTGGAGGGGCGATAGTTTTTTCTGCGGTACATTGGAGGTGTAGGACTTTAAATATTTAAATGAGTAGCCAGGGCTGCAGTAGTGGTGGGGTGTCTCACTGGTGTCAGGACCAATGTATGCAAGGAGACTTCTTGTCTCCAAGAAGTCACCCCTCCATCTGAGTCATTTCAGTGAACAGCAATGACAGCTGGGACTGGTGCAGGGTGAAGGCATCATGGCAGCTGCCTGGAAAGCAGCCACAGGTTTGCATGAATTGTTTCCAGTGATCACATACGAGCTGCACAATGATTGAGTGGAAGCCCTTATGGTTTACGTATACAGCTGGTTGCCCGGCAGGAGCCTTGATGGCCACATGGGTGCACTCTATGACCCCTTTCACCTGTGGGAATCCCACGATGGAGCCAAAACCAGTAGCCCTCTGGGCCTGGTTTTCAGGGTCCGTCGTGAAGTGGATATAGTCACTGGCCCTCGGGTACGGGGCATCGGTGACCTCCCTGATGTAGCGGTGCACTGCTGACTGTGTGACCCCACAAAGGTCTCCGATGGGCCCCTGAAATGATGCAGAAGTGTAAAAATTGAAAGCCACTATCACTTTGAGAGCCACAGGCATAGGATGTCCCCCGAAGCCCCTGAGCTGTATGCCATCCTTCAGCAGGGCTCAAAGATGGGTCACTGCCTTTCTCGACATCCGCAGTCGCCTCTGACACTGGCGCTCTAACATCTGCAGGTATGTCATGCGGGACCTGTAGATGCGTGGTGATCTGTAGTGGTGAGTTCTCCTTGAGTGCTGCTGCTCACGACTGGGGGCATCTGTGTGGGCTGCAACTCCCTGTTGGTTTTGCCTGTGGCGCATATGGATCATCACAAGAAGTGTATCAATGAATATAGGGTTAACCATCCCCATCTTCAAGTTGCAATTTAACTTGGTTCCTTCCATTCTTCGAAGGTTCCTGACAGGGCAGAGACTGATGTTGAGTGGTACATCACGTGCTTTCATGCAGCAGCTATGCGGCATGACATTGCTCGTCTTAGCTCCCACTAAAGCGCATGACCACATAAAGATTGTACAAGCTGCATTGATTGGCCCACCAGACATATAAGCTTCACACGCCTCTGCTTTCTGGCACTGTCCCCACATACAGGGTGGCTCAAGTGATTCCTTCACTGACAGAGGCAAGCAATGGCACAGAGCTGACAACCATTACGGAGGGCAGAATTGCAGTGGCTCCTTGTAATTCCCCCTCCCTCCTCCCTTGCAGTATGCAGAGTGAGACCCCTGTAATTCCCCCCTCCCTTCCAGTATGCAGAGTGAGACCCCTATTTATCTGGACTTACCTTCACAGGTGAGTACTTCTACCTCTGATGACCCGCCGGCTTTTCTGTTTGTGAATGGGACGGCACGTGATGGCTGCCCATTCAGCGTAAAATGCGGAAGTGTGGAGCGAGAGGTGGCAGGCTGCATAATTAGGAGAGGTAAGTACCATTCTGCATATGGTAATTGGGGTGCCGCCACCAAGCGGCGGGGTGGGGGGTGCTGGTGGAGCGCACCGAGGTTCCCCCCGCCACTGGTAATATGTGGCAGGCCCTTCTTGACATCAGGGGTCAAGGCGGGCCTCCCCCCACAGAATTTTACCGTCCCCCCCTCTGTGACCCACGGTGTCAAGGGGCTGGTAAAATTCAGCACTTAGTGTGGTTTGATTAATAGAGCTGGAAATGAGTTTATCACAAAAATTAAGCATTTTAAATCACTGTCAATCCACCACCCATGAGTAACCAAATAGTAAATTACTGAAAATGACGTGAAAAATGTACAAAACTGTTTTCTAGTTCCTTGTTAGATTTTTTAAAATTCTTTCATTTAAAACCTCTCAAAGCATACCTATTAGTATCCTTGCACCCAAAAGATGCAACTTTATTTTTGCAGCCTCCTTGAAGGCCTGCAAACGAGTGTCATCATTAGAAACCCCCAATGATGATTAATTCACCCTGGGGGTATGGCCAGTTCTTAGGGCAGGGCTTGCTTTTAGTCGGATATTTTTAAAATTAGCTCATAAAATCGCGGAAACTTGAATTGCGCTGAGTGCAATTTATGCTTAAAGTTTCACAATCTTTTTTTGCCAGTTACACCAATATCAGGCAAATTGCATCACAAAAACTAGCACAATCGAGCTGAAACTCTAGGCTCCTGTGTTTACCCCTTAATCTACTCAAAAAAATACTTTTGTAAACATTTGGCTATAATATTGCAATCTTAAAATTGTTATTTTCAAATACTTGTTTAGCATTACTAAACTTGCAAATGATGATTTATCATGAATTAGAAAAACAGGCAAACAGCTATTTAAAAAAATTAATTGGGACTCACTATTCCTATCATGCTATGCAAAGTTGCAGCCGAGTATGAGTCACTTGCTTTTATCTCTACTGTTGTGTTGGATGTAGTTTCATAGGGGCCAGCAACCTTATTATGGAAGCTGTGATGACTGTGTATTTTCCTAACATACTTTCTCTTTTATTTTCATGGAACAGACCACTTTGCCTCCAACTTTTGTTGCTCTAAGAGACTTGGTGAAAGGTCTCAGTCGGATTTGTCTTGACCAGAGAATCCCACCATTATGAGATAGTTAATTCAGAATGTCTGCGTGGAACTTTCCATTATCTACATCCATTTAAACTTAGTGCATCATTTGTATTTAATATTTTGTGGTTGTTGAATTAGCTAAAGTAAACCTATTTTGGAAATGAATCCTATTTAAAACATTTTGAACATTTATTGGGGATTTGCACTTTATGAAGATATTGAGTTATCTTATAACTTGTCCTTTTGCCCCCAGCTATTTTCATTCAGAGTCTGATTTATCTATGAAGATGCAAAATTGGCAGACTAAAAATGGCATCATCTTTATTATCAAGGCAAACCTCTATGTAAATACCGAATTCAAATTCTGAATGCACCCTTTGTAAATATACACTTCATCAACTGATAAATTCTTGCCTTTCTTAGATCTGATAAATTATGGATGAAAGCAACATAGTGATGCAGAAAGAATTAGGCTAAGTAGTTATCAGTTCACAACATATTACAACATGTATACATTTTTAAAAAGGAAAACGGTCAGAGCATGTGTTACGTGCTTGAATTTCCAGTATGTACTTTGGCAGATGAGACCCCTCAATGCAAATGTGAAGTCAAAAAATTAAATCTATGGTATCTGTATTGTGCACTCATTTTGTACTTTATATCAAACATATTAACCAGAAATATCCCCCAGAGGAAAGCTTTTATATGGATACAATGTACGTTGTTTAACAAAACCCAGTTTAAAATAGGGGGAAGTTTAAGTTTTCTGGATGAAGTATCGATCTGTTACATGGAAAGACAAAAGAACACATGGTTTAAATTTAGTTCCATTTCCATGAAACAGCTGGCAAGGTGAGGCCCTGTATTGCTGGATTTTCCACTGAAAGTTGCAAGAAGTTTTTAGCTTCTCTTTAGTGCCATTATCTCCTTAGAGATGTGATTTACTTGTAGCTTCATTTACATTGTCACATCTAAGCGTTACATTCGCATGTGTTACATGTTGATGGACAATAATGGCTTTACTGTGAAACAGTGCAGCATTTTCTGTTACTTCCAAGGTCACAGAGCCCTGACAGGAAAGATCCTGTTGATGGTAACAAAGAACAAGCTAACAGGTTTATCAACTTTTTATCGAAATCGGTTGATTAAAAAAATTGCGATAAACATGATTTTATATGCTAAAAAAGGCTTGGTTTTATGTTTCGGTTTGCTGCAATAAATAAAGCATTGTATTCAATTTATGCTGGGATGCTGTGTGTGTGTCATATAGTATTGCCTATCATATATCATTCATTCAATAAAAACTAAAGCTGTTACTCTGAAATCAAGGGTTCTTCAAATGCATCATCTGTTGTGGTACTGAACATCACAGACCAGGTTTGATTTATCATCTGTGTTGAAGTAGCTACTGGGTTAGTTAGTACAAGGTGAGTACTGGATTAGTACTGGATGTTGTACGGTTATCCCTAGCACCTATTTTGAAGTAGAGAAGAAAACAGGTTAAGTTTTACTCTTAACTGATACTCAATGACCCTATTGCAAAGTGTGTGAAGAAAGGACTGGACTCAGATGAGATGCCTCACCAGGTAAAATTGACTGATGAAACTCACTGTTTAATCTCCCACATGAAGAATGGTCACTGGGGTGAGGTAGTGCAGGGCAGCTGGCACCTATGAAATTGTATTCCAGCATGAATTATCGCCAAGGTGATTGTTTTACAGTGACTGAATAAATCACATTCTCTCTTTATTACTTGGGACTATCATACTAGGGTTTTGGGTATTGTAATCTTTGAGT
Organism: Heterodontus francisci; assembly: GCF_036365525.1. Lineage (NCBI taxonomy): Eukaryota > Metazoa > Chordata > Chondrichthyes > Heterodontiformes > Heterodontidae > Heterodontus > Heterodontus francisci. The sequence goes on along the minus strand of NC_090382.1, from coordinate 77,630,985 downwards.
TTGTCCCTTTCTAGTTAGGGCCACTAATTTTTGGTGAAAGAATAAGTTAAATTCTGTTTTTATTATAAGGGATTGCGTGATTCAGCAGGATTTTACTGATGTTTCAGTGATAAAATTCTGTGATTTGTCCATGTTCCATATAAATTGCAGATTGGTGCTTTTTTGGTCAACAACTTTTGGAAAGGGGGAAAAATATCATTGGGATTATTATGGAAAGAGTAACAGATTTTTACTCAATTTAGAATTACACTATTAAAGGGGATCCAACCACAGACACTTTGTAACAGCTGTTCCTCTGCACCTTTTACACAGCCATTGCTTGTGCTCACCTGTGAGCAGGCGCCTTACCTATTACGAACCTCACTCTTGAGGGCGTTGTCAATTCCAAGAACTGCTGAGCTAAATAACAAGGTATTAACAGCAACAAAGAAGGTGATGTTGAATAGGTCATGTCTGTGTGAAAGGCAGGGAGAAACAGGAGTTACTATGTCGAATAACAGTTTTCTCAGTTTTGTTTTGCATTTTCTATGCAGACTCCTAAAATGCAGTACATAGACAGAAAGAAATGATGAGCAAATATAAATGTGCACTACACAGTTAAACAATAAATTCTGTTTTTGCAGTCATCTAATTCTAGCTGCGATATTTAATTCTAAGATTGCTTTTCACAAAAGAGTTAATCTTTCAGAAGTTCATCAGCTTTTCTAGAACTTGCTAAATCAGAAGAAAATTTTGCTTGTACTCACCTGTGATTAGATATCATAACACCTGTGTCTTGTCATCCCATTTTTAGTATTGTTATGCAGAATACTCAATGGGTGTAATTCTCATCATCATCGCCTGAGCAGTTATCTAACGGATTGTTATCTAGCCCATTCTAGATTCCACCCGATTTTCATCCCATTAAAACCTGCTGTGCCAAGTTACCACCCAGATGGTGAGGTAAAAATAATTCCTGCAGTTTAACTGAATGAAGATATATATTTTTTTTAATATTTGAATATCTAAATATGCAGTTGTGGACCATTCGTTGAAAAGGCAACCTGGATCTCTTGTTTGCAATCAAATTCATTAAGATATTATGCACTCACAAGACAGGTGCAGATGAGGAAGGCTTCAACCACAAAGTAACCAATGATCACCCTATCATAGCATCCATTTATTTGTTAAATGATTTGCCTTCAGGGCATTTTCTGAATCGTAAATCTCTGCAAGAGTTTAATGGAATGTTAATCTATCATCATAACTTATCCTTTCTGATTATTGGATGTATTCTCCATTCTGTCAAGGAACTTTCTGACACCATGGTAATAAAGGGAATTCTTTGTGGGACACTGAAAGGATTAACCTACCGTTTGAGGTGATGTTGACAAATGATTCACCAATGCTCTCTTATTGGGTGATATATAGTGAACATAACATTGAGGAATAAGAAAATGCCATTAAACCCAACAAGCCCTTAATCTTGAAAATTTGCAAGTGCATATACGAAGGTAAGTATTTTAACCTATAGAGATCATGAATATGTTTAGTAGATCTGCCGTGCAAAAATAGGAATCTCCTCGTGCTACTCTTCTTTGTAAAATAGACTTGCAAAGTTGCAAATGTCTTAATGGAATCAATAAAGAAAGCTACAGGGTTGAACGTGTCTTAATATATTTAACAAGATTTTGACAACTTCCAAACCCATCCATCCCACTGGCTGGGTACTTGAAGCAATTTGAAACTATGGATATATTTATTCTAGATAGCCACAGATGGCAATTTTGAGTCTACCTAAACTTATTTCACTTAGAAGTTTTTTTTTATTTCCAAAATATACTTTATTCATAAAATTCTGTAAAAATTACATTGCCAAACAGTTTCAACGGCACCAAAAAATACAAACGTTGCAAGGCAGATCAGTTTCCTTCAATACTATCATGAGTTTCTTCACAACCCTTCCATTTCACTATTGTCATGCCAATTACAGTTTTACATTTACAGCAAATGAAAATATTAACGATACAGTTCGAGGGGTTTCCCATGGATCCAGCCCCTCAGTGAGACATTCACCCCATCAATCTGATCTGGTTTCAAACTCAGGTCCCAGGACTGAAAGAAATGTCTAACCACCTAGTACTCCTTTTAGGTCAATTATGTCAAAGAACATTTTCCCACAGGAGTCAAGTGCCAGGAAGATTAGATCTAGTTTAGGAGCTCTTTGCATCTTTTGATCCATCCTAAACTTATTGGAGATCTAAGATGACCTGAATGACATATATGGATCTCTGGCATTTCTTCAGACACGCTTGCATAATCTAAACTAACATTTAAATGGAGGACTAAGGGAGTGCTGCAATGTTGCAGGTGTGATCTTTCAGGTGAGACATTAAACTGAGACTCTGTCTGCCTTCTCAGGTGGACATAAATGATCTTTTGACTCTATGCAAAAAAGAACAAGGAATTCTCCTAATTTCCTAGCCAACATTCCACCTTCAGCCAACAACACCAAAAAAAGATTATCTGTTCTTTAATTTATTTACCCCCTGGAACCTTGACTGCTGTGGTTTGTTGACATAACAAGTTATCGTGCTTCAAAAGTAATGGATTAGCTATCAAAATGTTTTGGCTTGTCCTGAGGACCTCACAAGCTCTATATAAATTTAAATCCTTTCTTTCCTTCTACTGAATTCTATTGTTTGAAGTATTATAGGATAAATGTACTGGGAGAATATGTTTGAGAATTGGCATCACTATGTTATGACCCTTTCTTTGACTTATGCTTCCTTTTAAGCATGGCTCCCAACTGTAAACACAAGATCAATAGAGAAGAATCGGGCATCAAAATAATAATTAGAAAGCTAAAATATAATACTGCACCTAAAAACAGTATTGTTATAGAATCATAGAATTATTAGGGAAAGCTGAAATGAATTCTCAAAATAAGGCATTGTCATTAGTTTATTGGGGAAGTAGAGAAACTAGCAATACCTATATAGTTGGTGTTTTTCCTGGGAGTATGTGAACCACACTGGACAGGGACTTCACTTGTGAGATCCAATTTTTTTTCCACTCTTTTTTCACAGACTGGTATTGAAATCTGTAAATGCTAAATGTGGAAGATCCTGAAGTGGAATGATAAATAATTTTATTTTATTCCAGTAAACATGAAAAAATACAAGAGATATAGCAATCATAAACAACAGATGACCCCTGACTGAACTTCAACATTCGCAGTAATATATGTATTGGTACCTGTCTGCAACAGGAGATGTAAATCACTAATTGTTAGGAGTACCCACAGCTGTGATACTTGATACATGTTCAGTGCCAGCAATTGTCATGGACAAGAGCTGAAATCTGACACAGGCTCTGTTTTTATGGTTTCCAAGGTAATATTACAGCACCAAAACCATTGCAAAATCAGTACACATTTACCTGAACTCACCTTAATTCTATAATAAGTAGTTGTGATTATTCAGGCACATTAATATTAATGTTGATCATAGCCCAAAAACCATAATAGTTGTTTCCCACAGTACAATTTCTTCCAGACAACAAAGCAGACTTCAATGTAGGTGGGCAAGCTTGAATGATGGAACAAACTTTAGCTGCGGGTGCATTTTTTCTAAGTTCAAAAAGTCAAACTGATGATTGCTAAATTGAACCCAAATTTGCTAAATTCTTTTCAATGCAGAATTGAAGCTGAGCAGTAGACTTGTGCCAACCTCTGTCATTGCTTAAGTCAGTCACATGAGGATTAGAAATGACTAGCATAAATAATCAGCTGTGTATGATGGCAAAATATCATCAAATTATACTTACTGTAATTAGAGACACACTACACATAAGAAAATGATTGCACTGCCAACTGGTTACATATCTGATATGAGATTTCAAGCTTATATATGGTACCACAAAGTAAACTTGCTCAGACAATGGGGTGGATTTTAAGGAGCCCTCGACGTCGGGATCCGTGGTGGGGGCGGGGGGGTGGGGGATACCTGAAGATGGCTCCAGATGAGGCCTGCCACGGACCTCAACGCCGGCAGGGCCCGACCCGATCCTCCCGGCGGTGGCGAGGGACCATGGCGGCCACCCCCCTGCTTGGCAACAAGAGCACAATCACCATATGCAAATAAAGTAAATTGACAGATTTGCATGTACTTACCGTTAATCTTGACGTCATGCTGTGATCTTCGGCCTGGAATTTGGCACTCCTGTGCCTTCAGATCCCCGTCCGGGGAAATGAGGTGCAACACTGGTGGGGAGTGGGGGAGGAGATAGGTTTCTCAGTGCAAGGGGGTGGGGTCATGGGGAAACAGGGTCAAATTAATGTCATGGGTGTAGGCAATGGTGCAAAGGGTTGAAGTTTAAAGTTTGTGCAATTAAGAGGGGGGGGGGAGGTCAGATGGTAAAGGTAAGTTTTTTTGGGGGGGAAGGGCAAATAATTAATTTAATTGTTATGGGGGGTGAGAGAGGGAAAAAAGAGGTGTATTTATTTATTTTCATTTAATCTAGCTTTAAATATTTAAGTAACCTGGTAGGGTTAACAGCCTTTAAAAATAGCGCCAATGCCTGCGTACAGGCTAACGCCATTGCCAGGGATGGACAGCCCGCCTCCTCCATGTGATCGGGTGTGGTGGACCGCCCCGGCTATTTAAATGAGCCGCCATGCTTGGAATCGTGGCAGCTCTTTGGCGTATCTGGATACATACTAGCTGAGGTCAGCCTAACTGTGGGACATGGGGCATTCTTATCAAAACAACTCAAACATTCAAGAATGTGCTGCAAAAACTGGCCTCGAAAATTGGGCAAACACATTTTTTGGCACACACAGGGTATAGTCCCTGCACCTGAATGGTGAGGCCCCAGGCACCCCGATATTGGGCTTTGGGCCTCACTTCCATGATGTAGGAAAGCTGTGGAGACTAAGGCAGCTCACCTGGCAAAAAGTTTTGAAGATTGGGCCACTCTGATGGTAGAAGCGGGCTTCAGGTAAATGACAAACGATGGGGAGACTGATGGATGTTGGGGGGAGGTTTGATTGTTGGGCAGGAAGGGGCAGGTGAAAGGAATTGCTGGTTGAGGAGAGTTCACTGGCAGAGGGAGCAATCAGCCCTCAGCCAGGCAGATCAGTAGATGGGCGACTGAATTTTATCAGCGCGCCGTCCTCTGGGGCACAGCCCCTGCGATATTATGCGCGGGGGCTGATTTAAATGGAGGGGGTGGAGCGTCCGCCCCCAATGATTAGAGGGGGGCAGCCGCAGCGTCCCCGGCAACGGCGTCCAGCGCCACTGTGCAAGCGCCGGCGCCATTTTTAAATGGCTTCAAGCCCTTCAGGATATATTTAAATATTTAAACAAGCTTAAAAAAATAAATAAATGTTTAATGTAACATTGAATCCCCTATCCCACCACCCCCCCCCCCCCCACCCCCACTGAGTCCTAAACACATAAGATTAGATTAGAGATACAGCACTGAAACAGGCCCTTCGGCCCACCAAGTCTGTGCCGACCATCAACCACCCATTTATACTAATCCTACACTAATCCCATATTCCTACCAAACATCCCCACCTGTCCCTATATTTCCCTACCACCTACCTATACTAGTGACAATTTATAATGGCCAATTTACCTACCAACCTGCAAGTCTTTTGGCTTGTGGGAGGAAACCGGAGCACCCGGAGAAAACCCACGCAGACACAGGGAGAACTTGCAAACTCCACACAGGCAGTACCCAGAATCGAACCGGGGTCCCTGCAGCTGTGAGGCTGCAGTGCTAACCACTGCGTCACTGTGCCGCCCTAAAATCCTATTTCCCCAAAAATACACTTTTTGAAATTCTGAACTTTGCCCCCCGAACTTCAGTATTTTTGACCCTCAACCTTTTCCCATCATCCCCACAACCAATAGGAATAGTTTTCCCTGCTCCCCCCACCGCACTGATAATTTTATTCCTTCCCCCTTCCCAACAGTGTCTCGCCTTGGAACTCCAACGGAGTTGGTTGGCTGTAAAATCGGTGTGGGACAGCCGGCGGTGGCAGGTAAGTTCAGTTGCATGTTAATGTGACTAATTTCAATATTTTAATGAAGGTCCTGCCACAAAGGTAAATCAAGACCAAACTTTCGATATCTAACCTTATATATATTACCCAACCTTAGTTGGCTACCTTCCATAATCCAAATACTTTAGAAACAATCGTGCTCTCTACAATATTTGGTTTCTTTCTTTACACGTCTCATTCTTATTCCTAACCAGATATTCAACCAGCTCTTTTCAAAAGGTCACAAATATTTAATTGTTAACTCTCACCTCTCAGCTCAAACCCACAAGTATAAAAATACTGATACACTCGGAAGTCCAAGTATAGTAAAAAAAATCACTACAATCATGTACAGACCAACAAGGTTATTTCTGCTGTCAGACATTCACCTGAACATGGTATGCACCCCTTGTCCAGCAACAAATGAAGTTTCCCAGGAATGTGAAATGATTTATTTATGCTGCGCTTTTAAGTGAGTTTGAAACAATGGTCCATTGTATTTACTATTTCACATATAAATAAATGAAAAGGACTAATTTTAAGAACAGAAAATATGAATATACTGTCACGCAGACTGGAAGTGTGATGCTACAAACTATGGACTAGAGTTATGAGAAACTGATTTTGTCTTTTAAAAAATGAACCTTTATTTTAGAAAGTAAACACTGGTCCAAAATGGCCACCGAAGGAAAAGGGACTGGCCTTTGTGTATGCAAACTGTCTGACAAACACAAAGGACAAATCTTCAAAGCTAAGAGGTGTCAACTGCACCTACCCTAAAACATTCAAGAATTGAATGTCTTCTTCTGAAACAACGAAGGTGTGAAATAGCCACGTCCTGGGCCATTGTGCATCATGGGTAAGAAACAGGAATGTCTCCTACCAGGAGGTGAGAAGTAACACAGCTTTACCTTCAAAAAAACAGCCTAAAGCCAGACAGAGAGAGAGAAGGAATATCTAGCAAGCTAAAAGGCACATGCCTTGCTGTAAAATCCTGTATCTACTTTAGACTGTGAACCATAAGTGTCCCATTGTCTTCAATTGAACCTTCAATCAAGAGAGAAATCTACAATCATCTCAGGCCTGCACCCATCGAGAACTTGATTTCCAAGAGAATTCAACAGGTTTATGGTGAGCTCTCCCCGCTCCCACCACTAAAAGTCACCTTCCTTTTTTCCCTTTCTATCTTGTGTGTGTTTGTGTGTGTGTGCGCGAGCGAATGCTACAAGAAAACCTGGTGCTGTCTGTTTAGTTGAAAAAATAAAACATCAAGGGGTTAAACCCTAAAAACAAAACACTTGCTGCAGTCAGGTGGGGAGTTGAACAATGGGAACTACCCACATCTCACCCTGTGGCCATAACAAAACTTCCATTTCTTTTCAAAGAAATGATATATGAAAATTTCTCTGACATTTTCTGTCAAATGGTGGGGTTAGTAAACTTAAACCAAGTAGGCATATATACAATTATAAAAAGTCCTGAGAATATCTAATACACTCTCATACCACAGCTATATATAAATGTGTGAGAAGTAAAAATGAAATCTTATCATTACCTTAATAACAAAGATGGTTTCTAGGTTTAGATGAAGATTGTGTAAGATGCGGATTACTTTATCTTTAAATAATAAAACCTAACCAAAAGCCCTGTTGGATTTTCACATTTTCATGGATCTTTTCAGATGTAACAAAATCTGAAAAATATTTATATTTGTTTACTGTAGAATTTTGTCATATAAATTCAAGATGATTCAACAGGAATCTTGAACCGAATGAACACAATATTTAACAGAAGTTAATGTCTTCATATCAAATGCTAAATTCCTGAAGTACAATTCTTTGATTCAAAATATTGGGGGTGATTTTGATGTGCAGTGTAGGTTGGATAAACAAAACAGCAGATGCAGTGGCAGGATGCACAGCAGCAAGGCCGTGTACTTTTGGAAGCCTTTTAAGGCTCAAAACTCTCATGAGACTCAAGAACAAATGAATGCCAAACCAGCTTCCAGCTTTCCCTGACGGCAGCTTGAGATCCCTTTAAATGGGGAGGTAATGGCTGCTTCCCGAATTGTATCGCCCATGGTTTGTGGTGGGAGTGCTAATTGACATTAAAATGGCATTAGGGACCTGATAACGTTGACCCTGGTTAAATATTTTAATTAGGCCACCACTTTTACAAGGGAGATCGCTGACTGCCAAAATCAAAGTCTACCCAAAAATCGAAATTGGTGCACCTTGGCAAGTCAAGTCTTTTCCTTCTGATTTTCATCCTGCAAATAGGGTAGTAGTGAGAAGACAATCATCCAAGTTATTTCTAAATGTGTACTACAGTACAACTTGTGTAAATAAAGAAGATTGGAATTTATATTAAGGAGAAATGGCTTCATCGCTCATAGATTTATGCTGTAAAAAGAACTTCAAACAGAGTGCAAATGACTCATCGGCAATGCCTGCCAAATCCCAGTGGATTTCTTTTTTATGTTAACATGATGGGCACCCTATCTACCCCTTAAATATTCAGTTCTGATGAAGGGTCACTGACCTGAAACATTGGGCTGGATTTTACCTTGGGCGGAAGGGAATTCTCCACCGACATGGAAGTCAGTGGCGACCCGCTTCCGCCTAGCCCTGGTATCCATTCCGCAATTTACGGGTCCCCAGGCTTTAATTGTCCCGAGGCGGGACTTTCACCCACTTGAGGGAGGAGGTCCCACCTCAGTGAGCTGCTGGCCGATCAGCGGGCCAGCAGCTCTTAGTCCCAGCAGCACCACTGGGAGTAGTGGCCACTGCTGAGACTGCAGCCCAGCCGACGCCATGGATCCTGGAGGGAAGGTAAGTTGGGCTTGCCTCACCAGGGGGATCATACTTCTCTGGTGAGGCTGAAGTGGTTGTTTGGGGGAAGGGGTGCGTCTTGTGTCCTGGGGGTGGTTTGGGAGGCGGGGGCCGCCCTCAATCGGGCACCCTGTACCTGACTGCCATGCCCCCACCCCAGGGTGCAGAAAGGCCGGCAGCTATCGCTGGGCGGCCTTTCATGTCCCCAGCATGCCCGCTTGCCACAGGTAAAATGCCCATGGAGATGGCCTTGATTGGCCTCGGGCGGGTGGGCCTTTTCCCCCAACCCCCCGCCCCCACCACCACCACCACCCAACGTCATAAACTTGACTGGAGGCAGAAGCGGGGCAGGTAGACCTCCCGGAGACTCCCGCTCAATTTTACACCGCCCTCACGCCACCATCTGACCCGCTGGGGCAGCATAAAATTCAGAACATTAACTCTGCTTCTCTCTCTCCACAGATGCTGTCAGACCTGATGAGTATATCCAGCATTTCTTGTTTTTATTTCAAATTTCCAGTATCTGCAGTATTTTGATTTTAGTTTACCTTAAACATTCACTCCCTCCACCAACAGCGCATAATGGCAGCAGTGTGTACCATATGCAGGAAGCACTGCAACAACTCACCATGCCACCCTCGACCTCTACCACCTAGAAGGACAACGGGAGCAGGCGCATAGAATCACCACCACCTGCAAGTACCCCTCCAAGCCACACACCATCCTGACTTGGAACTATATCACCATTCCTTCAGTATCGCTGGGTCAAAATCCTGGATCTCCCTCCCTAACAGCACTGTGGGTGTACCTACACCACATGGACTGCAGCGGTTTAAGAAGGTGGTCCACCACCACCTTCTCAAGGGCAATAAGGGATCAGCAATAAATGCTGGCTTGGCCAGCGACGCTCACGTCCCAAGAGTGAATAAAAAAAAACTCCAATGCTCCCCTCAGAAAAATGAGTTTAGTGCCATCTTGAACTGAGTGAGTCTCGGTCCACAGCATAAAATCACCAATAATTCAGAACAAGACTAAATTTCCAATTTTACTTAAAATGGAAATGTCACCCCAGTGCAGCAGATGATGCTGTCCTGTGTTTGGAGCAGAAGTACATTTTTGTAGCAATGAAGAGGGAGTTTTAGATAATATCTAGACAGGCCTCACTTGACCTGATATACAAGGAGCAAAAACTGAAACTGAGAAGACGACAAAAATCAGCAAATGACAAAAAAAATCTAAAAACTCAAATTTGAAAAGAAAAATAATTCTCAGTTTGAAAATGCTCTATATTTTAAATACCAAACAATTTCCAGGCTTATAATTTGTCCTACTAATGTGACTAGAAACCAAAGGTTAACAGTGAGACATGGAAAATGTTCAGATGCCGCGGAGTGAAGTGATGCCTTGAATCCTCCTCCCTCCCATTCCACTCATTACTCAAACAGTTTCATTGCTCTGGGGGGAGGGTGGGTGGTTGAGGAAAATTCAGCTGCTTGTCCACAGTGAGGTAGGAAAGTGAGATGGGAAGTGACTGCTAAGAACTTTCTATTTTCCCACTCAGTAAGCTGATAGCTGGCTCTATGTTGCTCATCTACAGCAAATGGGGAGCTACACAAGTCCACAAGTATTGTTAATTTTTTACTATATTTTCTAACAAAGAGTCTGGTAAAAATTCCAAGCTGCTTCACTGTCAGAATTGTGAATAATATTTTGATCCAATTTTAAACCATTTTGTTTTGCTCTTCAATTTTGTCATATTGAGCCTAATGGTCTTTCCATGCCCTAAAAATTCTTATGGTATACAATTAAATTTTTTTTTTCAATAAATATAGTTGATTGCCCATACTGTTGCTCATAGACAAAACATTTTTAAACAGTGTGTCTCTCTCTAACTGTCTTTTTGCTTATCTCTCATTCTAACTCTTGTGATCTCACTTGATCTGACATTCATTCCTTCTGTCTCATTTCTATCTCAATATGACTGATGTTTTCTTTTTGTCTCTAGCTCCAAGTTTATTTATGAATTCTTTTTTTACTCCCTCCATTTCTATAAGGCTCTCCTCGTTCCATGTCTCTTCACTTCTGCACATCTGTCTCCAGTTTGTGCATACAGAGAGTATGAAAATCAAGGTGGAGGGTTGATGGGCAATACAGAACTATCATGCATTGGAAGAGCTGCAGAAATTCCAAAAAATGGTATTTATGTTTTTTCTGTGCGATTTCCAAAGCTCTCCCACCAAAATTACAGTGGGCAAGCAGGAGACCACCTAGCAATTCACCTCCATTGATATTTCCCCCAGTGACCTGATTGTTGAGTAGTTTTACATGTTCAGCATTCATCAATATTCGAATTTGATTCGTACTGTTGTGCCATACATTTAACATGGACAATGAGAAACACTAGAGGGTCATAAAAATCACAATATTACAGACATCCAGATGAAGAGTTTTAATCGTATCGATATGGAGTTACATTTTGATTGTTTTACAATCTTGTAATTGTCAATTCTGTCTTTTATGTTTTAAAAAAATCAATAAAAGCACATTATTTTGATAATTGCCATGAGTGTAGAGGCCATGGTAAATGAACTACACGATGTGCATCTCAAATTGACTTCAATGTGATATATCAATCAATCCAAATTTTATAACCAGCTGTTTCTACCTTCCCTCTTTGAATTCCATTACATGTGTTAATCTATGGGATTATTTTATTGATGATAATACATTTATTTTGAGGTGGTGGAGGCAGGAACAGTAGCAACATTTAAGAGGCATCTGGACAGGTACTTGAATGAGCAAGGCATAGAGGGATATGGCATTAATGCAGGTAGGTGGGATTAGTATAGATAGGCATTATGGTCGGCATGGACTCGGTGGGCCGAAGGGCCTGTTTCTATGCTGTACGACTCTATGACCCTATGTCTGCAGGTTACGCACAAAGTGCTGATTTGACAGTGATGGAATTTTAGTGCCACCTATTGACATGTTGATGTACTACAAGATTCTGCACTTGGAGGACCGCAGCAGACGAATCTGAATTGCCAACAGCTGGAAGAATCTGATGCTGAGTGCAGCTTTTCCAAAAAGGGTGTTTTAAATACATTTTAAGGAAAAAATAATTTTGCAGATTTGTCTGCAGAATGTTCATCGACTCACTGGGTGAACTGGTAGCTCTGTTCCTCCCACCATGTTCATACTCTAGATGCAGTCATTCTATAGAGTCTAAGTGGAGATCATGAATGGTCATCTGACCAAAAACTAATTTGACCAGCATTCTGTTAGCACAAACACTGCTGTTAATATCTACCAACCTGTTTTTAAACAAAATTGTAAGACATGGTACAAAGCCAAGGTAGTTACTGCTTTATAGTCAGCAGAGGGCAATTAAAAACAGCATGTCATTCCTTTTACACTACTGTCCATTTATTTTCCATTATCATTTTTACTCAAAAAAATTAAATTGATCACTCTGTTATGATTCCCATGGAAATCACAAACCAAAAGAATCCAATCCACCGACCGACCACAATTTAGCAAAAAAAAAGACAACGGGCGGCAGCTCATTAGCACGCCCGGAGCGGTCGCCCCCCAATAAAGCAGAGGGGACGGGCTGAGCGAAGCCGTAAACGGCATCAGCTGATGAGTCAACAGATGCTAGCGCCTTATTTAAACGGCAGCCAGCCCTGCAGACAGACAGAATCGACTTAAAAACCTTAGTGCTGGAGCTGAGAAGCCAGCACAGGAGTTGTTGAACGTCATCTTGGAACCAAGACCCCAGCAAGGCACAGAACATGGCAGAAGAGCGAGGAAGAGTGGACACATGGTTCAGCGATGCCTCCCTGATTAGTCTCCTGCAGCCTGCATGGGCAAGGCGGGAGGTCCTTTTCCCCACTGATAGTAAGAAGAGGCCCTCCCGCCTGACCAAGCAAGCCTGGATGGAGATTGCAGAGGAGGTAAGCCGCCATGGGGTCCCCCGAGACTGTGTCCAGTGCCACAAGAGGATGAACGATCTCATGCGCACGGCAAAAGTAAGTGGCGCTAGTTTTTATGGCCCCATCTCACCTGGATTTGCCCACACAGAGTGGCACATGGGTGCCACTGCCATGTCAAATACAGGCTGCCAGACGTGAGGATTGATGCCACATGGGTGGCTGTATGTGTTAAAGAATCTACCCTCATTTGCACCCCAGAGCATGGCACCTACATGACAGGCTGAGTCTGTCTGACACATTGACTGTCCCCCACCTTTTGTTGTGGCGCCCCTGTTGTGCAAAACATCAAGTTATTGTATGGCAATGTTTGACATCTGGAGCCTTCCTCTTCCAGGCAAAGAGGGCGCACAATGTGAGGGAGTCCTCCAGGACTGGAGGAGGGGTGCTGGACATCCGACCACTGTCCCAGGCTGAGGAGGAGGCCCTCGAACTACATGGCGGTTAGGGAGGACGTTCCATTTCAGAAGTGGAGCCTGGTTTCCCGGGTGAACATACATCTCTTTGACAAGTACAATGATTATTAGAAACATTTCCTTTGTGGCCACAATGCTGTCATATTAATGATATGCTCACCAGTGAACCTAAAACTGTGCTCTTCACACTGTATCTTGCAGGGCGACGCTCCGAGGTGGCATTGGAGGCCCCGGAGAGTGCCAGCACCTCTGAGGAGGCGTTAATCTCAGAGGAAGTAGCATCCCATGACACTCCCACACCTTCCACCAGTGCAGAGACACTCACCTCTGTGGGAATACATTTGGCTTTAGAGTCTGGGTCACAAGCTGGTGAGAGCACCACACACGTGCCTGAACATCTGGCTGAGACTGAGACTGCCGAGGCCTCTGACAGTCAGAGGACTGTGGGTGGCCAGGCGCATGCTGAGTCCCAGGTTGATGATGACCCTCTGGTGTCGAAAGCATAGGCCTTGCTGGAGTTGCAGGGAGAGATAAAGCAACATCTGGCGGAGATGCCACAGACCATGCACAGCCATGAGCGGACGATAGGAGAGTCCATCCAAGCCATGACAGCTGCCATGTCCCAGGCAAATGAGTGCACAGCTTCCTTCATGGAGAGGATGGTGGCCCTAGAAAAACCATAGAAAAAATACAGCACAGAAGGAGGCCATTCAGCCCATCGTGTCTATGCAGGCATGGAGAGCCACAATGCACAGATGTGCGCTGACCAGCAAACCCTCGCATCGGCTATAAGCTGGATTCAGCAGTGGCTAGGCGAGAGAGGGTCCAAGGGCCTGGAGAGTGTCTTTCTCAGGAGAGCAGTGAGGTTTCCATGAGCCTTGAGAGGGAGGTGGTGAGCCAGCTGTCCATATGTGGGGTCTCCCCTCAGGGTGATTCCATTGTGGACATTGGCTCCTCAGCCCCTCGGCCAGTGAGAAGCCACAATGTCTGAGGAGAAGCCTGCACTGGTGCAGGAGGTCCTCAGGCAGCCGGGGCCTTCCAGGCCTCATGCGCCCAAGTCATCCAAAGCGAAAGGGCATCTTGATCAGCATTTTCCTCCAGTCAAGCTACTAGCGCAGAGGTTGCACTGTTAAAGAGCACCTGCAAACAGCTAAAAAAGACACCATGACACATATGGTGATCATGGGTGAAATGTAGATGTATTGATTACTTCTCATTAAATGTGTTTCTCTAACAGGTGTCTCCTTTTTACTGTGTGAATGACTCATGCCAGCATGTGCCATCTATGTCTCTTCCCATTACATCATTGACCTGAGATGTCATAAGCATTTTGTTTTTTTTTTAAACTGGGAGGTCTGTGTAACTTTAAGACCTGTTGCTATTTTCTATGAATAATGATTGAATGTTGACATTTGGTTTGAAGTGCAGGCTGCAAGGCAATTTGTATCCAAGCAACAGGAAGATTTTACAATGGTCTTATGACTGCTATTGAAAAAGGCTTTCATTTTCATTATGGTAGTGAAAGAAGAAACCAGCAGGGTTTGAACAGCTGAAAGAGTTACTGCTGGAAACTGGCCAGGAATACAGCCCTGAAAATCTCTCTCTTGAAAAATAATTCCTGTATCAAAGAGGAAGAGGCCCAGAGAAATGAGGAATTGCTGCACTCTGTGGAGAAACACTGCTTTGGAGAAAAAAAGCCTATGTTTTGGGTGGTGCAGGTTGCTATTGCCTCCATTCTAGAATTCCTGTCTGAAGAGTGAGTTCTGTAATTGCAGTGCTCTGTGGAGAAGGCTCCTTTGCTAAAAGTCCTGTTGATTCTTGTGTTTTTGCAAATTCCTAAACTCTCAAGAAAGTTTCTACTGTTAAACTGTTACTTTAAAATTTAAATAGCCTTGTTGCTATAGCCTGTTGTTGAAAGATCTGTGTGACACCTGCTGCAGATGAACTACCTTGAATGCCTACCCATCATAGACTGTTCACTAATTTCTCCTGGAGAGACATCGAGTGGCATCAGATTATTTGACTCTTGAACACCTCATCGATCCAGGAAAATACGACCAAAAGTCACAACCCAGTTATTTTATTATCCTTAAGAAACTGTTATAAAATCAATATAACCATTTCCCCCGGTTAACCATTGGTGAATGTATGTATGTGCATGAAGGTTAGGAAGATTAAGGAGTTATAAATCTTTTCTTACATATCAATTCATCTCATTATCTTTTAAAATTTGGTTTATTAACAAATAGTTAATTTTGTTGTTGTTTAAAGAAACTTGGTTTGTCATGATTTATTCTGGGGATAAATAAAGTGATTAGTTTGGCTATTTTTCCTGTATGTGGGAATCTTTACTAATATGCTGTGACCTGTGGAGTGGTGGGACTGAATTAACAGCGCATTACTCCAGCCTCGGTCGTAACAGAGACCAATGCCAATGTATGGAAAAACATCATCGCTATGCCAGTATGCATGATGTGGCACTGCACGGATGCAGTCACATGGGCAATGGCTCAGTCATCGGCTGCCAGTAACGGTGGAGACACAGATGCAGAAGACTGCCTACCAGATGAAGCATGGTGATGTGTGACATGGGGAGCATATTCTGCACCTCAGGGATAGTGGAAGCGCTCAGCAATAAGGCGTTGCTGAGCATCCCCTTGCTCTTTGTTCAACCCGTCTGCGATGCCTCGATGATCTTTGTTCTTCCATGCATGTATGCTGCTGCACATACTCTGTGTTCTCATCGTCCGAGGATGTCCCCTGCTCTTGTCTCTCATAATCCTGCAAGACCTCCCCCCTCTGTTTTGCAAAGTTGTGGAGATCACAGCATACAGCAATGAGGCATGCTACCCTTTCTGGTGAGTACTATAGGGCCTCACTCGATCTATCCAGGCAGTGGAAGCACATCTTCAGCATGCTGATGGCCTGCTCGATGGTAACTCGTGTCGAACTGTGGAAAGCATTGTACCTCTCCTCTGCATCACTGGCAGTGTTTCTCATCGGCATCAGGAGCCATGTCAGCAAAGGGTAGCCCTTGTCCCCAAGAAGCCACCCCTGGATCTGAGCCGGTGCAGTGAAGAGCATTGGCACCTGGGATGGGCGCAGGATTAATGAGTCATTGCAGCTGTCTGGAAAGCGGGCACGCAGTTGCATGAAACATTTCCTGTGGTCACAGACTAGCTGCACATTGAGTGAGCAGAAGCCTTTCCTATTCAAGATTGCAGCTGGTTGTCTGACTGGAGTCTTGACTGTCCACATGCGTGCTGCTATGGGACTCCCGCGATGGCCTCAAATCCGACGGCCCTTTGGACTTGATTCTCAGGGTCCATCCTGAAGCACACATATCCAGCAGCCCTCCTGTGCAAGGCATCAGTGACTTCCCTGATACAACAGTGCACTGCTGACTGTGAAACACCACACAGGTCGCCGGTAGGTTCCTGGAATGATGCGGAGGTGCAGAAGGTAAGAGCCGCGGTGACTTTGAGGGCCACAGGCATAGGGTGTCCATCAAACCCCATCGGCTGCAGCTCATCATTCATCAGGGCACAGAGATGCGTCATTGCCTCTCTGGACATCTGCAATCGTCTCTGACACTGGTGCTCCGACATCTGCAGGTATGTCATACGGGGCCTGTAGACCCACTGTCTTCTCTGAAGTCGAATGCGCCATGGTGGCTGCTGCTGCTTGCTTCCATCAGTTTCCACGTGGGCTGTGCCTGCCTGTTGTTCAACCCCCAGCAGATATGGCTCCATATTCCCCATCTGAACACTGCATGTGGACTTGGTGCCTTCAGTAGGTCAATGGCAGCTATCAGGACAGAGAGTGATGTCCATTGGTGCTTCAGCTGTGTTCCTCATCACCTATCTGGTATTGTATGACATCGCCCATCTGAGCTTTGCATAAAAGTGGGGCAGCATAAGAACGGTCATGCTACTGAAGTTGCGAGGATGCAACTATCAGCCACATGGCCTTCGAACCCATAACATTTTTGGCCCCTACCCCACACAAAGGGGTCATGGAGTGCTATTGCTCCCCCCCTCCCCCAAACAGCGTTGGCTGATTGCAGGGTCAGCCCCCTTCACCCCCCAACCCCCCCCCCCCCCTGCCAAACGTTAGCGGGCGCAGAGAGACCCACAATTACCATAGAAAGGCATGGGGTACCTCCCTTCTTACATGCAGAGTTATATCCCGGTCATTTCAGACCCCCACCCACCTCCCTACTTTCATGCAGAGTTATATCCTGGTCATGGCAGCCCTGCACCCCCTTCACCTACTCTGAGGACTGACGCATTGGTGCCACCAGCTTTTCACGGACGTGAAAATGAAGGCACGTGAGTGCCGCACATCCGAATGAAGATCTCAAACTGCTGCGTGAATCGCTGCAGCCTGTATATGAATGAATAGTAAGTACTATCATGCAGAGCCCCCCACCTGCCAAGAATGAGGCATATTAATTTGGTCATATGAACATTGATTTTAAACTGTTGCTGGAGCGAGGAAATGACTTGTTAAACAGATCGGCTGTGGCTGGAAACAACATTTGCATACAGACAGTGCTTGGAGGGACAAAGGGGCTATTCCCTGCTCCAATTTAACCCACAATGGACTTTGAGCACCAGGCATTGTGTGTAAGAAGAGACATTCCAGGGTCGTCTAAGACAAGAGAATCCACAAACAGACATGGTCAGACCAGCTAGTCACATGACTAACCTGCTTGGCAACCTGGGTTTTTCTGAATTGTACAAAGAGTTTGAACTGAGAAAGACTGTTTGCTCCTGGAGTGAGAAGACCTCTCATGTCTGCTTCCATCTCTTTCTCATAAGCCTCTGGACTCACTGAGGACACATGAACCACAAGAGAGAAAAGTTTCCTACATCGGACAAGGTTGAAGAAGAATACTGGGCCCCAACAAAAAGCAAGACCTACCGATAATCAAGGACTCTACAGCGAGCGAAGAACAGTAACCAAAACCATCTTCAGTTATTGCCTCAAACTTTTGCACTTTATTTCTTCTGCTCTTTTCTGTCTCTATCTGCATGTGTGTATCACGTATGCATGCTAGAGTGGGCACGTCACGTATCCACAGGTGTTAACTGAATTAGAGTTTAAGTTTAATAAACTTCAACCTTTTCTCTTTAAACCTAAGAAAACCTGTTTGGCTAGTTTCTTTGCCTTATAATTGGAAGTTAGTGAACAAAGATTCACTAAGGAGGAGCTAAAAAAAACGGTATAAATTAAACCCTGTTACGGTAAGACCAGGTGAAATCTGCGAGGAAACCCTAGACCCCTTTCTCACCTGGTCGTAACAGAACCAATCTGCATATTGTAATGCGGGTCCCGTCACTGAGCAGCGAGGGGGCCGACACGAGGTCTCGCTGCCGCCACCGAGATTGGGATGGGCCCTGATGGCGTCGATGTCGGTTGCAGGCCTCATCCGGAGCAATCTTCATGTCCCCCAATGCCACCATTCCCGACGTCAATGGCTCTATAAAATTCAGCCCAAGATTTCACTTTTATAAATGTTACTTCAATACTCAAATCAAAACCAACATAAAATAAACATGAACTAACAGTTAAATCATGGTGTTGAGATATATATATATATATATATATATATATATATCTCAACACCATATATATATATATATATATATATAGCTTAAAGATTACATGTTAATTATCAGATGCAACAAAGATAGATCTCACAAATCTTTTGGGCAGTTTTCAGCAAAGATAGAACCAGTTACAGCCACAAAGTCCTTCAGGTCTCTGAACATTTCAGGTAGATCTCCAGATCCAGTCTTCCAAGATGCAGGCACAAAAGTGATGCCTTCCTGTCGATAGCGAGCATTGCAGTCTTTCCTTCAACTTTTCGCTCTTGTCGCCTCTCAAACTCCTCAGTCCTGCTCACAACAGTCTGGATGGCGTGTTTCCATGAGTAACTTTTTAAGACACCAAAAACAGCTGTAGCAATTTTTATTTGCCAAGGGCCAGCTCCCAGAAAAACAGGTCCCAATAACAGTAGCTTGTCTCTTTTTTTTTAATCAGCTTGCTGTTTGCTTCAATACTGCAGTCTGTAATCTTGTAAACTGAAACCTGACCTCCAGTCACATATCTCTGGTCACACATCTGATCATATGACTGTTTTACCTGGTTCCATCCAGATCTGATTTCTTAGAACGCTGAAGCTTTCAGTTTCCTTTTCCAGTAAAGGACTATATCAGAAAATAGACAAATTTTGCATCCAAAATCAGTGCATCTAGCAGTACATTCAACAAGTCAGCTGTTCAGATAGCAGTCTGCACATGCAGATTCCACCAGAACATCCATTTCTAATTGTAGAAAAGCCTGAGATATTACTGGTCTGGCTTTTTCATTTATTCCCCTAAATATTTCAGTTGTAAAACCTGTGTCCTATTGCTATTCTTATGATACACAGCAGAACTCAATTGTATTATTTTCAAAATTCAGGTGCAATGTCTAAGATGAATCTTTAGAAATAGAGGGCTGGATTTTTCCCAGTCCCGTGGAGATGGATTTGCGGGGAAGGGGGTGGTGCTTGGAAAATAGGCATCAGCTGCGTCGGGATGACTCCCTGACACATTCCCACCTCTGGGGACTTTCCCAGGGCGGGTTGGGAACCAGGTCAACTGCCTGTTCCACGGAGGCGGGCAGCCAATTAGTGCAATTAAGACCTCACTTAAGGGCCAGTTTGAACCTGCACCAGTATTTACTGATGCCAGAGCACCTCTCCCACCATGTGTGGAGACCACCAGCTCAATCAGAGCGATCTCCTGGCTGGAGGCTCCATGCCCCAATGATGGGACCGCAGGATGAAAAGCTACAGCCCCGCCCATGAATAGACCTGCAGAGGATTTCACCTCTAACCCAATGGCCCTACCAGCTTCTGGCCTCATTAATTTATCAAGTCTATGCAGACAACCGAGGGAGTCTTCAAGTTGAGGTGCTCTTGCCCTTGCTGGCCTGCCTGCCTTGGTGGCGCCCACGTCTCCTGGTGGGGTTGCTAGCTTGGCATTGCTGTGGGCCCTCTGATTAAGCCTGCAGTATTGGGAGCCCTCCCGCCGTCCTTAATAAGATGGCAAGCACAGAGGCAGCCAATTAGGAGGCCATCTCCCAGAAAGTTGCACCGGCGAGTGGGCTGAGGACATAGGCGGGCTCGGGAAACCCATGTGGGCCCAATGTCGGGGTCCCGATGCCCACTGGAAAATCCAGCCCAGAATGTAGGAAACATATTTCTATCTATTCACACTGAGGTGTAACAGCACAATAGGGATAACAGGGCCAGGAAAAATGTCATTGATCTGCTGTTAGTGGTTTGGATTTTCCTGCTGGCACAATGAACAGCATTTGCTACTGGTGGGCTAAGGAAGACCATCTTGAGCTTCTTCCTCTTCAGAAATTTGTTCAGATTTCGAAATTGACAAATGGGCTATGGTCTCTATTTTCTTTGAAGCTCCAAACTAGCAAGAGCAGAAGAGAACTGGAAGAGAACTGGCAGTGAACTAAACACTAAAATAAAAGCAAAATACTGCAGATGGTGGAAATCTGAAATAAAAACAAAAAGTGCTGGAAATACTCAGCAGGTCTGGCAGCATCTGTGGAGAAAGAAACAGAGTTAACGTTTCAGGTCAGTGACCTTTCAAAAGAACTGTTCTCATTTCTGATTTCATACAGCAAATGCAGCAATAAAAAATGTACATCCCTAGTCATGGAACAGCACATGGCTTACGCCGTCAATCATCGTGCAATGTGATTTGATGCCAATGCTGCCATTTTGCAGCTCCTTCCGATGCCTTCTCTTAAGCTCACACAACTGAATATGCATTAAGCAGCAGGAAGACCCCACTTCACCAATGTTATTTGAAAGGATCATCAACTACTTACAGATCAGTTGTTCATTTATTGCTTCTGGCTGTTAGTAAAATTCTACAAGCGTTTGGTGTTTTCTGCAGTTGTTTCATGTTGCAAAAGCCCACAGGGAGTGATGTGGCGGGTGTTGAATGACCTTTTACTGACTTCAAAGCTTTTGAACAAACCAATTGCTCCCAAACACGGGTGCACTGGTAGGCATTCCCCTTTGAATATGCATAACTGGGAGAATGAACAGAGGCCATGCAGAGCAGGACTAACTGCTAGAAAAGGAGAAGGAGGAGGGTGAGGAGGACTCTCAGCAGGAGGTCATATTCTCCTACCTGAACCTCAGTAAGGAATAATGTGTGAAGCATCTGCACTGCAGTAAGGAATCTTCCACCTGCTACAGCCACAACTGCAACCTCAGAGTAGAGCAAGGACTGCATTGCCAGAGGCTGTGAAGGTGACCGTGGTGATGAACATTTATGTGTCGGACTCCTTCCAGGCTGGAACTGAGGATATTAGCAAAATCTCACAATTTGCAGTCCACTATTAATTAAGGGAAGCCACTAAGGCTCTCAGTCAAACATAGCTAACTACGTTTCATTTTCTCTTGCCAGAGAGAAGCAGACGGAGTGAGCATGAGGGTTTTCTTGAATTGTAGTCTTTCCCGTGGTGCCATTGTCTGCATGCACGTTACTTTGTAGGGGCTGGATGTTAACTGAGCCATGTACCAGAACTGAAAGATATTCCATTCCCTCAACATACAGCTGGTGTGTGACCAAAGGCAGAGAATCATACAGGTCAATGCCCAGTATGCTGGCAGCTGCCGTGACAGCTGGTATTTTTCCATCCCTCTGGAGACGGGCTGGGAGGCGGGAGGGCTGGTAAAATGGCAGTGGAAGGCGACAGGAGAGAAGCCCGATGTCTTCCCTCTACCATGGCATATTCTGAATCGCGGGAACCTTAGCAGCGCAGCCACCTGCTGTCTGGAGGCGAGTGGCCGATTAAACCAATTAATTGGGCAATTAACAGCCATTTCCTGCCCCCGCTGGCATTTTACCAGCATCGGAAGGCACTGCCAGCGTGTGAGGAGACTGTCAGGTAAACTATGGCGGTCTCCCAGCGGGTTCTCGGAGGATGGGAGGGACCTACCTTTATGGCCACTCCATGACCCCCAGCGGCTTCAGCGCCACTGCTGGAGGGTTCACCCCTCCGATTGCCGGGGCCTGCCTGCCTGCCTAGCCCCGGCACATTAAATAAAAAAACTTACCTAGCCTTCGAGAGCACCTCAACATGGAGATGCCTTCTTCTTCCTCCTGCAGCTTTGGCAGCAGCCACCTCTATTGGTGGTGTTGCTGAGGCTGTCGAGCTGCTGCCCTCTGATTGGCAGGCTGCCGTCTTAAATTGCACAGCAGTCGCAGCCGATTAAAATGCCACCCAGTATCCCGCTATCCATCCGCACGGGCGTGGGACCTGCTTTTGGCCCAACATAGTGGCAGAACAACCTGAGCTTTGATAAAATTCAGCCTGATGCCGTCAGTCTGTGGCAGTGCGCTGTGACAGCATTCGAGCCACCATGGCAAACTAGAGGGTGGCTACAGGGTGACAAAGGCTATCTGTTGACAACATGGCTCACGATTCCGGTTTGCAACCCATGCACATGTGTGCAGCATGCATACAATGAAAGCTATGCTGCAACATGGAATTAGCTACAGCAGATCATAGGCATGCTGAGGAAATGCTTATACTGCTTGCAGCGCTGTGGAGGCACCCTGCAGTACTCGGCTGAGTGGGTCTCAAGATTTCTGGTGGTCTGCTTCATGCTGCACAACATCACCTTCACCACCAACTATACGGTGGGGGGGGCGGTGGGGGTAGAGAGAGAGAGAGAAAGGAGGAGGGGGAGAAGGTGGAGAAGGAGGAGAAGGAGAAGAAGAGGAAGAAGAAGAAGACACTGAAGACGCTTAGACAGCCCCCTTTCTGCCCAGGCTGTCCGTGAACAACTAATTCGAGTGTGATATCAATAACTGAACCCCCAATTCTTCATTCACTAATAGTCCTTACCTTCCCTCTGTTACTGAATAATACATCGTCCACTTGGCCTCAATGCAAAAATAAAAGCCGCAACAAAATAGGTATTGCAAACAAAATTTATAAATCAAATCTTACCATATTCCACACACAATTAAACTAGTCACCCATGTGCATTCCCTCAGTGCTTATCTTTCATGTGCCTTTTCCTGCCCTTATGCTCCTATTCAATGTTACACCAGTGGCTGTAGAAAGCTGCTGGCTTTCTGTGGAGGACGACCTCAAGCAGCTGTAGGCCTAGAAGGCCTGGATTCAGACTGCACTATCTCAGTATGGGCAGCAGCAGTCTGGGCCAAGGTGGGACGACGAATGCTGTCCTGCTGAGCGAAGACTGCAGGTACGTGTATCATGGGGCTACTGCCACTCTCCCAGGGAAATACCTCAACAATCCTTGTCTCTGTTGCAGGATAGATTGCTGGATTGTTGTGACACCCATGATGGCAGTGGTCTGAGCTTGCTTGGCAGCAAGTTGCATGACTTCAGTCCGAGCTTCCACTGCAGCACTGAGACTTTTGGTGGAAGCTGCTTGTGCTGTAATAGAAGCTAGGACATTGACCATCTGATGCTGCATCAGGTTTGGGTCCACAATTGCGTTATTGGAGATGGCCGCCACTTCTATTCTGGAAAGGATGGACTCTAAACTCCGTAAAGCCCTGTGCCAAGTTGGTGCTGGACTCCTCCATGCTCCTTGGCACTGAATGTAGGCTATCTGGCAGGCTTTCCAAAGCACCAAGCATTTTTTTGTAATCCCACCAGCCTTCTTCTGGAGTCCTCTTCAGCAGAACTTGTGTGTGAGCTCCCTTTCTAGCACGCTGGCACCTGCACTATCCTTGCCTCTGCCCTGATTGCAGGGCACTTGTGCCCAGTGTCAGCACGTGCTGATCCCACCTCTAACCGATCCTCTAAGCTATGCACGGTGTTAGTATCTGTCCTGGTTGCAGGGCACTTGTGCTCAGGGTCAGCACGTGCTGATCCCACCTCTAACCCATCCTCTAAGCTACGCATGGTGTTAGTATCTGAACTGGCAGCTGCAAGTGAGAAATCAAGAGATGGTATGCCTCCATCATCACTCCCTTCTTGGTGTTCCACTACTGCAGAAGGTTGCACTTCTTGGGTATCTGAAAAGTAACTCACCCCGAAGCCTTTCCACTATCCATTGTGATAGAATACTTTCCACTTGCCTGGTTGAGTGCAGCTCTGACAACGATCAAAAATCTTGACACCATCCAGAACAAAGCAGCCTGCTTGATCGGCACACCATCTAACACTTTAAACATTCATTCCCTCCACCACCTGCGCACCACGGCAGCAGTGTATACCAACTACAAGATGCACTGCAGCAACTCACCAAGCCTCCTTTGACAGCACCTTCCAAACTCAGGGCCTTTACTATCTAGAAGGGCAGCAGACGCATGGGAACACCATCACCTGCAAGTTCCCCTCCAAGTCTCACATCATTCTGATTTGGGAATATATTGCCATTCCTTCAGTCGCTGGATCAAAATCCTGGATCGCCCCCCACCACATGGACTGCAGTGGTTCAAGAAGGCAGCGTCACCACCTTTTCAAGGGCATTTAGGGATGGGCAATAAATGCTTCTCTTGTCAGTGATACTCACAACCCATGAACAAATAAAATTAAAGGGTAAAGTTGTGGTAAGGGGCATGGGGAAAATATGAGGTGCATGATTTTTTTATTCTTTCATGGGATGTGGGTGTCGCTGGAAAGGCCAGCATTTCTTTTCCATCCCTAATGGCCCTTGACAACTGAGTGGCTTGCTAGGCCATTTCAGAGGGCAGTTAAGAGTCAACCACATTGCTGTGGCTCTGGAGGCACATGTAGGCCAGACCAGGTAAGGACAACAGATTTCCTTCCCTAAAGGACATGAGTGAACCAGATGGCTTTTTACAACGATTGATGATAGTTTCATGCCACCATTACCGAGACCTGCTTTCCATTCCAAATTTTTATTAATTCATTGAATTTATTAATTAATTGGATTTAAAGTTCACCAGCTGCTGTGGTGGGATTTGAACCCACATCCCCAGGCCATTAGTCTCTGGATTACTTGCTCAGTGACATTACCATTTCCCCCAATCTACAGCTTGTAAGTTAGAAAAGATTATAGGATGAGGGGAAAATAGGATGTGAGAAAGAGGATTATATATGAAGATACTGCCATCTTAAATGGCTTCAGCTATGCTATTGGTCACAGCCTCAGCAATGGCCAGGACCATCTCCTCCATGTGGCTTAGGATATGCAGGTGCACCTGTCCCCATTCCGGTTAGCTCCATCTGTTTCCTGTTGTCCGCCACTTGTCCTCCAAGAGAGATGGAAATGCGTCAGTATCATGCAATCTGGGGGTCATGTGGCTGTCATTGTTGAATAGCTGGCAATTTGTGCAAGCTACGAGATGTGAAGCTTGCAGCAAAGCTAAGTGTATGAGGATGCAGTGGAGCATATGAATGTTAAGTATTAATCCTGATTGAGTGATTGTTGGTAGGTGAATGATGGGACTATGCTGAATTGAGCAGTGTCTCAGGCTAGTGGTGCAGTTGGTAGGATAGGGCATTTGAAGATGCATTCACTGACCTTGACCACTCGTGTGAAGTCATTGAACATTTTGCAGCACTGCAACCAGGCCCTCAGGGCTAAACTTCTGGCATTGAACTCCATGGCTATCTGCTTCCACTGCCTTTTGGCCATATGTCTGGAGGGCCTTCTGTGGATACAAGACATCTCTCCTCCTTTCCACCTCCTCCACCAAGAACTCCATTGCAACATCAGAAAACCTTGGAGCCTACTATCTCATAGAATGGTTACAGCACAGGAGGCCATTCAGCCCATTACTCTGGACCAGCTCTCTGCAAGAGCAAATCACCTAGTCCCACTCGTCTGCCTTTTCCCTTTAGCCCTGCAAATTTTTTCTCCTCGATAATTGTCCAGTTCTCTTTTGAAGACCTCAATTGAATCTACCTCCACCACACTCTCAGGCACTGCATTCCAGATCCTAACCACTCGCTGTGTAAAAAAGATTTTCCTCATGTCACTGTTGCTTCTTTTGCCAATCACCTTAAATCAGTGTCCTCTGGTTCTGGATTCTTCAGCCATTGGGAACAATTTCTCTCTACTCTGTCCAGACCACTCATGATTTTGAACACCTCTATCAAATCTCCCCTTAATCTTCTCTTCTTCAAGAACAGACCCAAATTCTCCAACCTATCCACATAACTGAAGTTCCTTGTTGTAGAGGGAAAATTGTGGCCGATGCAGCTATATAGATATATACATAGATACACAGACATACAAAATGGAGCATTTACCCAAGGCACTGTGGGATCAGTTAGAGAATGGTACTGCTAGCCTGACCAAGGAGGGCCCCTCATATCAGTGCATAAGACAGCTGCCCTGTCTAATTGCAGACTGCACAAAGCAACTAGGAATGTAGGCCTGATAAAGGTAGAAAGATTCATTGTGAAGGCTCAAGGATAGTTGATAAGGGGGTTTGGTAAACATCCTGAGATGGTCAGGGGCATACCATGAGTTATCCCCACAACCACATGATGCATAATTAGTAATTTTATTGGTAATGAATATAATGTATGTAATCAATAACTGTTATGATTGGATTGTGTCCAGCCGGGATGGGCTGAGTAACTGTACATCTGTTGTGGATTTTCCTTTGTTTAGTGGAGAAGCATATGGTGTGCCCAGCGTCTTGCTCCCCACCGGTGTAAATCAATAAACCATTTGACGATTGGAACAGACCTGAGTATTGAGTGGTTCATCTAGTTATCCCACTTTAACACTTGTCCTTGGAACCATTCTCGTGAATCTTTTCTGCACCCTCTCGAATGCCTTCATATCCTTCCAAAAGTGTGGTGCCCAGAACTGGACACAATACTCCAGTTGAGGCTGAATCAGTGTTTTATACAGGTTTATCATAACATCCTTGTTTTTGTACACTATGCCCCTATTTATAAAACCTATGATCCCATATGCTTTAACAACTGTTTTCTGAACCTGCCCTGTAACCTTCAATGATTTGTGCACATATACCCTCATGTCCCTCTCTCCTGCACCCAATTTAGAATTGTACCTTTTAATTTATATTGATTCTCCTCATTCTTTCTACCAAAATGAATCACTTCACACTTATCTGCATTAAATTTCATCTGCCACTTGTCCACCCATTCCACCAGTCTGTCTACATCCTCTTGAAGTTTATCACTATCCTCCTCTCAGTCCAGAATACTTCCAAGTTTTCTGTCATCTGCAAATTTTCAAATTGTGCCTTGTATACGCAAGCCTAGGTCATTAATATATGTCAAGAAAAACAGGGGTCCCAACACCAAACTGGGAGAACCCCAATAGAGACATTCCTCCTGTCCAAAAAACAACCACTCACAATTATTCTCTATTTCCTGTCACTCAGACAATTTTGTATCCATGCTGCTACTGTCCCTTTTATTCCATGGGCTCTAACTTTGCTGACAAGCCTGACATGTGGCACTTTATCAAATGCCTTTTTGAAGTCCATGTACACCACATCAACTGCACTACTCTCATCAACCCTCTCTGTTACCTCATCAAAAAACTCAAGCAATTTAGTTAAATATGATTTGCCCTGAACAAATCTATGCTGGCTTTCCTTAATGAATCTACATTTGTCCAAGTGACTATTAATTTTGTCCAAAATTATCATTTCTAAAAGCTTTCCCATCACAGAGGTTAAACTGACTGGCATGCAGTTGCTGGGCATGTCCTTACAACCTTTTTTGAACAAGGATATAATATTTCCAATTATCCAATCCTCTAGCAGCAGTACCTAAGGAGGATTGGAAGATTGTGGTCAGTGCCTCCACCCTTACTTCCCTAAGGATCCTGGGATGTACTTCATCCGGTCCTGGTGACTTATCAACTTTAAGTACAGCCAGCCTATTTGATACCTCCTCTTTATCAAGCTTTAGCCCACCCAGTGTCTCAGCTGCCTCCTCTTTCACCATGACTTAGGCAGCATCTTCTTCCTTGGCAAAGACAGATACAAAGTATTCATTTAGTACCTCAGCCTTGCCCTTTGCCTCCATACGTAAATCCCCTTTTAGGTCCCCACTCCTTTTTCCACCTGTTAACTATTTATGTGTCTATAGAAGACTTTTACATCCCCTTTTCTGTTAGCTGTGTCTATTCTCATACTCTCTTTGCTTCTCATTTGTTTTTTCACTTCCCCTCTGATCCTTCTATATTCAGCCTTGTTCTCAATTGCATTATCCACTTGACATCTGTCATATGCACCCTTTTTCTGCTTCATATTACTATCTCTATTGTCATCCAGGGAGATCTGGATCTGTTTGCCCTACCTTTCCCCCTTGTGTGAATGTACCTTGACTGTAGCTATCTCCTCTCTAAAAGCAGCCCAGTGTTCAATTACAGTTTGTTCTTTCAATCTTTCATTCCCATTTACTTGGGTCAGATCTGTTCTCACTCCATTGAAATTGTCCCTTTTACTTATCTTTACTCTGGATTGTTCCTTGTCCTTTTCCATAGCTAACCTAAACTTTATGATGCTATGGTCACTGTCCCCTAAATGTTCCCCCACTGTCACATGATTCATTTGACCCACCTCATTCCCCAAATCCAGATCCAACAATGCCTCCTTCCTTGTTGGACTGGAAACATACTAATGCAGAAAATTCTCCTGAACACACTCTAGAAACTCTTGTCTCTCTCTGCCTTTTATACTATCACTATCCCAGTCTATATTAGGATAATTAAAGTTCGCCATTATAATAATTCTTGTACCTCTCTGTAACTTCCTTGCAAATTTGTTCCTCTATATCCTTCCCACTAGTTGCTGGTCGATAGAAGACCCCCAGCAATGTAATGGCACGTCTATTGTTTCTTAGCTCTAACCAAACAGATTCGGTCCTTGACCCTCTAAGGCATCCTCTCTCTCCAGCACTTTAATGTTCTCCTTAATACAGCTCCTCCTCCTCCTTTCCTTCCTTCCCTATCTTTCCTGAACACCATCTATCCAAGAATATTCAGCATCCAGTCCTGCCCTTTTTTGAGCCAAGTCTCATCATGTGGCTATCGGCACCTGCAGCTCACCAACCTTATTTACTACTCCACGCATTCATATACATGCACAGTAAACCTATGGTAGACCTTAACATATTCCCTCTTACACTGACCCCACCTAGTGCCTTAGTATTTTCTACTCCAGTGCTATCTGCCTCTCCCAATTCTCTGTGCACCTTGGTTTTTCTCTCTAAATTTACCTCCTTGTTCCCACACCCCTCCCCAGTAGCAGTGACAAATCGCCCCGCAAGAACATTGATCCCGGCTCTGTTCAGGTGCAACTCATCTGACCTATAAAGGTCCCATCTCCCCCAGAACCGATCTCAACGTCCCAGGAATCTGAAGCCTTCCCTCCTGCATCATCTCTCCAGCCATGCATTCATCTGCTCTATCCTATTTCTATACTCGCTAGCACGTGGTATCATGAGTAATCCGGAGATGACTACCTTTGAGGTCCTGCTTGCTAGTTTCTTTCCTAGCTCCCTAAACTCGGCCTGCAGGACCTCATCCCTCTTCCTACCCAGATCATTGGTACCAATACGAACCATGACTGCTGGCTGCTCATCCTCGCCCCTCAGAATGCTCTGAAGCTGCTCCGTGACATCTTTTGAGTCTGGCACCAGGGAGGCAACACATCACATCACCCTGGATTCACGTCTGCGGCCGCAGCCTGTTTGTTCCCATAACTATAGAATCCCCCATCAATGTTGCTTTTCAAATATTCTTCCTGCCCCCTGTACAGCTGAACCAGCCATGCTGCTGTGGTCTACATTCTGGCTGCACATCCCAGAGGAACCATCACTCTCACCAGTATTCAGAACAGAATACTGGTTGGTGAGTGAGATGCACTCAGGGGACTCCTGCACTACATGCCTGGTGGTCACCCATTTCTTTTCTACCTGCATACTCTTAAGCTGCAGAGTGACTACATCTATAAACATGCTATTCATGAAACTCTCAGCCTCATGAATGCGCTGCAGCGATGCCAGTTGCTGCTCAAACTCCAAAACCTGGAGCTCAAGCTACTGCAGCTGCCGACACATCCTGCATATGTTGTTGTCCAGGGCACGAAAGGCATCTTGGAGTTTCCACACAGTGCAGGATGTACACTCCACTGGTCTGGCTGCCCTGCCATGTCTCTATTTATTAGACTATTAAACTTACTACTTAAAAAAAAGGACTCACCAACTGCTCACCAATCAGATGCTCCCAATCTGCTTCACACTGGTCCCGACCTGCGTAATAGTGATCCCTGTCTGCTTCACACTGCTCACGAACTGTGTTATAGTGATCCCGACCTGCCTCACACTGCTCCAATCCCAGTCTGCTTCATTCTGCTCCCAACCTGCTACACACTGCTCCTCCGATCCTGGTCTGCTTCACACTGCTCCAGTCTCAGTTTGCTTCATAATTCTCCCAGTCTGCTTTACACTCTCCGCTCCTGACTTCCCATTTCTATCCCTTTAGAAATGAACCCCAGAGATTGCTTTGCTTTTTTATGACTTTATTAAACAATAGGATTGAGAAGTAGCGACGTTACGTTAAACTACACTTGAGGAGTATTGTGCCATGTTGTAAAAAGGATATAGAGGCATGGGCGAGTGTGCAAAAAAAGATTTACAAGGATACCATCAGAACTGTTAGGTTATACCTGTCAGGACATGAACAGCCTGAGTGTCGTTTTCTCTTGAAAGGGGAAGGTTGAAGGTTACCGAATAGAGCTCTTTAAGATCATGAAAGCTTTTGATGAAGACAACACAGAGACTGGTTCTACGTGTGGAAAAGAGCAAAACTAGAGCTACCAATTTAACAGTCATCAAGAAATTAATTAGAGAATTCTGAAGAAACTTCTTCACCCACTGGTGAGACCATGGAACTTGCTACTACAGGGTGTAGTTGAGGTGAATGGAATCGATGCATTTAAAGGAAGGCTAGGTAAGCATATGAGAGAGAAGGGAATAGAGGGTTATGCTGATAGAGTTAGACAGGAAAATGGCCTGTTTCTGCACTGTATATTGTGTGTAAATTAATTTTACTGCAGTGTCTTCCAGTCTTCCCAGAAAACAATTTTGGAACACGACTTCCCCAAACCTGCACTCAGATTGACTTTGGGTAAGGGATAGCTTTCCGCATGGGAATAAACTCTATACCATCATAATGGAAGTGATGTTGCACCACCAGCATGCCCAGGCTAGGAAAATCAGGCAGTATGACAGAGGGCGGAAGGCCACTAGGGACTGCCCTCCAAATGTGTACAAACCTTTCCTGTCCTAACAGGAGCTCTCCGAGGAGCTGTGCGTGCAACAGCTGTGGCTCTCCAAGATCACCATTGACCAGCTCTGCCAATTTCATCATTTGTTCTGAATTCTGATGAAAGGTCATCGACCTGAAACGTTAACTCCGTTTCTCTCTCCACAAATATAATTCCAGCATTTTCCGTGATTTCAGATTTCCACCACCTACAATATTTTGTTTTTGTATCACTTTCGCCTTGTGTTGTATGTTAAATAGTAACTGATTTTAAACAAAAGAAGATGATATCACCACAAATATATAAAAGACAGATGTGCCACCACAGTCCAACAATTTAATAAACAAATGACAAACTCCATTTCATCATAACTCTTGACAACCATTTGTGGCGATTAGCTGTAATGTAAACAAAATACAGTTTTGTAGCACCATGTGTTTTCAAAGAGTTACTTTGGTGCACATCAATGTACCACAACAGAGTTACAAAATGTACCTCTCATCTCCCGCAGTTAAGATTTAAAAATGTCCAAACTGGCAACATTGGACTACGAGCAATCCTTTCGTTTCTTTTTCTGATGCAAATTAAAAACTACAAAATATATACTAAATTACAATGAATTCTAGTGACTTTCTGATAACAGTGCATAATCCGTTTTCAAGCCAAATGTCAGTGCCATTGTAAAATTAAGAAACAAATGCTAAGTAAAAGATTCCTTTGAACTGCCTGCCCTTTGCTGTTTTAATAACTTTACTAAAAAAAAGTGGGGTGCATCACAATATCAAGGAATTCTTCATGTGGAGTTGACATCTTTAATTAGCATCCAGTTTTGCCATCTCCTGGACATAAATCCCTATACTTTCACTATCAAAAAGAACAAAGTAGACAGTTTTGATTGAGGATGACATTGTAGAAACAAAGTAGCTGGAAATGGCCTTCAGGATCAGCTGTGCAGCACTCTGCTTGGGAAACCCATTTCTGTGAAGAAATTAACAATTGGTTAGCAATGTACTATTGCTGGAGACTCTTTCCCAGTCTCACTGACAGCGTTACTTGGTTTGAAATTAAAAATCTTGGCAATATTTTCCAAGCCAATGAAAAAGAAAAAAAAAAACTGGCGCAGTGCGTAACAGGTTGCTGATTCACTACAAGCCCATTTCACTCTGCTAACATGGACTAATTTCACCCCCAACATTCATAACAGAATGGAGGAAATGAGAGATGTCGGGGCACAGGAATGTAAGGCAGAGCTGGAAATAGAAAAAGCGATAAAAGGCCAGTGTGATTCTTGTTTTCTACATCGAAATGCTGAATAGAAAACAAGGAAGCGATGTTGAATTTGTACATTGCATTTGGTTGACTACAGTCAGAGAATTGGGTAGAGTTCTGGCCAAACCAGTCGAGGAAGGCATTAAGAACCACGAAATGGGAGCGCTTGAAAAACTGGGTGTTTTTCCATTAGAGCACTGAAACTTAAGGGGGATTTAATAGAGATTTTGAAGACGACTAAAAGCTTTGAGAGGGTAACTCACAAAAAACTTTTTCTTTGTAATGAAGGGGAAAACAGACTTTATTTAGGGTTCAGATGATCATTAAAGAACAAAGTGGCAGCTCAAAGAATTATTTGCACATAGAGGGTTATTAAAACAAAGGCTGTTTTCCCAAAGTGGTTTTTGATGCAAATACCATATAAAAAGAATTGGTAAGTATTTGAAGAGAACAGCTATCAAATAATATCAAAGTTGTTGTTGCTGTTGATATGGGAAACGGGATTAGATTAGACAGCTCCAGTTAAATAGCTAGCACCAGCATAGGCACAGTGAGCTAAATGGCCTGTTTTTGTGCATATGTTTGATGATTTCCAGTGGATGTTTATATACTCTTTTTTTTTTAAGTGTCAATCAGCGTGTGACCAACGAAGGGCTGCCCCCGAAGCCCCAACCACCCCCATTGCACAATACTCCTCCATCCACCCCCAACCGACCTCCCTTGCCTCTTCAAGGCCTGGCTAATTGTTCCCGGTGAGGCCCCAATAACCCACCTTCATTCCAGGGCCATCCTTCACCTTGCTGGCTATGGTTGGGTGTAGTCCCAGCAGTGGCCACCGTTTCCAGTGGTGCAGCTGGGACTAAGAGCTGCTGGCCCACTGATTGGCCGACAGCTTCATTAGGCAGGACTTGGTAACTCAGGAAGTTGGAAGTCCCGCCCAAGGCCAATTAAGGGCCTGAGGTGGGGTGGGGGGAAATCCCGGCGTGGCTCCCCAGGCCCGGCAGAGGCGGGCTTGCCCTGAATTTTCGGCTGGTGGGCAGGGCCTCCCACCCACCATAAAATTCCGGCCCAAGTGTGGTGTAAAGTGAGCTGTCGATTCACTAGCGCCTATTTTGTGCTATCTACAAAGTCCAGTTTCACCCCCTTGGTATCGTGCATTTACAGTATACAAATGGTGTTCTACTTAAAAAGCAATTCTTGTAAATACAATTTTTAAAACAAGTTTTAGTGCTTCAGTAAACTTGTGTCGTTGGTGCACAAATGCATAAGACCAAAGAATGGAAAGATAGTTTCTAGGTTCCTGCTCCACAGAGTTCTTTAACACATACTTCTTTGCCATAGAAAGAAAAAAACAGAAGGTATGTTATTCATCATCTCCATTGGAGCAGCCAACCTCTTGGCCACTGTGCAACAGGAGATGCATGACCTATGTGACAATAAAGAGCTAGAGATGGAGAGAGATTTAATTCTTCCACTCTAAATGGTTAGTTGACAAAAGATTATGTGGAGGATTGCCCTTTATTATAGAGCCTCCAAACCGGTGATATTTCATTTGAAGGCAATTATATCACTATGTAATGGCCTACTCAAAGCAGAAATGGGACTCAGAATTCAGAATCATTCAAGGGCTGTTAAGGTAAATCTGTATTTAAACTATGTGTTTTTTAGGTTTGAAGCTAAGTGAATAAAGCCACGATTCTCTCACTATCTAATGAAGGAACTAAGCAGAATGAGATCAGTCAGACTTTAACTGCTCTTTATGCTGCAAAGTGAATACTTGGAATGTCTTTTTTGTTGCTCAGTGTGAATGTAAAGACTTTTTTTTAAGTCATAGGTTACAGATAATCTGAGTCCTGGTTAATTAAGTACTTCTGTTGGGAGAGAGTTCCTCAGTAATTTTTTTACAAAAAGATTACAAATTTCTTGTAGCAATCAGTTGAATGAAATTTGGTTCAAATAAATAAGCCTATAATTATGTGATGGGCAGGAAATGTGAACATACATCATTCTTATTAAGAACAAATAATTATATAGGTTTTAGCATCATTTGAATTCCATTTACAAAAATAGGCATATTGCATCGTACGTACAGATACGTCAATAGCACTTATTGAAAACTTATACAAAAATTATTGAAATAATTCCTATTTTAAATAATATCGCTTTGCATTCTGCAGGATGAAGTAATGTTTCCTACCTGCCACTGCCAATTGAAGGAAAGGCAATAGATTTCAGCTTCTTCTCATCTGCCAGTGCCAGACAATTCTTCACTGTTTTCTCCAGGAGCTCCTCACACTTGTCTGACCCCCAGCCAGGGCTATTGCAATGGATAACGAATTTGGCTGGCAGTCCATGGCCCGAACTGAGCACAGCTAGCAAGCAAGAATCATAGAATATATTTCAACAGAGATGCTATACTTCTAATCAAATCAGTACATACTTATTCTCAAACATAAGAACATAAAACCTAATAAAGAAAAACTGCAGGGACTAACCCTAGTGGATAGATGCACATGCTGTGATCCTTAGATACCAGAAGGTCCCAGATTTAATCCTTTGTGTGTCCTGAGTTAGCTGATTTCTGTCAGGTAGCAAGGAGGATAATGCAAATGGCCTCAGCATCTTCAAGTTATAGAAGAGAGCTGACAAAAAAAAAAGTCAAGCTTGAAGTGCCTGACTACTGCCCAGTAACCATGCCAGAAAGCATGCATGCATGGATGTTGGGTAAGAGTAGGACTCATCTCAGTCAGCAGTCAAATAGCATGCCAAATTCACTCTCTAGGTTCACACATGAAGAAAGCTCACTTGTGTAAGACACTAGAACACTGCCAGTGCTATACTCCAGCCTGAATCAGCAGCTTGAAGGGGAAATTTAAGAATGACCAAAAAAGAACCTTTCAATAATTTATTATTCTGATTTGGTTGACATTTATGTGAATGTTGCATACTTGGAACTGAAGAACAGACAAAGCACAAAATGTTGTAAATTGTATAACACTAATCTATTAAGTCTGCTGACAAGCTTTAGCTAATTGAAGAGGAAATATTTTTGTAACAGAATGGTACTAATTACTGCATGTGATATCTTAGGGTGGCAGAATATGTGATCATGTCTGTAATCCCCACATTGCTGAGATCTCAGTCCCAACATCTCCTTGCAGTGGAAAGCCAAGAAGGGACAGAAAATTGGAGGAGTTATTTCTTGGCTGCTCCTGCACACTCCAAGCAGACAAGCATGAGCTTTGTCTGAAAGTATGTCACCTGACCACTCCCCCTAAAATCTTTGGCTTTCATGGAATACAAATCATTTCCTTTGAACACACAAGGGCATTTTTTTTTATGTAGATTAGAAAGAAGTTGGTAACCAGAAGAAAATTGACTTTACAAACGCTGGTGCCCTCTAAGTCCAGATTCATGCAGTTTAATTATTTTGATGCTGTAAAATCCTATTCAGTTATTGTCATCCTCACAAAAGAGTGCCATCCGTCACCGATCAGTGAAGTTTATTTATACCTTGAGTATACCAGACAGCTATGGTGCATTCCTTACACATAGTGGAATTTAATTCCATGCATATTTTAAAGAAATTTAATAAAGAAATGTACTTTCCCTTGGATCACTCCTACAAAGAGCATCAAATGATTATACCTCCTGCTGTATCCAAGGGACCATTCTTCTTGCGCAGATCGTTAACTGCCTCAGTAAACTCCTTGCCACCCTTCTTCTCCAAAGCATTTCCTAAAGGTTGAAGTTAGAATTTACAACAGTGGTACTGGAGCAGAAACAGAAGAGCAGATACTGTACAGATATGCACTATAAGGGTTGTAATGATTTGAGAAAAAAACTTGCTAGAGTTTGCCAGCTAATGAGAATCTTCTAGAAAGATGGTAAGGGCATGTCACAGGGGTTTATTTTATACAAATTTACCAGGTAGTAATCCATAAATATATTTTATCAGAGGCTGTGGTGCAAATATCTTATGTGGAGGAGTTATGGATGATGTAAAATAAATATTTAAGTTAATGCATCACATCATATCTTTAAATGTGGACTACACGTCAATTGACATCTTTAACTATTCACCTGTTGGAAAGAAATACACCATTTAAAAAATTGAAGGGCAAAAAAATCTCCTTCCATGGTGACTAACCAACCAATCAGCATGTGAACATCCATTTGCAATCCTCACCTTCCAGC
Organism: Heterodontus francisci; assembly: GCF_036365525.1. Taxonomy (NCBI): domain Eukaryota; kingdom Metazoa; phylum Chordata; class Chondrichthyes; order Heterodontiformes; family Heterodontidae; genus Heterodontus; species Heterodontus francisci. Next base: position 77,593,950 of record NC_090382.1, on the reverse strand, counting down.
ATTTCTTGCCTTTGAGATTCAACTTGTACATAAGAGTTCTTAAATGATACAAAAAGTGTACTTTACAGATTAATACTCAAGATTAGCCCATAATAGGATCGTGTACATTGGCATTCCTTTAAATGGAATTCTAATTCAGGTCAAGTGACAATTCTTCTGTAACCACCAATCGCTATGGGTAACTTATTCCTAGTCAGTTACTTTTGTCTGAATTAGAATTGAACTGAAAATAAGTTCAAATTTTAGGAACCTCACAAAAATATTCTTTAAAAAATTCACTAGGAAATGCTGCAATAGGTAGATTTACTGCAATCTGCAGGATTTGATCAACTTTTTTGATGAGCAACCATTTTATCTAGAAAGCTGCTTCTACTAGAGAGATCTGCTGAAGACCTAGACTAAGTCACTTCAAATGTCACTGGCTGTGCTACTCCTTCAAAAGACTCAATCTTCAAAAGTCCATGATGGGTATTTTTTAAACTTTCCGGTGGAGTATAAAACAAGCATGGCAGATCAGGTGGTCATTACAGAAACTGGACAATTATCATTCCACTTGAAAGAAAAGGAAAATCGGGTGGTTTCTACAACATCAGTTTTATGCTCCAGTGTGGGTTGATTACCTCCCACCTCTTTTATATCACATCATCAACCTTACTGTCTTTTGCAAAATAAAATTAGGAAATTCTGTGCTTATTAAGGACAGGCATGTCAGTATTAGGGAACACCTATTCACCGTTGCACCTAGTGCTAGTATCAAGCACTACCAAGTCAAGTACAGCATGGGTTTGATACAGAGTAAAGCTTCCTCTACAGTATTCCAACAATATGCCAGAATGACCATCTCAGTTGGGCTCCAAATATTCTATCATTCTCTACACAAAACTCAATTTATGCTAAAGTAACTCCAAACTCCACAACTGAATACAGAATTTAATTATAATGCTTTAATAAGATACACTAGGAGAGCTTCAGTTGGATTTTACTGATATTTTTGATAGTGTACAACAAAAACCTGCATTTATAGAACACCTTTAAAAAGAAAAATGTCCCAAAGTGCTACACAGAAGTGTAATCGGACAAAAAAGGATACTGAGCCAAAGGCGATATTAGAAGGGGTGATTAAAAGCATGCTCAAAGGGGTGGGTTTTAAGGAGAGGGTTAGGGAAGTAATTCCAAAGCTTAGGGCCTGGGCAGCTGAAGGCAGGGCTGCCAAAGGTGGAGCAAAGGGATGCACAAGAGACCAGAGTTGGAGGAATGCAGAGTTGTCAAATGTTCATAGAGTTGGAGAGATAGGGAGGGGTGAGGCTATGAAAGGATTTGAAAATTAGAATAAAATTTTAAATCTGAGGACTGCAAGCTGATGAGAGTGTGAATGGAACTTGGTGTGGGGTAGGATACAGTCCAGCAGAGATTTAGATGAGCTGAAGTTTATGGAGGATATAAATAAGAGGCCAGTCAGAAGAGTGCTGGAATAGTCTGGAGGTGACAAAGGAATGTATGGGCATTTTGGCAACAGATGGACTTAGATAAGGGTGGAGGCATGTTATGTTACGGAGATGGAAGTTAGCAGTTTATATGATGAACAGGATATGGGGTGGGAAGCTCAGCACTCAGATAAATAAGACACCAAAGTTAAAATGGTCTAGTTCAACCTGAGACAGTGGCCAGGGAAGGGTATGGAATCAGTGGCAAGGGTGTGGAGATTATGGAGGGTGGCCAAAGATGATGGCTTTGGTCTTCCCAATGTTTTACTGAAAGTAATTGCAATTCATCCAGGACTGGATGTTGGACAAGCATCTGAGAGCACAGAGGCAGTGGAGGGTTTGAGAGGTGGTGGAGAAGTAGAGCTCTATGTTGTCAGTGTACAGTGAACCCAACCCATGTCTTTGGATGATGTTGCTAAAAGGCAGCATGTAGATGAAGAGGAGGTGAAGACTATATTCTTGGGGGAATCCAGAGATAACATTGTGTAGGCGAGAAGAGAAACCATGGCTAGAGATGCTCTGGCTAACGATAGATAGTTAAGAGCAGAACCAAACAAAGGCAGTGGAGGAGAGGCATTGAAGGCTGACTGTCAAAGGCTGCAGAGTGGTCATGAAGAATAAAGAAGGATAGTGGTCGCAATGACAGGCGATATCATTAATGCCTTTGATTAGGGCCATTTCAGTGATAAGACAGAAACATGATTGAAGCGATTTAAACATGTAGTTGAGGGACAGATGGGCTCATATTTGAAAAATGAAAACACGTTCATGGACTTCGGAGAGGGAGATAAGAGATGGGGTGGTTGTTTTCCAGGATTAAAGTGACTGATGACTATGTTTTTGAAGTGGAGGGGGTCAGTACCTTAGGAGAGGGAATCATTTACCTTGTTAATGAGAATGGGGTCAGGAAGGGAAATTAGGTAGTCAGCAGTTTAGTGGGAATGGGGACAAGGTGGGTCTCAGACAAAAATTGAGTTCGGCGGCCATGACAGATAGAAAGGAGAGAATTGAGAAAAATATGCGGTTTCAGGGCAAGGGCAGCAGGGGCCTTTGGGAAGGGGGGATGCAGCAGAGGCAGCTGAACACATGGTCTCAACCATAGTGACAAAGAAGTCTTACTTTTCCTGCACTTGTTGTGGAGGTGAGGGTGGACAGGGTAGGATAGATGGGTTTAAGGAGATAGTTGGTTGTGGAGAAAAGGAGCCAAAGGTTATCTTTACCTTCCATGATAAGTCTAGAGACCTGAAATTTACTGAACCTGGTCCTGGAATTTTCTGATGAAGAATCTATCACAACTGTAACCACAAACATTTTAAGTTATTATGCTCCCTTTTAATTTCTTGTTGCCAGCTGGGATTACTTGCGGCAAATGAAGTTTACAATATGCCCCTCCCTAACTGCTCACACTATTAAAACTAATCCCCCAAAAAAGCACAGCCAAACAATTTGAAAATTGAGTTGCCGGATAGTTCTGATTGTTAGATGCATTTGGCTCACTGAATGCAGTTATTAACCTTACTGGTAGATTACAATTTAGATCTGTCTTTAATGTATCTGACAACCAACTCTGGCCTCTATGGTAATTTAGCCTCTACAGTGACTGTAGAGTAAGTAGATGCCTGTTAGCTAGATATAATGATGACTCGAAAATAGCTTGAAGTCCCCTCTGATGAGCAAGACCCGCATCGGCAGGAAACTACAGATCAGATTGTGGAATAGACTATCATTGAAACACACACCATCAATCCTGCAGTTGCCTGCTGGGTACTTTAGTTAATTTTTTTTTTAATTTTCAGCACTGCTGCATCAAGAGAGTTGTAAATACTCTGATCATACAACAGCTGAAACACAAGCCTTATGCTGAAATTCAGTATAAGCCATGGTGATTCTATTCAGACTCGTGTTTATTATTGGGGCAGGCGGGTATGCATGCTGTCTCTGGGACATGGAACTATGAGAACTAGGGTAATATGGTGGCCTGAGGAAACATCAGAAATCTTCAAAATCAAGTTTAATACTCCAAACAAATCATGACAACCCTGGTGTAAAAAATAAAAAGCACCATTCAAATTCCATACTCTTTCATCACAACAAATCTCAACATTCAATGAATATTTCATAAGTAGCCCCCAAAACAAATTCAAAGCTGTTGCTGTCTAATCTATTGGTGGGAAACTTTTAAAACTCATTCAAGTAACAAACCCCCTTAACAACTTTGAAAATATGGAAACATTTTAAATTTTTTTGCTCTTATGATCCCTTCTTCTCCAAATGGACAATCTTACTGATGATTTTACAAGCTATTCTTACTTATGTTCCACCCATTCAGCTTGCTACATCATCCAATATAATTCAAACATTCTACATTCATTAGAAATTACTTTAATTATAATATGCAGCACTTCATGTAATAAAGTACAGCCACAAGCTCATTTTTACTAAGTGCGGACTGACGGTAACCCTCTGAGCACCTCATGTTATTGAGTCAAGAGGCAAAAAAGTAACAGTGTTGATGTACATTAAGCTAAAAGTATTTATATTTGGGATCGAAACTTTAAAAATGCTGCAAGTTTTAATAGCAATAAAAAAACAAAAATATTTTTCACTAGGAAAGAAATAATTAGTATGAAAAGATGCATTATCATGAGCCCATGCAGTTTTTAGGAATATGTCTGAGGTGCTCAGAAGTTCAATGTTATTTGCTTCTCTGTAAGAAGCAGAGAAAGCAAATTACAAACACAGTTTTGCAGTGTGACCATATTCAATGAGTATATTTGTCAAAATGAAATAGGAATTTCCTTTTAAATGAGATAAATCACCAAATGACATTCTGCTTATATTTACAGGACCTTATTTTTTAAAAACATTCGTGGTTCTGCAATGTTAGCAGGGAGATCAGCGCACGTCCCTACCCCCACGCCACCCTGACAATTTGTGCTTGTGGAGTTCTCTGAAAGCTGCATGATTGCCTAACAAAATTGCCGATCAAAAATTGAGACTGAACAAGTTCTTTGTCATTGTGGATCAGAAAAATGACACTCTGATTTTCCAATGCGTTTAAGGAGATACCTCCAGTGCAAGCTCCATATTGCAAGCACTTAAAAATGTGGCACAAATACTGAAGTTGCAACTTGCTCTGGCAAGGAGCGGTAGCATTCTTGATCATGTCCAGAATTCTTCACATGCTAAATTTTGGAACTTTTCTTTGTAGATGTGGGGAAATGCCAAACTGACACCAAGCACATCCATAGAAGGGAGGGAAATAATACACCAGAGGGGGAAATAAAATCTCAAGAGTTGCTCTTAGGAAGTTCTTGGCACCTACTTCAAGTACAGGACTGGAAATGGGTCATCTGCCTACTTGCTCTTTTTGCTGCAACTGGAAAATCCAAACATGAAAATTTCTGATAAGTGGAAGTATATCAACCAGACAGCACACAACAACTAAACCATGTCGAAATGAAAACTATACAGGAAAAACATTTACTATTTTTCTTTTAAAGGAGCAAAAGGAATCTTAACTGTTGCAGGAAAAATTCCAAGACAATACCAATTTCTGGTCACTTGATGTTTGCATAGACCATCTCTATTTCATTCTTCCACAGTTTCCTTCTTTCTTAGCCTTCTATGAAGTGAATGAAGCACAGAGAGATGGTACACTAAAGTGGCACTGGAATGTCTCTACATTACCCCTGATGGGACTGGTAGACACAGAAAAAGTCTACAGATTCTTTCAGAACAGCAATTCTGTGAAACTCCAAGACCATTCTGTGCCTGGGGGAGAACAGAGACAGGATTCTCTCCCCCAATCATTATTCAAAGACTTCATATTGGAAAGAAGAGTACATGTGTGAACATTTGGCATGAACAGCTTTGGATTCAGCTATAATTTCTTCATGGTCAAGTTGTCTGCCATCACTCGCTATCTGAGACTCAAACTTGAAAATTGCCACTTAGGAAAAGTCCTACAGAGCTGCCAGTTTCCATGAAACTATACCGTGAACAAAAGACACCAGCTTCAGAAGTAGAAAAGAGACAATTGTAGAAAAAGAAATATTGTCCATACACTTCTGAAAGCCAAGAGAGAATCTAATGCTGAATCTCTGCCAGCTGTTAACAGCCCTATATGAAAGAAGTTTGGGCAGTCTCAAGCCAGTTTAATGGTGATAAAAGAGGAAACCCCTCCAGTGGCTGGAGTCGCACCTGATGCACAGGGAGGCGGATGCATATGTTTGTCGGAGAGCAATCATCAGTCACAGGATGGCTCTGTGAAAGTTGCTCAGGACAGCAGCCTGGGTTCTACCATCTTCAGCTGCTTCATCAATGATCTTCCTTCCATCATAAAGTCAGGAGTGGGGTTGTTCACTGATGGTTTCAATATTCAGCTTCACTCACAACTCGCTCGATAATGAATATTCAATATATAGCCTATCCCAGCCTACAGCAGAATAAGAAGTGGCAGGCAACCCTTGTGCTACATAAGTGGTAAGCAAAGGTCATCTTCAACAAAAAAAAAATTCCCAACCATCTCCTCAGGACCTTCAATAGCATTCCATTGTCAACATCTTGGAGACCACTATTAATCAGTTATATCAACACTCTAACTGCAAGAGCAGAGCAGAGGCTGGATACTCTGTGACGAGTGGCTCGCCTTCTGATCTCTCAAACACACTCTGCCATCTGCAAAGTTTAAGTCAGGCATGTGACAAAATATTCACCACTTGTTTGGATAGGTGCAGCCACAAGACTCAAGAAGTTCAACACCATCCAGGATAAAACAGCCTATTTAATTGGTATCCCACTTTGGATTCAATATCTACCTCCTCCACCACTGACACAATGTGGCTGCAGTACCTATAATCTACAGATTGCAATGCAAAAACTCACCAGGCTGACTTTGACTACATCTCCAAACCCTGCACGCTGTACTACCATGAAGGACAAGAGCAGTAATGCCATGGGACCACCAACATGTAAAAATTAAACCATCATTTTATATTGCTGTTTCTTCATCACCTCGGGGTCAAAATCCTGAAAGTTCCGCCCCTCCTCCTCACCCACGTGAATTGTGGGAATGTCTTCACAAGTACAGCAATGGTTCAAGAAGGCCCACCGCCACCATTTCCAGGAATGCACAACATATGCTTTGCCAACATTGGCCACATTTTAAAACAAAAGTTCCAAGGAGTGTGTACAGCACAAAACCTTTATTCCACAGGCTGGCATTAAATTAGCACTTAAGGAGGTCAGCTGATGTGGAAGGTGGAAAAGACATGCTGATACAGAAAGGATGCTCTTCTGAGGTTAGGGTGAAAGTATATTGTTCGAGCAGGGTAGACACTCTGTATTTAATCCGTGCTATATCTGGCCCAGAAGTGCTTGATGCTGACAATGTGTGCAAAAAGTGGAACTGATTCACTTTGATCAGCGCAAAAATAAATGAGTATATCCAGCAGAAGGATTAAATTTCAAACATATTTTAATTTTTTTTATGGTCACTATGCACCACCATTAGCTACACTGCCTACAAATCACAGCAACTCAGTGTAATTACAGTAAAGATGCTATCTGGGCTTCTGCTGGGTCTGGAACCTCAGTGGAAACAATATCAAATAGTACCTTTACCAGTGCATTATTTAAAAATTAAAAAGAATGTTAATTTTTGATTCAGTTGGTAGCTCATTTCATCCTTCCAGCAAAATACAATCACAGAACAGGAAGCTCCAGGTCTGCTCCTAATAAGATTTATTTGTTAATTTAAATGAGGCATTCCAGTCTCAAAATAAAGCAAACCAATTGTATTCTGCAAGGTGGAAAATGAGTAATTGGTCTGTAATTCTAGGTACTTTGGCACTAAGGCTCACACCCGCTAATAAATGGGTTGAAACTGCACAAAATCATTCCATGCTAGGCTTTTAGAGCCTGCAGAAAGGGAAGACTTTCATTCCATCAGCCCAAGTTGAATTGAAACCCAAGCTCTGGAGGTGCGCAGATATTTTGCCCCAACCATTAACAACTTGATCACCAGCAAAAGGAAAAGGGAATTTATTCTTAAAGAAATTAAAACCTTTGGACTACACCAGACAGTTCAATTAGCTAAACTCAACAAGTTGCTGGAAGCAGGAAGTACCAATCTAAATAGCCAAGCAGAACGGAGTTTGCCACTGATTGACATGCACTCACTGCACAGAATTTTTCATTACCTACTTCCCCACCAGTGTAGAGGTCGGAGTTCGTAGGGTGAACGATAACATCACTGTCAATTGTTGCAATGTCAGCCTGTACAACTTGTAACTATAACAGGCAAACAAACATACAGAACATCAACCATGCTAGAAAAAAAAACTGACAGACTGGAACATTGGCAGTCTTTTAGAGGGGGCCCCTGCAAACAACATCAATTTAAATCTGTATGGAGCAAGCAATTCAGAGACTTTTCAGACTGAAAACTTAACTTGATGATCAGCTAAAATGACCATCAAATTGAGTCAGATCCAACACGGGCCTCAAAGTCAGGATCTGCTTCCCCTGCTCCAACTCATCATCAACACATTATCACAAATGTTTGTAAACCATTTTTAAAAGATCTTTACACCCCAGGTCAAGCAAAGTTACATTTTTTGAATCTTCTTATCCCAGTCAAACAATGGAGGCAAACATTGGGATTTGCATATATAAGGCAGTGATGAAACCTGAATTTGGTTTGCAAAAATATCATTATAAATGTGTGCTTTTTGTGTTAGTTTGTTGATCTTTCATTTTTATATTTTGAACATTATTATAAAAGTGAGCTGGTCTGCCTGAAAAAGTGTTTTGCCAAACCTTTGTATTCATTTCTTTACAAAAGCAGTTTATGACAACAACAAAACTCATACTGGAACTCATTGTTATAGCAATGATGGATGGCATATCTTATGGAAGGCATATGTTCTATGTCCCTAAAGTAAAAATGTTAGCTAAACACTTTTTGGTGAAGCCATTGCCTCTTTAATGATTTAGGGGAGCAGTCTTTAAGGAATATTTTTATTAACTGCACGTTTTGAAAATACTTTTCTTAATGTTTTAAATACTTTGCTTACACCATGAGGAAGATTTTTTAAAGCATGGTGGATCCCACCCAGAATGACAGGTAACGATGAACTGGGGTGAATTATGGAAAATTACTCACTGTCAACATTTAAAAATCTCCCAGTGAGAACTAAATAAAAATTACTGTCTCATTCAGCACCCAGAATCTGTTATGCATTTTAAATTCCATAATGCTCTCAGCCAACGTTACCTGCAATGTCACATTTTATTTACCTAGGTCATCTTTTAGCTCAATGTCAGCACTGGTAGGATTGATAATGGCCTCCACCTCGAAGCTTGCTATGTTACTGAGTTCACTGTGAATGAGGTGTAACTGCAAGGAAAAGCATTGATACAACAGTAACACGGTAGAAGGGAAAAACAACAGGGGAAAAAGCAAATCACAGAAGCAGAGATAAAGGACAGCAAGCTCTTTGGAAACACAGAACAAAATAAAAACAGTCTTTTTTGTGTTAATCTCTCTCCAATTTCTCCCCTATCCTCCATTCCTGAAGACATTTACTGCTTTACTATGGTACAGTTCAGTTAGTCCTGGTGGCCCTCTTGTAGCTGGTTTTGAACTGGGATCTCTGGCCTGTATGACACCATGGATATCTATAGCTTAATTTAGGGATTTCATTCTGCACTTCCTAGTCATCTTCAGCATTTGCAAGCCATCACTACTGGGTGTAAATTAACGCATAAGTAATATTGGTTAAATCCAATTATCCTACGACAAAATAAGAGGCAAGTTTGGTCACAATGGAGTAACCTTGGGGAAAAGGAACTTCTTCTGAATGCATGACAAGATGGCATGGTAGGCAGCATGCAAGGATGTAACTCGTGGTTGTTATAGAGGGGCGGAATGTGACTTTGATACCTTCCCATCCCCGATCTCAGCTGCTTTGCTGTGGTAAATTATCTAACACTAGATGATTGTTTTATGCATTCTGACCATCAAGTGTGGCCTCTCCCATGATTTTCCACCTCAATCTGCCCTTGTGTTATCTTTCAACTCTATGATCCTCTTCCAAATGATCTGCTTCCATCAGTGTCTGCTGATCCTGTTCTCATTAGGAAAGCCAGGAAGAGGGGATATCCTAGCCTCCACTACCATACAAAACCTATTAATTATACCAAGAACAGAACAAAAAGTTGTTCAGAAGACAGGACAGAATGGCAGACATGTGGTAAGTAGTCAAAACAGTCAGACAGGAATTATGTAGAAGGCAAGAGAGAAATAAGGACATAGCATATAAAAACAATTGCGGGGAGCAGGGAGTGCAAGAAGGAAACTGCAGAAGAGGGAGAGAAGAACAGAGTGGAGAAGAAAAACAACAAGGAGCAAATGACTGGGTAAGGAAGAGCAACTTGAGTAATAAATTGTGTCCGCTCATGAGTTAAAGCATGGAATGTTATAGAAACAATTACCTTGTGATATTAAATTAAAACAAGAAATGCAGGAAATACTCAGCAGGTCTGGCAGCATCTATGGAGAGAGAAGCAGCGTTAACGCCTCAGGTCAGTGTTCTGATGAAGGGTCACTGACCTGAAACGTTAACTCTGCTTCTCTCTTCACAGATGCTGCCAGACCTGCTGAGTATTTCCAGCATTTCTTGTTTTTATTTCAGGTTTCCAGCATCTGCAGTATTTTGCTTTTATTACCTTGTGATATTTACGTTTCTTGGTGCAGTCATGTTGGTGTAGATAAAGGAAAAGCCAAACAGAAAAGCTGGAGAAAAAATGGAAACTACAGAACAGAACATGGGAGCCATGCTAGTACTAACATATTTATGGAGGGTACTTTAATACTCCCTGCTTATAACCTAAGGTAACTTTAACCTCTGACTACAGGAGGAGGGAATGAGAGAAAAATGGTCAGCAGAGCATCCACTGGGGCCTCTAGATGTAATGGCAAATCTATATAAAACCTTAGGACCACAACTGGAGTAGTGTGTGAAGTTTTAAGCTCCATACCATAGGAGAGATGTTAAGGTAATAAATAGTATATCTCACAGATTCACTAAGATGCTGCTTGGTATGAGCAGCCTCAAATACAAAAGTCGACTTGACAGATTGGGGCTGTTTTTGTTGGAATAGAGGAGATGAGATGATCTGAGAGCGAAGTTTAAAATTATGAAGGGTGAGGCAAAGTAGTTTAAAAAACTGTTTCCAATGGATGAGAGTTCAGATCAAGGGAATTAAATATAATACTGAATACGAGAGGTTTAAAATAGAAAAACATATGTCGAGAGTTTTGAGGCTAAAGAATGCACCAGCAGAGTTAGTGATTGAAGCAGAGATCACATCAACATTTAAGAATAGGTAGTTGAAAGAAAAGGGAATTAAGGGAAATGAGAACAGGTCAGGATGACGGGCTTAAGGCAACTCTTCAAGTGGAGGAGAAACACGGACACATATTGGCTCGGCCAAATGGCCTGCTTCCACGTATTAACTTTTATGTAATTCTACTCACTGTTCATTATTGTTGGTCTTGATCATTTAAAGCAACTTGCATGGAAAAAAATACATCAAATTACTTTATTTTTAAGGATGACAGGTCACATGGGCAGCATTAACCAGTAGCATAGTCCTTGGAAAATTACCGAGATGTTTTTCCGTACCTCCATGTGGGATGTTACTTGGTCTTGGTTTAGTGTTTTCCCAGGCCATCAAGATCAAAATCAGAGAAGCATCATGAGGGAGATTATGGAGCGCGAGCTAATACCTCACCAGTCCGTGGACAGTTCATCAGTGCTCCTATGCATTCTACAATCAGCCTTTGAGTCTCAAAGGCCTGAGAGGGGAGGGAAAGGATATGAGCTAACGTTGCTGTAGTTAATCACTGCTGAAAATTTGTCTTTGTGACTAGCAGGCGAGGGTAGGATTGGACATGGCTGTCATTCTCTCATTGCTAATCAGGCCACTGGCACTCAGTACCTAGACTCATGCATTGAGAGTGGCCCCTTGGATGGTAAAGGAGGGCGACCAGCACCCACTGCACCATAAAGCAGCATTCAAGGAGGAAAGACGATGAAGTGGGGGAATAAGGTCTCCACTGAGGAATACTCATTTAAAAAAATGATTAGTAAAAAAAAAATTCTACAAATGTTTACCAGTGAATCATAGAGTGATCAGATCATACTCCTTTGACAACAGCTGAGCTGTCTATTAATTTATATCAAATTAGCATACTAAGCAGTGACCCAAGATTATAAAGTTTAAGATAAACAACAAAAAGTAATCACAAGCATTTAGAAATCATTTCAGTATATCCATTCCACAAGTTAATTTTAAACCTTCAGTGGGTGAATTTCCATGGACGCATTCCCACTCACCTATCGTAACTTTGATGGGAGAGCTACAGAAATCCCAGAAAAATGAATACAGTGAATGAACAGGTGAAACCCTGTAAAACTCACCCCCTCAGTATTTAAATACATTTTTACTAATTCAGTAAAGCTGTTTAATTGTCTAACAAAATTGAATTAGGATTACTTTTTTTAATAAATGGAATCAATTCAATTCAATGCAATGTGGCTTAACTGATCAGTAATAAGACCTCAAATTCCAATGGACACCAACTTTATTCCTAGGTCAAAGGTCAAGCCCCAGTGCTACCCCCAATTATTGAATGCTTTACTACTAGGTCTCTGCATGAGTAATTCATCAGGATGAAATCAGGGATGGGAAACTATTGTTCTGAGAAAAGACCTGAAACTATTTCTACTGAAGTGGAGAAGGCTAGGAGATTTAATCGAGGTTTTTAAAAATTGAAAGAATCAAGACTAGGTTCTCTGGTTGGAGAGTCAGTAGCAAGGAGCCATCAATTTAAAGCAATAACTAAAAAATTGAGTAGAAGATAAGGAAGAAGGAAGAACTTGCATTTATATAGTGTCTTTGATAACCTCAGAATCCAATGCGTCATAGCCAATTAAGTACTTTTTTAAATTATAGTCACTGTTATGTAAGGAAACTGGCAGCCAATTTGTTGAAAATAAGGTCACACAACCAGCAATGAGATAATGACCAGATAATTTGTTTATGTAGTGTTGGTTCAGGAATTGTAGCTTTAAAAGACTTAAAAAAAAAGAGCAGCAGAGTTCTCCTGGTGCCCAAGCTAAACACCACTGCTCTTCTTCAATTTGCGCTGTGGCATCTTTTATAATTATACTTTTATATCTTATAGACAGGGCTAAGTTTAAGCACTCATTCAAATGATAGTGCAGCACTTCCTCAGCATTCCACTGAAGTATCAGCCTAGTTTACATGCTCAAGCCTCTGGAGCGGTGCTTGGACCCACCACCTCCTCATTCAGGAGCAAGAGTGCTAGCACAAAAAGAAATTTCTTTATGCAGCAAGCTGTTGGAGCATAGAATATTTTGCCAAAGGGAAGGTTTAATACTTTAAACAGAGGAAGATACAAGGTAATGGAAATGAAGTGAAGCAGTAGAACTAGTTTTGGATTGCTCTAGCAAAGAGTCATGACAGACACGATTAGTCAAATTGTCTTTTTCTGTGCCGGATGGTTCTGTCAGATTCTACATTGAAAATGTACACATGCCAGGAAAGGTGGAGCAGGGAGCAATTCAGGAGTGTCCGAATAGTCTCAGCCATCATCAATAGGAACAATGCTGTAAGGTTTGGGAAGAATTGCACTAGTTGCTGCATGTAGTGATATATAAATGCATTCAAAAAGAACACAGCGTCTTTCAGGACATTCCAAAGCACTTTACAGCCAATGAAGTACTTTTGAAATGTAGTCATTGCTGTAAGGTAGGAAACACAGCAGCCAATTTGCCACAGCAAGCTTCCACAAACAGCAATGTGATAGTGGCCAAATAATGTGTTTTAGTTCTGTTGGCTGAGGGATAAATATTGGCCAGGACACTGCAGACAACTTCCTGCTCTTCTTCAAACAGTGCCGTGGAATTTTTGACATCCACCTGGTAGAGCAGACAGGCCTTTGTTTAATGTTTCATCTGAAAAACGGCAACTCCAACAGTGCAGCACTTTCTCAGTACTGTACTAGGAACGTTGGCCTAAATTTTTTTTGCTCAAGTCTCTGGAGTGGGACTTGAACCCACAACATCATGATGCAGAGGCAAAGGTGCTACCCAATGAGCCACGTCTGACATTCATAAAGAGCAAACCTACATTGTTGCTACATACAGCAACCTGTGCAATTCATTTCCCCACATGTAATAAAACAAAGGTTCTTTTGAAAATCTTTTAACTCTGTACTGATAAAAAGAATAGACCAGACATCCAGACTGCTGCCATCTGTTTACAATTAAACACTTCAGTCTGACTGATGCAGACAGCAGCTCCACTCACCTAAGCACTAACAAGGGCTTCCTCCCATTTTGAGGTTGCAGAATTTTGCAATTACTATTTGTGTCTGTATATCACTCCCACTCTAAGTAATTTAGACAGTGAAAAAAAATTAAATGTTTAGGGAGAGGAAGAAATGTGGCAAATGGCCTTAACAAGTCTGACTTAAGGTAGTTTACAGGAATGGGATTGGTTAATTATGATCATTATAGGTATAAAAACAATTATCAGTAATTCTGTCACTAATAATCTGCCAATTATGTTTTAAGAAATTTTTAAATAATATTTGGTTGTCAATTTCACAGGATTAAGTAGTAGAAAAGAGCAGTGGAAGCAGATTCAATAGTAACTTTGAAAAGGAAACTGGATAAATACTTTAAGGGAAACAATTTACAGACCTGTGAGGAATGAGCAGTGGAGTGGAACTAATTGGATAGCTCTACCAGACCTAGCACAGGCGCAATGGGCCAAATGGCCTACTTCTGTGCTGTGCCAGTCTATGACTATGCACCCTCACAGGTTTAAGTAATAGATGCACCCTTATTTAAAATAATCAAAGCTCTAAGAATGCAATTTTTAAGATTTCAAAGGTAGGGGAAATATTTCTCCTGGAAGATATTTTCTCACAAAATTATTTTCTCTCATAAAGACATGTCTTTTTAAATACTGGACACCGCACATACAGCCAGAGGAAGAGGAGTGAAAATGAGCTAACTAGTACAACTGCTGTTTAGACATTTTCAAACCAGCTGCAGTTCAACAGCTGCGTTTCTTCAGTTACAAGCCTACACAGAGATAATTCTTAGGTGATAAGTGATGCTTAACGATATAACTCTGTTTTTCCGAGATCACGGGAGTAACGGGCTTTGACAATGAATATTATTGTTGTACATATATATGGCATTCCAAATATTCCTAAAAAATTGGAAAATGAACTTGAATTAGAGAAATGTTCTTAACTTTCCTTTTGGATGACTCCTATGTTTTCATGTGTACAGGAGGTTTCACAATATATTGGCATGACAAGCACAATTGCAGCCTGTTAGGGAAAGCAGTATTTTGGCATTTAACCTAGTCTGTAACATAACTTTTTCATGCCTACATCTATGAAATATATGAATAAGAAGAACTGTGAAGTTCACTAAGAGCATCGCGACTGCATGTTACTGAGTATCAGTACCTTTTGTCCAAGAAAAAGGCTTTTGGTGGAGAGGATGGTAAACGTGTCCCCTGGATTTCCTTCGGTAGTACTATCTGCAGATGCTGCTTTGCTGACTTCTGTTTGCTTCTTCTGTAGTGAGAAAATAATCTTTTACACTTTGAATCAGAGTTGTGTGTTTTATATGTACCCAGAGAATTACTTCATTCTCAAATTTCCAGCCTGCCAACTAAAATACAGAGTGCTGACTATATGCTGCGTGACAGTAAAGTTTTCTGCTCATTTCGCTGCTTCTTGTAAAAATATATCACTGCACTAACAATCTGTGATAAGATAAATTTCCAGGGACATTATTCTCCTCCAATATACATATTCATTAGGTCTGTTATCCATCTCCAATATACACAATGCGTATCTTCTATTTTCTTTCAATAAACAGCGAGGGCATCTGCTGTTCCTCCTTCCAATATAAGCAGAGGCCTGCTATTTACCTCCAATATATACAGGCGTTTGCTACTTACCCCCATTATACATAGGGACTGCTACTTGCCTCCACATGGGGTCTGCTATTCCCTTGAAATACAAATGGGGGAAGGGATCTCTCATCTATTATAAACAGGGCTGTTATTTCATTCGAATATATGGGCATCGGGAGAAAGAGATATGAAACGACATGATAATATATGCAGGGGTATGCTTTTCTTTTCCAGTATACATATAGTATACAATAGGGCAGATTACTCCTGCACTCCAATCTACGCACGAGGTCTGCAAATTGCCCTCCAATATAACCAAGAGTTTGCTCTATGGAAATGTGCAACAAATAAAACGCAAAATCTGAAATCCACAATGCACAATTTAACAGCACTTCAAGTGGTGTGATTGATTGGGGGAACCTGCCATCAATTACTGTTAACAGAGTCACTAGCAATTGGCATACAAAATGACAGTGTAAAATTGCCCCAAAACCTTCAATTGTATAATATAAAGAATAACACACTCTATTGATGTATTTTAAGGAGGTAGCACATTTCAGGCTTAAAAAAATGCTGGTAAATAACTTGATCATCTATCCTTGCAAAATTCTGACTCTAACCTCCCTTTCTTCTCAAAGTTCTTGAACATGTTGTTGTTTCACAAATCCGTGCCCATTTATTCTGCAATTACCTGTCTGAAAACCTACAATTAGATGTCCGTCCCAGGCTCAGCTCCTTAATGGCCCTGAAAGTCGCAACTGGCATGTCCTGTGATTACAGCCAAGCTTGTTTCCTTGGCAGCCTTTGATACGTCCAACCACACCATCCCCAACCAAAGACTCTCCTCTGCTGTCCAGTTAAGTGGATTCTTCGGAATTTAGGAACATAGGAGCAGGTGTAGGCTATTCAGTCCATCGAGCCTGCTCCACCATTCAATACGATGGTGGTTGATCATCCACTTCAATGCCTTTTTCCCACACTGTCCCCATATCCCTTTATGTCATTGGTATTTAGAAATCTGTCAATCTCTGCTTTAAACATACTCAATGACTGAGCTTCCACAGCCCTCTGGGGTACAGAATTCCAAAAATTCACAACCCTCTGAGTAAAGAAATTTCTCCTCATCTGCGTCCTAAGTGGCTTCCCACTTATTTTGAAATTGTGTCCCCTGGTTCTAGACTTCCCAACCAGGGGAAACATCTTAGCTGTATCTACCCTGTCTATCCCTTTAAGTATTTTGTAGGTTTCAACGAGATTACCTCTCATTCTTCAAAACTCTAGGGAATACATGCCGAGTTTCCCCAATCTCTCTTCATAGGACAATACCGCCATCCCGGGAACAAGTCTGGTGAACCTTCATTGCACTACTCCTGTACTCAAATCCTCTTGCGATAAAGGCTAAGATACCATTAGCCTTCTTAATTGATTGCTGCACCTGCATGTTAGCTTTCAGTGACTTATTGACGAGGACACCTAGGTCCCTTTGTATATCTACACTTTCTAATCTCTTACCATTTAAGAAATACACTGCACATCTGTTCCTCACATTTCTCCACATTATATTCCATCTGCCACGTTCTTGTCCACTAAGTCAGTCCAAATCCCCTTGAAGCCACTTTGCATCTTCCTCACAACATACATTCCCACCTAGTTTTGTGTCAACTGCAAACTTTAAAATATTACAAATAAAAACAAGAAAGGCTGGAAATACTCAGCAGGTCTGACAGCATCTGTGGAGAGGGAAGTAGAGTTAACGTTTCAGGTTAACGAACCTGAAACATTAGCTCTGCTTCTCTCTTCACAGTTGCTGCCAGACCTGCTGAGTATTTCCAGCATTTAGAGAGATACAGCATTGAAACAGGCCCTTCGGCCCACCAAGTCTGTGCTGACCAAAACCACCCATTTATACTAATCCTACATTAATCCCATATTCCCTACCGCATCCCCACCATTCTCCTACCACCTACCTACACTAGGGGCAATTTACAATGGCCAATTTATCTATCAACCTCAAGTCTTTGGCTGTGGGAAGAAACTGGAGCACCTGGCGGAAACCCACGCGGTCACAGGGAGAACTTGCAAACTCCGCTCAGGCAGTACCCAGAACTGAACCCGGGAGCTGTGAGGCTGCGGTGCTAACCACTGCGCCGCTGTGCCACCCCTATTATTTCAGATTTCCAGCATCCACAGTATTTTTACTTTTATTTAAAATATTACATTTGGTCCCCACATCCAAATCATTGATATATATGTGAACAGCTGGGGCCCCAAGCACTGATCCCTGCGGTACCCCACTAGTCGCCGCCTACCAACGCAAAAATGACCCGTTTATTCCTACTCTGTTTTCTGCCTGTTAAACAATCCTTAACCCATACCAGTATATTTCCTCCTATTCCATCTGCTTTAATTTTGCTAACCAACCTCCTGTGGCGGACTTTATCCAAGTATACTACTTCCACCAACTCCCCCACATCAATTCTGTTCGTAACATCCTCAAAAAACTCTAACAGGTTCATCAAACATGATTTCTCATTCATAAATCCATGTTAACTATGCCCAATCAGATCATTATTATCCATGTGCCCATTTATCACATCCTTTAGAATAGATTCTAACATTTTCCCTACTACTGATGTAAGGCTAAAAGGTACGTAGTTCCCTGTTTTCTCTCTCCCTTGCTAGGGTCTGAAGTTTTGTTAATGGATGATAAATACCTGGTAGTTCAAGATAATAAGGTGAACAGGTGTTGGGTGTCAATTAGTTAACTGTACTCAAGTTTGTATATATAAAGAGCCAGCCAGCACCACGTGTGGGTGTTGTTTGGAGAGCAGAAGTAAGCTCTGTGGCAAGCAATAAACAATCTTCACCAAAGCATCCTCTACATTTGGGAGACCAAACGCAGATTGGGTGACTGCTTTGCAGAACATCTTCACTCAGTCCGAAAACATGACCCTGAGCTTCCTGTCGCCTACCATTTCAACACACCCCCTGCTCTCATGCCCACATCTCTGCCCTGGGTTTGCTGCAGTGTTTCAGTGAATATCAACGCAAGCTCGAGGAACAGCATCTCATTTACCAATTAGGCACGCAACAGCCTACCGGACTGAACATAGAGTTCAATAATTTCGGAGCATAACTGGCCCCCTTTTTTATTTTTTGTTTTAATTTTTCTTTTTTCTTTTTCTTTTATTTTTTGTTTCATCATTCATTTTTTTTACCAGATGCCTGCCCACTGCTTTTTTTTCATGTTTGTGCTTTTGGCCAGGGCTGTTCATTATTCTGTCATGTAACACCCTCTCTGCACTAACGCTTTGTCTTTCACTACACCATTAACACACCCTTTGCCTTAGCTACATGACCTCCTTGTCAGTTATTCTCTGTGACCCTCTGCTCTATCAACACCTTCCCTTTTGTATCTTTTGCCCCACCCCCGCTTTATTTGCTTAAAACCTATTACATTTCTAACTTTTGCCAGTTCTGATGAAAGGTCACTGACCTGAAACATCGACTCTGCTTCTCTCTCCACAAGTGCTGCCAGACCTGAGTATTTCCCGCATTTTTGGTTTTTATCCTAGTCTCAGTGTCTTCATCACAAATAGGCTTGGAAGTTTCTCTAACATCCCTCCCTTCTTAAACAGTGGGGTAATATTTGCTACCTTCCAATCTGCAGGGACCATTCCAGAATATAGAGAATTTTGGAAGATGATCACCAATGCATCCACTACCTCCATAGCTACCTCTTTCAATACTCTGGGATGTAGAATATCAGGTCCTGGGAACTTATCAACCTTCAACCCCATTAATTTCTCCAATACAACCTTCTTACTAATATTAATTTCCTTCAATTCCTCATTCCCCCTAGTCCCTTGGATCCCCAATTCTGGGAGATTTCTTGTATCTTCCTCAGTGAAGACAGACACAAAGTAATCATTTAGCTTCTCTGCCATTTCTCCATTCCCCATTATAAATTCTCCTGACTCTGCCTGTGATGGACCCACACTTGTCTTAACCAAACATTCCCTTTTTACGTACCTATAGAAGCTTTTACAGTCCGTTTTTATTTTTTATGCTAGTTTACATTCATAATCTATTCTCCCTTTCTTTATCAGTTTCTTGGTCCTCCTTTGCTGTATTCTAAAATCCACCCAATCCTCAGGTTTACTACTATTTCTAGCAACATTACAGGCCTTTTCTTTTAATCTTATACAATCCTGAACTTCCTTTGTTATCCACGGTTGACTGCCTTTACTTTCGGGATTTTTGTGCCTTGAAGGAATGTATAGTAGCTGTAAACTATGTAATTATTCTTTGAAGATTATCCATTGACTATGCAATGCCATACCTTTTAGTGTATTTTCCCAATCCACCTCAACCAATTTTCTCCTCATACCTTCAAAATTTCCTTTGTTCAAATTTAACACCCTGACTTCAGATTGAACTACCTCACTTTCAAACATAATATAAAATTCTATCATATTATGGTCAATCATCCCTAAAGGCTCTTTTACAACAAGATTATTAATTAGTCCTTTCTCATTACATAACACTAGATCTAAAATAGCCTGCTCTCTAGTTGGTTCCTCAACATACTGCTCGAGAAAACCATCCCTAACACACTCCAGAAACTCATCCTCCACAGCATTAGTGCTCATTAGGTTTACCCAGTCTATATGCAGATTGAAGTTACACATAATTACTGTATTACCCATGCTACATGCTTTTCTAATCGCCTGATTAATACCATGCCCCACATACCACTACTGTTTGGTGGCCTATAAATAACTCCCATCAATGTTTGCTGCCCCTTGCCGTTTCTTAGCTCCACCCAAACAGATTCCACATCTTGTTTGTCCAATCTGAGATCCTCCCTTACTAATGTACTGGTCCCATCCCTTATTATCAGTGCAACACCACCTCCTTTTCCTTTATTCCTGTCCTTCCTAAATGTCGAAAATCCTCGAATATTCAGTTCCCAGTCTTGGTCATCCTGTAGCCACATTTTCGTAATCGCAATTAGATCATACCCATTTACCTCTATTTGTGCAATTAAATCATCTACCTTGTTGTGAATACTGCATGCATTCAGGTAGAGTGCCCTTAACCTTATCTTCTTGACATTATTCTGCATTCTAAACCTAGTTGATGCTTGCCTTTGTTTCACCTGCTTTCTAATGTCACTTGCTACTTTTCCACCTCTTGTTACCAGCTTTATTTCCTTCCAATTTGAGCTACCCCTCAGGTTCCCATCCCCCTGATGAGCTACTTTAAACCCTCCCCAACAGCACTAGAAAATCTCCCTGCAAGGATATTAGTTGTGGTCCTGTTAAGGTGTAGCCCGTCCATCTTGCAGAGGTCCCACCTGCTCCAGAACTGGTCCCAATGACCTCCCTCCTACACCAATTCTTCAGCAATGTGTTCAATCGATCAATCCTCCTATTCTTATGCTCACTAGCATGTGACACTGGGAGTAATCCTGAGATTACTGCTAGAGGTCCTGCTTTTTAATTTCCTTCCTAACTCCCTAAAATCTGCTTTCAGGACCTCATCCCTCTTCCTGCCTATGTCATTGGTACCAATGTGGACCACGACCTCTTACTGTTCACACTCCCCCAGAAGGGTGTCATGCAGCCGCTCCGTGACATCCTTGATCCTGGCACCAGGGAGGCAACACACCATCCTAGAGTCATGTTTACTGCCACAGAAACATCTGTCTGATCCCCTGAATATTGAATCCCCTATCACTATTGCTTTTCCACTCTTCTTCCCCTCCTATGTAGCTGAGCCACCAGTGGTGCCACAGACTTTGCTCTGGCTGCACTCCCTTGAGGAACCATCACCCTCACCAGCATCCAAAATGGAAAACTGGTTAGCAAGCAAGATAGACTCAGGGACTCCTGCACTGCATGCCTGGTTCTCTTAGACAGCCTGGCGGTCACCCATTCCCTCTCTGCCTGTGGTCTGACCACCTCCCTAAAACGTGCTATCTGCGTAGTCCTCTGCCTTGCAGATGCACAACAGTGACTCCAGCCGCTGCTCGAGTTCTGAAACCCGGAGCTCAAGCTTCTGCAGCCGGTGACACTTCCTGCAGATGCATTTGTCTAGGACACGTGGTGCGTCCATGACTTCCCACATACCGCAGGATATACATTCCACTTGGTCGAGCTGACCTGCCAGACCGTAACTTTAAAAACTATTTATTACAATTAGAAGTAGAATAACTTACCAATTACTCACAAATCAGCTTCTTTCCCTGTACCGAAGAGAGGGGCAGCTACTGGAGGCTGAAAAAAGGTAGAAAAAGGAGCCCCTCCCTCAGGCACCAAACTCCCACTTTACACTCTATGCACTCAAAGTGGCTCTCAGTGCAGGCAAATTTATTTTCTCTCTTAATTTATAGTTCCCCTCCTTACCGAACTCCCTTCTTCACACTCTCTGCCCTCCAGCAGCAACTAGTGGAGACAAGCAGCACTGCTTTTACCTGTTCAACAATAGCCAGAGCATTTCCAGAAAGGGATTCTCTTTCTGTTACCTCGACAATGTTACTTCTGGAGATCTCCAAGGATCTATCCTTGGCCTCCTCCTCTTTCTCATCAATGTGCTGCCCCTTAGCAATATCCTCTGAAGACCTGGGGGCAGGTTCCATATGAATGCTGATGACACCCAGCTCTACTTTTCCTTCACCTTTCTTGATTCCTCCACTGCCTATATTGTCAGACTGATTATTTAACATCCATCCCTAAATGAGCCACAGTTTCCTCCAGTTAAACACTGGGAAGACTGAAACCATTGTCTTCAGTCCCTGCTATCCTTTCCATTGATTCTACCTCTCTCCACAACCACTGTCTCAAACTGAACCAGACAGTCGCAACCGCAGTGTCATATCTGATCCTGAAATAAACTTCCAACCTCACATTCCTTTCATCACAAAGATAGCCCAACTTCTGCTCATCTGCTGTCGAAACTCATTCATGCCTTTGGCACATCCAGACTCAATGTTTTCAATCCTTTCTCCAGTCTTTCATTCTTGGTACTCCATAACCTTCATTAAAAACTCTGCTGCATATATCCTATCCACACACATTCATTTTCGCCCTTGTTCTTGTTTATCTACATAGGCTCCTGGTGCCCCCATGCCTCAATTTTCAATTCTCATCCTCATGTTTAAATCCCTTCAGGGCCTTGTCTCTCCCTATCTCTGAAACTTCCTCCAGCCATATAACAATCCTGAATGTTTTCTCTGGTCTTCTGTGTATTCCCCCTTTTCTTCATCCCACCATTGGCAGCTGTGTCGTTAACTGCCTAGGGCCCATACTCTCAAATTCTCTCCCTATACCCCTCTGCCTCCTCAGGTCTCTCTCCTCCTTTAAGACTTTTGTTAAAATGCTCAGGTTTGACCAGGAAATGTTTGAAGAGGCAGTGCAAATGACACTCAGCAATAATCTGTATTTACCTAACCTGTGAGTGTTCAGTACTAAAACTGGGTCCCTGGTATCAAAATCCTTCAACTAAAAAAATTGTGAAGTTCTTCAGAAAAAAAAAATGCTTAATTACAAAGGTTCTAAAATACTGAGTGCGGACTATTAGGTACTATCACCAAACTATCACCACAACACAACAGAGATGAGAAACTCTTGCTTCCAAGTATCTTCAGCAGTCAAATCCTGAGGTGCCCATATTGGTAGGTTAAAAGCAACTGCTATCTCTAGTGTGGCACTGGGGGTGATTGCATGTATTGGAAATTATAATAGAATTGTTCTTTTTTAAATGAGCTTCAAATAAAATCCTGTAAAAGAATCTGATTTTTTTTAAAACTCAAACTAATTTAAGGAACATTAATTTTACATATCACAGCACAAAGTTTATCTCTGCATAGCATGTAAACATCACAGTTCTAGTAAAAAGATAAATAGATTAGATTACTGGGGAAACAGGTTATTTTACGTTGCACAAAATATCTTAAACTCAGCATTAGAAAAATGTGTTTTTTGAGTTGTACCTTAGCCCCTCCTTTTCCTGCCCCCTTTTTGCCTTTCTTCCCTCCAGTTTTCTTGGTAGATTGTGAGGACTTTGCTTTTTTTGCTGGCGGTGGGGTGATGATGGCTTCAAGCTTTCCTTTAGATCCTCGCTTCTTAGACAGTAGTTCCGGATGAATGTTAGGTAAGACACCACCGCTAGCAATAGTGACACCTTTCAGCAGCTATAGAGTGAGATTAAGCATTAGAGTTATGATTCCACTTTTACAATAAGCCATATAATACGGGTTTCCATTAAATGTTAAAATCATCAAATCAAACCAAGTGTCCACCTATGCAAAGGATGAAGTGGATAGCCACTGGAAACCACAGGAATAATACCAGGTGCCTAAATGGAACAGACTGGGCGGCACAGTGGCGCAGTGGTTAGCACCGCAGCCTCACAGCTCCAGCGACCCGGGTTCAATTCCGGGTCCTGCCTGTGTGGAGTTTGCAAGTTCTCCCTGTGTCTGCGTGGGTTTCCTCCGGGTGCTCCGGTTTCCTCCCACATGCCAAAGACTTGCAGGTTGATAGGTAAATTGGCCTTTATAAATTGCCCCTAGTATAGGTAGGTGGTAGGGAAATATAGGGACAGGTGGGGATGTGGTAGGAATATTGAAATGGTGTAGGATTAGTATAAAATGGGTGGTGGATGGTCGGCACAGACTCGGTGGGCCGAAGGGCCTGTTTCAGTGCTGTATCTCTAAACTAAACTAAACTGTCAGGATAACAAAAATAAATGTTGCGACAGCAATGAAACCAGAACAGTTAGTGAGTGACACCTATCACACTTACACAGCATACCAAGGATTGCCAAGACAAGGTCACTATCAATACAGTTATTTTTTTCCTCTCTACCTACTTGAATCCAACACAGGTTTATTGACATTTAGAGTAGGATGTCTGAATGGACTCTTAGATATGGCAATGCATCAAAGAAGTAAATATGGCATAAACACATCAGTTGTGGTGGTCAGGCTGAAAAACTGCTTGGTTCTGTATATCAACAACAACTTGCATTTATAGAATAGTTTTGATCACATGAACAACATCTCAATGCACTTTCAAGAGGATTTTTTTTTTTAAATACATAAAAGGAACAGATGCCAAGCTGCAGTATGAGAGCTATGAGCTGCAACTGAAAGTGTGATTAACACATTGGGTATTTTTTGGAAGGTTTTAAAAGGCCAACAGCAAAATAGACAATCTCCAGTTTAGGAACCCCTGTTGCAGAAGACCTTACCATGACAAAAAACTACAAAGGTTGCAATTATCATGACAATTTCATGTTTTCTTTTTTTTTTCTTTACTCTGTATCTAATCCTTTTTTTAAATTTTCTTTTATGTCGAGGGGGCCTTTATTCCTCAGGCCCCCTTTATATACATATTTATATTTTTTTAAATAACTTTATTAAAAACATAAACAAAAAACTCAAATTAAAATGCCATTCTCAGCGTCTACGATGCACTCCAGTCTCTGGTCGCGGAAGGCCTCAAGCGTATCGGCAGACACCGCATGCTCCTTCTCCAGGGACACCCAGGCGTGAACGTAACCGCGGAAGAGGGGCAGGCAATCGGGGAGGACGGACCCCCCGACGGCCCGCAGCCTGGACCTGTGAATTGCCACCTTGGCCAGGCCCAAGAGCAGACCGACAAGGAGCTCCTCCTCCTGGCCCATGGTTTCGTGGTAAATTGAAATTCAACCAATCAGGTTTTTGTTTACTCCTCCTGCAGACCACTGAGCACATCTGTTCAGTAGATCAATGGGTTAGTGGCAAGAGTTGGGGTCACCTTCTTCTTTGCTCCACCCCCTGAGCTACCTCAGCACCAAAAACAGACTCATTTCAATAACATTTTTCCATAATTGATGAGGAAAGTACAGAAAACCACAAGGGTATGACATACCTGGTTCAGTTCTTCATCATTTGCAATAGCCAATAGGATGTGCCTGGGAGTAACTCTTCCCTTCTTGTTGTCTCTAGCAGCATTACCAGCCAATTCCAAAATTTCAGCTGAAAGATGATCAATTTGTTTCAGTTATCACAGTCAATGTAAACACCTTGCTCTAAATGTAGAATAAAAAAACAAAAGAATGTTGGGATGTGTAGGCACCAGCAACTGGAAGACTCACATGCATCTCACTCAGTGAAAAATAAACAACTGAATTGCTCATTATAAGACTCAATTATCCTCACATTAATATTGACAATGTTAGAATCTACAAAAGATGTCTTCATATTTATGCAAGAAATAAACTGTAGCCTTGTTTAAAGGAAATAAAATTAAAATAAAAGATCCAAACTATCTACAACACAGTAAAATGAACTGTATTGTCAATACACAGATATGCCCAACTTGTCAGTATCCACTCAGTAACTGCTACTTAAAACTCTCCTTTTTAAGTGCAAGGATGAGTGATGCATGTGAGAGAGAGATAGATGGTGAAGGGCAGTGAGGTTGACAATATATTGAAAGGATTGCCAGAAATGTCCAGCAAGTAGTTTAGAAAGTAAGAGATAAATAGTAAGGCTGGAGATGAGGAGAAAGGAGAGTTGGGAAACTTTTTTTCTTAAACTAATAGGATAAAATATGATTCTATGCAATGGTGTAAAATGAGTGCAGTCAATGGAAGTAAAAACCAGGAGAGATGTAAAATGGGCTACCAACTCTTTATCATCCCAGTTACACTATAGCACATAAACCTTTATCGTACACATAATACATTACACTGTTAGTTTATATTGAAACTCATAGATAACATTGTTGAGACAAGAAAAAAAACAATGACTTTTCTAGCTTCTTTTCCGCAAAAGTAGTGCCAATTTAATTACACTTAATTTGCCAATAGAAACATATATATATCTATCCATGCACTATGTAAGGTGTAGAGTTAGAAGCTGACTGCAGTGCCTACCTGAAACAACCACGTCATTTCAAACTATTGACCACATTCAGATAGGCTCAAAGCGAAAATGCTCAATTTTCAAGGGAAAGATTAACAGGTGAAATTTCATCCCCCGGATGAACAGTGCTCAATTTAAAAGGAGAGCCACAACAAACTAGATTTTAAACTCTAAATATCAGCAATGAGAATGGGCTGTACAGGTCTGCCACATTTTAGCAGCAGGATAAGTATTCCCATTTCTTCACTGAGACAGACTGACTGACACCAGTAGTTCAGTGTCTCCTTTAACAGTGAGTAGCCAGTGTGACAGCAGCAGCAGTGGCATCATTATAAAGTGATCCTTTGTATCTAGGCAGCAGATCAATGAAGTGAGTGGAGGAATGCAGTTGTCGTGAGCTTTTTGATACTTAACAAAGAAAAATATGAGTTTACTGATTAACATTAAGGGCTGGATTTTTGTTCTGGGGTCGGGACCCCAACATTGAGTGAATTTCCAGGTCCTGACCTCACATTGGCGCCTGCAGTGATCTTTGACCAGCAGGCTAATTAGTGGCCAGATGCACACCCGCTGTCCAATCAAGGACGGCAGGCAGGCTCCCAAGAGATTTAAAAACTTTTTACTATTAGAAATGCCACAGCTGCCAGGCCATCACCATGGGGGGAGCAAGCCCTCCACGTGATGGCCAGCAGCTACAGCTCTGGCCAGAGAACATTGGCAGGTGCAGGGGTGGGGTCCCTATCTGGATGGAGACCTGGCTCCTGTTGTGTGCCGCTGGAAAGCCATCTCCATCTCCTGGCTGTGTTTCAGTGGAGGGCCTGCAAGCTGACTGGAAAGTTGCAGTTAGCCTCTGCTGGGTGGGCTTGTTAGGCCATTTAGTTGACCTCATAAGCTACCTGCCACCTGTGGGCGGGTAGACATCACCACACCCCCTCTGAAAGAGACTGATCCAGACACTGGACCATGGTGGGAGGCTGGCAAGCCGTCTGGTGTCAGAAAATTGTGGGTCCATCCACCTCCAGCTCCGCCTCTGCAGCCATTTAAAAATTCGGCCCCAAGACTTTGAGAATCCTACAAGAAAATGTAATCATCAAACCATAAGGGTAAAAGATGCGAAATATTTTTGGTGCTGCACCTAAATCCTTGGCATTGTACACAGGCAATCATTCTACACAGATCCTAAACATGAATCATACTACCAATGCTGAAATTGGGCCAAATGTCTAAAATTGTTTGACACTGTGTTTTATCTCTGTGAATTGCTTGGCTAAAACTTTGGTTTAGCTCTTATTTTTTCATAAGTCTTGAAGACTTTTTGACTCACCAGTCAGATACTCCAGAACTGCAGCCATGTACACTGGAGCACCAACACCAATTCTGTACTTCGGGTGCCCTTTCTTTATGTAGCGCAACATTCGCCCAACAGGGAAAATAACCCCGGCTTTTGCAGACCGAGAAATCTTGGTCGTTTTCTTCTTTCCACCTCTGCTGGACATGATGATCACAAAGACCTACATCCAATCAAAAAAAGAAAGCACTGTTGTCAAAATTTGATTCAAGTCATAATGGAGTGAAATATGTACAATCTATACTCAATTCTGTACGTTGTCAGATGTTAAATAAGAAGTTTTCATTTTGTTTAATGTCAATTAAAATACCCAAGAATTTAGTTTTAAGTTCTGTCACAGAAACAAACTAAGCCTGGTAGCCATATAATCTTTCTTGTGCCATTGAAAAGTCACTAAAGAATAACTACATCAAAAACATCACAAGCCCTTCCTGTTTTAAATGGATGTTCCAGAATTTTTTTTAAGAAAGGACTATTTGCTACCTAGAGATATAATGCAAAGTGTGTAAAACCTGCAGCAGGTTTACTCTTGCTACATGTCCACCATTTTAAGCAATGTGACTAGAAGTAATTGGATGAAATAGGGAAAACCTCCAACTAAGCCTTCCACTTTTTCTGTATTTAAACAATAGAAGAGTTAGAAATTCCAAATGTTTGCAAGCTCAAAGACAGCTAGTCACATCACTGAGGATACGTTGAGAAACAAAAAGAAAATGTTTTCTTCCTAAATTGCCTGCTGCTTATCTGCAACTTAATGGCCCAGTTTTGCTGAAGGAAATAATGGCATCTGAACGATGCACCCAGTTATTAATGTGTAAATGGGTCAGCAACTTGTGGCAGGAAGAGATACCCCTTGTGAATAATGTCACCAGTTGCTGGGCGATTTGTACCACTCTGCTGTTAGCATCCTGCAAATAACATCTCGCCCTTAACCTCACCAGGATTTTCATGAAGTTGCTGTACCTCTCCATTAATTGCCCATTAAACTAAATGGGATCGATTCAGAACGGATCTAGCAGCTCAGAACTGGAAATCTATGAAGCACAATGGGACATCACCAGCAGCAGAATTGTATTCTACCACAATCTGTAACCTCATGCAATGCATATCCCTTTAGCATTACCATCAAGCAGGCTTGACTATGATGTGTGCCCTCCCTCCCTGCTTTAACTCAGGGTTCTTGGGACCTTGGTGAATAACAGGACAAACAATGTTTCTCCTCAAACAATAAGATTTAAGGATTGAGAAATAAACAGGAGGAGGACTTTTTAAAAAAATAATTCATGGGATATGTGCATCACTGGCAAGCCCAGCATTTATTGCCCATCCCCAATTGCCTTTGAGAAAATGGCGATGAACTGCGTTCTTGAACCAGATATGGTGTTGGTACACCCACAGTGATATTAGGTAGGCAGTTCCAGGATTTTGGCCCAGTGAAGATGAAGGAACAGTAATATAGTTCCAAGTCAGGATGGTGCATGACTTGGAGGGAAACGTGCAGGCGATGATATTCCCATGCGTCTACTGCCCTTGTTCTTCTAGGTGGTACAGACTACAGGTTTGGAAGGTGCTGTCGAAGAAACCTTGACAAGATGCTTCAGTGCATTTTACAGATATAGCCATAGTGCACTGGTGGTGGAGGGAGTGAATGCTTGATGTGGTGCCAATCATGTGGGCTACTTTGTTCTGTTTGGTTTCGAGCTTCTTGAATGGCTGTTAGAGCTGCACTCATCCAGGAAAGTGGAGAGCATTCAATCACACTCCGACGTGTGCCTTGTAGGTATTGGAAAGGCTCGGTTGAATCAGATGGTGAGTCACTCGCTGCAGAATACAGCACTGAGGGTGTGGTGGATGTAGATACAATCGGGGCTTTCAAAATGGAATTGGATAAGCACCTGAACAGAAAAAAAAATTGTAGGGCTATGGAGAAAGGGCCGGGGAGTGGGATTAGCTGAGTTGTTCTTGCGGAGAGCTAGCATGGACACAACTGACCGAAGGGCCTCCTTTGTGCTGTAACCATTCTATGATTCTATTATTCATCAGATGTGGGGAGCAAGGGAATGTCCTTAATCTGTGAATATGCTCTTGCCAAAGCTTGTAAAACAGACTTGTTTTTCAACAGTGTAATACTAAAGGGCCACTAGTAAACTGAAGTCAATGGGAATCAAGGGAAAACAGTGACTGGTTGGATTCATACCTAGCACAAAAAGAAGCTGGTTGTGGTTGTTGGAGATCAATCATCTCAGCCCCAAGACATCGCTGCAGGAGTTCCTTGGGTTATGTCCTAGGTCTAACCATTTTCAGCTACTTCATCATAAGGTCAGAATTGGGGATGTTTGCCGAAGATTGGCAGTGTTCAGTACCAATCAAGACACTGAAGCAGTCCATGCCCACATGCAGCAAAACCTGAACACCATTCAGAACTGGGATAATAAGTTGCAAGTAACACAGGCCACACAAGTGTTAGGCAATGACCATCTCCAACAAGAGAAAATCTAACCATCTCCACTTGACGTTCAACATCATTACCAATTGCTGAATCACCCACCATCAACATCCTGGGGATTAGCATTGACCAGGAACTTAACTGGACCAGCCACATTATTACTGAGGCTACCAGAGCAGGTCAGAGGCTGGGAATTCCAAAGCGAATAACTTACCTCCTGACTTCCCAATGCCTGTCCACCATCTACAAGGCACAAGTCAGGAGTGTGATGGAATACTCTCCACTTGCCTGAATGGGTGCAGCTCCAACAACACTCACGAATGCAAAACTATCCAGGTCAAAGTAGCCCACTTGACTGACACCCCATACACCACCTTAAACATTCACTCTCTCCACCCCCAGTGCACAGTGACAGCAGTGTATACCATCTACAAGATGAATTGCAGCAACTTGCCAAGCCTCCTTCAACAGCATCCTCCAAACCCTCAACCTCTACTACCTAGAAAAAGAACAAGGACAGCAGGCACATGGGAACACCACCACCTGCAAGTTTTCCTCCAAGCCACACACCATCCTGACTTGGAACTATATCACTGTTCCTTCACTGTCACTAGGTCAAAATTCTGGAACTCTCTCCATAACAGCATTGTGGGTGTACCCACACCCCATTGACTGCAGCAGTTCAAAGCGGCAACTCACCACCACTTTCTCAAGGGCAATTAGGAATGGGCAACAAATGCTGGCTTTGCCAGTGGCACTCACATCCCATTAAAACTACTACTACTGCACCTTTAACATAGAAAAGAAATATTTTTTGCCCGACATCCCATGATGGACTTATCGTATTTCCTTCAAATAGAATAACTTTATTGATTTATTCTTCCCTCTTCCCCTGTTAAAACCTTCCCTTTTGCTGAACTAATTAAGGAGTTCCACACATAATCATTTCAAACGTAAATTGGACGGACACTTGGAAATAAACTTGCAGGGCTACAGGGATAGATCGAGGGAATGAGACTGATTGGATTGCTCTGCAGAGAACTGGGATGGACTTGATGGGCTGAATGGCCTCCTTCTGCACCATAATGACTCTATAACTCTTTGACATCATTAAGCAGTCTCCATGAAAGTGTTTTACTTTCTTTTAGCTTTTAGGGAGGGCAGAGGAAAGATTAGGACTAAAGTTCCAAGTCCTCGCATTCAGAATCAATGAAAGTATTTCACTCAAAATATATTTAACATTTCATATTCATTTAAAAAATAAATGTCTTTTCTTTATAAAAAGTTGCGTTAACTTACAAAGTTCAGGTTGTTAATGGACAAGCACATTCGACTGTCATTACAACCTACTGCTCAGTAACAACTCTTGTCAAGACATTCCTTAAGCAATTTTTGACTTCAGGTTTTAGTAACTTATTTTATTACCAAATTACTCCATACCATATAGTTTTACCTGTATTCCTAACACACCTGCAGTTCAGCCCCAAACACGAGTTGAACTCAGTACAACACAGTACTAATATTAAATATCCTCAATCAAGTTGCCCATTGCCCTGAAAAACAGAAAACACACGTCTTGCCATGTTGCTAGCTTTGAACTTGTTCAGTTACGCCTTTGAATTTGTCTTTTGATTTTGATTTGAATTACACTTTGTGAATCCAAACCACCCTTCAGATTTGAAATTGAAACTCACATGTGCTTGAACAACCAGATGCAATAACTGCAAACTGGTAAGTGATTAACAAAATGGTCTTTCTCTCATTGTGAAAATGCTGACTTCTGGTTGTAAACACAATAGTTAAACTCAGTGATCAATGCATACTCCAGCCCCACTCCAGAAGTTGAGGACATTGTTTGGCATGAAACTTCAGTGCAGTACTGAAGGAGTTCTGCCATGTCAAAGATTCTGTTTCTTTGAAATGTTAAACTGATGGCTCATCTGATTGGGAATTTTAATCCCCAAAGCACTATGTAAACTGCAGGGATGTCCCCCTGTAGCCTAGTCAATATTACTCCCACAAGCAAATCACTAATATATTAACCAACTCCTGCAGTTTGAGAGACCTTGATGTGTGCAAAATGGTTGTTGATTTCATTTACACAGCAATAACTACACTCCAAGGTAACTCACTGTACGTGAAGCGCTTTGGGATGCCCTGTGCAACTGAAGCACTGTGGAATGCCCTATGTGGTGTACAAGTGAAAGTTCTTTCTTTCAAAGGTTTGTGAATGCGAATGAGTTTCAGTTCATATAATTCAATCACCACTCTTTAAAGCAGAAATGTCTCTTCCGTTTCAGGATTTCAGTACTCCAGTTTTGTCCAAAGGCATGGATTTAAGGTGCTTTATTAAAGAGGCATTTTTAATGCAGTTAATCACATTCATAACTGTCTCCCTGGAGCATTGTGCACATCCATTAATAGATACATCAGACTGATGTTAGTCAAGGGAGTCCCAGTTTACCATCTGACTGCGCCCTAACTCCAGAATCCACAACATCCACTTGTTTCAGCACTGCACTGTTTTCCGAAAAGAGGAGTAACACCAAGATACACTGGCCCAAGTATTAAAAAAAAATTGGTAAACAAAAATAATTGGAAACCATCCAGAAGCAAGTGCTTATTTTTCGTAAGCAGCCAAAATTTAATTTTCATAAGAACAGAAGGGAATCTCAGCCATGTCCCTTCCACCACATGAATAAAAAACTGCTTGCGCATTTTTAAAAGGATCCCAGTATATCATGAGAAGAAGCCATGTCCAACCTCTGGTTTAAGATAATTTATTGAAATATTACTATCATAACAAGCCGTTATACTTGAATGGACTTCATAACAAATTTTCCCCTCACAAGATTGAAACCTGTGAGCCAATAAGCCAGTCATCTTATTTTTCCTGATGAAGCAGACTCTCAGACTGCCTGGTCACTGCTGAGTTAGTTGAACTCAGCCAGGGTGACAGTATGAACATTATAAATGGCCTTATTCCCCATGAGCTAGAAAACAGTGGGCAGTGGGGAGAGGAGTCACAGGCAGCACCAGCCCAAATCTCAATCACAAGCCCATTGTTCAAAGTAGTCAGGAGAGCACAATGAGTGTGTTTATCAATATAATCGCATCTGCAAAAGGGAGCACTGCAATTCTTTCAAAAATGTCCAGAATAGACACTCACGGTAGCTTTCTACTATCACCCTGTACATCAATGATGAAAACATCAAAGAGAATAGATGCCCATGGATAACCTTACCTCATTCTTCTTTCATCTACCCTTACACAGATTTTGCAGTTGCAGTATACACATGGACTAAAATTCGGATTCGGTCATGTGCTCCATAACTTCCTACTTGTTCATCGTGACTGCATGACGGTGGAAAGTTTTATGAAAATCAATTAACATAATCTAAGTGGGTTCTCCAGATCCTCATGGCATTCTGCATTCTTGTATAAAGCTGCAACCCACCCTGCAAATTCCTTCCAAGGGCAAAAAATTGCAAGAGAACACAAAAACACAAGAAATAGGAGCAGAAGTAGACCCATAGAGCCTGTTCTACCATTCAATACCATCACAGCTGATCTCGGGCTTCAATTCCACTTTCCTGCCCGCTCCCTATATCCGTTGATTTCCTGAGACCAAAAATCTATCTATCCCAGCCTTAAAGAGGAGTTAAATGGAATAAAACTACCCTCACCAACTATACTAACAGGATATATTGCACAAAAGAAAATGGGATCAAATATCAATTCTTATTAATGGCAAACGATTCTACTATACAGTCCTACCAATCTATCATTTTTGAACACATTACATCATTAAACAAATCTTACAGGGTTCAAAATAATCAAGAACATTTGATTTATTTTGAAAAGGTATCAACCATATGTATAGGATTGGAGGAAGGGATGCGAGGTCTCTTTTCATTACGTGTCTTTTACGTGCTGTGTAATTACCCTGAAATTTATGAAAATAGCCCAGGGCATAAATCAACAGTAATAAAAACAAGAAATACTGGAACTACTCTGCAGCTCTGGCAGCATCTGTGGAGAGAGAAGCAGATTTAACGATTCAGGTCAGTGACCCTTCGTCACAACTGCAAATCAACAGTGACAGTCGGAGGCGATAATAGTGGAGCTATCTCATAGGTCAAGTGACAATTGGCGAATGACTAAATAAACGAGAGTACAACTCGCTGTCAATTCCACTGATTACATATTATTTGTAGGTACAACATTCTTGCATCTGCTGACGATATCGGCACTCGTTGATCCTGATCCTGTGAGAGACAACGCCCAGGCAAACTTTTGACACATTCATGATTCAAAACTCTCCTCTCCCCGCCCAACAAAAAAAACACCTGAAGGGTTGACATGAGGACAGGCAGCGCTAGATTTATTTGTTAAATCAGCTCTCTGTATGTTACAGATTGTAACTGCATCATAACTGCTGGGATCTGTGCGGGATCAGATTTATCATTGTCCGCTTTTTACTCAAAGCCTCTCTGAAGAGATGGGAACAAGTTTCACGCCTGTTGCTAAGTAACGGCCACACAACAGCCTCTGGGAATGCGGTTTCACAGGCACTCCGGGAACAATTTTGTGATTAAAACCCACACAGATTGTAGCAATAGAAGCAGCAATTGGGAAAACAAAATGATGACATCCACAAGGACACTAAAATGCCAATTCATACGAATAAAAAAAAAACACTTTAAATTAATTTAGACGAAAACAGCGAGTAATACAATCGATACAGATTAAAACGTAGGTGAAATTGGTTCCGCGTTTACCTTTCTAAAAAAAATTCCTGTCTATTACAGGAAATGCGGCAATCGGCCCGTGCCTGCAGATAAAACGAAATATTTACAACCGGATCCACTCCAGTATTTAGAATAGGTTTATTGTGGTGCAGTGTGTTGTTCCGAGGGGCTCCGCTCTTGCATTTTATTGCTGAGCTGCACAATGTACGCACCGCGGGTTGCAACATTAAAACATCAATCGCTTGGCAATTTCCGGGTTCGCACGGAGGGTTATCAAAAAACATCCGTTTCTTCAGCAGTCGGTAAACTGGCCTGCATTTCCTTGCAGAAAGGGGATATGGCGAGCTCGCCACTCGACCTATCTGCAACCGGTAAGGTTGCATTTCTAAAGACATATATTTAACAACCACTGATAGCAGGGCTCGAACTGCAACCTTAAAGATTGCAGTCCAGCCTGCAACATACAACCAAAGGCCTCCCATTACACCTATCTGCATAAGTCTCGGGTTTTTCTTGTTTCAACTCATTTGCAATCTCAATCTCAAAGACCGCAAGGACGCAGCATAAGGCTGACGTGCTGGCACTATGATTACAAGGAAATTAAGTGCAGAAACAATGTCAATCACTTACAATGACACAGTAACAATATGTCTCCTTTGCAGAAACAGCAGCTCGACTCCGAGTGGGCAGTGTCAGACTGGCCCACAATACTGCGCGGCTACAGTCAGGCTGTCAATCAGTGCCTCTGGGTCATCCTCCCAGTGCATGTGGTGTGTGGAAAGCTGCCTCAATCCTGCACACCCACATTCAAGGGAAACAATCATACTCACTATCGTTATTGCAACATATCAGATTGAACACCATCGCTTTGTATTAGGATTTTTCCTTTTTTTCTTTAAAATGATTCCCTATTCGCACAGTGCGATGCAACACGGTTGTGTTCAATGATTCAAACCTGCAGAACATATATCGTAGATTTATTTTGTTGTTCACGTAAAGCGAATGCATACAGGTCCAAACTAACTATCGGTTGTGTCCTTATGCTTAAAGTAACATGGATGTCTGTATTTAGATTTTTTTAACCCAGATTCAAAAATAGTCAAATATGTAAATACATTTTACAGCAATCCAATCCCACGCTGACATCCATTATTCTTTATCTAATACACACTAAAAATACTGAGTTATATAAAATTTAAGAATAATTACAAAATATTATTCATATATGCATATATACCCTTATGGTTTACTTGAAATGATAATAGATTTCCCATGGTATTGGTTGCAATAAATCAGCACAAATTAGCTGTCTGTGTTGCTGGTTTTCGCTGTCCTGTTCATCTCTCTCTATCCCTATCCTGCTTCCTTGTCTGCTTTGGCTTCTCTTTGTTTTCTTCATTTTGGGATGGGAGGTAATGTGTCATTGTTACGACCAGGTGAGAAAGAGGTCCCTCTCAGCCTTCACTTGGTCTTACCGTAACAGGGTTTTATTTTTAAACACACTGTGCTTTTAGCTCCCCCTTGGTGAATCCTTGTTCACCGCTTTCCAATTATAGGGCAAAGAAACCAGCACAAACAGGCTTTCTTAGGTTTAAAGAAGAAAAGTGAAAATTTATTAAACTTAAACTCTAATTCAGTTAACACCTACGGATACACGACGTGCCCACGCTAGCATGCATACGCGATACGCACATGGAAATAGATACAGAAAAGAGCAGAAGAAAAATAAAGTGGAAAAGTTTGAGGCAATATCTGAAGAGTTTTTGTTATGTTCTCCGAGCTCACTGTAGAGTCCTTGATTGTAGGGAGATCTTGTTTTTCATTGGGGTCCAGTATACTTCTTAAACCTTGTTCGCTGTAGGAGACTTTTCTCTCTTGGGGTCCATGTGTCTTCAGTGGATTCGGAGGCTTGTGGGAAAGAGATGGGAGCAGACAGGAGAGATCTTCTCAGTCCAGGAGCAGACACTCTCAGTTCAAACAGTTTGTACAATTCAGAAAACCCCAGTTTGCCAAGCAGGTTAGGCATCTGACAAACTGGTCTGACCAAGTCTTGGATTGTATCACCTTAGCAGTCTCTAGAATGCTCCTGTTACACACAATACCTGGTGATCAAGGTCCATTGTGGGTTGAATGTGTCAGGGAATGGACCTTTGTCCTTCCCATCACCATCTGTTAATATGTAAATGTCTTTTCCAGCCATGGCTGATCTATTTAACAAGTCCATTCTTCACTACAGTAACAGTTTAAAATCAATGTTCATGACAAAATTAATGTGCCTCATTCTTGGCAGGTGGGGGCCTAGCATGACAGCCATGTTATATGATAGGGTACAGTGTAAAAAAAAAACTGCAAGCTGCATTTCCACTGGTGGGTTTGGAGATCCATTCACAGGAGCAGGGCATATTTACAGGTAGAAAGTGGAAGTATCCCACCATAGGTCATATCCTGGCAAAGGCATATGCTGGTAGGTTGAAGGAGGGAGCTATCTGGTCAGGGCATCAGAGTAGTACCGAAAAGCAACACTCCATACGGAGTTCCGAGGTGTGCGGAGTACCAACAGCGGCCGTAAAATCAGTGTGGAACGGCCGCTGCCTGCAGGTAAGTTCATTTACATCTCTTTATCGTCAATTTGAATATTAAGATGAAGGGCCCGCCGCCAGACGGTGATGGGGCCACACAGAGGTCCCCCCACCACCGGTAATATGCGGCAGGCCCTTCTTGACGTCACTGGTCGAGGTGGGCTTCTTCGCACTGCATTTAACCAGCCCCAATGCCGTGACCCGCGGCATCGAGGGGCCGGTAAAATTCAGCCCAGTGTGTGTGCCTTTAAGACTCTGTTAAAAACAGTGCACATTTAAGGGAGTGAACATTCAGGAGACACAGTGTGCAGTAGTTGCATTTTGGTTGCCATGGGAAACAGCAGGAGAGGTCACATGGTATGATGTTTCCATTTGGCTGTGTGTGTAACTGGCAGAAACCGGCTGAAAGCAGTTAGTTTTGGGAGACTTTCTAGCAAGGTGTCCTGAAGGAAAAGAGCTGTGTTATTCTCTCTCAGAAAAAATTCTACAAGGTGCTACAAGGTGATTCCATGAGTAAAGAAGAAAAAGCTTTCTTTGTCAAAAATTTGTATTGCTGTGCTCATAGTTCAAAGAACTGTTTCATGCCTGCTGCAGCCAAAGTGTTTGAATGCCTATCAAAAACAGAGTATTTTCATCAAATCCGGAAGAAGACTTTGAGCGATCCTTGACCATTTCCACATTAGAATTCCTCATTCATCAGGAACGTAACCTGCTAAGACTTCCTTATTTTATTCTTAAGAGACAGCTAATTTTAAAATCTCCACTTTTAAAAAACACAGTTAACTATTGTTACTTTTGAGTGTATGTGTGTGAATGGGGGAGTTATATTAAATTAAGAAGTTATAAGGTCTTTAGATATAGGTTTATCTTAATAGTGTTTAAGATTTAGTTTTTTAATAAATAGTTAATTTGTTGTTTTCGAAAGATACCTGCTTTGGTCTGTTTCATTCTGGGATTATTAGAGTGTTTAATTTGGCTGCTTTCCGACTGGGAAAGCTTAATAATATGCTGCAACCTGTGGAGTGATGGGACTGAATTAACAGTGCATTGCTCCCACCACAGTCGTAACAATACAAACATCAATGGAGAGCAGCACAGCTGTATTAGCTAGCTAGCAGGCAAAACAGTATGCAATGCCAATGCGAATTACTTTAATT
Source organism: Heterodontus francisci (assembly GCF_036365525.1). Taxonomy (NCBI): domain Eukaryota; kingdom Metazoa; phylum Chordata; class Chondrichthyes; order Heterodontiformes; family Heterodontidae; genus Heterodontus; species Heterodontus francisci. The sequence continues at coordinate 77,555,233 of NC_090382.1, read as the reverse complement.
GACAGAATAGAGCTAGCTACACTATGTGCTAACATTGCATTAGCATGTAGCCAGCCTGCTAAATAATTACATGATAAAAACCAGGACTGTGAGAGGTAACTTTGCGTCATTCAACCAGTAAAATAGCAAATAACTTTTCACACTGGAAAAAATGATTAGCTAGCTGTCCTAGTTAGCTATCAAGCTAATGATATAATAAATTCAACTCACTTTGATGCTTTTATCTCCAAATGTACCTCACTGCCGCAGTTATATTGAAGTCCTTTGTGCTTGTTGTTGCAATACGTAGACAAGCATCAACTCAATTCCTTGTGGATGTTTTGATTGTGTTCAAGTGGCTGAACCCTTGTTCGCAGCACCACGTGTCAGGGCTCAGTGTCAGTAAAAGAAATGTTAGCCTTTCCAGTTCACTGTATTCATCCTCACTTGATTAAATAAAAGACACCATAATTTGGTAAAACCACTGCCACAGCAGTCTGAGTTGAAAAGTGTCTTGACAGCCTCATCTTGTAATACAATGTATATTGCATTTCAACTTTGCTGGTGTCAATGCACTTTGTAAATCTTACAGCAAGGTTTTGAATTTCTGAGACTGGTGGGTTATGGTTGCAGGAGTTCAAGTAAAGCAAGCATTTCACCAGATCTTTTTCAGGAAACCTGGTCTTGAATGCCTGTTTAAGTTTATTTGCATATTCGATAAACATTGCTTCTCTCTACACAGATGCTGCCTGACTTGCTGAGTAATTCCAGCACTTTGTTTTTATTTCAGATTTCCAGCATCTGCAGTATTTTGCTTTTATTTAACACAACTCGCTGTTTTCTGTCCTTAAACCAATTTTCATAGAAGAAATTCACAGCACAGAAGTAGGCGATCCTGCCTGCACCAGCTGATAAGTAGCCATCCAGCATAATCCCACTTTCCAGCTCTTGGCCCATAGATTTTGTACGTTACGGCACATCCAAGTACTTTTAAAATGTTAGGAGGGTTTGTGCCTCTACCACCCCACCACCCTCTGGGTGAAAAAATTTCCCCACGAGTCCCCTCTAAACATCTTACCTTTTACCCTTGGTTACGGACCCTTCAACCAAGGGGAATAGGACATTCCTATCCACTCTGTCTAGACCCCTCATAATTTTATACACTTCAATTAGGTCTTCCCTTAGCCTCCTCTGTTCCAAAGAGAATAACCCTGGCCTATCCAACCCTTGATCCCACTGCCCTTGCAAACTACCATCACATGTCCAACCTCCTTTTCCTCTCCAAAGTCTGTGAAAATGCAGTTGCCTCCCAAATCCATTCCCACCTTTCCTGGAACTTCATCTTTGAATCCCTCCAATCAGGTTTCCGCCCCTGCCACAATACTGAAATAGCTCTTAACAAAGCCAAAAATGACATCCTATGTCACTGTGACAAAGGTAAACTTTCCCTTCTCGTCCTTCTCGACCTGTCTGCAGCCTTGGACAAGGTTGACCACACCTTCCGCCTTCACAAGCTCTCCACTGCCATCCAGCTGGGTGGGACTGCACTCATCTGGTTCCATTCTTATCTATCTAATTGTAGCCAGATAATCACTTGCAAAAGCTTCTCTTCCTGCTCCCGCACCGTTACCTCTAGTGTCCCCCAAGGATCTATCCTTGGCCCCCTCCTATTTCTCATCTACATGCTGCCCCTCTGCGGCATCATCCAAAAGCACGGCATTAGTTTTCACATGTATGCTGACAACACCCAGCTCTCCCTCACCAGCACGTCTCTTGACTCCTCCACTGTTAAATTATCAGACTGCTTATCTGACATCCAGTATAGGAAGAGCAGAAATTTCCTCTAATTAAATATTGGGAAGCCTGAAGCCATTGTTTTTCGGACCCGCAGCAAACTCCAATACCTAGCTATCGACTCCATCCCTCTCTCTGGCAACAGTCCGAGGTTAAGCCAGTCTGTTTGGAACTTTGGTGCCACATTTGACCCCAGATGAGCTTCTGACCTCATATTGATGTCATCACTAAGACTGCCTATTTCCATCTCCATAACATCGCCCAACATTGCCCTATCTCAGCGCATTGGCTGCTGAAACCCTCATTCATGACTTTGTTACCTCTGGACTTTACTATTCCAACAGACTCCTGGCTGGTCTCCCACAATCTACTCTCTCTAAACTTGGAAATAGACTTCCAGTCACAAAAACACCCATCGACTATTACCCTTTGATTCTTGCCTCTGGGTCAATTTTGGATCCAACTGGCTTTTACTTTTGTGATCAGACTGCCATGTGGGACCTGATCAAAAGTCTTGCTAAAATCCATATAGACTACATAAAATGCATAACCTCATTAACACTCCTTGTTACCTCCTCAAAAATTAAATCATGTTCATCAGACACGGCCTTCCCTTAACAAATCCATGTTGATTGTCTTTGATAAATCCATGTCTTCCTCAATGAAGATTTATCCTGGCTCTCAGAAATTTTTCCAATAATTTTCCCACCACCAAGGTTAGGCTGATTGGCCTCCAATTACTCGGTCTATCGTGCATACGTGATAAATACACACACAGATAGAGACAGAAAAAGTAGAAATAATAAAGGGGGAAAATTTGAGGCAACAGCTGGGTTGTAATTACAATCCTTTGAGTTCGATGTGGAGTCTTTGGTTGCCGGTAAGTCTTGCCGGTCGTTGGGGCCCAGTGCACGCTTAAACTTGTTTCTATGCTTTTCTCTCTTGAGGTTTAAGCAACTTCAGTGGGTCCGGAGGTTTGTGAGAAAGCGAGAGAGAGCCATCCAGGAGAGAGGCTCTCTTATTCCAGGTTCAGTTGCAATCTGCATTCTGTCTTCAAACTGTCCTGTGAGCACAATTCAAAACTCCAAGTTGGCCAGCAGGTTAGTCACATGACTAACCCTTTTTTGGGAATAACCGCTCCTGTGGTTTGTGGATTTCAAAGTTCTCGGTGGGGCTTGGGTGGGAGGGGGCAGTGTAATGCTGTCTCTTACATGGACAAGATGTGGATCACCATTGCCCAGACCAATCTCTGTTAATTGAATCAGTGAGCTTTGTCTTTTCCTCGGCGACTGTCTCTTAGTATGCAAATACTTTCCAGCTACTGCGGATCTCTTTAAACAAGTCATCTCTTCACTCTAGCAACAGTTTAAAATTAATGTTCATGTGACAAAATTAATATGCCTCATTCTTGGCAGGAGGGATTTTTCAAGATACCTCCACACCCAGTGGAATGAAATGCAATTCTTTTTTAAAAGAGCATTTCACTAAAAGGGACTAGAGAGAAGAGTAGGTACAGAAAAAGCACACATGCATCTCTCTCATTCCTTCTCATTCATTCAGAAATCTTAAAAATTGCTGCAGACTGTCTTTTCTTGGTAGCAGTGCTGCTTTAAATTGTCCTTTTTGGCATCCCAATAAACAGGTGGTTTTTGCTGAAGTTTTTTTCAGCTTGCACAGTTCCAGGACTGCCTAGGGTGTCTTTGTTCCTGTTGAGGTCTGCAGGAAGATGGTTAGAATTAATTAGCCCTAGGTTGGAGTTCTGGTCATGTGCGGCGGCAGAGGGCAGTTCCACTCTAAACTGTCAGTGCTTTGATGAGTCATGCAAGGGCTTTTCACCTTAGGGGATGGTTGGTTCCCTTTTCTCCTGACTGTGGGGTGGGGAGGAAATTCCTTGCTAATCTTCCCTTTGTCCTCTGGGACATTCTTGCTTGGTATTTGTCCAGATTTTACTGCACTCCCCTGTGGCACTTCGACTAGGTGAGGCATCACCCTCACGGTTTGTCTGCCCTCTTGAAGACTTTCTGTGTCTCTGCAGGCTCCTGTAAATGCTGTGAGCAACCCTGGTGGGGTGCTTCTGGTGTCTGCATTTACATAGGAGGATGTGGGGTCTAACTTTTCAAACATTTAGGGGTTGGCTGACCAGACAGTAGGGGTGTTATCCAGGATTCCTCCTGGACGTCCTTTAATCTGTCCTCTTTGTTCCTTTTTCCCCTTTCATTTCTAACGTTTTGTCAGCTGTGTGCCTGTCTGTCCCCTTTTGTTCTCGACAGAGATTCCTTACAGTTCACCAGCTCTCGATTGGAGGGTCCTCCAAACACCAATACAGGACTTAGGGGTGCAGATTCTGTAGGCTGGGGTTTCCCCTCAACCTGGCACATGGGGCAACTCCTACAATACTCCACCACATCTTTGTGGAGTTTTGGCCAGTTAAACTGTTGTCTTATGCGGGCTTTGGTCTTTTGTATACCGACATGTACAGCCACAGTAATCTCATGGGCCATTCTTGCTATTTCTCTCTGGTACCTCTGCGGCACCACTAACTGGTGAACAACTGCCCACTTCTTGCTCTCAGATCGGTGAGGATAACTCCATTTCCTCATCAGAACCTCACTCTTTAAATAGTAGTAATCAGGGACTCCCTCTGCTTCACTTTCAGAATGGGCAGCCTGTGCTAACTCTCTCAATACTGGGTCAGCTCACTGAGCCTCAGCTAGGGAAATTCATTTAAGTCATTCCCTGGATCTTCTAACTTTCCAAAGAAAGTCACAGATAGACAGACCTCATGGTCGTCTGCCTGCAGTGCCAATTCAGTCTCCTCTGGGGGAGCTGGTTTGATCATGGCCTGATTCATTACACATTCAGGGAAACTTCAGGGGACCATCTCCTGCCACTGCCCTGTCTCTCTGACCTCCTGCAGGCTCTCTTTCACCACTGGAGAAGCTACCACTTTTGTCCCTGTCAGATCATTACCTAGGAGCAGGTCAACCCTGTCCACAGGCAAACAAGGGTCAATCCCTACGGTCACCAGTCCCGAAACTAGGTTGCACTGCAAGTACACCCAGTGTAAAGGTACAGGCATACACTGCCCTCAAATATCATTCACCACTATCCTGCTGTTTACTGCACTCTCTGGGGGAAAGGTCAGGCCTTTTCCCAGTAAAACGGATCTAGCGGCCCGTGTCCCTGAGGATTACTATGGGCTTGCTTGCCCAACTCAAGGGGTATGGGGTTACTCTCCCTTCAGACAAAAAACCCTGATAACCTTCAGGAATCCTATTAAATTTTCCTGCACTTGCAGCAGTAGGCTTCCCAGGTCTGACTCTTACTGCAGTTAAAGCCACAGCTTGTTCTGCTGTGATTTCCATCAGGGTTCCTTCTTCACTGAGCATGTGTGCCCTGATTAACCCTACAGATTTTCCCTTTAGTTTCCAGCAGTCAGCTCTTAGATGCCCTGCTTTATTACAATGGAAGCACATAGGTCTCCAGGTCTCACTCCTACTTACAGCACCTTCCTTTTTGGCTGGAGGCCTGTGTCTCCTGCTTTTTTTTCCCTCCCAGGACAGCTTGGGCTTCTATTACCTTCCCACCCTTTGTCCTTTTCGGAAAGTTTTCCCCTGGGAAACCAACTTATAAATTAAAACACACTCGTCAGCCAGAACTGCGGCTTGTTGGGCCCTGTGAACCTTCTGTTCTTTAAATGCGTCTTTATGGGAGAAAATTTTTTAATTCCTCTAGCAAAATTACGTCTGAGATTTTCATAGCTGAACTGTACTTTATTAGCCCTCAGGTACTAGTCAAAAGCCAGCTGCTTGTTTCTCTCAAACTCCAGGTAAGTTTGATCAGCTTGCTTCTTGAGGGTTCTAAACTTTTGGCGATAGGCTTCCGGTACTAACTCATATGCCCGAGGATAGCATTTTTTGTCAGTTCATAATTGGATGAACTCTCATCTGGAAACATGGCTTTTCCGGTAAGCTTACTTTGTAGCAGGAGAGTCCAAGTCTCAGCTGACCACTTTAACTGCCTTGTCAGTTTTCCAAAAGATACAAAAACCACTTCCACGTCTCCCTCATTGAATTGGGAAAGTGTTAACAATTCTGTATCCAGCTCCTCTATTTTGGCCATGCTTTCACTGGGGTTACTCTGTTGCCCCCTAGTTTACTCAAATTGCCTCAGCTCTCTCTCTTCGCATTCTTTTTGGAAGGCTCTTTCTCTTTCTCTCTCTCCTGTCTCTTGTTCTTCACGTTCCTTCTGGAAGGTTTTTTCTTTCTCTCTCTGCTGTTTCTCTCTTTCTTTATCTCTTTCCTCAAATTCAAGTTTCCTCTGTTCCAATTGTACCTTTGCTAGCAATACCCTGTCAGAGTCGATTTCTAACCCTGTTTCTGCTTCTTCGGATTCAAAGCAAAAATGGTTGCCCACTAATCTTAGGAGTTCAGACTTTCTAGCCTTGGCACGAACAGTGATCCCACACTGCTCAGCCATTTTTCTCAACTCTTCCATAGACAGTGCTTTTAACTTATTCCAAGTTACTTCACCCTGGCCTGAGGATTTATCTACTTTTAAAGGTATCGAACCCCTTAATACTTCTGATGAAAGATCACAGACCAAAAACGATGGGCTCAATTTTGTAGTCTGGCGGTAGTCACAGAAGATGGCGGCCATCCCCCACAGGAACTGCACCACCATGATTACGCAGCCGGTGGCCACTTTATATATTGACAGTGGCCAGCCTCCCCAATCACGTGGCGATGCCATTTACAGCGTCACCTGTTGACGGAGCAGGTGCTGGTGCCATTTTTAAAAGGTTGACAGCCCCACAAACAGCACAACATAATGCAGAGTTGGTCCCTTCCCCGCCTTCCCTATATAAACACTGCAGAGTTGACCCCTTCCCCACCTTGGTGGCGCCAGCTTTCCCTAAATGGGAAAGTGAAGGTGTGTGAATGCCACTTGTCGCGCTAAAGATCGGGAACTGAAGGTAAGATCGCTGCGGATTACATTTAAATTAATGCAAACATCTACTTAGCATGTGGCAAGCAGGGTCCCATCGGAGAGCAGCAGAGGGGCCTCCACAGAGCTTCCGCGCCACCAGGATGATAGTGCCCGGCAATCCCAGTGTTGGGTTAGTGGCAGGCTGCTGCCGCTCTGATGCTCCAGCAACCCATCCACCCCCCGCACCCACCCCCCCACCACCATGGAACCCAACGTCGGGCTGGGAACAAGATCCAGCCCATTGACGCTGTTTCTCTCTCCACAGATGCTGCAGACCCGCCTAGTATTTCCAGCACTTTCTGTTTTTATTTCAGATTTCCAGCATCCACTGTATTGACTTTTATTCCCTTAATGTTTCCTCTCTCATTAACAGAAGAAGGAATTTTACTCCACACAAGATCAGGTGGCAGGTTGTTCAACCTTGCCCGTCTTAGAGCGAAGACCAAAGTATGGAAGGTCCTCATCAGGGAACTCCTCTTTGCTGACTGTGCTGCATTGACATCCCACACAGAAGAGTGTTTGCAGAGACTCATCGACAGGATTGCGGCTGCCTGCAACGAATTTGGCCTAACCATCAGCCTCAAGAAAACGAACATCATGGGACAGGACATCAGAAATGCTCCATCCACTAATATCGGCGACCACGCTCTGGAAGTGGTTCAAGAGTTCACCTACCTCGTCTCAACTATCACCAATAACCTGTCTCTCGATGCAGAAATCAACAAGCGCATGGGAAAGGCGACCGCTGCTTTGTCCAGACTGGCCAAGAGGGTGTGGGAAAATGGCGCACTGACATGGAACACAAAAGTCCGAGTGTATCAAGCCTGTGCCTCAGTACCTTGCCCAATGGCAGCGAGGCCTGGACAATGTATGTCAGCCAAGAGCGACGTCTCAACTCATTCCATCTTCGCTGCCTCTGGAGAATCCTTGGCATCAGGTGGCAGGACCGTATTTCCAATGCAGAAGTCCTCGATGTGGCCAACATCCCCAGCATATACACCCTACTGAGCCAGAGGCACTTGAGGTGGCTTGGCCATGTGAGCCACATGGAAGATGGCAGGATCCCCAAGGACACATTGTATCGCAAGCTCGTCACTGGTATCAGAGCCACCAGCCGTCCATGTCTCCGCTTTAAAGACGTCTGCAAACGCGACATGAAGTCCTGTGACATTGACCACAAGTTGTGGGAGTCAGTTGCCAATGATCGCCAGAGTTGGTGGACAGCCATAAAGGCGGGGCTAAAGAGTGTCGAGTCGAAGAGACTTAGCAGTTGGCAGGAAAGAAGACAGAAGCGCAAGGAGAGAACCAACTCTGTAACAGCCCCGACAATCAATTTTATCTGCAGCGCCTGTGGAAGAGTCAGCCACTCTAGAATTGGCCTTTTATAGCCACTCCAGGCGCTGCTTCACAAACTACTGACCACCTCTAGGCGCTTACCCATTGTCTCTCGATAAAGAAGAAGAAGATGTTAACTTCATCTAATATTTCACACTGAATGCAGTGCCTGCATTGTACCTTTCTTTTGTGAAAACAGATGCAAAGTATTCATTAAGAACCACACTAACATCCTGCACCTCCACAGACTGGTTACCTTATGATCCCTAATAGGCCCTAATCTTTCTTTAGTTATCCTTTTGCTCTTGATGTATTTATAAAATATCTTTGGGTTTTCCTTGATTTTACTTGCCAATATTTTTTCACACCCTCTCTTTACTTTCCTAATTTCCTTTTTAATTTCACCCCTGCTCTTTTCATACTCCTCTAGGTTTTCTGCCGTATTGATCCCTCAGAATCTGTCATAAGCTTCCCTTTTTTCCTTTATCGTCTCCTTTGAGCCCCATGATATCCAGGGGTCTCTAGATTTGTCAATCTGTCCCTTTTTCTTTAAGGAAACATACTTGCTTTGAACACTCACTGTCTCTTCCTTGAACGCCTCTCACTGATCTGGCACTGATTTACCTTTAAGTAGCTGTTTCTAGCCCACTTTAGCTGGATCACATCTTAGCTTAATATAATTAGCTTTTCCCCAATTGAGAACTTTTATTCCTGGTCTATCTTTGTCCTTTTCCACAACTACCCTAAATCTAACTGAATTATTATCTTTCTTTGGGCCTCCTTATCTCGAGAGACAATGGATACGCGCCTGGAGGTGGTCAGTGGTTTGTGAAGCAGCGCCTGGAGTGGCTATAAAGGCCAATTCTGGAGTGACAGGCTCTTCCACAGGTGCTGCAGAGAAATTTGTTTGTTGGGGCTGTTGCACAGTTGGCTCTCCCCTTGCGCCTCTGTCTTTTTTCCTGCCAACTACTAAGTCTCTTCGACTCGCCACAATTTAGCCCTGTCTTTATGGCTGCCCGCCAGCTCTGGCGAATGCTGGCAACTGACTCCCACGACTTGTGATCAATGTCACACGATTTCATGTCGCGTTTGCAGACGTCTTTATAACGGAGACATGGACGGCCAGTGGGTCTGATACCAGTGGCGAGCTCGCTGTACAATGTGTCTTTGGGGATCCTGCCATCTTCCATGCGGCTCACATGGCCAAGCCATCTCAAGCGCCGCTGACTCAGTAGTGTGTATAAGCTGGGGATGTTGGCCGCTTCAAGGACTTCTGTGTTGGAGATATAGTCCTGCCACCTGATGCCAAGTATTCTCCGAAGGCAGCGAAGATGGAATGAATTGAGACGTCGCTCTTGGCTGGCATACGTTGTCCAGGCCTCGCTGCCGTAGAGCAAGGTACTGAGGACACAGGCCTGATACACTCGGACTTTTGTGTTCCGTGTCACTTCCACTGAAATGCTCCCCAACTGATACCCCTTCCACCAGCCCAGCTTCATTCCCTAAAACAAAGTCCAGAACCAACCCCTCTTTTGTTGGACTTGCTATGTACTGACTAAAAAAGTTCTTCTGAATGCATTTTAAGAAGTCTGCTCCCTCTGTGCCTTTCACACAAATTCTATCCCAGTTAATATTAGGATAGTTGAATTTCTTCACTATTACTCCCCTATCGTTTTTGCACTTCTCAGAGATCTCCCTCTGACTGTTTGGTGGTCTATAGTACACTCCCAGTAGTGTGATTGCCCCTTTTCTGTTCTTCAGTTCAACCCATACAGCCTCAATTGATAATCCTTCTACTGTATCATCCCTCCTCAACTGCCTCTTTAATCAATATTGCAAACCCTCTCCTTTTTTTATCTGCCTTTATCTTGTCTGAAAACCCTGTAACCAGGAATGTTGAGCTGCCAACCAGTTTTCTGTTTGTCCAGGCATATCATTTATGACATACCAGGATGATCAGAGGAGTGGGAGCCAATATTTTGGGTGCCAGTAGTTCGTCAACAGCAGCTGGTTGCCCATAAAATGCTGACAAGATTTTTTAGCCTGTGGAGGAAGCCCATGGCTCACCTTTTGTGGGGTTGTAGAGGAGCTGGGGTGACAAGTGAGCACCAGCAAAGATTTTTAAATCATTTTAATTGGAGCCTCTCATCCAGCACCTGAGAGTACCAGGTAGCAAAGCTGTTCAGCCACCCCAGTTACATTGTGGAGAACACATCTAATTGAACTGTTATGGGAATTTAATGATGCATTATTTGTGCATAGGCTTCCAACACCCACAATTCTCTAACTAATGATATGTATAGATGTAGCATTACCTTTTTCCTTGGTATGTTACATCCTTATTTATAAAACCTAGGACCTCATATGCATTTTCTTTTACAGCTTTATCAACTTGTTCTCTCATTTTAAAGATTGAACTCCTAAGTTCTGATTTTCAATTATTTTTGAAGTTTTACCATTTGGCATATATTTCTCCTTCCCAAAATGTATCAGATCATCGAACATTTACCTACTCAATCTATTCGTCTATGATCCCCTGAAGTTGCTTATAGTCCTCTTCACAATTAAATATGCTCCCTATTTTGTGCCATTTACCCCATAGTAAAATCCAGATCATATATTTATTTTATATATATGTGTGTATATATATTTTTATACATATATCTATACTCAAACATTTTATATAGATTTAGAGATACATATAATATTTATATGCACACACACTTACTCTCTCAGTACACCACTGTTCATATTTTGTCTAAAAAGTCATTCATTAACAATGACTTGATTTTCTGTCCTTCAGCCAACTTGTTTACCCATACTACCATACTCTTTTTAATATCATACACCTTAATTTTATCAACAAACATCTGATGCAACACCTTATGAAACTCCTTTCAAATATTCACATTCACAACATTTAAGACATTTTTTTTCAGTGTACTTAATATTTATTTGGTTACGTGGTACTTTGATAGAAGTTTTTTTGAAGATTATGATGAATAAACAGTAATGGATTATTTCTACTGGTTGGTGAAACAAATTTGAACATATTCACAAAAAGAAATCAAGGGGCAGTTAAAACATATTTATTTACACAGCGAGTGGTTATAAAGTAGAATTCTCTGCCACCAGCCCTTGTTGAGGCAAAGTCCATAAGTGGTTTTGAAATGGAATTGGATAATTGCTTCAAAAAGAGAAATATTAAAAGGGATGGTGGAGTGAAGAGCAGGAGAGTGGCATTAAACTAAACGGTTCATGTGGCAAAAAAGACCAGCACAGACATGATCTGATAATAGTCTGTTTTAGTGCTATAACATTCTACGATTCAGTTATTTTGGTACAACACACAGCAGCAGTTGAACATTGCCTTTTGGACATTGACATGAATTTCTGATAATAGTATGAAGATTCACAAAAATCAGGAGGATAAATGGATAAAAGCCAGTGTCATGTTTTTTGGTTTCTACACTAGCTACTAACTACCCTGTAAGTTGACAGCACATCCCATATGATCTGGATATTGCCTTAATCAACCCAAGATGCAGATAAATGATAGTCAGAGCCAAGGATCACAAATAGCGAACTTTTGATCTTTGCAACAGATGCTGGAAAGTATCATTAATTGTTGCAACATTCTTCTCTCTTTGAAATAGAAAATAAAATGTTTTATTTAAATAAATGAACAGTATAAAGTGTAAAACAATAAATCCGACACTTCATTATTGTCCTCCAAGCATAAAATACTAAGCAACAATCACTCTCTTAGCACTATGAAGTATGCCACACTTACAAACTGACCATGCTTCTCTATTGGTTGGCACAAACTAAACACACAACTTTTCTGCTGGCTGGCTGGCAAATTGAAAACTAACTCTTGGGTAAACAAGCTCCCCAATGAAATATTATCCAAACTCCTTTCAACTTATACCAAAACAAAAGGAAATGTAAGATTGTATCTATCATAATTATGTCAGATTAACAGTCATTTTCAATAATCATTTACCTGGAATAAAAATAAGAGAGATGTTGTGTAGCCATAAAACCATGGAAAAATTATGGCACGGAAGGAGGCCATTCAGTCCATCGTGTCTGTGCCGGCCGAAAAAACTAGCCGCCCAATCTAATCCCACCTTCCAGAACTTGGTCCATTGCCTTGCAGGTTGCAACACTTCAGTTGCATGTCCAGGTACCTTTTAAAAGAATTGAGGGTTTCTGCCTCCACCACCATTCCTGGCAGTGAATACCAGACACTCACCACCCTTTGGGTGAATAAGTTTTTTCTCATGTCCCCTTTAATCCTTCTACCGATCACCTTAAATCTGTGCCCCCTGGTAATTGACCTCTCCGCTAGGGGAAATAGGTCTTTCCTGTCTACTCTATCTAGGCCCCTTATAACTTTATATACTTAATTAAGTCACCCCTCAGCCTCTTCTGTTCTAAGGAAAACAACCCGTGCCTATACAATCTTTTCTCATAGCTGCAACTTTCAAGTCCTGGCAACACTCTTGTAAATCTCCTCTGTACTCTCTCCAGAGCAATTATGTCCTTCCTGCAATGCGGTGACCAGAACTGTATGCAATACTCCAGCTGTGGCCTAAACAGAATTTATACAGTTCCAGCATTACATCCCTGCTTTTGTATTCTATACCTCAGCCAACAAAGAAAAGCATTCCATATGCCTTCTTCACCATTCTCTATACCTGTCCTGCCACCTTCAGGGACCTGTGGACAAGCATTCCAAGGTCTCTCACTTCTTCTACCCCGCTCAATATCCTCCTGTTTATTGTGTATTCCCTTACTTTTTTGCTCTCCCCAAATGCATTACCTCACACTTTTCTGGATTGAATTCCATTTGCCACTTTTCCGCCCACTCAACCAAACCATTGATATCATTCTGGAATCTACAGCTATCCTCTTCACTATCAATTACACGGCCAATTTTTGTGTCATCAGCAAATTTCCCAATCATGCCTCCCATATTTAAGTCCAAATCATTAATATATACCACAAACAGCAAGGGAACCAACACTGAGCCCTGCGGAACACCACTGGAAACAGCTTTCCATTCACAAAAACATCCGTCGACTACTACCCTGGTTTCCTGTCACTGAGCCAATTATGGATCCAACCTGCCACATTCCCCTGTATCCCATGGGCTGTCATGTAGGACCTTGTCAAATGCCTTACTAAAATCCATGTCGACCACATTCACTGTACTAACCTCATCAATCCTCCTTGTTGCTTCCTCAAAAAATTCAATTAAGTTGGTAAGATATAACCTTCCCATAACAAATCCATGCTGACTATCCCTGATTAATCCGTGCCTTTCTAAGTGGCAGTTTGTCCTGTCCCTCAGAATTGATTCTAATGATTTACCCACCACCGAGGTCAGACTGACTGGCTTTAATTATTTGGTCTATCCCTCACACCCTTTTTAAACAATGGTACAATGTTCACAGACCTCCAATCGTCTGGTACCTCACCTGTATCTAGTGAGGATTTGAAGATGATCCTCAGAGCATCCACTATTTCTTCCCTGGCTTCCTTTAACAACCTGGGATGCAATCCATCCGGCCCTGGCGATTTATCCACTTTCGAGGATGTCAGACCCTCTAGTACTTCGTCTCTGATTATGCTTATCGTATCTAATATTTCACACTCCTCTTGAACTACATTGTCTGTATCAACCCCCTCCTTTGTGAAGACAGAGACAAAAACTCATTAAGAATCCTGCGCTCATCTTCTGCATCGCCGCATAAGTTCCCTTGTACATCTCTAATAGGCCCTACCCTTTCCTTAGTTATCCTCTTGCTCTTAATGTACTGATCTTCGGGTTTTCCTTGATTTTACCTGCCAATAATTTTTCATGTCCTCTCATGGCTTTTTTAATTTCCTTTTTTACTTCACCCCTGCACTTTCTATACTCCTCTAGGCTTTCTAAAGTATTAATTTTTTTGTGATCGTCATAAGTTTTCTTTTTCTGCTTTGTTACGCTGTAAGCTTCTAGATGGGGGTCAGTTAGCTCACTCTAGACAGCTAGAGTGTAATGTAAAAAGATACCAAAAGTGTGGGTTCAATTCCCGTACCAGCTGTGGGAGTTAATGGAGGCCTGTCTCCTTGCCTTGCCCCATGCTTGAGGAGTGGTGACCCTCAAGCTATACATCACCAGCTGTCTCTCCCTCATGGGGAGAGATGGCTATGGTCCTTTGGGACTATGGCACAAGCAAGCTTCTAGATAACCATGGCGCTCTAGATTTGGCAGTACCACCCTTTATCTTAGTGGGGACAAGCCTACACTGTGCCTGTAGTATCTTACTTTTGAATGCCTCCCACTGGTTTGCTACAGATTTTCCTTCAAGTAGTTGTATCCAGTCCACTTTCGCCAGGTCACCTCTCAGCTTCCTAAAATTTGCCTTCCTCCAATTTAGAACTTTTACTCCTGTTTTATCTTTGTCCTTTTCCATGATTATGCTAAAACTAACTGTATTATGGTCACTATCTCCAAAATGGTCACCCACTGCTACTTCATCCATTTGCCCAGCTTCATTACCGAAGACTAAATCTAGAATTGCGCCCCTCTTGTTGGGCTTGTTACGTGCTGGCTAAAAAAGTTCTCTTGAACGCAGTTCAAGAATTTTGTGCCCTCTGTGCGCTTCACATTGTTTGTATCCAAGTTAATATTGGGGTAGTTGAAATCCCCAACTATTATTGCCCTATAGTTTTTGCACGCAGAAATTTGCCTACATATTTGTTCTTCTATCTCCCTCTCACTATTTGGGGGTTTATAGTACACTCCTAGTAGTGTGGCTGCCCCTTTTTTATTTCTGAGCTCCTCCCATATGGCCTTGTTTGATGATTCATTTAGCATATCATTCCTCCTCAAAGCTATTATTGATTCCTTAACTAATAATGTCACCCCCCCCCCCCCCACTCCTTTTTTAACCCCTTCTCTGTCCTGCCTAAAAACTCTATATCCAGGGGTGTTGAGCTGCCATTCTTGCCCTTCTTTAAGCCAAGTTTCCATTATAGCAATGATATTGTGTTGCCATGTGTCTATCTGTGCCCTCAGCTCATCAGTTTTATTTGCTATGCTCCTTGCATTTAAATAAATACTCTTTAACACTGCCAAATTCCTGTGCTGCACACTTTTTAACCTTTGCTTCGTCTGTCTTTCAGAGTCACACACTAATTTTCTGCCTCCCGTTCCTTGCCCTAAAATTATCCCATCTAAGACTGCGCTCAGGTTCCCATCCCCCTGCCAAACTAGTTGAAACCATTGCCAACAGCACTAGCAAACCTTCCTGCAAGGATATTTGTCCCAGTCCTGTTCAGGTGTAGACCGTCAGGCTTGTACAGGTCCCACTTTCCCCAGAACCGGTCCCAATGCCCCAGAAATCTGAAGCCCTCCCTCCTGCACCATCTCTCCAGCCACACATTCATCTCGTGCATTTTCATATTTCTATACTCACTAGCACGTGGCCTTGGGAGTAATCCAGAGATTACTACCTTTGAGGTCCTGCTTGCTAATCTCTTTCCTAACTCCTTAAACTCAACCTGCAGGACCTTATCCCTCTTTCTTCCTACATCGTTGGTACCAATGTGGACCATGACCTCTGGCTGTGCACCCTTACCCTCCAGAGTGCTCTGTAGCCACTTGGTGATATCCATGACCCTTGCACCAGGAAGGCAACATACCATCCTGGAATCATGTCTGCAATCACAGAAACACCTGTCTGTTCCCCTAACTATAGAATCCCCTACCACTATTGCTCTCTTGTCTTTTATCCTCCCTCCCTGCACAGCTGAGCCACCCATGCTGCTCTGGTCATGACTCATGCCATACTCTCCAGAGGAACCCTCTCTCCCATTGGTACTCAGAACTGAATACCAGTTAGAAAGTGGGATGCCCTCTGGAGACTCCTGCACTACCTGCCTTGACCTTCTTGTCTGTCTGGCAGCCACCCAGTCCCTCTCTGCCTGTGCTCTGTTAAGCTCCGGGGTGACTACCTCCTGAAACGTGCTATCCACGTAGTTCTCTACCTTGCAGATGCGCCACAGTGACTCCAGCTACCGCTCGAGGTCCGAAACCTGGAGCTCAACCTTCTGCAGCCGGTGACATGTCCTGCAGATGAATTTGTCAAGGACACATGGTGTGTCCACAACTTCCCCACATGCCACAGGAGGCACATTCCACTCGGCCGAGCTGCCCTGCCATACCTCAGCATTACAAAAAAAAAACTGCTAATATAACTCACCAGTTATTTGCCAATCAGCTTCTTCCCCTGTACCGTGGAGGCTGAAAAGGCAGAAAAGAAAAGAAAGAGACCAAAGAAAACCTCCTTCCCCTAGTCAGTAAAATCTCTCACATACAACTCACAGCCTTACTCTCTGTCCAAACGGCACTTTTCAATTCGTAATTACTAATAAATTACACTAACTAAAACCTTAGTAGTACCAACTTTACCACTTACAAGGTAGCTATTTGAGGGTTTTAAAAAAAAGAACTTTTTATTTTTTGTACAGCCTGGACGTACATAACCAAAATGTTAAGCTAAGCAAATTAAATAGAATGATACCTAAGCAGCATGCTACCCAAGTAGCAAGGTGTCATAAAGTGTATCTTGGGAATAATAGAGCCGATTTGCAATTCCATTTTTGGGTGGGAATGGGGTGGTAGTACGCTAAAAGTCAGAGTTTAGAACTTACTGACTCCCTCCCGCTATTGCTCTCTCTGTCATAACTATGATACCGGCCTTCAGATTAGCAGCTTAGTGTAAATGGGCAGGGCCTCATTATACAATGCCAATCAGGGTCCAATGACACCAATAGGACGGCGATACAATTTTTAAGTACCACCCGGTGGAGGGCGCACCACCCAATGGTACTGGATCCGAAGTGAGGTTGGTATCCTTCCATCTATGAAAGATGATGGACACGCAGCAAACAATCCATTTAAGTGGGATGTCTTCTCTTGGTGCACCTTTGTTGATGGCTGTGAAGGCCAATCCTTGAGAGGCAGGTTCTGCCACAAGTGCTGCACGTGAAGCTGCCAAATGACACTCTGTTGTTGTTTTTGACGTTGGCGCCTGCTGCCAAGCTGCTATAGCAACTGGTGATTGTGGTAGTGCACACAAGTCCATTGAATGTGTTGCCATTTCCCTCTTTCCCCAGCTCCTGACTCCCAAGAGTGATAGTCAACATTTAGGGCCTTCAAGTTAAGCTTCCAAGCATCCTTAAAGTGGAGCTTTCGGTGTCCCACTGGCCATCTGGCCCCTGCTACCCCACCATAGAGAGGGTCCTTGGATATGTGACCGTCTTCCATCCTGCATGTCATGTCCAATCCACTGACCGCCTCTGTTTGATTAGTGCCAACACACTTGGGAGCTCTGCCTTTGAGAGGACTGCCACATTTGTGATTTTTGTCCTGCCAGGATATACATATAATGCGCTGCAGACAGTGAAGATGGAAATTATTGAGCTTCTTTTCCTGGTAGCTGTAAGTCGTCCATGTTTCACAGCCACACAGCAAGGTGCTGAGAACACAGGCCTTATAAACCATCAACTTGGTCCTAGGGGTCAGCTTGGTGTTATCCCATGCATGTTTTGCAAGTAACCAAAGGTGATAGCTGCTTTCCCTATGCGTGTATCGAGCTCTGCATCAAGGGACAGATTGTCTGTCACCATGGACCCAAGGTAGCAGAATTTGCTAACCACTTCCACTGGGGTGTTATTTCGGGGTGGAGATGCAACACCATTTTGTTTGCGCTTATAGTCAAGGAGAACAAGTTACAGGCATGGTAGAGACAGTCCATGAGTCCTTGTTGCTGAGTTTCTGTGTGAGTGACTAGTGCAGCATCATCAGGATAGAGGAGTTCTTTGATCATGACATGATGTATTTTTGTTTTTGCTTTCATCCTTGATAGATTGTAGAGCTTGCCGTCTGACCTAGCGTGCAAGTAGACTCCTTCCATATCTGCAGGGAAGGTGAAGGTAAGGAGAATAGAGAAGATGCCAAACAGAGTGGGACACAACCCTGTTTCACTCCATTCTTCACGCAGGAACATGAGAGGTGGCGCCATCAAACTGTACAGTGCAATACATTTGTCATGGAAGGAGCAAATGAGAATGGGGAGCTTTGGTGGATGTAGAGCAGTGCTTAAAGTGACCAGAAACAGGGCAAGTGTTTTTAGCATCAACTAATTGATTGTTGTAGGGCTAAGAGCATTAATGGCACACAAAAATCAATTTGCCAGGTGATGAGCCCTCTGCAGCCCCCCCCCATCTAACCTCCCCTTCCACTTAACATGACTGGCTTGGCTCCACAGAGGAGCTAATTCCCTGCCCCCATTCCCCAAGTTGATGAGCTGCTCCGAATGCATGGGCATCTCGCCACGAATATCGTAGTGAGGTAAAACAGTCAAAATTACTTGATAGTCTAACTGCTTTCATCGGGAGGCTAGTGGGCTTCCTCCATCTATTTCTCCAAAGCTGCTAAAGATGCACCGTTGTTACACAATACACATAAATTCTTCACATTGACAAGCTAATTGGTAACATATTTGCGAAGATACTCAATTAGCACATGACTGGGTTAGCCCTAATTTGTGCAAAGGATTACTCAAATGGAGCCTTCAGCAGTATGTGGGGCCCATCGATAGCCTCCTGCAATCTGGAGAAGCCAATAATCTGGAGGAAATCGATGGACCTATATTTTTGGTGAACAGGGAACATGTTGTATTTAATGAAGTTGGATGATCTGTGGAAGAGGGCATCAATCACCTGTTGAATTGAGGTCCTCACAGCTCCTTTTGCTGATGTTACAGATGTCTCTAGGGCCTGATTGAAAGGAACTGGAGTTGTACATCATCAGCTTCTTTGCCACCAAAGCCCTGCGGAAGGGAGACCGTGACTTCAGACCTTAATGGCGCATCTCACAGATATGGCCAATTGCTTGAAGTGCAGCTTGTGCACATATAGTTCTTCTGGCAGTGTCTCAGGTGACATTCATTCCCTCTACAATTCCGGGAGCGGATTCTGGGGGTGGGGGTTAGGGAGTGTATGTAGTACCAAGATCTGTTCAGTCTCAGGCCCTGGTGCCTTAAGGGATACCTCACTGCTCCTCCTCCAGTTTGTCCATGATAACCAAACGGTGAATCAGCAATTCCAATTCTTTTACCTTCCTAACACATAGGAAGAGAGAGAGATATCCTAAAAGTAATTGCTTTCATAGTAACAGGATTCTAATTGGGAAAACTGTCAAGAAAAGACTGCCAAAACTGAGAGAAATAACAAAAAGACTCAAGAACAACTTCTCGAAAGCTGACATGAGCCTCCATAGCTTTAATGGTCCATTTGTTGCCCTCCCAAGCTGTAAGCCATCTGAAAGCTGTAAATCACATCAACACAATGCCATCCACACCATTATTTTTCAGTCTAAAAGGCTACAGCAAGAATAATGGTGTAAATCCAGCAAATGGTAATTGCCACTGAAAGTAATGGTGAACTGAGTAAAGAGACCGAACTTTTATTGGCTTAGGAAAGGCTGTCGGTGGAGGATGTAAATGTCTCTCAAATTATAGCACAACACAACTTTTGGCATAACTCACTTACTCCATTATTTCTTGGAACTTGTACGTATAAATAATGGTGCAGAGTGTTACTGGGTGGGTCATTACTATGGTACAATTTCTAGCAAATCCATTTGCAAATGGAAGCTAATTGAGCTAGTTGTGTTAAAAAAAGACAGAAATTGCTGCAAAAACTCAACAGAACAGGCAGCATCTGTGAAGACAGAAACAAAAGGCTAAATATTACCAGCTCCTCGATGCCATAGATCGTGGCAGGGAGGCCCATAAAATGCTAGCGGGAGCGTCCCGCCACGACCCACAATGCCGAGAAGGCCCCACCAGATATTAGCGGCGGCGGCAAGGCCTCGGCGCGGCTCCCCCACCTGCCACTTGACAGCGGGACATTCATTAAAATATTTAAATATGCGTTAATAAAACTCAGATTAACTTACCTGCCAACAGCAGCCGTCCCACGTCAATTTTACGGCCAACCAGCCGCAACTTGCATGTCTTCCGAACTCCGTTGGAGTTCCGAGGTGAAACACTGGTGGGGAGGGAGGAGGAATAACATTATCAGGGCGGGAGGGGTGGGGAAGCAGGGAAAGCACTTTTTATTGGCTGTGGGAATAGGGGGAAGGGGTTGAAGGGCAAATGTGAGAAGGTTGGGGGGGAGAGTTCGGGTCAGGAATAAAATATGTTTTCTGAATATAGGGCAATGAAAAGATCATTGGGGGGGTGGTTGGGAAAGGGACTCCATCTTCTAATTATTTATTAAAAGCAAATGAAATCTAATATCCCTTTAAAAATGTACATTTTTGCTAAGGGCTTGAAGCCCTTTAAAAATGGCACCGGCGCCTGCGTGGTGGGGCTGGATTCAATTGCTGGGGTCGCAGTGACCACCTCTTCTACATCATTGGGGGCGGCTGCTCCGCCCCCTCCATTGAAATGAGGCCCTGCGTGTTATAGGGCAGTGTAGTGGTTAGCACCGCAGCCTCACAACTCCAGCGACCCGGGTTCAGTTCTGGGTACTGTCTGTGCAGAGTTTGCAAGTTCTTCCTGTGACCACGTGGGTTTCCACTGAGTGCTCAGGTTTCCTCTCACAGCCAAAGACTTGCAGATCGATAGGTACATTGCCCATTGTAAATTGCCCCTAGTGTAGGTAGGTGGTAGGAGAATTGTGGGGATGTGGTAGGGAATATGGGATTGATATAGGATTAGTATAAATGGGTGGTTGATTGTCAGCACAGACTCGGTGGGCCGTCGGGCCTGTTTCAGTGCTGTATGACTCTAATATTGTGGGGGCTGTGTGGTGGCACTTCCATGTTGGAAGGCTGCCACTTTCACAGCATGCTGCTGCAGAGTGTGGCGTGGTGATAAAATTCAGGACAATGACCTTTCAACATAACTGGAAAATGTAAGAGATGTAACAGGTTTTAAACAAGTACAGAGGCATGGAATGGGGAAAGAACAAAAGGGAAGGTCTGTGATAGCTTGGAGGGCAGGAGAAATTAAATATCAAAAGGGATGGTTGTGCAAGGCACAAGATGATGATTGAAAACGTAAAGAAAAAGATGGGCCTAGATGAGGTGAAATGGGTAAAGCAGAATCATTACCAATAATCTGTCTGAAAAAAAAATTGGGGAAGAGATTATGATTTGAAATTGCAGAATTCAACCTTGAGTCTGAAAGTCTATAAAGAAACCAATCAAAAGATGACCTGCTGTTCTTCAAGCTTAGATTGAGGCTTCATTGGATCAGTGTAGGAGGTTGAGGGCAGGGAGGATAAAATGGGAGTGGATTGAACTGAGGAAAAAAAAGGGGCAATCACACTGCTGGGAGTATACTATAGACCCCCAAACAGTTAGAGGGAGTTAGAAGAGCAAATACATTGGCAAACTGTTGAGAAGTGCAGAAACAATAGGGCAGTAATAGTAAAGAATTTCAACTACTGTTATAGAGTCATACAGCATAGAAACAGGCCCTTTGGCCCACCGCGTCCATGCCGACCATAATGCCTATCTATACTAATCCCACCTGCCTGCATTAATTCCATATCCCTCTATGCCTTGCTCATTCAAGTACCTGTCCAGATGCCTCTTAAATGTTTCTACTGTTCCTGCCTCCACCACCTCCTCAGGCAGCTCATTCCAGATACCCACTATTTTTGTGTGAAAAATTTACCCCTTTGATCCCCTTTAAGCCTCCCCCCTCTCACCTTAAATCTATGCCCTCTAGTTTCAGTCACCCCTACCATGGGAAACAGACTCTGGCTATCTACCCTATCTATGTCTCTCATAATTTTATATACCTCTATCATGTCCCCTCTCAGCCTCCTTCGCTCCAGGGAAAACAGACCCAGCTTATCCAATCTTTCTTTATAACTCAAGCTCTCCAAACCAGGCAACATCCTTACGAATCTTTTCTGCACCTTCTCTAGTTTAATCACATCTTCCCTGTAGTGCAGCGACCAGAATTGCACACAGTACTCCAAATGCGGCCTAACCAACGTTATGTACAACTGTAACATGAGGTCCCAAATCTTGTACTCAATGCCTCGGCCGATGAAGGCAAGCATGCCATACGCCTTCTTCACCACCCTGTCTACCTTTGTTGCCACTTGTTACGGCCACAAGGTGTGATGTGTGTGGTTCCCACTGTTCAACTCCCTACTTGACCGCAGCAAGTGTTTTGTTATTAGGGTTTAGCCCCTTTGTGTTTTATTTTTCAAATAAACAGACAGCAACAGGTTTTCTTGTAGGTTAAAGAAAAACAGAAAATCAAATGTTTATTGATCAATACGCCTTATCCTGAAATCCATTCACGCATTCACTCATGCGCACACACAACACACACACACACGAGACAGATAGAGAAAAAAGGGAAAGCGATTTTTAGTGTGGGGCTGGGAGGTCAGGATAAACCTATTGATTTCTCTTGGAAATTAAGTTCACAATGGGTACAAGCCTGAGATGATTGTAGATTTCTCTCTTGATTGAAAGTTCAGTTGAAGATGGTGGGTGATTCCTAGTTCACTGCTGTCTAATGTAGATGTAGGATTCTACAGCAGGGTACATGCCTTCTGGCTTGCTGGAAAACAAGCTGCTAGATGTTGCTTCTCTCTCTTTCTTTATGACACTCTCTTTAGGCTGTCTTTTTGAAGGTAAAGCTGTGTTTCTTCTCACCTCTTGGTAGGAGACATTCTGATTCCTTCCCCTGGTGAGCACACAATGGCCCAGGATGTGACTATGTCACACCTTCTTTGCTTCAAAAGAAGACATTCAATTCTGGAATGTTTTTTGATGGGGTATACTTGACACCTCTTAGCTTTGAAGGTTTGTCCTTTGTCTTTGTCAGATAGTTTGAATACACAAAGGCCAATCCCTTTTTCTTCAGTGGCCATTTTGGACCAGTGTTCACTTTTTAAAATAAAGGTTCATTTTTAAAAGACAGAGTCAGTTTTTCCTAACTCTTCAGAGTTAGTCCATAATTTGTATCATTGCACTTCTGGTGTGTGTGACACTACCCTACTATTAACTGGGATAAAATCAGTGTTAAAGGTATAGAGAGTGCAGAATTCTTAAAATGCATTCAAGAGAACTTTTTTGCCAGTATGTAGCAAGCCCAACAAGAGAAGGGGCAGTTCTGGATTTAGCTTTAGGAAATTAAGCTGGGCAGGTGGAAGAGATATCAGTGGGTAAGCTTTTTAGTGATGGCGATCATAATTCAGTTAGATTTCACATAGTTATGGAAAAGGACAAAGATAGACCAAGAGTAAAAGTCTTAAACTGGGGAAAAGCCAATTTTACTGAGATGTGATTTGGCAAAAGTGGACTGGAAATAACTACTTGAAGGTAAATCAGTGTCAGAGCAGTGGAGGGTATTCAAGGAGGAGATCGGGTTCAGAACAAATATGTTCCCAAAAAGAAAAAGGATGGAACTCCCAAATGTAGACACCCCTGTTCCCCCAGATGTCAAAGAGCACACAGACTAGGATAAGACAAAAAAGGGAAGCTTATGTCCGATACCAAGAGCTCAATACTGCAGAAAGCCCAGAAGAGTATTGAAAGTGCAGGGGTGAATTTAGAAAGGAATGAGGAAAGGAAAGAGAGGACATGAAAACATATTGGCAAGTTAAATTAAGGAACAATGAGCAGTTGGATAACTAAGGGAAGAGCAGGGCTGATTAAAGAGCCCAGAAAGGTAACTTGTTTGTGGAGGTGGAAAATGTGGGTAGGGTTCTTAATGAATACTTTCTTCAGAAAAGAGTGGAAATGATGCAGACATTGTAGTTAAAGAGGAGGAGGGTGAAATATTGAATGGTATAAACATAGTGAGAGAGGATATATTAAGGGGTTTAGCAGCTTTGAAAGTAGATAGATCATGAGACCTGGATAAAATGTATTCTGTGCTGCTAAGAGAAGCAAGGGAAGAAACACCGGAGGCTCTGACCATTATTTTCTAATCCTTTCTGGCTACAGGCATGGTGCTGGAGAACCGGTAACATTATACCATTGTTTAAAAAGAGAGGAAAGGTGAGATCGGGTAAATATGAGCCAGTCAGCCTAACCTCGGTGGTGGGCAAATCACTGGAAACAGCTCTGAGGGATAGTGTAAATCATTATTTAGAAAGACACAGATTACTCAAAAATAGGCAGCATGGATTTGCTAAGGGAAGCTCATGTCTAACTTGATTGACTTTTTGAGGAGGTAACAAGGAAGGTCAATAAGGGTAACATGTTTGATATAATCTACATGGATTTTAGCAAGTCTTTGACTAGGTACTATATGGCAGATGGTCAGAAGAGTAAGAGTCCATGGGAGTCAAGAGCAAGTGGCAAGTTGAATTAGAATTAGAACATTACAGCGCAGTACAGGCCCTTCGGCCCTCGATGTTGCGCCGACCTGTGAAACCATCTGACCTACACTATTCCATTTTCATCCATATGTCTATCCAATGACCACTTAAATGCCCTTAAAGTTGGCGAGTCTACTACTGTTGCAGGCAGGGCGTCCCA
Organism: Heterodontus francisci; assembly: GCF_036365525.1. Taxonomy (NCBI): domain Eukaryota; kingdom Metazoa; phylum Chordata; class Chondrichthyes; order Heterodontiformes; family Heterodontidae; genus Heterodontus; species Heterodontus francisci. Next base: position 77,530,551 of record NC_090382.1, on the reverse strand, counting down.
CACCCCTACTACTCTCTGAGTAAAGAAACTACCTCTCACATCTGTCCTATATCTATCACCCCTCAACTTAAAGCTATGTCCCCTCGTGTTTGCCATCACCATCCGAGGAAAAAGACTCTCACTATCCACCCTATCTAACCCTCTGATTATCTTATATGTCTCTATTAAGTCACCTCTCCTCCTCCTTCTCTCCAACGAAAACAACCTCAAGTCCCTTAGCCTTTCCTCGTAAGACCTTCCCTCCATACCAGGCAACATCCTAGTAAATCTCCCCTGCACCCTTTCCAAAGCTTCCACATCCTTCCTATAATGCGGTGACCAGAACTGCACGCAATACTCCAGGTGCGGTCTCACCAGAGTTTTGTACAGCTGCAGCATGACATCGTGGCTCCGAAACTCGATCCCCCTACTAATAAAAGCTAACACACCATATGCCTTCTTAACAGCCCTATTAACCTGGGTAGCAACCTTCAGGGATTTATATACCTGGACACCAAGATCTCTCTGTTCATCTACACTACCAAGACTCCTCCCATTAGCCCAGTACTCTGCATTCCTGTTACTCCTTCCAAAGTGAATCACCTCGCACTTTTCCGAATTAAACTCCATTTGCCATCTCTCAGCCCAGCTCTGCAGCCTATCTATGTCCCTCTGTACCCTACAACATCCTTCGGCACTATCCACAACTCCACCGACCTTAGTGTCATCCGCAAATTTACTAACCCACCCTTCTACACCCTCTTCCAGGTCATTTATAAAAATGACAAACAGCAGTGGCCCCAAAACAGATCCTTGCGGTACACCACTAGTAACTAAACTCCAGGATGAACATTTGCCATCAACCACCACCTTCTTTCAGCTAGCCAATTTCTGATCCAAAGCTCTAAATCACCTTCAACCCCATACTTCCGTATTTTCTGCAATAGCCTACCATGGGGAACCTTATCAAACGCCTTACTGAGATCCATATACACCACATATATACCTTTACCCTCATCCACCTGTTTGGTCACCTTCTTGAAAAACTCAATAAGGTTTGTGAGGCACGACCTACCCGTCACAAAACCGTGCTGACTATCGCTAATGAACTTATTCTTTTCAAGATGATTATAAATCCTGTCTCTTATAACCTTTTCCAACATTTTACCCACAACCGAAGTAAGGCTCACAGGTCTATAATTACCAGGGCTGTCTCTACTCCCCTTCTTGAACAAGGGGACAACATTTGCTATCCTCCAGTCTTCTGGCACTATTCCTGTCGACAATGACGACATAAAGATCAAGGACAAAGGCTCTGCAATCTCCTCCCTAGCTTCCCAGAGAATCCTAGGATAAATCCCATCTGGCCCAGGGGACTTATCTATTTTCACACTTTCCAAAACTGATAACACCTCCTCCTTGTGAACCTCAATCCCATCTAGCCTGATCCCTAGTAGCCTGCATCTCAGTATTCTCCTCGACAACATTTTCTTTCTCTACTGTAAATACTGACGCAAAATATTCATTTAACACTTCCCCTATCTCCTCTGATTCCACACACAACTTTCCACTACTATCCTTGATTGGCCCTAATCTAACTCTAGTCATTCTTTTATTCCTGATATACCTATAGAAAGCCTTAGGGTTTTCCCTGATCCTATCCGCCAATGACTTCTCGTGTCCTCTCCTTGTTCTTCTTAGCTCTCCCTTTAGATCCTTCCTGGCGAGCTTGTAACTCTCAAGCGCCCTAACTGAGCCTTCACGTCTTGTCCGAACATAAGCCTTCTTCTTCCTCTTGACAAGCGCTTCAACTTCTTTAGTAAACCACGGCTCCCTCGCTCGACAACTTCCTCCCTGCCTCACAGGTACATACTTATCAAGGACACGCAGTAGCTGCTCTTTGAATAAGCTCCACATTTCGATTGTTCCCATCCCCTGCAGTTTCCTTCCCCATCCTATGCATCCTAAATCTTGCCTAATCGCATCATAATTTCCTTTCCCCCAGCTATAATTCTTGCCCTGCGGTATATATCTGTCCCTGCCCATCGCTAAGGTAAACCTAACCGAATTGTGATCACTATCACCAAAGTGCTCACCTACATCTAAATCTAACACCTGGCCGGGTTCATTACCCAGTACCAAATCCAATGTGGCATCGCCCCTGGTTGGCCTGTCTACATACTGTGTCAGAAAACCCTCCTGCACACACTGGACAAAAACTGACCCATCTAAAGTACTCGAACTATAGTATTTCCAGTCGATATTTGGAAAGTTAAAGTCTCCCATAACAACTACCCTGTTACTCTCGCCCCTGTCAAGAATCATCTTCGCTATCCTTTCCTCTACATCTCTGGAACGATTTGGAGGTCTATAAAAGACTCCCAACAGGGTGACCTCACCTCTCCTGTTTCTAACCTCGGCCCATACTACCTCTGTAGACGAGTCCTCAAACGTCCTTTCTGTCGCTGTAATACTCTCCTTGATTAACAATGCCACACCACCCCGCCCCCCCTCTTTTACCATCTTCTCTGTTCTTACTGAAACATCTAAATCCCGGAACCTGCAACATCCATTCCTGCCCCTGCTCTACCCATGTCTCCGAAATGGCCAGTACATCGAGATCCCAGGTACCAACCCATGCTGCAAGCTCACCCACCTTATTCCGGATGCTCCTGGCGTTGAAGTAGACACACTTTAAACCAGGTTCTTGCTTGCCAGTGCCCTCTTGCGTCCTTGTAACCTTATCCCTGACCTCACTACTCTCAACATCCTGTACACTGGAACTACAATTTAGGTTCCCATCCCCCTGCTGAATTAGTTTAAACCCCCCCGAAGAGTACTAGCAAATCTCCCCCCCAGGATATTGGTACCCCTCTGGTTCAGGTGAAGACCATCCTGTTTGTAGAGGTCCCACCTACCCCAGAAAGAGCCCCAGTTATCCAGGAAACCAAAATCCTCCCTCCTGCACCATCCCTGCAGCCACGTGTTCAACTCCTCTCTCTCCCTATTCCTCGCTTCGCTATCACGTGGCACGGGCAACAACCCAGAGATAACAACTCTGTTTGTTCTCGCTCTAACCTTCCACCCTAGCTCCCTAGGGTGTTAGATCCACAATTGGCTAAGTGGCAGGAAGCAAAGGTAATTGTCAATGGGTATTTTTCCAGTGGGGTTCTGCAGGGCTCAGTCTAGGTCCCTGATTTTTGTGGTATATATCAATGATTTAGACTTAAATGTGGGAACATGATTAAGAAGTTTGCAGCTGATACAAAAATTCATTGTGTGGTTGATAGTGAGGAAGAGAGCTGTAGACTGCATGAAGATATCAATGGACAGGTCAGGTAGGCAGCAAAGTGGCAAATGGAATTCAATGGGGAGAAGTGTGATGTAATGCATTTGGGGAGGGCAAACAAGGCTTAAATGGTAGGATACTGAGATGTGTAGAGGAACAGATGGGTCTTGGAATGCATGGATTCTTTCCTTTATTAGCCAAGGCATAGAATATAAGAGCAGGGAAATTTTTCTAGAACTGTATAAAACACTAGTTAGGCCACAGCTAGAATACTGTCTACAGTTGTGGTTCTGCATTACAGGAAATATATAATCACATTAGAGAGGGTACAGAGGAGATTTACAAGGATGTTGCCATGGAATGGAGAATTTTAGCTATGAGAAAAGATTGAATAGGCTGTGGTTGCTTTCTTTGGAAGAGAGGAGGCTGAAGGGAGATTGAATTGATGTGTACAAAATGATGAGGGCCTAGACAGAGCAGATAGGAAAAACTTATTTCCCTGAGCAGAGGTGTCAATAACCAGGAGGCCTGGATAATTGGCAGAAGGATTAGAGGGGAATTGAGAATTTTTTTAACTCAGAGGGTCATGGGGGTCTAGAACTCACTGCCTGAAAGGGTGGTACAGGCAGAAACCCCTCATCACTTTAAAAAATATCTGGATATGCACTTTAAGTGCTGTAACCAACAGGGCTATGGAACAAGAGCTGGAAAGTGGGATTAGGCTGACTCTTTTTTGGCTGGCACATACACAGTGGGCCAAATATGGATTCTGTGCCATAAATTTTCTATGTTATGAATAGAGTGGAGATTTAAATTGCCAGGTGACTGGAAGCTTGAGGTTACACTTGCAGACTGAGTGGAGGTGTTTCACAAAGCAATCACCCAATCTGTGTTTGGTCTCCCCAAAGTAGAGGAGACGGCATTGTGAACAGCAAATACAGTATACTAAATTGAAAGTACAAGTAAATTAGTGTTTTGCATGCAGAATTTTAAGCGCAAGCCACATTGGGCGTAAATCGAGTTTATGTGATTTTTAACATTGTTTTCTAAAGCATTGACCTGCCCAGATCTTGCAGTTGTAATGTTGCCTTTACTCTGTGAAACTGGCACCAACTTCTGGCATCTGCACATGTGTGATCAAACACGGAAATCCAAAAGTTGCCATCAGTGATTCCCCACTCCTCCACAGGGTGCGCTGTTGAAGTCCTTGCAGATGGAAATCTTCTAAATCACTTGATTTGACGTGAATTCCACTTGTTACAGTGTTAGTCTCAGTGTAAAAACCCTTGAAAAAGTTATAACTAAATTACTGCTGAACAATCTCTCTGGCCCTGTAAATCTAATTTTATATTTGTGGAATGTCAAATGTGTCCAAAATTAATAAGTACAAGATTTTTAAAATAATATTTTTCTTTTTGAAGTTTGTTTTTGATATTTCATCTTCTACCTTAACCCCTTATGTATGTCCCAATCATTTATTTCACTCTTTGTAAAGTGAAGAACGATCAGTGGATTTGCTGTCTGAGAATTATTCAATGTAATTTAGGAGCTTAGGAGCAGGAGTAGGCCATTCAGCCGATCAAGTCTGCTCCACCATTCAATACCATCATGGCTGATCATCCACTTCAATGCCTTTTTCCCACACTATCTCCATATCCCTTTATGTCATTGGTATTTATAAAATACAACGTGTCAGAGGTGGGATTCAAACCCACACCTCCAAGGGAGACTGCAACCTAAACACAGCACCTTCGGCCACCCAGCCATCCTAACTGCTACTTAGCCTAATTGATGACACAACTCTTGCTGGACACCGGAGCAATATCCCCTATAGCTGATGCCAGAATGAAATTAACATTGGGTAAAATTAAATCCATGCCACAGAAATCGCTAGAGCTAGTAGGGGCTGGTAAAATGAATCAATCCACAGTCAATTGCAATTCCTGGAATAGGATTTTAACATGTAAAAGGGCTCCTTTGCCCTTCCTAACAATGAGCAGCACTAACATGCTGACATTATCAGCAATGATGAAAAATGTGACGTATAATTGTATTCTATATCTTTTTTTTGATTCACCTAAAATAGTTGCTTTGTGTTGCCTGATGTAATTACATTTTGTATTTGCTGAATATAATTTATTATTTAAACTGAAAGAATCCAGGAAACTGTTAACCCTAATGAAACAAAAGCATTTTTAGAAATGACCTTGAGAGAGAAATATAATTAATACCGAATTCAATTAAAGGAACCTTGAGAAAGACTAACAAGGAAGGGAGATGGACCATTTGTGAATGCCTTGAGTTGTGCTAAATGATTCTATGATTTAATCTTGAAATTTACATTCCTGCTCAAAGGATAAACAGATAAGATTGTCCAGTATATCAGAACTTTTTAAGGCATAAATGGAGCTAACTATCAATCAGAGAGCACACTAGCTCCGGTTCCACTGAAGGAAGAAGCATCCAAAGATAGTGCCTGACATGAGAGATCACCAAAGAAAGAAGAAAACTTCATTTTTGATTAAACAAGTATAATTTTGAGATTTTCTGTTTATTAATTGTGTAAGAAACGTAACTATTAAATAGCTTGTAATAGAATAAGCAGTACATATAAAAGGAAATAGCTGGTCTATACTAGGCTAATACTAGTTAAGTAATGTCCTGCTAGTGTAACAGATTTAGAGACAGAACACAGCAACACTATTCCTTTATTACCATCTTATTTAGTTATGCCCACTCCTTTTTGATGGGACACTTCTGTAGTTCGGTGGAAGTCTTACAAAGTATTTACAGGCCAAAAACAGGCCATTTGGCCCAACAGGTCAATTTTCATGTTTATGAGCCTTTAACCACCCTTCTTCATCAACCCCAGCAATATATCTTTCTCTTCCTTTCTCCCTCACATGTTTATCTAGCTTCCCCTTAAATGCATCAATGCTATTTGCTTCAACTACATCCTGTGGTAGAAAGTTCTACATTCTAACCACTATCTGGATAAGTAGTTTCTTCTGAATTCCCTATTGAATTAATTAGTGACTATCTTATATTTATGACCCTTAGTTCTGGTCTTGTTCACATGTGGAAACATCTTAAAGACCTCTATCAGGTTACCCCTCAGTCTTCTCTTTTCTATAGAAAAGAGATGCAAGCTGTTCAGCCTTTCCAGATAAGTATAACCTCTCAATTCTGATAGCTTTCTAGTAAATCTCTTTTTTGCACCTTCTCCAGTGCCTCCATGTCCTTTTGGAGACCAGAATTGTTCAGAATACTCTAAATGTGGTCTAATCAATTTTGTTTTTCCATTCTATCCCTCTAGAAAAGAAAGCCCAGTGCATTATTTGCTCTTTTTAATGACATTATTAACCTGTGTCACTACTTATGGTGATTTGTATATCTGTACCCTCAGATCATCTGTTCCCCAAAACCATTCTTTTCAAAGTTGTATGTGAACTCCTTATTCTTCCTACCAAAATGTACTACCTCACACTTGTCTATATTGAAATTCATTTACCAATTATACACACATTCTGCAAGTTTATTAATGATTTCCCACATTTTGTCACAGTCCTCCTCTGTATTAACTCCAGTCCCCCAATTTGGTATCATCCGCAAATTTCTTATTCCCAAGTGCAGATTGTTTATGTAACTGCTAAACAACTGCCGTCCCAGCTCCATTATTTGAGGAACATCACTTCCCACCATTTGAGAACCTTTAACCCATACTCTGTTTTCTGTTTTTGAGCCAGCTTGCTATCCATTCTGATACTTGTCCCCAAACTCCAAACAATCTGACCTCATCAGTCCACTATGCTTTACCTTATCAAAGGCTTTTTGGAAGTCCAAATATATTACATCTACTGCATTACTCTCATCTACCATTTCTGTTACTTCTTCCAAGAATTCAATAATGTTTGTCAAACATAAACTTTGTTCATGGAATCCGTGCTAATTACTCTTTTTAATAGATTCAATTTCTAGAAGTTTTTCTATGACATCTTTAAGTAAGGATTGCACTATCTTGCCTCTCATCATTGTTAAGCTAATTGGTCTATAGTTCCCTGGACTTGTTCTATCTTTTTATATGCAGGAATCATATTAGCTGTCCTCCAGTCCTCTGCCACTATTCCCTTTTCTAATGAATTTTTATATATACGTGTAATAGTGTCTCTGCCATCGTTTCCTCAACTTCTCTAAATTTGTCTGGATGCAATCCATCCAGACCAGATGTTTTATTTTCTCCAAGTTTGATCAGTTTATCAATTGTCTCCTTCCTTTCTATTTTAAAAGTCTTTATATCTTTTTTGTTTTCTTCTTCTGTCATGTCAACAATGCTAGTCTCACTGGTAAATACCGAGGCAAAACAATTATTAACATTTCTGCCATCGTTACCTATGAGTTTAGTGTGTATATCTCTTAGTGGCCCTATCCCTATTCTGATTTTTCTTTTGTTATTTATGTGTCTGTAGAATACCTTACCATTTATTTTTATATTCCTGGATAATTTAATTTCATTGTTTATCTTGGCCATCCTAATTGTTGTTGGAATCATTTTCTATTCTGTTCATATTTCCTTTTGTCATTCGCTGCTTTATTGTCAATGTACCCAGTGTATGCCTTTTTCTTTCATTTTAATTTTGCCCTTATTTCTTTATTCATCTATGATGTGTCAGTACTGGCTAGTTTGTTCTTGCTTTTTAGTGGAATATATTTTTCCTGGACTCTAGCAATCATAGTTTTAAATGTTTCCTACTGTTGCTCTATTTCTTTGTGGGCCAGTAATTTTTTACAGTTTATTTTCCCTAGTTCTGTTCTCATCCCCTTAAAATCAGCTTTTTTCCCCGATTTATTACTTAGGCCTTTGTCTTACTTATATCCTTCTCAATCTTTATCTTAAACCTTATATTTTGATCACAACTGCCTGAAAGATCATTCTAGGGGCAATAATGGTGCAATTGTGAAGTAATTGCTATCCTCAAATTAATACTGATGTGCTGTGTTCAAAGATAAGACATTTGATTTCAGGTCTCTCCTTGTGAACTGGAGTTGCTCTCATTGGAAAAACCAAAATCAAAGAGATTTTATAACTTGAGTCCTTAAAAATAATGGGATAAATTTTTAACTTGCCGTCTGGCTTTAAAACTGGCATCTTTTTAAATCAACCATAGGTTATAAAAACCACCTGACTTTCAAATTCATTGAAATCAACGGATATGTAAGTTGGGCACCTTCTATCATAGGTCCCATATCCTACTTTCACAATTTTAATTAAAGTAATTTTTCTATTTTCCAAGACGACATAAGAGATGCCTCCTTTTGAGGATGAAAAGCCCAGGTCATCTCGCCTTTCCTCATAATCCAGACCTCTAACACCAGAGACTAGCCTTGTTGCTCTTATCTACACTTCCCCCATTGTTTGATTATCTCCAGTGCCTCAGTGACTAGATCTGAACACAGTACTCAAGACAGTTGTCTGATCAGAACCCTGTAGTTTGCTTGTGATGTCCTCTGACATGTATACTACTGTTCTAGTTTTATAATTTAACTTTTTATTGTAGGAAATGGAGAGGGAAAGGAAAAATCCATTCCAACATTAAAAGCAGAAGCAAACAGAGGAGAAAAAAATTCACAAAAGGAAAGTACAAACCCTAATCAAAATCATTTCATCAAACAGTAAATAGAAGCACATACAAGGAAGCATGAGTTGAAATAAGCCATGATGGATAAACACTTACATTGATTATGATCTACTACACATTAAGATTTTTTAATCTACCTGGTGTTTGGACTATATTAAATGTATCTCATCCATGAGCTATACAAAATTGCAGTAATATTAACTATTAAGTAGGTTATACAAAACTGTTCTTCTATACTTATTTTCTTCAAAAAGAGTGTATAGACATTTATCAAATTTCACAATAAATTTTCAAGGTTTAAAATTTGATTACTATGTCCTCAATTTTAACTTGTCATCGTATGACGGGAAAAGCTTATAATGGAATATCTAGTTTGGCTATCCATTCGATGGCCTCCTAAGATGCTGAATGGAGAAATAAGAGGACTCCCCCAACAGATCTTAGTGGGCAGATTAAAGTGTTGTATTCAGTGGCCTGGGACTCATGGCCATAATCACATTTTGAGTCGTCCATCATTTTCCACTTGTGGAGCAGATGGCTGAATTGTGCACACGTTGTGTGGATATGATTGAGCACTACTTGCTATCTTCGAGCAAGCTTGAAGCCAGGGACCCCTGCAGTTAGGTCAGGGATGACGTGTTTTTTTTTATGCTGCATGCATCCCACAAATCCATCCATCTGGATAGTGGGTTGATACCGGCTGCATGAATATTAGCTGCTGTTTCCCAGAATGGCTAGCATGATTTTAAATGCTTTCATGGGGAATTTTTCAAGTCTTCATGAATGGGAAGGTATTGCTCATTATTCTTTCCATCTATCAGAGCGCAATGGCGTTGCGGTGAATGGCAAGCAGGCATTGGGGAACAGCATTCCGTTAGAATGGACTTGTGTCCCTGACAGTTTCCCCATTGGCAGCGTTTGCTGCATGTCTACGATCTTTGTGTGCCAGCTGCAGGTCTATACGGCATAGCAATCTTGGAGGCGGGTGTAGCAAGCTACATCTGTCAATATGGGCCTGGTTTCTTGAGGAATTCCGCAGAGATTTAAACAATCCCAGTGGCCTTCCCAAACTTGGTGACTGTCAGCTGTGTCTCCACCTCTTTGGCAGTGAAAGCCTTTGAAAAATTGACGTGCAGTACGGCTTTTTGATGAGAGAGCTTAAGCAGCTTTTTCACTATTTTCAATGGTAGCTGTCATGCAGGCCCCCACCTACCAAGACTGAGGCACACATTATTTCGCCACATAAACATTAAAACTTAAAATTGTGGCTGGGAAGAAAAGAGGACTCATCACAAGGAATTGTCAAGCCCCTGACTGGAAAGATATTTGCATGCTGGCAGACAGCTTCTCCAATACACAGAAGACCTGGTCAGGCCAGTTTAGTCACATGACTAACTGGCTGCTTGAATTTGAACTTGCTGAGAAAAAGAAACTCAGAACGCTGTTTGCTCCTGGACTGAGAACACCTCTCTCCTGTCTGCTCTCATCTCTTTCTCACGGAACCGAAGACCCGCTGAAGACACATGAACTCAAACAGAGAAAAGTCTCCTACGTGAACAAGGTTTAAGAAGAATATTGGGCCCCAACAAAAAGTAAGAGCTGTATACAATCAAAGACTCTACGGTGAGCTGGAAAAACAGAAAGAGTAACAAGAAACCCCCTTCAGAGGCTGCCTCAAACCTCTCTACTTTATTTTTCTTCTGCTCTTTTCTGTTCCTATTTGCATATGTGTATCACGTGTGCATGCTAGCATGGGCGTGTCGTATATACGTAGGCATTAACCGAATTAAGAGTTTAACTAAGTTTAATAAATTTCACTTTTCTTCTTTAGACCTAAGAAAACCTGGTGTGCTCATTTCTTTGACTTATAATTGGAAAGTGGTGAACAAGGATTCACCAACGGGGAGCTCAAAACACAGTGTGTTTAATAATCAAATACTGTTAGAATAAGACCAGGTGAAGACAGTAAAAGACCCCAGACACATTTCTCACCTGGTCATTAACAGTAGCCATTGCATTTGAGTTAGCTAATAGACAGGCCGCAATGGCATCTGCAGTGACCATTGGTGCCTCACGTGGGGGCAGTGAGGTGGCACCAATTAGTAAAGCAAGTTCCAGGGTTTCCTGCTGGAGTGTGAGAAATCCAGGCCCTCTAGCGGTTTCTCATCTTCGCGCTAATCTGCCTTTGTCTAAGGAATCATAAGTGCTGTTGCTGTATCTGGGCCTTGAGTGACATCAGACTCTGCCAGTCTCTCACTTTCCTGGGACCAGCATGACATGTATACTTCGGATGGCTCTTACAGTCTTATTTCATAATTTACCTTTTTCATTTTCTTTATATGAGGTTTATCATAAATGTAATGCAACAATTTCAGTATTAAATTCAGATGTTTTTTCCACACTACCCTTATTTCACAGGCTCCTGAAATTCCATTCAAAGTGTCTCTTTGGGAGGAGAACAAATAAGAAAATCTGAAATAAGACAGAGAAAATGATTGTTTATCCTGTTATGATGACATGTATTGGTCGAGATCTTCATCAACTTCTACCGGTTCCTGTGGATTATGCTGCTCATTCAGATAAGGAGGTTCAATCTGGGACGGAAATCTCGGGCCTTTTCCCTGGCAAAGCGAGAGGGAGCTTTTCTTAATCGCAACTGCAAACTCATCCACTGTTTCACCACCTTCTTGTTCCAGGTAAAACTGAAATTCAGTAAACGTGAGAATACATTTCCAAGGCAGCAGCTGCTTCTGTAAGTACCTCAATTCCTGGCCATTGACATACAGTGAAAATTTGTCACTCAGGTTTTTTATCTCAAACTGGAGTCCTGATATGTCAGCCTTGAGGAAAGCCTGAATCTGAAACTGCAACCTGGAAGCTCTTGTGTGGTTTAGTTGGATATTACAAGTATCCTTCCTACCAAAGGTCACCATCTCATGAGCTTTATATGTCTGTTGCTCATTGAAGTTGATAAACCTGAAAACATTTGATTCCTCTTCTTCTGGATGGTATATATTGATGAAAAGGCATGGCACCGTTTCCTGTGTCAGATTATCACTGAGGCTGTCCATTTTCAATAGTTTTCCTAAAGAATTAGTTTAAATTAAGTTAGTATTGTAATTTTTTTATCCAGATAGCACATATAATCACTCTAATCCCAGGCTGCCATCAACATATAGAAAAATACTTGTTGGCTTTTGATAACCTTTAATCTAGGATTGAAAAGACATGAAGTAATTTCTTTGGTTTCACTGATTTAATCTTTCTAATAACTATATAAGAGTATCTACCTCACACTTCAGTGTACACTCAGCTGGTATCAAACTATCTGCAATCAAAGACTGCAAAGAATTTTGACTACTATCCCCTACCCTTAAATTCTCTCACAGATTATACAAAGATGCTTGCTGGATGTCTTGAGGGTTTGAGAGGAAATGGGGAGCACAGCTAATGTCAGCTGAGTGGCCCTGTCAACAGTCTAAAGCCCAGAAAGTTAGGTATCTAGTAAGCTGTGAGAACATGAAAAAAATCAAGTTTCGTGGCTCTAAGACTTCTCGAGGGTAAATATTTAAAAAAGCACTTCCCAAGTAACTTTTAATTTTGACCAAGACTTTTGAATTTTGTCCTTACTTTAGATCTTTGAAATATTGGCTTCAGATAGCACTTAAAAGCATTGAGCCAGTCATTTATGGCACAGAATTAGGCCATTCGGCCCATTGAGTCCATGTCAGCTCTCTGCGGAGCAATCCAGTCAGTCCCACTCCCCCTGCAAGTTTATTTCCTTCAACTGCCCATTCGATTTCCTTTTGAAATCAATAGTTTCTGCTTCCACCAGACTTGTGGGCAGTGAGTTCCAGGTCATTATCACTCGCTGCTAAAAAAGTTGTTCCTCACATTCCCCCGCATTTTTTGCCCAAAGCCTTTAATCTGTGTACCCTAATCCTTGCACCATCAGCTAATGGGAAGAGCTTTTCTTTGTCAACCTTATCTAAACCTGCCACAATCTTGTACACCTCTATTAATTCTCCCCTCAATCTCCTTTGCTCCAAGGAGAACAACCCGAGCTTTTTCAACCTAACTTTCTAACTAAAATCCCCCATCCCAGGAACCATTCTGGTAAATCTCCACTGCACCCTCAAATCCTTCTTAAACCAGAACTAGATGCAATACTCTAGTTGGGGCCTAACCAGAGGTTTATAAAGGTTCAGCATAACTTCCCTGCTTTTGTACGCAATACCTCTATTTCTGAAGTCCAGAATCCCCTATGCTTTGCTAACCACACTCTCAATATGTCCTGTCACCTTCAAAGATCTATGCACATGCACCCCCAGCTCCCTCTGTTCCTGGACGCTCTTTAGAACGATACCATTAAGTCTATATTGTTTCTCCCTATCCCTCCTGCCAAAATGCATCATCTCATGCTTCTCTGCATTGAATTTCATCTGCCATTTGTTTGCCCATTCTGCTAGCCTATCTAGGTCCTGTGGTAGGTGATTCATATCATCCTTATTGTTTGCCACACCTCCAAGTTTGGTGTCATCGGCAAATTTTGAAATGCTACTCTGTATTCCATGATCCAAGCCATTTATATATAGATAGCAAAAAATGCAGTGGACCTAGCACTGACCCGTGGGGAACACCACTGCCATCATCCTTCAGTCTGAAAAATAACCATTTACCATGACTTGCTGTTTTCTGTCCTTATGCTAATTTTTTATCCAATTCCATATCCTCCTATTTCATGAACATCAATTTTGTTAACCAGCCTTTTATGTGGTACTTTATCAAACGCTTTCTTAAAATCCATATAGACAACATCCATCGCATTCCTTTCCTCAACCTTCTCTGTTACTTCATCAAAAAATTCAATTAGTCAAGCACGATCTGCCTTTTACAAATCCATGCTGGCTATTTAATAGCATTGCGGCAGCCATTACGAAGCAGGATGCAAGCACCAATGCGACAGATGAGAGATAGAGGTCTGGTACACGGGGCAGGGCTGCCCCTAGTTTCACTGATGCTGACCTTGAGGTGCTCCTGGAAGCTGTGAGGGAGAGGAGGGAGGTCCTCTTTCCAGAGATGAAGGGAATGAAGTGCACTCTTCCCCATCTAACAGTATGCCAAAGACCAGCTGAGTTGGGAAGCCTCAGCACTGTAGAGGCTTCTGCTGTCAGAGGCAAGTTCTCATGATCTCCTTCCTATGTCTTCCACAGGGTCAGTCATGATGGGCGAGCACCTGGGTTCTATCACGTCACCAGGGCCATGTCAAGAATCTGAAACAGCAGAACCAACACCATCACATTTTACAAGCAAACTCTCCACCAGCACAGATACAAGTACACTCACAATGACGGGTCCTTGTACGCGATTAGAAAGGGTGGCGCTGGGTGAAAAGCATAGCATAGTGTGCAGGAAGAGGTAAGACATGCAGAGGCAGCTGTGGGCAGTCCACCTCAGAGGATGGAGGAAAGATACAGCCATGCTCTGCTGGGCACAGATGCACAGACTTGGGAGTCACAAGCAAGGTGGCTCTACTTTAACCAGAGCAACAGATGTATAAACTCACAAGTCAGAGCTCCCTGAAGCAATGTGGGGTCATGGGCTGAGAATGGAGGAGTCCATTAAGCATTTGTGTGCCACCATTCGTCAGAGCTTTGCACGCATGAGTTCCTCCATTGAGAGAGTGGCCAACCTCATGGACAGTCATAGGTGGTAACACTCGGAGTAGATGCAGGAGTAGAGCACTGACATGCACAGAATGCATGCAACATTCTGTAGCATTGACTGGTCAGTGCTGCAAAGATGAATGGAGTGAATGGCAGCGGCGCCCCAACTTGTGCTCCCCTCCACGATCTGGGGTGCCATCCAAGGGCTGAGCAGTCACCGATAAGGATGAGGGAGCCTCCCCTCATCAGGTGCCATTATCAACAACAGTCTCCTTGGCCCCTCTGCTCTGGGACCATCTATGCAGCAGGGCCCTGTGACAGAGGCTGCCCCTGCATCGACACTGGTGCAGCAGCTTCAGGAGGTGCCCCCACTGTCACTTTCACAGCGAAGGCAACCGTCAATGGCATCTTAGCCATAAGCAGACACAAGCGAGCAGGCTGCCTCCACCTCATCTGTGGCCACAAAAGGAACACTGCGCAGAAGTGGTTGAGAGTGGAGGCTACCATGTCAGTCAGAGCACTGAGTGGTTCACTGGGACTTGTTTCACTTGGTAATGTGTACCTTGTTATTTTTTGACCATGCTGTAAATATTGACACAACACAAGCAAATGGACCGCTGGGTGCAGCACTACCGAGAACTATATTCCAGGGAAAATGTTGTCCTGATACTGCCCTCAATGCAGCCCAGTCTATGTCAGTCATGGATGAGCTGGACAAACAGCCAACAAAATCGAAACTCAGTGATGCCATTGATTCTCTCGCCAGTGGAAAAGCCCCTGGAAAGGACGGCATTACCCCTGAAATAAAGAGTGCCAAGCCTGCTATACTTTCAGCACTCCATTAACTGCTTTGCCTGTGCTGGGATGAGGGACCAGTACCACAGGACATGCGCGATGCCAATATCATCACCCTCTATAAGAACAAGGGTGACCGCGGTGACTGCAACTGCGGCACAGTGGCGCAGTGGTTAGCACCGTAGCCGCACAGCTCCAGCGACCCGGGTTCAATTCCAGGTACTGCCTGTGTGGAGTTTGCAAGTTCTCCCTGTGTCTGCGTGGGTTTCCTCCGGGTGCTCCGGTTTCCTCCCACATGCCAAAGACTTGCAGATTGATAGGTAAATTGGCCATTATAAATTACCCCTAGGATAGGTAGGTGGTAGGGAAATATAGGGACAGGTGGGGATGTGGTAGGAATGTGGAATTAGTGTAGGATTAGTATAAATGGGTGGTTGATGGTCGGCACAGACTCGGTGGGCCGAAGGGCCTGTTTCAGTGCTGTATCTCTAAAAAAAAAACTACCGTGGAATCTCCCTGCTCAGCATAGCGGGGAAAGTCTTCGCTTGAGTTGTTTTAAACAGATTCCAGAAGCTGGCTGAGCATGTCTGCCCTGAGGCACAGTGCAGCTTTCGAGCAGAGAGTTCCAACCATTGACATGCTGTTCTCCCTTCGCCAGCTACAGGCGGAATGCCGCGAACTACAGGTGCCCCTCTACGTTGCTTTCATAGATCTCACCAAAGCCTTTGACCTCGTCAGCAGACGTGGTTTCTTCAGACTACTAGCAAAGATCGGATGTCCACCAAAGCTACTAAGTATCATCACCTCATTCCATGACAATATGAAAGGCACAATTCAGCTTGGCGGTGCCTCATCAGACCCATTTCTTATCCTGAGTGGCGTGAAACAGGGCTGTGTTCTCACACCTACACTGTTTGGGATCTTCTCCCTGCTGCTCTCACATGCGTTCAAGTCTTCAGAAGAAGGAATTTTCCTCCACACAAGATCTGGTGGCAGGTTGTTCAACCTTGCCTGTCTTAGAACGAAGACCAAAGTACGGAAAGTCCTCATCAGGGAACTCCTCTATGCTGACAATGCTGCATTAACATCCCACACAGAAGAGTGCCTGCAGAGACCCATCGACAGGATTGCAGCTGCCTGCAACGAATTTGGCCTAACCATCAGCCTCAAGAAAACGAACATCATGGGATAGGACATCAGAAATGCTCCATCCATCAATATCGGCGACCACGTTCTGGAAGTGGTTCAAGAGTTCATCTACCTAGGCTCAACTATCACCAGTAACCTGTCTCTCGATGCAGAAATCAACAAGCTCATGGGAAAGGCGTCTGGTGCTATGTCCAGACTGGCCAAAAGGGTGTGGGAAAATGGCGCATTGACACGGAACACAAAAGTCTGAGTGTTTCAAGCCTGTGTCCTCAGTACCTTGCTCTACGGCAGCGAGGCCTGGACAATGTATGTCAGCCAAGAGCAACGTCTCAACTCATTCCATCTTCGCTGCCTCCGGAGAATCCTTGGCATCAGGTGGCAGGACTGTATCTCCAACGCAGAAGTCCTCGAGGCAGCCAACATCCCCAGCATATACACCCTACTGAGCCAGTGGCACTTGAGATGGCTTGGCCATGTGAGCTGCATGAAAGATGGCAGGATCCCCAAGGACACATTGTACAGCGAGCTCGTCATTGGTATCAGACCCACCAGCCGTCCATGTCTCCGCTTTAAAGACATCTGCAAACACGACATGAAGTCCTGTGACATTGACCACAAGTTGTGGGAGTCAGTTGCCAGTGATCGCTAGAGCTGGCGGACAGCCATAAAGGCGGGGCTAAAGAGTGGCGAGTCGAAGAGACTTTAGCTGTTGGCAGGAAAAAAGACAAAAGTGCAAAGTGAGAGGCAACTGTGTAACAGCCCCGACAACCAATTTTATCTGCAGTGCCTATGGAAGAGTCTGTCACTCTAGAATTGGCCTTTACAGCCACTCCACAAACCACTGACCACCTCCAGGCGCTTACCCATTGTCTCTCGAGACAAGGGGGCCAAAGAAAGAAAGAAGACTCCAGATGTGTGAGCTTCCAATCTTTAATGGCTAAACACGAAAAGAAGGATGAAGTGGTGAAGGGAAGCAACGGTCTTTGAAGGAGGAAAGTGAGACTGCTGGACAGATGTGCATCATTCATTGTTGATAAGAGTGGATTTATTCAATATTGTGTTCAATGGAAATGTTCTCACAGGCAGCTAAAAGTTATTTTCAGAGCATGCCATCCTCCTGGGTTTGAAGTGCTCAGGTGAAATGTGCCTGGTTCAGATGTTCCCTGGCATTAACTCCATCCTGATGACACCTTCAAGTCCTGCATCAGCCCCAGCCACCTTCCTGCACAACGAGGGCACCTCTGCTCTGCATCTTCCTTTTCCTCCAATGAGCTGTGACATTCCAGCGCCTCCTTCAAGGTCCACACTTACCTGGAGGACCATGTTATAGAGAGCACAGCAGACCACCACAAGGTATGAGACTCTTGCATGAGCGTACTGCAGGACACCACCCCACCGGTGCAGGCACTGGAACCGCATCTTCAGAAGCCCAATGGCCTACTCAATGGTGGTCCTTGTTAGCAGACGGCTTCAGTTTTAGCGCCTTTGTGGCTCTGTCTTGGGGTCACATAAAGGGGCGAGTAGTCATCTCTTCAAGAGATATCCTTTGTCCCCCAGAATCCATCCACAAAGTTTGGGTGATAGCACGAAGACCTGCGGCACCCTGGACTGCCGGAGGATGAAGGTGTCATAGTAGCTGCCAGGAAAGCGAGCGTACAGGCAGAGAAAGGTCTAGTTGTGGTCACAGGCCAACTAATGTCAAGGGAGTGGAAGCCCTTCCTGTTGATGAATCTCACTGGCTGCTCATTGGGTGCCTTGATGGCCACATGGGTGCAATCGATGATGCTCTGCACTGGGGAATCCTGTGATGGAGGTGAATGTCCTTTGTGCCTGAGAGGCCCCATCTGTTTGAAACTGTATGTTCTGCCCAGCTCTTGCAAATAGGGCATCAATGACCTGTGGGATGCAACGGTGTTCTGTTGCTTAACAGATGCCACCAAGATCTGCTGCTGATCCTTGGAAGGAGCCAAAGGCGAAGAAGTTCAATCGTTACTGGCAGGGCATGGTGAGCAGTGCTGTGAGGGTTGAGTCTTCTGATACAAGGGCACAAATCTGAGTGACCAACTCCTAGATAGGCACAGTCTCCTGCGGCACTGGTTATCTGACATATCCAGGCAGCTTCTTCTTCAGCTTTGATGCTGCGAGTATGGCCTCTGTTGCGTCCCTGCCCCTTGTGCCACTCCTCTGCCCTCCTTATGCCCAGGGCTCTTGCCTCTGATACTGAGTATGTTGATCCTCATTGCCAATCCACCCAATCCCATGTCCAGCCTTGCTCATGCTCAGCTACACTCAATAATTTCTGGAGCCCACACCCTCCACCCCCCTTTTGGCCCCACGATCCCAGCCGGGGAGGGAGGGTTCACGACCCCCTCAACTGCCCAAGCACACACTGGTTCCGCAATCTCTACATGCCTGATGGCACCTATGTGCCAATGGCTTAGTGCTCCACTCAGTTGTCCTCCCCTTTATGGGCCTCCTTGTGCCTGGACTGTCCCTGATCCAGTGTTCAACCCGTGCGCACCCCCCACAAAAATTCCAAACTGACCCTTGATGAGCGGACAATAAGCTCGTAAACAAGATTAACTGGCCACTTTTCCAAATTGGGCAGGTTGCCAGGTCCTGCCTTTCCCTGCCCCGAGCAAAATCACCGGCTGCAGGAATGGCACGCTGGCCGATGGCACTAATTTTCGCACCCATCTGCCTCTGTCCCACCCCTATTGGGGCCTAAAAATCCTGCTCTTCAAGTTTAACAGGTGCTAGCTGATGGGCAAGGTGCTGCTGTCTCCAACTTGTTCTATGGCAACAATGTGGTTTTACAGGTGGGAGTGCAATGTTCCATGAGCAACAACACTCTCATCCAGATGGTTATTCTTTAAACATGAACCTGGGCTGTGACTGTCAGAGAATTGTGACAGAGGGAGCATCACAGCTGAACCAAGGCTCTTCGCTCTGGAATTCCCTCCCGAAACCTCTCTGCCTCTCTCCCTCTCTTTCCTCCTTTAAGACACTCCTTAAAACCTACCTCTTTGACCAAGCTTTTGGTCGTCTGCCCTAATATCTCCTCATGTGGCTCAGTGTCATATTTTGTTTCATAATGTTCCTGTGAAGTGCCTTGGGACGTTTTATTATGTTAAATAAATTCAAGTTGTTGTTGTTTCTTACTGACTGCATCCCTCAGAGTTTCTCCGACGAGTAGTTTAACAAATTATTTATGGATGTTTGTTTTATGATCCCTCCAAACTAGCTTCTTCATTTGCCGAGTATTAGGAATTAACATCTTTCCTTTTACAAACTGAGCAGTTTTGCAATTAAGTTAAGGAATGGAAATTGGGCCAGTGTGCATAGAATTGAAGACTGTGGCCTGATATATATAGAGCTTATGTCAGCTTGATCTACCTTTTGTTACAATTAAACCATTGTGCAAGTTCCTATGTTTAGCAAATGTAAGTGACAGGACATACAATTAAAGGCATGTGTATTCATTGGCAAGCTTGTTTTTTTGCCTGACTAGCAGTATTTTACAGAACAGCTAGAGAGACCTAAATTACCAAGGATTTTTTTTCATTCATTCATGGGATGTGGGCGTCGCTGGCCAGGCCAGCATTTATTGCCCATCCCTAATTGCCCTTGAAAGGTGGTGGTGAGCTGCCTTCTTGAACCGCTGCAGTCCATTTGGGGTAGGTATACCCACAGTGCTGTTAGGAAGGGAGTTCCAGGATTTTGACCCAGCGACAGTGAAGGAACAGTGATATAGTTCCAAGTCAGGATGGTGTGCGACTTGGAGGGGAACTTGCAGATGGTGGTGTTCCCATGCATCTGCTGCTCTTGTCCTTCTAGTTGGTAGAGGTCGCGGGTTTGGAAGGTGCTGTCTAAGGAACCTTGGTGCATTGCTGCAGTGCATCTTATAGATGGTACACACTGCTGCCACTGTGCGTCGGTGGTGGAGGGAGTGAATATTTGTAGATGGGGTGCCAATCAAGCGGGCTGCTTTGTCTTGGATAGTGTCGAGCTTCTTGAGTGTTGTTGGAGCTGCACCTCTCCAGGCAAGTGCATCACACTCCTGACTTGTGCCTTGTAGATGCTGGACAGGCTTTGGGGAGTCAGGAGGTGAGTTACTCGCCTCAGGATTCCGAGCCTCTGACCTGCTCTTGTAGCCACGATATTTATATGGCTACTCCAGTTCAGTTTCTGGTCAATGGTAGCCCCTAGGATGTTGATAGTGGGGGATTCAGCAATGGTAATGCCATTGAATGTCAAGGGCAGATGGTTAGATTCTCTCTTGTTGGAGATGGTCATTGCCTGGCACTTGTGTGGCGTGAATGTTACTTGCCACTTATCAGCCCAAGCCTGGATATTGTCCAGGTCTTGCTGCATTTCTACACGGACTGCTTCAGTATCTGAGGAGTCACGAATGGTGCTGAGGGGGGCTTAGGCAACTGCAGGCATGGCCACCAATGGTGTGCAACTAAAATTGGGGATGGTCAAGAGGCTCAATGGTTATTTCCTTATTTGCCATTACCTGCTCATCATGGCACAGAGACAAAGATTGTCATTTGCACTTCCTCTATTCAGGGACCCTGAACATTGCGGTGGTAATGACAATAAAAATCTTAGAATTCCCCGTTACTATTTCACTGAAAATGACAGCAACTTCGGGAGCTCAGACATGTGCAGATATTGCAGAAATCCAGAAGTTGCTGTCAGTGTGTCTACGCTCCTCCATAGAGTGGGCTGTAAGGTTCCCATAGACTGTGATCTCCCTTGCAATCCTAAATTGACCAGAACGTCCACTGTTAATCTCAATGTAAAAACCCTGGAAAAGTTACATCTTTGGAATGAGGTGCAACTGGGTTTTTAAACAGTGTACCAACTTTATAATTACTGCTAAACAATCTGAATGGCCCTGAAAAGCTAATTTTACATTTGTGGAATGTCATATTTCTCCACCAGGATTAAAAATTCCACAAATCTTAAACACATTAAAAAAGTTTTTATTTTTAAAAAAAAAGTCTGTTTCTCTTTATTTTAGCTTCTATCTTAATACAGTCCCACATTAATTTAATTACCTGAATATTTAAAATAAAAAGTGAAAGGTTTTCAGTGCTTTTAGATTCCTGGTTGGCTGGGTGTGACTACTTCAATTTTATTATTTGCCTGCCAGCTTGATGACATCACTGCAGTTGGATGCCTGGAAATCCCCTTGATTTGGCGCCAGATTTGAACTGTCATCAGGAAAGGGGAAACCCACGGCAAAGGAAATGCTAGATCTTTGTGGGCAGCTTTCCTTGCGATTGGCAACTAGCACCCTTGCTTTGTTGCTGATTGCAGAATCCAGGCCACAGTCATGCAGCACAGCTGGATCCCTGGCACATTCAGGGCAACAACATGCGCATGTTTACACTTCAAACCTGCTGCCAGGTTTAGTGGGTAATTGGGTGACAAATTAATTCTTAAATCTCACAGGACCAACTTCATGAAAACCGTTTGGAAAAATCAGAAACTCTGCCAATACGCAGTGAGGTGACCTAGCTCCCTTGGCAACACATCCCAGTTGACTGCATCGGCGTCAGGAAAATTCAAAGGGATAGAAATTCATCTCAGGCGGTGGCGCAAAATGGGCGCTATCACAAAGAACAGAACAAAGAACAGTACAGCACAGGAACAGGACATTAGGCTCTCCAAGCCTGCGCCGATCCTGATGCCTGGCTAAACTAAAACCTTCTGCACTTCCGGGGTCCGTATCCCTCTATTCCCATCCTATTCATGTATTTGGCAAGATGCCTCTTAAACGTCGCTATTGTACCTGCTTCCACCACCTCCCCCGGCAGCAAGTTCCAGGCACTCACCACCCTCTGTGTCAAGAACTTGCCTCGCACATCCCCTCGAAACTTTGCCCCTCGCAACTTAAACCTATGTACCCTAGTAACTGACTCTTCCACCCTGGGAAAAAGCTTCTGACTATCCACTCTGTCCATGCCATTCATAACTTTGTAAACCTCTATCATGTTGCCCCTCCATCTCCGTCGTTCCAGTGAAAACAATCCGAGTTTATCCAACCTCTCCTCATAGCTAATACCCCCCAGACCAGGCAACATCCTGGTAAACCTCTCCTGTACCCTCTGCAAAGCCTCCACATCCTTCTGGTAGTGTGGCGACCAGAATTGTCCGCAATATTCCAAGTGTGGCCTAACTAAAGTTCTGTACAGCTGCAGCATGACTTGCCAATTTTTATACTCTATGCCCCGACCGATGAAGGCAAGCATGCCATATGCCTTCTTGACTACCTTATCCACCTGCGTTGCCACTTTCAGTGATCTGTGGACCTGTACGCCCAGATCTCTTTGCCTGTCAATACTCCTAAGTGTTCTGCCATTTACTGTATACTTCCCATCTGTATTAGATCTTCCAAAATGCATTACGTCACATTTGTCCGGATTAAACTCCATCTGCCATTTCTCCGCCCAAGTCTCCAACTGATCTATATCCTGCTGTATCCTCTGACAATCCTCATCACTATCCGCAACTCCACCAACCTTTGTGTCGTCCGCAAACTTACTAATCAGACCAGCTATATTTTCCTCCAAATCATTTATATATACTACAAACAGCAAAAGTCCCAGCACTGATCCCTGAGGAACACCACTAGTCACAGCCCTCCATTCAGAAAAGCACCCACTGCTACCCTCTGTTTTCTATGACCGAGCCAGTTCTGTATCCATCTTAAATAAAAACAAGAAATGCTGGAACCACTCAGCAGGTCTGGCAGCATCTGTGGAAAGAGAAGCAGAGTTAACGTTTCGGGTCAGTGACCCTTCTTCTCCATCTTGCCAGCTCGCCTCTGATCCCGTGTGACTTCACCTTTTATACCAGTCTGCCATGAGGGACCTTGTCAAAGGCTTTACTGAAGTCCATGTGGACAACATCCACTGCCCTTCCTTCATCAATCATCTTCATCACTTCCTCAAAAATCTCAATCATGTTAGTGAGACACGACCTCCCCGTCACAAAACCATGCTGCTTCGTGCTAATAAATCCATTTGTTTCCAAATGGGAGTAAATCCTGTCCTGAAGAATCCTCTCCAATAATGTCCCTACCACTGACGTAAGGCTCACCGGCCTGTAATTTCCTGGATTATCCTTGCTACCCTTCTTAAACTAAGGAACAATATTGGCTATTCTCCAGTCCTCTGGGAGCTCACCTGTAGCCAATGAGGATACAAAGATTTCTGTCAAGGCCCCAGCAATTTCCTCCCTGGCCTCCCTCAGTATTCTGGGGTAGATCCCATCAGGCCTTGGGGACTTATCTACCTTAGTGTTTGTCAAGATGCCCAACACCTCCTCCTTTTTGATATCGACATGACCCAAACTGTCTACACTCCCTTCCCTAGACTCATCATCCACCAATCCTTCTCTTGGGTGAATACTGATGCAAAGTACTCATTTGGTACCTCGCCCATTTCCTCTGGCTCCACGCATAGATTCCCTCCTCTGTCCTTGAGTGGGCCAACCCTTTCCTTGGCTACCCGCTTGCTCTTTATATACGTATAAAAAGCCTTGGGATTCTCCTTAATCCTGTTTGCCAATGACTTTTCATGACCCCTTTTAGTCCTCCTGACTCCTTGCTTAAGTTCCTTCCTACTTTCTTTATATTCCTCAAGGACTTTGTCTGTTCCCAGCCTTCTAGCCCTTACAAATGCTTCCTTTTTCTTTTTGACTAGGCTCACATCGTTATCCAAAGTTCCCAAAACTTGCCAAACTTATCCTTCATCCTCACAGGAACATGCCGGTCCTGGATTCTAATCAACTGACGTTTGAATGACTCCCACATGACACAGAGCCATAGCCATAGAGAGATAAAGCACTGAAACAGGCCCTTCAGCCCACCGAGTCTGTGCTGACCAACAACCACCCATTTAGACTAATCCTACATTAATCCCATATTCCCTACCACATCCCCACCATTCTCCTACCACCTACCTACACTAGGGGCAATTTACAATCGCCAATTTACCTATCAATCTGCAAGTCTTTGGCTGTGGGAGGAAACCGGAGCACCCGGCGGAAACCCACACGGTCACTGGGAGAACTTGCAAACTCCGCACAGGCAGTACCCAGAACCGAACCCAGGTTGCTGGAGCTGTGAGGCGGCAGTGCTAACCACTGTGCCGTCCACAGATGTTGATTTACTCTCAAACAGCCGCCCCCAATCTAAATTCTTCAGTTCCTGCCTAATATTGTTATAATTAGCCTTCCCCCAATTTAGCACCTTCACCCGAGGACTACTCTTATCCTTATCCACAAGTACCTTAAAACGTACGGAATTATGGTCACTGTTCCCGAAATGCTCCCCTACTGAAACTTCGACCACTTGGCCGGGCTCATTCCGCAACCCCAGGTTCAGTACGGCCCCTTCCCTAGTTGGACTATCTACATATTGTTTCAAGAAGCCCTCCTGGATGCTCCTTACAAATTCTGCCCCATCCAAGCCCCTAGCTCTAAGTAAGTCCCAGTCAATATAGAGGAAGTTAAAATCACCCACAACAACCCTGTTGCTTTACATCTTTCCAAAATCTGTCTACATATCTGCTCCTCAATTTCCCGCTGGCTGTTGGGAGGCCTGTAGTAAACATTGTGATTGCACCCTTCCTATTCCTGAGCTCTACCCATATTGCCTCGCTGCATGATCCCTCCGAGGTGTCCTCCCGCAGTACAGCTGTGATATTCTCCTTAACCAGTAATGCAACTCCCTCACCCCTTTTACATCCCCCTCTATCCTGCTTGAAGCATCTAAATCCTGGAACGTTTAGCTGCCAATCCTGTCCTTCCCTCAACCAAGTTTCTGTAATAGCAATAACATCATAGTTCCAAGTACTAATCCAAGCTCTAAGTTCATCTGCCTTACCTGTTATACTTCGCGCATTGAAACAAATGCACTTCAGACCACCAGTCCCGCTGCATTCAGCAACATCTCCCTGCCTGCTCTTCCTCTCAGTCTCCCTGGCTTTATTCACTAGTTCCCCCTCAGTTATTTCACCTGCTGACCTACTGCTCTGGTTCCCACCCCGCCACACTAGTTTAAACCCTCCCGAGTGACGCTAGCAAACCTCGCAGCCAGGATATTTGTGCCCCTCCAGTTTAGATGCAACCCGTCCTTCTTGTACAGGTCCTACCTGTCCCGGAAGAGATCCCAAAGATCCAGATATCTGAAACCCTCCCTCCTACACCAGCTGTTCAGCCACGTGTTTAGCTGCACTATCTTCCTATTTCTAGCCTCATTGGCACATGGCACAGGGAGTAATCCCAAGATTACAACCCTAGAGGTCCTGTTTTTTAACTTTCTACCTAACTCCCTAAACTCCCCCTGCAGGACATCGTCACCCTTCCTGCCTATGTCGTTAGTACCAATGTGTACCACAACATCCTCCCCCTTCAGAATGCCCCATGCCCGTTCAAAGACATCCTTGACCCTGGCACCAGGGAGGCAACATACCATCCTGGAGTCTCTTTCACATCCACAGAAGCACCTATCTGTGCCCCTGACTATAGAGTCCCCTATAACTATTGCTCTTCTGCGCTTTGTCCCTCCCTGCTGAACAACAGAGCCAGCCGTGGTGCCACTGCTCTGGCTGCTGCTGTTGTTTTCTCCTGATAGGCCATCCCTCCCAACAGTATCCAAAATGGTATACTTGTTAAAGAGGGGGAATAGCCACAGGAGATTCCTGCACTGACTGCCTGCCCCTTCTAGCGGTCACCCATCTATCTGCCTGCACCTTGGGTGTAACCACGTCTCTAAAACCCCTGCCTATGATGCTTTCGACCACCTGCATGCTCCTAAGTGCATCCAATTGCTGCTCCAACCGATCCATGCGCTCTGTGAGGAGCTGCAACTGGGTGCACATCCTGCAGATGTAGTTGTCCAGAACGCTGGAAGCGTCACAGACCTCCCACATCTCACAGGTGAAGCACTTCACCCCTCTGACATTTCTAGCACTAATTAATAAATTAAATTAAAATAAATACTTATAAAATCCTTACTAAATTAAGTTACAATTAACTATATGGTCCCTATCGCTAGATTTCTACTATAAATATTAAATGCTAAATACATCGGGCAGCCGATCCGATACTGCCCGTTTTGTGCCACTTCACCAAATGTTTACCCCTCAGCCGTGCTTCCTATTGCCAAATGATATATGGATTGCCAAATAAGTTTTTTTTACATAAAGAGGCCTCATCAGATTTACTAGGAGCGCTTAATAAAGGTTCAAAACTCTGAAAAATACAAAGAATGGAAAAGCCAAGGGCCTCCCCGTTGTGTATTGAAACTAAAAGAATCCCAATCAGGTTCAGCGCTGTTTTCTCTGACTTACTCCATTATTTTTCACAGGGGCGGCACAGAGTGCTGAACACTCAGTGTCAAATTCAGCTGCCGCTGGCCCGTTCCCATTCCAACTCCCTGCGCTACAGCACTGAGTTTACCAACAAAACTCGTCGACAGCCTGCACCGCCCTGCTCTTTACTCACAATTTATAAAGAAGCTGCCGGCCACCCCACTGCGATTAGCTGCTCACATCAGCAGTCTCTCCCCGAGCGCTCCGACACGCGGTAATGGAGGCATGCAGGATCACTTTCATGAAAATTCACTTCTAAAAAGATCTCCCGACAGAAAACAAATACACATTAATAAACAGTCACAGATAAGAACCGGAGAGAGGTCAAGGAACGAGATGCACGTACTGTTTGAATTCAGCAACTCCCCTCACAACTGGAGAAGATCAAACATTAGTTTGAGCTCATATAAACCCCGTTGTAATATTTACAGGAAGAAGTGGGAGGGCCTCTGTCACGCAAGCAGGCACTGCAATTTCATCCCCACCATCAGGGGCCAAGCAAAAGTATCAAGTGCTGGGGAGAGATGTAGGACTAAGTCTACAATTCGACCATTCTTGAAAAAGGAGGTGGGGCGGGTGAAATTGCCCCTGCTAACTCCAATGGTTGTGCATTTTTTTAAAATCTTATTTCCCCAGAACAGGATAAAATACATTCTTACATAATACAAATGTTCAAATACATTGGACGTCCAATCTCTCCACACCTTCACCCCCCACCAGGATCGTCTGAGAACTCTCCGCTTCTGCAGCCTAACCAACGTTATGTGCAACTGTAACATGATGTCCCAACTCTTGTACTCAATGCCTCAGCCGATGAAGGCAAACATGCCATACGCCTTCTTCACCACCCTGTCTACCTGTGTTGCCACTTTCAGGGAACTATGTACTTGCACCCCAAGGTCTCTCTGCTCAAGAACACTCCCCAGGGCCATGCCATTCACTTTATATGTCCTGCTCTGGTTTAACTTTCCAAAATGCATCACTTCACACTTGTCTGCATTAAATTCCATTTGCCACTCCCTTGCCCACTTTCCCAGTTGATCTATATTCTGTTGTAACCTTAGACAATCTTCTTCACTGTCCACTATACCACCAATTTTGGTGTCATCTGCAAACTTACTAATCATACCCCCTACATTCACATCCAAGTCATTAATATAATTGACAAACAACAGAGGGCCCAGCACCGATCCCTGCGGCACACCACTGGTTACCGGCCTCCAATCTGAAAAACAACCCTCCACTACCACCCTCTGCCTCCTATCACCGAGCCAATTTTGTATCCAATTTGCGGGCTCACCCTGGATCCCATGTGTTCAAACCTTCTGGACCAGCCTACCATGTGGGACCTTGTCAAAGGCCTTGCTAAAGTCCATGTAGACAACGTCCACCGCCCTGCCCTCGTCAATCCTCTTGGTCACCTCCTCGAAAAACTCAATTAAATCCATGAGACGTGATTTCCCACGCACAAAGCCATTCTGACTATCCCTAATCAGACCATGCCTTTCCAGATGCATATAAATCCTGTCTCTCAGAATCCCTTCCAATAACTTTCCCACCACTGATGTAAGGCTCACCGGCCTGTAGTTCCCTGGCTTATCCCTGCTGCCCTTCTTAAATAAAGGCACAACATTAGCTATCCTCCAGTCTTTCGGTACCTCACCCGTGGCTAACAATAATACATAAATCTCTGCCAGGGCCCCAGCAATCTCCTCCCTTGCTTCCCATAGAATCCTGGTCAGGTCCTGGGGATTTATCCACCTTAATGTGCTTCAATATCTCCAACACCTCCTCCTTTGTAATGTTGATCTGCTCCAGGATATCGGTGTTCCCTCCCTTGAACTCATTAGCTTCCATGACCTTCTCCATGGTAAATACGGACGAGAAATATTCATTTAAGACCTTGCCCATTTCCCGTGGCTCCACACATAGATTGCCACACTGATCCTTAAGGGGACCTACTCTCTCCCTAGCTACCTTTTTACTCTTAATATACTTATAGAATCTTTTAGGATTCTCCTTTATCTTATTTGCCAGGGAAATCTCATGGCCCCTTTTCACCTTCCTAATTTCCTTCTTAAGTGTAGTCCTCCATCCCCTATACTCCTCGAGGGACTCGCTCGATCCCAGCTGCCTATACCTGACATATGCCTCCTTCTTTGTCCTGACCAGACCCTCAATAACCCTCGTCAACCAAGATTCCCTAAACTTGCCAGCCTTGCCCTTCCATCGAACAGGAACATGCCGGCCCTGAACTCTTCCTATCTCACTTTTAAAAGCCTCCCACTTGCCAGACGTCCCTTTACCCATAAACAGCCTCTCCCATTCAACTTTTGAGAGTTCCTGTCTGATGCCATTAAAATTAGCCTTCCCCCAATTTAGGAGTTCAACCTGAGGACCAGTCCTATCCTTTTCCATAACTATCTTGAAGCTAATAGAGTTATGGTCACTGGTCCCAAAGTGCTCCCCCACTGACACATCAACCACCTGCCCATCCTCATCTCCTCAGAGGAGGTCGAGTGTCGCCCCTTCTCTAGTAGGGCCATCAACATACTGCTTCAGAAAACTATCCTTGACACACTTAACAAATTCTTCCCCATCTGATCCCTTAGCACTAAGGCAGTCCCAGTCAATATTTGGGAAGTTAAAATCACCTACTATTACAACTCTATAATTCCTACACCTATTTGTGATTTCCCTACATATATGCTCCTCCACTTCCCTCTGACTATTGGTGGGCCTATAGTATAATCCCATCAAAGTGATCACCCCTTTCTTATTTCTAAGTTCTACTCATATGGCCTCACTGGACATTCCCCCCGGGATATCCTCTCTAAGTACTGCCGTGATGTTCTCCCTAATCAATAGTGCAACTCCCCCTCCTCTCTTACCTCCACCTCTGTCACGCCGGAAGGATCGGTACCCCGGAACATTGAGCTGCCAGTCCTGCCCATCCCTCAACCACGTTTCCGTAATAGCTATAATATCACAATCCCATGTACCGATCCAAGCTATGAGTTCATCTGCCTTACCTGTAAGGCTTCTTGCATTAAAGTAAATGCAGTTTAGCCTACCAGACCTTCCACGCTCCCTGTCCTGCCCCTGCCCGGCCTACCTACTGCACTCGCTTGCTTTAACCTCTACATTTGCCTCAAGTATCTCATCTGAGAGACTATTACTTTGGGTCCCACCCCCTGCAAGACTAGTTTAAACCATCCCGAGTAGTACTAACAAACCTCCCTGCAAGGATATTGGTCCCCCTCCAGTTTAGATGCAACCCGTCCTTCTTGTACAGGTCACTTCTGCACCAGAAGAGATCCCAATGATCCAAATAGCTGAAGCCCTCCCGCCTACACCAGCTCTTCAGCCACGCATTCATTTGCCTAATCCTCCTACTCCTACCCTCACTAGCACGTGGCACAGGGAATAATCCTGAGATTACAACCCTAGAGGTCCTGCTTTTTAACCTTCTGTCTAACTCCCTATCTTCACTTTGCAGGACCTCATCTCTCTTCCTGCCTATATCGTTAGTACCAATATGGACCACGATCTCTGGCTGCTCACCCTCCCCTTACAGAATGTCCTGCAGCTGCTCCGAGACGTCCTTGACCCTAGCACCAGGGAGAAAACATACCATCCTGGAGTCTCGTTTGTGGCCACAGAAATGCCTATCTGCACCCCTTACGATAGAATCCTCTATTACTATAGCTCTTCCAACCCTTTTCCTCCCCTGCTGTGCAGCAGAGCCCTCCATGGTGCCACGAACTTGACTGCTGCTGCTTTCCCCTGGGAGGTCATCCCCCCCAACAGTATCCAAAGCGGTATATCTGTTTGAGAGGGGGATGGCCACAGGGGACTCCTGCACTACCTGCCTGTGTCTACTACTCCGTCTGGTGGTCACCCATCTCTTTTCTGCCCGTGCAGTATTACCTGCGGTATGACCACCTCACTAAACGTGCTATCCATGACTTCCTCAGCATCGCGGATGCTCCACAGTGAATCCACCCGCAGCTCCAGCTCCATAATGCGGGTAGCCAGTAGCTGCAGATAGATACACTTCCTGCACACATGGTCATCAGGGACACTGGAAGCATCCCTGATTTCCCACATACCGCAGGAGGAGCATTTCACGGGGCTGAGCTCTCCTGTCATGACTTATCCTTAGGTTAATTAGTTACTCCCTTAATTAAAAAATACTAATTATATTAGGGGCCTTGTTTTACCCACTTCAATCTAAAGTCCTTAAAAAAAAACACTTTAGTAGTACTCACCTTATCACCAGAGATTTTTTTTAAAGATATTCTAACAGCTGCTACTCACCAATCAATCACCTTGCAGCTCTCCTCTGACGTCACTGTTTGCCTTTTTTTTTCAAAACTCCGGCACGCCGGAAGATCCTCTCCGCTCCCGGCTTTCTCCCCACAGGTCCACTCCGGCCCTCTCCGCTCTGCTCCCAGAAGGTAAGAGACTGGGCCTCGATCCTCGGGATTGATTTACAGGCTCCGCTCCTGGCGTTCTCTCCACAGGTCCGCTCCAGTCCTCTCCGCTCCGCTCCCAGAAGGTAAGAGACTGGGCCTGAATCCTCGGGGTAGATTTATAGGCTCCACTCCCGGTGTTCTCCCCACAGGTCTACTCCGGTCCTCTCTGCTCCGCTCCCAGAAGGTAAGAGACTGGGCCTCGATCCTCGGGATCGATTTATAGGCTCTGCTCCCAGCGTTCTCCCCACAGGTCCGCTCTGGTCCTCTCTGCTCCACTCCTGGAAGGTAAGAGACTGGGCCTTGATCCTCGGGGTTGATTTATAGGCTCTGATCCCGGCGTTCTCCCCACAGGTCCGCTCCGGTCCTCTCCTCTCCGCTCCGCTCCGCTTCCTCACACCCTGTTTCCTGTAAAGACTCCATCCCATTCTCCCAGTTTCTCCGCCTCTGATGCATCAGTTCTGATGATGCAACCTTCCGCAACAGCACTTCTGACCTTCTTCCTTTTTCCTCAACCAAGGATCACCCCCCCCCGCCCCCACCACTGTGGTCGACAGGGCCCTCAACCATGTCTGATCCATTTCCCACACTTCTGCCCTCACCCCTTCCCCTCCCTCCCAGGACAATTACAGGGTTCCCCTTGTCCTCAGTTTCCACCCCAGCAGCCTCTACATCCAAAGGATCACCCTCCGCCATGTCCGCCACGTACAGCATGATGCCACCACCAAACACATCTTCCCTTCCCCTCCCCATCAGCATTCCGAAAGGGTCATTCCTTCCGCGACAGCCTGGTCTATTCGTCCAACATCCCCGACACCTTGTCCCCTTGTCACGGCACCTTCCCATGCAATCACGGGAGGTGCAATATCTGCCCTTTTATCTCCTCTCTCCTCACCATCCAAGGCCCCAACACTCCTTCCAGGTGAAGCAGTGATTTACTTGTACTTCCTTCAATTTAATATACGGTATTCACTGCTCACAATGCAGTCGCCTCTACAATGAGGAGACAAAACGTAGATTGGGTGACTACTTTGTGGAACACCTCCACTCAGTCCAAAAGCATGCTCCCGAGCTTCTGGTTGCTTGCCATTTCAACACACACCCCTGCTCTCATGCCCACATTTCTGTCCTTGGCCTGCTGCAATGTTCCAGTGAACATCAACGTAGGCTCTAGGAGCAGTACCTGATCTTACAATTAGACACTGTACAGCCTTGCAGACTCAACATTGAGTTCAACAATTTCAGTGCATGACTGGCCTTTTTGATTTCTTTTTTTAAAATTATTTTATTTTATTTTATTTTTTAACTGTGTGCCTGTTTCTCATGTTATGCTTTTGGACAGAGCTGCTCATTATTTTGCTATTAACACTCTCTGGACTAATGCTTTGTCTTTCATCACAAACATTAACATGCTCTTTGCCTTTGTCCCATGACACCTTTATTGTCTTTATTGTCCTCTGCCCTATCACACACCTTCCCTTTTGTTGTCTTCTCCACCGCCATCCACAACCCTCACTTGCTTAAAACCTAATACTTTTCTTACCTTTGCCAGTTCTGATGAAAGGTCACAGACCTGAACCATTAATTCTGCTTCTCTCTCCACAGATGCCGCCAGACCTGCTGAGTATTTCCAGCACTTTCTGTTTTTATTTCAGATTTCCAGCATCTGCAGTATTTTACTTTTATTTTATTATTCAAATACATTCTTGCTAGTTATAATGGAATATAGAAACAATTTTGAGGCAATTCAGATATGGTTCCTACTTTAAAAGGACATCAATTTTTAAAAAGAAACACTTTGACAGTGATTTCTTTTCTTTGTCACAAACATGAATTCCTGCAGAAGGAGTTAATCCTTGAGTGAGAGTGATTGAGAATTTTGTACAACAGGGAAAATGTTAATAAGTCAATTCCATATGAACTCGCCCAGTTGGCAGTGTTAATTCAAAGTTCATCTAATCTAAAGAAGATAATTTTGATCTCTTGCTTCTTCTGATAATGAACTAGTCCTAGACTGAGGAAATCTTTATTATTACTTTTTATTGGGTTGACCACACATCGTCCTCAAATGCCTCTCCACTGTTCTCCAGCTGGGTGGGACTGGGTGGGACTCACCTGGTTCCATTCTTATCTATCTAACCATAGCATGCAAGAGGGACAGAGAAAAGATAAGAGAAAAGAAAATCAGTTTAAAAGCCAACAAAGCCCCTGGACCTGATGGCTTACACCCTAGCGTTTTCTAAGAGATAGCTGCAGAGGTAGTGGGCTGAATTTTATGGGAGGCGGGGGCTCATAAAATAGCGACAGAAGGTGGTAAGTGGAGTGCCTGTTGCCTTCCCGTAGCCTATGATTAGGTCGGGGCAAGAAAGGCTGAAGATGGCTTCCCATCCAAAAGCCAATTCAGGCCCTTAAGTGGCCAATTGATAGGCACTTACGGGCCTCTTGCTACTGCTGGAATTACACCAGTGGTGGTGATTGTGGGGGGAGGGGCCTCCACCATGTGGGGCGGTTGCCCAGTAAAACAAAGGGGCCTCCCTGCAGGCTTGTTGGATTGGGGCCTTCTCTGTGGGCAATCTGTGGCCCATGGTGGCCCCCACCATCAAAGGCCACCCCTCCACTAAGAACCCCCTTCCCTCAAAGACACTACACCTCCCCCCCACCCCTCACCCACTGACTGGCCCCGGTACCCCGCCACACTTACCTAGGGTCTGAGGCTCCAGCGATGGGCCCGGGCCCAGACCCGGGCCTTTTGTAGTACTGGCAGTAGCCACCGTTCCCAGTGGTGCCAGCAACTCTTGGAGGTAGGATCCCCGTCCTTAAAGTTCATTGCCTGAGTGCCGTTAAATTGAGCCGTGGGTCTCCAAACGACCGAGGCGGGGTTCCCCTTGCCTTTTCGTCCTGGCATCGGAATCCTGGCCAACTCCACAAAATTCAGCCCAGTGGATGATCTTCCAGAATTCCCTAGATTCTAGAAGAGTCTCTGTGGATTGTAAGGTAGCAAATATTACCCCTCCGTCCAAAAAAGGAGGGAGCGAGAAAACATGGAATTATAGACCAATTAGCCTGATATCAGGGAAAATGTTAGTATCTATTATTATAGACATGGTAACAAGGCACTTGGAAAATTATTATGCTTAGACAGTGGCAACACAATTTCATGAAAGGGTAATCATGTTTGCCAAACCTATTAGAGCTTTTGAGGGTGTAACTAGCAGGGTAAATAGTGGGGGACCTAGTGAATGTAGTATATTTGGATGGTCAGAAGACATTTGATAATTTGTCATGCATGATTAGGTACCATGGGACTGGGGCTAATATATTAATGTGGATTGAGGATTGGATAATGGACAAAAAATGGAGAGTAAGAATAAACTGATCATTTTTGGGTTGCTGTGGTGTAACTAGTGGAGTGCTGCAAGGATTAGTGCTTGGGCTTCAGCTATTTACAATCTATATCAATGACTTTGATGAGGGGGCCGAGTGTAAGTTTGCTGATGATACAAAACGAGATAAGAAAGTAAGCTGCGAGAAGGATGCAAAGAGGCTACAAAGGGATTTAAACTGGTTAAGTGATTGGGTTAGAAGGTGGCAGATAAAATATAATGTAGGAAAGTGGGAAATTATCCACTTTGTTAGTAAAAATGGAAAAGCAGAATTTCTTAAAAGGTGATAGACTAGTAAATGTTGGTATCAAAGTGATTTGGGGGTCCTTGACCACAAATCACATAAAGTTAGCATAAGGTACAACAAGCAATTAGGAAGGCAACTAATAAGTTAGCCTTTATTACAAGCGGGTTACAAGAGTAAGAAGGTCTTGCTATAATTGTATACGGCTTTGCTGAGACCACACCTGAAGTACTGTGTACAATTCTGTTCTTTTTATCTAGGAAGAATATACTTGCCTTCGAGGGGGTGCAACAAAAGTTCACTAATTGGTTCCTGGAATAGAGGGCTGTCCTTTGAGTAGAATTGAGTAGAATGGGCTATATTGTCTGGCGTTTAGAAGAATGAGAGGCAATTTCTTTGAAACATAAAATTCTTAGAAGGCTGGACAGGGTAGATGCTGAGCGGCTATACAAACAATAATGCCAAAACAACAGCTTGGCAAATAAAAAAATTATCATACAACAATTTTACAAAAAATAGCCAGCTTTAAGAATGCACGTTCTCCAACAAACAGCATGGAATCTGCCAAACACTCATTTTAAATGAGCGAGCAACATATAGGGCTGGATTTTAAAGCCTCTCTGACACAGGGAAAGGTGACGGGTGTGGGGGGCGGGCAATGAAGATTGCAACGGAGGGGGCCTGCCACCGACCCTGATGGAGGCAGGCTCTGTACCAACCATGCCCCCTCCACATCAATGGGGGGTGCTGGGGGGCCGTCCCAAACATAGTAATGAGCCGCCACTTTTGGAATCGCGGCGGCTCCACGACGTAGGCCCCATGTGAGCGGGCCGCAAATTTTGCTACTTCACTACTTCAGCGGCAGGCTCTTAAAATGCAGCTCATAGAGTTTAACAGTAAGAAAACATGGGGAATTTGTGAGGGGATCTATTTAAGCTAATTTGCATTCATTTCGGGGATAAAATGAAGCCTGTGAATGCTAGTACTGTGGTCTCAAAAAACGTCAATCTTCCTGCTCTGCTGAAACTAGAGTGCAGACTGCCAATACCTATCTATTGGACTTTGTATTGCATGCACATAACATGCAAGAGTCTACTCCTTGGGTGCAATGTCAGTAGTCATTCCTTATAAGTGTAGAGGTGGAATCATCTGGTCTGCAGGATTATTTTTGTGCTGGCCATGCCCAGAAGTAATTTCCTTTTATATTAAATGGTTATTTTTATTGCTAAGTTACATTTTGTGTTGCAAATTAATCATAGGTGTTCAGCATTATTCAAGAAAAAGAAAAGACCAATGAAACCAATAACTATGGGCAGAACAGTTTCTGTGGCGTGTGATGCTCAATCAGGAAGGGAACCCACCACCACCATCACCCCCCACTTCATTTGCTTAAAACCTAATACTTTTCTTACCTTTGCCAGTTCTGATGAAAGCTGACCTGAAACGTTAACTCTGCTTCTCTCTCTGCAGATGTTACCTGACCTGCTGAGTATTTCCAGCACTTGCTGTTTTTATTTCAGATTTCTAGTATCTGCAGTATTTTGCTTTTACTTGTAAAATGTAGCTGGAATTATGCTTTCTACTAAAGGGCTATCACATCACTTGGCTTTAGTGCCCTTGGGAATCAGATAGGGAACTGACTCTACCAATTTCACATTGATGAGTGTCTGAAATTTCTTTGCTACAAAAGTGGCTAACCATCCTAGGATTTCAACTAAGGTTTGATGCCCTTCTATAAGAGATGTATGTAGTCATAAATTTATGAATTATGTTCCGCTATATATAAAAGTGATGTGATTTATAGGACTTTTGAAATGAATTATAATTGCCTGGGATGCATTTACAGAGTGTTAGGATTTTTAAACAAGGCACAATTATTGAAAATTAGCTAGAAATATTATACCGCAAATAAATTGATCAGAACAGTTAAAAAATAAATAGCTGAAAATTTGCTCTATCCACATTTTGAAGTGTCTAGAGGATACATTTGTGGTACATTTTCTACAAGTGAAAGTGAGGAAACAAGACCACCTGGTCAGACTGGGTCCACATGTTTTGTTGAATTTTGAAATGTGAATCCATTTTCTGATATTGAAGAAAATAATTTGGACAGAGAAATAACAATAATGTTGGTAGTTAACTTGACTAATGTTTATATTTCTAGAAAAGCTATATAATTATCGCAATATGACTTTGGAAGGAATCGTCAGTACAAGGATTCTCCTTAGAATCAGCTATGAGAGGAGCATCACCCTAGCCAAGTCATGTTTTCAAGGTAGCCCCAATTGTATCAGCCTGGAGAATTCAAGGTAAGTGGGACTGGTAACATCCCTGAGCTGCATAGAGGAAGCTGGTAACATAATCCTTTTAACAATCAATTTGTCCACTAACTAGTGTTCATCCATTCCATGTTTTTCGTGAACCTTATTCAGCTAGATGATTGACATAAGAAGTGCTCTGAGATAGTATGATTTAGATATCTGTGGTATAAGAAGGATGTAGTGAACAGCACCCACAACATACCTGAATAGTTTTAAAATAAAAGAATGTACTGTTGCCTTTATTCATTAGCATTATACTTTCTCCATCATGGACACATGCCTCTTTACACCATCATTTAGCTGGTGGACCAAGGATGAAGAATACACAATCTGGATTTTCACAGTTTTCAAATGAACCCAAAATGTATTCCGTAATACAAAAACAATTTTAATAAATGCATTTCTTGTGACCCCAAAATATATGGTTTGAATACATAACATTTTATCAGAGACCCTACAGGCAAAGCAGGAATCCTGTTGCAATGTTTATGTTATTATTCTTGGTGAGAGCCAGGTTGTTCTGAATAGATCTCAGACTTTAGAAAGTATTATTATACGGGGTGAATAAAGCTGTCTCAAATATTTATTTTTAATTTTCATTGATTGAACATTTCTGACAGAGAATGGTTTCAATGTATATATTTTAGTTTATCAAATAAAGTGTGTTTTCTATTTTTACAATAATTTTATTACCATGCATCAGAGATCTTAATAAGGTTCCAAAGTTATCATCACTAATAGTAAAAAACAAGCAGTTATTTATATAAGAAGTAATCTTCTGATCTTGCACTGGTACTGAGGCCTCGCACCCACAAGTATTATAGAGTCATAGAGTCGTACAGCATAGAAACAGGCCCTTTGGCCCACCGCGTCCATGCCGGCTATCATGCCTATCTATACTAATCCCACCTGCTTGCATTAATTCCATAGCCCTCTATGTCTTGCTCATTCAAGTACCTGTCCAGATGCCTCTTAAATGTTGCTACTGCTCCTGCCTCCACCACATCCTCAGGCAGCTCATTCCAGATACCCGCTATACTTTGTGTGAAAAATTTACCCCTTTGATCCCCTTTAAACCTCCTCCCTCTCACCTCAAATCTATGCCCTCTAGTTTTAGTCACCCCTACCATGGGAAACAGACTCTGGCTATCTACCCTATCTATGCCTCTCATAATTTTATACCTCTATCATGTCCCCTCTCAGCCTCCTTCACTCCAGGGAAAACAGACCCAGCCTACCCAAACTCTCTTTATAACTGAAGCCCTCCAAACCAGGCAACACCCTTGTGAATCTTTTCTGCACCCTCTCTAGCTTAATCACATCTTTCCTGTAGTGCGGCGACCAGAACTGCACACAGTACTCCAAATGCGGCCTAACCAACGTTATGTACAACTGTAACATGACGTCCCAATTCTTGTACTCAATGCCTCGGCCGATGAAGGCAAGCATGCCATATGCCTACTTCACCACCCTGTCTTTCTGTGTTGCCACTTTCAGGGAACTATGTACTTGCACCCCAAGGTCTCTCTGCTCAAGAACACTCCCCAGGGCCCTGCCATTCACTGTATATGTCCTGCCCTAGTTTAACTTCCCAAAATTCCAATATTGTAGATTGGAAGTTGGGGACATACACCACAATCATTAATGTTCCAATCATTAATTCAAATGGTTGAAAAATTGTGCATAGGGCATACCCGAGTATTTGACATGTGCTGCTGGCGGGTGAGACTTCCTACTGGTGATGCAAAGTCAGAAAATTTTCCATTACAATACCCTTTTAGATACTTAGAGCATCTAAAATAGTTAGAATTGACTAATTTCTTTTGAAGTGCTGTCTCTGTTGTTACACATGGCAACCTATTTGCATACAGCAAGCTCCAACCAATAGTAAATAAAATGAATAACCAGTTAACCTTTTTTCATGGTGTCCATTGTTGTGGGACCATCTTAAGTGAACCACCTTAAGAGGGGACCATCTTAAGACTGTAAGTGAAGGTCTCTGGAGGAAATGATGTCGCGTCACAGATGACCAGAGAGTTGTGGGTGTAGTCCTACAGAGTGAGATGTGTTGATGTAGCTGTGTATTTATCTGTTCTAGTTTAAATTATAATAAAAACCCACACTTTATTTGGATATTACTTTTAGTTTTGTGAGTCTTACAATAGTTCACATACCAAAGGAACAAGTAATATTACATTCATATTGGAAGAACGTTGACCAGAACCAGGTGAGGCCGCACCTGGAGTACTGTGTGCAGTTTTGGCCTCCTCACTTGAGAAAGGATATACTGGCACTGGAGAGGGTGCAGAGGAGGTTCACTAGGTTGATTCCGGAGTTGAGGGGGTTGGCTTATGAGGAGAGACTGAGTAGATTGGGATTATATTCATTGGAGTTCAGAAGAATGAGGGGGGATCTTATAGAAACATATAAAATCATGAAGGGAATAGATAAGATACAAGTAGAGAGGATGTTTCCACTGGCAGGTGAAGCTAGGACAAGAGGGCATAGCCTCAAGATTAGAGGGAGCAGATTTAGGACTGAATTAAGAAGGAACTTCTTCACCCAGAGGGTTGTTAATCTATGGAATTCCTTGCCCAGTGAAGTAGTTGACGCTTCTTCAGTAAACATCTTTAAAGCTAAGGTAGATATCTTTTTGAACAATAAAGGAATTAAGGGATACGGTGGGAGCGCGGGTAAGTGGATCTGAGTTCACGAGATCAGCCATGATCTTATTGAATGGCGGAGCAGGCTCGAGGGGCCGGACGGCCTACTCCTGCTCCTAGTTCTTATGATCTTATGATGAACTCAAAGAGAATTCCCTGTGCTTCTTTAATGGGATATTTTACAGATAACTGAAAAGACAGGTTAATTTAATATCTCATTGGACAATGCGGCACTCCTATAGTATAACACTGGGAAGTAAACTGAGATTAAATGCTCAAGTCTGGATGTAGGGCTTGAACCCATAATCTTCTGACCAGCAGTGAATGCTACCTGCTAAGCCAAGCTGACAGTGTTTTTTCTCATAGCTTTTTCCATATAAATCTTATAAGAGCAAAGGATATAGCATGTAATTAGTCCCAAAATACAGATTTTATATGGATATGGTCCAAGTAGGAGCACGAGATACATATTGAAAATGATGACTGGGTCTGAGGAGTTCATGTTCACCAATCACCAGCAGATGGCAGTGTTTGTATTGTCATTTTGATTGAATCCAGTTGATGGAGTCAGTTTCTTTGCAAAACTGGGATTTGGTCAATATTTGAAGTCAATGATCTTCCCTTTTTATGTATAGTTGACATTTTGTCAATTTCTTTTGTCTGTGGTTGGCACCAAATTTTCGAAGATTGACTGGTTGTGTAATTTCTGATGTTTTGCAGTGCACATCAACAACTCAGACATATATTGCTGAATTTTCCAGGCCCCTTGTGATGGGCTTGGAGTTGGGAGGGCTGGCAAAATGGGGGAGCCACATTGGGACAGCTCCCTGATGCATTCCCACCACTGGGGTACTTTCCCAGGGTCGGGCTGGGAAGTGGATTGGCCGCCCATTCCATGGAGGTGGGCAGCCAATTAACATTGTTGAGGCACAATTAGGGGTGATTTTGTGGACACTCTGCCATTTTTTCGTCAGCAGAGGGGCCCTCTGCTGTGTGTGGAGGCTGCCAATTCAATGGAGGCAGCCTCCCTGCATCAGGCCAGGAGACCATCGGAGCCGGTTATTTTATGATTGATGTGCAGGCCAGTGAGAGTGCCTCGATGTTGAGGTGCCAGCGGGTCTTCAACCTGCCTCAGTAGTGCACACCTCTCCCGTTGGGGCTGCCAAGTCTCTAGAACTGCTGGCCCTCTGATTGGACGGTAAGCTCAGAGGCAGCCAATTAGAAGGCCAACTCCATGAAGATTGCTTCACTGGTCTTGCTGCTAGCAAGTGCGGGCTCGGGACCCCCATTTGGTCCCTATGTCGGGGTCCTGAAGCCATGGCAAAATCCAGCCCAAAAGGACTGACTTTAAACCCTGGCAGGAGGAGGCGCCAGACTAAGCTGTTTAACTAGGGTCTCATTTGAATGCCATTGGTCAGCTGCTTGGCTGTTTGCAGCAGAAAGGGGCAACAGTCAGGGGGTGGGGACAAAAATTGGATGGCTAGGAGGCTGGAACGCTGCTAGCAGCAAATTAAGTCTGGGGCAAGTGTTAAAATGCCATCTGGGACTCATGTACATCATAGCACCTTGATTTGCATTTGTTAATGAGGCTCATCTTCTGCCACCAAAACCAACAGTGGTAAAATTGCAGAGCAGCGGGAAAGGGACAGGAAATGGAGCTGGTCCATTTTAATAGCTCCTCCCATCCCTTTTTGACCAATCGGGAAAAGTTAAAATTGCCTTGACAGACAAAGAAGTTCTGAAAATTGATTTAGGATTTGTGTTGAGCTAACTTATCTCAGTCAGGTCTGCGATGGGACTCAATTTCTCTCAATATCCTCAGGCTAGGGAGGGGAAAATGGACTATGATTCTTCCTGCTGTGTATGAGACTGAATATCAGATAATGAGAGCATAGAATTCTTCTGTGATGCTCTCAAAGTTGAATACACTATCAGCTCTCATTGTCTAAACTTATACATGAAGAACAGATAAGGAAGCCAATGTCTGTGCCACCATATCTAACTTGACTCAGAACCAGGGTTTCCTGTTTCTGTATTCATCAGCTCACGATTTTTCATCCATTAAAATTAATAGGTGGTAGACTGTGGGTTGATAAGCGCAAAGGCAGAAAATTCTGTCTGCAGGAAAGGATCAGTAAGCGGAGAAAACTGGAGAAAAGGAGATGAAGAACTCTTGTGAAGTGTCAAAATTTGAAAAATTAGCCACTTCCTCCTGAAATATGGTGATATGCACATGGTGTGACAGTTTTGGGTGATTCAAATGCTTAGTTGCACCTGATCTTTGCACTTTAATAGGGTCCCCAAGCTACTATAATAGTGTGATTTATTACTGGGCAAAAGGGATTACTGCTAGGTAATTGAGGAAGTTATAGCTGTATGTACAAATCACTTAGCCCTAGGCTTCCTAAATGGTTGAATTCAGTCCTGGTATTATGATATTCATCATACCATTGTCAGTTTTAAGAACCACCTCTAGCAGATGCTTTGCCAATTCTGTGAGGTTTTCTCTCCTAACTTACTTTCAGTAAAACCCAAATCCTCACAAACAGTTTCATGTAACCTTCAGCTTACACAGTTCATGGTAAACATATGGCTATAAAAATTTGCAACTGAAAAAGCACCTGAATTGCCAAAGGAGTTGCTTGTACCTGGATAGTCGAATCATGCCAATCATGTAGAGTTGCCAGCTCTAATTGAACCTAATCCTGCAGGTTTGGTCACATGCCATTCACTGTAGTCTGCAAATGTGAGTCTGCATTAAACATATTTCTCGGTAAATGGCGTGCAGTTTTGTTGGATTACCTTAAGGGGGATTAATGGTTTGCTGAGACTTCACATGCATAAACATCTTTCCTGT
This sequence comes from Heterodontus francisci, assembly GCF_036365525.1. Taxonomy (NCBI): domain Eukaryota; kingdom Metazoa; phylum Chordata; class Chondrichthyes; order Heterodontiformes; family Heterodontidae; genus Heterodontus; species Heterodontus francisci. The sequence goes on along the minus strand of NC_090382.1, from coordinate 77,487,703 downwards.
TTTCATTCACTTTTTTATGAAAGAAAATAACTTTTGCAGAGTTGTGCTCTATTGTTCTGTCTCGTCGGTGGCGGCTGGCTCTCGATTCGAGGATGACGTCTACTCAAGGTCATTAGTTTCTGCCATGCGTCTTCAGGTGATTGAACAGGTCGATTCACGACCCGCAGATCTTTGGGCACATGGGGCAGGATGTCCCACGAGATAATGGTATCCGGAGTGCAGGATGTGCTTCCTTTTCTTTCCTTCTCTGCTGCCGCTCTGCCTCATCATTAAGATGTTTGGACTCAAAGCATGATGCAGCTTGATGGACAAGTTGTCGCCATTTTGAATGATCGGTAGCAAGCTCCTCCCAGTCATCAATGTCAATGCTGCCACTCTTCAAAGAGAGCTTCAGAGTGTCTTTGAAGCGTTTTCTTTGTCCTCACCGGCCATTTGAGAATTGAGAAAACAGGACCTGGCGAGGGAGATGGTTTTTGGCCATCCGGACACACTGTCCAGTCTATTAAAGTTGGTTTTGCAGGTGTTTTGCCTGAATGTTTGTGGAGCTGGCTTCAAGAAGGACGCTAGTGTTTCTTTGACAGTTCTTCCATTGAATCCGGAGGATGCGTTGGAGGCATTGCTGATGGAATTTCTCTAGCGCTTTTATGTGTCGATGATACACAGTCCAGATCTCACTGCAGTATAGGAGTGTAGTGACAACAACTGCTCTGTGCACTAGGACTATTATTGACTTCCGGAGGTCCATGTTCTCAAATACTTGCTGCCATGTAGAAGGTTGAGCTGGTGCAGCTGGTGATCTGGTGTTGGATCTCCTTGTCAATGGTGGCCTTTTGAGAGAGGTGCCAAGGTATTGGAAGTGCTCAACATATTCCAAAGACTCTCCTTCAATATATATGGGAGGTGGAATATTTGGCTGACCAGGTTTGGGTTGATATGAGTTTTGTTTTGGCAACATTCAAGAACAGACCGTGTCTCTTCTATGCAAAATTGAAGAGATCAAGAGCAGCTTGCAAATCTGTTGCAGAGTGGACAGGAACACTGCAGTCATCTGCAAACTGTAGATCATGTATGTCATCACCAGGACTGTTCTGTCAATATGTCACATAGCTGCATGATTTTCTTTCTAAGGTTTTTCTAGGCATTGAAACTGCTGAAATAACAGTAAGACACTGGAAACACTCTTCAGAGCCCGAAACATCGACATCAGTAGCAGCACCAGGACAATCGCTCATCCATTCCAGGAGAGTCCTGAGCAATCTGGGAGTGTTAGCAACCCTACAATTGTGTGTGCTCTGAGGAGAAAGGCAGGAAACCTGGTAATGCTGCAGTCCTGAAACACAGCAGCTTCAGGCAGATCTTTTCTTTTATTCGTTCATGGGTTGTGGGCATTACTGGCTAGTCCAGCATTTATTGCCCATCCCAAAGTGCCCTTGAGAAGGTATGGTGAGCTGCCTTTTTGAACCGCTGTGGTCCTTGGGGTGTAGGTACACCAACAATGCTGTTAGAAAGGGAGTTCCAGTATTTTGACCCAGTGACAGTGAAGGAACGGCGATACAGTTCCAAGTCAGGATGGTGTGTGGCTTGGAGGCGAACTTGCAGATGGTATTCCCATTCATCTGCTGCCTTTGTCCTTCTAGGTGGTCGAGGTGGTGGGTTTGGAAGGTGCTGTTGAAGGAGCCTTGATGAGTTGCTGCAGTGCATCTTGTACACGGTACATACTGTTGTCACTGTGCGTCAGTGGTGGAGGGAGTGAATTTTTAAGATGTGCATCGAGTGCCAATGAAGCAGGCTGCTTTGTCCTGGATGGTGTTGAGCTTCCTGAGTGTTGTTGGAGCTGCACTCATCCAGGCAAGTGGAGATTATTCCATCACATTCCTGACTCGTGCCTTGTAGATGGTGGACAGGCTTTGGAGAGACAGGAGGTAAGTCACTCGCCGCAGAATTCGCAGCGTCTGACCTGCTCTTGTAGCCACAGCATTTATGTAGCTGGTCCAGTTCAGTTTCTGGTCAATGGTAAGCCCCAGGGTGTTGACAGTGGGGGATTCAGTGATCGTAATGCCATTGAATGTCATGGGGAGATGGTTAGATTCTCTCTTGTTTGAGATGATCATTGCCTGGCACTTGTGTGGCGTGAATGTTACTTGCCACTTAACAGCCCAAGCCTGAATGTTGTCCAGGCTTTGCTGCATATGGACAGGGGCTGCTTCAGTATCTGAGGAATCGCAAATGGTGCTGAACATTGTGCAATCATCAGCGAACATCCTCACCTCTGACATTATGATGGAAGGAAGGTCATTGATGAAGCAACTGAAGATGGTTGGGCCTGGAACACTACCCTGAGGACCTCCTGCAGTGATGTCCTGGGACAGAGATGGTTGACCTCCAGCAGCCACAAACATCTTCCTTTGTGCTAGGTATGACTCCAACCAGCGGAGAGTTTTCCCCTGATTCCCATTGACTCCAATTTAGCTAGGGCTTCTTGATGCCATACTTGGTCAAATGCTGTCTTGATGTCAAGGGCAGTCACTCTCACCTCACCTCTGGAGTTCATCTCCTTTGTCCATGTTTGGACCAAGGCTGTAATGAGCTCAGGAGCTGAGTAGCCCTGGTGGAACCCAAACTGAGCGTCAGTGAGCAGGTTATCACTGAGCAAGTGCCACTTGCTAGCACTGTCGATGACACCTTCCATCACTTTGCTGATGATCGAGAATAGACTGATAGGGCGTAGTTGGCCAGGTTGGATTTGTCCTGCTTTTTGTGTACAGGGCATAGGGTAGATGCCAATGTTGTAGCTGAACTGGAACAGCTTGGCTAGGGGTGCAGCTAGTTCTGGAGCACAAGTCTTCAGTACCATTGCCAGAATGTTGTCAGGGCCCATAGCTTTTGCAGCATCCAATGCCTTCAGCTATTTCTTGATATCAAGTGGAGTGAATCGGATTGGCTGAAGACTGGCATCTGTGATGCTGGGGACCTCAGGAGGAGGCGGTGATGGATCATCCATTCAGCACTTCTGGCTGAAGATGGATGCAAATTACTTCAGCCTTGTCTTTTGCACTGATGTGCTGGGCTCCCCCATCGTTGAGGATTGGGATATTTGTGGACCCTCGTTCTCCTGTCAGCTGTTTAATTGCCCACCATCCTTCAGAACTATTCCAATCATTGCCAGTTTATGAGCTGTGGGGTGGCTGATCTAATGGCAGCTATCAGATCCTAAAAGCACTGAGAGAGGGAAGTTTGTACATGGCCCCAGGGTCCGGAAGCCGGTAAGCAGGGTGCATTCTAATCTCTTCCCCTGCTGCCACCAGAGATGCAGTGTGAAGGAGGAAGCACTGTCTGGTCCCAGGCCACTTCTGGGATTGGGGTTTGCTGTAGATTCCAATGAAACTGCCATATGCTCCATTCATGCCTGTAACAAAGTGAAAGATTTCCTGATGCTGCCACAAATGAAGCCTGTAGAGAGTCACACCTGTCAGTCAGGGGTGGTGCTAGGCGCATCTGACCTGTGCAATTGGCCTACACTGCAAGCCAGTACGGAGTCCTGATAAAATCCAGTGAAATGGCATCTATTTAATGTTAATAGCTGATCCCTGATCATTTTGTCAACTATTTTATATGTTGCCTATTACAAACATGCCTTTTCATGGTCATATGTGGGCACATTTGACACTAGACCAAGTCTGTAGTATCATTGTTAAGTAAAATGTAGGAGACCCAAGCCAAACATTTACACAGGGCCCTGCAAGAAAATACAGATCCTGTGTCAGTTTTTTCACATCCTTGAAGCCAGCACCAAGGTTTGATGTTGCTCAAACATCCTTCTTTTTGGGAGAGCACCCATGAGTTCTGGGTTCCACATTTTACAGCCTTCTTCTCTTCAGCTCCTGCTGGAAAGGTGTTACACATCTCCATCCACTCTTCACTGCTCTGACCACCCCTCATAATCCTCACTAACACTTCTAATTCCCCTGAATTAAAGTAGCTGAGCAGGCACATGGGAGTGAAAAAGCAAGTGATGCAGCTGGTGAAATTCAAGAGTTTGTGGCAGATGAACATAGCCTTCCTTCTCTGCTGTAAAATTCTGTGATATGGTTGATAAGTGGCAATAGATGTGTCAAAAGCAGGCAGAACTCGCCTCTGACCTCACTGTAGGAGGCCAGCCCATGCTTGACATAATGTGAGAGAGGATTGTGGTATAACAAAGCTGAGCTCATGACTGACTCAGATTCGATGCTATCACAATGCATGTCACTGGAGCTACTAGAATCCCAGCAAGCTGTCAAAAAAAAACAGCAATCATTCAGCTTGCACATGGACTCATTCCAATCACATACAAGAGTTACTAGATTAGTGTTACACATCACAAACAATCCTCAAATACAAAGAGGATGGCATCAGTAGCATACTGGTTATGTTACTGAACTAGTAGTAATCCAGATGCCTGCAATAATGATCTGGAGACATGAGTTCATAATGCCACCACACAGCTAGGGATTTTGCATTCAGTTAATACAATAAATCTGGGATAAAAAGTTAGTATCAGTAATGGTGATTATGCAGCTACCAGATTGTAGTAAAAATCCTTCTGGTTCACTAATGTCCTTTAGGGAAGGAAATCTACCAACCTTATTCAGTCTGGCCTATTACATAGGATATATGGCACAGAACAGGGCAATTCATCCCAACCAGTCCATGCCTAGGTTTATGCACCTCTCGAGCCTCCTCCCATCTTTCCTCATCTAAATCTATCATTGTAACCCTCTATTCCCTTCTCCCTCATATTCTTGTCTAGCTTCCTGTATCTATGCTATTCGCTTCAACCTGTCCCTGTGGTAGCAAGTTCCACTCTCACCACTCTCACACTCTCACTACTCTTTGGGTAAAGAAGTTTCTTCTGAATTCCCTGTTGGATTTCTTGGTGACTATCTTATATTGATGGCCTCTAGTTATGCTCTTCTCCACAAGGGGAAACATTATCTCTGTATCCACTCTATCAAAATATTTCATAATTTTAAAGACCTCTATTAGGTCACCCCTCAGCCTTATTTTTTCAAGAGAAAAGAAGCCCAGCCTGTCAATCCTTTCCTGATATGTATACCAATGCATTTCTGGTATTATCCTTGTAAATCCTCTCTGCACTCTCTCTAGAGCCTCTATATCCGTTTTATAATATGGCAACCAGAACTGCACGCAGTACTCTAAGTGTGGTGTAACCAAGGTTTGTTACAGGTTTAGCATAACTTCCCTACTTTTCTATTCTATCCTTCTAGAAATAAAACCTAGTGCTTGGTTTGCTCAATTTTTATGCTTTGCTAAGCTGTGGCACAACTTTTAGTGTGCATTTGTACTCCAAGATCCCTTTGCTCCTCTATCCCACGTAGAATTGCACCTTCCAAGTAATAAGTGACTTCCCTATTCTTCCTACCAAAATGCAACTCAAGTGCCGTAACCTGCAGGGCTACGGAGCAAATGCTGGAAGTTGGGATTAGGCTGGGTGGCTCGTTTCTTGGCTGGTGCAGACACGATGGGCCAAGTGGGCTCTCCCTGTGCTGTAAACTTTGTATGATTCTATAACCCTATGTACTACCTCACATTTATCTGTGTTGAACTTCATTTGCCAATTATTTGCTCATTCTGCAAGTTTATTAATTTCCTCCTGTAATTTGCTGTAGTCTTCCTCGGAATTGACTAGCCCCCCTCTCCCCACCAATTTAGTGTCATTTGCAAATTTAGAAATTGTGTTTTTGATTCCAAAGTCCAAATCATTAATGTAAATTGTAAACAGCGGTGATCCCAGCACTAATCCTTGTGGAACACCACTTCCCACCTTCTGCTACTCTGAATAACTACTCTATACTCCCACACTCTGCTTTCTGTCTTGAAGCCAGCTAGCAATCCATTCTGCCACTTGTCCCCTGGCTCTGCATTCTCTGATCTTATTCGTTAGCCTATTATCAAGAGCCTTTTTGAAGGCCTTTTGAAAATCCAGATAAATTACATTTACTGCATTACCATTGTCTATTCTCTCTGTTACCTCCTCAAAAAATTCAATAAAGTTGTTAAAGCAAGATTTTCCCTTTTGAAATCCATGCTGACTATTAATTATTAAGATTTTCTTTTCTAAATGTTCTTCTATTCTCTCCTTTAGCAGGGATTACATTGTTTTTCCTACTACCAATGTTAAGCTGACTGGTCTATAATTCCCTGAGCATGTTCTGTCCCCCTTCTTAAATGTATGAATTATATTTGCTATCCAGCAGTCTTCTGGCAGTACACCTTTTTCTAATGAATTACTAAATCTGTGTAGTAATGCCTCTGCTATCCCTTCCCTAGATTCTTCTAAAATACATGAATGCAATCCATCAGGACCAGGGGTTTTATCCTATTTGAGTTTTACTGGTTTATTCAATACATCAATTTTTTAAAATTTAAATGCACTCAGCTCATTACTCATCTCATCATTCAATTTCATGTCTGCCTGTTCTACCTCCCTGGTAAATACCAAAGTGAAATAATTATTTAACATTTCTGCCATCTCTCTATCATTAACTGTGGTATTATCCTGTCTAACCCTAAATTGTCCTATTCCATCACAACCTTCCTTTTTTTATTGTACTTATAAAATATTTTACTATTTTGTTTCAGGCTCCTTGATATTTAATTTCGTAATTCCTCTTTGACGTCCTAATTTTTTTTGACTTCTCTCCTAATCTCTTCATATTCTCTGTTGTCATGCACCGCTCTGCTGTCTATGTAGTTAACATATGCCTTCTTCCAATTCCTCAATTGTTCTCTTATCTCTTTATTCCTGTATGTAGCTCCAGCTCCACAGCAATGTGGTTGACTCTTAACTGCCCTCTGAAATGGCCCAGCAAGCTATAGGATTGTATTCAAGAAGGCAGCTCACCACCAACTTCTCAAGGGCAACTAGGAGTGGGCAATAAATGCTGGCTTTGGCAGTGATACACAAATCCTGTGAATGAGTAAAAAGAAAGCTTCCAAAAACCCACTAACAACATTCACACACCACAGAATGAATTAAATAAATACATACACTTGCTTTCAGCACTGCTACTGAGAATTTATGTGTCATCATTCAAATTAAACAGGAGTAAAAATGAGAATTGATGGTATATGAAGAACTACACAAGCAAGTTAGCTGTTTGGGCTGCTCAGGTACTCTTTGGAAGACATATTCAATTAGTGTCTGCTGCACAAGCTCACTTGTTGCACTGCTGCTTTTGGAACAAATTTCTTGTCACTTTTGCCCTTGTATTCGGCCATGGCTTCAATATCTAGTTCTTTGACCTCTGTGGTCAGGCCTCTTTGCAGAGAGAAATTATGGAGCATGCAGTAGCTGACAATCTTTTGTGAGAGTCTGAGAGAGCTGTATGCCAAGGTGCTCCTGATCAGTTGCAACATCTGAAGTTCTGCTTCGAGGCCTCAGTGGTTTCTTTGACAACTATTCTGTTATAACATGAGCCTCATTCTGATTATGTCTGCAGTTGGGACAAGGGTGGTATGAACTGTGGCTACAAAGGCTTCCCAGGGGCCATTCTTTCCCTTCAAATAAGTGAGGCGCTGGTAATTGCCTTTAAATAAATGCATCATGCGAGCAGATGTATTTCTGTGCTGCTAGGGCATACCAGCTAGACATTGATACAATAAAATCCCTTATGGTACAGCACTCTGCACATGGCCTGAATAGTAACATGGGACAATCAGTGATTAACCACCCGTCATCCCCCCAGCGACTCCCTAGAGACCAAAAGACTTATAGTCTTGTGTTGTCCTGATTTGACAATCTGAGGCAAAATCAACAAAGTTGTTGCCCCAGCTAAAGGATGTGCCTGTGACCTTCTCAATGCATTTGTGGACAACAAACTGGATGAACGGACTTTACACGGACCCCCAAGAGCTGCCGGGAGCAGTGGCCAGTGCCGCTACTGCACAAGGCCCAGGACCAGGAGCAGCACTGGAGCCTCGAACCTCAGGTAAGTGGTGTGAGCTTGCTGGGGTCAGTCTGGAAGCCCCAGTGAGGTGGGGGGAGAGTGGTCGTTGAGGGCAGAGGAGGGGATTGTTTGCAGAGGGGTAGCCTTTGCCATTGGTGGCCCTCCATGGGCCACAGATTGCCCATGAAGGATGGGCTCCCCCACCCAGCCCACAGGGAAGTAGTCTGGTTTTACTGGTGTCATGCACACAAGAAGTGCAATGATACAAATTCTGGACAAAATCTGAAGAGTTCTAAAAATTGACTTTGTCTTTTAAAAAATGGACCTTCCTTTTAAAGAGTGAACAATGCTCCAAAATGGCCACCAAAAAAAAGGGCTTGGCCTATGTATATTCAAACTGTCTGAGAGAGACAAAGCAAAATCTTCAAAGCTAAGAGGTGTCAATTGCACCCATCCTATACCCAACATAAAACATTCCAGAATTGAATGTCTTCTTCTGAAACAAAGAAGGTGTGAAGTAGCCACGGCCTGGGCCATTGTGCGATTACCAGGGGGAGAGACCAGAGTGTCTGCTACCTGGAGGCGAGATGTAACACAGCTTCACCTTAAATAGCAGCCTAGAGACAGACACCCAAAGAAAGAAAGAAGGCAGCATCCAGAATATTGTTTCCAGAAAACCAGAAGGGACATGCCCTGCTGTGAATACTACATCTAGACTTTATACAGCAGTGAACTAAAAGTGATCCACCATCTTCAACTGAACTTTCAAACAAGAGAGAAATCTACAAACACCTCAGGCCTGCAACCCACAAGAATTCAACTTCCAAGAGAATGCAACAGGTTTACCATGACTTCCCTGAAACCTACCCCCCCCCACTTATAATCTCTTACCCCTTTTTTTCTCTATCTATCTCGTATGTGTGCATGTGTGTGTGTGTGTGTGTATGTGTGCGCACGAGTGCGAGTGAATGCATGAGTGTATGCGGTTGAGACAATTTTGGACAAAGGCATATTGATCATTAAACCATTGATTTTCTGTTTTTAAACCTGTAAAAAAACCTGTTGCTGTCTGTTTATTTGACAAATAAAACACAAAGGGGTTAAACCTTAATAACAAATGCATTTGCTGCGGTCAGGTGGGAGTTAAACAGTGGGAACCACCCAAACTTGACCACGTGGGCGTTACAAACTGTGGACTCATCCAGGATATGAACCACCAGACAAACAAAAGTTTTGGAATATGGGAGGAAAATTGACTTCTAAAGTTGGGGAAAAATAAACAAACAGGTTTTCTTATATTCTTCTGTTTTTTCTCGACAGTGCCAGAAGCAAAAGAGATGATCACATTTAATGCTATGGAGTTTGCAGAGCAAGGAGAGATATTCTATAATAAGTTAAATAAATTAAGTATTGAAGATTTAAAAAGCTTAGCTACAGAGGTGGGAATCACTTTCAAACAAAAAGGAAAGAAAGCTGAACTGGTGAAAAGCCTAGCTAACCATTTTAAACTTGTCCCAAACCAGAAGTGGACAGCCTAGAATCAGAGTTTGAAAAATAATTCTAGTTGGAATACAGTTGCAGATGAAAAGGGAAGAAATACAGTTACAGTTTGAAAAGGGAGGAGATGCATTTTCAAAAGGAAAAGAGCAAGAGTTTCAGAAGGAAAAGGAAGAGAGAGAGTTACAGAAGGGGGAAAAAAAGGAAAGAGAATTTCGGCTTCAAAAAGGAAAGAGAGGAAAGAGAGTTTCAGTTGAAAAGAGAGGAAGTACAATTGCAGAGAGCTGTGGTACAGAGGCTGCAAACCCAGAATGAGATTGCTGCCAGTCACTCAAACCTTATCACCAATTCAGAGCAAAACTTTGATGTAATGAGACACTCATGGTTAGTACCAAAATTTACTGAGAAAGATGAGTCATATTTTATTTCATTTGAGAAAATAGCTACCAGATTAAAGTGGCTGAAAGAATTTTGGACTCTCCTGTTACAAGGCGAGTTAATTGGTAGGGCTTATGAAGATTTTTCCCTGTTATAAGCTGTTCCTCTGATTATGACCAAGCTAAAACTACAATTCTAAATGCAGATGAGCTGGTACCGGAACTATATAGACAGAAGTTCAGACACACCTGGAAAAGACCCACACAGACTTACATTGAATTCAAAAGAATTAAACATATTGTTATGATCAGGTGAGGAGGGGGTCACAAGGTTCCCCTCTTGTCCTTCTTATTTGACTGTAACAGGGTTTATTCTTTTTTTAACCAGTGGATGTGTTTACCACATCAGTGAGCGTTTTACCTTTTACCATTGTTGTGATGGTAAAAGAACAAATCAGACAGGTTTTCTTGAGTTTAAACAAGAAAGAAGTGAGTTTATTATACTTGAAAAGTCTAAACCTGATCTAAATAAAATAATAAAATTATTTTATTTATTTAGAGATACAGCACTGAAACAGGCCCTTCGGCCCACAGAGTCTGTGACAACCAACAACCACCCATTTATACTAACCCTACAGTAATCCCATATTTCCTACCACCTACCTACACTAGGGGCAATTTACAACAGCCAATTTACCTATCACCTGCAAGTCTTTGGCTGTGGGAGGAAACCGGAGCACCTGGCGAAAACCCACGCGGTCACAGGGAGAACTTACAAACTCCGCACAGGCAGTACCCAGAATCGAACCCGGGTCCCTGGAGCTGTGAGGCTGCGGTGCTAACCACTGCGCCTCTGTGCCGCCCATATGCTATACTTTCACACACGCACGCACGCACGCACGCACGCACGCACACACACAAATCACACACACACAAATAGATTACAGAGTGTTGAGGAATAGATTTGGGTTGGATTACAGTCCAGAAGAAATGAAAATAATACACAGTCTGTGTTGTCTGGTGACTTTAGTGGTCTTCTGCTTGAATTCGTGATCTTTAAGTTCTGCGATGGTAGTTGTCCTTGGAGACAGTTGAGCAGAGGGCTTCCTTCTCGGTGTCTTTGTCTTGGATCTAGCAGCTGGCAGCTGGCAGCCAGCAGCTAGGCTTTGCATGCCCCACCAGGCCTTCTGGAGAGATAGAAAGAGAGAGGGAGAGAGAGAGACAGCCCTCCTGGTTTCTGCACAGAATGAGTCACTGGCTTGTCTGCTTGTCCAAGAGATGGGCAGACAGTCACATGACAGTCTCAGTATATTCTCTGGTACCTTCTAATGAGATTCAAATTTAGGACTTTTCATATCTCAAAACTCATGGTGCCACTATTTCCCCTGGAGTGTTTTGCCCTTTCAATGTTAATGTCACAGGATGGCTTTGAATGTCTTGCTAATGAAAGCAACCTCAGGTAGCTCAATTAATAGGGCAAGTCATTATTTTGGGTACAGGCTAATCCAACATGTGTCTCCACTTTTGATGCCTTGGAATATGCAAAGTCTTCAAATACAAATGGTGGCGGCCATTTTTAGCTGTGGCAAAGTCTTTGTAGTATTGTAATATTGTCAGTAATATTCCAGCTTCTCTCCTTTTTTTAAGTTTAATGTAGGTTTCCAACTGATGAATTAAAATGCCTCATTTGGCATAGCATGGTTTCTTGACAATATGGTTTTTGAACGCTGGATACAATTTCTCAAGCTAGAACCTCATATGAAAATTTGAAGGAAGTGATGTTGTTGGAAGAATTTACAAATATCATCCCGAGTAGTATAAGAATGCATGTTGAAGAACATGAGTCACAAGAGTAAGGGAAGCAGCAAAAATGGCCGACAATTATGAATTAATTCACAAATCCCGAACTCAGAATAAATTAGTGTCTCGTAACAATTGCAAGCTAGGAAGAGATAGCAAATGAAGCAGAAATGGGCTCGAGAGAAAAGGAGAGTAGGGAAGGAAAGCCAGACCAGTCTCCAACTTTTAAAAGGAGGAACCCAGGTGATAAACCAGTAGGGGTCTGCCTGACATGTTTCCAGTATGGCAAATCTGGGCATGTCTGGGCAAATTGTTGGCATATCAAAAAACCGACAGGAGGCGCTGCAGTCAAGCCTGTGTTTGTGGCTTTGAAAGTGGTAAGCCTGCGTTCTAATATAGCTCAAGTGCAGAGCACATACCAGAACATTTTACACAAAGGAAAAATGACTCCTTTTGTGTCCCAGACACCAGATAAGGAGATAGCCATCCTTAGGGATATTGGTTGTTTTCAAACCCTACTGGCAGCCAAAGTTGCAGAAATGCCACCGGAAAGCAGAATAAATACCATGGTATTGGCAAAAGGGGTTACTGGCAAATGCTTGAAGGTTCCCTTAGTTGAAATTTATTGACAGAGTAAGTTGTTCACTGATATAGTAACAGTCCTGATCACTCCAAGCTTATCCACGCAGGGGGTAGACCTATTGCTGGGCAATCATTTGCCAAGAAGCATAGTATTGTACCCAGAGAGTCCAGAACAGTTCACGGAGACTGAGGAAACAGAGAGGAACAAACAAAACTCTGTACAGCTGCAGAGTACTGGGGAAGTCCCAAAAATCCCACTGGGGTGATAGAGCCAGAAGAATTTAAAAAGGCTCAGATCGAGCCAAAATGATTTAAAGGAACTAAGATAGAAGCCACAAAAGTTGAAGGAAAAGCACCAGAGATATGGTTAGCTGAAACCTTTTCTAAAGATTTAAATAGGGATGAGGAATGTTCCCAAACAGGAAAGGCAAGAGTGAGCGAGATGCCTTACTCAGTTGAAGTGCCACAGGGGAGTTCAGTGCAAACTGGACAACCACCTGTGAGCAGTAGTGTCTCAGAGAACATGGGGAAGATTAAGGGAAAAAAACTATCTCTGAAGTAAAAGAAAAAGTGAATGTAACCCTAAAGTGAACCACACTTGTGAAAATCATAAGAAAACTAAAAGTGAGGTCAGTGTGGATCTAGCCATTGAAGAATCAAATAATCAGTTTCCAAATTCAAAACTAATCAAACCCAGCAATTTAGATTCAGAACTCCAGCATGAACAAGGAGCAGGAGGAAATCTCAGATGTCTCACAGGGGTAAAAACAATTTATTGCCCACTGTCACCCCAGAAATAAGAACTATCAATGTTCCAGAACCTGTATGGATAAAGCCATGTATTGTGGAGGCAATAGTAAAGTGTTTAAAGTTTGTTCAGGCAGGGAACCTTGCAACCAACTGTAACAGAAATTTGCATACTCCAAGTTTCACCAACAATCACATGCTTATGTAGATTAATGTTGCCAAAGTAGTACAAACTGATGTGAGCAAATCTACAACCCCATTTTACAACACATAACCAAAAGAAATGCAATTGATAATGGTACCTTATCCAAAGGGAGGATGATGAAAAACTTAAACCTGAACCTGAAATGGCTGCTATAAGCAGTTGCAGTTGCAAGATTGTGGAGTGAATGAAATGAAAGTGCAGTACTGTGACTCTACATCTTTCTTTCTAAACTCAAAAAACAGACAACATAAAAATGAAATCCAATGAATTTCATTTTTTCCCTTTTGGGAGAAGTGTCACACACACAAAAAGAACGATGATACAAATTATGAACCAAATTTGAAGAGTTATAAAAACTGATATTGTCTTTTAAAAAGGACCTTTCTTTTAAAAAGTGAACAATGCTCCAAAATGGCCACCAAAGAAATAAGGCTTGGCCTTTGTATATTCAAACTGTCTGACAGAGATAAAGGAAAACCTTCAAAGCTAAGAGGTGTCAATTGCACCCATCCTACACCCATCCTAAAACATTCCAGAATTTAATGTCTTCTTCTGAAACAAAGAAGGTGTGAAGTAGCCACGGCCTGGGCCATTGTGCAATCACCATGGGGAAGAGACCAAAGTGTCTCCTACCCAGAGGCGAGATGTAACACAGCTTTACCTTAAAAAGCAGCCTAGAGAGAGAGACACCCCAGAAAGACGAAAAGTGGTATCCAGAATCCTGTTTCCAGCAAACCAGAAAGGGTGTGCCCTGCTGTAAAATTCTACATCTAGACTTAAACAGCAGTGAACTAAAAGTGATCCACCATCTTCATCTTTTAATCAAGAGAGAAATCTACAAACACCTCAGGCCTGCAACCCATGAGAACTCGACTAATCGGTTCACCCTTTTTCCTCTCTGTCTCTTGCGTAAGTGTGCGTGCGCGCGAGCAAATAAGTGGATGCAGTTGCGACAATTTCAAGATAAGGCGTATTGATCATTAAACAATTGATTTTTTGTTTTTAAACCTACAAGAAAATCTGTTGCTGTCTGATTATTTGACAAGTAAATCACAAAGGGGTTAATCCCTAATAACAAAGACACTTGCTGCGGTCAGGTGGGAGTTGAACAGTGGGAACCACCCAAACCTCACCACGTGGCCATATAACTGGGCGACCTCCCCATGTGGCAGAGGGCACCTGCACCACAGATAAAATGCCAACGATGGTGGGAAGAGGCCCTTAAATGGCCATTAATTGGCTACTTAAGGACCTCAATTGGCCTCTGCGCGGGAAGTCTGTCTTTGGCTTTCCTCGCACCCGACAAAAGCAAATGGCATTGGAAAGACATCAGGAAGGCGACAGCCACTCCGCTCCCCACCTTCCCTCGCAATCTTATGGCCTCCCACAGCCCCCCCCCCCCCCACCCCATCGCCTCCCAGCCTGTCCCTAGACAGCAGATAAATTTCATCCTGATGACTCTACAGATGCTGTCATTACTAACCTGGAAGTACCCTGACCAACAAAGATCGAGGCTGAGGCGTCTTTGAGAGAGGAACTAGTGCTATACAGATTATCATGGCTGGAGATCTTCAATCAAAAAGACGGCACAGCTCTGATGCACTCTACTATTTAGTACAAGCCTCTTAAAGTAAAGTTTCTCATTAATTTGCAGTTACCTGTGTTTAGATCAACAAACCCGATCCATTTCATACCAACTGGAGCTGAAATTACATCTTGTATGACACCTGACATCAAAGTCAACCTTTTCCTGGTCTTGTTGGTCCTTCTCAGCCAATTGCAGTCCCAGTGGAGCACTGAATCTGATATCCATTACAGACAAAAAAATGGTGAGGTGCAGCACAGCTATGTGCCAATTCAGGTACAGGTAAACTATAGCTTTTGCTGTAATGACAAATTTCATCAGAGTTGGGAAGGTATAGCACCTCCAAAGTATCAACCTTGGAATATGGTGTATGTTGAATACCTACTATGTTGCTAATTATTTTAACAAGCTCTACATACAGCTTCAACAACCATAGACCTCTACCTCGAAATAGGGGGAAGACTATGGCGCTGAAATTCCTGTTCTTCCATTCTACCAGTGGTAGTCCAGCAGGGTGGGATTTCCAGGCTTCAATAGCAATAGATGCAGAGCTTGCCAGAAATCCTGGGATTAGCTTATTTAAGTAATATAAGGTGAGATAAAGACAAGCATCCAGCCAGGAGTAGGCAAGTAACGTCCAGGGAATTGCAGAAATCTCAGAGTGCAGGCATAAGGAGGAAAAGACCAAGTTGCAAGGCCAAACCAAAGGAGCCAGATCATTGGAGCAGATGGCAAAACAAGAGAAGAAGAGGGCGTCAAATTTCACAGAGCATGATGTGGATATAATGCTGTAAGAAATAAGGCAGAGAATGAATAGATTCTGGAAACCCACCCATGTAGCTACCTGTGTGATGTGGAAGGAGGTAACCATGTCACCTCTGTAATCCTGAATAAACCCCTGCAATGTTGGAATAAATTTTAATGACCTGATGAGCAGCAAAGCTAAGTGAAAGGTCAAGTAAATATCTGGACTGCCGGATGAAACACTCAGAGAAAAGCCATCAAACCTACCCTCAGTGATTAGGATCTACAATGCAGGGTTTCATGGAACAAATATAGTTCCATGCACCAGTGTTTCTCTTCTGTCCATCCCCTTATGTTTTCAACTACTACTATGCATGTTAGTCCTTTGAAGCTCTTTATCCATGTCCAAATATCTGTTTAGCTCCTTCCACTCACTCCACACATAAAAAATGAACATTCATTTGAGAGAAAACTGCTGCTGTCATATCAAACATATGGGGCTGAATTTTCTGGCAACGCCTAAGGTCCCGCCCCTGGGACTGGAAGTGGAAGCCGCTGCCCCTTGGTTGGGGGAAGGCTGGGAAGCAGTATTTAGTGGAAGCTGGTCAATTAACTCCCGGCAGGCGGAGGAGGCAGCCTGGAAGGCAGTATGAGGTAACACTGCTGGAAGTGCTGGGACCATATTTAAAAGGCTACCAGCACTCTTTTACATTGATCTAACCCTAAAGAAACCTCAGTGGAAGAGCTGCTACAGAAGGCCTGTCAAAGAATGACAGAGGGAAGATTCTGCATGGCCCCACGGTTTAGCGATGCCTCCCTGCAGGTTCTCCTCCAGGATGCTTGGGCAAGGTGAGAGGTCCTCTTCCCCCAGGATGGGAGGAGCAGACTTGCCCACCAGACCAAGCAAGCCTGGACAGAGATCACAGAAGAGGTCAACAGCTGTGGGGTTCTCCCCAGAACCTGGTTGCAGTGCCACAAGTGGGTAAATGACCTCATGCAATCAGCTAAGGTGAGTGCACCACAAATTGCTTTCCTTCAGGGCTTAGATGTGGCTAGGTGTGAGGGTGAGCTTGTTTGTAAGGAATGCCAGCCCAGTCACTGGCAATGAAGCCAGTCAGCAGCATTGCCTGTCGAAGGCATGGCAGAATCTTGGTGAATGGCCCCAGTCTGTCAGAGTTGACTCCTGCGCTGCAGCTTCTGAGTGGCCACATGCTGAGGGCATTCCAGTGACACCAGCATGGAGAGACAGTAAGGCTGCCATCAGCACAGGTGTTGGACGTCTTTGTTGAGTGACTAACAATGCTCATTTATGTGATTGCAGGAGAAGGCAGTCCATAATGTGAAGGAAAGGGTGAAGATGAGAGGTGGTACCGATTTTTGCAATCCTGAGCCCCATGGAGGAGGAGGCACCAGAACTTGGAGACACCATGGGGCCTGTTCCATCGGTGATGGTGAGACAGGAGTGGAGACATGAGAAAGTGTGTGGCTTAATGGATGGGCACAAGAGAGCCTCTGGTGAACATGAACAATAGTGCTCATGTGTCCACCGCAGGTCACATGGAGATCCACACTAGGGGTTCAATTTTGTATTGTAGCTGGGGCTCCTGGTGCCGGTTGGAAAAGGCGGGGTGATCACCACCTCGTCCTTTTGCACCCCCTCGGAGCGATCCTCCAGCCTTTTTTAATCAAAGTTTCACGAACCAGGATCCCTGTCCCTTTAAAATGGGGATCCCGCCTCCAAGAGCTGCATGCCAATCAGAGGGCCGGCAGCCCAGTAGCGCCATTGGGAGTGGTGGCCACTGACGGTACTGCAGAGACCTCGGACCCAGGTCCAGCGATGGAACCCAGGAACAGAGGTAGGTGAGGCAGTGTTGCCTGGGCCAGTCCAGAATGCCCCAGTGAGGGGGTTGGGAGGTGGGGTGGTTGTGTAGTCCAGGGGGAGGCGGCGTTCCGTGGTGTAAACTGGTTCCTGGTGAGGGTCCTCAGATTGCCCACGGAGGAGGGACACCCATCAAGCCCGCAGGGAGGGTGCCTCATTTTACAAGGCCTCCTCTCTGCATGGCGGAGGCACCCTCTGTCACTGGTAAGATCCCAGTGGCGGTGGGAAGAGGCCCTTAATTGGCAGTTAATAGGCCACTTAAGGGCCTCAATTGGCCTCTGGGCGGGAAGACCATCAGGGCTGCACTCAGGGTTCACGGTGAATTATTTTTGAAGTATACAGCCGAGTAATTATTTTGTTTGCCAATAAATGTGTGATGTGGTAAGGCATGAAGTTTCCTTGCATCTCTGGTGGGCTGCTGAGACTTCAGCATCCTAGCTTCATAAAAGGGTGTGATGGGTGGGACCACATCGCGTGAGGTCAATGGATTCCCCATGCCCCTGTCTAACATCTTACTGGGCGCAGGTAAATGGTAAGGTCAATGAAGGAGGTAGCAACAGGGCTACAGAGTGCTGAAGCTTTGTTGAATTACATGGATCTGTCACTAATTATCATGTGAACACTGCCTATCTTAACGCATCCTTGCGCATATCTCATCGCACCTTGCCTGTGGTCCCTGGAATTCTTCAGCATCCTGTGTCTGGTCATCATCTTACTTCATCTTTGCAACATCGGAGGAGGCATCCTGCTCCACGATATCCTCATTGTTCAATTGCTCTTCCCTTTATAGAACCAGGTTGTTGCAGTGCACAGCAGACCACCACAATGTGCAAGACCCTGGCTGGGGCATACTGAAGGGCTCCACCAGATCTAACTAGGCATCTGAACTGCACTTTCAAAAACCCTTTGGCCTGCTCGACTGTCACTTGTGCTGCGAAAGATGTTGTATCCCTCCTCTGCAGCAGTCCTAGGGCTCCTCACAGGTGTCGGTAACCATGTCTTCAATGGGTAGCCCTTGTCACCCAGTATTCATCCTTGAAGGCACGCGGGGGGAATGGGGGGTGGGATCTGAACAGGCCTGGCAGCTGGGATTGACTTAGTATGTAGGCATTGTGGGTGCTTCCTGGGAACCAAGCACACACCTTCAGGAGCATTAGCAGTGGTTGCAGACCAGTTGTACATTGAGCGAGTGGAAGCCCTTCCAGTTTATGAAGGCTGCTGCCTAGTTCATGGGTGCCCTGATGACCACATGCATGCAGTCAATCACACCTTGCACCTGGGGGAATCTAATGATGGCCCCGAATCCTATGGCCCTCTCAGCCTGACTGTCCAGATCTGTGCGAAAGCACTAACTATCCCTTGTCATGCAGACCCCCCACCTGCCAAGAATGAGGCATATTAATATTGTCATATGAACATTGATTTTAAACTGTTGCTGGAGGGAAGAAATTACTTGTTTGAAGATCACCAGGCATTGAAGGTGTAAGGAAGCACATTCCAGGCCTTGCCAATCCACAGCGCCAGGACTGGTTAAACCAGCTAATCGCATGACTAACTGGCTGGTCCAGGTTTTTTCAACTAGCCACAGAACAGTTTGAATTCAGAAGGCAGTGTGCCTAAGTACCTAATAGATATCTGTGATCATGAGGACAGGATACATGGCATGAATTTGGCACTGCAGGAGGGGAGGGCAGAGAAACCGTGAGGGTGATGCGTCACCTAATTGAAGTGCCGCAGGGGAGTGCAGCAGAATCTGGACAAATACCTGCAAGCAGGAGAGTCCAGAGGACAAAGGGAGGATTAGCAAAGAATCCACCCCCGCAGTCAGGAATAAAGGGAACAAGCCATTCCCTGAGGTGAAAAGTCCTTGCATGACTCATCAAAGCACTGAAAGGGAGTTCAGCATGGAACCGCCCACTGCCACTGCCCCTGAGCAGAACTCTAACCTTGGGCTAATTAAACCTAACCCTCAAATAAAAGCAAAATACTGCGGATGCTGGAAATCTGAAACAAAAACAAGAAATGCTGGATTCACTCAGCAGGTCTGGCAGCATCTGTGGAAAGAGAAGCAGCGTTAACATTTCGGGTCAGTGACCCTTCTTCGGAACTGACAAATATTAGAAAAGTCACAGATTATAAACAAGTGAGGTGGGGGTTGGGCAAGAGATAACAAAGGAGAAGGTGCAGATTGGACCAGGCCACATAGCTGACCAAAAGGTCACGGAGCAAAGGCAAACAATATGTTAATGGTGTTTTGAAAGACAAAGCATTAGTACAGATTAGGTGTGAATATACTGAATATAGAACATCAGCAAGTGCAAACCTGAAGAAAAACAACCTGAAAAAAACAGTGGGTAAGCAAACTGAACAAACTAAGATGAAATGAAATAAATGCAAAAAATGTAAAAAGGAATGCAAAAAAAAAGGAAGAAAAAATAACTAAAAATGACTAAAAATGAAAGTAAAGTGGGGAGCTGTCATGCTCTGAAATTATTGAACTCAATGTTCAGTCCGGCAGGCTGTAGTGTGCCTAATCGGTAGATGAGATGCTGTTCCTCGAGCTTGCGTTGATGTTCACTGGAACACTGCAGCAATCCCAGGACAGAGATGTGAGCATGAGAGCAGGGGGGAGTGTTGAAATGGCAAGCAACCGGAAGCTCAGGGTCCTGCTTGCGGACTGAGCGGAGATGTTCCGCAAAGCGGTCACCCAGTCTGCGCTTGGTCTCCCCAATGTAGAGGAGACCACACTGTGAGCAGCGAATACAGTATACTACATTGAAAGAAGTACAAGTAAATCGCTGCTTCACCTGAAAGGAGTGTTTGGGGCCTGGGATAGTGAGGAGAGAGGAGGTAAATGGGCAGGTATTACACCTCCTGCGATTGCAAGGGAAGGTGCCCTGGGACGGGGACGAGGTGGTGGGGGTAATGGAGGAGTGGACCAGGGTGTCGCGGAGGGAACGATCCCTTCGGAATGCTGACAGGGGAAGGGAGGGGAAGATGCGACTGGTAGTGGCATCACGCTGGAGGTGGCGAAAATGGCGGAGGATGATCCTTTGGATATGGAGGCTGGTGGGATGAAAAGTGAGGACAAGGGGAACCCTGTCACGGTTCTGGGAGGGAGGGGAAGGGGTGAGGGTAGAGGTGCGGGGAATGGGTCGGACACGGTTGAGGGCCCTGTCAACCACAGTGGGGGGAAATCCTCGGTTGAGGAAAAAGGAGGTCATATCAGAAGCACCGTCATGGAAGGTAGCATCATCAGAGCAGATGCGTCGGAGACGGAGAAACTGGGAGAATGGAATGGAGTCCTTACAGGAGGTAGGGTGTGAAGAAGTGTAGTCGAGGTAGCTGTGGGAGTCAGTGGGCTTATAATGGATATTGGTAGACAACCTATCCCCAGAGATGGAGACAGAGAAGTCGAGGAAGGGAAGGGAAGTGTCAGAGATGGACCATGTAAAGGTGAGAGAAGGGTGGAAATTGGAAGCAAAGTTGATAAAGTTTTCGAGTTCAGGGCGGGAGCAGGAAACGGCACCGATACAGTCATCAATGTACCGGAAAAAGAGTTGGGGGAGGGGGCCTGAGTAGGACTGGAACAAAGAATGCTCGACATATCCCACAAAAAGACAGGCATAACTAGGACCCATGCGGGTACCCATACCGACACCTTTTACTTGAAGGAAGTGCGTGGAGTTGAAGGAGAAGTTGTTCAATGTGAGAACAAGTTCAGCCAGGCGGAGGAGGGTGGTGGTGGATGGGGACTGGTTGGGCCTCTGTTCCAGGAAGAAGCGGAGAGCCCTCAAACCATCCTGGTGGGGGATGGAGGTGTAGAGCGATTGGACGTCCATAGTGAAGAGGAGGCGGTTGGGACCAGGAAACTGGAAATTGTCAAAATGACGTAGGGCGTCAGAAGAGTCACGGATGTAGGTGGGAAGAGACTGGACCAGCGGAGAAAAGATAGAGTCTAGATAGGAAGAAATAAGTTCAGTTGGGCAGGAGCAGGCTGACACAATGGGTCTGCCGGGACAGTCCCGTTTGTGGATTTTGGGAAGGAGATAGAAGCGGGCTGTCCGGGGTTGCGGGAATATGAGGTTGGAAGCTGTAGAGGGAAGATCTCCAGAGGAGA
Source organism: Heterodontus francisci (assembly GCF_036365525.1). Lineage (NCBI taxonomy): Eukaryota > Metazoa > Chordata > Chondrichthyes > Heterodontiformes > Heterodontidae > Heterodontus > Heterodontus francisci. The sequence goes on along the minus strand of NC_090382.1, from coordinate 77,466,218 downwards.
TGAGGTCAGTGACAGTCCTTTGGACGGTGGCTTGATGTTCGGTGGTGGGGTCATGGTCCAGAGGGAGGTAGGAAGAGGTGTCTGTGAGTTGGCGTTGAGCTTCTGCAAGGTAGAGGTCGGTACGCCATACAACAACAGCACCACCCTTGTCTGCAGGTTTGATGACCATGTCGGGGTTAGACCTGAGAGAACGGAGTGCCTCAAGTTCAGAGGGGGACAGGTTAGAGTGAGTGAGGGGGGCAGAGAAATTGAGACGACCAATGTCTCGCCGACAGTTTTCAATGAAGAGATCAAGAGCGGGTAAGAGGCCAGGGTGAGGGGTCCAGGTAGAGGGAGAATGCTGGAGGCGGGTGAATGGGTCTGCTGGTCGGGGGGAGGACTCCTGGTCAAAGAAGTGAGCCCGGAGGCGGAGGCGACGGAAGAAGAGCTCAACGTCATGCCGAGCGCGAAATTCATTGAGGTGGGGGCGTAAGGGGATAAAACTGAGTCCTTTGCTGAGTACAGAACGCTCAGCATCAGAGAGGGGGAGGTCAGAGGGTATAGTGAATACACGGCAAGGGGTCAGATCAGAAGGGGTGGGGTCAGAGGGAAGTGAAGCGGAAGGAGGATCTGGAGGGGCATTAGTCCCCATCAGCTGCTGGAGCTTGCGTTCCTTAACGCCTGAAAGGAAGAAAAAAAGTTTTTTGTTAATGCGTCGGATGAGACGTAAGATGAGATGAAACTGCGGAGTAGAACAGATTTGAGATAAGGTGAGACGGTGCTGCTGGAGAGAGAGGTCCAGTGTGTGCATATGGCGGCGCATAGCACTGAGTGTAGATCTCAGGATGCGGCGAGAGTAGCAGTCCGAGGAACGTTGTATTTCTCGGAGATACCTGTGATCCTGGGTGGTTTCAAAGCATGATGGGTGAAACTGCAGTTGGAATCCACGTGGAATCAGTCGGAGCCGGAGACAGTCACTGAGGAAGGAGATGTGGCTGTGAAAACGAGTTTTGGTAGATACCTTATCAAACACCAGGAGGGAAATAGAAAGCAATGAAGGTGAACAAGGTAAAAGAGACAAACGAAAATCCCGTCGGAGAGAAGAGCAGAACTTCTTCAAGGTAGGCATTCCTGGAAGAGAAGTGGCAGTGAATTAAACACTAAAATAAAAGCAAAATACTGCGGATGCTGGAAATCTGAAACAAAAACAAGAAATGCTGGATTCACTCAGCAGGTCTGGCAGCATCTGTGGAAAGAGAAGCAGAGTTAACGTTTCGGGTCAGTGACCCTTCTTCGGAACTGACAAATATTAGAAAAGTCACAGATTATAAACAAGTGAGGTGGGGGTTGGGCAAGAGATAACAAAGGAGAAGGTGCAGATTGGACCAGGCCACATAGCTGACCAAAAGGTCACGGAGCAAAGGCAAACAATATGTAAACCTAACCCTCCCTCTGCAGACCTCAACAAGAACAAAGACCCCTTAGGCAGTCATGGAAATGTGCAAACTGAAAAAACTTCCCCAAAAATCACATGTTTATTGGGATGCCAAAAAGGGCAGTTTAAAGCAACACTGCTGCCCAGAAAAGACAGACTGTAATAATTGTTAGGGTTCTGAATGAATGAGAGAGATGCATATGTGTTTTCCCGTCCTTAGCTTCTCGCTAGCCCCTTTTAATGAAATGTTCTTTTTTAAAAATCGCATTTCATTCTGCTGGGTATGGAGGTGTCATGTAGATCCCCATCTGCCAAGAATGAGGCATGTCAATTTAGTCTTATGAACACTGAGTTTAAACTGTTGCTGGAGTGAAGAAATGACTTGTTTGAAGATCACCAGACACTGGGCTGGAAGGAAATTTGCATACTAAGAGACGCTGCTTATAAAGACAAAGGGCTAGTCCCTACTCCAATTAGCCCAAATAGATTTTGATCACCAGATGTTGAAGGTGTAAGGAAGGGCATTCCAGGCTCTGCTAAGATGATACAATCCACAGAGCCAGGACAGGTTAAACCAGCTGGTCACATGACTAACTGGCTGGTCCTGTTTTTTTGATCTAGCCACAGAACAGTTTGAATTCAGAAGGCAGTGTGCAACTGAAGACGGAACAAGAAAGCCTCTCTCTCTCTCTCTTGCTTTCTCCCAAGCTACCGGACCCACGGAAGACACGTAAACCTCAAGAGGGAAAAGACTCCTACATCAGAACAAGTTGAAGCTTGAACTGGGCCCCAGCGAATTGCAAGACTTACCGTCAGCCAAAGACTCCACATTGAACTTAAAGGACTGTAACCACCAGATATTGCCTCAAACTTACCCCTTTATTCCTTCTACTTTTTCTGTCTCTATCTGTGCATGCTAGCGTGGTCATGTCGCATATTCGTAGTCGTTAACTGGATTAGAATTTAAGATTAATAAACTTCTACCTTTCTTGTTTAAATCTAAGAAAACCTGTTTGATTTCTTTGCCTTACAATTGGAGCAGTGAACAAGGATTCACTGAGGGGGAGCTAAAAACACGGTGTTTTCAAATTAAAACCTGTTACGGTTAAACCAGGCCAAGGCTGAGAGGGAACCTCCGAGGCCCCTTCTCACCTGGTCATAACATCCTTTTAAACATGGCATTGGTGATCATCTTGATGTAACAATGAGCTGCAGACTGGGAGATCCCACACCTATCTCCGTTGGATCCCTGGAATGATCTTGATGCACAGGAGTTCAGCGCCATGGTGAACTTCAGCACCACAGGCATTGGGTGTCCACCACTTTCCAAGGCATACAGCTTTGTGATAGCCTCCCTGGAGAGGCGGAGTCTTCAACTACACTGCAGCTCTGACATCTGAAGGTAGCTGATCCTCGGACGGTAGACTCTCTTGGCGGGTAACCTATTCTTTGCACAAGAGGCTGGTTGCATGTCCCTCTGACTCCTCCTCCTCCACTTCCCCCCAAGAGGCTCGTGCTCCTGCTGCCGTGCCACCTGTGGCTGCAGCTCTCTCCTCTGATACTCCTCACTGGAGGAACTGAAACCTGAGTGAATGAGGCCCATGACATATGGATTCACTCAGTCTCCAGGGCCTCTTACTCACCCCTCCCCCCCACCACTTTACCCACACTGGTGCCAGCTCCAAGAGGCACCCTGGTGCTATGCCCACACAGTTATGGCAACTTTTTCCCCTTCTTCCGATTGACAGTGCCAATGCCCGTGCTGTTCCACCCTCCCTGCCAAGTGCCGCCAGGCTTCACCATGGCTGCCGTTCACAGCCAGAACTGACCTCTGGCTAGCTCACTGCCTCTTTATACCTGGTGAGGCTCTGAAGCCCTGTGGCTCCCATGCAGTCTTGGAAAAATCTGGAAACCTTGCTAAAATTGAAGTTAATTGCCTCCTTACCAGGCTTAATTACCTTCCTGCCGTGTGTGAGCGCCAGGTCCTCCCGCCATGCCGGCTGCCCTTGGGAATATCTGGTTGTGACATGAAGACGTTGGGCTTTTGTCCCGATGTCTTTTGTCCTCATATTCTGACCTCTTTTGCCTCCCAGCCTGACCCCAGTGGGCTGGGACAATTCAGCCAATGCATTCTTCTTGAAGGTGAAGTTAGCACACAATGTTCAGGCTGAAGGAATCCCTGGCATCTGCGTTGAAGCCAAAAAGGGGAGGCCATATAAATCTTGGGTGGTAGATGGAGAAATTGGAGGTCCTGTGTCCACAAGGATTTTTGCTGACCAAGTACATATATGAAAAGCTACAATAATGGAACAGGTCAGAACTTGAGCAGAATATTTGACTGAAACAGCAACATAAGTTATTGGAAATGTGTAGATGAGGAACTGTTACTGGCTGAGTCAAGGAACATAGGGAGACCAATAAATGAATATGTAAAAGTGGAGATGATATTGCTGAGCAGAGGCTTGAGAAATGTTATTTGCTGCCTGAAAAGTGAGGAGCCAATGATCTCCTAGGGTTGTTATGAAACAGAGGATGGTCACAGAGCATAATAGACATGAAAGCACTGTGTAGCCTCTCAGCTGATATGAGGCAGTTGTGTGCCATGGTTGTAGAGTGTAATGCCATTGTCTGCTGCACAATCATGTCACACTCATGCAATATGAACTTATGAACTATAAAATGAATTTATGATATAAACCTTTATGGTATAAATCTGTAAAACAAAATGGAGTTGAGAGGTCAGGTGACTTTTCCTTTCCTGCCGATACACATGAAATTGCAAGAACCTTGAGCTAATTTTCATGTCTGGTCAAGTCTTGGTGAAGTCATTAAAATACAAATGATTTTTCTGGATACATCTTGAAAAGTCATTAAGATGCAAATGGCCTTTTCTATGGTAATGGCAGCAAATCTCCAACCAATTGGGTTAACAATACTGTGGCAGACTTTTTGACTCCAAGCTTGAACTCCAGAGAATGGCTGTGAAAAGCTTTACTTGATTAAGATGATATGTGATTGAGTGACACCCAAACTCCATTGTCTGGCAATGGCTTATCGTCAGAAAGTATTTATGAATTCAATGGAAGAGAAACTCTGGTCACATGACAGAAACCAGGTTTCTGATAAGGTGTTTTAATAAAGGTATATTCTGAGCAGACGAAAGACTAAAAGGAAGCATCTGCGCCATCGAAGAGAAAGAACCCTGCCTAACACCACCAGATTTTAAGCTACACGTAGACAGAGTGTGGTGTTGGCCTGGAACTCTCCACTTGAGAAATCGTACCAGGGTTTTGCCAGGGAACTTTGACTGGAATATAACAAGAGAAATCTGCAACAGTGCATCTGTCCTCCGAAACCTCCCAAGTTTTTTCTTCAGCGAACAAGGAAAAGATTACAGGCCTGTACCATTTCAAGTCTTCACCCCGGGGAAAAAGCAAGTGCAACAGAGAACTCTTAAAAATTTGTATGACCTTATGCATATTACTTTATAATCTCTATCTCTTCTTGAATGTGCGTGTATCTGTATGAGAGTGAAAGTGGGTGTATTTGCGTATATTTCAGGTGTTGAATAATAAACATTTATCTTTCTTTTAAAATTTATGAGAAAACCTATCATTTGTCTGTTCTTGACAGTTAAAGCACTCAGGGGTTAAAACGCTTCTTTTAAAAAACACAAAGTCTTCGGTCAGTCAAAAGGTGGAAAATGGGGAGCCATCCCTATCATTTCTCATCTGTCCGTAACAATCTGAAAGGGATTTTCTTCCATACAATACTTTCTGGACAGAATCACATCTACAGGAACATCTGCATTATTCCCTCAACAGTGAGGCCTCCAGACCAGTCAATATACTAGAAGTGGAAGTATTGATTGCAGGCCTTCAGGCTGTATGGGGAAAACAATATTTATTGGTCTCCACACCATCCAGAGCAGCATCAGTGGGAGTCTTTGCGCTGATCGTTGGGGTGCTTTGATCTTTAAGTTCCCTCACCGTTTCTAATAGTGCTGCAGCAAGGTCTGTACTAGAGCCCACCGTGAATATACAACGAGCCCTGCCCTGTAAAATAGGTGGGGGTTGAGACAGATATGGAGGGACAGGTGAACGAGCAGAAGTCCCTGTCAACATGCTAAGTTTTGCTGGCAACAATCATCTGCAAGAAATAGTTGAAGGCTTCAAATGAAAAAGGCAATAAGACTTTTTCAGAAAGATATGTGTAAAGCAAGTTTATAAACAAAATCCCTTTTATCCCACAGAACTGCAGTAGCATCCCATCAAGAATTCAGTAACTCCTCTATCTCCGAGTGCTGCCAGATATACTGCATTTTAAATATGTTCCTAAGAAGGCTAGAGTTTAGGGCCGAAATGACGGAATTCAGGATGAATAGTATCATCATGTCCCAAATCCATCGTTTGCATGCTTGTATTTTTATTGCATGGGCATGCCTTCCTCTCACCTTCAGCTGGAGTAGTTTACATGGAAAGAGAAACTCAGCATATCCTGGTCCTGCCTCAAATTTCTGGATTCCCACTCTAATGCTGCCACCAATCTGCTCCAGGAATTTTAGGATCTATCTGTCCGCTGCACATCAGTGACACATCTGCTCTCTCTGCTTTCTAACATATGATATGCACAGACATTCTATGGAATACCAACAGGAATTGCCAGAGGAGATAATCTGTATCTTTAAGGATATGTGATTACATACATTACCAGGGGATGGCGCCATACCTCTGTGAGGGTGATTGGCAAAAACAGTAGATTTTAGTATTTTAGCAAGAGTAACTTTTAATAAACAACTTTGGAAGCCATGTGATCGAAAGTTTTAGGAGGAATAGAGTCAAATGAATACTCTTGTAGACCAAATTAGATATGTTAAAAGCAGAAGCTAGCAGTGTGTGAAACTTATATTGCTGATGCAGACTGGTTGCAACAAAGAACAAAGAACAGTACAACACAGGAACAGGCCATTCGGCCCTCCAAGCCTGCACCAATCTTGATGCCTGTCTAAACTAAAACCTTCTGCCCTTCCAGGGACCATATCCCTCTATTCCCATCCTAGTCATGTATTTGTCAAGATGCCTCTTAAACGTCGCTATTGTACCTGCTTCCACCACCTCCCCTGGCAGCAAGTTCCAGGCACTCACCACCCTCTGTGTAAAGAACTTGCCTTGCACATCCCCTCTAAACTTTGCCCCTCGCACCTTAAACCTATGTCCCCTAGTAACTGACTCTTCCACTCTGGGAAAAAGCTTCTGGCTATCCACTCTGTCCATGCCACTCATAACTTTGTAAACCTCTATCATGTCGTCCCTCCACCTCCGTCGTTCCATTGAAAACAACATCCTGGTAAACCTCTTCTGTACCCTCTCCAAAATCTCCACATCCTTCTGGTAGTGTGGCGACCAGAATTGCACGTTAGGCCAAAGTGTGGCCTAACTAAGGTTCTGTACAGCTGCAGCATGACTTGCCAATTTTTATACTCTATGCCCCGACCGATGAAGACAAGCATGCCGTATGCCTTCTTGACTACCTTATCCACCTGCGTTGCCACTTTCAGTGACCTGTGGACCTGTACGCCCAGATCTCTCTGCCTGTCAATACTCCGAAGGGTTCTGCCATTTACTGTATACTTCCCACCTGTATTAGATCTTCCAAAATGCATTACCTCACATTTGTCTGGATTAAACTCCATCTGCCATTTCTCCGCCCAAGTCTCCAACTGATCTAGATCCTGCTGTATCCTCTGACAATCCTCATCACTATCCACAACTCCACCAACCTTTGTGTCGTCTGCAAACTTACTAATTAGACCAGCTACATTTTCCTCCAAATCATTTATATATACTACAAACAGCAAAGGTCCCAGCACTGATCCCTGTGGAACACCACTAGTCACAGCCCTCCATTCAGAAAAGCACCCTTCCACTGCTACCCTCTGTCTTCTATGACTGAGCCAGTTCTGTATCCTTCTTGCCAGCTCACCTCTGATCCCGTGTGACTTCACCTTTTGTACCAGTCTGCCATGAGGGACCTTGTCAAAGGCTTTACTGAAGTCCATGTAGACAACATCCACTGCCTTTCCTTCATCAATCATCTTCGTCACTTCCACAAAAAACTCAATCAAATTAGTGAGACACAACCTCCCCTTCACAAAACCATGCTGCCTCTCGCTAATAAGTTCATTTGTTTCCAAATGGGAGTAAATCCTGTCCTGAAGAATCCTCTGTAATAATTTCCCTACCACTGACGTAAGGCTCACCGGCCTATAATTTCCTGGATTATCCTTGCTACCCTTCTTAAACAAAGGAAACAACACTGGCTATTCTCCAGTCCTCTGGAACCTCACCTGCAGCCAATGAGGTTGTGATGATTGGGTTTTGTAAAAGATGAAAAGGTGAAAAGTGCAGCTTTAAAATGATGTTATAAATAAAATGGAAACAAAGCATTGGTTCAAACTGAGCGATTTGAACAATGATTTCACAAAGATGAATTGAAAGGGAGAGACTTGTCATTTGGGAGAGAAAAATAGTGAAGAGTTTTGCTCAATTTTTGTCATGATAATGTTGAACCTTAGTGACTCTAATGTTTCATAATTTTTTCTTTTATTGTGCTAGGCTGTATTATCTCTTTGCAATGAAGATGACATTATCATGTATGGCTGAAAATAGTTGGAAACTATAGCCACAGACTTACACTATATAGGAGTACCTTCACCATAAGGACTGCAGTGGTTCAAGGAGGGCCACCATCAATTTCTCAGCTGTGGTTGGGCAATAAATGCTGGCACTGACAGTGGTCCATATCCTGAGAATAAATATAACAAAATGCTAGTATTTGACTACTTAATACTTTCATGTGAAATTCCTCTCTGCCATTTTACAGCAAATGTAACCCTTTTACTTTAAATTGGGTAACTTTGCCATTGAAATAGCAGAGGGAGGATCTTCAGATACACGAATTCAGTGTTCATCTGAGACTACCTCATAGTACAGTTTCCAAACCGATGACAATGACAATGACAACACAGGGAGTTCCCCTTTAATTCTTAAAGCAGCACCATGTTTCTGACCAAATTGTTTGTGAAATATTTTATTTTGTTTGAGGAGGAAGAACCATGTGCCAATTTCAATATGTTAATGTTACATGAAATTGACGCAATGCATATTTTAACACAATTTGCACCATCACAGTTGTAAATGGGATAAGATTTATCAACATGTTTTCATGAAAAACTCCCATTTAATGTGTTGTACACATGGGCTGTAGCATGCAGCAAGATTAAAAAAGTAATGACTTTCTGTTTGCTTTTAACAGCATTCCTCTGTCCAGAGGCTTTGCCAACTATGAGCTCCTTAATTATTGTGATGAGAACTTACGAGCATAAAAATGAGGCAGATCATAAATGCAGAGAAATGTATTGCATAATTATTATTGTTCTTCCCTGGTTATAAAATTCAAGACAACCTGTAAAGAAACCAACACTGATGTCATTTGTGTTGGTCTTGCTCAGCTCAGAAACATATCTGAATGGAAACACTACAATTTTGGAAATTAATTTTCGACATTTTGCCTCCAAAAATGCCAAATAATCATTTCAGTATGAAAGGAAGAGACATGTAGAAACAGATAAAAATTAGATTAAAAAAATGATTCCACCTAACAGGTCTAGTTTAAGAACATTTTGCCCATGGTCTAGAAAAGTATTCTTTCTTGTGCACCAGAAATATTTTAAATGTCGAAATCTGCATAGCCAGAGGGCACTGTGCTATACTTTATGTAATATCTGCTGTGATTTCAATTTTTCTTTATTTTTAACATGTCCTCATCCTTGTTTTCAAATCCCTCCATGGCTTCATCCCTATCTCTGCAACTACCTCCAGCCCTACAACCCTCTGAGATCTTTGTGCTCCTCCAATTCTGGCCTCTTGTGCAGCCGAATTTTAATTGCTCCACTATTGATGACCATGCCTTCAGCTGCCTAGGCCCTAAGCTCTGGAGTTCTTTCTCTAAACCTCTCGGCTTCTCTACCTCCATCTCCTCCTCTAAGATGCTCCTTAAAACCTAACTCCTTGACCAAGTGTTTGGCCATCCGTCCTAATATCACCTTATGTAGCTTTGTGTCAAATTTTGTTTGATAATGTTCCTGTGAAGCACTTTGGGATGTTTTACTATGTTATAGGCACTATATAAATGCAAATTGTGGTTGTTTCATAGCTAGTTATAATTCACTGAAAGACTGAAAAACAATACTCTGTTGGATCATATGCAACACATTGCTCCTGAGTAGCTTGCATCCAGGCAGAGGACTGACTGACCACTCCAGGGAGGGAGGGACGGGTAAGCAGATTATAAACAGGGGCTTTCCTAGGCAGCCAGGAATCCCCGTAGCATCTGGAAGACCTGAAAACAGAACTGTTTTGCCGCATTAGATTTCAGCTTATTAACAGAATATAAAACGGATCAAGTTTTTGTGGGTTTTAGAAGTTTTTTTTATATATAAACTAAATCTGTGGAAGAATTTTGATGTACACTGACGACAAAAAAAAACTATTCTTCTGTGCAGTGGTCTTAATACTCAGCCTAACAAAAGAACGAGGTATAATTTAAAGGTGGCACGACCCCTCATCAGCTGCTTTCATTATTGTTTTCCTCAGTCAAGATGTGCTTATCATAAATATGCATGAATAACAGAGCTTGCAGCTCTCATTAACACTGACAAAATCCTCTGAGGTTCCACCTTAGCTTCCTCACAAAGTGGGGGAATGGAATTACAACAGCCCGCCGCAGGATTAGCTCAGTTGGTGTTCCATTTTTTATTGAAAAACTACACTCCAGCCTCATAACAATCATTTATAATTATCACTTTCAGTGAGGCTGTTATCAGATAACAGAGCGTTCTCTTTTTTCCTTCTTTTTCTTTTGCGATAATTTTGACCACAGGCGCTGCAGCTTCTTCAGTCATTATTTTAGAACAATTTGCTGTCAGAAAAACGAGTTCCTCATACAATTTGCAGATTATAGGTCTTTAACGATAATATCAGGTATTAAATAAAAAAATTTTTTAAAGATCCGTGTCTGCTTGTCACACAAACCGCAATCCCTCTGGGTTCCCCTCCTCTTACAGCACATTAAAAAGGGGCATTGTCTTCGCTGAAAAAACATTTGGCAAAGAATAGTTCTTTAATTTGTTTGTTGAACATATAAAATCATGATATAAATTGTGTTAAATAGCATCAGCATATTCTTTGCAAATGACATATGACAGAAATAACATGCAGCGCGTCTACCTCCCAAAAAAATGATCACTTCCCTGGTTGCTCCAAGGTCTGATACTAAGCCATCAAGACCTCAAGTAGGCCTCAAAATTCAGCCCCAATTTTGTACTGACTTAGCTAGGTTTAGGTGGGTTATGGGTGCAAGTATTGCAATTGGCATCAAAAGGAAGAGAAAAGCCTGCCATGGTTCCTGCTACAATTGCTTTCCCTGCTGGAAAATGCATGTGTAGACATTGGGGAGAACAATTGAGGCTGGCTTTGATGCCCCCTTGTGGTTAAATATCCTGCTGATACTTGTTATCCAGGCTTACACAAAAAAAGACAACTTTGGTGATGTTTTATGGGACCGTGGGTACCTGCAGAACCGTACTACAGTCTCCACCACTGCCTTTGAGAAAAGAGAAGCAACAAAATCAGGATCAAAGAGAAGTATAGTTGATTAAAATTTTAGCATAATTTTCTATGCAGGCAGCATTGCTTTAAATCATTAAAAGTTCAGATTGAAATACAAGTCAGCCTGGCCGGCCTACTGACTCTGCTTTGCTGTTTCTCCTCATACTAATCTTTTCCACTCAATTGTGGCTGAAGCCATTGTAATGTGAGCACTTCTGATTCTATTGGATGATTGGTGAGGCTTCTTTTCACCAGTCCTTAATTGCTTTAGACCAGCAGTAGTTTGCAGCTACAGATGTCTACTTCAATTTGCCTAGAGAGCACAATCAGCCCCATCTGTTGCAGTTTTTCAGTCACCTTCTCTCCTGTCTGAAGGCCTAAATTGAAATCTCATCAAAAAGTAATACAAGAACAGTTTAGCTGTAAGGCTGCTGCTGAGGTCTCCTTTAATAAGGGCCCCCCTGCTAGTTTTACACAGTGATTGGAGTCACAAGGAAGAAAAAAAAGTTAGAAATATACTGACAGATGGATAATTTGAGGCGGAATAATCTGGTGTGTCATGACTGAGGGCGCACAGAGAACACTCACTGTGTTTTATGTACACACAACAAAATATATGACTTCAGTTTTTATTAGTGTAACTACCAGAGGGTTCAACAATTGACCAGAGCTGCCACACCTGTCTGTCTATTGCAGCCTTAGTCAGCAGTGTAAAGATAAATTTCCAGGCAATACAATGGTTATAGGGTTTTAGAATTTTTCAATAGAAAAGAATTCTAAGGGGATGCAGTGGAATAATTTTATGTTATGCAAGTTAAACTGTGAATTAATGTCATAAAATGTTACTGATCTCTTTAGTATGATATCAGGAGATCGTTACTATTTCTGGACTGTTGCTCTAATGAGCAGAAGCTGGGTAGTAATTGAATGAAATTTTCTGGAGCTTTGAAGCTGTGCTTTGTTTCTGAAGCTTGTGAATGTGACTTCCAAAAGCATGATAAATATATCTTTATATGCAAACAAAGCTGAAGTTTAAAGTTTGGTCCTGCAAAGGATCTTTTATTTGATATATGGATATTGAAGCATCTGTTGTGTTTTCTATCAGCAAATAAATAAATGGTGACATGTAGGAATGGAATGGCTGAAATCAAATTAAGCAGCATTAAAGGACACTGGGGGCTTTATGTGATATCCCTGAAAGTGGGTGCAGGGATCACAATGTGCAAGTAACCCACACCCGTTGCTTCCAATGCAGGCAGCATACCAACTTTGTGCTGCCTACTAACTTAGCTGATTGCAGTGTGCTGCCTGCACTAACCATGCCTCAGCAAGGAGCCCATGAGAGGCTAGCACCAGTTAAAACTAGCCTGCACTACTTAAAATCAGTCTGCACCTCTTAAAGGGAGGTGCATTGCGACTGGAGCAGGTGCTGGAAAACATTCTACAATTGATTCTGATCAGGGAAAAACACAAGCATGGTACAACATATGAGAGCGGGTTCCCAGATATTCCGACACTGCACTGGAGGCCTTGGTCAAGGAAATGCAGAGGAGAAGAGATGTGATCTATCCACGGGGGCCAGGAGGCCATCCAGATAAACTCAGAAGACAGTGGGAGCAGCTAGCCATGGTGGTCAATGCTTGGAGTCTAGCCCTGAGGAGCTGTTTGCAGTGCTTCAAAATGTTCAATGATCTCACCTGAGTGGTTAAGGTCAATGAATACATCTTCAAATGTCATGTCCCACCAATTACACCACTCACCTCACACACTGCACAATACACCACAGCCCCAGCACTCACCTGACCAACAATCTCGATGCATCATGACTCATGTCATAGTTTCATGATGTTGCTGTGGCTCAGTTGGTAGTACTCTAGCCTCTGAGTTACAAGGTTCTGGATTCAAGTCCCACTCCAGGGCTTGAGCACAAAAATTAACGCTGACATTTCAGTGCAGTACTGCACTGTTGGAGGTGATGTCTTTCAGATAAGACATTAAACTGAGGTCCCAGCTGCCTGCTCAGATGGATTTAAAAGATCTTATGGCACTATTTCGAAGAAGAGCAGGGGAGTTATCCCAGTGTCCTGGCCAATATCTATTCCTCAATCAAAATCACAAAAACAGATTATCTGGTCATTATCACATTGCTGTTTGTGAGTGTTTGCTGTGTGCAAATTGGCTGCTGCATTTCCTACATTGCAACAGTGACGACACTTCAAAAAGTACTTAATTGGCCGTCAAGTGCTTTGATACGTCGGCTGGAATTTACGACACTCCAGCGAGCGGGGCGGTGTCGGGGGCGGGTGGCGTAAAATGGAGCGGGAGGCTCTGGGAGACCTTCCCAACCCACTCCTGCCTCCACCGCCACTTTATATAGGGCGGTGGGGACGAAAAACGGCCCGCCCGCCCCAGGCCAATCAAGGCCCTTAAATGGCCACTTAACAGCCATTTAAGGGCCTTCACCCACCTCCACACAGATTTTACGCATGGCAAGTGGGTGGCTGAATACCCAGAGAAGCTGCCTGGCAATATCAGATGGCTGGAAATCATCCCGAGTGGCGGGCCCTGATAATCGGGCACAGGGGCGAGGCAACCAAAACTTACCTTTACTCCCTGCTCAATGTCCTCTTCTGTGTTCAGCTGGGCTGCAGTCCCAGCAGTGGCCACTGCTCCCGGCAGCTCAATGAGGCGGGACTTCCTCCCCCAAGCGGGTGGAAGTCCCTCCTCGGAACAATTAAAGCCTGGGGACCAGTAAAATACGGAATGGATCCCCAGGCGAGGCGGAAGCAGGTTCGCCACCAACTTTTACGTCAGTGTCCGGCTCCCGTCCGCCTATCGTAAAATTCCAGTCATCCAGTGGTTATGAAAGGTGCTATATAAATGCAAGTCTTTCTTTTTTGTTCTTTCTTCATCTTACCCTTGCATGTTTAGCACTGCTGCAAGCTTCTCAATCAAATCCAGCTGCTTGCACAAACTTCTAATTACTCAACGATGGCAGCCACATCACCCAAACACACTGCACCACACTCACTGACACACTTCCCTCTCTCTTGCCGGAAATGTTGGTGCACAACCAGAGGCAGCAAGTGCTAACCAGTGGGGCACAAGCATAACTGCATGTCATGGTCCCATGGAGGAGACAATGCTCGCCACCACTGGAGCAGCCGTGACTGAGGCCGTGGCCAGCAGCTGGGCTAAACACATCGAAGATGATGGTATCCTCCTACCTAATTCTGCTTACATCCCACTTCCCCCTCATCCCACAATTTCTTCTGATTGCAAATTGCGCAAGCATGCACCTCTTACTTCTCTCACCACCATCCCACCCTTGTGCCTTTCTCCTTTCAGATACCCACTGCCACCTGGCCAGGCAGTGGTGGAAGAGCAACAGGTGGAAGAGCAAGAAGACAATGGTGATGAAGAAACACCATTACTTGATCTCACACTCACAGCCACCAGCTCACATTCTAACATGGTGCATATTTTAGAGGGTAGCTTAGAGGTGGGATATGCACGTGGTTAGATACCGGGCATGAGTGGCCTACAACCAGTGCAGGGGGAAGGGTTGTGCAACTGCCAGCTCCACGGAGGGCGAGTTCGCACACAAGTTCTGCTGCAGAGGACTCAGGTGAGCACTTCGATGGCACAGGCTAAGAAGAAGGCTGATGGGTATGTACAATGAAATGCTTGGTGCATTGGCAGAAAGCCTGTGTGCAATATCAAGGAGCATGGAGGACACCAGCACTAACTTTGCACATGGCTTTGCACAGAATCTCCAACATGGAAGTGGTGGCCAAATCCATTAGCACACTTGTGGACCCACCCATGATGCAGCACATGATTGCTGATGTCTCAGCTTCCATTGCAGCAGAAGCAGAAGTCACTCAATGCCTGGGTGCTGCTGTGGAAGCTCAGATATCTGTCATGCACGATCAGCTATCTGTCATGGAAGCTCCAACTGCTGTCATCAAAGCTCAGCTTACTGTCATGCAAGCTCAGACAGCTGCCAGCATGGCTGTGGATACCAGTGGACAAAGGGGCTTGCAGGGTATCACAGCAGTGTATCACAGCACATCTGTCCTTCCAGATTACTAGGATCACTGAGGTGCCACGCCAGGTGAAGTGGCACTGGCTCTGTGGAGCATGAACCTGCTGTCCTCTCTCAGGAAGACAGCATTTGTCCGACCACCCCTACCATTCTGCCAGTGCCCTTGCTGATGCCTATCAGGCAGCTAGCCCACAAGTGTGCTCATGAATTTGGCCACCACTTCCATGCTGGAGATTCTGTGCAAAGCCATGTGAAAAGTTAGTGCTGGTCTCCTCCATGCTGCTTGATATTGCACACAGGCTTTCTGTCAATGCACTCAGCATTTCATTGTACATGCCCATTAGCCTTCTTCTGTAGCCTGCTCATCTGAGTCCTCTGCAGCAGAACTTGTGTGCAAACTCGCCCTCTGCAGAGTTGGCAGTCAGCCAGCCCAGATTCCTGCTGCCCATGTCGAGTTGGTGCAGTCCAAAGCCAGGCTTTCTATGCCCAGAGCTGTTTGAGGTCATCCTCCAAGGCTATCAGCAGTCTCCCCCACTGAAAGGCATCAGCTTTCCACCAACCTTGCTGCAGCCACTGAGGTAACACCACATTAGCAGCAATAGAACAAAGGCACATGGAAGGCAGTGACTAATGAAATACATAAGAGTGATTAGTTGACATTTGTACCCAAAATGGCATACTTTGATTTATAAATTCTGTTTGCAATGTTTATGCGTTGTGGCCAAGCGGACGCTGTATTGGTCAGTATAAGAGGGATGATTGGGGGAGGCGGGGGGAGTTTTATGCTGTCCCCGCAGCAGCTTTGGGGGTGGGGAGAGCATGTAATCGGGCGGGATGGTGGTGGGGAGGTTGGACCCCGTCACCTTCCTGTCTCCACCGAAATTAAGTCCTCGGTGGGAAGGCCTGTGAACGGCCTTGCCTCCCACAGAATAAGCACTGCGGGGTTCTTGCTGGCACTTTTGCTGTAGGTCGAGACCCCTGACACCCAGATAAAATCCCGGATAAGGTATGGGACTGTTTTTGATTGGGAATTGGAGTTGCATTTACCGGTATCCAAGACAGATGAGTTGTACATGGACAGTGTGTCCAGAAAGGGACTGACTAGGTTGCCTGCTACCTTCTTCTTCCTCCACACCTACTACTCCATCTGCTTCTCAGTTGCTCGTCGTATCGCTGATGGCAAGGCTTGTGTCCTGATAGCAAGTTTGTGTAGTGTACAGAAAATCACCATTAAACTTGACAACTGTTCTGCCAAGTTCTGCAGGGCTCCTCCAGAGTGGTGCAAGCAGCAGAAGTGTTGTTTCAGCACTCCAATGGTCTGCTCAATCGCAATTCATGTGCCAGCATGGCTTTTGTTATATGCATGCTACCCACATTTGCGTGAGTTGTGCACCAGAGTCATCAGCCATTTGGTCAGCAGATAGCCCTTTACACCCCATAACCATCCTTTGATTTGGCATGGTGGCTCAAATGCAGATGGCACAGCTGACTGCTGCAGAATGAAGGCATCATTATTGCTGCTGGGAGCCTACATGATTCACTGCATATTTTTGCCTACCAGGTAGACAAAGAGGGAATGGAATCCCTTTCGATGTGGTACATCTCAGAGTTGACATGTGATGCCCATAAAGCAATGTACATTCTGTCAATGGCACCCTGAATCATGTGGAAGCCTGAAATCTTTGCAAAGCGACAGCCTTATTCCAGCTGCTGCCCTCTGGTAAGAGAGAATGAAATGTAATAAGCCCTTGGAATTGAGAGTGTCAGTGACCTCCCTTATGCAACAATGAATGGCAAGCTGTGAGATGTTGCAAATATCTCCAGCACCATCCTGGAAGGAGTAAAGTTTCATGGCTAAGACACCTTCACAACCACTGGCAATGCAGTCCTCACCTGCTCTGAGATGGCAGTTGTGGCAGCATTAGCTTGCAGATTACAATGAGGCCCTCCTTAGTGAAATGCGGATGTCTCATACACTATTCCTCACTGAGGTTCAGGTAGGCGAGTTGCTTCCTGAACATCCTGGGCAGATTTGGCTTCCTGCTGCAAGCCCTTCTGCCTCACCTCTTCCTCTCTCTTCAAGCAGCTTGTCCTGCTCTGCATGCCCTTTGCTCATTCTCTCTATCATGCCCTATTCCAAGTGGAATGCCAACTTCTGCATCTGGGAGCAACTGGTTTGTGCAAAAGCCTTGAAGTTAGGGCCAAGACCTTCAGTACCTGTCATGCCACTTCCCGCAGAGTTTAGCAACTTTAAAGAACTCTAGAAAACACCAAAGACTTGTACAATCATAGCCACAGACAGGTGACACTAATAAGCAACTAACCTGAATGTGGTTGATGATCTCCTTTAAATAGCACTGTTGGGGGTCCTCCTGACTGGGAAATGCATGTTCAGCTGTGCTTGATTAAGAGACAGCATTAGCTGGAGCATTGAGCTCCAAAATGGCAGCACTATGTCAAATCACGCTGATTGACGTTATGAACTGCTCACTATGCAAACTTCCAGTGGATTCACACTGAGGACACAGGCTTGATACATGTGGACTTTTGTGTTCTGTGTCAGTGTGCCATTTTCCCACACTCTCTTGGCCAGTCTGGACATAGCAGTGGAAGCCTTTCCCATGCGCTTGTTGATTTCTGCATCGAGAGACAGGTTACTGGTGATAGTTGAGCCTAGGTAGGTGAACTCTTGAACTTCCAGAGCATGGTCACTGATATTGATGGGTGGAGCATTACTGACGTCCTGTCCCATGATGTTCGTTTTCTTGAGGCTGATGGTTAGGCCAAATTCGTTGCAGGCAGCCGCAAACCTCTCGATGAGATACTGCAGACACTCTTCAGTGTGAGATGTTAATGCAGCATCGTCAGCAAAGAGAAGTTCCGTGATGAGGATTTTCCGTACTTTGGTCTTCGCTCTTAGACGGGCAAGGTTGAACAACCTGCCACCTGATCTTGCGTGGAGGAAAATTCCTTCTTCTGAAGACTTGAACACATGTGAGAGCAGGAGGGAGAAGAAGATCCCAAACAGTGTAGGTGCGAGAACACAGCCCTGTTTCACGCCACTCAGGATAGGAAAGAGGTCTGATGAGGCACCGCTTTGCTGAATTGTGCCTTTCATATTGTCCTGGAATGAGGTGATGATACTTAGTAGCTTTGGTGGACATCCGATCTTTTCTAGTAGTCTGAAGGAGACCATGTCTGCTGACGAGGTCAAAGGCTTTTGTGAGATCAATGAAAGCAACGTGGGGCATCTGTTGTTCGCGGCATTTCTCCTGTAGCTGATGAAGGGAGAACAGCATGTCAATGGTCGATCGCTCCGCTCGAAAGCCACACTGTGCCTCAGGGTAGACACGCTCGGCCAGCTTCTGGAGCCTGTTTTCTAATATGGCATCTGGTATGACTCACACAAGAAGTGTGCTTCATGTTGTGAACGTCATTTGGACCTCTAAGGCCACCCATAGCACCCGAAAAAACGAAGATATTTATATGAATTTTGCACAGTCTTCAGAAGAAAAGCTGTTTGATAAATCTTCATAGCTTTTATAATTTATCAGAACACCTGGGGAATGAAATTTCTTCTACAAATAATTTTAACCAAAATGTTAATATGAGTACAAAAGTGATTCCTAGATTATTTTTGCTAAAATTATTAACAAGGGAATTTCATTCCCATAGTGTTCTGATAGCATTGTCCCATAAGTTGTGTCAAAATAATGGCAAGGCTGATGGCAATCACTATTGTTCATGTGCAAATGCTACAGCAACTTCAGGCAAACGCAACTGCACTATTAAACATGAAATCCAAAAGTCGCACTCCAAGTTTCACTGCTTAACTGTTAGCTAATGTAAAAATGGCATCTCGCTGTCTGGCTCACTACTGGAATGCATTGAATAACAACAAAAACAACACAACTTGTATTTATATAGCACCTTTAACATAATAAAACGTCCCAAGGCACGTCACAGGGGCATTATAAAACAAAATGTGACACTGAGTGACATAAGGAGATATTAGGCCAAATGACCAAAAGCTTGGTCAAAGAGGTAGGTTTTAAGGAGCATTTTAAAGGAGAAAAGTGAGGTTGAGAAGCGGCGAGGTATAGGAAGGGAATTCCAGAGCTTAGGAGCCAGGCAGCTGAGGGCATGGCCACCAATGGTGGAGTGCTTAAAATCAGGGATGTTCAAGAGACCAGAATTAAAGGAGTGCAGATATTTTGGAGGGTTGTGGGGCTGGAGGAGTTGAAAGCCATGAAGTTATTATATTTGCACAGTAGATATGATCTAGAGTTCTCACAGAAAGTTGTCTTTTTATTTCAGTCTAAATACCCCTTTAACAATATAATAAGTGTTGATTACTGACAATAAACATCTCTGGCCCTGAAAACTAATTATTACAAATCTGGGGTCTCATTCCTTTAGGTTTTAATTACTGCTGGAGATTTTAAAAATGCGATTTATTTTTACTTTCCCTTTCTGTCTTTTATTTTCTTGCTTTCTCTAATCCAATCTTTCCCTCTTTATTTCTCTTTCTGTATTTCTTATTTCTTTCAATTTTTGGCTCAGAGTCAGGGTACAGGAAGATCAGGGTGCAGTATAAACAGAAAAGTGACACCAGAGGGTTTCATTTACTGTGGTAGTGCACTGGCTAATGCATTTGTGTAAAACGACTTTTTGTTCTATTTTACCACAGCCATTAACCTGTTCATTGTTAGGAAAAGAGTTTTGCGTGAACATGTTAACATGTCGGTTACCAAACGAGATTAAATCCCTAGAATTATAATGCTGTCAGCTGACAGAATAAGGCCAGAGGGAGAGATTCCAAGGAAATAATTAAAGGGCTTAAAGTCATTATGTTTAAAATTATTTTTTAAATAAATCAAATGATCAAGCCCAATTCTCTCCCTCTTTGCACAAGAAAATAACAACATTTTCCATTAAAATATCAATCTTATCACTTCCAGTAGGTTCTCTGTTTCTGCTAGACTGCTCCAACAACTTTTATAGAAGAGTCCCAGAGCAATTATAAACTGCATGAACTGTAACTTGAAATCAACAAAGATCTGCTCCAGAGCTGCAGGACCACATGAAATCATTCCACATGCTGAGCAATAAGCACCAGAGTCAGCGGCATGGTTTCCTGGAAATGGATGGTTTCAAAGCAGATCTATCTTTCAAGTTGCACTCCCCACTGTTTGCAATGGAGCCACTTTGGGATATCTGAAGACACTGGCTGTAAATAACTTCAACCAGAATGGTCTAACAGAGAAGGAGAGCTCACTTGTGGGTCTCCATGGTGATAGTAAAAATTGACTAATACATAGGGCTATCAAGGTTAAATATGACATCATGAAGTTGTACTGCAGTGACATTGTGATTGAAACAGGTGGATGTAGCCACCACTCCCCATTAGAGAAAAAGGAACCTCGTGATATTAGATGAGAAAGGAGTTCTATATAAAAGGCCTGCTCCCAAGCTGCCTGTAATCAACAGTTCTAAAGTATAAAACATGGAAATGAGGAAATACTAAGAGATATTGGATAGTGTGCAGATACCTGTCAATATGACACTAGGAGTATGAGTTGGCTTAATTGCAGTTCCCCTTAAATGAGAAAGAGGTTACCTACTTATAAAAGAAAATGGAAAAGAACACACTATGGAGTGCAAGCTAACTTTGTATTAAAATGTACTAAATTCTTTGTGAAAGATGCATTCTGATTTTCTTAAACGTCAGCAGAGAATAATGTGGAAGGACACTGGCTTCCAAGTTAAATACTGAATATCTCTATTGGAAAGATAGTGCATAACAGAGGTATTCCTGCCTGATGGTGGTAATACTATATGCAAGGCTGGGTATAGGGAGCAAGGCAGCTGCTAATGTCACCACATCAATTTGTTAGTCATTCACGCACGACAGAACAGGTCTCGCTTAGATACTCTGCATTATCATGTAACTTGAGCATTATTTTCTACTGCCTGGACTCTGGCAGGTTTGTTAATCATTTCTCCATTTATTCATCAAGGTATGATGCTTTAGACTGGCAGATCTATTATTTGACTTTTTTGGGGGTGTCACAGGTGATTTATCACTACACACCAGGGGAAGGTCAATTTATCACCTAACGTCTGTTCATGAATAATCACAAGGAAATGGCTGTACTGAAGGAGTGTCAATTAATTCTGGTGTCTGCTCCACCAGATAAGTGAAAAATGCCATCAGTGCAACAGAACATGGGCTTAATTTATGCAAGATGCTGGACATACGTCCTTGCACAATGTAAAGCTTTACATCAATGTTTTCTGGATGAATATATTTACTTAATAACACTACGGTGTCCACTTGTGTCAATTCAGATTTCAGTTGCTTTTATAACCCTTTGAAGATGTTTGGCTAGCCCCTGCTCGATATGACACAAGTTACACAGTATTAACTCACACTGCTTTGTGCAATCAATAGTATTAACAGCAACAGGATCCTTTATTTCTTGTTCTGCACAGATCGTGGTTCAAGTTGGTAAAATATCAAAATCTATGTTGCTTATAAATCCTCTGATAAAGGTTTAAATTCAGTTTAGTCCAGCAGCTTCAGACCACCAAAATATAAATTAGGCAGCTAAATTAAAATTGCCGGAATCTTGATTGGCTGTTTGAGTTTACAAGATGGTGAAGCAGTATAATGTCAAATGTTTGCCTGATTTTTGCCAGGTAACATTGTGCTGTATATGTTTCATTTTTACAGTGTAGAGGTTGCCACTGGTTTAAGATTTATTTTCCAAAAATATACTTTATTCATAAAAATCTGTAAAAAATACATTATAAAACAGTTCCAAGTTGACATTCCAGGTAGCGCAAAAGAAATCAGTTTCCTTTAATACAGAACGTGAGTTGCCTCACAACCCTTCCATTCCATTTTACATGCAATGTACATTTGCATTACACAGCAAAACCATATTTTGGTGCATACAGCCCGAGGGGTTAAGATGTTCAGTGGCTATGGCAAGCAAGCAGAAGAATGGAATTTGGTCAATCATCATATGACTTAAGTAAGAAAAATAGAAAGAATTTGCATTTATACAGTGCCTTTCATGACCTTGAGACAACCCAATGTGCCTTCCAGCCAATTAAATACTTTTGACGTGTGATCATTGTTTTAATGTAGGAAATGCATCAGTCAATTGGGACAAATCAAGGTCCACCAACAGCAATGTGATAATGACCAGATAATTTGTTTTAGTGATGTTGGTTGAGCAATAATTATCGGCCAGTACACTGGGAAGAACACCCCTGCTCTTCTTTGATGTAGTGTCATGAGATCATTTGTGATCAACTAGCCTTGATTTAACATCTTGTCTGAAAGTTAGAACCTTTGATAGTGTAACATTCCTCCAGTACTGCACTGAAATGAGGAGTGGGACCTGAGTCCATAACCTTCTGACTTAGAGGCTAGAGTGTTGCCACTGAACCTTGGTTGATATTGTCAAAGGTAAATGTATTGGCAGGCTAGCTAAATCTAGGGAGTGCTTAATTAATTTCAAATTAAGGAACCTGAATCCCTATCCCTGTATTTTAATGTTGAAATGCTATTTCAATTTTTAAAGCAGAACAGTTACTGAAGTTGGTTCACTTCAAGGTCTGGAGTTTCTGCTCAGTCTGCTAGATTTTTCGGCATAATTCAGCCAATACCTACGTAACCAGTGCAAAAGATCGCAAAATTTTAAGCGTAAACTATGTCCAGCGGACCTTGAGTTTCTGCGATCTTTTGAGTTAGTTTAAAAAACCATGGCCAGACTTTTACGCCCCCCAAAAGAGTGGGCTGGTGGCGGGGGGTAGGGGGCTGCGGTGTGGGGGGCGTAATATGGAGTGGGAGGCTGGGGGATCCCTTACCGACCTGCTGCCGCCTCCACTGCCAATTTACACTAAAGCAGCGGCAGCGAGAACCGGCTCACCCACCCCAGGCCAATCAAGGCCCTTAAGTGGCTTCTTAACTGCCACTTAAGGGCCTCCGCCCGCCGCCATGGGTATTTTATGTTTGGCTGGTGGGTGGTTGAGGCCTCAGAAAACATGCCTGATAAAACTAGATGGCCTTCTGGTGGGTGTGGGAGGGGGTGGCCCTCCTGATCGGGCACCCTGTGTCCCATGGAGGGCTGCCCCCGAAGTCCCAACCACCTCCAATGTACAATCTCCACCATCCTAACTGACCCCTCTTTGCCTTGCTGGGGCCCGACCGATCGCCCCCGGCAAGCCCCTAAAAACTTACCTCTTCTGGGGCCGTCCATCATCTTCATCCTGCAGCTGGGTGTAGTCCCAGCAGTGACCACCACTCCCAGTGGCGCTGTTGGGACTAAAAGCTGCTGGCCCACTGATTGGCTGGCAGCTTCATTAGGCGGGACTTCCTGCCTCAATGAGATGGAAGTCCTGCCAAAGAGAAATTAAGGCCCTGGGAACCGTAAAATCCAGTCTAGATCCCCAGGCCTGTCGGAGGCGGGATCACGACTGACATTTCAGCTAGTTAACGGGTCCCCCCCACCCACTGTAAAATCCAGCCCCATGTGTCAACTGCTGGCTGAAGACATGCAGCCCACTTAGACCAGGAGAACAGCATTATATCAGTCCAGGTAACCACTGCCTTAAAATTCTTGCATCTGGATCCTACCAGTCAATCATTAGGTGATGTGCATTAAATTATATTTGGTGATTTGTGCTACTTTAACTAGTCAGAAGCTCACTGCTGCTTTAAGAAGGTCATGAATGCTCTCTTCAGAATGCTTGCACAATTTATTTCCTTCCCAATGGAGCTAGAGAGAGGGTTATCCAGTTCTAAAAGCTGGCTCACTTCCCAAAGTGGAGGGCGAAATTGTCAAAACTCACGTTTCATTCGAAGCCTCTAAGGAAAATTCCTTCTATTTATGAACAGAAAGGTTTTCCAATTGGCCTTGAAGCAATTATGATTGAGTGTAAGGGCATTGTAATACATTGGAAAAGTACAAGAGCCTGAAACTGCATTCAATGAGCCTTGCCCACCCTTTATTAACTTTCTCGTGCCAGCTCACTTCCAACCTTGTCCTCTCCTAAGGGCTGTCCTGTACATTTGCCTATTAAATCGAAAGTCTCCTCTTTCTATGAACTTAGTGTTTTCAATGACTCTTGTTCTCCCTCACAGTTGATTTCATCTGTGGCATTAGTTGTACACTATTTTTCCTTTGGAGCAAGAAATAACAGTTTTACAGTTCTAAGACTGTCTTGGACTGTTCCCCATATGAGATCAACGCTATGATGATGAGGGGTGATTGTGCCTTGTCTCTTTGACAGAAGTGCCCTTAAAGACTAGCAAAAGCCCTTTCAGCAGGTAAAGTGAGTTGAGGGAGCGGTTTTGGGTGAACAAGGTGCTTCAGTGTTTGGAATGGTTACCCTTTGCAGACGCACACAGATGCTAAGAGAGTAAAAGTATGTGAGGTAAGGAGATGAATGAAGCTGCATGAGTGGTAGAGGATGTGTATTGGCACGACCCTCTTGACTTACCTTGGATGCCTTTGGAGGTTACTAAATCTCTTGCTGCACTGTGTCGCAGTTCTGGAGTGGTTAAAATTTCAATAACTGTTTCTACACCTCCTTCCTGTCTCCCTCTTTTCCCATATCCTTGAGACCTCCCCACCAATTCCCAACTCCTGACCCCTCCCTCCAATTCCGAACTGCCGAACCCCCTCGGATTCCTGACTCTGACTCCTCTCTCCGATTCAGGAACCTTGAGCCACAGCTGAGCCCCGGATTCCCAACAGCTGAGCTACCCTGATCACCAGGTTCCCGCCACCCATTCGATCATTGCCAACATACCAGTCTGTCCTAGACCTCTGCAGTGGTGCATTAGTGGGTGAACTGGAGGGTCCTCAGTGGCGGCTGCTGGTGACATCATGTAGCGGTGGTGGGAAGATGTTGGGGGATGGGTGGTGCTACTGCAGTGGGAAACATAAAGTGCAAAGATCTCCTGTGCTGTGAGCAGCATGCTGGAGTCCCATGAGCCATTCTGGGAGACTCCTGGGTAATCTGGGATGGTTGTCAATCCTACAAATAGTCTGTTTCTGTATTGTAACTATCTGTGATTCCAAGCTGAAAATCTCAAAGAGATCATAAGGTTGACATTGAGAGCTGAAATGCATTTTTGATGCAGTGTGAAGGAAAATCTATTCTGCACCTAAATGCTGCCACAACTTACCTGAGTGTGCAGAAGACTTTGAATCCATTGTCTAATTCTTGCAGTAGTAGATCTGTCCCTGGAACCATTCTGGTAAATCTCCTCTGCACCATCTCAAGGATTCTCACAACCTTCCTAAAGTGTGGTGACCAGAAATGGATGCAATGCTCTAGTTGGGGCCTAATCAGAGCTTTAGAAAGGTTCAGAATATCTTCCCTGCTTTTGTACTCAAAGTCTCCATTTATGAAGTCCAAGATCCCATATCCTTTGCTAACTACTCTCTCAACATGTCCTGGCATCTTCAAAGATTCATGGACATGAACCCCCAGGACCCTATGTCCCTGTATACTCTTTAGAACTTTACCATTTAGTCTACATTGTCTTTCCTTGCCCCTTCTATCAAAATGCATAACCTCACACTTTTCTGTATTAAAATGATTGCTAGCTTTATTCTGCAATCTCTGTTCTAGCCGTTATTTGATATGCAAGTAAATGATGTGGTCTTGTCTCTTTGTTGCCAGCCTGATCAAATGTGCTTTCATCTTTTGTTTTCCAGTCGCCTCATGAAATTACAGTTGAGTGCTCCACAGACCAACCACTCCATCAACTTTTCCTTAGTGGTTTTAGCCTTTTAATGAAATTCTGACCTATTAAAACCAGCATAATCACTTTGCTCCCTTCATTCACTGTTACCTGGGGTGTACAAGGGTAACATAATGATGCTGGCTGATGTGATCCAAATTATTTGTACTTGATACTTAGAGTATATTATAATCTTGAAGCAATCATGCATTTTGTAGAAATGCGATTTGGGGACCTATTGTGCTAACCTCAGCTTTCTACCTGAAAGGGGCAATCGGGCTTTTATAATTTCAAATCACCCTCAGTGAAATAAGGAATGAGGCACTTTTTGACTTGCAAGAAGTTTAAAGATGAGTCAATTATTTCATAATGTTGTATTAAATAGCACTTTAAAAATTACTTATCCTCTTACAACACAGGTAATGTTGCACATGAGCGCTTTATCGTGAATGTGAAATATATGCATGCATGTTTTTCATTTATTTTGTCTTCTAGTTTGGTGGTTGTAGGATGATTTGGATCTTACATCAGTTCTGGTTGAAATGCTAATTTGTTTAGCTGTTTGGTACAAGGCAACTCAATCATATCTTTATTGGAATTGCAAAACAGTTTTTGTAAGAAATTTGTAAGCAATTTGCCAAATTAATTTGAGACTACAGTTGATTCCTGTATTATTTCCTTCTACTACATCTTCTGTGGAAGAAAGTGTTTACTGATTGTTAGCTGCCAGTTATCAGAATCATATTCAAATCTGAAATTAATATGCATTGGATATCCTTGGATTTCTCCAAATTGACTCAGATCACCTCAATATTAATGTTGAACTATACACAGGAACAAATAAGGGCAATATCAGCATTTTGAAAAGGCAAATCTCAGCTATAATGCTTTCCACTACCACCAGCCACCCCGCCCCAAAAAAGGTCACCGGATTGGCATGCTGGACTCATGTGCCAGGAGAGACTGGCCCGAAGATTTTCCTACATTCTTTTTTAAATCAGATCATTGCTCCAGGCTTTTTGAATTCTGGTGTGTGGGGGTGGGATGGGGTGGGGTGGGGGGAATAAACGGGAGGGGTGGAGTGCAGGCTAGTAGCATCCCACTGTATTATTGTGGAGACATGAGGAGCACAAGCTTGAACTAGTTTAAACAAATTTCCTGGAAATGGGGAAAGGACCTTCCTTTCAATATTGAAATGTGTCCTGCACTTATTGGAGGAGGCCACCATCTCAAATAAAGCCCTGGTGAATTTACTGGTGCTCCAAATGTGTGCACAAATCAGGCGGTTCATAGTCTCTACTAAATTCGTTATTGTTGTACCAGTTTAACACCCAAAAATTGAGCATTTGAAGATCTGGGAACTCATGTTCCAAATCTGCATTTAACTGGCTGGTCAAATTGCCTTTGAATCATGGATGACATTTACTGTTTTCAACAGTACAAATATTTGGACCAGCAACCCATTTTTACACCCTGTTCGATTTTACTCTCCATTGAAGTAAAATAGGTGTCTGGCCTGAATTTGTCCCATTCCCCTATGCATAATAATAAGAAATAAAATCATCTTCTATCATATTATTCTTTCAACAAAGTGCAATATTTTCATTTTCAGTATGAGCTCAAAAAACTCCCATCAGATTTGAAAGTTCATAGTTACTACTGCATAAGCCTTCCCTTGGAGATAGTTTTTCTATTTATCTTCCCTTACTTTTTCTCTCCTGAAGGCAGTGACTCACTCTGACATTCTGCTACACCACTGCCATCCGCTGTATCTAGAACAAGCAATCTTTGAAGCAGAGGAAGCTAGAAGGCTTTGGAGGGAACCAGCTATTGGAATTAATTTTGTGTCACTCTAGCAAAGACCTGGTACAGATATAATGGGCTTAATGACCTCCTTCTGTGCTGTAAGCTTCTATGAATTTTCATCCTGGCCAATGAAAAATCAGGGGTCCTTATGAATGCTTTTCAATGACTTTGACTTGAAATGGATGTGAGAGTATGTCAGATGAGGACAAGGCCGAGCTCAGTTGTGTTGTCTTCTATAGCTTTAGTGGTTCACCAACACTCATTGTCTAGGTACCTAAGTGAGGAATGGCCACTTGAGCACCTCTTAACCAAGGTTCGAATCAGGATCCATAAAACCAAAATCGCCATGAGCCACCTACTTTCAGAAAAGTGAGGGTAAGAAATAAAGAGTGGTTGCCCGAAGAGTTTGGGAATTATATAACAGGAAAAGAAAATGAAAAAAAGCAAGAAAATGTCACGCCAAAACAAAATATTTTGCATTTCTCAAACTAATTCTTTGTCTAGAACAAGTTCTCCAGCTGAACTACAACTTAGGTATACGTCTCACTGAAAACTAAATGAACGAGTTTGGGTGTTGGAATCCCGTTAAGCCTGTGTTAATGATTCCTTTAAGAAGTATATTGTGCATTTGATTTAAAAGGTCTTGGCTCTTTTTGTGTTGAGTAACAGTAAGCAGGAGATTTTCTCATTTGAAGATCAACATGAATCCTTGAAAATCCTATTATTTCCTCTTCGACCAGCCCTTGCAGTAAAAGCCCTTCAACTCCCTAAGGCTACACCTTTCTTTCTTGTGCATCCTGCCGTCTCTGGATTCTTTTTCATCAAATTAGCTACCATGGAGCCTTTAAAAGTAAAATAATTACTAAAATGAAAGTTAAGGGTCAGATACAATTTTTAAGGAAATGGATCATTTTGAAAGAAAAACAAGATAATAATCGTGTGAGCTTTAAAAGAAAAAATACAAGAGATAACCTGATGAACTTGAGCTCAAAATGCTTCCCTTTTGTTGTATTCTTGAGGACATGGAATTGCCTTTCTATTTGTTTATTTGGATCCATTCTCAGTCATAAACGTTTTTGAGGGGAATATGGTTAATATTAAAATAATTTAATACTTGTAGAATAGGGGCTAGATGTTTAGTTTCTCCTGTTTTCACAGTATTTATCTTCATGAAGAGAATTGCAACAACAGGATTTATTTCACTGCTTGAATGTGAATAAGCTTCTGTAGCTCCAGGGCTTAACGTAAGCTTGGATCCGATGACAGAAGAGTCAACACTATAAGTCCTCTGAGAGGCATGAGCAGCTTGTAGTTAGTCTCAAGTGGATGTGCTTTCAGGACGTTCTTACTACAGCTTACATTAGCAGCTGAAGGGACTTTGTCTGTGAGTGATGCCCTGGCATGACCTTTAACCTTAGCAGCTTCATTCTGTGATGATCTGAAGGTAGAGCAGCAACAATTCAAGGAAATGGATAGAGTCTTTGTACCTGAAAGAAATAGGAACACAAACATAGCGTACTCCCAAAGGGGATGAAAAAGAGATTTAAGAAAGCGGAGAGGACAAAAGTAGAGGTTATTACACCAGTAGCAGTTTGTTACTGTGTGTTTACTTAATCAGTTGGAATTGTGAGTAATATTAATCAGTGCATATTCTATTTGTTTTACACTTGTCTTCATGAAAAAATGTTTTTTACACTTGAATATGAACACATAATATAGTGGCATGAATCATATTGGAGATTCATTGCATTACTAGCAACTGATGGCGAGTTGGCTATGATGGATTGGGAAACGTTACTTGAAGGGATAATGGTGGATAGGCAATGGCAAACATTCAAAGAGCGCATAGATGAACTGCAACAATTGTTTATTCCTGTCTGGCGCAAAAGTAAAACAGGAAAGGTAGCCAAACCATGGCTTACAAGAGAAATTAGAGATAGCATTAGATCCAAGGAAGAGGCATACAAATTTACCAGAAAAAACAACAGACATGAGGATTGGGAGCAGTTTAGAATTCAGCAAAGGAGGACCAAAGGATTGATTAAGAAGGGAAAAGCAGAGTACGAGAGTAAGCTTGCGGGGAATATAAAAACTGACTGTAAAAGTTTCTATAGGTATGTGAAGAGAAAAAGATTGGTGAAGACAAATGTAAGTCCCTTACAGTCAGAAACAGGGGAATTTATTATGGGGAAGAAAGAAATGGCTGACCAACTAAATGCATACATTGGCTCTGTTTTCACAAAGGAGGACACAAATATCATACCAGAAATGTTGGGGAACACAGGGTTTAGTAAGAGGGAGGAACTGAAGGAAATCAGTATTAGTAGAGAAATGGTGTTGGGAAAATTGATGCTATTGAAGGCCGATAAATCCCAGTGTACGTATGGAAGTGGATAGAAATAGTGGATGCATTGGTGGTCACCTTCCAAGATTCTATGGACTCTGGAACAGTTCCTACAGATTGGAGGGTAGCTAATGTAATCCCACTATTTAAAAAGGGAGGTAGAGAGAAAGCAGGGAATTATAGACTTGTCAGCCTGACATCGGTAGTGCGGAAAATTCTAGAGTCCATTATCAAAGATTTTATAGCAGAGCACTTGCTGAACAGTGGTAGAATTGGACAGAGTCAGCATGGATTTACGAAAGGGAAATCATGCTTGACAAATCTTCTAGAATTCTTCATGGATGTAACTAGTAGAGTTGATGAGGGGGAGCCAGTGGATGTGGTTTATTTGGACTTTCAGAAGGCTTTCGACAAAGTCCCACATAAGAGATTAGCATGTAAAATTAAAGCACATGGAATTGGGGGTAGTGCATTGCGATGGATAGAAAATTGGTTGGCAGACAGGAAACAAAGAGTAGGAATAAATGGGTCATTTTCCGACTGGCAGGCAGTGACAGTGGGGTACCGTAGGGATCGGTGCTAGGACCCCAGCTATTCACAATATATATTAATGATTTAGATGAGGGAACTAAATGTAATATCTCCAAATTTGCAGATGACACAAAACTGGGTAGGAGGGTGAGTTGTGAGGAGGATGCAAAGAGGCTTCAGGGTGATTTGGACAAGTTGAGTGAGTGGGCAAATGCACGGCAGATGCAGTATAATGTGGATAAAAGTGAGGTTATCCACTTTGGTAGCAAAAACAGGAAGGCAGATTATTATCTGAACGGCTACAAACTGAGAGAGGGGAATATGCAACGAGACCTAGGTATTCTCATACACCAGTCACTGAAGGTAAGCATGCAGGTCCAACAGGCGGTAAAAAAGGCAAATAGTATGTTGGCCTTCATAGCGAGAGTATTCGAGTACAGGAGCATGGATGTCTTACTGCAATTATACAGGGCCTTGATGAGGCCATACCTGGAATATTGTGTGCAATTTTGGTCTTCTTATCTGAGGAAGGATGTTCTTGCTATAGAGGGAGTGCAGTGAAGGTTTACCAGACTGATTCGTGGGATGGCGGGACTGACGTATGAGGAAAGATTGAGTCGGTTAGGATTATATTTTTTTAGATTAGAGATACAGCACTGAAACAGGCCCTTCGGCCCACCGAGTCTGTGCCGAACATCAACCACCCATTTATACTAATCCCATATTCCTACCAAACATCCCCACCTGTCCCTGTATTTCCCTACCACCTACCTATACTAGTGACAATCTATAATGGCCAATTTACCTATCAACCTGCAAGTCTTTTGGCTTGGGGAGGAAACCGGAGCACCCGGAGAAAACCCACGCAGACACAGGGAGAACTTGCAAACTCCACACAGGCAGTACCCGGAATCGAACCCGGTCCCTGGAGCTGTGAGGCTGCGGTGCTAACCACTGCGCCACTGTGCCGCCCATTCTCTGGAGTTCAGAAGAGTGAGGGGGGGATCTCATAGAAACCTATAAAATTCTAACAGGACCTGACAGGGTAGATACAGGAAGGATGTTCCCGATGGTGGGGGATCCAGAACCAGGGGTCATAGTCTAAGGATATGGGATAAACCTTTCAGGACTGAGATGAGGAGAAATTTCTTCAGCCAGAGAGTGGTGAGCCTGTGGAATTTGCTACCACAGAAAGGAGTTGAGGCCAAAACATTGCATGCTTTCAATAAGGAGTTAGATATAGCTCTTTGGGCGAAAGGGATCAAAGGATATGGGGGGAAAGCGAGTGTAGGTTACTGATTTGGATGATCAGCCATGATCATAATGAATGGCTGAGCAGGCTTGAGGGGCCGAATGGCCTACTCCTGCTCCTATTTTCTATGTTTCTATGTTTTTATGTCACTGTAACAAGAATTATGCCTGATTTTCTGCGTCTTTTCCCTTTCTAAACTGTAAAAGGCTGTTCAAACACTCTTTTTCATAGTAAACTATTTTTCTGCACATGCTCAACATATCAGAGCCAGATTCTGATTGTTGTTTTGCCGGACCTGTGCTGTAACTTTAGCAGAAGGATTGCAGAATGGCTCGGAAAAAATCAGGGACAAAGAAAGAGTTATCAACTCGAGTTGAAGGTATTCCTGGATCATTTGACATTTAACCACATGATATCTGATCACATGAGGCTTGCCCACAATTTGCAAGGGTTATTGCATTTTCTTCTAAAAGTATACTCTCTTGTAGTTGAGTATGATAGTCCACAGTTTCATGCCAGAAGCTGTTGTGTGAGAAGTTCCGAGAACCAAGAGTCTGTTCGTGACCAGGTAAAGAAAATCTACAGGTGCAAGCCACTGGTGCGAACTGCAAATGTAAAGGGAAAACTCTACTTTTCTTCATGGTTCCTAGCTGCAGTGCCTGGGAAATTCATCTTTCATTCCCGGACAATCCAGGAGAGTTGGTAGCCCTACTTTTACCTCTCGAAAGCCTGAATATCCTTCCTACACTGTGGATCCCAGTGTTGCATATACTACTCTAACTGAAGTCTTATTAAAGTTTTCTTTAGGCTCATTAATGGAATTAAAGAATAATACAGTAGAAAAGGAGTCTATTCAGCACATAATGCCTGTGACAACTCTTTGAAATAGCTATCCAATTCACAGAATCACAGAATCATTACAGCAAGGAAGGAGGTCATTCTGTCCAACTTGTCCTCGCTGTCTCTCCGAAAGAGCAATTTACCTAGTGCCACTCCCCTGCCTTCTCCCTGTAGCCCTGCACATTCTTCCTTTTCAGATAACAATCCAATTCCCCCTTGAATGCCTCAATTGAACCTGTCTCCACCACACTCTCAGGCAGTGCATTCCAGATCCTAACCATCCACTGCGTGCAAAACTTTTCCTCATGTTGCTATTGCTTCTTTTGCCAATTACCTTAAATTTGAGCTGTCTTGTTCTTGATCTTTCCACCAATGGGAACAGTTTTTCCCTGTCTACTCAAATCATGGACCCCTCATGATTTTCAACACCTCTATCAAATCTCCTCTCAACCTTCTCCTCCAAAGAAAAGAATCCCAACTTCTCCAATCTATCTACTTAACTGAAGTTCCTCACCCCTGAAACCATTCTCATGAATCTTTTCTGCACTCTCTCTAATGCCCTCATATCTTTCCTAAAGTGTGGTGCCCAGAAATTAACACAATACTCCAGCTGAGGCTGAGCCAGAGTTCTATACAAGTTTAACATAACTTCCTTGCTTTTGTATTCTATGCTCCTATAATGAAGCTGAGGATGCTGTATGCTCTATTAACCACTCGCTTAACTTGTCCTGCCATCTTCAATGATTTATGCACGTATACATCCAGATCCCTCTGCTCCTATACCCCCTTTAGAATTGTATTCTTTATTTTATATTGTCTCATTCTTCCTACCAAAATGAATCACTTCACATTTCTCAGCAATAAATTTCATCTGCCACTTGTCTGCCAATTCCACCAACCTGTCTATGTCCTTTTGAAGTACTACACTAACCTCTTCAAAGTTCACAATGTATCACCTGCAAATTTTGAAATTTTGCCCAGTACACCAAGGTCTAGGTCATTAGTATATATATGGTAGAGCAAGGGTCCTAACAGCAACCCTTGGGGAACTGCACTACAAACCTTCCTCCACCCCGAAAAACAACTATTAACCACTACTATCTGCTTCTTGTCACTCAGCCAATTTTGTATACATGTTGCTACTGTCCCTGTGCAGCATCTTCTTCCTTGTAAAGACAGATGTAAGTATTCATTTAATACCTCAGCCATGTCCATGCCTCCATGTGTAAATCCCTTTTTTGGTCTCTAATTGACCCCACTCCTCCTTTTACCACCCTTTCATTATTAATATGCCTATAGAAGATATTTGGATTCCCTTTTATATTTGGTGCCAGTATCTTTTCATATTTGTTCTTTGCTTCTCTTATTTGTTTTTTCACTTCCCCTCTGAACCTGCTATATTCAACCAGGTTCTCAGTTGAATTGTCCAATTAGTTACACTCCCCTGCTCTTTCCCATGTGCCATGCATTTTTCCCCCTTGAAGTATATATCCAATTCCCTTTTGAAAGTTACTTTTGATTCTGCTTCCACCAACCTTTCAGGCACTGCATTTCAGATTATAGTAACTCACTATCTAAAAAAATGGCTCCTTATCTCCTCTCTTACTCTTATGCCAATTACCTTAAATCTGGTTACCAGCCCTCCTGCTAGTGGAAATAGTATCCCTTTTGTTATGGACAAGTGAGAGATGATAGGGGTGGTCTCCCATTTTCACCTGTCCGTAACAAAAGGAACTGACCTAAGACAGGGTCTTTTTTTAAAGAAGGTGTTTTTTAGCCCCTGAGTGCTTTAATCATCAAGAACAGACAAATGACAGGTTTTCTCGTAAGTTTAAAAAAAAGATAAATGTTTATTATTCAACGCTCGAAATATATGCAACAACACCCACTCTCACACTCATATAGATACACACACACTCAAAAAAAGATAGAGATTATAAAGATAACATGCATTAGGTCTGATGATTTAAAAGAATTCTCTGTTAAACTTGCTTTTCCCCAGGGTGAAGACTTGAAACGATGCAGGCCTGTAATCTTTTCCCTTGTTCATTGAAGAAAGACTTGGGAGGTTCAGAAAGACAGATGCACTATTGCAGATGATTCTTGTTATATTCCAGCCAAAAGTCAATGGCAAACTCCTGGTATGATTTCTCAGGTACAGATGGCATAGATGCATCTCCTTTGACTGCCCAGAATATGCCTTTATTAAAGCTCCTTATCAGAAACCTAGGACGGTACTTTCTGAATGGCGCAGCATTTCCGACGGCAGATCCGGAAGTTGGCGGTACTTCTGCTTCCGCCTTTTTTCCCGGTTCACATGCAATTACAAATATAAATGAAAGATCCGTCAGTGGGTATGGGAGACAAGTGCAATCATGTGGTGGGGATGGATTTTCATTCCACCGTCATTCTTCAAAGCACCATTAATGCCATGGCTAAAAATCATTCGGTGGTGCAAACGTCAAGGATTAGCAGCCTTTGTGTTTTTGAAGCATCTGATGAGAAAACCCATTAAAATAGCTGATCATATAGTTCCTTGTTCTTCCTTCATGATTTCTCCCACCCCACCCCAGCACCAACTCCCTCTCATATTTTGTTTTTTGTTCCAGAAACACCTATACCTATGTCAGAAAGCAGGCAACGCCCAACTTCACGGTTCAGTGATGCCTCACTGGAGGTTTTCTTCCAGGCCTTCAGGGAAAGGCAGGAGGTCCTCTTCCCTGCAGATATTCTCAGAAGACCCTCCCACCTAACTAAGGCAGTCTGGATGGAGGTGGTGGAGGAGGTCTTGAATTGTTGGGTAATGTGCCAGACCTGGGTGCAGTGTCAGAACTGTATAAATGACTTGCTCAGATCGGTAAGGGTAAGTGATGTTGCCAAAGCTGTTGTAATGTTTTTCTCCTTGGCTCCGTGTGTTTAAGACAGTTGGCAGACAAAGCATACATTCGAATGCATGATCAGCCTTGGTGGCATACACCAAATGATTGTGCAGGATGCTGACATCTGGCTTTTTTAAGTGCTTTGATGTATCTTTCAAAAGTCACTCCAGAATGAGTAATGCCGATGCATGTTTACAATGTGTGTGATGCATCTTTTAGCATGCCATTAAATCTGCCCCGTTTCCTGTAGGAGAAATGCACCCATAACCAGCGTGAGGGGGCAAAGGCAGGTGGAGAAGTCCCAGACCTCAGATTGCTGACACTAGCTGAAGAGGAGGCAGCAGAGACAGTGAGTGAGGAGGGAGGCAGAGCTGCAAGGTAGGATCCTTAAGGCATAAGGATGAAGTGTCAAGTTTAGTGTTGCAGCCATATGTGAAGACAAGACGAGCATGACCTCATGTTCTGATGATGCAATAATGTGCCTCTGCTTGTTTATTCACTTGAGTGACGGAACACCGCAAGGCTCAAGACTGCTCCACTGGGGAGGATGCTGCACTGTCACCTGCCTCTTCTTCCACCTCCACCAGTGCAAATGCATCTACACGGACTGCGGGTGTTTCAAGATTAGAAGCAGGGTCACAGTCTGGTGGGCACGACACAAACACGTCCCAGCAGTTGAGGGAGCATTTGCCAGCTGGGTCTGCTGGCAATCGGAGGACTGCTGGGGACCAGGCCCCTGTTCATCTCCGTGTTCATGATGATCCTCTATTTGTTGCTACAAGAAGTCTGCTGGATGTGCAGTAAAGCCATGTGGAAAATATGTTGGAGATGCCTGAGGTCATGTGTGCATGCCATGGAGGAGTCCATGCAAGCCATGATGTCTGACATGTCCCAGGTATATGAACATATAGCTTCCTCAGTCGAGCGTTTGGTGAGCTCCGTGGTGAGTCTGGTTCAGCACTCGAGCCACATGCGATCTGACCTGCATTCCATTGTTGTAGCCATGAGCTTTATGCAGCAGTCTAAGTGAGAGGGGGACGAAGAACCTGGACCTCCCTTCAGGTACCTCTTCCCTTCAGGTAGACAGGCAGGTGCCATCGTG
The DNA here is from genome assembly GCF_036365525.1 of Heterodontus francisci. Classification (NCBI taxonomy): domain Eukaryota; kingdom Metazoa; phylum Chordata; class Chondrichthyes; order Heterodontiformes; family Heterodontidae; genus Heterodontus; species Heterodontus francisci. The sequence continues at coordinate 77,429,566 of NC_090382.1, read as the reverse complement.
CACCCAGATGGAGGACAAGCCCGTGCCAGCTGCCCCGGGGCCTTCCTCTCAGGACACCCCCATGGTAAGTGGCGTCTCGTCCTGCCACCCCCCCTGACATTGACCCCCTTACTTCCAGCAGGCAGGCACAAGGGATATACTCAAGCACCAATGCTGCAGACCCCTCAGTAGGATGGAGCCATCAAGGCCTCGTTCCTCCGGAGGACGCCCGCCATTGTCATGAAGAGCAATGGGGCAGCGCGATGAGCAGACTGCCTCCACCTCAGCTGCTAGTGCACATAAACGTAATTCTAGAAAATGTAAAATTAAGCAATTATGAGCACGAAGGTGGCACGGGTGATGTAAATATTGTATATAGCAGTATAAATTTTCTAAATACATTTATTTGCTATAATCTTTGACACACTCTCGTACATCATTCAAAGTGTTCCAACTGAACAGGAAAATGATTATTGGAGCCATATGGCTGGCATGCATTTATGCTTGCAAAGTATTTCGAAAAGTGTCCAGTGCATTTATATCCTTGACATTTTAGTATTCAGTCTTCAATGACAGCTTGAAGAATTTGCACTTTATTCCTTAGCAACATGCCTTTCAATATAAGTTCTGTCATCCCTCCCTTACATTCCTTGTAGAGGAGCCCGTTATGGCTCTATCATGACCCAGATCCATTTTGATGTGCTGCTCAAATCAAAGTGCTGCAACGTTGTAACATCCTGTTTGAGGGGTAATGCCTGGATGCAGTTAACTATTTCCGGGTAGTTTTCAATAAAGTTTGTAGCAGACAGGGCTTTGAGCACATCTCCACTGCAGGTTCAAGTGTTACTGTTAAAAGAGGTCTGCTTTTAGATTGCAGCAATGATTCAGATCACAGGGGTATGTGAACATTTGTGGAGGTTTAACTTTTCTTTTGCTACGAGCTTTAATTTAGCAAACACCTCACTCTTGGTTGAAAAGTGCAAAGATAAGGTTCTCTCTGACGCTCCTTGCACATCTCTTCATGGCCCTAACATCCATACAATTCTCATTAGCACTATTGTCCCTTCCTCAGGTTCTTCATAGCCATCTTCATCTGAGGAGGACTGCTATTCCTTCAGTACCTCCATAGGCAAAATTGGCTCGCATTGAATTGCCAGGCTGTGCAATGCACAGCAGACAATGATTATTCGTGAGACCCTCTGTGGCGCATACTGAAGAGCCCCTCCAGAATGGTCAAGGCAGTGGAAACACATTTTCAGCAAGCCAATGGTGTGTTTGAAGATGGCTCTGGTGGATGAGTGAGCAGCATTGTATTGCACTTCTGCTGCACTTTGGGGAAGACGCACTGGTGTCAATAACCATGTCCAAAGGGGGTATCCCTTGTCACCCAGGATCCAGTTGTCAACTTGGGCTGGTGCTTCAAAAATCCCTGTTAGCTGTGAGTTCCACAAAATGTATGAATCGTGACAGCTCCTTGGGAAGCAAGCACAGACATGCACAATTCTTCTCCTGTGGTTGCAATCCAGTTGTACATTCAAAGATTGGAAGCCTTTACGATTGAAAAATGCAGCAGGCTGCTCCCAGGGAGCTCTAATGGCTATATGAGTGCAGCCAATTACCCCTTAAGCTCTAGGGAAATGAGTGATGGTACAAAGGCTTCTGCCTGGCTGTCCTTATCTATTGGGAAATAGATGAAATCATTGGCATGATGGAATAGGGCATTGGGCACCTCTTTGATGAGCCCATGGGTTGTAGCCTGTGAGATGCCACATAGGTTGCCCATTGATCCTTGGAAGGCACTGCTAGCAAAGAAACCTTGAGAGCAACTGGCATGGAATTCCCACAAAAACCACCCAGTTGCAGGTCATGCTGAATGATCCTACAAATTTCAGTGACCATCTCACATGACATCCTCAGGTGTCTCTGTCATTGCCTCTCTGACCTCTGAAGGTAATTTGGCCTTGTCCTGAGCATGCGATGATGTGCCATCACCTACCTTCGATAATGTCTTTCCTGGATGGCATCATTCTGAGCAGCCTCACCCTCTTGTCTGCTGCTGGCATTGTGGCATCATTTGCTGAGCAACAAGAGCGCATCCTCTGCTCTTCTTCCTGTGGTAGAAGACAAATTGGATGTGGGACCCATGTCTTTGCAGCTTTGCAACTGTTGAAATAGGAAAATTATTCTAAATCGGGCTTCTTTTGCCATTCAGCTGAACCATGGAAATAATGAGCAGATCGCTTTTATGTGCCTAAAATTGCATCCAGTAGGAAATCCCACCCAGAATCATTGGTCTCCTCCAATTGATTTGCAATCCTTGAGTGTACACGTGGTTTGTAGAATTCATCATCTAAATAGTGCACATGAGATTCCAGTCATGTTTCTCCAACTTCCATCCTCCTCCTGCCACCTTCCAGCCTGCACCCATCACCCTTGTAAGAAATGTGGATTCTGACATTTTTATTGGTCTTTTTATATTTTTTGTATTTATATATATATAGTTTGTGTATAAGTTTTTGGTAAATGAAGAGTTAACCTTAGCTGTATATCTTACCGAAAAAAAAATGCTGCCGCTACCATTTGAGTCAACCAGAATTACTTTGTGATACACACTAACAGCAAACAGATAAAGAGAAAGAAAAGAACAGCTATTGAAACTATATAACAAGTTGTGATCAAAATATAACAGAAAAGCAGGATGAGTCTTGCTGGAAATGTATGATCACCTCAAGGTTATAATGGATTGTTTGTACACATTGTTTTGCACAAGTTACCATGATTAATGTACAAAGGAAGTACTGGCAAACAAAGTAGCAGGGCCAATTGAAACAATGATATTTATGAACCAACCAATCAGTACATAGGAGGAGCCACTGGCTACAAAGAATAAAAGAACAGACCTGGAAGGGTTCGGTGCACAGATTTGACGATGACAAAGGCAGAAACAAGAGAAGAGGAGTCACAAGCCGTTTGTGCCACTAGAGCCGGTGGACAGTAAAGGCCATCTGGACGAGGATATTGACTGCCATGGATTTGTTAAGTATTGCTTTTAGCCTTCATAAATCATCCAGATATCACTACATTAGGTGTCTCCTTGTCCAAATTCTTATTGTCTGGTCCAAGAACAAATTATAAGTAAGGTTCAAAGTCATCCAATTGGTGACCCATATCGGAACAGACTAGGACTTGGAATATTTGGTGTTAATGTTTAGGAACCTTGGTAGTGTTTGGCTGGCCATCATTTCTGCCAGGGAAGGCAAGCCTTGGGGTTGTGGGATCAGTAAAAACCTGCCAGTTGATTAAAGGCGAGTGAAAAGATGTCAGGGAAGAATAAGAATAGCATTCTGTTGACATACAATGAGAAATTAGATAAAGTGTTAGATAGAGAGGTCCAGATTTTGTTGACAATGTTGACAAGATAGAGCTCCCTTTGACAAAGTAGTTGCATTTATTCAAGGGAGGATAGACGGTAAAACGTTGCAAGTAGACAAAGCAAGGGGTCTACTTGCTTACAAAAGTGATGATTGGGCACGACAAAAACAAATTGAAGTAGAGAAGTTGAAACAACAATTACAAGAGCTGTGAGCACAGAAAGATTAGGACTTTTTTTTATTCATTCATGGGATGTGGGTGTCACTGGCCAGGCCAGCATTTATTGCCCATCCTTAATTGCCCTTGAGAAGGTGGTGGTGAACTGCCTTCTTGAACCACTGCAGTCCATGTGAGGTAGGTACACCCACAGTGCTGTTAGGAAGGGAGTTCCAGGATTTTGACCCAGTGACAGTGAAGGAACAGCAATATAGTTTCAAGCCAGGATGGTGTATGACTTGGAGGGGAACGTGCGGGTGGTGGTATTCCCATGCATTTGCTGCCCTTGTTCTTCTAGGTGGTAGAGGTCGCGGGTTAGGAAAGTGCTGTCTCACGACCCTTGGGGCATTGCTGCAGTGCATCTTGTAGATGGTACACACACTGCTGCCAGTGTGCGTCAGTGGTGGAGGGAGTGAGTGTTGTGAATGGGGTGCCAATCAAGTGGGCTGCTTTGTCCTGGATGGTGTCGAGCTTCTTGAGTGTTGTTGGAGCTGCACCCATCCAGGCAAGTGGAGAGTATGCCATCACACGCCTGACTTGTGACTTGTAGATGGTGGACAGGCTTTGGGGAGTCAGGAAACGAGTTACTCACCGCAGGATTCCTAGCCTCTGATCTGCTCTTGCAGCCATGATATTTATATGGCTACTCCAGTTCAGTTTCTGGTCAATGGTAGCCCCTAGGATGTTGATAGTGGGGGATTCAGTGATCGTAATGCCATTGAATGTCAAGGGGAGATAGTTAGATTCTCTCTTGTTAGAGATGGTCAATGCCTGGCACTTGTGTGGTACGAATGTTACTTGCCACTTCTCAGCCCAAGCCTGGATATTGTCCAGGTCTTGCTGCATTTCTACACGGGCTGCTTCAGTATCTGAGGAGTCGCGAATGGTGCTGAACATTGTTCAATCATCAGTGAATATCCCCACTTCTGACCTTATGATTGAAGGAAGGTCCTTGATGAAGCAGCTGAAGACGCTTGGGCCTAGGACACTACCCTGAGGAACTCCTGCAGTGATGTCCTGGAGCTAAGATGATTGACCTCCAACAACCACAACCATCTTCCTTTGTGCTAGGTATGACTCCAAGCAGTGGAGAGTTTTCCCCCTGATTCCCATTGACCTCAGTTTTGCTAGGGCTCCTTCATGCCATACTCGGTCAAATGCTGCCTTGATGTCAAGGGCAGTCACTCTCACCTCACCTCTTGAATTCAACTCTTTTGTCCTTGTTTGAACCAAGGCTGTGATGAGGTCAGGAGCTGAGTGGCCCTGGCAGAACCCAAACTGAGGATCACTGAGCAGGTTATTGCTAAGCAAGTGCTGCTTGATGGCACTGTTGATGACACCTTCCATCACTTTACTGATGATTGAGAGTAGAGATGGGGCAGTAATTGGCTGGTGGACTTGTCCTGCTTTTTGTGTACGGGACATTCCTGGGCAATTTTCCACATTGCCGGGTAGATGCCAGTGTTGTAGCTGTACCGGAACAGCTTGGCTAGGGGCGCGGCAAATTCTGGAGCACAGGTCTTCAGTACTATTCCTGGAATATTGTCAGGGCCCATAGCCTTTGCAGTATCAAGTGCCTTCAGTCATTTCTTGATATCACGCGGAGTGAATCGAATTAGCTGAAGTCTGGCATCTGTGATGCTGGGGACTTCAGGAGGAGGCTGAGATGGATCATCAAGTCAGCACTTTTGGCTGAAGATTGTTGCAAATGCTTCTGCCTTATCTTTTGCACTGATGTGCTGGGCTCCCCCATCATTGAGGATGGGAGATTAAACAATTGGAAAAACAAGTCCAGAATTTAGAAATGGAGAAACAGCAAAATGCAGCAATGTTGCAGCAAAAAAGTTCTACTTGTTTACTGGTTAATTCACTAATGGCTAAATGCGAGCAGCAGGAGGAAGAATTGCATACTTGTACTGGAGAAAATGTGAAATTTAAGTAGCACCACCGAGAGGCAGAGCACTCTCAGTGTGAGCTAAAAATTTAAGAACAATAAGGGAAGTTGGGTGGGCAGTAAGCTCCGGTGTCTGCCATTACGAGAGGGGGGCGAGCTCCTCTTGGAATGGGAGGACGATCAGGATGTCTGTGTGTCTGATGATCAGGAGATCATCCATGTTCCTGTTATTACACACTCCCTTAAGGCACCTCAGTCGCTGATGCTGTCATAAGGAAAGTCACTATTAAAATGCACATGGTACTACCTGCCACCCTGGTTTTCTAAAAGCTGTTTGGTTCATGGCATACCAGAGACAATTCAAAAATAATAGAAAATCCTGGGTTAGGGAAAGTGGCTAAGAGGAAAAGAAAATAAGTTGAACAGCCCACAACAAAAATTAAACCTGTTGTGAGAAAGGAATGTGTGTGTGACATGTTTTGTTTTTTAGAGAATGTGTTTCAGTATTTGTGTGTTTGGATGTTGGAAGCTTCTGCGAATGAATGTACTTATCTGTGCATAGGAACATAGGAGCAGGAGTAGGCCATTCAGCCCACTGAGCCTGCCCCACCATTCAATATGATCATGGCCGATCATCCACTTCAATGCCTTTTTTCCACACTATCCTCATATCCCTTTATATCATTGGTATTTAGAAATCTCTGCTTTAAATTCAATGACTGAGCTTCCACAGCCCTCTGAGCTCCACGCCTGTGCTTTTTCTGCACAGCTCCAAAGTAATTAACTCTTTGTAGTCTGGCTGTTGATGTTGGAGGTTTATATTTGTTACTTGTCCTGTCTATGTCTATATACGTATACATGAGTTTGTATGAAATTCGAATCATGTTTTGGTTGTGAATTGGTTGAAGCTGTGTGTTCCTTGGGCTTGGGAATGGGAATTTAACACAGATTTTAGGCATTTTGAATTCATAATCCATTACAGGAATCAATATTTCTCAGTTGTTTGGAATTAAGAAAGCATGAATGTGATTATTGAGTGTGTTCATTTCAATTTATGATTGTGCACCTAGAAATGGGATATAAAAACTGAATTTAAGAGATAAGCTTCAGTGTTGAAGCCTTGAAGATGTCTGGCAGAAATCCAATTTGAAATTTTAAAACACTGCTTGAATTGGGCCAGAGTTTAAAAACTTGTATTTCTTTTTTGCAGTTTAAATATAAAGACATATCTTACTGACTCTTGTTAAGTAGCAAATATCAGGAATTGGAAATTAGTTCAAGGATAAATAAAGGAGATATGGGAAAGATTCTTCCCTTTTCGACTAATAAAGGGCTGCAAGGTTACAGTGCTGTCTTTAACTCTTTTTGCTGTAAGAATGTTGAAGGTTTTATTTAACTGTGAGAACTAACTTTTTCTTTCATTTAATTACAGTCATTTGGAAAGGCGCCTGAAGAAAGAACAAGAAAAATTATGTAATTTACCTTTTTAAAAAAAACACGTGTTATTCTGTTCTGTGTGTAGTTAGTAAGTATTGGTCTGAACTAAGTTTAAATTATTAACGTTAACTAACCTGTTAAGTTGGCAAAACTGGAATTTCATTAGTGGCCACAATGAACTTCCAAGTTATTATATCAAGTTCTGAGGGAGTCTTTCATTCGGATATAAGGCTTGCTCATATAACATTGGCAGTTTTGAATTTTAAATGTTTATTGGTGTGAATTAGAATTTGGGATATCTGAGGTGATTCTGTTTATTTATTCATCTCGGTTATACCCAAAATAAAATCCTTGGATGAGAGACCTCTTACAAAAAGATGTTAAAAAGTTTGGAAACAATTTGAGTTTTATCTAAAATGCTGTCTTCCCTGATGGAAATGTTTTCCTTCAAAGTTGGAAATGTTACTAATGATCTTTGTTGTTTTCAATCCCTAAGGGTAAATTTGGTCAAGGTTGAAAAAAACCCTAAAAGAACTGGAAAAAAACTGTTTAAAATTGAGTTTGGTTCTTTTTTGATGGGGAAAGTTTTTTTAAAAAAATGTTACGTAAAGTGATGCAAATGTGTGCATATGAGACATTCCCTCTGCCCCCTTGAAGACAAGCAGAGAACTTAACTGCTTCTGATGACTGCTTTTTGTTTCATTTAATTCACCACACAATGGGCTGAATCTACTATGCTTGCCGCTGATGTCGGTGGTGGCCAAAAATAACGGTGGCCCGCCCACGCGGGCTGCATGCTGTGGAGCCGCCCCAATCTTCCGTGGTGCAGCTCATTTAAACAGCCAGGCCAGATCGCCCACGCTACCTCCCGATCACGTGGAGAGGGCTGGCTGTCCGTCCCCAGCAATTTTTAAAGGGCTGATAGCCCTACCAGGATATTTAAATATTTAAAGATAAAGAAACTGAAAATAAATAAAGACATTTCTTCTGCCTCTCTCCCACCCACCAATAACAATTAAATTAATTATTTGCCCTCTCCCCCCAAAAAATGATCACTTACCTTGTCCATCTCACCTCCCCTCCCAATCTGCATAAACTTTAAACTCCAATCCTTCCCACCATCCCCTACACCCATGATGTTACTTTGACCCCGTTTCCCTTCCCTTCGCACTGATAAATGTACCTCCTCTCCCCTCCCCACCAGTGTGGCGCCTCAGTTCCCCGGATGTGGATCCGCCACTGGCGGTGATATTGAGCCGGGCCCTCCTGGCGTTGGGGTGCGTGGTGGCCCTCCCCCGGATGCATCTTCAGGCCTCTCCCGTCATGGACCTCGATGCCTGGGGGAGAACAAAATCCAGCCCAACTTTTGTATTGCTTATTCTCAAATTATATATTGGACATTATTAAATTTTAAGCTTCTAAATTGACAGATATAATTAACCCATTGGGCTCTGGGGCAGAGCCGCAGTGGATTCGTATTGTGTTTTTTTAAACAGGTGACGATGGTTTCCATGACCACATGAGTACTGATGCCACAGTAAGAGATCTAGCAGTTTTTTTTTTAAGAATTTAAGAACTTATGTCACAGCATGGTGATGATTTGGACAAAAGGCTTTGCCTTTCAAAGACATGGCCTTAACTCATTCAGGCCATTTGTTATCTTCTGAGACAAAGTGCTTGAGAATGAGGAGTTATGTCTAAACTAGCTGGAGGCACTTCTGTCTTTATTGTAAAATACCAAGCAAAACCACCAAGACCGGGCATAATTATCTCTGAGATTTGAATAGATAAAATAAATTTGCAGGACCACTGGAGTCCGGATAGAGGGGCCAGGTCCCCCTCTTGGTTGGAAGTGGGGTTCTGATGTGACAGTAACGGACGACCGGTCATCTCAGTTGCTCTACTGGGGGCTGGCAACAGATGATGCTGATTGACACCGGCTCCACGGTTGCCATCATCCATACCCCACACCCTGAACGCTTTGTGGTGGCGGGCAAGGGTTACTTATTGCTTTCAGGATTTGATGAAAGAGCTACTACTGCTTACACAGGAAAGGTCTCCGAACTTCATTTGGGAGGTCTCACCTGTGTATTATCTTTGCTAATGTCTATGCCTGATCTATTTTGGGAACTGATGTTTTAAATCAATGTGGAGCTGTCAGTGACTACAACCAAAATTGCATTTGGTTGGGGTTGGGCACGCAAAGTTTTATTGAAGTTTCTGATGCCCACTCTGTCTTTGCCATTAAAAAGTCATGTCCCTAAAATTCCTCCCAAATATGGGGACCAGCAGGTGTGTCAGCTTGTTCAGCAGCACTTGGATGCTTTTGCTACTAACAAACATGACTGTGGTAGGATGGACAGTGAGGAATCTGTGAAAGGACGCCCTCATTCCTTTGTTAAACAGTGTGCCATCCCCAGAGATAGTTATCCCTACATCAGGGATACAATTCAGTCCCTTGTTAAACAGGGCATTGATAGGCCTGGCACTTTCATGATCAATTCACCGATTTGGCTAGTTAAAAAATCAGATGGCAGCTGGAGGCTAACCATAGACTGCCGCAAGTTTAATTCTGTGACCCTGGCATGCTCCCAAGTTGTGCGAGAAACCCCTATCCTCTTGTCATGAGTGCCAGTAGGATCAAAATATTTCTCCACCTTGGATATTTCAAATGGGTTCTCAAGTCTCCCTGTTAGAAGGGAAGATCAGTATAAGTTCACTTTTACGTTTGAAGACCGAAGCTATACTTACCGCTAGGGTTTCACAATGTTCCAGCAACCTTCCACAAGCGAATGGCAGCAGTCCTGTAGGGTTTCTCTAAGCCTGAGTGCCTTTTGCTGTATGTAGACAATTTGGTCCTCGCAACAGCAACTGTGGATGAGCATCCGCCACTGTTAGACGAACCGTTAACAATCCTGACATAGTTGGGACTTAAAGTAAATCCTAAGAAGGCCCAGTTACTTCAAGAGGAGGTCATCTTTTTAGGAGCATCAATCTCCCACTACGACACAAATCCAGACACTCACAAAGTTGTAATTATTCAAAGATTTCCGCTCCCTACCTCTAAAACTGCTCTCCGATTTTTCCTAGGCCTTGTCGGCTGTCAGCAAAATTCTATTCCTGGTTTTGCTGAGCTAGCGAAGCCCTTGTATGAACTTTTAAAAGGCCCTGAGGATGGAGTTCAGTCCAGCTGGACAAAGGATTGTACCACGGCTGTAACGAGTCTCAAACAGGCAGTAACGAAAGCGACCTGCTTGCTGACGCCTGATCCCACTCAACCTTTTCACTTGAAAGTACGGGCTACAGACCAAAGCCTGACTGCTGTGCTGTGTCAAGAACACAACGGGAGACTACAACCGATTGCTTACGCCCCGAGGATGCTGCAAGGAATGGAAAACTACGTACTCGGTAAGTGAGTGCCACCTTCTAGCTACGTTTTAGACTGTTCAACACTTTACATACTTTACAGGCCTTCAACAAATAATTTTACATTCGCCGCAGATGCCACTGAACTTGTTAATGAAGCCTGGAGACTCGCTGGTCTCCTCATAGAGACTGAGTAAATGGACTTTAGAATTACTGCAACGGGATATTGTCATCACCCCTAAGTTGATAACACTGCTTCTACAGCTCATGGCATGTGAGGGCGACCCCCAAAAATGTCCACTGCCCCTTATTGATTTCAGTTCGCCATCCATTCTGAAGGAAACACTTAAGGAGGCCCCAGATGTTGATGCCAATGGCTCCTCATATCATATGCAAGGAAAACCGCACACGGACTATGCAGAGATTCTACCAGACAAAGTAATCAAATGACATTGTTCCCGACATTCCTCCCTGCTCGCTGAAATTCTTGCTTTATTAACAACTGTTAAGGAAATATCCAATAGGCCCGTGAATATTTGGTCTGATAGTGCCTCTGGCATCAATGCTGTACTAGCCCTTCCCCCATACCACAAGAATGCCTACCGAACCTCGGCTGGTAAACGTTTGGCTCATGGAAACTGGTTGTAGAAGTTATGGGTGGCCCGATAAAACCGTTCCCAGCCCTGCCACTTTGGCAAGGTTGCAGATCAAAAAAGACAGATCCACAGCGAAGGTAATGCAGAAGCTGATAGGGCAGCCAAAGAAGCTGCAGGCTCCGGCGAATGGGAATCTGATGACACTGACAAATGTTATCCCGTTGCAGTTGCAAAACCTTCCGATCCTATAGATCTTGGTTCACTCCAGCAACAGTATGACCCCTATGCCACAGTCATTTCCTGGCATGAACAGGACAGACCACTGCCCGTTCCCTTGACCTGGGCAATCCATACAGTCATGTCGCACAAGTCAGCCAACATGGTCCCGTTGCTCATGTGTCAGCCTAGCCCAGCTAAGCTTCCTGTGTTGTGTCTTCCACCGGTGGTTGGAGAGGAGCTACTTTTCCTCTTCCATTCCCACCCGACCAGGGGACACTACTCAGCTGAGTCCACCTGAGACAGGATCCTGGCCATGGCTTGATGGCCCACAATAGAGAATGATGTCAATCTCTATGTGTCGCATTGTCTGCCATGCCTGCAGCAAAACCCACCTACCAATACTAATTGTGCCGTTTTGTGCAAATCTCCACCCTCAGAAGGCCCTTCGGCACACCTTCAAATTGACTTTATTGGCCTCTTGCCTCTGACCCAGAGCAACTACACATATGCCTTGGTTGTCATAGATCAATTTACCAAATGGATTGAGCCCTTCCCCTGTCAATCAAACAGTGCACTCACTGCTGTCAGAATTTCATTGAGTGGGGCGATCTGTAGGTGGGGACTACCACTACAGGTGCATAGTGACCAAGGGTCCCCTTTTACAGGAAAAATTTTCTCCAATTGCAAGAATAGTTGGGATCCAATGTTCTGCTTTAAGCCCACTCAGATCACCCAGATAGGAAATAGTGTTTTGTTTCCTGTACTGGTCCACAATATCACCGAATTAAGAATGAACCTTGAGATGCAAGGGGAAGCATTAAAAGCAGTCGCTCAGTTTGGACACCCGATGCCTGCTTTGTCTCTAAATTTGAAATAGAAATAGAATGACAACACCCCGGAAACAGCTAATTAAGATGAGGCAGAACAACAAACGAAGGGAAGAAGCAATTAAAAGATTGGGAGAAAGTAATTGGTAGCAGACCACATACAATGTAGGTCAGCACACTTTGGTAAGGATGTTGTCCTCAATTCTTTTGCTTGTGAAAGTGTATTGATGTACTTGTTATTCTTGCATTGCTTCATTAAAAATGCATTACCAAAAAACTTACCCTTAGATGACAAATACGTAATAAAATTACCTTATTAGGGAAAAAAGTGATTAATAGTGAGGAATCAATGCTATGCCGCATTTCATCCTCAAGGTGGGGACTGTAAGAAATTTGGATTCTTTCATTTTTACTGGGCTTTTTATTTGTTTTTGTATTATGAATTTTATGTACTTTCATATATATATATATTTTGGTAAATGAAGTGTTAACTTTAGCTGTGTATCTTACTGAATAAAATGCTGCCCATACAGTTTGACTCAACCAGAATTACTTTGTGATACAAGCTAATAATAAATAAAGGGAAAGAAAAGAACAGATATCAAAAACTATGTAACAAGTTGTGATCAAAATGTAACAGAAAAGCAGGATGAGTCCTGCCAGAAATGTATGATGTCATGCAGGCCCCCACCTACCAAGAATGAGCCTCATTAATTTCACCACATGAACATTGATTTTTAAACTTTTACTGGAGTAAAGAAAGATCTTGCGTTTTTTAAAAAAAGCACCAGACCCTTGACTGGAAATACATTTGCATATTTACAGACAGTGCTTTAAAGGGACAAAGGACCATGCTCTGAGACATTCAATCCACAATGGACTTTTGATTACCAGACATTGAAGGTGGAGGAGCTAGCATTCCAGGTTGACTGCTAAGATGGCCGAATACACAAACAGATGTGGTCAGGCCAGTTTGGTCACATGACTAACTGGCTGGTGCAGGGTGTCTTTTGGAACTTGCCACAGAGAATTTGAATTCAGAAAGCTGTTTGCTCCTGGACTGAAAAGACCTCTTGTGGCAGGCTTGCCGCAGCCTCTCCTTTCTGCTTTCATCTCTCTCACCAGCTTCGTAATCCATTGAAGACATACGAACCCTGAGAGAGAAAAGTCTCCTACAGTGAACAAGGTTTAAGAAGAATACTGGGCCCCAACTAAAAGCAAGAGCCATCTACAAGCAAGGACTGCAGCGAGCTCGAAGCACAGTAACAAAAACCCCTCTTCTGAGATTGCCTCAAACCTCTCCACTATTTTTCTTCTGCTCTTTTCTGTCTCTATTTGCATGTGCGTATCACATATGCATGCTAGCGTGGGGTGTGGCGTGTATCCGTAGGCGTTAACCAAATTAGATCTTAACTTTAAGTTTTAATAAATTTCACTTTTCTTCTTTAAACCTAAGAAAGTCTGTTTGTGCTCCTTTTGTTACCTTATAATTGGAAAGCAGTGAACAAGGATTCACCCATTGCAGTAAGACCAGGTGAAGGCTGAAGGGGACCCCTAGACACCTTTCTCACCTGGTCATAACAATGATCTAATGGAATTCAAGATTATAATGGATTGTTTGTACACATTGTTTTGCACATGTGACCATGATTAATGTACAAACGAAAGTACTGACAAACGAAGTAGCAGAACCAGTTGTAACAGTGAAATGTATGAACCAACCAATCAGTGCACAGGAGGAGCCACTGGCTACAAAGAATAAAAGCACAGACCTGTAGTGGTTTCGTGCACAGATTTGAAGAAGACAAAGGGAGAGACAAGAGAAGAGGAATCACGAGATGTCGGTGCCACTAGAGTTGGTAGAGTAAAGGCCATCTGGACTAAAGCCTGGCTCGGGTATAAAATTAAACCCCGACCCGGGCCTGACACGTCCACAGCCAACCCGAACCCAACCCGAGCCCGAGCCCTTTAATTTTTTTTCGCACCCAACCTGGCCCAACATGAACCTCCTTCATCTGTTCTGGCAGCAGGCTATTGCTGCAGCTGGAGTTGTGGGGAATCATGGGTAAGCCTGATCCCGTGACTTCCCGGAAGTAGTGTTCAGCCTGGCCTGACCCGAGCCCAAATGCTTGACTCGGAATTTCGAGCTGACCCGACCCGAACCCAACACATACAGTCGGGTCTAGTCAGGTTCGGGTCGGGTAGCCAGGCTTTAATCTGGACTAGGATATTGACAGCCTTGGATTTGTTAAGTATTGCTTTTAGCCTTCATAAATCATCCTGATATCACTCCATTAGGTATCCTTGTCCGAATTATTATTGTCTGGTTCAAGAACAAATTATAAATAAGGTTCTAAATCTTACACCCTTGACCCACCCAATGTTACCTTGCACCTTCCCTCTGTCACCATTGAAGGTTCCCCCATTATCTTGGACTGGATCATTATCAACTTATTCATGCCATCCCTCCATACTGTTCCTACCCCCGTGACTATCCAAATGCCGATTCTCACCCTTGATCCTCCGAAAATCCACCTCGATGTAATTGCTACCGTCCCTTTTGTTCCATGAGCTAAAAGTTTGCTCACAAGTCTGTTGTGTGGCACTGTATCAAATGCCTTTTGAAAGTCCATGTACACCACATCAAAAGCATTGCCCTCAAACTCTCTGTTACCTCCTCAAAAAATTCCAGTAAGTTAGTTAAGCGTGATTTTCCCTTAAGATATTCATGCTGGCTTTCCTTAATTAACTCGTATTTGTCCATGTGACTAATGATTTTGTTCGGAGTTATTTTTTTTCTCTAAGTTTTCCCACCACCTAAGTTAAACTGACTGGCCTATAGTTGCTGGGCTTATCTTTACACCCTTTTTTGAACAAGGGTGTAATGTTTGCAATTTTCCAGTCCTCTGGCACCACCCCCGAGTTTGAGGAAGACTGAAAAATTATGGCCAGTGCCTCTACGATTTCCACCCTCACTTCTCTCAGTATCCCTGAATGCATCTCACCTGGTCCTGGTGCCTTATCCACTTTAAGTATAGACAGCCTATGTAATATTTTCTCTTTAGCAATTTTAAACCCCTCTAGTGTCTAACTTACCTCCTCTTTCAACATTGCCTGGGCTGCTTCTTCTTCCTTGGTAAGGACAGATGCAAAGTATTAATTTAATACCTCAGCTACGCCCTCTGCCTCCATGTGTAAATCCCCTTTCTGGTCCCTAATCAGTCCCACTCCTCCTTTTACTATTTATATGCCTATAGAAAACTTTAACATTTCCTTTAATAGCAGCTGCCAGTCTCTTTCCATGCTCTTCATTTGCTTCTCTTATTTGCTTTTTCACTTCCCCTCTGGACCTTCTATATTCAGCCTGGTTCTCAATAGTATTTTCTACCTGGCATCTGTCATAAGCACACTTTTTCTTCTTTATCTTAATCTCTGCCTCTTATGTCACCCAGGGAGCTCTGGATTTGTTTGCCCTACTTTTCCCCTTTGAGGGAACAGACCTTGACTGTGCTCGAAATATCTCTTCTTTGAAGGTAGCTCATTGTTCATCTACTGGTTTTCCTGTCAGCTTTTGACTCCAATTTATTCGCCCCGGCTCCATTCTTACCCCAATGAGGTTGGCCTTCCCCCAGTTAATTATTCTTTTCCTGGATTGTTCTTTGTCCTTTTTCACAGTTTCCATAAACCTTATGATACAATGATCACTATCCCCTAAATGCTCTTTTACTGATACTTCATCAATTTGGCCCACCTCATTCCCAAGAACCAGGTCTAGCAGTGCCTCCTTTCTTCTTGGACTAATAACATACTGTTATAGAAAATTTTCCTGAACACAGTCTAGGAACTCTTGCCCCTCACTGACCTTTACACTACTAATATCCCAGTTTATGTTTGGATAATTAAAGTCCCCCATTATAACTACCCTATAATTTTTGCACCTCTCTGTAATTTCCTTGTTGGTGCCGAGCCTGGAGCTAAACATCCATTCCAGTGTTGGCCTTCTTTGTGCTGATGGAGTTCAAAAAATGAAACTACTGAACTCAGACACAACTGAACAAAGCTGACTGGTGTATGTTTAGTTTAGAGATACAGCACTGAAACAGGCCCTTCGGCCCACCGAGTCTGTGCCGACCATCAACCACCCATTTATAATAATCCTACACCAATCCCACATTCCTACCACATCCCCACCTGTCCCTATATTTCCCTACCACCTACCTATACTAGGGGCAATTTATAATGGCCAATTAACCTATCAACCTGCAAGTCTTTGGCATGTGGGAGGAAACCGGAGCACCCGGAGGAAACCCACGCAGACACAGGGAGAACTTGCAAACTCCACACAGGCAGTACCCAGAATTGAACCCGGGTCGCTGGAGCTGTGAGGCTGCGGTGCTACCCACTGCGCCACTGTGCCGCCCAATATGTATGCCTCCTATAAATAAATGAGAAACAAGTGCCAGAGGAATACTGTTCGTCACTAACTTATTCTGGCAGGTAGGAATTGATTTAAAATAATTGTAGGGTAATGTGTATTCATGCTATCTCTTGGCACTTCGTTGCGGACAAAGATTTGGACAGGTTGTACTCATTGGTTGCTGGCCTGCTGGTGCCTAATCAGGCCTCTGCGTGATCGGCAGATTCTCCCAGAATGGGTGCAAGTGAAGGTGTAGTTGCTGCTGGGGACAAATGTATCTATCCTTCTCCTCCTTTTCTCTTTCATGCTGGTTCTTCACTCAGTCTCAAAGGTATCTGTAGCCCTCCTGATGAAGCATCTCCATGATCAATGGCCTGAGCTTCCCATTGGTGATGGTCGATGTGGCACACAGAGAGGGACTTCTTCAGGGAGTCCTTGAAATGTTTGCATGGGGGCCCTCTGTTCCTTTTACGTGTGGTCAGCTCTCCATATAACACGATCTTGGGCAGGTGACTGTCGTCCATCCAGGCAATGTGACCCGCCCAATGCAGTTGGCTTTGCAGGAGGATGGCCTCGATGCTGGTGATGTTGGCTGCTTCCAGGACTTCAATGTTTGTGATGCGGTCCTGCCAGTGGATCTTGAGGATGCTGTGGAGGCAGCACTGATGGAAATGCTCTAGAAGGCGTATAAGACGGTGGGAGAAGACCCATGACTCGGAGCCATACAGAAGGGTGGTGAGGGCTACGGCTTTGTGCACTTTGAGTTTGGTCTGTGCTCTGAGGCTGTGGTTGCTCCACACTCGTTTGTAGAGTCTGCCAAATGTCCAGCGTGATTCCACCACCAAACACATCTTCCCCTCCCCTCTCCTGTCACCATTCAAAGGGATTGTTCCCTCTGCAACACCCTGGTCCACTCTTCCATTACCCCCAACACCTCTTCCTCTTCCCATGGCACCTTCCCATGCAATCGCAGGAGGTGTAATAACTGCCCTTTTACCTCCTCTCTCCTCACTATCCAAGGCCCCAAACACTCCTTTCAGGTGAAGCAGCGATTTACTTGTAGTCTCCTCTACATTGGGAAGACCAAACACAGACTGGGTGACCACTTTGTGGAACGCCTCCACTCTATCCGAAAGCATGACCCCGAGCTTCGGGTTGCTTGCCATTTCAACACTCCCCCCTGCTCTCATGCCAACATTTCTGTCTTTGGCCTGCTCCAGTGTTCCAGCAACCATCAACACAAGCTCGAGGAGCAGCACCTGATCTTTCGATTAGGCACTCTACAGCCTTGCAGACTGAACATTGAGTTCAATAACTTCAGAGCATGACTGGTCTTTTTTTTTTTTAATATATTTTATTTTTTACCATGTTCCTGCTTTTCATGTAGTCAGAGCTGCTCATTATTCTGCTATTAACACTCTCTGGACAAATGCTTTGTCTTTCGCTGCAAGCATTAACACACTCGTAGCCTTTCTTATTTAATCTTCCTCTGCCCTATCAAACACCTTTGTTCCCTCCTCCACCCCCCTCCCCTTCACTTGCTTAAAACCTAATTCTTTTTTAACCTTTCGGTTCTGATGAAAGGTCACAGACCTGAAACGCTAACTTTGCTTCTCTCTCCACAGATGCTGCCAGACCTGCTGAGTAGTTCCAGCACTTTTTCTTTTTATTTCTGCCAAATGTACTGTTGGCTTTTGAGACCCTATTGTCCACTTGCTTGTCTATGGTGGCATCAAACAAGATGACACTCCCCAAATAAATAAATTGCTTGATGGCATTCAGCTCAGTTCCCTCGATGACAATGCTTGGTGGTCTATATTCTTCTTGGGGTGCAGGCTGATGCAGTTCAAAGAGTTGTGCCGCCTCGGAAAAATGTGTTGCTATACATTGTAGATCTGATAGACTGTGGGCCAGGAGAGCACAGTCATCGATGAAAAGAAGCTCACGGATGAGTTTTCCTTGTGTCCTTGAGATTGAAAAGGCCTCCATCAGTCCAGAAGCATATGTAAACTCCCTCCTTAACGTCTTCCGTTGCCTGCTGCAGCAGAAGCCCATGGAGTTGAGGGCAAATTATTGACATGGTTAGAAAGTTGGTTGAGTGGTTGGTGACAGAGAGTGGGGATAATGGGTAAGTACTCCGATTGGCAGGATGTAACTAGTGGTGTCCCGCAGGGATCTGTGTTGGGGCCTCAATTATTCACATTATTCATTAGCGACTTGGATGATGGCATAGCAAGTCACATATCCAAATTTGCTGATGATACAAAGTTAGGCAGCATTGTAGACAGTCTAGATGATAGCATAAAATTACAAAAAGATATTGACAGACTAGGTGAGTGGGCAAAACTGTGGCAGATGGATTTCAATGCAGGCAAGTGTGAGGTTATCCATTTTGGACCAAAAAAGGATAGAGCAGGATACTTTTTAAATGGGAAGAGGTTAAGTACAGTGGATGTCCAAAGAGACTTGGGGGTTCAGGTGCATAGATCTTTAAAATGCCACGAGCAAGGACAGAAAATAATCAAAAAGGCTAATGGAATGCTAGCCTTTATATCTAGAGGATTGGAGTATAAAGACACAAAGGTTATGCTGCAGCTGTACAAAACCCTGGTTAGACCCCACTTGGAGTACTGTGAGCAGTTCTGGGCACCACCCCTTAGGAAGGATATATTGGCCTTGGAGGGAGTGCAATGTAGGTTTACAAGAATGATACCTGGACTACAGGGGTTAAGTTATGAGGAGAGATTACACAAATTAGGCCTGTTTTCGCTAGAATTTAGAAGGTTAAGGGATGATCTGATTGAAGTCTTCAAGATATTAACAGGAAAAGACAGGCTAGATAAAGATAAACTACTTCCACTGATTGGAGATTCTAAAACTAGGGGGCATAGTCTAAAAATTAGGACCAGACCGTTCAGGAAAGATGTTAGGAAGCACTTCTTCACGCAAAGGGTGGTAGAGGTTTGGAACTCTCTCCCACAATCAGCAGTTGAAGCTAGAACAGTTGTTAATTCTAAATCTGAGATAGATAGATTTTTGTTAAGCAAAGATATTAACAGATGTGGGCCAAAGGCAGGTACATGGAGTTAGGTCGCGGATCAGCCATGATCTCATTGAATGGTGAGACAGGCTCGAGGGGCTGAATGGACTACTCCTGTTTCTATCTTCCTATGTTCCTATGTTCCTACTCTATTTAGGCCCCTCATAAGTTTATACACCTCAATTAAGTCACCCTTTAGCCTCCTCTGTTCTCAGGAAAACAACCCAAGCCGATCCAATCTTTCCTCATAGCTGCAACTGTCAAGCCCTGGCAACATTCTTGTAAATCTCCTCTGTACTCTCTCCAGAGCAATTATGTCCTTCTGTAATGTGGTGACCAGAACTGTACGCAATACTTCAGCTCTGGTCTAACCAGTGTTTTATAGAGTTCCAGCATTACATCCCTGTTTTTGTATTCTGTACCTTGGCCAATAAAGGAAATGGAAAAGTCCTGGGGAAAATTGATGTCCAGAGAGATTTGGGTGTTCAGGTCCACTGTTCCCTGAAGGTGGCAACGCAGGTAAATAGAGTGGTCAAGAAGGCATACGGCATGCTTTCCTTCATCGGACGGGGCATTGAGTACAAGAGTTGGCAGGTCATGTTACAGTTGTATAGGACTTTGGTTCGGCCACATTTGGAATACTGCGTACAGTTCTGGTCGCCACATTATCAAAAGGATGTGGATGCTTTGGAGAGGGTGCAGAGGAGGTTCACCAGGATGTTGCCTGGTATGGAGGGCGCTAGCTATGAAGAGAGGTTGAGTAGATTAGGATTATTTTCATTAGAAAGACGGAGGTTGAGGGGGGACCTGATTGAGGTGTACAAAATCATGAGAGGTATAGACAGGGTGGACAGCAAGAGGCTTTTTCCCCAGAGTGGGGGTTTCAATTACTAGAGGACACGAGTTCAAAGTGAAAGGGGAAATGTTTAGGGGGGATATGCGTGGAAAGTTCTTTACGCAGAGGGTGGTGGGCACCTGGAACGCGTTGCCAGCGGAGGTGGTAGACGCGGGCACGATGGAGTCTTTTAAGATGTATCTAGACAGATACATGAATGGGCAGGAAGAAAAGAGATACAGAACCTTAGAAAATAGGCGACATGTTTAGAGAGAGGATCTGGATCGGCGCAGGCTTGGAGGGCCGAAGGGCCTGTTCCTGTGCTGTAATTATCTTTGTTCTTTGTTCATTCCATATGTCTTCTTCACCACTTTATCTACCTGTCCTGCCACCTTCAGGGATCTGTGGACGTGCACTCCAAGGTCTGTCACTTCTACCACTCTCAATATCCTCCCATTTATTGTGTATTCCCTTGCTTTGTTTGCCCTCCCCGAATGCATTACCTCACACTTCTCCAGATTGAAATCCATTTGCCACTTTTCCAGCCACTCAACTAAACCATTGATATCATTCTGGAGTCTACAGCTATCCTCTTCACTATCAACTACACGGCCAATTTTTATGTCATCTGCAAATTTTCCAATTATGCCTCCTACATTTAAGTCCAAATCATGAATACATACCACAAACAGCAAGGCACCCAACACTGAGCCCTGTGGAATGCCTCTGGAAACAACTTTCCATTCATAAAAACATCCGCCGACCATTACCCTTTGTTTCCTGTCCCTGAGCCAATTTTGAATCCAACTCGCTGCATTCCCCTGTATCCCATGGGCTTTTACTTTTCTGACCAGTCTGCCATGTGGAGCCTTGTCAAATACTTTACTAAAATCCATGTAGATCACATCCACTGCACTACCCTCATCAATCCTCCTTGTTACTTCCTCAAAAAATTCAATCAAGTTAGTGAGACATGAGTCTCTTGACAAGTTCATGTTGACTATGCCTATTTAATCTGTGCCTTTCTAAGTGGCAGTTTATCCTGTCCCTCAGAATTGATTCTAATAATTTACCCACCACCGAGGTCAGACTGCCGGCCTATAGTTATTTGGCCTATCCCTCACACCCTTTTTAAATAATGGTACAATGTTTGCAGACCTCCAATCCTCTGGAACCTTGCCCATATCCAGTGAGGATTTGAAGATGATCCTCAGAGCATCCGCTATTTTCTCCCTGGCTTCCTTTAAAAACCTGGGATGCAATCCATCTGGCCTTGGCGATTTATCCACTTTCAAAGATGGTATTCTAGTACTTCCTCTCTCATTATGCTCATCATATCTAATATTTCACACTCCTCCTCTTTTACTACAATGTCTGCATCATCCCTTTCCTTTGTGAAGACAGAGACAAAAAACTAATTAAGAACCCTGCCCACATCTTCTGCATCCACACATGTTCCCTTGTACATCTGATAGGCCCTATCCTTTCCTTAGTTATGCTCTTGCTCTTAATGTACTGATAAAACATCTTTGAGTTTTTTGTACTTGCCATTTGTAGTTTAATGAATTCTCCAAGACTTGTCCAGACATGAAAGTTAACTCAGAGTTCTTATAGTTCCATGTGTTTTGGCAGGAAAAGAAAGGATCACCTGACTTCTTACTCCATTTTGTTGACAAGAATAGTGTCCATTGCGGGTCTACTTCATAAATTCATTTTATAGTTCATAAGTTCGGATTGCATGGCATTATACCTCCCCGCAAAAAAGGGAAAAAATGAAATTCCTTGTTATTTCATTGTTTTTTTACATAAAGAAAGAAAAATAAAACACAGGACGGTAAACAATCACACACATTCATTCACATGCATTCCTCAGTCACTGTCACTCGGCCTTCCACAGCTTGCTGGTGGCTCGTGGTCTATTTAAATTCTAGACAGAGCATCCACAATGACATTATTTTTTTCCAGCAAAGTGCGTGATTTTTAAGTTAAATGGCTATAGGAGTAAACTCCATCTGAAAAGCCTAGCATTATTGACTTTGAGTCTCTCTTGGAAAGTTAGTGGATTGTAGTCAGTGTATAGTAATATTTCCCTGTGTTCATTATTGATGTATACCTCAAAATGTTGAAAGGCTAAAGAAGTCCCAAAGCTTCTTTTTCTATGCTGGAATATTTCCGCTAATCTTTATTTAATTTTTTGGAAAATAGCCAATTGGTCTCTCGATACTGGAGTCATGTTCCTGGAATAAGACAGCTCCTACTCCCACATCGCTCATGTCAATTTCTACCATGAATGGTTTGTTAAAGTTTTAGGCTGTTAAAACAGGTTCATTTGTTAGAATAGCCTTCAAATTCTCGAAAGCCAACCGTCATAGTTCTGACCACACTATCTCAACATTTTTCTTTAATAAATTGGTCAATGGTAGCTGGGGTGCTGAAATGAGGAACACATTTTCTATACAATCTGCACATCCCCAGGAATCACATTATCTCTCTCTTGGTCTTGGGACTGGGGAAATCTATCAGGGCCTGTACTTTTGCTGCCCTTGTCAACATCCGACCTTGATCTACAACATGTCCCAACTAGATCACTTTGGTCTTAGCGAATTCACTTTTGGCTAAATTTGCCACTATGTTGCCTTTGTCGACCTTCAAATAATGCCCTTAAATGATTTTTGTATCACTATATACCAGCAGGTCCTCAAGGTATACGACACAATTGCTTAAGCCAGCCACCACTTAATTCATCAGTCTTTGAAAGGTTGCTGGGATGTTCTTTAAACTGAGTGGCATGACCTTGCATTGGAACAGGCCATCTGGTGTTACAAAAGCAGAGACTTCTTTAGCTTGGGTGGTCATGGGGATTTGCCAGAGCCCTTTTAATAAATCAATTTTGCTGATGTAAGCGGAGTTGCCTACCCAGTCAATACAATCTTAAGTATGAGGAATCGGATACGAATCTGTTCGAGTCACTGCATTAACTTTCTGATAGTCGATGCACAGCCTCTTAGAACTGTCCAGCTTAGAAACCAATACAATAGGAGAACTCCAGCTGCTTTGACTAGCCTCGATTAGGTCATTGTCTAACATGTATTGAATCTCCTCTTGGACTCGAGCCAATTTATCCTGGCTCAGTCGATATGGGTTCTGTTTAATAAGTGGGGTCTCCCCTGCATCCACATCATGAGTGGTCAAACAATTGTGACCCAGTTTGTCCCTACACACTTCCCCAAACTCTCTTAGCAGTATTTTTGGGCCTTTTCTCTGCTTGTTATTTAAACATTGAAGTACTGTCTCCAGCCTCTCTAAGACTTCTGTGTTAGCTAGTCTCACAGCAGGGGGTTCAATCTGGGAATTCTCCACGTGCTCTTCTTTCCCTAGCTCCTCCTCACTATTGTTTTCACCCTCAACTGTCCTCACTCCCTGGCAGACATTCACTGGTTCGCCTGGTTCCCAATTGTAATATTTCTTCAACATGCTTATGTGGCATAGTCATTGTTTCTTTCTCTGGTCAGGTGTGTTAATCAGGTAGTTAACCTTACTGATCGTTTTCACCATGTAGCACATAGCTTTCAGGTTCGCCCAGTAACGGCAACAGCACCAGGTCCTGATCCCTGGTTTGAATGTCCGAGCCTCAGCCTGTCTGTCTGCCTGCCTTTTCATGTTCTGCTGGGAAGCTTTAAGGTGTTCCTTACCCACAGAACATGCTTAAAAGAGTCACTCACAGAAGGCTGATACATAATTCAGCAATGATGTTTTCTCCCTTTTATCTAGAAACCTTTCCATAATCAGCTTAAAGGGCCCTCTTACCTCATGCCCGTAGACCATTTCGAATGGACTGAAGCCCATCGATTCATTGGGTGACTCCCTCATGGCGAACAGCAGAAAAACTAACCCCTTGTCCCAATGATGCGGTTACTCACAGCAGTCGGCTCTGATTATGGTTTTCAGGGTTTGGTGAAACCATTCCAGAGCCCCTGGTGACTGTGGGTTATATGCCAAGGATGTCAGTTGTTTCATGCTGAGGTTATGCATAACCTCTTGGAACACTAGGGGCATAAAATTTGATCCTTGATCCAATTAGGTCTCTTTAGGTTGTCCATAGCAGGTGAAAAACTGGGTCAGCCCCTCGACCACAGCTTTTGCTGTGATTTTTCTTAAGGATTGAGTGGCTAAGTCCATGATAGTTAAGATGGGTTGGATTTTACCAAGCCCTCAACATCATGATCCGTGGTGGGGGAGGCCTGAGGATGGGTCCGGATGAGGCCTGCCCCGGACCTTGACGCTGGGAGGTCCCAGCCCGATCCTCCCTGCAGTGGCAAGACCCCAAGCCAGCACCCCCACCCCGCCACTGGGCGATGGGACTTCAATATTCAAATAAATAAAATTAGTAAATTAACATTGACTTACCTGCAATCTTGAGGGCCCTCCGCGATCTTTGGCACGGCGGCTGGCACTCCTGCACCTTCAAATCCCAGACTGGGGAAAGACGGGTGACACTGCTGGGGAGCGGGGAGGAGGTAAGATTTTTATTGCGGGGGGGTGTCGGGGGGTTGAACGGGTCGGGTGTAGGTAATGGGTGTAGGTAATGGGTGTAGGTAATGGGTGTAGGTAATGGGTGTAGGTAATGGTGGGAAGGGTTGAACTTCAAACTGCAGTTTGGGCGGAAGGTCAGATGTAAAAGTTAAGTGTTTTTCTAGGGGTGAAGGGAAAATAGTTAATGTAATCATTATTGGGGGGTTGGGAAAGGGACATAAACAATTTATTTATTTAATTTTGGGGGATATGTGTTTAAAAATTTAAATTAGGTGGCAGGACTGGCTGCCCTTTAAAAATGGCACTGGCGCCGGTGCACAGGCAGCTGGCAGCTGGGGACGAATAGCCTGCCCCCTCCACGAGATTGGGGAGCGGGCTGCCCTGGCTATTTAAATGAGCCATCGTGCTTGAGATTGCACCGGCTCTTTGGCGGGTGGCACATTTTTTGAGCTCGCTGCCGAGGGCCACTCAGCTCCTGATCTCATTACAGCCTTGGTTCAAACATGGACAAAAGAGCAGAACTCAAGAGGTGAGGTGACAGTCATTGCCCTTGACATCAAGGCAGCATTTGACCAAGTATGGCATCAAGGAGCCCGAGCAAAACTGGAGTCAATGGGAATCGGGGAAAACTCTCTGCTGGTTGGAGTCATACCTAGCGCAAAGGAAAATAGTTGTAGTTGTTGGAGGTCAATCAGCTGATCTCCAGAACACCTCCGCTCAGTCCGAAAACATGACCCCGAGCTTCCTGTCGCCTGCTATTTCAACACACCCCGCTGCTTTCATGCCTACATCTCTGTCCTGGGCTTGCTGCAGTGTTCCAGTGAACATCAATGCAAGCTCGAGAAACAGCACCTCATTTACCAATTAGGCACACTATAGCCTACCGAACTGAATATTGAGTTCAATAATTTCAGAGCATGACTGGTCCTTTTTTTTATTTTAGTTTAGTTTGTTTCATCATTTGTTTTTAACATGTGCCTGTCTACTGTTTTTTTCATGTTTGTGCTTTTGTCATTTAACACCCTCCCTGCACTAATGCTTTGTCTTTCACCACACCATTAACACACTTTGTCTTTGCCTTTGCCCCATGACCTTCTTGTCAGTTAATCTCTCTAACCCTCTGCCCTATCAACACCTTCCCTTTTGTTCTCTTTTCCCGCACCTCCACTTTATTTGCTTAAAACCTATTACATCTCTAACCTTTGCCATTTCTGATGAAAGGTCACTGACCTGAAATGTTAACTCTGCTTCTCTCTCCACAGATGCTGTCAAACCCGCTGAGTATTTACAACACTTTGTGTTTTTATTTCAGATTTCCAGCATCTACAGTATTTTGCTTTTATTTTTGTATTCTATACCTTGGCCAATAGAGGAAAGCATTCCATATGCCTTCTTCACCACTTTATCTACCTGTCCTGCCACCTTCAGGGACCTGTGGACATGCACTCCAAGGTCTTTCACTTCTTCTACCCCTCTCAATATCGTCCTGTTTATTGCGTATTCCCTTGCTTTGTTTGCTCTCCCCAAATGCATTACTTCACACTTCTACAGATTGAATTCCATTTGCCGCATTTCCGGACACTCAACCAAACCATTGATATCATTTTGGGGTCTACAGCTAACCTCTTCACTATCAAGGCCAATTTTTATGTCATCTGCAAATTCCCCAATTATGTGTCCCACATTTAAGTACAAATCATTAATATATACCACAACAAGCAAGGCACCCAACACTGAGCCCCGTGGAACACCACTGGAAACCTCTTTCCATTTGCAAAAACATCCGTTGACCATTACCCTTTGTTTCCCATCACTGAGCCAGTTTTCGATCCAACCTGCCACATTCCCCTGCATCCCATGGGCTTTTACTTTTCTGACCAGTCTGCCATGTGGGACTTTGTCAAATGCCTTACTAAAATCTATGTAGACAACATCCATTGCGCTACCCTTATCAATCTTCCTTGTCACTTCCTGAAAAAAATTCAATAAAGTTAGTAAGACACGACCTTCCATTAACAAATCCATGCTGATTATCCCTTATTAATCTGTGCCCTTCTAAGTGACAGTTTTCCTATCTCTCAGAATTGATTCTAATTATTTGCCCACCACTGAGGTCAGACTGACCAGCCTATAATTATTTGGCCAATCCTTCACACTATTTTTATACAATGGTACAACATTTGCAGACCTCCAGTCCTCTGGTACCTTGCCAGAGTCTAGTGAGGATTCGAAAATTATCCTCAAAGCATCCGCTATTTCCTCTTTGGCTTCCTTTTCAAGAATGATCCACCTGCAAGGATATCAGACCCTCTAGTACTTCCTTTCTCATTATGCTTATCGTATCTAATATTTCACACTCCTCCTCTTTAACTACAATGTCTGCATCAGCCCTCTCCTTCGTGAAGACAGAGACAAAGTCCTCATTAAGAACCCTGCTCACATCTTCTGCAATCATGCATAAGTTCCATTGTACATCTCTGATAGGCCCTACACTTTCCTTAGTTATGCTCTTGCTTTTAATGTACTGATAAAACATCTTGGCTTTTCCTTGATTTAACCTGCCAATAATTTTTCATGTCCTCTTTGCTTTCCTAATTTCCATTTTTCTTCACCCCTGCACATTCTATACTCCTCTTGGCTTTCTAAAGTATTAAGTTTTTTATGATTATCATAAGCTTTCTTTTCTGTTTTATCTTACCCTGTATGCTCCTAGATAACCAGGGGGCACCTTCCCCAGAACAGGTCCCAATGTCCCAGAAATCTGAATCCCTCCCTCCTGCACAGTGGCGCAGTGGTTAGCACCGCAGCCTCACAGCTCCAGCGACCCGGGTTCAATTCTGGGTACTGCCTGTGTGGAGTTTGCAAGTTCTCCCTGTGTCTGCGTGGGTTTTCTCCGGGTGCTCCGGTTTCCTCCCACAGCCAAAAGACTTGCAGGTTGGTAGGTAAATTGGCCATTATAAATTGTCCCTAGTGTAGGTAGGTAGTAGGAAAATGGTGGGGATGTGGTAGAGAATATGGGATTAGTGTAGGGTTAGTATAAATGGGTGGTTGTTGGTCGGCACAGACTCGGTGGGCCGAAGGGCCTGTTTCAGTGCTGTATCTCTAAAATAAAAAAAAATAAAATAAAAGGATATATACAGTTTGGTGGAATTGGCAGACAAGTGGCTGATGAAATTTAATGCAGAGAAGCGTGAAGTGGTTCATTTCAGTAGAAAGAACGTGGAGAGACAATATAAAATAAGGGTACAAATGTGAAGGTGGTGCAGGAGCAGATGGACTTGGGTGCATATGTGCATAAATCATTGATGGTGGCAGGACAGGTTGAGAGAGTGGTAAAAAAAGCATACAGCATCTTAGGCTTTATTAAGAGGGGGCATAGATTGCAAAAGCAAGGAAGTTATGTTAAACTTGTATAGAACACTGGTTTGGGCTCAAGTTGAGTATTGCCTTCAGTTCTGGGCACCACATTTTAGGAAATATGTGAAAGCATTAGAGAGAGCAGAAAAGATTTATCAGTATATTTCCAGGGATGAGGAACTTCAGTTATGTAGATAGATTGGAGAAGTTGGGACTGTTTTCCTTACAGAAGAGAAGTTTGAGAGGAGATTTGATAGAGGAGTTCAAATTATGAGGGTCTGCATGGAGTTTTTTTCTTCTTTTGGGCCTCCTTATCTCGAGAGACAATGGATACGCGCCTGGAGGTGGTCAGTGGTTTGTCAAGCAGCGCCTGGAGTGGCTATAAAGGCCAATTCTGGAGTGACAGGCTCTTCCACAGGTGCTGCAGAGAAATTTGTTTGTTGGGGCTGTTGCACAGTTGGCTCTCCCCTTGCGCCTCTGTCTTTTTTCCTGCCAACTACTAAGTCTCTTCGACTCGCCACAATTTAGCCCTGTCTTTATGGCTGCCCGCCAGCTCTGGCGAATGCTGGAGTAGATAGGGAAAAACTGTTCCTATTGGTGGAAGGATCGAGAACAAGAGGGCACAGATTTAAGGTAATTGGCAAAAGAAGCAATGGTGGCATGAGGAAAAACTTTTTCATGCAGTGAGTGGTTAAGATGTGGAATGCACTGCCTGACAGTGTGGTGGAGGCAGGTTCAACTGAGGCATTCAAGAAGGAATTGGATCGTTATCTGAAAAGGAAGAATGTGCAGGGCTAAGGGGAGAAGACAGGGGAGTGGCACTAGGTAAATTGTTCCTTCAGAGACTGCAGACATGATGTTCCAAATCGCCTCCTTCTGTGCTGTAACAATTCTGTGTTACCTGTTGCTTGCAACTGCTGTGCCATGTGGGAAATTCAGGACACGTCATGTGTCTTGGGGATCCATGTGGGTAGGAAGTGTCTCTAGCTGCCGGAGCTAGAGGTCATTTCTGAGTGTGAGGGACAGCTGGGGTCCTTGCGGAGCATCAGGGAGGATGGGAGTTTCCTGGATTATACTTTTCAGGAGATGGTCACCCCACAAGCAGTAAGAGTTCAGGATAGTAGATGGGTGGCCATCCAGAAGAGTAGGAAAAGGCAGGAAGTACAGGAGTCTTTAGGATGTGTACCATTCTCATACCGGTACTCAGCCTTGGAGACTGCTGGGAGTGTCAATTTCCATTTTTAGGAGGATAGGCAGGCATTTCTGCAACCACCAATTTGTAAGACCTGCATGGTCTGTTACCTCTCTGGTGCCAGAGTAAAGGACATAGTGCAGAGGGTGCAGAATATTCTGCAAGGGGATAGAAGTGAGCCAGAATTTGTGCTACACATCAGTATAGACAGGGCAGGTACTGAGGTCCAATGGTCAGATTTTCAGGAGTTAGGGACCATTATTCAAGAAGGGTAGCAGGGATAAACCAGGTAATTACAGGCTGGTGAGTCTAACATCAGTTGTCGGGAAACTATTGGAAAAAGTTCTGAGGGACAGGATTAATCTCCGCTTGGAGAGGTAGGGATTAATCAGGGATAGTCAGCATGGCTTTATCAGGGGGAGATCGTGTCTAACTAATTTGATAGAATTTTTCGAGGCGGTGACTAGATGTGCAGATGAGGTTAAAGCAGTTGATGTAGTCTACATGGACTTCAGTAAGGCTTTTGATAAGCTCCCACGTGGGAGATTGGTTAAGAAGGTAAGAGCCCATGGGATCCAGGGCAATTTGGCAAATTGGATCCAAAATTGGCTTAGTGGCAGGAGGCAGAGGGTGATGATTGAGGGTTGTTTTTACGAGTGGAAGCCTGTGGCCAGTGGTGGACCGCAGGGATCGGTGCTGGGGCCCTTGCTGTTTGTAGTGTAGATTAATGATTTCGATGTGAATATAGGAAGAATGATCAGTAAGTTTGCAGATGACACGAAAATTGGTGGTCTCGTAAATAGTGAGGAGGAAAGTCTTAGATTACAGGACGATATAGTTGGGCTGGTAAGATGGGCAGAGCTGTGGCAAATGGAATTTAATCTGGAGAAGTGTGAGGTGATGCATTTTGGGAGGACGAACAAGGCAAGAGAATATACAATGGATGGTAGGACTCTAGGAAGTACAAAGGGTCAGAGGGACCTTGGTGTACTTGTCCATATATCACTGAAGGCAGCAGCACAGGTAGATAAGGTGGTTAGGAAAGCATATGGGATACTTGCCTTTATTAGCCGAGGCATAGAATATAAGAGCAGGGAGTTTATGATGGAGCTGTATAAAATGCTAGTTAGGCCACAGCTGGAGTACTGTGTACAGTTTTGGTCACCAAACTATAGGAAGGATGTGATTGCACTGGAGAGTGTGCAGAGGAGATTCACCAGGATGTTGCCTGGGCTGGAGCATTTCAGCTATGAAGAAAGACTGAAAAGGCTGAGGTTGTTTTCCTGAGAGCAGTGAAGGCTGTGGGGGGACCTGATTGAGGTATACAAAATTATGAAGGGCATTGATAGGTTAGATAGGAAGAAACCTTTTCCCTTAGCGGGGGGGTCAATAACCAGGGGTCATAGATTTAAGGTAAGAGGCAGGAGATTTAGAGGGGATTTGAGGAAAAAAAATTTCACCCAGAGGGTGGTTGGAATCGGGAACGCAGTGCCTGAAGGGGCGGTAGAGGCAGGAAGTCTCACAACATTTAAGAAGTATTTAGATGAGCGTATGAAATGCCATAGCATACAAAGCTACGGGCCAAGTGCTGGATAATGGGATTAGAATAGTTAGGTGCTTGATGCCCGGCGCAGACACGATGGGCCGAAGGGCCTGTTTCTGTGCTGTATAATTCTATGACTCTATGACTCTAAAGTTAAAAAGTAGGACTTTGAAGGAAATAATCTGAATTATTTCCAGTGCCATGTGCTAACTAGAGTAGAAATGGAAAGATACATACGAACATAGGGGGGACCAATGCACAGCTTGAGGCATGGTGCAGGACGGAGGGCTTCAGATTCTTGGAACATTGGGATAGGGGCAGGAGGCACATATTCAAAAGGGACGGGTTGGACCTCAACAGGATTGGGACCAATGTCCTCACAGAGAGGTTCACTAGAGTAGTTGGGGAGTGTTGAAACTAAATTGGCAGGGGGATGGGCACCAGCATATAGAAGTAGAAAGGAGGGATAAGGTGATAGATAGTACTAGAGAAGGAAGTCGTACCATATTAAATAGGAACAGACTAAGAAATACGAGAAATACGAAGACAGGGGTTAGAATGCATGTATGTAAACACACAAAGCACGTGAATAAGGTCGGTGAGCTACAAGCACAAGAAGCCATGTGGGAATATGATGTAATGGCAATAACAGAAATGTGTCTTCAAAATAATGGAGGACTGTGTGTTTACTATTCAAGGTTAGCAAGTGTTCTGAAAAGATAGGGAAGGAGAAAAGGGAGGTGGGGTGGCAGTACAGAATAGGGAAGACATTGTAGGGTTGGAAAGGAAGGATGTTCTTGAGGATGCAAGGAGAGAATCCATTTGATTCGAGCTGAGAAGCAAGAAAAGTATGATAACACTACTGGGGGTATTCTATGGGCCTCCAAATGAAGAGAGAGATAGAGAAGCAACTCTGCAGGGAAATCACAGAGATGTGCCAGAATTGTAGAATGGTGATATTGTGGAACTTAAATTACCTAAATATTGATTGGGATAATATTAGAGTAAAGGGAAAGGAGGGGGAACAATTTCTGAAATGTGTTCAGGAGAATTTCCTTGATCGGTATTTTCTCGGTCCAACTAGAAAGGAGGCATTGCTGGATCTGGTGCTGGGAAATGAGGTGGGCCAAGTGAACCAAGTGTCTGTGGGGGAACACTTGGCTAAGAGTGATCATTGTATCATAAGATTTATATTAGTGATGGAGAAGAGCAAGGAACAATCTATAGTAGAACTTCTAAATTGGAAGAGGGCTAACTTCAAGTGGGATGAGAGGGGATCTAGCCAGGGTAAAATGGAACCAAAGATTGACAGGAAAAACTGCAATGGAACAATGGATGATCTTTAAAGACGAGGTGTTTCAGGTACAGTCTAGGTACATTCCAACAAAGGTGAAAGGTAGGGGAAGCAAAGCCGGACTCCTTGGATGATGAGGCAGATAGAGAATATGACAAAACAAACAAAGAGGGTGTATAATGCATGTCAGGTGAATTCTTCAAGCGGTGTGGGCCCTATTAGGGACAAAGAAGGTGATACATGCTTAGAGGAACAGGACAAGGCTAAAACATGTAATGGGTACTTTATATCGGTATAAACGGAGATGGTAGTGGTAATGGATTAGGTGAAAATTGATAGGTAGGATATATTGGAAAAGTTGCCTATGCTTAGAGTGGATAAGTTGTCTGGTCCAAATGGCTTGCAGCCCAGATTGCTAAGGGAAGTGGGGGTGGAGATAGCTGAAGGGCTTGCAATAATCTTCCAATCTTCCCTAGATACAGGGGAAGCGCCAGAGGATTGGAGAGTGGCAAATGTGACACCCATGTTCAAGAAAGGCTTACAGACAGTCCTAGTAACTACAGGCCAGTCAGTTCAAAATCAGTGGTGGGTAGGGATTTAGTAACAATAATAAGGGGAAAAAAATCAACAGGCACTTGGAGAGGTTTGAGTTAATTAAGGAGAGCCAGCACAAATTTGTAAAAGGCAGATCATGCTTGACTAATCTAATTGAATTTTTTGATGAAGTAACAGAGAAGATTGATGAAGGGAATGCAATGGATGTTGTCTAGATAGACATTAAGAAAGCATGTGACAAAGTACAACATAAAAGGCTGGTTACCAAAATTGAGGCTCATGGAATAGGAGGATCAGTGTCAGCTTGGATTAAATATTGGCTCAAGGACAGAAAACAGGGATTCATGGTAAATGATTGTTTCTCAGAGTGGAGGATGGTAGATAGTGGTGTTCCTCAAGGATCAGTGCAAGGACCATTGCTTTCTTTTGATATATATAAATGACTTGGATATTGGAAGACAGAGTAAAATTTCAAAATATGCTGATGATACCAAACTTGGAGGTGTGGCAGACATGAGGATGATACCAATCGATTACAAAAGAATATAGATAGGCAGCAGAATGGGCAAACAAGTGGCAGATCAAATTTAATATAGAGAAGTGAGAGTTGATGCATTTTGGCAGAAGGGAGAGGGAGAAGCAATATAGATTTAATGGCACAGTTCTAAAGAGTATGAAGAGACAGAGGGACCTGGGGGTTCATGTGCATAAATGTTTGAAGGTGACAGGACATATTGGACCTTGGAGGCATATGGGATCTTGGGCTTCATAAATAGAAATATTGAGTACAAAAGCAGGGAGGTTATGCTGAACCTTTATAAAGCACTGGAATATTATGCCCAGTTCTGGTCAACAAACTTTAAGAAGGATGTGAGGGTCCTTGAGAGGATGCAGAGGTTAGGTTGGAGAAGCAGGTGTTGCTCTCTTTCCAGCAAAGGAGATTGAAGGGAGACTTGATAGAGACATACAAGATTATGAAAGGTTTAGATAAGGTAGAAAAAGAAAAGCTGTTCCCAATAGCTGATTGTATAAGGACTAGGGGACAGAGATGTAAGGATTTGGGCAACCTTCTATGGCAATTATATCCTTCCATAGGTCATGTTACGACCAGGGAGAAAGAGGTCCAGGGTTCCCTTTCAGCCTTCACCTGGTCTTACTGTAACAGGGTTTAATTTTAAACACACCATGTTTTAGCACCACCTTGGTGAATCCTTGTTCACTGCTTTCCAATTATAAGGCAAAAAAACCAGCACAAACAGGTTTTCTTAAGTTTAAAGAAGAAAAGTTGAAAGTTATTAAACTTAAACTCTAATTTAGTTGACGCCTGCGGACACATGACACACCCATGCTAGCATGTATACACGATACACACATGCAGATAGAGACAGAAAAGAGCAGAAGAAAAATAAAGTGGAAAAATTTGAGGCAATACCTGAAGAGTTGTTACAGTTCTTCGAGCTCACTGTAGAGTCCTTGATTGTAGGTAGATTTTGCTTTTCAATGGGGCCCAGTATTCTTCTTAAACCTTGTTCACTGCAGCAGACTCTTCTCTCTTGGGGTTCATGTGTCTTCAGTGGATTCAGAGGCTTGTGAGAAAGAGATGGGAGCAGACAGGAGAGACATTCTCAGTCCAGGAGCAAACAGACACTCTGCCTTCATACTCTCTGTGACCAGTTCAAAAGAAAACCCTGAATCAGCCAGGTAGTCATGTGACCAGCTAGTCTAACCAGTCCTGGCCCTTGTGGATTGTATCGTCCTTATCAGGTGCTAGAATGCACTTCCTCACCTTCGATGTCTGTTAGTATGTGAATGTTTTTTTTCCAGCCACGGCTGATCTGTTTAACAAGTAACTTCCTCGTTCCAACAACAGTTAAATATCAATATTCATGACAAAATTGATGTGCCTCATTCTTGGTAGACGGGGCCCTAGCATGACAGTAAGGAAACAACAACTGTATGCAATACTCCAGGTGCAGTCTCACCAAGGCTTTATACAATTGCAGCAAGATATCTTTACCCCTGTACTCAAATCCTCTTGCAATAAAGGCCATTTGTCTTCCTAATTGCTAGCTGCACCTGCATGTTGGCTTGCAGTGACTCATGAACAAGGACACCCAAATCCCTTTGGACATCAATACTTCTCAATCTCTCACCATTTAAGAAATACTCTACATTCTGCTCTTCCTACCAAAGTGGATAACTTCACTTTTTCCACATTATATTCCATCTGCCATGTTCTTGTACACTCACTTAGCCTGTCTAAATCCCCTTGAAGCCTCTTTGCATCCTCCTCACAACTCACATTCCCACCTCATTTTGTGTCATCAGCAAACTTGGAAATATGACATCTGGTCCCCACATACAAATTATTGATATAGATTCTGAATAGCTGGGGCCCAAGCATTGATCTTTGTGGTACCCCACTAGTCACAGCCTGCCAACCTGAAAATTACTTGTTTATTCTTACTCTGTTTTTGATCCATTAACCAATTCTCAATCCATGCCAGTATATTACCTCCAATCCTATGTGCTCTAATTTTGTTTACCTACCCCTTGTGTGGGACCTTATCGAAAGCCTTCTGAAAATCCGCAGGTTCCTCCTTGTCTATTCTGCTAGTTTCATCCTCAACAAACTCCAACAGGTTTGTCAAACATGATTTCCCTTTCATAAATCCATGTTGACACTGTCCAATCCGGCCATTGTTTTCCAAGTGTCCAGTTATTAGATCCTTTATAATAGATTCTAGCATTTTCCATAGTACTGATGTCAGGCTAACAGGTCTATAGTTTTAGTTTTAGAGATACAGCACTGAAACAGGCCCTTCGGCCCACTGAGTCCGTGCCGACCATCAACCACCCATTTATACTAATCCTACACACATTCCATATTCCTACCACATCCCCACCTGTCCCTATATTTCCCTACCACCTACCTATACTCAGGGCAATTGCTAATGGCCAATTTACCTATCAACCTGCAAGTCTTTGGTGTGTGGGAGGAAACCAGAGCACCCGGAGGAAACCCACGCAGACACAGGGAGAACTTGCAAACTCCACACAGGCAGTACCCGGAATTGAACCCGGGTCGCTGGAGCTGTGAGGCTGCGGTGCTTACCACTGTGCCACTGGGCCGCCCTATAGTTCCCTGTTTTCTCTCTCCCTCCTTTCTTAAATAGTAAGGTTACACTTACCTTCAGGAGGGGAGAGCAGTCAGGCCTGTGTGGAAATGCCGAGAACCGTGAGCGGATAAATCCAGCGCGGGGCCTTCACTTACCTTCAGGAGATGACAGCAGTTGGACCTGTGTGGAAACAACCAGAACCAGGAGCAGATAAATCTAGCACTGGGCTCGGGGCCTTCACTTACCTTCAGAAGTGGAAAGCAGTCGGACCTGTGTGGAAACAACGAGAACCGGGAGCGGATAAATCCAACGCAGGGCTCAGGGCCTTCACTTACCTTCAGGAGCAGAGAGCAGTCAGACCTCTTCCAGCAAGCCAGAATTTTAAAAAAAAGCCAACAGTGACATCACAGGAAAGCTGCAAGGTGATTGGTTGGTGAGTCACTACTGTTAGGGAATAGCTCTAAACGGCTGGCTTAGTAATTAAGGTAAGAAAGGTCTACAGTTTTTTTTCATATATAGTAAGTAATGTTTTTTAGGGAGTTCTGTAGTAATGAGGACCAGGGAAGAAGGGCCCTAGAGTAATTGATATTATTTGATATTAAGATCTTCCAAAAGGTTTAATTTAAAGGGTTAAGTCATGGCAGCTCAAAGCCGTGGTGTGCTCCTCATGCTCTATGTGGGAAGCCGGGAACAATTCCAGTGCCTGCGACCAGCATGTGTGCAGGAAGTGTCTCCAGCTGCAGCTCCTGGAAACCCGGGTTTCGGAGCTGGAGCGGCAGCTGGGGCACTGTGGAGCATCCACGAGGCAGAGAGTATCGTGGATAGCATGATTAGAGAGGTGGTCACACCGCAGGCTCAGACTCCACAGGGCAGGAAGGGAATGGGTGACCAACAGGCAGAGCAAGAGGACTAGGCAGGCAGTGCAGGAATCTCCTGTGGCTATTCCCCTGCAAAACAGATATACTACTTTGGATACTGTTGGGGGGGAATGGCCTCTCAGGGGAAAGCAGCAACAGCCCAATTCGTTGCTCCACAGTTGGCTCTGCTGCACAGGGGAGGAGTAAAAAGTGTGGGATTGCAATAGTTATAGGGGATTCAATTGTAAGGGGAATAGATAGGTGTTTTTCTGGCCGCAAAAGAGACTCCAGGATGGTATGTTGCCCCCCTGGTGCTAGGGTCAAGGATATCTCAGAGTGGTTACTGGACATTCCGAAGGGGGAAGGTGAACAGCCAGTGGTTGTGGTACACGTTGGTGTAAACGACATCGGTGAAAAAAAGGATGAGGTCCTAAAAGCAGAATATAGGGAGCTAGGAAGTAAGTTGAAAAATAGGACCTCAAAGGTAGTGATCTCAGGATTACTACCAAAGCCACGTGCTAGTCAGAGTGGAAATAGCAGGATATATTGGATGAATACGTGACTGAAAAGATGGTGTGAAGGGGAGGGTTTTAGATTCCTGGAACGTTAGGACCAGTTCTGGGGGAGGTGGGACCAGTACAAACTGGATGGGTTACACCTGGGTAGGACCGGGACTGATGTCCTAGCGGGAGTATTTGCGAGAGTGGTTGAGGAGGGTTTAAACTAAAATGGTAGGGGGATGGGAACCTTTGCAAGGAGTCAGAGGAGGGGGGATCAAAGACAAGAACAAAAGACAGTAAGGGAAATAAGAAAAGTGATAGGCAGAGAAATCAAGGGCCAGAATCAACCAGGGCCACAGTGAAAAATGGTGGGAAGGGGCCAAGTAATGTTAAAAAGACAAGCCTTAAGGCTATGTGCCTTAAAGCGTGGAAGATTCGCAATAAAGTGGATGAATTAATCGCGCAAATAGATGTAAACGGGTATGATATAGTCGGGATTTTGGAGACATGACTGTAAGGTGACCAGGGATGGGAAATAAACATCCATGGGTATTCAGTATTTCGGAAGGACAGAAAAAAAACAAAAGGCAGTGAAGTTGCATTGCAGGTTTAAGAGGAAAGTAACACAATAGTGAGGAAAGATATTAGCTCTGATGATGTGGAATCTGTATGGGTAGAGCTGAGAAACACTAAGGGACAAAAAACATTAGTGGGGGTTGTATATCGACCCCCAAACTGTAGTGGTGATGTTGGGAATGCCATTAAACGGGAAAATAGACATGCATCGATAAAGGAACATCTGTAATTATGGGTGATTTTAATCTGCATATAGATTGGGCAAATCAAATTAGTCACAATACTATAGAGGAGGAATTCTTGGAGTGTATACGGGATGGTTTTCTGGACCAATATGTTGAGGAACCGACTAGAGAATAGGCCATCCTAGACTGGGATTGTGTAATGAGAGAGGAATAATTTACAATCTAGTTGTGCGAGACCCCTTGGGGATGGGCGATCATAATATGATAGAATTCTCATTCAAGATGGAGAGTGCCGTAGTTGATTCTGAGACTAGGGTCCTGAATCTTAGTGAAGAAAACTACGAAGGTATGAGGCGCGAGTTGCCTATGATGGATTTGGAAAAGTTACTTAAAGGGATGACGGTGGAAAGGCAATGGCAAACATTCAAAGAGCGCATGGATGAGCTACAACAATTGTTTATTCCTGTCTGGCGCAAAAGTAAAACGGGAAAGGTAGCCAAACCATGGCTTACAAGGGAAATTAGAGATAGCATTAGATCCAAGGAAGAGGCATATAAATTCACCAGAAAAAACAACAAACCTGAGGATTGGGAGCAGTTTAGAATTCAGCAAAGGAGGACCAAGGGATTGATTAAGAAGGGGAAAATCGAGTACGAGAGCAAGCTTGCGGGGAACGTAAAAACTGACTGTAAAAGTTTCTATAGGTATGTGAAGAGAAAAAGATTGGTGAAGACAAATGTAGGTCCCTTACAGTCAGAAACAGGGGAATTTATTACAGGGAATAAAGAAATGGATGACCAACTAAATGCATACGTTGGTTCTGTCTTCACAAATATCATACCAGAAATGTTAGGGAACACAGGGCTGAGTGAGAGAGAGGAACTGAAAGAAATCAGTATGAGTAGTGAAATGGTGTTGGGTAAATTGATGGGATTGAAGGTCGATACATTCCCAGGGCCTGATGGTCTGCATCCCGAGTACGTAACGAAGTGGCCCTAGAAATAGTGGATGCATTGGTGGTCATCTTCCAAGATTCTATAGACTCTGGAACAGTTCCTACAGATTGGAGGGTAGCTAATGTAACCCCATTATTTAAAAAGGGAGGTAGAGAGAAAGCAGGGAATTTTAGACCAGTCAGCCTGACGTCGGTAAGGAGGACAATTCTAGAGTCCATTATCAAAGATTTTATAGCAGAGCACTTGGAGAACAGTGGTAGAATCGGGCAGAGTTAGCATGGATTTATGAAAGGGAAATCATGCTTGACAAATCTACCAGAATTCTTCAAGGATGTAACTAGTAGAGTTGATGCAGTCGAGCCATTGGATGTGGTTTATTTGGACTTTCAGAAGCCTTTTGACAAAGTCCCACATAAGAGATTAGCATGTAAAATTAAAGCACATGGGATTGGGGTTAGTGCATTGCGATGGATAGAAAATTGGTTGGCAGACAGGAAACAAAGAGTAGGGATAAATGGGTCTTTTTCCGAATGGCAGGCAGTGACTAGTGGGGTACCACAGGGATCGGTGCTAGTACTCCAGCTATTCACAATATATATTAATGATTTAGATGAGGGAACTAAATGTAATATCTCCAAATTTGCAGATGTCAAAAAACTGGGTAGGAGGGTGAGTTGCGAGGAGGATGCAGAGAGGCTTCAGGGTGATTTGGACAAGTTGAGTGAGTGGGCAAGTGCATGGCAGATGCAGTATAATGTGGATAAATGTGAGGTTATCCACTTTGGTAGCAAAAACAGGAAGGTAGGTTATTATCTGAACGGCTATCAACTGAGAGAGGGGAATATGCAACGAGACTTGGGTGTTCTCGTACACCAGTCACTGAAGGTAAGCATGCAGGTCCAACAGGCGATAAAAAAGGCAAATGGTATGTTGGCCTTCATCGCGAGAGGATTTGAGTACAGGAGCATGGATGTCTTGCTGCAATTATACAGAGCCTTGGTGAGGCCACACCTGGAATATTGTGTGCAGTTTTGGTCTTCTTATCTGAGGAAGGATGTTCTTGCTATCGAGGGAGTGCAGTGAAGGTTTACCAGACTGATTCCTGGATGGCGGGACTGATGTATGAGGAGAGATTGAGTCAGTTAGGATTATATTTGCTGGAGTTCAGAAGAATGAGGGGGGATCTCATAGAAACCTATAAAATTCTAACAGGACTTGACAGGGGAGATGCAGGAAGGATGTTCCTGATGGTGGGGGAGTCCAGGACCAGGGGTCATAGTCTAAGGATATGGGGTAAACCATTCAGGACTGAGATGAGGAGAAATTTCTTCACCTAGAGAGTAGTGAACCTTTGGAATTCGTTACCACAGAAAGCAGTTGAGGCCAAAACATTGTATGTTTTCAAAAAGGAGTTAGATATAGCTCTTGGGTTTAAAGGGATCACAGGATATGGGGCGAAAGCGGGAACAGATTACTGAGTTGGATGATCAGCCATGATTATAATGAATGGTGCAGCAGGCTCGGCGGGCCGAATGGCCTACTCTGACTCCTATTTTCTATGTTTCTATGTTTCTTACATTTTTTACCTCCCAATCTGCAAGAACTGTTCCAGAATCTATAGAATTTTGCTGGTTTATCATCAATGCATCCACTATCTATACAGCTACCTCTTTCAACACTCTGGGATGTAGATCATCAGGTGCAGGGGATTTCTTAACTTTCAGTCCCATTAATTTCTCCAGTCATACTTTTTTACTAATACTAATTTCTTTCAGTTCCCCATTCCCGCTAGTTCCTTGGTTCTTTTGTATTTCTGGGAGGTTTTTTGTATCCTCCTCCATGAAGACAGACACAAAGTATTTGTTTAGTTTCTCTGCCATTTCTTTATTCCCCATTATAAATTCCCCTGTCTCTGCCTGTAATGGCGCATTTGTTTTTGCTAGTCTTCTCCTTTTTACATATCTTTTGAAGCTATTGCAGTCTGATTTTATGTTTCTCGCTAATTTACTTTCATATTCTATTTTCCCTTTCTTTATCAGTTTCATGGTCCTCCTTTGCTGAATTCTAAAATGCTCCCAATCCTCAGGCTTACTACTTTTTTGGCAACTTTGTAAGCCTCTTCCTTTGATCTAATACGATCTTTAACTTCTCTTTTAACCATGGTTGGATCACTTTTCCTGTTGGGTTTTTGCCTCTCAAAGGAATATATATTTGTTGCAAACCATGTATTAATTCTTTGAATGCTAGCCATTGTGTCTACCCTCATATCTTTTAATGTAGTTTCCTAATCTACTACAGCCACTTACTCCTCATACCTTCAAAGTTTCCTTTGTTTAGATTTACAACCCTAGTTTCGGATTGAACTACATCACTTTCAAACTTAATGTAAAATTCTGTTATATTATTGTCGCTCTTCCCTAAAGGCTCCTTTACAACAAGATTATTAATTAGCCCTTTCTCATTGCACAATACTAGATCTAAAATAACCCATTCTCTAGTTGGTTCCTCAACATACTGTGCTCGAAAGCCATCTTGTATACATTCCAGGAATTCGTCCTCCACAGCATTAGTGCTAATTAAGTTTACCCAGTCTATATGTAGATTGAAGTCCCCCATGATTACTGTATTACCCTTGTTACATGCATCTCTAATTTCCTGATTTATACAATGCCCTACATTATCACTACTATTTGGTGGCCTATAAACAACTCTCATCAATGTTTGCTGCATCTTGCTCTTTCTTAGCTCCATCCAAACTTATTCTACATCTTGAGCTTCTAATCTAAGATCCTCTCCTACTAATGTACTGATCTTATCCTTTATTAATGGCACCATCCCATCTCCTTTACCTTTTTGCCTATTCTTCCTAAATGTTGAATAACCTTGAATATTCAATTCCCAACTTTAGTCACCCTGCAGCCATTTCTCCATAATGGCAATTAGATCATACTGTTTACTTCTAATTGTGCCTTCAATTCACCTACCTTGTGGCGAATGCAGCATGCATTCAGATAGAGTGCCTTTTAAAAAATTTTCAGTATTTTGACCCTATTTGATGATGACCTTTGTTTCCGCTGCCTTCCAATTTCTCTAACTACTTTTCTTCCTACCATTACCAGCTTTGTTTCTCTCCTATCTGAAATCCCTCTCAGGTTCCCATCCCCCTGCCTAGCTAGTTTAAGCCCTCCCCAACAGCACTAGCAAACCCCCTTGTGAGGATATTGGTCCCGGTCCTGCTAAGGTGTAACCTGTCCTTCTTGTACAGGTCCCACCTGCCCCAGAACTGGTCCCAATGCCTCAGATATCTAAAGCCCTCCCTCCTGCACCATTTCTCCAGCCATGCGTTCATCTGCTGTGTCCTCCTATTTCTGTACTCACTGGCAGGTGGCTCTGCGATTAATCCTGAGATTACTGCCTTCAAAGTTCTGCTTTTTAATCTAGCTCTCTAAAATCTGCTTTCAGGACCTCATCCCTCTTTCTACCTATGTCATTGGTACCGATATGGACCACAACCTCTGGCTGTTCACCCTCCCCCATAAGAATGTCCTGCAGCCGCACATTGACATCCTTGACTCTGGCACCTGTGAGGCAACATAGCATCCTGGAGTCATGTCTACGGCCACAGAAACTCCTATCTGTTCCTCTAACTATTGGATCCCATACTACTATTGCTCTTCTACTCGTCTTCCTCCCCTCCTGTGCAGCAGAGCCATGCATGGTGCCACGGACGTGACTGTGGCTGCACTCCTTTGAGGAACCATCGCCCTCACCAGTAGCCAAAAAGGAAAACAGGTTAGTGAGCGTGATGGACTCGGGGACTTCTGTACTACCTGCCTGGTCCTCCTAGACTGCCTGGCAGTCATCCATTCCCTCTCTGCCTGCACTTTCTTAACCTGCACTGTGACCACCTCCCTAAACTAAATCCACGTAGTTCTCAGCCTCGCGGATGCGCCACAGTTACTCCAGCCATTTCTCAAGTTCCAAAACCCGGAGTTCAAGTTTCTGCAGCTGGTGACACTTCCTGAACATTTGGTCATTTAGGCCATGAGAAGCTTCCATGACTTTCCACCTGGAGAGTGGTGGGAAGGGGCAAGAGTTGTGTAGGCTTAAAAAGTGACAGAGAGAGCAGAGCACAGGCAGAGTACAAAACATGATGTCAGGAATAAAAAGTGATGCCGGCACAGGGGAAGTAGCTGACTGGTGAATTGCTGGTGAGTAATTCTATGGTCTACTTTCTCGCCTCCAGTTTATAATAAATAGTTTATAAAGTTAAGGCATGGCAGGGCAGCTCGGCAGCATGGAATGCGCATCCTGTGACGTGGTAGAATTATGTATATGTTAATATGATAGCCTAAAAAGCTCATTATAGAGCCTATTGATTGATTGATGTAACAATATATTGAGTTCTTTCTTATTTCTTTATCTGTTCACAAATTTACCTTTGTAGTTTTGTTAGCGTCTATGGGCTGGATTTTAACTTCACAATGCACTGGGAATGGTAGGGTCTGGTAGCACTCAGGAAACCCGGGAGAAAGTGCAGAGTGGCTTTGAATGGCTTTTTAACCCAGCCACAGCATTGCCATATTTTTTCTGTGTTTCCCAACCAATTAACTTGAGTGTGCCTGATGGCAATCTGCACTATTTAGAGGGATATGGCATTTGATGGATTCTGGAGTCGGAGCAGAATACAAGGAAGTGACAGAATGGACTACACACATTCAAACGTTGCACCTCGCTTTAGTGATGTCTCCCTGAAAGTGATGGTGGGGCTATAAGGTCTCACAGGGAGATATTGTTTCTTATTAAAATAAAAACAAGAAATGCTGGAGATACTCAGCAGGTCTGGCAGCATCTGTGGAAAGAGAAGCAGAGTTAACGTTTCGGGTCAGTGACCCTTCTTCGGAACTCTGAAGAAGGGTCACTGACCTGAAACGTTAACTCTGCTTCTCTTTCCACA
This sequence comes from Heterodontus francisci, assembly GCF_036365525.1. Classification (NCBI taxonomy): domain Eukaryota; kingdom Metazoa; phylum Chordata; class Chondrichthyes; order Heterodontiformes; family Heterodontidae; genus Heterodontus; species Heterodontus francisci. Next base: position 77,385,744 of record NC_090382.1, on the reverse strand, counting down.
GATGCTGCCAGACCTGCTGAGTATCTCCAGCATTTCTTGTTTTTATTTCAGATTTCCAGCATCCGCAGTATTTTGTTTTTATATTGTTTCTTATTGCTGGGAGTCATAGAGTCACAGAAACAGGCCCTTCAGCCCATCGTGTCTGTGCTGGCAATCAAGCACCTAACTATTCCAATCCCATTTTCCAGCACTTGGCCCGTCGCCTTGTATGCTATGGCTTTCAAGTGCTCATCTAAATACTCCTTAAATGTTGTGAGGGTTCCTGCCTCTACCACCTCTTCAGGCAGTGTGTTCCAGATTCCAAACACTCTCTGGGTGAACATTTTTTCCTCAAACCCCCTCTAAAGAAGCTTGCCAGCGAAACCAGCAAGGTGTGGTTGCTGGTCGTGGAGGAGATCAGCAGCAGGAGTGTAGTGCCACACTCCTGGATTCAACGCTGAAATTGATTTAAAGACCTAAGCAGGGCAGGAAAGGTGAATACAGTGGCACATTCAACTGCATTCTAATATGTGTATCATGCAAAGCCCCTCACTCTGCCATCTCAAGCCTACTCCAGCACATCACTCCTCACGCCAACATATCTTACCGATGCACCCATCCCTCTCTGTCTGTGCATTTCCTCACATTCCCATCTAACCCTCCACCACTGACACTCAACCTCATCTTTATGCAATGCCATGTCTCTCTTTCATAGTCACTCTCAACAAATATTCCCCATTCCTACCTTAAACATATGCCATTACTCTCACTCATAGGTCTCTTCTTTCCCTCCTTGTAGGAGAAGAGAGCACAAAACACAAGGGAGAGGCAGAGAACCAGAGGTGACCCTCCAGTAATCTCGCAACAGACAGCTGCAGAGGAGGAGGTACTCAACACCAACGGAGTCTTGACATTCTTAGCCATTGGAGATGGGGTGATTAGGGCCTCTAAGCTACCTGATGACAGAATTAAATATCAGACAGCCATATAGCTTATGATGACTTGATGTCATCTGCAAGTAAAATGTGATCTTGTGCATAATCATTACTTAAAACATTCTTACTTTGACTGTTCTAATTCATGTCTTTAATCTCCGACAGGGTCTTCAAGCATCCCACAGAAAGTGAACGATGTCTTCTCAGAGGAGGTCACTCCCTCTGAAGGTGCACCGTCATAGGACTCATGCAGACCATGCACCAGTTCAAATACTCACACTTCAGTTGGACCAGTTAGGTAGATAGTTGTGTTTTCACCTGGTCATTCATACATCTCAAGTGAGCAAGAGCAACTGGTGGAGAGAGGGACAGCAATGCAGTGCCCACGTCGGAGGCCGCAGGAATCTCCAAGCTCTGCCCAGCTGAACACAGATGCTGAACCCCGGGGGCTGTTGACCAGGGTACATCTAGAGCACAGCAAAGAATGTGTTATACTGGCATCTTTCCAGCTGCACTATGCACACTTTCAGAGAGAATCATGAATGATATGATGTTGTAGGTCTTTGCGATAATGTCTTCGTCCATGGAAAGAGTGGCCACCTGCATAGAGCATCAAAGGTAGCAATCATGCAAGTGCATGCAGGACCTCACCAATGCCTTGCACACTCTGAATGATGTTGAAAGGGAACATAGAAGTGGGGACTCTGCTCAAAAGCTTCAATCTCTCATCTATCTCACCCAGAGGACATCAGCCAAGAACACTTCAGCAATCAGAGAAGGGACATGAGCAGCCTGTCGCTACGTCTGCTGAAGCCACACAGGTTACTCCATGCCGAGGTGCCAGGAAGAAGAAATGTAAAGATTTTTAGTTGCACAAGTGTATGCACGTGGCTGTGCTACATAGTATTAGATTCTTTTAAAATTCTTAGCCTCATCAATATTACTTCTTTCCACCACTTTCCAGTGTTTCCCATTTTTAGTTGCTGCCTAGTGAGTGGTCTGTTCACTCATGATGAATGGTAAGACAAGAAATGACACTGAGCCATGGGAGGGGGCGCAGGACTGTAAAAAAGATGTTTGACTGTTTGCAGGACTGCGTTCTGTTGGGGAAGGGGTTTGGGGGAAGTAGATTTTGCATGTGGCTGTCAGATGGGTGGAACCTAAATGAACCTTGCAATAATAAGGACAGCCCATGAAGCAATGTGTGTTGCTGCTGGTGTCTTGGCTGCCTCCTCCTCTTTGGAATCATCTGAAGAGGCTTTGTGCTCTGCACCTTGTTCCTCCTGCAGATCCAATGTTGTGTATTGTTGTACAATGCATAGAGCATCACAACCATTCTGGAGATCCTGGCTGGTGCGTGTTGAAGAGTGTCTCCAGATCTGACCAGGCACATGAAGCAAATCTTCAGCGTGCCGATGACTTGCTTCGTGACACATCTGGTCGTCATGTGGCTTTTATTCTATTGTTTTTGGGCCTCATTGATTGGGTTTCTTATTGGTGTCATCAGCCACATTTTAAGTGGTTAACCCTCATCTCCAAGCAACCAGCCAGTAAGTCTGCTTCGAGATATTAAGAGATTAGGGAGGGCGGACTGGAGCAGGACGAAGGCATCATTGCAGCTGCCTGAGAATCTTGTGTATACCTGCTTAAACATCTTTTTGTGGTTGCACAACTGCTGCACATTGAGGGAGTGGAAGCCCTTACTGTTGGTGAACATTGCTGGGTGATCTGTGGATGGCTTAATTGTCACATGTGTGCAGTCAATGACACCATACACCTGTGGGAAGCCAACGAGAGCTGCAAACCCAAGCGCACGCTCACTCTGACTGGCATCATTGGTGGTGAAGTTGACATAAGTGCCTGCCCTGGCAAACAAGCCATCAGTCACCTGTATAATAAAAGCAAAATACTATGGATGCTGGAAATCTGAAATAAAACAAGAAATGCTGGAAACACTCAGCAGGTCTGGCAGCATCTGTGGAGATAGAAGCAGAGTTAACGTTTCAGGTCAGTGACCTTCTTCAGAACTGGCAAATATTAGAAATGTCAAAGGTTATAAGCAAGTAAAGCAGGGGTAGGGCAAGAGATAACAAAGGAGAATGTGTAGATAGGACTAGGTCACAGAATAGCTGACCAGAAGGTCATGGAGCAAAGTCAAACAATATGTTAATGGTGTGTTGAAAGTCAAAGCATTAGTGTACAGATAGGGTGTTAACGGACTAAAAATTGAACAGCAGCAAGTACAAACATGAAAAAAAAAGTGGGTACGCAAACTGAACAAACTAACATGAAATAAAATAAACACACAAAAAAAAGAAAAAGGAAAAAATAACTAAAAATAAAAATAAAATGGGGGGCCCGTCATGCTCTGAAATTATTGAACTCAATGTTCAGTCCGGCAGGCTGTAGTGTGCCTAATCGGTAAATGAGATGCTGTTCCTCGAGCTCGCATTGATGTTCACTGGAACACTGCAGCAAGCCCAGGACAGAGATGTGAGCATGAGAGCAGGGGGGATGTTGAAATGGCAAGCAACCGGAAGCTCGGGGTCCTGCTTACGGACTGAGCGGAGGTGTTCCGCAAAGCGGTCACCCAGTCTGCGTTTCGTCTCCCCAATGTAGAGGAAACCACATTGTGAGCAGCGAATACAGTATACTACATTGAAAGAAGTACAAGTAAATCTCTGCTTCACCTGAAAGGAGTGTTTTTGGCGCCTGGGATAGTGAGGAGTGAGGAGGTAAATGGGAGGGTGAATTTCCCGCACTTCTATCCTCACCCCCTTCCCCTCCCTCCCAGAACCACGACAGGGTTCCCCTTGTCCTCACTTTCCACCCCATCAGCCTTCATATCCAAAGGATCATCCTGCACCATTTCCGCCACCTCCAGCGTGATGCCAGTACCAGACGCATCTTCCCCTCCCTTCCCCGTCAGCATTCCGAAGGGATCATTCCCTCTGTGACACCCTGGTCCACTCCTGATTTACTTGTACTTCTTTCAATTTAGTATACTGTATTCGCTGCTCACAGTGTGGTCTCCTCTATGTAGAGGAGACCAATGGCAGACTGGGTGACCGCTTTGCAGAACACCTCCGCTCAGTCTGCAAGCAGGACACTGAGCTTCTGGTTGCATGCCATTTCAATGCTCCCCCCTGCTCTCATGCTCACATCTCTGTCCAGGGCTTGCTGCAGTGTTCCAGTGGACATCAATGCAAGCTCGAGGAACAGCATCTCAATTACTGATTATGCACACTACAGCCTGCCGGACGGAACATTGAGTTCAATAATTTCAGAGCATGACGGGCCCCCCATTTTACTTTTATTTTTAGTTATTTTTTAATTTTTAATTTTTTATATATATTTTTTGTGTGTTTATTTTATTTCATCTTAGTTTGTTCAGTATTCTTACCCACTTTTCTTTCATGTTTGTACTTGCTGCTGTTCCATCTTCAGTCCGTTAACACCCTATCTGTACTAATGCTTTGTCTTTCAACACACCATTAACATATTGTTTGCCTTTGCTCCATGACCTTCTGGTCAGCTATTCTGTGACCTTGTCCTATCTACACCTCCTTTGTTCTCTCTTGCCCCACCTCTGCTTTACTTGCTTATAACCTTTGACATTTCTAATATTTGCCAGTTCTGAAGAAGGGTCACTGACCTGAAATGTTAACTCTGCTTCTCTCTCCACAGATGCTGCCAGACCTGCTGAGTGTTTCCGGCATTTCTTGTTTTTACATCAGTCACCTGTCTTAGGGATGTGTGGGCCACAGAATGTAAGATCCTGCAAATGTCTTCAGCAGCAGAACGCTGGAAGGATCCAGAGGCAAAGAAATCGAGGATGGTAGTGACTTTGACAGTCATTGGGAAACATGGCCATCAGGTCCACTTGGCAGCAGGTCTTGATCCAGCAGGTTGCAAATGTCTGCCACAATTAGACGTGAGACCCTGAGCCTCCTGAGACACTGGTGTTGCAAAATGTCAAGAAAGCTTATTTTCTGTCTTTACACCCTATGTTGCAGATATGGCCTCCTACAGGCTGCGCCTCCCTGCTCATCCACTCTCTCTTCTGGTGTGGCAAGTCTGTTGAGGAACAGGTAACTGCCACCCCTGCTGGTGTTGCTCCTGCTGCTGGCACTCCTGCTGGTGCTCTTCCTCCTGTACCTGCTGTTGCTTGTGTTGCTGCTGGTGCTGGTCATCTTGGTCCTAAGGTCCAAAATAAAACAGCATAAGCAGCACCCACGATGATCTGATAGATCACAGCTCCAAAGTGGAGATCAGATGTACAGATCTCCAAAGTTGAGAAATTAACCTCTTAAATTTTGGAAGTAACCTCTAAGCAGATGTACTGTGAACAAAAGCAAAATACTGTGGATGCTGGAAATCAAAAGTGAAAACAGAAAATGCTGGAAACACTCAGCAGGTCAGGCAGCATCTGTAGAGAGGGAAACTGAGTTAATATTTCAGGTTGATGACCTTTTGACCACAGATGCTGCCTGACTTGCTGAATGTTTCCAGCATTTTCTGTTTTTATTTGTGTGAACAAAACTTTCAAACAATCAGGCAAGAAATCAGCTGTGAGGTTTCAATACTTATTGGCATCTTACCCTGTCATGTCTTCGGCCCCCTCAATTGCCACCATGTTCTTGCCTTGCTTTCACTGGTGAATTCCAGGAAGCCCGGGAAATTCTTGCACCCATGGTTAGTCATGTTAATTTCGCTGTAATTGAGTGACTAACATATTGAAATTGAAGTCCCACCTCTCCTGTTGCAGTGAATTGCAGGTGTTGGCAATTTCTGTGCTTTTACCCCCCGCCTCCACCCCAACACCCGTTGCCAAACCCACCCACTCCTGCAAATTAAAATTCATCTCCATGAGTGTGTGCGTCAAGTGGGAAACACATATTGACTGTTTCAATAAACAAAAAAACTATTAATGAAAATAATAGAAGTGCAGTTTTCATCCACAAATCTTGAAAACGATATTCCATTAAACAAATGACAACATGGTCATTTTTCTTGACATTGTTTGACATGGTTCCTATGGCTATAAAAGAGTGACATGCAGTCCATGATTAAGATGCCGGCAGCTGCTGTTGTGGAGTAAAGTCCTGTCTTCACACAGAGAATCTTTCTTTGCAAAGTTGATAATTTATTACCTCAGCATCTGCTCATAACCCAGGACACAATCTGTCAGTGAGATGTATGTATTCACAAGTCTACTGCCCATTAACTTCCATACTTATTCTTAGTTTATAATAATTATGTTTAATCCTTCCATTTACTTTTTCAATAAAATTGCAATTTTGTGCTCTTGGCTGAGATGTCAGTCATGTGATCTACTGCACAAAGGCAGAAGGTAATTAATTTTACACAGCCTGGTGATAATAATACATTGCTTATTGGTGAGCTGAAGGTGTAGGACAATGTTCAGTGCCCATAATTTCTCAGGTGGTGACTTCTCAATTTTCAAGGTAGCTGTTGGAAAGGGGGCAGAGGAGCAGCAAGGGGCTTCTCTAATGTGTAAGAGTAGGAATCAGAGGGAGGGTCACCCCACAGCAATCTTCTACTCCTCTAAGCAGATAGGGGAAACCTCATTGTGAGTACAGAGATAGACTAGCACAGGGAGAGAGCTTAACGTTAGCACAGGAAACACCTTGAGCCCAGAAAAGGGAAACTTGAGTCCTATGTATCACTAGTCAGCAACTAAGGCAACTAGTAGAACACGAAGAAGGGTCACTGACCCGAAACGTTAACTCTGCTTCTCTTTCCACAGATGCTGCCAGACCTGCTGAGTGGTTCCAGCATTTCTTGTTTTTATTTCAGATTTCCAGCATCTGCAGTATTTTGCTTTTATTATAGTAGAACACCATTTTCATCCACTGTTACTCATACAATGTGCCTCTGAAGATGGGTGGGCTGTAACTGATAAGATACTGAGTAAAGGTAAAGTGCTTCTGTACAAAGAGAATGCAAATTGGAACTGTAAAATGGAGCAGCTGGGTTAGGTCTTCTGGTACCTTCGAGGCCTGAGGTGACTCATTTCATAGGGAAGCTGCTGTTCCACAGAGAAAGGGTGTTGGTCCATGTTTGAAGTTCCCTCATATGTAGGCATCAGTGGGGCCTAAGGCATCAAGCTCAATGCCATTCTTCAGAGGGACAACAACATCTGCATTCACTGCTTGCAGACCACTAGTGCTGGGCACAGACTCAGAGGTGCCACTGGTTAGTATCATCACAAACAAAAAAACTACCAATCAGATCTTGGAAGCCCCGTGGAAGTATGGCATTTAGGTTGATTTCCAGGGCATCTACTGAAGCAGTGCTAGCTTTCACTCTGGAAGCCATTAATGTCCTTAGAAGCTGTTCCTGGCATCATGAAGCTATAGATAGGTCCTGGGCTGTCACTGTCTTTCCAGGGTGTCCTGCCTGTAATGTGAGCTTCCAACAATGTGTTGCAGTAGCGTGTACTAAACTTCTCTCACTTGTCCATCCTTTTAACCTTATGCATTGAAACTGTCTCCACTGCCCGCAAGTATGATCAATGCTCTGCAATCTTTGCGGACGCGGCTGCAAAGGTGTGTGTCCCTGGACATTTCAGACAAGGTTGTTTGTTCCTCTCTCCTTGAAGGAGCAACAATATTTTCCCTCTTATCCACTCCCAGATCCTCATTCTCACTGTACTCAGTGCTTCACTCAGTGACAGCCATTTTGATGCACTAATCACTTCCTTCTTAAAGGATGTATCTGGTCGATGCTTGCATAGGTAGGATACCGGGACAGTTATTGATGAAATTGCAGGATTTGTTGATATTGATGTAGCTGGGTGACCTTCAGCCTCTTCTTCCAAAGTACTCCCTAGAATGTGAAGCACAGAAGAGCTTGTCTCGCTGTGCACACAATGACATTTTCCCTTGAAGAGCATCACTGGCAAGCCTGAATTTATTGCCCATCGCTAATTTCCCTTGAGAATGTTCCAGTGAGCTGCCTTCTTGAACCGCTCCTGTCCATGTGGTGTAAGTACACCCACAATGTTGCTAGGTAGGGAGTTCCAGGATTTTGACCCGATGATGAAGAATGAATGGTGACATCGGGCTGGATTTTGTAATTGTGCCGCCGGGAGCTGCGGCAGGTGCACAAATTGTTGGCCGTCCCGATGCGACGTTCAGGGCTGCATCTCCACGATTACAGTGGGTGGCCACTTAACATAACAACAGCAGCTGTTACCCCCCAATCACGTGATGGGGGCAGCATTGGTGATGCCATAAATGGCGTCACCTGATAGCTTGCTGCAATCTGCTTGCCCACAAGCGTAAAGGCACATGGTTGACACAGCCATTCTAATGATAGGAAACTCATTGTGTAATGATAGCAGATTATTGGCTGCATAAGTGAGACCAGTCACCCTCATTTCGATCTTAGTTCAATTGAGACCCATGACAGATGAGAGCAGCAACATCCCCCAGGAGCAGAAGAGGAGCCCATGTTAACATTGATGTGCTGTAGAGACATTTGGAACTTAACAGTAACTGCATCCTTGCTCTATCAGGAGAAGAAGGCCCACAACAGCAGGGAGGCCACCAAGTCCGGTGGGGGGGGGAGGGGATGCCCGACCTGCGGCCTCTGTCTCAAGCCTAAAAGGAGGTGCTCGAGTTAGCTGGGAGACAAGGAGCACGTGTCATATCGGACTTCGAGCTCAGGGTCCCAGCTGAGGAGAGTGATCATTGACAGAATGAACCGAAATTACATTTTATATAGAAATGCAATGCTATCATCAATTCGACGTGTACCATAACACCTAAATGTCTGTTCTTGACATTGTATCTTGCAGGGCGGCACTCACAAATGCTTGCAAACATGGAGGAAACAATGACAGCCTCTGAGGATGAGCAATGCTTTTTTTATTAATTCGTTTGTGGGATGTGGGTGTCGCTGGCTAGGCCAGCATTTATTGCCCTTGAACTGGCTATTTCAAGAGTCAACCTCATTGCTGTAGGTCTGGAGTCACATGTTGGTCAGACCAGGTTAAGACAGCAGATTTCCTTCCCTAAAAGACATTAGTGAACAGTCGACAATGATTTTATGGTCATAAACATACTAGCTTTTTAATTCCCAGATTAATTGAATTCAAATTTCACTATCTGCCATGATGGGATTTGAACCCATGTCCCCAGAGCAGTAGTCTGGAGTTCTGGGTTACTACTGCAGTGACATTACCACTCCGTCCCATGATACTCCTGCACCTTCCACCAGCACAGATACTCTCACCTCAGTGGGCATCCAATTGGCATCCGAATCAGGGTCACAAGCTGGTGAGAGCACAACACACGCAGCCGAGCAGCTGGCTGAGGCTGAGACAGCCGAGACCTCAGACAGTCGGAGGACTATGGGTGTCCAGGCCCATGCTGAAGATGAATCAAAGAATCATAGAAAGTTTAAGGCACGGAAAGAGGCCACTTGGCCCATTGTGTCTGTGCCAGCCGAAAAACGATCCACCCATTATAATCCCACCTTCCAGCATTTGGTCCGTAGCCCTGCAGATTACAGCACTGGAGGTGCATATCCAGATGTCTTTTGAATGAGTTGAAGGTTTCTGCCTCAACCACCCTTTCAGGCAGTGAGTTCCAGACCCCACCACCCTCTGAGTGAAAAAGTTTTTCCTCATCGCCCAAGGAGAACAACCCCATCCTATCCAATCTTTCCTCATCGCTGCATTTTTCCAGTCCTGGCGACATCCTCGTAAAACTCCTCTGTACCCTCTCTAGTGTAATTACATCCTTTCTGTAATGAGGTGACCAGAACTGCACACAGCACTCAAGTTGTGGCCTAACGAATGAGTAATACAGTTTCAGCACAACCTCCCTGCTCTTACATTCTATACCTCGGCTAATAAAGGAAAGGATTCCATATGCCTTCTTAACCACCTTATTGACCTGTCCTGCTACCTTCCAGGATCTGTGGACATTCACTCTAAGGTCCCTCACTTCCTCTACACTTCTCAGTAGTTTCCCATTAATCGTGTATTCCTTTGCCTTGTTTGAACTCCCCAAATGCATCACCTCACACTTCTCTGGGTTGAATTCCATTTGCCACTTTTCTGCCCATCTGACCAGACCATCAATATTTTCCTGCAGCCTACAGCTATCCTTCCCGCTACCTACCACAAAGATCTTGATCCTGCCCCCTAATTTACGTCCAAATCATTAATATATACCACAAAAAGCAGGGGACCCAGCACTGAGCCCTGCGGAACGCCACTGGAAACAGCCCTCCAGTCGCAAAAACACCCGCCAGCAATTATTCTTTGTTTCCTGCCACCGAGCCAATTTTGTATCCACCTTGCTGCATTTCCCTGGATCCCATGGGTTTTTATTTTTTATTAACCAGTCTTCCACGTGGGACCTTGTCAAAAGCCTTGCTAAAATCCATGTGACCACATCAACTGAACTACCCTCATCTATCTTCCTTGTTACTTCTTCAAAAATTCGATCAAGTTGGTCAAACACGATTTTCCCTTAACAAATCCATGCTGACTATCCTTGATTAATCTGTGCCTTTCTAAGTGACAGTTTATCTTACCTCTCAGAATAGATTCCATTAATTTTCCCACTACGGAGGTTAGACTGACTGGCCTGTAATTATTCGGTCTATCCCTCACTCCCTTTTTAAACAGAGGTACAACGTTAACAGTTCTCTAATCCTCTGGTATCACACCTGTATCCAGTGAGGACTGGAAAATGATGGTCAGACCTTCTGCTATTTCCTCTCTTGCTTTTTTTTAACAGCCTAGGGTACATTTCATCAGGCCCTGGTTATTTATCTACTTTCAAGGATGCTAATCACATTAATACTTCCTCTCTCCCTATGTTTATTACACTTCTCTTTAACTACATTATCTCCATCATCCCCCTCTTTTGTGAAGATAGACGCAACGCATTCATTAAGAACAATACCAACATATCCGTCCCTACACATAGGTAACATTTTTGGTCTTTTATGGGCCCTACTCTCTCCTTAGTTATCCTCTGACTCTTAATGTATTGATAAAACATCTTTGGGTTCACCTTGATTTTGCTTCTTTCATGCCCTCTCTTAGCTTTCCTAAATTCCTTTTTGATTTCACCCCTCCACGTTCTATACTCCTCTCAGCTTTCTGTAGTATTGAGTTCTTGGTGTCAGAAATAAGCTTCCCTTTTGTGCCTTAACTTACCTGTAAGCTCCTTGACATCCATAGGACTCGAGATTTGGCCGTCTCACCCTTTTTCTTTGTGGCAGTATGTTCACTCTGAACCCCTTGAATCTCGCCTTTGAAAGCCTCCCACTGCTCTGACACTGATTTACCTTCAGGTAGCTGTTTCTAGTCCACTTTCACTAAATCATTCCTCAGTTTAGTAAAATTGGCCTTGCCCCAACTGAGAACTCTAACTCCTGTTCTATCTCTGTCCTTTTCCATAATTATGTTAAAACTGACTGAAATCTGATCTCTACCACCAAAATGAGCCTCTGATACGACAGCACAGGGCATGCTGGAGTTGCAGAGAGAGGTAAGGCAACATCTGGTGGAAATGCCAGAGGCCATGTGTAGTCACGCATGGACGATGGAGTTTATCCTTGCTGTGACTACTGCCATGTCCCAGGCATGTGAGCGCATGGCTTCATTCTTCGAGAGGCTGACGACTCTCATGGAGAGCCAGATTCTACAGATGCGTCATGATCTGCAAACCCTCACCTTGGCCATGACTTCAATTCAGCATTGGCAGGATGAGAGAAGGACCAGGAACATGGAGAGTGTTCCTGCTCCTAGTCCTTCTCCTGAGAACAGTGAGGTTCCAATGATCCTTGAGAGACAGGAGGAGAGGCTGCATTCCACACCTGTGGTCTCCCCTCAGGGCGATTCAAATGTGGACATGGATTCCTCAGCCCCTCCGCCAGTGAGTCCAGCTCCAGCAGCCGCGACACCTGAGGATAGTCCTGTACTGGTGCAGGAAGCCTTCAGGCAGCTGGGGCCCTCCAGGCCTCAGGCACTCAGGCACCTAGAGGACGACCGCCAAAGTCATTCCAGGCATCCTGATCAGCAGCCTGCCTCCAGTCCAGCTGTTAGTGCAGTGGTAACACGTGAAGGAGCACCCGCAAATGTATTAAAAAGACACCTTGACACATAATGGGTACTCACGGGTGAGACAGAATGTCATGCTTACTTTAATTAAATGTTTTTTCCTGCCAATCATCAGCCTTTATTGTCTGCAAACCACATTCCACAATGAAGTGCTTCTCTGTCCTTCAATTACATCATAAGCCTTGCAGTATTGCCAATGTGACCACTGACATCATTAGCATGCCAATATGCATGATGTCACATGGGCAATGGCTCAGTTTGTTGCTGCCAGCTGTTTGTTGGAGAGACAGATGTAATGGAGGCAGAGGACCTGAGACTACATGCATGATGGTGAGTTTTGTTAGAAAACATTCTTATTGAACTTTTTGGATTGTGGAAATGCACAATTATTAGTCTCTGCCTTGCCTCCCTTGCGCGTTGCTCCCCATATCTGGCCTCAATCACAGCTCTCTGATTTCCCATCCATGCCTGTCCTTTTGTACCCTCTCTGTCCTCATCGTCAGAGGATGATTCATGCTCCCATACCTCTTCATCTTGCAAGGCCTCCCCATTCTGTAGTGCATTGTTGTGCAGAATGCAGCAGACTACAACAATGCGCCCAACCCTGTTTGGTGCATACTGTAGGGCTACACCAGATCTATCGAGCCAGCAGAACCACATCTTCAGCATATCAATTGCCTGCTTGATGGTCGCTCGGGTGGAGCCGTGGCAGGCATTTTAACGCTCTTCAGCATCATTGGTGGGATTCCTCACTGGCGTCAGAAGCCATGTCCATCAAGTAGTAGCCCTTATGCCCAAGAATCCACCACTGAAGATGAGCAGGGGCACCCGGGACTGGCGATGTATATACGAGTCATGGCAGCTGCCCGGGAAGCGGGCACATACTTGTAGAAAGAGCTTTCTGTGGTCACACATTAGTTAAACATTGATTTAATAAAACACCTTTCTGTTGATGAAGGTGGCTGGTTGATCCATGGGAGCTTTGATGGCCACATGCATACAGTTGATCGTACCTTGGACCTGTGGGAATCCTGCAATTTCCCCAAATCCAATGGCCCTCTCGGCCTGACTCTGAGGGCCTGTCCTGTAGCGGATATATCAGGGGAGACAGTGGTATAGTAGTAATGTCACTGCACTAGCAATCCAGAGGCCCATGCTAATGCCCTGGGGATTGGGTTCACATCCCACCACGGCAGCTGGTGGAATTTAAATTCAATTAAAAAAAAATCTGTAATTGAAAGCTAAATTCTGCAATGGTGCCATGAAACCATCATCGATTGTCATAAAAACCTATCTGGTTCACTAACGTCCTTCAGGGGGAAGAAATCTATCGTCCTTACCTGGTCTGGCCTACATGTGACTCCAGACCCACAGCAATTTGGTTAACTTTTAATTACCCTCTGAAATAGCCATTCAGTTGTCCAGGGTAATTAGGGATGGGCAACAAATGCTGGCTTTGCCAGCGATGCCCACATCCCGTGAAAGAATAAAAAACAACATAGTCGTCAGCCCTCCTGAACAGAGCATCGGTCACTTCCTTGATACAGAGGTGCACTGCGAATTGAGAGATGCCACATGTGTTGCAGGTGTATACCTGGAATGATCCAGAGGTGTAAAAGTTTAGGGCCACAGTACTTTTGAAGGCCACAGGCATAGGGTGATCATCAAAACCCGTTGGTTGCAAATCATCATTCAGCAGTGCACAGAGGTGTGTGACAGCATCTCTGGACATCTGCAGTCATCTCTGGCACTGGCTGTCAGACATCTGCAGTTATGTTATCCGAGTCCTATAGACTCGCTGCACGTCTGGGCTCTTCTTCGCCTTGGTGGCTGCTGTTGTTTGTGTCTAGGAGCTTCCTCTTGAGCCGCACCTGCCTCATGGGCCCGCCTCCTGCCTCATCACAGCAAAGGGATCCAGGAAAACAGCGTGAATCATACCCATCTCTATCCTCCTTGTAACTTTAGATTCCTTCAAAAGGTCAAGTACACCTATCTGGGCAGAGATTTGTGTTAATTTCTGATCCTGCAGTAATCCGGCATGAGCTATATGGTATGGCATGATGTTGCCCTCACAACTTTTAAATAAATATGAGTCATCATGACCATCAGAATACCATTTGAGTTGCCTGCACTGGACCCCCTAAAAAAACAACCTATACAGTTTCCGAGTTCTGGCCCTCTCTCAAACAATGTATCCACTTGCAGAGTTCCCCCCTTCCCCCCCCCCGCCCCCCCCACCCCCCGCAACAGTATCCACTTGCAGATTTCCAACCTCCCTTCTTATCTGCAGATTGATCTTGGTGGCAATGTCCAATGTTAAAACAAATTCAACAGGATAACAATGCATAATTTACCTAACCAGTGCAGGCACCAAGGACTCTCACCTCGGTGGCGCTAGCTTTTCAAAGACGGGAAAGTGAAGGCGCTTGTGTGCTACATGTCATGTAGAAGATTGTAGAAATGTAAAAATCAGAGAGCACACTGCTGCCAGGGTGCACTGGTGGTGGTGGAAGTGAATATTTAGCATGGTGTCAGAGGTACAGATCAAGCAGGCTGCTTTCTCCTGGGTGGTATTGAGTTTCTTGAGTGCTGTTGGAACTAAACTCATCCAGGCAATTGGAGAGTATTCCATCATACTCATGACTTGTGCATTGTGGAAAGTCTTTGGGGAGTCAGGATGTGAGTTACGTGCCACAGAGTACCCAGCCTCTGACATGTTTTTGTAGCCACAGTGTTTATATGGCTGCTTCAGTAAAGTTTCTGTTCAATGCTATCGCCCAGGATGTTGATGATAGGGGATTCACAATGGTAATCCCACTGAATGTCAAGGGAGGTTGTTAAACTGGTTGTTGGAGATGGAAATTACTGTAGTATAAAGTCATATAGGGTTGTTACTGGGCAGAATATGTAAATAGACTGTGAGCATTATCACAGGAAGTGATGATTTAGAATTTGTATAGAACCTTGTGTCGAGTGTAAGTGGAATACATCGATGCAAGACATGTGTAAATAAACTCCTATAATCCTAACCAGCAGTCTTTTAGATATTCTGTACTAAGCCTTATAGTTATCAGAATATTATATGGTGGCAGCGGTAAACTGAAAAAGATGGCAAAATCATTGCCCTTACCGGAGAACTTCGAAAAAGTAGCTGGACAGAACCAAGCCAAGGCGTGGCTAAAATGTATCTGGAGGTTTGCAAGGTGTCATACTGCATCAGGTCATGCACAGAAGACAGACAAGGAGCAGGGCAGGTTATTGTATGCAATGGGGGAGTGTGCAGACATAGGAACATAGGAGCAGGAGTAGGCCATTCAGCCCATCAAGCCTGCTCCGCCATTCAATATGATCATGGCTGATCATCTACTTAAATGCCTTTTTCCCACATGATCCCCATATCCCTTTATGTCATTGGTATTTTAAAATCTGTCAATCTCTGCTTTAAACATATTCAATGACTGAGCTGCTACAGCCCTCTGGGGTAGAGAATTCCAAAGATTCACAACCCTCTGAGTAAAGAAATATCTCCTCATCTCGGTCCTAAGTGGCTTCCCCCTTATTTTGACATCCTCATTACTCAAGGCATAGATGGAGAGAAGGCTACTAATGAAGAAAACATTAACACACTCGAGACTTACTTCAATGTAAAGAAAAATGTCATTATCAAGTGTGCCAAATTTATTAAGCGTACCCAGCAGAAAGAGGAGAGCATTTATCAATGATTTATATAAGCTCGCTGATGATTGCGAATATGGAAGCTTAAGAAGCGCTGATGAGAGACAGGATTCTGATCAGTGTAGTAGACAATGCCCTTTCAGATCATCTACAGTCACGGGATGATCTTGCGTTAACAAAAGTGATTCAGTTAAGCAGGCAAGCAGAGGTTAGAAAATTGAATCGATTCGTTGTTTGAGGGGACAAGGAAAGTCCAATCTCGAAAGTAGCAGACTCCATTGAATACATAGAGAAAGCAAAAGTAAAAAATGGCGGTCAAAGACAGGAAAGGTGAGAGGAGCATCTAAAGGCAGCAGCATCTAATGGCAGTAGGTGTGGCTGAGTGAGGCACTGGTGGGAAAACTGCCCAGCCAGAGAAGCAGACTGTTTCTTATGCAGAAAGAGGGGACACTTTCAGTCGGTCTGTTGCAGTAAAAAAACAGTGCTGCAAATAATTAAAGGGAAATCCAAAGAAAATAAAAAAGTTAATGAAGTACAGGATGTACAATGTGTTGAAATTCCATTTTTAGAGGAATTATAAGGAATAAGTTTGAATTGCTGAATGGCAGAAATTCTTGTGGAAGGCAACAAGACTCATTTTAAACTGGAGCAGTAGTTTCAGTATTATCAGACACAGAAAAGTGGCTGAAAAAGAAAAGCCTCAAACCAACAGGTAAAAAATTATATGGGCCTTGAGGCATCGAGTTGAAGGTAATAGGAGAGCTGAAAACAATTTTGAGCTACCAGGGAAAAGAAATTCCTGAGGCCTTATACGTAATCAAGAATCAAAGTTGTTCACTCCTAAGCAGAAAGGCTTGCATAGAACTATAGCTAATATGTAGAGTACCTCTACAAGAGCCAAGCCGATATCTTACAGCTTTTATTACTCATGAAAGTGCGTTTCAGAACCGCAGAATGCCATATGGACCAAGTTCAGCACCTAGCGCATTCCAGAAGATCATTTCTTCAGTCTTGTCGGATGTTGAAGGAACGGTTAATCTTCTTGATGATGTCATTGTCCACAGAAGGGACAAAGCTGAACATGATCAACAATTATCAGCAGTGCTCACTCGACTCGCAAAACACAATTTGATGCTCAACAAGGGCGAATGCATGTTTGCGGCACACAAGATTGACTTTCTAGGTTACAAAGTGACAGCAGCTGGAGTAGAGCCTACACACTCTCTGACCGGAAAGACACCAACCGAACTTATGATAAGTCATAACTGTTGTATGCCAATGACCATTCTTAAGCCATCACTACCAGTTAACGAGAATGTCAGAGTGAAAGCAGGTGAAATCCAAAACGACAGGATAAAGCAAAACCATACTTTGACAAATGTACAGGTGCGAGGGAACCACAGTTTAAAGTTGGAGATTGGGTTCGAAACAAACGACCAAATCGCAACCACAAACTTGCTTCATCATTACCAGGTTCCAATGCTTGTCTGTTGGATGACAACACCAAGTGGAATGCAAGCTGTTTGATAGGAATCAGACCAGGATATTTTGAGGATATTAGTTATGAGGATACATTTCCTTTTCCTATGAGTGATATTGATCATTGGCCTCATCAAACTGATCATACAGATCCACAAACTCAAATTCATAAATCTAATCGCAGAGCTAGGAGAACTTCCTATCCCAAGACTATTTCTGTACTTAGAGAAAACAGACAATTTGAACAATAAGAAGTAACTTGATGTATATATGTTTGATATTTAGAATACTTTAATTCAAAATAATGGGCTGAAATTTATTGTCGTGCCGCCGATATCGGTGGCGGGTGAAAACAATGGTGGTCTGCCTGTGCAGGCCGCACGTCACAGAGCCGCCACGATATTAAGCACAGCGGCTGATTTTGTTGTGGTAGGCATGCCAAATTTCCTTTTCTCAAGGACGTTAGTGAACCAAATAAAACTGAAAGTGCTGGAAATACTCAGCAGGTCTGGCAGCATCTGTGGAGAGAGAAGCAGGGTTAATGTTTCAGGTCTGTGACTTTTCGTCACAACTGTTCTGTCCTTGATACAACTGCCTCCAACTCTACCAGTTCTGATGAAAGGTCACAGACCTGAAATGCTAATTCTGCTTCTCTCTCCACAGACGCTGCCTGACCTACTGAGGTCAGGAGCGACCGGGCTGGGTTTGCCGTTGTCATTTCTAGGTCGATGCCAGCTGTTCCATCCAGTTTATTCCTTTTCAGCAAAACTAGGCTATTTCAGAGGGCAATTAAGAGTCAGCCACATTGCTGTGGCCTGGAGTTACCTATAAGCCAGAACAGGTAAGGATGGCAGATTTCCTTCCCTAAAGGGCATTAGTGAACCAGATGGGTTTTTTGATAATCAATGGTAGTTTCATGGTCACCATTACTGGCTAGCATTCGACTCCAGATGTTCTTTAATTAATTGAATTTAAATTCCACCAGCTGCCATGGTGGGATTTGAACCTGTGTCCCCAGAATATTAGCCTGGGTCTCTTGATTACTAGTCCAGTGATATTACCACTACGTCATCATCTCCCCAGTTAAAAGGAGCAGTTAAAATTGGGGAAGCTCAAGAGGCCAAAAATAGAGGATTAGAATTAATGTCTCTATATTTATCAGAGGTGATGCGCGTTGATTGAATGTTTTTTTTATACTGGTTAAAAATGGCTTGTTTGTCTTGGTGCAGGCACCAAGGCTCAACTAGAATATTTTGTTTGGTGGGGGGAGGGGTGCAGAATATATTGGCTGCATTTGGTACAAGAAGGATATATGGAATAGCATTGAGCACCAGCTGGAACAGGTCAGGGGATGTTACAATCTGGTCCCAGTAGATTCAGCGGTTCTCTTCCAATTTCCAAAAAGCGTCAAAACCTAACGAAGGTAATAAAGTCTGTGGGTTAAGTGGTGAAGGCCTTTGAAAGATCAGTATACATTGCTGATCATTCTTTCCACGTATTTTCTTTCTAACTGGGATTACACAGTTCTTATCCTGTTAGCTCGCTTCAAAATTTATTTCATGCCTTTCTGCAATGTTTTATGTTGCTATGGATCACCTGCTATATATGATAGCGGCAGAATTTTAGTTTTCATACAAACTTGATTGATCAGACTGTGGCCAAGACTAAGAATTTTTGCAATCTAAATCTCTTCTGTAAATTTTGAATCCATATGAGCCTTTACACTATTACATCTACATGCAAATTTTAGTTAATAAAACAATAATTGATGTTTTTACTTTCTTTAAAGACCCACATGCTATTTTCAGCAACACAAACAAATGCAAATGTCTCAGCAAACATTACACAATGCAATTCAGACACAGTCTGGCCTTTCAGAGGCACTGAATAGCCCTTCAAAGCAGCTCTAATTAGTGTAAGTGGAGGTAATAGGTCCACTTGGATTTTTTTCACCCCTATTTCTAAAGACTACAAGCCTTTTTTGTCTATGAGGTCACCCTTGTTCAGGCATCTCTAGTAATAAATGGAAGACAGTACAGAGTGGAGAAAATCAATTGCTTGACAAGTTTTATGTGCTAAAAAGTAGCAAGATATATAGCTCTATCTCATGTATGCCTGCACAACTCGTCTAGCAAAGGGGAATATGGCACTTGTGTCGTCAAGAGCAGGGGCTAGTTTAAAAAGAAAAGCAGAAGGTAAGGGATGAATACTTTCGTAAGTCAGTAATGGAGCTAAAGGGCATATGCCTGTGGGGAATATGTTGGCATAAAAGAGCTTTAAGAGGGCCCATTCATATGGACAAAAGAAGATTTGAATTGCTGCCTTCACAATAGCTTGAAAGGACAGGCTTGGGGTGTTCTGAAACAAAGTGGAAATCACACAGCTCTGAATCAGTCTAATAAGCTTTTAACTATTTTACATTATTGTATTACCTTTTTTGTTAGCTGTGCAGTGAGCCCACTTAAATATTTGATTTATCTATTCCCAAATAAAACTCCTGACATTACAATGGAGATCCAAAGTAATTCATTTGTTTGCTATAATGCTAAAAAAGAATCTCCATGATTTCCATGCTGCAGTCAACCTTTACTGGTGTTTTGTACTTCCCTATGTATGTGTGTGTATTGATAAATTCCTTCAAAAGTAGTGTTGTTGCAAAACAGGTGCAGCTGTGCATAGGTTAGAGGTGAATGTAACGCACACATCTGTTTGTCTCCTTCTGTCTACTGGTCTTGAGTTTCCATGACTTCTATCTCTGTTCTCCTCCAATCACTTCAGAAAAAAAAACTGTCCCTACTGGTCAATATGTCTGTGCAGCTGCTCTGCTCCCTCTTTGATTGACACATTTTCTTTCCTGGCTTGATGCATCCGATACGCTTCTGTGAGCCTCTAAGCATCTGTACAAGTGCAGCCCATTTACCATGTGATAGGGAGAGTGCCGCAGGTGATGATCCACATCAATTCAGGTAATGTAGCTCCTGTTTTTCCAACCACTCAGCAACAACTCACATCTAATTAGCTTCCACTTGACTCGTCAAGAGGGCATTGTCATCTTATAGTAACATTATATTTTTCAGAACTTATAATGCCTATGTTCCAAAACAGGAGGGAAAGAGAGTGAGAGTGGTGAGTAGGCTTGATTAGCAGCTAATTAGCCACTTTCCTGCACTGAAAAAAGACACAACTACTTCAGATTGGGAAATGCTTTAATTGCTCTCCTGACAAGGGTTCCCTGTTGAACATCGAAAGAGGACAAGTTCCTCCAATCATTATATTTATCACACAAGAAATTGAATATTAACATGGAGAAATTTGTGACGTTCACACTGACAACAAAAATGTGTATTTAAAGAACAAAGAAAATTACAGCACAGAAACAGGCCCGTCGGCCCTCCAAGCCTACGCCGATCCAAATCCTCTATCTAAACCTGTTTAAATTGTGTTTTAATATGCAAAACATTCCAAAGATGTTTAAAGATAAATAATTAAAGGATGCATGCTGAGCTGTGAGAGAGGTTAGTAGAGGTGACTGAAGGCTGTGCCATAAGAATGAATTTCAAGGAGTTTTCGAAAGAATGATCGAGATGTATACAGGCAGAGAGATTTAGGTAGTGAATTTCAGAGAATAGGGCAGATCTGACTCCACCCTGTCACTAATGGTAGGATAAAAGGGAAGGGAGATTCACAGGAGGCCTGACTTAGAGCACTGAAGGGTGTGGGAAGGGAAGTACTGCTGGAGGGAGCTGCAGAGGTAGAGAGGATTAAGGCTGTGGTCAAAGATTCTTTGCAAATTTCTGCTCCTTTGCCAGTGATGCCTACTCCCTGATCATTTGCTTAGACTGCACATAACCATGTGCAACCTCAACATGTGTTTGAGCAAGAGCTAAGTATCATACTCCAAATCCCCTTCATCACTAAATCCACTTACTTCCATTACACAATATTGTCTGTCTCAAACTTTAATTCAGCTATCCCACTGTTGAACCTACATCCACACTTTCATAACCCTCCAGACTTGGTTATTCCAATGCTGTCCTCTCTTGCATTCTATCGTCCACCGTTCACAAGCTTCAACTTACCCAAAACACAGCTGCCCACATCCTGCGCCATGCTAAGTCCTGCTCACCTCATTCTCACTGATTTACACTGGCTCCCATCTCTCCCCAAACATCCAATTTAGAATCCTTGGACCAGATTTTTCAGGAGGTGGAGGGGGTGGCGGAGAGTGGAGTTGGTTGGGGGATGGGGGCAGGCTTAACAGCAAATCATCAGCATTCGCTATTAATATTCCTCTGAAACTGACTGCAACTTCAGGATGTTGGGCATGTGCAGATTAGTGTGGAAATCCTAAAGTTGTGGCCTATCACTCAGTGCTCTAACATAGGCTGCAGCGTGCCCGCACACATCCCCCAACCCCCAGCACCACCCCCCCACCTGCCACACCCGCCGCACCCCCCACTCCCCCCACTCCCAAGAACCAGTAATCACTGAAATCAGTGAGAACTTCAACTTTCCTGCCCCCACTTCATTGTTAGAAACCCCTTAAAATGTTACGCCTTGTTCAATCAGGTGTAACTGAGTTATTATCAGGGATGTGATTAATAAAATGTGATGAATAACAGAGCTGAAAAATAATTTTATATTCATGGAGTGCTTTTAAAGATTAATTAGTAGATTTTCAATTTTTAAAGAAGTTTTTTTTGGATATTTTAGCTTCTGCCTTCACCCCATGTGTACGTCCCAATCTTTAATTAGCTCTATGTAAAAATTTGGAAAGTGATTTTATTTTACTGATTTTTGTTTCTTGTTTGGGTATCTGTGAAAATTCTTTAATGTGATTGCTTGATTAGTAAGTCTAATGACATCACTCCAGCTCCACGCTGGGAATGCCCAGTAAAGGACGCTGTAATTAGCTGTAATACCACTGCACGGCGATAGAGGTGAAATTTTCGTCAGATATCGCTACATCTCTCAGCAAGACATACTTCGAGGTCAGCGATGAGTGCCCTTCCTTTGCTGCGAACACAAACCCTGAGCCTTTGTCCTTGGCTTTAGATCTTTCCATTACTCTCTGTGAGTATAACTGTCTTCCCTATCAAAATTGTTAAGTGAATCTCTGCTTTACTCGTCAGTTGAATAGGTTTGGAATAGTGGAAACATTTCATAATGCTCTGTGTTTATGCATAAGCTTTTCTTTACAGGTGCATGCTCCAAGTTATGAGCTTTCTTAAAGTTCAAGATGACTATTATTTTCAAATTGATTCAAAGCATTTGTGAGCATTCAAGGATTCATTTCCTGTAATCTAGTAAAATCAGCTATGCTTTATTTTGCTTCTGTTGAAACCCACTTTTCAATAATCCTGATTTGTAGTGTATAGCCTGAAGTATATGGTCTGTCAGAGTGTTATTTGTCTGGCAGTTGGAGAGATCAGAAGCGTATCATGGTAATTATTTCCAGTGTGTACCTCATCAGTAAAATGGTTACTTATTAATCCTGAGGCCTGCTAACTGTGATTCATTTGCTCATCAGGTCAGTTAGGAAATGGGGTGCTTAACTGTGAAAGTGGTCCTTTACACTATGCTCAAGAGAAAATATATGGGGGCAAAATTGTACAGCCCCTGAAAACAAGCATGGGGATCACGATGCACGATTAACCTGCATCCATTGCTTCCAATGCAGACAGCACGCCAACTTCGTACTGCCTGCTAATTTGTATGAATGTCATGTACAGCCGCTGCTAAACGTGCTGTCCAGTGGCTACATACCTCAGTAGGGGGCCCAATTTTGTGTGAGATGAGCTTCACTTAAAGCTCACTTTCACTACTTAAAGCCAGCCTGCACATCTTAAAGCATTCTGACTGAAGCAGGTGCTGGAACTGTTTGTGGAAGAGAGTCTGAGCAGGAAGAGACAATTATGGCACCACAGGGGAGACAGCATGATCCAAGGTTCTCAAATGCTGCACTGGACGCCTTGGTATAGGAGTTAAGGTATGTGATCTATCCACAGGGAGCCAGGAGGCCTTGCAGATCTAGCCCCGAGGATCTGGCTGCAGTGCTGCAAAAAGTTCAAGGACCTCACATGAGTGGGCAAGGTCAGTGACTATATCATCAGATGCCATATCCCACTAACTGTACCACTAGATTCACAAACTGCTCAATTCACCAGCCCCCCATCACTCACCTACCAACAATCTCTATCAAACAGGTCTCATACCTAACTTTTATAACTTCACCTTACCCTGTTAGTACATTTAGTACTGTTAAAAGCCTCACAATCACACGTCACAGCTTGCACACAATGCCAGCTATTCCATCATGATAGCCACATCACCCAAACATATTGCAACACACTCACTGCAGCACTTCACTCTCTCTTGCAAGACAAGTTGGCATATAACTGGAGGCAGCAGGAGCTTACCAGCAGGGAACAGGCACAACAGCAAGTCCTCACCCCAATGGAGGGGTTTGTGTTTGCCATCATTGAAGCAGACATCACTGTGGCCATGGCCAAAAGCGGGGCTGAAACCATTGAAAGTGATATCTTTTTACCTAATCCTTCTTCTTCCCACACTTCCTCCTCATCCCACAATCTCTTCTGATTTATAAGCTTCAGATAGTGTAAGCATGCACATCTTGCTTTCTTCACCCACAACCCCCCAATCCCCTCATCACAGCCCTGCCCTTCTGCTTTTCACCTTTACATGCTCAAGAACTGTAACCTGACCAGGTAGTCGTAGAACAGCAAGAGGAAAAAGAGCAGGAAGACATTGATAAAGAAGAAACACTTCATTCACTCTCACACTTGCAACCACCAGCTCAGCTACTGAAATTGCACATACTTTAGGGATAGCTTAGAGGAGGAATCTGCACATGGTGAGACACTGGGCATGAGAGCCTGCAGTCAGAGCAGGGGACAAGAGTAATGTACAAGCTCATGGAGGGTGAGGTCACACACGCGTTCTGCTGCAGAGGACTGAATTGAGCATTTCGATGGGGCTGCTGAAGAAAACTGATGGATATGCATCATGAAATGTATTTTGAATCCTGCCAGGAAGCCAGTAGTCACTATCAAGGAGCAGAGATGAGTACAGCACTAACTAGGCATAGGGCTTTGTGCAGAGCTTGAAGCCCATCATTTCCAGCGTGGTAGTGGCCAAATCCATTTGCACACCTGTGGACCCAGCCATGATGCTGCGTCTGAAGCCTGATGTCTCAGCTGCCATTGCAGCACAAGCAGAAGCCACTCAGTATCTGAATGCTGCAGTGAAAAGCTCAGACTTCTATAATGCCAGCTCAGTTTGCTACCACACAAGCTCAAACTGCTGCCATCATGACTGTGGATGTTCAAAGGGGCCTGCAAGCCGTCAAGCAGTTCAGCAATCTGTTCTCCAACTGATTACTACGATTGCTGAGGTGCCACCCTGGGGCAATGGCATTGGCTGTGTGGAGCATGAACCTGCTGTCCTCTCTCAGGATGACAGCATTTGTCCTCCCACTGTTACCAGTCTGCCAGTGCCCTTGCTGTTTCCTGCCAGCCAGCCCAGACTGTTTCTATCTGTGTCGAGATCGTGCAGTCCAAAGTTGGGCTTTCCAGGGCCAGAACTGCTCAAGTTTGTCCTGCAAGGCTGAAGGACAACTCCTTATATGAGATTCTGCTGAAGTTACATGTTTTCAATGGAAACAGATAGTCACATAGCCCAGTCAAGAATCAAGGGCACAATAAGCATATATGTGTTGCAACCTCAGTCAGAGAAGGGATTAGTGCCTGATGACCTTAAGAACTAAACAATGGAAGGAGATGGGCTCAAGTACTGTGAAAATCTAAGGATTGAAGAGGTGTAAAAGACTGGTCTTCCTGAAATCGATTATCAGCAAGAAATATGTGATTATGTGTCTTTTACAGAAGACCTTTTTTTTTAAGGGAATATCAAGAATGAGGACATGAGTTGCCAATCGGAACTAAAGGTTTGGAGCATTGCCAAATTTGGAGACAAGATAGCCCAGCCAGCAGCAAGAAAAGTATAAATGTAGAAGGAGATTGGGGTGTGTTACTGTTCCTGCAGGCAATCAAGGAAGATGGTAGAGCTTGGTCAACTCCACCGAGGGACCTACAAACATCATCAGCAGACCAACCGAGGGGTGATTGTAAGCATTAAGTTAGGAAATTAAGTTAGCAATAGAGGGTTTAACTTATGTTTAGCCTATAGCAGGACAGAGTCCTGGGTCATGTAATTGTAGCTGCAGCTGTAGCTTGTGATTGCTTAGTGTAAACCTTCTCTAAGGATTGTGGATAATTCAATAAAGTGATTGTGAGTTATCAGAAGAAATGTGTCTCGCATGTTATTCTGTTCAAGTCATACATTTGTAATTCTGGTGTCATGGACTTGAGAGTGGGGGGCTGGTATTTGAGTGAGGAAGACAATCCCCTACAAAGCCAGCTGCAATTTCCCCCACTGAAAGTTAGCAGCTTTCCACTAGTCATGCAGCAGCCACTGGGGTTACAGTGCAGAGGAGCACGAAGACAGGCAAAGGCACATAGAAGATAGGCACTAAGAGAATTTGCAAGAATAATTAGTTGACTTTTGTATGCAATATAGCATTGTTTGATTTAAAAATTTGATTTGGCATTTTTACTTTGTGGTAACTTTTATTTTTGCATTGTGGACCAGCTGATGCTGAGATGGACAGTGACAGAAGTAAGGGAAGGTGTTGGACAGTTGGTGAATGGGGAAATAGGGTTGCAGTTACTGGAATCACAGTGGACTATGGTTATCACAGACAGCCCAGCCAGAAAGGGGCTCTGGTGCTTGTCTCGTCCCTTCCTCCTCCTATTCCTGCTTCTGAGCTGCTTGTCATATACCTGGTGGCATGGGCTGTGCCCTCATGACAGCAAGGCTATGCAGATTGCAGCAGCCACCATGAATCTTGCCACATACCCTGCCGAGTATTACAGGGTTTCTCCATAACGGTCCAGGCAGCAGAAACATTGGGCTGAATTTTATGGGTCCCCTCAGGATGAGAATGGAGACAGGAGTGCCCATAAATTTGCCCTGGAAGGCCAGGGCTGGAGTTCCCATAGCCTTCCCAACATCTTCCAATTTATTCCGTGGTGGGGAGGGCCGAGGACAGCCTTCCTGTCCCATGCCAATTAAGGCCCTTAATTGGCCAATTAATGGCCACAAAGGCCTCTTCTCATCTCTGCCTCATTTTAAAGGAAGGCAGAGGCAACTGCAGCCATAGGGAGACAATACCAGGTAAAGCCTGGCAGCCTCCTAGTGGGGTCGGGGGGTGGGGGGGGGACCCATCTTTGAGGGCAATCCAGGGCCCCCCGAGGGAGCCCCAGCAGTGATCACCGCCCCCCTGGGAAGACCCCTCCTCCACCCCATCAGCAGAGCCTGCCTGAATGGCCCCAGTGGCCCTGACCCCAGGGGTCTCCAGACTCTTTGGGACTGCAGGGCCTCCTGCTGCTGACCTTCTCATTGACCGGCAGCTCTTTGAGGCTGGAGCTCATCCGTTAAATGGACAGGGTGCCGACAGTTAATTGCCTGCCTGCCGTGGAATTGCAATGGGATTCCGACGGAGGGACATGGCAGGGTCTCCTCCCCAGCCTTCCAGCTCACCCCCAGGACCCCCAACTGCAGAACAAAATCCAGCCCATTGTTTCAGCATGCCAATGGCCAGCTCTATCACATTTTGTTTGGCTGCATGTATGATGTCCTCGAGACTGCAGTGAAGTCTAGTCAAGTTTAGTAAAAGATGTGAGGCAGAGATTGAGACAGAAGCAGCAAGCTGTTAAACATAATGGAGTCTTCTTTTATTGTTTACTTTCCACTTTCCCTTGACTAACATGATTGTTCTACAGCAGTCTCTAGAGTACACAATGCACAATGTAATTGCAATGTCAAACACTGCAACGCTACATCCCTCCCCTTCTTAGTAAATGAGAGACATAGCATGTTTCAATGGTTTGTTTCCAAAACTGTAAGCAATAAACTTAACCATAATAGTTCACCTCACAACATAGTAACTTAAGTATGGTGGGCATTTTCTTTGACGAGTAGGATATTGTCTGACATCATATGTAGTCGCATTTGACTCATGTTCTTCATTTGAAGTGTCAATGTCGAAATTGGATTCAATGCTTACGAGTTTCTTGTGGTGATTTGTGAACTGTGCTTAGCAGTGATCATTGATCCCTTTGTGTTGGTCACAACAAATGGTTGGATGTCATAAGGGATTCCAACATGACCATCATGTTTCACAAGTGCTTTATCTCCCGGCTTCAGCGGTGTAGCTTAAGTTTCGCTCTGCATTTTCCTTCATTCAATCCTTCTATTCTCAATCATGTTCACGTGCATATTGATCATTAGCTCCGCAGAGTAGCTCAGGTAGATGCATGCGCATAGGATGTGCAAAGATAAGTGTAGCTGGAGGTTTCCAGTAGTCGAGTGAGGTGTCGCTCTGTAATTACGAAGAAAGTGACATAGCTCTTGTAATGATCAAAGATTATGTATATATTTATTTTGACTGGATGGTTATTTTGGAGAAATTAGTGTGTAGGCAAGCAAAATCAAGGTGAACCCAAAGATGTTTTATCAATACATTAAGAGTAAGAGGATAACTAAAGAAAGAGTAGGGCCCATAAAAGACCAAAAAGGTAACCTATATGTAGGGGCAGAAGATGTTAATATTGTTCTTAATGAATATTTTGTGTCTGTCTTCACAAAAGAGGGGGACAATGCAGATAATGTAGTTAAGGAAGAGGGATGTGAAGTACTGGATGTGATCAACATAGGGAGAAAGGATATATTAATGGGATTAGCATCCTGGAAACTTGATGAATTACCAAGGCTGAATGAAATGTACCCCAGGCTGTTAAAAAAAAAGCAAGAGCGGTAATAGCAGCAGGTCTGCCCATCATTTTTCAGTCCTCACTGGATACAGATGTGGTGCCGGAGGATTGGAGAACTGCTATCGTTGTACCTCTGTTTAAAAATGGAGCGAGGGATAGACCGAATAATTACAGGCCAGTCAGTCTAACCTCAGTAGTGGGCAAATTATTGGAATCTGTTCCGAGAGACAGGATAAACTATCACTTAGAAAGGCACAAATTAATCAAGGATAGTCAGCATGGATTTGTTAAGGGAAGATCTTGTTTGACCAACTTGATTGAATTCTTGAAGAAGTAACAAGGAAGATAGATGAGGGTAGTGCAGTTGATGTGGTCTACATGGATTTTGGCAAGGCTTTTGACAAGGTCCCACATGGCAGTCTGGTTAAAAAAAAAATTCCATGGGATCCAGGGAAATGCAGCCAGGTGGTTACAAAATTGGCTCAGTGGCAGGAAATAAAGGGTAATTGTTGATGGGTGTTTTTGCGACTAGAGGGCTGTTTCCAGTGGCGTTCCGCAAGGCCCAGTACTGGGTCCCCTGTTTTTTGTGGTATCTATTAACAATTTGGGCGTAAATGTAGGGGGCATGATCAAGAAGTTTGCAGACGACACAAAGATTGGCCGTGTGGTAGTTAGTGAGGAGAATAGCTGTAGGCTGCAGGAAGATATTGATGGTCTGGTCAGATGGGCAGAAATGTGGCAAATGGAATTCAACCTGGAGAAGTGTGAGCATTTGGGGAGGTCAAACAAGGCAAAGGAATACAAGATTAATAGGAAAATACTGAGAGGTGTAGAGGAAGATAAATGTCCACAGATCCCTGAAGGTAGCAGGACATGTCGATAAGGTGGCTAAGAAGGCGTTTGGGCCTCTTCCTGCTGCTGCTATGATCTTGTAAAATGAGGCACCCTCTCTGCGGGCTTTGTTGGGGGGTGGGGGGCGGGGTGTTTCCCAACTTTGTGAGCAATTTGTGGCCTACAAAGGACCTCCACCAGGAATAACTGTAACCCTTGGAAGCCCCCTGCCATGGACTGAACATCCAATTCCCCCATGCCCCCTCGCCAGGGCCTTCTGACTGGCCCTGGCGACCCCGCCTCACCTATCTGTGTTTCAGGGTTCCACCACTGGGCCTGGGTCCAAGGCCTCTGCACTACTGGCAGTGGCCACCACTCCTGCTGGCGCTGCCGATACTGCTGAGCTGCCAGCCCTGCCCTGTGATTGGCCAGCAGCGCTTGGAGGCGGATCCCTATAAAGTCTTTAAAGTGATGGGGATCCCACCTCCTAAAATTTGGCTGCCACGTTTTCTACATTAAAACAGTGACTATATTTCAAAAAAGTATTTCATTGGCTGTATAGCATTTTGGGAAGTCCTGAGGTTATGGAAGGCACTATATCAAGAAAGACAGACTTGCATTTATATAGTGCTTTTCACGACCACTGGATGTCTCAAAGTGCTTTACAGCCAATGAAGAGCTTTTGAAGGGCAATCACTGATGTAATGTAGGAAACACGGCAGCCAAATTGCACACAGCAAACTCCCACAGACAGCAATATGATAATCCCAGATAATCTGTTTTTGTGATGCTGATTGAAGGATATAATATCGGCCAGGACACTGGGGATAACTCCCCTGCTCTTCTTCAAAATAGCATCATGGGATCTTTTACATCCACTGAGCAGGCAGATGGGGCTGCGTTTAACATCTCATCCAGAAGATAGCACCTCTTAACAATGCAGCACTCCCTCAGTACTGCACTGGAGTGTCAGCCTTGATTTTTGTGCTCAACCCCTGAAATGGGACTTAGAACTTGTGTGTTAGAGGCAAGAGTGCTACCAACTGAGCCACAGCTGACACAATATAATATAAAAGATGTTAGTATTTCTTTCATTTTTTTCTTTATTTCTTTTTTTCTATCTTGCTTTCTTTCATCCTGTAACTCCTTCTCTCTTTACATCCCTAGTCTTCCTTTGATCCATTCTAGTGGCAGAGCTTTCACCCACTATGGTTTTACTCTCTGAAACTTCTTCTCTAAACTACTCTACCTTGTTTCTTTTCTTTCTGTACTTAAAGTCGTCTTCTAATTCCTATTCAAGCATTCTTTCAGTTACCCCCAATTCCTCTTCTACTGTCTGTCTCTGTTCTAATTATTCATTTTTTTAGTGCAGAAAGCGCTAAATAAATGTGAAAAATTGTGCAGGATAGAAAATGTCTGATGTAGAGCCATCGAACCTTGGAACCATAGAATGATTACAGCACAGAAGGAGGCCATTCAACCCACCGTGTCCGCGCCAGAATAAACTAGCCGCCCAATCTAATCCCACTTTCCAGCACCTGGTCCATAGCCTTGCCGGCTACAGCACTTCAGGTGCATGTCCAGGTACCTTTTAAAAGAATTGAGGGTTTCTGCCTCCACCACCATTCATCGAAGTGAATTCCAGACACCCACCACCCTCTGGGTGAAAAGATTTTTCCTCATGTCCCCTCCAATCCTTCTACCAATCACCTTAAATCTGTACCCCCTGGTAATTGGCTTCTCCACTAGGGGAAACAGGTCCTTCCTGTCTACTCTATCTAGACCTCTCAGAATACTTGCTCCCTGTGTGGATGAGGAAAAGGGCTGCGGGGAGGATGAGCCAACTGACCATGGCACCATGGTGCAGAAGGCCATTCAAGAGGGGGGAGCAAAAAGACAAGTGGTAGATATAGGTGATTCTATAATTAGGGGGACAGATAGTATCCTTTGCAAGCCGGATCAGGAGTCCCGCATGGTGTGTTGCCTGCCCGGTGCCAGGGTGCAGGACATCTCTGACCGGCTTGAAAGGATATTGGAGGGGGAGGATCCAGTTGTTGTGGTCCACATTGGGACTAACAACATAGGCAAGGCTAGGATGGAGGACCTGTTTGGGGATTATAAAGCACTAGGAACGAAATTAAGGAACAGGTCCTCGAGGGTCATAATCTCCGGATTACTGCCCGAGCCACGTGCAAATTGGCTTAGGGATAAGAATATTAGGGAAGTAAACACGTGGCTAAGGGAGTGGAGTGGGAAAGAGGGGTTCCATTTCATGGGGCATTGGCATCAGTTTTGGAACCAGGGGGATCTGAACCGATCTGGAACCAGTGTTCTAGCGAAACGAATAAATAGGGTGGTCTCTAGGACTTTAAACTAGTGACTCGGGGGGAAAGGGAAAACGACAGGGAGTATGATGGTAAATAAAAAGGTAAGCAGCAGGTTAACATGTGTGCAGGAGGGTTTAAGTTCAAGGCAGACTCTGAAAGAAGCAGAAAGGAAGGATAACTCAGGAGTTATTATTAGAGATGTTGGAAATCATGAGGGTAAGAAAGCTAGCATAAAGGCACTTTACCTGAATGCTCATAACTCATCAACCTTGTTACGAATGCTAACGGCACAAATCATCGCGAATGAATATGATTTGGTAGCCATTACGGAGACATGGTTACAGGTTGGTCACGACTGGGAGTTAAATATCCAGGGGTACCAGACTATTCGGAAGGACAGACAGGAAGGTAAGGGAGGTGGTGTAGCTCTGATATTCAAGGACGACATCAGGGCGGTGCTGAGAGATGATATAGGTTCTATGGAGAATGAGGTTGAATCCATTTGGGTGGAAATTAGAAACTCTAAGAAGAAAAAGTCATTGATAGGTGTAGTCTATAGGCCACCAAATAATAACATCACATTGGGGCGGGCAATAAACAAAGAAATAACTAATGCCTGTAAAAATGGTACGGCAATTATCATGGGGGATTTTAATCTACATGTAGATTGGTCGAACCAGCTCAGTCAGGGTAGCCTTGAGGAGGAGTTCGTTGAGTGTTTCCGTGATAGTTTTCTTGAACAGTATGTAATGGAACCAATAAGGGGGCAAGCTATCCTAGATCTAGTAATGAGACAGGAATAATTAATGACCTCATAGTTAGGGATCCTCTTGGAAGGAGTGATCACAGTATGGTTGAATTTAAAATACAGATGGAGAGTGTGAAGATAAAATCCAATACCAGGGTCCTGCGCTTGAACAAGGGGGACTACAATAGAATGAGGGAGGACTTGGCTAAAGTAGACTGGAAACAAAGATTTTATGGTGGGACAGTTGACGAGCAGTGGAGGACTTTCAAAGCAATTTTTCAAAGTGCTCAGCAAAAGTATATTCCAGTGAAAAGGAAGGACTGGAAGAAAAGGGGTAATCTGCCATGAGTGTCTAAGGAAATAAGGGAGGCTATTAAATTGAAAGAGAAAGCATACAAAGTGGCCAAAAACAGCATGAAACTAGAAGATTGGGAAAACTTTAAAGGTCAACAGAAAGCCACAAAAAGAGCTACAAAGAAAAGTAAGATAGAACATGAGAAAAAACTAGCACAGAATATAAAGACTGATAGCAAAAGTTTCTATAAATATATAAAACGAAAAAGAGTGGCTAAAGTAAACGTTGGTCCTTTAGAGGATGAGAAGGGGAATTCAGTTATGGGATATGATGAAATGGCCGAGACATTGAACAGGTATTTTGTATCGGTCTTCACAGTGGAGGACATTAATAACATGCCAGTAATTGACAAAGAGACGAATGTAGGTGAGGACCTGGAAAAAATCATTATTACGGAAGAGGTAGTGTTGGGCAAGCTAATGGAGCTAAGGATTGATAAGTCTCCTGGCCCTGATGGAATGCATCCCAGGGTACTAAAAGAGATGGCGGGAGAAATAGCAGGTGCACTGGCGGTAATTTTCCAAAATTCGCTGGACTCTGGGGTAGTCCCAGCAGATTGGAAAACAGCAGATGTGACGCCACTGTTTAAAAAGGGAGATAGACAAAAGATGGGGAATTATAGACCGGTTAGCTTAACCTCTGTAGTGGGGAAGATGCTTGAGTCTATTATCAAGGAAGAAATAGCAGGGCATCTCGAAAGAAATTGTCCCGTTGGGCAGACGCAGCATGGGTTCATGAAGGGCAGGTCATGCTTGACAAATCTTTTGGAATTCTATGATGACATTACGAGCAAGGTGGACAATTGGGACCCAGTGGATGTGGTGTATCTAGATTTCCAAAAGGCCTTCGACAAGGTGCCGCACAAGAGGCTGCTGTATAAAATAAGGATGCATGGCGTTAAGGGTAAAGTATTAGCATGGATAGAGGATTGGTTGACTAACAGGAAGCAGAGAGTGGGGATAAATGAGTGCTATTCTGGTTGGCAATCAGTCACTAGTGGTGTGCCTCAGGGATCGGTGTTGGGACCGCAATTATTTACAATTTATATAGATGATTTGGAGTTGGGGACCACGTGTAGGGTGTCAAAGTTTGCAGATGACACTAAGATGAGTGGCAGAGCAAAGTGTGCAGATGACTGTGAAACTTTGCAGAGGAACATCGATACATTGAGTGAGTGGGCAAAGGTCTGGCAGATGGAATACAATGTTAATAAATGTGAAGTCATTCATTTCGGTAGGAGTAACAGTAAAAAGGATTATTACTTGAATGGTAAAAAGTTGCAGCATCTGCTATGCAGAGGGACCTGGGTGTCCTTGTGCATGAATCGCAGAAGGTTGGTCTGCAGGTACAGCAAGTAATTAGGAAGGCAAATGGAATTTTGTCCTTCATTGCTAAAGGGATTGAGTTTAAAAGCAGAGAGGTTATGTTGCAGCTGTATAAGGTACTGGTGAAGCCGCACCTGGAGTACTCTGTGCAGTTTTGGTCTCCTTACTTGAGAAAGGATGTACTGGCACTGGAGAGGGTGCAGAGGAGGTTCACTAGGTTGATTCCGGAGTTGAGGGGGTTGGCTTATGAGGAGGGACTGAGTAGATTGGGATTATATTCATTGGAATTCAGAAGAATGAGTGGGGATCTTATAGAAACATATAAAATTATGAAGGGAATAGATAAGATACAAGTAGAGAGGATGTTTCCACTGGCAGGTGAAGCTAGGACAAGAGGGCATAGCCTCAAGATTAGAGGGAGCAGATTTAGGACTGAATTAAGAAGGAACTTCTTCACCCAGAGGGTTGTTAATCTATGGAATTCCTTGCCCAGTGAAGTAGTTGACGCTTCTTCAGTAAATGTTTTTAAAGCTAAGGTAGATATCTTTTTGAACAATAAAGGAATTAAGGGATACTGTGAGAGCGCAGGTAAGTGGATCTGAGTCCACAAAAAGATCAGCCATGATCTTATTGAATGGCGGAGCAGGCTCGAAAGGCCGGACAGCCTACTCCTGCTCCTAGTTCTTATGATCTTATGATCTATGATCTTTTTACACCTCTATTAAGTCACCACTCAGCCTCCTCTGTTCTAAGAAAAATAATCCTAGCCTATCCAATCTTTCCTCATAGCTGCAACTTTCAAGCCCTGGCAACATTCTTGAAAATCTCCTCTGTACTCTCTCCAGAGCAATTATGTCCTTTCTGTAATGTGGTGACCAGAACTGTACACAATACTCCAACTGTGGCCTAACCAGCGTTTTATACAGTTCCAGCATTACATCCCTGCTTTTGAATTCTATACCTCAGCCAATAAAGGAAGGCATTCCATATACCTTCTTCACCGCTCTATCTACCTGTCCTGCCACTTTCAGGGACCTGTGGACATGCACTCCAAGATCTCTCACTTCTACCCCTCTCAATATCCTCCTGTTGATAGTGTAGTCCCTCGCTTTATTTGCCCTCCCCAAATGCATTACCTCACACTTACCTGGATTGAATTCCATTAACCACTTTTCCGCCCACTCAACCAAACCATTGATATCTTTCTGGAGTCTACAGCTATCCTCTTCACTATCAACTACATGGCCAATTTTTGTGTCATCAGTATATTTCCCAATCATGCCTCCCACATTAAGTCCAAATGATTAATATATAGCACAAACAGCAAGGGACCCAAGACTTAGCCCTGTGGAACGCCACTGGATACCGCTTTCCATTCACAAAAACATTCGTCGACTACTACCCTTTGTTTCCTGGCCCTGAGCCAATTCTGGATCCAACCTGCCACATTCCCCTGTATCCCATGGGCTTTCATTTTACTGACCAGTCTGCCATGTGGGACCTTGTCAAATGCCTTACTAAAATCCATGTAGACCACATCCACTGCACTTCCCTCATCAATCCTTCTCGTTACTTCCTCAAAAAACTCAATTAATTTAGTAAGACATGACCTTCCCTTAACAAGTTTACATGTAAATTGTGACATAGGACAATAGATATTATATGCAGTATTCAAGGAATGCTTGGCAATCAGGGATACTTGACAAAGTTAAGAAATATGAAACATGGTGGCAGGAAGGCGACGGGCACTCCACCCCATCTTCCCTCACCATTTTACATCCTCTCACCTGCCTACCCACCATCCCTCCCTCTCCCCACCAACCCCCCCCCCCCCCCCCCCCCCAACAGCCTCCCAGCACGTCCCTATATTAAGAAGGCACTGTAAAATTCATCAATACAGTCCTGGCATGGAATCGATGGAATGAATGGCCTCCTTCTGTGCTGTAATGACTGTATGACATTTTAGCATTTTACATCAATTTTAGGAAACATAGTTCAATTTTGAGGTGTTCGCTGATTTTACAAAACAGAGTGCATGCAAACAATATAGCCCACAAAAAATGTCCAGCCTTACATGTAGGATAGTAAATGGCCAGCAGTGAGATACAAGGCAGAAATTGAAGAGAATTATTGTGGTGTGCCTTTAAGGCTGTAAAAGATCAATGCTTCTTTAAGGCAGCAAGCTCCAGAGACTGTAAGCCAAAGTGCATTCTGGTTGCCCGGAAACAACCATTCAGAGAGGGAGAACAGGGCTTCAATGTATCTAATTTGACTTTGAAACTGGCTAGCAGAGACACAGTTGACAGACAGATCCAGCACATGAAGGAAATAGGAGAGCTCTCTCTAAGTCAATTTAAACCCAGGGTAGTTTCTCCCTCAAACTTTAAAAAGCTTCAAGCCAAATTAATTCCTTAAAGAAATAACAAATTATTGATTAACTGTGTTCATCGCTGGAAAAAAGAAAAGTTTATACTTTGAACTGAACTGCTGAACCCCTTCCTTTTGGAAGGATCTTTGGATTCATCAGGAATTGGAAGACTGCAGATGAACTTTGATTGTGTTGTATCAGAAAACCATTTGTCGGAAGTGTAATCTGCAGAGACTTTATTGTTTTTTCGGGCAGATAATTAAAAACCAAACTACTGTTAGTTTGAGTATATGTATACGAATGCGGGAGTTAGTTTTTTTTAAATAAGAAGTTATAAGGTCTTTAGATATTGAGTTATCTTAGTAGTGTTTAAGATTTTAGATTTTTTAATAAATAGTTAATTTGTTGATATCTAAAGATACCTGATTTTATTTTGCCTCATTCGTGTGTTACTAGATTGTTTCAATTCGACTGCTGCTTTCTTCGATTTGGAAAGCTTAAAGATATATGATGTGACCTATGGAGTGGCGGGACTGAATTGACAGTGCTTTGCTCCCACTGCAATCAGAATCATATATTTTGATTGGGGGCTTTGTCCTGAGCAGTCGTAACATATATAAATTAATTGGGGGCTCGTCTGCGGTCGAATCACATTTTAATTAGGTGGCTCGTGTCTGGGATCAGAATCAGACTAATTTGGAGGGCTCGTGTTTGGAATCATATTAATTGCTTGTTTCTGGGATAACATACAAATTAGGGTCTTGAGGCTGGCGTCATATCAATTGATCTCGCATCTGGGATCATATCAATTGGAAACTTGAATGTTGGGATCTAAATCTAACACCAATTACAAAAAAATAAAAGGAACCAGGTCTCTTGGATAATAAGGTACAGACAGTACCATAGTAATAGCATTAGTGGTTGCAGCAGAGTTTTTGAGAAAGCAGAGTGTTTTCCACAGTGACTTGATAACTTTAACTGAGAACAAATTAAGAGAATTGGCAGCAAAATTGGGGCTAGAATTGAAATTAGGTGCCCAAAAAGCAGAGATAATTGACATAATAGCCCAACATCTCGAATTAGAAGAAGAAGAAGAAGAAGGGGAATATGAGAAGCAAGAAAGTAATAGGTCAGAGAGTGATGCAATGGTATTGGCTAGAATTCACATAGAAACGAAAAAACTTAAGACTGAATAAGAAATGAAAACACTTGAATTGGAAAAATAGGAAAGGGAGAAAGAGATAGCACTTTGGAGAGAAAGTGAAAGAGAAGAGAGGGAATTTAGGCTAAACGTAATGGAACTAAGACAAAGGGGTAGTCTTAAATCCAGGGAAAATTCGAGTCAGGAGAAATCTGAATTTAGCTCAGGACCCAGCGAAATGTTGTTTAAACTTATTCAAGCTCTTCCTAAGTTCGAGGAAAGGGACGTAAAGGCATTTTTCGTATCTTTTGAAAATATAGTCAAACAGGTGAATGGCTGAAGGAAAGTTGGGCACTGTTGACGCAAAGCAGGTTGGTAGGCAGAGCTCATGAAGTTTATGCCATGTTTCTTAAAGAGGCTTCTGCAGATTGAGATGGCAAAAAAGGCTATTCTCACTGCGTATGAGTTAGTCCCTGATGCTCACCATCAGAAGTTTAGGAACTTAGAGATTGGCTGGGCAGACATATGTAGAATTTGAGATGGTAAAGCAAATTAATTTTGACCGTTGGATGCGGGCATTAAAGATTGAAACCACATATGGGAACCTTCGGGAGTTGATTCTCTTAGAAGAGTTTAAAAATGCCATTCCTTCAGTAGTGAGAACTCAAGTAGATAATCTAAAAGTTTTGAAAGCTAGGTAAGCAGTGGAAATTGCTGATGATTTTGAGCTTGTAAATAAGCCAACTTCTTTTGTCCTTCACCCCCATAAAACTGAGAAGGATAGAAAGTGGGAGAGTGAAAGGAAGTAGCTAGGGACAAGAAGGAACAGCAGGGAGTGTCTCAGGATCACCTCTTCAGGTCAGAAAGGAAGGTGCTGAGGGTAGAAGTGAGGGTCGCAAGCCGAGGTGTTATCATTGCCACAAAATGGGTCATCGTCGTTCAGAGTGCTGGAAATTACGAGGTAAACCCATAGGACTTGTCGAGGTACACAAAGCTACTGCAGAGGAAAAGACTCTGACTGAGAGTATAGCAGACCAGGCTATAACTTTAACGACAGTTGTAAAACTAGATACTAAAACTAAAAGGAGTGTAGAGGTTAAGAATAAAATACCAGAAAGTTATAATGAATTTTTTTCAAAGGGGAAAAGTAACTCCATATCCTGTAAGTGAGGCAGGAAAACCTATCATTATACTCAGGGATACAGGAGCAACCCAAACCCTCTTGCTGGGGAAAGATATAACGTTTCCACCAGAGAGCGCTTTGAACGCTAAAGTTTTCGTTAATGGAATTGGTGGGGAGTATATACCCCTACATTTATATAAAGTACAGCTAGAGAGTGACTTAATATCTGGGATAGTAACTGTAGGAGTTGTCCACAGTTTGCCAGTAGAGGGAATTGCTTTACTGTTAGGAAATTATTTGGCTGTGTTACAACCAGATGAGAAAAATGTCTTTTGCTGTCTTTACCTAGTCTTATTGTAACAGGGTTTAATTTTAAACACATTGTGCTTTGAGCTCCCCTTTTTGTGAATCCTTGTTCACAGTTTCTAATTAAGGCAAAGAAATGAGCACACCAGGTTTTCTCAGGTTTAAAGAAGAAAAAATGAAATTTATTAAACCTTACACTTAAACTCCAGTATGGTTAACAATTACGGATATGTGACGAGCCCATGCTAGCATACACACGCGATATACACATGCAAATACGGACAGAAAAGAGGAGAGGAAACTATAGTAGAGAGGGGTTTGAGGCAATTTCAGAAGTTTCTTGTTTACTGTGCTTCTAACTGACTTGATTGTAGGTAGTCTTGCTTTTCGTTCGGGCTCAATGTTCCTTTTAAACCTTGTTCACATAGGAGACTTTTCTCTCTTTGTGGTTCATGTGTTTTCATAAGATTCAGTTCCATGGGAAAGAAATGGAGGCAGGCAGGACTGGAGAGGAGGTAATTCTTGCTTCAGTTCCAGGACCACACAACATTCTGAGTTCAAATCCTGTTTTCTCCAATTTAAAACTCCTCTAGTTGGCCAGCAGGTGGTCACGTGACTGGTTTGACCAGGTCTCTCCTGTCTATTGTGGGGCGGGGGGATGGGTGGGGGAACTAGTTCCTTTGTTTCAACACTGTCTGTTTCTATGCAAATGTCTTTCCAGTCAGGGGCTTGCAATTTTAAGTTTTAATGTTCATGCGGCGAAATAATGTGTACCTCAGTCTTGCCAGGTGGGGGGGTTTGCCTGACAGCTGGATCAAAAGTATCAGTTTCTCCTGTAATTACAGAGGAAGCAAGTGAAATTAAGGAAAGGGAACAATTACAGGAACAAGTTCCAGGAATACTTCCTGCGTGTATAGTCACCTGAGCAATGGCGAAACAGGATCCATTGTCGGAGGTAAAAGGGGCACCACAAACAGATAGCCAAGTATCCAAAACCTTATTTGGGGATTTAAATAATCCAAATGAGATGTTTAACAGACCGTCTATCATTGCAGCACAGCAACTGATCCAGAGATATATCAAATAGCACAGAGAGCTCTGACAGAAGCTGAGGTGAAAGGAGTTCCAGAAGGCTATTATATGGCAAACGGGGTTTTGAGGAGGAAATGAAGACCGCCTCATAGACTTGCAGAAGAAGACTGGACAGTTGTTGAACAGATAGTGGTACCACCTAAATATCGCCAAGGATTATTACAGTTAGCACATGACATTCCATTTGCAGGACGTAGGGGAATTCGGAAGACCAAATCACACATAAGCCAACATTATTACTGGCCAGGTCTTACAAAGGATTTGAGACGCTTTGTAGAACATGCCATACCTGCCAAATGGTGGGAAAACCACAACCTACCATAAAACTGGCACCACTAGTTCCCATACCAGTGATTGAGAAACCATTTAGCAGGGTATTAGTAGACTGTGTAGAACCCTTGCCAAAAACAAAAGCGGGACATCAATACATACTTACTATCATGGAATAAAAACAAGAAATGCTGGAAATAATCAGCAGGTCGGGCAGCATCTGTGGAGAGAGAAGCAGAGTTAACATTTCAGGTCAGTGACTCTTCATCAGAACATCATGGATATTGCTACTCATTTCCCACAGTCCATTTCTTTGAGAACAATTACTGCTAGAATAGTAGTAGAAAAGTTAACCCAATTCTTTACAAGATATGGGTTACCACATGAAGTTCAATCAGATCAAAGTTCTAATTTCATGTCTAGGATATTTCAAGAAGTCATGGGCAATTTTGGGATTAGACAGTTGAAATCTTCAGCATATCACCCACAGTCAAAGGGAGACTTTAGAGAGATTTCACCAAACTCTCAAAACAATGATTAGAACATACTGTCACGAATATTCACATGACTGGGATAAAGGACTAGACTTTCTTTTATATGCCACCAGAGACTCACCGAATGAGTCTACAGGCTTCAGTCCTTTCGAATTGCATTATGGGCATGAAATAAGAGGTCCTCTAAAACTTAGAAAAGACAGGTTTTTGGAACAAAAGAAAGAATCTTCGATACTAGATTATGTATCTGTGTTCTGGGAAAGGCTCACGAAGGCTTGCAGTGTAGCTCAGGACTATAAAAAAAAAAGTCACTACGGTAACAAAGGCAGACTCCTACCCAAATTCGCATTTTGAAGACTGTATGGACAGAGTGGGCACCACCATGTGTCCTCAAGAGACAGATGTGTTGGAGGGATACTGTCAAATTCCTTTGACACCCCAGCTTCTGTTACACCGGATGGGGTTTTCCTGTATCAAGTGATGCCACACAGGTTAAGGGGTATTCGAGAAACCTCTCAGAGATTAGTGAACCCCTCAGTGGCCAACGTTCCTAGCTGTGCAGTTGACCTGGCTGAGGTGATGGACAACAGGAATACTTGGAAGGAAAACATGAAGCAACTGGAAGACTCTCTCTTTGGCTTCCTTGTAAAAACAAGAAATGCTGGAACCACTCAACAGGTCTGGCAGCATCTGTGGAAAGAGAAGCAGAGTTAACGTTTCGGGTCAGTGACCCTTCCTCGGAACTTCGGTTTTTTACATTGTAATGAAACGAATTTCAGGAATGGCATTTCATTTTATAAGGGGCGGAGGTGTCATGATCCTGTGTTTTATTTTCTCCTCGGGAAATATTGTGATGCGCCTTTAAAGCTGTAAAAGATCAATACTTCTTTAAGGCAGCAAGCTCCAGAGACTGTAAGCCAAAGTGCATTCTGGTTGACCAGCAACAACCATACAGAGAGGGAGAACAGGGCTTCAATATATCCATTTTGACTTTGAAATTGGCTTGCAGAGAAACACAGTTGACCGACAGATCCAGCACATGAAGGAAATAGGAGAGCTCTCTCTAAGTCAATTTAAACCCAGGGTAGTTTCTCCTTCAAACTTCAAAAAGCTTCAAGCCAAATTAATTCCTTAAAGAAATAACAAATTATTGATCTATTGTGTTCATCGCTGGAAGAAAGAGTTTATAGTACAACTGCCGAGCTGGACTGCTGAACCCTAATCTTTGGAAGGATCTTCGGATTCATCAGGCCCTGAAAGACTGCAAGTGAACTTTGACTGTGTTGTATCGGAAAACCATTCGTCGGAAGCATAATCTGCAAAGACTTTATTGTTTTTACTATTTTTTCAGGCAGCTAATTAAAAACCAAACTATTTTTCTTTTGAGTACATGTATGCGAATGTGGGAGTTAGTTTTTTTTAAATAAGAAGTTATAAAGTCTTTAGATATTGGTTTATCTTAGTAGTGTTTAAAATTTTAGTTTTTTTAATAAAGAGTTAATTTGTTGATATCTAAAGATACCTGGTTTTATTTCGCCTCATTTGGGGGTTACTAGATTGTTTCAATTTGGCTGCTGCTTTCTTCAATTTGGAAAGCTGAAAGATATATGATGCGACCTGTGGAGCGACGGGACTGAATTGACAGTGTGTTGCTCCCACTGCGATCAGAATCATATGTTTTGATTCGGGGCTTTGTCCTGAATGGTCGTAACACTATCCTGAGATAAGATTACAGCTTGTCAGTTATTTTTAAAATATTTACCATCTTCAATTTTATAGCGTCATAGAGTTATACAGCACAGAAACAGGCCCTTCAGCCACAGTGTCTGTGCTAGCCATCAGGCCTATCTATTCTAATCCCATTTTCAAGCACTTGGCCCATAGCCTTGAATGCTATGGCATTTCAAGTGCTCATCTAAATACTTATTAAATGTTGTGAGGGTTCCTGCCTCTACCACCCCTTCAGACAGTGTGTTCCAGATTCCAACCACCCTCTGGGTGAAAACCTTTTCTTCAACTCCCCTCTAAACCTCCTGCCCCTTAACTTAAATCTACACCCCCTGGTTATTGACACCTCTGCAAAGGGAAAAAGTTTCTTCCTATCTACCCGATCTATGCCCCTCATAATTTTGTATACCTCAATCAGGTCCCCTCTCAGCCTTCTCTGCTCCAAGGAAAACCACCCTAGCATATCCAGTCTCAATTCATAGCTGAAATGCTCCAGCCCAGGCAACATCCTGGTGAATCTCCTCAGCACCATCTCCAGTGCAATCACATCCTTCCTATAGTGTGGTGACCAGAATGGTACACAGTACTCCAGCTGTAACCTGACTAGTGTTTTAGACAGCTCCATCATAACCTCCCTGCTCTTATATTCTATGCCTCAGCTAATAAAGGCAAGTATCCCATATGCCTTCGTAACCACCTTATCTACCTGTGCTGCTGCCTTCAGTGATCTATGGACAAGTACACCAAGGTCCCTCTGACCCTCTGTACTTCCTAGGGTCCTACCATCCATTGTATATTCCCTTGCCTTGTTAGTCCTCCCAAAATGCATCACCTCACACTTCTTCAGATTAAATTCCATTTGCCACTGCTCTGCCCTTCTGACCAGCCAATCTATATTGTCCTGTAATCTAAGGCTATCCTCCTCACTATTTATGACAACACCAATTTTCATGTCATCTGTGAACTTACTGATCAGACCTCCTATATTCACGTCTAAATCATTAATGTACACTACAAACAGCAAGGGTCTCAGCACCAATCCCTGTGGTACACCACTGGTCACAGGCTTCCAATCGCAAAAACAACCATCACCCTCTGCCTCCTGCCGCTATGCCAATTTTGGTTCCAATTTGCCAAATTGACCAAAAGGTGGTGGTGAGCTGCCTTCTTGAACTGCTGCAGTCCATGTCAAGTAGGTACACCCACAGTGCTGTTAGGAAGGGAGTTCCAGGATTTTGACCCAGCGACAGTGGAGGAACGGCGATATAGTTCCAAGTCAGGATGGTATGTGACTTGGAGGGGAACTTGTAGGTGGTGGTGTTCCCATGCATTTGCTGCCCTTGTCCTTCTAGTTAGTAGAGGTTGCGGGTTTGGAAGGTGCTGTCTAAGGAACCTTGGTGCATTGCTGCAGTGCATCTTGCAGATGGTATACACTGCTGCCACTGTGCGCCGGTGATGGAAGGAGTGAATGTTTGTAGATGGGGTGCCAATCAAGTGGGCTGCTTTGTCCTGGATGGTGTCGAGCTTCTTGAGTGTTGTTGGAGCTGCACCCATCCAGGCAAGTGGAGAGTATTCCATCACACTCCTGACTTGTGCCTTGTAGATAGTGGACAGGCTTTGGGGAGTCAGGAGATGAGTTACTCACCGCAGGATTCCTAGCCTCTGACCTCCTCTTGTAGCCACGGTATTTATAAGGCTACTCCATTTCAGTTTCTGATCAATGGTAGCCCCTAGGATGTTGATAGTGGGGGATTCAGCAATGGTAATGACATTGAATGTCAAGGGAGATAGTTGGGTTCTCTCTTGTTGGAGATGGTCATTGCTTGGCACTTGTGTGGCGCGAATGTTACTTGCCACTTATTATTGGATATTGTCCAGGTCTTGCTGCATTTCTACACGGACTGCTTCAGTATCTGAGGAGTTGTGAATGGTGCTGAACGTTGTGCAATTATCAGCGAACATCCCCTCTTCTGACCTAATGTTTGAAGGAAGGTCATTGATGAAGCAGCTGAAGATGGTTGGGCCTAGGACACTACCCTGAGGAACTCCTGCAGTGATGTCCTGGAGCTCAGATGATTGACCTTCAACAACCACAACCATCTTCCTTTGTGCTAGGTATGACTCCAACTTGTGGAGAGTTTTCCCCCAGATTCCCATTGACCTCAGTTTTGCTAGGGCTCCTTGACACCATGCTCGGTCAAATGCTGCCTTGATGTCAAGGGCAGTCACTCTCACCTCACAGCTTGAGTTCAGCTCTTTTGTCCATGTTTGAACCAAGGCTGTAATGAGGTCTGGAGCTGAGTGGCCCTGGTGGAACCCAAACTGAGCGTCACTGAGCAGGTTATTGCTAAGTAAGTGCTGCTTGATGGCACTGTTGATGACACCTTCCATCACTTTACTGATGATTGAGAGTAGGCTGATGGGGCAGTAATTGGCTGGTTGGACTTGTCCTGCTTTTTGTGTACAGGACATTCCTGGGCAAATTTCCACATTGTAGGGTAGATGCCAGTGTTGTAGCTGTACTGGAACAGCTTGGCTAGGGGTGCGACAAGTTCTGGAGCACAGGTCTTCAGTACTATTGCTGGAATACTGTCAGGACCCATAGCCTTTGCAGTATCCAGTGCCTTCAGTCATTTCATGATATCACAGGGAGTGAATCAAATTGGCTGAAGTCTGGCATCTGTGATGCTGGGGACTTCAGGAGGAGGCCAAGATGGATCATCAACTCAGCAGTTCTGGTTGAAGATTGTTGCAAATGCTTCTGCCTTATCTTTCACATTGATGTGCTGGCTCCCCCATCATTGAGGATGGGGATATTTGTGGAGCCACCTCCTCCAGTTAGTTGTTTAATTGTCC
The DNA here is from genome assembly GCF_036365525.1 of Heterodontus francisci. Taxonomy (NCBI): domain Eukaryota; kingdom Metazoa; phylum Chordata; class Chondrichthyes; order Heterodontiformes; family Heterodontidae; genus Heterodontus; species Heterodontus francisci. The sequence continues at coordinate 77,340,749 of NC_090382.1, read as the reverse complement.
ACCAACATTCACGGCTGGATGTGGCAGGACTACAGAGCTTAGATCTGATCCATTGGTTATGGGATTGCTTAGCTCTCTCGATCGCATGCTGCTTACACAGTTTGGCACACAAGTAATCCTCTGTTGTATCTTCACCAGGTGCCTCCAGCACTCTTCATTGAACCAGGGTTGGTCTCCTGGCTTGATGGTAATGGTAGAGTGGGGGACATGTCGGGCCATGAGGTCACAGATTGTAGTTGAGTACAATTCTACTGCTGCTGATGGCCCACAGCACCTCATGGATGCCTTGTTTTGCATTGCCAAATCTGTTCGAAATCCATCCCATTTAGCACGGTGATAGTGCCATTCAACACAATGGACGGTATCCTCAATGTGAAGGTGGGACTTCGTCTCCACAAGGACTGTGTGGTGGTCACTCCTACCAATACTGTCATGGACAGATGCATCTGCTGCAGGCAGGTTGGTGAGGACGTGGTCAAGCATGTTTTTCCCTCTTGTTGGTTCCCTCGCCACCTGCCGCAGACCCAGTCGAGCAGCTATGTCCTTTAGGTCTCGGCCAGCTCGGTCAGTAGTGGTGCTTCCGAGCCACTCTTGGTGATGGACATTGAAGTCCCCCATCCAGAGTACATTCTGCGCCCTTGCCACCCTCAGTGCTTCCTCCAAATCATGTTCAACATGGAGGAGTACTGACTCATCAGCTGAGGGAGGTAATCAGCAGGAGGTTTCCTTGCCCATGTTTGACCTGATGCTGTGAGACCTCTTGGGGTCCAGAGTCGATGTTGAGGACTCACAGGGCAACGCCGTCCCTACTGCATACCTCTGTGTCGCCATCTCGACCTGGTCTGTCCTGCCGGTGGAACAGGACATACCTGGGGATAGTGATGGCAGTGTCTGGAACATTGTCTGTAAGGTATAATTCTGTGAGTGTGACAAAACAAAGAACAAAGAACAGTACAGCACAGGAACAGGCCATTCGGCCCTCCAAGCCTGCGCCGATCTTGATGCCTGCCGAAACTAACACCTTCTGCACTTCCGGGGCCCATATCCCTCTATTCCCTTCCTATTCATATATTTGTCAAGATGTCTCTTAAACGTCGCTATCGTATCTGCTTCCACCACCTCCCCTGGCAGCAAGTTCCAGGCACTCACCACCCTCTGTGTAAAAAAAACTTGCCTCGCACATCCCCTCTAAACTTTGCCCCTCGCACCTTAAACCTATGTCCCCTAGTAACTGTCTCTTCCACCCTGGGAAAAGGCTTCTGACTATCCACTCTGTCCATGCCGCTCATAACTTTGTAAACCTCTATCATGTCGCCCCTCCACCTCCGTCGTTCCAGTGAAAACAAAATCGAGTTTTTCCAACCTCTCCTCATAGCTAATGCCCTCCAGACCAGGCAACAGCCTGGTAAACCTCCTCTGTACTCTATCCAAAGCCTCCACGTCCTTCTGGTAGTGTGGCGACCAGAATTGCACACAATATTCTAAGTGTGGCCTAACTAAGGTTCTGTACAGCTGCAAAATGACTTGCCAATTTTTATACTCTATGCCCCGACCGATGAAGGCAAGCATGCCGAATGCCTTCTTGACGACCTTATCCACCTGCGCTGCCACTTTCAGTGACCTGTGGACCTGTACGCCCAGATCTCAATGCCTGTCAATACTCCAAAGGGTTCTGTCATTTACTGTATACCTCCCACCTGCATTAGACCTTCCAAAATGCATTACCTCACATTTGTCTGGATTAATCTCCATCTGCCATTTCTCCGCCCAAGTCTCCAACCGATCTATATCCTGCTGTATCCTCTGACAATCCTCATCATTAACCGCAACTCCACCAACCTTTGTGTCGTCCGCAAACATACTAATCAGACCAGCTACATTTTCCTCCAAATCATTTATATATACTACAAACAGCAAAGGTCCCAGCACTGATCCCTGCGGAACACCACTAGTCACATCCCTCCATTTTGAAAAACACCCATCCACTGTTACCCTCTGTCTTCTGTGACTGAGCCAGTTCTGTATCCATCTTGCCAGCTCACCTCTGATCCCGTGTGACTTCACCTTTTGCACCAGTCTGCCATGCGGGACCTTGTCAAAGGCTTTACTAAAGTCCATATAGACAACATCCACCGCCCTTTCCTCATCAGTCATCTTAGTCACTTCCTCAAAAAACTCAATCAAATTAGTAAGACACGACCTCCCCTTCACAAAACCATGCTGCCTCTCGCTAATAAGTTCGTTTGTTTCCAAATGGGAGTAAATCCTGTCCCGAAGAATCCTCTCTAATAATTTCCCTACCACTGACGTAAGGCTCACCGGCCTATAATTTCCTGGATTATCCTTACTACCCTTCTTAAACAAAGGAACAACATTGGCTATTCTCCAGTCCTCTGGGACCTCACCTGTAGCCAATGAGGATGCAAAGATTTCTGTCAAGGCCCCAGCAATTTCTTCCCTTGCCTCCCTCAGTATTCTAGGGTAGATCCCATCAGGCCCTGGGGACTTATCTACCTTAATGCTTTGCAAATCACCCAACACCACCTCCTTTTTGATAATGAGATGACTGAGACTATCTGCACTCCCTTCTCTAGGCTCATCATCCACCAAGTCCTTCTCCTTGGTGAATACTGATGCAAAGTACTCATTTTGCACCTCGCCCATTTCCTCTGGCTCCACGCATAGGTTCCCATCTCTGTCCTTGAGTGGACCAACCCTTTCCCTGGTTACCCTCTTGCTCTTTATATATGTATAAAAAGCCTTGGGATTTTCCTTAATCCTGTTTGCCAATGACTTTTCATGACCCCTTTTAGCCCTCCTAACTCCTTGCTTAAGTTCCTTCCTACTGTCTTCATATTCCTCAAGTGCTTCATCTGTTCCTAGCCTTCCAGCCCTTACAAATGCTTCCTTTTTCTTTTTGACTCGGCTCACAATATCCCATGTTATCCAAGCTTCCCGAAACTTGCCATACTTGTCTTTCTTCCTCACAGGAGCATGCTGGTCCTGGATTCTAATCAGCTGACGTTTGAAAGACTCCCACATGTCAGATGTTGATTTACCCTCAAACTGCCGTCCCCAATCTAAATTCTTCAGTTCCTGCCTAATATTGTTATAATTAGCCTTCCCCCAATTTAGCACCTTCACCCGAGGACTACTCTTATCCTTATCCAAAAGTACCTTAAAACATATGGAATTATGGTCACTGCTCCCGAAATGCTCCCCCACTGTAACTTCGACCACCTGGCCGGGCTCATTCCCCAATACCAGGTCCAGAATGGCCCCATCCCTAGTTGGACTATCTACATATTGTTTCAAGAAGCCCTCCTGGATGCTCCTCACAAATTCTGCCCCATCCAAGCCCCTAGCACTAAGTGAGTCCCAGTCAATATTGGGGAAGTTAAAATCACCCACCACTGCAACCCTGTTACCTTTACATCTTTCCAAAATCTGTCTACATATCTGCTCCTCTACCTCCCGCTGGCTGTTGGGAGGCCTGTAGTAAACCCCCAACATCGTGACTGCACCCTTCCTATTCCTGAGCTCCACCCATATTGCCTCGCTGCATGACCCCTCTGAGGTGTCCTCCCGCAGTACAGCTGTGATATTCTCCTTAACCCGTAATGCAACTCCCCCACCCCTTTTACATCCCCCTCTATCCCGCTTGAAGCTTCTAAAGCCTGGAACATTTAGCTGCCAAACCTGCCCTTCCCTCAACCAAGTCTCTGTGATAGCAACAACACCATATTTCCAAGTACTAATCCAAGCTCTAAGTTCATCTGCCTTACCTGTTATACTTCTCGCATTGAAACAAATGCACTTCAGACCACCAGTCCCGCTGTGTTCAGCAACATCTCCCTGCCTGCTCTTCCTCTTGGTCCTACTGGCCTTATTTGCTATGCCCTCCTCATTTACTTCACTAGCTGTCCTACTTCTCTGGTTCCCACCCCCCACCACACTAGTTTAAACCCTCCCGAGTGACGCTAGCAAACCTTGCAGCCAGGATATTTGTGCCCTTCCAGTTTAGATGCAACCCGTCCCTCTTGTACAGGTCCCATCTGTCCCTGAAGAGAGCCCAATGGTCCAGATAGCTGAAACCCTCCCTTCTACACCAGCTGCTCAGCCACGTGTTTAGCTGCACTATCTTCTGATTTCTAACCTCACTGGCACGTGGCACAGGGTGTAATCCAGAGATTACAACCCTAGAGGTCCTGTTTTTTAACTTACTACCTAACTCCCTAAACTCCCCCTGCAGGACCTCATCACTCTTCCTGCCTACGTCACTGGTACCGATGTGTACCACAACCTCTGGCTGTTCACCCTCCCCCTTCAGAATGCCCTCTGTCCATTCAGAGACATCCTTGACCCTGGCACCAGGGAGGCAACATACCTTCCTGGAGTCTCTTTCACGTCCACAGAAGCGCCTATCTGTGCCCCTGACTATAGAGTCCCCTATAACAATTGCTCTTCTGCGCTTTGTCCCTCCCTGCTGAACAACAGTGCCAACCGTGGTGCCACTGCTCTGGCTGCTGCTGTTTTCCCCTGATCGGCCATCCCCCCCAACAGTATCCAAAACGATATACTTGTTAGAGAGGGGGATCGCCACAGGGGATTCCTGCACTGACTGCCTGCCCCTTCTAGCGGTCACCCATCTATCTGCCTGCACTTTGGGTGTAACCACTTCTCTAAAACTCCTGTCTATGACGCTTTCTGCCACCTGCATGCTCCTAAGTGCATCCAGTTGCCGCTCCAACCGATCCATGTGGTCTGTGAGGAGCTGCAACTGGGTACACTTCCTGCAGATGTAGTTGCCCGGAACGCTGGAAGCGTCACGGACTTCCCACATCTCACAGGTGAAGCACTTCACCCCTCTAACTCTCATTTCTATCACTAATTAGTTAATTGATATAAAATAAATAAATACTTATTAAATCCTTACTAAATTATGATACACTTCACTATGTGGTCCCTAGTGATAGATTTCTACAATAAATATTAAATGCTGTCTAAATACAGTAATCTCCTCCCTCTGGTTTAGTTACTCTACTTATTAATTAGTTAATTAGTGTTTTAAACAATTTTTATCAGTTTTATTTTCAAATTCAGTATAGATTCCCTACCAGCCAATCAGGTCACAGCTTTCCTGTGACGTCACTTTTTCAGTTTTTTTTTCCCACCCTGCCGAAGCTGCCGAATCGCTAGGTTCGTACTTTATACTGAAACTTACCTTCCCAGCTGCCCCCTGGCTCGCACTCTCACTGCTACCGCTGTTGCTTGACGAGTCTGTGAGGCAGCTCTCCCAACTTTGGCACAAGCCCCCAGGTGTTTGTAAGGAGGACTTTGCAGGGTCGACAGGGTTAAGTTTGCCATTGTCATTTCCGGTGCCTAGGTCGATGCCAGGTGGTCCGTCCAGTTTCATTCCTTTTTATTAACTTCGTAGCAGTTAGATACAACTGAGTGGCTTGCTAGGCCATTTCAGAGGGCATGTAAGAGTCAACCACATTGCTGTGGGTCTGGAATCACATGTAGGCCAGACCAGGTAAGGACAGCAGATTTCTTTCCCTAAAGGACATTAGTGAGCCAGATGGGTTTTTACAACAATCGACAATAGTTTCATGGCCATCATTAGACTAGCTTTTTAATTCCAGATTTTTTTATTAATTGAATTCAAATTCCACCTTCTGCTGTGGTGGGATTCGAACCCATGTCCCCAGAGTAATACCCTGGGTCTCTGGTTTACTAGTCCAGTGACAATACCACTACGCCACTGCCTCCCCTTTTAGCAGCCATCAAGGGACGTGCTGGGAGGCAGGGCGGGGCGGTTGCTGGTGGTGGGGCGGCGAGGGTGCGGTGTAAAATGACGAGGGAAGACAGGGGTGGAGTGCCCATTGCCTTCCTGCCACCATGGAATTTTACAAGGGCCTTGAAGTTCAATTTCAGCCTTCCTGCCCAGAGGCCATTGAAGCCCTCAAGTAGCCAATTCGGGCCACTTAAGAGCCTCATCCCACCAGCGCCGGTATTTTACCAGGTTGCCCTTGCTGAATGTCACCCCCACCCTCACTAATGACCCCCATCCCTCTCTGGGACCTGCCTGACTGGTCCCAGTGGACCCAACCCCACTGACCTTAATGCTGGGCCTCCTCCATGGCTGCTGCTCCATGCCTCCTGCAGTACCAGCAGTGGCCATCGCTCCCAGTGGCGTTGCTGGGACTGCTGAGCTGCAGCCATCTGATTGGCCGGCAGCTCTTAGGGTTCGATCGTTTCCCTTAAAGGGACAGCATTCTCAACAGTGGGCAGTTAATTGCCTGCCTGTTTTGAATTTGGCCGGGGGTCTGACAAATGGCTGAGGCAGAGTAGCCCCCACTTTCTGACCTATCACCGGCAGCCCCACTGCTCAAATAAAATTCAGTCCAATGTGTTTAACATTATCTGCCAAAATAGTCTACAAACTCCGCTAAGAGCAAGTGCCATGATTGAGGGACAATTTACATTTAATTTAGTTCAAGAGATTGACAATCAAAGAGAAAATTATAGAGTCAATAAAATCAAAAAGCCATGCGTTTATAACAGTTGATTATCAAGATCATTTAGCAAAAATATTCAGGAAAAAATTAAGCAACACTACTATTCATAATTGAAGGAAGGATCTTAATGGCCTGAAATTGGAGCAGGTATGATGTTGATCTATTATAAAGGTTAAGAATTAAGAACAAAAGGGTGGATAATACAGCTTCTCTTGACAACAAGGTGGAAAGCAGATCTGCTAAATCTTCTGATAGTAGCAAGTAATATTTTTACATTATACATCAAGATATGATTCTCAGTTTCAATCCCTGGAATACTGACAGAGATCAATTACTTTAAATCAATGCATCGTGGTTATTGACTTCTCTGCTAATGGAAATGTGTCCTTCCTATTCACTCTGTCTAGGCCCTTCATAATTTTATACATTTCAATTAAATCTCCATTCAGCCTCCTCAGCCTATACAATCTTTCCTCATAGCTAAAATTCTCCATTCCTAGCAACATCCTTGTAAATCTTCTCTGTAACTCTCTGGTGGGCTGTGGGTGAGAAGTCAAAGCACTTTGAGTGGAGTCCTGACTTCCATGCCCCCTTTCGCCATCATCCCTCTAATAGTCCCAGCCGCATTTTATTGCTACCACAGTGCTGGAGAGCACATTGGTGCAGATCAGTGCAGCCCTGTAAGGCCAAGGCTAAGGTATCTGTCAGTCTATTTAAGGTGGCAGACATGTTGCCATCCAGGGACTGCACAGTGGTGTTGAAGGTGTGTGTAGACTCGTTTGATGGAAACGTATGAAAGTCCATGGCACTGACCACTCTATCAATGGAAGAAGACATCATCTCAATGGCCTGTGACATCATTCACCATCAAGCTTGTGGTGGACTCTTCCAATCTCTCCGTAATCATGGTGATACCACTTTGAAGGCCTGTCAGTGCATCGTACAATGTCTGCTGCTGCTCAATGATTCTCATTTTCATCAACGGTCCCCAAGGTACAGCTTCTGTGACCAGCTGAGCAGAGCTTGGAGAGGGCTGTGCCCTCTGACTGGGACAGACACTCACCTGGAGACAGTCGGGAGAGGCAGTGACAGAGCAGCTGACATGCAGGAAAAACACGAAAGAGAAGATAAAACGAGGCTCACGGTTGGGGCCTTCACTCACCTGGACACAGTTGAGAGAGGTGGCGGCAGAGTGCTTCACTTCGCTTCACCAGTCGCCGTGCGCTGATTGAGCTTGAAAAAAGTTCAAACAGTGACAGCACAGGAAAGCTGTAAGGTGATTGATTGGTGAGTAACTGCTGTTGGGGAATATCTGTAAATAGCTAGGTTAGTGCACCGCTATTGGGGTGTGTGTGTAAATAGCTGGAAATTTAAAAAATTAAAACTTATGTAGCTACCTTATAATTAATTAAGGCACGCAAGCAGAAGGTAAGTAAGAAGCTGTTAAGGGTCTACTGTTCTGTTTTATTTTTAAGTGGTAATATGTATTGTATTACCAAGGTTTAAATTGATGCAGAAAGTGCTGGTGAGGAGAGGCATTAATTAAAATTGTTAATTAAGTAAATAATTAATTCGTTATTTAAAACACAATAAGAATGACAGGGCAGGTGATGCGTTCAGCTGCAGTATGTAGGAGCTTGTGGATATCAGTGTGATCCATGGCAAACATGTCTGTAGTAAGTGTCTGCAGCTCGAGGAGCTTCGGCTCCGAGTTGATGAGCTGGAGGCCAAGCTACAGACACTGAGATGCATCTGGGAGGGGGAAAGTTACCTGTACACTTTGTTCCAGAAGGCAGTCACACCCCATAGGATAGCGTCTTCTGATTTGGTCAGTGGTTAGGGACAGGAGGATCTTACTGCATGTATGGCAGGTAAGGGGATCAAGAAGGTGGAAGTGGAGGAACCTCAGTACTTGCAATTGTCGAACAGGTTTGAGGTTTTTCAGCTTATATGGATGAGAGCAGGGGCTGCAGGGCAGATGAGCAAATTGACCATGGCACCATGGTACAGGACGCCATTCAAGAGGGGGAAGTAAATAGGAATGTAGTGGTAGTAGGGGGCAGTACAGTCAGAGGGATAGACACAGTTTTCAGCAGCCTAGAGTGAGAGTCCAGAAGGCTGTGTTGCCTGCTCGGTGCCAGGGTTCAGGACATCTGTTCAGGGCTGGAGAGGAATTGGCAGGAGGAGGGGAAGGATCCAGTTGTTGTGGTCCATGTTGGTTCCAATGACATAGATAGGACTAAGAAAGAGGTTCTTCACAGGGAGTATGAGCAGCTAGAGGCTAAATTAAAAAGCAAAATCTCAAAGGTAATAATCTCTGGATTACCTTTGAGATTTTGCTTTTTAATCTCTGGATTATTACCTGAGCCACGTTCAAATTGGAGTAGGGTAAATAAGATTACAGAGTTAAATGCATGGCTCAAAGATTGGTGTGGGAGAAACGGGTTTCGATTCATGGGGCACTGGCACCAGTACTGGGGAAAGTGGGAGCTGCAGCATTGGGACGATCTTCACCTGAACCATGCTGGGACCAGTGTTATGGCGAGTCGAATAACCAGGGTGGTAGAGAGGGTTTTAAACTAAATAGTGGGGGTGAGGGATCAAGTGAGAGAAGGTATGATAAATTAAAGAGAGAGGACAAGGCAATAGAGCACGTAGCAATAAGGGAAATAATAAACAGAGCATGGCAGGGACAGAATGTACAAAATTAAGAGTGTGCAAGCAGCTAAGGCTAGAGGTTGTGTAACTAGTAAAAAGACAGAACTAAAAGCTCTGTATTTGAATGCGCATAGCATTCGTAACAAAACAAATGAATTGATAGCTCAAAAGAAATAAATATGTATGATCTGATAGCCATTACAGAGATATGGCTGAAAGATGACAAAGGCTGGGACCTGAATATTCAATGATACCTGACATTTCAGAAGTAGAAGAAACCAGGAAAAGGTGGAGGGGTAGCTCTGTTCATTAAGGATGACAGTTGTACAATAGAGAGAGGTGGCCTTAGTTCTAAAAATCAAGATGTAGAATCAGTATGGGTAGAGATAAGAAATAGTATAGATTGAAAGTCACTGTGGGAGTAGTTTATAGGCCCCCAACAGTAACCACACTGCAGGACGAGGTATACAGGAAGAAATATTGGGGGCTGGTGAGAAAGGTAAGTCGATAATCATGGGTGATTTTAATCTACAGATAGATTGAATGAACCATATTGGCAAAGGTAGTCTGGAAGATGAGTTTTCAGGTCAGTTTCTTAGAGCAGTATGTTCTAGAGCCAACCAAAGATCAAGCCACTCTGGATCTGGTATTGTGCAATGAGGCAGGATTAATTAATGACATCATAGTGAAGGAGTCCCTAGGTAGCAGTGATCACAACACAACATTCGGTTTGAGGGTGAGAAAAGTGAATCTAAGACTCGTGTTTTAAGTTTAAATCAGGGTAATTTGAGGGTTTGAAGACAGAGTTGGCCAAAGTAAACTGGGAAGTTAGGTTAAGGGATAGGTCAGTATAGATGCAGTGGCAGACATTTAAGGAGATACTTCATAACACTCATCAAAGATACATTTCAGTGAGAAAGAAAGAATCCCGGGGAAGGACGCACCATCCTTGGCTAACTAAGGAAGTTAAAGATAGTATCAAATTGAAAGAAAAAGCGTACAATTCAGTGAAGAGTAGTGGCAGGTCAGAAGATTGGACAGAATATAAAAAACAGCAAAGAGTGATTAAAAGAATAATGAGAGAGAAATTAGCGTATGAGAGAAAGCTAGCTAGAAATATAAAACTGAATAGTAAGAGTTTCTACAGGTATTTAAAAAGGAAAAGAGTAAGTAAAGTGAGCTTTGGTCCTCCAGAGAGTGAGCCTGGGAAGTTAATAATGGAAAATAAGGAAATGGCGGAGGAATTGAACAGATATTTTGCATCTGTCTTTACTGTAGAGGATACAAATGACATCCCAGAAATAATTATGAATCAAGAGTTAAAGGGAGGGAGGAACTTAAAACAATTACCAACACCAGGGAAAGGGTACTGAGAAAATTATTAGAACTAAAAGCTGACAAGTTCCCAGTTCCTGATGGCCTTCATCCTAGGGTCTTAAAAGAAGTGGCTGCTGAGATAGTGGATGCATTGGTGTTAATTTTCCAAAATTCCCAAGGTTCTGGAAAGGTCTCATCAGATTGGAAACTAGCAAATGTAACTTCACTATTCAAGAAAGGAGGAAGACAGAAAACAGGAAACTAAAGGCCAGTTAGCTTAACATCTGTCATAGGGAAAATGCTGGAATCTATTATTAAGGAAGTTATAGCAGGACTTGTTTTGTGAAAGGGAAACCATTTTTGACTAATTTATTAGAGTTATTTGAGGAAATAACAAGCAATGAGGATAAAGGGGAACAAAAAGAAAAAGTGTGGAAATACTCAGCAGGTCTGGCAGCATCTGTGGAGAGAGAAGCAAAGTTAACGTTTCAGGTCTGTGACCTGTTCTGATGAAAGGCCACAGACCTGAAACAGAGAACAAAGAACAAAGAAAATTACAGCACAGGAACAGGCCCTTTGGCCCTCCAAGCCTGCGCCGATCCAGATCCTCTATCTAACCATGACGCCTATTTTCTAAGGGTCTGTATCTCTTTACTTCCTGCCCATTCATGTATCTGTCTAGATACATCTTAAAAGATGCTATCGTGCCCGCGTCTACCACCTCCGCTGGCAACGCGTTCCAGGCACCCACCACCCTCTGCGTAAAGAACTTTCCACGCATATCCCCCCTAAACTTTTCCCCTTTCACTTTGAACTCGTGACCCCTAGTAATTGAATCCCCCACTCTGGGGGAAAAAGCTTCTTGCTTTCCAACCTGTCTATACCTCTCATGATTTTGTACACCTCAATCAGGTCCCCCCTCAACCTCCGTCTTTCTAATGAAAATAATCCTAATCTACTCAACCTCTCTTCATAGCTAGCGCCCTCCATACCAGGCAACATCCTGGTGAACCTCCTCTGCACCCTCTCCAAAGCATCCACATCCTTTTGGTAATATTAACTTTGCTTCTCTCTCCACAGATGCTGCCAGACCTGCTGAATATTTCTGGCACTTTTTGTTTTTGTTTCAGATTTCCAGCATCTGCAGTAATTTGCTTTTATTTTAGTGGATAAAGGGGAACCTGTGGATGAGGTGTACTTGGATTTCCAGAAGGGATTTGACAAGGTGCCACATCAAAAGTTACTAAAAAAATAAGAGCCCATGGTATAAGGGGTAACATATTAGCATGGATAGAGGATTGGTTAGCTAACAGGAAACAGAGAGTAGGCATAAATGGGTCATTTTCAGGTTGGCAAGCTGTAATTAGTTGAGTGCCACAGAAATCTGTGCTGGAATCTCAACTATTTACAATCTATAACTTGGATGAAGGGACAGAATATATGGTTGTTAAATTTGCTGATGACACAAAGAAGAGTAGGAGAGTAAGTTGTGAAGACGGCATAACGAGTCTGCAAAGGGATATAGATAGGTTAAGTGAGTGGGCAAAGATTTGGCAGATGGAGTATAATGTGGGAAAGTGTGAACTTGTCAATTTTGGCTGGAAAAATAGAAAAACAACATATTATTTAAATGGAGATAAACTGCAGAACTCTGAGATGCAGAGGGATCTGGGTGCCCTAATACATGAAACACAAAAAGTTTGTATGAAGGTGCAGCGTGTGATTAAAAAGGCAAATACAATGTTATTGTTTATTGCAAGGGGAATGAAATATAAAATTAGAGATGTTTTGCTACAGTTGTACAGGGCATTGGTGAGACCACATCTGGAGTATTGTGTGAAGTTTTGGTCCCCTTACTTTAGAAAGGATATAATTGCATTGGAAGCAGTTCAGAGAAGGTTCACTCAGCTGATTCCTGGGATGAGAGGGTTATCTTATGAGGAAAGGTTAGGCAGGTTGGGTCTGTATTCACTGAAGTTTAGAAGGATGAGAGGTGATCTTATTGAAGTATATAAGATCTTGAGGGGACTTGACAGGGTGGATATGGAAAGGATGTTTCTCCTTGTGGGAGAGACTAAAACTAGGGGGCACAGTTTAAAAATAAGGGGTCTCCCATTTAAGACAGAGATGAGAAGAAATATTTTCTCTCAGAGGGTCGTGAGTCTGTGGAACTCTCCTCCCTGGAGAGCGGTGCAAGCAGGGTCATTGAATGTTTTTAAGGCAGAGGTAGACAGATTCCTGAGAAACAATGAAGTCAAAGGGTATCGGGGATCGGCAGAAAAGTGGAGTTGAGTCCACAAACAGATCAGCCGTCCAAACGAACATACGAACATACGAATTAGGAGCCAGGAGTAGGCTACTCGGCCCCTCAAGCCTGCTCCGCCATTCAATAAGATCATGGCTGACCTGATGATAACCTCAACTCCACATTCCTGCCTACCCCGATACCTTTCACCCACTTGCTTATCAAGAATCTGCCTTATAAAGATTTAAAGACTCTGCTTCCACTGCATTTTGAGGAAGAGAGTTCCAAAGACTCATGACCCTCTGAGAGAAAAAAATTCTCCTCATCTTCTAAAATGGGTGACCCCTTATTTTTAAATAGTGACGCTTAGTTCCAGATTCTCCTGCAAGGGGAAACATCCTTTCCATATCTACGCAGTCAAGACCCCTCAAGATCTTATATATTTCAATCAAGTCACCTCTTACTCTCCTAAACTCCAGTGTATACAAGCCTAGCCTGTCCAACCTTTCCTCCAAAGACATCTTGCTCATTCCAGATGTTAGTCCAGTAAACCTTCTCTGAACTGCTTCCAATGCATTTACATCATTCCTTAAATAAGGAGACCAATACTGTCCACAGTACTCCAGATGTGGTCTCACCAATGGCCTGTATAACTGAAGCATACCCTCCCTACTTTTGTATTCAATTTCCCTAATACTAAATGACAACATTCTATTAGCTTTCCTAATTACTTGCTGAACCTGCAGACTAACTTTCTGTGATTCATGCACTAGGAGGGCTAAAAGGCGTCATGAAATGTCCTTGGCAAGCAGAATTAAGGAGAATCCCAAGGCTTTTTGTACATATGTGGAGCCAGAGGAAATGGGCAAGGTACTAAATGAATACTTTGCATCAGTATTCACCAAAGAGGACTTGGTGGATGAGTCTAGGGAAGGGAGTGTAGATAGTCTGGGTCATGTCATTATCAAAAAGGAGGAGGTGTTGGGCATCTTGCAAAGCATTAAGGTAGATAAGTCTCCAGGGCCTGATGGGATCTACCCCAGAATACTGAGGGAGGCAACGGAAGAAATTGCTGGGGCCTTGACAGAAATCTTTGTAACCTCATTGGCTACAGGTGAGGTCCCAGAGGACTGGAGAATAGCCAATGTTGTTCCTTTGTTTAAGAAGGGTAGCAAGGATAATCCAGGAAATTATAGGCCGGTGAGCCTTACGTCAGTGGTAGGGAAATTATTAGAGAGGATTCTTCGGGACAGGATTTACTCCCATTTGGAAACAAATGAACTTATTAGTGAGAGGCAGCATGGTTTTGTGAAGAGGAGGTCGTGTCTCACTAACTTGATTGAGTTTTTTGAAGAAGTGACGAAGATGACTGGTGAAGGAAGGGCAGTAGATGTTGTCTGTATGGACTTCAGTAAAGCCTTTGACAAGGTCCCTCATGGTAGACTGGTACAAAAGGTGAAGTCACACGGGATCAGAGGTGAGCTGGCAAGATGGATACAGAACTGGCTCGGTCATAGAAGACAGAGGGTAGCAGTGGAAGGGTGCTTTTCTGAATGGAGGGCTGTGACTAGTGGTGTTCCACAGGGATCAGTGCTGGGACCTTTGCTGTTTGTTGTATATATAAATGATTTGGAGGAAAATGTAGCTGGTCTAATTAGTAAGTTTGCAGACGACACAAAGGTTGGTGGAGTTGCGGATAGTGATGAGGATTGTCAGAGGATACAGCAGGATATAGATCAGTTGGAGACTTGGGCGGAGAAATGGCAGATGGTGTTTAATCCGGACAAATGTGAGGTAATGCATTTTGGAAGGTCTAATACAGGTGGGAAGTATACAGTAAATGGCAGAACCCTTAGGAGTATTGACAGGCTGAGCAATCTGGGCGTACAGGTCCACAGGTTACTGAAAGTGGCAATGCAGGTGGACAAGGTAGTCAAGAAGGCATACGGCATGCTTGTCTTCATCGGTCGGGGCATAGAGTATAAAAATTGGCAAGTCATGCTGCAGCCGTACAGAACCTTAGTTAGGCCACACTTAGAATATTGCGTGCAATTCTGGTCGCCACACTACCAGAAGGACGTAAAGGCTTTGGAGAGGGTACAGAAGAGGTTTACCAGGATGTTGCCTGTTCTGGAGGGCATTAGCTATGAGGAGAAGTTGGATAAACTCGGATTGTTTTCACTGGAACGACGAAGGTGGAGGGACGACATGATAGAGGTTTACAAAGTTATGAGTGGCATGGACAGAGTGGATAATCAGAAGCTTTTTCCCAGGGTGGAAGAGACAGTTACTAGGGGACATAGGTTTAAGGTGCGAGGGGCAAAGTTTAGAGGGGATGTGCGAGGCAAGTTCTTTACACAGAGGGTGGTGAGTGCCTGGAACTTGCTGCCTGTGGAAGTGGTGGAGGCAGGTAAGATAGCGATGTTTAAGAGGCATCTTGCCAAATACATGAATAGGATGGGAATAGAGGGATACGGTTCCCGGCAGTGCAGAAGGTTTTAGTTTGGACAGGCATCAAGATCGGTGCAGGCTTGGAGGGCCGAATGTCCTGTTCCTGTCCTGTACTGTTCTTTGTTCTTTAGGACACCCAGATCCCTCTGCATCTGAGAACTCTGCAATCTCTCACCATTTAGATGATATGCTTTTTTATTCTTCCTGCCAAAATAGGCAATTTTACATTTTCCAACATTCTACTCCATTTGCCAGATCTTTGCCCACTTGCTTAACCTATCTATATCCCTTTGTAGCCTCCTTATGTCCTCTTCACAAGTTACTTTCCTACCTATCTTTTGTGTCACAGCGAATATAGCAACCATACCTTCAGTCCCTTCATCCAAGTCATTTATATAAATTGTAAAAAGTTGAGGCCCCAGCACTGATCCCTGCAGCACACCATTCATTACATCTTGCCAACCAGAAAATGACCCATTTATGCCTACTCTCTGTTCCCTGTTAGCTAACCAATCTTCTATCCATACCAATATGTTACCCCTACACCATGATCTTCTAGAATGGTGGAGCAGGCTCGAGGGGCCAAATGGTCAACTCTTGATCCTAGCTTGTATGACTCTTCACTGCTATCCCTGTCTCCATCATCTGCTCTTGCTCACTTGTGAAGTGTGAGCCACCAGGTGAAAACCCAACTATCTGCCTTACTGGTCCCACCGAAGTGTGAGTATCTGAGCTGATGCATACTTTGTTTGAGTTCTGTGACGGTGCACCCTCAGAAGGACTCAGCTCCTTTGAGGAGTCATCATCAGTGACCTCCACCAACTGCTGCTGTACATGTGAAGGCACTGTGGGAGATAAAAAACATGAATTAGTCTTGGCATGGTAAGAATATATTGACAATTATCATTATGAAGGTGACCATATTACTCACTGTTGAAATCAAGTTAACGTGACTGAGTACTGTATGACAAGTGGGTGGCTTTGATTTAACTATGTCACCAGGTAGCTGGGAGCTCCCATCTCCCCATCTCCAACAGCTAGGGATGCCAAAGCTCCACTGATCTCCAGTCCCTCCTCTTCTACACTTGTCAGTTGAGAGATTTTTGGATACTGGAGTTGAGATTGGATCATGAGAGTCCACATAACGCTGACTGCCACTGCTTGGATAGGAAACATGGAAGTAAAATTTTAATGGGGTGGCCAAGGTAAAATGCCACTGACAGGCGAAGCAGACTTATTTTTGGGGTTCCCGCGTGCTATCAGCCTCCCTCCCTCGGTTCTGTGCGCATTGAGGTATTTAAAATTGGAGCCTACACTTCAAAGTACTCAATTGGCTGTAAAGCATCCTGATGTTATTAAAGATATAAATACAAGTTTGTCTTCTCTTGTACAAATTATTAGTACATTCTGATAATGCATACAGCTGCCTCTCACAGATAGCTTAAACCAAGTTCCCCAACTCCTCCCCCACACCCTTTTCAGGGATCTTATTGCCACCATGAAAGAGGAATTTCTGTGCAGCAAATTGCTTGTGCTTGACAACTGCAAAATGGTGCAGAGTTGATATGTTTAATTAACCACATCAGAGATAACTACTTTGAATACAGAAATTAGTTTAAAATGATTTCCAACTCCATTTTAAATGGACCAGAGGTCATTTCATTTCATTCCATGACAGTTCATGACCAGTGTTAATACAAGAAGGAGAAACAAGAAAATTATCATATTTCTAATGGATGCAAATTATTAAAATGTGTTGTATATAAAGAGGGGTGTAAATATCTTTCTATGTCATTTTATTATAAATCAAATTTCCAGCACTGTCATTGCCTTAATGAATATGTAGCCATAAAATAAGTATTAACCAGTAGGTCTCAGACATATACTTAGAGATGATTGTCAAGCCATAGGCTACGTTACCATTTCTGGAGAGGATAGTTTCCAAATAAATGAACAGTACAGATGTGAGGAAATTAGCTACTAACAAAGTAACATCAGGATGTTTGAATCCTAAGAAGATAATAATTTAATATCAATATTGCACAAAAAGCAACAATTCCTCAAATTTTTAATGGAACTGATATATAACATTACTACTGAAATTATTATTTACTTCCTTTTACTATATGTTATTTTGCCTTGCTTTAATTTTTTAATCAAATATTGACAATGTCCAAGTGATTTAATGAATTCTAGTTTCCTCAAACATAATTAATTTCATAAATGACCAATGTCCAGGTATCTCTAGAAAGAGAGAAGCAAAGTGCAGAAAATAGTGTTGACTGAAAAGAAAACTGCCAGTATAAAAAGTAACTGGTATTGCTATGGGGTGTGTGTTATTTAATGGCAGATTTCAAATCTTGCAATGGACTGTGCTCAGAAGTGAAAGTATTATTCTAGTGCTGTAATACAAGGTCTCGAAGAGAATCAAGGCATAATTTATCTTGTATCCTGATGGGTAGAAATTGGCATAGCTGATAGTTTTGTGGAAGCAGAATATGAATATCCATGTCTTAGAGAGTTTATACCTTAAGCATGTGACTACTGAACGTTGTTAAGGTGTTGGCAGGGAAATGGAAGCTCTGCACCTTGGACTCCATGCCATGCTATTCCTGTAATATACCACCTGCTGGAACTCTATTCAGCTGCTGCCAAACTGGCAAAATCTCATCCTCTTATTGGGATTGAAATTGATTTACAGCAGTTGCACCAAAGGGCGATAACAAATTAGCAGCCCAATTTACACCCACCCAATTTTCTTTTACATTGACTTCAAGGTACACAGGGATGGCTCCTGCCCCATCACCACTGCATGTGAAGACATAGTCCCTCCCCCAATTACCATGGAACATGAACTGGTAGCTCCACTCAGAGAGTTGTATAAATTGAAGGCTTTATATATTTTCATCTCTCTCTTGCAACATTTAAATCTTTGCAATATAAATGATTTGCTATGAAACCATGATTTTCATGGTTAGCATAATTCGGAGCCCAACCAAATTTCTATTCCTAGCTTTGCCACTGCTAACGACCTCATTAATATTTTTAATGAAATGTGAATATGCTTAGCGTATGCCAGATGTGTAGTCCTTCAATGTCACAGGCACTTCCCCCCCGCCCTCAGCGCGACCCCCCCCCCACCCACAACTGTGGATAATAGATGCAGAGTAGACCTCAATGCCCAATAATATGGATCACATGGTGCCCAGTATACACCACTATTCCAGGTGTTAAGCTTCAAATCATTGTTCTTCACTCTTTCAGCATGAGTTACCAGGTTGGGAGAGGGTGGAAGAAAAGGTTGTGTCTTGTAATGAGTTTCTTGCAAGATCAGTTTGAACCATTCAATTTTAGGTAGATAGTTACTAATAGTATTTAAGTGACAGTGATGAGTGATAGCAATGTTTGGAAGAGATGCAAAAGGTATGTCTTCTGAAAGATGAACCAATAAAAACTCCAGCTATGTTCAAGTTACAATTAGCCCACTGATCATTTTGCTTGTAAATTAACATATGTGCAACTGAAAACAGGTCCTAAAGTTAATCCATTTACCTAGATCATGTTGGTGATGACAGTAGTTGAGAGTATTTCAGAATGAATAGGGTTCTACATCATTTCAATTATCCTTACATTCCTAATTTATTATTTTGTCTCCCTTTCCTTTCCTGAAGATGGTGACTCCTATTGGAAGTGAATCTGCAACAATTTTCCAATATTTTATTTAAATGTCAATACTTCATGTTTAAACCTTATGGGGAGCCTTCATGAGCAAATCAGACCCTACCACTCCCTGATGTCCACACATGGGCTTTTTAATTAGAGTCACTGGATACTGATCAGGAGCATGAATGCTGCTTGACATATTCTCTCTCCATCCCAGGTTACAGAGGCCAATTGTAATATTCTTCTAGTACCTGGATGCGATTAACTAACTCAGCACAGACCAGGAGCAATCTTTGGAACCTTCCTGGTCTGCATTGGGCATGACTGACTGACAGAATTTTAAGTTTATATGTATATAGGAAAACCGATGGGTTTAATCCTTGAATATGATGGCAGTGAAGAGTAAAAGGAACAACAAAAACATTACAAATGACTAACATCTGCCACACAGTTCAGCACATAGCACAAGTGATATGTTTTATAAATACTTCCAATTAACTCTTTCAGAAGGAACATAATCTTCTATTTATGCAACAAATCATTATCACTAATAGCTTTCAATTGCCATTAGGTATCTCTAAGCATTTCCAAACAATACAAGTTCCAAATGATTCATCAGAAATCAGGAATGGAAAGAATGTAATAATCCAAGTCGGAATGTATCAAACTTTTTGACGACTTGCTTAATGCATAATGTGGAAGTGTACACAAACATTAGCTGCTAACAAAGCTGCTCAAATAACTGGCAAAGCATTATAAACAAGCACTTGTGAAACACAAAACACTAAATAGAACAGAAGTAGCACATTGTGCAACTAACTGTGCATGCTGTTTGAGCAAAGAAAAATAGAAACTGAGTCGTTTATTCCTTGTATAATTTGGAAATTATAAAATTAAAAATGTACTCATAAATCTTTAATTTGGCTTGTCATTTTCTTTTCTCTCCTTTTTCTGTAGTTGATAATGTATGATGTGGCATGGTTTTGAAGTTGATGACAACCCTTCAGACACTTTCATAAGTGACGATTCTTCATGAGTTCAACCTAGATAGGCTATATGATTATTGAAATCACATCAAAACTCAGTTATGCCATTATCTTACTGTAAGATTTCTAAATAATTGCAAATGAAGAGGACAATTTGGGCCATCTTAGTTCCTTCACCCAGTAAGACCCTAAAGTCCCCAATTCCCTTACTATCACCAAACACACACACACACATTGACACACCTTCACCGCACCCAATTTGTTCATAAATGATTTCAGGGTTTTTGCCTCCATGACTCTACCCAGGAGTCTATTCTATATTTTTATTACTCTTTATGTGAAGGAACTTCCTGACATGAGTCCTAAATGTGCCTTTAGCTAATTTGAGCCTGTGGCCCCTTGTCCTACTTTCGTAGCTTATGATAATTTTCTGGATTCACCATTTACATACTGTTTAGAACTTTACATACTTTGATAACATCACCGCTCAGATGCCTCCTTTCAATGATGAAAAACCCAAGTTTCTCTAGGCTTTCTTCATGACTCAGGCCTCAAAAACTAGGAATCAGTCTTGTAGTTGTTCTTTGCATGGCTTCTAGTACTTGAAAGGTATGGTATCTGCCTAGAGCTGTATATAGTTTGCTCATGACTCCCTTTCACTTGTATTGCTAACATCAAAAACTTGCATTTATATAGCACCTTTAATGTAATAAAATGTTCCAAGGCGCTTCACAGGGGCATTATAAAATAAAATGCGACATCGAGCCATGTAATAACCAAAAGCTTGGTTAAAGAAGTAGGTTTTAAGGAGAATCGCAAAGGAGGAGAGCGAGGTTGAGAGGTTTAGAGAGGGAATTCCAGAGCTTAGAGTTCAGGCAACTGAAGGCACAGCCACCAATGGTGGTGCGATTAAAATCAGGGATGCTTAAAAGACCAGAATTAGAGAAGCACAGATATCTTGGAAGGTACAGGGCTGGAAGAGATTACAGAGATAGGGAAGGGTGAGGCCGTGAAAGGATTAGAAGGCATGTTGTTAAAGCATTGCCGCTGCCACATTCCTGTTCAAATCACATACCATGCTTAGTTCAATATATATTGTTGTTGCTTCAATCTCCTGGAATTCACCACCTACACCATTATGGGAGCACCGTCACCAAAATAACTGTAGCAGTTCTTCTCAAAGACAATTAGGGATGGGCAATAAATGCTGGCCTCGCCAGCGATGCCCACATCCCGTGAAAGAATAAGAAGAAATTCAAGAAGGCCTATACCACATTTTTATGGCTAGGGATGGGCTAACATTACCCAATCCTCAAACCAAATTTAGAAAAAGATAGAACATTGTGTTTATTAAGAATCCCTGATCTTTTTCAATTTCATTCTTAGTTGTTCCAACACCATTCATTTGACACATGTGTTGCCCGTTATACCATCATATATGCAGTGCTTTCCATTTGTCTGGATTAAGTTTCCTCTAACATTATTCTTTCGGTGTAAATAATTTGCTGAGCTTCATCTGTGATTCCTGAGCTGCATCCTCTAATTTCACTGCCTCCCTTAGTTTGTCACCATCTCCAAATTTGACCAATTTACATCGCATTCTTCAATCGAAGTTGTTAATATAAATTAGAGACTGAAGTGACTCCAATGCTGATCCCTGGGACACTCCACTCAGTACTTCCCCCCCAGACACCCCACAACCCTGATGTAACTACTTTAACAAATTATCCATTGTCCAATACCCAACCAAACCAAGATTTGTCCTAAATCCCTACAACTTTGGGTTTACCTAGAAGCCTTTAATGTGGAATTCAGTCAGTTTTTTTTCTAGAAGTCTAGGTGCAATACATTGTAGAGCTTACCACACTTCCACTTGGGATGTGACTTAAAGAAGTCAAGGAGGTTGATCGAGCAGGATCTTCCTCTTCTGAATCAATGTTGAATACTGCTTACTAGGTTATTATTTACAGAGAGAGGAGAATTTCTGCAGGGTTTTTCCCAGTCAGCAGCCTTAACTTTTGTGGAAGAGCTGCCAACCCCCCCAAAAAAACGATAAAATATCATGGACAGAGGTATGACTGATGGGTCTGTAGTTGCCTGTGTTTGCTTTTGCCCTTTTTTTTGAATATGAGCACAACATTATCCTTTTTTCCAATGTACTGCTACTTCCCTAGTTTCCAGTGACTCTATCATAATAATTGTCAATACTTCAAAAATCTCCTGCCAAGTTTCCATTCATCCTCTGGGATAAATATCACTGATCTGTGAGGATTTATTATTTTCGAGTCTCTTTTTGCTTGTTTAGGACTTGCATCTCAGGGATGCTGATTACATTAAATTTACCTCGCTTAATTCTATTTGAAAAAGCAATGTTGCTCTCCTCTTCTTTTGTGAATGCTCGGAAGAAGTAATCATTCAGAATCTTTATTCTCATGCTGATCCTCTTGTCATGTACAGAAAGAGTCGTGATGAAATAAACAATGAAATGGAAGAATTATGAATTAAAAAGTCAGCTAGTAAACCAAACAACAGGAACATGGAACAAAAACAAGAAATGCTGGAATCACTCAGCAGGTCTGGCAGCATCTGTGGAAAGAGAAGCAGAGTTAACGTTTCGGGTCAGTGACCCTTCTTCGGAACTAGGAACATGGACACTTGTATCACAGTCAAAATGGAATGGCGGTCACGTGACCCTTCCTGTGTGCAGAGTTGGTTTTTGTTAATCTCGTCTGAAATAACTCTGGGGAGAACCCCTTTGAAATTGAAAAGAGCACTGTTGCATAATAATGACTCTTATTGACATGAATGAACTAACAAAGAATTCTGGAGACAGACTGACTCACAGCCCAAACCAAAATGAATGGGTGTGAAGTAGCACCATATGACCAGAATGGTCCCCATTCAGACATCAATCGATACCCATGGTTATCATATACTGGTCCATTATGTGGTCACAACAGGGGAGAGATATATGTGTCTCCTAATCGAAAGTCTAATGTGATGGATTTTTACCTTTAAAAGTGCTTCCTCTGGAGAGAGAGCACCTTCATAGAACACTCACTGTACACTCATGAAAAAAAAATCCTGATTCGCTATAGTTTCCATCATCACATAATGTCATCATGGGACAAAAAGCTGCTTCATAGAAATTGGTGGTTGTATTTTCTTGTGTAGAGCATAGAGCAGTCCAGTCAGAGGCTGTACAAGGGATCCAGCCAAGTAAGAAGAACCCTGCTGAACAATAACTGAACAACCACTACAGCAGAGTCATTTCAAAGTGTCTTTAAGACTCTCCATCTGTGAACTCATCTAGCAGTCTACAACACATCAACAAATTCAAACTACAAACACTCAGGCCTGCACCTTTAAAAGAGACTGTCCTCCTGAGAAGATTCAACAGGTTTAATGTAAACCACGAGCACTTATCTCACTTTGAACTTTAAACTAATTACCCTTTTCTCCCTATCTATTTATTCTTGTGTATGTGTCTGTGAGTGAATGTATGTGTGGGTGATGTTGTGACCATTTCAGGAGTTGTGCAAAAAAAGTTATTTTTTAACCTACGAGAAAACCTGTGATTTATCTGATTATTTGAACTGAAAGACACTCAGGGGCTAATGCATTAGTTGTAACAAAACATGATTGCAGTCATTTGGGATGTGAACTGTGGGAACAACCCACACCTCTTTCTACCTGTCCGTAACAAATTGAAGGCTCAAAGCTTAGATTTTTTGAATAATCAGATTAAATGAGAGAAACGGAAGGAAAATTGAACAAACAGGTTTCCTCATGTCATTCTTTTCTTCTCTACGCTGCTAGAAAAAAAGACGTGGCCACATTTAATGTTGAAGTTTGTACAACAGGGAGGCATATCCTATGACAAGTTTAACCAATTAAGTATTGACGATTTAAAAGCTGTAGTTGCCCAGGTGGGAGTAACTTTCAAACAAAAGACCTGAAAATGTGAAGAATTTAATTTTAATTTTAATCTTGCCTCAGAAGAAACAGGCATGGAACCTGAAACGGATAAAATTACATTAGCTAAGATTTAAGCGGAAAGGGACCTTGCTGTGCCAAAATTGGAAGTCGCATTTGAGTTATGAATGAAACAAGAGGCAGCCGAAAGAGTGATGCAAAGAGAGGAAGCAGCAAGGAAGTTTGAATTAGAAAGGTTGCAACCACAAGGTGAAAATGCCAACAGCCACTCAAACTTTATCCTCAATTTGGAGCAAAACTTTGATGTATTAAGATATTCACGGTTAGTGCCAAAATTTAATGAGGAAGGGGTAGAGTTCTATTTTATCTCCTTTGAGAAAATAGCTAACAGGCTAAAAAGTCAGAAAGAATATTGGACCCTCCTCTTACAAAGCAAATTGGTGGGTAGAGCTTGTGCAGCTCAGTCCATGTGAACAGAAGATAGCTCCTTTGATTATGAACAGACAAAATCTGCAATATTAAATGCATACAAATTAGTCCCTGAAACTTATCAGCAACAGTTTCAAAATGCTAGGAAAGGACCTGCCCAAACATTTTGTGAATTTGAAAGAATTAAACATATGGATTTTGATCACTGGATCCGATCTCTTAAGTTAGATTGCCCCCATGAAAATTTGAGAGAGGTAATTTTACTAGAAGAGTTTAAAAATAGCATTCCCCTTCACATAAAGACTCATGTTGAAGAACAAAGAATTACAAGGGTAAGAGAAGTATTTGCAGTGGACAGACGATTATGAGCTTACTCATATATCCTTTTTTCAGGGAAAACCCTTCCATAATAATCCCCAGCAGTCTGGGAAGGACAGAAAGTGAGATAATGATAAAAGATGGGGTGCTAGTGAAAAGGGAACAAAAGTGAAAATTCAAGAAGCCCTCTATGAGTAAAGAAAGAAAGTGCAGAGGGCAGGAATGTTTTCCACAGACCTTTGTGTTCCCATTGCAGCAAAACAAGGGATGTAAAAGGTGACAGCTGGAAGTTAAAAGGGAAATCCCTAAATTTGGCAGGATTTCACAAAGCTAACCTAGAAAAGGATGCCCAAGCTGGCAACAAGGCAGACAAGCCTGTGACCTTAACCACATTACTTGATCCCTCAAAGAAAAGTGCCCTAGATGTGGTAGAAATAGAAAAGATCCCAGAAGGTTATCAGTATGTTGTTTCAAGGGAAAGGTGTCCCCATACCCCTCTGATGAGACAGGCAAATCCATTGTCCTGCTCCGAGATACAGGGCCACTCAATGCTTAATGTGAGGTAAAGACGTGACCTTTCCACCAGAGAGCTCGGTCAAGGCAAAGGTTCTGGTAAGAGGCATTGAAGGAGAATACATGTCAGTGCCCTTGTATCAGGTCCACCTGCAGTGTAACCTCTTTTGTGGACCAGTTACAGTAAGGATTGCTCATAGTCTGCCTGTGGCCAGAATAGATTTGCTGCTAGGCAATGGTTTGGTTGGAGGTAAAGTGGTAGCAGCTCCAATGGTCTTAGACCAGCCAAATGAGGCCAGGAAGACAAAACAAATACAGGAGAAAGTTGCTGGACTCTTTTCTGTCTGTGTAGTAACCCAGTCCATGGCTAAGCAAGCTCCAACAGAGCAGGCTAAGCCAGTAATTCAGCCAGGTGACCCCGAGGTCTGGCTGCCTGAAACCTTTTGGAGAATTAGGGGTGGTACACAAGAGACCCTCCTTAACTGAAGCCCAGCAGACAGAAATAAAAACAAGGAATGCTGGAAATACTCAGCACGTCTGGCAGCATCTATGCAGAGAGAAGCAGAGTTAACGTTTCAGGTCAGAGACCTTTCTTCAGAACTGACAAATATTAAAAATGTAAAAGGTATTAAGCAAGTAAAGTGGGGGTGGGGCAAGCGATAACAAAGGTGAAGGTGTTGATAGGACAGGGTCACAGAGAATAACTGACCAGAAGGTCATAGAACAAAGGCGAACGGTATGTTAATGCTGTGCTGAAAGACAAAGCATTAGTACAGAGAGGTGTGAATGACTGTAAAGCACAGAGCACGCCAAGCATAAACATTTAAAAAATTTAAAAAAACAAACCAGTGGGTAAGCATAATGAAACAAACAGTGGCACAGTTTCACCGCACACCGGCACAGGCACACCGCAGCCTTGTAGCTCCAGCGACCTGGGTTCAGTTCTGGGTCCTGCCTGTGTGGAGTTTGCAAGTTCTCCCTGTGACCGCATGGGTTTCCGCTGGGTGCTCCGGTTTCCTCCCACAGCCAAAGACTTGCATATTGATAGGTAAATTGGCCATTGCAAATTGCCTGTAGTGTAGGTAAGTGATAAGAGAATGTGGTAGGGTATATGGGCTTAACGTAGGATTAGTATAAATGGGTTGTTGGTCGGCACAGACTAGGTGGGCCGAAGGGCCTGTTTCAGTGCTGTATCTCTAAATAAATAAAACAAACTGCAAAACCTGAAATATGAAAAAGAAAAAATAACTAAGCATAAAAAGGGGGACCTGTCATGCTCTGAAATTATTGAACTCAATGTTCAGTCTGGCAGGCTGTTGTGTGCCTAATCAGTAAATGAGGCACTGTTGCTCGAGCTTGTGTTGATGTTTGTTGGAACACTGCAGCAATCCCAGAACAGAGATGTGAGCATGAGAGCAGTGGGGTGTATTGAAATGGTCAGCAACCAGAAGCTCGAGATCATGCTTACAGATTGAGCAGAGGTGTTCCACAAAATGGTCACCCAATCTACGTTGGTCTCCCCAATGTAGAGGAGACCACATTGTGAGCAGTGAATACAGTATACTAAATTGAAAAAAGTACAAGTAAATCGCTGCTTCACCTGAAAGGAGTGTTTGGGGCCTTGGATAGTGAGGAGGTAAATGGGCAGGTATTACACCTCCTGTGATTGCAAAGGAAGGTGCTGTGGGAAGGGGACGAAATGGTGGGGGTAATGGAGGAGTGGACGAGGGTGTCCCAGAGGCAATGATCCCTTCGGAATGCTGACGGGGAAGGGAGAGGAAGATGTGTTTGGTAGTGGCATCACGCTGGTTGTGGCGGAGGATGATCCTTTGGATCTGGAGGCTGTTGGGGTGGAAAGTGAGGACAAGGGGAACCCTGTCGCTGTTCTGGGAGGGAGGGGAAGGGGTGAGGGTAGAGGTGCGGGAAATAGGCCGGACACGGTGGAGGGCCCTGTCATCCACAGTGGGAAGGGGGATCCTCGGCTGAGGAAAAAGGAAGACATATCGGAAGGACTGTCGTGGAAGGTAGCATCATCAGAGCAGATGTGTCAGCGATGGAGAAACTGGGAGAATGGAATGGAGTCCTTACAGGGGGCAGGGTGTGAAGAAGTGTACTTGTGGGAGTTGGTGGGCTTATAATGAATATTCGTAGACAGCCTTCCCCAGAAATCGAGACAGAGAAGTTGAGGAAGGGAAGGGAAGTGTTGGAGATGGACCATGTGAAGGTGAGAGAAGGGTGGAAATTAGAAGCAAAGTTAATAAAGTTTTCTATCTCCGGGCAGGAGCAGGAAACGGCACCGATACAGTCATCAATGTACCAGAAAAGAGTTGGGGGAGGGGGCCTGAGTAGGACTGGAACAAGGAATGTTCGACATATCCCACAAAACGACAAGCATAACTGGGACCCATACGGGTACCCATAGCAACACCTTTTACTTGGAGGAAGTGAGTGGAATTGAAGGAGAACTTGTTCAGTGTGAGAACAAGTTCGGCCAGGCGGAGGAGGGTGGTGGTGGATGGGGACTGGTTGGGCCTCTGTTCAAGGATGAAGCGGAGAGCCCTCAAACCGTCCTGGTGGGGGATGGTGGTGTAGAGAGATTGGACATCCATAGTGAAGAGGAGGCGGTTAGAGCCAGGAAACTGGAAATTGTCAAAATGACGTAGGGTGTCAGAAGAGTCATGGATGCAGGTGGGAAAAGACTGGACCAGGGGAGAAAAGATAGAGTCAAGATAGGAAGATATAAGTTCAGTGGGGCAGGAACAGGCTGAAACGATGGAGACAGACCCTGATTTAAAAAGGATAGTGCTGACAATCTATTCTGAGGAAGAGGCAGAGAAACTGCCTGAGTGCGACTATTTAAAAATGAAATCCTGGTGAGAAAATGGAGACCCCTACAGTGACCTGCAGAAGAGGAGTGGACAATGGTCCATCAAATTGTCGCTTCCCCGAAAAATCCCCAGAAGTTTGAGAATTGCCCATGAAATTCCTATGGCTGGACACGTGGGTATCAGAAAGACCCAGGCCCAGATAAGCCGACACTTTTACCGGCCACAAATCCAAAAAGATGTGATTAACTTTTGTAAGACCTGCCAGGTTGTTTTTTTTTTAAATTTAGAGATACAGCACTGAAACAGGCCCTTCGGCCCACCGAGTCTGTGCCGATCATCAACCACCCATTTATACTAATCCTACATTAATCCCATATTCCTACCACATCCCCACACCACCTACCTATGCTAGGGGCAATTTATAATAGCCAACTTACCTATCAACCTGCAAGTCTTTGGGTGTGGGAGGAAACTGGAGCACCCGGCGAAAACCCACACGGTTACAGGGAGAACTTGCAAACTCCGCACAGGCAGTACCCAGAATCAAACCCAGGTCATTGGAGCTGTGATGCTAATCACTGTGCCACTGTGCCACCCAATGGTTGGGAAACCACAACCTACAATCAAACCTACTCCACTGATTCCCATCCCTGCTTTCGAGGAACCTATGCGTAGAGTTCTAATTGATTGCGTAGGACCCCTACCCAAAACAAGAACAGATTATCAATACCTTTTAACCATCATGGATATAGCCACCTAATTCCCAGAGCCATACCCTTAAGGGAAATTACTACCAGAGCAGTAGTCGAGGGGCTGACCCAATTTTTCACAAAATATGGCTTTACCAAAGAATTTCAGTCCAATCAAGGTACTAGTTTTATGTCCTGAACATTCCAAGAAGTAGTACACAGTCTTGGTATTGACCAGCTGAAATCTTCAGCATACCACCTACAGTCTCATGGGGCTCTGGAATGATACCTTCAAATCCTAAAAACCATGATCAGGGCATATTGCTGTGTTTACCCTCATGACTGAGATAAAGGAATAGCTTTCTTGTTGTTTGCTACTAAAGATTCACCAAACAAATACACAGGTTACAGTCCATTTGAATTAGTTTTTAGGTGTGAAGTAGCACTGTGTTCCTAGAATTGTCCCCATTCAGACATCAATTGATCGCCATGGTCATCATCTCCTGGCCCGTTGTGTGGTTACACCAGGGGAGAGGGCTACGTGTCTCCGAACAGAAACTCTAAAGTGATGGATTTTTACCTTTGAAAGATAGCCCTGTGGACAGAGAGGGAAGATCAAACCATCAAGCCAACACCTTCAGAAAGCAGCCCAGTCAGAGGCTGTGCAAGGGATCCAGTCAAGCAAGAAGAACCCTGCTGAACAATAACTGAACACCCCTACAGCAGAGACATTTCAAAGTGACTTTAAAACTCTCTATCTGTGAAGGTAACCACTAGAACTCTACAACACGTCAACAAATTCAAACTGCAAACACTCAGGCCTGCACCTTTAAAAGAGACTGTCCTCCTGAGAAGATTCAACAGGTTTACTGTAAACCACGAGCACTTATCTCACTTTGAACTTTAAACTAATTACCCTTTTCTCCCTATCTATTTATTCTTGTGTATGTGTGTGTGAGTGAATGTATTGTCACAGACTTGTATTACTTTTTTGCTCTGATTAAAACAGTGTGCCTTTAAGACTGTTTAAAACAGTGCATCTTTAAGACAAGGAGAGAAGTTTTGGATTTTATGAGCCACAGCTGCATTTTGTTACCCTGGGCAACAGCAGTCGAGAGTGGTCACATGGTATAATGTTTCCACTTAACAGTGTAAAACTGACAAAAACTAGTCTGAACCAGTTTTGTTTGGAGAGACATTCCAGCAAACATACTGAAGAGAAAACAGTTGTCCATTCTCTCTCAGCAGATGTTCTGCAAGGAGCTACAGGCCAAATTAATTGCCTCAAATAAAACCTTCTTTGAAGAGACCGTTTGTATTGATGAACTCCTTTTCTTTACTTTCAAGCCAGGAAGTATTTGCTTCAAGATTGAATCTCTCTTGACTGATTGTATTTTCTGCAATTTGTCGGTGTTTGATGCTTGCTGCAGCTGAAGAGTTCGAATGCCTATTGTTACGACCAGGTGCAAAGGTGTCTAGGGGTCTGTTACTATCTTTACCTGGTCTTATTGTAACAGGGTTTAATTTGAAACACACTGTGTTTGAGCTTCCCTTTTTGTGAATCCTTGTTCACAGTTTTCCAACTATAAGACAAAGAAACCAATTCACACAGGCTTTCTCAGGTTTAAAGAAGAAAGATGAAATTTTATTAAAATTTAAAACTTAAACTCTAATATGGTTTATGCCTAAGGGTATATGACATGCTCACGCTAGCATGCACACATGATATAAACATGCAAAATAGGGACAGAAAAGAGCAGAAGGAAAGATAAGTAGAATAGTTTGAGGCAATATCTTGTTACTGTTTCTCGAGCTTGCTGTAGTCCTTGATTGAAGATATGGTCTTGCATTTTGTTGGGGCCCAGTATTCTTCGTAAACCTTGTTCACACAGGAGATTTTTTCTCTCTCTGAGTTTACGTGTCTTCACAAGATTCAGTTCCGTGGGAAAGAGCTGCAAGGAGGCAGACAGGAGAGGCTGTAATTCTTGCTTCAGTTCCAGGAGGGATCTTTACTCCATGAGCACATGGCTTTGTCTCAGTTCAAATCTGTTTTCTCCAATTTAAAACTCTCAGTTCAAAACTCTGCAACAGCCAGTTAGTCATGTGACTAAAACTGGTCTGACCACTTCTGTGTATTGAGGAAGCAACTACTGGGTCCCCATTGTCTGGTACTATGCAAATATCCTTCCAGTCAGGGCTTGCAATTTTAAGTTTTTGTTCATGTGGCGAAATAATGTTTGCCTCAGTCTTGGCAGGTGACGGACTTTGCCTGACACTATCAAAAACCGACTGCTTCATCAAATCCAAGTGAAGACTTCGAGTAACCTTTGATTATTTTCACATTAGAATATCACATCCATCAGGAACATAACACACAAAGACTTACTTATTTATTTATTCTTAAAAAACAGCCAATTTTTTAAAACACCACTTTTAAAGCTGATGAACTACTGTTATTTTTGAGTGTATGTGTGTGAATAGGGAAGTTAGGTTAAAATAAGAAGTTATAAGGTCTTTAGACATAGGTTTATCTTAATAGTGTTTAAGATTTAGTTTTTAATAAATAGTTAATTTGTTTATATCTAAAGATACCTGGTTTGGTCTGTTTTATTCTGGGGGTTACTGGAGTGTTTAATTTGGCAGTTGGGTGGAAAACTTTTAATAATATGCTGCGACCTGTGGAGTTACGGGACTGAATGGACAGTGCATTGCTCTTGCCGCGGTTGGAAAAGTATGTGTGGGTGAGGATGCAACCATTTCAGGAATTGTGTAAAAACAAAAGTTATCTTTTTTTTTTAACCTACAAGAAAACCTGTCATTCGTCTGCTTATATGAACCAAATAACACATAGGGGCTAACGCATCATTTTAAAAAAAAAATTGCGGTCAACTGGGAGGTGAACAGTGGGAACCACCCACTCCCCTTTCTGCCTATCCGTAACAAGTCACTTACATCTTTTATTGTGCTTATTTCTGTAATATTACTTGTTCCTTTGATATGTGTACTAATGTAAGACTCACAAGACTACAAGTAATACCCAAAGAAAACATAAGTTTTTATTATAACCTTAACTAGAATATATATACTGTTACGACTGAGCAGCAAACCTAGGCAGCGAGGCCTGGACAACGTATGCCAGCCAAGAGCGACGTCTCAATTCATTCCATCTTCGCTGCCTCCGGAGAATACTTGGCATCAGGTGGCAGGACCGTATCTCCAACACAGAAGTCCTCGAGGCGGCCAACATCCCCAGCTTGTACACACTACTGAGTCAGCGGCGCTTGAGATGGCTTGGCCATGTGAGCCGCATGGAAGATGGCAGGATCCCCAAAGACACATTGTACAGCGAGCTCGCCATTGGTATCAGACCCACCGGCCGTCCACGTCTCCGCTTTAAAGACGTCTGCAAACGCGACATGAAATCCTGTGACATTGATCACAAGTCGTGGGAGTCAGTTGCCAGCGTTCGCCAGAGCTGGTGGGCAGCCATAAAGACAGGGCTAAAATGTGGCGAGTCGAAGAGACTTAGTAGTTGGCAGGAAAAAAGACAGAGGCGCAAGGGGAGAGCCAACTGTGCAACAGCCCCGACAAACAAATTTCTCTGCAGCACCTGTGGAAGAGCCTGTCACTCTAGAATTGGCCTTTGTAGCCACTCCAGGCGCTGCTTCACAAACCACTGACCACCTCCAGGCGCATATCCATTGTCTCTCAAGATAAGAAAGCCCAAAGGAAAGAAGAAAGAAACAAAAGAATCACATAATCATAGAATCACGATAACGTCACCGCACAGAAGGAGGCTGCTCGGCCTATTTGACTGAAAAAGAGCTATCCAGCCTACTTTCACTTGCCAGCTCTTAGTATGTAACCTTGTAGGTTATAGCACTTGAAGTGCATATCCAAGTCTTTTCAACCACCTTATCTACCTGTTCTGCTACCTTCAGGGATCTGTGCGCATGCACTTCAAGGTCCTTCTGTTCCTCTACACTTCTCAGTATCCTACCATCTATTATGAATTCCCTTGCCTTGTTTTCCCTCCTGAAATGCATGCCCTCACATTTCTCCAAATTGAATTCCATTTGCCAATTTTTGCTCACCTGACCAGTCCAGTGCTATCTTCCTGCAGTCTGCAGCTTACGTCCCAGCAACCACATGGCTAATTTTTTATTAACTGCAAACTTTTTAATCACGCCCCCTACATTTAAGTCTAAATCATTGATAAATACCACAAAAAGCACAGTACCTAGTACTGAGCCCTCCAGAACCCCATTCCAGTCACAAAAACACCCTTCAATCATTACCCTTTGCTTCCTGCCTTGGAGTCAATTCTGGATCCAACTTGCCACTTGCTCTTTGATCCCATGGGCTCTTACCTTTTTGACCATTTTATCATGTGGGACCTTGCCAAAAGATTTGCTAAAATCCATGTAGACTACACCAAACCCATTATTCTTATTGATCTTCCTTGTTACCTCCTCAAAAAATTCCATCAAGGTAGTCAGACACAACTTTTGCTTAATAATCTATGCAGCCTGTCCTTGATTAATCAGTGCCTTTCAAAATGGTGATTAATACTGTCTCTCCAAATTTTTTCCAATCATTTGCCCACCACCATGGTTAGGCTGATTGGCATGTTATTGCTTGGTTGATCAGACTCTATCCCTTTCTCCACTTTTAAACAATGGTGCAATGTTTTCATCACACAGAGTTGTGAATCTTTTGAATTCTCTAACCTAGAGAGCTGTGGATGCTCAGTCATTGAGTATATTCAATAGATTTTGATACTAAGGGAATTAAGGGATTGTGAGTAGTGCAGGAAAGTCGAGTTGAGGTAGAAGATCAGCCACAATCTGTTGAATGGCAGAGCAGGCTTAAAGGGCAAAATAGCCTCCTCCAGCTTCTATTTCTTATGTTCTTATGCTAGCAGTTCTTCAATCCTCTGGCATCACACCTGTAGCCAGAAATGACTGGACAATTATGGTCTGAGCCTCCACTAATTCCTCCCTTGCTTCTCTTAACAGCCTGGGAAACAATGAGCCCCTGTAATGTGTTACCGACTGGTGTGGCAGCTACTGACTCTGTATGCCTTCAAGAGACAGCTGAATCAGTTTTTCACTGGGTCAGAGATCATATCATATAAAAGGTAAGTGGTTTTACAGAAAACACATGGTTTATGTAATCTCCTGGACTTGTTTTTATTACTGAGGGTGTCAGATAGGAACTTTCCAAAGTACTTTTCCCCTTATAAGCCCTGAATTTTTCTCAGTTTTTTTGCCTCTTCCAGAAGATTACAAGGGTGGGGAATAGTCTTGTCATAATTGTCCAGCCATCATGAATGTGGACAGACTTGATGGGCAAACTAGTCTTTCCCTGCCCGTCATTGTTGTATTTTTTGTGAACTGAAAATGCAACTCTGCCAACTACCATACAAAAATAAATGTTAGTTTTTAATTTAGTCCATAACTGTCCCTTTTGTGAATGTGACATTATAAATATAGGACTTTTTACAGGTGTTCTTTTTTACAAGCACACTTTTTTCTTGTTTAGGCAGATTAGTTTTCTGCAGGCCAACCCCTTAAGAGTGAGACACACAGCTGCTTTCTCTTTGCACAATTCATTTTTTTTAACTGTAAGCCTTTTTTAAGGGAGCTGCAGCGTACAGTACAGGCAGCTGCCACAACCAGCCTTTTTGCTTTGTCCTGGACTCTTGGGTTCTTTAGCTCTCTTTTGGCTCAGGCCCCACATGCAAAGAAAAAAACCAGAAAAACTAAAACAGTAATGGCTTCAGTTACTGCTTTTCAAATTTTTAAACCCACTGCCAGATTAGTTGAAAGCTCTGATCACCTGGCAAATTGATTGCTGTACTCAAAGAGTTTCAACACCTACTGGGACCTGGAAAGCACTTTTCATGACCTTAGGTCTCCCCAAAGTGTTTTTAAATTAATGTCCAGGTTTGCTGTGCTGTTGTGGGGACTTCTGCCAGCTGCTCTCCAGGATCTTTAGCCACTCCAGGTGAGCAACCTACTGTTCTTTGCTCTATCGTAGTGTTTTCTTCAGAAAAAAAACTCAAACGTTGACACAATGTAATATTTGGTGGTCTTCAGAAAACATATATCCTAAATGTTGCCACCATATAATGTTACTTGTTCCTTTGACAGATGAACAATTGTAAGATTCACAGGACTACAAGTAAATGTGGGTTTTTATTATAACTTTAACTAGAACAGTTACTGCAGGAGCCACACCTAAACACATCTCACTCTGTCGGAGTATACCTATAACTCTGTGGTCATGTGTGATGCAACATCACTTCCTCCAGTGATCTTCATTTACAGCTTCTAAAGGTGGTCTGCTCTTAAGGTAGTCCCACAACAATTTTTTGACTGACATATTAGAGGTGAAGAATGGAAAGGAGTTCTTACTACTGTGTTTTGCATCTGCTATTTGTGGACTTTGCTGTGTGTAAGTGAACTACCTCATTTTTTTTACATATTTTAAAAAGTCCCTCATTAATTTAAAAGCACTTTGGGGAGACCTAAGGTCATGAAAAGTGCTATATAAATGCAAATCGTTTTTTATTTCTTTTATAATGTACTTACCCTATTGACCCTTTCAAACTGGTCCCATATGCTGACTACCTTTTACCGGTGATTGGTCTTATCTTGGATCCAGTTTCCTCCTTGCTTGCCCTTCACCTATCCATCTGATGTCAACATGCATTCATTTTCCATTGTGTTTCTGATCAAGAGCAAGAGTCCTTGTTAATTTCCTCTGCTAACTCAGCACAGACCAAGAATCAGCCCTCCTAAGGCACTTATTTTTACCATGTGTCAGGCAAGCACCACCCCACCCCCCAACACACCTGCCAAGAATGAGGAAAATTAATTTCACCACATGAACATTGATTTTAAAAAGCTGTTGATGAAGAAAGAACTTGCTTTAAAATAAACAATTGGAGACTTTGGCTGGAGAAAGACATTAGCATATCAACAGACAGTACTTCAAAGGACAAAGGAGCTATTCCCTGCTCCAATTTAATCCACAATGGACTTTGATTACCAGACATTGAAGCATTCCAGGTTAACTACTAAGATGGCCGAATACACAAACTGACGTGGTCAGGCCAGTTTGGGTCACATGACTAACTGACTGTTGGAGTTTTTTGAATTTGAACTTCCAACAAAGAATTTGAAGGCAGAAGGCTGTTTTCTCCTGGACTGAGAACACCTCTCTCCTGTCTGCTTTCACCTCGCTCTCACCAATTTCAGAAACCATTGACGGCATATGAACCCCAAGAGAGAAAAGTCTCCTACAGTGAACAAGGTTTAAGAAGAATACTGGGACCCAATGAAAAGTAAGAACTGTCTACAATCAAGGACTCTACAGTAAAGTGGAAACACAGAAACAATAACAAGAAACCCCCTTTAGAGACTGCCTCAAACTTCTGTATTTTATTTTACTTCTGCTCTTTTCTGTCCCTATTTGTATGTGTGTATCGCGTGTGCATGCTACCGTGTACATGTTGTATATCCGTAGACATTAACTGTATTAGAGTTTAAGTTTAAGGTTTAATAAATTTCACAACTCTTTTTTAAACCTTAGGAAGCCTGTTTATGCTCATTTATTTTCCTTATAATTGGAAAGTGGTGAACAAGGATTCACCAAAGGGGGAGCTCAAAACACAGTGTATTTTAAATTAAATCCTGTTACAATAAGACCAGGTGAAAACAACAAAAGACCCCAAGACACCTTTCTCACCTGGTCATAACACTTGTTATTATAATAAGATCTAGATACAGTGGAATGAAGCTATAACAAACTCCTGGTTGCACTCTTGCCTGTTTGTTTTCTTATTGGATGCCACCCTTCATACCATGCCAGTTAGGAATACAGAGACCCATTTTCTCTGAATGTATGCATCTTAATAATGTCATCACAGGTCTCCATTCTAATCTGACCATGGGCCAGAATGCATAAGCAAATAGTTGAAACAAAAGCATTGCAGAATGAAGGAAACCAACCATATTGATACCATCCAATCAGGTTTTCAACACTCCAGATTAAGCAATGCTTTCACATAGTCTATTTCTTTGAAGAAGATCCAGCTTCCTTCTGAACAGACAAGTAATTAAAATATTAGTTATTGCTATCACCAAGTGGATGGGGTGTGAACCCCAGCTCCTTTGCTGTTTGGAGAGTTATTTATTAGATCAAGCCTGGAAAGAAAGCATAGTGTAATTTTTATCTGGCATAACACTTGCTTAATAGTTGGAGAATACAGTCAATGAATTACATTTACTCCACAGTGGTAAGGGTGTGTATATTATTATTTCAATAGCCCGAGATATTAATCAAACAAAGGTGATCTGATTAGATTATGATTCCCAGCCATTCCTTTAGTTGAGCTGGCTACTTCCTTTAGAAACTAACATTTATTTCTTATATTTGAGTAATTTGCCTCACAGAGACAAAATAATTATTTTTGTATGGTAGTTGGTTAGTTGCATTTTCAGTTCACAAAAAATACAACAATGACGGGCAGGGAAAGACTAGTTTGCCCATCAAGTCTGTCCACATTCATGATGGCTGGACAATTATGACAAGACTATTCCCCACCCTTGTAATCTTCTGGAAGAGGCAAAAAAACTGAGAAAATTCAGGGCTTATAAGGGGAAAAGTACTTTGGAAAGTTCCTATCTGACACCCTCAGTAATAAAAACAAGTCCAGGAGATTACATAAACCATGTGTTTTCTGTAAAACCACTTACCTTTCATATGATATGATCTCTGACCCAGTGAAAAACTGATTCAGCTGTCTCTTGAAGGCATACAGAGTCAGTAGCTGCCACACCAGTCGGTAACACGTTACAGGGGCTCACTGTCTCCCAGGCTGTTAAGAGAAGCAAGGGAGGAATTAGTGGAGGCTCAGACCATAATTGTCCAGTCATTTCTGGCTACAGGTGTGATGCCAGAGGACTGAAGAACTGCTAGCATAAGAACATAAGAAATAGAAGCTGGAGGAGGCTATTTTGCCTTTTAAGCCTGCTCTGCCATTCAACAGATTGTGGCTGATCTTCTACCTCAACTCGACTTTCCTGAACTACTCACAATCCCTTAATTCCCTTAGTATCAAAATCTATTGAATATACTCAATGACTGAGCATCCACAGCTCTCTAGGTTAGAGAATTGATGAAAACATTGCACCATTGTTTAAAAGTGGAGAAAGGGATAGAGTCTGATTGACCAAGCAATAACATGCCAATCAGCCTAACCATGGTGGTGGGCAAATGATTGGAAAAAATTTGGAGAGACAGTATTAATCACCATTTTGAAAGGCACTGATTAATCAAGGACAGGCAGCATAGATTATTAAGCGAAAGTTGTGTCTGACTACCTTGATGGAATTTTTTGAGGAGGTAACAAGGAGGATCAATAAGAATAATGGGTTTGGTGTAGTCTACATGGATTTTAGCAAAGCTTTTGGCAAGGTCCCACATGATAAAATGGTCGAAAAGGTAAGAGCCCATGGGATCAAAGAGCAAGTGGCAAGTTGGATCCAGAATTGACTCCAAGGCAGGAAGAAAAGGGTAATAAAAACAAGAAATGCTGGAATCACTCAGCCGGTCTGGCAGCATCTGTGGAAAGAGAAGCAGAGTTAACGTTTCGGGTCAGTGACCCTTCTTCGGAACTCCGAAGAAGGGTCACTGACCCGAAACGTTAACTCTGCTTCTCTTTCCACAGATGCTGCCAGACCGGCTGAGTGATTCCAGCATTTCTTGTTTTTGTTTCAGATTTCCAGCATCCGCAGTATTTTGCTTTTAAGAAAAGGGTAATGATTGAAGGGTGTTTTTGTGACTGGAATGGGGTTCTGGAGGGCTCAGTACTAGGTACTGTGCTTTTTGTGGTATTTATCAATGATTTAGACTTAAATGTAGGGGGCGTGATTAAAAAGTTTGCAGTTAATAAAAAATTAGCCATGTGGTTGCTGGGACGAAAGCTGCAGACTGCAGGAAGATAGCACTGGACTGGTCAGGTGAGCAAAAATTGGCAAATGGAATTCAATTTGGAGAAATGTGAGGGCATGCATTTCAGGAGGGAAAACAAGGCAAGGGAATTCATATTAGATGGTAGGATACTGAGAAGTGTAGAGGAACAGAAGGACCTTGAAGTGCATGCGCACAGATCCCTGAAGGTAGCAGAACAGGTAGATAAGGTGGTTGAGAAGATCTTGATATACACTTCAAGTGCTATAACCTACAAGGTTACATACTAAGAGCTGGCAAGTGAAAGTAGGCTGGATAGCTCTTTTTCAGTCAAATAGGCCGAGCAGCCTCCTTCTGTGCGGTGACGTTATCGTGATTCAATGATTATGTGATTCTTTTGTTTCTTTCTTCTTTCTTTTGGGCCTCCTTATCTCGAGAGACAATGGATACGCGCCTGGACGTGGTCAGTGGTTTGTGAAGCAGCGCCTGGAGTGGCTACAACGGCCAATTCTAGAGTGACAGGCTCTTCCACAGGTGCTGCAGAGAAATGTGTTTGTCGGGGCTGTTACACAGTTGGCTCTCCCCTTGCGCCTCTGTCTTTTTTCCTGCCAACTACTAAGTCTCTTCGACTCGCCACATTTTAGCCCTGTCTTTATGGCTGCCCGCCAGCTCTGGCGAACGCTGGCAACTGACTCCCACGACTTGTGATCAATGTCACAGGATTTCATGTCGCGTTTGCTGACGTCTTTAAAGCGGAGATGTGGACGGCCGGTGGGTCTGATACCAATGGCGAGCTCGCTGTACAATGTGTCTTTGGGGATCCTGCCATCTTCCATGCGGCTCACATGGCCAAGCCATCTCAAGCGCCGCTGACTCAGTAGTGTGTACAAGCTGGGGATGTTGGCCGCCTCGAGGACTTCTGTGTTGGAGATACGGTCCTGCCACCTGATGCCAAGTATTCTCCGGAGGCAGCGAAGATGGAATGAATTGAGACGTCGCTCTTGGTTGGCATACGTTGTCCAGGCCTCGCTGCCATAGAGCAAGGTACTGAGGACACAGGCCTGATATACTCGGACTTTTGTGTTCCGTGTCAGTGCGCCATTTTCCCATAGGCCGAGCAGCCTCCTTCTGTGCGGTGACGTTATGATGTTATCGTGATTCTATGATTATGTGATTACTCAGACAAAATATGTTGGCCTATACATAATTTCATGTAAACTGATATTGGATTGAGATGAAATGTTATAATATGAAGCAGAGTGCACCTCTGAATCATCAGAATCATGTTATTGACATTGTGATGTTGGATGCACCAATCAGTGCCAATTACTTTGTGAACTCCACATGGAGTCAGTGGTTCTGGTGGTGGCTCACAACATAAACTTCGATTATCAAGTGCTCTCAATTGTGAAAAAGCCAAGCATTTGACATCAACTACACTGCAGTAATTTAGAACCACCTCAGTTCTGTCTGTTTCTGTGCTACACTAAGTGATACTGAGCCCTATATATCCTCTGAGCTATCAGCGAAGTTCCACTCTCAACATTATTATATTTTCTAAAGTTAACTAAGAAAATATTTATACTGTAAAAATATTTCACCCCAAATGTTTATTATTTAAAATGCACAATAATTTGGTGTAAAATTTTAGCCAAAAGTATTTATCTAAAATAGTTTTGAAATCATAGGAACAGATTCTTGTTGCTAAATACAACATACCACTGTTTTTATGGAAAGTTTAGCTAAAGATCGTTATCACAACTATAATTGAATATTATTGATATGCCAGAATACATATCATGATTATTTATTCAAGGTGGATGTCGGCCTCACCTCAGTGGTAGTACTCTCATCTCTGAGTCAAAAGGTTGTGGGTTCATGTCTCACTCCAGATACTTAAGTTGTTACAAGAGTCCATATTTTTGTTAAAACTTGGGAATCTATATTTTTAAAAACTAGAAAAAAAGATTTGATGGACATTGAAACATCTTTTTTTAATTCATTCATGGGATGTGGGCATCACAGGCCAGGCCAGCATTTATTGCCCATCCCTAATTGCCCTTGAGATGGTGGTGGTGAGCTGCCTTCTTGAATCGCTGCAGTCCATGTGAGGAAGGTACACCCACAGTGCTGTTAGGAAGGGAGTTCCAGGATTTTGATCCAGTGACAGTGAAGGAACGGCGATATCGTTCCAAGTCTGGAGATAGCTGTACTTTATGGATGCTTTTAAATAAGAAAGCAAGGTCAACAAAAGGTTCCTGGTTTTGACCAGTTAACAAATACTGGAAACCAGGTGATTTCAAGGAAAGCACAAAGGGTTTTGACCTAAGAACTACCCTTTGTCATGACAAGAGATAATTTATGATTTAGCATGAGACATGCTCGGAAAAAGTAGTTTCATTTTTGAACTTTAAAAACCCGTGGGTTTGGACTAAAGCAGGCAATTGGTATTTGAGGTGAACCTGCCAGGAGTAGAGAAGATAAATCAGAAAGCTATTGCCTCTCTTTAAAGAATCCCTGCTCTGAAAAAGCTAAAGTTTGTATGAAATGGTACTGATGCCTCCTGCATTTTTGAAGAAACCCTGGATATTTGCAGAAACCTTGCATCTTTAAAAGGACTTTTGCATTGAATGTGAGAACTGACACCTGTTTCTCCACAACTGATGGAACACCTATGTGAAGTTTCTGCAGTTGAATTTCTTTGAATGCCTACCCAGAACAGACTTCATCAACCTCACCTGGAAAGACTTTGAGTGGCATCCAACTATTCCACTTTGGGACACCTCGCCAAGCCAAAGGATTTCCTTCCAGATCATTGCAGTCTAAGTTCTTTATTAATTCCTTTTATTCCTTTGTAACATCTGTAAACAAAAATCCATTTTTTTAACCACTTAACCAGTTTTTGGATGTATGTACGTGTGCGTGAAGGATAGGGAAAAAATAAGCAACTTTAATATCTCAATTCACGTGTATACTTACTTCATTATTGTTAAGACTTTGTTTTATAATAAACAGAGAATTTTTGTTGGTTATTAAAGAAACCTGGTTGGTGTGCTTTATTCTAGGCACAAATAGAGTATCTAATTGGTTGTTTTGGTAAGTGGGAAAATTTATTGATATGCTGTGATGTGTGGAGAAGTGGGTTTGAATTTACAGTGCATTCCTCCCGCCTCAGTTGTAACAAAGTATATAATCTAGACTGACACTTCAGTGCAGTGCTGATGTAGTGCTGCGCTGCCAGAGATGCTTTGTTTCAGAACAGACGTTATGATGTTACAATGGTACTATTTCAAAGTAAGGTCTAAGGCATACTACGGGGGGAGAGTAAAGGCTCCATGTGTAATACTGGCTATTTAACCTTGAGGAAAGAGGATGGTAAACATCACAGCCAATCAGTTGTAGCCAGGAAAGGCACTATATGCAAATGCCCACACCTTTTATCCCATAGAGTTGAAAATTGATGATTTTGTGATTTTCTGCCTCTAAAGATCTGGCTGGAAAATTGTTGCCACTCCACTCTTTAATGATATTTCACTACCAGTCTCAGTTATAGCTCATACTTGACATTGCTGCTTTGCTCTGGAAGCAGACTTATGACTTTTTGGTCATGCACTAGATCAGGAATTCCTGCCTGCAGCAAAAAATCTGCTCCCAGAGTAAAAGCAACAGTGTCAGGTTCAAACTGTAGACAAGCAATAAGAACTTCAATGAGGAAGAGCCTCTGTGAACTAGTGAGGAGGTTAGAGGGCAAAAGTGCTTCTGTGAACTGAAGGCATTTAGAGGTGAAAGAGTTCCTTTCTGAACTGAGAGGTGGGTAGAGAAGTGCAGTTGTCTGGAGTGAGGTTTGGAGGATGAGACTGCCTCGGTGAAACGGAAGTTAACTGTTCAAGTAGCTTTTGGAGAGAGTAATGGTCGGATGATCCAATTGTCACCTTTTCTCTTGCAATGTCTTTAGATTAAAAATAAATACATTTAAAGGTTAAAAAAGAACAACAATGCACCATTCTAATGTAAATTCAACATTTCCACGTGACATTGCCTCCAGATGTCTCAAGAAATACATGTACCAGTCAGCATGTGGGTGGGAGAAGACCATTTGGAAACAATATTTATACATGTGTTGCCGAGTACGCTGAGCCCAGCCCATCCCGTTCTCACTTGCTATCCTACAGCAGTCCACTTTCCAACAAGGCGGAAGTGGATATCAGTTACCAACAGAACTCCTGGCTGATTTTTTGCTCCACTTCGGTCAAAGGATACTGAGGCAAATTGTAGTGCCCTCATTCTGCTCAAATTACATCAGCTTATTCATTATTTACCAGTGAGGCATCCTGAGACCTTCCCGCATTGTAAGGCACATTTTGTATGTATTAACAAACTCTGTACTTAAAATTCATCAACATTGACACATCATTTGTTTAATTTGTTACAATACAGCAAGATGGTAAACTTGTCTTTGACTAAAGATTTTGTGAATCACAAAAAAATGAATAGTTGAAGATTATTATTTTAAAGTGCGGTTAATTGAAACTTTTTTTTTACTGTTCAAAAATACCAATAAGCATTGAACATAATGAAATGGTCCAATCCGGCCAATAATAGAGCTAACGTGTGAAATACTTGTAGGAGAAATGCCATCTACTCCGTCACAGTTATTACTATATTCTAATCTCCATTTATATATTTGCATCCACTCACTGTTGAGACACACGAATGTTGAAGAAGTTTACGGGTATTATAAATAACAGTGCATACAAAGAGAACACCTAACTTTTGTCAAATATATCATAAAGAAAAATAAGATATATTTGATAAATACATCCAATCTACTTACAGACAAAAGAAAAATAATTAGTCCGTTTATAATAAACAGAGGACATCAGCAACAGAAAGAAAATCCAGTTCGCGGTTTTTTTAAAAAGAAAAACATCAGTAAATGGTGAACGTGAGCCTCGGTTTTTCGCGCTTTTGTTTCTGCCGTTTTGAAGAGACTGTGTCCCTCGGGATGCCCGTGCCTCTGGCTGACCTTGCTCCTGTAAGGACAAGGTTTAATTTCAGACCCTGGAGGCTGCTGCAGACAAAAGACCGGGTCGAGGCGGGCAGGTGCAGGGACTCGATCGGAAACATTCATTGCTGAATGGAGGAGGACCTTTCCTCTCCAAACAAGCATTGCATTTCACCATACCGTAGAGTTTTCTTCAAAACCAACCTTCCTTTCCCCCGGAGATACCTCAATCTTCATATCTTAACAATAATGGCTTGCTGACGGTCTGCACTTTCCTTTTCATTGTTATTACTAACAGTTTGAAAACCAACGAAATTCCTTATCATGTACTGTTAAATGGAACAGCTTAATCAAATGTACGTTTCTTTTCCATGCCAGTTATATAGATTTGCATTGTAGATTAAAATACCCAATAAACAATACATCAGAACAATAAATAGACCAAAGAAAGAATTTAACAAAAAGGGTGAATATTTAACAGTTTAAGGTTGTACAAAATGGCACGAATATTAAGTTCGATCTCTTTTGCCAAATAAAAAGCTAACGGCCAAGTAAATGGATAGTTGCCACCATCTCTTTCAATATATTTACCATTTCCTATATAAATCTGAATCTAGTACTCGACGCTATGCGATTTGAAATTTGACTTTTAGTATAGACAAGGGAAAAGTAGAGTCACATTGAGTCCTCCCGCGCGACGTTATGTGATGCCGATCCGGAAATTGAAAGGGTGCCGGTTGCATTGCCTTAACTAGGTTGGATGATAATTCTACAATTGGCCTCAAATTTCCTCAAGCCACTTATGGAGAAAGTTAGCTAGAGTTGGGCTTTTCATTGTTATCCAGTGACCCCTGCTGGAAAGTGTCTATGTACGTTAAATGTTCTGACCTATTAACTCCCCACTACCTTCCCATC
The DNA here is from genome assembly GCF_036365525.1 of Heterodontus francisci. Lineage (NCBI taxonomy): Eukaryota > Metazoa > Chordata > Chondrichthyes > Heterodontiformes > Heterodontidae > Heterodontus > Heterodontus francisci. The sequence continues at coordinate 77,296,294 of NC_090382.1, read as the reverse complement.
CATGTGATTTAGCCGACAAACGTATATTGCCCGGTCTCCTACTTGAAGAATGGTCACTTGGTGGAGGTGCAGGAGGATCATCAGCACGATAGAACCATACTATGGTAAAAGCAAAATACTGCAGATGCTGGAAATCTGAAATAAAACCAAAAAGTGCTGGAAATGCTCAGCAGGTCTGGCAGCATGAAAGTGACCTTTCATTAGAACTGGCAAAGGTTAGAAATGTAATAGGTTTTAAGCAAATAAAGTGGGGGTGGGACAAAAGAGAACAAAAGGGAAGGTGTTGATAGGACAGAGGGTCACAGAGAATAACTGACAAGGAGGTCAGGGGGCAAATGCAAAGACAAAGAGTGTGTTAATGGTGTGGTGAAATACAAAGCTTTAGTGCAGAGAGGGGGTTAAATGACAGAATCATGAAAGCCCTAGCCAAAAGCAAAACATGGAAACAAAAGTGGGCAGGCACATGGTAAAAAAAAATGTAACGATGAAACAAACTAAATTAAATGAAATAAAAATAAAAAATACAATCTAAAACTAAAAATAAGGTTAAACTAAAAAAAAGGGGGCCAGTCATTCTCTGAAATTATTGAACTCGATGTTCAGTCCGTTAGGGTCTAACATGGCTAATCGGTAAATGAGGTGCTGCTCCTCGAGCTTGCGTTGATGTTCACTGGAACACTGCAGCAATCCCAGGACAAGATGTGGGCATGAGAGCAGGGAGTGAGAGGGGTTGGGGTGTTGAAATGACAAGCGACAGGATGCTTGGGGTCATGTTTTCAGTCTGAGCGGAGGTTCTCAGCAAAACGGTCACCCAATCTACATTGGTCTGCCCGCATTGTGAGCAGCAAATACAGTATACTAAATCGAAAGAAGTACAAGTAAAAGGCTGCTTCACCTGAAAGGAGTGTTTGGGACCTTGGACAGTGAGGACAGAGGAGGTAAAAGGGCAGGTATTACGCCTCCTGTGCTTGCATGGGAAGGTGCTGTGGGAAGGGGAAGAGGTGTCGGGGGTAATGGAGGAGTGGACCAGGGTGTCGTGGAGGGAACGATCCCTTTGGAATGCTAACAGAGGAGGGGAGGGGAAGATGCGTTTGGTAGTGGCATCATGCTAGAAGTGGAGGAAATGGCAAAGGATGTGGGGGCAGGTGAGGTGGAAAGTGAGGACAAGGGGAACCCTGTTGCCGTTCTGGGAGGGTTCTTGTTCCAGTCCTACTCAGGCCCCCTCCTCCAACTCGTTTTCCGGTACATTGATGACTGCATCAGTGCCGTTTTCTGCTCCCGCCCTGAACTGGAAGACTATCAACTTTGCTTCAAATTTCCATCCTTTTCTCAGCTTTACATGGTCCATCTCCAACACTTCCCTTCCCTCCTTCGACCTCTCTGTCTCCATCTCTGGGAATAGGGTGTCTGGGGCCTTGACAGAAATCTTTGCATCCTCATTGGCTACAGGTGAGGTCCCAGAGGACTGGAGAATAGCCAATGTTGTTCCTTTGTTTAAGAAAGATAGCAAGGATAATCCAGGAAATTATAAGCCGGTGAGCCTTACGTCAGTGGTAGGGAAATTATTAGAGAGGATTCTTCGGGACAGGATTTACTCCCATTTGGAAACAAATGGACTTATTAGCAAGAGGCAGCATGGTTTTGTGAAGGGGTGGTCGTGTCTCACTAATTTGATTGAGTTTTTTGAGGAAGTGATGAGGATGATTGATGAAGGAAGGGCAGTGGATGTTATCTATATGGACTTCAGTAAAGCCTTTGACAAGGTCCCTCATGGCAGACTGGTACAAAAGGTGAAGTCACACGGGATCAGAGGGGAGCTGGCAAGATGGATACAGAACTGGCTCAGTCATAGAATACAGAGGGTAGCAGTGGAAGGGTGCTTTTCTGAATGGAGGGATGTGACTAGTGGTGTACCGCAGGGATCAGTGCTGGGACCTTTGCTGTTTGTAGTATATATAAATGATTTGGAGGAAAATGTAGCTGGTCTAATTAGTAAGTTTGTGGACGACACAAAGGTTGGTGGAGTTACGGACAGTGATGAGGATTGTCAGAGGATACAGCAGGATATAGATCGGTTGGAGACTTGGGCGGAGAAATGGCAGATGGAGTTTAATCCGGACAAATGTGAGGTAATGCATTTTGGAAGGTCTAATGCAGGTGGGAAGTATACAGTAAATGGCAGAACCCTTAGGAGTATTGACAGGTAGAGAGATCTGGGCGTACAGGTCCACAGGTCACTGAAAGTGGCAACGCAGATGGATAAGGTAGTCAAGAAGGCATACGGCATGCTTGCCTTCATCGGTCGGGGCATAGAGTATAAAAATTGGCAAGTCATGCTGCAGCTGTACAGAACTTTAGTTAGGCCACACTTAGAATATTGTGTGCAATTCTGGTCGCCACACTACCAGAAGGACGTGGAGGCTTTGGAGAGGGTACAGAAGAGGTTTACCAGGATGTTGCCTGGTCTGGAGGGCATTAGCTATGAGGAGAGGTTGGATAAACTCGGATTGTTTTCACTGGAACGACAGAGGTGGAGGGGTGACATGATAGAGGTTTACAAAGTTATAAGCGGCATGGACAGAGTGGATAGTCAGAAGCTTTTTCCCAGGGTGGAAGAATCAGTTACTAGGGGACATAGGTTTAAGGTGAGAGGGGCAAAGTTTAGAGGGGATGTGCGAGGCAAGTTCTTTACACAGAGGGTGGTGAGTGCCTGGAACTTGTTGCCGGGGGAGGTGGTGGAAGCAGGTACGATAGCGACGTTTGAGAGGCATCTTGACAAATACATGAATAGGATGGGAATAGAGGGATACGGACCCCGGAAGTGCAGAAGGTTTTAGTTTAGGCAGGCATCAAGATCGGCGCAGGCTTGGAGGGCCGAATGGCCTGTTCCTGTGCTGTACTCTTCTTTGTTCTTTGTACTAAAATTCATGATAAGCCCTCCTGCTCCCACAGCTACCTCGACTACACTTCTTCACACCCTGCCTCCTGTAAGGACTCCATTCCATTCTCCCAGTTTCTCCATCCAATGCATCTGCTCTAATGATGCAACCTTCCACAGCAGAACTTCTGATGTGTCTTCCTTTTGTCCTTAACCAAGGATTCCTCCCACCCGCACTGTGGTTGACAGGACCCTCAACCATATCTGGCCCAATTCCTGCACTTCTGCTCTCACCCCTTGCCCTCCCTCCCAGAACCGCGAAAGGGTTTCCCTTGTCCTCATCTTCTACCCCAACAGCCTCCACATTCTATACTTTTAGTATAGATGAAGGGAAAAGTGAACAGAAACATACATTGTACCTCCCATGCAACTTCATGTGATACCGATCCGTAAATTGAAGGATGCCGGTTACACTGCCTTAACTAGGTTGGATGATAATTCTACAATTGGCCTCAATTTCCTCAAGCCACTTAGGGAGAAAGTTACCTGAAGTTGGGCTTTTCCTTGCTATCCAGTTACCCCTACTGGAAAGTGTCTATGTATGTTGAGGACGTATTAACGTCCTATTAACTCTGACCTATTAACTCCCCACCACCTTCCCATCCATGTGAATTAGCCTACAAACATTTATTGTCCAGTCTCATACTTGAGGAATGGTCACTTGGTGGAGGTGCAGGAGGATCATCAGCACCATAGAACCATATTATGGTAAAAGCAAAATACTGCAGATGCTGGAAATCTGAAATAAAACCAAAAAGTGCTGGAAATACTCAACAGGTCTGGCAGCATCTGTGGAGAGAGAAGTAAAGTTAACGCTTCAGGTCAGTGACCTTTCATCAGAACTGGCAAAGGTTTTAAGCAAATAAAATGGGGGTGGGACAAAAAAGAACAAATGACAAGGTGTTGATAGGACAGAGGGTCACAGAGAATAACTGACAAGGAGGTCATGGGGCAAAGGCAAAGACAAAGAGTGTGTTAATGGTGTGGTGGAATACAAAGCATTAGTGCAGAGAGGGTGTTAAATGACAGAATAATGAAAGCTCTAGCCAAAAGCAAAACATGGAAACAAAAGTGGGCAGGCACATGGTAAAAAAAAAGTGTAATGATAAAACAAGCTAAAATAAAATGAAATAAAAATAAAAAATACAAAGTAAAACTAAAAAAAAGGTAAAACTAAAACAAAAAGGGAGGTCAGTCATACTCGGAAATTATTGAACTCAATGTTCAGTCCGGTAGAATGCACTGTGCCTAATCGGTAAATTAGGTGCTGTTCCTCGAGCTTGCATTGATGTTCACTGGAACACTGCAGTAATTCCAGGACAGAGATGTGGGCATGAGAGCGGCAGGGTGGGAGGTGGCGGGGGAGGGAGTGAGGGGGTGTGTTGAAATGACAAGCGACCGGAAGCTCGGGGTCATGTTTTTGGACTGAACGAAGGTGTTCCGCAAAGCGGTCACCCAATCTACGTTTGGTCTCCCCAATGTAGAGGAGACCACATTGTGAGCAGTGAATACAGTATACTACATTGAAAGAAGTACGAGTAAATCACTGCTTCAGCTGAAAGGAGTGTTTGGGGCCTTGGATAGTGAGGAGAGAGGAGGTAAAAGAGCAGGTATTACACCTCCTATGATTGCATGGGAAGGTTCCGTGGGAAGGGGACGAGGTGTAGGGGTAATGGAGGAGTGAAACAGGGTGTCACGGAGGGAATGATACCTTTGGAATGCTAACGGGGAGGGGAGGGGAAGATGTGTTTGGTAGTGGCATCACGCTAGACATGGTGGAAATGGCGGAGGAAGTGGGGGCTGGTGAGGTGAAAAGTGAGGACAAGGGGAACCCTGTCACTGTTCTGGGAGGGTTCTTGTTCCAGTCCTATTCAGGCTTCCTCCTCCAACTCTTTTTCCTGTACTTTGATGACTGCCATTGGTGCTGTTTCCTGCTCCTGCCCTGAACTGGAAAACTTTATCAACCCTGCTTCCAATTTCCACACTTCTCTCACCTTTACATGGTCCATTTCTGACACGTCCCTTGCTTTCCTCAATGTCTCTGTCTTCATCTCTGGGGATAGGCTGTCTACTAATATTTATTATAAGCCCACTGGCTCCCACAGGTACCTCGACTACACTTCTTCACACCCTGCCTCCTGTAAGGACTCCATTCCATTCTCCCAGTTTCTTTGTCTCCAACGCATCTGCGCTGATGATACAACCTTCTACAACAGCGCTTCTGATATGTCTTCCTTTTTCCTTAACTGAGGATTCCCCCTCGCCCCCATTGTGGTTGACAGGGCTCTCAACCGTATCCGGCCCATGTCCCACACCTCTGCACTCATCCCTTCCCCTCCCTGCCAGAACCACGACAAGGTTCCCCTTGCCCTCACTTTCCAACCCACCAGCCTTCACATCCAAAGTATCATCCTCCGCCATTTCCGCCAGGTCCAGCGTGATGCTACTATCAAATGCAGCTTCCCCTCCCCTCCTCTGTTAGCATTCTAAAGGGATCGTTTCCTCCGCGACACCCTTGTCCATTCTTCCATTACCCTTGACGCCTTGCCCCCTTCCCACACGTACCTTCCCCTGCAATCGCAGGAGGTGTAATACCTGCCCTTTTACCTCCTCTCTCCTCACTATTTAAGGTCCCAAACACTCCTTTCAGGTGAAGCAGCAATTTACTTGTACTTCTTTCAATTTAATATACTGTATTCACTGCTCACAATGCAGTCTCCCTTACATTGGGGAGACCAAATGCAGATTGGGTGACTGTTTTGCGGAACACCTCCATTCAGTCCGAAAATATAACCCCAAGCTTCCTGTCGCTTGCCACTTCAATGCCCCCACCATTCCCCCTGCCCCGCCGCTCTCATGCCCACATCTCTGTCCTGGATTTGCTGCAGTGTTCCAGTGAACATCAATGCAAGCTCGAGGAACAGCACCTCATTTACCAATTAGGCATGCTACAGCCTACCAGACTGAACACTGAGTTCAATAATTTCAGAGTATGACTGACCCCCAACTTTTTTTTTTAGTTTTACCTTTTTTTAGTTTAACTTTGTATTTTTTTTACTTCATTTTATTTTATTTTGTTTCATCATTACGCTTTTTTAATTACCATGTGCCTGCCCACATTGTTTCATGTTTTGCTTTAGGCTAGGGCTTTCATTATTCTGTCATTTAACACCCTCTCTGCACTAACGCTTTGTATTTCACCACACCATTAATGCACTCTTTGTCTTTGTCTTTGTCTTTGCCCCATGACCTCCTTGTCAGTTATTCTCTGTGACCCTCTGTCCTAGCAACACCTTCCCATTTGTTCTATTTTGCCCCACCATCACTTTGTTTGCTTAAAACCTATTACATTTCTAACCTTTGCCAGTTCTGATGAAAGGTCATTGACCTGAAACGTTAACTTTGCTTCTCTCTCCGCAGATGCTGCCAGATCTGCTGAGTATTTCCAGCACTTTTTGGTTTTATTAACCATACCATAGTGCCTGTTTCCACTTTCCACAGTAAAGGAAAAAAGGGACACCCTCAGATCCCACTTTGTTGTGGAGTGCAATACTTGCACTTGATCAATATAGTGCATAGCTACAGCTTCTAAGTCCTGTGAGTAGTCACTTTCGCCAGGATAATTTGCACAGCTTAGGATGTCTTGAAAAGTTTGGGCCAGTTGTCACCGTTTTAAAAAGGGTCAGCGCTCATGTGAAGGGAAAATATGTTTTACATTTTCAACGAAAACTTCAAAAATGTTACTTTTTTCAAAAGACTTTCTTTTGCATTCATGTTTATCTTGGCTTTTCTACTTATTTGAGTAATTCCGCAGGTGTGCAAAACAATGAAGAATTGCTTCACGAAACTGTGGAATCTCACTACATCTTTACTATGTCTTACAAACAACCATGTGTGCGTATTTAATATTTAGTTTAGTTTAGAGATACAGCACTGAAACAGACCCTTCAGCCCACCGAGTCTGTGCTGCCCATCAACCACCCATTTATACTAACCCTATACTAATTCCATATACCACATCCCCACCTGTCCCTATATTTCCCTACCACCTACCTATACTAAGGGCAATTTATAATAGCCAATTTACCTACCAACAAGTCTTTTGGCTTGTGGGAGGAAACCGGAGCACCTGGAGAAAACCCACGCAGACACAGGGAGAACTTGCAAACTCCACACAGGCAGTACCCAGAATTGAACCCGGGTCGCTGGAGTTGTGAGGCTGCGGTGCTAACCACTGTGCCGCCCCGTAGTATTACAAAGACATCAGTGAGTGTTCCCATGGTCCCAAACTTTGTGTGTTTTACATCCCTTCAGGACGTGCATCATCATTAAACACATCGACGCCACCTGTCATCATCCATGTCAACGAACAAACGTAAACCAAGAACTCCAGTTTAAACTAATGCCTGATTGCCCTTTTCAGGGTGAAAAGTGTCAGTAAAGAACAATTGTATTAGGCAAGTATAAATAAATCTACTTTGGAGCTAAAATATTACAATTCCAGTTGAAAACAATTGCAAATGTAGACAACTCGGGTTCGGTGAGTTTACAGTATGCTAAAATGTCTTGGCACAGATGTTATGGAGTACTGGAACATACTTCTCACTGATTGCAGGACTCGGGGTTTACATTTTCCATGTCGGCTGATTGTAATGTTCGTTTTCTCACCTGAAGAGATTCTGGTAATTATTACTGATTTTCAAGTCAAAGTTATATCACTCATTCATATTACCAAATAAAACAAGAAGTAGCAATGCTTTAGATCACAAATTGCTGAGTTCATTCGCTCAGTGCGTGTTTATTTTGTTCAGGACTGTGATATCGGTTTAAGTCGATAGGATTCATCCACGTGTTGTTTTTTCCTCCCCTTGGCGATGTTGTGCTGTCAAACCTTCCCCAATTGAGATGAATAGTACCGTGTTATTGGAATTAGATTATTTTTATCCTCCGGCGGCAGCTAAATCCCCTGTTCTATCCCAGACACGTGCAGATACAACAGGATTGTCTGTACCACCTGGCTTCATCACAAATACGAGCTAAAAGAAGTACTCCGAGCGAAACACTCCACCCCCGGGGGTATCAGCAGTGTGGATGCAGGCTTTATCACACAAACTCGAGGTTATCAAAGAAATCAACGCTTCAGTTTTTAATATATTCATTGTTCTGAAAAAGTGTTCGAATATAAAATGCTTTAAAGGAAGTAAAACCTAGTGCACATTTGTAACAAAAAGCTGCTAAACCCAGTGACTTTTAAATATCTTCCTTTCATCCAGTTTGTATATCTACTTTCCCCTGCGGGTTTTTTTTTGTGAAGTTCTTTAGCCTTGTGTTTAGCTCTTGTGTTTCCTCCCTGGAAGACAACGCTACCACTTTTCCCCGTCCCTTGAGCATCCTTTGTCAGTCAAGTGGTCTCTCGTGTGAGCGGCTGTCTCGCAGTTTGTATAAATTCAGTTTAGATGACAGCTTGAAGTGGGCGTTTCTCTTGTTTATATCCTGATGTTTTTTGAAGGTCTGATCTAATCCACATTTTCCAGTGACAATATGAAAGTTGTAATTATTAAAAGTTTAGAACTGTCGAGGAGCATCAACTGGTAGAATTGGGATCCCATTTTCCAATAGTTTGGTTAATTTTATAAGTTTAGACCTCACAGTAAGTTTTGATTGTTTCTCAGTTGCGAAAGAAAGGTCGATAATAGTTCAATCAACATTCTACAATGTTGTATCGTTTACAAATAAAATACTTTATACGGCATTTGTTCAGTATTCACCTTAAGACGTTTTGGAAAAACAAGTATTTGTGCAGATTTTATTCCGAAAATGCCCATCATAATATTTCAGCTCACAGAATGACTGAATTCCCCCCAAATGGAATTAGTGTTTTTTAACCAGACGGAACAGACACGAAGTAATTTGTAAAAACGTTAAAATTTTATTTACAAGTGTATAAAGAACCAAAGCATTAAATTTGGGATGAATACATAATAGAATAAACTCTTTATATACAAAAAAATACATCTTCATATGAATGCTTCTTCTTGAATAAATAACACATAGGCATCGTGCCCAGCTAGGTCTGAAACCCATGTCCAATGGCCGAGACTCTCAGAACAGCGCCGGAGGTCGGGATCCATAATGCATGAACGTCGCTTCTTGTCTCCTTTCTCTGTTTCTTTCATCCTATTGTCAGGGCGTTCAAACTAAATTTCCACGCTCATTTTTCTTCATTAGGACTTTACAAATTGTAAAGCTGACTTTTCACCTCGTCTGCAGAAACAAATCTCTCTCTCTTTTTTAACCTTAAATCGCATTAAATAGAGGCTGATGTCTATTCTGTGATGACAGACAAAGAAAGCTTTTGTGGAAATCAGAAAAGTGCACAGAAGGAAAAAAGCTTAAGACGGTTTGAAAGAGCTGACAACTCTTTAGAGCGCTGCTAATCATTATCACTTGTAACCTCAGCATCTGAAAGAAACAGCAAATTGTCAAAATGTTCTTTTTGCGTTGTATTTCTATCTAAAAACTATCAGTATATATGATATATAAAAAACAATACTCTACTGGTTATGACTGAAAACTGTTTTTAAAAAAGTCGGTTCATGCAATTTTAAGGCATAGGTGTGAAATTTGTGGCTTTCAGATTTACTTCCCTCAGTGGTAATCATTAAAACAGGACACCTCATTGAGAAAATCTTTCTGTATAGTGCGGAATGAGAAGATGCTGTCTGATGGTCTTTTATATGCATAGTCATCAGAGGTGGAGGGGCTTGCTGGACTCGAAGTGCAAGTGGTTGCGGACGATGGGGATGCTGTTGTTACCCAGGATCCTTCATCACTGCCTGGGCTGGGAGGATCGATGGTTTTCAGATACCCGGGCAGCATCACTTGCTTCCGGCCGCTGTCCACACACTGATCAGCCAACCTTAGCGTTTCAGACAGAGCCCAGATATAATTATGAGCGAATCGCAGCGTTTCTATCTTTGTTAGTTTGGCGTCGTCGGGGAAAGTTGGCAAGACACCGCGGAGGTCATCCAGGGCCGAATTCAGGTTGTGCATCCTGTTCCTCTCTCGGTCGTTGGCTTTCGTCCTCCGGCTTCTCTTCACCAAATGGATGCCCGTTTGAGGCTTTGCTTTCGAGCGGCCTCTGGGTTTGCGCTTCTTGTCTCTCGGGTCCTCTGATCTCTCTAGATCTGAACAAGGTGACTGGGCAGCGAGGAGCTCTGCGGAGGGGGTACTAACTGCTGACGAAGGTGATGCAGTTATGAAGCTTACACTATCTTCTTCATCTGTCAGTGGGAAGGAGAGATCGCTGTGTTCATAGTCAGAATATGTGCAGTCCATCCTACAGAGAGAAAAATCGCACATGAGCAATCAATTAATATGCTTTACCTTAAATTAAAATGCTTCAAGTTGTTTTTAACTGGCATTTCACACATCAGTGGAAGATAAAGATAAAATGCGACCCGGTGAAATATGCTCTGATACTTACGTTGGAGACAGAATTAAGATTGGGTGAAGGTGCAAGATCCAGCAAATTTTGTGAGGTTCCTCTTGATGCAATTATTTCTTCGAAGGACACGCGACTTCAGTTGTTTTCTTCTGATCTTGGTGCAATAAGCTCGTGTGAGCAGCGAGTTTGGCACACGACTAAATAAACGGTTTATATACGCTCTGAAACAATAACCCCATCCCCCTAGAAAAAAAGAATGAATACATCAGGTCTGCCCCGTGCCACGCTCCCTCTGATTAACATAAGCTTTGTCTCTAGACCCCCTCCCCTCCCCCCACCAAACCCCCAGCACTGGCGGCGTCTCCAGGAGCGTGCCTTTAATTAATACACTGTCCAACCGACCAATGCGAAGAGCAATTGGGATCTGTGGCACGCGAAATGGGCCAATGGGAATTTGAGCCTGCATCGCCGCCACGCGATCCCGAGCCCCGCCCCGGGTGAGGTTCATTAGTCCGGGACGGAGAGTCCTGATTAACCCCGCGGGTCAGGCACGCTCCTTCGGCTTGCAGCCTGCACCACAGAGAGAGAGAAAGTCAGCAAATCATACAGTTCCGCACACAGTCCTGAAATTTAAAAAGTATGCATTTTATAATTGCATGCGAAAGCATTTACACTGACCGCTTTGCGGAAACATTTTCTTTCTGAATTTGCCTGGTGAAGTTTGCAGCATTCGTGAGAAAACTTCGAAGTTCGCTGACTTAAATTATATCCGTCTCAGAATAAGTGCACCAGTATTAAATTATTAAATATTTACTGGAGAGATAGGCATTTTAAAATTTAGGCAACTTTGAGTTGATCTACTTTGAATATAATTACATATTGGTTTTTAAAAATCTGTCCATTTACGTTTTACGCTGAACTCTGTGGTGGCACCTTGTTCAGATTTGTTAGTAAAATGTGTATGTTTCTGTGTTTTTCCCGGTTCAGTGCAATGGTGTTATCATTAGACACATATTACTCCAGATATCTGTTGGGTCTATACCTTCCGAACATATCTATTGTAACAATTTATGTTCTTTTTAATAAATTGAGCAAAAAGCTTTCCCACAGCGAAGATCTACTTCATGCTACTTAGTAACAGCGTGAGCAGTGCTTGATGATCTCGTGCGATAACCTAGATAAATAACTGTCCCTGTATTGAGAAAGACGTGAAGGGTAGCAGCATGTATTCAATGCATTTTTTTGTGATTTGCCCCCATATCCTTGTAATAGTTCAGGCGATACATGACAGGTGGGAGATTCGGGTTTCATTGTGACTTACTTTCAACAGTGTTTATAATAAAATCTATCCCAGAGACACTTAAATCAGATTTGTGTGTGTAGTTGGTTGGGACAGAACGACAAGAAATTTTGAAACACCTCAGGCTAGATGCAAAAGTACCACTGTGCTGCATGCTGGTTTATAGAGCGTAAGGTTTAAGGGAAATTTCTGTCTCCCATCTCGTGTGTTTTGGCTACTGTTCAGAGCCATTGGCCAGCAGGGGCAAAACAAGAGCAAAACAGCACCATCATTCAGAATCTCAGGAAAACGCCGAACTCCAGTGTTGAGTGACACTACGCCTATTTTAGTTTTTGCAAACAGTCTAGTTTACAGAAACTAGAACATGGGTAGCTTTTATAAGTCTGTTTCCATTGTGGCAAAAGTGCACTAAAAGGTAATAGGAAAAATAATTCTGATTAGCTTTAAAACCAGCCTTTTATCAAGAAATTAAGGATTAACTCAATACACTGCAAATAAATTTCCGCGGAAATGTTCTGCTGGAGTAAAGTATATACTCAAATCAGTACCTGCCCTGTATGAACAGTGATTTCCTTAGTCACAGTGGTATAGTGAAAGGTATAAAAGCAAAATACTGCGGATGCTGGAAATCTGAAACAAAAACAAGAAATGCTGGATTCACTCAGCAGGTCTGGCAGCATCTGTGGAAAGAGAAGCAGAGTTAACGTTTCGGGTCAGTGACCCTTCTTCGGAACTGTTCCGAAGAAGGGTCACTGACCCGAAACGTTAACTCTGCTTCTCTTTCCACAGATGCTGCCAGACCTGCTGAGTGAATCCAGCATTTCTTGTTTTTGTAGTGAAAGGTATACTCGGATACACTGAATATAACAATTTTCTTACTTTTGAAGGCAAGAGTATGTCTACTGCTTGATATCGTGCATTGAAGGGTACACTTGTAATGCGTTTTGGGATCAAAGCCTAGAAGTTACTATTAGCAATCAGAAAATCTCAACATGAAATTTTAAAACCCCATTCCAAAATGTTGGCAAGTACGCCAAATCAAATGGCAAAAAGCTAGATTTTCTGGGTTGGGAGAGCATGCCACCGGATTCCACAAGGAGGAAAAATCTCATATTACATGCAGTTTTGTCTAATTCTAAACTGCTCCACTCACTCTTTTACACTTGAACCGTATCATGTATTTAAATAGCGTACACAGCCCTGCTAAACGCGTGCACCTGTCGGATAACCCAACCGTCTGAATGAGACCTTAATGTTTATTTTCCCACAACCCTGCCCTACCAAAAACGACAATTAGAGGGGCAGCAGTTTTACAGCAGCCAGCCCATATCGTCACTTGACACACGTTATAAATTAAATTGCAATATGGAACTTTTATTTTAAAAATGGAACACTTCAGCAAAATGTTTTCTTCTCATAGGATTATTGATTGGGAATTCTAAGTTCGTTGTATGGCAGAAGAAGAGGAATTAACCACTTTCCTCTAGAAATTATTTTGGCACTCGAGCTAAGATAGGTTACATTATGGTCTGTGATCTGCGATTTGGGTCTGATAATATTAGATTCTGTGGCTCAGCAGTCGAAATGGCGATAAAAGAACTTATCACCTATCAATACCTCAGGACATCCATAAGTCCTTTACAGCCAATGAAATACTTTTTGAAGTGTAGACACTGTTGCAATGTAAGAATCGCTGCAGCCAATTTGCGCACAACAAGCTGCCACAAACAGCAATATGATAATAACCAGATAACCTGTTTCAGTGATGTTGATTGAGGCACCGACTGGCACCGACACGGGAGATCTCCCCTGCTCTTTGACATAGAGCCACGGGATCTTCAATACTCACCTGAGGGCAGTCCGAGCCTTAGTTTAACCTACTATCTGAAAGACAGCACCTCGGACAGTGTGCCACTTCCCTAGTATTGTACTGAAGTGTCAGCCTAGGTTATGTGCTCAAGTCTTAGGAGTGATGATACGTATCCAAAACCTTCGGACTTATGAGAGTGCTATTACTGAGTCACGGTTGGCACTTAACAGATAGAAATGATCTCCCTTTTAGCATCACTGTGAAGCTGGAATCTTTTGCAGCGACAATAGAAATGGTATATGAACGTACTCTAAGTAGCAATGTTAAGCAGAAACGGGTTCAATGTTAACATTGTAATAAAAACAAATCCAGAGACTTACATTGATATAACACTATATCATGTTTTTTTAAAAACACCCAGAAAAACTTCATATCCAACTATTTACTTTGCAATAGAGGGACTGTTGTCATGTGGGCAAATGTAGCAACCAATCTGCAGACAGTCAAACCCCACATCAGCAATTCATGAATGGCCAATGAATCTGTTTTTGGTGTGTTGGTTCAGGGAGGAATCTTGGTCAGAATACAAGGAGAACTTCCCGAACTTCCTCAAATAGTGCCAGAGGATCGTAACAACCAGAACAAGCAAATATGGCCTTAGTTAAATATCTCATCCAAGTTAGATATCTCATTCAACCTGCAACAAAGTAGTACTGCACTGGAGTGTCAACCGAGACAATATGCTTAAATCCCGAATGGGACTTGAACTCAGAACATTTCAACTCAGAGGCAATAGTTTTAACAGTTGAGCTAGACTGATGAGAAAAGGAGTCAGCATGAGAATCTCCACCCATACTGAATGGTGCTTATACTGAATAAAACACAATGCGCTATTACTATCATGATTAATATTATTGACTAATTGGTGGCTGCTATGAATATTCTTCTAATTTTAATAAGGGCAACTTAAAAGAAGATTGGCTGGTGCGTGAACGTGGTGGAGTCAGCATACAAACACAGTGACAACACTACAAAATGCACATCATTGGCTGTAAAGCGCTTTGGAAGCCCTGAGGTCGCAAAACGTATTATATAAATGTAGTTCTTTCTGCCCCTTATAGGATCTGGGTTTGAAACCACGCCAAATTTGCAGAACCATATCCTTTTGTTCCTGTTGTTTAACGTTGCCCTGTTGTTCATCCTGTTGTTGTAAGTGTCCTCGGTGAGGTGCGTTGGGATAATGTCAACTTTTTCTGGGTGGAATGGGCCATGTCATAAATTTGCTGAAAAATTGGGGTTACATTGTCAATTGTATTAAAAGGAACTATGACTAAATACCAGCACGGTAGAGTCGTGGCAAAATGTATTGGAACACAACAATACTATTATCGATATGATCATTTATATTCCTTAGGACCCTGTGAATTCCCATCACAGCTCTGCCAATGTTGTGAGTAGATAAAACATTTTGGGATATCATCTTTGTGATTGTTTTAATTGGTGGAACCTAGGAATAATGTGTATACTTCTCCTGACAGCCTTATTGGCTAGTAGTGTGTGGTGAAAATACCCAAAAAAGGTGGAGTTTGCTTTTCAACAATAGAGATCGTCAACTTCGTTTGTATTTATCTAGGACATGTCCAGAATCATACTGGGCGCAAGTTTTCTCGTTACCTCTGCACATCTTCAGTAGGTTTATGTATAATCGTTTGGCCAGCGCCCACGTTGCATATAACTGTAAAGGGTTTTCATTGCAGTTGATGCGGGAAGACTCTTCCAACTGGATTCCCAAAGTTTGATTCACATGAATTTCTGTGTGGAGGGAGAGGGTCTGTCCCTACTTTCTGACTTTAGGCCACTTAAAAAATATATGTTTCACATAGTTTCTTATTTCCTAGTATAGCCATTGAGAAAGATCATGTGTCAGATGTCAATCTTAGTAATGAGGTCTTTGTACTTTTGATTAAAACACGTTACGTCATCTCAGGAGGCGCTGCTTCCACCAATAAGACCAAGTAATCAGGAGAATTCAAAGTATATTTGCCATGTTTACAATGTGGCATATGTATTTGTGGCTGTCATTCATACAGGAATAATCAAATAATCACATATAACCAGATGGCACGTGGTCACTACGCTTTTTACAAGTATTACATTGGAATTCGCCTGTATTGTCCAGGAACCCTGCAGGTAAACTTCACACCTGAGTGGGAGGCCGTGCTTTCCTCTCCATTGCCTGCTGTTATTGTCGACTTCCCTGTCCAGCCAATTTCAAACTTCAGTTTCCAGAGCAAGATCTGCACCCGAGAACTTAATCCATCTTTTTTTATGTTAATGGACCTGCAATGTATTTCAAACAAATTTCAGATTTCCTGAACTTAAACCAAGCCCAGTTACCCTCACTTTCTAATTCAAACTAGCCTCCAGACTCATTTTTCTGCTCATTTGTTCCGTAATTAACTATGCCTACACTCAGAACCATATCACAGTCTCCATGGTCTCAGTACACACACTCAGTCCACACTCTCCAACTGTGTGGTGCTTGGATCAATAATTAACCAAATCCTTTAATCAGGCAAAGTACTAAATAAAGTAATCAGTCGTTTCTCATGGGTCTCAACATTTCACTTTGGTAATCACGGCTACGAAAATTCTAGATAATTATCTTTCCCATTGTGTCATTCTATGAAGCCAGACCTGAAAGTGCGAATTACTAAAACGTTGATTAGTTCTAGCATTTTGGAAGGTTGTTCTACCAGAGATGGTTCATCAGTACTTTACAACTTGGCGTCTGTTTCACAGTCGAAGGTTTTTGTTAAAACGAGCTGTATTGTGCCGCGAAACAACCTCACAGGTTGTCCAAACGACCACCAATTTACTAACTGACTGCTCAATAAAGACTTAATTATTGTATTCTTAAAATCCAGTTTTCCTGTAAAAACTCAACCTTCTCCGATGCAGATCTACTGAAATGTCCAGAATAAGAATTGATAAAACCAAGTGGTTCCTTTTCTATGCATGTGTGTGTGTGTGGAGCGGGGGGGGGGGGCAGGGGATTCTTTAATTTTCTAGGAATAATTAAACAAATAGTTATAACAAACTCAGTGTGATAGCACGCTTATCCGCAAGAACAGAATCAGATGATTTCATTGCAGGATCACGAACGTTTAATGAAACTTGAGTTCGGATAATTTCATATAGAGCACCACTCCAGAATTGGCCTTTATAGCCACTCCAGGCGCTGCTTCACAAACCACTGACCACCTCCAGGCGCGTATCCATTGTCTCTCGAGATAAGGAGGCCCAAAAGAAAGAAAGAACAGTGGTGACGTAGCACCTAATCGAATAAAGGAATTCATGGAGTATCATTAGCATTGTAAACTTCTAATTTCATCAAATTGGCTCTAAATACTGATTTACATGCGGCTTTCATTTTGATGTTGAAATCGAATGAGTTTGGTTATACAATGGGACAGGGAAATGCATCATACATAAGTATTACTCTCCAAGTACCAACTTCGAAGTCACTGGGGAGAAAAATGTATTGCCTTTGTACCCATGGATAGAGTACCCAAGAGGCGAAAACCTGTTTATAAAATGAAAAGCCCAGTGTTTTATTTGTAATGTTACGCGAAGCGAAAGGCTTGGTCGTCCCTTATTTTTTGTCGAGTGTTTGAAAATGCGGGAAAAGCAATTTGCTCAGATATTTATTTATTTTGGGGGCATATTTAAGAATGAAACTTTTCTGATATTAAAACTTTCCTACGCACTGTCCGATGACTTCACCTCCATCTGGATTTGCAACCTTATTTTTGAAATATTAACGTGAAGAGATGGAAGGCACTGCAGTGTGTAAATCACAAGCTTTTAACAAACCTTTATATATCGAACAATGAACATTTAGTCCTTGGGATAATTGAACACATTTTGTTATTTATGGAATATGTTTTCGTCTCTTTAAATAAAATTATATTATTTCTCATTAATTGGAAAATTATTTCAACTACGGAATTGCGAAGGAGAAAAACCGTGTCGGGTCAGACTCCGAGAGAAATAGAGACAGATTTCAGATAGCCAGAAAGTATAAGAAAAGGACAGAAGCACAGATGGGGACAGAGGGACGCAGGCCTAGGTTTACTTGCAAATGTACATTTTGCCAGGTTCAAAAATGGCAAAGAATTTCCGGGTATTTGAAGTAAGGTGCATCCTTCGCCACACAATACTATCGAGTAGATAGAAGTCTGTGCACAGGGCCAAAGGATAGAATAAAACCAAAGACACTTTGATGTATGCATTATTCTGACAGCTGTAGAATAAACCATTAATTATTTTATTTAGAACATCCAACTTCTCCGGGGCTCTGCTATTTAAAAACAGTTTACTGCGGAACCTGTAGTTTCTTTATATTCTGATATATTATTTCCATGAGTGGAAAAGTCATTTATAAATAATTACATAATGTTTTTGGTCCCGGGGCGAGTCCAATACATCAAAGCGATTAGCCCGTGCATTGTTCTTTTCTGCAGCTTGTCTCCTTTTCAGTCTTACCCATCGTGTCGTCTATCCAAACCTCTTTCTAAACCCATTGTTTTCTCTATTCTTTCTGCTTGTTACAGTCCAATGACATTTTTTTTAGTTCAAGCACTCGCAGCGTGAAGGGGACTACTGCTTCCACAATGTGTAGGCTTTTATTGTACGCGTACACACTCGCTTTCAGCTAGGCTTTAGACTTTAGGGGAGCTGCTTGGGATCAAAACAGTTTGTGAACCCGATTATTATTATGCTAAGTTATTGGGAGAAAATGTACTTCGTTTAGAAGCAGGATCTGATTTCCCGTTTACAATACACTTTTACTCCAATTTAAAAGAGTTGTATTCCTAAAGCAGCAACGTGTATTTTAAGAACACCCCTCGGTTTATTGACTTTTCTGAAAAGGTTGATAAGTTGTTTATTGAAGTGCATCGGACAAACACAACTGGCTCTGATCCACATGGGAGGTTTTACACACAACTTAATGGATCATGTATTCCATCTTCGAACGTTGTGAGTAAACTATTTGGAAATTAGTTCCATGCACTCTTGTTGACACCGACTTCCCTGAAATTGTAATTTTCGTCATGTACATTGTCTAAATTGCTCACGATACCAAGGCGATAGGCGTATGATTGCTGACTTCTAATTGTTTTGACACGGCTTGTTTGGAGGTGGAGCCTTGCAGAGCCCTGTGGAGCAGTTTAAACATTAACGATCTCGGCAGTTTTGAACTACTATAGAGTAGGAGAAAGGCACTGAATTCACGTTTAAAATGAATTAATTCGAGTTTTTTTTTTGAGTTCCACGTTTGTGTGCCCACGCTACTCCCAAGTATTCAGTTCAGAGGAGTTGCCAGGGAGACCTGCTGATGGCATTAACTATACGAAATGCAAGTACACATCATCACCAACTCCCAACATCATCCACCCCCCCCCCCCAACACACACACACCCCCGCCACCCCATAAAACAAAAAAGAAACTAAGTACACACTTTAACATTCCGTAATGCCTGCAATTTGTGAGATACCTCGAAGTTAGCACTGAGAAGAACTAGGTTTGCAATCATTTTATTGGGGGATGGGGGAGAGGGGAAAAGAATGAACAAGTGTCTTGTTGAAGGTAACCTAACCACAAGTATGTGATTTCGGCGAGGTGCGTGAAAGTTTTTTTCTTAGGCAAATTCGAGTTTTTAAACCGATTATCTTTTGCAAATATTATAGATTTTTAGGAGCACAGCGAAAATGGGGCATTCGATTAATTCAATTCTAAAGTATAAAATGTTGAACATTCGATTAGTTTTGTAGGTAGACATTGCTACAATTATTGGTTAAACTATTGAAATATTCTGCATACTCTAATTACATTTTGTGATTAATACATATGACAGATACCGATTTTAAGTTCCACGTCTCACACCGCTTTGATTTTGAATTTGCCGGAAATTAAGATTTATGAATCAAAGGCAGTAATGTGCTAGCGAGATTACATTAAAATTTATTGTCCGCTGGGATAAATTGGTAACGTGTTCCTCATTCCCACCATCGTCTAGTTACGAAGGGATTATTAAACCCACATGGACACATTGGCGACTGGAAGATCGTGCACGCACCAGACTGTTTCCGTTTAAAGAAAAGCGGTGTACACACACATAAAATACAGAAACAGACAAGCTTATAGATAGATACAGCCAAACATGCGTGTGCAGACGACACCGATTCATAGACACACTAATATAGGAACAGACACACAAATATGCACCAACATTCATACAGGCGTGCAGAGCTACAGATATACTTGTTAGGCACAAAAGCATCGTCATACACACTAAGAGCACACTCATAGGCAGAAACTCAGTGAAGCTTTTAATAGGGTATGTCTTTGAGGTCATGGCAGAACTGGAGAAATTTACATGGCAGGTGCTTGATTCTTGTACCCATTTCTTCAGGGAACTTTAATAAGGGATAAATGATCAGGAATTAAAACAACCAACACTGGAATAAAAGAACTGCTCAGTTTTATCGCAGCCTCTAATACAACCGACGTGCAAGTCTATGCCAACCCTTTTGAAACTTCACGAAAGACACATACAAGTTTTAACAATTTGATTTTAAAATTTAATTTTGAAGTGCGTAATCATTAATCCAAGGCCATAATGCGATTACTGCCCTAGAATCTCTGAGTCAGAAAGTCTGGTTGAGTTTAAAATGTTAATCCGCAGCCTAATCCTTCCTTTGGCGTGTAGAAGCGCCACAGCCACAAGAGTTGTTTTTTGTTATTTATACTGCCGTTATAAATACAACCCAGCCTAGACAGAATAGAACCATTACTCCTGAATGGTAATTAATTCCTTACTTCAGTGGGCCAATTGTGCAAGTATAGGGCGCTCGACACTATGAGGGCTCCCCTTCATCTTAGTCGAAAAAACAGGACGCTCATGCTTACAACAGCTATGGAAACCAATTCTTTTGTAGTTTTGTCTCTAGGATCTATGGTTTCACGGGTTCTGTTTTTAAACGTTTGAAAAGACTTGACCGGCTCAGTAGATTTTAATGATTTGCAATCCTTGATCTGTTGGTGGCTCCATGGTTTAGCCTTCATATATCAGTTGCAGGACTTGCATTGTGTTGGAATTAAGTCGATTTTTTATTCAAAAAATAGAAAATAAGAAATACGCTATTTGTAAACGCACCTTTAGGTGTCTAAGGGGATTTATCTAACTAGCTATTAAAATGCTTGTGTGTGTGTGTTTTTTTTTAATCCACACGGCATCACCTTAGAGGTTCAAATTAACCATATGGTTTAGAAGTGCAATAACTTGCATTACACAAACAATAGGGAAATTGAGAAGTGGAGGTCAGTCCGTGAGTAGGCGATCCTGCAAACTCTCTTTCAGTCTGATAAAGCCGTTGTCTGGAGGTAATGATCCAAAATCTTACAGCCTTTATGCGTGGTTCATGCTGGAACGTGATTTGTCACACAATCGGAATCTTTGGAAGCACTTTTTTTTACAGAAGCGCCTGTAAGATGGAGATGAGCCATATGTCCACCCTTTTAGTATCTGAAGTGGGAGAACCCGCGCACAAATGCATTCCTACTCACTATTAACACAAATCCAGGATTTTCCATCTAGGTGTCTGAGTGCTGGGGATAGATTACATAATTATTCAAGCAGTTTAGACTGTTTGACCTCAATTACTTCACTGCTAACTTTATCCTTTTTTGCTGGCACTCAGTGGTTGCACTTCAAAATCAGACCAACTCAACTTTCTCCGTTACTTATTGCAGCCGCGTGAACCAATAGGACACAGCTGAAGTATCCTCTTGTTCTGAGTAGTCATTTACAAACCACGAAATGAAAGTGCTGCACTTTACATCCTATTGACACTGCTGTAACTTTGCCATAGGTATCCACTACATTTTAGAATTTATTATAGTGTTTTTTAATGTTGATCCAGAAGACATCTCTCTTCTGCAATCAGGAGTAATGAATAGAGATGTCTATTAAGTGAGCACTCCTAGCTTCCATGCACCACAAGAAGCCAGTGAAGAGCCAAGGCTGATGTACCGCAGGCATTAATTCCAAGAATTCTTGCAAGTATTGCTAAAGCTATAGATAGTACAGTTCACCGTACAGAGATATTCAGGAACACTTTTAGGTTCGAGAGGGTGAAGGGGTAATAGGACATCCGTTTTCCAAACACGGGTTTGTAAAATTACACCCTGGGTGTTCAGCGGATAAAAATATCGAAATACAAGCTTCCGCTAATCGTTCATAAATCTCCGGGAAGATAAAAAGAATGGAAAATGAGTATTAAAATAATATACAGTTGTTCAAAATGTGATCGCAGGTCAAGCCTATACATGCAGTGCACTGAAGAAGTGACGATCATATAATTCAAGTGTATCTTTAGTAAGTTTGAAAAGGGGAAACACTAGGCAAAATCTGTCTTTTGTTCGGCTTGAGTAATTTTACATACTGCATATGGAGACATTTGGTCTCTGGGAATGTAAATTTAGTGGAAATGATTTTGTTTTCACATAGTGTCACTTTCTGGGATGAATTGGTTGTTCCTGTTTTTTTAGCACACAGATTGTGATATTGATGAATGTACAGTGGTGAGTTTGGTGCTTTCCATGCCGTGTCTGAACGAGCGTTCCGTGTCACATAATACTCCGCTGTTTGGTGGTGTTCGCACTGATGTTCTTTGTTATTTCGGAGTGCTGCACTCGGACACTAGACAAGATTTTCAGTGAAATTTGTGAGGCTACAGTGCCATCAGAACACAACCAATGGAATAACGCCAGTGCTTACACATTAATGTTCATGCAGTATTTATTTACTTAAATCTGAATCTTTGTTTGTGTTCAGGATTTAAGAGATGTAGAATAGGACTTTATTTTTAAAAAGCCGACGTATATCTTTATGTCTATGTTTATATCAACATCCCCAGCATGTACACTCTACTGAGCCAGCAGCGCTTGAGATGGTTTCACCATGTGAGCCGCATGGAAGATAGCAGGACCCCCAAGGACACATTGTACAGCGAGCTCGTCACTGGTATCAGACCCACCGTCCCATGTCTCCGCTTTAAAGACGTCTGCAAACGCGACATGAAGTCCTGTGACATTGATCACAAGTAGTGGGAGTCAGTTGCCAGTGATCGCCAGAGCTGGCGGGTAGCCATAAAGACGGGGCTAAAGTGTGGTGAGTCGAAGAGACTTAGCAGTTGGCAGGAAAAAAGACAGAAGCGCAAGGGGAGAGCTAACTGTGTAACAGTCCCAACAACCAATTTTATCTGCAGCACCTGTGGAAGAGTCTGTCACTCTAGAATTGGCCTTTATAGCCACTCTAGTTGCTGCTACACAAACCACTGACCACCTCCAGGCGCTTACCCATTGTTTCTCAAGACAAGGAGGCCAAAGAAGATGTTTATATTATCACCATAATTGTGTCAGCTGTGGCTCAGTTGGTCGCAGTGTCACCTCTGAGCCAAGACCCACTCTAGAATTAAAGCACTAAAATTGAGACTGATACTCCAGTGTAGTACTGAGGGAGTGCTGAACTATCTGAGGTATAGTCTTTTGGATGAGAGATTAAAACTAAGGCCCCATCTGCCTACTCAGCTGGTGTAAGCAATCCCATGGCACTGTTTTGAAGAAGAGATGGGGAGTGATCCCCAGTATCCTAGCTTATATTTATCCCTCAACCAACATCACAAAGAACATATTATCTGGTCATTATCATATTGCTGTTTGTGGGAGCTTGCAGTGTGCAAATTGGCAACTGTGTTTCCAACATTAAAACAGTGACTACACTTCAAAAGTACTGTATTGCCTGTAAAACTCTTTGTGACGTGTCCGGCAGCCGTGAAAGTTGCGATATAAATGCGAGTCTTTTTTTCTAAATGATAATCGATTGAGGTAAAGGAAATCAGAGGTGTTAATGTTACTTTATTTTCTAGAATGGTGTGCCATCTACTGGTCAGAAACAAAAACCACCTGAACAGTAATTCTTAAAAATAATAGCCTGGAGTTTTGGCACTGGTGTATCTTACACTGGAATAGTTATTGGCAGGTTTTGTACACACTGAAATGAAAATATTCTGTTTGTACAGCAATTTTGCGACAAGTGAAACATAATGGAAAGGGACAATAGGAGTGTCAGAATTGAAAATTTCAAGTTATTTACCTGTGCATTTTAAATTAGCAACTGGATGCCTATTTCTCATAGACATCTCATTGAGTTGATGTTCTGCATTCCCAAACATAATGAACTGGCATCTGAGATGAATATATAGTGAAATGAAAATTTCAGTGAAGGGCCTGCCTGTTTCAGTTAGATGCTTCCACTGCTGTTACTCTCTTGTATCCAAAAGTTGGATTGCAGTGCAAAGTGAACGGAGTTTCGGCAGTTTGAAATTTCTACCCGTTTTCTTCTGCCAATCACTGATATATGTCACTGGAATGGGCAACAGGTCATGGAAAATTCAGATACATAAATTTTACCCACATCACTTTTGTCAACCAACACTTTCTTTCAACAGTCAAGCAACTTTGAAATTCATTTTGTTTTCAGTTTCATATTAATCAGTATTTTGTGTCCATCCCAGTTTCAATCTATTGAGAATAGTGCCCCTTCTGTTATATTACTGGTTGGTCAATACAGTACCTGGTATAGGCAGTCTCACATAAATAACTCACAGCTTAAGGTTTAAGCCTTGGTTCAGTGTTAGCACTCTTGTTTCTCCATTAGAGGTTTTGGGTTCAAGTCCCATTCCAGAGACTAGAACACATAATCTTTCAGAGGAAAAATTAAATTGATACCCTGTCTGCCCTCTGTGCTGGCCATAAAATATCCCTTGACATTATTTGAAAAAATGCAGGGGAGTTCTCCCTGAAATTTTTGCCAATGCATATCTGTCAACCAACATTCAACCAAAACACATTAACTCATTGCTGTTTGTGGGACCTTGCCATGTGCAAATTGGCTGCTGTGATTTCTTCATTACAACACTGATTACATTTCAAAAGTACTTAATTGGTTGTAAAAATCTTTGGGACATCCTAAGGCAGTGAAACATGCTGTGCAGTTGGAAATCTTTTTTCACCCTTATAATTGTTTTCAGATTTATGATTCATCGACTGTGAAGCAAAAAGAGTGTGCTAAAATTAATTAGACTACTTTTGACATGCATTTCCAATGGCCAATCCCAACAGATAGTCTAAGAATACATGTGATAACACTTGAAAGAAAATGGGGCAGCATTTGGAAGAAATTATATAATTTTAAGTTTGCTGCCTATTTCCCTACTTGCAACTCATGTAAGACATTTCTTTCACACTATCCATAGAATTTGAAGGATGCCATAAGTAAATTAGGTCTTTCAACATCTTCCTCCCTCTATCAGCACTGAGAACTACCTCAATAAAAGCAAAATACTGCGGATGCTGGAAATCTGAAACAAAAACAAGAAATGCTGGATTCACTCAGCAGGTCTGGCAGCATCTGTGGAAAGAGAAGCAGAGTTAACGTTTCAGGTCAGAGACCTTTCTTCAGAACTGACAAATATTAAAAATGTAAAAGGTATTAAGCAAGTAAAGTGGGGGTGGGGCAAGCGATAACAAAGGTAATCTGAAATAAAAACGGAACCGAAGAAGGGTCGCTGACCCGAAACATTAACTCTGCTTCTCTTTCCACAGATGCTGCCAGACCTGCTGAGTGAATCCAGCATTTCTTGTTTTTGTGTCTGAGAACTACCTCTCCTGCTTCAGTACCAATGAAAAAGCTTAATGAATGATTCAGCATCACTATTGCAAGTGTTTTTCTAATTAGCTGCCCAGTTGTGCATTTGTTTTATCTGAGCTCCAACAATGCACTTTAACTTTGATTTTGCATTCTTAGAAAATAAGGTTTGCATATAACTAGAGGGCACCTACACCAACAGTGTGGAGATTGCTGCACAGAGTGTAAGACCCATCGGTTGACTGGCTGTGGAGCACTTTGGGATGTCCTGAGTCATGAAAGGTGCTATCTAAGTACACATATTTCTTTTTCCTTTTGCCTGGGCACCTCGTGCATGGAAAACATGCACAGGAAGTTGTGTCTATTGGCTGACAGACTGCCAGTCAAAAATTTGACTAGACAGCAGCATTTAAGGAGATGATGCTCATACTTTTTACATACCAAACCATTATTTGTTTTCTGGGAAAATGGCTGCAAGCAACAACATGGACAAAACTGCCCCTTTTTGTGATGAACATCTAGATGTCCTGCTGCAGGAGCTGCAAAAAAGGTGAATGCTTCTTTTTGGGATACTGGGCTACTGTCCTGCAAAGGTGGCAATGTAAGACAGCTGGAAGGAGGTGGCAGAATAGATCAGGTAGATCTGGGACATGTTTAGGTATGTGCAGAATCCCATGGTACGCACATGTTGCCTCTTGTTCCATGGAAGATATGGAAATAGAATTAACTGCTTCACAGCTCCCTACAGAATACAGGATGAACATAGGATGAAGACTCCAAAACTACATTTTGCCATTCAATTAGATCATAGCTGCTCTGTCCCTCCAATATATTTACCTGCTTTTGATCGTTATCTCTTGATACTTTACCTAATAATAATCTCTCAAACTCAGTCTTGAAAAAAATCAATTGCCTAGAATCCATAGCCTTTTGAGGGAGACCATTCCAGATTTTCTCTACCCTTTGTTCAAAAAAATTGCATCCTTTCAATCCTGAATGTCATGGCTCTAAATTAAAATTGTGACCATTGGTTCTGGATTACCATATCAGAGAAAATACCTTCTCTGTATCGAATCCTTTTATCATTTTTATCACCTGAATTAAATCACACCTCAACCTTTGAAACTCAGCCAGAATAGAAGCCAAGTTTCTGCAACTTGTTGTCATAACTACATTATTTAAGCCCTGGTATAATTTTGATGACTCTTTGCTGTACCCACTCCAATGCTAATATATCCTTCATGAGATGACCAAAACTGAATGCTGTACTCCAAATGGAGTCTGAACAAGGCTTTGTTGAACTGAAGCATTGATCTGAATTTTACTGCTAAGCCCCAGGCCTGCCATCGGGACCGGAAGCGGGAGCCACTTCCACTTGGGCGGGGATCGACCAGCCAAAAGCGATCTTCTGGCAGCCAGCCAATTAACAGTCAGACAGCACAGTGGCTGACCACTGAGGGAGTGGAGGAGGACATTTTAGGAGGCACAGGTGGCATGAGGTCACACCATGGCAGGTGCTGGCACCATACTTAAAGGGCTGCCAGCACTCAATATACTGGAGGCTGCCTGGAAACCTTTAGAAATTGAGGAAAGTGGCAGTGAGAATGACAGAAGGAAGACTCCGAGTGGCCCCACTGTTCAGTGATGCCTCCCTGCAGGCTCTCCTCCAGGCTGCAAGCGCAAGGTGGGAAGCCCCCTTCCCCAGGGACGGGAGGAAGAGACCGACATGACTCACCAGGCAAGCCTGGATGGAGATTACAGAGGAGGTCAGCAGCTATGAGTTCACCCCCAGAATCTGGATCCAGTGCTGCAAGCGCATCAGTGATCTTAGGCATTCTGTCAGGGTGGGTAGTCCATACCTCTTTTCCCTTTGGCCTTGCATATGGCACTGCAAGAGTGTGCATTTGGTGGAAAGGGAGTGACCAACCAGTCGGTGGCAAAGTCAGGCAGCAGCATATCCTGTCAGAGACATGGCTGCATCTCAGTGACTCACACTCCTCTGTGATTGTTGACTCCCACAGAGTCCCTCGTAAGTGACCACAGGCAGGAGGCATTCATATGACTCTATCATGGGTCACTGGGCTGCCACCAGCATAGACGTTGTGCCTGTCTTTGTGAGGCGACTAACTTTGTTCATCTTTTTGCTTGCAGGAGAAGACAGTCCATAACTTCAAGGAACGGGTCAAGACCGGAGGAGAGTTCCCATTCCTGGACATCCTAACCCTGTGGAGGTGGAGGTGTTAGAACTGGCAGGGCAGCACATGGTGGCTGCTCCATTGCTGATGGTGAGACAGGAGTGTAGACCCAACAGAGTGAGTGACTGAATGCAGAGGCACAATGGAGCCTCTGGCACACATGAGGCATCGTGCTCATGTGTCCACCACTGGACACAAGGAGCTCCACACTCAGAGTAGTTGGAAGGACGCAATGGAAAGTGCATAACCCTTTAATTTCTTCTCTCATGCAGGTCAGGCTGAAGAGCAGAGAATGGCAGTCACCGATGGGACTCCGCCCACTGAGGAGGAGAAGGGAGCCTCAGAGGATGCACCATCACATAATTCCTCCATATCCTCCATCAGTGTAGATACTGTCATGTTGGTTGGTATTCGTTTACACTTAGATTAGGGGACACAACCCGATAAGCACAATAAAGATCTGCCTGAGCAACTGTCGAGGCCTCTGACAAGCGAGACCATTTACAGTTGGAGGGCTGTTGGTGGCCAGGGCAATGCTGAGCCCCAGCCTGCCTCTGGAGTTGCCAAGAACATGGAAAATGATGGAGCTGCAGCATGAGGTAAGGTTACACCTGGTGAAGATTCCAGAGGCTATGCGCACACATGCATGGATGATGGAAGAGTCCATCCAGGCCATGTGTGCTGCCATGTCTCTGATGGGTATGCCCTTGGCTTCCTCTATCAAGAGATTGGCGACCCTCATGGAGAGACAGATCCATCAAACCACTGAGTGGATGCCAGAGATGCAAACGGACTTGCATGCCATCGCCTCATCCATGGGCTCTGTGCAGCTGTGGCAAGCCTACAGGGGAACAAGGTGCCTGGAGCCTCCACCAGGTCCTCACATCTCTCAGGTCAGCAGGGAGGAACAAGTGTGCCTTGGAAGGAAGGAGGAGTGCCTGAGCCTAGGGGCTCCTCTCAGGGCACAATGTTACTCAGACCCTCTGCCAGTGACTGCAGCACCTCAAATAATCATGATGACAGAGAGGGTCATGCACCTGTACAGGAGCTCCTCAGCATGGCGGGGGGCTTCCAGGCCTCAGGTCATCCCAAATGTTATGGAGTCTTCATGTGTAAACTGAGTTCTGTGCAGCTTGTGTTTGTGTTTGAGAGACAGTCCCTGATTTGAAGCTGGGGATTTCCAAGTTACACCCAGGTTAGATAAACAAGCAGTCTTGTGACTGAGGGAAAAAGAACAGTTTTTTTAACCAGATACATGTGACTGGCAGTTTTTTTAGTTTCAGTTTGTCAAGAAGTCTTTACAGGGTGTTAAGCCAGAAAGAAAAAGTTGTATGAGTTTGTCAAGAAAACACCAGAGGGTGTGTTAAGCCAGAAAAAGGCTGTGTGGTTTTCACAAGAAGCCAGCAAAAGAGCTGGATGTTGTTGGCTTTAAAAGAGTCTCTCAGGGCTGCTGAACTGGAAAAAATTGGGAGCTGTTGATTTTAAAAGGACAGGCTCTTTGAACTGGAACCTGTTTCCTGGTAGCTGACCTTTGGAAAATAAGGGTTTCTAACATTGTCATTGACAGTTGAAAAGTTATCAGTGGAGCCACACCATCAGGATGGTAGTGGGCAAGGCTGCAGGGGATCGAGTGGTGATAAGACCAAACCGTTAAAGGGAAGATAATTTTGCTCATTGTCAACAGAACATCATTACTTCCATATCTGCACCCTGGATGGCTGGACTTGAAAGCCACCTCAGGAATATCCCGGTTTTGTTGTGCTGTGAGACTGATCTGTGGATTGTAAGGACTTTCCTTGATGCATCTGTTAATTAATGTGTAATCTTTAGGATATATCCTTGATCATGTTTTAACTGTTAGTTTATGTTTAATTTATGTTGGTTTTGGTTTGAGTTTTAAAGTAAAATTTATAAAAGTGAAATCTTGTTCATTTTTGTTTTTGGATTCCTAAACTGGAGTCAGACGGTGGATACGATTCTTTTTGTTTGTTGGTGGTCCTCGGGATCATTACACAAGCCATGGGGCAGCAAGTTTAATAGTCTGCCTCCACCTCAGCTTCAAGCACAGGGGGAGCACCACGTAGGAGCAGTTTCTTGTTGCGTTTAATAAATGATTAATGTGTTGGTGCTACATCTCCTTCCACTATTTCCATCCCTACATGAGTTCAGTCATACCCTGGCTCCCTCATGTTTCTGGGTGTGACGGACCAAGCAACGTGCAGTCAACACTTCACTCTTGCTGCTGTGCGATTGTGCAACTGGGCCCAGGGTGATGGAAGGGTAAATGAAGCCAGTGACAGCAGGGCTGCAGAAAGGTAAGGCTTTATTTGTATGGATCCAACAGATAGTAAAGGTCATGTGTAATGTCTGTCTATTAGTGCGTTCCGAGCCTCCCTTGCGTGTATCTCATGGAGCTTTGCCTGTGCTCCCTGGGATCCCTCTTCTTCCATTGCCTGGTCAGTAGCCTCCTCCACATCCTCATCTGCAGAGGAGGATTTGAGATCCACGAGATTCTCATTGCTCAACGCCGCCCTCCTCTGCAGTGCCAGATTATGCAGTGTACAGCAGACCACCACAATACTTGAGACCCTTGTTCGGGTCATACTGCAGGGCTGTACCAGATCAATCAAGGCACCTGAATCACATCTTCAGAAGCCCAATGGCCTGCTCAATGCTACCTCAGATGCCTCATGGCAGGTGTTGTACCTCTCCTCTGCATCTGTGCATGGGTTCCTCCCAAGCATTAGCAGCCATGTCCTCAGTGGGTAGCCCTGAAGATCCATGAAGGTGTGTGGGGAGATGGATAATCTGCGGCACCTGGGACTGCCGA
The DNA here is from genome assembly GCF_036365525.1 of Heterodontus francisci. Taxonomy (NCBI): domain Eukaryota; kingdom Metazoa; phylum Chordata; class Chondrichthyes; order Heterodontiformes; family Heterodontidae; genus Heterodontus; species Heterodontus francisci. Next base: position 77,265,997 of record NC_090382.1, on the reverse strand, counting down.
GGTATGTGTGCATTGTGTTTGCTTCCCGGGAACTGAAGGGTTCATCTGCAGTGGTCGGAGACGAGTTGTACATTGAGCGAGTGGAAGCCCTTCCTTTTGATGAAGGGCACTGGCTGGTCTGTGGGAGCCTTAATGGCTACATGCCATAGGAACAAAGGAAATAGGAGCAGGAGTAGGCTGTTCAGCTCCTCGAGCCTGCTCCACCATTCAACTATATCATGACTAATTTTCTACCTCAAAGTGATTTTACCACACTATCCCCATATCCTTTGATATCGTTCATATCTAGAAATCTAACGATTCCCTGTTTTGACCATACTCAGTGACCGAGCCTCCATAGCCCTCTGGGGTAGAGAATTCCAAAGATTCACCACCCTTTGAGTGAAGAAATTCCTCCTCATCTCAGTCCTAAATGGCCTAAATCTTATTGTGAGACGGTGTCCCCTGGTTCTAGACTGCCCCCAGCCAGGGGAAACAACATTCCTGCATCGACCCTTTTGAGCTCTGTAAGAATTTTGTATGCTTCAATGAGATCACCTATCATTCTTCTAGACTCTAGACAATACAGGCCCTGTCTCCCCAGTTGCGATCTCAGCTTGACCGTCTGGTTTGGTGTAGAAAAATACATACTCACTGGCCCTCTTGAACAGGGCATTGGTCACCACTTTCCACTCCACCAGCCTCCACATCCAAAGAATCATCCACTGCCACTTCTGCCACATGCAGCGTGATGTCACTACCAAACGCATCTTCCCCTCCCTTTCCCTGTCAGCAGATGACAAAAAGATATTGAGTAAAATGAAACAGAAAAAGGGTGCATCTGACAGATGTCAGGTGGACAATACAGTTGAGAACCAGGCTGATTTTTTTTTTTATTCATTCATGGGATGTGGGCATTGCTGGCTAGGCCACCATTTATTGCCCATCCCTAATTGCCCTTGAGAAGATGGTGGTGAGCTGCCTTCTTGAACCGCTGCAGTCCATGTGAGGTAGGTATACCCACAGTGCTGTTAGGAAGGGAGTTCCAGGATTTTGACCCAGCGACAGTGAGGGAACGGCGATATAGTTCCAAGTCAGGATGGTGTGTGACTTGGAGGGGAACTTGCAGGTGGTGGTGTTCCCATGCATTTTCTGCCCTTGTCCTTCTAGTTGGTAGAGGTCACAGGTTTGTAAGGTGCTGTCAAGATGCATCTTGTAGATGGTACACACTGCTGCCACTGTGCGTCGGTGGTGGACAGAGTGAATGTTTGTGGATGGTGTGCCAATCAAGCGGGTTGCTTTGTTCTGGATGGTGTCGAGCTTCTTGAGTGTTGTTGGAGCTGCACCCATCCAGGCAAGTGGAGAGTATTCCATCACACTCCTAACTTGTGCCTTGTAGATGGTGGACAGGCTTTGGGGAGTCAGGAGATGAGTTACTCGCCGCAGGATTCCTAGCCTCTGACTTGCTCTTATAGCCATGGTATTTATATGGCTACTCCAGTTCAGTTTCTGGTCAATGGTAGTCCCTAGGATGTTGATAGTGGGGGATTCAGCGATGGTAATGCCATTAAATGTCAAGGGGAGATGGTTAGATTCTCTCTTGTTGGAGATGGTCATTGCCTACCATTTGTGTCGCGCAAATGTTACTTGCCACATATCAGCCCAAGCCTGGATATTGTCCAGGTCTTGCTGCATTTCTACACGGACTGCTTCAGTATTTGAGGAGTCGTGAATGGTGCTAACATTGTGCAATCATCAGCAAACATTCCCACTTCTGACCTAATGATTGAAGGAAGGTCATTGATGAAGCAGCTGAAGATGGTTGGGCTGAGGAGACTACCCTGAGGAACTCCTGCAGTGATGCCCTGGAGCTCAGAAGATTGACCTCCAACAACCACAACCATCTTCCTTTGTGCTAGGTATGACTCCAACCAGTGGAGAGTTTTCCCCCTGATTCCCACTGACTCTAGTTTTGCTAGGGCTCCTTGATGCAATACGTGGTGAAATGCTACATTGATGTCAAGGGCAGTCACTCTCACCTCACCTCTTGAGTTTAGCTCTTTTGTCCATGTTTGAACCAAGGCTGTAATGCGGTCAGGAGCTGAGTGGCCCTGTCGGAATGCAAACTGAGTATCACTGAGCAAGTTATTGCTAAGCAAGTGCTGCTTGATGGCACTGTTGATGACACCTTCCATCACCTTACTGATGATTGAGAGTAGGCTGATGGGGCGGTAATTGGCCGGCTTGGACTTGTCCTGCTTTTTGTGTACGGGACATACCTGGGCAATTTTCCACATTGCTGGGTAGATGCCAGCATTGTAGCTGTATTGGAACAGCTTGGCTTGGAGCGCGGCAAGTTTTGAAGCACAGCTCTTCAGTACTATTGCCGGAATATTGTCAGGGCCCATAGCCTTTGCAGTATCCAGTGCCTTCAGTCGTTTCTTGATATCACGCGGAGTGAATCGAATTGGCTGAAGTCTGGCATCTGGGGACTTCAGGAGGAGGCCGAGATGGATCATCAAGTCGGCACTTCTGGCTGAAGATTGTTGCAAATGCTGCTGCCCTATCTTTTGCACGGATGTGCTGGGCTCCCCCATCATTGAGGATGGGGATATTTGTGAGCCACCTCCTCCAGTTAGTTGTTTAATTGTCCACCACCATTCAGGGCTGGATGTGGCAGGACTACAGAGCTTAGATCTGATCCGTTGGTTATGGGATTGCTTAGCTCTGTCTATCGCATGCTGCTTATGCAGTTTGGCACCCAAGTAGTCCTCTGTTGTAGCTTCACCAGGTTGACACCTCATTTTGAGGTATGCCTGGTGCTGCTCCTGGCATGCCCTCCGGCACTCTTCATTGAACCAGGGTTGGTCTCCTGCCTTGATGATAATGGTAGAGTGGGGGACACTCCATGACATGAGGTCACAGATTGCGGTTGAGTCCAATTCTGCTGCTGCTGATGGCCAGACAGCACCTCATGGATGCCCAGTTTTGCATTGCTAGATCTGTTCAAAATCTATCCCATTTAGTACGGTGATAGTGCCACACAACACGATGGAGGGTATCCTAAATGTGAAGGTGGGACTTTGTCTCCACAAGGACTGTGTGGTGGTCACTCCTACCAATACTGTCATGGACAGATGCATCTGCAGCAGGCAGGTTGGTGAGGACGAGGTCAAGTATGTTTTTCCCTCTTGTTGGTTCCCTCACCACCTGCCGCAGACCCAGTCTAGCAGCTATGTCCTTTGGACTCGGCCAGCTCGGTCAGTAGTGGTGCTACTGAGCTACTCTTGGTGATGGACATTGAAATCCCCCACTCAGAGTACTTTCTGTGCCCTTGCCACCCTCAGTGCTTCCTCCAAGTCGTGTTCAACACGGAGGAGTACTGACTCATCAGCTGAGGGAGGGCGGTATGTGGTAATCAGCAGGAGGTTTCCTTGCCCATGTTTGTCCTGATGGCATGAGACTTCATGGGGTCCAGAGTCGATGTTGAGGACACCCAGGGCAACCCCCTCCCTGCTGCATACCACTGTGCCGCCGCCACCTCTGCTGGGTCTGTCCTGCCAGTGGGACAGGACTTACTTGGGGATAGTGATGTCAGTGTCTGGGACATTGTCTGCAAGGTATTATTCCGTGAGTATGACTATGTCAGGCTGTTGCTTGACTAGTCTGTGGGACAGCTCTCTCAACTTTGGCACAAGCCCCGAGGTGTTAGTAAGGAGGATTTTGCAGGGTTGATGGGGCTGGGTTTGCCGTAGTCGTTCCCGGTGCCTAGGTCGATGCTGGGTGGCCTGTCCGGTTTCATTCCTTTTATTGACTTCGTAGCAGTTAGATACAACTGAGTGGCTTGCTGGGCCATTTCAGAGGGCATGTAAGAGTCAACCACATTGCTGTGGGTCTGGAGTCACATGTAAACCAGACCAGGTAAGGACAGCAGATTTCCTTCCCTAAAGGACATTAGTGAATATAGAGGGTTGAGAGGTGAGCAGAAAAAACAAATAATAGAAGCAAAGAGAGAGTATGAGAAGAGACTGCGGTCACACTCACAAGAAGTGCAGCGGTGAAAATACAAAAATAAACTGAAGTGTTATAAATTTAGAGCAATTTAAAAAAAAAGAATGGTACATTTTTGCCTTCAATGAGATGCAGGACACAGTAACATGACAAACACCATCTCCTGCACTAAAATATACATCCATGTCTGCTATGAACTAAAACTCATTAACGCCATCTGCATTGAAATGAGACATGGATGTGAGCTTTCCACAAAACGAGCTGAAACAAAGACACTCACAGACACTATGTCTCCAACAACATGTACTACAATAAGGTGTGAACATCCCACATCTTATCAAAATGGGCTGAGATCAGAAGCCATAGTATAGCCTCTCAGGAACTAAAAGCCTAAAGTCATCTGGGCAAAGCTAACACTTTATGTATTCACATTTGAAGGTAACCTAGAGAACAAAGGGAGTTGTCAGTCACTGTGTCATCAGAACATCAAAATCATCAATCTGGGATCTCCAGCCACAAAGAGAACATTGAAAGCCATTATTAACTCCAGCACAAACCTGAAAGAGAGAAAGATCAATTCCAGCTCAGCATTTGAACCCTGCTCAGATGAGTTGGCAAGCAATTGTGACAGAGAAGGAAGGGAGTTCCGTTTAAACAACTCCTCCACCTGTGAAAATTGAACAAAGACCATATTCACCATATTCAAACTGAAGTGTTGTCTGCCAGGAGACTTCAGCAACCCAGCAAGGGCAAGACGACCAGCAAACAGGTCTTCTGTTTTAAACTCACAAGAAAATCTGTAAGTGTTTGTTTATTTGACCAACAGAATGCAGGGGTTGAAACACTCGTTTAAACAAAACACTGCCTATGGTCATTTGGAAACCAGGTATGCCATTTCCCATCTGTTCACAACACTGGAATCAAAAAGTCTTCTATAGGCATATAAAGAGTAAAAGGGTGGGAAAGGAGGAGTGGGCCTGATTAGGTACCTAAAAGGGGATTTATGCATGGAGGCAGGAGGCATGGCTGAGATACTAAATGAGTATTTTACATCTGTCTTTACCCAGGAAGAAGATGCTGCCTCAAAGTCATGGTGAAAGAGGAGGTAGTTGAGACACTGAATGGGCTAAAAATTTCTAACGAGGACATGTTAGATAGGCTGGCTGTACTTGAAGTTGATATGTCACCGGGACCAGATGTAAGGGTGGAAATTGTGAAAGCACTGGCCACAATCTTCTGATCCTCCTTAGATAAGGGGTGGTGCCAGGGGACTGAAGAATTGCAAATGTTACACCCTTGTTCAAAAAGGGGTGAAAGGACAAGTCCAGCGACTACAGGTCAGTCAATTTAACCTCAATGGTGGGAAAGCTTTTAGAAATGATATTTCGGGACAAAGTTAATAGTTGCTTGGGCAAATGTAGATTAATTAAGGAAAGCCAGCGTGGATTTGTTATGGACAAACCATGTTTAACTAACTTGCTTAAGCTTTTGATGAGTCATAGAGAGAGCTAAGGCACCGAAACAGGTCCTTTGGCCCACCGAGTCTGTGCTGACCATCAACCACCCATTTATACTAATCTTACATTAATCCCATTTTTCCCTCTCACATCCCCACCTTCCTTCAATTCTCCTACCACCTACCTACACTAGGGGCAATTTTTTTTTACAATAGCCAATTTACCTATCAACCCACAAGTCTTTGGCATGTGGGAAAAAACCAGAGCACCCAGAGGGAACCCACACAGTCATAGCGAGAGCTTGCAAACTCTGCACGGGTAGTACCCAGAACCGGACCTGGGTTGCTGGAGCTGTGAGGCTGTGGTGCTAGTCACTGTGCCGCCCTCTGAGATAACAGAGAGGGTTGATGAGAGTAATGTGGTTAATGTGGTGCACATGGACTTTCAAAAGGCATTTAATAAAGTGCCACATACAGGCTTTTCAGCAAAGTTAGAGCCCATGGAATAAAAGGGATAGTAGCAGCATGATACAAAATTGATTGACCGACAGGAAACAGAGATTAGTTGTGAACTGCTGTTGTTCAGATTGGAGGAAGTTATATAGTGAGGTTCCTCAGGGGTTAGGACCCCTGCTTTTCTTAATATATATTAATGACTTAGATAATAATGTACAGGGCACAATTTCAAAATTTGCCGATGACACAAAACTTGGAAGTATTGTGAACAATGAGAAGGATATAGATAGTGGAATGGGTGAACAGATAAATTTCAGATGAAATTTCATGCAGAAAAGTATGAAGTTACTCAGTTTGGTAGAAAGAATGAGGAGAAGCAATATAATCAAAGGGTACAAATCTAAAGCGGTGCAGGAGCATAGGAATCTGGGAGTATATGTGCAAAAATCATTGAAGTTGCAGGGCAGGTTGAGAATGTGGTTAATAAAGCATACGGAATCCTGGGCTTTATAAATAGGGGTATAGAGTACAAGAACAAGGAAGTTTTGATAAACCTATTTAGAACATTGGTTTGGACTCAACTGGAGTATTGTGCCAGTTCTGAGCATCACATTTTAGGAAGGATGTAAAGGCATTAGAGTGGGTGCAGAAAAGATTTACGAGAATGGTTCCAGGGATGAGGAACTACAGTTATGTGTTGTTGTGAACCCTGGACTTTGTAACATGATTATGTTTTAAAAGCTGTGATTTTTTTTTAAAGTTTAAGATGGAGTCTGAGAACTCAGGTGATCTCACATCCACTCTGCTTAAGGGCAAGAAGAAACCTTGGTTACCAGGCCAACAGAGAACACAGATCAAAGACCTGTTTTGAAAAACAGAGACTGCAGGGGTTTAACATCTGAAGAGCAATGGGTTTCACCCTCCCAGACTTTCAGATCATAAACAAGGAGTCAGTGATTCTGAGGATGCAAATGTACTAGGCAACTGTTAACACCTGGAAACAATGGAAGACCCAGGTGGCTCTGTGAAGCCAGACTTCTGGACTTTACATATTGGAAAAGAACAAAAAGCTGCTGACTTTTGATTCCAGATAAATTTAACAGATTTCCTGAATGCAGACAGGCTGTAAGAAAGGAAACCAATGGTGGCAGTCTCAGAGCAGGTTTTAATAATGGAAGACAACCAATGGCGACAGTCTCAAGAGAGAGGGAGAGAGAGAGGGGACACTTGCTCATGGAAGCCTGGTACAGCAAAAGGCCGTGAAGACTTGAACCTGTTTTGGAAGTTGAAGCTTGAAGAGTAGTAGAAGATCAGCATGATCACCAGGAATCGCCTTATTCACACACGTTCAGGTCAAACTTGGAGAAGTGAATGAAGAGGACAATAACAGTAAGAAAGGGCTGGGAGATCCAACCCATTGCAATTGGGAGGAGTTTTGGACTTTTAACTGCAAAGATTTCACCATCAAAGAGGAACGTGTAACGTATAAGTGTGCTGTGAGGTTTGCAAGTATTTTAATAAGTAAAGAAAATACCATTCTTTGCCAGTTGGGTTATCAGCTTCTTACAAAGTACTATTTAGTTAAGGGGATTTCTTTTAGTTTAGGTATAATAAAAGTCTTAATACATGAAATCTTGCCATGTAATTCTTTAGATTGATCTGGGGGTTCATATCTCGTACTTGATCATTAACGGTCTCAGTGAGGTCCTAACAAATTGGGGGCTGGGGTCTAGCATACAAATTCAGAGGCTGTAAAATGGGTTTTCTGGAATCTTCCAAAGTTTTAAACAAACAAGATTTCACATTTACTTCGGCTGGGTTCAAAGGTGTTCAGAATCATGAAGGGTCTGGGCAGAGTAGATGGGGAGAAACTGTACCCATTGGCCGAAGGATCCAGAACCAGAGGACACCGATTTAATTTGATTGGCAAAAGAAGCAACAACAACATGAGGGAAAAACTTTTATGCAGCAAGTGGTTAGAATTTGGAATTCACTGCCTGAGAGGGTGATGGAGGCAGAATAAATTGAGGCCTTCAAAAGCAAATAGGATAATTATCTGAAGAGAAAAAATTTGCAGAGCTACACGGAAAAGACGGGGAGTGAGTTTAGGAGAGTTGCTCTTGCAGAGAGCCGGCACAGACAGAATGGGTCAAATGGTCTCCTACTGCGCTCGAACCATTCTATGATTCTATGATTTTACAGTTACCTTCAATTCCATGCACTTTTATTTTTGCTAATAATCTCTTGTTTGGAACCACATTTAATGCCATATTGTGTTTGATACATTACAACAGTGATTACCCTTCAAAAAGTACTTCATTGGCTAGGATGTTCAGAGGTTGGGTGCTATATAAATATAAGTCTTTCTTTAAGACGACATTCATTGGCACTCCCCTGTTTACTATGTTACTGAACTCAAAAAATTAAATTAGATTAGTCAGATATGAGCTACCCCTCACAAATCTATGCTGACTCTCTCTGATCAGCTCATATTTGTCCAAGTGATCAGTCCCTCTGCCCCTGTTGATAGATTCTAATGACTCGCCTATAACTAATATTAAACTTACAGGTTTCTGGTTTCTTGGTTTATCCTTCTTTAATAATGGAGATTTGCAACAATTGGCACAGCTGGCTGAAAAATCTTCTAAAATCTGCCTCTTATATAAATTCTTAATCTAGAACAGCAAACCAAGGTACTTCACAGAGTATAAAGAAAATAGATAACCCTACCAAATAAAACAATATTAGAAGGGATAAGCTTGATCAAATAAAGTTTTAAGGAGGGTCTTGAAGGAGGAGAGAGAAGTGGAAAGGTAGAGGAATGCAAAGAGGGAATTTCAGAGAGAGGAATCTAGGTGGCTGAAAGCAAAGCTACTAAAATTGAGGCAAATGGAGTCAGCAATACACAAGAGGCTGGAGTCAGAAGAATATAAAGTTTGAATTGTTGGATTGGGAAACCTTACAGTGATAGGAAGAGGAAGAACACACAGGTATTTGAACAGAAGTTTGAGAATTTTAAATTCATGTGCAACATATTTGCAATGACATATACCTAAGATATTCTCAGTGATTTCTTACAACTATTTACAAAAAGATTTCTTGGTTTGGCACTCTGCACAACTTGGTGTGGTTGCAATCCTTTTCTTGGACCATTCTAACATTTCATCTATGTGCCACCTGAGGACTTGGGATCCAAGATGTAGCTGCTGAAAAAAATTATGAGCCTCTTTGGGCTGGAGATAACCCTTCTCTCAGGGTGCTCACTTCCTAGGATGGACAGTCTGACTCTTTGTTCTGGCTCCTAGGCATCCTGGTGAGAGTTTCAGTGGGGAGCCTATGCCATATTCCTCTGTGTTGTTGCTGTGAGCCTCAGAGGCACACACACCAGTTTCCCCACTGGTACTCAGAGGAGCAATAAATGGGAGAGCTGGCCTCACAGAATCAGTAAGTGTCATCTCAGAGTGTCCTTTAATCCTTCCAAGATCCTATCCTGTATACTTTGCAATCCAGTTGACGTTAACTTTTCCAGAGAATTCCCCATGACCTACATCATTCAATGCCTCCACATTTGAGCCAAAGTGTAGTCATTGTTGCAATGCAGGGAAACGGAGCAGTCGTCTTGCACACAGTAAAGCCCCACAAACTGCAATGAAATAATGGCCAGATAATCTACTTTAGTGATATTGTTTGAGGGATAAATATTGGGCAGGAAATCAGGAAGAATATCCCTGCTCTAAATTTGAATAGTGCCATGAAATCTTTTTCGCCCACCAGAGAGGGCAGACAGGGTCTTGGTTTATTGTCTCATTTGAAAGATGTCATGTTCAATAGCGCAGCATTCCATCTGTACTGCACTGGAGTGTCAGTCTAAATTATGAGCTCAAGTCTCTGGAGTGGGACTTGAACCCGTAACCTTCTGATTCAGAGAAGAAATGCCACCACTGAGCCAAGGCTGACACAAATCATGGCAATACTGATAGAAATATTTGGATAATTAAAATTCTGTGTGTTTTTCATGCCCTTTATGACTGCCAGAATAGTTTTAAAATAATGTTTTTAAACCAGAGCTTTAATCGTTAGGTGGTGATTTTTGGCAGCACGTTCAGGTGCAAACAATTCTCTAAGACAGCCAAGATGGGATCTTGAGCTGAAACACTAGTTTAACCTAAGTTTAGCGGAACAGCCTATCTTGGTAAAGGAGTTGAAGCCAATGCTAGAAACAGCTGCCTGGAGACTCATTAGGGGGCTGATTGCCACTTAAAATTTAAGAGGCTGCATGTCATTTTGGTAGCTAGTGTTTGTCTTAATGTTCGCTGCTTATATCAACTAGCTATTTGGGAGTAAACACAGTATTGACGTCGATTTCAAGCACTACTTAAAGGAATACTCAGTATTTCATGGTCACTTGCTACAGTAGCTGTGAAGAGGAGCTCTGAAACACATTGGGAAACTTTCTGGGACATTTTGTCAAGACTTCACCAATACTCGAGCAACTTTTATTCCACAAATTCTCTGAGGATTTCAGCAAAAAAGAGTAAATGCTGTGCCACTCCTCCTTAATAGTCACCTTACAGGATTCACCAGGCAAAAGTCATGGGGCAATTCAACGAGGGGTCTCCTATTGACCTGGATGAAGAATGGGATTTGGGAATGAGGTCAGGCAAAACAGCAACTGCGACTGCAGGAGAGGACCAGGAGGACAAGGTGGCATCCTACTCACAACCCTGGCTCCACCCCCTAATCTGGGTAAAGTACATCCATCCTCCTCTGGACCTCCTCCACCAGGACCACCAGTGCTGTATCTGAAAACCTGTGCAACCTCTCCCTTGGTCGGAACCATCCTGCAACATGCTGCTATATACCGGCCAAAGCACTCCATACTTTCAGTGGAAGGAGCATTCATAGGTGCGAGGAGACCATCTATACTGCTCCATGAAAATTCTATCTAATTAGCACTTGAATATTAAACCTGTAGGTTTCTGCTTTCGCACCTCCACACAAGTTTCAATCAGGACTAAAATTATCTGCTAAATCCAGACTTTCAACCAGGTATGTCTTATTAGCACTGCACCTATTTAGCACCTGTTGTCACCCTTTGGCCATAATAAGTCACTTAAACTTTACTAATGTTTAATGAGAAGGGACACTTGTTGATTTAGTTCTGCTTTCAAACACTAGATGGCAGCACATCACAACCTAAGAGTTACTGAAAATTTTCGAGGAATGAGAAGCAAGTGAAAACAATCCCATAAATCCATGTCAAGGTTAGTCGTGGATTCTCAAATGATGAGTGGAGCTGTGAATTTTTCAGTTAGATGGGACATCACAGGTCAAACGTCATTAAATTAGACGGGAAGCTGTGGAACAGATTACATTAGCTTCGCATTTTCTTTCATCTTTGAAGCAATTGTTGATTTAACTACTGACTTGTGATATTCAAATAGATGAAACTAGCCCAGTTTGAGACACTTTGCATCACTGACCTGGGTACTGCATGTGGCACTTCATAACTGCAAATACGTTTGTTGTCAACATTCCTAAGTCAGTAAGATCAATAAAATGAAAGATGGTGTCAATTTTATATTTACTTTAAAAAATCTTTCTACACAAAAGTGACTTCTACCACACAATACAGTAATCAATACAAGAGTAACATGCTTTATTGATAACAAAATAAAAAATGCGCAATAAAGGAACTAATAGTTATTGTCACCATGATGACTATTATTTAACTAGTTCCTTTCAATATATTCAACTGACTATATGTAGCAACATTACCTTGGGCTAGCTAGATATGTATTTAGAATTTTAGTGCTTTAAATTGTGCATGGAGTGTGTATATAAATTTGCATATAAATTTGTCAAAATCTCATGCATTTGAATAGAGAATGTAATTTGATGCAGGATGGTCGCAGAATGCAGAGGGCTAGCCTTAACTGTCATTAGCAGTTAGTCACTCACAAGTTTTGTTAGTTTTCCACCAAGGCTATTAGCTGTATGGTGATTAAGTGCGACATTGTGAAAGAGAGATGGATAAAAAAAAATTATTGTAGAAAACATGTTTCCTATCACTAGTGTGAATCTGGGGGCAATGAAAGTAACTGTGGGGAAATGTAGAAATAAGAACTAAAATAAAAACAGAAAGTGCTGGAAAAATTCAGCAGGTCTGGCAGCATCTGTGGAGAGAGAAGCAGAGTTAACATTTCAGGTGAGTGACCTTTCATCAGAACCTCCCTCCACAGATGCTGGCAGACCTGCTGAGTGTTTCCAGCACTTTCTGTTTTTATTTCAGATTTCCAGCATCTGCAGTATTTTGCTTTTATTTTATAGAAGTAAGAACTGTTGCGTTATGCCAAGGGTCAGTGTAGAAAAACCATAAGGGAATAATCAGGATAAGAAAATGAAACAATAAATAAAGGAAAATTTCACCAGTAGCCAAAAAAGAACCATAACTAGAGACAAATAGATGCCAGCTTTGGTTCCAGAATTAACAACCAGACATTCTGGAGCCCATCACACATACTGCGTGGCTTCTATAATCTTCTGAATTTTCCTTCAACAGCCTACCCTCTCAAAGCAGTGAACATAACAGAGCATTTTATTGAAGTCTCAACATTGCATACATTTGGTTTTGCACACAGTTGGCTGCAATGCACCTGCTATATATTGTTTAACATGTAGGGTAAAGAGAAATTATTAGAATAAATGCACTGAGCAACTCTGACTGTAAACAGAAGAACTTGGCTCTGTGAATCAGATTCCACAAAGAGAGCAATATTTCTTTACTTAGTCACTCAAGTCAATGAAAACTTCAGTTGAAGCTGGTTTTGTCTCAATATATCTTGTTTTGCTCACATATAGGAAGGCTTGGGACAACAGAACGGATGTTCCTCTGGAAGGATCCTATAAAATGAATCTAACTGCTTCTCGGTGCACAAATGCTGAAGATCCCTAGATCTAGGAGAATCTGATGTTCTCCAGTGGCAGCAATCAATATCAGCAAGAAATTTACAAGGGATTGGGAAAACAGTGATATACCCGACTGTGAGAAAGTTCCATGCTTTGGGAACAGCATGCAGGTATAGAGTTCAGGTAAACAAAGGAAAGTAAGAAATAAAAACAAGAAATGTTGGAAATACTCAGCAGGTCTGGCAGCATCTGTGGAGGGAGAAGCAGAGTTAACATTTCAGGTCAGTGACCCTTCTTCAGAACTGACAAATATTAGAAATGTAAGAGGTTTTAATCAAGTAAAGCGGGGGTGGGGCAAGGAAAATAAGGATTGTTTTGTTAAAAGGACAGCAGCTGAAAAATAATTGATGTTAATCGGGTAGAGGAGTTAAGCTGCAAGAGATCACTTATATATAAAAGCTACTAAAGGTGTCCACTTAAGTTAACCACTATTGAAAAGGATGCACAGAAGAGGCAAATATCAAACAGGACACCAGCAAGCAGTCAAACCAGAAAAGAAATATAAGAGAAAATAAAGTAAAATTAAAAGTAGGTAAATAGGACAAAACAACTTTATATGGGCAGATTCTGATACAAGTAAAATTAAGATGGAGGTTTTGAAGTGGCTTTGTTTAGAATGTTCACAAATGAGAATGGTGAATTTAAACAGATAATGAAATGTGATAACTGTCTTTTGATCAGTAAACTTAAAGAAGGGCTTTGGACTTAGAGACCATGGCACAGGAGCGTAAAAAGACAGATCGTAATGAGGACATTTTGACAGTCAGTGGATAGTTCTAGATTCAGTAAGCAAGCAATCATAGGTCAGTGAGATGGCCAGGTAAACATTAGACCATGAGAATAAACATTCAAAGAGTGGGGATAGAGACCAATATAGGAATAGGGTTTTAAACAATTGGTGACTAGTGCAGAGGAAAATCAAGATAATGAGGATATTGGACGGATTAATGCTGGGATAAGAAGCAAGAATGAAAAAAAACCCAGCAAAGATACTCATGGGATCTCACTAAGCAATAGATATTATCCAATGTCAAAGTAGCTAACAAGGTCCTGGTAAAAAAGTCAATTGGAATAGCAGAAGGACAGTTTGGATAAAGATGAATTCTGTAAGTCACAGAGACACTGCGCTTTTAAGGGATTCTGTGTTTATTGAAATAGATAGCCATATGTTCCAGAAAGAAAAGGCCCACAGAATGATGAGCTGTCTACCTGGAACTAAAGTAATATGCATCAAGGAATGGTCAGAAGGGATATTAAGCGGTCAGGGCCAGGTTCCATGGGATTGTCCATGAAGGGAGAAATAATATTTAAAAGGCATATACACAAAAATAAATAAAAGGCAACCTGGTGTCAAAATAACAATACTACCTTTATAAATAACTGGGAACATTACCACAACAAAAAGAAGTGACAGACTTAATCAAATAAAAACATTGAGGCAGCAACTGGAAATCATTTAAACTAGATAGGTAGTGGGGATGCTGGGAGATGACCTGATCCCAGTTCAATTAGGTAAAAGGTGGATATGTACACTGTAATCCTGAGGAACATACATGTAAAAGAGCCCAGGAAAATGCTGACACTGGGAGACATGAAAGAAGACAAATCTACATTAAGATGCTGTAAGATCTGGCATTTGTTTTAATTTAATTGTAAGACTTTGGTCAATTACAATTACATGCTAAGTTGGGAGAGTTGATCTAAAAGGGACTTCCAGCTCAGACTAGCTACAAAACCACATGGGTACCAGGGTGTTTTCACAAGCTTCACAGACTTTATTAATTTTTCTACAATAAGCACAAATCGTGATACTCAGCAAAGGACAGTGGTCAGCAGATGCGTTCATGAGGGAACACCGGTCTCAACCTTCAGTTAACTGGGTGCCTTGTTTCTTGATTGAAGTCTATCTTCTGACTTTTCTTCTTGATGATGATGTACACTTAGGGCTGAATTTTATGCGGGTGTCGCGCTCCGCGGCGGCACCTTTTGATCTCGGCGGCATGCTCGCATTCAGCATCACTGTGACCAAGTTCACAGACCTGAAAGTTAACTCTGCTTCTCTCTCCACAGATGCTGCCTGACGTGCTGAGTTTCCCCAGCACTTTCTGCTTTCCTACCACATACTTACTTTGCTGTGTCCCAGTGTCCTGTGAAGTTGCGATCCTCTTCTTCCACTCAAGTGTTAAATTGCTTCTCATAGACATGCCGCACCTGGGTGAATAATCTTAATTTTGCACATTCCAGGACGTGAGACTTAAATGTACCATAAAAGGCAAATACACAACAGAAATAACACCATAACTGAAGAATATTTAGATACTATGGGCTTCTAATTATCTGACTGTGAAAAGCCACAGACTAATATGCATTTGGAATCTGTATTCATTTCTCTGCTGACTGTTATGTGAAAATATATGTAGCTGCAGTTACACAATCTCTGTTAAAAAAACATGAAAATGTGTTCATATTCTAGCTGCATTGTCAACTAGAAATATTACACCAATAACTATGATCAGCTGCTGCAGAGGCAAAGTGTTTGTGAACGTGCGTCAATGTGTTATAGTTGAAAAACCATGACAACAGCACAGATCTTCTCACTAATCCTGCATTTGTTTTCAAACATGTGCAAGACAAACTTTGCAGCCAGAAGTTAGAGCAGTTAAACGGTGGAGTCACCTTTGCATTTTAAGGACAACACCAAAAGCCGAGGATGCTCTAGGGTGGCCCTATAGTGCAGAGAAGCCTCCTTGCTCACTCTCCTCCAGGCTGTGCGGGCAAGGTAGGAGGTCCTTTTCACCAGCGACGGTAAGAAGAGGCCCTCCCGCCTGAACAAGGCAGTCTGGCTGGAGATGGCAAAGGAGGTGAGTAGCTGTGGGGCCATCCGACATCAAAGGGTCCAATGCCGGAAGGGGATGAACGAGCACTGCCCCAGCCAGCCGGGGCCCCCTAGACCTCCTGTGCACAGAGTACAAGCACCAAAGTCATCCACAGCCAAAGGCCAGACAGATCAGCAGCCTTCCTTCTGTCAGGCTGTTAGCGCAGAGGTTGCACTGAGAAGGGGCACTCACAAGCATATACAGAGAACACACTGACACAAATGGGAATGCACAGGTGTCACAGCAATGTAAATACGTCTTCCACTAAATGTTCTTCACCAACATGTGTGTCCTTTTGTCTGTGTGAATGATGTGTGCCAGCACCAATGAAACATCCCTTTGCACTGTTGGCCCTTCAGGAGAGCCAATGGATGCAATAACATCATTGCCATGCCACTATTACTCACAAGCATCTCCACGGATGCAGTGACATGGACATTGGCTCAGTCAGCTGCTGCCTCTAATGGTTTACACAGGGATGCTGCAGATGTGGACTGGTGCACAGCAGGTGAGCGAGGGTGATGTGTGGCTTGCAGAGTTAATGTTGCTTCCGATAGAGCAGACAGCCATTGTCTGATAAGCCACTGCCATACATCCCTAGCTCACTGCTAGCCCTGCGTGCAGAGCCTGGGTGCCATCTGCCCTCCCATGCACCTTTCATGTTGTAGGTCTTCAGCATCCTCATAGTCCGAGAAGGAATGCTGTTGATGTCTCTCCTCATCATGCCAGGCCCTATTGGGTGCGTAGTTGTGCAGAGCACAGCGAGCAGCAAAGAAAGGAGCTGGCCTTTTCGGCCCATAGTACAGGGCATCACCCTATCGATCCAGGCATTGGAAGCGCTCTTTCAGCATGCTGATCGCCTGCTCAGTGCTGGCTCTTGTAGCTCAGTGGCTGGCATTTTATCTCTCCTCTGCAGTAGTGGTGGGGTCTCTCACTGGTGTCGGGAGCCATGTCTGCAAGGGATAGCCCTTGTCTCCAAGAAGCCTTCCTTCCATCTGAGCCATTTCAGTGAACAGCAGTGGCTGCTGGGACTGGTGCAGGTCCCAGGTGTCATGGCAGCTGCCTGAGAAGCTATCTGCAGGTGATATCTGCAGGTGGTCATCTGGCGGGAGGTCTGATGGCCACATGGGTGCAGTCTATGAACCCTAAGACCTTTGGTTCTCCAGCAATGGTGCTGAAACAGACGGCCCTTTGGGCCTGGCTGTGAGAGTCCGTCCTGAAGCAGACATACTCACTGACCCTCCAGCGCAGGGCACAGTGACCTCCCTGATGCAGCAGTGCACTGCTGACTGTGTGACCCCACAAAGGTCTCCGGTGGGCCCCTGAAAAACTGCATTGGCTTGAGAACCACTGCCACTATGAGGACTGCAGGCATAGGATGTCCACTGAAGCCCATGGGCTGCAGGTCACCTTTGAGCAGGGCACAGAGACATGTCACCACCCTCTCTACATGTGCAATTTCCTCTGACACTACTGCTCTGACATCCGATGGCATGTCATGTGGGGCCTGTAGATGCATGGCGACTGTAATGGCGAGAGTGCCCTTCACACACACACACAAATGCAGAGCGAGGGAGGGTACACAGTACCTCCCTTCATGTCTCCAGAGCTTTCCCTCCAGTAATCCCAGACCCCCCCTCCCTCCTCCCTTTAAGAATGCAGAGTGAGACCCCTGAATATCTGAACTTACAGTCATAGAGACATAGAGTTATACAGCACAGAAACAGGCCCTTCCACCCATCGTGTCTGTGCTGGCCATCAAGCACCTAACGATTCTAATCCCATTTTCCAGCACTTGGCCCATAGCCTCATATGTAATGGCATTTCAAGTGCTCATCTAAATACTTCTTACATGTTGTGAAGTTCCTGCCTCTACCACCTCTTCAGGCAGTGCGTTCCAGATTCTAACCACCCTGTGAGTGAATTTTTTTTTCCTCAAATCCCCTCTAAACCCCCTGCCAACTTAAATCTAAGACCCCTGGTTATTGACACCTCTGCTAAAGGAATAAGTTTCTTCCTATCTACCCTATCTATGCCTCTCATAATTTTATATACCTCAATCAAGTCCAGCCTCAGCCTTCACTGCTCTAACGAAAACAACCCTAGCCTTTTCAGTCTCTCTTCATAGCTGAAATGTTCCAGCCCAGGCAACATCCTGGTGAATCTCCTCTGTACCCTCTCCAGTGCAATCACATCCTTCCTATAGTGTGGTGTCCAGAACTGTACACAGAACTCCAGCTGTGGCCTAACTAGCATTTTATACAGCTGCATCATAACCTCTCTGCTCTTATATTCCATTCTTCGGCTAATAAAGGCAAGTATCCCGTATGCCTTTGTAACCACCTTATCTGCCTGTGCTGCTGCCTTCAGTGATCTATGGACAAGTACACCAAGGTCCCTCTGACCCTCTGTACTTCCTAGGGTCCTACCATCCATTGTATATTCCCTTGCCTTGTTAGTCCTCCCAAAATGCATCACCTCACACTTCTCAGGATTAAATTCCATTTGCCACTGCTCCTCCCATCTTACCAGCCCATCTATATCATCCTGTAAACTAAGACTTTCCTCCTCATTAGTTACGACAGCACCAATTTTCATGTCATCTGCGAACTTACTGATCATATTTCCTATATTCCCTATATATATATATATAGATAACTTACCTTCAGTAACGAAAACTTCTGCCTCCGATGATCCGCCGGCTTTTCTATTTGGGAACGGGCTGGCACGTGACAGCCACACGTTCAACATAAAATCCGGAAGTGTGCATCGAGAGGCAGCGGGCTGCATAATCTGCAGAGGTAAGTATCGTTTTGAATGTGGTAATTGGGGTGCCGCTGCCAAGTGGTGAGGGGGGCTGCACTGAGGTCTCCTCGCCACTGGTAATATGCAGTGGGCCCTTCTCGCCGTCAGGGGCCAAGACCGGCCTCTCCATGCAGAATTTTACCAGCCCCCGTGCCACATAAGAACATAAGAAATAGGAGCAGGAGTAGGCCATTTGGCTCCTCAAGCCTGCCCTGCCATTCAATAAGATCATGGCTGATCTGCCCCAGACCACAACTCCTCTTTCATGCCAGCTCCTCATAGCCCTCAACTCCCCAATATTTCAAAAATCTATCTACCTCCTCTTTAAATACTTTCAGTGATCTAGCCTCCACAACTCTCTGACGTCGAGAATTCCAGATATTCACTACCCTTCGAAATTCCTTCGCATCTCCGTTTTAAATGAGTGTCCCCTTATTCTTTAAATATGTCCCCTAGTTCATGATTCCCCCACCAGTGGAAACATCTTCTCAACATCTACCCTGTCAAGCTCCCTCAGAATCTTGTACATTTCAATAAGATCATGCCTCATTCTTCTAAACTCTAATGAATAAAGGCCTAACCTGTTTAGCTGTTCTTGATAAGTCAACCCCTTCATCCCAGGAATCAGCCTAGTGAATCTCTTTTGAACTGCCTCCAATGCCAGTATATCCTTTCTTAAATACTGGGACAAAAACTGTACACAGTACACCAGGTACGGCCTCACCAACACCCTGTACAGTGGTAACAAGACTTCCCTATTTTTAAACTCCAACCCCCAGCAATAAAGGCCAAAATTCCATTTGCCTTCTTAATTACTTGCTGCACCTGCATGCTAACTTTTTGTGTTTCATGCACAAGAACACCCAGATCTCTCTGTGCTGCACTTTTTTGGAGTCTCTCACCATTTAAATAATAGCCTGCTTTTTGATTCTTCCTACCAAAGTGTATGACCTCATACTTTCCTACATTAAACTCCATCTGCCAAGTTTTTGCCCACTCACTCAACTTTGTCGTCACTGAACTCTTGTCCCAGCAATTGTTGTGGTAGTACCTTGTACAACTCTCGTGTCTTCTCAGGGCACCAGTCAGGTAGCTGGATATCTGAGATATTCAATATTATCGATACCAACTCATGCTGTATATTATCATATATGATTTTACTAGTTTTTATTATTGCAAGTCCATTATCAGGTCCCGTAGTTAGCTCTGGACAGTCTGGGTTCATCCATGGTGTGGGGTTTGGTGTTTCACCTGTCGCATCAGTTAACACCTTGGTGGTATGAGGTGGAATTATGGACTGGGGCGGCTTCGAACAAATTCGCCATGGCCCACTCCTGCTGCATTGGGAAATCTGATCGTCCTTAATTTTTGGCCTAAAGGTGAGGTTACCTAATCTTTTACTGCACCCAATCCTCGTGGTAGGGACAAACATGGCTCCCATTCGCGGGGCAGCCGTGCTGCAGTTTTTGAAAGACTGCATTTGTTGCTATCGGTAGGTGGTGCTGTTTTGGCACATGCGCAAATACAGCATGTGCCACTAAAACGTCACAGCTTGCAACTGTAGCAGCTGCCAGGACTAAAGATGGCGCTGGTCAAAGAATCACACAGAGGCAACCTAACAAACACGTGGCAGCATACAATGGCCGGAGTGAGAGAGTGGAGCGAGCCGGGGAGAGCAGCGCGGGGGGCGGGGAGACCAGCGGCGACAGCGGCGGCGACGGCGGCAGCGGGGGTGGGGGGGAGCTGGGGGAAAGAGGGAGGTAGGGGTGGAAAGAGGGTGGGGGAGGGAGGGGAAAGAGGGGGGAAGAGGGAGGGAGGGAGGGGGGAAAGAGGGAGGGAAGGGGGAAGGAGGGAGGGAGGGAAAGAGGGGGAGGGAGGGAGGGAGGGAAAGAGGGAAAGAGGGAGTGGGAAAAGAGGGAGGGAGGGAGGGGGAAGAGGAAGGGAAGCAGGGGGCGAAAGAGGGAGGGAGGGAGGGGGGGAAAGAGGGAGGGGGAGGAGGAGAGGGAGGAGGGGAGGGAGAGGGAGGAAGGGGAGAGGTTGGGGGAGAGTGGGGGAGGGTGGGGGAGAGCAGGGTGGGGAAGAGCGGGGGGGTGGGGGAGAGCGAGGGGGGAGGGGAGAGAGTGGGGGGGGAGCAGCGGAGCGGAAGAGGAGTGCTTTTTTCTGTGCATGCGCCATAAACACAACAGCAAAAGACTTACCGGCCAATCCCTGGACCCGGCGACACCAAGGTCTTCGGCCGCTCGCTCCCCGCGGCTCTCTACGGCCTTTTGCTTCCGGCCCTCTCCATTCAGCCATTCCCTCCAGCTGCGGATGCCCAATCCAGTTGCTTTCTCCCCTATCCAGTTGCTTTCTCCCCTACTTCTCAACAGTACTTCAGGCATTGCAACTGTCTGGTCCCTGCCTTTTGTATGCTCCCTCTCCCCACCCCTCCCTCCCCCTCTTCACCCACCCCTCTATTCCCCTCTTCACCCACCCCTCCCTCTACCCCCCTACCTCCACCCCCAACCTGCACCCCTCCCTCTACCCCTCCACCACAGTTGAATATCTGAAGTGCAGTTGCAAAGTCGGAGAAATAGCATCCAAAACGAAACCTCAACAATTCTGGTTTTAATTATTGAGAAGTTTTATTAAGTTCATTTAGCATCTGAGGAACTGCTGTGCATAGATACATGAGTGTTGTGTCCAGCATTCCCGTGAGACAGACAAGCCGAGTCTCTGCTATGCACAGCTAAAGAGATTGTTCCTGGAGAGCCTTGTGGTGAATGAACGCTTGGCTCTCTATTCCACTACTGTATTGTCCATGTGAAGAAGGCAAAGTCACGAGAGTCTGAGCTCAGTCTATTCTTGGTGAATGTTCCCCAAGCGCATCCCAATGTGCACTCCCAATTCATCCATAAATGCAATGTTCCTTTCCACATTTTGACAAGCTCTGCAGCATGATCCAGTTGCCTTCGTTGCTTGAATGCTGACCTTAAGTCTCAAGGATTGTTTTCTCGACGGCATGTTTTACATGAAAAGAAATAAAGCAAATCAGAGTCAGAGCTTGCCTCCCTCCATCCACTGAAATTACTGTTGTGCACACCTTTTTAAGTTCTGCAGTGAAGGCACCAATTGATAACGTCGCCAATGAAGCACTTATTACCCACCTCAGATGCAGGAATCAGCACATCCTTGCGTCCTCTCCTGCACTGCTTCCTTTGCTTGAATGCCGTCCTTAAGTCTCAAGGATTGTTTTCTCAAGGGCACGTTTTACATGAAAAGAAATAAGGAAAGAACAGGAGTGTCAGAGCTTCCCTCCCTCCAATGAAATTACTGTTGCGCATGCTTTATGCTCTGCAGGATAGGCATGTACTGATAACACCGCCAATGAATCACTTAGTATCCACCTCAGCTGTAGGAGTCAGGATGATGTAACTGCCCCTATCTCATGATGGTTCAATGCTGCTCTCAGGGAAAACATGAATGATGTGAGGGTGCTGGAAAAAGCAGCACATTTCTTTTGGACTATGAACATAAAGCAGGCCATTTAGCCCAGCTGTTCCCTGCTAGTGGTTATGCTACTCCTGCGCCTTCCCATTCGCTCCCATTTAATCCTGCCTACTACTATCAGCATCACCTTCCATTTCTTTCACTCTTACCTACCTTTGCCTTAAAGCAACACTGAGGATGGAGAATGGTGTAGCTGCACTCCCACCTCACCAATTGTGTACGCAGCAAGAGCATTCACATTTGTGCTACCACTGGACACGGCATGAGGTGGCTGTGTGTCCATGTGCACTGCTCGGATGGGTGTAGGAACAGGTAACTGTGTAACTGAACAGCAAGGAGAGGGTACCACAGGTGGGGGAAGTGGAGCTTTGAACAGGCAGGCATATGTTCAGGAAGTTCAGGAAGGCTATTAAGGGACCACACGGGATACATGAGGTGAGATAAGAAATACAGAATGTACTCCATTGAAACATTACAAAAACGAAAGTGACCGTTTAGATGGAAGGTTGTTCGCTGGACTACAGCACATGTACTGCCTGCACACAGCAACTTACAACAGGGACTGGAGCACATGCAGTGCCCCAGACAATGGAAATGTTTTCAGAGCAACTTACCTTGGAACAATCTCCTCTGTCTAATAAAAATGAAGCAAATCTCCAAAACGCCTAAATAATTGAGATAAAATGCGAGAAAATGCCCAACGAAACCTCTCCTCCTTCCACTTTCAAAAACTCGTGCCGAAGCTTTGACGCATGCGTGAATATCGGAAGATTGACGCATGCGTGAATATCCGGTGGCGTTGCATGAAGCACATGCGCAGAGGCCAACCTGGCGCGTTGCTCGAGGAAGATGACGTAACGCGATGGCGTCACCAGCGCATGCGCAAACTGGTCCGCATGCGCAGAGAGCAGACGACCGTCTGCGCATGTGCGCACCGCGGCGCAGCCTGATGACGTCGGCGCTGGCCAGCGTTGTCAGGAATCACTTTGTTTTTGAAAAGGCAAAGCCTTTCGTCCACATTGTGACTATGCTGTGACATTCGATGTCTGCAATTAAGTTCTTAACTTCTTAAAACTGCTGGGTTTCTTGCTGTGGCATCAGTTCTCATGTGGCCTTGGAACCTATCATCACCTGCTTAAAAAAAATACAAAGAATCCACTGTGGCTCTGTCCAATTATATCTGTCAATTTAAAAATTTTAAATGTAATAATGCCCCATATATATAAATTTTACTCTCAGTTATGCAAAAATTGTGTGGTGGATTAAATGGAAAAAACAACAGCTGCAGCAGGGTTAATTTTTTTGCTTGACTCCAAGGGGGCGGAGTAAAACTTCTCAGATGGGTCACTTTACGTAACTTTTTTAGAAATAAAAACTTTCCCGATCGAAAAGAACTAAACTCCATTTTAAACTTTACTTTTCAACTCTTTTGGTATCCTTAGGGTTTGAAAACAACAAAATCATTCGTAACATTATCAACTTTAAAGGAAAGCATCTCCACCAGGAAAGATAGCATTTTAGATTAAACTGCAAATGTTTCCAAACTTTTAGCATTTTTGTAAGAAATTTCTAATCCAAGGATTTTTTTACAACAAAGATGATTCCAAGATCCAATTCACGACAATAAACATTTTAAAATTCAAAACGTTCAATGTTATATGACTCACTCAAGTCTTATGTCCAGAATTAAAAACTCCCTCAAAACTTGACATAATAAACTTAAAAGTTCTTTGTGGCCACCAATGAAATTTGAGTTTTCTCAACTTAACAGGTCAGTTAACCTTAATAGTATAAACTTAATTCCGACTTATTTACTTATGATACTTATGAACTACACACAGAACAGAATAGCACATGCTTTTTTTTCAAAGGAAAGGTATATTACATCATTTTTTTTCCTTGTTCTTTCTTCGGGCGCCTTTTCAAGTGACTGTAATAAAACCAAAAACTAAAGAAAAAATTATTTAACATTCTTATAACAAAAGATTTAACACCAGCTTCTTAAACAAACTCTAAACAGACAGAATCTTTCCCATATCTCCTTTGTTTATCCTTCTCTCCCTTAAACCAATATCCAATTCCTGACATTTGCTACTTAAAACAGTCAGTAAACATGCCTTTAACTTAAACTCCAAAAAAAAGCAACAGATTTTAAACTGGAATTCCAGTAAAGCAGTGTTTTAAACTTCCAATTGGATTTCTACCAGACATCTTCAGACCTTCAAGGTTTAAGCTTATCTCTTAGAAAATTGTGTATTGCCTTTTCACAGTTGCAAAACCCACTTTTAAAATAAAAATAAAAATTTTAAGTTAAAATATAATTCAATTTTATGCCCTACTTCTGTGTGCACAATCTTAAATTGAGCTAAACACACAAAACAATCACTTTTCACACTCAATTCCAAACAACTTAGAAAAACTGATTCCTGTAATGGCTTATGAATTCAAAGTACCAAAATCTGTGTCAAATTCCCTGTCCCGATGCCAAGGAACACACAGGTTTAACTAGTTCACAACCAAAACATGATTCAAGGTTCCCACAAAATATACACGTGTAAAAATAGAACAAGTAACAGACTCATGCTTTCAACATTAAGGCCAGACAACAAAGAGTTAACGACTGTCAGTTCTACAGAACACAAGCTGCACATCCCAAAGACATTCATTTCATTCGTGGAAGTTTCCAACATTCACACATTCGAATCAAAAGACACAGTAACTTGTTTTTACTCACTTGAAATTTCACTAAAACATAGTGTTTTTATGTTACTCTGCCATAAACGTAGCCATGGAGCCCTCTGGCCCCCATCTATTTGATTAGTTATTAATGGCGCCACAGATAAGGCCAGGGTGGGGGCCGAAGGCTCGATTTTGGGGGTTTGGGTGGTTCGACAGGGTGGGCATCTCAAGGACTGTAACCACCATCATGGTATTTACTGGCCTTGTCTGCCAAGTCGGCCGATCAAAGTCCTTATTGTCATCATCCTCCCTATCCACAAAAGTTCATATTATACCCCTTTGCGCTGAAAGTTGAGACTGTAGTTTACTTATCTTCAGCTGACATTTGATATGATCCGCCGACTGATAGACCCGCTGCTTCTGTGAGCGGTGCAGAACCGTCAATGCGGTCTGTAAGTCAGAGCATTTCTGTTCCGCTCTTGCGAGCTGTTCTTTCGCTCTCTCTCCCTCCCTCTCAGCCTTATTGCGACTGTGTTCAGCCTTTTCAGCCTAAGTCTAGAGTTGGCTCAAGTGCACAACCTGTGCTGGATTAACTGTTTCTGCCTTTCGGGCCCTATCGCACCACACAGCAGTGGCTTTCACTAACTTAGGTGCCCGTTTTGCTTGATGGGCACACGCATCCTCCCAATTCTGTACCTCAACGGACCCCTGGCCCATGTACTGTTTAACTGCAAAATCTATCCACAATGGCCTGGCCATATTAACTCAAGCATTCACCAATCTGCTAAACTCTTAACTTAGTTTTTAAATTAGTTCAAACTCGACGAGATTATTCAAAATAACTTTAAATAGTATTACAACCAAGTCCCATCTGGGGTCGCCAATTATGTTGCCCTGTTTTGCCTACTCAATTCTTATTCCAAAGAATGTGCCTAATATGCACTTACTCTGAAGAACTGACAACAGCAGAGTAGTGAAAGGTATCACAAAAATATTATTCACACACTAAATCATCAATTACAAGCACTCACAACTTGCACAAGATACTACCCGTCAAGGCACGTGGTGATCAGTCTTGGACTTGCTGCTGCCCTTTGTTCTTTGAGTCCCAGACTCAGGATGCTTCTTGCGAGTGTTGGTCCTGGGTTCTCGTGCTGTCCCAAGTTTCAGACAGGAGTTAAATCTTGTTTCCAAGACCCACCCCTCTTACTTACTCATAGGGGTCTTGTACAATGACATAATGATAATTCCTTATTTGGTTTAGTAAGAGCCTGGTCAGCACTTGTAATTTCTTACACTTTCCCATTGTCTAACCGTAGGTCTAATCATCTCTCGTGTCCATAGCAACTCCTATCCGGCTTGTGCAAGGACAGTCTGCTAGTACCGTGACTAATCTCATCCTGTTTCAGCTGTTTTCCTGGACTGCCTGGAATTCTCTGGGTCATCTGTGTGCTGCTCCCCTTTTTACCCAACCCCCATGGTTTCTACACACTGTGTATTGTTGTGTAACTGGCCCTGTAGTCTCAACTAAATTCTTCTATGTTTTTACCGGGTCCACAACCTATCTATATCCCCTTGAAGATTCCTTATGTCCTCATCACAACATTCCCTCCCACCTATTTTTGTATCACCAGCAAATTTGGATATATTACACTCTGCCCCTTCCTCCAAGTCATTAATATAGATCGTAAATAATTGAAGGCCTAGGATTGATCCTTGTGGCACTCCACTAGTTACGTCTTTCCAACCTGTAAAAGACCCATTAATCCCAACTCTCTGTCTTCTGTGAGTTAACCAATCCTCAATCCATGCTAATACATTACCCCCAATACCCTGAGCTGCTATCTTGTGCAATAATCTTTTATGTGGCAACTTATCGAATGCCTTCTGGAAATCCAAATACACTACATCTACCAGTTCCCCTTGATCAACTCTACTTGTTATATCCTCAAAGAACTCTAGCAAATTTGTCAAACATGATTTCCCTTTCACAAAACCATGCTGACTCTGTTTGATTGCGTTAAGCTTTTCCAAATGTCCTGCTATTTCTTCCTTAATAATGGACTCTGGCATTTTCCCAATGACTGATGTTAGCCTGACTGGCCTATAGTTTCCTGCTTTTTGTCTCTCTCCCTTCTTGAACAGGGGCATCACATTAGCAGTTTTCCAATCTGCTGGGACCTTCCCGGAATTCAGTAAGTTCTGGAATATTTCGACCAATGCCTCCACTATCCCTGCAGCCACTTCCTTTAAAACCCTTGGATGTAGGCCAACAGGTCCTGGAGACATGTTTGCCTTTAGTCCCATTAGTTTGTCAAATACTTTGTCCCTTGTGATAGAGACTTTTACAAGTTCTTTCCTCCCATTTGCTGCTTGCTTATCTGATATCTGTGGGATGTTTATCGTGTCCTTCACAGTGAAGACCAATGCAAAATATTGGTTTAAATTATCTGCCATTTCCCGTTCCCCATTATCAATTCTCCAGTCGGATCCTCCAAGGGTCCCACCCTCACTTTAGCTACTCTCTTTTTATTTACCCGTAGAAGCTGTTTGGTCTTTATATTTCTTGCCAATTTACTTTCATAAGCAATTTTCTCCCTCTTTATTAGCTTTTTAGTCATCCACTGCTGGTTCCTAAAAGATTCTCAATCCTCTGGCCTACCATTAGTTTTTGATTGGATACTCCCCTTGACTGCCTTTGTTAACCACGGGCGGTTCATCCTTCTCATCGAGTTCTTCTTTTTGACCGGGATAAATTTTTGCTGTGCTTTATGAAATATCTGCTTAAATGCCTTCCACTGCTCATCCACTGACCTTCCCCTTAGTCAAGCCCGCTTTAGACAACTCTTTCTTCATACCTCCATAATTGCCCTTTGTTTAAGTTGAGGACATTGGTTTGAGACCCAAGTTGTTCGCCCTCAAACTGAATTTGAAATTCTACTATGTTGTGATCGCTATCCCCCAGAGGATCCTTAACTACAATATCTCTTACTAATCCTACTTCATTACACATTACTAGATTTTAAATAGCCTGTTCCCAGGTAGTTTCTGCAATGTATTGTTCTAAGTAACAATCTCTGATGCACTCTATAAATTCGTCTTCCATGTTACCTCTGCCAATCTGATTTGCCCAGTCAATATGCAAATTAAAATCACCCATGACAATTCTAGCGCCCTTCTTACACGCATCCATTATTTCCTGATTCATACTTTGTCCTACAGTGAGGCAACTCTTCGGGGGCTTATAGACGACTCTCACCCGTAACTTCTTCCCCTTGCTATTCCTTATTTCCACCCAAACCGATTCCACATCATGATCTATTGCACCTATATCACTACACACCACCACACTGATACCTTCCTTTATTAACAAAGCTACCCCACCTCCTTTTCTTTTAAGCCTGTTTTTCTGGAGTGTCGAATACCCTTGATAATTGAGTCCCCAGTCTTGGTCACCCTGCAACCATGTCTCTGTAACAGCTATCAAATCATATTCATTTATTTATATTTGTGCTGTTAACTCATCTATCTTGTTACAAATGCTGTTTCATTCAGATAAAGAGCCTTAAGCTTTGACTTTTTACCATCATTACTCATTCTGGTTCTAATTTCTGCTGCACGCTTCTGCTTATATTTCTGTCCCTTCCTGTCACACTTTGATTACTGTTTGCCTCTTCACTACCCTGCACCTCTGCTCTCTCATTTCTTTGTGACTTTTAAACTCCCCTTCAATTGAACCCTCCCCCCCTACTAATTAGTTTAAAGTCTTATCTACAACCCTAGTTATACAATTCGCCAAGGCACTGGTCCTAGCATGGTTCAAGAGAAGCCCATCCCAATAGAACAGCTCTCTCCTTCCCCAATACTGGTGCCAATGCCCCATGAATCGGAACCCAATCTTTGAGCCGCGCGTTTCCCTCTCTAATCTTATTTACCCTACGCCACTTTGCACATGGCTCAGGTAGTAATCTGGAGATTATTACCTTTGAGGTTCTACTTTTTAATTTAGCCCAGATCTGCTCATAGTACCTCAGCAGAACCTCTTTCCCAGTCCTACCTATGTCATTGGTACCTACGTGGACCTTCTTTGGCCTCCTTATCTCGAGAGACAATGGATAAGCGCCTGGAGGTGGTCAGTGGTTTGTGAAGCAGCGCCTGGAGTGGCTATAAAGGCCAATTCTAGAGTGACAGGCTCTTCCACAGGTGCTGCAGAAAAATTTGTTGGCTCTCCCCTTGCGCCTCTGTCTTTTTTCCTGCCAACTACTAAGTCTCTTCGACTCGCCACACTTTAGCCCCGTCTTTATGGCTGCCCGCCAGCTCTGGCGAACGCTGGCAACTGACTCCCATGACTTGTGATCAATGTCACAGGGCTTCATGTCGCGTTTGCAGACGTCTTTAAAGCGGAGACATGGACGGCCGGTGGGTCTGATACCAGTGGCGAGCTCGCTGTACAATGTGTCTTTAGGGATCCTGCCATCTTCCATGCGGCTCACATGGCCAAGCCATCTCAAGCGCCGCTGACTCAGTAGTGTGTATAAACTGGGGATGTTGGCCGCCTCGAGGATGTTGACCTCCTGTGTTGGAGATACGGTCCTGCCACCTGATGCCAAGTATTCTCCGGAGGCAGCAAAGATGGAATGAATTGAGACGTCGCTCTTGGCTGACATACGTTGTCCAGGCCTCGCTGCCATAGAGCAAGGTACTGAGGACACAGGCCTGATACACTCGGACTTTTGTGTTCCGTGTCAGTGCGCCATTTTCCCACACTCTCTTGGCCAGTCTGGACACAGCAGTGGAAGCCTTTCCCATGCTCTTGTTGATTTCTGCATCTAGAGACAGGTTACTGGTGATAGTTGAGCCTAGGTAGGTGAACTCGTGAACCACTTCCAGACCGTGGTCACCAATATTGATGGATGGAGCATTTCTGACGTCCTGCCCCATGACGTTCATTTTCTTGAGGCTGATTGTTAGGCCTAATTCATTGCAGGCAGCCGCAAACCTGTCGATGAGACTCTGCAGGCACTCTTCAATGTGAGATGTTAAAGCAGCATAATCAGCAAAGAGGAGTTCCCTGATGAGGACTTTCTGTACTTTGGACTTCGCTCTTAGACGGGCAAGGTTGAACAACCTGCTCCCTGATCTTGTGTGGAGGAACATTCCTTCTTCAGAGGACTTGAACGCATGTGAAAGCAGCAGGGAGAAGAAAATCCCAAAAAGTGTGGGTGCGAGAACACAGCCCTGTTTCACGCCACTCAGGATAGGAAAGGGCTCTGATGAGGAGCCACCATGTTGAATTGTGCCTTTCATATTGTCATGGAATGAGGTGATGATACTTAGTCGCTTTGGTGGGCATCCGATCTTTTCTATTAGTCTGAAGAGACCACATCTGCTGACGAGGTCAAAGGCTTTGGTGAGATCAATGAAAGCAATGTAGAGGGGCATCTGTTGTTCACGGCATTTCTCCTGTATGTAACGAAGGGAGAACAGCATGTCAACGGCCAATCTCTCTGCACGAAAGCCACATTGTGCCTCAGGGTAGACGCGCTCACCTACATGGACCACGAGAACTGGATCCTTCCCGTCCCATTCCAAGTCCCTCTCCAGCACAGAAGAGATGTCCTTAACCTTGGCACCAGGTGGGCAACACAGCCTTTGGGACTCCCTGTTTTTGTTGCAGAGAACAGTATCTATTCCCCTAACTATGTTATCCCTTATTACGACTACATTTCTCTTTTCTCCCCCCACTTGAATGGCACTCTGAACCACGGTGCTGTGGTCAGTTCGCTCATCCTCCCTGCAGTCTGTGCCCTTGTCCACACCGGGAGCAAGAACCTCGTAACGATTGGATAAGGGCACTGGCTAAGGCTCCTCCAAAGCTAAATTTTTGAACCTCATACCTGCCTCACTCGCAGTCACACCCTCCTGCCCCTGACCACAGTCGAAATTTGATGTAATTAATCTAAGGGGTGTGACTGTCTCCTGAAACACAGTGTCCAGATAACTCCCCGCCACCCCCCCTCAATGTGTCACAGTGTCTGCAGCTTGGACTCCAGCTCATCAACTCTGAGCCGAAGTTCCTCGAGCAGCCAACATTTGCTGCAGATGTGGCCACCGTGGATCGCACCAGCATCCACCAGCTCCCACACACTGCAGCTGCAGCTCATCGCCTGCCCAGCCATCTCTATTTATTTAATTAATTAATTTGGATGTTAAATATTTGGAAGTTTGATGCGATGTTTGATTTAACTGAAATTAAATTACAAGTACCTGTTTAAACAATCAATTCTAATTAATACTTCTAGTCCTGCTCTGTGTTTATACTCTTATTATACCACTTACCGTTATACTACAACGTTCGAAAAAATTTTAATTACCCAGCTCCTAATTTGAACCGATACTCTCCCTGCTTGTCCCTCTCTATATATATGGTAAATTATAAAATCCGCCTTAATTTTTATACTAATGAATCCCCCACTACCATTGACCAGAAACTGAACTGCAGTAGCCACATAAATACCGTGGCTACAAAAGCAGATCAGAGGCTAGGAATCCTGCAGCGAGTAACTCATCTCCTGACTCCCCAAAGAATGTCCACCATCTACAAGGCACAAGTCAGGAGTGTGATGGAATACTCTCCACTTGCCTGGATGGGTGCAGCTCCAACAACACTCAAGAAGCTCGACACCATCCAGAACAAAGCAGCCCGCTTGATTGGCACACCATCCACAAACATTCACTCCCTCCACCACCGACGCACAGTGGCAGCAGTGTGTACCATCTACAAGATGCACTGCAGCAATGCACCAAGGCTCCTTAGATAGCACCTTCCAAACCTGTGACCTCTACTACCTCAAAGGACAAGAGCAGCAGATGCATGGGAACATCACCACCTACAAGTTCCCCTCCAAGTCACACACCATTCTGACTTGGAACTATATCGTCGTTCCTTCTCTGTCGCTGGGTCAAAATCCAGGAACTCTCTTCCTAACAGGACTGTGGGTGTACCTACCTCACATGGACTGCAGCGGTTCAAGAAGGTAGCTCACCACCACCTTCTCAAGGGCAATTAGGGATGGGCAATAATAAATGCTGGCATAGCCAGTATTGCCCACATCCCATGAATGAATAAAATAAAAGAATTGATCAAGTATTATTTTATATAAAAGCAAAATACTGCAGATGCTGGAAATCTGAAATAAAAACAAGAAATGCTGGAACCACTCAGCAGTTCCGAAGAAGGGTCACTGACCCGAAACGTTAACTCTGCTTCTCTTTCCACAGATGCTGCCAGACCTGCTGAGTGGTTCCAGCATTTCTTGTTTTTATTTAAGTCTTATTTTATAGTTTATTAACTTAAATTAAAACCTTACCGGTATACTCACCCCAGCCTGCTTTCTGTTTTCCCACACTCTCTGTTCACTGTGACGTCACTTTTTGATTTTTGATTTGCCTGCCACTGCGTCGAGGGGCCGATAAAATTCAGCCCTAAATATCTTACCTTATTTAATACACTATTCCCAGCTTGGCTCTGTGCCATATTAGGTAACATCCCATTTCTGTCCATCTGATTGGACAGTCATTATCTAATCGCCCTTCCATGATGGTACCTTGAGCCTGGTTCAGGTCATTGCCATTCGGGGGTGGTGGGGGGCTCCAAATTCGTGCTTCCTTGCTATTTATTCATCAACAATGACCACTTAATGAGATTGATATGAGCTTGTCCTGTTTCACAGCTATTTGGCCTCCATGTTTTTAATCTTTTACCAGTTAAAAAGCTAACAATCTCCCTGGGGTAATCCACCGTCTAACGACTTTTAAATAAAGGGTCTTTACATGGTCTGAATGAACACTTTCCATCGCTTCTTGACATGTCATGACTTGTACAGAACTTTAATTAACACCATGCTTTGAGGTTATTCTACATATGGAATATAATTTTAACCATTATATTTAAGGATATGACAATTAAGTTTTAACAGTCCTATAATAAAATAAACTCAATCCTATAATGCGTATATATAACTGCTTAGAAGCAATGAAAATAAGGTAACAGAATGGAGGCAGTTGTGCCTGTAGAGAGCTACAAAGTGGTGGGAATAACAGAAATATGGCTACATCTGGGTCATTAATTTAATGCTCAAGGTTTACAATGTTCAGAAAAGATAGAAAAGGAGGCAATATAGTTATATATGTCAGGGACAACTGGGATGATAATGAAATTGATCCAGTGGGAGAGGATGAATCATAGAAGAAACTACTCTGATCAGAAATCTCTAATGTGAATAAATCAAAGCTAACAGTCGGTTATGCTACAGTCTACCAACCCAACACAAGAAAGAGGGCAGTTTGCTATATGAAGAGATAAGCAGGGTGTGCAAAAACAGGAAAGTTATTGTAATAGGAGACTTTGATAAACCTAATATATGTTGGGAAAACCAAAATGGGTTTAGAGTCAGAGTTGGTAAAAATAATGCATGACTGCTCATGACTCAATACATAAGAGAAGCCATGAGAAGCAGTGCTCACCTCGAACTTTCTGTTATTTGGACCTGACCCAGAAAGAAATGGAAATTGTAGGACAGCTTGGGGACAGTGACCACAGAATGATAAAGTTTAACATGAACTAGGACCCCATTGTACAACAGAATTGGAGCCAAGTTTATAACTTTTAAAAGGCTAAATTCAAAGAGATGAGGGAAGAATTATGGCAAATGGATTGGAGAAGGATGTTTGTCAATATTTCAGTTGAAGACAGATAGAAAACCTTTAAAAGATTTATGTTGGGTTATGAAGGACAAGTAAATACCTAAGATCAACAAGCTTGGGATGAAATGTATGCCTCTACATGAATTAACAAACAAATTAAAAAAGAAATAAAGAGGAAAAATAACCTATAAAAATTATACAGGGAGAAAGGAAAAGGGATCACTACAGGATCATGCAGAAGCAAGTCAAAAGAGTATCAGGTGGGTTAGAAGACACTTTAAAAAAGCATAGCTACAAAGTAAAAAAAAAGCAAATTCAGTGGTACAACAGCAAGAGGACTGCCAGAAAAGAAGTAAGGAGAGCCATCTCACTGCATACATTAAAGCAATATCTGATATGGGACAGGGGAGGGTTGGTAAATAACTTTGTCCCCCAAACAAAGTTGCAGTAGCCCAGTATGTTGGCATTTTTAAAAACTTTTTTTGATCAATTGAACAAAAGCTCACCCAATATTGAAAATACGGTACTTCATGAATCACAAGTCACATATAATATACCAAAATGACTCATCATCTTCAGTCACCTCCTCCCTAAACAATAAAAATTAGAATTTGCACTATTGACAAGATCGGAATTACTTTAATCAGACCATTTTCTAGTCAAAAATTAGATACTTTGACTTATTTTTTTCATAATTAAACATCAGATAATATGATAGTGACTGAATGGTGTCAAATGTCCTTGTTTTATTAGACATTTGAGAATGATGCCATAATGCTGCTTTCATAAAACTGCATCAGTGTAGGATAATATCCCCAATATTAGCCTGAATTTGGAATGTGTTTACAAACCAGGTCACTTTGGCATTGTCATAAAGAAGCATAATGATTTGGAGCTGGAAGGTAGCAACTTGAGCCAAACCTAAATCACATTTGTGCTCCATATACTATTTTCAAATAGAGTAGATGTTTATACCAGGCAGAGTAGACCTATACTAAAGTAATGTGAAGGAGCAGCCTTTGTGCAATAACAAACTATGTTACAGTGAGAAGAATGTCTGTGTGCTACCTGGCTGAAGATTTGTACAATTAGAAGGTAATAAAATAAATTCTCACTTGACTAAGATCATATGGAAGCCAAAATTGTGATAGTGGGATGAAGTGTGTAATGATGTGAATGGAAGAGATGTTTACTCATTGATCACCATATTTGAATTGGCTTCCTTCCTCTGAACCTATTTTGTGAAAGGTGGCAAGGTACAAACAATACAACTCTTAGAGAGGGCCTATGGTTTCTCTGGCTTCTAATGAACTTTTAAAACTTGCTGTCATTGCTGATTTGTCAAACTCCTGGCATTACTTAAAGAGTTTTGGCCTTGATTAAATCATTAAATCTACTTTGAATTAAAAAGGATGGCTGCATATCAGAAATCAACTGCCAGGTTTCAGTATCTTAATAATTATCATCTTCTTCTTTGGTCTCCTTGTCTTGAAAGACAATGGGTAAGCGCCTAGAGGTGGTCAGTGGTTTGTGGAGCAGTGCCTGGAGTGGCTATAAAGGCCAATTCTAGAGTGACAGACTCTTCCACAGGCACTGCAGGTAAAGTTGGTTGTTGGGGCTTTTACACAGTTGGCTCTGTCCTTGCACTTCTGTCTTTTTTCCTGCCAACTGCTAAGTCTCTTCGACTCACCACTCTTTAGCTCCGCCTTTATGGCTGTCCGCCAGCTCTGGCGATCACTGGCAACTGACTCCCACGCGCCATGGAGAGAAATTATCATAGTACAAAGAATTCAGTGTATTTTTGCTTCAAAAACACACACATTAAAATAGGCAGTTTACGTTAAAAGAATAACACCTTAAGTGATTTTTACCTTGGTATGATGTTACATAGGAAGATAAAAATTGAATGGCCACTGTGGGTAACCAGAGTAAGACACAGATTCAGAAAGAAAATGTTTTTTTAGAGATAGTGTAAATCATGTCTTGGCAAAAGACAGAATTCGGCTTCCAAAAACATCTTTTATTTACTCAGCATGTTTTGTTTTACTTGGATGACAAAACTTTTGATATTATGCCCTAGCAATAGACCTAATATAACCTTGTTGGGTAAAATGTTAAGCTATCTTTTTATCCTACAGCCATGGCAGTGTCATTTAGTCGTCTTTTGTACAATATATCTTTTAGACTATTAGATCTATTCAGTAAGGAAAATATGAGTGCTCCAATATTTATGCAATCAGAGTTAGGAACCTAGGAGCAGGAGAAGGCCATTCAGCCCATCAAGCCTGCCCCACCATTCAATAGGATCATGGTTGATTTTGCACTTCAATGCCTTTTTCCCACACTATCCTCATATCCCCTTATGTCATTCGTATTTAGAAATCTGTCAGTCTCTGCTTTAAACATACTCAATGACTAAGCTTCCCCAGCCCTCTGGGTAAAGAAATTTCTCCTCATCTCTGTCCTAAGTGGCTTCCCCCTTATTTTGAAATTGTGTCCCCTGGTTCTAGACTACCCATCCAGGGGAAACATCTTAGTTGCATCTACCCTTTAAGTATTTTGTTTCAATGAGATCACCTCTCATTCTTCAAAACTCTAGAGAATACAGGCCCAGTTTCCCTAATCTCTCTTCATAGGACCGTCCCACCATCCCGGAAACAAGTCTGGTGAACCTTCATTACACTCCCTCTATGGCAATAATATCCTTTGTCAGGTAAGGGGGCCAAAACTTCACACAGTACTCCAGGTGGGGTATAACCAAGGTTCTATATAATTGAAGCAAGACTTCACTACTCCTGGACTCAAATCCTCTTGCAATAAAGGCTAACATACCTTTAGCCTTCTTAATTGCTTGCTGCACCTGCATGTTAGCTTTTAGTGACTTATTGACAAGGACACCTAGGTCCCTTTGTACATCTACACTTTCTAATCTCTTACCATTTAAGAAATACTCTGCACATCTATTCCTCCTACCAAAGTGGATAAGCTCACATTTTTCCACATTATATTCCATCTGCCACATTCTTGCCCACTCACTAAGTCTGTCCAAATCCCCTTGAAGCCACTTTGCATCTTCCTCACAACATACATTCCCACCAAGTTTTGTGTCATCTGCGAACTTGGAAATATTACATTTGGTCCCACATCCAAATCATTGATATATATTGTGAACAGTTGATTCACTTTACAATGTATAACAACTCCCTTTAAACATTCCTTTTCTGACATTGTCCATGTGGTAAATCAGTAAGAATACGGTCATAGAGCTCAAGGGCATCCTGACAACTGATTCGGTGGTTAACTTACAGGATCTTTAAGCTCAGGTTATATATTCCAGAGTTGGTATTGAATCATCATAGTAAATCCAATGTACTGATTTAATTGTCCATATGTAGACCATAATTGATGAGCAGACATTTTAAAAATTAGAAATTAATAGCACGACTGAAATTTGTGCAAATATAAACAGAGTCAACAATATCAGTAAGGCCACAGGGACGCGTTATGGGGAAAGGCCCAGGTTGCTGATTTTGTTACTATTGGGATACATGCAGTATCTACTAAGTACCTCTATGGTGTCTACAGATCTATCCTAATACGAGCAAAACTAAAAGGCTTAGAGCAGTACAGATTACTCAGTTTGACTATATTTGAATGACTTTGGGGTCTTTATTCAGACCATTGCTTTTGTTGTTGTATATGGAGTTCATTTTGAAGTTTGTGGATGATGCAATACTTGGCAACATAATAATAGTAAACAGGATAGTAGCAGAGCAGACATCAGGAGGACACAGACTGGTAAAAAGGGCAGACACATGGCAGATGCAACTTAATATGAATAAATGTGAATTGATACACTTTGGGAGAAGCAACAATAAAGAAGCAGTATGAGCTAAATGTTACTATTTTGAGGGGGTGGGATAAGAGCAGAGGGATCTGGTGGCTGCATATTCACAAATCCTTGAAGGTAGCAGGGCAAGTTGATAAGGCAGTTCGGAAAGTGTATGGGATATTTGGCTTTGTAAATAGAGGCATTGAATAAGAAAACCAACAAATCACACTAAACCTTTACAAATGACTGGTTAGAAGTGTGTACAATTCCAAGCATGACACTTTCAGAAGGATGTCAAGGCACTGGAAAGGGTACAGAAGAGGTTTGCCAGGAATGAGGGAGTTCAGTTATGAGGAGAGTTTGGAAAAACTGAGATGTTTCTCCTTAGAGCACATTGTGAAAAGACCTAACAGAGGTATTCAAAATAATAATGGGTTTTGCTTGAGCAAGTATGGAGAAATTATTTTCTCTGACAAGTGGGTTGGTAACCAGAGGTCATAGATTTAAGATAATTAGCAAAAGAACCAGGGGGAAGTGAGGAGAAATTTCTTCACATAGAAGGTTAAGATCTGCTAAGATTTGTGAAAGTGTGATAGGATCAGATTCCATAATAATGTTCAATGAGCATTTGGACATGTACTTTAATAAGAATAATTTGCAAGGTTATGGTGAAAAAGCTGGGGAGTGGGACAATTTGGATAGCTCTTCCAAAAATCCAGGATAGCTCTTCCAAAAATCCAGGATAGGCACAATGGACCCAATGATCTCCTTCTGTGCTGTGAGATTCTGTGATCCATAGAGTTAGAATCATAGCATTATACCACACAGTCGGTGGACATTCAGCCCATTGTGCCTGTGCTGGTTCTTTGAAGAGCTATCCATTTAGTCCCACTCCCATACCATTTCCCCATAGCCCTGCAATGATTTTCTTATCAAATGTATATTCAATCCCCTTGGAAAGTTACTGCTGAATCTCTTTCCACCTCCCTTTCAGGTAGTGCATACCAAATCCCAACAAATTGCTGCCTAAAAAAGGTCTTATTTCTGCTCTGGTCCTTTTATCCAATTATTTTCATTCTTCGTGTCCTTTGGTTATAGACAGTTTCTCCTTATTTACTTTCAAAACCTCTTAGTTAATCAAGATTTAGGATTTGGTAGAACTTTTCAATATCTAGTACTTATTTGTCCAAAATCTAGCACCTGAGACTGTTGGTTGAAGAATCAGATAAGTAGAATTAAAACTCAATATGTACTTAAAGGAGCCAGCAAACAGCTGCGTAACATGAGCTCTAAAAGCAGATTCAATTAAATGAGACTTTCGAGAATAACAGACAGGTGGGCACATTTGTTTCCAAAAATAATTAGCAAATCTAAGTAGATTTAATGCCTGCCGATTAAAATAGCGGCTGCGTGTATAATTTTGCTGCAACCAATTTTGCTGGACATTTATTCGCTGAGGCGCACCGATCCACTGTACAGCTGTTGTAATGCTCCTTGAACACTCCTCAGAACAGCCAAAGAGACAGATAACCATCATGGATTATCAGCAGTTTGCTAACCCGGCCGTGGTACACCAATAATATATGTTGGGAAAGCTTGTTTCACTGATCGGGACGTGGAGGTCAGGATCGACTGGATGTTTTTGAACCGCTTGCAATTTGTTGCCTCAATTTTTCATCTTGACTTGCTGATTTTGAGGGCTCTCTGATACACATAGAACGTTTAGTACCTTAGAAGGAGAGGTATGTGTGTTCAAGCAGAGGCGAGCACACCTATGGAATTACAGCTGCAGGTAACTGCGTGCACATGCCTTTGGGTGACAAGGGAATTGCAGATTTCAACTGCACTCAGTAAATCACACCGCTGTCATGTGGGTTATAGATGGTGTCTTGTCTTGAAGAGTGAAAAATAAATGGATTGTTTGCTGAAACGAACCGTTGATTTGAATTTAACATGCATACGTTTATTGCGTTCTTTATACAGTCAATACAAAATAACTAGAAATACAACTAAATCATTTGATATTTCATCTAAATGCGGTGTACAGCTCTTCTGCAGCTTCTTAAATTTTATTTGAAAACACTTCAAATTTCAGTGGAGACATGATTACAAAGTCTCAAAATTCTGCTATATTTACAGACCGTACACTGTAATTGCAATGATGAATACAATTTGGCAGGAATATAGATAGATGCAAAGCGCTGATGCAACCATGGTTATGACTTCACCGGTTCCTATGGACCCAACCCACTATTTTTTAGTATTTTCAATATATAGATGCCCCTCCCACAAAGAAAATCAGAATATAGTGTTTTCTTTTTTCTAACTGTATAGGCCTGTCCTTAAGACGCTCTCGATATTCAAGAGAAAACGGAATTGCTCCTGCACAAAAAGTGGTTTAAAATCACGAGTGTATCTTTAAATATCACAATATTTCAGGTAATGAAATACAAAAATATCAAATTACACCATATTTAATGAAGAAAGCCTTTTTTCTAGTCATTCATTCCATCGAGTATTCACACAGTCATGGAGGTGAAAAGAGTTTGTAGACTGGAGCACCAAGCTGCTTGACAGACTTCCCAATACACCCTGTAGTCGTGAGCCTGTTGCACTAAGTGACAATTGGTAAAGCAATGCCTTACCGAAGAGAGAAAAGAAAGAGCTCATTGTGCTGGAAACGAAGATCCTTTAATCAGACTTTCGCCACAGTAAGTGCAGATTTTGTGTACATACTTGGAAAAGGAGAAAGCTCTACTCCAGATAAACCCTGCAAAAAAAAAAACATTATTTAAATATAAAGGCACAAAGAATTATTTTCACCTAAGGCTACATCCATTCTAAGGGTTATTCTACTGTAGATCAAAGGACCGGTAACATTATCAAATTGCACCATATTAAATGAAAAAGAGCCTTGTCCCCATTATTTATGCGATCGTGTTTTCAGTCATGGATGTAGGATTATGTAGATCAGTACGAAGCTGCTTGGCAAACTTCGCAATATACCCAAAGGTGTACCAGGCAAATTCCTGGGATTTGAGATTCTGCTAATCAAGGTTTACAATCATGTTTTAATTTCCCCACAGCGAACCGAAAACGCAATGCTATGCAAACACTTCATCTGCAATTATACTGCTGAGCTGTTTTTAAGGACTGAATGGCTCAAAATGTGGATCCTTGTCTTAAGCCAAGTGGTGGAAGATGTATTTTCACTCCAGTCCAGTGGAAATCTTCGTACCAAATGTCAGGCCAAAGAAAGAAAGAAAGGGATGTGAACTGAACGGGTGTTTTTCCCTGCATACGGCGGATGCTGGAAATGTGCAATAAAATAAAAAAATGCTGGAAAAACTCAGCAGGTCTAGCAGCATCTGTAGAGAAGCAGAGTTTAACGTTTCAGTTCTGATGAAAGTTCATTGACCTGAAACGTTAACTCTGCTTCTCTCTCCACAGATGCTGCCAGACCTGCTGAGTATTTCCAGCACTTTGTTTTTATTTGTTTTTGCCTGCTGTTTTCCAACAAAAAAAAAGGTATTGGCCTATGCTGTACAATAACACTACGTATGCACCAGGTTCCTTTACGGCTGACTTACCGTGATCTGGATGGACGTTTTCTGCCCTCATGGAGATTGGTCTGAGACTGCAGTATACTGCGAGCTGCAGTATACAGGAGCACGACTAAGCCCAATACGCGCGTTTGGCTGTGCAGTAGTTGGAGATTTGAAGAATGCAGGTTTCCTACTAGAGTAACTTTGATCACTCCCAAATCTGTTGCTGACTCCCGGACATGCGCACATAGCTAACGTCAGCATACAGGAGCAGTAAATTTAGCGAAATATAATTTAGTGCTGTTACATAGAATCAGCCCGCAGCAAAAAATCCACTTGCGGGTTTTGCTTTCAGGGCTCTTGGTGCTATGAGAGGGGCTCCCTGCACGGCCTAAGGGATGGGAAACCAGATGGCGAAAGGGAGTTCATTCACGTCCGCCGAGGAAAGGAGTCAGATTGCCAGATTTCCTAATTATACTTAAGCTTTAAGCAAAAATATTGAACGAACATGTAGAAGCTTGCCTCAAACAGCTATTGTTACTGGAAAATTTCAATGGAGTTTATAATGAATCGGATCCTTATTTTGTCTTTGGTATTAAACAACTTTATGCTAAACCCACATTTGATATAAATGAAACGCTACGCATGCGTTATGAATTCGCCACATAACGATTGAAAATATTGTAGAGTGTATGGGGGCAGGGGTTGGAAGAAATCCTGTCGGAGTTTCCTGTTGATCCGCTTGAGCTTCTGCAGAAATCCTGGAAAAAAAAGTTAAGGCAGCGAAGAGAGAGAAATCCCCCCCCCCCCCCCCCCCCAGGAATCTAATCTTGAACTATACTGCAAAGGTAGAGCCCTCCTCCCAACACCCAGAATATAGGAAGCACAAAATCAATTGAAAAATAGACCCCCAACACGGTATCACTGAAACAGCAGAAATCGGACATTTGAGAACATATAGGACTTTTAGGAACAGAAACCATTAGAATTAACAAGCTTATCATTCTAGGATACATTTTATAACCGTGCTAAACACCTGGTCGATGTTAGACATGGAACTTAGCAAATAAGTCAAATGGGGAGCACAAATCTCTTGCCGGGAGTTTCAATTATTCACCTTCACGGAAACTTCCATTTCAAAACATCAAAAATTTGCAAAAAGTTTTCTAATAATTGGAAGATAAACACCCATGTCTAGGGTCGAGACAACTTACCGTAAATCTTCTCTCCAGGTTTCATATCGTTTGAGCAGATGTCTGGTAGTCGGGAGTTTGGGGTGTAAGCAGTATTGCCGACCCTTGAATCGAGCCCCTTTCGCCATGGTAACACTGAGAATGAAGAAAAGCATATGAGACAAAGTGACACGGTACAGTATCGGGCAGATGGAATGTCGCGCTCCTTTTTGCCCAATGTACTCTGTAAAATAGTTAACATCTGTGCAAGTAGCACCAGGATACTGAACTCACAAGATCATTTTTTCTTTACAGTAAGGGTATCGCGGTTTAGATTCCACTTTTCGGACGTCCTTGTAGTTGATCTTGGGACTCTTCCGTGTGCACTTACATTTGTAAGCTGCGATGAAAGCAAAGCGCTCATTTAAAACACATTAGAAAACAACAGCAACACACTACGCGGCGAATCAACACAAGTACTGCAATGGTACAGCGATGAATAAATGCTATTTAAACTCCCATCGACAAGGGCTTGAAATTTGTACTTAAAACTGAAAATACTGATTAAAATTGAAACCCAGCATTTGAACGGAGGTCCTCCAGCAGACAATTTTTCCACACGATTAGGTTTAAAGTTGGATTGTAACTTTAATTTAATAAAATTGCGCTCAAAATATTACGCTCGTTGGTTTTTGTTTTAAGGAAAAATGGAATTCCTGATAAAGCAGCAACTTCAAAGTGCAGACAACAAAAAATCGGTCATGAAATGAACACGGGTTTAGATACCTTCGACATCAATGGAGCAAATAACGATAAGCAGCACGAGGAGGGTGGCGGCAACCAAACACTTCATCGTTGGACTTGAAGGGAGCTGCGAGTCAGTGGATATCAGTGGGCAGTCCTGATGTCAACAACTCCGATCTCCCCGGGACCGAGCAGCGCTACCACTCGTGTCCTCTTCAGACAGACACAGTTTGGCTCTGAGCGCATCTGCTCGAACCACTCTGGTTTATAATAAAGCCTAATTATTATGCATAACAATTCAACGAATCATAGATATTACCTAATCGTAAGGACGGAAGAGTGGGAATGGGGACAAGCAGGCGGAAAGACAGAGGCGTGGGGTGGTAGCGTGGGAGGAGTGTTTCGAAACGGCAATGATCAGGTGGGGGAGGAAATACAAGACCGGCAGCAGGTGTGGCAGCTGCTGCTGGCTACAAGCCGCAGGGTCCGAAAGCCTTCACCTCCCTTGGACAATCAGCCGGATAGAGCAGACACATTTCAACGATTGGACATTGCTACACACTATCTGAAAGGCTGATGGAAGCATATTCAATAGGGGAGTGGGACTAACTGGGTGGTTCTTCCAAAGAACCGGCACAGGCACGATGGGAGGAGCGACCTCCTTCTCTGCTGTATGATGCTGTGATTCTATGAATAGTAACTTCCAAAGGAATTGGATATATACCTGAAAAGGACAAAAATACAGGGTTATGGGGAAAGAGCAGGGGGAGTGGGACTAATTGGGACTATGTACTGTATGATACTACAAAACAACAACTTACATTTAGATAGCACCTTTAACAAAATAACACCATCCCAAGGCACTTCAAAATAGCATTATAAAACAAAAGATGACACCCAGACACAAAAGGAGATATTAGGGAAGATGACCAAAAGCTTGGTCAAAGAGGTAGGTTTTAAGGAGTGTCTTACAGGAGGAAAGTGAGGCGGGGAGGTGTCGGGAGCATATTCCCGAGCTTGGGGCCCAAGCAACTGATGGCGCAGCCACCAATGGCGGAGCATTTAAAATTGGGGATGCTCAGGAGGTCAGAATTAGAGGAGCGCAGATATCTCGGAGGGTTGTGGGTTGGAGGCACAGCAATG
The DNA here is from genome assembly GCF_036365525.1 of Heterodontus francisci. Classification (NCBI taxonomy): domain Eukaryota; kingdom Metazoa; phylum Chordata; class Chondrichthyes; order Heterodontiformes; family Heterodontidae; genus Heterodontus; species Heterodontus francisci. The sequence goes on along the minus strand of NC_090382.1, from coordinate 77,222,135 downwards.
TAAACTTGAAACAATTTAGTGGAGCTGTTTTGCTGTTAATTCACCTGATGAGTGGCAACAACCTTGTTTCTTATATTTGTCAGTTCCGAAGAAGGGTCACTGTCCCGAAACGTTAACTCTGCTTCTCTTTTCACAGATGCTGCCAGACCTGCTGAGTGATTCCAGCATTTCTTGTTTTTATTTCAGATTTCCAGCATTCGCAGTATTTTGCTTTTATTTTAGTGTTTAATTCTTGCCACTTCTCTTCCAGGAATGCCTACCTTGAAGAAGTTCTGCTCTTCTCTCCGACGGGATTTTCGTCTGTCTCTTTTATCTCTTGCCCCACCCCCACCTCACTTGCTTATAACCTGTGACTTTTCTAATATTTGTCAGTTCCGAAGAAGGGTCACTGACCCGAAACGTTAACTCTGCTTCTCTTTTCACAGATGTTGCCAGACCTGCTGAGTGGTTCCAGCATTTCTTGTTTTTATTTCAGATTTCCAGCATCTGCAGTATTTTGCTTTTTGTTTCAGGACTAGTTGTGAGGAATATCCTGGCTGTAGTGAACTCAGTACCAAGATGGTTCCTGGGCTGCAAGCTCCCTAGGAAGCTCCCTTGCTGTTCAACTCTATCCATGGCCATCTGCTCCCATTCCTAGTGTTTTCTCCCCCAATCTACTCTCTTAAACTGTTTAAACTCCCCTGGCTCTTTAAATCAGTTCATTTTAGCTCTAACTAAAAGCTAACAGTTAGTTTAGTTTATGTTACCTGGGCCCACTGCCCTCCCCCAGCCACACCTGCTCTTTGTTTTCTCAACAAAATTGATCCGGACGAAACTGAAGAGCACAGCTGTCGATACTTCAATCTTTGATCCTGCTGTCTTCACTGTCCAGAGTGTCTGCAGCCACGGCGTGTGGTAAGTCCATTGAGGTGAAGAAGAAGCAGCGGGACCCGAGGGAAGTCTTGAGATAAGGTGCCCCGAACGTCCAAAAAATCCACGAACGGCCCCCCCGGCCGCAACTTCAAAGCGCCTGCGGGAGATGGCTCGGAGAGCATCTGCAGTGCACTGTCAGCATTGCTGTATGCCTTTATATAAACCACATCAAAAAACCCTTAGCGAATGTAATCACCTCTGTAAGTCTGCCAAAAGATGCTTCGCCTCCCGAAGGACGTGGATGAGCTTTCCAGACGTCGATGGTGGGCACTGAGGAAATGGCTTATTACCTGCACCCGCTTTCCCCCCCCTTCCCCTCCCTTCCACCCCCCCGTCCCCTTCCCTGTTCCACCCTCTCAGCTCACCCCCTCACAACCCCGTCCCAGTCCCCCCCCTCGCACCATCTTCCCCCCGCACCCCCTTCCCCTGCACCCCCCCCACCCCCTTACAGCCCCCTTCCCAGCTCCCGCTCGCACCCTCCTCCCTCCACCCCTCCCCCTCACATCCCCTCCTCCCACCGGCATCATCCTACACCTGTGTAGGGGCCCTAACAACCCCACTGCCTTGTGGGCGTCTCGGGAGAGACCAAGGCTAAGGGAGTAAACCCTAACAGAAAATCCGGAGCGGAACCCTGTAGGCGGTCATGTGTCACCTTTGGCATATTTCCGGCAGTTCCTGCAGCCATACTGGTGCCAAACGTTGTGCTCTGCACTCCTTTGGACCCCACCAGAAAGGCCGAGAGGGGGATTTTGACGACTGGGCTACTCTCAACCTCCATAAATTCGCCCAGGCATGCGCCATGGAGAGGTCACTCCATAGTTGCCTCACAGCGACTGAAACAACACGGAAGGCAGCAGTTACGAGTTATAAGTCCAGATAAATTGGTGTAGAAACTGGGCGCCACAGGTTGCCTTTGTTGGTGGGAGAGGTCATTGCACCTCACTGGACAGCTACCGCCCGCCTCAAACCGGGCAGCCCCCAGTCAATAAGGTTCTGTCCCGCCACAGTCCACCTGCTTCAATGGAGCTCAGGGTCATTGCCCGAAAGGTGGACTGATACACCGCACCAAACAACACGAAAAAAGGAAAGAAGGTACCAGCCCTTCGCTTTGCAAGCTGGAACATCAGAACTATGTGTCCTGGCCTGTCGGAAGACCTTACACAAATCAACGATTCTCGGAAGACCGCCATCATTAACAACGAGCTCAGTAGACTCAATGTAGACATTGCAGCACTTCAGGAGACTCGCCTCCTCGCAAGTGGATCTCTAGCAGAACAAGACTACACCTTCTTCTGGCAGGGCAGGGATCCTGAAGAACCAAGACAGCATGGAGTGGGCTTCGCCATCAGAAACTCCTTGCTCAGCATGATAGAGCCTCCCTCAAATGGCTCAGAACGCATACTGTCCATCCGACTGCTCACCACCTCTGGTCCAGTACACCTACTCAGCATATATGCTCCAACACTCTGCTCCTCACATGAAGCTAAAGATCAGTTCTACGAGGAACTCCATAACATCATTAGCAGCATCCCCAACACCGAACACCTATTCCTGCTGGGAGACTTTAATGCCAGGGTTGGGGCTGACCATGACTCATGGCCCTCCTGTCTTGGGCGCTATGGCATTGGAAGGATGAATGAGAATGGGCAGAAACTGCTTGAGTTGTGTACCTATCATAACCTCTGCATCACCAACTCGTTCTTTCACACTAAACTCTGTCATCAGGCTTCATGGAGGCACCCAAGATTGCGTTGTTGGCACCAGCTAGACCTCATTGTCACAAGGTGAGCCGCCTTAAACAGTGTTCAAATCACACGCAGCTTCCACAGTGCGGACTGCGACACCGACCACTCCCTGATGTGCAGCAAGGTTAGACTCAGACCAAAGAAGTTGCATCATTCCAAGCAGAAGGGCCACCCGCGCATCAACACGAGCAGAATTTCTCACCCACAGCTGTTACAAAAATTTCTAAATTCACTTGTAACAGCCCTTCGAAACACTCCCACAGGGGATGCTGAGACCAAGTGGGCCCACATCAGAGATGCCATCTATGAGTCAGCTTTGACCACCTACGGCAAAAGTGCGAAGAGAAATGCAGACTGGTTTCAATCTCATAATGAAGAGCTGGAACCTGTCATAGCTGCTAAGCGCATTGCACTGTTGAACTACAAGAAAGCCCCCAGCGATTTAACATCTGCAGCACTTAAAGCAGCCAGAAGCACTGCACAAAGAACAGCCAGGCGCTGCGCAAACGACAACTGGTAACACCTATGCAGTCAAATTCAGCTGGCCTCAGACACCAGAAACATCAGAGGAATGTATGATGGCATTAAGAGAGCTCTTGGGCCAACCTTCAAGAAGATCGCCCCCCTCAAATCTAAATCAGGGGACATAATCACTGACCAACGCAAACAAATGGACCGCTGGGTTGAGCACTACCTAGAACTGTACTCCAGGGAGAATGTTGTCACTGAGACTGCCCTTAATGCAGCCCAGCCTCTACCAGTCATGGATGAGCTGGACATACAGCCAACCAAATCGGAACTCAGTGATGCCATTGATTCTCTAGCCAGTGGAAAAGCCCCTGGGAAGGACAGCATTACCCCTGAAATAATCAAGAGTGCCAAGCCTGCTATACTCTCAGCACTACATGAACTGCTATGCCTGTGCTGGGACGAGGGAGCAGTACCCCAGGACACGCGCGATGCCAATATCATTACCCTCTATAAAAACAAAGGTGACCGTGGTGACTGCAACAACTACCGTGGAATCTCCCTGCTCCGCATAGTGGGGAAAGTCTTTGCTCGAGTCGCTCTAAACAGGCTTCAGAAGCTGGCCGAGCGTGTCTACCCTGAGGCACAATGTGGCTTTCGTGCAGAGATATCGACCGTTGACATGCTGTTCTCCCTTCGTCAGATACAGGAGAAATGCCGTGAACAACAGATGCCCCTCTACATTGCTTTCATTGATCTCACCAAAGCCTTTGACCTCGTCAGCAGATGTGGTCTCTTCAGACTACTAGAAAAGATCGGATGCCCACCAAAGCTGCTAAGTATCATCACCTCATTCCATGACAATATGAAAGGCACAATTCAACATGGTGGCTTCTCAGCAGAGCTCTTTCCTATCCTGAGTGGCGTGAAACAGGGCTGTGTTCTCGCACCCACACTTTTTGGGATTTTCTTCTCCCTGCTGCTTTCACATGCGTTCAAGTCCTCTGAAGAAGGAATTTTCCTCCACACAAGATCAGGGGACAGGTTGTTCAACCTTGCCCGTCTAACAGCAAAGTCCAAAGTACGGAAAGTCCTCATCACGGAACTGCTCTTTGCTGACGATGCTGCTTTAACATCTCACACTGAAGAGTGCCTGCAGAGTCTCATCGACAGGTTTGCGGCTGCCTGCAATGAATTTGGCCTAACAATCAGCCTCAAGAAAATGAACATCATGGGGCAGGACGTCAGAAATGCTCCATCCATCAATATTGGCGACCACGCTCTGGACGTGGTTCAAGAGTTCACCTACCTAGGCTCAACTATCACCAGTAACCTGTCTCTAGATGCAGAAATCAACAAGCGCATGGGAAAGGCTTCCACTGCTATGTCCAGACTGGTCAAGAGAGTGTGGGAAAATGGCGCACTGACAAGGAACCCAAAAGTCCGAGTGTATCAAGCCTGTGTCCTCAGTACCTTGCTCTATGGCAGCGAGGCCTGGACAACGTATGTCAGCCAAGCGCGACGTCTCAATTCATTCCATCTTCGCTGCCTCCGGAGAATCCTTGGCATCAGGTGGCAGGACCGTATCTCCAACACAGAAATCCTCGAGACGGCCAGCATCCCCAGCTTATACACACTACTGAGTCAGCGGCGCTTGAGATGGCTTGGCCATGTGAGCCGCATGGAAGATGGCAGGATCCCTAAAGACACATTGTACAGCGAGCTCGCCACTGGTATCAGACCCACCGGCCGTCCATGTCTCTGCTTTAAAGACGTCTGCAAACGTGACATGAAATCCTGTGACATTGATCACAAGTCGTGGGAGTCAGTTGCCAGCGTTCGCCAGAGCTGGCGGGCAGCCATAAAGGCGGGGCTAAAGTGTGGCGAGTCGAAGAGACTTAGTAGTTGGCAGGAAAAAAGATAGAGGCGCAAGGGGTGAACCAACTGTGTAACAGCCCCGACAAACAATTTTTTCTGCAGCACCTGTGGAAGAGCCTGCCACTCTACAATTGGCCTTTATAGCCACTCCAGGCACTGCTTCACAAACCACTGACCACCTCCAGGCGCTTATCCATTGTCTCTCGAGATAAGGAGCCCAAAGAAAAAAAAAGAAAAAAAAAAGTGAACTCAGCTCTAACAAGTAAATATAATTGAAATAAATAAGAATGTGAAATATTATAGGAGAAATTGATACCTGCATGTAAGAAAGAAGACCATCACCAGAAAACACAGACATGCATGAAGTTTTTGGTGAATGTAATGGGAGGTCACTCATAGTATCCCATTTCAAAATCATTGAAAACACTTCAATGAGCCTGGTGGGTTCACTAACTTTGGTAGGAAGAATAGAAAAACAGAATATTTTTAAATGGTGAGAAAGTATTGAATGTTGGTGTTCAGAGGGATTTGCATGTCCCACATGAAACACAGAAACTTAGCAAGCAGTTACAGCAAGCAATTCGGAAGGCAAATGGCAAATTGCAAGGGGGGTTGGAGTAAAAGTAAGGAAGTCTTGCTATAATTTTTCTGGGCTTTGGTGAGGACATACCTGGCGTACTGTGTACAGTTTTGGTGTCTGTACCTATGATACACCTGCCTCCAACCCCATCTCCAGCCCTTGGCATCTAAGGGAATTAAGGGATATCGGGATTGGGTGGGAAAGTGGAGTTGAGGTTGAAGATTAGCCATGATCTTATTGGATGGTGGACCAGGTTCGAGGGATCGAATGGTCTACTCCCGCACCGATTCCTCATATTCTTCTGATGTTGTAGGTGGTCCACATGTACCTCTCTTGCAGTTACACCAATAGGTGGCGTTCTAATATGTGTTCTGGATGTTAAGCTTTGCTAATGTTAGCAACACCATAATGCCTTATGTTCTGAACAAACCTGGAAGATGAACTTCCTCAGCACTTCTCCTACTCCACTGCTGTAACTTTAGTGGAAACCTCATTTAGATGCAAAAACAAGTTTTCAGCCAAACGTCCACTAGTTCCAGCAGCGGAGTGGGAGAAGCCCCAAGAAATTTCGCCTCCAGCAGAAAACAGTGCCTGTTCTGAAATGAAAAAAATCTTGCCAGTACAACTAGGCATCACTTTTTTGCCCTTAAAAAATCAGAACCTTTTCACTGGTGTAAAATTGAGGTCTATTTATTTAATAAAGTACGTGGGCCTAAGAACAATAATAAAGCTGCAACCTCTTTGGAGAAAAATCGAAGACTTTCTTTGGAAAACCGGGTCCCTCCCATTTCACTGAGGTACATTTCTCTGCTCACAACCTCCCCCTCCCCCCACAAGACCTGACCACTTCGCCCTGCTGAAGTACTTTTCCAACCTTTCTGCTGAAGTAGTTTCCCACCCTTCACTGAGGTAGTTTCTCTCCACTGGGATACTTCTTCACCACCTACCAGCAACCCCCACCCCACCACCGAAACCCAGCCAAGGTATTTTTCCAATTTCCCCGTACACTGATGTGCAGTTGCAACTTTTCGGCGAGGTACTTTTTCTAATCCCACTCCGGCTGTGGTAATTTCCCCTCTCCAATGAGATTCTTTGCAAACGTTGCTACTGAGGTATTTTTTCTATCCGCACACGCCCTCCCCCACCCCCCACCCCCCACCAATTCCTCCATCCTCTTTCTCTCTCTACCCTCACTTCCTTTTGTTTCTACCGTAGACCCCAGAAACACTGCAGGGGAGGCGGATGTTTGCCAGGACCTCCCTGTGCCACTGCAGTTCCACTTGCCAGCAGGCTGTTTTAACATATGCAAACCAATTGCATTTTTCACCTGGTAGTTTCGGGCCTCAAGAGGGAAACCAACTTGGTTCAGACCTGTGAATAATTATCGTTGCAATCCCATTCCTTTATTTCTGAGTCCACAGGACCCCTGACACCTTGCTGCTTCAGGTGGAAGCTGACTAGACTACCTCATGCTGTGAATGCACGACTTTAGATCCTCCCAGCTTCAAGTGTGAATACCTACAGGAAGCAAACAAATCGAGATAACAAGTCCACTTGTTATCCAATCCACTTGGATTGTTATGCCGTTTCATTGGTTCCTCATTACCTTCGAAAGAGTACATTCGCATAACAATTCCCCCTTTGTTTCGGCTGCTCCAGCATGCTGTAAAGTGGATTTAAAATTTTGGGACTTAGCTTCAATTTAAAACAGCGCTGACGTCCAACTTCTCTGTGAAAAAATGCTCAAAAATCCCCCAACTCTACAGTCTTTATTATTCTTTTTTATATTTCAAAGGACATTCTCAACTCCAAAAACTTCTGACATTGTGATAAATTCTCGGACAGGAAAGAAATGAAACACAATTGCATCAGTTTGATCTTGTTCCAATTCGAGTCCTGGAGTTGAAAAGACAATGTGCAGATCTATTGCACCGACCAGATGCTGGTTCAGATATAAATGAAAGTTGGCAAAGTGCTACTGAATTTTAAACATCATACTAGCCAGCCCCCCAATCACTGGGACCGTCCTATGAACGTGTGTTTTGATCCCTAATATTGAGCCGTCATTTTGACATCTTAATTGTCAGTTGCCTTCACAGTTGTATTTATTTTGGCTGCAAGTGATATAAGCAGTAACAAAAATGTCTGTAAAAAGTTAAATTCAGCTCTATTTTGCTTCTATTACTTTAAATTTATTATTTATGCAGAATCCGATGGCGACACAAGCAGAAGCCACCTAACGTCTGGGTGATACAATGGAAGCTCAGACTGAAGTCATGCAAAGTCAGCTTGCTGCCACGCAAACGTAAGATTAATTGAGTTCCGAAGAAGGGTCACTGACCCGAAATGTTAACTCTGCTTCTCTCTCCACAGATGCTGCCAGACCTGCTGAGTATTTCCAGCATTTCTTGTTTTTATTTGATGACATCATGGTTGCAGATACCATTGCTCAAAGGGGCTTGCTTGGTGTCGCTGTAGTCCAGCAATCTGTCCTCCAATGGAGTTACTAGGGTTGCTGAGGCACCGCCCAGTGAGTGGCATTGGCTCCTTGGAGCATGAACCTGCTGTCCTTTCTCAGAATGACAGTATTCGCCTTGTCACTCCACCAGTGCCCTTGCTGTTGCCTGTCAGCCAGCTAGTCCAGACTGCTGCTGCCCATGCCGAGATGGCGCAGTCTGAAATCGGGCCTCCAAGGGCCAGAGCTGCTCGAGGTCATGCTCCAAGGCAATCTGCAGTCTCTCCCACTGAAAGTCAGCAGCCTTCCTCCAGCCATGCTGCAGCCACTAGAATAGCATTGCATAGGAGCATGAGGACAGGCAAAAGCTCATGGAAGACAAACAGTAAGGGAACACACAAGGGTGATTAGTTGGCATTTAGGTGCAATATGGCATGCTTTGATTTGTAAATTTGGTTTGGAATGTTTATTTTATGATGGCTTTTATTTTTGCATTGTGGTCAAATAGATGCTGTGATTGTCAGTGATGGAGGGAAGGTAAGGTGTTCGACTGTTGTTGAATGGGGAATTGGGGTTATGTTTATTGGTATCACAGGAGACAGATAAGTCGATCATGGACAGTTTGGTCAAAAAGGAGCTGTATTGGTTGCCTTCTCCCTTCCTGTTGCTCCTCTTTCACTTACTAAGCTGGTTGTTGTATTATTGGTGGCTGCAGAGACCACGTCAAAACTTGACACTTTTCTGTTGAGCACTGCAGTAGTACGCCAGAGTGGTCCAGACAGCAGAAGCTCCCAGTGGTTTGCTTGATCACATTTCCTGTTTCAGCATGGCTTTCGTTATATGAGTGCTACCCACATGTGCATGGGTTGTGCACTAGCTACCCTCTGGTTTGCCCTGATAATTCAAATGCAGATGGTACAGCAGACTGCTGCAATTGAAGGCATCATGACTGTTGCCATGATACTTGGCGTTGACCTGCATGATACATTGCATAGCAGTTGGATGACGAGAGAGCAAAATACCTTTTGGTTGCATATATCTCAGAGTTGACATGCGGAGAACATAAGAACATAAGAAATAGGAACAGGCATAGGCCATTCGGCCCCTCAAGCCTGCCCCGCCATTCAATAAGATCATGGCTGATCCGCCCCAGACCTCAACTCCTCTTTCATGTCAGCTCCCCATAGCCCTCAACTCCCTGATATTTCAAAAACCTATCTACCTCCTCTCTTAATACTTTCAGTGATCCAGCCTCTACAGCTCTCTGGGGTAGAGAATGATTTTCGTTTTGGGTTGGGTTATGATCCTGTAATTTTTTATTCTGGGAAATATGTGGTGTGCCTTTAAGGCTGTAACAGGATCAGTACTGCTTTATGGCAGCAAACTCCAGAGACCGAGTCAAAGGATGCATTCCTGTTGCCATAGGATACAGCCAGCTTCAAATATGCATTCTCGTTGCCGTAGGATACAGCCACTCAGGACCCAAGACGCAAGATACAATGTTGCCGATTGACATTTGAAACTAGTTGAAAAACTGGCTTTTGAGACACAGTTAACAGATACACAGACTGTCTGCCAGCATATACTGAAGGATAGGTGAGCTCTCTCTCGGTTTATTTAAACGCTATTTACTATACTCTCAGAATTCTCATGTCAAGCCAGATTAATTTCTTAAAAGAAAATAACCAAATGCCTTTAACTACTGAACTGTAATTGCTGAAATTCATCGCTGAAAAAGAAGAGCATCAATTCAACAGCTGAACTAGACTACCGACTGTTCAACTGTTGAAGAACCTTTTTTTCCCCCATCAGATGGCTGTGAGGACTTCAAGCAACCTTGGACTGTTCCACATTGGAAGATTCCACTTTGGTGGTAGAGTAAATCAACAAGGACACTAATTTTTTTCTGTTTTAAATGTTGTTTATATCTTAGTAGTGTTTAAGAATTTAGTTTTTCTAATTGAACAGTTAATTTGTTGATCTAAAGACACCTGGTTTGTTTAGCCTCATTCAGGGGTTAATAGATGATACAATTTGGCTGGGTCTTTCTTTAATTTGGAAAGATTAAAATGATATGTTAGGTGATCTGTGGAGGGGTGGGACTGAATCAACAGTGTGTTTCTCTTTCCATTCAGCGTGGGAAAGAGGACTTAATAGATCCTTTAATGGCCTCAGTTGGCTACCTGCTGCTTGTGGGCAGGTAGCCGATTTGCCTCCGATCTGCCCTCCTTAAAGATGACCTGGAGCTGGGGCCATGTTGGAAAACTGGCATGCCAGCTGGCAGCAGGAAATTCTGGGCAGGGTTCCAAAAGTCTGCCCATAGTTTCCAAATGCAGCATGCATGCAGTCAATGGCACGCTGCACTGTGGGGACATCCTTAGTTTTCATTTTGTTCGTTTGTGGGATGTGGGCGTCCTTGGGGTGTCGATACACCCACAGTGCTGTTCGGAAGGGAGTTCCCGATTTTGACCCAGCGACAGTGAAGGAATGGCGATATAGTGCCAAGTCTGGATGGTGTGTGGTTTGGAGGGGAACTTGCAGGTGGTGGTGTTTCCATGCATCTGCTGCCCTTGTCCTTCTAGGTGATAGAGGTCGCAGGTTTGGAAGGGTTAGCGAAGTGGAGACATCTGGCACATTGTTTTTCACTAAGGTTAGAGTAGGAGAATTGCTCCCTGAGCAACCTGGGCAGATATGCCCCCTGTTGAGAACCCCTGACCCCTTCTTCCACTCCTTGAAGTCAGGACAAAGTCCTTCAGCACATGTCACTAACCACTCCCTGTAGAATTTAGCAGCTTTAAACAACTCTAGAAACCGACAAACACTTGGACGACCCAAACAATAGCCAGCAGAAATAATTAGTAACTAATCTGAAAGTAGTTCAAGATCTCTTTAAATTGCTCGGGTGGTGAGGTGTCCTTCCTGCTGCAGAACACATTTTCTGCTGTGTGAGATTAAGGGATGGTGCTAACTGTAGCATTGGACTCCAAAATGGTCATGCTTCTAGGGCCAGAAGCTGGAAGTTTAGTTTAGTTTAGAGATACAGCACTGAAACAGGCCCTTCGGCCACTGAGTCTGTGCCGACCATCAACCACCCATTTACACTAATCCTACAGTAATCTCATATTCCTACCACATCCCCACCTGTCCTTATATTTCCCTACCACCTACCCATACTAGGGGCAATTTATAATGGCCAATTTACCTACCAACCTGCAAGTCTTTTGGCTTGTGGGAGGAAACCGGAGCACCCGGAGAAAACCCACACAGACACAGGGAGAACTTGCAAACTCCACACAGGCAGTACCCAGAATTGAACCCGGGTCGCTGGAGCTGTGGGGCTGCAGTGCTAACCACTGCACCACTGTGCCGCTCACGTCAAATCAGCAGTACACATTAATATAAAAGCAAAATACTGCGGATGCTGGAAATCTGAAACAAAAACAAGAAATGCTGGAATCACTCAGCAGGTCTGGCAGCATCTGTGGAAAGAGAAGCAGAGTTAACGTTTCGGGTCAGTGACCCTTCTTCGGAACTGACAAATATTAGAAAAGTCACAGATTATAAACAAGTGAGGTGGGGGTGGGGCAAGAGATAACAAAGGAGAAGGTGCAGATTGGACCAGGCCACATAGCTGACCAAAAGGTCACGGAGCAAAGGCAAACAATATGTTAATGGTGTGTTGAAAGACAAAGCATTAGTACGGATTAGGTGTGAATACACTGAATATTGAACAGCAGCAAGTGCAAACCTGAAGAAAAACAAACTGAAAAAAACAGTGGGTAAGCAAACTGAACAAACTAAGATGAAATGAAATAAATGCAAAAAAAGATTGTAAAAAATGTAAAAAGGAATGTAAAAAAAAAGGAAGAAAAAATAACTAAAAATGAAAGTAAAATGGCGGGCTGTCATGCTCTGAAATTATTGAACTCAATGTTCAGTCCGGCAGGCTGTAGTGTGCCTAATCGGTAGATGAGATGCTGTTCCTCGAGCTTGCGTTGATGTTCACTGGAACACTGCAGCAATCCCAGGACAGAGATGTGAGCATGAGAGCAGGGGGGAGTGTTGAAATGGCAAGCAACCGGAAGCTCAGGGTCCTGCTTGCGGACTGAACGGAGATGTTCCGCAAAGCGGTCACCCAGTCTGCGCTTGGTCTCCCCAATGTAGAGGAGACCACACTGTGAGCAGCGAATACAGTATACTACATTGAAAGAAGTACAAGTAAATCGCTGCTTCACCTGAAAGGAGTGTTTGGGGCCTGGGATAGTGAGGAGAGAGGAGGTAAATGGACAGGTATTACACCTCCTGCGATTGCAGGGGAAGGTGCCCTGGGACGGGGACGAAGTGGTGGGGGTAATGGAGGAGTGGACCAGGGTGTCGCGGAGGTAACGATCCCTTCGGAATGCTGACAGGGGAAGGGAGGGGAAGATGCGACTGGTAGTGGCATCACGCTGGAGGTGGCGAAAATGGCGGAGGATGATCCTTTGGATATGGAGGCTGGTGGGATGAAAAGTAAGGACAAGGGGAACCCTGTCACGGTTCTGGGAGGGAGGGGAAGGGGTGAGGGTAGAGGTGCGGGGAATGGGTCGGACACGGTTGAGGGCCCTGTCAACTACAGTGGGGGGAAATCCTCGGTTGAGGAAAAAGGAGGTCATATCAGAAGCACTGTCATGGAAGGTAGCATCATCAGAGCAGATGCGTCGGAGACGGAGAAACTGGGAGAATGGAATGGAGTCCTGACAGGAGGTAGGGTGTGAAGAAGTGTAGTCAAGGTAGCTGTGGGAGTCAGTGGGCTTATAATGGATATTGGTAGACAACCTATCCCCAGAGATGGAGACAGAGAAGTCGAGGAAGGGAAGGGAAGTGTCAGAGATGGACCATGTAAAGGTGAGAGAAGGGTGGAAATTGGAAGCAAAGTTGATAAAGTTTTCTAGTTCGGGGCGGGAGCAGGAAACGGCACCGATACAGTCATCAATGTACCGGAAAAAGAGTTGGGGGAGGGGGCCTGAGTAGGACTGGAACAAAGAATGCTCGACATATCCCACAAAAAGACAGGCATAACTAGGACCCATGCGGGTACCCATAGCGACACCTTTTACTTGAAGGAAGTGCATGGAGTTGAAGGAGAAGTTGTTCAATGTGAGAACAAGTTCAGCCAGGCGGAGGAGGGTGTTGGTGGATGGGGACTGGGGGTGTTGGTGGATGGGGACTGGTTGGGCCTCTGTTCCAGGAAGAAGCGGAGAGCCCTCAAACCATCCTGGTGGGGGATGGAGGTGTAGAGCGATTGGACGTCCATAGTGAAGAGGAGGCGGTTGGGACCAGGAAACTGGAAATTGTCAAAATGACGTAGGGCGTCAGAAGAGTCACGGATGTAGGTGGGAAGAGACTGGACCAGCGGAGAAAAGATAGAGTCTAGATAGGAAGAAATAAGTTCAGTGGGGCAGGAGCAGGCTGACACAATGGGTCTGCCGGGACAGTCCCGTTTGTGGATTTTGGGAAGGAGGTAGAAGCGGGCTGTCCGGGGTTGTGGGACTATGAGGTTGGAAGTCGTAGAGGGAAGATCTCCAGAGGAGATGAGGTCAGTGACAGTCCTTTGGACGGTGGCTTGATGTTCGGTGGTGGGGTCATGGTCCAGAGGGAGGTAGGAAGAGGTGTCTGTGAGTTGGCAGTACACATTGTTTGACATCACAGTCTGTCTGCTCTCCATATTTCTGGTGGAAACTCCCTGTGTGTGCTACTGCCCTCACTAAAACAGTGCCTGGTGCAGCTAGCAGCAGAAGTATTTGCGTGCACCAGAGATGCCATTTTGGAGGCAAAACAAAAGAAAGGGGTGCTAAGGAGCCAAATTTTGTGGCCATAAAATTTAACAGATGATTAAAAACAAAGCCACTAATTTTCTTAAACCACCCCGATAAGTGGACACAATCAATCTTCATCCCAAAGCCATAATTCCAAAATGTCGTAAGTTGTTTATTTGTTGCCTGAATGTGTGATGAATGAAATATGGGCTGAATTTCCAAAAGACAAAATTTGCATTGGTATAACACTCACATCATCAAAATGTTTGCAAGTGCATTACAATTGATGGTTTACTATTGAAGTGCATTCACTATTTCTATGCAAACCAGCATAGCTGCCAATTTGTGCACAGTAAAGTCTCATACATAACCAGATAATCAGGGGAGGCGGTGGCGTAGTGGTATTGTCACTGGACTAGTAAACCAGAGACCCAGGGTATTGCTCTGGGGACATGGGTTTGAATCCCACCACAGCAGAAGGTGGAATTTGAATTCAATTAATAAATCTGGAATTTAAAAAAAAAGCTAGTCTAATGATGGCCATGAAACCATTGTCGATTGTTGTAATAACCCATCTGGTTCACTAATGTCCTTTAGGGAAGGAAATCTGCTGTCCTTACCTGGTCTGGTCTACATGTGACTTCAGATCCACAGCAATGTGGTTGACTCTTACATGCCCTCTGAAATAGCCTAGCAAGCCACTCAGTTGTATCTCACCGCAACAAAGTCAATAAAAAGGAATGAAACTGGACGGACCACCCGGCATTGACCTAGGCACTGGAAATGACAATGGCAAACCCAGCCCCATCAACCCTGCAAAATCCTCCTTACTAACACCTGGGGGCTTGTGCCAAAGTTGAGAGAGCTGTCCCACAGACTAGTCAAGCAACAGCCTGAAATAGTCATACTCACGGAATAATACCTTACAGACAATGTCCCAGACACTGACATCACTATCCCCGAGTATGTCCTGTCCCACCGGCAGGACAGACCCAGCAGAGGTGGCAGCACAGTGGTATACAGTAGGGAGGGAGTTGCCCTGCGTGTCCTCAACATTGACTCCAGACCCCATGAAGTCTCATGGCTTCAGGTCAAACATGGGCAAGGAAACCTCCTGCTGATTACCACCTACCGCCCTCCCTCAGCTGATGAGTCAGTACTCCTCCATGTTGAACAGCACTTGGAGGAAGCACTGAGGGTGGCAAGGGCACAGAATGTACTCTGGGTGGGGGACTTCAATGTCCATCACCAGGAGTGGCTTGGTAGCACCACTACTGACCGAGCTGGCCGCGTCCTAAAGGACATATCTTCTAGAGTGGGTATGCGGCAGGTGGTGAGGGAACCAACAAGAGGAAAAAACATACTTGATCTCGTCCTCACCAATCTGCCTGCCGCAGATGCTTCTGTCCTTGACAGTAGTGGTAGGAGTGACCACCGCACAGTCCTTGTGGAGACGAAGTCCTGCCTTCACATTGAGGATACCCTTCTTCATGTTGTGTGGCACTACCAATGTGCTAAATGGGATAGATTTCAAACAGATCTAGCAATGCAAAACTGGGCATCCATGAGGTGCTGTGGGCCATCAGCAACAGTAAAATTGTACTCAATCACAATCTGTAACCTCATGGCGCGACATATCCCCCACTCTACCATTACCATCAAGCTAGGAGACCAACCCTGGCTCAATGAAGATTGCAGGAGGGCATGCCAGGAGCAGCACCAGGCATACCTCAAAATGAGGTGTCAATCTGGTGAAGCTACAACACAGGACTATCTGCGTGCCAAACTGCGTAAGCAGCATGCAATAGACAGAGCTAAGCGATCCCATAACCAACGGATCAGATCTAAGCTCTGCATTCCTGCCACATCCAGCCGTGAATGGTGGTGGACAATTAAACAACTAACTGGAGGAGGTGGCTCACAAATATCCCCATCCTCAATGATGAGGGAGCCCAGCACATCAGTGCAAAAGATAAGGCTGAAGCATTTGCAACAATCTTCAGCCAGAAGTGCCGAGTTGATGATCCATCTCGGCCTCCTCCTGAAGTCCCCAGCATCACAGATGCCAGACCTCAGCCAATTCGATTCACTCTGCATGATATCAAGAAATGACTGAAAGCACTGGATACTGCAAAGGCTATGGGGCCTGACAATATTCCGGAAATAGTACTGAAGACCTGTGCTCCAGAACTTGCCGCGCCCCTAGCCAAGCTGTTCCAGTACAGCTACAACACTGGCATCGACCCTGCAATGTGGAAAATTGCCCACGTATGTCCTGTACACAAAAAGCAGGACAAATCCAACCTGGCCAGTTACTGCCCCATCAGCCTACTCTCAATCATCAGTAAAGTGATGAAAGGTGTTATCAACAGTGCCATGAAGCGGCACTTGCTTAGCAATAACCTGCTCAGTGATGCTCAGTTTGGGTTCCTCCAGGGCCACTCAGCTCCTGACCGCATTTCAGCCTTGGTTCAAACATGGACAAAAGAGCTGAACTCAAGAGGTGAGGTGAGAGTGACTGCCCTTGACATCAAGGCAGCATTTGACCGAGTATGGCATCAAGGAGCCCTTGCAAAACTGAGGTCAATGGGAATCCGGGGGAAAACCCTCCGCTGGTTGGAGTCATACCTAGCGCAAAGGAAGATGGTTGTGGTTGTTGGAGGTCAATCATCTCATCTGCAGGACATCACTGCAGGAGCTCCTCAGGGTAGTGTCCTAGGCCCAACCATCTTCAGCTGCTTTAAGAATGACCTTCCTTCAATAATAAGGTCAGAAGTGGGGATGTTCGCTGATGATTGCACAATGTTCAGCACCATTTGTGACTCCTCAGATACTGAAACAGTCCGTGTAGAAATGCAGCAAGACCTGGACAATATCCAGGCTTGGGCTGATGAGTGGCAAGTAACATTCGCGCCACGCAAGTGCCAGGCAATGACCATCTCCAACAAGAGAGAATCTAACCATCTCCCCTTGACATTCAATGGCATTACCATCGCTGAATCCCCCACTATCAACATCCTAGGAGCTACCATTGACCAGAAACTGAACTGGAGTAGCCATATAAATACTGTGGCTACAAGAGCAGGTCAGAGGCTAGGAATCCTGCGGCAAGTAACTCACCTCCTGACTCCCCAAAGCCTGTCCACCATCTACAGAGCACAAGTCAGGAGTGTGATGGAATACTCTCCACTTGACTGGATGGGTGCAGCTCCAACAACACTAAAGAAGCTCGACACCATCCAGGACAAAGCAGCCCGCTTGATTGGCACCCCATCTACAAACATTCACTCCCTCCACCACCGATGCACAGTGGCAGCAGTGTGTACCATGTACAAGATGCACTGCAGCAAAACACCAAGGCTCCTTAGACAGTACCTTCCAAACCCGCGACCTCTACCAACTAGAAGGACAAGGGCAGCAAATGCATGGGATCACCACCACCTGCAAGTTCCCCTTCAAGTCTCACAGCATCCTGACTTGGAACTATATTGCCGTTCCTTCACTGTCGCTGGGTCAAAATCCTGGAACTCTCTTCCTAACAGCACTGTGGGTATACCTACCCCACATGGACTGCAGCGGTTCAAGAAGGCAGCTCACCACTACCTTCTCAAGGGCAATTAGGGATGGGCAATAAATGGTGGCATAGTCAGCAATGCCCACATCCCACGAATGAATTTAAAAAAAATCTGTTTTCGGTTGTATTAGTTGAAGGAGGAAAGTTAGCCAGGGCACCTTAAGTTGCTCTTCAAATAATAGCATAGAATTTTTAATGTCCATTTGAGCAGACTGGCAGGACTTTGTTTTGAAGTTTTACCCATGATATAGCATTCCCAAAGTACAGTTCTGGCAGCCCGGATTATGCCCTCAAGTCTACAGTTCAGCTTGTTCCCTTGATGTTCATGCTCAGTCAAGCTGACATTAACCACCAACAATGTGTTTACCAAGGTTTACGTTCAGTCTTTTTGATTTTACATGCAGCTCATCCTCCCTCACCACCATATTTGTCAATATGACACCATTGCCGACGTTCAGGTTTTATGAGAAAATTAGTGAGAGGAATTTGCAAACCAACAGGAATTATTCAAGCTGGCTTTATTTATTTTACAGTGCGACAGCTTGGAAGCCAATAAAATTGAATGGAAGCAGTTTATTTATTTTGTTACATAGCAATATAGAAGGCCACAGAATCACTTAATGGCCTGGATTTTTGCAGTAGAAATAAAGTTGAGGCTATCAGCTCTCACCATTATGAAAGGGTAAATCAGGTAGAGACTTCTGGTGACCACACATGTGCAGTTAAATGTGGAAATCAGGAAGTTGCTGTATGAGTTGTCTTGCTTCTCCAAAGCTTCTCGATATCAGTGTCCTGCTGAGAGGCTCGCCATTGAAATACACAAAAGGGTGTGAAGTTTAGGTACTTATGTAGTCTTCTTCTTTGGCCTCCTTGGCTCGAGAGACAATGGGTAAGTGCCTGGAGGTGGTCAGCGGTTTTTGGAGCAGTGCCTAGAGTGGCTATAAAGGCCAATTCTAGAGTGACAGACTCTTCCACAGGTGCTGCAGATAAAATTGGTTGTCAGGGCTGTTACGCAGTTGGCTCTCCCCTTGCGCTTCTGTCTTTTTTCCTGCCAACTGCTAAGTCTCTTCGACTCGCCACACTTTAGCCCCGCCTTTATGGCTGCCCGCCAGCTCTGGCGATCACTGGCAACTGACTCCCACGACTTGTGATCAACGTAGTAGATACTCACTAAACATGTCAGAAAAAGTACTGACATGTTCACTCAAGTGTAAGTGAATTTTTACTGGTATGATAAGTCTTACTTGCTGCTAAACCATCTCTTTGCTTTTTTGGCACTGAACTTAAACTTTTATTAATGTGGAGTCTCATTCACTTAGATTTTAACTATTGTTAGAGATTGAAAAAAATTAAGAATATAAATAGAAACTTTTTTTACTTTTTCTTTCTGTCTCTTTAACTCTCTCAAACCATCTTTCTTTTCCTCTCTTTGTTTTGCTTTCTGTACTTAATTTGGCATTGAATTAAAATATTTTAACTTACACTTTTTTGTTTCAGATGCTGCATATCTCAGTAAGGATTTGTCAATCTGATTGTTGAAGAAAATGCACAGTTACTTACCCTGTTCACACAGGCCCAGATCTCCTGTAACCACAGGTTTCAGTGCAATAGAAAGTCTGTGGGCAAGTGTAACTGTAATGAATGGCGAATGGCATTTGTTTGCTGCTGACTGCAAAGTCTGATCCAATATATCTTGCAGATAGTGAGGTTGGCGCTTAATGCACTCAGGGAAATTAGTGATCGGTAATAAATACTGCTTTGCGAATGTCACCCATATCCCAAGAGCAAATAGAAACAAAACTCTGCATATCAAATGAGCTGGAAAGCATTCTAGAAATCAGGGCATGTTCTACAGCTATGTAGTCATACCGCAGCACAAGTATTAAGGAACATTATTATAGCCATTACCTACTTTTTCACTTTTTCACTATGTCAAAGCTGAGCCCCTGATAGTTTTGGAATACTAAATTAGCTATTCTTATCTATTTATCTGAATGGAACTGTCATTATGCTTTTCTACAACTTATTTTTTTAAAGATTTGAGTTTGTTCTCGATCATTCCACTAATTTGCCATTTTCAAATGAATGGAACTGAGTTCAGAAATCAGTTAATTTAATCTATCTTTCTGCCTTGGTTTAACATGATCAATTCTGTCAGCATATTTCAAACATGTTGGAAACACTCAGCATGTCAGGCAGCGTCTGTGGAGAAGAAATGTAGGGTTAATGGGCAAGATTTCAGTTCCGGTTTTGGGACCCCAACATCGTTTTCATTTCCAGTTCCCGATCCTGCACCATGTCAGCAATGCGCATGCACTGCAATTTTAATATGGTAAGTCGTTAATTGACCCAGAATCACATTCACCACCCAATTCGCAGAGGCGGACACAGGAAGGAGGCGGGACATAGGCAGCAGCAGACCCGATATAAAAGGCAAGCAGCAGCCATTTCTGTGGTTGCCGTTCATTCCCACAATGCAAGGAGCAGCTGAGCAGAGGGCATTGGGCAGGGAGGCACCCCCCCCCCCCCCCACCCCCAACCCTGTGTCAGGGCAGCCCCTGTTTTTCTGATGCACACTGGAGGTGCTGCTGGAGGGGGTGACTGAAAGGAGAAACATTCTATTTCCTGCCAGCAGCAACAGAAAGCCTGCAAGGCAGACCAAGAAGGCATGGCTGGAGGTGGCTCATGAGGTCATCAGCAGAGGGGCAGTGAGGAGTAACTGGGTCCAGTGCAGGAAATGTTTCCATGACCTGCTTAGATCTGGAATGGTGAGTCCAAAGATAGACCCAGATGGCATGCCTCCTGGTCAGCAGTCACTGTAGTATAATGTACATAAGCTGTTGCTGGGTAGATTATGTCTACAACTTAAGCATCATCACAGGATGTGATGTCACAAGTCAGTATCTCATGCTGCTCAGTGTTCATGTAGATACCTTAGTGAGAAGACCCTTGCAAATAAACTCCTGTTACTTTGACCCACTGTCTACTACCTTCATTCCATACTAATAGCACATTGACAATATAGTACAGTCACCAGAGTGCAAAAGAGAGGGACATCCTGAGGGCACATAGCGGTCTCCTGGCCATGGGAGAGATGTGTGCTCAGCAGCCTTGATGACCCATAAGCGTAGGTCAGAACCCTGGTGATGTTGGACAAGAGGCTGGAGTCCAGACGGCAACATCTTTATGCGAATGAGTAGCGACAAGTGGTGAGGGAGAGAGGCATTGTCCTGATGGCAACTTTCCTCAACTTGTAGGTCAAATGGGAGATGAACACCAGGGAGACCAAGAGGGCAAGTCTAGATGGTGGGGTGCCCCAGCTAGCATCACTGATGCATTTGGAGGAACTGGCTCTTGAAGTGGTCAGAGTGGCAAGCCTCAGGGACACTGGAGATGGACAAACTGTAGACAGGGTGAAAAGATGTCAACATCTGCAGAGGGGGAGGAGCTCACACAACGCCAACAAGTTCCCGAGGAGTCAGAGGAGGAAGACACCTCGGTGCATGCACCAACACAGCTTTCTTGCGCACCATCCACAAGCACAGATACGCACATCTTGGTGGGTCCTCCTGTGTCATTAGAGGCGGTGGCATAGGCTGAGGCACACAACACTTCAGACAATACAGGGTAGGCAGCATCGGCTATGGCCAGTCTCCCTCAGAGGATGGAGAACAGACGCAGCCCTGCTTAACAGGGTGGAGAGGCAGAGCCTGGGGAGTCATGAAACAGGCAGCCCTACCTGGAGAACCAGCGTGAGCTATGTGTCCACGTTGGAGTTAGCTTAGGTACTGCGGAGTCATGGGCTGAGAATGGAGGAGCTCATTCATCATATGTATTCCAAAATGTCTCAATGCTTTGAGTGCATGAGCTCTTCCATTGAGAGAGTGAGAAACCTCTTGGAGAGCCAAATGCAGCATCACTCAGAGTGGATACAGGAACAGCGCACTGACATACACTGAATACATGCACAGTCTGTAGCATTGACCAGTCAGTGGCACAAATGGTGCAGCACAGCATGGACTGGAAGCCAGCTATTCCCCGCTGGTGTTTCCCTCTAGTGATCAAGGGTGCCATGAAAGGGCTGAGGTGGCAACAGATGGTGATGAGGAAGCCACCCTTCATGGGGCTAGGTCATCATCATTTGCCTTCATGGCCTCTTTGACAAACAAAGTATCTGTAGATATTCACCCTGTGACAGAGGCTGCCACTGCAGTGATGCCAGTGCAGCACCCGTTAGAGCTGCCCTCTGGCATTTCCACGACGAGGCCAACTGCCACGGACATCTCAGTCCTAGACAGCCACTAGCAAGTAGTCTACTCCACCTTATCCTCAACTACAGGGGGAGTACCTTGTCGGAGTGGCCATGAGCACAGTTCACTGCACCAGCAATGTCACTTTGTGAGTCACTTATGTGTGTGTTGTAAGTAATATTCCTATAATTCGATAAAGCAGTGGGCATGTTATTGCACTAAGGCAGACTTGTGTGTTTTCATTTCATCATGGTGGGACGCAGGAAAATGGGAGGTGAGGGTTAGCAAAGCAAAGGAATGTGTTGGGGAAGTGTGCTAGGAGGAGACTCTGGAGCCTTGCAGTGCTTGTGCCATTGGAAGGTTGCTAACTTCTGTTCTTAACGGATGCTTGCTCTCACTCAGATGAAGGAGAATCTCCTCACCAAATGTCCTGCAGACTAAGTATCGCTCAGGTGAAACTTTGGATCAGAGTGGGCCTGGCATCCCTGCCATTCTGAGGAATGCTCCACCTCCTGAGGCTACCACAGCAACATCTCTGCAAAGCATGGGGACCATACTTCAGTTCTCCTTCAACCTTCTCCTTGTTCTCGTATTCTTCCTCCTCTTCATCCTTTTCCTTCACGGAGGAGCTGTACCAGTCCAGTGCCTCTCCCTCTTCAAGGTTGACACCTCTCTGGAGGGCCATGTTATGGAGAGTGCAGCAGACCACCACAATGAGTGAGACACTTGAGGGAGGTTACTGGAAAGCACCACCCGACCAGACAAGGCACCTGAATATCACCTTCAGGAGGCTGATGGCCTGGTCAGTGATGACCCTTGTGCTCAGATGACATCAGTTGTAGCATCTCTCAGCCTCCATGGTTGGGGTACCGCACAGGAGTCATCAGCCATCTTCTCACAGGATAAGCCTTACCTGCTAACAGCCATCGTTGGATTTCTGATTGCTCCATGAAGAGCTGCAGCACCTGTGATTGCCGAAGGTTGAAGGTGTCATGTCAGCTTCCAGGATAGTGTGCACACACCTGCATGAAGCTCTTGCTGTGGTTGCATACCAGATGAATGTTTAGGGAGTGGTATCCCTTCCTGTTGAACAATCTCCCTGGCTGGTCAGTTGATGATCACCTGCACCTGGGGAATCCAGCAGGGGAGGCAAATCCCACTGCCCTTTGCGCTTGAGTGCTGCTATTCACCTTGAATTCAACGTGATCCAGCCCTCTCGAACAGAGCATCCGTTACCTCCGTGATGCAGTGATGTGCTGCTGCCTGCAAGATGCCACCAATGTCTGCTGCTGCTCCTTGGAAGGACTCGGTTGCAAAAACGTACAAGGCTACTCTGACTTTTACAGCTACCGGAGGGCCATAGTGACATTTCCTGTGAATCCTTGAATGACCTTCAATGACGGTACACAAGTCAGCAACCTCTACCTGGACAGTCGCAGCCTTCTGTGGCACTGATTCTCCAACATGTCCAGGTAGCTCCTCCTTTGGCAGTAGAACTTCTGCTGAGGGTCTTGCCTTCTTTGCCTTCCTGCTCATCGTTCCTGACCTGACTTCCCTGTTGCCCAGTGGTCTGCCTCTGCTCTTAGAGATGCTGTTCCTCATCACTAGTCATTCCTATCTTGCGTAAAAGAAAGAAAGGCTTGCATTTATACAGCACTTTTCGTGACCACCAGACATCTTAAAGCTCTTTATAGCCAACAAAGTCCTATTGAAATGTAACTCTTTCGTGATGTAGGTAAAGAGGCAGCCAATTAACATACAGTAAACATCCACAAACAGCAATGTGGTAATGATCAGATAGTCTGTTTATGTGATGTTGATTATCAGATAAATATTGGCCAGAACACTGTGGATAACTCCCTTGCTCTTCTACAAAATTTCTTTTCTTTTGGGCCTCCTTATCTCGAGAGACAATGGATACGCGCCTGGAGGTGGTCAGTGGTTTGTGAAGCAGCGCCTGGAGTGGCTATAAAGGCCAATTCTGGAGTGACAGGCTCTTCCACAGGTGCTGCAGAGAAATTTGTTTGTTGGGGCTGTTGCACAGTTGGCTCTCCCCTTGCGCCTCTGTCTTTTTTTCCTGCCAACTACTAAGTCTCTTCGACTCGCCACAATTTAGCCCTGTCTTTATGGCTGCCCGCCAGCTCTGGCGAATGCTGGCAACTGACTCCCACGACTTGTGATCAATGTCACACGATTTCATGTCACGTTTGCAGACGTCTTTATAACGGAGACATGGACGGCCGGTGGGTCTGATACCAGTGGCGAGCTCGCTGTACAATGTATCTTTGGTGATCCTGCCATCTTCCATGCGGCTCACATGGCCAAGCCATCTCAAGCGCCGCTGACTCAGTAGTGTGTATAAGCTGGGGGTGTTGGCCGCTTCAAGGACTTCTGTGTTGGAGATATAGTCCTGCCACCTGATGCCAAGTATTCTCCGAAGGCAGCGAAGATGGAATGAATTGAGACGTCGCTCTTGGCTGGCATACGTTGTCCAGGCCTCGCTGCCGTAGGGCAAGGTACTGAGGACACAGGCCTGATACACTCGGACTTTTGTGTTCCGTGTCAGTGCGCCATTTTCCCACACTCTCTTGGCCAGTCTGGACATAGCAGTGGAAGCCTTACCCATGCGCTTGTTGATTTCTGCATCTAGAGACAGGTTACTGGTGATAGTTGAGCCTAGGTAGGTGAACTCTTGAACCACTTCCAGAGCGTGGTCGCCAATATTGATGGATGGAGCATTTCTGACATCCTGCCCCATGATGTTCGTTTTCTTGAGGCTGATGGTTAGGCCAAATTCATTGCAGGCAGCCGCAAACCTGTCGATGAGACTCTGCAGGCATTCTTCAGTGTGAGATGTTAAAGCAGCATCGTCAGCAAAGAGGAGTTCTCTGATGAGGACTTTCCGTACTTTGGACTTCGCTCTTAGACGGGCAAGGTTGAACAACCTGCCCCCTGATCTTGTGTGGAGGAAAATTCCTTCTTCAGAGGATTTGAACGCATGTGAAAGCAGCAGGGAGAAGAAAATCCCAAATTCTACAAAATAGTGCCATGAGATCATTTACATCCACCCAAGCAGGCAGATGGGGCCTCAGTTTAGCCTCATCCAAAAGACAGAACCCTTTGAGTACTGCACTGAAGCATCAGTCTTGTTTTTTGTGCTCAAGCCCTGGAGTGAGACTTGAGCCTGGAGACTTACAACTCAGAGGTGTGAGTGCTACTCACTGAACCACCGCTGACAAATTTGATCCCATTTCCTGTTATGTCCTTCCTTCCTTTCTATTGGAATGTGAAGTCTTCCTGAAACCTCCTCTCATGAACCCATCAGGACCATAAGCAGAGGGAAATGTCCACCCCACCCACTCCCCCCAAAGCCACCCCCTGTAAAATGCCCCTGTCAGGAGTAAGGAGATATAACAGATAATTCTCCTGATTCTGTACTACTGGTTGCCCGTTCTGAGCCTTCCCTTGTTGATGGAGCCTCTTGCTGCTGTCCGGCCGTTCTGAGTGACTTCCCACTTTGTTTGCACCTCCTCCTGCCTGCTGAAGTTCGTACCCTGTGTGGATCCCATGTCTCCAAAAGAAAATTCAAAACTGGCTATTAATGAGCTGACGACAAGCTCGTTAACTGGCTTAACTGGCATTTAGTGATCTCTTGCAGATGGTTGGTGGAGCATGCCGTTTTTGCGTCGGGAAACCGACTTGAGGGGCGGGTTTAAGCGTTCCTGTCCTCGCATTTAAATAAAGATCCCGCCCAATATTTCAGGTTAATGCCCTTTCATCAGAACTGGAAAGAGTTACAGATAAACAGCTTATAAGGAAAATCAGAAACAGGGAAAAAGGGGCAGGGAGGAATAAAAAAGAATAATTTGTGATTAGGTAGAGGTCAGGAAAGTAGTAAATGATAAAAGTGATAATGGTGCAAGACAATAAAGAGGTAAATAATGAGAAAAATTAGTGAAAGAAAATATGACACAAAACTTGGAAGCATTGTGAACTGTGGGGAGGATAAACTTCAAAAGGATATAGACAGGCTAGTGGAATGGGTGGACAAGTGGCAGATGAAATTTAATGCAAAAAAGTGTGGAGTGATTTATTTTGTTGGAAGAATGAGGAGAGGCAATATAAGTTAAAGGGTACAATTCCAAAGGGGGAGCAGGAGCAGAGGGACCTGGGGTTGTATGTGCACAAATCATTGAAGGTTGCAGGGCAGGTTGAGAAAGTGGTTCATTAAGTATATGGGATCTTGGGCTTTATACATAAGGGCATAGAATACAAAAAGAGGAAGTTATGATAAACCTGTATAAAACACTGGTTTGGCCTCAACTGGAGTATTGTGTCCCGTTCTGGGCACCACACTTTTGGAAGGTTGCGTAGGCATTAGAAAGTGCACAGAAAAGATTCACGAGAATGGTTCTAAGGATGAGGAACTTCAGTTATGTGGATAGATTGGAGAAGCTGGGACTGTTCTCCTTGGAGAAGAGAAGATTAAGGGGATATTTGCTAGAGGTGCTCAAAATCATGTGTCTGACAGAGTAGATGGGGGGAAACTGTTCCCATTGACTGAAGGATTCAGAACGAGAGGACACTGATTTAAGGTGATTGGCAAAAGAAGCAATGACGACATGAGGAAAAGCTTTTTTTTTATGCAGCGAGTGGTTAGAATTTGGAATGCACTGCCTGAGAGTGTGATGGCAGAAGATTCAATCGAGGCCTTTGAAAGAGAACTGGAAATTATCTGAAGAGAAAGATTTGCAGGGTTACTGGGAAAAGATTGGTGAGTGGGACTAGGTGAGTTGCTCTGGCGGAGAGCTGGCATGGACACAATGGGGAGAACAGCCTCCTTCTGTGCTGTAACCATTCTATGATTCGATGATTTGAGACCAAGAGAATATATATAATGGTTATGGAAGAATATCAGAGGACAAGGGAAGCATGGAAAAATTGTCAAAGCGGAAAATAATCCAGTGGTCTGAGAATATGGCGAAAGAAAAAGGGTACAGACAGCACAGTAGGGTATTGATCCCCACCCCAAGCACCAGCTCACGACCGCTTGCATTCCCAGAAGTACTGGTGCACCTAACCTAAATTACTTGTATTTACTGTCTGAGGGAAGCTGTAGTTAAGGTCTAAAGTTGTTAACAGTAAAGTTTAGGCCAGTGAGCTGTAATGTGCCCTAGTGGAAAGATGTGGTCTTTTTCCACAAGGTTCAATTGAGCTTCACTGGAACAGTGTAGGAGGCCAGGGACAGAGGGGTCATAGTGGTAGTGGGATGGGAAAGTGGTGAGTGACCAGGAGGTCCTTGAAATTATTTTAAAAATATGTTTGCACACTGAAGAGAAAATTGAAAGAAAATTCAGGTTGCAAAACTTTATGGACCTTCAGGGTTCAAAAGAATAGAGGAAGTGTCTCATCCAAGCAATAGGGAATTAGTAGCAGACTGAAATGAAACTGGATGTGCTAAGAAGTAGATTGTGTTTGTATTTATTAAATTAACTACATTGTTACTCCATGCATCTGAGCCTGATTAAAAAACTCCACAACAATACAAAATTCTTGTACGTCGAGACTTGGAGTTTCCCATTCATTATCAATAATTGCTGTTTCAACCCACACAGTACTGCATACTTGGATTTGTAAGTAGGTTATGTCAAGAGTTACTTAATGCATTCACATCTAGGTGTATTTTTGATCCAATTATTTAGCTTGCAGATATTTAGCAAATTATTTTCATATGCTTTTCTTTTGCTCTGGAAACTACTCAATATATGTGAAAACGTAGAACTAATCATTAAAATAAGGCTCTGCTATTAACAGGTAAAAAAAACACATAAATAGTGCTGACAACACAATTAAATTATTTTGTCTATTTTACCAGTGAAGCATACATTATCAATATATTATATGCCACGCCCCTTTAGACATGCTTAGAACCAAGAATATCACATGTGGAGCTCATTTAGATTTTGTGTAAGCCACAAATTACACACAGCTTCAAAGCAAGATGGATCATATTTTTTGTTAAGGAATAAAATAAACCCGGCATGAGGTCTGATCCATTTTGAGACGGCCTCAGGATCATACAATTTGTGGGTAGGAGGCTGAAAATGTGGTGCACGGGGACAGATCACTGGCTCTGTGCCACCGTAATATCAGGTAGCCTCTGGGCTGGAAGAAGTTAAGTGCAGTGGGGGGGGGGGTGGGTGGGGGGTTGCCTCAATTCTCATGAAGTGGGAAATCCAGTATGGAGATCGTCCAGACCTTTCTGTAAGCTTGGAAGAGAATTCCTTTTCTGGGCCCCACAAAAATAAACCAAAACTTACCCGCTGAACTGCCCTTTAGATGGACCATCAGCTGATAATGTGCGGAGCATGCACAGTGTATGCTACACCAATTATTTCTAAAAACGACAATCAGGATCCGATGTACGGCATAGGATCTAGATTTGCATACGAAATGGTCTACTGCCTCACTCAAGTCAACAGTTTCGTTGCCAGTGATATGTCCATCTGAAATTGGCTTCAGCTGGATTGGGAGGGAACAAGGCAGTAAGCTTCTCCCCATCATTTTAGATTATTCTATTTCTGTGAAATGGTGCCAGTGAAATTCTGCCCCACCATTTCTGAAATTGTGCTTTTCCTAGCTGGCTCTTTGTTACAAAGAAAGCCATTTTCCCAATTTTCTTTTAAGAACAATATTATTGTTTAATAAAATCCAATATTTAGAAGGATCCAAACACAGTTATTTTTGAAAGAAAAACAGAAAGTACTGGAAATACTCAGCAGGTCAGGCAGTATCTGTGGTGAGAGAAACAGAGTTAACATTTTAGGTGTGTGATCTTTCATCAGAACAGTTATTTTTGATTTTGTTAACGAGCTGCCATTTGATAACCTGTGTGTCAGGAAGCATATTGTACTATTTGGCAGTAAGGTGTGTTGCTAAATGTATACAATTTTTTTTACAAGAAATACTAAGGACAGATTTCTTGCTATCTACTTTTGACCAGGATAGGTACAAAATGTTAAAGGGTTCAGCATCATTGTTTAATAGAACAAAAGTCATGAATTTAAGTTAAATTTTCACAGACCACTCCTATGGAGACCTGAAAGGGTTATTTAACATGCTCAAATATGTTACACATGATACCATTTACATTTGAAAAGCAATTAAAGGAATGAACAATTAAAACAAAGGAAAGAGTATCAGAATGCAGGTATGTGTAGCTGCTTGATCTGAGGCTATTGTTAACTGTCATTCAGAGCAGTCATACCATAGAGTTGAAATGGAATATAATCCTTTTGCTATTAATTGGATAGACAAAGTAAGAAGTATTGATGTCTCCATGTAAATATTCAAACATCAGCTCTGTGACTACATATGACAGTCAGTGGAAAAATCAGAACAGCGTTGCTATGGGGAGTTGGCATATCAATATCACAGTAACTGTACTATTGCTTAATGTTACTGCACAAATAACACTACTGCAGTTGTGTGGGAAAATCACCAAGTGAACATCAAAATAAAGGGATCTAATCACATGGGCTGATCACCGAGTAAATATCAGCAAATCTACTCTGGAATCAGACAGGACAGAGAGGCAAACAAGCAACACACATACAAAATGAACCAAACCCTTCAGTTTCAACATTTACTTTATTCAAAAGGACAACAACAAATGAACTTTGACATGTGTGTTTCTCTCCTATAATTACAATTAGGTTTCATGGACTGGATGGCCTCCTTCAGAAGTAAAGTATGTTTTGTAATACAATGAAGAAAAATACTTTTTTTTTCGAAATCATTATTTCCAAATGCTCCTCCAAGTCACACACCATCCTGACTTGGAAATATATTGCTGTTCCTTCATCATTGCTGGGTCAAAATCTTGAACGCCCTACCTAACAGCACTGTGGTGTACCTTCACCACATGGTTGAAGAAGGCAGCTAATCACCACTTTCTCAAGGGCAATTAAGGATGGGCGATAAATGCTGGACTTGCCAGCGACTCTCACATCCTGTGATTGAATTTTTTAAAAAGCAAAAAAAGCTATTAGCTATGTCTTACAAATGCAGGATAACTTTAAATGTTATGGTTTGAAAAAAGAATTTATCAAACTGAAATGTTATCATTAAGTGATTCCTTCAGTTAAACTTTCCCCCACATGTCTGCTCACATTCTGCAAAGTATCTAGGATAGTGGCCTCGAGGCAAACAATGAACACTTTTACTGTTGAGATTTGAACTGGAAATACTATGCGATACAACACACAATCCTGATCTCTATGACCATCAGAAAACCACATAATGGCAAATCATTACTTCAGACTAAAACCACTAATTGGTGCTTATTAAGAATTATAGGGGTGATTCTGCAGTTCAGCGCTCCCTGCTGAGAGTGGTGTTACATAGAATCACCCTTGGGGATTAAACAGAAGCAAAAGGATAGAAGGGTAGATTTGGATAGATCACTGTACTTCACAGCAGCTGCTCCAAAAGAATGGGAACTCTGGAGTAGATTTTGACTTTCAGGAGTGGGCGAGTAACTGGCAATATTGGATCAGTGCCTATTATACATGCTGCCTGATTTTCTTTCTTTAACTTCAATGGAAAGAAAACTGAGTGGGGTGTAAAACTTTGTCTTAGCAGTAACTTTGAACCAGAAAGTGGTGATGAAAAGCTTTATGTGAGAGATGAATCACATAAGATCCTCTCTTGTTCCTATGGGCTTTGGTTTTAACAACCCCCTTCCACAAGGAATGGCACGAGAGGGTTGGAGCACTGTTGGAAATGTAAAAATAGGAATGCTTCCCCAACTCACTGCATATGTGCCCATTGCTATTGTTATGCTGGTGGGGTTTGAGGTGCCTGAGTGCCCTGATATGGAGAGGTGGGGCATTCGTTAATATATTTAAATTGGGTCCCCACAGTGTAATTGGGAACCTGATTTAAATTCACTATTTTGCATGGGTTTCCTTGGAGTCAAGAAAGGCAGCAGCAAAAAGCAGTTGGGAGCTCCGCAAGCTAAGTATTTTTTACAGTACTTCTTGTGGGCCAGGATGAGCAGAGTGATCGCTCCACAACTCCTCAAGGAAGCCTTCAGCCTCCCCTCTGTCAATCATGGACTCTCTCTTCCACCACAATCACCAGCTTCTCCATCCAAGCTTGAATGGACTAACTCTGCAGGCTGTGATCACGGTCAACACTCCAGCTGCAGCCTCCTGCCTCTGGATCTGCAGCCTTTGATTCGGATAAGCAGTCCAGGGATTTCCACTACTCCTTAGTATAACAGTCTACTTTCAGTAGGTAGAGTGTAAATCCATGACAAAATACTCTGCACAAGCAGCAGGCAGTTTATTTGCATCATTCCTGATTTCTGCCAACAGTTATTTTGGCTGTCCAAAGCACCTTTCCATTGTCCATAAACAGCATGCAAGCAATACAGTTGCATTAATTTGATGTCACCTGTCAGAATTTTTGCCCTTGCACCACTCCCATCACCTAATATTAGGGATGTCGCTATGAAATAGGCATTTCCCACTGTCAAGATGCATGGGTAAAGAGGGAAATAGTGTTATTACTAACTAAGGCCACAACTATAGTGTGCTGACATTTGTAAACCTGAAATCCTTTTCAAAAGCTCTTTTCATCTTCACTCATTTTCTCAGAAGTTGATTTGGCAGCCAAAGAGAAGGATGTGCATTTGCAAATATCTTTCCAAGCATTTCCCACCCTCTTGACAAATCACTGCAGCAGCTGCACTTGAATATTGAAAAGCTATTGCAAAAGGTGGGTGCTCATTTCAGGAGACTGCAATAACTAAGGACGCAAGATTCACAGAAGTTGCAGTGGAGATAATGCTATCAGAGATAATGGCAGAAGGCAAAGGCTTTTTTGGCACCCAAGCAGTTATGGCCAGAAGAAAGATATGCAGGCAGTGTGGAGGGAGGTAGCATTAGTGGTCAGTCTCAACTTCATAACCAAGTGCGAGAAATGTTTTAATGATCTCACCAGACTAGTCAAGGTAAATGAAGACATGAGTATCCATGCAGATGCTCAGACACTGCTGGAAGCATGATTCATCTCCACATTATCCAGGATTACTTAGTGTCAAAATTAATGTGAATCTTAGTAGACACAAGAGACCCCCACCATTCACTTCATGGTTACACCTCTTCTCCTACCAGTCCACAGTGCCTTTTCATATTTACTGCAACGTTTGACTGAAAAATGAAGAGATTGCTACATTGCCTGCACTTCATAGCATGTTCAAAAGGAATGAGTGCATACACCTGGTTGCAAACACATTGTAAAGTACACATGCACAACCAGAAGCAAAGGATTGCCATAGGTTGAAATATATAAGATCCTGAGGAGTTTTGACAGGGTGGATGTGGAAAGGATGTTTCCCCTTGTAGGAGAATCGCTATCTAAAAATAAGGGGTCACCCATTTAAAACAGAGATGAGAAGAAATTTCTTCTCTCAGAGGGCCGTGAGTCTTTGGAACTCTCTTCCTCAAAAGGCAGTGGACATAGAGTCTTTACATATTTTTAAGGCAGAGATTGATAGATTCTTGATAAACAAGGGGGTGGAAGGTTATAAGGGGTAGGTGGGAATGTGGAGTTGAGATTACAATTAGATCAGCCATGATCTTACTGAATGGCAGAGCAGGCTCGAGGGGCCAAGTGGCCTACTCCTGCTCCTAATTTGTATGTTAGAACAAAGAACAAAGAACAAAGAACAGTACAGCACAGGAACAGGCCATTCGGCCCTCCAAGCCTGTGCCGATCTTGATGCCTGCCGAAACTAACACCTTCTGCACTTCCGGGGCCTATATCCCTCTATTCCCTTCCTATTCATATATTTGTCAAGATGCCTCTTAAACGTCGTTATCGTATCTGCTTCCACCACCTCCCCTGGCAGCAAGTTCCAGGCACTCACCACCCTCTGTGTAAAAAACTTGCCTCGCACATCCCCTCTAAACTTTGCCCCTCGCACCTTAAACCTATGTCCCCTAGTAACTGACTCTTCCACCCTGGGAAAAAGCTTCTGACTATCCACTCTGTCCATGCCGCTCATAACTTTGTAAACCTCTATCATGTCGCCCCTCCACCTCTGTCATTCCAGTGAAAACAATCCGAGTTTTTCCAACCTCTCCTCATAGTTAATGCCCTCCAGACCAGGCAACATCCTGGTAAACCTCCTCTGTACCCTCTCCAAAGCCTCCACGTCCTTCTGGTAGTGTGGCGACCAGAATTGCACACAATATTCTAATTGTGGCCTAACTAAGGTTCTGTACAGCTGCAACATGACTTGCCAATTTTTATACTCTGTGCCCCGACCGATGAAGGCAAGCATGCCGAATGCCTTCTTGACTACCTTATCCACCTGCGTTGCCACTTTCAGTGATCTGTGGACCTGTACGCCCAGATCTCTCTGCCTAACAATACTCCTCAGGGTTCTGCCATTTACTGTATACCTGCCACCTGCATTAGACCTTCCAAAATGCATTACCTCACATTTGTCCGGATTAAACTCCATCTGCCATTTCTCCGCCCAAGCCTCCAACCGATTTATATCCTGCCGTATCCTCTGACAATCCTCATCATTATCCGCAACTCCACCAACCTTTGTGTCATCCGCAAACTTACTAATCAGACCAGCTACATTTTCCACCAAATCATTTATATATACAACAAACAGCAAAGGTCCCAGCACTGATCCCTGTGGAACACCACTAGTCACATCCCTCCATTCAGAAAAGCACCCATCCACTGTTACCCTCTGTCTTCTGTGACCGAGCCAGTTCTGTATCCATCTTGCCAGCTCACCTCTGATCCCGTGTGACTTCACCTTTTGCACCAGTCTGCCATGCGGGACCTTGTCAAAGGCTTTACTAAAGTCCATATAGACAACATCCACCGCCCTTCCCTCATCAATCATCTTCGTCACTTCCTCAAAAAACTCAATCAAATTAGTAAGACACAACCTCCTCTTCACAAAACCATGCTGTCTCTCGCTAATAAGTTTGTTTGTTTCCAAATGGGAGTAAATCCTGTCCCAAAGAATCCTCTCTAATAGTTTCCCTACCACTGACATAAGGCTCATCGGCCTATAATTTCCTGGATTATCCTTGCCACCCTTCTTAAACAAAGGAACAACATTGGCTATTCTCCAGTCCTCTGGCACCTCACCTGTAGCCAATGAGGATGCAAAGATTTCTGTCAATCCCCAGCAATTTCTTCCGTTGTTTCCCTCAGTATGCTAGGGTAGGTCCCATCAGGCCCTGGGGACTTATCTACCTTAATGCTTTGCAAGACACCCAACACCTCCTCCTTTTTGATAATGAGATGACTGAGACTATCTGCACTCCCTTCCCTAGACTCATCATCCACCAAGTCCTTCTCCTTGGTGAATACTGATGCAAAGTATTCATTTAGCACCTCGCCCATTTCCTCTGGCTCCACGCATAGATTCCCATCTCTGTCCTTGAGTGGGCCAACCCTTTCCCTGGTTACCCTCTTGCTCTTTATATATGTATAAAAAGCCTTGGGATTTTCCTTAATTCTTTTGCCAATGACATTTCATGACCCCTTTTAGCCCTCCTAACTCCTTGCTTAAGTTCCTTCCAACTGTCTATATATTCCTCAAGTGCTTCATCTGTTCCTAGCCTTCCAGCCCTTACAAATGCTTCCTTTTTCTTTTTGACTAGGCTCACAATATCCCGTGTTATCCAAGCTTCCCGAAACTTGCCAAACTTGTCTTTCTTCCTCACAGGAACATGCTGGTCCTGGATTCTAATCAGCTGACGTTTGAAAGACTCCCACAATTCAGATGTTGATTTACCCTCAAACAGCCGCCCCCAATCTAAATTCTTCAGTTCCTGCCTAATATTGTTATAATTAGCCTTCCCCCAATTTAGCACCTTCACCCGAGGACTACTCTTATCCTTATCCACAAGTCAGGTAGAGGAATGGCTGGTATCTGATCCCACTGTAAGCATGAAGAGGAAAGCCTACGACTCCTGAATAGACATACTGGAAAGCCTGTAGGAGATGGAGAAATTAGAAGCGAGCTATCAGGTTCAGGTTGGTAATGGGTTGGAGTGCTTACAGAACTGTGAGTTTTTGTGTCTGCAGGCATTCTGATGGCTTGAAAGACCTCGTGCAATTGCTCTATAAAATCTTCTGATTCACAGGTCAGATAATACCATGTAAAATGAATATCCTTTATGTTCCTCAATGCTGACAGAAAGAACAATCTGATGAATATTCTGACACTTCCATAAGAAGCCTTCCTACACCTGATTCACCCAACTGCATCAGCACCGGCCTAGATGCACTGACTCAGGATGAGGGCATGATGGATGCAGTGCCAATATCATTGAGTGAACCGCACAGCACCAATAAGTAGGAGGAGCTAGAGAGAATCACGTAGAAACAGCCTGCGCCTTCTGTCCCACAAGGAGTGCCGGAGGAGGCAGACATGCTTTGCCTCAACTGAGTAGCCCAAGAACCAAAGTCTCAGGGTCCCAGTCTTTAAAAGATTGATGAATCAGGAGGATCGATCTTATGTGCAAGCAGTGTAGGCAATCTCTTTTCATGTGCTGCAGGTGGTGAGGAAGTGGAGGAGTCCACATCAGCAATACAATACAGAAGATATTTCATGACATGAAAAATACCCGGGTGGCTGTGGTAGTCTAGGAGATCAGTACAGCCTTAAAATATCAGGAAAAGGCTTTACGAGCAGTTGTTACTGTAGATTAATAGCAATTACTCCTTCCATCAATACTCATGAATACTATAGCCAGGGCTATCAGTCACAATTGAGACGATTGGATATTGGTTGTTGAGAATATGCTTCCACTGGTGGGGGAATCTCGAACTAGGGGACATAGTTACAGAATAAGGGGGAACACATTTAAAACTGAGATGCGAAGGAATTTCTTCTCTCAGAGGGTGGTGAATCTCTGGAATTCTCTACCTCAGAGAGTTGTGGAGGTTAGGTCACTAAATGTATTTAAGGAGAGGTAGATAGACTTTTGAAATCTCAGGGAGTCGAGGGTTATGCGGAGCAGGCCCAAAAGAGGAGTTGAGGCCTGGGACAGATCAGTCATGATCTTATTGAATGGCGGGGCAGGCTTGAGGGGCTGAATGGCCTACTCCTGCTCCTACTTCTTGTGCTTTTATTGTGTTTTATTCAACCTCTTCTCTTGCACTGATGGGATGAAAAGAGTGGGGACAGATGTTGCTATTTTTTCTGGCAGTAAAAATGTCCTAGAATTAATGCAGTCCTCTCCAAAGCCATCACAGCATGAAGTTTCTTGTCTGAGTCCAGTAGAGATTGGCCAGGCAAGGGACATAACAATGGAAACATGTCTTGCAAGACCATTAGCTTCATTGAAATTAATGCCACCTCAGTCCTCAAGGGATCAATTAATACAATGCCAGCCTGACGTAGAGGTAGCACATGTAGGAGTGAGAGGTTAGGATCATACATGAAAAGAATTTTAGTCATAAGAAATAGTCAGAATGATGAAAGGTAATATCAGTAGTAGGACATAATGAAGGGACAAGATTGTAGTCAACGTGTACATTTCTGGCAATTTTGTGTGCTTGTGCATTTTTTTGAGGAGGCCTGGTATCCCTCTTAAATTGTGATTGTTGTTTATAATTGTCCTCTCCCAAATAAAATATTAAAGGCATTGCAAACGAAATGAATGGTTACCCGAGAGCAAGGCAAAGGATCATGAAGGGCTTTATTGTATCACGCAAATGGAGTCCCTGTTCATTGGAAAAAGTTGGTGATAATCTCCTAACTGATGCCACATGCTGCTGGCTGCCAGGTGTCTGGGCCCATCTCCTTTTTATCCTGGGTTTTGTCGTCATGAGCAAGAGATTGGTCTGTACTGTCAGGCACTGGAATTGGGACATAAGAATTCATTAATTGATGGAACTTTCAGAAAGGACTTTTATAGCCATCTGGCGGGTTCCAATGTCATCCTGCACTTGTGGCAATTCTGCCACTCAGATAAAGTTCGCAGCTCTCCCTGTTTGCTTTGCTTGGTGGAACTAAATAAACTCAGAATTGTGCTTGAACGGAGAATCTGATCTGTCCAATGCTGTGATGCACTACTAATTGACTGATGTGACTAATGTCAGCAGAGACTGCCTGAAAACATTTGTATACATAAAGGTTAATTGTTTTTGTCACTTTTACTGCCACAGGCAAGTCTTTTGTCATGGTGTTGGGGATGGTGGGGGTGGGGGGGAAGGCAAAATGCAGCCCCCTGAGAAATAGGAAAGATCTAGATTGATTCACAGGGTCTCCACCCACAGAAGATCTGATACTTACATGGCAGATGTTGCTTGTGTGCATTGCTGCCATAGTCTCCTGGCTTCCATCCCTTCCTCCTCTATTGCATCATATTCTCAACATTCTTAAGTTCTTGCATGTCTGGGAGACTATATGCAAACCTCATGTATATTGCTTCTCGCCCTGAATCTCCAATGTTTCAGCATGAGGTGTGCCTTGGAATGCAAGCCTCACCCTTTATGAAAAAACACATCTGTCAAAGATATTCTCATTCATCCTTCATTCTTCCAAAGGCTGACAAGTTTTAATTGAAGGAGGCACTTCATCAGTGGGGCCCACAGCTTATCACAATTTTCATAATAGTTTTCAACTTGCTTATGGTCCTTTCAGATCATATTTCCTCAGTCCTATCCCCTCCCATCTTGTCCAATTTGCACTTATAAAATATAGTTGTTCCTGTTTGCATTAGACCTGCCAGCACCTGTTACAATTCCAGCTTTTTCACCACACATTTTAATTCATGTTCATAGCAAAAGCACAATTTCCATAACCAGAGCATGGGGGAGACTTCCAGCTGCCTTCCAGCTTCCTGTTTATCGCCTGAAAAATGGCAATCAGCAGTTGTCATTCTGGCTTGGAGCTTGTGCACCCATTTGCCTGCCTGAAACAATTTTCAGCCAGGCCTTCAAATGGGTGCACTGCAGTTCCGCACAAAACAGACAGGAGACAGTTTAATTATGCATATCATAGCCTGATGCCTCTTGTAGGACCCCAATTACAACTTTAGGAAGAAATGGCTAAAGCATGTACAATGCCACTTTCTCCAGTTGTTGAGGCCTAAATAGTGGTCCTTAAAGGGATCGCTGGAGTCCTCTCTCTAAAAATATGCTTTTGTTTACTTTTAAGGAGCAGAACTCCTCTGGGCCCACAGAAATCTTCTGGCCCATTCTCACCTTTTCCGGTTTCTACTTCTCCCCCACAGCAAACCTTACCTCCCAGCTGGTTGTGTGCCATATCTGGCTGATTTTACACCTAAACAGATTAGTGAGCTATAGTGGAGCATCCTGTCTGGTGCCTGCAGCTCATCAGAATAATGGTAATGGGGTTCAAGCCTCCCAGCTGATGCTTTGGGTGGATGTGACAGTCATGTTGTTATCATGCCTCTTTACCCAATCCAAATATCTCCTCTTATTTCACTCTTAGATTGAAATTTGCTTTCTTATACATGACATGAATGGTATAACTAACAATTACCCTGTTATCACAAGATTACACAGCAGACTTCATATGAGTTGTTCTCTTCATTCTCCTACCCACTCCAAAAGTCAACAAATATCACATAGTTATACCATTGCATTCAGGCTAAAATTAATAGTCTAATTTGTTTGCAAGAAGAATTGTTACACAGACGAAGAAAAAGAGAAAGAAAATAGAAGCATCATGCCAGACTTATAAAATATGAAACAAGCAAGGCATAAATCTTTAGAAGTTCATATTAACAAATTTTGAATGGAGTCACTGATGAATTATTACATGATGAAGACTCCAGGGAGTCATTGTTCACTGCCTCAAAGCATAAGCTGTGCTAAGCAGAAAACTAATTACTGCAGCCCAATTATATTTCCATTTTTTCTTTGAAGACTGGGCATCACATTTAAAAATCAAAGACACTTTTGCACTAATCCTTCCTCTTCTCAATAGTCAGGCAATCAGGACATTAATCTTTGCTATCCCTCAAGTAGATGAAGTGTGAACAATATTCTTATTGTTTGCTGGATTTCATTTGGTTTATGGTACCAGACTGCTAGTAAACCTATTTGTAACATCTGATAGGAACCTGCAACTTTACAAGAATCTCAAAAACACAGAAGTTCACTTACAATGCATTTACATTGGGATTAATGTCACCATTCACAATGTTTTCCAGGTTTTCTGTGATTCTTCTGACAGTTTAGTGGATGTATGGGAAAACACCAAAAGAAATCTGCCCCCATTATTGCATGCAATATTATATAAACTGAAAAAATTCATGTGGTTCGAATTCTGATTATACCAAGTGTTATGACCAGCTGAGAAAGGGGTATAGGGTTCCTTCTCAGCCTTCACCTGGTCTTACCATAACAGGGTTTAATTTTAAACACACCATTTTTTTAGCTCCCCCTTAGTGAATCGTTGTTCACTAACTTCTAGTTATAAGGCAATGAAACTAGACAAACTAGGTTTAAAGAAAAAAGGTTGAACTTTATTAAACTTAAACTCTAATTCAGTTAATACCTACGGAGACTTGATACGCCCACATTAGCATGCATACGCGATACACACATGCAGATAGACAGAACAGAGCAGAAGAAATAAAGTGGAAAAGTTTGAGGCAATATCTGAAGATGATTTTGGTTACTGTTCTTAAAGCTCGCTGTAAAGTCCTTGATTGTAAGTAGGTCTTGCTTTTTGTTGGGGTCCAGTATTCTTCTTAAACCTTGTTTGATGTAGGAGACTTTTTTCTCTTGAAGTTCATGTGTCCTCAGTGGGTCCAGAGGCTTGTGAGAAAGAGATGGGAGCAGACTGGAGAGGTCTTCTCACACCATGAGCAAATAGTCTTTCTTAGTTCAAAAACTCTGTGGCTGGTTCAAAAAACCCTGGACTAGCCAGTTAGTCATGTGACCAGCTGGTTTAACCAGTCCTGGCTTTTGTGGATTGTATCACCTTAGCAGTCTCTGGTACGCTCTTCCTTACACCTTCAATGTCTGGTGATCAAAATCCATTGTGGGTTGAATGTGTTAGGGAATGTTCCACAAGCACTGTCTGTTCGTATGCAAATATTTTTCAGCTAGTGTTTGACAGCCCTTGTAACCGGCCTTCTCTTCTTCCCAGCAAAAGTTTAAAATCAATGTTCCCATGACAAAATTAATATGCCTCATTCTTGGCAGGTGGGGGCCTGGCGTGACACAGGATATATGTCATGACCTGTATTCCTCAATTAAAAAACCTGATATTATTATTGGACTAATCATGTGATGGTGTGCCACCCAATTACTAGCATCACTTATAGCATAACTGGCTGTGGTAGTACTAGACTATATTACTGGATTATTAATCATAAGGTCTGAACTAATAATCAGATTTAAGTTTAAATCCCAATATGGCAGCTTGAAAATTTGAATTTAGTTTT
Organism: Heterodontus francisci; assembly: GCF_036365525.1. NCBI lineage: Eukaryota > Metazoa > Chordata > Chondrichthyes > Heterodontiformes > Heterodontidae > Heterodontus > Heterodontus francisci. Next base: position 77,181,999 of record NC_090382.1, on the reverse strand, counting down.
TTTTAAAAATCGTATAAGTGGCATGAAGCTGTTGCATTGAAATGAAACCCCACATGGTTCACTGATGTCCTTCAGGAAAATAACTTTACCCCGTTTGGCCTGTATGTTAGTCCAGTTCCACACCAACATGTTTGACTCTTAACTTGCCTCTGAAGTGGCCGAGTAAGTCATTGAATTCTGACAGAATGGTCGTTGACCTGAAATGTTAAGTTTATGTTTCTCGCTCCACGGATGCTTCCTGGGCTGCTAAATGTTTCCAGCATTTTCTGTTCATATAGCAAGTCATTCAGTTGCATCAAACTAGGGGCAACCTGAGATGGAGAATGAATGCCAGCCTTGACAGTGACATCCACATCTAGAGATAAAACAAAACTGCAGAATAGATAAATAACAAGTCATAAAAAATGTCAACTACCAGTTACCATCTCAGAAAAGCTTCATTTTGAAATATTATTACATGGCATTTATCGAATAATGAATGTTTAACAGAGCCAAGCCAATAATTAAATTATTTGATTCTGTGCTGTGATGATTTTGATTTTCATGGTTTACAATACAATCAGGTTCTTTGGGCTGAATTTTAGCTGGCAGGAACCCACCAACTTCTGCATTTAACTTGAGCACATTCGTTAGCACGTGTGAAATCTCTATGGAACAGGCGGGTCTGATATTTGCATATGTTAAAATGCAGTTAAGGGGAGTTTTAATCCTGGATTCTGTCTTTAGCTCTGAGCATCAAGACTTCCCAGGCTTCCTGGAACTTGCCACATTGAACAAGGCAAGAGGACAGAAAGGCAAGAAAGCCTTTAAACACGGAGATCTCACAGCTGCTTGTCAAATGGATCCAATTCATATGGTGAAGAATGAAGATAGACACAGATCCTTTTCTTGATAGTAGGTTTATTCACAGAATGTGGCATTACATATCTCTGCCTTTCCACTCGTGTCCCAGCAGGGTCTCTTTTTATCTGCTTTAAGTCTCTAATTAAACAATGCCATTCATCTGTGTATCTTTAACAACACAATTAACCTACCATTAACAGATTCCCCTTTCTTTAAACAAAAAATTTATAACATAGTGTTACGACCAAGGTGGGAGTAATGCACTGTTAATTCAGTCCCACTACTCCACAGTTCATAGTATATTAGTAAAGTTTCCCACCTACTGGAAAGTAGCCAAATTAAACATTCTATTTGCCCCCCAGAATAAAGCACACCAAACCAGGTTTCTTTAAACAACAACAAAATTAACTATTTATTAATAAACTATGTGTTAAACAATAATGAGATAAATCTATATCTGAAAAAGATTCTTTTGAAACTTCTTATTCTTCCTAACCCTCAAACACACATACATTCAAAAAAAAATAGTTAACCTGGGGAAAAGGATTTTTTTGGTTTACATCTGTTTATTAGAAATAAAAAGGAAAAAAATAAAAGGACTGAATTTATCACTTTCTGGTAGGATGTTTCTGGTATGGTGAGGTGTCCCAGAGTCAAATAGTCAGATGCCACTCGAAGTCTCTTCAGGTGAGGTTGATTAACAGTCTGTGATGGGTGGGCGTTCAAGGCAATTTGTCTGCAAAGTGTTTAACAAAAGGTCTGCTTGGGTTTTGAAGTAGCCGTCGAACAAAAGAAGCTTTCTTGAGATTTAAGGATCTCCCAAAATGCAAGAGGCAACAGGAATCACTCCTGAAGCAGAGATTTTTCTGAGACTAGAGGCAATAGGAATCTGCTACCTTTAAAATGCAGGGTTTCCTCCCTGCAAAGCAGTTTTCCTCCACAGAGAGCAGCAACTCCTCTTTTCCTGGGTCTTTTCTCTCTCCAGGGGTCTTTCCCTCTCTCCAGGCAGACTTCAGCCACACCTCAAATGTACGATTTCTTTTTCCAAGAGAGGCAAATCTTCTTTTACAGAGAGTAGATCTTTTCTCTGGTCTGCAAAACAGATCCCAGCCAGATCTCATGGCATGCTGCTGGTCCAGCCCACACTGGTCTTTCACAATGCAAAACTGAAACCAAAAGCTAACAACAAGTCATGTGACCTGTCATTTCCCTCTGCTGAGTTGTTTGAAACAGGTGTCTTGCAAGCTGTCCCACTCAGTTCAAACACCAAGTTTCAGCATTCAATGTTCACAGAACAATTTTTTTTCTCCGTTTTTAAAACACACAGAATACTGAGCTTTCAAATAAAAAAAAACTCTTGTGACAATACTCAAATAATTACAAAGCAATCAAAATAAAATGGTTTTCCATATTTCTTACAACTTATCACAATGCAAGGGGTTCCTCTTCTAGGACCTCCAACAATTTCTTGGAGCAAGCATTCCTTTTTGTAAAACAATTCGATAATTGGTGACTTGTGTCGACCCATTTTATATTAGAGATCTTTTTTCTCTCCAACATTACCTTTATACTAGCAAGGTCAATCCTTAACCTTTTCTTAGTGACACGCTTTGGTCGAATGAACATTATTCCATAGAGAATAGTTATTCACATAACATTCAATGGGCAAACTTTTCTCAGAATGTTCCTTGTATAGGAATTGCTTCAAAATGAGAGATAAGTAAAGTCCTTTATCTATCGCTTCTACTGGCACCAGTGTTTCTGGAGCTAGGGCATTTTTAACAACACTTTTTATTTTCTTGGCTTCGCAGGCCAAAGGACAACACTTTCCATTTTTCTCCACCAAGAATATGATAAACCCAGCTGTACTTGAATATCCACCTAGAAGACTAGCATGAGAAGCATCACTAAAAAGACTTATTTCATGTCTTTCGGATCACCCAGAGCTGGAAACTTGAGTACGCATTTCTCCAAATTTAATTTCTTTAACGTTTTATTTGCCATCAAAACATCCTCAAATGTAATGTGTTTCATTCTATTACTAAGTTCCAATATGTCATAACTGGCATCACGTCTTGTCTGAGAACATAACCAGTTTAACTGTCCAATCAAGCTTCTTAATTGCTCTGTTTCTTCTTTGGATGCAAGATCATCTTTCTGTGATGACCTGGCCCGATTTGTCGGGATACAATAAACAGTTTCTCGATATGACTGTTGATTCAAAGTTATTCCCAACCTATTTGGATCAATGTCTAACCCTATATATATATATCTTAAATTCCCCTTTTAACTTATCTATAACCAATTGCTCAAATTCCACAGAACCTCCCCATAGAAAATCAACACGTATCATAAATATGCCTGCAAATTTCACTTTGTGATACCAGTAGAACATTGCTGAATCTGCTTTCAGCAAGACAGACCTAACCAAGAAATACCCTACTCTCGACACATCATTCAATTCATAAACACATTTGTTTAATTTCCACACCTTCCTTTCTACATCACTCACTTCTTTAGGTGGTTTCAAAAACATTTCTCTTTGAAATTTTCACCTTGCAAAAATGTGGCTTTTATAATGATCGACCTACATGCCCATGAGTACGTGGCTATAAGATCAAAGATAATTTAAGATTACTTTTCCTGCTGTGAGGGAGTCCACTCCAACATCTTGCTCACCAAGTTTCTCTTAGAAACTCCAAGCCACTAGTCTTGCTTTAGCCCTTATATGACCCATCTGGGAGCACTTTTTCTGTACATATCCATCTGTATGATAAGGCTGGCGATCCCCTATTTTGCACTTCAGAACAGACACCAGATTCCTTCGAACTATCCAACTCTTTTTGTTTTGCCTCATTAATTTTTCTTCTAATTAGTTTGCAGCCATCATAACTTCCTGAGCTTGAGGGCTTCTACTTCTCGTAGTCTTCCTAGATTGTTCTGTAGCCCTTGTACGATCGCATAGTCTAGTCAAGCTATGGCCTCTACTTGCCCTCTTGTCTCTTTGAGACTACTGCTAAAGGACCTCTCCCTCCCATGATCAGAGATTCTGTCACCAGTACTTGTTCGTTTCTGAGTGCCAGAGTCACTTCCAGACCCACTATGGTGACTCACACTGTGCTTTCTTGCTTTTCACCATTTCGCCTCATTTTGCCAGTCCATAGATCATACCTCTTCTGCATCATCTTGGACGTTTAGCCAATGTTTAAATTTGCTAGTGGCTTTCCCTGCTCACCCTACAATGTTTGCATCCCTCCATTCAATGGACTTTTCTGGTATGTACATTACCCTAGTACCAATTTTAGGCAGTTGTCCTTTCGGTAAAATAGCCCTATCCTGTGCACCGATATCACTTTATCTATTGTCATGCAGGCCCCCACCTGCCAAGAATGAGGCACACATTAATTCACCACACTTAAAATTGCTGCTGGGAAGAAAAGATGGCCTATCACAAGGATTTGCCAGGCCCCTCGCCGGAAGACCTTTTTTGCATACCAGCAGACAGTATTAAAACAAAGGACCCAGTCCCTGCTTCCCAAATACACAGAAAACCTGGTCAAACAAGTTTAGTCTCATGACTAACTGGCGATTGGAGTTTTTAAAATTTGAACTTGCCACAGAGTTTTAAAACTCAGAAAGCTGTTTGCTCCTGGACTGAGAACATCTCTCTCCTGTCTGTTTCCATCTCTTTCTCACGGAACTGAAGACCCATTGAAGACACATGAACCCCAAGAGAGAAAAGTCTCCTACAGTGAACAAGGTTTAAGAAGAATACTGGGCCCCAACAAAAAGCAAGACTACTTACAAAAGGACCACAGTGAGCTCAAAGCACAGTCACAAGAAACTCTTCTGATATTGCCTCAAACCTCTCTACTTTATTTTTCTTCTGCTCTTTTCTGTTTCTATTTGCATGTGCTTATTGTGTATGCATGCTAGCATGGGGCGCGGCGTGTATCCGTAGGCGTTAACCAAATTAGAGTTTAAGTTTTAAGAAATTTCACTTTTCTTCTTTAAACCTAAGAAAGCCTGTTTGTGTTCATTTCTTGGCCTTATAACTGGAAAGTGGTGAACATGGATTCACCAAGGGGAGCTCAAAACATAGTGTGTTTAAAAATTAAACCCTGTTACAATAAGACCAGATGAAGACTAAAAGGGACCCTAGACACCTTTCTCACCTGGTCATAACATATTCATCACCCAGCGCCCTTATCTACTATATTCTGTTCCTCATTGCTTTCAAACATATGAGCATGCGAGGTACAGGGTGCCTGATCACCTCCTAATTGTAGAGATTCTGCAAGTTTATAATCAATCCAGATTAACCTGGATGAATGGACGTTAATAGTTTGACTACCATGTTGGAGAATGACTGTTCCCCATCAAACTCTATCACTTTACCTGGATCTTTCCACTCTTTCTGACCCTCGCTTTTATAGTATACTAAATCCCTCGGATTAAAGTTTATCTTTGATGTTCTTACATGATGCCAAAAGGCTCGCTGAATTTTCTCTGTGACTTCTGCCTTGATGAATGCCCTCCTCCCTGCATATTGGGCATTCAAGTGCACAGAAATGGTGGCACTATTTGTCGTCCCTTCTAAGGTCGGGAAATGATCACACAGTACAGAAGGTATTTTGGGATTCCTTACAAAGACCAACTGCTATGGACTACAGCCCTCAACTATTTGAAGTGAATTCTTCACATGGACTGCCCACACCAGGGCAGAAGTTGCTGAGCAACCAAATTGCAAGCTAAGATCGTATAGAGCATATCAATCACTGCATGATTTCTTTCAGAGTCCATTGCTGAAAGGACATTCAGCTGCAGTGTTCATCACTACAGTGTTCCTATTTTCACACATGTCTCTAAACTTGTCATTAGCAAACACCCCCACATTGCCAACAAGAATTTAGTTGGTGCCCAGTCCAGTCCCTTTCCATTTTTCCATGATTTTATCTACAATCATTCTTTTGGCTTTACCATGTATTTCTGTAGAAAGATTGAATTTTGTTGCCATGCCTACCAAATGCAAAATGAAAATGTTTCTGTCCTTGTCTCACACCTTTAAATCCATAGCTACTACTTCATTAAAGCCTCTGGCTAATGGGAGATTTACAATAGGCCATGATGGTGTCCTCTGATACTTTTTGCATGTATCACTTTTTTCACTAATCTCTTCAATAAGCATTGTCTGCTCATCAACCAGGCCAGCATGTTTTAGTAGGAATTTTCATCTGACAAGTGGGATGCGCAAATTGTCATAGAGTCTTAGAGTCATACAGCACAGAAACAGGCCCTGCTGCCCATCGCGTCTGTGCTGGCCATCAAGCACCTAACTATTCTAGTCAAATTTTCCAGCACTTGGCCCGTAGCCTTGTATACTATGGTGTTTCAAGTGCTCATCTAAATACTTCTTAAATGTTGTGAGGGTTCCTGCCTCTGCCATCACTTCAGGCAGTGTATTCCGGATTCCAACTACCCTTTACATGAATTCTTTTTCCTCAAATCCCCTCTAAACCTCCTGCCCCTTACCTTAAATCTATGCCCCCTGGTTATTGACCCCTCTGCTAAGGGAAAAAGTCTCTTCCTATCTAATCTATCAATGCCCCTCATAATTCTGTATACCTCAATCATATCCCCCCTCATCCTTCTCTGTTCTAAGGAAAACAACCCTAGCCTTTTCAGTCTCTCTTCATAGCTGAAATGCTCCAGCCCAGGCAACATCCTGGTGAATCTCCTCTGCACCCTCTGCAATGCAATCACATCCTTCCTATAGTGTGATGCCCAGAACTGTACACAGTACTCTAACTGTGGCTTGACTAACGTTTTATAAAGCTCCATAATAACCTCCCTGCTCTTATATTCTATGCCTCAGCTAATAAAGGCAAGTATCCCATACGCCTTCCTAACCACCTTATCTACCTGTGCTGCTGCCTTCAGTGATCTATGGACAAGTACACCAAGGTCCCTCTGACCTTCTGTACTTCCTAGGGTCCTACCATCCATTGTATATTCCCTTGCCTTGTTAGTCCTCCCAAAATGCATCACTCACACTTCTCAGGATTAAATTCCATTTGCCACAGCTCCGCCCATCTTACCAGCCCATCTATATCGTCCTGTAATATAAGACTTTCTTCGTCACTATTTACGACACCACCAATTTTCGTGTCATCTGCGCACTTACTTATCATACCTCCTATATTCATGTCTAAATCATTAATGTACACCACAAACAGCAAGGGTCTCAGCACTGATCCCTGTGGTACACCACTGGTCACAGACTTCCACTCGTAAAAACAACCCTCGACCATTACCTTCTGTTTCCTGCCACCAAGCCAATTTTGGATCCAATTTGCCAAATTGCCCTGGATCCCATGGGCTCTTACCTTCTTAACCAATCTCCCATGCTGGACCTTATCAAAAGCCTTACTGAAGTCCATGTGTACTACATCAACTGCTTTACCCTCATCTACACATCTAGTCACCTCCTCGAAAAATTCAATCAAGTTAGTTAGACACGATTTCCCCCTGACAAAGCCGTGCTGACTATTCCTGATTATTCCCTGCCTCTCCAAGTGGAGATTAATCCTGTCCCTCAGAATTTTTTCCAATAGTTTCCCAACCACTGATGTTAGACTCACCGATCTGTAATTACCTGGTCAATCCCTACTACCCTTCTTGAATAATGGTACCGCATTCGCTGTCCTCCAGTCCTCTGGCACCTCTCCTGTGGCCAGAGAGGATTTGAAAATTTGTGTCAAAGCCCCCTGCTATCACGGCACAGTGGTGCAGTGGTTAGCACCACAGCCTCACAGCTCCAGCGACCCGGGTTCAATTCTGGGTACTGCCTGTGCGGAGTTTGTAAATTCTCCCTGTGTCTGCGTGGGTTTCCTCCGGGTGCTCTGGTTTCCTCCCACATGCCAAAGACTTGTAGTTTGATAGGTAAATTGGCCATTATAAATTGCCCCTAGTATAGGTAGGTGGTAGGGAAATATAGGGACAGGTGGGGATGTGGTAGGAATATGGAATTAGTGTCAGATTAGTATAAATGGGTGGTTGATGGTCGGCACAGACTCGGTGGGCCGAAGGGCCTGTTTCAGTGCTGTATCTCTAAACTAAAACCTCCCTTGCCTCACATAACAGCCTGGGATACATCTCATCTGGTCCTGGGGATTTATCCACTTTTAAGCCCGCTAAAACATCTAATACTTCCTCCCTTTCAATGTTAATATGTTCAAGTATATCGCAATCCCCCTCCCTGATCTCTACACCTACATCGTCGTTCTCCACAGTGAAAACAAATGAAAATCATTTAAAACCTCATTTATGTCCTCTGGCTCCACACACAGATTGCCACTTTGGTCCCTAATGGGCCCTACTCTTTCCCTGGTTATCCTCTTGCCCTTAATATACTTATAAAATGCCTTAGGATTTTCCCTTGTTTTGACCGCCAATGCTTTTTCATGTCCCCTCTTTGCTCTCCTAATTACTTTTTTATGTACCCCCCTACACTTTCTATACTCATCTAATGCCTCCGCTTTTTCAGCGCTCCTAATCTGCCATAAGCCTCCTTTTTTTTCCTGATCCAATACTCTATATCCCTTGACATCCAGGGTACCCTGGACTTGATGGTCCTACCCTTCACCTTAACGGGTACATGTTGGCTCTGAACCCTCATTATTTCCTCTTTGAATAACTCCCAATGGCCTGATGTAGACTTTCCTACAAGTAGCTGCTCCCAGTCCACTTTGGCCAGATCCTGTTTTATCAAATTGAAATCGGCCTTCCCCCAATTCAGTACCTTTAATTCTGGCCCGTCTTTGTCCTTTTCCATAACTACCTTAAATCTTACAGAGTTATGTTCACTATCCCCGAAATGCTCCCCCACTGATACTTCTACCACTTGTCCAGCTTCATTCCCTCGGATTAGGTCCAGTACTGCCCCTTCTCTTGTAGGACTTTCTACGTACTGGCTCAAAAAGCTCTCCTGTATGCATTTTAAGAATTCCTCCCCCTTGAAGCCTTTTGCACTAAGACTATCCCAGTTGATGTTAGGTAAGTTGAAATCCCCTACTATTATTACCCTGTTATTTTTACACCTCTCTGAGATTTGCCTACATATCTGTTCCTCTATCTCTCCCTAACTGTTTGGCAGTCTATAGTACATGCCCAGCCAAGTGATTGCCCCCCATTTTGTTCATAAGTTTTACCCATATAGCCTCATTTGAAGAAGCTTAGAAGATATTATCCCTCCTTACTGCAGTAATTGACTCCTTGATCAATAGTGCAATACTACCTCCTCTTTTATCCCCTCCCCTACCATGCCTGGAGGTTCTATACCCTGGAATATTGAGTTCCCAGTCCTGCCCCTCCATCAGCCATGTCTCTGTTATAGCAATAATATCATAATCCCATGTGCTAATCAATGCCCTCAATTCATCCGCCTTATTAGTAAGACTCCTTGCATTAAAGTATAGGCAATCCAGCTTTGCATTTTTCACTTGTGCCTTAACAGGTCTATATTTGCTCTTCCTTCCAGACTGACTCAGTTTCTCTTCTTTATTTGGCTGTGCCTCACCCCCTACTGTACCTCCACTCTGTATCCCATCCCCCTGCCAAATTAGTTTAAACCCCCCCGTCCCCCACAACAACACTAGCAAGGGCGGCACAGCGGCGCAGTGGTTAGCACCGCAGCCCCACAGCTCCAGCGACCCGGGTTCAATTCTGGGTACTGCCTGTGTGGAGTTTGCAAGTTCTCCCTGTGTCTGCGTGGGTTTTCTCCAGGTGCTCCGGTTTCCTCCCACATGCCAAAGACTTGCAGGGTGATAGGTTAATTGGCCATTATAAATTGCCCCTAATATAGGTAGGTGGTAGGGAAATATAGGGGATGTGGTAGGAATATGGAATTAGTGTAGGATTAGTATAAATGGGTGGTTGATGGTCAGCACAGACTCGGTGGGCCGAAGGGCCTGTTTCAGTGCTGTGTATCTAAAAAACAAACCTCCCAGCAAGGATGTTGGTCCTGTTCTGGTTCAGGTGCAACCCGTCCAACTTGTACAGGTCCCACCTTTGCCAGAAACAAACCCAGTGAACCAGGAACCTAAAGCCCTCCCTCCTGCATCATCTCCTCAGCCACGCATTCATCTGCTCTATCCTCCTATTCCTACACTCGCTAGCACGTGGCACAGGGAGTAATCCAGAGATTACAACCTTTGAGGTCCTGCTTTTTAATCTGCTACCTAGCTCCCAAAATTCTTGTTGCAGAACCCCATCCCTCTTTCTACCTGTGTCGTTGGTACCAATGTGTATCACGACCTCTGACTGCTCACCCTCCCCCTTCAGAATGTCCTGCAGCCGCTCCGTGACATCCTTGACCCTAGCACCAGGGAGGCAACATACCATCCTGGAGTCTTGTTTGTGGCCACAGAAATGCCTATCTGCACCCCTTACGATAGAATCCCCTATCACTGTAGCTCTTCCACCCCTTTTCCTCCCCTGCTGTGCAGCAGAGCCATCCGTGGTGCCACGGACTTGGCTGTTTCTGCTTTCCCCTGGGAGGTCATCCCCCCAAATGTATCCAAAGCGGTATATCTGTTTGAGAGGGGGATGGCCACAGAGGACTCCTGCACTACCTGCCTGTGCCTACTAATCCTCCTGGTGATCACCCATCCCTTTTCTGCCTGTGCAGCCATTACCTGCGGTGTGACCACCTCGCTAAACGTGCTGTCCACGATGTTCTCAGCATCGCGGATGCTCCACAGTGAATCCACCTGCAGCTCCAGCTCCGTAATGCGGGTAGCCAGTAGCTGCAGATGGATACACTTCCTGCACACATGGTCGTCAGGGACACTGGAAGTGTCCCTGATTTCCCACATAGCACAGGAGGAGCATATCACGGGTCTGAGCTCTCCTGCCATGACTTACCTTTAGATTAATTAGTTACTCCCTTAATCAAAAAATACTAATTACACTTGGGGCCTTGTTCCACCCACTACAATTGAAAGTCCTTAACAAGTTACACTGAATTAAAAAAAAACACTTTAGTTGTACTCACCTTATCACTGGAGGTTTTATTTCAACAAAAAAAAAACTTTCCCCTTATTTTCTAAGCTATTTTAAATGCAGTAACAGCTGCTACTCACCCAACAAATCACCTTGCATATTTCCCATGATGTCACTGTACGTTTTTTTTCGAGTCTCAGCGTGCGCCGAGAAAGAGAGCAGGTCCGCCAGCCTCCGCCGCTCCTGTCTTCAGGTAAGTGAGGGCCTTGAGCCCCACGCTCTCTTTTACAGCTCCCGCTCTGGATCAGCTTCCGCCCAGGACCACCAGGCACCGCTGCTCCTGTCTTCAGGTAAGTGTAGCTTAGTAAGTATCGATGTAGCTTTAAGACAATTTGCATTTTTTCCCTCAAACTCCTATCACCTGATGCCATTAACACTTCTTTAATATTCTTATGAGAGATGCTAGGTTTTGTTAAAGGGATGCAATAATATCCTGATTGTAACAGCAGTAGATTTGCAATTTGCCCAAAGGCAATTGCTTGATTATGTTCCAAGTCCAATTTCATTTGTGTCTTTTTCATTAAAGGCTTGCAGCAAAGCTATCTCAGTAGATAGACGAATAAAGTGGCTTAATCCAGCTATTCTGCATGCAATCACCACCCTTTTCAGTGTCCTTAATGTGTTACCATTCATAAGCCAAGTAGAACTTTCATATTTCCTGACCATACTTCAATCATTACTACTGAGTGAATCCAAATAACATTTCAGCCAATCCATACTGTTCAGCAACATGTTCGTGACTCCTCAGATACTGAAGCAGTCCGTGTAGAAATGCAGCAAGACCTGGACAATATCCAGGCTGGGCTGATAAGTGGCAAGTAACATTTGCGCCACACAAGTGCCAGGCAATGACCATCTCCAACAAGAGAGAATCTAACCATCTCCCCTTGACATTCAACAGCATTACCATTGCTGAATCCCCCACTATCAACATCCTAGGGGCTGCCATTGACCAGAAACTGAACTGGAGTAGCCATATAAATACCGTGGCTACAAGAGCAGGTCAGAGGCTAGGAATCCTGAGGCGAGTAACTCACCTTCTGACTCCCAAAAGCCTGTCCACCATCTACAAGGCACAAGTCAGGAGTGTGATGGAATACTCTCCACTTGCCTGGATGGGTGCAGCTCCAACAACACTCAAGAAGCTTGACACCATCCAGGGCAAAGCAGCCCACTTGATTGGCACCCCATCTGCAAACATTCACTCTGTCCACCACCGACGCACAGTGGCAGCAGTGTGTACAAGATGCACTGCAGCAATGCACCAAGGCTCCTTAGACAGCACCTTCCAAATCCGCGACCTCTACCAACTAGAAGGACAAGGGCAGCAAATACATGGGAACACCACCACCTGCAAGTTCCCCTCCAAGTCACACACCATCCTGACTTGGAACTATATTGCTGTTCCTTCACTGTCGCTGGGTCAAAATCCCGGAACTCCCTTCCAAACAGCACTGTGGGTATACCTACCCCAAATGGACTGCAGCGGTTCAAGAAGGCAGTTCACCACCACCTTCTCAAGGGCAATTAGGGCTGGGCAATAAATGCTGGCCTCGCCAGCGTCGCCCACATCCCATGAATGAATTAAAAAAAAGACAGATCTGGGCAACCATTTGAATAAAAGCATACACACGTAGAAATGGTGAGTCTGGTTTCTTCATGCTTGGGGTATGAAACATAACAGTTCTCAAACCAGCTAGCAGGAGGTGCAGCAAGAGTGCCTCGGATTAACATTTCCTCTGATGTGCTGTCCATCTTAGTGGAGAAACCCATGACATCACAGCAGTGTGGCTGTGATTGAGAACTCAGTGTGCGGGATCAATATGTTACTAAGATAACGAATATTTCTTAATTTTAATATCAAATGTTAACTGCATAAGATTCCTCGTCTGTAAGGTTCATGCAGCTTTACTAACCTCAAAGGAAGACATTCTTGTGGCATGTATGCATTTGGCCTTCAACAACAGAAAATAATAGAACAAAATCACACAATAAAACATGATAAATAATACCACATGTTTCTCAGTAAATTCAAGACAGTAACCTAATCTTTAGGGTTGCATGAAAACTTCAAATTTTTTCCAGTGGTTCATGTTGTCATATAAATGCCTTACTTGATTTCTGCCTAGCAACTCATGGACTAGGACCCACCTATGGTATACAAAAATGTCCAATGTATAGAATTAGGGTTAAAATGCAGAGGACTCTGGGCCAGTAACAGATGGACTGCATGTGTTATTTGCTAAAGGAAAATTCTTCAGAAACTACAAAGATTAGGGACATAAATCCTATGTATTAATACGTAAGGCTATTAAATGATTTGCGACATTGCATATTAGGTTTCTATGTATTATGTTGGATTTAAATCAAATATGTAATACATTTAATAGTGAGAGAGTTACAGATGACATTTGATGTAACAACAGATGTTTCAGATTGTCCAACAGTGATCAGTATGCTATGTAAATTTTTTTTTTACACTGCCAGCCAAACAAGGAAACAAGGAAGGAGAATATGAAGTGACAGCAATCGAGTTTCATGATTTAAGAAGGAAGAGATTGAAAGTTATACGGATAAGTACAGAAATGGGTAATCAGATATATACAGAACATAATAGTTGCAGTCTTGTTGGAAGATGGGAATTTCATCTGTGCAAACAACTCTTTGGAGTTGAATGATGTAGATTGGAATGTTACATTGATACACTCGAATTTTTTGACTATATTCAGGGGCTCTGCAAGAAATTTCAAAGTTCTAAATTTGTTTCATCTGTGGTTATTCACTGCTTTTAGTGCCACACTGCCACAGAAAGCAGCTGAGGCCAAAACATTGTATGTTTTCAAAAAGGAGTTAGATATAGCTTTTGGATCTAAAGGAATCAAAGGGTATGGGGCGAAAGCCGGAACAGGCTACTGAGTTTGATGATCAGCCATGATCATAATGAATGGTGGAGCAGGCTCGAAGGGCCGAATGGCCTACTCCTGCTCCTATTTTCTATGTTTCTATGTTTTAGGAGATCAACTTGTGTAGGATGCAAATTGTGCAAGATCTGTTGGAGGGAGTGCGGCTGATAGCGTATAGCATGAGAAATTCAGCCTAAGTTCGAATTTTAAGCCAGTGATTCTTTTGCTGCATTGATGGAGATTCAGACTGTCTATTTGAAAAGAATTTGATATATATGGTATATAACTCATATATAGGCAAACTGCCAATAAACAGGACAGAGTAAGAAAGTGACAATTATCACCTAAAATGTAGATAGAAATAAACTGAAAAGAATGGAAATAAAGTCCAAGATTCTTCTGGTTTAATCTCATGAACCTCCTGACAGCCAGTTGCAGAGTATTTGTGTCTTTGAGAAGATTGCCTGTTTGTATCCTTTGGATGATGCATAGTCCAGAGGATCTAAGATGGTTTTAAAACATGTATAAATTAGTTTTTTTTGATCATTGCAATGGTAATACCTTCAGACTTTTGTAGAGATCAAATCTACTCCAAGGCATACAAGGCTATAAGTTCTGGCCAATATTTATCCTTCAACCAACATTATTAAAAGAGATTATCTGGTCATTCTCGTATTGACTTTTGTGGGACCCTGCTATGTGACAATTTGGATGCTACATTTCTAACATTACAACAGAGGCCGGAATTTTACCGTCAGGAATCGGGTCGCATCAGAGGCGTCCGGAAGGTAAAATGGAGCGCGATGACTTAGGGCCGGGTCCCCAGTGTCATTACGCGCAGACGTCATTTAACCAGAGTAGGAAGTCGGGCGAGGCCGAGTCTGCACTCGCCATCCGACTACAAGCAATTGAAAGCTCATTAAGGTACTTGAGAAAGCAATAAACAGCAATTTTACGTGTGCAGTCTGATCTTACGGCTGTAAATCGAGTCATGGGGCATCTCGGGAACCCAGCAGGTTCAAAAGGGCGGCAGGCATTGATTCCTGAGGGAGTTGGAGGTACAATTTTTATTTTTGCTCTTTATAAATTCAGATGTTATTTGTGTGTCCTAACAAGGGGTGTTACTTGCAGCTTGTGCAGAAGGGTTCATCTGAATGTTATGCACTGCTGATCGGGACCCATGTACTCTGAGTTATTGGGTGAAAGGAAGGGGCTTTCGTGAGCCAGTCCTAACAGCTGGAAGCTAATACTTGTGGTCAAAGCATCTGGTCTGCTGTACAACAATGGGAATTGTTCACTCTGGAGGTGGATCATCAGATGAAGAGGACTGTGCCTCAATGAGGGACAGAAGGACAAATGGGCAGGGGAACGTGCAACAAGCTGCCCCAGTGCATCATAGAACATAGAACATAGAACATACAGCACAGAACAGGCCCTTCGGCCCACAATGTTGTGCCGATCCTTTGTCCTCTGTCAAGGACAATTTAATCTATACCCCATCATTCTCCTTTATCCATATACCTATCCAAAAGCCTTTTGAAAGTCCCTAAAGTTTCTGACTCAACAACTTCCCCGGGCAAGGCATTCCATGCCTCGACCACTCTCTGGGTAAAGAACCTTCCCCTGACATCCCCCTTATATCTCCCACCCTTCACCTTAAATTTACATTACATCCTTGTAATGTTGGAGGGAGAGCAGGTGGCAGAGTCGCCCGGGAGTGAACACATGTCAGGAGACATGCCTACCCAACAGGAAGGGCATACCGACCACGTCTGAACTACCTGCAGCTGTCAGAACACCAGTGCAGAAGAAGACGGCGGCTGTCACGGGAGACTGTCACATCTCTTTGTGAGATACTGGCAGTGGATGTTGCCTCAAACTGTATCGGTGGCCATCCAATGCCAGTCGCTCTAGAGGTTACAATAGCTCTTAACTTCTATGTGTCTGGCTCATTCCAAGCCTCAGCGGCAGACATGTATGGTGTCTCACAAGTAGCAGTGCACCACTGCATAAAGGTTGTGACTGATGCATTGTTCCAACATGCTAACCATTTCATAACGTTCAAGACGGACACTAGTCAGGCTGAGACAGCCAGAGGCTTAAGCACTAAATCTGGCTTCCCAATGGTACAGGGTGTGATAGACTGTACTCATGTGGCCCTTAGAGCACCAGCAGGCCAGTCGGGGGCATTCATGAACCGCAAGGGATTCCATTCAATGAACGTTCAGCTCGTCTGTGATGATCGGAAGAGAATCATGCAGGTGTGTGCACGTTACCCTGGGAGTTGTCATGATGTTTCGTTCTCCGAAACTCCCAGGTGCCTGCACTTTTCAGTCCTCCTGACAGAATGGAGGGATGGATACTTGGCGTCAGGGGTTATCCTCTGAAGACATGGCTCATGACACCAGTGAGGAACCCAAGGGGTAATGCGGAGGAACAATACAATGAGAGACATGCGGCCACCAGAGCGACAATCGAACAAGTTATAGGCCTACTAAAGATGAGATTTAGCACTACAGTATGCACCATCAAGGGTTTCAAGAATCATTGTAGTCTGCTGTGCCTTGCATAACCTGCCGATTTAAAATGGAGAGGCCCTGAAGGCTGATCAATGTCAGTGCGATGTGTCATCAGATGATGATGAAGTTTCTGATGAGGAAGCTGGGCATCAGTCACATGATGATCAGGGAGAGGAAGCTGAATGTAATTTGGCTCTAAGTGCTAGAGAGACCAGGGAGTCTCGAATAAGCAGGCATTTCCAATGAGAGGATATAAATTTTCACAAAATTGATATTGCCATATGAGGTGAGTCATTATGAGGATCTGAGAGAGCAAATTCACTCACCTTCAGGCAGAGGGATAATGTGAAGATGCAATCCTTCACATCATGAGGAACGCAACCCAAGTGTATGACTTCACATTTAAAACTACTTGTGTTGAGTAACGATGTTGTATGTGACTTCAGGAATGACATGTCAAGTAGTCAAAACATCAAATTTATTACAGTTTTTTCTTACACAAATCAAATAAATAACTTACAAGTCACCCAGTGAACCAGTAGTGACGTTAAAGTGATTTTTTATATCGTTTGCGAGTGCTCATTCGGGTGGATAATCCCTCGCCACCAGACTCACCAGAGGCAGGTGGCTGATCTGGTTGCCGCCCTGCTTGTGGTGACTTTGGCAGACATCCTCTGCCTGCTTGTGGCCATGAGGGCCGCGGCATCTCACGGTTCTCTTGATAAATATCATGAGCACCCTCTAACACCCTGGGATTTCGCAGTTCACATGTCCCTGTCAGAGGGAGCAAGGAGCTGCAGGATGCATCAGAAGCACCCTGAGAGGAGCTCCCATATGTGACCTGCTGCCCCTGTGCCCTCGTGAGGCTCGGACGATCCTCATTGGTGACATCAGAGGGATGAGCGGCCTCGACCTGTCGCCAGCGCATCAGATTCTGCTCTCTGGTGCTCTGGTCCAGGGAGGCCACACTCGCTCTGAGGTCACGAATTGCATCCAGAATTGGCCCCTCCACTGCAGCCGCCAGTCGGTCAATGGAAGAAGCCAGATGTTCAAATGCCTGAGAGTTTGCTAAACTCATATTCTGGATGGATGTCTCCAGAGTATGAGTCATAGTGTGCAGCGTCTCAGGCAACTTCGCCAGATTTCCAAGGACTGCATGCTGCACCTGCAATATCTCCCGATGAATGGATGTTCTCAGAGGCAAGTCATCAGCTTGTGGCTCTGCACTGGCCTGCATCCCACACTCCTCCGAGTGTGTGAAGCATCGGCCGATTCTGCCTCTTGTGGCTGGCTCGGCAACTGTGCTGTGCTCACACCCGTATATGAATTCGACTCCCCAGACACGCTAATCCCTACCGATGTGTAAGTATCTGCGCTGGTACTTGGTGTGTCGCGAGGATGTGACGGTGCACTCTCTGAGGCGCCCTCCTCCACTTCAGAGGTGGATGGTCGGGCAACGAAGACACTTCCTGGCCCATGCTGTGCTTCGCCTGTTGGGAAAATCATATTGATCAGTTTGATCAACAATCCAGACTGAAGCACATGTTTTTGACTCCATTATGGTCACATCTGTGTGATGTAACATTTGAGGGCAAAATTCAGTGCATTTGACAATCACACACCATTGGCCCACCACTGCTCCCCGACCCACATACACTCTTACACCACATTCTGGATCACTCACTCTCATGGCCAGGTCCACCGGTCTCGCCATCTGCAACAGTGCATCCTCCTTCCTCCCCTGCTATTGTCAAAGCATTCTCCTCCATTCTACTCAGGAATGCATGACTGGCCACGCCACCACCTGTACGGGACCTCTCTCGGGCATTGTGTGCCCTCTTTTCCTAATTAAACAACAATACTTAGTTTAAACATATTTATTGGCATATCACGCAATCACCCAAAGGGGTTGATGTTGCATTTAACTGCTGTGCCAGTGCTGAGCACGATTTGAACACCTTTGCATCACCATTCATCTCAGACTTGCCCATCTGTGTCCCAATGCAAGGCAGCAGCCAAGCAATGATCATACAGGGCTTCCACATTGCATCATGAGTACACATCTACCCCCCCTTGACACATTAACGATTAGATGAATGAGGAATGGCCCCTTACCCGGGCAGAGCGAAGCAGGTCATTGAGGCACTTGCGGCACTGGATCCATGTCCGCCTTACAATGCCATGGCTGCTGACTTCCTCCGCGACCTCCAGCCAGGCCCTCTTGGTCACTTGGGAGGGTCGCCTTCTACCATCTGGATTGAAGAGGATCTCCCGCCTCTCCTCAACTGCCTGAAGGAGGACCTGCAGTGAATCATCTGAAAATCGGGGGGCTGAGCGAATGCTTCTCCTCTCCATCACTTCTTGTACTTCTCCTGTACCCTGCCAGTCCTTCTCTCCTTGCAGGTGTCGAGCCTTTTAATCCACCAGACCGAATGCCACTGATATCTTAATGTCAAGCCAGGTAAGAACTAATTGTTCACTTTCATTGTCGTAAACCTTTTTCAAGGGCTTACATCAGCCATTCCCGGATGTGACCCCGCCCCCAATGCTGATTATCATCCCTCCCGCGCGCACCCTTTCATTTCACAGATACGCCGCGGGGCCGCTAATTGGCTGCCCCACGCGTGATGCTGGTGGCCAGGAGACGCGGAGCGGGATCGGAGCCCTCATCAACTTCAGGCGCATCCACCCTGGATCCACAGCTAACGGTAAAATTCTGGCCAGTTACTCCACCTTAAAAGTTCTTCATTGGCTGTAAAGCACTTTGGATTTCCTGAAGTTGTGTAAGACGCTATATAAATGCAAGTTCATTCTTTCCTTACAAGTTACTGTGGTTGGGAGCTGTGACATTTCTCTGTCAATTATTTTGAGAATAGATTTGAAAGCCACTCATTTGAAATGTTACTTCAGGAAGTAAGGGCGAGGAGAGAAATATTAGCTAAAACCAAAGCGCACAGTTCCCATTGATGAAAAAAACGCATGACAGGAAATAGCAAACAAGGGTAATGTAGTTTTAAGAAACTGGATTGGGAGAGATTGCGGAATAAGCTGGCTGAGCTCAAGAAATCAGCTAAGGCAAGTCTAAAATACAATTTGGGATTTAAAATACTTGCCACATATTGTCATGTCACAAGGTGTACAATCATTTACTATGGAACCATAATTTAAAAAATGGTAGAACTCTAGCCTACTCAATATTGTCATGAGACAAACAGGGTGCTAAATACTTATAGAAAATGCTGTAAATACTCAGCAGGTCAGGCAGCATCTGTGGAAAGAAAAACAGAGTTAATGTTTCAGGTCAATGATCTTTCATCAGATGACAAATGGGGCAGAAGAGCAAAAGGGAAGAACTGCAATAGTGCAGAGGGCAGGAGAAATTAAATGACAAAGATGTCATGGAATAAAAGGCAAAAGGAGTGGTAATAGTTGTAGTAAAAGACAAAACGTTTGACCAGAGAGTGTGTTAATGGCAGAATAATGAACAGCACTGTCCGAAAGCAAAATCATGGAAAACAAGTTTAAGGCTGGGTCATGGCCTGAAATTATTGAACTCAATGTTGAGTCCAGAAGGCTGTAAAGTGCCTAAATAGAAGATGAGGTCCTGTTCCTCGAGCTTGCATTGAGCTTCACTGGAACACTGCAGCAGGCCGAGGACAGAAATGTGGGCATGAGAACAAGGTGGTGAAATAAAATGGCAAGCAACCAGAAGCTTGGGGTCATGTTTGCAGACTGAACAGAGGTCTTCTGTAAAGCGGTCACCCAATCAGCATTTGGTCTCCCCAGCATAAAGGAAACCGTATTGTGAGCAGCGAATGCAATATACTAAATTGAAAGAAGTACAAGTAAATCACTGCTTCACCTGGAAGGAGTGTTTGTGGCCTTGGATGGTGAGGGTAGACTAGAGGATGGGCAGCTTATGGACATTGTCTGCACTGATTAAATTTTCAATTTCATTTTAATTTAAATTTTTTAAATATAAAATTTCAAGGCTAATCTGTTACAGAACAGGATGGCACATGATCAAATCGAATGGGAAGTGGGAAAGAAGAGGTCTATGGCAGTGCAAGTCCTTAAATATTTTACAGGGGGACATCCTGGACATCATGGGCTGCAAGACCATTGAAGGAGGAGGAGATGGGGAAGTCAGAAGCTTCTTTCAAGCTCTTGCAATGTCTTTTTCCCCTAATCAGTCACTGACACACAAATGTTCAGCTTCACTTAACATCCCACAGTCATTTGCAATGAAAGGGTTACTTAAAAAATACAAATCTGATGCAACATTTAACATGTTCTTCTCCTGTTTTTATATGCCTAGAAGAACAAAGTGATAACTTCGCCATTATCCCTGAGCAACACAGCAACTCCAACATCTTGCATCACTGTCACCATCTTTCCCAAGCTTCAGCATAGCTGTACATGGCTCAGAAATTGTAGATAATGAGTCTAAGGAAATCTCACTAGATGAGTCGCAGTGCATCGGTAAGGAGGAGAAAGTGATGACGACAGCTGGCAAGCAGGAACTTGTTGCCTGCTGGACCACCATAGTTCCTGCCTGTGCTGCAACACATAGGGAATCTGACCTCACAAGACTTGCCTAAAGAAAGAAACTTTGTCTGAGCAGGATTGCCTAAATGAGTCACTCGTACATGAACAAATACTATTCAAATTCTAGCAAGGAGAATGATGAAGTCATTAGCACGATCTGTGCAGTAATGGATAAATAATTGTCTTCACTGCTGGCTGACATGGCGTTCATGACAATGCCAGTGGCATCTGCTCAAACACCTGCTATAAATCAAAGCACATGGTAATAAAAGGATGGTGGTAACTTTGGAGCGTAATTGGCTAAGGGATAGGAGGCAGAGAATGGTGGCGAACGGACACTTTTCTGACTAGAGAGAAATATGCGGTGGGTCCTCCTGAGATCGGTATTAGGATTAGGATCATTGCTCTTGTTACAAATAAATGACCTGGACTTAAGCATAAGGGAGTACAATTTTGAAATTTGAGGATGACACAAAATCTAGCAATGTAGTAAATAATGAGCAGGAGGACATATGCAGACTGTATGGGCAGGCACATGGCAGATGCAATTTAATGTAAGTATGAAGGTATGTAGTTTGGGATAAACAACACTGAAAGGCAGTATAATCTAAATAGTACTATTCTCTATGGGGTGCAAGAACAGGGGGACCTGGGGTGCAAATTCACCAATCTTTGAAGGTGGCAGGGCAAGCTGCTAAGATGGTTGAGGAAGTGTATGGAATACTTGGGTTCGTAAATCGGGACATTGATTGCCAAAACAAGGAAATCATGCTAAACCTTTACAAATCACTGGTTAAGCCTCAGCTGGATAATTGTTTGCAATTCTGGACACCACAATTTAGAAAGGATATCAAGGCTTTGGAGAGAGTAAAGAGGAGAATTACCAGGACTAGACTAGGGATGAGGGACTTCAGTTATGTGGAGAGATTGGAGAAGCTAGGATTATTCTCCTTAGAGCAGAGAAAGTTAAGGGGTGATGTAATTGCGATACTCAAAGTTATGAAATAAAAACAGAAAATGCTGAAATACTCAGTAGGTCTGGCAGCATCTGTGGAAAGATAAATGGAGTTAACGGGCTGGATTTTACCAGCCCTCTCTAGGGCCGAATGAGGGAGGCTCCTGTAAAATGGTGAGAGAAGGCGGGGGTTTGGGGGGAGGAGTATCTGTTGTCTTCATGCCGCCGTGACAATTTACCAGTGTGGGGAAGGTGGAGACTTACCTCCCGCCTGCAGGCCAATTGAGTCAATTAAGTGGCCAATTAAGGGCTTCTTCCTGCCACCGCAGGCATTTTACCAGCAGTGAGTGGGCCCTCCGCTGCATTGGAGATTGCCTGGTGAACCCTGGTGGCTTCCCTGTGGGCTCGGGGGGTGTGGGGGGTGCCTTCCTAATTAGGCACTTTGTGGCCCACAGAGGGGCTCCCTGGTGGCAATGGTCACTTCTGCAGCAACATCCCCCCCTCCCCCCCCAACGCTCTCACCAACCACCCCAACCCCTTAACTGGGCCTGCCTGCCTGGCCCCAGAAATCCCAGACCCCACTCATCTTGTTGTGGCGTAATGTCCATCACTTGCGTCCTCTCAGCTGAGTGCAGTCCCAGCAATGGCCACCGCTCCCAGTGGTGCTGCTGATACTGAAGAGCTGCCAGCCCTTTGACTGGCCATCACCTCTTGGAGGTGGGCTCTTGTTGAAGGGTCAGTTACGAGGGGTCACAAGTTTAAGGTGAGGGGCAGGAGGTTTAAGGGGGATTTGAGAAAGAACTTTTTTACCCAGAGGGTGGTGACGGTCTGGAATGGAGTGCCTGGGAGGGTGGTAGAGGCGGGTTGCCTCACATCCTTTAAAAAGTACCTGGATGAGCACTTGGCACGTCATAACATTCAAGGCTATGGGCCAAGTGCTGGCAAATGGGATTAGGTAGACAGGTCAGGTGTCTTTAATGCATCGGTGCAGACTCGATGGGCCGAAGGGCCTCTTCTGCACTGTATTATTCTGTGCTTCTGAGATTCTTGTCCTTTAAAGGAACAAGAGCCCCAACAGCAACTAATCAGTTGCTAAATTGGCCAGAAATATGGCTGAGGGCCCCACAAATGGCCAAGGTGGAATTGCTCCTGGCTTTCAGGCCCATCGTCGGGGCCCCTGCTGCCCTGATTATATTCAGCACATTTCAGGTTGTTTCAGGTAAAAATTATGAATGTTTTTGACAGAGCAAGTAGGGAGAAACAAGTTCCTCTGGAATAAAACCAAGAAATGCTGGAAATACTCAGCAGGTCTGGCAGCATCTGTGGAGAGAGAAGCAGAGTTAACGTTTCAGGTCAGTGACCCTTCTTCAGAACTAGCAAATATTAGAAATGTAAAAGGTTATAAGCAAGTAAAGCGGGGGTGGGGCAAGAGATAACAAAGGAGGGTGGATGGCAAAAAAAAGAAGGGAAATGCGGTGAAATTATTTCATGCAGTGGGTTATTAAACTTTGGAATGCACTACCTGAAAGGGTGCTGGAATCATAGTCCATAAAAACTTTGAAAAGGCAATAGGACATGTACTTGAAGAGCACCAGTATGAAGGGTTATGGGGGAAAAGTTGAATTGTGGGACTGAATTGGCTGTTTCAAAGAACTGGCACAGGCACCATGGGTCAAATAGCCTCCTTCGGTACTGTAAGATTTGATGATTATCGGAAGACCCTGGGCTCCAAAAGAACTTTGCTGCCTGGCTTTAACATGTTAGGTGGTCAAAATGAAAGAGAACTTTCAGGCCTCATTTACTGACCTCATTGCTGCCCACAGTTCCACTCCTACATAGATCATTGAGCATGCTGAAGGAATGCTCTGCAGCAGGAGCAAGCCTGGAGTAGGCAGAGATGAGACTGATGTTTGTCAAGATATGCAAAATTCCTATGTAATTGCTGGTAGACGTTGTAGAAAGTAGGCAGGGCCGGTCAACTACAGCAGCAGCGAATATGGCTTGCTCACTACAGAGCTAAAGCACAAAACAGCACAATAAGGTTCAGGGCCACCAGAATCCAAAATCAGTTGCTGCTGAAATCTTGCAGCCAACACAATTACTCCTTCCACGGGAGAATTGTTTTGAGGTTCTTTGATACATTTATATACAGAAAATTTGGTGACCCTGAAATATCTTTTTTGACAATCTGGTGGTCACTAAAAGGTTTAAAATTGAGGACCTTGGACACCTTGACTGACATTGGGAGTTCCATTCTTACAAAGCAGGGCTCACTGCATGTCCTCCTGAAGGAGATGGCACAGATCTGTAACTTCATCCCTGGCTAATATCAATAATGCCCTTTAGCTATTGTTAAGTGTGCGAAGCTGGGCCTGTGGACCTAGTGGGTGGTGCATTAGCAGACAAAGATGCATTTGGTGCCACATGACATTTCTGATAGCCTTTCCCATCTCTAGCTGGTCCTCTTAACTTAAATGCCAGAGAAGCACAAGAAGTAATCCTCATTGTAATGAGTTTTTGTTCAGTGAAGGAACAATTCCCTTCACAATCCTGACAAATGAAATCCTGGCTCAGCTGCACAACCCAATTTATATGGGCAATAGGAGGTTGTTGCAATATGTTAAGCCTGTAATCTGATATGCTTCTCGCAATGCTCAATTGCATCATCAACAACAAGCTGAACTAGGTCAATGTAAATGTTAAATACAGCAGCACACCAGTGCCGCAACAGTAATTTTACAACTGGTTAGGCAGGACTTAGCATTATTCCACAGCCACCTAGCTTAGCACAGTGTACACAATATGCTTCATGGGTCTCCTGCCTCAGACTTTAAACAGTTTGTTCGTCCTGCTTTGTATCTCTGCTATGGCATCCAGGTTAGACTCTCTAAAATTTGCTGCCATCCTTCTCTCCCGAGTTGCTTGCTGCATTCAGAGCTGGCATTTCCCCTTTAGGCAACCCTTTAGGACAGGGTCAGGACTCAGATGTCATGGTGGATGAAAGTCCCAATTGACCTAATATGAACTGATGAAATTCGGCATCAAATATTCTGCAGGTTTCCAGATACTCTGGACTTGTCACAATCTGAGAGCAACTGTATAATGAAAAGGTATGCCACTAACTACTGGGAGCCAAGAGCAATGATGAGAAGCAGATCCAGCCCTGGATAAATTTGTTACTGGATTTTATAATCTAGAAAGATATAACTTCAGGCAGAATGGTTAGTATCATGTGATTGATTTAATTTGGCTGGTGCTGAATAACTTCTTGAAGAGTAGCATGAGATCATCTTTAACACTTTTTCCCTGAAGTTACAATATGTGCATTGAAGTGTGCAAATACTTAACACATTCATACAAATTGTCTATGTCTTCTTTTTAAATGGAGAACATTAAACTGTTTATTTTGGATGTCATTTCAATCCAACCCCTCCCCCAGGAGGAGGGAAAGTGCCAGCATCTGATTGGCTCTCTGTTTTTCATATTACCTGATTTTATTTGCATTTGACTCAATGGAAAGTAAAATTGGTGGAGGTGGAAAATGGGAGGTTGATCTGGTCCCGTCTGTTTTCTGTCAGGCAGATTAGCTTCCAATTATCCCATTTATCTTTGCACTGAGTAATTTTAAGGTCAAAATGTTAGACCAAAATCTTTTAAGTTTAAGTGAATAAAAGTTTTATCATTTCAATTGTGCAAAAAACATTGTGAGATAATTCTTGAACTATAACTGTCTTGTATCTTTAAAAATTACTTGAAAGGTTTGTGTACAGATTTTTTAAAATAACAATCAGATAATTCATCAGTGCACTGGTCCAACTCTCTGCTCTGTTCTCAGAGCTCAACATCACCTTCACTGTGTTGTCTGATTGCCTTAAGAGTGATGTCTTTTTAAAAACTCAGTATGCTAATGAGCTAAGTACCAGGATGTAGTCATGTGACTAGGAGCCATAGTCACTCTGCAACTGTAACTTCCTAGGCAAAGGCTCTGTAAATAGTTTGTTCTGTACTGTATATACTAGTTAGCTGTTAATAAACCTGTTTGAGACCTTCAAGGAATTGAAATCCATGCACTTCATTGTGTTGCTAAAGATAACATAAAGAATGCAATGACAAGAGTCATATAAAAATGGCTGGGGTTGGGAGGAGTTAAAATTCACAAATCTGAAGATTTGCTACACCTTCATGCAGAATATGTACTCTGAAGTATTAAGGGGTTTACTGTCTTTGAAAGTGAATAAATCCCCTGGCCCGTACGAAATGTATCCAAGACTGTAAAGGAAAATAGCAAAGGCTCTGACCATAATTTTGCAATCCTCTCTGGCTACAGGCATGGTGCAAGAGGACTGGAGGACAGCTAACATTCTACCATTGTTTAAAAAGGGAGAAAGGGATAGACTGAATAATTACAGACCAGTCAGCCTAACCTTGGTGGTGGGAAAATTATTGGAAAAAATTCTGAGTGACAAGATAAACCTTCATTTAGAAAGATATGGATTAATCAAGGACAGTCAGCATGCATTTGTTAAGGGAAGGTCACGTCTGACTAAAATGATCAAATTTTTTGAGGAAGTAACAAGGAAGGTCGATGAGGATAGTACATTTGATGCAGTCTATATGTGGATGTTAGCAAGGCTTTTGATAAGGTCCCACATAGCAGACTGGTGGCATAAGTAAGAGTCCGTGGGATCCAAGGCAAGGTGGCAAGTTGGATGCAGAACTGGCTCAGAGGTGGGAAACAAAGGGTAATAGTTTTTGTGATTGGAAGCTGTTTCCAGTGAGGTTCCACAGGGCTCAGTCCTAGGTCCCTTGTTTTTTGTGGTATATATCAATGATTTGGATTTGAATGTAGGGGGTATGATTAAGAAATTTGCAGACAATACAAAAATTAGCTGTGTGGTTGATAATGAAGAAGAAAGCTGTAGCCTGCAGGAAGATATCAATGGACTAGTCAGGTCGGCAGAACAGTGGCAAATGGAGTTCAATCCGGAGAAGTGTGAGGTATTGCATTTCGCTCTGATCTCCCAAAAACTCACACCAAAGAATCAAATCCTTTGGAGACATTACAATAAATCTCGGCACCACATTGATGTGATTCCACATTCATATTGGAGTGAACCTATATTAATGACCTGCTTAAATTCACTGTGTGAACAAATGCCATATGCTAAAATTTGACCAATCTCGTTGACCAAAATGAAATTGATTTTATCCATTTAAAGTACTTCCAATTCAATGTACAAAAATATTACACAATACTGACCCATAACCCTCTATATTTATTAAATTGGAAGACTTTAAACTCAGGATGAAATGGATGGTAATTGAAACTAGAATGACAGCTTCAAGTGAGACTCTGTATTTTGATTACACATGCTGAAAGCAAATTCTTTTCAACTGACAAGGCTGCTGGATAATGGAATATAATTTGCAGAGCTTCACTGAGTTAAAAAAATTGCTAAACATTCCCAACTTCTAATTAAGACGTTTTTCAGTTATAATTGCCTGTTGACTACTTTGGACCTTAAAAATATTAAAGTTAACAGTTAATTATCATAAACAGCATCCCCCCATAAAGCTTTCATTTTTTTTTACTTTGATCATACCCACAGTTTTTCCTTCACTTTCAACTAAAAACGCTGTTAGACTGGAAGAAGAGGAAGGGGAAGAGAGGACCTGATTGGAAACAACAGTAGCAGCGCTAATAAATCAAAGAGGGGGAAGAACCTACCTGATTGGAAACAACAGTAGCAGCGCTAATAAATCAAAGAGGGGGAAGAACCTACCTGATTGGAAGGAGCAGCAGCACTAATAAATCAAAGAGGGGGAAGAACCTACCTGATTGGAAGGAGCAGCAGCGGCGGTTGATAAATCAGAGCGGAGAAAGAGTGGGCCTGATTGGAGGGAGCAGCAGTGACTGATAAATCAGAGCAGGGCAACAACACGGACATTCCACAGTGTTTTCCATAAAAGCAACGAGTGACTTCACAGGACAGCAGGTAGGTGATTTTAAGTTTTTTATCTCTCTAAACTGGGGCAGTGGTTTAAACAAGGACCAGGAAACTATAAAGTACTGTAATAATTTATAGCCTAGCTATTTAAAAATTAATAAAATTTCAATCAGGGTAAGTATAACAGTAAGTGAAATAGTATTAAGATTATTAACACAGAGTAGGTCTAGAGGCATTAATGAAATTTAATAGTTTATGCAAGGTACTAACTAGATTTTAAAAGAGGGAATAGAGATTTTTTAGATCACGCGAGGGCAGCTGAAACCTGTTGCATGCAGTTCATGCACCATGTGGGAATTTTAGATCTTTGGAGACCACATATGCAGGAAGTGCTTCCTGCTGCTTGAGTTCAAGCTCAGGATTTCCATGCTTGAGGGACAGCTGGAGTCACTGCAGAGCATCAGAGAGGATGGGAGTCTCCTGGATCAAATGTTCCAGGAGGTGGTTGTCCCACAGGCAATAAAAGTTCAGGATAGTCGATAGGTGGCCATCCGGAAGAGTAGCAAGCGGCAAGAAGTGCAGGAGTTTTCAGAGTGTGTGCCACTCTCAAAACTGGTACTCTGCTTTGGAGACTGCTGGTAGTAATGACACCTTGAAGAAGTGCAGTCCAGACCAATGGGCACCAATGGGAAGGGATTGCACAGGAGGGAACAGGAAAGTGTAGAAATGCAGTCGTTTTAGGAGATTCCATAGTTAGGGTGACAGACAGGCATTTCTGTAACCATCATCGTGAGTTCCGAATGGTGTGCTGCCTCCCTGGTGCCAGGGTAATGGACATCACAGAGAGGGTGCAGAATACTCTGCCGGGGGAAGGGTGTGAGCCAGAAGTTATGGTACATATCGGTACCAACGACATAGAGAGGGCAGGTATTGAGACCCTACAGTCAGAGTTTCAGGAGCTAGGGCGGAAGTTGAAAAGTAGGACCTTGAAGGTAGTAATCTCTGGATTACACCCAGTGCCACATGTTAGTGAGAATAGAAATAGAAAGATAGGGAGGATCAATGAGTGGCTTGAGGCATGGTGCATGAGGGAAGGCTTCAGATTCCTTCCTGCTGGATATGGTCATTGCCTGGCACATGTGAGGCAAGAATGTTAATTTCCAGGGAAAGGATTATCCAATTCTATTGAGAGTGAACCTTTGTTCATTTTGCTCTGACCTACCAAAAACTCATGCCAAAGAATCAAATCCTTTGGAGACACTCCAATAAATCTAGGTGCCACATTGATGTGATTCTTTGGACCAGTTCTGGGGCAGGAGACACCTATTCAAAGGGGATGGGTTGCACCTCAACAGGGCTGGACCAATGTACTTGTGGGGATGTTCCCTAGTGTGGTTGGGGATGGTTTAAACTAAATTGGCAGGGGAACTGCCACCAGCATATAGAAGTAGAAAAGAGGAATAAAGTGCACAAGGTGAGAGTGCTAGATAGTACTAGAGAAGGAAATAATACCATATTAGATGGTAGCAGACTAAGAACGACTATGAGGAATACAAAGACAGGTTTACAATGCATGTATGTAAATACACAAAGTGTGCTGAATAAGGTTGGTGAGCTACAAGTACAAATAGCCATGTGGGAATATGATGTAGTGGCATGAAAGGAAACATGGCTTAAAAATTGTGAGGACTGGGTGCTTAAAATTCAAGGACACAACGTATTCTATAGGCCTCCAAATACTGAGAGCGAGATAGAGCAGCAATTTTGCAGGGAAATCACAGAGATTTGAAAGAACCATAGAGTGGTGATACTGGGGGACTTTAATTACCCAAATATTGATTGGGATAGTGTTAGAGTAAAGGTTAAGGAGGGGGAGCAATTTCTGAAATGTCTTCAGGAGAACTTCCTTCACCAACATGTTCTCGGTCCAACTAGGCAGGGGGCATTGCTGTATCTGGTGCTGGGGAATGCGCTGGGCCAAGTGGACCAAGTGGCTGTGGGAGAACACTTGGATAAGAGTGATCATCATCATAAGGTTTAGATTAGAAATGGAGAAGAGCAAGGTATAATCGAAAGGAGAACTTCTAAATTGGAAGAGGAATGACCTCAATGGGATGAGAGGGGATCCAGCCATTGTAAAATGGAACCAAAATTAATAGGGATAAATGGACTGGAACAATAGGTGATCTTAAAAGGAAGAGATGTTTCAGGTACAGGCTAGGTACATTCCAGCAAGAGGGAAAGGCAGGGCAACCAAAGGCAGGGCACCTTGGATCACGAGGGAGATAGAGAATATGAGGAAACAAAAAAGAGAGTGTTTGGGTGGCACAGTGGCGTAGCGGTTAGCACTGCAGCCTCATAGCTCTAGCGACCTGGGTTCAATTCTGGGTACTGCCTGTGTGGAGTTTGCAAGTTCTCCCTGTGACTGTGTGGGTTTCCATTGGGTGCTCCAGTTTCCTCCCACAGCCAAAGACGTGCAGGTTGATAGGTAAATTTGCCATTGTAAATTGCCCCTAGTGTAGGTAGGTAGTAGGAGAATTGTGGGGATGTGGTGGGGAATATGGGATTAATGTAGGATTAGTATAAATGGGTGGTTGATGGTTGGCACACACTCAGTGGGCTGAAGGGCCTGTTTCAGTGCTGTATCGCTGTCTATGATGCATGTCAGGTGAATTCTTCAAGTATAAACCAGGTCAAATACAACGAGTTGAGAGGGGAAGTGAAGAGCAAAGTAAGACTGGCAAATAGAGAATATGAGAATAGAATGGCAGTTAACATAAAAGGGAACCCAAAAATCTTCTACTGGCGTGTTACTAGTAAGCAGGTAGTAAGAGGCAGGGTAGTGCCTTTTAGGGACAAAGAGGGTGATATATGCTTAGAGACGCTGGACGAGGCTAGAATGCTTCGTAAATACTTTGCATCAGTGTTTACTGAGGAAGTGGATGCTGACAAAATATCAGTAGAAGCTGAGATGATTGAGGTAATGGATGGGGTGAAAATTGATAGGAGGGATGTACTGGAAAGTCTGGCTATGCTTAGAGTGGACATTTGCCTGATCTGGACGGCTTGCAGCCCAAGTTCCTAAAGGAAGTGGGAGTGGAGATGGCAGAAGGACTAGCCATAATCTTCCAAGTTTTGCTGAACTTTTATAAAGTCAGGTTAGGCCACAATTGGAGTATTGCTTCCATTGCATCTGGATGATGTGAATGATCACTTTAGGAAGGATGTGAGCGTCCTTCAGAGGGTGCAGAGGAGAGTTACCAGAATGGTTCCAGGGATAAGGAATTTTTAGCTGCAAGGTTAGTTTGGAGAAGCTGGGGTTGTTCTCCTTGGAACAAGGCAAATTGAAGGGAGATTTGATGGAGGTGTACAAGATTACGACAGATTTAGATAAGGTAGATAAAGAAAAGCGGTTCCCATATAGCTGATGGTACAGGTTAGGGGACATAGATTTAAGGTTTTGAGCAAGACTTGCAAGGGGGATATGAGGAAGAACTTTTTTACATAGAGAGTGGTAATAATCTGGAGCTCGCTGTTTGCTAGGGTGGTGGAAGCAGAGGCGATAAATGATTTCAAGAGGAAATTGGATGGGGACTTGAGGGAAATAAACTTGCAGGGCTATGAAGATACAGCAGGGAAATGGGACTGACTGGATTGCTCTACAGAGAGCTGGCATGGACTCGATGGGCTGAATGTCTTCCTTCTGTGTCATAATGACTCAATGACTAACTGAAAATGAGAGCTAATGAAAGGATTCAATATGTGAACATAGGAGCATCTTTCTGCATTCTAACCACTTGCACTGAGAAGCATAAACTGAATGCTGTGAAGTCTCCCTTAAAATCTCAGTGGGTAGATATATGATATAGGGCTGAAATTTACAGACCAAAGATATTTGGAGGAAAGTATAGGTGGTCTGATTAGCAAGTTTGCAGACGACACTAAGATTGGTGGAGTAGCAGATAGTGAAGGGGACTGTCAGAGAATACAGCAGAATATAGATAGATTGGAGAGTTGGGCAGAGAAATGGCAGATGGAGTTCAATCAGGGCAAATGCGAGGTGATGCATTTTGGAAGATCCAATTCAAGAGTGAACTATACAGTAAATGGAAAAGTCCTGGGGAAAATTGATGTACAGAGAGATTTGGGTGTTCAGGTCCATTGTTCCCTGGAGGTGGCAACGCAGGTAAATAGAGTGGTCAAGAAGGCATACGGCATGCTTTCCTTCATCGGACGGGGTATTGAGTACAAGAGTTGGCAGGTCATGTTACAGTTGTATAGGACTTTGGTTCGGCCACATTTGGAATACTCCGTGCAGTTCTGGTCGCCACATTACCAAAAGGATGTGGATGCTTTGGAGAGGGTGCAGAGGAGGTTCACCAGGATGTTGCCTGGTATGGAGGGTGCTAGCTATGAAGAGAGGTTGGGTAGATTAGGATTATTTTCATTAGAAAGGCGGAGGTTGAGGGGGGACCTGATTGAGGTGTACAAAATCATGAGAGGTATAGACAGGGTGGATAGCAAGAAGCTTTTTCCCAGAGTGGGGGATTCAATTACTAGGGGTCATGAGTTCAAAGTGAGAGGGGAAAAGTTTAGGGGGGATATGCGTGGAAAGTTCTTTACGCAGAGGGTGGTTGGTGCCTGGAACGCGTTGCCAGCGGAGGTGGTAGATGCGAACACGATAGCGCCTTTTAAGATGTATCTAGACAGATACATGAATGGGCAGGAAGCAAAGAGATACAGACCCTTAGAAAATAGGCGACATGTTTAGGTAGAGGATCTGGATCGGCGCAGGCTTGGAGGGCCGAAGGGCCTGTTCCTGTGCTGTAATTTTCTTTGTTCTTTGTTCTTTGTTCTATCCCAGGTTCCATTCCTGGCTGGTCTCAGTAGAACAACACTAGGGACAAAACAATTGTCTGTAGCATCTGCAGGCATCAGTAGTCTGGAAAGTAAAGGACAATTGCTGTCCAGTGACTTCCTCTCTTCGGAAATCTATCTGCAATCTGTCGGGTGAGTGCAAGTTCATCTGTGAAAACCTCCCACGATCAAATGCATGTGTTCAATGGCTATGTTCACTCATGAAAAATGATCACTTTTACAAGGTATTGAGGGTTTTCAGTGCCGATGGATACTGACATGATACATTTCCTGCAAAAGAAGAGATGGCAAAGGCAAGAAAATGGGAGGACGGGGAAAAATGGTTTTGAGATTGAAGACAGATGTAATAAAGATTTTCAAGCAGCCTTAAATGGGAATTTGGTACTGTATTCAGGAGTAACAAATGTTTATCAGTAAAAATAGCACATATAACAATGAATGCAGGAAAATGACAAGATAATTTACTGTTAGGTGCTGCAAGATCTGCTTTAAGTCAAAATGATATACAATGGTGCTTGAAAAAAGTTTTTCCACGTCATGGAATAAGCTTGAAGAAATGTTGTGACAGATGCATTAACATAAAATATTTGGGGGACTAAATAGGAAAGCCCCCAAAATTGGGTGCAAGATCGTGATGCACCATTAGCCAAATTAATGCAGGCAACACACAAAATTTGGGCTCCTGCAAATTATAATAATTGTGGTATGCCGTCCAGTACTGAACGTACTGCTGAGTGGGTGCACGCCTCAGCAAGGAGCCCAAGTTTGTGAGACACTAATAACACTTAAAGTGAGCCAGCACTACTTAAAGCCAGCTTGCAAAGCTTAAAGGCAAGGTGTATTCTGGCTGCAGCAGGGGCTGAAATTGGTGAAAGAGAAGAACTGGAAGAACCTTGAAAAAGGGTGCAACAGGTCAGAGAGCTAGCTCCAAGGTTCTCTGATAGTTGCTGGAGGCAGAGGGTGGATAGAAGGAGAGAGGTCCTCTTCCATGAGGGGGCCAGGAAGCACTCCAGGCATATAGCAGAAGGCAGTGATAGCAGGTAGTTGTTGCAGTCAATGCCAGCAGTCTATCTTTGAGGACCTGGATGCAGTGCTGCAAGAGGTTTAATGATCTCACACGAGTAGTCAAGGTCATTGAATGCATCTTCAAATGCTATATCCTACCAACTGCACCACTAGCCTCAGACACTGCTCCATTTACCACACCCCCTTCATTCACCACCAATAATCTTTATCAACCACAGCTCATAGCTCACATTCATAGCCTCATCTGACCCTCACACTCATAGCACTGCTGCAAGATGCACATTCACATCTCACTACCAGCTGTTCA
The DNA here is from genome assembly GCF_036365525.1 of Heterodontus francisci. NCBI lineage: Eukaryota > Metazoa > Chordata > Chondrichthyes > Heterodontiformes > Heterodontidae > Heterodontus > Heterodontus francisci. The sequence goes on along the minus strand of NC_090382.1, from coordinate 77,148,010 downwards.
ACTGTGGCAAGTACATCAGCCAAACACATTCCACCACACTTTCTGACACACTTCCCCCTCTCCTGCAGGGCAAGGTGGCCCATAATAGGCGGCAATAGTACCTAACCAGCGGGGGAAGACATGTCTGCATGTTCTCAACCCCATGGAGGAGACAATGCTGGAAATCACTGGAGTAGCCGTCACTCAAGTCACAGCCAACACTGGGGCTGAAACCATAGAGGATGACGGTATGTTCCTGCCTTATCCAGCATCTCACGTCCCCTCATCCCACAGTATGTTATGATTTACATTCTGCAGATGGTGCAAGCATGCACCTTTTGTTCTCTACTGTGTCCACCTCCCTTGTCCTCAAGCCTATCCTTGCTCCTTTATACTTTCAGATACCCAAGAACTACCAAGCAGTGCGCAAGGAGGCTGATGTCCCAGAGAAAGAAGAAACTAAGAAGGAAGAAACGCTATCACTCGATCTGAAACTCACATTCACCAGCTCAGATACTGGCACTGCATGTGCTTTAAAGGGTAGCAAAGAGGTGGGATCTGCACGTGGTGAGTCACCAGGTATGAGTGGGCTGCATCCAGTGCAGGGGGAAAGGATTGCCAGCTCCTCAGAAGACGAGATCGCTGAAGGTTCTGCTGCAGAGGACTCAGATGAGGAATTTGATGGGGCAGCGTACAGGAAAAGGCTGATGACCACGCACACAGAATGCTTGGTGCATTTGCTGGTCTGCCAAAGAGCCTGTTGTCACTGTCAAGGAGCATGTAGGAGTCCAGCTTCTAACTGGCACAGGGTTTTGCACTGAGTTTGGAGTCCATTCTTTCCAGTGAGGAAGTGGTGGCAAACTCCATGAGAGCACTTGCATACCCAATCTTGATGCAGCTTCTGATGGCTGATGTCTCAGCTTCCATTGCAGCACAGGTAGAAGCCACCCAACGTCTGGGTGCTGCGATGGAAACTCAGACTGACGTCATGAAATCTCAGCTTATTGCCATGCAGGCTCAGACTGCTCCCAACATGGCTCAACAGTGCTCAAAGGGACTTTCAGGGTCTCACAGCAGTCCAGCAATCTGTGCTCCAGCAGATTACTAGGACTGCGAAGGCACCACCCCGGGTGCGTGGCAGTGGCTCAGTGGAACCCGAACCTGTTGTGCTCGCTCGGATGATAACATTTGTGTTCACACCACTGCCACTCCTCAGTGCCTTTACTATTGTTTGTAAGCCAGCAAGCCCAGACTCCTGCCACCCATGTTGAGAAGGTGCAGTCCAAAGTCATGCCTTCTAGGCACAGAGCTGCTCAAGTGTGTCCTGCAAGACCATCTTCAGTCTCCGCCACTGAAAATCAGCAGCCTTCCATGAGCCATTCTGCAGCCACTGGGTTAGCATTGCGTAGGAGCACTAGGCCAGGCAAAGGTACATGCAAGACAGGAACTAAGGGAATGCTCAAGGGTGATTAGTTAAGTACTGTATGGAATATTGGATGGTTTGATTGATAATGTTGGTATGGAAAAGTGTTTTATGGTGTTGTTTATTTTAGGATTTTGGCCAGGAGGATGCTGTAATGGTCCGTAATTGAGGGATGGTAAGGTATGGGACTGTTTTACAATGGGGATTTGGGGTTTAATTCACAGGAACTTGAGTCGAATTAGGCGCTCACAGACAACCTGTCCACAATGTGGACATGTCGACTGACTCCTCTCTTTCTCCTCCTCCTCCTCTTCTTCTTCCTTGTCTTGAGGTGCTCGCTGAATCCTTGATGGTGAGAGCTGTGCCTTCATGATGGCCAGGTTGTAGAGGATGCAGCAGACCACCATGAATCAGGCCACCACATCCAGCAATTACAGGAGGCCTCCTTCATAATGGTCTAAGCAGCAGAACCATTGCTTCACTACACCAATCATCTGTTGAATGATGCTTCTTGTGACAGCATGGTTCTCATTACACGTGTAGTTGGGTTGCTGAGGGAAGTCATAAGCCAGGTATCCAGCGAATAGCCCTTGTTGCCCTGCAGCCACCTTCTGGTTTGCTATGGTGGTTGAAATATAGATGGAACAGAGAACTGGCACAGAATGAACACATCATGAGTGTTGCCAGGATAGGGGGCATTCACCAGCATCATATACAGAGCATGGTTGCACACCAACGACACATTCTGTGAGTGGTAACGTTTGTGGTTGTGAAACATCTCACCATTGACATGCGGCGCCCACAAAGCCGTGTACATGCAGTTGATGGCACCCTGCACCATGGTGAAGCCTGCTATTCTGGCAAAGCCACATGCACATTCCACCTGCTTCTCTCTGTTCTGAGAGAACATAATAATGTTCCCTCACCTGGCACACAGAACCTCCGTCACTTCTCTGAAGCAGCAATGGATGGTGAACTGGGAGATTATAGATATGTTACCTGTTCCAGCCTGGAAGGGTCCTGACACAAAGATGTTCAGGGGCACGGTCACCTTCATAGCTACTGGCAGTGCTGTCCTCACCCTGATCTGAGACTGCAGGTCTGGTTGTAAGAGGTGACTGATCTCTGTGTGAATCTCCTTGGTGAATCACAGGTGATGCACAGACTGCTCCTGGCTTAGGCGGAGGTAGGAAAAGTGCTCCCAGAAGACCCTAGGTGGTTAAGATCTCCTGTTGATAGCTCTTCAATCACCCCCCACTCCCACCGTGAGCAGTTTAACTTCTTATTTGCTGCTGTTGCATCAGCTATCTCTCATGCTGTAGCCCAAGGGGGACTGCTACTATGGCATCCATGACTGGGAGCAACAGATGCACCCAGGGCCCTTGCAGTCACAAGCAACGCCTTTCCCACTGCAGTACCAGTGCCTACAGACTTCACCAACTGTAATCAACCGCTCAAAACACCCAACACTTCCACAAACTCAATTACAGCCAATAGAAATTATGCAGCAACTAAACTGCAAGTTGTTGATGACCCTTTTGCGTAACACTGGTGGTGGTGGGAGGGGGAATGGGGGGAATCCTTCAGGCTGTAGAACGCAAGTTCAGCTGTACATGTTTAAATCATAGAATCAGAGAAAAGTTACGACGCAGCAGGAGGCCATTTGGCCCATTGTGTCCGTGCCAGTCGACAAAGAGCTACCCACCTGATCCCACCTTCCTGCACTGGGTCCATAGCCTTGCAGCTTATGGCTCTTCAAGTAGACATCCAAGTACTTTTTAAATGTGGTGAGAGTTTCTGCCTGTACCACTCATTCAGGCAGTGAGTTCTAGGTCCCTAACACCCTCTGGGTGAAAAACAATGTTTCTTCATCTCCCCTCTAATCTTTCTACCAATTACTTCAAATCCATGCCCCTGGTTTTTGACCTGTCTGCTCAGGTAAATAGGTCATCCCTATTTACTCTATTTAGACCCCTCATAAGTTTATACATATCAATTAAGTCACCCTTCAGCCTCCTCTGTTGCAAGAAAAACAACCCCAGCTTATCCAACCTTTCCTCATCCCTAAAGTTTTGCCATCCTGGCAACATTCCCATAAATCTCCTCTGTACTCTCTCCAGTGAAATCACATTTTTCCTGTAATCTGGTGACCAGAACTGTACGCAGTACTCAAGCTGTGGTCTAATTAGTGTTGTATACAGTTCTAGCATAACCTTCCTGCTCTTATATTCTATGCCTCAGTTATAAAGGAAAGCATGCCACATGCCTTCTTAACTGCCTTATCTACCTGTCCTGCCACCTTTAAGGATCTGTGGACTGGCACTACATTACACTCCAAGGTCCCTCTGTTCCTCCACCCTACTCGGTATCCTCCCATTTATTGTGAATTCCTTTACCTTATTGTACCTCCCAAAATGCATTACCTCACACTTCTCCAGTTTGAATTCCACTTTCCACTTTTCTGCCCAACTGACCAGACCATCTATATCTCTTTGCAATCTAAAGCTTTCTTTCTCAATATCAACCACATGATCAATTTTTGTATTATCTACAAACTTCCTCTGCATGGCCTCTGCATTTGAATCTATTGAAAGTATTGAGCACTGCAAAACCCCTCTGGTCACAGCCTTCCGGTCACAAAAAACACCCATCAACCGTTAAAAGAGGGCATTAATTAGAGCAGTGAGGTCCAAAATGGCAGCATTGGCATCAAATCAACATTAGACACTGACTGATGTCATGATCTGCCTACTCAACATGCTTCTGGTGCACGCTTATTATGTCCAGGCTAACACCCTCGTCAAGATGGTGTTCAGTGCACCCTGCGCTGGAAGCAAGTGTAAGTAACATAGATGACTTTTTGGTAGTAAAATGACACCCATAATGCTGATACTACCGACTCTATGGAGCCAAATTATGCGGCCTAGGATGTGTTTAACTATGCATGCATAAATATGTATGTACTTAAAAGGAGACTCTTTGTTGGGTACAATTTCATGGGGGTCAGCTGGCTTTTGGTGCCTTGCATAATTAGCCATCATTAGTGTGTGAACTTTGACAGACAATTTTACTATAGTTCATTTCCAATCTTGTCACCATTCAGTATTCACATATGCACTGCCAGCAGGGGTGCTAGAGAGGAATCAGGCACATAAACCCTTGCTGATTTTCCTTCCCCTAACCAAGGAATGCTAGGTTTGTAGCATTCAGTTAATCTGTATGGCTCAGCTACTCACTAGGTACAAACTCAGCTACTGGAAGAAGCCCACAATAAGGTTTCAATAGTATGGTGACATATTTAAATATAAATTGTTTTTTCAGATTGTTTGGGGCAACCAGGTTATTGCACGTTTGTCTTATTTGTTCTGCGGATGTGGGCGTCACTGGCTAGGCCAGCATTTATTGCCCATCCCTAATTGCCCTTGAGAAGGTGGTGGTGAGCTGCTTTCTTGAACCGCTGCAGTCCTTGGTGTGTGGGTACACCAATAGTGCTGTTAGGAAGGGAGTTCCAGGATTTTGACCGAGCGAGTGTTCCCATGCATCTGCTACTCTTGGCCTTCTAGGTGGTAGAGATCGTGGGTTTGGAAGGTGCTGTCGAAGGAGACTTGGTGAGTTGCTGCAGTACATTTTGTAGAACGTACACACTGCTGCCACTGTGCATCGGTGGTGGAAGGAGTGAATGTTGAAGGTGGCAGATAGGGTGACAATCAAGCGGGCTGTTTTGACCTGGATGGTGTCAAGCCCCTTGAGTGTTGTTCGAGCTGCACCTATCCAGGCAAGTGGAGAGTATTCCATCACACTCCTGACTTGTGCCTTGCAGATAGTGGACAGTTATTAGGGAGTAAGGAGGTGAGTTACTCGCCACAGAATTCCCAGCTCTGACCTGCTCTTGTAGCCATGGTATTTATATGGCTACTCCAGTTCAGTTTCTGGTCAATAGTGACCCCCCCCCCCCACCCCCCCCCCCCCCCATCAGGTTTATTGTGGGGGATTCAGTGATAGTAATGCCATTGAATGTCAAGAGGAGATGGTTAGATTCTCTCTTGTTTGAGATGGTCATTGCCTGCCACTTGTGTGGCGCGAATGTTACTTGCCACTTATCAGCCCAAGCCTGAATGTTGTCCAGGTCTTGCTGCATATGAACATGGGCTGCTTCAGTATTTGAGGAGTCGCAAATGGTGCTGAACGTTGTGCTATCATCAGCGAACATCCCCACTTCTGACCTTATGATGAAAGGAAGGTCATTAATGAAGCAGCTGAAGATAGTTGGGCCTAGGACACTACCCTAAGGAACTTCTGCAGTAATGTACTGGAACTGAGATGATTGACCTCCAACAACCACAATCATCTTCCTTTGTGCTAGATATGACTCCAACCAGCGGAGAGTTTTCCCCATGATTCCCACTGACTCTAGTTTTGCCAGGGCTTCTTGATGTCAAGGACAGTCACTCTCACCTCACCTCTGGAGTTCAGCTCTTTTGTCCATGTTTGGACCAAGGCTGTAATGAGGTCAGGAGCTGAGTGGCCCTGGCAGAACCCAAACTGCGCGTCACTGAACAGGTTATTGCTGAGCAAATGCTGCCTGATAGCACTGTTGAGGACCCCTTCCATCACTTTGCTGATGATCGGGAGTAGATTGATAGGGTGGTAATTGGCTGGGTTGGATTTGTCCTGCTTTTTTTTGTGCAAATGACATATCTGGGAAATTTTCAACATTTCCGGGTGAATGCCAGTGTTGTAGCTGCATTGGAACAGCTTGGATAGAGGTGTGGCTAGTTCTGGAGCACAAGTCTTCAGTACTATTGTCGAAATGTTTTCAGGGCCCATAGACTTTGCAGTATCAGTGCCTTCAGCTGTTTCTTGATATCATATAGTGTGAATCGGATTGGCTGAAGACCAGCATCTGTGATGCTGGGGACCTCAAGAGGAGACTGAGGTGGATCATCGACTTGGCAGTTCTGGCTGAAGATGGATGCAAGTGCATCAGCCTTGTCTTTTGCATTGATGTGATGGGCTCCCCCATCGCTGAGGATGGGGATTTTTGTGGAGCCACCTCCTCCTCCTGTCAGTTGTTTAATTGTCCATCACCATTCATGACTGGATGTAGCAGGACTGCAGAACTTAGATCTGATTCATTGGTTATGGGATCGCATAGCCCTGTCTATCGCATGCTGCTTCTGCTGTTTGACATGCAAGCTGTCCTGTGTTGCAGCTTCACCAGGCTGACACCTCACTTTGACGTATGACCGGTGCTGCTCCTGGCATGCCCTCCTGCACTCTTCATTGAACCAGGGGTTGGTCTCCTGCCTTGATGGTAGTGGTAGAGTGGTGGATAACCTGGGCCATGAGGTTACAGATTGTGGTTGAACACAATTCTGCTGCTGCTGATAGTCCACACCACCTCATGGATGCCCAGTTTTGCATTGCTAGATCTGTTGAAATCTATCCCATTTAGCACGGCGGCAGTGCCACACAACACGATGGTGGGTACCCTCAGTGTGAAGACGGGTCTCCACAAGGATTGTGCGGTGCCAATACTGTCATGGTCAGATGCATCTGCGACAGGTAGATTGGTGAAGACGAGGTCAAGTATGTTTTTCTCTCTTGTTGGTTCCCCCATCATCTGCCGCAGACCCAGTCCAGCAGTTATGTCCTTTAGGACTCGCCAGCTCTGTCAGTAGTGGTGCTACCGAGCCACTCTTGGTGATGGACATTGAAGTCCCCCACCCAGAGTACATTTTATGCCCTTGTTACCCTCAGTGCTTCTTCCAATTGGTGTTCAACATAGAGAAATACTGATTTATCAGCTGAGGGTGGGGTGGGGTGGTGAGGGTAGTGGGTTGGTGGTAATCAGCAGGAAGTTTTCTTGCCCATGTTTGACCTGTGCCATAAGACTTCATAGGGTCTGGAATCAATGTTGAGGACTCCCAAAGCAACTCCCACCAGTGTGCCACCACCTGTTGTGGCTGTGTCCTGCAGGTGGGACATGACATACCCAGGAATGGTGATGGTGGTGTCTGTGATATTGTCTGTAAGATATGATTCCATGACTACGACTATTTCAGGCTGTTGCTTGACTAGTCTGTGGGACAGCTCTCCCAATTTTGGCACAAGCCCCTAGATTTTAGTAAGGAGGACTTTGCAGGGTCGACAATGGGTTTGCCATTGTCGTTTCTGGTGTCTAGGTCAATGCCGGGTGGTCATTGAGTCATAGAAAGTCATTGAGTTAAACAGCACAGAAACAGGCCCTTTGGCCCATCATGTCTGTGCCGGCCATCAAGCACCTATTTATTCTAATCCCATTTTCCCCTAGCCTTGTATACTATGGCATTTCAAGTGCTCATCTGAATACTTCTTAAATGTTGTGAAGGTTTCTGCCTCTACCACCCCTTCAGACAGTGTGTTCCAGATTCCAACCACCCTCTGGGTGAAAAAATCTTTCCTCAACTCCCCTATGAACATTCTGTCCCTTACCTTAAATCTATGCCCCATGTTATTGACCCCTCCTCTAAGGGTCTGTCCGGTTTCATTCCTTATGGACTTTATAGCAGTATGATGCAAATGAGTGGTTTCCTAGGCCATTCCAGAGGACATTTAAGAGTCAACCACATTGTTGTGGGTCTGGAGTCACACGCATGCCAGACCAGATAAGGACAGCAGATTTCCTTCCCTGAGGACATTCGTGAACCAGATGGTTTTTACAACAATCGAAAAGGGTTTTATGATCACCACTAGACTAGCTTTTTAATTCCAGATTTGTTAATTGAATTCAAATTCCACCATCTGCCGTGGTGGGATTCAAACCCATGGGCTGGTTTTTACGTCGGGCGGACGGGAGCTGGCCACCGACGTAAAAGTCGGTGGCGAACCCGCTTCCGCCTAGCCCGGAGATCCATTCCGCATTTTACGGGTCCCCGGGCTTTAATTGTTCCGAGGCGGGACTGCTTGAGGGAGGAAGTCCCGCCTCACTGAGCTGCCGGCCAATCATTGGGCCCGTAGCTCTTAGTCCCAACAGTGCCACCAGGAGCAGTGGCCACTGCTGGGACTGCAACCCAGCTGAGGACATGGAGCCAGGAGTGCAGGTAAGGTTGGGTTGCCTCACCGGGGGGTGATCGATCGGGCCCCGGCGAGGCAAGGGTGGTCATTTGGGGGGGAAGGGGGCGTTTTGGGTCCTGAGGTGGTTGGGAAAGTGGGAATGGCCCTCAATCAGGCACCCAGTGCCCGATTGTCAGGGCAACCCCCCGCCCCGGGGCACGGAGAGTCCAACAGCTCTCACTGGGCAGCCTTTCCCGGCTCCAGGACACCCGCTTACCATGGGCAAAATCCCCGTGGAGGCAGGCGAAGGCCCTTATGTGGCCGTTAATTGGCAACTTAAGGCCTTGATTGGCCTGGGGTGGGGGGTCTGTTTTTTGTTCCCCCCGCCTTACGTAAAGTGGAGGCGGGTTGGAAATGCTACCATTTTAAAGATCAATGGGATATAGGGCTGGATTTCACTTTAATTGCTGGCTGGTGGCAGGACACCACTCAAGTTTCCTATTCTAGCCAGCAGCTGGAATAACTCCCAAGCAGCCTCGAGGAAGAAGTAAAACTCCTTGTGGCACTGACAAGCAAAGAATTCTAAGTAAGATCTTCGATGTCTGTAAATCTTATAGTGTGAATATCAACTTGTTGGAAACAAATGTTTTTCATTATGCCTCACTTTACTCCCTCCAATCTAGTCTCTTACATTTTCCAAACTCCCTTCTTCATAAAACAAAAAGAGACAGATTCCCATTAGGGAATTGATTTCTCGAGACCAAAAAGTTGCTTTTTCCATCCTCATAATAACCAGCAGGAAATGTCCTCCCAGAAGGACCAGAGCAGCAAAAACATTGTCAAGGCAAAGTTTCATAAACCTTCAAATATATCACGAAGATTGCCACCAGCTGGCAATTAAAGTAAAATCCAGCCCTTTATCCCATTGAGGAGGGTCAATTTAATTAAACTATCTTTAAAATGGTAGCAATAATTTTACTAATGCAGAATATTAAATTCTATGAGCGAGCTAGACCATATTTATCATCATCTGGAGGACTTCTGTAGCACGCAGAGCAGGTCTGACATTTCACATGTGTCCATTATGATTTGCTGCATCTAAATTCATAGAATCATAGAACCTTATAGCACAGCAGATCATTTGGTCCACCATGCTTATGCCAGCTCTTTGACAGAGCTGTCCAATTAATTCCATTCCCATGCTCCGTTGCCAGTATTACATAACATTGCATTGCAAAGATGCCTGCAAGTTCGAGGAGGTAGAGCATCAGAGGCAGCCTTCATCAGATGATGAAGACTTTGTGGAAGGAGAGGAAGCAGCAGAGCCAGGCAGAACCCTTGCAGCCACGGAGATGTCAGTGATCAACTTGCAGTTCAGTGATTCTGCTGAGCTTCTCATGCCCATGTCCTGAGAACATAGAAAGAGCCCCTCAGCATCAAAGTCCTTGTTACGTTATTCTCCACTCCCTTCATCCTGCATTGAACTTTAAAGCTATTCAAACATCTTCTATACCACTGCCATTCTGATGATACAGTCACAAATATTATGTAACACTGCAGGCCAAAGTGCCAAATGTGATTAAAATGTTCCTGATGGGTAAGCAGGGTAAAATCCCCAGCCACTGTTCCAGCCTCTAAAGTAAATGTAGGCAGTTGTATCTGACGACTTGGAAGCAGTGGGTGTGAAAGAAAACAGATGGCAGATTTGCGTAATTTTACTGGGTGTGACTTAATAAAATGTAAATAAAAATATCTAATTATCTGAGGTGTAGTATTGTGTCCCCTATCTGACCTGAAACTTGAATATTGTCATTGCAAGTGTGACAGAAACCTGTATTTATGGTCTGTTTTGCTTTCTGTGCCCCACTGAAATAAATGCAATTGCTGTACGATGGTCAGAAAAGTTGGCCCCATAATCGTAACTCACTTCATGCTGCACTGATTGCTGGCATTAATTAAGGGGCTAGAAATTGGTGGGATTATAATCATACAGTAAGGGCGCTCATCATTATTATTTCATTAAAACAGAGTCCAGCAATTTATGGAGTTAAAAAAGATCTGTCATCGTTCCAATGCCCACCAAATGTCTAGACGATTTATGCCGATCCACTGTTAACAGCACCAAAAGCAATAAAAACCCCTTCTCACTGTAAAGCTCCAATTAAAGATAATGATGATAAAAAAAATTGCTGGATTTATGATAAAGTGAATTATACCTGCTGCAGCCATTTAAAGCTGGTAATTAATGTTGTAGGAGACTCTATTAATCACATAATTTTTGGTCCTGACAGAGTGACAGAGTAGGAAGCACAGAGTGATCGGAGAAGACAGTGCTTTGTGAACCAAGTGCTAAGTCGGGAATTTGGTGCAAGTGAAATTTGGTGCAGAGGGGGAAGTAGGTGTTGCTTTTTATTTTTGTTTTATCTCCGGTAGCTGATGAGTATTCTTCTTTTCTCTCCAAGTGAGGAAACTGTAACTTGTTATCACTTTACTAAATTAGTAACGAGTTAACTGATCAGATAAATAAATAAGGTTAGACAGACATGGCAGGGCAGGTGGTGTGCCATGACTGCAAAATGTGAGAAATTGTGGAACGCATTGCAATTCCTGACAACCATATCAGCAGTAAGTGTCTGCAGCTTGAACAACTTTGGCTCAGAGTTGTTGGACTGGAGTTAGAGTTGCAGACATTGGGCTGGGTTTTCTGGGCCCCTCTGAGGTGGGGTCAGAGCTGGGGGAACCACTCATAGAATTGTGAAGCAGGCGGCGAGGGGGTCAGGTGGGGAGGCGGCGCAGAGGGCGAGTCGCCTACACGTTGCCAAGCAATTTTGTCAGGGGCAGGATAGGCTGACGACAGCCTGCCTGCCCAGGGGCAAATTGAGGCCCTTAAGTGCTCCATTAGCGACCACTTTAGACCCTCTTCCTCAGCGCTGGGATTTAACCAGCTGTGGGATGGGCCTCTGCCATGCGGGGCGTCCTCCCTGTGGGCTTGGGGGGGGGTGGTGGGGTGGGTGGCCATCCTCTGTTGGCAATCTGTGGCCCATGGAGGACACCCACTGGGAAAAATTCCAACTCCCTCGACCACCCACCCCTTGAACTACATTCCCATCACCCCCACCCCACCCCTCACCAGGGCCTTCCAGAGTGGCCCCAGCAACCCTGCCTCACTTACCTGAGGTCAAGCTTTCCAGTGCTGGGCCTGGGTCGAAGGCCTCTGCAGTACCTGCAGTGGCCACCGCTCCCAGTGGCGCTGCCGATACTGCTGAGCTGCCAGTCCTGTGATTGACCGGCAGCTCTTGGAGATGGGATCTCCATATTTATAGGGACAGGGATCCAGGTGCCAGCAATTTAAGTGATGGAACAACACACGATGGCAACAGGGTCGGGGGTGGCATGGAAAAGCCAAGGCACAGATCACCCTGCCTTTTCGGCCAACGCCAGGAGCCTCGTTAGTGCCACAAAATCAAGCCCTATGTGGGACATCAGGAAGGAGGAGAGTTACCTGGACACTTTACTTCGGGAGCAATCACACCCCTTAGACTGAGTAGAACTTTAGAGTTGGTCAATCGTCAGGAACAAGAGGATGTGACTGTTAGTCAGACAGGTATGGGGATCTAGCATGTATTAATAGAGGAGACTCAGCCCTTGATTTTAACCAACAGGCTTGATTTACTTACTACCTGTGTGGGTGGGAACAAGGACTGCAGGGTGGATAGGAAAACTGACCATGGTACCATGGTTCAGGATGCTCTTCAAGTGGGGGGAGTGAAGAGGAATGTGATAGTGATGGGGGACAGTATAGGCAGAGGGATAGATACTCTTCTCTGCAGCTGCGACTTGGTGTGCCAAAGGTTGTGTTGCCTGCCCAGGTTAAGGACATCGACGCACGGCTGGAGACAAACATGGAGTGTGAAGGAGAGGATCCAGTTGTCGTGGTCCACGTAGCTACCCATAAGATAGGTAGAACTAGGAATGATGTTCTGTTGAGAAAGTTTGACGAGTTAGGGTCCAAATTAAAATGCTGGACCTTAAAGGTGATAATCTCTGAATTGTTACCTGAGCCACATGCCAATTGGCATAGGGTCAAACAGATTAGAGAATTAAACACGCGGCTCAAAGAGTGGTGTGGGAGGAAGAGGTTTTGATTCATGGGACACTGGTGTCAGTACTGGAGAAAGAGGGAGCTATTGGGTTTTAGATTAGAGATACAGCACTGAAACAGGCCCTTCGGCCCACCGAGTCTGTGCCGAACATCAACCACCCATTTATACTAATCCTACACTAATCCCATATTCCTACCAAACATCCCCACCTGTCCCTATATTTCCCTACCACCTACCTATACTAGTGACAATTTGTAATGGCCAATTTACCTATCAACCTGCAAGTCTTTTGGCTTGTGGGAGGAAACCGGAGCACCCGGAGAAAACCCACGCAGACACAGGGAGAACTTGCAAACTCCACATAGGCAGTACCCGGATGGGCTCCACTTGTGGGCGGCACAGTGGCGCAGTGGTTAGCACCGCAGCCTCACAGCTCCAGCGACCCGGGTTCAATTCTGGGTACTGCCTGTGTGGAGTTTGCAAGTTCTCCCTGTGTCTGCGTGGGTTTTCTCCGGGTGCTCCGGTTTCCTCCCACAAGCCAAAAGACTTGCAGGTTGATAGGTAAATTGGCCATTATAAATTGCTCCTTGTATAGGTAGGTGGTAGGGAAATATAGGGACAGGTGGGGATGTGGTAGGAATATGGGATTAGTGTAGGATTAGTATAAATGGGTGGTTGATGGTCGGCACAGACTCGGTGGGCCGAAGGGCCTGTTTCAGTGCTGTATCTCTAAACTAAACTAAACTAAACTAAACTGGGCCAGGATCAGTGACCTGGCGAATCGTATAACTAGGGCTGTGGATAGGGATTTAAACTAAAAGGGTGGGTGGGTGGGTGGATGCTGGTGGTAAGGTTAAGGTGAAGGAAGATTTGGAAATCTAAAGAGACAAGTCAAGACAATCGAATGGTGTATCAATTTGGACAAAGCCAAGCAGAGTGTGAGAGGAAGGAACAGAGAATTTAATGGTAATCGTGTATCAGCGAATAAGGTCCATGCAAGGAATAGCAGTAAAAAAAAAATAAAGACTTTTTATCTGAATGCGTGAAGTATTTGCAATAAGATAGATGAACTAGTGGCACAAATTGAAATAAATGGTTTAGATCTAATCACCATTACAGAGACATGGTTATAAAGTGACCAAGGTGAGGAAATTCATATTCCATGGTACACAACATTTTGAAAAGACAGAAAGAATAGAAAAGGAGGAGGAGTAGCCCTTAGAGTAAAGAACAACAGAAGGATAGGAGTGAAAATAGATCCTGACTCAGAATATTAGGAAGTAGAATCAGTATAGAGTCAGAGTCATAGAGTTGTACAGCACAGAAACAGGCCTTTCAGCCCATCGTGTCTGTGCCAGCCATCAAGCACCTAACTATTCTAATCCCATTTTCCAGCACTTGGCCCGTAGCCTTGTATGCTATGACGTTTCAAGTGCTCATCTAAATATTTCTTAAATGTTGTGAGGGTTCCAGCCTCTACCACCCCTTCAGGCAGTGTGTTCCAGATTCCAACCACCCTCTGGGTGAAATTTATTTTCCTCAAATCCCCTCTAAACCTCCTTCCCCTTATCTTAAATCTATGTCCCCTGGTTATTGACCCCTCCGAAAGGGAAAAAGTCTCTTCCTGTCTAACCTATCAATGCCCCTCATAATTTTGTATATCTCAATCATGTCCCCGCTCAGCCTTCTCTGCTCTAAGGAAAACAACCCTAGCCTTTTCAGTCTCTCTTTTGTATATTTTGTAACTTTTGCATAATGCTGTAATTTTTGTGTTTATATAGTTATAAGAAGGTTTTAATTGCTCTGCTTTCTGAAGAAGATTCATTCTCACTTTTTTAAATTTGTTCATGATAAGTTAAATAATCAAATAGCCAACTGACTAAATAGATATATGATGCTCTGAGTCCATCACTACTTTCACCTTATGGCTGTATGACACTTTATTTGATCACCAGAGTTGGCATTTTAGAGGTATAAGACGGAAGGCCTGCTTTTCAGGTGTGACAACAGTTGCACATCAGATGCAAGGCCTTTTCTTTATAGATAGGCAGACAGATACCCAATATTGTGTTGTATTAAATATTCCTGACTTTTGTGCCCAGGGCTAGGCTGACATTGTGTAACTCTACTTACCTCTGTAGCCACTCTGGTGTCACAAATTAGAGGAGGTGACCTGGAGTAGCTCTACTGACGTAAATCAATTAAAATGTGCCCATTTTGATAAATATCCAATCACCAAGCAGAAATGTACCGATTTAGGATGCAGCACTTTGTGTTCTTGCATTTAAGTGATCCTGTGCAAGGTATACAGGATAAACAGACAAAACAGTTGTCATGAGGTTAGAGACTGAAACTAAACAGTAGCAAGCAGTACAGTGAAGTCTCCTCCTGTATGCACTATATTCATCAAGAATATCAAACAGTCACGAGGCCAAAATAAGAGTCCACTCTACTAAATTCCAGGCACTATGCCTATGGAAGGGGAAAATGGAGCATGTCTAGATAGTTTTCTCTTTGATGTATCTGTGGAATTCTCTTCCACAGAAAGCAGTTGAGGCCAAATCATTAAATATATTCAAGAAAGAGTTAGATATAGTTCTTAGGGCTAATGGATACGGGGAGAAAGCGGGAACAGGGTACTGAGTTTGGATGATCAGCCATGATCGTATTGAATGGTGGTGCAGGCTCGAAGGGCCGAATGGCCCGCTCCTGCTCCTATTTTCTATGTTTAATACATAAGAAATATGGAATGTTTAATAGTTGGAGTACTTAAGAGGGCAGAGTAATCAATAATAGGTCTAGGTTTCCTCATTAAGAAATGGGAAACCAACAGACTGCACTTAGCTTGGGGAAATTCTGTTCATTTTCCATCAAACCCAAGGGAAATCATAGCACACAAATTAACACTGGGATCCAAAACAGGACTAAGTATGGAACAACCATCAGCCTCACACCAAGAAAAATGGTTGTAGCTTTAAAGCTACATAACTCCACAATTTGTATTTACTTAAGGGATGCTTATTAAAATAGTTAGCAGCATTTAAGAAAAATGCAATGCATCTACCAGCACAATGAAACAGTCCTAGGGTAGCTGTGTCTTAAATGAAAAGCTTGGGGTTTGACAATAAGTTGCTTTCTCACTCAGCTCCAGCAATTTCACAGGCCCCTTGCAATTCTAAAACCCCAACTATAGACAATAAATCAGGTTTAAAAAATCATGCAGAACAAATTTATGGAAGAATCAACATCTGCAAGTGACACTACAACAGAAGAAAGAAAATATTGCTAGTGTAGAGAAGAATTTTTGCCTACAGGCTGGCCAAGGATCATGAACCATTGCAAAAACAAATCAATCACTTTCTAAAATAATACCCCACCACCAATTTCTCCCCTTTCTCCAGAAGACAATGACTCATTCTGAGGTTCAGATCCATGTGCCCTCAGGGTTGAACAGGTCACTAGGGCTCTCAAAGTAGGCTCGCTTATGCCTCTAGTTACCCTGTGATACCTTGCTCATCAAGCCACCCAGCAGAACGTAGAGAAGGGCAGAAGATTTGGGGCAGTTTTTTTCTTTTAGGATTGTGAAGGCAATCCCACATGCCAAATGGAAAATATTAATTTCATCTTTTGGAATCGATTGAAACTGCCTTCATCACACTCAGATTCAATCAGCCACATATCCAAGTTTGCCGATGACACAAAGATAGATAACATTGTAAGTAGTGTAGACGGAAGCATAAAATTGCAAAGAGATATTAATAGATTAAATGAATGGGCAAAACTGTAGGCAAGTGTGAGGTCATCTACTTTGGTCCTAAAATGGTAGGAACAAATTACTTTCTAAATGGTGAAAAGCTAGAAACAGTGGAGGCCCAAAGAGCCTTGGGGGGTTCATGGACATAGGTCATTAAACTGTCATGGAGAAGTACAAAAGAAAATCAAAAAGGTCAATGGAATTCTAGTCCTTTAGATATGAAGGCCACCAGACAAGGGAATGGAAGTCATACTATTAATAGTCACAAGGACAAATGCGGGTTAATTAAAGAAAGCCAGAATGGATTTGTGAAGGGAAAATCACATTTGACTAACGCTGGAGTTTTTTGAGGCGGTAACAGAGAGGGTTGATGAGTGCAATGCAGTTGATGTGGTGTACATGGACTTTCAAAAGGCGTTTGATACAATGCCATGCAACAGACTTGTGAGCAAAGTGGAATAAAAGGGACGGTAGCAACATAGGTACAGAATTGGCTGAGTGACAGGAAACAAAGAGTAGGGGTTAATGGATTTTTTCGGGCTGGAGGAAGGTTTATAGTGGAGTTCCCCAGGGATCAGTGTTGGGACCCTTGCTTTTCCTGGTACATAGTAATGACCTAGATCTTGGTGTACAGGGCACAATTTCAACGTGTGCGGATGATACAAAACTTAGAAGCATTGTGAACTGTAAGGAGGATGGTGTAGTGCTGCAAAAGGGCGTAGACAAGTTGGTGGAATGGCGGATAGGTGGCAGATGAAGTTCAAGCAGAGAAATACAAAGTGGTTCATTTTGGTAGGAAGAACAAGGAGAGACAATATAAAATAAAGAGTACAATTCGAAAGGGGGTGCAAGAGCAGAGGGACCTGGGTGTATATGTGCATAAGTTATTGAAGGTGGCAGGACAGGTTGAGAGAGCAGTCAATAAAGCATACAGTATCCTGGACTTTATTAATAGGGGCATAAAGTACAAGAGCAAAGAAGTTATGTTGAACTTATATGAGATACTAGTTCAGCCTCAGCTGGAGTACTGCATCTAGTTCTGGGTGCTTTGAAAGTGACAGACTCCAGTCCCAAAGAAGAATCTTAAACTTAAACAAAGGCAATTACCTGGGTATGAGGGGAGAGCTTGCTAAGATTGATTGGGTAAATAAACTAAAAGGTATGTCAATAAATAAACAGTGGGAAACATTTAAAGAAACAATTCAAAATAGAACCATAGAAGCATAGAAAAATTAAGGCACAGAAAGAGGCCATTCAGCCCATTGTGTCTGCGCCATCCGAATAAACTAGCCGCCCAATCTTATCCCACCTACCAGGTGCATATCCAGGTACCTTTTAAATGAGTTGAGGGTTTCTGCCTCCACCACTATTCTTGGCAGTGAATTTCAGATAACCACCACCCTCTGGGTGAAAAATGTTTCCTCATGTCCCCTCTAATCCTTCAACCAATCACATTAAATCTGTGCCCCCGGTAATTGACCTCTCCACTAGGGGAAACGGGTTCTTCCTGTCTACTCTATCTAGGCCCCTCATAATTTTGTACACCTCAATTATGTCACCCCTCAGCCTCCTCTGTACTAAGGAAAGCAACCCTAATTGATCCAATCTTTCCTCATAGCTGCAACGTTCAAGTCCTGGCAACATTCTTGTAAATCTTGTTTGTACTCTCTCCAGAGCAATTATGTCCTTCCTGTAATGTGACCAGAACTGTACGCAATACTCCAACTGTGGCCTAAACAGTGTTTTATACAGTTCCAGCATGACATTCCTGCTTTTGAATTCTATACCTCGGCCAATAAAGGAAAGCATTCCATATGCCTTCTTCACCACTCTATCTATCTGTCCTGCCACCCTCAGGGACCTGTGGACATGCACTGCAAGGTCTCTTACTTCTTCTATCCCTCTCAATATCCTCCTATTTATTGTGTATTCCCTCGCTTTATTTGCTCTTCCCAAATGCATTACCTCACACTTCTCTGGATTGAATTCCATTTGCCACTTTTCCACCCACTCAACCAAACCATTGATGTCATTCTGGAGTCTACGGCAATCCTCTTCACTATCAACTACATGGCCAATTTTTGTGTCACCATCAAATTTCCCAATTATGCCTCCCATATTTAAGTCCAAATCATTAATATATAACAGCAAGGGACCCAACACGGAGCCCTGTGGAATGCCACCAGAAACTGCTTTCCATTCGCAAAAACATCCGTCGCCTACTACCCTTTGTTTCCTGTCACTGAGCCAATTTTGGATCCAACTCGCCACATTCCCCTCTATCCCATTGGCTTTCATTTTACTAACCAGTCTGCAATGTGTGACCCTGTCAAATGCCTGACTAAAATCCATGTAGGCCACATCCACTGCACTACCCTCTTCAATCTTCCTTGTTATTTCCTCAAAAAACTCAATCAAGTTAGTAAGACATAACCT
Source organism: Heterodontus francisci (assembly GCF_036365525.1). Taxonomy (NCBI): domain Eukaryota; kingdom Metazoa; phylum Chordata; class Chondrichthyes; order Heterodontiformes; family Heterodontidae; genus Heterodontus; species Heterodontus francisci. The sequence continues at coordinate 77,129,280 of NC_090382.1, read as the reverse complement.
TCCCTAACAAATCCATGCTGACAATCCCTGATTAATTTGTGCCTTTCTAAGTGGCAGTTTTTCTTGTCCCTCAGAATTGATTCTAATAATTTACACACCACTGAGGTCAGACTGACCTGCCTATAATTATTTGGCCTATCCCTCGCACCATTTTTAAATAATGGTATAACGTTCGCAGACCTCCAATTCTCTGGCACCTTGCCTGTATCCAGGGAGGATTTGAAGATGATCCTCAGCACATCTGCTATTTCCTCCCTGGCTTCCTTTAACAACCTGGGATGCAATCCATCTGGCCCTGGCGATTTATCCACTTTCGAGGATATCAGACCCTCTGGTACTTCCTCTCTCATTATGCTTATCGTATCTAATACTTCACACTCCTTTTTAGCTACAATATCTGCATCATTCCTCTCCTTTGTGAAGACAGAGACAAAAGAACCCTGCCCACATCTTCTGCATCCACGCATAAGTTCGCTTGTACAGCTCTGATAGGCTCTACCCTTTGCTTAGTTATCCTGTTGCTCTTAATGTACTGATAAAACATCTTTGGGTTTTCCTTGATCCTACCTGCCAATAATTTTTCATGCCCTCTCTTTGCTTTTCTAATTTCCATTTTTACTTCATCCCTGCACTTTCTATACTCCTCTCAGCTTTCTAAAGTATTAAGTTTTTTGTGATAGCCATAAGTTCAAGAAAAATACATTTCATTAAAAAAGAAAAACTCAGCAAGAAATATCCATCTCTGGCTTACAAGAGAAGTTAAGGATAGTATGGGATTAAAAACGAGGCTTATAATATTGCAAAGAATACCAGCAAGCCTGAGGATTGGGAGTGTTTTAGAAACCAGCAAAGAATGACCAATAAATGTGCATTTTTGGTCTCCAGATCTAAGGATGTGGCAGTACAGCAAAGGTTCACTAGATTGGTTCCTGGGATTTATTTATTTATTTAGAGATACAGCACTGAAACAGGCCCTTCGGCCCACCGAGTCTGTGCTGACCATCAACCACCCATTTATACTAATCCTACATTAATCCCATTACCCTCTCACATCCCCACCTTCCCCCTACCTATACTAGGGGCAATTTATAATGGCCAATTTACCTATTAACCTGCAAGTCTTTGGCTGTGGGAGGAAACTGGGGCACCCGGTGAAAACCCACACGGTCACAGGGAGAACTTGCAAACTCCGCACAGGCAATACCCAGAATCGAACCCGGGTCGCTGGAGCTGTGAGGTTGCAGTGCTAACCACTGCGCCACTGTGCCGCCCATGCCGCGGATGCGAGGGTTGTCGTGTTGTCCTATGATGAGAGGCTGAATAAATTGGGTCTATACTCCCTGGAAGTTTAGCAGAATGAAAGGTGATCTCATTGAAATATACAAGATTCTGAAGGGTTTGACGGGGTAGACACTGAGACATTGTTTCCCCTGGCTGGGGAATCTAGAACACAGAGGCACAGTCTCCATGAGGAGCCAATCATTTAGCACTGAGATGAGGATTAATTTCTTCACTCAAAGGGTTGTGAATCTTTTGAATTCTCTATCCCAGAGGGTTGTGGATGCGCCATCACTGAATATATTTAAGGCTGGGATAGACAGATGTTTTGGTCACTCAAGGAATCAAGGATTTGGGGACTGGGCGGGAGCTGAGGCAGAAAACCAGCCATGATCATACTGAATGGCAGAGCAGGCTTGAGGGACTGTATGGTCCACTCCTGCTCCTATTTCTTTTATGTTTTTATGACACTCAACCTCGTTGGCCCCTTAAAGGGACCAATGAAGCAGTGGAGTCTCACTCCAGCAGATAGTGAATTGATCCAAGAGGATTCGTAATCTTATCTGTCTTGGCAGACCTTTGTACCCGTCTTGCCATGCACGCTCCTGTTAATATCAGAAATCAATAATTTTTTGGATGCAAAGCTATTTCAACACTCCAAAATTCAAATTTGATTTATTTTATTGTAGACATTTTACTTAACCTATAACATCTATTGGTGTGTAAGGGATGTTCCCAACTGTGAGGATGCTATCCGGCTTCTGAACTGTAACTCCATATTTTAAAATAACAATCACTAGCATGTAGCAGATTTGATTTCCTGTATCTCACTGACAATCTTTCCTGGTGTACTCAGAGCACCTCGGAACTCCTTTACCCAAGTATTGTGGCTTAGCATTTGCGATATGTTTTTAGAGATCATTCCTCACTTGGAATACTGTAAATGGTGGACAGGCTTTGGGGAGTCAGGAGGTGAGTTACTCACCTCAGGATTCCTAGCCTCTAACCTGTTCTTGTAGCCATGGTATTTATATGGCTACTCCAGTTCAGTTTCTGGTCAATGGTAGCCCCGAGGATATTGATAGTGGGGGATTCAGCGATGGTAATGCCATTGAATGTCAAGGGGAGATGGTTAGATTCTCTCTTGTTTGAGATGGTCATTGCCTGGCACTTGTGTGGCGCGAATGTTATTTGCCACTTATCAGCCCAAGCCTGGATATTGTCCAGGTCTTGCTGCATTTCTACACAAACTGTTTCAGTATCTGAGGAGTCACGAATGGTGCTCAATATTGTGCAATCATCAGCGAATATCCCCACTTCTGACCTTATGATTGAAGGAAGGTCATTGATGAAGCAGCTAAAGATGGTTGGGCCTAGGACACTACCCTGAGGAACTCCTGCAGTGATGTCCTGGAGCTGAGATGATTGACCTCCAAAACCACAATCATCTTCCTTTGCGCTCAGTATGACTCCAATCATCGGAGCTTTTTCACCCTGATTCCCATTGACCTCAGTTTTGCTTGGGCTCCTTGATGCCATACTTGGTCAAATGCTGCCTTGATGTCAAGGGCAGTCACTTTCACCTCACCTCTTGAGTTCAGCTCTTTTGTCCATGTTTGAACCAAGGCTGTAATGAGGTCAGGAGCTGAGTGCCCCTGGCGGAACTCAAACTGAGTGTCAGTGAGCAGGTTATTGCTAAGCAAGTGCTGCTTGATAGCACTGTTGATGACACCTGCCCTCACTTTACTGATGGGGCGGTAACTGGCTGGGTTGGATTTGTTCTGCTTTTTGTATACAGAACATACCTGGGCAATTTTCCACATTGCCAAGTAGATGCCAGTGTTGTAGCTGTACTGGAACAGCATGGCTTGGGGCATGGCAAGTTCTGGAGCACAGATCTTCAGTATTATTGCCGGAATGTTGTCAGGGCCCATAGCCTTAACACTATCCAGTGCCTTCAGTCGTTTCTTGCTATCATGTGGAGTGAATCGAATTAGCTGAAGACAGGCATCTGTGATGCTGGGGACTTTGGGAGGAGGCCAAGATTTTGCAAATGCTTCAGACTTATCTTTCACACTGATGTGCTGGGCTCCCCCATCATTGAGGATGGGGATATTTGTGGAGCTCCCTCCTTCAGTTAGTTGTTTAATTGTCCACCACCATTCACGACTGGATGTGGCAGGACTACAGAACTTAGATCTGATCCGTTGGTTGTGGGATTGCTTAGGTCTGTCTATCGCATGCTGCTTACGCTGTTTGGCATGCAGGTAGTTCTAATTTTGAGGTATGTCTGGTGCTGCTCTTGGCATGCTCTCCTGCACTGTTCATTGAACCGGAGTTGATCCCCCGGCTTGATGGTAATGGTAGAGTGGGGGATTTGCCGGGCCATGAGCTTAAAGATTGTGGTTGAATACAGTTCTGCTGCTGCGGATGGCCCACAGCACCTCATAGATGCCCAGGTTTGCATTGCGAGATCTGATTGAAATCTATACCATTTAGCACAGTGGTAGTGCTAAACAACATGATGGAGTTACTCAATGTGCAGAAGGGATTCGTCTCCACAAGGACTGTGCGGCGGCCGCTCCTACCAATACTGTCATGGACAGATGCAGCTGTGGCAGGCAGATTAGTGAGGACAAGGTCAAGTCGGTTTTTCCCTCACCACCTGCCTCAGACTCAGTCTAGCAGTCTTGTCCTTTAGGACTAGGCCAGTGGTGGGGCTACTGAGCCACTCTTGGTGTTGGACATTGAAGTCCCCCACCCAGAGTACATTCTGTGCCCTTGTCATCCTCAGTGCTTCTTTGAAGGAGGAGTACTTATTTATCAGCTGAGGGCGGCGGTAGGTGGTAATCAGCAGGAGGTTTCCTTGCCCATGGTTGGCCTGATGTTATGAGACTTCATGGGATCTGGAGTCATTGTTGAGGACACCCAGGGCAACTCCTCCCAACAGTATACCACTGTGCTGCCATCTCTGCTGGGTCTGTCCTGTCCGTGGGACAGGACATAACTGGGGATGGTGATGGCAGTGTCTGGGACATTGTCTATAAGGCATGATTCCGTGAGTATGACTATGTCAGGCTGTTGCTTGACTAGTCTTTGGGACAGGTCTACCAACTTGGCACAAGCCCCCAGATGTTAGTAAGGAGGACTTTGCAGGGTCAACAGGGCTGGGTATGCCATTTCCGGTGCCTTGGTCGATGTCGGGTGGTTTAATTCCTTATTGACTTTGTAGCGGTTAGATACAACTGATGGCTTGTTAGGCCATTGCAGAGGGCAGTTAAGAGTCAACTACATTGCTGTGGGTTGGAGTCACATGTAGTCCAGACCAGGTAAGGACAGCAGATTTCCTTCCCTAAAGGACATTAGTGAACCAGATTGGTTTTTACGACAATTGTTTCATTGCCATCATTAGATTAGCTTTTAATTCCAGATTCATTAATTGAATTCAGATTCCACCTTCTGCTGTGGTGGGATTCAAACCCGTGTCCCCAGAGCAATACCCTGGGTCTCTGGGTTACTAGTCCAGTGACAATACCACTACGCCACTGCCTCCCCTGATTGAGGGATTAATGTTGGCTCGGACACCAAGGATAACTCATCTGCTCCTCTTCGAAATAATATTATGGGTTTACCTGGAAGGGCAGACAGGGCCTCAGTTTAATGTCTCATCTGAAAGATGGCACCTCCGGCAGTGCAGCACTCCTTTCGTACTGCACTGGATTGCCAGCCTTGAATTTTGTGCTCAAGTCCTGGACAGGGACAAATCAAAATAAATCCATCAAATTAAATTAAAATATGTTCTCAAAAAATAAGAAAAGACATTGTGGAGTGATTTTGACGCAGTTATCTAAACTCTGAGATCAGGCCGCAGATAAAAAAAACATTTGAGTTCCTTGATTAAAGGACAGATTGTAACTGTTCTGTGCAACAGGAAATGCTATTGTTACATTGAGAGACAAATGTGACTTGGTAAAGTTTCACAGCAGCTTTGTGTGATTTGCACCTGATCCTATACCATTTGCATTATTCCTTCTCCAACTGTGCCATAATCTTCTGTGCTCAACAATCGAGAAGATCAGGGGTCATTGAGGTGAGGTTGTGGTGCTTGGAGCATGGGGGAGAGGAGGGAGGTGGGGGAGAAATGGTGGGGTGTCAGAGATCAAGTTGGGGAAGAGATTTGGGGGAGATCAATGGCTTAAAAAAGACGCATTTAAATAGCACCTTTCACAACCACCAGGCATCCCAAAGTACTTTTGAACTATAGTCACTGTTGTAAGGTAGAAAATGCAGCAGCCAATTTGCACACATCCAACTACCACAAATTGCAATCTGAAAATGACCAGATAATCTGTTTTTGTGATGTTGATTGAGGGATAGATAGGACTCCAGGGATAACTCCCCTGCTCTTCTCAAAATAGTGTTGTGGGATCTTTTAGTGGGCAGACAGGGGGGTGGTGGAATTTTTTGCTCTCCCCCATGTTGGTTTTGGAGGCAGAGAGATCAAATAATAATAATAACGATTACATCCAGGGCAGAAAGGCCTGTGAACAGCCTTCCCGCCTCGCTGCTAATTGAGGCCCTTAAGTCAGCAATCACTGCCTCATCCCACTGCCGGAATTAGCCTAGCAGTGGGCAGGCCTGTTGCCATACAGGGTGCACACCAAGCAAACCTATGTGGGTTGCTTGCTGGCTTCGGTTGGGGGAGGGGAGTTTCCCTCGTTAAAAAGTACTTAGTACCTGAACGAAGGATGGTCTGCTGTTAGCCACCCCCTGCCCTTGCTGCTGATCCCCGACACCCCCAACCCACAAAACCCCTTCCACTGAGATTTATATGTGGTCAGGGCCTCAGGTGAGTTCTCCACTAGCAGCAGCCACGACCTCTGTGGTGATAATGCTCAGTGAAAGAGCTGCCAGACTCTGATTGGCTGGCAGCTCTGAGCAGGCAAAACTTCCACTGCCAGGATCCTTGTTCCCAAGGAAGGCCCGCTGCTGTCCACTTAAGTGCCTAATGGGCACTTGATTTGGCAAGCCTTCCCTAGAGGAGGCAATGCAGGGCTCTTGGCAGTGCTTTTGCCAGTGGTTGGGACCCCCCCACCCCCCCCTTCCCAATAGCCCAGATAAAATCCCAGCCAGGGTCTCATCTTAAGTTTAACATCTTATCTGAAAGAGACAGCACCTCCTACAAAGCAACACTCCCAGTCAGCATTGATTTTTGTGCTCAACATCTGCAGTACCACTTGAATCCACAACTCCTGACTCAGAGGTAAGAGTGCTACCAACTGAGGCACAGCCAGCTCTGATGTTATCACCCATTTAGTTACTTATTTATTACATGATATCCTCCCTTAACCCACACCTTGATCAAGCTGTTCATCACCACTCTCAAAATCTTCTTTGGCTCAGAGTCAACCTTTTTTCTGATAATACGTCTGTGAAGGGCTTTGGGTCATTGTTCCACATTAAAGGTCCTATATAAATACTGCTTGTTGTTGTAGTAGTAATAAAAATAGTATTAATAATGGCGTAAGATTTGAAAAGTTAAACCTATTGGGTACCATTGCAAAAACTATTTTTTTCCAAAAATATACTTTATTCAAAACGTTTGTAAAAGTGCATTACATAACAGTTCCAGTTGACATTACATAAAGTGCAATACAGTTCAATTTCTTTCAGTATACTACATGGCACACTGAGGTGCCTCACTACACTCACGATTACAAGTTATATTTACAAAATACATTTCATGTCAAACATTGTCTGGTGCATATAGCCAGGGCTTATACATGGGTTCTAGCCCCTCACTGTACAATGCCAATAGGGCTTTAGACTGTGGCCTTTCCTCATTGAGCCTTTGCGGCGGCTGCCCCAAACTTTAATGCGTCCCTCAGCATATAGCTTGGGACCTTGGAATTTGCCAGTCTGCAACACTCGGTTATGGAGAGCTCTTTGCACTGAAAGAGCAGCAAGTTTCAGGCAGATCAAAGAGTCTCTTTGACTGAGTTGATGGTCCTCCAGCAGCAGTTTAAGTTCGTCTCTGTGTTCGTCCCTGGGAACAGCCTGCAGAGCACAGAGTCCTGCATTACATAGCTGCTCAGGTTGAACTGCGACAAAAACCACTGCATCACTTTCCAGACCTTCTTTGCAAAGGCACATTCCAGTAGGATGTGGACAATCTCTTCCCTACTAGAGCAGCCTCGAGAGCAGCGCATGGTGGTGTTCAGGCTTCGTATGTGTATGAAGGATCTGATGGGGAGGGCCCTTCTCACCACCAGCCAAGCTATATCTTGGTCTTGTTTGAAACTTCTGGCGATGAGGCTTTCTGCCAAATGACTTTGACCGTCTGCTCAGGGAATCATCTGATAGAATCCACCATCTCATTTTCTCGCAGGGCCTTGAGGATGTTATATGCAGACCACTGCCTGATGGGTTTGTGGTGAAAACTTTTCCACGAGGGACACATGGAACAGCACAGTCTAACTGAATGAAGCGTTCTGCAGCAACATGGCAAGACCCAGCATTCACAACACTGGGGACAGATAGAAGCTCAGCATGTAGTTTGCAAACTGAGGGTCTACACACTGTAGCCTCACATGAAGGTGGCCATCAGGATGAGGGCAAAGTTGTATGCATTTTTCCCCTCTTTATCTAGAGATTTGTACATGATGTCCCTGCGGATCTAGCTGTTACAGATTAAGCAACACTAATGCACAATGCAAACAGGTAATTATGAAGCTACCCATGTTTATAGAAGACAATGAATTGCATGCTGACTCATCAGGAGGAATTTTATCCTGGTGGCGGGGGTCTCGATGTCCGAAGAAACTGATGCTTAGATCCTCGTGTCACCTCTTGTCTGGAAGGCCAGCCGAATTTAGTGCCAATCAGGCACTTAAGTGGACAGTGGCGGGCCTTCCAGAGGATCAAGGACCCTGTTGCCAGAAGCCCTGCCCTTGCAGAGTTGCAGGTCAATCAGAGGCCAGCAGCTGCAGCACCATGGCGGAGGTGCACCTACTGGAGGCTGAGGAGTGTCGCTAGAACCAGGTCTCAGGTAGGTCAGGGCGGGAGGGGTCTAGAGGAGTGGGGGTCATGGGGGAAGGAAGGGAGGAGTATTGGCTGCAAGGGTGTGGGGGAGGCCCTCAGTGCCCCCCCCCCCCCCCCCTTCCCGATGCCGGGTCCCTCGTTCAAGCACTAAGTTCCTTTTAGCAAAGGACCCCCTTCACCCCACCTGGAGCCAGGAAGCAGCCCGTACCGTTTTTCATGCCATTCTTCCGATGCGGCCACAGGGCCATCTGCCGCATGGCTATTTGCTGCTGCGTGGCAAGAGGCCCTTAATTGGGGATTAATTGCCCATTTAAGGTCCTCAATTGGCAATGGACAGGAAGGCTGTTCACAGGCCTTCCTGCCCAGGACTAAATTTTGGCAGAGACAGGATGGTTGCAGGAACCCTCCCTCCGCCACTATCAAACCCGATTTTATGCTCTCCCCGCCTCCAAACCCACCGCAGGTGAGAGCATAAAATTCTCCCTATGGTCTGGTGCAGAGATTGAACAAAGGAACAACCAAATCAAAACCAAACAATGCTGTTGAAAATGTGACATGCCGAAAGACTACAATCAATTCAAAACTGCCGACAGAAACTACAGGAAGTTCTCAAATAGGTTTTGATGTCATTGATAAAGGGGGCCATCAGACAAAGAAATTAAGAGATTGCAGAAATGGTGTTCATTCTCCAACCAGTAAGAATGTTTAAGAGGACATTGGGGAAGAAAAGAGCGCTATAGTTGATGTTTAGAGCAGCGGGAGTTTGCTTCAAAAAGGAGGACAACGTTGAAGGAGACACAACAACCTTGAGTGCGATGCATTGACTTCCCATTAGAACCCAAAGATCACTCTGTACTTCAGAAAGATTTCATGAACTTGTGCTAATCATTTAAGTAAAGTTGTTAGCCTTGAAATGATTTATTCATGTAGTACTTTTTCAAGGTTACCGTCCAGATTTGACCAACCCTTTGGGCTGGTGTTTGGATGCTTTCAACAAACCCTAGAATGGTAAAGTACCATATATTCAAGTTGTACCTCAGTCTGCTTCACAGGAGAAGAACATTTCTGGAATTAGACGACCAGTAACATGGGCTGGAACACCTTTGGTAGGCAGGATTATTTATTTTTCCTTTGTGCTTATTTCTGCAGGCTGCTTGCACTCACCAAGAGAGAGAATTAATCACTTTCCCCAATTTAAGCACACAATCATGTGTGACTCGACATCACTTCCTCTGAAAATCTGCACTTGCAGTCTTAATATCATCCCACAACATATACCTGCAAAGTAAAGGCTAAAATGCCTTTTGGTTTTGTTGGTTTAGCAGTCCCACTTCTTATTTAGATTTCACACTTAACAGTCCATTGTAGTTTCTTAATTTGCAGAGAAAATGTTGAATGGTTGGAGACGAATGCCAATATGGTTTATAGTGATTATTATGTTGCCAGCAGGAAAAAGATTAATGCTGTTATTCTCGGTAGAATCCAATGCCTCTTTGCCAATTGCCTCATCAAGTTGCACCTTTCTCCCTTGCCTTGACCTTACACTTCTCTGGCGTGACTCCTGGTGCTGTCTCTACAACTTAAACTGCAATAAAAACAAGAAATGCTGGAACCACTCAGCAGGTCTGGCAGCATCTGTGGAAAGAGAAGCAGAGTTAACGTTTCGGGTCAGTGACCCTTCTTCCGATGAAGGGTCAGTGACCCGAAACATTAACTCTGCTTCTCTTTCCACAGATGCTGCCAGACCTGCTGAGTGGTTCCAGCATTTCTTGTTTTTATTTCAGATTTCCAGCATCCGCAGTATTTTGCTTTTAACTTAAACTGCAAACTTGGCTCTACTATCAAACCCGGAGAACAAGGAAACTGTAGACTGCTTCCAAACAAGTCAATTATCCTAACAACACATCTAACCAATTTCGTAAGCCATCAAAACGGTAGGTAGTACCTTTGTTCAACAGATAAAGGCCATCCTTATTTTATTATTCATTTGTGGGCGTCACTGGCTAGGCAATCATTTATTGCCCATCCCTAATCACCCTTGAGAAAGCGGTGGTGAGCTGACTATTTAGCTACTAATGAGTTTAAACTATAGTTTCCTGCCTGCATTTCTAAGGGACATGAGATGAAATTAAGAGCATCCAGATGGTAAATGTGTTTTTGCTGTTAGTCTACATGCCAGGTTCTGCCTCTCCATTGTTCTGATCAATCTGATATTAAGACCTCACCTGAGTTGCCTTCCACACAATGTGTGAAATCTCCTATCCATCTGCTTGTTCCTACATTCCCATTGGCTGGATTGATCTTCAATATTAACATTGTAATCAGTCAATGACCCCGTGATGTGACTAACTTCTGACCTGCAGTCTCTGGATTTAAACATTGTCAATTTTAGGATGGTTAAATCGGCCAAGCAAGAGATGTCCATTTTACCCTTATGCCCAATATTCTACACTATTCCTTGATCCCACAGCAATTAGATTTTAATTGCATTAATTCATTTTACGTGAGGGGTATGTTCACCAGAGAAAAAAAATGGACCAATAGACTTATCACCATCGCCTCACCTGATTTTGTGTATTTTTTGGAATCAGAGTTGAGGGGATGTTGGGGCAGTACTCATCAGTATTTCTGTTGTGTGTCATGTAAACTTGCACACACTGCCACATGGAAGGCGGAAAGTGGTATGAAAAGCACTCTCGCAAAGAGCGACACTATTATAAAATGAAAAACCTTTTTATTCTACAAAAAATACATGAATGAACAGGATACTGTTGCTTAGTAAGATTCATTTATTTTTATAGCATGAGGAAATGGAAATAGATAAAATGCAACACTGCCTCTGTTTTAGATGAAAACTCACTTTCAAGCTAGCTATTTCTAAGTTTACTGTCATGTCTTTCTCAGTTTCAGGTTTCTCCAGCCTGAAATCTCTTACCTGGATTTTCCATGGCAGTTCTTCTGATCTTCTGCCACAACTTCAGCAGATCGATGGTAATCCGAGAGAAGCAGCAGGAGATCAGGGAACCATTGCAGAAATGTGACCCCTCTGTATCTTTAACTCAGCTCCCAAAGTCAATACATGTGCAAAAGCCTTTCCAAATTCAATTATCCATTCTTCCACTGGTGTTGACTAAAAAAAGGAGTCCATCTCATTCGTCATAACATTCAAGGCTATGGGCCAAGTGCTGGCAAATGGGATCAGGTAGACAGGTCAGGTGTCTTTAATGCATCAGTGCGGACTCGATGGGCCGAAGGGCCTCGTCTGCACTGTTTTATTCTGTGATTCTGATCTAATGTTGATGGTTGAAGATGATTTCTCAACAAAATAACTATTTTAGCTTACCAACCCCTGAGGTTTTCCCATTGTTTGCAAGCTTCAGTGACAGCTGAAAGATAGAAAATCTGATGGCTGTTCCATCTCTCTTTTTGATAATTGTTATGAGTGAGGTTGGAGGAATGCACTGTCTTTCTCTAGTTCCACGACTCTACTGGTCGCAACATATATTTAAATGTTTCACCCAGTTACTGATATGGCCAGTTGTATACTTTATCTATATTAGTTTCAGAATAAGAATTTGCCAGCCAGTTTTTTTAAATAAACAACAAAATTGTTGATTTATTATAAAACTAGACTTGTTCAATAAAAAGATACAAAGCTTATGAACAGACTGTTTGAAATATGAAAGTATAAATATATACCCTTCTATAATATCCTAACAGACACACACACACATACACTAGTTCAAGGAAAAATGAAAAAACTGGTTCTGCAGAGATCAACTTTTAAAAAAAACTTTGGCCAAGTTATTGCCACTTCTTGAAGGAAAGGGATAAGATATTGAATGTTCCAGATGGCCCTTTTGGTCTGGTGTCCAGGTCCACATAGATGGCTGTCACTGGGATCTTTCTGGAGCAGTTCTGTTCAGGAGACATCGAGGAGTAGTCTTGCAGGCTTTTTGAGAGAATTGCTGCATCAGTGGATTCAGCTATCACACTGGATTCTCAGATGATTTTCCCCGGTTTAGGGCTGTGGGGAGTTTTGCTTTCATTTTTGGATATTGTTTGGAGTCCAGTTGGTGCATATCCTGCTAAGTGAGAAGCCACCCAACTCATCCTTTTCCAACTGTTTTAGAGTCATAGAGGCTCCAAACAATATCCAAAAATGAAAGCAAAACTTCCCACAGCCATAAACCCAGCCATGTGACTTCTCTAAGTCCAAGTAGTTCCATAGTCCATAAGACTCCAACTGTTTACTTAGCTTAAGACATGTGACTTTCAGTAAGTGTTTCCTTTTAAACAAAGTCCCAAGAGTCCGTCCAGTGACCCCATTTTTGAAAAAAAAGCAAGTCCGGCCATCTTCTCAGGTATTTTCCAGTCTTTTAAACACAAGTCCTCAAAAATATTAATAATGGAAGCATCTACATGACATAATTCTTCAGCATTTTCAATTACCTTGGCTTCCAGCCATTATTTAATGTTTACCAGCATTAAGATTGAGTCAAAACAATGCTACATTCAATGCATATTATAAAACTCCAAAATGCTACAATAAAATTAAGAAAAGGAACAGTGATTTTTTTATTCTTTCATGGGATGTGGGCATCACTGGCAAGGCCAGCATTTGTTGTCCATCCCTAATTGCCCTTGACAACTGAATGGCTTGCTAGGCTATTGCAGAAGCCAATTAAGAGTCAACCACATTGCTGTGGGTCTGGAGTAAAGGTCTGCAAAGGAAACCTGACCCGAGCCCCAACGCCAGACCCGGAAGTGCAACCTGGCCCGACCTGAACCCGACACATGTCATCGGGTCCTGTCGGGGTTGGGTCGGGTAGCAGGCCTTTAGTCTGGAGTCACATCTGGGCCAGATCAGGTAAGGACGGCAGATTTCCTTCCCTAAATGACATGAGTGAGCCAGGTGGGTGTTTACGACAATTTCGTGGCACCTTTACTGAGACTAGCTTTCAATTACAGATTTTTTTTTCATTAATTGAATTTAAATTTCATCAGCTGCCTTGGCATAATGTGAATCCATAACCCCAGGGCATTAGCTTGGGCCTCTAGATTACTAGTCCAGTGACATTACTCCAGCAACACCATCTCCCCTTGCAGAAGCCTCAAGCAGGCAAAATCTGCTGATCTGCTGCTTTTACAGAAAACTGTGTTCTTGCCTACCAATGGTGATTATATTTCAAAAGTACTTCATTGACTATGGTCATGAAAAGTGCTCGATAAATGCAAGTTCTTTCTTTATCTCAAGTACTGAATTCAACATTTTCAGTGCATTGCTGGTTGAGAAGTATGCTCATAAGGCACATTCTGACAGTGTATTTCCAAGTTTGGGTAGAAAGGGCTGTTTCATCACCTGTATTTGCATATTAAGATTTCAGTGTTGCAGTAAGTTGGCATAGTGCCCTTTCATTTTTTGAAGTATTGTTTCATTCCAGCCCAGACTAGTATGATGAAAATCTCCTTTCTGTCAACTGTGTTGGTCCTTTATGAAATGAGTATGGGCCGTTGCAATCAAGCTCCTGTTGGGGAAATGCCCAGAGTTTAACAATGTTCACAATTCATTATAGCTTGAATATGAACTGTAGTTTCATTAATATGACCACAAGTATAGCTGCTATGAGAAATGAAAATGTCACATTGGTGCAGTAAGTAGGAAGCAATCTTTAGACATTGAAATTATAGAGCACATTCACCAGCAACACATTTTGGTAACAAACACAAGCAAACAAAAATCCTTCTTACTTTCTTTAAAATGACTGCTTTGCATGTTAAAAGAAAATAATGTAACTATATTTTCAACATTATATACTTGGCCTAAATAAAAGCTCATGTTTGCTTTTAATTTCAAAAACCAAGTGTACAAGAGAAAATTTCTTTTGAGTCCTGGTCTATTACTGCTGAAGAGATTCTTCAGTTATTTTAGGTGAGTTGATGGCATTCTTAGCACTTTAAAAAAAAAAGACGTTTGCTACAATCTTGAACGTTAAAATTGTACGTAATTGCTTCTCTTATTACCGTCTCCTTTAAGGTGATAGTCTGTTACTGTTATGATCAGGCGAGGAGGGGTTGAAAGACTCCCCTCTTGTGCCTCTCCTTGTTTGACCACAACAGGGTTTATTTCTTTTAAACAGTGGATGTGCTTACCAATTCAGAGAGTGTTTAACCCTTTCTGTGCTATGATCATAAAAGAACCAATCGGGCAGGTTTTCTTGAGTTTAAACAAGAAAGAGGTTAGTTTATTGTACTTAAAATCAACAGATCTAAGTAAAATAATAAACTATGCTCCAACTTTCACTCACACACACACACACACACAAGAATCACACACACACAAGAATCACACACACACACACACACAAGAATCACACACACACACACACACACACACAAGAATCACACACACAAATAGGTGACAGAGTGAAGAAGGATAGATTGGTTGGATTTGAGATATAGACCCTTAGAAAATAGGCGACAGGTTTAGATAGAGGATCTGGATCGGCGCAGGCTTGGAGGGCCGAAGGGCCTGTTCCTGTGCTGTAATTTTCTTTGTTCTTTGTTCTTTGAGTCCAGAACAAACAAAGAAAACTCGGTCTGTGGAGTCTGTTAATTCAGTGGTCTTCCAGATAAACTTGTGCTCCTGATGTTTCTGGCTGATAGAGGTGGTCACCTGGTTCAAAGTTTTCTTAGATACAGTGATGTAGATAGTTTTCTCCCTGGGTTTCTATCTGCAGCAATGATAGGCTTGGATGTTTTGCAGCCTGCACAAAGCCTTACAGGGTGGCCTGGAGCGAGAGAAAGAGAGAGAGAGACCCACTTGGGTCCTGCACAGATTAAAACTTAGATACTTGTCTGATGTATCCAAAAGAAACTCCAAGTTTTCACACAGATGGAGAGACTGTCACATGATTGTCCCATTGTATTCCCTTTTGCATTTTAATGAGATCCAAGTTTAAAAATTCCAATCTCTCTCAGGTCTCACTGTTTCAGTGTTTACTCTTTGAGGTTAGTTTCCACTAGTGTTAATGTTCCAAGATGGCTTACGAACATATGAATTCAGAGCAGGAGTAGGCTGCTTGGCCCCTCGAGCCTGCTCCGCCATTCAATAAGTTTGTGGCTGAACTGATTACTTCACATTTCCACCTGCCCCCGATAACCTCCCAGCCCCTTGCTTATCAAGAATCTATCTATCTCTGCCTTAAAAATATTTAAAGTCTCTGCTTCCACCGCCTTTTGAGGAAGAGAATTCCAAAGACTCACGACCCTCTGAGAGAAAAAATTTCTCCTCATCTCTGTCTTAAATGGGCGACCCCTTATTTTTAAACAGTGACCCCTAGTTCTAGATTCTCCCACAAGGGGAAACAGCCACCCTGTCAAGACCCCTCAGGATCATATATGTTTCAATCATGTTGCCGCTTACTCTAAATTCCAGCGGATACAAGTCTAGTCTGTCCAATTTTTCCTTGTAAGATAACCCACCCATTACAGGTATTAGTCTATTAAACCTTTTCTGCACTGTCTCCAACGCATTTACACCCTTCCTTAAATAAGAAGACCAGTACTGTACACAGTACTCCAGATGTGGTCTCACCAATGCCCTGTATAGCTAAAGCATAACTTCCCTACTTTTGTATTCAATTCCCCTCGCGGTAAACGATAACATTCTATTAGCTTTCCAAATTGCATGCTGTACCTGCATGCAAACCTTTTGAGATTCATGCACTAAGACATCCAGATCCCTCTGTATCGCGGAGCTCTGCAATCGCTCACCATTTAGATAATATGCTTCTTTTTTATTCTTCCTGCCAATGTGGACAATTTCCCACTTTCCCACATTATACGCCATTTGCCAGATCTTTGCCCACTCACTTAACCTATCTATATCCCTTTGTAGCCTCTTTATGTCCTGTTCACAAGTTACTTTCCTACTTATCTTTGTGTCATCAGTAAATTTAACAACCATACCTTCGGTCCCTTCATCTAAGTAATTTATATAAATTGTAAAACATTGAGGTCCCAGCACAGATCCCTGTGGCACACCACTTGTTACATCTTGCTAACCAGAAAATGACCCATTTATGCCTACTCTCTATTTCCTGTTAGCAAACCAATCTTCTATCCATGCAAATATGTTACCACTACACCATGAGCTTTTGTTTTCTGCAATAGCCTTTGATGTGGCATCTTATTAAATGCCTTCTGGAAATCTAAGCACAATACATCCACCGGTTCCTCTTTATCCACAGCACATGTAACTCCCTCAAAGAACTCCAATAAATTGGTTAAACATGATTTCCCTTTCACAAAACCATGTTGACTCTGCCTGATTACCTTGAGTTGTTCTAACTGCCCTGCTATAATGTCTGTAATAATAGCTTCTAACATTTTCCCTAAGACAGATGTTAAGCTAATTGGCCTGTAGTTTCCTGCTTTCTGTCTCCCTCCCTTTTTGAATAAAGGAGTTACATTCACTATTTTCCAATCTAACGGAACCTTCCCCAAATCTAGGGAATTTTGGAAAATTACAACTAACACACCAACTATCTCACTAGCCACTTCTTTTTACACACTAGGATGAAGTCCATCAGGACCCGGGGACTTATCAACCTGCAGCTCCAACAATTTGTTCAGTACCACTTCCCTGGTGATTGTAATTTTCTTGAGTTCCTCCCTCCCTTCCATTTCCTGACTTACGGCTAATACGGGGATGTTACTTGTATCCTCAATAGTGAAGACCGATGCAAAATATCTGTTCAATTCATCTGCCATCTCCTTATTAGCCATTACTAATTCCCCAGACTCACTTTTATAGGACCAACGTTCACTTTGTTAACTCTTTTTTAAATAGCTATAGAAACTCTTACTATCTGTCTTTATATTTCAAGCTAGCTTTCTCTCGTATTCTAATTTTATCTTCCTTATCAATCTTTTAGTCATTCTTTGCTGTTTTTTATATTCTGACCCGCCACCCATCTTTGCGCAATTGTAGGCTTTTTCTTTAAGTTTGATACTATCTTTAACTGTTTTAGTTAACCACGGATGGCAGGTTGGAATTTTTCTTTCTCGTTGAAATGTATCTATTCTGTGTATTCTGAAATATACCCTTAAATGTCTGCCACTGCATCTCTATTGACCTATCCCTTCATCTGATTTGCCAGTTCACTTTAGCTAGTTCTGCTCTCATGCCTTCATAATTGCCCTTATTTAAGTTTAAAATACTAGTCTTGGACCCACTATTCTCTCCCTCAAACTGAATGTAAAATTCAATCATATTATGATCACTGCTACCTAGAGGCACCTTAACTATGAGGTCATTAATTAATCCTTTCTCGCTGCAGTCACAAGTCAGGAGTGTGATGGAATACTCGCCACCTGCCTGGATGGGTGCAGCTCCAATAACACTCAAGAAGCTCGACACCATCCAGGACAAAGCCGCCCTCTTGATTGGCACACCATCCATAAACACTCACTCCCTCCACCACTGACGCACAGTGGCAGCAGTGTGTACTATCTACAAGCTGCACTGCAGCAATGCACCAAGGCTCCTTCGACAGCACCTTCCAAACCCGTGACCTCTACCACCTAGAAGGACAAGGGCAGCAAATGCATGGGAACACCACCACCTGCAAGTTCCCCTCCAAGTCACACACCATCCTGACTTGGAACTATATCACCGTTCCTTCACGGTTGCTGGGTCAAAATCCTGGAACTCCGTTCCTAATAGAACTGTGGGTGTACCTACCCCTCATAGACTGCAGTGGTTCAAGAAGGCAGCTCACCACCACCTTCTCAAGGGCAATTAGGGATGGGCAGTAAATGGTGGCCTGGCCAGTGACGCCCACATCCCATGAATCAATTAAAAAAAACAGGTTTGGTATACTCTGCTCTCTGGTTGGCTCCAGAATGTATTGTTCCAAGAAATTATCCTGAAAACATTCTTTGTACTCCTCATCAAGGCTACCTCTGACCATCTGATTTTTCCAGTCTATATGTAGGTTAAAATCTCCCATAATTATGACTGTACCTTTCTGACAAGCTGCCATTATTTCTTCCTTTATACGCTGTCCTACAGTGTGATTAATGTTAGGTGGCCTATACACCACTCCCACAAGTGACTTCTTGCCTTTATAATTTCTCATCTCTACCCAAACTGCTTCTACATCCTGGTCTCCTGAACTTAGGTCATCCCTCTCTATTGTGCTAATACCATCATTAATTAATAGAGCTATCCCTCCACCTTTTCTTAGCTTTGGAGCGAAGAAGGATGAGAGGTGACTTGATAGAGGGGTACAAGATGATGAGAGGCATAGATAGAGTGGATAGTCAGAGACTTTTTCCCAGGGTGGAAAGGGCTATCACCAGGGGGCATAATTTTAAGGTGATTGGAGGAAGGTTTCGGGGAGATGTCAGAGGTAGGTTCTTTACACAGAGAGTGGTGGGTGCGTGGAATGCGCTGCCAGCAGTGGTAGTAGAAGCAGATACATTAGGGGCATTTAAGCGACTCTTGGATAGGTACATGGATGATAGTAGAATGAAGTGTAGGTAGTTAGTTTGATCTTAGAGTAGGTTAAAGGTTCGGCACAACATCGTGGGCCGAAGGGCCTGTACTGTGCTGTATTGTTCTATGTTCTATGTTCTTCCTGTCCTTCCTAAATGCCATGTACCTTTGAATGTCTTGCAAATGAAGGCAATACCAGATAGCTCATTCAAACTGCTCGAGTCATTGTTTTAGATGAGGCTATTCAGACATGTGTCTCCACCTCAATACCTTGGAATGTGTGATATTTCAATACAAATTGTGGTGACCATCTTAGTTGCTTTCTTTTTAAAAGTTGAATTTAAGTTTCCAATTTTCTTTTTAAATGTTTAACATCAGTTTCCAACTGATGAATTAAAAATCATCATTCAGCATAGCACGTTCATGACAGTTACTAACATGCTCAGATTTGTTTATACATGAGCTCAGTTCCAGGAATAAAGGAAGAAGAGGAGGAGCAGTATTTACCTAGAACAAGAATATGAAGAAACATTATGAACAGAAGCTATGGCCAAAGTTCAGTTCTTACCAGGAATCATGTGCAACCTGGAAAAGGAATGAGACAAGAAGCATAGTGGTGCCAACAAAACGTTTCTGTTCTGAGTACTGTCATGCAGGCCCCCACCTGCCAAGACTGAGGTACACGTTATTTCACCACATAAACATTAAAACTTAAAATTGTGGCTGGGAAGAAAAGAGGGCCCATCACAAGGAATTGCCAAGCCCCTGACTGGAAAGACATTTGAATGCTAGCAGACAGTGTTGGAACAAGGGACCCAGTCCTTGCTTCCCAAATACACAGCAGAAGTGGTCAGACCAGTGGTCAGACTGTTGGAGGTTTTTGAATTTGAACTTGCTGAGAGAAAGAACTCAGAAAAGCTGTTTGCTCCCGGACTAAGATCACCTCTCTCCTGTCTGCTCTCATCTCTTTCTCATGGAACGGAAGACCCATTGAAGACACATGAACTCAAAGAGAGAAATGTCTCCTATGTGAATAAGGTTCAAGAAGAATACTGGGCCACAATGAAAAGTAAGGGCTATCTACAATCAAAGACTCTATGGCGAGCTGGAAACACAGAAACAGTAACAAGAAACCCCTTCAGAGACTGCCTCAAACCTCTCTACTTCATTTTTCTTCTGCTCTTTTCTGTCCCTATTTGCACGTGTGTATTTTGTGTGCATGCTAGCGCGGGCGTGCGTATATCCGTAGGCGTTAACCGAATTAGAGTTTAAGTAAGTTTAATAAATTTCACTTTTCTTCTGGTTGTGCTCATTTCTTTGCCTTATAATTGGAAAGTGGTGAACAAGGATTCACCAAGGGGGAGCTCAAAACACAGTGTGTTTAAAAACTAAATCCTGCTACAATAAGACCAGGTGAAGACAGTAAATGACCCCTAGACACCTTTCTCACCTGGTCGTAACAGTACTACCTTTTTTTCAAAACAACCTTTCAACTAAAAAAATCTTTTCTGAATAATACAAGCACAAGTTTTTAAAAACCATTTAATATTATTTCCATGTTGCATGTCAGGAAGATTCCTGGAGTGTACTGAATATATTTTCAGTATTTTTCCAGATTAGAAAATGCCTGGAACTAATGTTGCACTAATCATTTGCATAATATGTGCTTTTTTTGGCTAGATGAGAGTGTCACAATGTTGTGCCATTGCCATATGTTCCATTTATGCTGGTAATTGCAAATGAGTTCACTCCACATTTCCTGCACAGTCTGTTATTTACAGTAAAGACACTGCTGAGTTGCCAGGAAGTGGAAAAGTATAGATTCCTCCAGATTTTGAACAGTACACCAATCTGTATTAGGATTATAGAATAAGTACTGGCAGGATCCTTGTTATCATAAATTCTAATACTAAAACAAACCATTAACCCTATCCTACATTTTGGAGGAGTGTTGCAACATAATGTTAACATTACTATGCACTACCAGCAAGTAATCACAGAAAGCTTTCAATTATGTTATGAATTATCTGGATCACTTTGCATTGCAACAGGATGAATTCATGATCATCAGATCCCAAATTCAAAAAGTATGAAAACAGGCGTGGGGATCACAACGAACCGCAGTCCATTAATTGCATTGCAGATAGAATGTTAAATTGGTGCTGCCTGTTTTTTAAAATAATTGCTGTGTACAGCCAGTTCATTGCTGTTCATTGGCTGCACACATCAGCAGGGCACCCAATATCACAAATGGCTGGGGCTGCTTAAAGGCAGCCTGCACCTCTTAAAGGGGAGGTGCACTGCGGTTGCAAGAAGTGGGGACAATTTTTTCAAAAGTCAATATGGGCTGTGTTACCTTGAGCACTGGCTGAACATGTTAGAGAGCAAGCACCAGCGTTTGCATACAATGCACTGGAGGTGTTGATGGAGGAGGTGGAAAGAAGGAGAGTCATCCTGTATCCAAAGGAATCAATGGAGGGATCAATGCTGAGCATATATTTGCAGGCCTAAGCCTCCTGCTCTCACCCCATGTCTCCCTCATCCCCAGGCATAGGCATTGACATGTTGCAGGCAAACATTTGACAAAATTATTGACTCAGCCACAGACATGGGAGCAATTAAACTGTGTATAAAATGTATAGCCAATCTAGTGCCATATAAACAGTCTGATTTAAACACATTTCTCCCTATAAATAAGGTAGCTAAGCTTACAAACATCAATGGAGAAAAGCACAACTGCATTAGCTAGCTAGCAAGCAAAATTGTATGCAATGCCAATGCGAATTACTTTTCTTGACAGAATAGATGAGCTACACTATGTCACGGGGTGGTAGATGGACCTTATCAGATGACCTCTGTGGATTCACACTGTGTCAGGAGTGAAAATTCATCCAATAAATGATAAACTTCAAGGAGAAGATAGTTATTGTGATTGGCCTGAATTTTATTTGGGCACAGCACTCCACGGCGGTGCCCTTTTGGCGGTGTGCCCGCATTCAGCGGCAGCTGCCGAGCCCCTGTGATACTCTGCGCGGGGGCTCATTAGCATCACTGCGATGAGCTGCACCCCCCGCCATATTATATGGGGAAAGGTGGGCCATCCGGTACAGTGAGGAGCCATTTGACACCTGTGCAGCAGGTGCTGGGCCCTATTTTAAGAAACCCAGTATCTGCTTCTTGACAGCTGTCGAAGAAATACTTATCTCACTGTTGAAGAATGGGGCTGCTATCAATCTGCCAGCAAAGCAGAAAGTGCTGGAGAAGCTCAGCAGGTCAGGCAACATCTGTGGAGAGAGAAGGTGAGTTAATTTTCAGGTCTGTGACCAAGTTCACAGACCTGAAAGTCAACTCTGCTGCTCTCTCCACAGATGCTGCCTGACATGCTGAGTTTCCCCAGCACTTACTACTTTGCTGCCACATACCTACCCTGCTGTGTCCCAGTGTCCTGTGAAGTTGCAATCCTCTTCTTCCACTCAAGTGTTAAATTGCTTCTTGTAGGCGTGCCGCACCTGGGTGAATAATCTTAATTTTGCACATGAGTCTTAAATGTACCATAAATGGCAAATACACAACAGAAATAACACCATAACTGAAGTATATTTAGATACTATGGGCTTCTAATCACCTTTTTGTGAAAAGCCGCAGACTAATATGCATTTGGAATCGGTATTCATTTCTCTGTTAACTGTTATGTGAAAATACATGTAACTGGAATTAAATGATCTGTTAGAAAAGCAGGAAAATATGTTCATATTCTAGGTACATTGCTAACTAGGAATATTACACCAATAACTATGATCAGCTGCTGCAGAAGCAAAATGTTTGTGAACATGCGTCGAAGTGTCATAGTTTAAAAACCATGACAACAGCACAGATTTCCTCACTAATCCTGCATTGGTTTTCAAACAGGCAAGACAAACTTTGCAGCCAGAAGTTAGAGCAGTTACATGGTGGAGTCACCTTTGCATTTAAAGGACAACACCAAAAGCCGAGGATGACAGAGGGTACTCTAAGGTGGCCCCACAGTGCAGCGAAGCTTTCTGACTCACTCTCCTCTAGGCTGTGCAGGCAAGGTGGGAGGTTCATTTCACCAGCGATGGTAAGAAGAGGCCCTCCCGCCTGAACAAGGCAGTCTGGCTGGAGATGGCAGAGGAGGTGAGTAGCCGTGGGGTCATCCGGTGTCAAAGGGTCCTATGCCGGAAGGGGATGAACGAGCACTCTCCCTGCCAGCCGGGGCCCTCTAGGCCTCGTGCACAAAGGGTACGAGTGCCAAAGTCATCCACAGCCAAAGGGCAATCAGATCAGCAGCCTTCCTCCAGTCAGGCTGCTAGTGCAGAGGTTGCACCGAGAAGGGGAACTTGCAAGCATATACAGAGAACACACTGACACAAATGGGAATACACGGGTGTCACAGCAATGTAAATATGTCTTTCACGAAATGTTCCTCACCAACATGTGTGTCCTTTCCTCTGTGTGAATGATGTATGCCAGCATGCAGCGCCAATGCCACATCCCTTCAGGAAAGCCAATATATGCAATAACATCCTTGCCATGCCACCATTACTCATAAGCATCTTCACGGATGCAGTGACATGGACATTGGCTCAGTCAGCTGCTGCCTCTAATGGTTTACACAGGGATGCTACAGATATGAACTGGTGCACAGCAGGTGAGCGAGGGTGATGTGTGGCTTGCAGAGCTCATGTCGGTTCCTATGAAGCAGACAGTCTCTGTCTGATAAGCCACTGCCGTACGTCCCTAGCTCGCTGCTAGCCCTGCATGCAGAGTCTAGGTGCCATCTGCCCTCCCATGCACCTTTGCTGTTCTATATCCTCAGTGTCCTTATAGTCCAAGGAGGAATCCTGTTGATGTCTCTCCTCATGATACCAGGTCTGGCTCCTATTGGGTGTGTAGTTGTGCAGAGTACAGCGAGAAGCAAAGAAATGAGCTGGCCTTTTCGGTCCATAGTATAGGGCAGCACCCTGTCCATCCAGGCATTGGAAGTGCTCTTTCAGCATGCTAAAAGCCTGCTCAACAGTGGCTCGTGTAGATCAGTGGCTGGCGTTGTATCTCTCTTTTGCAACAGTGGTGCGGTATCTCACTGGTGTCGGGAGCCATGTCTGTAAGGGATAACCCCTGTCTCCAAGAAACCACCCCTCCATCTGAGCCAGTTCAGTGAACAGCGGTGGCAGCTGGGACTGGTGCAGGTCCCAGGTGTCATGGCAGCTGCCTGAGAAATGGGCACAGATTTGCATGAAGCATCTACGGTGATCACATACCAGCTTCACCGAGATTGAGAGGATTCCTTTAATGGTGACGTCTGCAATTGGTAGCCTGGCGGGAGGCCTGATGGCCACATGGGTGCAGTCTATGAACCCAAATACATTTGGTTCTCCGGCAATGGTGCTAAAACCGATGGCCCTCTGGCCCTGACTGTAAGACTCTGTCCTGAAACGGACATACTCACTGGCCCGCTGGTGCAGGGCATCGGTGACCTCCCTGTTGCAGCAGTGCACCACTGACTGTTGGCCCCACAAAGTTCTCCGGTGGGCCTCTGAAAAGCTGCATCGGTGTCAAGCTTGCGAACCACTGCCACTATGAGGACTGCAGCCATAGGATGTCCACCGAAGCCCATGGGCTGCAGGTCATCTTTGAACAGGGCACAGTGATGTGTCACCACCTTCTCTTCATGTGCAATCGCCTCTCACACTGGTGCTCTGACATCCGATGGCATGTCATGTGGGGCCTGTAGATGCACGGCGACTGTAATGGCGAGCTCCCCTTGGGGGCTGCTGCTCACGACCAAGGGCCTCTACGTGGATCACACCTGCCTGTTGATTTTGGCTCTGGCGCATACGGATCCTCAGGAGCAGAGGATCGCACAATGTAGGATGAGCCATACCCATTTCCATGTGATAAATAAAGTTGAACCCTTCATTTATTTGAAGATTTCTAACAGGGCAGGAATTGGTATTAATGGATACATCAGGTGCTTTCATGGATCAACTATGTGGCGTGGCATGGCATTGCCCATTTTGGCCAACACTCAGAATGGCACAGCATGACCACATCAATATCCTACCAGCTTTATCGATTGCCCCCACCATCCATATAACCTTAATGCTTTCTGGCACCCTCCCCACATACAGGGTGGCTAGAGTGCCATTGCTCCTTCACAGACACAAACAAACGCAGAGCGTACACTGTTTACAGAGGGAAGGTACATAATACCTCCCTTCATGCCTGAAGAGATTTCCCTCCAGTAATCCCAGACCCCCTCTCTGCTCTATTTAAGAATGCAGAGCTGAGACCCCTGTGATCCCTCCATCCCTCCATCCCTCCTCCCTTCCAGAGTGCAGAGTGAGACCCCTGAATATCTGAACTTACCTTCGGTGGAGAAAATTTCTGCCTCTGATGACCCGTTGGCTTTTCTGTTCGGGAACGTGATGGCCAACCAGAAAACAGACAAGTTAAACACTCTAGTAAGTCCCAGAATAATACAATCCAAACCAGGTATCTTTCTTGGCATTTCTTCACAGTCAAGGATTTTGGGAAGGTTGTAGTCTTCAGTTATAGGCCCGCTGGTGGCTAGTCAGGCCTATCCGTAACTGGCAGATTCTCCCATAGTGGGTACAAGCGAAGGTGTAGTTGCTGTTGGGGGCCATTGGACCTATCCTTCTCTTCCTTTTCTCTTTCATGCTGGCTCTTCGCTCAGTCTCAAAGGTGTCTGTAACCCTCCTGATGTAGCCTCTCCAGGCATCACGATCTATGGCCTGTGCTTCCCACTGGCGATGGTCGATGTGGCAAACAGAGAGGGACACCTTCAGAGAATCCTTGAAATGTTTGCATGGGGCCCCTCTGTTCCTTTTACCCGTGGTCACCTCTCCATACAACACAATCTTGGGCAGGCGACTGTCGTCCATCTGGGCAATGTGACCCGCCCAACTCAGTTGGCTTTCTCGGAGGATGGCCACAATGCTGGTGATGTTGGCTGTTTCCAGGACTTCAATGTTTGTGATGCGGTCCTGCCAGCGGATCTTGCAGATGCTGCGGAGGTAGCGCTGATGGAAACGCTCCAGAAGGCGTACATGACAGCGGTATAGGACCCATGACTCGGCGCTCTGTGGCTTTGTACATTTTGAGTTTGGTCTGTGCTCTGAGGCTGTGGTTGCTCCACACCACGTTTGTAGATTCTGCCAAATGTCCTGTCTGCTTTTGAGAGCCGATTGTCCACTTCCTTGTCTATGGTGGCATCAAACAAGATGACGCTTCCCAAATAAGTAAATTGCTCGATGGCATTCAGCTCGGTTCCCTTGATGATTATGCTTGGTGGTTTATATTCTTCTTGGGGTGCAGGCTAATGCAGGACTCCAGTTTTCTTTAAACTGATTTTTAGTACAAAGAGTTGTGCCGCCTCGGAAAAATGTGTTGTTATACGTTGCAGGTCTGATTGACTGTGGGTCAGAGAGCACAGTCATCGGCGAAAAGAAGTTCACGGATGAGTTTTCCTTGTGTCTTTGTGTGAGCCTGAAAACGCCTGTGGTTGAAAAGGCCTCCCTCAATCCAGAAGCATATGTAAACTCCCTCCTTAAGGTCTTCTGTTGCCTGCTGCAGCATCATGCTGAAAAAGATGGCGAATAGAGGCAGGGCCAGCACACATCCCTACTTCACGCCATTGGAGATACGGAAGGGATTTGAGAGGTCGCTGTTTTGCTTGACTTGTCCGTACTGATTTTCATGAAACTGCTTCACCATGGCCAGGAACCTGGGTGGGCATTCAAGTTTTTCAAGGCTTTTCCAATGTCCATCTCTTCTCACAGTGTCAAATGCCTTGCTGAGGTCTACAAAAATGATGTTCAGGCCTTTGTTTTGCTCACGGCACTTTCCTTGTAATTGTCTGAGTGCAAATACCATGTCTGTGGTGCCTCTTTGCTCTGAAACCACACTGGCTCTCTGGGATGTTTTCTTCCACAATGGTAGGCACAAGTCTATTCAGAAGTATTCTAGCCAGGATCTTCCCAGCAATAGAAAGGAGGGTGATCCACGGTAGTTGGAGCAGTTTGATTTTTCTACTTTGTTTTTGTACAAGATGATGATAACGGCATCACAAAGATCCCGTGGAATTCTTCCTTGTCCCCAACAGGCCATGAAAAACTCATGGAGCTTGGTGTATAGGGCAGGGCCACCATGCTTCAAGGTTTCGGGTAGAATTCCATTAGTGTCGTGTGCTTTGTTGTTCTTCATCTGGTCGATGGCGTTCACAGTTTCCTCCAGAGTTGGGCTCTCATCCAGTTCTTCTTTGACAGGCTGTCGTTGGATGCAAGTGATGGCAGTATCATGCACTGTGCACTTGGTGCTGAAGAGAGTTTCAAAGTGCTGTGACCAACAATCCAGGGCTGACTCCTTGTCGGTGTGTAGAGTCTTGCCATCGGTGCTCCTCAAAGGGTTTTGGGTATCTTTAGACAACAACAAATTAACTATTTATTAAAACAAAATCTAAACACTATTAAGATAAACCTATGTCTAAAGAACTTATGACTTCTTATCTTAACCTAACTCCCCTATTCATACACATACATTCAAAAATCAACGGTTAAATGTTTTTTTTGAAATGATGTTTTTAAAAATTATCTGTTTCTAAAGAATAAATAAATAACTGGATTGTTAGTCTTTGTGGGTTACGTTCCTGATGGGCGAGGTATCCTAGTGTAAAAATAATTAGATGCCACTCGAATTCTCCATGCAGATTTGAGGAAACAGTCCTTCAATAGATAGACATTCAAAGCACTTCGGCTGCAGCAGGCATCAAACAGTTCTTTAAACAAGGAGTATAGCAATGGTTCTAAAAACTGACAGTCTCTCAGTCGAAACTTCACTGTGAATTCCAGAAAACAAATCAGTGAAGAGAGATTTGATCTTGAAGCAAAGACTCTCAGATTGGAAGTGAAGAAAAGGAATTTTGCTACCTCCAGTAATACAAATGGTCTCTTCAAAGGGTTTTTTCCTCCTTAGACAATTAACATGGCCTGTAGCTCACTGTAGAATTTTTGCTGAGAGAAATGGCACACTGTTTCAAACAGAGGAGAAAGAAATACAGTGCCATGCCAATGTCCAAGCCAAATCTCTTACCTGTCTCAAAGATGCACTTTTAACAATACAGACAACTTTCAAATGACATTGACCACTCAGGTTATCTGCCTCAAACTGGATAGTAAATGATGCACATTGCAGTTACTGAACTTTCACATACTTTTAAAACTTGTCCTTAAATCAAATTCACAGCAAAAAATCAGGTAATGACTGTTTCTAACATAGGAATTGAAATATAATAAATTTTTACTCTGTCTTCCCGACAGTTTTTAAAACTGCAAATGCAGCGTGGATTTTGTTAAGGAATTGGAGACAGTTAATCATAGATTAAGCTTTATTAATGCTATCTGTTACATTGTATTTACTTACTATTATATATGGGTTAGCAGCATCCTGTTTTTGCCAATATACTCAGTCCCATTACACTGTACTCTTGTATTCATGAGAAACTTACAGTGCAGACTTCTGGAGATTCCTTGGATTTTCTTGCCTGTTTTCCCTCAATTCAAGTTCTGGAACAACGTGATTCCAAATGGAGAGCAATGGAGATTTATATAGAAGTAAAAGTCTGGCAACTTTAAACATGTCACTGAGCTTGTGTCTCAAGTGAAAGTAATGGGCGACGTCGAGAAGGGCCCGCCGCATATTACCGGCAGTGGGGGGACTTTTGTGCTGCCACAACCCCCTGCCACCAGGCAGCAGGCACATTTAAATGTGCATTTGCACATTTAAATCAACCTTAATGATATTTAAATTCACTTACCTGCAGGCGGCAGCCGTCTCATGCCAATTTTACGGCCACCATTCGTCCTATGCACGCCTTCGGAATTCCATACAGAGTTCCGAGGCAAGAACCTGGTGGGGAGGGGGAAGGAATAAAATTTTCAGGGCGGGAGGGGTGGCGGAGTGGGGAAATCACATTTTATTGGATGTGGGGATGATAGGAAGGAGTTGAAGGTCAAAGGTTAGAAAATTGGGAGGGAATGTGCGTGTAGGGAAAAAGGCAAGTGCTGGTCATTGCGGGCATTGAAATGACCATTGGGGGTGTTGGGGATGTAGATCCAGTAAAAACACATATAGCAAAAACACATAAGAACTTAATTAAAACAAAGGGGCCAGTAACACAACAATGAACAGTGTGTTGAAGTGGGATGAGTACAAAGGGGCACAGCACACAGACAGCTGAGGAATTGTAGATATGATTATAGAAAAGGTATTGAGGAGGATCCCAGAAACTAGGAGTCATCATGGACACCAGATATGATTATTGAAAAGGTATTGAGGAGGATCCCAGAAATGGTCCTTGGACTTAGCAGATATAGGGAGTCATCATGGACACCAGGTATGATTAAACTCACAATAGACAATGGGAAACTGTGAAGTTTTGAACAGGTTCTCACTGAGCCAAATAAGGAATTATCATTATGTCATGAGACCAGACCCCTATGAGTAAGTAAGAGGGGCCGGTCTTAGAAACAATATTTAACCCCTGACTGAAACTGAGGAAGGTGCGAGAACCCCGGGGAAGAATACTCGAGAAGACACCCTGAGCCAGGGGCTCAGAGAACAGAAGAGCAGCCGCAAGACCGAGACTGATCACCTCGTGTCTTGATGGGTAGTATACTGTGCAATTAGTGAGAGCTTGTACTTGATGATTTAGTGTGTGAATAAAATATTGATATACCTTTCACCAATCGGATTCCGTGGATTCTTTAAGAGTAGAGTGCATGTTAGGCACAACAGGGAAGGGTCTCCACATCTTTATTATTTGCTAATAAAAATTCAGAATAATGTTCTTTTAAAAATTAAAAGTCATTCTGAGGGCTAAAAGCCCTATACGAATGGTGCCGCGCCTATGCGGTGGCACCGGATACCATTGCTGGAGACGTGGCAGCCGCCCCCTCTACGTCATCGGGGGTAGCCATTCTGCCCCCTCCATTTAAATGAACCCCCACACGTATTATAGCGGGGACTCTATGGCGACACATCTGTGTCGGAAGGCTGCCGAGTTCAAAGTGTGCCGCCGCAGAGTGTGCCGCGCTAATAAAATTCAGGCCAATGTGTGCCAGAGCATTGAATTTGAGACATTTCCTAAGTGTCTTGCCATTTTAAATGAGTTTATATAACACAAGTCTTTAAACTTGTGTTTTAAAATATCCCAGCTGCTAAGCTATTTTAAAACACAAGGTTAGAAGCTTGGAGCAGGGGTGTCCAACCTTTTCACATGGAGGGCCACATTACAATGTTTGTCTTACTTGTGGGGGGGTGGGGGGGGGGGGGTGGGGGCGGTGAGACAATTTTGGAAATATAAAGGCATTAAAAATTTGTCTTGCTATTAATTAAAACAACAACAAATGTGCATTTTTGTGAGCAAGCTTTAAATGACAAGACTAATTTATTGACTTACTTTCTCATCATTATGTTAGACACTGATTTAGTGAGATACCTACATTTTTTTTGCTGGCATAAATAGTCAATGTCTGCCTGCACACTTGTTGTAGCGATGCAGACTATTCTGGGGAGCTGCCCAACTAACAGGAGCGATCTTGATCATTCTTTCTCCCCCTCCTCACTCCCACTCTTTCTCTCTGTCTGTCTCTCTCCCCCTTCCATGATGTGTCCTCCCCTCTGTGTCGTTCCCTGCTCTGTTTCATCCCCCCACTCTCTGTATTGTTCCCTCCCATCTCAGTGGCATTCCCCTCTCTGTGAGTCATACCAACCCCCCAAACCCCCCATGTGTCATCCCCCTCTCCCTGTCCACTCTTTCTCTCTCTGTCCCCATCTCTCCCCCTCTCTCTCTGTCTCTCTTTCTGTCTGCCTTACCCTCTCTCTGCCCTCCCTCTTGCTCTCTGCCCTTCTCTCTCTCTTCCCCATCTCTCTCTGCCCTCTCTCCCTCTGTCCCCTTCTTTCGCTTTCTGCCACCCTCCCTCTCTCTGCTTCCCTCTCTCTCTGCCCCCCTCTCTTTCCAGCTCCCCTCACTCTGTTCCCCTCTTCTCTCTCTCTGCCTTCCTCCCCTCTCTGACCGTTACTGCACAGTGTTCAGCATCATTCATGACTCCTCAGATACTGAAGCAGTCTGTGTAGAAATGCAGCAAGACCTGGACAATATCCAGGCTTGGGCTGATAAATGGCAAGTAACATTCGCGCCACATGTGCCAGGCAATGACCATCTCCACGAAGAGAGAATCTAACCATCTCCCCTTGACATTCAATGGCATTGCAAATGCTTAATCCCCCACCATCAACATCCTGGGGTTTACCATTGACCCAGAAACTGAACTGCAGTAGCCATATAAATACCATGGCTACAAGAGGAGGTCAGAGGCAAGGAATCCTGCAGCGTGTAATTCACCTCCTAACTTCCCAAAGCCTGTCCACCATCTACAAGGCACAAGTCAGGAGTGTGATGAAATACTCTCCACTTGCCTGGATGGGTGCAGCTCGAAAAACAGTCAAGAAGCTCGACACCATCCAGGACAAAGCAGCCCACCTGATTGGCACCCCATCCACAAACATTCACTCCCTCCACCACCGACGCACAATGGCAGCAGTGTGTACCATCTACAAGATGCACTGCAGCAACACACCAAGGCTCCTTAGACAGCACCTTCCAAACCCACGACCTCTACCACCTCGAAGGACAAGGGCAGCAGATGCATGGGAACACCACCACCTACACATTCCCCTCCAAGCTACAAACCATCCTGACTTGGAACTATATCACTGTTCCTTCACTGTCGCTGGGTCAAAATCCTGGAATTCCCTTCCTAACAGCACTGTGGGTATACCTACCCCACATGGACTGCAGCAGTTCAAAAAGGCATCTCACCACCACCTTCTCAAGGGCAATTGGGATGGGCAATAAGTGCTGGCCTGGCCAGCAATGCCCACATACCCATAAAAATAATGAATAAAAAAAAAGCTGGCTTGTTACAAGCAAAAGGTATTACAGGCTGCAGTGGGACAGGGTAAACCACGGCAGCAAAGCACTAAAATCTGGAATCAAGCTTGAGGATGCAATTAAAAAAAGATAAAAATCTAAAAAGTAATGAACAAGGCTTAAAAGATAAAGGCAGAGCCTGTTCCAGCAAAGCTTCTCAAGTCTGTAAAATTTAAACACGGTCAGGTGCTGATTTGCTCTACGGAGGTGAATGTTTCTTTAAAAAAAGTTTTCATAATTATATTAAACTTATTTTTGATTTTTAAACATAAATTTATTTGATCATTCGAATAATTTTATTTGAGCATTTGCAGTAGGTCCTTTAGTTGCAGTGCATTTGTTAAGTTCATATATGAAACAAAGGAGGAAAAAGCCTCTGGCATGGATCCAAGAGTTTGTTTCATGTAGCAGGGAGTTGTTCTGTGGGTGTACTTAGATTTGACATTATTGATCTCATGAAATCAGGTTCTACCTCGTTGTACAAAAAAAAAAGCACTGTGGTTTATGTCCGTTGTGAAGAAGCACTGTTACTCCTTTGGGGATTTTTAGGATAGCTTCAGATTTTGGACCAGCATATTTGGAAATTTCGCACATATGTCTTACTGGCCTAACTATGAGCTACACTCATATCCCACATTTCCAGCGGGTGGTAATGGAACAACTGGTTCTTCATCTTGAGGTGTGAGAAAGGGTTGTTAGTGTTATTAAGGAAACCAATGTGCTATCTATCCTTTGTGAATATTCATGACATTCTTGGAGTCTTGCTTGAAAGCAGCTTAGATTGGAGAATTGGCATTAAAATATTATAGTGTTACCTCTTCCTTCTGAGCACAGCTTTCTACTGAGAGTGTCAAATTTGCACTTAAATATGATATTGATGCAATGAAAGATATTGGGGTGCCGTTGTTTGGGTAAATTTTTAGCTTTTTAAAATGCAAGCAAATTGTTAATATAATGTTGATACATTATCAGTTGTATCATTGTGTGCAATGTTGTCTGATGAAACATAAATGAAATGCATGGAGTTCAGTTGTTGAAGATCCCAACAGGTTTATTAACAGCTAACTAATTATATACAGCACAGAGCTAACTATTTACAGAAGCTGCCTCTTGGTGTTACAGTTACAGAGGGAGTCTGGCAAGTAGTCATGTGATTGCATCCTGGCACATAGCTCATTAGCATACTAAGATCTTAAAGATACATTACTGTTAAAGGCAATCACACAATATTGTGCACCTCTTATTTATGATTCAGGTAAAACAATACACAAGTCATTTACTAAGGTAACACTGCCTCTAAAGGAAAAATTTACCCCCAAAAATTATACTTTATTCATAAAATTTGTAAAAGTACATTATATAACAGTTCAAATTTGACATTACATAAAGTGCAATACAGTTCAATTTCTTTCAATACAGTATGTTGCACTCTGAGGTGCCTCCTACACTTTCAATTACAGGTTATATTTACAATATACATTTCATGTCAAACATTCTCTGGTACATACAGCCTGAGGGGTTTTACATGTGTTCCAGCCCCTCAGTGTACTACAGTGGGAGGGCCCTAGACTGTGGACTTTCTCCATTGAGCCTTTACAGCAGCTCCCACAAGCTTTACAGCCTTCCTGAGCATGCAGTCCAGCCTCTAAAGGAAATATATCCTTGTCTATGTTCTCAACATTTTCAGGGGTGGTGGAAGGTGGGGCATGGGGAACTGCATAAAATCTAATATACTATTAGGTTCAAGTGAGCACTACAGGTGGATTTTTAACTGTGTTTTCCCAGAATTATCTGGCAAATCATCCAGCACAATACCACAAAAAATTATCTTTCAGAAAATTGAAATGCCATCCAGCTATAATTCAGTTACAATCATTGAAAATTGTTGTCAGAACCACTGAAGGTAAACCACTTGGCATGTGCAAATAATTGCTTCCAATACACAGAGATAATGACTGGAGGAAAACATTCACTTCAGGGATGACAGAAACTGAGCAGAACAAAATACAGCTCAGACATTTTAATTAACACCTCCTCTGATTAGTGACTTGATCTAACTTATGTTCTATTAATTCATCTCAATCTTAGTGATCATTGTACATTGTCTAATATGCACTGCCATAATATATATTCAAATCCCTTAAAAGTATATCTAAATATTCCTTTTCCATAATCTTGTGACTTTGGATAAGTTCAATAGTCACCTCTTTATTTTCAATTCTATTTTCTCTCCCTTAACCTGGAGATAGCAACTCATGATGAGGTGCAGTTTGACAGCAGGTGCTGGAAGTCTCTTGGGAACTTGCACAAGGAAACATTCTTCAAGCGGAGACAATGAATGCACCACAACTACGCTTAATACTGTCCACATCCAGAGTTCAAACATATGGACTGTCCAGTTGTGGATAATGATCAGGAGTGGAAATCCTCTTAATTCTTACTCTCTCTGTTGCAAAGTCCCCATAACTGCTCCATATGAAACCAGTTAACTCAGCATAAAGTAAAGCTTGAATTTGGAACCATCTTGTTCCATATGGCTGTTCCAAATCAAGCAATGAATTGACAAAAATGCCCATCTGTAATTTGCAAAATGTATTACAAAGTCTTCAATTTATTCTAATGATAGTACTGTTATTGTATCAGACACCTGATAATCTTGCTGATAGAAACAAATGGTTTTCAGTGACTTTCTTAATGGCACCGCCAAATAAAGGAAGAATATTTCCCTCAGTCTACAGAAAGAAGCATAGAAGTACACTGGCTTCAGTTCACTATCTTTTTGAGTCTGTTCTGCCAAAACAAATGTATGCCACTTACATGTATACCTTAAGTTGTTTACATTTAAGGAAATGCAACCATCTTGACTTGTCTATAGACCCTCTCCCTCCTCAACTTCTGCTCATTAGGCCCAGAGAGTGATTACAATGTGCAATTTGCTACCACAAGGAATAGTTGAGGTGAATAGTATATATGCATTTAAGGCAGAGCTAGATAAACACATGAAGGAGAAAGGAATAGAAGAATATGTTGATGGGGCTAGAAAAGAAGGTGGGAGGAGCCTTGTGTGGAGCATAAACGCCGGTAAAAATCAGTTGGGCTGAATGGTCTGTTTCTGTGCTGTTAATACTGTGTAATACTATATAATTATTCAGGAAAATGCTTGCACATGTGTGCACTACTTTTCAATTCCATTGCCTTTTTTAAAGAATGATACGATTACCACATACATAACCAGCGTGCAGTTAGATCAAATCACTATCAAGTCACCCTGCATCTTCTATTTATATGGACAAATGTTAACTTTCTGCCATGACACATCCCCTTTTTAAAAAATTGTTACAGACACGAGCAAAGGTGCATACACCAACATTATTCGTCCTCACACTGCTAACATTCGAATTTTCTTAAATTGTTACATTCAAATAATTCAATGGTGGAATGGGATTAGCTCTGAGAAAATTTCTGGCCAAATATTTTATCAAAATGTTAGTAAGGTTTATTTAGTGGATGAGAAATCCATTCTTTAGTCCAACAGTGCAGCAATTAAACATTTTCTGCCTTGTTATGACATTGTACAAAGGACATGGCTTTTTCATGTTTAATTTGTTCTCCAGCACACACCTAATAATAGGTTTGAACAAAAACCTTCCGGAGGGAGGGGACCTATATTTATATTTGCACTAAAAGATTTTTTCAACTTGTCAAGACTGACAGAGTTTCACAGACTGAATCATTTGCTTAATGATGTGGACTGATCAAGACAATCACTTGGAAATTCTCCTGGGTGCTCTGGCAAGAGATCAGTGGAACACCCTGAGAAATGGTGCAAAAATCTAAAAAGTGGCTATTGATGCCATTTCTCCAGGTTTTCTACAAACTTCCTGCCAATGTCATAGTGGAAGATAGGAGAATCCTGTGGGAATACTACCCTAGTGAACTGTCAAAAACACCTTCAGGGCTTGATTTAACTCTCAGCGGAAATCGCAGGAGTTACTTTGTTTTTGATCTGCCCAATAGCTGCATGAGGTCATTGCAACATTAATTACTGAGCATCATTATTGGAATGGGTTGGAAGTGGCTGCAAGGCACTGGGCAATTGAGTGGGCCACGGCTACCTGCAGGAACTTAGGCAAATATGAGGATAGGGTTTGGTGAGGTTCTCGCAGGTGGAAGAGGTGGGACAGTCCGGACCAGGAGAGATCTAAACTTTCCTTGTGGAACTCGGAGTAGCACTCCTGCTTCTCCTGCTCCCATAAAGGAATAAAATCGTTACAGGACTTCTTCACCTCCTAATCTTCTTCCCACCTGGCTCAACTGGGTGTGAAAACTGCAGTGGATTCCTCACTCTGAGCAGAGTCAAAATAGTAGTTGCGCCTGAAGATGACTTTGGATCCCGATCTACATATTTAAAGAAGGCTTCAGGCCTTTGCTGCTTCTGTAGAAGAGCAGGTTAAAATCTGGATTGACAGGATCCAACTAGTAATGCAATATTCCAGATGCATCAGAACATGGCTGGAATTTTACGGTGGATGGATGGGAGCCGGACTCTGACATGAAAGTCGGTGGTGAACCCGCTTCCGCCTAGCCCGGGGATCCGTCCCGTATTTTACGGGTCTCTGAGCTTTAACTGTCCCGAGGCGGGACTTCCACCCACTTGAGGCAGGAGGTCCCGCCTCAGTAAACTGCTGGCCAATCAGTGGGCTGGCAGCTCTTAGTCCCAGCAGTTTCACCGGGAGCAGTGGCCATTGCTGGGACTGCAGCCCAGCCGATGCCATGGATCGAAGAGGGAAGGTAAGTAGGGGCATGCCTCACCAGGGGGATCGGTCCTTCACTGGTGAGGCTGGAGTGGTCGTTTGGGGGGATGTCTTGGGTCCCAGGGGTGGGTTGGGAGGCGGGGGCTGCCCTCAATCAGGCACCCTGTGCCCGACTGCCATGCCCCCCACTGGGGCGCGGAAAGGCCGGCAGCTATCGCTGGGTGGCCTTTCACATCCCCAGCGCACCTGCTGGCCACAGGTAAAATACCCGTGGAGGTGGGCGAGGGCACTTGAGTGGCCGTTAAGTGGCCACTTAAAGGCCTTGAATGGCCTCGGGCAGGTGGGCCGTTTCCCGACACTGTAAACTTGTCTGGAGGTGCAAGCAGGGCAGGTAGGCCTCCCGGAGCCTGCCGCTCAATTTTCCACCATCCCCACTGGGGCAGTGTAAAATTCCAGCCCATTTTTTTTTTAAGCATGTAGTGTTACTGTTTCTATCACTTAATCATTTTACTAAAGATAGAATTATCAAATACTTTATTAATGAAAAAAACTAATGAGACACAAATTCTTGCACCAGAATTTGGACTGGAACTGACACTATCAAAGTTCTTGAGGATAATAGGCCAAGGTTTATTCACCTGTGATTTTCCATCCATTTATGTGAATAGGTGGGTCATTGCAGGGTGGTGATTTCAGAAGTGGAAGCCCTGGTCATTAGAACTGTTCAAAAGTGGAGGGTAAGACAAATCAGAATGACATATGAATTATAT
Source organism: Heterodontus francisci (assembly GCF_036365525.1). Lineage (NCBI taxonomy): Eukaryota > Metazoa > Chordata > Chondrichthyes > Heterodontiformes > Heterodontidae > Heterodontus > Heterodontus francisci. The sequence continues at coordinate 77,091,903 of NC_090382.1, read as the reverse complement.
ATTTCAATGCAATCCAGGAGAGGATGAGAGTAAATTAGAGAGGAATAACAAAGTATCTTTGGGGAAAAGTAAAGCCAACTTGATTCTGCATGTTACTTGTGCATGTTTCTTAGATTACAAGAGTGGCTACACTTCAAAAGTACTTCATTGGCTCTAAAGTATTTTGAGACATCCTGAGGTCGTGAATGGTGCTATATAAATGTAAATCTTTCCTTTTTTTCTTTTTATTAATACTGAATATAGGGTGATGCTTAATGCAAACATTGAGAAAGCGTCCCATTTATCAGCTCCAACCTCCCTCCTTGACCACAGAACAGTGACCCCACAAAAGAGCAAAACAAAATGAAAGTGACAGAAGACTGAGGGAAGAGAAACAGGAAGCAAATAAGGTATGGAAGTGGAGAGAGCATCCCAGATGTGAGAGAGATTTCAGAGTAATTTGGAGTCTCAAATTGATGTTGCTAAGGGGAAAAATAGGATGTCAAAATGACTGCTAGGTGCTGATAAATGTGTTAATAAAACATCCATCACGAGGCTGTAGTTATAGCTGTCAAAAAATGTTATTTACTTTTACAACTACCCTTCACTGAACAATTATCAGCATGAAGAAATGAAATGACACAGGTTTATATGTACATAATATACTCTGGTAATTGTGTGAGTGATGTAGCCCCAGTCCAAATTCACCAAATTAATTGCCCATTTCCATCTGTCAGCTTGTTGAAGCTCCTATGAGAGTTTACCATATGCTACTTTGCTTACTTCCTAGTTCCCTAATTGGATAATAAAATGGATCTGCAGAAAGATGACAACACCACACACAAAGTACCAAGTGAAATAACATTCACCAGACCATGAGGCCTGTCCTAGAGCTCTCAGATTAACAAAGTGATCTTGAGAAAATTGTGTAGCACATTTGCACACCTGTTTCAGTTGTGACATAAATTAAATTAGAGATTTGCCATTGCAGTCCCCTCAGATTTTGAAATGATTCTCTATCAGGTGCTAGTTTATACAAGTTTTTATGCTTCAAAAATAAATTGCAGCTGATTAAGATGCATAAGCTTTTAATTCATATGTTCTATTTGTAGCTCCATTGGTTTATCTTGTATTGACTTGTTGACAAGTATGATTTCTTCTTTCTTTACTTGAAGAACCAGCTATGCTTTATAATTAGGAAACAAATTTGGCACTTCTCCACAGAAATTAGATAAATGAATCACACCATTCCTGAAGGAATAGAGAGAGCTGAATTCAAAGGAAGAAGCACTGAGCCACTAGTTACCAGGGTACCTGGCATGTGCATGATAACAAAATGTATCCTATCATTGTATAATATTAGCTAATAGGATTATGCACACAATCAATTATTAAGTAATGTTTGCCAAATGCAATGCCACAGGTTTCCAGACACAGCACAACTTCTTAATCTGGAGCCAGAGTAAATCTTCCTTTTATTAACTTATCTGATTGGGTGTCTGTGCTACAGTTGTTTCATGAAAGACTATCATGTAACCTATTGGGTATACAGAAAAAGTAGGAACTGTTTTATTATTCACCACTTTTTTTTTTCCAGAGAGATTCTAGGGCTGGTTCGGTAATAGTGCATTGTGCAAGTGCAGTTGCACATTCCGGCAGTACACCTTGCTGAATTAGGCCTGCATTAAATGTGTGAACATACATTTTCAATTGCAATGCATTGTGCGCCATGCTGCTATTATACGGACATTCCTACATGTTGCTGAGTGTGTTTGAAAAAGTTGTTCCAAAGGATATTTGCTTTGTTGCGATGCCAGTTATCTCACCCTAGCTCACAACCTCTCATGCCGTAACTCCAACTATGAATGGCAGCCTTCTTATGGTGACTTAGAATTTGCAGTTTGGTAAGTCTGCCCATAAGTCTGAATCATTTCCCTGTGGTTGTGCCCAGTCTTCCTTAAAAACACAAAGACCATGCACTTTCAGAACTAGGAAGGTGCAATATAGAGAGGTACAACTGGTGGTTGGCAAGGTCACTACTGCCCATTCGAGGGCATTTTCAACTTACACCTAAAACAGCCACAAAGTGGTGACGGTGCCACTTGTCTGATGATGACAGCAGGAAGCAGAAACCCTTTTCAAGCTTCATTTAAATTTGATGAGAGAGCTGTCAGCATGAATTGTGTTGGTAATTGGAAAGCTTGCCCATGAGGGTAGGGCAGGACGGGGTGGTGCAGTGTTGTGGGGAGAAGGGATTTTGGATGGGCTCAACATCAGTTTCTGGTTGCCTGCAACTCTTATGCGGGAGATTCAGTCCTCAGTGGGGAGCTGAGGAGCTGCGTTGCATGCCAAAAACAAGAACTGGGAGAGTACCATGATTCTCTGTCAATGTCCTGGGGGCTTCAGTGCAGGAGAAAGGGTATCCCCTTAAGAAGAGGCTCTCCAAGGTTAACTGATGAACTTTCGTTTGTGTGATGAGGAGAACTAGGAATACATCTTCTGGTCCCACAAAGATAGTCATGGAATGTTACAGATTCTTTACGTCCCTCCCGCAAGATGTTGAAGCCTCCTCCTCGCAACTTACTTGCTTCCCACAAGCCTTTCTTTTGGTGCCAGCTGGTGGCCTTTTGCTACCTGAACTTCCTGGGTGATGTCATTGAAGAACACCATGCGGGCTGTGCAGATAACAACCCTCGGCGCTGCCTACCTCTGGGGTATCAATGTAAGTTAGCGTGGCAGCGCCGGAACAAATTTCTCCCCCTCTATCTCACCCCCTAGCCAACTGCTGTTTTTCACCTGTTTTGACAGGCAGCTGACTGGTGGCATGCAGATGAAGCCTAGCAGTTAAAATTGCCCAGGCATCAAACCGAATCCTGCGACTCCATTTTTCATTTGCCCTGCTCGCCTGAAACCCACTGGGGGCTTAAATTCAAAACTCTGATGTCTGCTGATCTAATTTGTCAACAATATTGAAAGCTGTTGACCTGCCTCTAAAATAGTTCTGTGTTAAGTGATGAGAAATGTAAAAAATGCTTCATTTTATCTCCTAAGCACTGAACTTGATGGTAATAGCAGGAGTTCATGAGAAATATATTCAAAGACTATTACTAGGTGAACTCTGTCAGTTTATTTGGAAGAAAATAATAATATCACTACAAGTAGTCATAATGCTTCAACCATTACATGATAAATGAATTCCATCTTGTTTAAAGTGTTTTCACATTTTTGTATTGGCTAGCAGGTTTCCCTACAAACAGCTCAGGTTTTTGAAAACAATTCCTCCAAGTCAATTTTTCCATTGGAAAGTATGCATGGGGGATGAAATCAGCACTTGAACAAATGTCCCTTCAAATAAATATTCTTATTAAGAGGATGTGTGCTGTATCTGAAACTGAAAGCAGACATGGTGCTGAAGGTTGAAAGCAGCACCAATGTTTTATGCCACAACATTTTAGGGGAAAAAAAATCAACCTCCACCCCAATCTGGCATTGGGAGGCCCAAGCCATATTTGGATTTGGGCCTCAGTTAAGTGCTGCCATCAAGCTGAGAGCGCAAAACAGGGCCCCTGCTGCAACCTACCAGTTGTGGGAGGACAGGAAATCGTCTCCCAGCCTTAGCAGTCCAGTCCTGAGAAGAGGAGAACTGATACTTGGCGGGTGGAATTTTGGGGGAGGGGGAGGCGGTGCTCAAATGGGCTGACAGTGGGCCAGAATTTTATTGTGGGCCCAGAACCGTCTTACTCCTACTGGCCTCACAAAAATAAAAAATAAAAATTTAATTGGCCCTTTTTTGAATGACCTACTGCAGCCCATTTGAGGACATTTGGATAGGCTGCTTAATGCCTGAAAAGTGCCCACTTATAGGCCCACTTGAAAATTGCATTAGGTGGACTTTGAGCATTAATGAGAAAACTGAGGTGTCCCTTACCACAGCCTGAATTTTTAACTGGCAGCCGCCTAACGTCTCGACAAGAAATGGGCAGCTGGCAGTTGAAAATCACCCACTTTAAGTCTTAAAAGCATCTGAATAATTCCCATAAAGATCAACAGCTTAAGCTGATTGAGAAACCACCTTCAAAATGGACTCATTGCTGTAAACACTGTGGGATTTAATATGATGCACAAGTGTTCATAGTACAAGCACATTTGTGGTTTGAAATGAGAATAATTCTTCATTAATACATCAGCTGTCACTGAATTATTCAAAACCATTGGTGTAATTTAAAAGCATTCCAAGCTGTTTGAATTCAAAAAAGTGTATTGTCAAAGCAACTGAGATATGCCCCATCTTCAAACTTTAAATGAAGAAATGTTGGAAAAATCCTAACAGAACTCTTTTCCGTTAATAGGAAAAATTGCAAGATTATGATACAACTCTGTTTTGGAGCAAAATCATTTTTCCAACAAAACCTCAGGGACCACAAGTATTATGCCATTCCAATATCATGCTGTTACATGGAATAAATCCCCCTCACTGTGAGCCAGTGGTGGAGTTTCTGGACAGAATATAATGTTCAATTTGATATAAGATGCCTGGTTTTGTTTTTGGACTTAATATATGACGTATTTAATGATGATAGAGCCCTGACCAGACTTTGCTATTCATTTTACTCAATTATTACTGCTGTTATTATTAAAGAAAGTAACCCGTGGGGTACACTCTGACATTTAAACATTAAAGCATGATGTAAAATACAGCATCATTTCCTATTTCATCCGTGAGCTTTCCATAAGTTGCACTTGTTTAGACATGTGTCAAGTTGGATTGTATACCACACTAAATATCAATAGTCACGTACATGGAAAATGCCAGGACTCATGTTCCCATTTGCTATGCAGTATGTCCAGAAAATGTATTTAAGTGGGTGTTAGCTGATGACAGGATCAGTTAAGGAGCATCTACAGTCAGACAGCCTACTGGCACTCACTAGCATGACTCATATCAATAGTGATTATTTGGGTGACACCCGAAAGGGTGGCAGCACCCATTGAACTGTATCTCAGTAAGAAGTTATAACTGAAGGTAAAATATTCAGAACTGAGAAGAAGGGAGTTTGTGAAGCTTTTCTTACTGTAATAAAAGTGTGAGGGATATAAAAAGCTCTGCATTTATTTATGCATGTTGTGTTTTGGATATGCACTCATACATTCACAGTTTTCAATCAAATACCAGCCAGAATACTCCTGACACCACCGCACCCCCCTCACCCCCTGCCCACAATCTTGCCTGAAATTAGGTGGGATAATGGCAGAAAATGAAAGAAAATATGGGCAGTAAAGCTGACTGCATGACCTGTATCTCCATCTCGTCAGTACTGCTGCTAGCCTTTCTTTCTCCAGCCACCACAAATAAATGCTAGATGAGTTGCCAAAGGGCTTGTGCCTGGTGAATTTCCCTCCTGCCCATCTGTATAACTGCTGCTTCCTTGAGGCTTGCATGGGAAAGGAAGTGGTCTCTCCAGCCTCCATTCTGCTGCAACACTTATCTGCTGAAATGGCCAGTGTCAGCAAAATTTTCAGTGAGGCTCTGATTCTGATCTTTGGGACACTTCTGCTGCTTTAAGTTTCCTTGAAAGCTTTTCTGGTGGTGCAGTGCCATTAAGGAAGATGGAAACCCTCCGACAGGGAGGAGAATCCTGCCCTATGTGAATCCCCCACAGCCACTGCTGTCTCACTTGACAGACTCAATTTTCTACAAGGAGGCTGCATTAGATAGCAGTTCAAGTTCAACATTACATAACGTGCAATACAGATGAGTTTCTTTCAATACAGTACATGAGGTGCCTCATTGCACTTGCCATTACAGGTTATATTTACAGTGTATATTTACATTTCACGTCAAACATTCTGTGGTGCATATAGCCCGAGGGGTTTTACATGGATTCCAGACCCTTGGTATACTATGCCAGGAGGGCCTTACACAGTGGCCTTCTCCCATTAAGCCCCAAGCTTTGGTGTGTCCCTCAGCATGTAGTCCTGGACCTTGGGATGTGCCAGTCTGCTCTTTGCACTGGAAGACCAGCACGTTTTGGGCAAACCAAAGAGCATCTTTCACTGAGTTGGTGGTCCTCCGGCATCAGTCCTCTACTTCTGACATCCTGTGTAGCTCCCCCTTCTCTGCTCCTTTTTGATCTCAGAGCCTACAATTTGTTCAGCCTTACTATCTGTAACTCTCATAGAGTCAGAGTTATACAGCACAGAAACAGGCCCTTCAGTCCATCGTGAAGTTAACCTCCCTCCTCAACAAAAGCCTTCTCAAAACCCATTGGTTTTGGCCATCTCCCCTCACCTTCCACAAAGGCTTGAGGAAAGATTTAAACTCTTGCAGCCTAGAGGTGAGTAGGGAAAAAGAAACACTGGAAACTTTTATTCAAATTAATTTGAGTGGCTTCCTTTTTCCCTTTTCCAGAAGTGTAACTAGCATTACTAACATTAGGTGAGCACAAAGACGTTTGATGCAGTCTAATTTTTAAAAAAATCATTCTCTACTAGTAAAATTTCAGTGTTGTGTTGATTCATAATTTTGTAATGACCAAGTTTATAAAGAGCATTCTGATTGGATTAGAAACCCTAAAATCTCTGGATAATATTAGGCAAATTGCAGTTTTAATCATATTTCATTTAAAAATAATTAAACTGAAATAATGCAGAAAATGAAAACACATTTTACCCAGGTGTAATCAGACTGATGGAAATGTTGGGAAGTGTAATACTTGTCTTTTGGTATGTGATCTGTTATTAAGAGTCACAGGACTACAAGTAATATCCAAAATGAACTTGGGGTTTTGTTATAACTGAACTGAAACAGAAATACACAAAAGTGTGTATATATGCACAAGTTCATCTGCACATGTCTTACTATCTCAGGCTTCAACCACAACTGACTGGTCACGTATGATTTGACATCATTTCCTCTGATGACCTTCACTTGTAGTTCTTAAGATGGTCCAGTCTTAAGGTCATCCCACAACAGGAAGCTGCCCCTCGATGATGTTTGGTAGTTAATTGAATCTCTTCAGTAAACAGCAAAGTAAATAACAGCAGTCGCATGATGAAAGGTCACAAGCCTGAAACGTTAACTCTGTTTCTCTCTCTGCAGATGCTGTCAGACCTGCTGAGCGTTCCCAGCATTTTTTATTTTTATTTCAGATTTCCAGCATCTGCAGTATTTTGCTTTTGTAAATAATGGCAGAAATACTTTAAGGTTTGATCAAGATGTTTCATTAAAATGTTCCATTTGGATTATAAATTCCATTTAAAGGACTTGTATGAGAAGCTGAAAGAAGCTTATAATTGCTGGGAATTTCCTCTGGTCTTCGCCTATTCTACCACCATAACACTAATCAGAAACCCTGTTTATGTTAATAAACATGCTTTCTGCAAATTTCTGCTGAGGTTACAGAGGCAGAGTGGGAGAAGCTGTGAGAAAATTCATCCCCTGTGTTTGGCGATCTGGGGTTTGGTCCCATCACAGACTAGTAAAATTAAGGTAAACAGCTTAAGATGTCTATCCCTGTGTGAGAAAATATTAATGAGATGAAACAGAAGCTGGTAGATACCCTGGGGAGGTTTCCTGTTTACACTAGGTATAGCAGAATTGTAAATGCCTTTACAAAGAGCTTGTCATTATATATAGTCCGCAGAGCAAATCTGATCCAAAAGTGTGATTTCCCCATTGGCATGTCTGAAATTTCAGATACTCTGGTAAAGTGTGACAACTTTGGAGTAAACCTATTGGTCCAGTATATAGCACACAATTAAAATATGCAGCAGATTGTTCATGTTGCATGGAACTCAAATTCATTATGAAATTAAATGTGTATGAAGTAAACCTATCTTTTTGTTGTTTGTTACAGCACATTACAAAGGGATATTGAAAGATGCTTCTGTGTGTGCATTATAAGAGCACGATATAACTCAAAGGTAAATTTTAATGGAAATAAAATCAGTTGTAAATGGCACACTGTCCAACAATCCACAGCAGGTAGTCAGGGGACATATGAAATTCCTGAAGGAAGCTGGAGCACTCCACGTATTTGTGTATATGTATATTCCATTTATAGCTGCAGCCCTGAACTTCTAACCTTAACAATGGTGCTACAAATGCAGATTCTTTTACTGCCAGTATAATTGTAAAGAAAAAACCCACAGGAAATCTGAAATAAAAATAGAAAACACTGGATATTTACAGCATGCCAGTCAGCATCTGGAAACAGTAAAGACAGATTTATGTTTCTGTAATTGAGCCTTGATCAGAACTAAAAACGAACAATAAGAAAGTTCATCATATTGAATAGAAGGAAAATGGAGAAAATGGCAGATATAGCAATGATAAATGGGGAGATCAGTGGGTTGAATGCTCTGTGAGGTGTTCATTAGAAAAGCAGGAATCTGTTAGATGATGGAAAAAAATCACACTCCGTGAGGCAATCAAAATACATTAAAAATAGTTATGGTGGTTAAAAAAACACACGTTCCAAACAAGATCTTTTGCATGTGGAAAACCAGTGTAAATCAGTTATGCATAAATTTCCTTGGAAAAAAAATAGCCCAACTCCATTCTTGCATTATGGTTTCATCAAAACCTTCTGGGTAACCCCAAGCATTTAGTGAGATTAAATTAACTCTCTAAATTCACAGTGCTGGAGACATATGGGAATTGAAGAAAAAAATTAAGGCACACTAGAATGCATGATGGGATGAGGGGTCAAGGACTGGAAGATTGTTACTTCTCCAGATGCACCATATTGAGCTAGGCTTCCCTGTTTTTAGTTATGGGATTTTAAGAAGTTAAATTTCATTTAACATCAAAATGTACTCAAAATTAACTACATCCAAGGCATGCTCCAGGAAGTAAGTTAGTCAACATTTAAACTACACTGTGCAAGGGACAGAGTAGCAGGCAATCCCACGGTAGGAGTAGGTTTATCAAGTTAGGGAATTATTTTTTAGCTGGCAAAGGTAATGAAAACTTAGGCAGGCTTCACTGAATATCGATGATTTTATTTGTTGGGTATAACAAAACTACAGACAGTCCAAATATAGAGGAATCCTAAAGCCTGGAGGCACAGGGAGTCAATGTGTACTATTAGACCCATCACTTGCTTTCCAATTAACTTCAGATGAACAGCTTGCACAGCAGGTGAAAGGCAATGAAAATATGCTTCCTCTTCCAACACCATGTATCTGAAATAAGGGCTGCAAAATTCAGCCCCATAGCACCACTGGTTTTGGTGCTACAGGAGGCTGGAGATCATAAGATGGCATGGAATCTGCCCCTGTTGACCTATCACCATCTTAGGAAGGGCGATTGTGTAGGCGACCCATGCGTGCGCCGAAAGCAAGCAGTGGGCAGATCATGATGTCAGTCAGGGTCTATCGCTGACATGGCACCAGATCTGCCATTTTTGACTTTGCAGGTCCTGTTAATGCTTGCTGTTAAACACGCACAGCGGTACAAGTGTTCAGCTGCACGAGGGCGCCGCATCTCAATGAGCAGATGTACCAGAACCACAAAGGGTTCCACTCCCTCAATGTACAGTTGGTGTGCAACCATGTATCACGTTTGTCAATGCCCGCTATCCTGTGGCAGTCAAGATGCTTTTATCCTGCAGCAGTCAGATGTTCCGCCATCTTCAAGCTGCAAGTTCAAACCAGTGGGTGGCTGCCTGCAATCATAGAGATGGGCAGGTAGCACCACTTTTGTATGCTGCCTGCATCAACTCGATCAGGTGAGGGGTAATCACGCATCATGATCCCACGCCCGCAAGCCAGCCATATTGAATTTTTAGCCCAAGATGTCAAAATGAATTTCATGTAAGTACTTACAAAGAATTTCATTGCATAATCTATTTTTCTTGTGACAGCAGACAGAAATTACTCCTAATATTCAACTTACGTTCCCAGTCTTGATTTTAACCAGATTCTAAATTTGAAATATTTCCTTCTTTTCTTTGATCCACTTCAATTCACTTCTGCTGCTTGAATGAGCATGAGTTTGGGACCTCAGGAAATCTATCCTCTACTGAAGGCATTATAATCATGGAGGTTGGGCCAAGAGAATTAGTTTGGAGATTTTCACTGTTGTTCTTATGAAGCTTGTTGCTTTCTTTCTTGTTGCTTTTACCCTTCCAAGCAGAACTTCTAAGGGTAAACTATTGTCATGCCAAAAGCAATAGAAAAGTGGAACCATTTCTGTGTGGCAGTCTGGTGTATCTACCTTCACAATCACTTTGGGTAGAACAGTGTTGAAAGAAGACGTTAAAATATTCTTACTTGTTCCAAATGCATTAAAGTTGTTTCCCTTGCACAGGACATGTGCAAACTTTGGAAGCAAATGGATGATTTTAAATATTTACTGGATTTTGATGATTTCCTAGAATGTCATTTTCTGTGGTTCTTGCATCTTTGTCACACTTCACTCTCCTCTCTCTCCCTGTCCTCCAGTCAGTTCTCTGTATTGAATGAATTGGAAGCTCCCAGTCAAGTGAGGGTAAATATAAGCTAGCACCAGCTTACCAGCTAAGGTTATTGGTTCAAGTACCAGCCCAGAGACTTGACCACAAAATTTAGGCTGACACTCCAGTGCCATACTGAGAAAGTGTTGCATTGTCTGAGATGCTGTACTTGAGATAATACATTTAAGCTGTAGCTGAGGTGGATATAAAAGATCCTGTGGAATTATTTCAAAGAAGAGCAGGGGAGTTCTTCCCATGTCCTGTGCAATATTTATTTCCCAAACAACTGCACTGAAACAGATTATCTGGTCATTATCACATTGCTATTTATGGAACGTTGCTATGTGGATAATGGCTGCCACTTTTCCTACTTTGCAACATGATTACACTTCTGAAGTACTTCATCAGCTGTAAAATGTTTTGGGATGTAGTGAGGTCATTAAAGGCATTATATAAAATAATTCATCCATCCTTTCCTTCAAACATCGATTCAATAATTCACATGGGAGATTATACTATTGATATTGCTGGTAGTGCAGCTGAATGGGACTGCTCTCACTTGTTTCCACTCTTATCCATCTGATTGTAGCCAGACCATCAGCAGAAGTGGCTTCTCTTCCTGCCCCTCCACTGCTACCTTTGGAATCTCGCAACAATTTATCCTTGTCCTCTTCCTATTCTTGATCCATGAGGTGCCCCTTGGTGACATCATCCAAAAACATGAGATTGGATTTTATCCAGGCCTTGGAGACAGGCTGGAAGGTGTGGGGGTGGGGTGGTGCAGATAAAATTGCATGGGGTGGGTCGGGCAGTATGCCCGACATTGTCCTGCCTCAAACCATGTTGTCTGTGGCGGGCACCGTAGCAGATGGGAAGACCTCTGAGAGGTCAATTAAGCCACTGAAGTGGCTCATTAAGGATGACTTAAGGGCTGCCTCCTTCCTCCGCTGGCATTTATCCTATGTTGGAGGCACCCACTACCACGTGGAAACACCACTAGGTGAGAGCTGGTGGCCTCCTGCCCGGCTTGGGGGGATCCTTCCTCTTTGGGCAATCCATGGCCCATGGATGGCCGCCAGGCGGCAATGGCCACCCCTGCGGCAAGACCTCCCTGCCCTCGCCAACTATGCCTCCCACCACCCCCCCCAGGGCCTGCCTGACTGGTGCAGGCAACCTGAGAAGGGGTGGGAGGCGTGGTTGGCGAGGGCAGGGATGTCTTGCCACTGGGGCTTCCTCCATCTTCGCTGCTGTGGGCCTCCTGAGGTACTAGCTATTGTCATCACTCCTGATGGCGCTGCTGGTATTGCTGAACTGCCGGCCCTTTGGCCAGTCGCTCCTAGGACAGGTCTTGTCTCTTAAAAGGGACAACATCCCCGACGGTGGGCAATTAATTGCCTGCCCGCCATTGAATGTGGCCAGGAATACAATTGAGGCCCAAGTCAGGGTTACCCCCTGTCTTCTGGCACTTGCTGAGATAAAATTCAGCCCATGATGTCATGTTCCACATGTACACTCTTGACATCCAACTCTACCTCTCCATCACCTCTCTCAATCCCTCCACTGGCTGTATATTTTGAACTTGCTAGTCCAACATCGAACCTTTAATGACTGAAATTTCCTCTAGTTAAACACTGCAAAGACCAAAATCACAAACATCTACCCTTGCCATAAATTCCATCCCACTACCTGGCCACTGCCTCAAATTGAAAGCAAATATTCACAACCTTAAAATTCTATTTGATCCAAGCTGGAATTCTGACCACATATCCTACTAATTACCAAGGTTGCCTACTTACACCTCAATAACATAATTTGCCTCTGCCCTTGCCTTAGTGCATCTGCTGCCAAAACCCTCATCCATGTGTGCATCACTTGTACACTTGACTATTCCAGTGTTCTCCTGGCTGGCTTCCCATCATCCATAAATGTCAGCTCATCCAAAATGTTGCTGCTCAAAACCTAACCCGCACTAAATCCCACTCATTGTCACCGCTGTGTGTGCTGACCTGTGTTAGCTCCAGGTCCCCCAACATCTTCAACTTCAAATTAATTAATGACCATTCCCCCATCAATCTCTAACCATCTCCAGCCTCACAACCTTCCAGGAACTCTGCGTTCCTCAAACTATGGCCTCTAGTACATTCCACAATGCCAAATTGGAGGTTTTGGAAGTGATTATTTTCTGAAATTGAGCTAACATTTCAAAATTGATCCCCTAAGCAGTAGGATATTTGTGGACAAGTTCAGAAACTTCTATTGGTGGCTTTTATTAAATACCTGATTCAGTATGTAGTACATGTTCTTGCAATATCAGCTGTTGCTCGCAACGCAAAACAATATTCATATCCTGTATTTTCCAAATCAGCAGTCCAAATGCTGGTTATGGCAGAGATCCCTACATAAATATATGAATCTAAAAATCACTATTTTCCCTAGTGATATTTGAATATTTCAACATGTTGAATGTATGCCTGCGGCCTCACAGTTAAAATGTGTTATCAATTCACCAGAATATTACTCAGACTGAAATATAAAAACAGATTGGACATTATCAACTGCACAGCATTATTTTAGCCACTGGTTTTCCAAGTTACACATATGGAATGAACATCATCAGACTGCAAACTAAGCGACCTTATACTAAACTAAATAACCAGGTGGAGGTGAATCTTTCTGAGGCAAATAAGACCATAGCACATATGAAATGTGGGAACATTCATATAACTAGTCTCCGGAGTGTGGCTCGGACTCACAGCCTTCTGGCTCGGAGGTGAGAGGGCTGCCAAATGGGCCACAGCTCACATCCAATACACTTTTTTTTTTAGAATTAGAATATTACAGCGCAGTACAGGCCCTTCGGCCCTCGATGTTGCGCCGATCATCTGACCTACACTATTCCATTTACATCCATATGTCTATCCAATGACCACTTAAATGCCCTTAAAGTTGGCGAGTCTACTACTGTTGCAGGCAGGGCGTTCCACGCCCCTACTACTCTCTGCGTAAAGAAACTACCTCTGACATCTGTCCTATATCTTTCACCCCTCAACTTAAAGCTATGTCCCCTCGTGTTTGCCATCCTCATCCGAGGAAAAAGACTCTCACTATCCACCCTATCTAACCCTCTGATTATCTTGTATGTCTCTATTAAGTCACCTCTCCTCCTCCTTCTCTCTAACGAAAACAACCCCAAGTCCCTCAGCCTTTCCTCGTAAGACCTTCCTTCCATACCAGGCAACATCCTAGTAAATCTCCTCTGCACCCTTTCCAAAGCTTCGACATCCTTCCTATAATGCGGTGACCAGAATTGCACGCAATACTCCAGGTGCGGCCTCACCAGAGTTTTGTACAGCTGCATCATGACCCCGTGGCTCCGAAACTCGATCCCCCTACTAATAAAGGCTAACACACCATATGCCTTCTTAACAGCCCTATTAACCTGGGTAGCAACTTTCAGGGATTTATGTACCTGGATACCAAGATCTCTCTGCTCATCTACACTACCAAGAATCTTCCCATTAGCCCAGTACTCTGCATTGCTGTTACTCCTTCCAAAGTGAATCACCTCACACTTCTCCGCATTAAACTCCATTTGCCATCTCTCAGCCCAGCTCTGCAGCCTATCTATGTCCCTCTGTACCCTACAACACCCTTCTACACTATCCACAACTCCACCGACCTTCGTGTCATCCGCAAATTTACTAACCCACCCTTCTACACCCTCATCCAGGTCGTTTATAAAAATGACAAACAGCAGTGGCCCCAAAACAGAACCTTGCGGTACACCACTAGTAACTAAACTCCAGGATGAACATTTGCCATCAACCACCACCCTCTGTCTTCTTTCAGCTAGCCAATTTCTGATCCAAAGCTCTAAATCACCTTCAACCCCATACTTCCGTATTTTCTGCAATAGCCTACCGTGGGGAACCTTATCAAACGCCTTACTGAAATCCATATACACCACATCCACGGCTTTACCCTCATCCACCTGTTTGGTCACCTTCTCGAAAAACTCAATAAGGTTTGTGAGGCACGACCTACCTTTCACAAAACCGTGCTGACTATCGCAAATGAACTTATTCTTTTCAAGATGATTATAAATCCTGTCTCTTATAACCTTTTCCAACATTTTACCCACAACCGAAGTAAGGCTCACAGGTCTATAATTACCAGGGCTGTCTCTACTCCCCTTCTTGAACAAGGGGACAACATTTGCTATCCTCCAGTCCTCTGGCACTACTCCTGTCGACAATGACGACTTAAAGATCAACAACAACGGCTCTGCAATCTCCTCCCTGGCTTCCCAGAGAATCCGAGGATAAATCCCATCTGGCCCAGGGGACTTATCTATTTTCACTCTTTCCAAAATTGCTAACACCTCCTCCTTGTGAATCTCAATCCCATCTAGCCTAGTAGGCTGTATCTCAGTAATCTCCTCGGCAACATTTTCTTTTTCTACTGTAAATACTGACGAAAAATATTCATTTAACGCTTCCCCTATCTCCTCTGATTCCGCACACAACTTCCCACTACTATCCTTGATTGGCCCTGTTCTAACTCTTATCATTCGTTTATTCCTGATATACCTATAGAAAGCCTTAGGGTTTTCTTTGATCCTATCCGCCAATGACTTCTCGTGTCCTCTCCTTGCTCTTCTTAGCCCTCCCTTTAGATCCTTCCTGGCTAGCTTGTAACTCTCAAGCGCCCTAACTGAGCCTTCACGTCTCATCCTAACATAAGCCGCCCTCTTCCTCTTGACAAGCGCTTCAACTTCTTGAGTAAACCACGGCTCCCTCGCTCGACAACTTCCTCCCTGCCTGACAGGTACATACTTATCAAGGACACGCATTAGCTGCTCCTTGAATAAGCTCCACATTTCGTTTGTGCCCATCCCCTGCAGTTTCCTTCCCCATCCTACACATCCTAAATCTTGCCTAATCGCGTCATAATTTCCTTTCCCCCAGCTATAATTCTTGCCCTGCGGTATATACCTGTCCCTGCCCATCGCTAAGGTAAACCTAACCGAATTGTGATCACTATCGCCAAAGTGCTCACCTACATCTAAATCGAACACCTGGCCGGGTTCATTACCCAGTACCAAATCCAATGTGGTTGGCCTGTCCACATACTGTGTCAGAAAACCCTCCTGCACACACTGGACAAAAACAGACCCATCTAAAGTACTCGAACTATAGTATTTCCAGTCAATATTTGGAAAGTTAAAGTCCCCCATAACCACTACCCTGTTACTCTCGCTCCTGTCGAGAATCATCTTCGCTATCCTTTCCTCTACATCTCTGGAACTATTCGGAGGTCTATAGAAAACTCCCAACAGGGTGACCTCTCCTCTCCTGTTTCTAACCTCGGCCCATACTACCTCAGTAGACGAGTCCTCAAACGTCCTTTCTGCCGCTGTAATACTTTCCTTGATTAACAATGCCACACCCCCCCCTCTTTTACCCTCTTCTCTGTTCTTTCTGAAACATCTAAATCCCGGAACCTGCAACATCCATTCCTGCCCCTGCTCTACCCATGTCTCTGAAATGGCCACAACATCAGGATCCCAGGTACCAACCCATGCTGCAAGCTCACCCACCTTATTCCGGATGCTCCTGGCGTTGAAGTAGACACACTTTAAACCAAGTTCTTGCTTGCCAGTGCCCTCTTGCGTCCCTGTAACCTTATCCCCTACCTCACTACTCTCAACAGCCTGTACACTGGAACTACAATTTAGGTTCCCATTCCCCTGCTGATTTAGTTTAAACCCCCCCGAAGAGCACTAACAAATCTCCCCCCCAGGATATTGGTACCCCTCTGGTTCAGGTGAAGACCATCCTGTTTGTAGAGGTCCCACCTACCCCAGAAAGAGCCCCAATTATCCAGGAAATCAAAACCCTCCCTCCTACACCATCCCTGCAGCCACGTGTTCAACTCCTCTCTCTCCCTATTCCTCTCTTCGCTAGCACGTGGCACAGGCAACAACCCAGAGATAACAACTCTGGTTGTTCTCGCTCTAAGCTTCCACCCTAGCTCCCTGAATTTCTGCCTTAAATCCCCATCTCTCTTCCTACCTATGTCGTTGGTGCCTATGTGGACCACGACTTGTGGGTGCTCCCCCTCCCCCTTAAGGATCCCAAAAACACGATCGGAGACATCACGTACCCTGGCACCTGGGAGGCAACACACCAACCGTGAGTCTCTCTCGTTCCCACAGAACCTCCTATCTGTTCCCCTAACTATGGAGTCCCCAATGACTAATGCTCTGCTCCTCTTCCCTTTTCCCTTCTGAGCAACAGGGACAGACTCTGTGCCAGAGACCTGCACCCCATTGCTTACCCCTGGTAAGTCGTCCCCCCCAACAGTATCCAAAACGGTATACCTGTTGTTGAGGGAAACGGCCACAGGGGATCCCTGCACTGCCTGCTGGTTCCCTTTCCTTCCCCTGACGGTAACCCATCTACCTACTTCTTTTACCTGAGGTGTGACTGCCTCCCTATAACTCCTGTCAATAATCCCCTCCGCCTCCCGAATGATCCGAAGTTCATCCAGCTCCAGCTCCAGTTCCCTAACGCGGTCTGCGAGGAGCTGGAGTTGGGTGCACTTCCCGCAGATGCAGTCAGCAGGGACACTCTTGGCGACCTTTACCTCCCACATTCTGCAGGAGGAACATACAACTGCCTTTACCTCCATTCCCACTATTCTAGATTCCCAATAAATCTACTGAAAAACCAAACGAAAAAAAAAGTCAAAACTTGTTCGCTTAGCAATCCGACGGACTGAACTTTTTAAATAAAAAGCTTACCTTATCAACACACTAGAGTCCTTTTTTTTTTGGTTAGAGGAGGAGGGTGGGTGGGAGACACTACACGTGTAGTGTCTCGGGTACTGCCACTGCCCAAATAAATAGTTTTCCCCTACCCAGCAGTCCCCGGTCCTCCGAAACAAAAAAGGGATTAACTTGCAACTTACTGAAATTGACCGCTCAGCTGAAAGTCCGCTCCGCACCTCGTTCTGTCAAGGCTGCTCCTCGCAAAAGACAAAGATTTTAAAACTGCCCAAATAAATAGTTTTCCCCTACCCAGCAGTCCCCGGTCCTCCGAAACAAAAAAGGGATTAACTTGCAACTTACTGAAATTGACCGCTCAGCTGAAAGTCCGCTCCGCACCTCGTTCTGTCAAGGCTGCTCCTCGCAAAAAAAAAAAAAACTTCTACTGAATATGTTTCAAGTAATGCCATACAACAAGGTACTGAGAACACAGGCCATATAAACCATCAGCTTGGTCCTAAGGATCAGCTTGGTGTCATCCCATGCACGTTTTGCAAGTCAGCCAAAGGTGGTAGCTGCTTTTCCTATGCATGTATTGAGCTCTGCATCAAGGGACAGATTGTCTGTCACTGTGGACCCAAGGTAGCAGAATTTGCTAACAACTTCCATTGGGGTGTTATTTAGTATGATCAGGGGTGGAGATGCAACACCTTGTTCCATGACCATAGTTTTCATGACACTTATAGTCAAGGACAACAAGGTACAGGCATGGGAGGGACAGCCATGAGTCTTTGTAGCTGTGTTTCCGTGTGAGCAATGAGCGCATCATGATCAGCATAGAGGAATTCTCGAATCAGGACGCAACGTGTTTTTGTCATCGCTTGCAGCCTTGATAGATTGTAAAGCTTACCATCTGACCTAGTATGCAGGTAGACTCCTTCTATATCTGCAGGGAAGGCGAAGGTCAGGAGCATGGAGAAGAAGATGCCAAACAGAGTGGAGGCTAGGACACAACCCTGTTTCACTCCATTCTTCACTCCGAAACTGTCAGAAGTGGAGCCATCAAACTGTACAGTGCAGTGCATGTTGTCATGGAAGGAACGGATGAGACTGAGGAGCTTCAGTAGACAGCCAATTTTTCCCAAAATCTTGTAAAGCCCTGCTCTGTTGATGATGTCAAATGCCTCAGTGAGATCTATGAAAGTAAGGTAATGGGGTATACTCTGTTCCCTACACTTCTCTTGTAGCTGGCATATGGAAAAAATCATGTCCACAGTTTCTGGCTGCACAGAAACCACACTGTGCTTCCAGGTACACTTGGTTTGCAAGTAAACGGAGTCTTTTAAGTATGACCCTAGGAAAGGCCTTCCCCATGATGCTAAGAAGTGAAATGTCCTTGTAGTTATTACCATCTTCTCTATCACCTTTGTCTTTGTATAGTGTAATGATTTTGGCATCACGTATCTCCTGTGGAACACATCCTACTTTCCAGCAGAGAAGGAGAAGGTAATAAAGATGTGGCAATAAATGGAACTTTCCATGCTTGAGCAGTTTGGCTGGGATTGTGTCCTTGCTGGGTCCCCGTTTATTCGTGGCATCTTACAGCTACCACAAAAAGAAGTTCAATAATTTCCATCTTCGCTGTCTGCGGCTCATTCTGGCTATATCCTGGCAGAACAAAATTAGATAGGCAGCAGTCCCCTTAAAGGCAGAGCCTGCAAGTGTGCTTGCGCTAATCAAACAGAGGCAGCTTCGGTGGATCAGACACATCTGCAGGATGGAAGACGGTCACAAACCCAAGGGCCTTCTGTATGGTGAGATAGCTTTTTTTTTCATTCATTCATGGGATGTGGGCGTCACTGGCCAGGCCAACATTTATTGCTCATCCCTAATTGCCCTTGAGAAGGTGGTGGTGAGCTGCCTTCTTGAACTGCTGCAGTCCGTGTGGAGTAGGTACACCCACAGTGGTGTTAGGAAGGGAGCTCCAGGATTTTGACCCAGCGACAGTGAAGGAACGGCGATATAGTTCCAAGTCAGGATGTTGTGTGACTTGGAGGGGAATTTGCAGGTGGTGGTGTTCCCATGCATTTGCTGCCCTTGTCCTTCTAGTTGGTAGAGGTCGCAGGTTTGGAAGGTGCTATCTAAGGAGCCTTGGTGCATTGCTGCAGTGCATCTTGTAGATGGTACATACTGCTGCCACTGTGCGTCGGTGGTGGGGGGAGTGAATGTTTGTAGATGGGGTGCCAATCAAGTGGGCTGCTTTGTCCTGGATGGTGTCGAGCTTCTTGAGTGTTGTTGGAGCTGCACCCATCCAGGCAAGTGGAGAGTATTCCATCACACTCCTGACTTGTGCCTTGTAGATAGTGGACAGGCTTTGGGGAGTGAGGAGGTGAGTTACTTGCCGCAGGATTCCTAGCCTCTGACCTGCTCTTGTGGCCATGGTATTTATATGGCAACTTCAATTCAGTTTCTGGTCAATGGTAGCCCCTAGGATGTTGTTAGTGGGGGCCAGATGATCGGTGGGTTTCCCAAAACTCCACTTCAAGGATGCTTGCGAGCATGACATGAAGGCCCTAAATGACGACTATTGCTTCTGGGAGTCACTAGCTGGCGAAAGAGGGAAATGGTGACACATCCTGTCACTCGTGTGCACTACCATGATGACCAGTTGCTACAGCAGCTTAGTAACAGGCGCCAATGTCAGTAACAACTTACAGCGTCACTTGGCAGCTTCACGTGCAGCACTTGTGGCAGAACTTGCCTCTCAAGGATTGGCCTTCACAGCCATCAGCAAAGGTGCACCAAGAGAAGACACCCCAGCGAAATGGATTGTTTGCTGCATGTCCAACATCTTTCCAAGATAGAAGGATGCCAACCAATGCCTGAAAAAAATGTGTCTATTCCAAGGAACTAATTAAAAGTTCAGGCAAGGAGGTTTTGAATAAATGTTTCATTGCTGTTCAGTGGAACAAGTTAAACTGAAGAAAAATCTTAGGGTTGGGTAGGAAACAAGAAACCATAAAACAACGGAGAAACCTATTCATTCTTGATAGTTTTTTTCTGCTAAATGTTTAAACATTCAAATGGAGAAGCCAGCAGCTGTGATTAAACTGAAAAATAGGTCAAAACAAATGTAAGCATTGGTCAGATATGTGACAAATTAGATTTTTGCCAACAACTTATTTGCATTTTTATTTACCTCCTTCCTCCCACTTTACACCCATTATTAAAATTAAGACTGACTGAAGTGTCCTTCTCAAACTCATTTTTTCCCAGAACTTGAAAAGCATGAAATTACCTTTCAGTCTTACCTTCCTGCGGTCTTAGAAAGCATGAGTTGTCATCATTTAAAGGCTACTAGTAGAGTTATAGGGCTGAATTTAGTCGCATCCAGCAAAACACTCAGTGGATGTTGGAGATATGTGCAGACCTGCATGCCTTTGGCAGGGGAGAGACCATGGTGAGTAGCCTTTGATCCTGTTCCAGGTACATTTTGAGCAAAATAGCTGTAATCAATTCTAGAGCTTCAGGCCAGGGAGTGTGTAACGCTGTTTGGGTGATGGTGGAGGATAATGAAGGAGCTGCACCTGTTGGATCGTACCTTCTTCATTAAGAAAATCCTTATTGATTGCTGTGGATTCCAAGCTACCGGACTTCCCCAGCAGTTGATATTTTTTTGACGTGACATTCAAGAATGTGGCGGGATGCACCAAGTTTCTGAAGGTTTTCAAGGAGAGGGGAACCAGGCACCGCTGTCGATCCTCACAGTGGAGCAACTCTTCACGTTGCTGTTGCAACATGACCGGGTGGTGACAATCCACCTCTACAACCCCCATGTTCGTGTCGTGGATATAGTCACCTTTCTCACCAGGTACGTTGAGGTGGCCGGGAGCAGCACTGATGTCAAGGAACCGTTCGGGATTTGGACCAGCAAGTGGAAGGTCAAGGTGACTTTGAATGTCGATGCCAATGGAGCCATCATCCATCCTCCCTCCAGCTTCGCTATCGGGGGAAGTCGAGGCTTCTTGGTCTATGTGGGCAGCCTAGAGTTTGTCGTACCTGTGGCAAATCTGGTCATGTGGCGGCCAACTGCAGCACAGTTGTCTGCAAAAACTGTAAGAAGGAAGGACATCAGACCAAGGACTGTAAACAAAGTAAGTGCTGCAACCTGTGCAGTGGGGCAGGCCACCTCTACAAAACCGACCCCAAACGCTGCCTCAGTTATGCACAGGAGGCAAGGTCCAAGGAAAGGCCGGGAGAAGGAACAGTAAATGCATCTGGTGCTGGGAAGGAGACAAGCAATCCTCCCCACAGTGAGGAAAATCCATCTGAGAAGTAGAAGAAAGGCGAGGCAGCTGCAACCAGCGACCCAACACCTATCCCGTACCAGGAAACTCCTCCTCTACAGACAGAATGAATGGAGGAGGAGGCAGCAGATGGACAAACTGGTCAGTGGCGAGTGGTAAAAAGAAGAAGCCTTCAAAAAAGGAACAGGTCACCATCCAAACCAGTGGCAAGAGGAGGCTACCATCTGAGACAGACTATGGCAGCTCCTCCTCATTGGACGAGGAAGGGCCAGAAAGACGGCACCCGTAAAAGAAGCAGCAGAACTCAAAGGAGCTGGAAGAGAAAGCCCCCCAGCTCCAGGGCATTGGAAGCTGTGACTGGCCCAGCGCTCCCCAACCCAAAAGCGCCAAACCAAGCGAGATGCCCAGCGCACTCCAGCTCCGGGAGACTGAGAGCAGCTAAGCGTCTGGCACACTCAAGCTCCGGGAAGCCAGGAGCAGTGATGTCTTTGAGGAGCGATAGAGGGGAAAGACACCACCAGTAGAGGACAGCCCAAGCCTTGCTGCCTACAATGACCCCCTCCCCCACCCGCCGATGTCACCCTGGCAGAACAAACCCCCAATGAGTAACCAGGAGGGGTTCTGAGCCTAACGAATGTGAAACATTGCAGGAACATACCCAAGGACTGGGACTGGCAAGGACACCTGGTGGGAAGGAACACCCAACTTTAAAATGGGTATAAAGATTGCTTTGATTAACATGTGTAGCGTTAAATCCACTACGCAATGTGTTTCAACCTTGGACTACCTCACCAAGGTCAAAGCCGACCTGCTGTTTCTGCAGGACTGTGGAATTCCACACCTCAGTACCTACAGGCAATGGTCACGATGGTGGTCCCAGGGGCCATTGATCTGGTCAGGTGGAAATGATACCCGTTCCTTCGGCCTGGGTATTCTGCTGCAGGGAGGCAACTTCATCATCTCCGAAGTTAAGGAGGTAGTGGGTGGTTGCCTCCTCCTGGCAAATGTAATGTACAACAATGTTCCACTCTAGTTAATCAACGTCTATGCCCCGGTTTAATGCAATGAATGGCTGACCGTCTTCCAGCAGCTCCCACTGCTGCTGGCGACATCCAGGCCGGTCATTCTTGGCGGTGACTTCAACTGCATCATTAACCCAGCTGGACGATCGGGCAGTGACAACAGCAAACTGGATGCTACGTCCAGATTCCGAATGGAAACAGTAAAAGATGCCAAGCTGCACGACGTCTTCAGCAAACCTGCAGACGGAGTGCAGTGTAGATACACCGGGTCAAGACCAGACGGGTCTGCCCATTCCAGGATTGACTTCCTGTTTGTGTCCCACATTTTCACGGTCAGATCCACCGACATCAAGCTGGTGTTCTTCTCTGACCACTGCCTCTTACTGGCCGACTGTCACTTACAGGATGACCAGCGGGTTGACTGGGGGACATGGAAGCTAAATGTTACACTGTTAACCCCAGAGAACAGTGAGGAACTCGAAAGGGATTATAAAGGTTGAAGAACTGTGAAACCCCTCTTTGAGTCTCTGGTGCACTGGTGGGAAGTGATCTAAGTGAACATCAAGAGGTTCTTTATCTTCAAAGGTGATCAGAAGGTGAAAGGGAGACAGAGGGAAATGTCCTAATTCCAGAAAAGAATGCAAAATCTGCTCTGGCTGCAGTCTACGGGTTTCGAGGTCAAGGAGGATCTCCAAGAGTTGAAGAGCCAGCAGGCCTCGACCTTTGCCACGGAGGCCTCCATGAACATCTTTCGGTCCAGAGTCTGCTCCTCTGAGCAGGATGAGATGTGCTCATGTTACTTCTTCCAAAAGGTACACAGAGAGAGCTCTGTGATCAGCAGCCTGAAGGAAGAAGATTGCTCGGTAACATCTTCGCAGTCTGACATACTAAGGATCAGCAAATCCTTTTATGCTGGGCTGTACGACATGAAGCCCTTGGATAGTATGGCCTCCCAGTCCTTCCTGTCATCTATCACAGAGGTCTTAGATGACAGCATGTGGGAGAGTCTGGACAAACCGCTAACTCTGGACGAGCTGACAAAGGCCGTCAGGTCCTTCGAGACGAGCAAAATTCCTGGAAGCGATGGCGTACCGGTTGAGTTGTATTCGGCTCTGTGGGACTGGGTCGGCCCGGACCTGCAGGAAGTATACAAGAATATGCTTCTGGCCGGCAGCATGTCAGAATCCATGAGGAAAGGCGTCATCACCCTCATCTACAAGCGGAAGGGGCAGAAGGTGGAAATCAGAAATTGGCAGCCCATCTCAATGCTTAATGTAGACTACAAGATTCTGTCCAAAGTCATCGTCAGTCAGGTCAAGTCTGCTCTGAAGTTGGTGATTCACCCTGACCAGACCTGTACTGTAACCGGCAGGAACCTCTCTGATAGTCTTGCGCTACTCAGGGATACTATCGCCAATGTACAGGACAGAGGGGTGGACATTTGCCTCATCAGCTTGGACCAGAAGAAGGCTTTTGACAGCATATCGCACACATATATGATGGACGTGCTCACCAAAATGGGGTTTGGGGAGGGAATCTGCAATTAAGAACATAAGAACGGAGAGCAGGAGTTGACAATTCAGCCCCTCGAGCCTGCTCTGCCATTCAATACGACCATGGCTGATCTCATCTCGGCCTCAACTCCACTTTCCTGCCCATTCTCCATAACCCTTCAACCCACTACTAATTAAAAATTTGTCTATCTCCTCCTTAAATTTACTCAATGTCCTGGCATCCATCGTACTCTGGGGTAGTGAATTCCAGACTCACGACCCTTTGAGGGAAGTAATTTCCTCTCATCTCTGTTTTAAATCTGCTACCCCTTATCCTAAATCTAGATTTCCCCATTAGAGGAAACATCCTCTCTACGTCTACTTTGTCAGTCCCCTTCATCATCTCATATGCCTCAATTAGATCTCCTCTCATTCTTCTAAACTCTAGAGAGTAAGGCCTAAACTGCTCAATCTCTCTTCATAAGACTAACCTCTCATCTCTGGAATCAATCTAGTGAACCTCCTTTGAACTGCCTCCAATGCAACTACATCCCTCCTCAAGTAAGGGGACCAAAACTGTACGCAATACTCCAGGTGCGTTCTCACTAATGCCTTGTACAGTTGCAGCAACACTTCTCTACTTTTATACTCTATTCCTTTAGCAATAAAAGCCAAAATTCCAATTGCCTTCCAAATTACCTGCTGCACCTGCATACTAGTTTTCTGCAATTCATGCACAAAGACACCCAGATCCCTCTGCACCGAAGCACTCTGAAGTTTCTCTCCATTTAGATAATAATTTGCCTTTCTATTCTTCCAACCAAAATGGATAACCTCACACTTATCCACGTTAAACTCCATCTGCCAAATTTTGGCCCATTTACCTAACCTATCCATATCCATTTGTAAATTTCTTATTTCTTTATTGCAACTTACTATCCCGCCTATTTTAGTGTCATCTGCAAAGTTGGCTATAGTACCTTCTATCCTTGCATCTAAGTCATTAATATAGATTGTAAATAGTTGGAGCCCAAGGACCGAACCCTGTGGCACCCCACTAGTTGCATCTTGCCAACCAGAAAAGGACCCATTTATCCTGACTCTCTGTTTTCTGTTGGTTAGCCAATCCTCTATCCAAGCTAATAAATTGCCCCTATCCCATGTGATCTTACCTTGTGTATTAACCTTTTGTGAGGCACCTTATCAAATGCCTTCTGAAAGTCCAGATATACTACATCTGCAGGATCCCCATTATCCACTTTACTTGTTACATCTTCGAAGAACTCTAGCAAATTAGTCAACTATGATTTACCCTTCATAAAACCATGCTGACTCTGATGGATTGTGTTTTGACTTTCTAAATGTCCTGTTATTCTTTGTCTTCTTTTACCTCCTTGTCTCAAGAGACAATGGGTAAGCGCCTGGAGGTGGTCAGTGGTTTGTGGAGCAGCACCTGGAGTGGCTATAAAGGCCAATTCAAGAGTGACAGACCCTTCCATAGGTGCTGCAGGAAAATTTATTTGTCGGGGCCGTTACACAGTTGGCTCTCCCCTTGCACTTCTGTCTTTTTTCCTGCCAACTACTAAGTCTCTTCGACTCGCCACACTTTAGCCCCGCCTTTGTGGCTGCCCGCCAGCATCTTTTGTGAGGCACCTCATCAAATACCTTCTGGAAGTCCAGCTATACTACATCTGCAGGATCCCCATTATCAACTTTACTTGTTACATCTTCGAAGAACTCTCACAAATTAGTCAACCATGATTTACCCTTCATAAAACCATGCTGACTCTGATAGATTGTGTTTTGACTTTCTAAATGTCCTGTTATTACTTCCTTAATAAAGGATTCTAACAATTTCCCAATGACAGATGTTAAACTAACTGGTCTACAGTTTCCTACTTTCTGCCTCCCTCCCTTTTTGAATGAGGGTGTTATATTAGCATTTTTCCAATCTACTGGAACCTTTCCCGCATCCAAGGAATTTTGGAATATTGTAACCAATGGATCCACTATCTCTGCTGCCACTTCCTTTAAGACCCGAGGATGTAGGCCATCAGGCCCTGGGGACTTGACTCTCTTCAATCCCAATAGTTTGCCAGTACTTTTTTCCTGGTAATGATGATTGTTCTAAGTTCCTACCTTTCTATAACCTCTGCATTACCTGTTACTATTGGGATGGTACTAGTGTCCTCCACAATGAAAACTGAGACAAAATACTGATATAGTATCTCCGCCATTTCTGTGATCCCCACTATTAACGCCCCAGTCACATCCTCCAAGGGACCAACATTCACTTTATTTACTCTCTTCCCTTTTATATACTTATGGAAGCTTTTGCTATCTGTTTTTATATTTTGTGCTAGTTTTCTTTCATAATTTACCTTTGCTCTTTTTATTACTTTTTAGTAACCCTTTATTGATCTTTAAAAGTTTGGCAATCTTCCAGGCCTTTGCAATATGGTATGCTTTAGTTTTTATCTTTATGTTATCCTTCACTTCCTTGCTTAGCCATGGATGTTTCCCCCCTCCCCACCCCCCCCCCCCCCCCCCACCCCCCCGGCCTCTTACAATCTTTCTTCCTCTCTGGAATATATTTTAGTTGGCAGGAATTGAGTATCTCCTTAAACCTTTGCCACTTCTCATCATTTAGTCTTCCTGCCCAGTCCACTCGGGCCAAATCTGTCCTCATGCCTATGTAATTACCTTTGTTTAACTCCAGAACGCTAGTGTGGGACTCCAGTTTCTCGCCCTCAAACAGAATGTGAAATTCTGGCATGCTATGATCACTCTTCCCTAGAGGATCCTTAACTATGAGATCATTAATTAATCCCACCTCATTACATAATACCAAATCTAAAATAGCCTGCTCCCTGGTTGGTTCCACAACATATTGCTCCAAAAAACAATCTTTAATACATTCAATGAACTCTCCTTCGAGGCTACCCTTGTCAATTTGATTAATCAAGTCTATATGCATATTAAAATCACCCATGATTATTGCCGTACCTTTCTTACAAGCCCCAGTATTTCCTGGTTTATACTGTGCCCCACTGTGGAACTACTGTTTGGGGACTTATAGATTACTCCCACCAGGGACTTATTTCCCTTGCTATTTCTTATTTCTACCTAGACTGATTCTCCATCTTGATCTCCTGTGCCTATATCATTTCTCACTACAGCACTGATCTCTTCCTTTACTAACAAAGCTACACCTTTCCTTCTGGCCTATCCTTCCAAAATAATGAGTACCCTTGGATATTCAATTTCCAAACCAGGTTTCCCTGCAACCACGTCTCAGTAATCATCACTAAATCATATCCATTCGTCTCTATTTGCGCTATTAACTCATAAATTTTATTCCGAATGCTTCTTGCATTCAGATACAAAGCCTTTAAGTTTGTTCTATTATCAAATTTCCCTACTCTTGTACGATTCCTTGGTGCAATACCTCGTCCACATGTTCTGTCCCTACCTTATATTTTCCGGTAACAATCAGCCTCATCACTAACTTGCACTCCTACCTTCTCCTTTAACTTTGACTTCCTAATTTTCCATGCAACTGAACCCTCCTCCCCACTATTTAGTTTAAAGCCCTATCTACAGCCCTAGTTATGCAATTCGCCACAACTCTGGTCCCAGCATGATTCAAGTGGAGCCCGTCCCATCAGAACAACTCCCTCCTTCCCCAGTACTGGTGCCAATGTCCCATGAATTTGAACCCATTTCTTCCACACCAATCTTTGAGCCACGCATTTACCTCTTTAATCTTATGGACCCTATGCCAATTAGCTCGTGGCTCAGATAGTAATCCGGAGATTATTACCTTTTTGGTTCTGCTTTTTAATTTAGCCCTCGCTCCTCATATTCCCTCAGCAGAACCTCTATCCTTGTTCTAGCTATATCGTTGGTACCTTCATGGACCACGATAACTGGATCTTTCCCTTCTCACTCCAAGTTCCTCTGCAGCCCAGATGAGATATCCTGAACCCTTGCACCAGCTATGCAACACAGCCTTCGGGACTCTCGATCCTGGCCACAGAGAACAGTGTCTATGCCCCTAACTATACTATCCCCAACTACAACTACATTTCTCTTTTCTCTGCCCATTTGAATGGTTCCCTGTACCATGGTGCTAAGGTCAGTTTTCTCATCCTCCCTACACTCCCTGCTCTCGTCCACACATCGAGCAAGAATCTCGAACCTGCTAGACAAGGACAAGGGCTGAGGCTCCTGCAACATTACATCCTGGATCCCTCTACCTGCCTCACTCATAGTCACACCCTCCTGCCCCTGACCACTGGCCAAATTCAAGGTAGTAAATCTAAGGGGTGTGACTGTCTCCTGAAACACAGTGTCCAGGTACTCTCCCCCTCCTTCTTGTGTCGCAGTGTCCAAATCTCAGACTCCAGCTCATCAACTCTCAGCTGGAGTTCCTCGAGCAGCCAACACTTGCTACAGATGTGGTCACTAGGAATCACAATGGGGTCCACCAGCTCCCACATCATGCAGGTACAACACATCACCGGGCCCTGCAGCTCTATTTTATTTAATTAGATTTTAATTTGTTTTTTAAATTTCCGACTGATCTTGAGTTTGGATCAAACTGCTCTACACAAACATCAGTAGCGCAGCCTCAATCAATGGGTGGGAATCAGAAAGTTTCCCGATCACATTTGGAGTCAGACAGGGCTGTCCTGTCTCCCCTGTCTTGTTTGTTTGCTGTATCAAATGTTTTGCTGAGTCCATGAGGAAGGATGCCGGCATAAGAGGAGTGACAATCTCAGGCAGCGGAAGCACTCAGGTAAAAACCTGCCTGTACATGGACAATGTCGCCGTCTTCTGCTCAGATCTGCTGTCTGTTCGCAGACTGATGAGCGTCCGTGACCAGTTCCAACTGGCCTTGGGAGCCAAAGTAAATCACGGCAAGAGCGAGGCCATGTTCTTTGGGAACTGGGACGATCCTTTGTCCCCTTCCACATCAGATCAGACTGCCTGAAGGTGCTGGGGATATGGTTCGGGCATGCGCCAAAACCTGGAAGGACCGAGTAGCCATGGTACACCATAAACTGAGCATGTGGGAGCAGTGTGGATAAGAATGTGGTCATCAGGTGCGAGGCGCTCACGTTGTTGCTGTATGTGGCACAGGTCTGGCCCAAACCCCACTCCTGCACCATGGCGGTCACCTGAGCCATCTTCCACTTTATCAGGAGATGCAAAATGGACCAGGTCCAGAGGGACACAATGTTCAAACCTCTGGATAAAGATGGGAAAAATGTACCCAACACCACCCTCATCCTGATGACCACCATCGTGTGCAACTGCATCAGGCTGTGCGTAGAGTCCCAGTACGCAAACACCAAGTGTCACTACGTGCTGAGGTTCTATCTGTCCCCAGTGTTGCGAAGGATGGGTCTGGCCACATTCTCGTGGAATGCTCCATCCAGTTGGACCGTGCAGTACCACCTATCCTTCGTGGAAAAGTTTGTGCAGAAAAACACTTTTGACCACCAATCCACCAAGCAGTGGTCTGCACGGAATGTCCTCAAGTCCCTACGGGAAAAGGAGATGGTGGATCCTGTCGGATGGTTCCCCGAACAGACTGCCAGTCATTTAGCAGAATGCCTCATCACCAGAACTTTCAAACAAGCACCAAGATGTAGCTTGGCTGGCGGTGAGAAGGGCCCTCCCCGTCAGATCCTTCCTGCACGCCTGGAATCTCACTGCTTCCGCATGCAGCCCTCGAGGTGGCTGTGGTGGGGAAGAGACTGTTGCTCACCTCCTTATGGAATGTGCCTTTGCAAAACAGGTGTGGAAAGAGATGTCGTGGTTTTTGTCGAGGTTCATCCCAAGCAGCTCTGTAACACAGGAGTCTATGCTCTACGGGCTGTTCCCAGGGATGCACACTGAGATAAACATCAACTGCTCTTGGAGGACCATCAATTCGGTGAAAGACGCTCTTTGGTCTGCCTGAAATTTGCTGGTCTTCCAGTGTAAAGAGTTGTCCATGTCCGAGTGTTGCAGACTGGCACATTCCAAGATCCAGGACTACGTGCTGAGGGACGCACTAAAGCTTGGGGAAGCCACCGCAAAGGCTCAATGGAGAGAAACCACTGTATAAGATCCTCACGCCATAGTGAACCAAGGGGCTGGACCTATGGAAAACCCCTCAGGCTGTATGCACCAAATATGGTTTGCTGTAAAATGGACAGTGCATGTAAAATGAAATGGAAGGGTTTGAGACAACTCACTCCTGTATTGAAGAAAACTGATTTCCTTTGCACTTTCTGGAATGTCAACTTGATGCTGTTTTGAACTGTAATACAGTCATAGAGTCGTACAGCAAAGAAACAGGCCCTTCGGCCCACCATGTCCATGCTGACCATAATGCCTATCTATACTAATCCCACCTGCCTGCATTAATTCCATATCCCTCTATGCCTTGCTCATTCAAGTACCTGTCCAGATGCCTCTTAAATGTTGCTACTGTTGCTGCCTCCACCACCTCCTCAGGCAGCTCATTCCAGATACCCACTATTCTTTGTGTGAAAGATTTACCCCTTTGATCCCCTTTAAACCTCCTCCCTCTCACCATAAATCTATGCCCTCTAGGTTTAGTCACCCCAACCATGGGGAACAGACTCTGGCTATCTACCCTATCAATGCCTCTCATAATTTTATATACCTCTATCATGTCCCCTCTCAGCCTCCTTCGTCCCAGGGAAAACAGACCCAGCCTATCTAATCTCTCTTTATAACTCAAGCCCTCCAAACCAACAACATCCTTGTGAATCTTTTCTACACCCTCTCTAGCTTAATCGCATCTTTCCTGTAGTGCGGCGACCAGAACTGCACGCAGCACTCCAAATGCGGCCTTAGCAACATTATATACAACTGTAACATGACGTCCCAACTCTTGTACTCAATGCCTCGGTCGATGAAGGCAAGCATGCTATATGCCTTCTTCACCACCCTGTCTACCTGTGTTGCCACTTTCAGGGAACTATGTACTTGCACCCCAAGGTCTCTCTGCTCAACAACACTCCCCAGGGCCCTGCCATTCACTGTAAATGTCCTGCCCTGGTTTAACTTCCCAAAATGCATGACTTTCCACTTGTCTGTGTTAAATTCCATTTGCCAATCCCTTGTCCACTTTCCCAGTTTAAATATATCCTGTTGTTACCTTAGACAATCTTCTTCACTTTTCACTATACCACCAATTTTGGTGTCATCTGCAAACTTATATATGACAAACAACAGAGGGCCCGGCACCGATCCCTGCGGCACAACACTGGTCACTGACCTCCAATCTGAAAAACAACCCTCCACTACCGCCCTCTGCCTCCTATTTTGTATCCAATTGGCTAGCTCACCCTGGATCCCATGTGTTCAAACCTTCTGGACCAGCCTACCATGCGGGACCCTGTCAAAGGCCTTGCTAAAGTCCATGTAGACAACGTCCATCGCCCTGCCCTCGTCAATCCTCTTGGTCACCTCCTCAAAAAACTCAATCAAATTCGTGAGACATGATTTCCCACGCACAAAGCCATGCTATCCCTAATCAGACCTTGCTTTTCCAAATGCAAATAAATCCTGTCTCTCAGAATCCCTTCCAATAACTTTCCCACCACTGATGTGAGGCTCACCGGCCTGTAGTTCCCTGGCTTATCCCTGCTGCCATTCTTAAAATAAAGGCACAACATTAGCTATCCTCCACTCTTCCAGTACCTTACCCATGGCTAATGATGATACAAAAATTTCTGCCAGGGCCCCAGCAATCTCCTCCCTTGCTTCCCATAGCATCCTGGGATACACCTGGTCAGGCCCTGGGGATTTATCCACCTTAATGCACTTCAAAACCTCCAACACCTCCTCCTTTGTAATGTTGATATGCTCCAGGATATAGTTGTTCCCTCCCTTGAACTCGGTAGCTTCCATGACCTTCTCCATGGTAAATATAGCCAAGAGGTATTCATTTGAAACCTCGCCCATTTCCCGTGGCTCCACACATAAATTACCACACTGACCCTTAAGGGGACCTATTCTCTCCCTAGCTACCCTTTTACTCTTAATATGCTTATAGAATCTTTTAGGATTCTCCTTCATCTTATCTGCCAGGGAAATCTCATGGCCCCTTTACGCCCTCCTAATTTCCTTCTTAAGGGTACTCCTACATCCCCTATACTCCTCGAGGGACTCGCTTGATCCCAGCTGCCTATACCTGACATATGCCTCCTTCTTTATCCTGACCAGATCCTCAATATCCCTCGTCAACCAAGGTTCCCTAAACTTGCCAGCCTTGCTCTTCCATCTAACAGGAACATGCTGGCCCTGAACTCGTCCTATCTCACTTTTAAAAGCCTCCCACTTGCCAGACGTCCCGTTACCTGTAAACAGCCTCTCCTATTGAACTTTTGAGAGTTCCTGTCTGATGCCATCGAAATTAGCCGTCCCCCAATTTAGGACTTTAACCTGAGGACCAGTCCTATCCTTTTCCATAACTATCTGTAAAACTAAGAGTTATGGTCACTGGTCACAAAGTGCTCCCCCACTGACATATCAACCACCTCCCCAGCCTCATTTCCTCAGAGGAGGTCGAGTGTAGCCCCTTTTCTTGTAGGGCCATCCACATACTGCTTCAGAAAACTATCCTGGACACACTTAACAAATTTTTCCCCATCTGATCCCTTAGCACTAAGGCAGTCCCAGTCAATATTAGGGAAGTTAAAATCACCTACTATTACAACCCTATAATTCCCACACCTATCTGTGATTTCCCTACATATATGCTCCTCCAATTCCCTCTGACTATTGGGGGGCCTATAGTATAATCCCATCAAAGTGATCACCCCTTTCTTATTTCTAAGTTCCACCCATATGGCCTCGCTGGACATTTCCCCGGGATATCCTCTCTAAGTACTGCCGTGATGTCCTCCCTAATCAATAGTGGAACTCCCCCTCCTCTCTTACCTACACCTCTGTCACACCAGAAGCATCGATACCCAGGAACATTGAGCTGCCAGTCCTGCCTGTCCCTCAACCACGTTTCCGTAATAGCTATATTATCACAATCCCATGTACCGATCCATGCTCTGAGTTCATCTGCCTTACCTGTAAGGCTTCTTGCATTAAAGTAAATGCAGTTTAGCCTACCAGACCTTCCACGCTCCCTGTCCTGCCCCTGCCTGGCCTGCCTACTGGACTTGCTTGCTTTCACCTCTACATTTTCCTCAACTATCTCATCGGAGAGACTACTAAAAACAGTTTTTTTTTAGATTTTTATGAATAAAGTATATTTTTGGGGAAAAAAATGCCTTTGTTAATGCCATGAGCTTGATGGCAGTAATGGCATGTTGAAAGGGGGCAAGGTGCCTGGACCCACCACCAGTACCTCATACTCCTCAGGTGAGCAGGGAGGTACATGTGTGCCTTGAAAGGGGAGAGGAGCTGCTGCCTGATGCAGCTGGGACTCCTCTCAGTGCGCTCTTGACGTGAACAGCCGACCCTCAGCCCCTTTGTCAGTGACACCAATGCCAACAGGCCCTAATGTGCGGGGCCCTCCAATCTCTGACAGCCAGAGGAAGACGACCAAGGTTACCCCAAGTCACAGGGCAGCAAAGTCAGCAGCCTGCTTCCACCTCAGCTGACAGCGCAGGGGAAGCACCATGTAGGAGTACACGGAAGAGAATTAACCCTAGCGGCACTCAGGGTTCAGGATTAGTTTTTTTGGAGTCATGGAGCCTTGCAATTTTTTGTACTGCTATTAAGTGACTGATGTGGCAAGACTTGAGGTCTTCTTGCATTTCCTGTGGGCCGCTGCGACTCCAGGAGCACGCTGGCTCTGTCAAACTGTTTGATGGGTGGGAACACATTGTGTGAGGTCGAGGCATTCCACATGCTGCAGTGTAATGTCTAACTGGGTGCAGGTAAATGGCAAGGTCAATGAAGGAGGTGACAACAGGGTTGCAAAGTGCTGAAGCTTTATTGGATTGCATATATCTGTTAGTAAGGATCATGTGAACCATGCCTGTATTAGCACATCCCGAGCATCCCTTACATGTCTCTCATGGTACCTCGCCTGTGGTCCCTGGGTCTCTTCAGCATCCTGTTTCTGGTCATCATTTTCCTCCAACTCCTCATCATTGGAGGCGGCATTGTGCTCAACGATATCCTCATTGTTCAATTGTTCTCCCCTCTGTCGCGCCAGGTTGTGGAGGGCACAGCAAACCAACACGATGCTCGAGACCTTTGCTGGGCCATACTGAAGCGCTCCACCAGATCTGTCTCAGCATCTGAACTGCATCTTCAGAAGGCCTATGGCCTGCTCAATGGTTGCTTGAACTGTGCTGTGGCAGGTGTTATACCTCTCCTCTGCAGCAGTGCTCGGGTTCCTCACAAGTGTCAATAGCCACATCTTCAATGGGTAGCCCTTGTCAACCAATATCCATCCTTGAAGGCACACAGCAGAGCTAAAAAAGGTCTGCCACCTGGGACTGCCTTAGCATGGAGGCATTGTGGCTGCTTCCCAGGAACTGTGGACACACCTGCAGGAAGCACTTGAGATGGCCACAGACCAGCTGTAAATTGAGCGAGTGGAAGCCCTTTTCTGTTGATGAAGGCTGCAGGCTGGTCTGTGGGAGCCTTGATGGTCACATGTGTGCAGTCGATGACACCCTGCACCTGATGGATTCAGTGATGGTCCTACTGTGAGACAACTCAATCTCAGGTACAGGTTTCGCTCTTTATTCAAGTGTACGCAGGGAGATACTATCTTGGGCAGTCCAAGGAAGAACTCTGATTTTACACTCAAAGATACAAACTTATATAATCTTCTTATCACACAATATGGTCAAACAATGGATAATGGATCATACACTCTTATGAATGCACAGTTCTAGTCTTATCAGTGCGCACAACAGATGTCTCCAGCCTTGGTCCTCTTATCTCTTTGTTTCACATTAGTCAAACATTTCACAGTTTACTGATTGTGCAGCCTGGGCCGATTCCTGCTTTAACATTCACTCCCTAACCTCATCTTTTGCTCTAGCAGCTTGTTTGTCTTTTTTCAATCCTGACTTAACTTTATTCTGCTGAGCTGCTTTTTTAATTCACATTTAATATCTAATTAACCTCTTCAGGCCCTATCCCTATGGCTCTCTCAGTCTGACAGTCCGGATTGGTGCAAAAGCGCACGTACTGGCTGGCCCTCTCGAACATGGCATTGGTGATCATCTTGATGCAGCAATAATCCGCAGACTGGGAGATCCCACACATATCTTCAGTGGATCCCTGGGATGATCCTGAGGCATACAAATTCAGCACCACGCTAACCTTCAGTGCCACTGGCACTGGGTAGCCACCACTTCCTATGGGGCTCAGCTCATCCTCCATCATGGCTCACAGCTCTGTGACAGCCTCCCTACAGAGGCGTAGTCTTCGGCGGCACTGCTATTCCCACATCTGAAGGTAGCTAAGCCTTGGTCTGTAGTCCAGCTCTGTTGGGTAACCTCTTCTCCACACTGGTGGCTGGTTACGAGCCCCTCTGTGCCCTTCTCCTCTGTCTGCCCACTGCATCCCCCGAGGCTGGCACTCCTGATGTCCCTCTTGTTGCTGCTGCCCTGCTGCCTTTGGCTGCAGCTCTCTCCCTCTGTGATGCTCCTCTTCACTGGAGGAACGGAAACCTGATTGAACAAGGCCTATAGCATGTAGATTCACTCAGTCCCCTGGGCCTCTTTGAACTCCTGCTTTACCCACACAAGTACCAGCTTCAATATTCCATGCTGGTGGTATGCCCCTGTAGCTCTGGCACCTTTTCCCTTTCTCCCCACCGACTGTGCTAAGGCCCGCGCTGTTCCATCCTCTCCATCAAGGCATGCTTGTACTCAAGATGGCCACCGTTTGGAGCCAGAACTGACCTCTGCTAGCTCACTGCTTCCTTGTACCTAGTGAGGCTCTGAAGCCCCGTGGTCTATGTGTACTTCTGGAAAAATCTAAAAACGCTTGTAAAATTGAAGTTAATTTTCTCCTAAACAGGCTTAATATCGGCCCATCGCAAGGTGCAAGGTCGAGGTCCTCTCACCATGCCGGTTGCCCTTCACATTATCTGGTTCCAACGTGAAGACATCGGGCTTCCATTCTGACTCCTTCTAACCCAATACTCTGACCCTCCCACCTCCCAGCCCGCCTCCAATGGGCCAGGAAAATTCAGCCCAACTTGACCACAAGGGCTCCTCGAACAAACCTATAGAAAAATTCACTTTAAACAATATTAGTCAGACTTTTGGATCCCCAAAGACACATTGTACAGCGAGCTCGCCACTGGTATCAGACCCACCGGCCGTCCATGTCTCCGCTATAAAGACGTCTGCAAACGCGACATGAAATCGTGTGACATTGATCACAAGTCGTGGGAGTCAGTTGCCAGCATTCGCCAGAGCTGGCGGGCAGCCATAAAGACAGGGCTAAATTGTGGCGAGTCGAAGAGACTTAGTAGTTGGCAGGAAAAAAGACAGAGGCGCAAGGGGAGAGCCAACTGTGCAACAGCCCCGACAAACAAATTTCTCTGCAGCACCTGTGGAAGAGCCTGTCACTCCAGAATTGGCCTTTATAGCCACTCCAGGCGCTGCTTCACAAACCACTGACCACCTCCAGGCGCGTATCCATTGTCTCTCGAGATAAGGAGGCCCAAAAGAAAAGAAAGAAAGAAAAGAAGTCAGACTGTAGCAGACTGCACAGTAGCAACTAAAAAATGATCAGTGATTTGTTAATCACATTTAATTACAATGTGAATAGTTGTAGCAATTTTTACAGGGAGAGGAAACAATAAGTGTTAAGATGTGATATATAACATGGGCGTCAACAAGGTTAGAATCAAAATTGTTCAGTGTGGTCATAGAGGGGATCAGAGATGGACAGAAAAAAATGCCAAACTTTAACAATCCAGATACATAGACATCATCACAATTTTGAATAAAGTGAGCTGCATAATTTGTTTTATTGAATTTATGCAGCTTATGGTTTTTACAATTTCATTTTCCAATCTCTCTAGACTCTGATAGGCAGTATAGAATTTCATTGTTGCTAACTGCTTTCAGTAAAATCTTTTGGCAGACCTTGCATTTATACAGTCTGTACAGAGCAAACATAAAAATGCACAGAAGAATTTGCCTGTTTATTTTAGAAGACCAGAAATATAACAAGGTCCATGAACTTCAAGATGAAGGAATTTTTAAACAACTTGCCAAATCAAGAGTTGTAATATTCTGCCTCGATGTTATTCCTTGCAGACATTTTTAGGTAAATGTGTACTTCATGAGCCATCTCAGTTAGAAGTATAATTAATGTCCCTGTTTAAAGACTTCTCTTGAATATTCAGGTTATGCATCATTTCTATCCAAGGCATCAACCTTCTGCAATCAACACCACTCAAATCAATTCTAAGGGTCCCAGGAGTGTGAGCGAGAGCAGACAATTTCCCCATGGAGAAACACTTAGGGCTGTATTTTTCCAGCCCATTGGAGACGGGCTGGGAGGCAGGGAGGGCTGGCAACATGGTGGGGGAAGGCCTCGTGAAGGGAGCCTGGTGTCTTCAGGCCACCATGGCATATTGCCAGCGGTGGGAACCTTAGCAGCATGGCTGTCCGCTGTGGGGGGGCCAAGTGAGCCACTTAATGGCCCAATTAAGGGTCATTTCCTGCATTTTTCCTGCATCGTGAGTACCCGTCGCTGCATGGGGAGACTGCCAGGTAAACCCTGCTGGCCTCCCAGCAGGTTCCTCGGGGGGGGGGGGGGGTGTGGTCTCCTTTATGGGAGCTCCATGGCCCACAGAGGGGCTCCATGGCGGCATTGGCTGCTCCCCTCAAAAGGAAGTCGGAAGTCCTGCTTTAGCAACCCACACCCCCAATCATTGGGGCCTGCCTGCCTGGCCCCAGCTTCCCCAAACAAACTTACATGTCTTTGAGGGCACCTTGCCATTGAGGTGTTCTCAACCTGGAGCTGCAGCCTCAGCAATGGCCACGGCTAGCAGTGACTGCTGAAGCTGCTGAGCTGCCAGCCCTCTGATTGGGCCGGCAGCTCTTGGGGGTGGGTCGCCATCCTCAATTGGCTGGCAGCCCCAGCAGTGGCTTGTGAATTGGCTGCTGCCAGCCTAATATGGCCCCAGGATCCCATCACCCATTGGAGTGGGGTTGGCTCATGCTTTCACCCCTGGTTATGGGACTTCCAACTTCTCAGAAAAATTCAGCCCGAGTCTGACTTTACCAACTCCCCAGAGCATTACAGGCATGAACAGGAAAACTGCATGCATGAAACTCATATCCTATCATTTGACAGTCCAAAAGGCTACGCCAAGACCCCCAACCAACCCTAATTCGGCCAGAACACCCAACCTAATGAAAGAGTTCAAGACATTCATCTAAAATGCAGAATATAAGCTCTTTAAGGTGCAGAGTAATTTTCATTTCCAGTACTAATTTACAGCAGACTGTTTACAGACTTTAAAATATAAACTAGACTAGTTTCAAATGAGTTTATACATAAACGTTCTGCTTGCTCCATTTTTCCTCACTCCAATAATAAAATAATCCAACAAAAGCCCATCTCATTTTCAGCTATCCTTCCCTTGGTTGGACATCGCTAATTCTGTAAAATCCAAACTAACCCCTGGGTTATACTAGAGACCATCAGGTCAATATACGAAAGACGATAATTTGCTCTATGAATGGAGAGGAAGGGTATTCCAGAACAGCAAAGTTATTTTAATGGGATATTTCAATGAGCTTAATATAAACTGGTAAAATATAAATAACAATGGAGGGACAGCAACCACAGAATGATAACGTTCAACACATGTAGAAGCCAGCCCATTATAAAACCTGCCTAATTTTCATCTCTATTGAAATGCGTTCTATAAGCGATGGGTGATCCATTCCACACATTTACTGCCTAAGCAGTGTAGGTAAAAGTTAATTGTATCGAGTGATCAATGTGTGGGATAAACATTTGGATAGAATAGTGGAGGCAAAATTCCTGGAATCCTTTAAAAAAAAATTGGATGCTACAAAGTGGAGGGCTGGGTGGTTGCATGAGGATATGCTGGCATAGGTCAAGGAAGGTAGGTTGAATCTCATTCCTTATCTGTAGTTATTATGTGATCTTCCTATTAAGTCAGGCTATAAATCTCCTCCATCTTTAAACTCAAAGCAACTGGCACTGATTGCCATGTTCAGGTGCAGTTTATTTAGAAAAGATGATTTTCTGAGATTCTGGATTGTCAGCTCTGCTTCTTTAATCAAAAATACTGTAATTCTTAAAGGGCTTGGAATTATTCTTTGCAAAGGTTAGTGAATGGTTGACACTTTCATAATAAACGTATTTTTCTCTGCTATTTTAACTACGATGTTACCCATTTCTTTTAAACAAGTTGACACTTCAATTGTGTTCAAATGCTAATCATTGTACCATGTAATTTCAAAAATAAAGTGGTTGATCGAGGCTAGACAATGTCAAATGCTATAAGAAGGCAGATTTTCTCTAAAGGCACAAGCCATTACGCTACAGAAAACAAAGTGAAATACATTTTTTAATGATTGTTACCACATTTTATTCTGTGGTTTACATCAATGGTTTAAACTGTTCCTCCACCTAGTGGTTTCTAAAACAACATCCAATATTAAAACATGGTAAAGTGCTTAAGTTGAAACATTAGGGTTTGCAGATGCTTCTTAGATTGTTGTCCCTTGCCATTTCCTTTTTAAAATTTATTTTCCATAAACCTGTTTGAAGTGTATTTGGCAAAATGAAGGAAAATGTATAAATAATAAACTGCTGTTAGGCATCTGGCCCTCTGAGTCTCTGGAGTGAAGGGGCTGAAAAACATTACCTTCCTCTCTTGTGTGGCACATTTTTTCATCTATGGGGAATTCCAGACTGCCAAATTAATCAAACAGGTTCAGCAGATTTTTTTCAAAGGTGGTGGAGATTTGGAGAAATGGGCACTTTTTTTATTCTTTCATGGGATGTGAGCGTCGCTGGCATTGCCAACATTTGTTGCTGTCCTTAATTGCCTATGAGAAGGTGGTGGTGAGCCACCTTCTTGAACTGATGCAGTTCATCTAGTGTAGGTACACTCATAGTACTGTTAGGAAGGGAGTCCCAGGTTTTTGACTCAGTGGCAGTGAAAGAACAGCGTTACAGATCTAAGTCAGGATGGGAACTTGCAGGTGGTGGTGTCCCCATGCATTTGCTGCCCTTGTCCTTCTAAATGGTAGAGGTTGCAGGTTTGGAAGGAGGCTTGGCAAGTTGCTGCAATGAATCTTGTAGATGGTACACACTGTTGCCACTGTGCACCGGTGGCAGAGGGAATGAAAGTTTAAGGCGGTGGAAGGAGTGCAGATCAAGTGGGCTGCTTTGTCCTGGATGATGTCCATCTTCTTGAGAGTTGTTGGAGCTTCATTCAACCAGGCAAGTGGAGAGTATTCCATCACACTCCTGACATGTACCTTGCAGATGATCGACAGGCTTTGGGGAGTCAGGAGGTGGATTACTCACCACAGAATTCCCAGCCTCTGACCTGCTCTTGTAGCCACAGCACTTATAAGGCTACTCCAGTTCATTTTCTAGTCAATGGTAACCCCCAGGATGTTGATAGTGAGGGATTCAATGATGACAATGTCGTTGAATGATAAGGGTTATATTCTCTGTTGTTGAAAATGGCCATTGCCTGGCACTTGTGTGGCACGAATGTTACTTGCAACTTATTAGCCCAAGCCTGAATGTTGTCCAGGTCTTGCTGCATGGACTGCTTCAGCATCTGAGGAGTCGCAAATGGTACTGAATATTGTGCAATCATCAGTGAACATCCCCACTTCTGACCTTATGATGGAGGGAAGGTCATTGATGAAGTAGTTGAAGATGGTTGGGCCTTGGACATTACCCTCAGGAATTCCTGCAGCAGTGTCCTAGCACTGAGAATTTTGGCCTCCAACAACCACAACCATCTTCTTTTGTGCTAGGTATGACTCCAACCAGTGGAGAGTTTCCCCATTTCCTGATGACTTCAATTTTGCTAGGGCTCCTTGATGCCACACTCGGTTCAAATGCTGCCTTGAATTCAACTCTTTTGTCCATGTTTGGACCAAGGCTGTAATGGGGTCTGGAGCCGAGTGAACCCATACTCAACATCAGTGAGCAGGTTATTAAACATAGAAAATAGGAGCAGGAGTAGGCCATTTGGCCCTTCGAGCCTGCTCCACCATTCATTGTGATCATGGCTGATCATCCAACTCAGTAGCCTGTTCCGGCTTTCGCCCCATGCCCTTTGAACACTTTAGACCCAAAAGCTATATCTAACTCCTTTTTGAAAACATTCAATGTTTTGGCCTCAACTGCTTTCTGTGGTAGCGAATTCCACAGGCTCACCACTCTCTGGGTGAAGAAATTTCTCCTCATCTCAGTCCTGAAAGGTTTACCCCGTATACTCAGACTATGACCCCTGGTTCTGGACTCCCCCACCATCGGGAACATCCTTCCTGCATCTACCCTGTCAAGTCCTGTTAGAATTTTATAGGTTTCTATGAGAGCCCCCCCTCACTCTTCTGAACTCCAGCGAATATAATCCTAACCGACTCAATCTCTCCTCATATGTCAGTCCCGCCATCCCAGGAATCAGTCTGGTAAACCTTCGCTGCACTTCCTCTATAGCAAGAACATCCTTCCTCAGATAAGGAGACCAAAACTGCACACAATATTCCAGGTGTTGCCTCACCAAGGCCCTGTATAATTGTAGCAAGACATCCCTGCTTCTGTACTCGAATTCTCTCGCTATGAAGGCCAACATACCATTTGCCTTTTTTACCACCAGTTGCACCTGCATGCTTACCTTCAGTGACTGGTGTACGAGAACACCCAGGTCTCGTTGCATATTCCCCTCTCTCAGTTTATAGCCATTCAGATAATAATCTGCCTTCCTGTTCTTGCTACCAAAGTGGATAACCTCACATTTATCCACATTATACTGCATCGGCCATGCATTAGCCCACTCACTCAACTTGTCCAAATCACCCTGAAGCCTCTCTGCATCCCCCTCACAACTCACCCTCCCACCCAGTTTTGTGTCATCTGCAAATTTGGAGATATTACATTTAGTTCCTTCCTCTAAATCATTAATGTATATTGTGAATAGCTGGGGTCCTAGCACCGATCCCTGCGGTACCCCACTAGTCACTGCCTGCCGTTCGGAAAAAGACCCATTTATCCCTACTCTTCGTTTCCTGTTCACCAACCAATTTTCTATCCATCGCAATACAGTACCCCCAGTCCCATGCGCTTTAATTTTACATGCTAATCTCTTATGTGGGACTTTGTTGAAAGCCTTCTGAAAGTCCAAATAAACCACATCCACTGGCTCCCCCTCATCAACTCTACTGGTTACATCCCCAAAGAATTCCAGTAGATTTGTCAAACATGATTTCCCTTTCGTAAATCCATGCTGACCCTGTCCGATTCTACCATTGTTCTCCAAGTGCTCTGCTATAAAATCTTTGATAATGGACCCTAGAATTTTCCCCACCAACGTCAGGCTGACTGGTCTATAATT
This sequence comes from Heterodontus francisci, assembly GCF_036365525.1. Taxonomy (NCBI): domain Eukaryota; kingdom Metazoa; phylum Chordata; class Chondrichthyes; order Heterodontiformes; family Heterodontidae; genus Heterodontus; species Heterodontus francisci. Next base: position 77,049,284 of record NC_090382.1, on the reverse strand, counting down.
CCCTGCTTTCTCTCTACCTCCCTTTTTAAATAGTGGGGTCACATTAGCTACCCTCCAACCTGTAGGAACTGTTCCAGAGTCTATAGAATCTTGGAAGATGACCACCTATGCATCCATTATTTCTAGGGCCACTTCCTTAAGTACTCTGGGATGCATACCATCAGGCCCTGGGGATTTATCGGCCTTTAATCCCATCAATTTCCCCAACACCATTTCTCTACTAACACTGATTTCTTTCAGCTCCTCTCTCTCACTAAACCCTGTGTTCCCCAACATTTCTGGTATGATATTTGTGTCCTCCTTTGTGAAGACAGAACCGCTTACTTGCTGCGTAAGTGCTGCTTGACGACACCTTCCATCATTTTGCTGATGGTTGAGAGTAGTAATTGGATCAATAATTGGCCAGATTGGATTTGTCCTGCTTTTTGTGGACAGGACCTACCTGGGCAATTTTCCACATTGTCGGGTAGACGCCAGCATTGTACTGGAGCAGCTTGTTTAGAGGCGCGGCCAGTTCTGGAGCACAAATCTTCAGTACTACATTCGGGATGTTGTCATGGCCTCATAGCCTTTGCTGCATCCAGTGCCTACTCGAAGAAGTAAAATAAAGATAAACATCAGATAACTACTGCTATATAGAGAGACATAGGGCTGAATTTCAAAGTAACTGCTCAGTTCTCGGCAGCGGCACCAGAAGTGGGTGCTGTCGCCACATGAGCAAAATGCGGTCAACCAACCATCATTGTGCAGTGGCTGGCCCATTAAGGATGAGGAGGCGTGGGGCCTGTGCAATCAAGGGCCTGAGCCGGGGAAGGCGACCCTGTGTGCCCTCTCTTCCCCCTAGAACTTGGCTGCTGCCTGTGCTGGCTAATATGTAATGAGCTGATTATGTGCCTGCAGTGATCATGGCTGAAGGAAGACCCCGGGTGGCCCCATGGTTTAGCAATGTCTCCCTGCAGGTTCTCCTCCAGGCTGCAAGGGCAATGTGAGAGGTCTTCTTCCCTGGGGATGGAGGAGGAGACCTGCCTGCCTGACAAAGCAAGCCTGGAATGTGGATAGCGGAGGAAGTCAGAAGCTGTGGGGGTCACCCCCAAGATCCAGTGCAGGAAGTGGGTCAATGGCCTGATCGGGGCTGCTAAGGTGAGAACTCCAAACACCTTTGACCCTTTGGGCAATGCATGTGGGTCTGCGAGAGGAAACATTGGTTTGAAGGGAGTGGCCAACCAGCCATGTACATTGGGAAAAGCAGCAGAACATGCTGCCTGAGGCTTGGCTGCATCTTGGTGAGAGGAGCATGTCAGTCATTGTTAAACCACCTAGTCCCTCAAGAGGGCCTGCATGCAGGAGACATATCTGTGCCCCCATCATGCATCGCGAGACTGTCACCATCAGAGGTCTTGGGTTTGTCCCCACTGGAAGACTAACTTTGTTCGTCATTGTGTCTGCAGTAGAAGACAGCGCACAATCGGAAGGAGCATGCTAAGATCAGCAATGGGGTGCTGTATCTCCATGTTCTAACCATGATGTAGGAGGAGCAGGCCATGGAACTGGCAGGGCAACAAGGCAGCTGCTCCAAAGCTGCTGATGAGTCAGGAGTGCCTACCCAAGATAACGAGTGAGCATCTCCAGGGGCGCAAGGGCGTATCTGGTACCAAAGAGCCATGCTCTCAGCTGCCCATTCATGATCTAAGAAAAAAATCTCTATTCCCTCTTTTAGAATCTAGTTAATAACTTGTATAAACTATTAATTTTAATTAATACCTCCAGACCTGCTCTGTGCTATCACTCTCATAACTAATTACCTTACTGTTATATTAACCTGATTGACATTTTATTTATTAGTTTAACTCATTCAGCTATGAATTTAGTACAGTACTCTATAGTTTCCCATTCCCAGTTTAAACCACTGCCCGAGTATTTTTAAAAAAAACTAATACTCACCAACCAATCTGTTGTTCTCTGATGTCACTCCTTGTTTTTTTGAAAATACTGTTACGACCAAGGCGGGAGTAATGCACTGTTAATTCAGTCCCACAACTCCACAGGTCACAGCAACATTTTGTAAAGTTTCCCACTAGCCGGAAAAGTAGCCAAATTAGTCACTTTATTTATCCCCAGAATAAAGCACGCCAAACCAGGTTTCTTTAAACAACAACAAAATTAACTATTTGTCAATAAACCAAGTTTTAAATGATAATGAGATGAATCTATCTGTATGAAAAGATTTTAAAACTCCTTAATCTTCCTAACTCTCATGCACACACATACATTCAATTCCCAACAGTTAACCAGGGAAAATGGTTATTGATTTTACAGCAGTTTCTTAGGAATAATAAATAACTGGGTTGTAACTTCTGGTAGTATTTTCCTGGATTGGTGAGGTGTCCCAGAGTCAAATAGTTTAGTTTAGTTTAGTTTAGAGATGCAGCACTGAAACAGGCCCTTCGGCCCACCGAGTCTGTGCCGACCATCAACCACCCATTTATACTAATTCTACACTAATTCCATATTCCTACCACATCCCCACCTGTCCCTATATTTCCCTACCACCTACCTATACTAGGGGCAATTGCTAATGGCCAATTTACTTATCAACCTGCAAATCTTTGGCATGTGGGAGGAAACCGGAGCACCTGGAGGAAACCCACGCAGACACAGGGAGAACTTGCAAACTCCACACAGGCAGTACCCAGTATTGAACCCGGGTCGCTGGAGTTGTGAGGCTGCGGTGCTAACCACTGCGCCACTGTGCCGCCCATAAACAAAAACTAATACTCACCATCCCTCTGTCTCTCCAGGTAAAATTATTGAACCATCTATGATGGGTAGTTTGTCTGCAGCAGGCATCACACAGATCTTTCAGCAACAGGTTGAAGAAACTGGTCCATTTATTTTTTTTAAATCAGCAGTCTAACAGTAGAAATATTCTTGAGAGTTCAGGAACTTCCAAAAAAACAAAAGTCAACAGGACTTCTCTCAGCAAAGGTACCTTCTCCACAGGTACAAGTACACACCTCACTTTTCAGACAGGAATTCTTGAATGAAGGCAACAGCAACCTCCACACCCAAAACATAGACTTTCTTTCTCCAAAGCAGTGTTTCTTCATTTTTCTGGGTCTCTTCCTCTTTGACATAGGAATTATTTTTCAAGAGAGAGAGTTTTCTGGGCTGTATTCCTGGCCAATTTCCAGCAGTAACTCTTTGAGCGGCTCACAGCCTCCTGGTTTCTTCTTTTAGTGCCAAAATGGAACTGAAAGCTTTCTCAATAGGAGTCATAAGACCATCGTAAAACCATCAGGTTGCTTGGATACAAATTGCCCTGCAGGCCTGGAGTCTTCAAACACTAAACTTCGACAGTTATTGTCCAGAGTTTTTCCAGTCTTAAAGGCACACAGACCTCCTAGTTATTTAAAACAAAAACAAAAGTGTTTATGACAATACATCGATCAGTTCCGTGCTGTTCCCCTGCTCTCTCTATCTTTTGTCGCTGCTGGTATCTCAGATCTTTGATAAAACAAAGTTACATTTCCCTTATAAACAGACATCTTGCGGGTGAAACAAAATTTGAAAGCATTGTAAACTGTGAGCAGGAGAGTGTAGAATTTCAAAAGGAGATAGACAAGTTGATGGAATGGGAGGACAGGTGGCAAATGAAGTTCAATGCAGAGAAATGTGAAGTCATTCAGTTTGGTAGGATGAACGTGGAGAAACAATGGCTGGAATATTATGTTGGGTGGGCGGCCAAGCCCACTAGCTGAAAAGTCGGGGGCGAGCTCTCCTCCACCAGACCATGGGAGCCACGTGAGATTTTTCGCACCCCGGGCCCTTAATTGGCCTTGGGCGGGACTTCCACCAGGAGGTCCTGCCTAACAGAGCTGCTAGCCAATCAGCGGGCCAGCAGCTCTACACCCAGCTTCAGCAGGAAGAAGAGGGACGGCTCTGGAACTCAGGTAAGTTTTTGCGGCCTTGCCAGGAACAAGCGGCTCGGCTCCGGCAAGGCAAGGGGGGGGTGTCAATTAGTAGAGGGGTGGGATGGCGGGAGTGTTGTGCATTGAGGGCAGTTGAGGCTTTGGGTGCCGCCCTCCGTCGGGCACAGGGTGCCAATCAGGAGGGCCCTCTCCATTTCCCAAGAAGCCTAGCGGTGTTCTTGGGGCCTTTGCCACCCACCCACCAAGGGTAAAATATCTACGGCGACGGGAGGAAGCCCTTAAGCAGCAAATAATTGGGCACTTAAGGGCCTTGATTGGCCTGAGGCGGGTGAGCCATTCCTCGCGGCTATCGCCCTGCGTAAAATTGCAGTGGAGGTGGGAAGGCGTTGGGAACGGCACCCCTGCCTCCCACTTAATTTTTTGGCCCCCCTGCCACCAGCCCGCTTGTTGTGGGGTGGGGGGGGCCGCAAAATTCCGGCTAATAAAAAATGAAGGCTACAATTCTAAAGGGGGTGCAGGAACAGAGGGTCCTGGGTGTATATGTGCATAAGTCATTGAAGGTGGCAGGACAGGTTGAGACAGTGGTTAATAAAGCATACAGTATCCTGGGCTTTATTAATATGGGCATAGAGTACAAGAGTAAAGAGGTTATGTTGAACTTGTATAAGATATTAGTTTGGTCTCAACTGAAGTATTGCATCTAGTTCTAGGCACTGCACTTTAGGAAGATGAAGGCATTGGAGAGAGTACAGAAAAGATTCATGAGAATGGTTGCAGAGATGAGGAACTTCTGTTATGGAGATAGATTGGAGAAGTTGGGACTGCTTCCCTTGAAGATAAAAAGGCTGAGAGGAGATTTGATGGAGGTAAACAAAATCATGAGAGGTTTGGACCAAGTAGATCGGGAAAAACTGGAAGGATCGAGAATGAGAGGGCACAGATTTTAAGTAATTGGCAAAACAAGCAAAAGTGACATGAGGATAAACTTTTTCACACAGCGAGTGGTTAAGGTTTGGAATGCACTGCCTGAGAGTGTGGTGAAGGTAGGTTCAATTGAAGCATTCAAAAGGGAATTAGACTGTTCTCTGAAAAGGAAGAATGTGCAGGGCTACCGGGAGAACGCACTAGGTGAAATGTTTATTCAGGGAGACAGTGCAGGCACGATGGGCCGAATGGCTTCCTTCTGTGCTGTAACAATTCTGTGATTCCATGATTCTATAATCTTTCATTCGACTGTGCTCATTGTAAGAATGTTTCTGGACAAAGATAGATTACACAAGCCTATTTGCTATTCTTCCAATGATGAAGCCTAACTTCACACACCAAGCATAAGGCAAGATATGAAACAGGAAAATCAGAGAGAAAGAAAATACTGCAGAAGTTGGAAATCTGAAATCTTATGAAAAATCATCAACCTGACATGTTAACTCTGGGCTGAACTTTATCAGCCTGTCACGGGTCTCAGCGGCGGTACTGGATAAGGGTGGCGTTGCCGCAATTCACGTGTGCGGCCAGCTGACTACGATCATGCCGTGGCTGGCCCATTTGAATGCAGGAGGCATGGGGTGCTTCCCATTGACGGACGGGAGTGGGCACCCGATGGCATTGTCAGCTGAGACGAACGCAGGTCCTGGTGCCATATTTAAAGTGCTGCCAGCCCTTCTTGAACTACTGCTTCATGTAGTGAGTTTGCTGCTGCTTTGCCATTGCGTTGCTGTACTGCTGATCCCCCGCTGGCTGGAGTCCCCGTGCTGCTGACCTCCCGGGTTGAGTCCGTGCTGCTGACCCCCCTGTTTGGAATCCCTGTGCTATTGTGCTGCTGACCAAGGCCTCATTAAGACTAGGAGTTGACCGGGAGACAAGAGGGACTATGTCAGGCAGAAGACACCAGATCCAGAGGCATAAAAGTTGTGTGCCACAGTGGTTCAGCGATGCTTCCCTGCTGATTTTCCTCCAGGCTATAATAGAAAGGTGGGAGCTCCTCTTCCCAAGGAACGGCAGGAAGAGACCTTCCTGCCTGACCAAGCAAACCTGGACGGAGGTCGCAGAGGAGGTCAGCAGCTGTTGGGTCACCCTCCTAAACTTGGTCCAGTGCTGCAAGAGGGTCAATGACCTCCTTTGCTCCATTGAGGTGAGTCCTCCATACCCATCTCATCTTTGTCACTCTGCACCCATGCAGGAATCCTTAGCCAACTGGGGCCCTCCAGAACTCAGGCAGCCAGAGGATGCCAAAGTCATCCCAGGCCACAGGGCAGCATGTTCAGCAAAGGGCCTCCACCTCACCTGCCAGCGCAGGGGGAGCACTTCGTAGAAGCTCACGAAAGCATGTGAAGAAGAGCACCTAGGTGCATCTGGGGTTTCATGGGTGTTTGTAACTTCATCTTGTTATTAGTTATATGGGCATTTAAATAAATGGAGATCACTTTCATTGCTGAGAATCACTCATATTTTCCCTGCTGCCCTGTCAGATGCCATCTTCACATGTGCTCCTTCAATGGGCTTGCAGTGCAGGGACAGGCTGTATATAGGCACCTTCTCAGCTCTATGAGCCTGGTAAGCCTGGGTACAAGGCGCAGGAGTGAAATTGGAAAGAGGTGACACATGAAATACAGTACGGTATTTATTGAGTTTACTTGGAACAGGCATCATGGTGGCAGAAGCCAGGAATGTATGAGATTGTCTCGAGCCTCCTTTATGCGTCTCTCAATATCCCTCGCCTCTGGCACAAGGGCTTCATCATCCCATGCTGCCTGCTCAACATCCTCCTCTGCATCCTCCTCATCAGATGAGGAGTAGTATTCAATCATGTCCTCTTGATGCAAGGCCTCCTCCCTCTGCAGGGCTAGATTGTGCAGAGTACAGCGGACCACCATGATACATGAGACCATCGTTAGGGAAATACTGCAGGGTTCCACCGCATCGATCCAGACACCGGAATCTCATCTTCAGCAGCCCAATGGCCTGCTTGATGGTTCCACACAGGCGTGAGTGGCCATGTCCTCAGTGGGTAGCCCTTGTCCCCGAGAATCCATCCCTGAAGGCAAGCGGGGGGGGGCCGGAAAATCTGTGTCACCTGGGACTGCCGAAGTATGTAGGCATCGTGGCTGCTTCCTGGGAAGCGGGCACACACCTGCAGAGAATGCTTTCCGTGGTCACAGACCAGTTGTATACTGTTGGAATTGAAGTCCTTCCTGTTGATGAAAGCTGCTGGCTGCTCCATTGTCCGCATTGGGCTATCAAAGCCCCAATCAATGACACCTTGCCCTGTGGAAATCCAGTGATGGCTCTGAATCCAATGGCACTGTCCGCTTGACTGTGAGGGCCAGTCTGGTACCACACATAATCACCGGTCCTCTTGAACAGGGCATTGGTCACCTCCTTGATGCAGTGGTGTGCTGCTGCCTGGGACACCACACACATGGCTCCAGTGGAACTCTGCAAAGATCTGGAGGCATAAAAGTTGTGTGCTACAGTGATCTTCATGCCCATGGGCATAGGATGTCCATCAAAGCCCATGGGACACAGCTCATTCTGCAGCATGGCACATAAGCCAGTGATGGCCTCCCTGGAGAGCTGCAGTCTTCATTGACACTGCTGCTTGGACATTTGGAGGTAACTGAAGTGACTCTGGTATACTCTCTGCCACAAATAAGTCCTTCTTGCTGTGGCTGGTTGCTGTGGCTCCCCTAATTGATCTTCACTAGCATTCCCAGCGGCTGCCTGCCCCTGCCTCCCTCTGTGTCTCTGCTGCATAGTGCGGGGATCTACAAAGACTGGGTGTATGAGACCCATGCCAACAGGTTGCTCCCCCTCCTGTGTGCTGTCCCTGGAGAGAGGACCTTGCCTTTGGAACTTTCCCCTTACCACTCCCCTCTGAACACGGGCTATTGCCCCTCAGTGCCCATCCTTGCAGAGAATGCCACCCAAGACAAAGCCCACTCTTGCGCTGAGGGCTGCAACCCTTCGGTGCCCACTCTTGCCTTGAGGGCTGTAACTCCTCGGTGCCCACTCTTGCCTTGAGGCCTGTAAGTCCTCGGTGCCCACTCTTGCCTTGAAGGCTGTAACTCCTCGGTGCCCACTCTTGCCTTGAAGGCTGTAACTCCTCGGTGCCCACTCTTGCCTTGAGTGCTGTAACTCCTCGGTGCCCACTCTTGTCTTGAAGGCTGTAACTCCTCGGTACCCACTCTTGCCTTGAAGGCTGTAACCCCTCTGCACCCACTCTTGCCTCAAGGGCTGCACCACTATAGGGGAATGACCATTGCACTCCCCGTTTCCCTTCCTGGATTCATCCAACACTCCCCATAGCTGCCTTCCCATGGTGCCATTGAGGCCTCACCTTAGTGACGCCACCATTAAACAACTGGTGATCTGAAGGCACGTGATCCCCATGCGCCATTCACTAAGTTGTAATCCCCCATAAAATCTGAGTCAGGCCGATGCAAATACATACTAAATACCTGTTCACCAATTGGAGTTGCAGTTCCACTGCATCATAGCGCCAACAGAGCAGTGGACGTTTCCCGCCACTGACAAAATACAGAAACGATGTCATGACAATGGGTTCCTAGGTCAGTACCTCCACTCCCAATTTTTTCTGCACTGCCGCCGCCCCTTCACCTCAATCCATCTGAACTGGAAGGTTCATTAGCCTCAGCTACAATCCAAGCTATCATGATCTCAACAAATTTTAATTGACATACATGAACCACTCCAACCATTTTTTTATTCATTCATGGGATGTGGGCATTCCTGGCTTGGCCAGCATTTATTGCCCATCCCTAATTGCCCTTGCGAAGGTGGTGGTGAACTGCCTTCTTGAACTGCTGCAGTCCATGTGGGTAGGTACACCCACAGTGTCGTTAGCAAAGGAGTTCCAGGACTTTGACTCAGCGACAGTGAAGGAACGGTGATATATTCCCAAGTCAGGATGGTGCGTGGCTTGGAGGGGAACTTGCAGGTGGTGGTGTTCCCATGCATCTGCTGCCCTTTTCCTTCTAGGTGGTAGGCGTCATGGGTTTGGAAAGTGCTGTCGAAGGAGCCTTGGTGCGTTGCTGCGGTGCATCTTGGAGATTGTATATCCTGTTGCCACTGTGTGTTGGTGGTGGAGGGTGTGAATTTTTATGGATGGAGTGCCAATCAAGCGGGCTGCTTTGTCCTGGATGGTGTCGAGCTTCTTGCGTTTTGTTGGAACTGCATCCACCCAGGCAAGTGGAGAGTAGTCCATCACACTCCTAACTTGTGCCTTGTAGATGATGGACAGGCTCTGGGGAGTCAGGAGGTGAGTTACTTGCCGCAGGATTCCTAGCCGCTGACCTGCTCTTGTTCTTTTCTTTTGGGCCTCCTTATCTCGAGAGACAATGGATATGCGCCTGGAGGTGGTCAGTGGTTTGTGAAGCAGCGCCTGGAGTGGCTATAAAGGCCAATTCTGGAGTGACAGGCTCTTCCACAGGTGCTGCAGAGAAATTTGTTTGTTGGGGCTGTTGCACAGTTGGCTCTCCCCTTGCGCCTCTGTCTTTTTTCCTGCCAACTACTAAGTCTCTTCGACTCGCCACAATTTAGCCCTGTCTTTATGGCTGCCCGCCAGCTCTGGCGAATGCTGGCAACTGACTCCCACGACTTGTGATCAATGTCACACGATTTCATGTCACGTTTGCAGACGTCTTTAGAACGGAGACATGGACGGCCGGTGGGTCTGATACCAGTGGCGAGCTCGCTGTACAATGTGTCTTTGGGGATTCTGCCATCTTCCATGCGGCTCACATGGCCAAGCCATCTCAAGCGCCGCTGACTCAGTAGTGTGTATAAGCTGGGGGTGTTGGCCGCTTCAAGGACTTCTGTGTTGGAGATATAGTCCTGCCACCTGATGCCAAGTATTCTCCGAAGGCAGCGAAGATGGAATGAATTGAGACGTCGCTCTTGGCTGGCATACGTTGTCCAGGCCTCGCTGCCGTAGAGCAAGGTACTGAGGACACAGGCCTGATACACTCGGACTTTTGTGTTCCGTGTCAGTGCGCCATTTTCCCACACTCTCTTGGCCAGTCTGGACATAGCAGTGGAAGCCTTACCCATGCGCTTGTTGATTTCTGCATCTAGAGACAGGTTACTGGTGATAGTTGAGCCTAGGTAGGTGAACTCTTGAACCACTTCCAGAGCGTGGTCGCCAATATTGATGGATGGAGCATTTCTGACATCCTGCCCCATGATGTTCGTTTTCTTGAGGCTGATGGTTAGGCCAAATTCATTGCAGGCAGACGCAAACCTGTCGATGAGACTCTGCAGGCATTCTTCAGTGTGAGATGTTAAAGCAGCATCGTCAGCAAAGAGGAGTTCTCTGATGAGGACTTTCCGTACTTTCGACTTCGCTCTTAGACGGGCAAGGTTGAACAACCTGCCCCCTGATCTTGTGTGGAGGAAAATTCCTTCTTCAGAGGATTTGAACGCATGTGAAAGCAGCAGGGAGAAGAAAATCCCAAAAAGTGTGGGTGCGAGAACACAGCCCTGTTTCACACCACTCAGGATAGGAAAGGGCTCTGATGAGGAGCCACCATGTTGAATTGTGCCTTTCATATTGTCATGGAATGAGGTGATGATACGTAGTAGCTTTGGTGGACATCCGATCTTTTCTAGTAGTCTGAAGAGACCACGTCTGCTGACGAGGTCAAAGGCTTTGGTGAGATCAATGAAAGCAATGTAGAGGGGCATCTGTTGTTCACGGCATTTCTCCTGTATCTGACGAAGGGAGAACAGCATGTCAATAGTCGATCTCTCTGCACGAAAGCCACACTGTGCCTCAGGGTAGACGCGCTCGGCCAGCTTCTGGAGCCTGTTCAGAGCGACTCGAGCAAAGACTTTCCCCACTATGCTGAGCAGGGAGATTCCACGGTAGTTGTTGCAGTCACCGCGGTCACCTTTGTTTTTATAGAGGGTGATGATGTTGGCATCGCGCATGTCCTGGGGTACTGCTCCCTCGTCCCAGCACAGGCATAGCAGTTCATGTAGTGCTGAGAGTATAGCAGGCTTGGCACTCTTGATTATTTCAGGGGTAATGCTGTCCTTCCCAGGGGCTTTTCCGCTGGCTAGGGAATCAATGGCATCACTGAGTTCCGATTTGGTTGGCTGTATGTCCAGCTCATCCATGACTGGTAGAGGCTGGGCTGCATTGAGGGCAGTCTCAGTGACAGCATTCTCCCTGGAGTACAGTTCTAGGTAGTGCTCAACCCAGCGGTCCATCTGTTTGCGTTGGTCAGTGATTATGTCCCCCGATTTAGATTTGAGGGGGGTGATCTTCTTGATGGTTGGCCCAAGAGCTCTCTTCATGCCATCATACATTCCTCTGATGTTTCCGGTGTCTGAGGCCAGCTGAATATGACTGCATAGGTGTTGCCAGTAGTCGTTTGCGCAACACCTAGCTGTTCTTTGTGCAGTACTTCTGGCTGCTTTAAGTGCTGCGGATGTTAAATCGCTGGGGGCTTTCTTGTAGTTCAAAAGTGCAATGCGCTTAGCGGCTATGACAGGTTCCAGCTCTTCATTATGAGATTGAAACCAGTCTGCATTTCTCTTCGCACTTTTGCCGTAGGTGGTCAAAGCTGACTCATAGATGGCGTCTCTGATGTGGGCCCACTTGGTCTCAGCATCCCCTGTGGGAGTGTTTTGAAGGGCTGTTACAAGTGAATTTAGAAATTTTTGTAACAGCTGTGGGTGAGAAATTCTGCTCGTGTTGATGCGCGGGTGGCCCTTCTGCTTGGAATGATGCAACTTCTTTGGTCTGAGTCTAACCTTGCTGCACACCAGGGAGTGGTCGGTGTCGCAGTCCGCACTGTGGAAGCTGCGTGTGATTTGAACACTGTTTAAGGCGGCTCGCCTTGTGACAATGAGGTCTAGCTGGTGCCAACGACGTGATCTTGGGTGCCTCCATGAAACCTGGTGACAGGGTTTAGTGTGAAAGAACGAGTTGGTGATGCAGAGGTTATGATAGGTACACAACTCAAGCAGTCTCTGCCCGTTCTCATTCATCCTTCCAACGCCATAGCGCCCAAGGCAGGAGGGCCATGAGTCATGGTCGGCCCCAACCCTGGCATTAAAGTCCCCCAGCAGGAATAGGTGTTCGGTGTTGGGGATGCTGCTAATGATGTTATGGAGTTGTTCATAGAACTGGTCTTTAGCTTCAGGTGCGGAGCAGAGTGTTGGAGCATAGATGCTGAGTAGGTGTACTGGACCAGAGGTGGTGAGCAGTCGGATGAACAGTATGCGTTCCGAGCCATTTGAGGGAGGCTCTATCATGCTGAGCAAGGAGTTTCTGATGGCGAAGCCCACTCCATGCTGTCTTGGTTCTTCAGGATCCCTGCCCTGCCAGAAGAAGGTGTAGTCTTGCTCTGCTAGAGACCCACTCGCGGGGAGGCGAGTCTCCTGAAGTGCTGCAATGTCCACATTGAATCTACTGAGCTCGTTGTTAATGATGGCGGTCTTCCGAGAATCGTTGATTTGTGTAAGGTCTTCCGACAGGCCAGGACACATAGTTCTGACGTTCCAGCTTGCAAAGCGAAGGGCTGGTACCTTCTTTCCTTTTTTCATGTTGTTTGGTGCGGTGTATCAGTCCACCTTTCGGGCAATGACCCTGAGCTCCAAGTACCCATTGAAGCAGGCAGGCTGTGGCGGGACAGAACCTTATTGACCGGGGGCTGCCCGGTTTGAGGCGGGCGGTAGCTGTCCAGTGAGGTGCAATGACCTCTCCCACCGACAAAGGCAACCCGTGGCGCCCAGTTTCTACGCCAATTTATCTGGACTTATAACCCGTAACTGCTGCCTTCCGTGTTGTTTTAGTCGCTGTGAGGCAACTATGGAGTGACCTCTCCATGGCGCATGCCTGGGCAAATTTATGGAGGTTGAGAGTTGCCCAGTCGTCAAAACCCCCCTCTCGGCCTTTCTGGTGGGGTCCAAAGGAGTGCAGGACACGACGTTTGGCACCAGTATGGCTGCAGGAACTGCCGGAAACATGCCAAAGGTGACACATGACCGCCTACGGGGTTCCGCTCCGGATTTTCTGTTAGGGTTTACTCCCTTAGCCTTGGTCTCTCCCGAGACGCCCACAAGGCAGTGGGGTTGTTGGGGCCCCTACACAGGTGTAGGATGGTGCCGGTGGGAGGAGGGGATGCAAGGGGGAGGGGTAGAGGGAGGGGGTGGGGGGGGGGTGCAGGGGAAGGGGGTATTTATATGGCTATTCCATTTCAGTTTCTGGTCAATGGTAACCCCCAGGATGTTGATAGTGGGGGATTCAGTGATTGTAATGGCATTGAATGTCAAGAGGGAGGTGAATAGATTCTCTCTTGTTTGAGATGGTCATTGTCTGGCACTTGTGTGGCGCGAATGTTACTTGTCACTTATCAGCCCAAGCCTGGATATTGTCCAGGTCTTACTGCATTTTTAATAGACTTCTTCAGTATCTGAAGAGTCGTGAATTGTGCTGAACATTGTGCAGTCATCAGCAACCATTCCCATTTCTGACCTTATGATGGAGGGAAGGTCATTGATGAAACAGCTGAAGTTGGTTGGGCCTAAGACACTACCCTGAGGAACACCTGCAGTGATATCCTGGAGCTGAGTTGATTGACCTCCGACAACCACAATCATTTTCCTTTGCGCTGGGTATGACTCCAACCAGCGGAGAGTTTTCCCCCTGATTCCCATTGACTCCAGTTTTTCTGGGGCTTTTTGATGCTTCTGAATACCTTAATAAGTTAGGAATGAGAAACTCTTTCAGTGTATCTCATTTAGGTCCATGACAATGTCAAAATGTTTCTAACTACTACCTACAGAACCACTCAATGTTATACAGTGTATTTTTATGTGATTGTAAAAAGGCCATTCAGTGCAGCAAACCTCCTCCATTCACACACTGACTGCCTTTACAGCACAGCTTATGGTCCAGGAAGAGTAGGAGTATTTTCATGCTGCCCAACAAACTATCCAGTTAACCTGCCCCCACAACCACAATTAAAACCCTCCCCCAGTCACTTCCATTTGCTCTGCCCCAACCACCATCTGCTCTGCCCACGTCACCATCTGCTCCCCTCCAACCACCATTGGTCCCACGACCACCATTTGCTCCCACCATCCCACAATGGGCCCCCCAAAATGTCTTTCAGTCCACCATTACACCTACCTGCTCTTGTAGTATGCAACCGAGTGAAGCAGCATTCCTGCCCGATCGGCATCCAAACTTCATCAGGCTGCTTGTGGGTGGGAACCCAATAGGAAAAAAAGTCTCATTGTAAATACAGCATTCAGTGAAATTTAATAGAGAGTCTCTAAAAACATGGAAATCCTATCCGTTTCTGTGCACATAACTCCAGTGTCGTGCTTTGATAGACCAATGCATCAGCCTCACAGAACTTTTCTTATGAAATCATTAAAATAATTCAATTTCCAGCTATGACCAATGAACATAATTATAGGTTATTTTGACATTTCAATACATTTGTGGTGTTTATATGAATAAACCTTTCTATCCAGATGTCCTACACAGATTCCACAACACATTTTAAACTCAAACCACATTAAACATGGACATCTGACATTCATTAAATTTTGCGGTATTCTTTCTGCCAGACTTCCACACTATCTAAATTTGAACCAGAAGCTGAGGGGTGAAACAGAACACAATTAATTGCATAAAAGCAAAACACTGCGGATGCTGGAAATCTGAAATAAAAACAGATAGTGCGGGTAATACTCAGCAGGTCTGGCAGCATCTGTGGAGAGAGAAGCAGAGTTAATGTTTCAGGTCTGTGACCTTTCATTAGAACCTTTCATCAATTAATAGCATGTTTGGCACACAATGGGATAGATCTTTATCTTCACTGCCTGGACGGCAATCTGGGTTAGTCGATCATCCACTTGTTGTAGAACCCATGGAAGTCAGAGGGGTTGGTTCTAGAGTGGATAGCTGGTCCACTCACCAGATTACTGCCCAGGCTTGAAGTGAAAATCACGTTGGTTCTACAATTGGTGGGCGATCCACTTACCAGATTATCACCCAGTCATGGAGTGAAAATCAGATGGTTTCTAGAGAGGGCAAAGGATACACCCACCAGTTTATTGCACAGGCATTAAAGATGAAAATCTATCTCATATATGTTTATATCATAGTCCACAATCGGACCTGCCTAATCACCATCTGCGCATGATTATCACCATCTACTACCCCTAAAACCACCATCGGACCTCTCCAACCACCATCTGACCCCACCCCCAGCAATTTTACCCCACCCTCACTGTGAGTGGGACTCCCTTCCAGCAATCAGGACTGCCCTTGCAATCTGGACCTCCCCAGGATCTCTCCCACTCCCCCACTCTGCAAGTAGGCTGCAACCTTGTGAAGCAGGCTTCCCACCTGAAAGGCCTTTAGCCTAACAATCAGGCTGCCTATGGACTGGAACCCACCAGAAAAAAATTTAAAGGAACCCTGCAGTTAAAAATTGCTGGATGTTTGAGAAACCCATTCTTCGGAGTTTTCCAACCTTACAACAGCATCCTGCAAGGAACTCACCTCCAGGCTAAAATCCAGGCCAGTGAATCAGTAGCCTATTTTTTTTTATCTCTCCTGATTTTAATTCCACAAGTCAAGATCAGCCCCACTGAATGCAATTTGTCCTCTTTTATCTTAGTCAATCTCCTAAGTGAAACTTCTGCAAAGTTTCTCCTTATCTCCTAAAAGTAATCATACAAAATCCAAGAATATCTATCCCATATATTAATCTACATTATTCAAATTCAGCAATTGATTTCTATAGGTGACATTGCTGTGGTCCCATGCTGATTTAGATTTAGAGATACAGCACTGAAACAGGCCCTTCGGCCCACCAAGTCTGTGCCAACCATTAACCACCCATTTATACTAATCCTACACTAATCCCATATTCCTACCACATCCCCACTATATTTCCCTACCACCTACCTATACTAGGGGCAATTTATAATGTCCAATTTACCTATCAACCTGCAAGTCTTTTGGCTGTGGGAGGAAACCGGAGCACCCGGCGAAAACCCACGCAGACACAGGGAGAACTTGCAAACTCCACACAGGCAGCACCCAGAGTTGAACCCAGGTCGCTGGAGCTGTGAGGCTGCGGTGCTAACCACTGCGTCACTGTGCCGCACTGTGCTGTGTTTGATCATCTCACAATGTGACTTTTCACAGCTTACTGTTGAACGCTATTACCCTAACTTTCTTAAAATCACTATTTTTTTCACATATTTTAAAAAAGAATAACATAGTTAGGACTGCCTTCTCAGGCTATGACACACCACAGAGTTCAGATGTATTTCAGCTTTGCTCTTATACTTCATGGTATCATTTGTGTCACTCTATACATTGCAGCCCTTATAATACCATGTTTGAAAAGGCACTAGGAATGAATATATATCCATTAGGCTCTGTGGAGGAGTGAGCAAAACTAGGAGCTACGTTTACTTACTGAAGTGGAACAGGATGAAAGCATTAGTTTTACACCCATTTCCACTGAAACTAGTATTTAACATTTTAATTCTTGACTATTACATACCCTTAAGGTATCCAGTGAATCAATAAAGGATATCACAGAAAATGTCCCTAGGGGAATAATCAGATTTTCGGTCTGTATTTCATTTCATCCTATTTCAAATAAACAAAATCTTCAGCTTTTTCTAATTGACTAACTTACTTTGCTTGATGTTTGTGCTTTTCTATCAAAAGCAGCTGGTGCTGGAACCAATTTAGCCCTGTAAATTTCTAATCTCAATGTGCCAGCCTCCATATTAAGCTTTTGCAATGGTAGAAGGCATGAAATGGTTTTTATAATTGGGCTTCTTCTATGTCATGGAAAATTTTTTGGACGGCCTTTGTACTGAAGCCACATCAACAGTAGACAATATTTGTTTCCATTAGAAGGAAAAAGGAAAGGAACACTTGTGTATATAAATGAGTATAAATATGATAGCCCCCAAAAAGAGGAATGCCATGAGTGATTAACTTGCGCCCATTGACTGCAATGCAGGCAGCATGCCAACTTCGTGCTGCTTGCTGTTTGACATCATTTCAGTGCCCAGCCAGTGCTAACTGCATTGCTCATTGGCTGGATGCCTGAGCAGGGTCCAATATCGTGAATGGGTAGCATCAGTTAAAGCTAGCCTGTACCTCTTAAAGGGGAGGTACATTGTGGCTGGAGCAGGTGCTGGGAGTCTTGTGAGAGTTGAATCTGACCTGGAAAAGAGTGAAGAATGGTACATGGAAAAGAACAGGCTCCAAAGTTTTCAAACCACAGCACTGGAGACCTTTGTGGAGGAGTTGGAAAGGAGGAAAGCTGTCCTGTATCTGTAGGGAGCCAGGAGGTAGTGGGAGCAGATAGCTGAGGAGGTCAATGCCAGAATGAAGCCGCAAGGATCAGGATGCAGTGCTGCAAGAAGTTTAATTACCACATCTGAGTGGTCAAGGTCAGTGAATACACCTTCAAATGCCATATCCTACCAACTGCATCACTAGCTTCAAACACTGCTTATTTTACCACAGTCCCATCACTCACTTACCAACACTCTCTATGAATCAGGCTCAAATCTGGCATTCGTATGCTACACTGCACCCTCATGCATTTTTTTTCATGGGAGGTGAGCATCACTGGCAAGGCCAGCATTTGTTGCCCATCCCTAATTGCCCTTGAAATGGTAATGGTGAGCCGCCTTCTTGAACCGCTGAAGTCCATCTGGTGTACGTACGCCCACAGTGCTGTTAGGAAGGGAGTTTCAGGTTTTTGACCCAGCGACAGTAAAGGACGGCAATACAGATCTAAGTCAGGATGATGTGTGACTTGGAGGGAACTTGTAGGTGGTGATGTTCCCATGCATCTGCTGCCCTTGTCCTTCCAGGTGGTAGAGGTTGCGGGTTTGGATGGTGCTGTCGAAAGAAGTGTGGCGAGTTGCTGCAGCGCATCTTGAAGATGGTGCACATTGTTGCTACTGTGCACCGGTGGTGGAGGGAGTGAATGCTTAAGGGGTGCCGATCAAACTTTGTTCTGGATGGTGTTGAGCTTCTTGAGTGTTGCTGGAGCTTCATTCATCCAGGCAAGTGGAGAGTATTCCATCACTTGTGCCTTGTAGATGGTGGACAGGCTTTGGAGAGTCAGGAGGTGAGTTACTTGCCACAGAATTCCCAGCCTCTGACCTGCTCATGTAGCCACAGTATTTATATGGCTAGTCCAGTTAAATTTCTAGTGAGTGGTAACCCCCAGAATGTTGATGGTTGGGGATTCAATGATAGCAATGCTGTTGAATGTCATGGGGAGATGGTTCGATTCTGTTTTGTTGGAGATGATCATTGCCTAACACTTGTGTGGCATGAATGTTATTTGCCTCTTATCAGCCCAAGCCTGAATGTTGTCCAGGTCCTGCGGCATGGGGGTTTGCTTAACACTGCTGCAAGCTTCACAGCCACATCTCACAGCTTGTACAGACTGCCAAATCAGCCAAACAGATCGCATGACACTCACTGACAATATTCCCTCTCTGTGGCAGAACTAAAGTTAGCAGGACCTAACTGGAGGGGGACAGCCATGCCTGTGCATCTTAACTCCCAGAGAGGAGCAGGTGCTGGCCATTATTTGGACATCCAATGCTGAGGCCATGACCAGCTGAAGCACTGAAAACATCGAAGGTAATAGAATCCTCAGTCCTAATCCTTCTTCTCACATTCTACCTGCTCCTCATCCCACACTGTCTTCAGATTTAAAAGCTGCAGATGGTGTAAGCATGCACCTCATACTATCCCCCCTCCCCCACCACAACTTTACCCTTGTGGCTTTCTCCTTTCAGATACCCAAGAAGTGCAACTTGGCCAGCCATTGGAGGAATAGCAAGAAGACAGTAATAATGAAGACACAGCACTGTCATTTGAGTTTATACATGCAGCCAACCAGCTTAGATACTGGCATTGCATGTAATTTAGAGGCTAGCATAGAATTGGGATCTGCATGTGGTGAATCACAAGGTACAATTGGACTGCAGCCAGGCCTGGGGGAAAGAGTAGTAAGTGCGTCGGCTCTTCAGAGAATGAGGTCGCAGACAAGTTCTGCTGCAGGGGACTCAGATGAAGACTTTGACGGGGCAGCATACAGCATACACTGATGATTCTAGGTGCATTGTCAGGCCTGCCAGATAGCCTTCTGTCACTATCAAGGCGCATGGAGGAGTCCAGCTCCAACAAGGCATAGGACATCACACAGAGCTAGGAGACCATCCTTTCTGGCATATAAGTGGTGGCCAGTTCCACGAGCATACTTGTGCTGATACAATGTCTAATGGCCGATGTCTCAGCTTCCATTACAGCACAAGCAGCTTCAACCAGAAGACTGCTGCCATCATGGCTGTGGATTACAGTGTGTAAAGGGGCTTTCAGGGTGTCACAGCAGTTCAGCAATCTGTCCTCCAGCAGATTACTGGGATTGCTGAGGAGCCACTCTGGGGGTGTTGCAGTAACTCCATAGAGCACTAAATTGCTGTCCTCTCTCTCCAGAAAACAGCATTTCTTTTTCCACCCCGCCACTCCACAGGCGCCCTTGCTGTTACCTGTCAGCCAGCCAGCCGAGACTGCTGCTGCCCATGCCGAGATGGTGCAGTCTGCAACAGGGCCTTCTAGGCCCAGATGCTCAACAGCATCCTCCAAGGCCATCTGCAGTCTGCACCACTGTAAGTCAGCAGCCTTCCACCATACATGCTGTAGCCACTGGGGTAGCAGTGCATAGGAACAATACAGGCAAAGGCTCATCGAAGTCAGGCACTAATGGAATGCGCATAGGGTGATTAGTTGAGGTTTGTATGCAATATGGAATGACTTGACTTATAAGTTTGGTTTGGAATGTTTATTTTGTGGTGGCTTTTATTTTATCATTGTGGCCAAGCGGACGCTGTGATGGTCAGTGATGGAGTGAAGGTTAAGATGTGGATATGTTGGTGAACAGGGAATTTGGTTTGTGGTTACTGGTATTGCACTCCAATGAGATCTTTATGGACAGCTCAGCCAGAATGGAGCTATCTAGGTTAACTCCTCCCTTCCTCTTCCTTCTCCTTCTCCTCCTTGTGCTCCTGCTTCTGCTCCTGAGCAGCTCACTGTATGTTGATCACAAGAGCTGTCCCCTCATGATGGTAGGGTTGTGCAGCATGCAGCAGACCATGGTGATTCTTGACACTCACTCTGTCAAATACTGCAAGGCTACTCTGGAGCCAAACAGGTAGTGGAAGCATTGTTTCAGAAGGCCAATGGTCTGCTCAATCACATTTCATGTGGCGGCATGTCTTTTATTGTATGCATGCTGTGCACATGTGTGTGGGTTGCACATTGGAGTCATTAGCAATGTGGTCAGTGGATAGCCCTTGTCGCCCAGTTGCCACCCTGTGGTTTGCCAAAGTGGCTCAAATGCAATTAATTATCACACACCAGCTAGATATTGAGTGAGGAAATTCCTTTCGGTTGCGGTATAAGACAGAGACGCCGCGCAGCACCCGCAAAGTGATGTGCGTGCAGTTGATGGCACCCTGCAACATGGGGAAGACTGCAGCCTTAGCGAAGCCGTGTGCTCACACCACCTGCTGCTCTCTGGATGAGTAAGGAGGAATGAAATGCAAACAGAAAATGCTGGAAATACTCAGCAGGTCTGGCAGAATCTGTGAGGACAGAAACAGAGACCGGAATTTTATGACCTCCCAACGAGCCGGCTGGTGGGGGGGAGGGGGGGTGCGTAAAATTGAGTCAGAGGCAGGGAGGCCGTTCCCAACCCCCTCCTGTCCCTGCTGCAATTTTATGCAGGGCGGCGGCAGTGAGAAACAGCCGGTCTACCCCAGGACAAACAAGGCCCTTAAGTGGTCACTGAACTTAAGGGCCTCTTCTCGCCGCCACTGGTATTTTATCCTCAGCGGGTGGACAGCAAAGGCCCCAAGAACACCACCAGGTAAAAGCTGTCGGCTTTCTTGCAGGCTGGGGGGCCCCTCCTGATCAGGCACTCTGTGCCCAATGGAGGGCCGCCCCAACCGCCCCCACCGCACAACACTCCACCTCCGCCCACCCGATGCCCCTTGCCTCGCTCGGGCCTGTTATCACCAACGTGGCCCCAAAAACTTACCTTTGTTCCGGGGCCATCCTTCACGTTGCTTGTGATGGTTGGGTGTGGTCCCAGCAGTGGCGACCGCTCCCGGTGGCGCTACTGGAACTAAGAGCTGCTGGCCTGCTGATTGGCTGGATACTCCATCAGGGGGACTTCCTGTCTCAAGAAGGTGGAAGACCTGCCCAAGGCCAATTAAGAAGCTGGGGAGCGAAAAATCCCAGCATGGCACCCCAGGCCCAGCGGAGGCGGGCTCGCCCCTGACTTTTTGACCAGTGGGCGGGGCCTCCCACCCAACGTTAAATTCCAGCCAGAGTTAATGTTTAGGATCATTGAGTCATAGAGTCATAGTTATACAGCAGAGAAACTTGTCCTTCGGCCCATCGTGTCCATGCCAGCCATCAAGCATCTGTCTATTCTAATCCCATTTTCCAGCACTTGGCCCGTAGCCTTGTATGCTATGGCATTTCAAGTTCTCATCTAGATACTTCTTAAATGTTGTGAGGGTTCCTGCCTCTACCACCCCTTGAGGCAGTGTGTTCCAGATTCCGACCACCCTCTTGGTGAAATTTTTTTTCTCAAATCCCCTCTGAACCTCAGACCTTTCATCTGATGATTCTACCTCTCATCTGACTTCTGACGATAAGTCCATCAACCTGAAACATTAGGCTAAATTTTTATCAGCCCTCTAGGGATGGGCAAGTTGGCGAGGGGGCCCATACAATAGAGGAGAAGGCAGGGGTTGGAGTGCCCATCGCCTTCCTAACGCCATTGATTTTTGTCAGGGGTAGGGGAGGCCTGGATGTCCTTCCCACCCAGAGGCCAATTGATGCCCTTAAGAAACCAGTTAATGGCCACTTACAGGCCTCTTCCCACTACCCCTGGTATTTTACCAGTGGCTGGTGGGGACCCCAAAACGTGGGAGGCCAGCCCGTAAAACCAGGTGGCCTCACTGTGGGTTGGGGGCCCTCCTGCTTGTCCAATCTATGGCCCACAGAGGGCCCTCAGTGGCAAATGCTGCCCCTCTGCCTTCATCCACCCCCACCCTCAACAACCCCCTCCTCCTTCCCCTTGCCGGAGCCTGCCTGACTGGCCCCAGTGAGCCAGCCCCACTTAACTTGACTCCAGCGCTGCTCCTGGTCCCAGGCCTACTGCAGTACCAGCAGTGACCACAGCTCCTGGTGGTGCTGCTCGGACTGCTGAGCTACCAACCCTCTGAATAGCCGACAGCTCTTGGAAGTGGGATGGGGACCCTGGCACCAGGCAGCTAACTGCCTGAGCACCATAATACGCAGATGAGGGTCCTCCAAACGGCCAATGCAGGGTTCCCTTTGCATTCCTGGCCCAGCATCAGGACCCCTGCCAGTGCATAAAATTCAACCCATTAACTCTTTTTCTCTCTGCACAGATGCTGCCAGACCTGCTGAGTATTTCCAGCATTTCCTGTTTTTATTTCAGAATTTCAGCATCTGCAATATTTTGTTCTTGTATGAATGAAATATAGTTAGCTTTCAATGAATAGAGAGCATCATTGACCTCCCTCAAGTGACAGTGGACGGCAAACTGCAGGGTGTTCCATATATCTTCGGCTCCACCCTGGAAGGAGCCAGACACATAAAGGTTCATAGCCAAGGTCACTTTCACAGCCATTGACAATGAGGCCCTTGCCATGTTCTGAGGTTGCGGTTGTGGCTGCAGCTGTTGGCAGGTTTCAGTGAGGTTGCCCTTATTGATATGGAGATATTTCACATGTTGTTCCTTGCTGGGGTTCAAATGGAGAATTGCTCCCTGAACACCCTGGAAGGATATGGCCTTCTGCTGAGAGCACTTCTCCCTCTCCTCTTCCTTCCTCTTTGAGCAGCTTGTCTTGCTCTGTCTGGCCTCTGTTCATTCTCCAATTCATGTTGTATTTCATGGGGAGGGCCTAATATTGCACCCATGTCTGGGAGCAACTGGCTTGTTCAGAAGCCTTGAAGTCAGCAAAAACTCCTTGAGCACCTGTCACCCAATTCCCTGTGGACGTTGGCAACTTTACAGAATTTTCTCTCATTGCAATGAAATAAGTTTATGGTAGGATAGATTGTACATAATTCTTGAAAGGAACAAATGTGATGGTCCAAATATACATTTTCATCTCAAGGTCATTTCGAAGCATGTGCTAACAGTGATCAAACTCTCCGTCAGCATAGACAATTATATAAAACACCATACACTTGTAGAATCAAAGTAACAACCAGAAGAAATCAATCAGCAAGTAACCTGTAAGTAGTCGATAATCCTTTTAAATAGTGCTGATGGGGGGTCCTTCCTGCTGATTGATATCATGATCTGCCTGCTCTGTATATTTCCATGGCTATTCACTGCATCCATGCGAATGCCCTCATTAATATGGTGTCCAACGTGATTCACACCAAAAGCATGCACACGCATTGTTGATGACATTTTAGACACCAAACTGCACCTGTAGTATTCAAACAACTGGCACTACCTGTCAGAATTTTGTGTCACAAGTGTCTTATTATGACAAAATGTCTCAAGCATTTAATTACTTTTGGAGTGCAATAATTGCCATGTACAACAATTATGTCATCAGAGCACTCAATAAGAAAAGGTTCAACACCTTGTGACCCTCCAACAGTCTTCTGAAGTTAGATTTTCTTATATTTTAAATTAATTTCAAATATTTGCTGCTATATCCTAACCTGCACCAATTCCCGCTCACCTATTACCCTGTGCTTGCTGACTGGGAGTCTGAAAAGAGATTGGCAGCTAACATAAAAAGGAATCCCAAAGTTTTCTATAGGCATATAAATAGTAAAAAGGTGGTAAAAGGAGGAGTAGGGCCGATTAGGGACCAAAAAGGAGATTTACACATGGAAGCAGGGGGAATAGCTGAGGTGCTAAATGAATACTTTGCATCTATATTTACTAAGGAAGAAGATGCTACCCATGCCATGGTGAAAGAGGAGGTAATTAATACACTAGAAGGATTTAAAATTTCTAGGGAGGAGGTATTGGATAGGCTAGCTGTACTTAAAGTTAATAAGGCACCAGGACCAGATGAGATCTAGCCAAGATTACTAAGGGAAGTGAGAGTGGAAATTGCAGAAGCACTGGCCATAATTTTTCAGTCTTCCATAGACTCAGGGTTGGTGCCAGAGGACTGGAGAATTGCAAATATTATACCATTGTTTAAAAAAGGGTGTAAAGATAAGCCCAGCAACTATGGGCCAGTCACTTTGACTTCAGTGGTGGGAAAACTTCTAGAAACAATAATTCAGGACAAAATTAATAGGTGCATTGACAAATGCTGGTTAATTAAGGAAAGCCAGCATGGATTTGTCAAGTGAAAATCGTGTTTAACTAACTTGCTGGAGTTTTTTGAAGAGGTAACAGAGAGGGTTGATAAGGGCAATGCTGTTGATGTGGTGTACTTGGACTTCCAGAAGGCATTCGATACAATGCCGCACAATAGACTTGTGAGAAAAGTTATAGCTCATGGAATAAAAGGGAAAGTAGCAAAATGGGTACAAAATTGGCTGCGTGACAGGAAACAGAGTAGTGATGAATGGATGTTTTTCAGGCTGGAGGAAGGTTTGTAGTGGAGTTCCCCAGAGGTCAGTGTTGGCATCCTTGCTCTTCCTGATATATATCAATGATCTGGACCTTGGTGCAAAAGGTACAATTTCAAAACTTGCAGATGATACGAAACTTGGAAGCATTGTGAAATGTAAGGAGGATAGTGTAAAACATCAAAAGGACATAGACAAATTGGTGGAATGGGCAGACAAGTGGCAGATGAATTACAATGGGGAGAAATGTGAAGTGATTCATTTTGGTAGGGAGAAAATGGAGAGACAATATAAGATAAAGGGTAGAACTCTAAAGGGGGTTCAGGAGCAGAGGGACCTGGGTGCATATGTGCATATGTGCATAGGTCATTGAAGCTGTCAAGACAAGTTGAGAGAGTGGTTAATAAAGCATACAGTATCCTAGGCTTTATTAATATGGGAATAGGGTACAAGAGCAAGGAGGTTATGCTGAACTTGTATAAGACAATAGTTCGGCCTCAGCTGGACTGTTGTGTTCAATTCTGGGCACTGCAATTTAGGAAAGAGGTGAAAGCATTGGAGAGAGTGCAGAAAAGATTCACAAGAATGGTTCCAGGGATGAGGAACTTCAGTTATAAAGATAGACTGGAGAAGTTGGGACAGTTTTCTTTAGAGAAGAGAAGGCTGAGAAGTGACTTGATTAGAGGTATTCAAAATCATGAGGGGTCTGGACTGAGTAGATAGGGAGAAACTGTTCCCACTCGTGAAAGGACCGAGAACAAGAGGGCACAGATTTAAAGTGACTGGCAAAAGAAGCAAAAGCGACATGAGGAAAACCTTTTTCACACAGCATGTGGTTATGGTTTGGAATGCACTGTCTGAGAGTGTGGTTGAGGCAGATTCAATCGAGACATTCAAAAGGGAATTGGATAGTTATTTGAAAAGGAAGAATGTGCAGGGTTACGGGGCGAAGGTGGGGAATGGCACTAGATGAATTGAGAGCCAGTGCAGACACTTTGGGCTGAATGGCCTCCTTCTGTGCTCTAACAATTCTGTCATTCTGTGACCTACTTTGGCTCCTGATTCACCAATGCTTCAAATTTAAAATTCTTATCTTCATATTCAAATCCCCTCCATGGCCTCACCCTTCACTATCTCTGTAACCTCCTACAGCGCAATGGCCTTCAGAGAACTCTGCATTCCTCCTACACATCCCCCATTCCCTTTGCCTCACCATCCCATACCTTCAGTTGTCTAGGCCCCAAGCTGTTAATTCCCTCTCTCTCCTCTTTAAGACCCTGCTTAAATACTGCTTTTAAAAAACTAAATAAAGTGATCCTGACCCTCTCCCACCGCCCCCAATAGGCAAAGAAATAATTACCTGCCCTCTCTCCATCAAAACGCTTACCTTGTGCCCCAACCGACCCCCCCCAAAGTTCATCAACTTTAAACTTTACCCCTTCCCACCACCCCTAGACCAATGAAATCACTGTGAAGCCGCTCCCCCCACTCCCGCACTGAGAAACTTACCTGCTCCCACCTCCCCACCAGTGTTCCGCCTCAGATCCCTGGGTGGAGATCTGAAGGTGCGGGAGTGCTGGCCACCAGCACCAATATCGTTCCGGGACAGATGGAGGGAGCGGGTAAATAATCAGTTCCTTTATTTGAATAAATTAAAATATTTAAATGGGGCTCCCGTCGCCGAGCAGCGGGGGGGCTGCCACGAGGCCTTGCTGCCACCGATAATATCAGGCCAGGCCTTCCAAGAGTCAAGGCCTCTAGCGGGCCTCTGCTGCAGGCATTTTCCGGACACCCCCCACCCCCCCGCCCCGCCACGACCCCCGATGTCAGGGGGTTGTAAAATCCAGTCTAATTATTTCTTAAAGCATCTTAAAAATTTTTGCCAAAGTCAACATGAAATGCATACTTCAATAAATGTTACTGTGAGAAATACCCATATTTCACTGTTCAGCACATTGATCAAATAAAACAACCAAGCCCTGGAAACAATATAGAATCATACAATGTCATTCAGCCCATAATGTCCATGTCAGCTGTTTGAAAAGGCTATCCAATTAGTCCCACTCCCTTGCTCTTTCCTTATATGTCTGATTTTTCAAATATAAATCCAATTCTGTTTTGTAAGTTACTATTGAATCTGCGTCCATCACCCTTTCAGATAGTGTATTCCAGATCGTACCACTCATTGTATTAAAAAATACTTTTTGCCAATTATTTTAGATCTGTGTCTTCTGGTGATTGACCCGCCTGCCAGTGGGAGGGGTGGGGGGTGGTGGTGGCCCCGCTTTGGAGGATACGGGACCTGGAGCTGAGTTGCGCCAGCAGCAGCCAATTAAGGATGGCAGCCCACCTCAAACAGCTGCTGATCCAATCAGAAGGGCGGCAGTGCAGCAGCCTTGGCAGCACCACCACTAGCAATAACCACTGCTGGAACTGCACCTGGAGGATGATGGTTTATCGATGGTTGTGTGCCCTCAAAGTCAGGTAAGTGGAGTATGGGGGGCGCCAGGGCCAGACAAGTGGGACAAGAGAGGGAGGTGGGGGGTGTTGCTGAGGGCATCTGGCACCGTTGCCTTGGGGGTGGCCATTGCCACTGGGGGACCCCTCCATGGACCAGAAAGTGTTCGAAAACAAGGGCCCCCACACCCCAGAGCCCGCTGGGAGGTCACCAGGGTTTACTTGGTGGTCTCCCCATGTGACGGCAGGCCCCCACAGCCACTGGTAAAATGCCAACAGAGGCAGGAACAGGCCCTTAATTGGCCACTTAAGTGGCTCAATTAGGCTCCAGGTGGGCAGACCATCTGCCAGCTTTCATGCCACTGGCAAAATGCCGTGGTAGCAGGAAGATGTCGACACACCACCCAATGCCTTCCCGTGCCATTTTGACAAAATTCCTGCTTCCCAGCCATCCCCAAGGGGCTGGTAAAATTCATTGCAATTTCTCCCTATCTACTCGATCAAAACCCCTCTTATTTTTGAACATCGCTATTAAATCTCCCCATATCTGTCATGTTGTGATTGGGAATCTGGCATTTAGTATAAATGTTTACTAATGAATTTCTCATGAAAAAGAATAATGTTAAATGTGGTAGGAGGCATTGGATGGAATTTTACGCCCAGCACCCCCAGCCGCCACCTCCCCCGGGAACGAGCTAGGAGGTGGCGGGGGTGTAAAATGGTGTAGGATGGCAGGGGTGCAGCGCCCATTGCCTACTTGCCCCTGCTGCTATCTTACCAGCGGTGGGGTAGGTGGCAGGCAGCCCAACCTGCCTTAGGCCAATTGAGACCCTTACTCCTCCCACTGCCACTGGTATTTTACCAGCGGTAGATGGGCACATCAGCACCTGAGGAGGCCGCCCAATAATACCTGACGGCCCCCTTGTGGGTTTGGGGGGGCCCTCCTTATTAGGCACCCTGTGCCCCACAGAGGGCCCCCCGAGCAGCAAAGGCAGCTCCCACTGAAACAATCCCTGCCCCATTGTTTAACCCCGCACGCCCCACCCGCTCACTGGGATCTGGCTGATTGTCCCTGGCGAGGACTGACCTCACTTACCTTTTCTGAGCCTGGCGTCCATCGTGGTGCCCCTTGCAGGGTGCTGTTCCAGCAGTGGCCACCGTTCTTGATAGCACTGCTGGTACTGAAGAGCTGCCAACCCTCTGATTGGCTGGCAGCTCTTGGAGGCAGGTCATCCTGGTTCAGACGGGTGGAAGCCACGACTGCATGCACTTAAGTGCCTGAGCCACGCAAAACAGTAGCATGACTTCCAGGCCTGGTGGAGGTGGGCTCACCCCCTGTCTTTCCAGCCAGATGGCAGGGTCACTGTCTCCACGCTAAATTCTGGCCAATATCAGTTGGCACACATATGGTGGAAGGCAAGCGACATCAAAGCTGTTGTAACACAAAAGCTAAATACCACAAATACTGGAAATCTGAAATAAAAACAGCAGGTCCGGCAGCATCTGTGGAGAGAGAAACAGAGGTAATATTTTAGGTCAATGACCTTTCATCAGTACTCAAAACTATTGTATTCTTTTGAGTCGTAATTAATATTATATAATGTAATGATATATTTGTTCTTAGCCAAAGGTCCCACTTCCTCAGAATTCTCATTTATATTCAGTCTCAATTGTAAATTTGTGGTAAAGTGGCCATGTGTGAGAGCCTGTGAGTGGAAAGTTCCAGGAGTTTAGATTTTAAATACTTCTGCCTTTACCCCTCAATTGTGTCTGAATCTGTGAAGCAGGAGGTTCTTGTCAGACCACTATGAATATCTAGTGTGATCTACCGAAGAGTTAAAATGCACATTAAGAATCATTATGTGTTTCTAGCTGGTAATTAATTTAAAATAATGCAACCTACTTAAGTATAGTTGACATTTTTACATTATTTTCAATTCTGAAGATAATGTATTAATAGGATAAGTATGAAATTTATGTGAGGAATTAAATACTGACTGATTGCACAAATGTCATATAATAGCAGCAGTATTTTTTTTGCTTGTCCAATGGGAGAACCTGACTAAGGTAATATTTTGACTATTTGACTATTTTTATGTCTTTTGCAGTTTGACACTGGCTTATAAACTATAACACCGACATATACTGTGTATATATAATCTTCCATGGCATTCCATGGGGATTGAGGGGAGATGTGGGAGTAAGGAAGAAGAGAAGAACTGAAGTGTAATTTTTCAGGTAAAGCCAGGTTAAAGAGGAAAGAATAATTAGAACAGCAAAATACTGCAAATGCTGGAACTCTGAAATAAAAACAGAAAATGCTGGAAATACTCAGCAGGCCAGGCAGCATCTGTGGAAAGGGAAATAGAGTTAAACTTTCAGGTCGCTGACCCTTCTTCAGGTCTGAAAGGTTGGGCTGGATTTTATCAGCCTGCTGAGGCAAGGTCAGAGGCAGGGGGGCCCATAGAATCACGATGGGAGATGGGGTCGGAGAACCCATTGCCAAGCGATTTTGCCGGGGCCGGGATAGGCCGATGACGGTCTTTCCACCCAAAGGCCAATTGAAGCCCTTAAGTGGCCTACTAATGGCTAATTATGGGCCTCTTCCCGCTGCCACTGGGATCCAACCAGCAGCGGGGCTTGTCTCCACCACACGGGGAGGACGCCTTGTAAAATGAGGTGCCCTCCCTTTGTGGGCAATCTGTGGCCCATGGAGGAACCCCTCCAGCAAAACCTACAATTCCATGACCACCCTCACACCCCACCCTCAGATGGGGCCTCCTGGACTGGCCCCAGCGACCCCTCCTCACCTACCTGCCATCCAGGGTTCCAGTGCTGGGCCTGGGTCCAAGACCTCTGCGGTACCGGCAGTTGCCACTGCTCCCAGTGGCGCAGCTGATACTGCTGAGCTGCCAGCCCTGTGATTGGAACATTTAGTCATCAAAACACTGGAGGATTGCTTGGGGTTGGGGTGGGGGGCATGAAAAGGCTGAGGTGTAGTTCGTCACGCCTTTTTGACCCAGTGCCAAGAGCCCCACCTCCTCCATAAAATCCAGCCCATTAACTCTGTTTTTCCCTCCACAGATGCTACCAGGCTTGCTGAGTATTTCCAGCATTTTCTGTTTTTTTATTATTAAGGAATAATTAAGCCAGGGCATACAGACATAACTTAGTAGTAAAGGCCTGCTCGGGTCTGCAAATGAAACCTGACCAGAGCCCGACAGAACCACATCCGACCCGAGCCCGAGCCGACCCGAGTCCTTTCATTTTTTTCCCGCGCCCGACCCGACCACCGGAATGAAGTTCATTATATTAAAGAGGCTATGCTGTACCTTGGATGGAATCACTCACTGCAGACTAGTGCGGAGTGTTTCCCGCCTTGACGCCCTGGCTGTCACTGTGTTTGACCCAACCCGACCCAACCCAAGCCCGAATGCCGGACCCGGAAGAGCGACCCGATCAGACCCGAACCAAACCCGACACATGTCGTCGGGTCCTGTCTGGTTCAGGTCGGGTAGCCATACTCTACTTAGTACCCATTTGCAAGTCATACATTTGTCCTTATTTTTATATAATGCTTTAATTTGACGTTATTATTTATAGTTAAATAGCAAAATTTGTGGCAGTTTGGGAAATCCAGAAGTAAAATGGTTGGAGCTTAGGAATGATCCTGTATTGTAGGATGAGGAGCTGGGAGATACTAAACTGAGGTACTATAGTGCCAGGATTGTGTAAAGGGTGTGACTACGCTGTGACAAGTTAACAGAGGCAGTATTCATTAAAAATGTGAACATATAACTTTATAATAGGAAAAGTTAACACAAAAATTTGACAAAAATTATGACAGGAAGAGCATGCTATGATATAATAGCTGAGATTCGTTAATTCAGATTCCGGTCGTCTTTGATTCAACTCTTTTGCATATTGTTCTAATTTCCTTACATATTACAGATGTTTAAAGCATATTGATTGAGAACAGCAGTTGACCAAATAATTAAAAAATCATTGAGCCTTCACCATTGAATGAATGCATCGAAAGAGGCCAGATCCATGCTCATAAATGTTAATGCACCATTCTGTTGTGAAATGGTTCATGTTCTATTTCACTTGTAAAAAAAGATTGCTTGGAAAAATGAGTTAGTCTCACTACAAAATCATAGAATCATAGAAATTTGCAGCATGGAATTAGGCCATTCAGCCCATCATGTCTGTCGGTAGACAAGTAGACATTCAGCCTAATCCTACTTTCTCGCTCTTAGTCCGTAGCCTTGTAGGCTATGGCACTTGAAGTGCATATCCATGTACTTTTTAAATGTTATCAGGATTTCTCCCTCTACCAGCTTTCAGGCAGTGAGTTCTAGCTCCCCACCGTGGGGAAATAGGGCGTTCCTAACCACACTATATAGGCCCCTCATAATTTGATTGACTTCAATTAGCTCTCCTCTCAGCCACCTCTGTTCCAAAGAAAACAACCTAGCTTATTTTTTTTTTTTTAGAGATACAGCACTGAAACAGGCCCTTCGGCCCACCGAGTCTGTGCCGAACATCAACCACCCATTTATACTAATCCTACATTCCTACCAAACATCCCCACCTGTCCCTATATTTCCCTACCACCTCCCTACACTAGTGACAATTTATAATGGCCAATTTACCTATCAACCTGCAAGTCTTTTGGCTTGTGGGAGGAAACCGGAGCACCCGGAGAAAAACCCACGCAGACACAGGGAGAACTTGCAAACTCCACACAGGCAGTACCCGGACTCGAACCCGGGTCCCTGGAGCTGTGAGGCTGCGGTGCTAACCACTGCGCCACTGTGCCGCCCCTTTCTTCATAACTTACATTCTCCAGTCCAGGCAACATGCTCGCAAATCTCTGTACCTCTTTCCTATAGTGTGTGACCAGAACTGCACGCAGTATTCCAGCTGTGGCCTGACCAGTGTCTTATAGTTTCAGCGTAACCTCCCAGCTCTTATATTCTATGCCTCGGCTAATGAAGGTAAGTTGCTTATCTGCCTTCTTGACCACTTTATCTACATGTCCACCACCTTCAGGGACCTGTGGACATGCACTCTAAGGTCCCTCTGTTCCTCTACACTTCTCAGTATCCTACCATTTATTGTATATTCCTTTGCCTTGTTAGCCTTCTCCGAATGCATTACTTCACACTTCTCCGGATTGAACTCCATTTGCCACGGTTCCGCCCACCCGACTAGTCCATTGATCTCTTCCTGCAGTCTTTCTTCTTTCATTATCAACCGCACAACCAATTTTTGTATTGTCTGCAAACTTCTTAATCATACCTCAACAATCAAGTCCAGTTCATCAATATATACCACAAAAAGCAAGGACCTTGTACGAGCCCTGCGGAACCTTACTGGAACAACCTTCCAGTCACAAAAACACCCATCGACCACAACTTTTTGCTTCCTGCCACTGAGCCAATTTCGTATCAAACCTGCCACTTTACCTTGGATCCCATGGGTTTTTACTTTCACGAACAGTCTGCCATGTAGGACCTTATAAAAAGGCTTGCTGAAATCCATATAGACTACGTCAAATGTATTACCCTCATCAACTTCCTTGTTACCTCCTCAAAAAATTCTATCATGTTTGTCAGAATTTTCTTTAATAAATAGTGCTGACTGTCTTTGATTAATCTCTTTCTAAATGAAGATTTATCCTGTTCCTCAGAATTTTTTCAATAATTTTCTCAACACCGAGGTTAGGCTGACTTGTCTGTAATTATTCAGTCTATCCCTTTCTCCCTTTTTAAACAATCCTACAACATTAGCTGTCCTCCAGTCCTCTGGTATCACACAAGTAGCCAGAGAGGATTGCAAAATGATGGTCAGAGCCTTTGCTATTTCTTCTCATGCTTCCCTTAACAGCTTAGGATATATTTTGTCCGGAACTGGAGATTTATTCGCTTTGAAAGATGTTAAACCCCTTAATACTTCCTCTCTCACTATATTAACTTCATCTAATATTTCACACAGCTCCTCCCCGATTGCAATGTCTGTATCATCCCTCTCTTTTGTGAGAACAGAACAAAGTATGCATCAAGAACCATACCAACATCCTCCGCCTCCACTCACAGGTTACCATTGTTGCCCTAATAATCCCTACTCGTTCTTTAGTTATCCTCTTGCTTTTTATGTATTTATACTGGAAAGATGGTGCTGGAGGGAGGGCTTTAGATTCCTGGGGCACTGGGACCAGTTCTGGAGAAAGTGGGACCTATGCTGGCCAGATGGGTTTCACCTGAACAAAGCTGGAACAAATTTTGTTGTGGGGAGATTTGCTAGTGCTATTGGGGAGGGTTTAAACTAACTTGGCAGGGGTGTGGGAACCAGGAGATAATACAAGAGAGGAACACCAAGGTTCACAGAGAATTGGAAGAGACAGATATCACTAGAGTAGGAAATAGCAAAATATTAGGTGGGGTCAGATGAGAGTGTTAAACAGTACTAGAGAAGGGAGTAGTTTTGTATTAGATGAGAATGGACTGAGAAGAACTACGAGGAATACAAAGACAGGATTACAATGCATGTGTGTAAATGCACAAAGTGTGGTGAATAAGGATTGTCAGGTACAAGCACAAATAACAGTATGGGAATATGATGTAGTGGCAATAACAGAAACATGGCTTAGAAATGGCAAAGACTGGGCGCTTAATATACAAGGATATACAGTGTTCAGAAAAGATAGCAAAGGAAAAAAGGGAGGTGGGGTAACAGTTCTGATTAGGGAAGACATTGCAGTGCTGGAAAGGAAAGATGTCCTTGAAGGGGCAAGAACAGAATCCATTTAGTTAGAAATGCGGAGCGAAAAGGGTAGGATCACGCTACTAGGGGTATTCGATAGGCCTCCAAATAGTGAGAGAGAGAGATAGAGGAGCAAATCTTCAGGGAAATCACAGAGATATGCAAGAACTGTAGAGTGTGATATTGGGGGACTTTAATTACCCAAATAACAACTGGGATAATTTTAGAGTAAAGGGTAAGGAGGAGAGGAGGAATTTCTAAAATGCGTTCAGGAGAACTTCCTTGATCGATATGTTCTCAGCCCAACTGAAAAAGAGGCATTGCTGGATCTGGTGCTGGGATATGAGGTGGGCCAAGTGGACCAAGTGTCTGTTGGGGGGGCATTTGGGTAAGAGTGATCATCATATCATAAGGTTTAAACTAGTAATGCAGAAAAACAAGGAACAAAATAAGGTAGAATGGAAATGGACTAATTTCAACGTGATGAATGGAACCAAAGACAGAATGGACCAGGAAGAGCTGAATCGGAACAATGGGTTATCTTTAAGGAAGAGATGATTCAGGTACAGGCTAGGAACATTCTACAAAGGGTGAAAGATAGGGGGACCAAGAACAGGGCTCCTTGGTTGATGAGGGAGATGGCAGATAGTGATGTTCCCCAAGGGTCAGTGCTGGGACAACTGCTTTTTTTTTGCTGTATATAAATGACTTAGATCTTAGAATACAGAGTAGAATTACAAAATTTGCTGACAACACCAGACTTGGAGATGTGGCAAACTGTCAGGATGATATGAATTACCTGCAACAGGGCATAGATAGGCTAACAGAATGGGCATACAGGTGACAGATGGAATTTACATATCATACTCCCATGTGTCAGTCTGTCCTCTCAGCTCATCTGCTTTATTCCCTCAACTTCTTGCATTGAAGTATATACCATTTGGAACTGCCAATCTCCCCTGTTGTCTATTTTCTAGCCTTTGCTTCCTCTGCCTTCCAAACACACTTAGTAATTTTCTGTCTTCCATTTCCAACTTTTTTTCTCTTCCTTATGAATCTCAGCTTTCCATTCCCCTGCCAGGCTAATTTTAAACCCTCCCTGACAGCACTAGCTTATTATTTCTGTACACACTAGCATGTGGTACCAGGAGTAATCGGGAGATTATGATCTTTGAGGTCCTACTTTTCAATCTTTTCCCTAGCTCCCTAAACTCTGCCTTCATGATCTCAACTCTCTTTCTTCCTATGTCATTGGTGCCAATATGGACCCTGACCTTTGGCTGTTCACCCTGCCCCCTCAGAATGTCCTGCAGCCACTCAATGATGTACTTGGCCCTAGCACCAGGGAGGCATCATACCATCCTGGAGTAACGTCTGTAGCTGCAGAAGCACCTGTCTGTTGTCCTCACTATCGAATCTCCTACCACGATTGCTCTTCTACTCTTCTTCCTCACCTCCTTGTCCTTCTCACAATCACCTATTCCCTCTCTGCCTGCACAGTTTTAAGCTATGGGGAGACCACCTCCAGAAACAAAGTTGTCAGCCTGGGGGCATGCCACACAGTGACTCCAGCCTCTGCTCAAGCTCTGAAACCCAGAGCTAGAGCTACTCTAGCTGACGACACTTCGTGCCCATGTGGTTGTCCAGGCCACTAGAAGTGTCCAGGATTTCCCACATGGCATAGGATATGCATTCCACAGGGCTGAGGTTCCCTGCCTTTACTTTCTAGACCAGGGTTGACCAACATACAGCTCGTGGGCAGGATCCGGCCCGCGGCTATATTTCAGAGATGAGAAATTTTCCATTGTCTTCTTTCAGACAGGTTTTTTTTTAAATCGCAAGTCAGTTTCACAGCTGACAGGTGCTGACATCGGGAACAGTGGGTTCTGAACTTTGAACAGGTGACTTTTTTGAAAAAAAAGTTGGAATTCGCCAGAAAACCCCAAATCTGTCTGAAGTTCAGACAATTTTAAGCCACGGGGAGACCACCTCCAGAAACGCTCTTTCCTCCAGAAAAGCAAAAAAATGCCAGGTATCTCACTAAATTAATCTTCTCATTTAAAGGTTCTTCACAAAAATGCACATTTGTTGTTCTTTTGATTAATAGTAAGATCAATTTTTAATGCCTTTATCTTTCCAAAATTCTCACTGGCCCCCTCTGTAAGACAAAAATTGTAACATGCCCCCCTGCATGAAAAGGTTGGACAGCCCTGTTCTAGACTATTATCGGGAAACATTTACCAGCTACTGACCAACGACTTCTTCCCTGGTTAGGATAACACCATAGCTCTTTTGCATATGTAGCTTTTGGTGTTGGAGATTGCCCTGGAGGCTATCTCCCCACTTTAAGTCCTTGGTTGCTGTACTCAGTCTCTACTATTATGACCAGGCGATGAAGGAGTCTCAGGCTCCCCTTTCACCCCGTCTCGGGTTTGACCGCAACGGGGTTTATCCTTTCAATACAGTTATTTAACTTACCACCTCAGTGAGCACTTGCTCCTGTTCCTTTAATATAATTTTCTTGAGTTTAAATGAGAAAGATGTAAGTTTATTAACCTAATCACTCTCAACCGATTAAAAATTACTAATATATGCTTTGCATCCATGCCCACATTCACACAAGAGCCACACACACACACACACACACACACACACACACACACACACACACACACACACACACACAAATAGATTAAAGTGGTAAAAGCAGAGCTGGGATATTGGAATAGAGTCTGTAATAAATGGAATTTAAATACTGAATCTCAATTTCAGAGTTCTTAGTTGAAATTGTAGCCCTGAAGTCTTCACTGGGTCACGTGCACATTTCGGGCTTGCTTCTTAGCTTCTGGAAGGCAGAAGAGAGGCTTTATCCATGTCCCCCAGTTGTTGGCTATGCTGGGCTATAGGCTGGAGGCTTAGTAGCTGCAGCCAAGGCTTCTCTGGGACTTTACTGGAGAGAGGGAGAGAGGAGAAAGATGCTGTTCCCTTGATGATTTTCAGTTAACTGTCTTCTGAGTCACCACTCACAAATCTCCAGAGTGGCCCAATCAGTCATGTGATATGACCACCTCTTTGTGTTTGAACAGGAATCTTCTGGAATGGCCTCTGAAATTCAGGGCTCTCCCCTTAAGCTGTTTAGACATACTTGGTGGCGGGAGGGGGGTGGGGTGGGGGAGGCGGGGGGGTGCAGGGGAGTTGGGGTGGTTCTTTCAAAGTTGATGGGTGTCGATGGCTTTTGACAATCACATTGATAAGGCTATCCCAGATAAATAAATTAGAGAGCACCCCATTGTTCTGGCTAGGCTGAGTTTATTACATCTGTCTCCAGCTTAATCCTTTGGTTTTTTCATATGCAAATTGTGTGTCTTGGCTGCTGGCTGTTTCACAAGTTATTTGTAACAATTTCCAGTGAAATCTCCATGGGCGGCACAGTGGCACAGTGGTGAGTGGCGCAGTGGTTAGCACTGCAGTCTCACAGCTCCAGCGACCCGGGTTCAGTTCTGGGTACTGCCTGTGCAGTGTTTGCAAGTTCTCCCTGTGACCGTGTGGGTTTCTGCCAGGTGCTCCGGTTTCCTCCCACAGCCAAAGACTTGCAGGTTGGTAGGTAAATTGGCCATTGTAAATTGCCCCTAGTGTAGGTAGGTGGTAGGAGAATGGTGGGGATGTGGTAGGGAATATGGGATTAATGTAGGATTAGTATAAATGGGTGGTTGTTGGTCGGCACAGACTTGGTGGGCTGAAAGTGCTGTATCTCTAAATAAAAAATTAAATAAATAAAAGTCTCATGCAAAGTTCCACACGATGAAATTAATATTTCCATTTGGCATGTGGGGTTTTCTTCACACTACCCAGTTCCACTGTACCATGCAGAATGAAATGTGACAAGGGAAGCATTTCATTATAGGAATTAAAAAGCAAAAACACAGGAAAACACACATGCATTTTGATTCACTCAGAAATATTAATATTGTTGCAGCTTGCCCTTTTCTCTGCAGCAGCACTGCTGGTTTTTCCTGTCCTTTTTCCCTTGAGGTTGGTCTGGGATGGCTCGGTGTTGTCCAATGGGTTTAAAGTTTCTTTCGTATCAATTTGTAATTACCTAGGGATGGGCATCTCAATAAACTTGTGGTTGCTGGGGAAGCTTGGTGTCTGCAAATTTCAATAATTGTCTAGTGTAAATTCTCCTTTATGCACAATCTTTAACCCCTCAGCTGCTGTTTCTGCAACATGTGGTTCTAGCCCTTCAGGTTCCAGTACCCTTGCTAATTTCTCTCCCTATAGTAGTATTGGGTAATAAATTGGTTTTAAACCCCTGTGAGGTGTTTGAGATTTCCTCTGGGCCTTTGTTCTTGCTGGAGTCTGAAGTAATATCGTGGGATTTGATTAGCTCTGGGCTTGAGCTCTGATCATGGGAGTCTGCAGTGCGTAAAGCCACTCTTAGCTCACTTTCAGTATTCTGGTGAGTAATATAAGTGCTGCTCACTTTAGGGCATTTTGTTTCCCTTTTCTCCTAGCTGTGGGGAGGGTCTCTTTGCTAGTCTTCCTCATGTCCTCTGGGACTTTCCTGCCCACAGGTATCTGTCCAGATTTCATTGAACTCCCCGGCAGCACTTTGACCAGGTGAGGCATCACCCTCACTGTTGCTTTACCCTTTTAGGGACTTTCTTTGTCCCTGCAGGCTTCTGTAATTGCTGTTAGATACCCTGCTAGGGTACTCCTTTTGTCTGTATAAACGTAGGAGGGTGTGAGGTCTAATTTTCCCCAAAATTTGGGGTTGGCCGACCAGACAGTTGGGGGTTCCATTTGGGAATCCTCCAAGACCTCTTTTAATCTGTCCTCACTGAAGTTTGAGATCAATTAGGAGAGCTTTAAGAGCTCAATATGGTCCCGAGTTAAGTGTAGCTTCCATATTGGCCATACTTTCACTGGGGTTACCCTGTCACCCCCTAGCTAATTCTAGCCACCTCAGCTCTCTTTCCTCCCGCTCCTTCTGGAAAATTCTATCTCTTTCCTTCTCTTCTCCCTGGAATTCCAATTTGAGTTTCCTCTATTCTAATTTTAATTTTGCTAACATTACCTGTCTGAGTCTGACTCCAACCTTGTCTCTGCATATTCAGGTTCGAGTAAAAAATGTTTGGCCACAAGTCTTAGAATTTCAGATTTCTTAGCTTCTGTAGGGAACGTAATTCTAAACTGCCCTGCTACATTTCTCAACTCTCCATTTAACTTATCCCAAGTTACTTCACCCTGGCTTGGGATGGTACTGGCTTCAGATGTGGACATGCTAGTATTCTAGCAACACAAATCACAAGAAAAGCTGGATTGAAGTTTTTTTTTATTTTGATTGTTGATTGGGATCAATATGGTTTCCCACTTCCAATTTCTTGTTTGTCTATGGGTACAATGCCAGACTAGAGCCCCCAAATTTCAATTACTACCAGATGAGGAAGGGGTCTCAGTCTCCCATTTTGCCCCTTCTCTGGTTTGACCGCAACAGGGTTTATCCTCTTAACACAGTTTTATGACCAGGTGAGAAAGAGGTCTAGGGTTCCCTTTCAGCCTTCATCTGGTCTTACTGTAACAGAGTTTTATTTTTTTAAACACACTGTGTTCTTAGCTCCCCCTTGGTGAATCCTTGTTCACCGCTTTCCAATTATAAAATAAAGAAACAAGAACAAACAGGCTTTCTTATTCAGTTATTGCCTATGGATACATGACGCGCCCATGCATATGCGATACACACATACAGATAGGGACAGAAAAGAGCAGAAGAAAAAATAAAGTGGAAAGGTTTGAGGCAATATCTGAAGAGTTTTTATGGTTCTTCAAGCTCACTGTAGAGTCCTTGCTTGTCGGTAATTCTTGCTTTTTGTTGGGGCCCAGTATTCTTCTTAAACCTTGTTCACGGTAGGAGATATTTCTCTCTTGGGGTTCATGTGTCTTCAATGGATTCTGAAGCTGCGAGAAAGAGATGGGAGCAGACAGGAGGAGAGGAGGTTTGCTTCAGTCCAGGAGCCAAGAGCTTTCTGTCATTAAACATGGTTTCTCCAATTTAAAATTCAGTTCAAACTCTGTAACAGCCAGTTAGTCATGTGACTAAACTGGTCTGACCACGTCTGTTCTGTCATATTGGGAGCAGGGAATAGCTCCTTTGTTCCAACACTGCTAGTATGCAAAAATGTCTTTCCAGCCAGGGGCCTGGCAATTCCTTCTAACAGACCTTCTCTCCTTCCCAGCAAAAATTTGAAGTTTAATGTCCATGTTGCGAAATTAATGTGCCTCATTCTTGGCAGGTGGGGGCCTGCATGACAACAATAATTTAATTTACCAGCTCAGTCAGCACTTGCTCCTGTTTCTCTAATATAATTGCAAATGAACCAATCAGACAGGGTTTCTTGAGTTTAAACGAGAAAGGTGTAAGTTTATTAACCTTATCCCTCTAAACCAATTAAAAATTACTAAAGTACTGAATCTCAGTTCCAGAGTTCTTAGTTGAAATTGTAGTCCTGAAGTTCTCGCTGGGCCACATGCATGGTTCAGGCTTGCTTCTCAGGTTTTGGAAGGCAGAAGAGGGCCTTTATCTGTGTCCTCCAGTTGCTGGCTGTGCTGGGTTGTGGGTTTGAGGCTTAGTAGTTGCAGCCGAGGCTTCTCTGGGACTTTACTGGAGAGAGGGAGAGAGGAGAGAGATGTTGTTACCTTGATGATTTTCAGTTACTGTTTGCCTTCTGAGTAACCACTCACAAATCTCCAGAGTGGCCCAAGCAGTCATGTGATATGACCACCTCTTTGTGTTTGAATGGTCTCTGAAGTTCAGGGCTCTCCCCTCAAGCTGTTCAGACATACTTGGTGGGGGGAGTGGGTTTGGCTCTTTCAAAGTCGATGGGTGTCGATGGCTTTTGACAGCACATTGATAAGACTATCCCAGATAAGTGAATCAGAGAGCACCCCATTGTTCTGGCTAGGCTGAGTTAATCACATGTCTCCAGCTTAATCCTTTGGTTTTCCACATGCAAATTGTGTGTGGACATCTTGGCTTTCAAAAGTTATTTGTAACAATTTCCAGTAAAAGTCTCAGGCAAAGTTCCACATGATGAATTTAATATTTCCATTTGGCATGTGGGGTTTTCATCACACTACCCAGGTCTGCCGCAGCTGCTTCTGCTGGTAAGTCTCACTGTAATCTAGATAAAAGCCTCCCTGCTCACCTAATTAATGCCTCCATACTTTAGCTCTCAGCTCTCTCTGTCTCCCGCTCGCTCACTCAGACTGCTCCTTGTTTTGTAAAAGTCAAGAATGGTAACTCTTTCCTCATTGCTGAATTCTCTCACTCAACAAATTCCCTGAGTTAAGTACTCTGTCAAAGCCATATTCTGTTACAGTCAGGTGAGGAGAGGTCGAAGGGCTTCCCTTTTTTCCCTCTTCATGTTTGACCACAACAGGTATAATTCTTTTTTAAACTGGAAGTATTAGCCAACTCAATCGGTGTTTGATTACTTACTTGCTCTGATCATAACAAGAAATAATCGGACAGGTTTTCTTGAGCTTAACAATGAAAGAGATTAACTTATTGTACCTAAACCAAACTAATGAAAATAATAAACTTTCACTCACACACACACTAGAGGTTTATACACACATAAATAGTTTACAGAGTGGGGAAAGGTAGATTGGTTAAGTTAGAGTCCATAGAAAAATTGGTATACAGTCTGTGGCATTTGATGATTCAGCTGGCTTCTAGCTGAATCCAGTGGTCGAGACTTTTAGTTTGAAGAGGTAGATGACTGGTTCAATGGGTCTCTTGCAGTCAGCGATGCGGATGATTTCCTCCAATGAGTTTCTGATTGCAGTCGGTGTATGCAAAGGTAGTCAGTCAACAGGCAGAGTTCAAAGCTTGTAATGGAGAGACAGAGAGAGGGACCCTCACTTGGGCCAGCATGTTCAGAGTCCAGAAGCTTCACCTTGCTGCTGTCGAGAAACACAAGCTTAAAACCACAAAAAGGGAGGCGTTTGTCACACGACAGTCACCCAGTGATTCAAACAGAGTAGCAGTGTCTCTTTTCTTGCTTTAAAGAACAGATAGTTCCCTTAAACTTCCTGGGTCTTGGTTCTTGCTGGGATTAGCAGTCATCTTGTTTCCACTCACAGGCCTTGCAATGTAGGATACATTGTTGAAAATTATGGTGGCCATCCTAAGCTGCCAAAAATTTCATTTTTTTTTACCTGTTCTTTTCAAATTTGTTCAAAAAAATATAAATTCAGATCTCCAGTCAGTGGATTAAAGAAAATTATCAGTCAACAAAGCAAGTTGGCATGACAATGCCATTGAGCTGGACTCCGTGCTACTTTCAGAAACTCCTCTAGAAAAAGAAATAAAGATTAATAATGTAACTTTTTAAAACTAATACCCATTTCTTTTACTATATGAATTTAAATTAAATAATTAAGCAGTACCTTCTGGTGACAATCTGGAAAGTAAGGTTTAGAGGGGATTTGAGGAAAATAAATTTCACCCAGAGGGTGGTTGGAATCTGGAACGCACTGCCTGAAGGGGTGGTAAAGGCAGGAACCCTCACAACATTTAAGAAGCATTTAGATGAGCACTTAAAACGTCATAGCATACAAGGCTACGGGCCAAGTGCTGGGAAATGGGATTAGAATAGTTAGGTGCTTTGATGGCCGGCACAGACACAATGGGTCTGTTTCTGTGCTGTGTAACTCTACGACTCTATGACTCAAAAAGGGGTGCTTGCATCAGTATAACTCCAAGTCAAATCCCAATCTGACTCAAGTGGTAGGTTGGCAGTGTGAGACTCCCTGGAGGAGTACTTGAGGGTTTGACACATACATTGAGTATGCTGGGTTTATTAAAAAATGCTCAGGAGATTTGTTGTATCTCCTGGACACTTTTTCTCCTTATCCAAAGCTGATTTAAATTCACTAAGTGAAGAGACACTCCTGCCTGTGCTGTCAATACATATAAATTTGAATGGCAGGGAGGATCTCCTCGATCGAACAGTCCCAGTCAGGTCAAGGCAGTATAAACATGATACTGCCAGCTGCAAATTAATATAAGTAACTGCATCACAACACTCATTATATCAACAAAATTAACTCTCTCCCACTCATAAAAAATGCTAAATGACAAGGAAAGAATGTTGAAAGTTCGTTGAAATTGTGTGTAATTATTTTTAAAATGGTTCAGAGAAAAATCTTCATCCTTAATACTTGTTAGGTTGTATTCAGTGTAAGTAAATGTTAACACAGGTTGAAGAAATAAAACTGCACCAGGGATTCTCAGATTCAAATCCTTTCCTTTATTATTTAATAAAACAAAGTATTTCTCTTATTTGAGTAATATGAATTTAACTCATTTATAAATTTTGCCATTGGCACATATTGAACACAAAGGTAATATTTAAAGTGACCATGCATCAGACTTGCATTCATAAGATGCCAAATCGCATTTCTGATAAGTGCCCCAAAACATTTCACAAACAATAGATTATATTGAAATGCAATGAATTTTGTTATGTAGGCAAACAAATGTGGTAGCCATCGTGTAGAGAAGAGTTATAAAACAGAAATCAGATAAATGACCAGTTGTACTGTTTTGTAGGTGTGTTAGTTAATGGTGAAATATTAAATTAGAATTAAATGCATGCTCTTGTCAGAGTAGTGCCATGAGATATTTAATATCTACCTGAAGTAGAGATTCAAGCAGAAAATATTATGTCTAATTTGAAGGATAACACCTCCAATGACATGGCACTACATCAGTACTACACTGGAATGTC
Source organism: Heterodontus francisci (assembly GCF_036365525.1). Taxonomy (NCBI): domain Eukaryota; kingdom Metazoa; phylum Chordata; class Chondrichthyes; order Heterodontiformes; family Heterodontidae; genus Heterodontus; species Heterodontus francisci. The sequence continues at coordinate 77,005,644 of NC_090382.1, read as the reverse complement.
AATCTAGATTTTGTGCTCAACCCCTTGTCAGAAGTGCAATGATACAACATTCATGGACTAACTCCGAAGAGTTATGAAACAACGAACTTCATCTTTAAAAAGTGAAAAATGGGCACCGAAGAAAAAGGGTATTGGCCTTTTGTGTATCTAAACCATCTGACAAAGACAAAGGACAAATCTTCAAAGCCAAAAGGTGTTAACGAAACCCATCTTACAAGTATCCTAAAAACATTCCAGAATTGAATGTCTTCTTCTAAAACAAAGGAGGTGTGAAGAAGCCATGTCTTGGCCATTGTGTGATCACCATGGCAAAAAAAATAGAATGTCTCCTAACAGGAGGTGAGAGACGACACAGTTTTACCTTAAAACAAAAACAGCCAGAGAGAGTGAGAGAGAGACTGACCTAGAAGCTGAAGTTACTTGTAATAGATGGCATTCCAGAAAGCCAGAAAGCAGCTGCCCTGCTGAAAAAAATCCAACATTGACATTGTACAGCAGAGAGAGCTGGAAGTGACCCACCATCTTCAACAGAACCTTCAATCAAGAGAGAAATCTACAATCATCTCAGCCCTGCAACTATCTAGAACTTGAATCTCAAGGGGGTTTAACAGGTTTATCATACCCTTCTCCCCCATTAAAACCCACCTACCTCTTTCCCCTCTTTATCTGCTTCTTCGTGTGTGTGTGCACGTGGACGCGAGCGAATGCATGAGTGAATGAGGTTGCGGCAATTTCGGTTTAAGGCATATTGATCAATAAATAATTGACTTTCTGTTTTTAAAACCTGCAAGAAAACCTGTTGCTGTCTGTTCATTTGAAATATAAAACCTCAAGGGCTAAACTCTTAATATAAATACACTTGCTACAAGTCAGGTGGAGAGTTGAACAATAGTTAACCACCCACATCACACCACATGGCCGTAACACACTGGTGTGATTTGAATCCATGACCAAGAACACTGCCAAAAGAGTCAGATTGACATTTAAGCAATGAAGCTAGATTAGAAACATGGCTTAAAGCTACAATTTTAACAAAGATGTACCATTTCTGTTGATTTTGACTAATCACATTCTTTCTGAAAAAAAGTGGGTAGTACCATGAGTTAATACTATGCCAACTTGTCTTCATGGTAACACTGTCACCCCAAGTCAGAGATTTGTGCATTCAAATCTCAATCCAGCTGTATTTTGAGCAGGAGGCGGGTTTCCTGCACTGGGCTGAAAAGGCGGTGGGAACGCTCCCTTGGCCTTTTCTTGCCCACCCTGCCACCCTGCTGGCTTGATCCTCCTCCATTGTTCCGGAGACAAAGTTTCCGGCGTGGGGATCTCTTTTAAAGACGGGGATCCCGCTTCCAAGAGCTGCCAGTCAATCAGAGGGCTGGCAGCACAGCAGCACCACAGGGAGTGGTGACCACTGCTGGTACTGCCGAGGCCTTGGACCCAGGCCCAGCGTACCTCAGGTAAGTGAGGCGTGCAGGGGGTGGTGGTCGTAAAGTCCAGGGGGAAAGCAGTTCTGGGAGGTGCATTTTTTCCCACCCAGGGCCATCCCAGCGGCATTATTAGGCCACTTAGGGCCTCAATTGACTTCTGGGCGGGAAGGCTGTCATCGGCCTATCCCACCCCTGGGAAAATCGATTGGTGACGGGGCAGCGACAGGCTCTCTGCCACCCCCCCCTCCTCACCCCCACCACCCATCACAATTCTATGGACCACCACCACCATCACCACCCCCACACCCACCCCCCCCCCACCACCTCTGATCCTGCCTCGGGGGGCCCATAAAATCCAGCCCATAATCTAGGGTTAGATTTCAGCGTAGTTCCGAAGTGCTACATTGCTGAAGGTGTGGGGCTCAAATGGACTGGGCAGTGCACATTTGTTAGGCACTACTTGACCACCTAATGTTCAAAAGTGGGGTCCGAGATGCGTGTGCACACTTCTGATGGTAAGTGTATCTGGTAAAGGAGTTTGTGCGCACATGAACCTAACGACCAATGGCAGCAAGTAGAGCAGGCAGAGCATGATGCAAATCAGCGTGCAATACTGAGTTGGTTCCATTTTGAAATGGCACACTCCAGCCAACATCCTGTCTTAACCTCACACAGCTCAACATGATGTTTTCAGACAGCCTCAATTATGGTACACATCAAGTCAGAGCACAAACTGCTCTTAATTTGCATTAATTACTGTTGTTGTTTTATATTTCTTTAATATCTTTGTGTGCTTATGACAAAAATTTAAAAGGTAACTAAATAAGTTGAGGGTATTTTTGATTATGAGCCAACCACAAAGAACCTTAATCAGTGCAACCCCTAATTGAAAAGGTGTTTCCAACATGTTCATAATTTTCTGATATGCTAAGGGAGAGATTGATCACTGTCAGCACATGCTCAGAAGTGACCCTGAGATGAAAAATTGTTATTTAGTCCATCAAGTTTGTTCCTTTCAAGTTCCAGTATGATCTATTCTATCATGAACTGCAAACCACTTATTTCATTTTAATGAAAGAAAATTCTGTAAAATTTCTCTGATGGCCAAAGATATATTTAATCATCAGCATCTATTAAAAAAGATAAAGTTTGTAGTTCAATTATGATCATTAAATTCTCAATGATTTGAAACTTATAGCTATTGTGCTGAATCTCATAGAATCATTCAATCATACAGTACAGAATGAAGCCATTCAGCCCATTATGCCTGTGCCTGCTATGTGGAAGAGTTATCCAATTAGTTCCACACCTCTGCTCTTTCTCTATAACCCTGTAATTTTCTTCTTCAAGTACTTATTCAATTCCCCTTTGAACATTATTATTGAATCTGCTTCCACCACCCTTTTGGGCAGTGCAATCCAGATCATAATATCTTGCTGCAGTAAAAAATTCTCCTCAAATCTAGCTCTCCTGCCAATTATTATAAATCTGTATTCTTTGGTTACCGAACCTTCTGCCACTAGAAACTGTTTGAACACCTCTATCAAATCTCCTTTTAACCTTCTCTGTTCCAAGGACAACAACCCCAGCTTCTTTAGCCTCTTCACACAACTGAAGTCTCTTGTCCCTGGTATCATTCTAGTAAATGTTCTCTGCACCCTCTCCAAGGCCTTGAGATCCCAGCTAATATGTATTGCTCCATCTGGATCAAACCAGTGATTTTTAAAGGTTTGGCATAACTTTTTTGCTTTTGTACTCTATGTCTCTATTTATAAATCCAAAGATGCTGTATGATTTTAATAGCTTTCTCAACTGTCCTGCCACCTTCAAAAATTTCTGTACGCAAACCTCAAGGTTCTTGTATTCTTGTATCCCTTTTAAAGCTGTACCATTTACTTTATATTGCCTCTCTCCATTCTTTCTTCCAAAAAAACTTCTCCATGTTAAATTCAATCTGCTATGTGTCTGCCCATTTCACCAGTCTGTCCATATCCTGAAGGCTGCTACAATCCTTCTTACCACTCCTATTGCATCTGATGTCAGCTTGCCATATTTTAGTTCAGTTTGAATGAACATCAATTTCATGATAAAAATGTAAATCAAATCAGAGCACATTAATGCATTCATTGCAATTGATCCCAATTTGACAAAACTAATGTCCACCGTTTTCTGGTTAAACATTTTATCATGAAGTAAGTTCCCCTTTAAATCCAATATTTACTTTATGTTAAATGGACAATTTTAAATGCTCTGAATTTCCACCTGCTTGATTATCTATATAACGTATAATAATACACACAGTGAAGCATGTAATTAACAAACCAATTTAGCAGCAAGTGGTTGTCTGGATTCAGCATGCCTGTTCTAACATAATCACAAAAACAGCAATGGGAAATGTAGCTTAACAAACACATGTAAGACCTCAAATCATTCAGAACTGAATCACCCTTTACATATCAATCAGAAAAGTAACACTTGCAACTGCTCCATCCAAGATAGTTTATAAGAATAAATGGTTTAAAATAAGTAAGAGCCAATGTCAAGAATAACGGGAAAGCATAAGGTATAACTCAAATACAGATCTGAAGGATCAGTGGTAAAGAGGAGTATAAGTTAGGCTGAAATGGTTAAACAAAAATAAACAATGAGATTAGGATTGTAGGAAACATTAAAAAACAAGGTAAACAGCTTTATCCAGAGTAAAAGATAGTCAGAGCTGAGCTTTAGAAAGGCATCAATGGTGATATGTTATCAAGCAAGCAGAAAATGGTAGCTATTGCAATCAATTTCTTTGTATAGGCATTCGTGGAAGAACTTGCTCACTCTCTCTCCGAAGTAAGGGTCAGCAAATGGCTGCATCAAAAGAGACAGATGGTGGTTATTCATGGAACTGTATGGGAGTGACAGAAACTGATTAATGGGGTGTGGTGTTTTGATTTTCAAATTGCATATCAATGATCTGAAAGTGGGGATAGAGACAAAACTGTAACAACTGAAAAAAACACTGAAATAATACCAAAGCAGAGGGTTCTCAAACAATGAAAAGTATGCTGTTCATGTGTAGTGAGATCTACATAAATTTGGAAACTGGGCTTAGAAATGGAAAATTAAATCAATTGCTGATAAATGCAATGTGATGTAACTAGTGAAGGAGAATAAACATGGGAAATATAACTAAATGATATTAATCTACAAAATACAGTACAGGAAAAGGATAACATGGTATGGACAGATTGTTGAAACCATTTGCAGTGTATAACAGCAGTAAAGAAGGCAACTGGGATCTTGAATTATATAGTGCACAGAACACAAAACTGCAGAAGATGATGCTGAGTCTATACAGGGCACTGGTTTGTCACCATAGCGCATACATTTTGAAATTCTAATTTCCATATTATAAGAAAAAAAAGTGCAACAAAGTGTTACCTGTCTGCCTCATGGTATTTGATGGGTTTGTTAGTATAGTGGTTATATTACTGGACTAAATACAAATAGAGCATATTGTGATGGAATCCACACCTGCCAAGTGGAAACATATTAATTTTGTCATATGGAACACTACTTGAAACATTTTTACTGGACATTGCACATAACTTGTTTAAAAAAAACAACAGAGCTAACCAGCTGAAACATGGTTGCACATTTGCATTCTGAGAGACAGTTGAATAGAGAGACAATGGGAGTGCTCACTGATTCAATTAACAAGATTGGTCTGGGCAGTCATGATAATCAACATTCTTTGTCTGTGTAAGAACCAGAACTCCACACCCCACTGAGTGTGACTGGAGAGCTTTGAGAATCAACAACCCTCCCAGATGATGCTGTCTCAAACAAAGAGATGGTCACATGACTTACCTGCTGGCTAGACTGGGGACTGTTTGAATTGTGCGTCACAGAATGGTAACAGACTGTAACTGAACTCAAAGAAGAAAGCACATCCCTCTCTGTCTTTCTCTCTCCAGCAAAGTCCCAGGGACCCACAGTAGCAGCTTAGGCCTCAAGACAGAGCAGCTCTTCAGGTATCTGAGAAGAAAGTCCTAAATTGTGCACTGGGCCCCAGCGAGAACTCCAAGCCCTCAACTTCAACCAAGGACTTTACATCAAAAACGAAAGATAGTAACTGAATTGCCCTTATTGCCTACCCTACTTCAACAACCACCCAGCCCCCAAACCTTTCTTTCCCTCTGTATCTATTTGTGTGTGTGTTTATCTCCTATGCATGCTAGCGTGGTTGCGTTGCATACTTTAGTAATTTTAACTGAGTTAGAGTGATAAGGCTAATAAACTTACATCTTTCTTGTTTAAACCTAAGAAAACCTGTCTTATTGGTTCATTTCAATTACAATTAGAGAGCAGTGAGCAAGGACCCAATGAGGTGGTAAGCTAAAAACACTGGGGGCTGTATTTTACTGGCCCCTTGATGCTGCAGGTCACGGCGCAGGGGCCGGTAAAATGCTGTGGGGAGAGGCCCACCTCAACCCATGAGGTGGAGAAGGGCCCGCCGCCGCATATTACCGGCGGCGGGACCTCTGTGCGGCCCCCAGCCCCCGCCGCCTGGCAGCGGGCCCTTCATTAGCATATGTAAATGAACATGTAAAATATTTACATAAACTTATCTGCAGGCGGCCGTCCCACTCCGATATTATGACCGCTGTTCCACGCAGGGGCTGTATGGAGTTTCGGGCGAGAACCTGGTGGGGAGGGGGGAGTAATAAAATTTTCAGGGCAGGAGGGGTGAAGGAGTGGGGAAATCAATCTTTATTGTATGTGGGGATGGTGGAAAGGGGTTGAAGGGCAAAATATTGAAGGTTGAGGGGGAATGTTTGGGTATGTGAACAATCAACTGATGGTCATTTCATTGTCTGGATTGACCATTGGGGGGGTTGGGGAAGGGCCTCCATCACTTATCTTACAATGTATTAAGATCTTTTATTTTATACCCTTTAAAAATTAAACTTATTTTTGCGGGCTTAAAGCCCTTTAAAAATGGCGCCAGTGCCTGCGCAGTGGTGCCGGAAGCCGTTGCCGGGGACGCGAAGGCTTCCCCTTCTACGTCATCGGGGCGAATTGTGGCGGACTCATAAAATTCAGCCTCGTGTTTTAAAAGATAAATCCTGTTATGGCCAAACCAGGAAAGGGGCAAGAGGGGAACCTGAGACCTCTTCCTCATCCAGTCGTAACAATCTACATCAGTGCTACATTTCTTTAAAAAAAAAATATAATTGACACTTTGCTTTTATTTCTTCATTGGTTTGGAAATGAAATAGCACCAGCAGAGCTAACTGGAAGCAACCGCTGTGTGTAACAGTGTTAAGGAAGCTGGAATAATGTCCAGTGCACAAAATCAGAGATTACTTCATAAGCATCCTGGACTAATGATGATGTTTACTATTTTAAATCAGCTGCCTCATGCTATTGGAGCTCACACAACTCTTCCTAGCAAGTGCACTGTGTTAACAATCATCTTTGGTGCTGATGTTAATTCAGCTTCTCAATTTGACAGACACAGTAACCATTACCCTGTGCTAATGATTGTACCCTGACTGATTTTTAATCTGGATTCTCACACTGTTCAACTCAATAACACCTTCTAGCCAGCAACCTGCATTACTGATTATACCGTTTGATGTTAATCCAGCATTTTCATACTGTTGGAGGTAGTAACTCTGACAAGCCATTTCCCCAGTGATGCCATTAGTGTTCACTGTTTATACAAAAACATTCTAAAATCAAAAGATGTAAACAAGGGGAAGGAAAGGACAAATTTGACCTTATAATTAAAAGTTTTGTATTTTTTCCATGCCAGTAAAGTGGTTTGTCACTGGAATTTGGGAAAGTTTCCAACATGTTTATTTGACTACAGGGCTTGAAGCAGACCACTTTTTTTAAATTTCAGACAAAACAAATGGCTAAAATTTTACATTCACTGTGGAGCAAACAGGACAAGCAATTGAAAAAGACTTAGTTCATTATTGCACACTGACTGATATTGATATTTGAACCAATGAAAAATGCTAGAAAACAGTGAAACAAAAACAAAAACATTTGTTTTGATTTGCATCTTTCAAAATATTTTCATCCCTAAAAATAATCTCAAAATCTCGCTATGTTGGTTCCCCACTCACCCCACTATATAGCCCTAAAAATAACATTTATACTATAGCAAACATGTATAAAAAAGTCAACAACTGAAAAAAAAACTCTAAAACCTAACGATGAATGTCCCAATACTGACCAACAACTTTCCTCTTGTGCCTCTTTTTGGTTGCAGCATCCATTCAGCAACCCACTGGCATTTAGCTCCACCATGTTCCCATTTCGAAAATAGTCAACGAATGTTTCTTGCAGGCAAATCCCCCTTCTTCAACAAATTCATTCCCTAGGTTAACATTTCTATATGCCTCCTGATTATTTTTTCCAAACGTGCATCCCCTTAGTGCCTATATTTGTGTGCCCCTTCAATCCTAAACTCTTCCTTCTATTTAGAGTTAATACTTCAATAGAGGAGTCTGAACATTTGAGGGTACAACTGGAAGTTGTACCCTCAACTGGAGGCCGGCACAGTGGCGCAGTGGGCGGCACAGTGGCGCAGTGGTTAGCACCACAGCCTCACAGCTCCAGGGACCCAGGTTCAATTCTGGGTACTGCCTGTGCGGAGTTTGCAAGTTCTCCCGTGACCGTGTGGGTTTTCGCCGGGTGCTCAGGTTTCCTCCCACCGCCAAAGACTTGCAGGTGATAGATAAATTGGCCATTGTAAATTGCCCCTAGTGTAGGTAGGTGGTAGGGAATATGGGATTACTGTAGGGTTAGTATAAATGGGTGGTTGTTAGTCGACACAGACTTGGTGGGCCGAAGGGCCTGTTTCAGTGCTGTATCTCTAAATAAATAAAAATAAAGTACAGTAATGCAAATGCTGGCACTATTTAATGGCAAGCCTGCCCCTTTAAGGAGTTGCAGTCGGTTTCATGATGCAACATCACCAGACTTCTTTCCAAAAGCTCAGTCCCTATGGTCAGTGCTTTAAGTTTGCCATAGATAGTTAAAGAAGATGCACTGTATAAAATTGGGCTAGTTCTCAGTGGTATAATACCAGTCAGCAGGAGTACATTTCTGCTGCTACTTCAGCGGTAAAACAAGGAAGGTGGAAAATCCAGACCAGAAACATTAGAGTATGAATTAAGTCAAAAAAAAAATACTTAAAGGAAGAATATTTTTGTTCATTCAAAAAGCCATGGGAAATCTGTTGATATATTTAATAATGGATTCCCAGAATAAATTACAGGTGGAAATCTGATAAACTGGTCATGTGGTATAGGTGGAAGTAGACAGATTCAGGTGGTTGCTATTTAGAATAAACCATTTTAATTCAGGATAATAAGTGCCAGCTGTGGCTCATTGATAGAACTCTTGCAGTTCAATCTCCATCCAGGATTTAAGCGCATAGTCTGGACTGACATGTGTACTGAGTGCTATACTATTGGAGGAGTAGTCCTTTTGATGGCATTTTAAACTGAGTCTTTGTTTTCCCTTTCAGGCAGACAGAAAAGATCCTATGACAACATTTGCGGAAAAGCGCGGCAGTTCTCCCAGTATCCTGATCAACATTTATCTCTCAAACACCATCACTAAAACAAAAGAGCCTGTATTGCCATAACAGACTTTGAGGTTAATGTGCTTAAAAATTCTCATAGTCTTAAAGTTACATTTTCCTTTTAGGTGCACAACGTTTGTATCTGTAGGATCTTGCTGTACACAAATAGGCTGCTGCACTTGCCTACATTACAACAGTGACTATACTGCATTCGCTCTGAAGTGCTTTGGGACCTGAGATTCTGAAAGGCGCTATATGAATGTAAGTTCTTTGTCTTTTTCTATAATGGATAACTATTGGAAGAATCCTCTGTTCACTATCTGGTGACTAGACCATAAATGTGTGTACAAAAAGAACATATTTATGATTTAGTCTCAAATCATGAACAAAGAAAATCCTACATCTCCACTCCACACCCCACCCCCACCCCCACCCCCACCCCCGTCCACCCTCCCACTCCCCTCCCACCCCAGTGAGGTACACAGTGTAATCGTGTAGGGAGGCTCATACTGTCAGTATTTGTTCCACAACATTTTCAGGAGCTCAGTGAAATCTAAGTAACTATTTTCCATTGCGCAGTTTCTTGTGTATTTAACAATAATGGAAAACGGATGTGCAGTGTAAAATGTTTCAGATGGTTGTCACTCAACTTGCAATATTGAGAATGATTGAAGCCATTGAAGTTGTGCAAGATATAAGTGTTATTTGAACTATGTAGTGATCCTGACAGAAAAATTATCATTTAGCAGTGGAAAATAATTGTGTACCCAGAAGAAAAGAGCAAATTATCAGAAAATTACTCTCAAGAAAAAGTAATTAACCCGAACAAACCATATAGAATAATGGATATCCAAGAGTTATTTATAGGGCTAATAATCTTTGGACCCGTTCTACCATTATAGGTATGGCAAAACAGGAGGCCTGCTACATTGCTGATCTCCACTCCTGACACTGCTGCTGTATTCTGAATCAGAGCAGGGTCAGAAAATTTAAATACTCCAGCATGCATCTGCACCAATATAGACATAATTTGGGTACCTACTGTGGGGCCAAGTGAGATAGAGCATGATGAGACATTGGCAAGCTACTAGGGGAGTGAACAAGTTGTGCTGGCTTCTAATTTCTTTAAACTGTTGGTATTCACCCCCTCCATCAGGGCCTGGGTTGTACTCCTGACTCGATTTGCGCTCCAGGTCATGGGGAGTTTCACAACATAATCCAGGCGGACACTTCAGTGAAGTTCTGAGGGAGTGCTACATTGGTGGAGTGCCAACTTTTCAATAAGATGTTAAACCGAGGCACCATATGTCTGTTTAGATGGATGTAAAAGACCCCATGGCACTATTCAAAGAAGAGTAGAGAGTTCTCCCAACATAAAAAGTAGCCGCAGCATTTGGCTAGATAACAATAGTCCTTACAGTTCAAAAACAGAATTAATTGACTATGAAATGGCACAGGACACCTTGAGGATGTAATGGTGCTAATTTCTCTGCTTATGATCTGTTATGCATTTTAATCATGTGAGGTATCTTATGGAGCTTCTATGCCACATTCATTCCACTCATTCAGATCAGTTGGCTGAACTAATATAGATTAAAGGGATATAAATGTTATCAGTTGCATCCTTTATCACAGATTTTCTGTATCTTGCTAGATCAGATTACAGAGGAAATGATTTTCCTTCCTGTCAGTTGGGACAGAAATTTATGCCATTCAGCATAAAAATATTCTTGGTGTACTTTTTGCAACTTGAGTGCAGAAACTGTGTAAGTCACTGACACCTCCCCTTACCCTCCCCAGACACATCCATGCAACGACGGTGTAACTCCTTAAAAGCACCCGACAGACTCTGACTGCAACAGAACGCTGTCCAACAGCAAGCTAAGCAGCGGACAAATCATTTGAGGAAATCTCCACCCACAGTATCAGTCCTGATTGGCACCACCAATGCCCACCTAGGTGCCAGCAATGCTCACTGGGGACAATACCAGGGCACCATACAGACGGAGCTCAACTGGCTTCTCTGATGAAGAGCTCCAAGCCCTCCTCCAAGAAAAACATCTCACTCCTGGGTCTTCTCTTCAGCAAGCTGGATGCCAGCATCAGCTATGCTAACTGCAGGGAGCTGGCATTGAGTACTGACTCCCAACTCCTTCACATCTTGTACTGGTTAACAGAGCAGTAAAAAGTAAAAATGCTTCACGAGGGTAAACAAGGGTAGTGTGTCACCACATTCTCCCTCTCCTGCCTGCCCACCCAGGACACCATTCTTCACCCTCTTAAAGCAACACTCACATGACTAAACCTCCACATTACATTCAGGCAAGGGAACCTATAACACACCACTGCCTTGCACAATCCCAAAACATCTTCTACTGTAACATCCTCACACTCTCATATCACTCCCTTCACCCTCCCATCAGAATTGCCACACACTCCTTAACTGAAAGCCTTATTTTCAAGCACAATTCATTCTGCACCACCACCCCTTATCCCCACCCCCCATGCCACCCTTAGCTTGTGATAAAAGAAAAATTTGCTTTGAGCTTGCTCCTCTAAAAGGCTATGGCTGCTGGGTCAATTGAAATCTTTAAGACTGAGAATGATTGACTTTTGTTAGATAAGATTATCAAGGGATATGTAACAAAGACTGACAAATTGAATTGAATAGTGAATCAGGCTCAAGGAGCTGAATGCCCTATTCCTGTTAACTATGATTTTATGTTCCTAAATAGGATATTCTTGCTCCTTCTTACTTCCTCAACTAAAACCTCTCGGGCATTATCAGAGAATCTTGGAACTCTCCCAAATCAATATTTTTTGCATTCCAGTCAAGAAGGAAACTTCAGTTGACTCCATAATGAGCATTGAAACTACTTTCTACTAGGTGCAGACCACTAGGAACAGATTTCTAGGCATCTAACATCCCTTCCCCAACAGCCACTGTCCAATATTTATTCTGACAGCTCTTCCATCAAATTTAATTGAGGCATGACTATATCACTCCACCCAATACTTGGCTATTTTTACCCTGTGTCTCTGAAGAATTTGAAAAGGACAAGTTAGATATTAAAATGTTTTAGATAAAGATCTTCAGTGCAAAGTTTGTGCAGACTTGTCTATCCATTTTTAAAATTATAGTGCTCCTAAATGTGCTATGGCCTAAACCTCTATCATTTTTATTTTATGATCTCCTAAGTGGAATAATGTAAGGATGTAAAAAGGTAATTCCAGTGATCAAATTTAGAACTGCAACTGAGTATGAATGTTGAAATTTAAAGGAAAAAATGAAGTACATTTAACTTGTTAAATTTCATAATTTTAAAACATTTTTCATCTCCACCCTAATTCAGAAATGGGTGAAGTTGCACATTCAGACTCTTTGAATGGCACCAGTGTCTGTGCCTGAAAATCATCCAACTATTCACTGGCTTCAAATCAAAGTTCCATGGGAATGAAAGAAGAGATTCAGCATGAGGCAGCGAGGAGCAATTTAAACATATGCAAATAGCATGTGAGAGAACTGATACTGTCTGAATGAGTTGGAAAGTTTACATTATGCAAATTGTTCCAATGCACAACAATTCTAGAGTTGTATTCCCCAGGATAAAAACACCGTGTTGCTTTTCACTGCCATGTCTTGTCGGTTCCTACGGAGTCAGACATTTTCCCATAAGCATGCTAACGAAAAACACCAAACGCTTTGCTGGAGACTACTCATGCTAATTTGCACCAGCCTCTTTGCTACAATATTGGAATAAAAGGAGCACTGAACTCCTTTGGGACAATGTGGTAGGCAGATTGATTAAATCTAATAATTGCTTGCTGGGTTCTGGGTGTTTAGCGTTCTGCTCTTTTTTTTTAACATAATGACAGAATTAAATGATCTGAGAGAATTATAGTGACATACAACAATGCAATTCCAAACATAGGCTCACAAAACTTTCATTTGTCAGTTTCTTTCAGAAAAGAGAATATATGCATATATTTTGTGAAGCCACTGTACTGTTTGGTCATATGCTATTTACAGAAGAATACATTGTTTCATTTAGAGTTACTGATATGGTTGTGCACATGCTGGGATCCATGCAGTACTTGGGGGGTGGGGGGCGGGGGAACAGGTTCAGGAGAAGTGAACGCATTCCTTGGGGTTTGACAGGGACAAGCGAACAGCAAGGATCTTGACTTCTACACCACAGTTCATGGCCTATATTTGGGGTAATGAAAAGGGGCTGTTAATTTGTCATCCTATTCTTATCCTTTTGGAGGTGGTATTGGCATGCCCAGAAGTTGTCTGACCATGACTGATGCCAAAAAAGGCTCTCAAGTTCCAAACGGAGTACATAATTTACATGCTGTGTCTGACAGATGTTTTACCCACATTTCACTGTGTGAAGTGTTGCTCCTCACTAGTGAGGGATCACTCTAGGGGATATTCTATTGTCAGTGAACTCTGAAGCTATGATTCGTTAGTTGCTTTCAGCCATGACTTAGAGCCCTGTTTATCCTCAAATAAGCTATAAAATGTCCACTTTGGTTTGTTTTGTCTGATTATCAGATTATCAGATGTAGTTTGCTTTGCTGAATTAGCTTTTATGTTTTACTCCATGTTGCTTGGTTTATTGGTGGAAGAAAATTGCTGACAACCCATAGCCTTCTATATGGACTTGGTTCATATGGATTTAAGGAAGCATTTGCTAAGGTGCCATGTGAGAATTATGGCAAAGGTATTGGCATGTTGAATTAGGGGGAATGTTACTCTGTGGACAATGAGATCATTGGAGGATAGAAAGCAAAGTGTAGGAGTTAAAATAACTATTTTTGGACTGGAAAAGATATGGTGAATGATGTTTCACAGGGGTCTATGTAGGGGCTTCTCTTAATTACTATATAAATAAATGATTTAGTTTTATATCTATAAGAACAGAGTATAAAAGCAAAGAGGTTGTGCTAAACTTTTAGAAGAATTAAAAGAACCACAGTTGGAGTATTCTCTGTAGTTTTAGGCACTCCATTATAGTTAAGATGTAAATGTAATGGAAAACTGTTCAGTGTAAATTCATTGGGATATGGCCACGGATAAGGTGGCATAGTTGTTAAGACATATTATTAAGACATACATTGACATCTGGAACTGTTTCACTAGAGTTTAGAATGTTAAGGGATGACCTGATAGATATTTTCAAAGTTATGAAGGATTATAAGATAAATACTGATAAATTTCTTCCACTAATCTGTGGGAAAGTAACAAGAGGACACAAATTTAAGGTAATCGCAAAAGGAATTAAAGGGGAAGTTAGAAAACAATTAATTACACTAAGAGTAAGTAATTCTCCACTACAAACTATTATTAAAGCAAATCCCACAAACTCTTTTAAATAGTTAAAAAGAGAAACATTAAATGGTATGGGGTGTGAGCAGGGTGTGCAATTAAATTAGATGGCTCACATGGAGAAAATCACCAGCACATACCCGATGAGTTGAATCACCCATTTCTGTGCTTTGACTTTCCATCATTTGATGAATACAGATACATTTTTAGTGAATCGCAGAAAACATTTTTCACACATAAGGTAATATGGAATGTGATAAAGTGGTCCTGGTGCATGGAAATGCAATGGCTACTCTTCAGGTGCTATGTGGACCTGTGGTGTAGTGAGTGAGCTGACCTCAACTATCATGCAAACTCAACTCATTAATGCTAATTAACAGTGCCCCCAAGATGGATTGCACAATGCATTGGGAGTGTATGGAGGTCAATTGGTGGGTTATCTGGTGCCAGCAGCTCCCAAAGCACTGCTGTTTGCCCTGAGAGCTCTCTTACTCCTGAGCATGGAATGTAATGGCCAGGGCAAAGGTATTAATCAAATGTGCTTCAATGCAAGGTTTTGGGGAACCTTACTCTCGAAGTTCTGTTAAAGACAGTTCTCTTCTTTGGAAGTGGGGGCCATCTCCAATTATAAACAATGCCAGAACAGCATGGATGGTGATGACTCAAAGTGTCAATGCTGGTTACACCTGTGCCCTGAATCTCAGAGCAAATGATGAAAAAATTGGCTGGTCTGAGGAAAGTTGCCAGGGAAAATATTCTCACAAGTTGTACTATTGTACAATGCTGCCTTGCAATGTGCTGAATTTAGTTAGCCCATCGCAGGTCCTGGTGGCAGACCCGGAAATCTGCGCTATTCCCGTTAACCACGTGGGCGGCTGGCCCACCGCGATCACACAGCGGGCGGCCACTTTACATAATGTAAGAGTAGGGCCCAGCCAATCACGCAGCGGCAGGGTGGGGGGGAGGGGTGGTGGTGAGGTGTGAGGCATCAAATGTGGCGTCAGATGACTCGAGACCAGGTGCTGGCACCATATGGAAAGCCCTGCCAGCCCTGCTTGCATTGCTGCCTTGGACTGATTTGCAACTTTCCGGATCATTATTGAGATCCATGTTGCAATGAATCCTGGACCCTCGCCCCCTGAGAGACAATCCCCGCATGATGACAGAGGCAAGACACAGGGCGACCTCACAGTTTAGGGATTCCTCACTCGAGATTCTCCTCCAGTCTGCAAAGGAAAGGTGGGAGGCCCTCTTCCCCAGTGATGGCAAGAAGAGGTCCTCGCACTTGACCAAGAAGGGCTGGATGGAGATAGCTGAGGAGGTCAGCAGCCTTGAGATCGCTCCAGGACATGGTTACAGTGCTGCAAAATGTTCAACGACCTCCTTCGTTCTGCCGAGGTGAATGCTCCACAACTTTCTCCATTTGAGGGATTGCAAGTGGCTATGCAAGAGGAAGTGGGACATGGGGAGAAAGGCACTACAGTGACAATGGCAGAGGGGGTTAGGCATCATCTCAACCTGACAGATGCATGACTGCATCTGGGACCCAGGCCACCTTCTTTCAGAGCTCACCCCCATTAAATCCCATGAGTGCAGAGGGGAGCATGAGCTATATGTAATAGCCCAATAGGGACGAGGGGCTGCCACTAGCAGAACTGTCATGTTGATCTCTCTGCGAAATATCTCTCTCTTTCCACTTGCAGGATAAGAGGGTCCATAACAAGAGGGAGACGGCATGGAATGCCGGAGGCATCCCAGATTTTCGGCCTCTCTCCACAGAAGCGAAGGAGGTACTAAAGTTAGCGGGGACCCAGGAGGGCCACTCAATATCTGATGGAGAGACTGAAGTCTCAGCGCAAGAGAGTAAGGATTATCTTCCATCGACATATAATTCACTTCTGGAGATCCATATTGTGTATGGTTGACATGACAAGATCAGCACAGCCTAACCCACCCAGGTTTGTGTTCTCTCATGCAGGTCAGCAACCGCAGGAGACTCCAGCAGAAGGGGGACAGCTGTCAACCTCTGAGGAGGAATCGCATTCAGAGGAAGCACTGTCCCATGACTCTCCTGCACCTTCCACCAATGCATGGACTTTCACCTCAGTGGGTTTAGAATCAGGGTCACAAGCTGGTGAGAGTGCCGCACACACACCCAAGCAACTGACTGAGGCTGAGACAGCTGAGGCTTCTTACAGCGGGAGGAATGTGACTGACCCGGCCCGTGCTGAACCCCAAGCTGATGTTGAGACTCTGGTGTCGACAGCACAGGGCATGCTGGAGTTGTAGAGAGAGGTAAGGCAAAATCTGGCGATGATGCTAGAGGCAATTCTCAACCATGAGCGGACAATAGAGGAGTCCATTCCTGCCATGACTACTGCCATGTCTCAGCCAGATGAACCTACGGCTTCCTCTATTGACAGGTTGGTGACCCTCATGGAGAGCCAGATCCCACAGATACGCGCAGACCTGCACACTATCGCCTTGGTGATGAGCTCAATGCAGCAGTGGCAAGGTGAGAGAAGAACAAGGCCCTTGGAGTCTTCTCCAGCTCCTCTTCCTTCTCTGGTGAGCAGTGAGGTTCAAGTGAGCCATGACGGGGAGGAGGAGAGGCTGATCTCCACAACTGTCGGCTTCCCTCAGGGCATTCCGAATGTGGATGGTGGCTCCTCAGTCCCTCCATCAGTGAGTCCAGCTCCAACGTCTGAGGAGAGTCCTACACCTGTACCCTTCAGCCCTCAGGCAGCCAGAGGACGGCTGCCCAAGTCATCACAGGCAAGGGACAGCATGATCAGCAGCCTGCCTCCAGCCCAGCTGCTAGGAGTGGGGTTACACATCGTAGAAACACTCCTAAATGTATAAAGAAAAACACCTAAAGACACTTGGGTGTTCACAGGTGTTTGAAATTTTACATCTGCTGTATCGTATAAAGTTCTTTTGTTCTTGAAATTAACCTTCATTGTGTAAAAGTCTGCACTCAGTGCACAGTGTGCACTGAGTGCTGTTGGAGGGAACAGTGTGAGAAGAAGGGAGTTTGGCAAGTGAGTGGATTTTAAGGGTTAATCTCTCAAGTCTAGTTTTTGTTTTGTTTACATTTAGCAATTAATTGAAATTCTTCTTTAAGTTACGAGGTAAGTTAGGTTTCTTACAGTTTAAACAGGAGTATACAAGCTCTCTGAGAGTAGCTGTAGCTAGTTAAATAGGTAGCTAGCTTAAACTGATTTCTGAGCTCTAGCAGAGCTGACACAGCATTGTTTTCATTGTATAAATTCAGGGGACTCTCAGTGTTGCTTGTCTGCACTGAGTGCTATTGGAGGGCACAGAATGTGAAGAAGGGAGTTTGGTTAGTAACGAGTTCGGGAGAGGGAAACTATAAATTAATTAAGAAAAGTAAATTTGATTGCACTCAGTTGGAGCAGTGCAAATTAGCAAGAACAGTGGGGCTATAAACAGTGTGAATCAGCAGGGCTCGCTGTCGCCTGTAAACAGTTGGAGCCTGCATTCGAAAAGAGAAGAAAGAGGTATGGCATCACTGGGAAGCAGGTAGGTGATTGGCTGCTGAGTATTGCAACTTAGGCACTGCATCTCAACAACTGGCAGACTAAAAATGTGAAAAATATTAAGTATGAATAATGAACAAGTGAGTAGCTGGTGAGTATTAACTTTTTTTGAGTAAGGTTATTTTAACTAGTGAACTGTAAGTCGGATTTATCAGCACAAAAAGGTTTAATTAATAGTTCTAAGGTGTTTCAGTATTGGTAACATTCCTTTTTTTAGTGGTAGCAAAGGATCAACTAATAAATAAAGGTATGGCAGGGTTGCATCAACCTCGAGAGTGCACCTCCTGTGCTATGTGGGAGCTCCAGGATGTTTCCCATATCCTGGAGAATCATTTGTGCAGGAAGTACTGTCAATTGAAGCAGCTTGAGCTCCATGTTTTGGAACTTGAGCGGCAGTTGGCGACACTGCAGTGCATTCATGAGGATGAGAGCTTCATGGATAGCATGTTTATAGATGTGGTCACCCCACAGCTTAAGATTATGCAGGGAGAGAGGGAATGGGTGACCACCAGGCAGTCAAAGAGAAACATGCAGGTAGTACAGGAGAGCCCTGAGTGCATCTCACTCTCCAACAGGTATTCAGTTCTGAATGCTGATGAGATTTATGGCTCACCTGGGGAGTGTAGCCAGAGCCAAGTCCATGGGACCATGGGTGGCTCAGCTGCACAGTGGGGTAAGGGAAGACTGGAAGAGCCATAGTGATAGGAGATTCAATAGTCAGGGGAACAGACAGGTGTTTTTGTGGCCGCAGATGTGAATCCAGCATGGTGGGTTGCCTCCCTGGTGCCAGGGTCAAGGATGTCACTGAGCAGCTGCAGAGCAGCCTGGAGGAGGAGGGTGAACAGTCAGCAGTTGTGGTCCACATCAGAACCAACATCATAGGTAGAAAGAGGGATGTGGTCCTGCAGTCAGAATTTAGGGAGCCAGCTAAGAAATTAGCAAGCAGGACCTCAAAAGTAGTAATCTCCAGATTACTCCCAGTGCCAAGAGGAAGTGAATACAGGAATAGGAGGATAAGGATAATGTATGGCTGGAAAGATGGTGCAGGAGGGAGAACTTTAGATTCTTGGGACATTGGCACCGGCTGTGGGGGACATGGGGCTTGTACAGGCCGGACGGGTTGACCTGAACAGAGCCGGGACTGAGTTTCTTGTGGGACGTTTTGCTGGTGCTGTTGGGGAGGGTTTAAACTAGTTAGGGGGGTGGGGACCTGAGGTTAGACTCAGTTGGGACAAAATCATAAATGAAAATGGAAGGCAGAAAATTAATGGATGAGTCTGGAAGACAGAGGAACAAAGGTTAGAATTTTTTTTTTAAAGTTTGGCAGTGCTCAAGGGTACATATTTCAATGCAAGGAGCATAGAAAATAAAGCAGATGAGCTGAGGGCACAGATAGACACGTGGCAGTATGATATCATAGCTATTACAGAAACATGGCTTAAGGAGGGACAGGAATGGCAGCTCAACATTCTTGGTTACAGGGTTTTCTGACGGAATAGGGAGGGGGATAAGAAAGGAGGGGGAGTGGCAATTTTGATCAACAAAACTATTACAGCTGTGAGGAGGTGTGATATGTTGGAAGGTTCATCAAATGAGGCCATATGTATTGAGCTAAGGAACAAAAAAGGGGCAATCACACTGCTGGGATTGTACTATAGACCCCTAAGCAGTCAGAGAGAGATAGCAGATATGTAGGCAAATCTCTGAGAAGCGCAAGAACAATAGGATAGTAATAGTAGGGGATTTTAACTACTCCAATATTAACTGGGATAGTTTTAGTGTGAAAGGAATTGAGGGAGCAGAATTCTTGAGGTGCATTGAGGAAAACTATTTTGCCCAGTATGTAGCAAGTTCAACAAGACAGGGTGCAGTTTTAGACTTGGCTTTAGGAAATAAAGATGGGGAGGTGGAGGGAGTGGCAGTGGTGGTAGTGATCAGAATTCAGTCAGCTTTAACATAATTATGGAAAAGGACAAGGCTAGAACAGGAGTTAGAGTTCTCAATTGGGGCAAGGCCAATTTTACAAAGCTGAGCAGTGATTTAGCGAAAGTGGACTGGAAACAGCTACTTGAAGGTAAATCAGTGTCAGAGCAGTGGGTGGCATTGAAAGGGGAGATTCAAGGGGTTCAGAGTAAACATGTTTCCACAAAGAAAAAAGGGTGGGATGGCCAAATCTAGAGCCCCATGGATGTCAAGGAGCTTACAGAGTAAGATAAAGCAGAAAAGGAAAGCTTATGCCTGACACAGAGAACTCAATGCTACAGAAAGCTGAGAGGAGTATAGAAAGTGGAGGGGTGAAATCAAAAAGGAAATTAGGAAAGCAAAGAGAGGGCATGAAAGAATATTGGCAAGCAAAATCAAGGTGAACCCAAAGATGTTTTATCAATACATTAAGAATAAGAGGATAACTAAGGAGAGAGTATGGCCCATAAAAGACAAAAAAGGTAACCTATGTGTAGGGACGGAAGATGTTGGTATGGTTCTTAATGAATACTTTGCGTCTGTCTTCACAAAAGAGGGGAACAATGCAGATATTGTAGTTAAGGAGGAGGAGTGTGAAGTAATGGATGTGATCAACAAAGGGAGAGAGGACATATTAATGGGATTAGCATCCTGGAAACTTGATAAATCACCAAGGCCGGATGAAATGTACCCCAGGCAGTTAAAAGAATCAAGAGAGGAAATAGCGGGAGGTCTGACCATCATTTTCCAGTCCTCACTGGATACACGTGTGGTGCCAAAGGATTGGAGAACTGCTAACGTTGTACCTCTGTTTAAAAAGGGAGTGACGGATAGACCGAACAATTACAGGCTAGTCAGTCTAACCTCAGTATTGGGCAAATTATTGGAATCTATTCTGAGAGACAGGATAAACTGTCACTTAGAAGGGCACAGATTAAACAAGGATAGTCAGCGTGGATTTGTTCAGGGAAGATCTTGCCTGACCAACTTGATTGAATTTTTTCAAGAAGTAACAAGGAAGATAGATGAGGGTAGTGCAGTTGATGTGGGCTAAAGCACTGCAATGCCCTGTTGGGTAGCCTTATATGGGAAATCCCCAACCCGAACCCAACATGTCGTCGGGTCCTGTCGGGGTTGGATCAGGTAGCAGGCCTTTACCCATGTACTGATGTAAAGAACCGCTACCCATTCCGACCCCGACGGGACCCGCCGGGCATTCAGGCTCGGTCGGGTTTTCTTTGCAGACCTTTAATACGGGCTACATGGATTTTAGCAAGGCTTTCGACACGGTCCCACATGGCAAACTAGTTAAAAAATAAAATCCAATGAGATCAAGGGAAATGCAGCAAAGTGGCTGCAAAATTGGCTCAGTGGCAGGAAACAAAGGGTAATTGTTGATGTGTGTTTTAGCGACTGGAGGACTGTTTCCAATGGCATTCCGCAGGGCTCAGTACTGAGTCCTGTGCTTTTTGTGGTATATAGTAACGATTTGGACGTTTTGTGTTTTAGAGATATAGGGCTCCAATCCACAGCAACTGTATTGTTTGGATTCACTGATGACTGAAGTGCTAAAGGAAGACAGGATCACATTATTGGTTCCATGGAATGAATCACCATGGAAGACTATTATGTCTAACAGAGCAAATAGAGCAAATAAAACAGATGTTTCCTTCTACGTTTTATATTCTTGACCCTATTCCAACTAAACTGTTGACCATCCAACTTCCCTTCCTGGCTCCCATTTCAGCTGATATTATTAACAGTTCTCTCTCCTCAGGTACTGCTCCCTCTCTTTCAAATCTGCTGTCAACACCTCTCTCCTCAAGAAAACAGCCCTTGACTCCTCAGTCCTTGCAAATTATCACCCAACCTCCAACCTCCTTTTTCTTTCCCAAGTCCTTGGATATGCTGTCATCTCCCAAATTTTTGCCCATCTTTCCCTGAACTCCATGTTTGAATCCCTCCAATCAGGTTTCTGCCTCTGCCACAGTACCAAAACAGTTCTTATCAAAGTCACAAATGACATCCTATGTGACTGTGATAAAGGTAAACTATCCCTCCTTGTCTTTCTCAACCTCTCTCAGCTTTTGACACAGTTGACCGCACCATCCTTCTCCAATGCCTCTCCACTGTCATCTAGCTGGATGGGACTACTCTCACCTGGTTCCATTCTTATCAATCTAATCATAGCCAGAGAATCACCTGCAGTGGCTTCTCTTCCTGCTTCCACACCGTTACCTCTGGTGACCCCTAGAATCGATCCTTAGCCCCTTCCTATTTCACATTTACATGCTGCTCCTTGGCGACATCATCCAGAAACAAAACATCAGTTTCCACACGTACACTGGTGACACCTACCTCTACCTCACCACCATCACCCTCTATTATCTCTAAATTGCCAGTTTACTTATTTGGCATTGAGGACTGGATGAAGAGAAATTACCTCCGACTAAATATTGGGAAGACTGAAGCCATTATTTTTGGTCACCACAACAAACTCCATTCCCTAGTCATTGACTCCATCCCTCTCTCTGAAGCTGAACCAGTCAGTTCAAAACCTTGGTGTCATAGTTGACTCCGAGATAAGCTTTTGACCACGTATCCGTGCCATCACGAAGACCACCTATTTCCATCTCCACATCATCCTACTCCACCCTGCCTCAGTTCATCTGTTGCTGAAACCCTCATCAATGACATTATTATCTCTAGACTTGCACTCCTAGCTGGCCACCCACGTTCTATCCTCCATAAACTTGAGATCATACAAAAGTCTGTTGCTCATGTCCTAAGTCACACCATGTCCCATTCAACCATCACCCCTGTGCTCACTGACCTACATTGGCTCCTGGTTAAGCAATGCCTTGATGTTAAAATTCTCATCCTTGTTTTCAAGTCCCTCCATGGCCTCATCCCTCCCTATCTCTGTAATTTCAGCCAGCCCTACAACCCCCTGAGATATCTGTGCTACTCCATTTTAGCATTCGCAATTTTAATTGCTCCACCATTGGTGGCTATGTCTTCAAGTGCCTTAAACTCGGAATTCCCTCCCTAAACTTTTCTGCTTCTCCACTTATCTTTCTTCCTTTAAGCCACTCATTAAAACCTACTTCTTTTTACCAAGCTTTTGGTCATCTGCCCTAATATCTCTTTATGTGGCTCAATGTCAGATTTTGTTTGATATTGCTTCTGTGAAGTGCTTTGGGAGGTTTTACTATGTTAAAAGACCTTAAATACAAGACCTTGTTGTTATTGACATCAATCAATCACCACTCACAGATTCAGCTTCTCTCCTTACTCTCCCAATGTTGCCTACATCTTGCAGAATGGTCCTTGTTCATGCAGCTAGGTTTTCTAATTAAAAACAAAAGTGATAGTGAATAGGATAAGTGGAAGGTTGGATTGAGATCAATGAAAGAAGGAGCAAGGTTTTTGGACCAAAATAACCCTTTCTCATCCCTGAAGTATGTTATGGGTCGAATAATGGTCCTGTCACAATGGTATCAAGACTATTGCTCTTGTGTATAATGCACACCACCAGAATACTGACCCATCCTTGCCTGAATATGTAAAGTAAGGTTATTTAAATTTTTCTCTGTTGCTTCCAGGGCTGATCACCTGGTGTCCAGGATGTGCACTTAGGATCATATGTGGAATATTCAGCAGCAATAGCCAAGTTACGCACAGCAAGGTCCCACAGGCTGTAAATTAGACAAATGACCATTAATGGAATTTCATAGTGTTGATTGAGGGAGGAATATTGGCAAAGATATTCGGAGAACTTCCTGCTCATCGTTAAAAAAGAGTGCCATGAGATTTTTTTTATATTGATCTGAACAGAAAGACAGGGCCTCAGTTTGCTGTCTCATCTGAAAAGTGGCACCTCTGACATCGCAGCATTTCTTCAGTATTGCACTCTAGTGTCAGCTTAACTTATGTACGGAAGAGGGGGTGATCCTACATAATTCTAATTCAGGAGGAAGAGGGATACCACTGAGCCAAGATGATGCAGCATTAAGCCTCAAGGGTAATAAATGCAGTTTAATTCCATGTTTCCATATAAGTTACTGAAAAGAATGAATGTTGACTTTCTGGATTTAGGCTTTAACCACAAATAGGAGGACTTTCCAAAGCTCCAGGCAAGATAAACTAATAAACATGAAACATAAGCACAAAGAGAGCTGAGTTCCCAGGGTTTCAAGCACTGAATTGCCAGGGCATGGGGGCCACATTTCATCCCTTGAGCTGTAGGTTTGTTATCATTGGTCGAAAGTGTAAGAACAGCATGTTTTCATACTTCTGCAAATGTTGTTCTTCCTCTTCCAAAATCATAAAATATAATGCTAAATGCAGCAGTATACTCATGTTGGGAAATTTAGCATTGCCACATTAAATTGCACTTGATAAAACCCACAGGTGGCAGAATGGGTTCCAATAAAAAATGGGAAAAATTAATAGAATAGTGAAATGAAGGCCAAAAGTACTATTAGAGACTGCAGAGGATTTCTAGCCAGTGTCTGTTTTAGATAAGTGATCAAAGACATTCGTGCTCTGAATGTGCTGATAATGGATTATGATGGGAATAGATAGCTCAAATATTATTTAAAGCTTTAATGAGGGGAATGCAAGCTATGTACAGTCAGCCTTTGCTCCACTGTCAGTTTCATTAGATTAAAGTGCTCTGTGTGTTAATTAACAAACCTGTCACCTGTGCATTTGATAACAACAAAAACAACAATTTATATTCATATAGCACCTTTAACGTCATAAAATGTCCCAAGGTGTTTCACAGGAGCATTATAAAACAAAGTATGACACCGAGCCACAAAAGGAGATACTAGGTCAGATGACCAAATACTTTGTCAAAGAGGTAATTTTTAAAGAGTGTATTAAAGGAGGCAGGTGAGGTAGAGAGGCAAAGAGGTGTAGGGAGCATGTTGCAGAGCTTGGGTCCTCGGCAACTGAAGGCATAGTCACCAATGGTGGAACAATTAAAATCAAAAGGCCAGAATTAGAGGAGTGCAGTTGGCTTGGGGGGTTGTGGGGCTGGAGGAGATTGGAGATAGGGTGGGGCAAGGCCAGAGAGGGATTTGTAAACAAGGATGAGAATTTTAAAATCAAGACGTTGCTTGATGGGAGCCAATGCAAGTCAGTGAGCACAGGGCTAATAGGGGAACAGGGCTTGCAGCAAGTTAAGACACAGCAGCAGAGTTTTGGATGACCTCAAGTCACAGATTCCACCAGTGCAACCACAACATGGAAATGGCCTTTATATTTCCTACTAAAAGATAACATTGGACTGTCTTTTGGGTTTGCAGTTCACAAAGACTCCAATTTGATGATACCCAGTTATCCATTTTCTTCCAGTCTCACAGTGCTACCAGGCAATTCCTTACTTTTGCTTTTTGATGTGATTCCAGAAAGATTTACCCATTAGCAACATTTTATTCATAAATTTATAACATTGCTGTTCGGACAGAACATCATAATTGGAAATTGGATTAAAGCTTGCACGTAATTGGTTACAAGTCAATTATTTTTTCAAAAATATATACTTTATTCAAATTTGTAAAAGGAAATGACATAACTGTTCAAATTTGACATTACATTAAGTGCAATACAGATCAATTTCTTTCATTACAGTGTGTGGCACTCTAAGTGCAGTCTTCTTTGGCCTCCTTGTCCCGGGAGACAATGGGTAAGCGCCTGGAGGTGGTCAGTGGTTTGTGGAGCAGTGCCTGGAGTAAAGGCACCATAAAGGCCAATTCTAGAGTGACAGACTCTTCCACAGGTGTTGCAGATAAAATTGGTTGTCAGGGCTGTTTCGCAGTTGGTTCTCCCCTTGCGCTTCTGTCTTTTTTCCTGCCAACTGCTAAGTCTCTTCAACTCGCCACACTTTAGCCCCGCCTTTATGGCTGCCCGCCAGCTTTGGCGATCGCTGGCAACTGACTCCCACGACTTGTGATCAATGTCACAGGACGTCATGTCGCGTTTGCAGACGTCTTTAAAGCGGATGGCCAGTGGATCTGATACCAGTGGCGAGTTCGCTGTACAATGTGTCTTTGGGGATCCTGCCATCTTCCATGAAGCTCACATGGCCAAGCCATCTCAAGCGCCGCTGACTCAGTAGGGTGAAAAAGCTGGGGATGTTGGCCGCCTCGAGGACTTCTGTGTTGGAGATACGGTCCTGCCACCTGATGCCAATGATTCTCCGGAGGCAGCGAAGATGGAATGAATTGAGATATCGCTCTTGGCTGACATACGTTGTCCAGGCCTCGCTGCCGTAGAGCAAGGTACTGAGGACACAGGCTTGATACATGCAGACTTTTGTGTTCCGTGTCAGTGCGCCATTTTCCCACACTCTCTTGGCCAGTCTGGACATAGCAGTGGAAGCCTTTCCCATGCGCTTGTTGATTTCTGCATCGAGAGACAGGTTACTGCTGATAGTTGAGCCTAGGTAGGTGAACTCTTGAACCACTTCCAGAGCGTGGTCGCCGATAATGATGGATGGAGCATTTCTGACGCCCTGTCCCATGATGTTCGTTTTCTTGAGGCTGATGGTTAGGCTAAATTCGTTGCAGGCAGCCGCAAACCTGTCGATGAGATTCTACAGACACTCTTCAGTGTGAGATGTTAATGCAGCATCGTCAGCAAAGAGATGTTCCCTGATGAGGACTTTCCGTACTTTGGTCTTCGCTCTCAGACGGGCAAAGTTGAACAACCTGCCACCTGATCTTACGTGGAGGAAAATTTCTTCTTCTGAAGACTTGAACGCATGTGAGAGCAGCAGGGAGAAGAAAATCCCAAACAGTGTAGGTGCGAGAACACAGCCCTGTTTCATGCCACTCAGGATAGGAAAGGGGTCTGATGAGGCGCCGCTATGCTGAATTGTGCCTTTCAAATTGCCATGGAATGAGGTGATGATACTTAGTAGCTTTGGTGGACATCTGATCTTTTCTAGTAGTCTGAAGAGACCACGTCTGCTGACGAGGTCAAAGGCTTTGGTGAGATCAATGAAAGCAACATAGAGGGGCATCTGTTGTTCGCGGCATTTCTCCTGTAGCCGACGAAGGGAGAACAGCATGTCAATGGTCGATCTCTCTGCTCGAAAGCCACACTGTGCCTCAGGGTAGCCACACTGTGCCTCAGGGTAGACACGCTCGGCCAGCTTCTGGAGCCTGTTTAAAGCGACTCGAGCGAAGACTTTCCCCACTATGCTGAGCAGGGAGATTCCACGGTAGTTGTTGCAGTCACCACGGTCACCTTTGTTTTTATAGAGGGTGATGATATTGGCATCGCGCATGTCCTGTGGTACTGCTCCCTCATCCCAGCACAGGCAAAGCAGTTCATGTAGTGCTGAGAGTATAGCAGGCTTGGCACTCTTAATTATTTCGGGGGTAATGCCGTCCTTCCCAGGGGCTTTTCCGCTGGCTAGAGAATCAATGGCATTACTGAGTTCCGATTTTGTTGGCTGTACGTCCAGCTCGTCCATGACTGGCAGAGGCTGGGCTGCATTGAGGGCGGTCTCAGTGACAACATTCTCCCTGGAGTACAGTTCTCGGTAGTGCTCAACCCAGCGGTCCATTTGCTTGCGTTGGTCGGTGATTGTGTCCCCTGATTTAGATTTGAGGGGGGGCGATCTTCTTGATGGTTGGCCCAAAAGCTCTCTTAATGCCATCATACATTCCTCTGATGTTTCCGATGTCTGAGGCCAGCTGAATAGGACTGCATAGGTGTTGCCAGTAGTCATTTGTGCAGCGCCTGGCAGTTCTTTGTGCAGCGCTTCTGGCTGCTTTCAGTGCTACGGATGTTAACTCGCTGGGGGCTTTCTTGTAGTTCAGGAGTGCAATGCGCTTAGCGGCTAAGACAGGTTCCAGCTCTTCAAAGTGAGATTGAAACCAGTCTGCATTCCGCTTCACGCGTTTGCCGTAGGTGGTCTTAGCTGACTCATAGATGGCGTCTCTGATGTGGGCCCACTTGGTCTCTGTGGCATCCCCTGTGGGAGTGTTTTGAAGGGCTTTTTCAAGTGAATGTAGAATTTTTTGTAACAGCTGTGGATAAGAAATTCTGCTGGTGTTGATGCGCGGGTGGCCCTTCTGCTTGGAGTGATGCAGCATCTTTGGTTTGAGGCTAACCTTGCTGCACACCAGGGAGTGGTCGGTGTCGCAGTCCGCACTGTGGAAGCTGCATGTGGTTTGAACACTGTTTAAAGAGGCTTGCCTTGTGACAATGAAGTCCAGCTGGTGCCAACGACGTGATCTTGGGTGCCTCCAAGAAACCTGGTGACAGGGTTTATTGTGAAAGAACGAGTTGGTGATGCAGAGGTTATGATAGGTACACAACTCAAGCAGTCTCTGTCCATTCTCATTCATCCTTCCAATGCCATAGCGCCCAAGGCAGGAGGGCCATGAGTCATGGTCGGCCCCAACCCTGGCATTAATGTCCCCCAGCAGGAATAGGTGTTCGGTATTGGGGATGCTACTAATGATATTATGGAATTCCTCGTAGAACTGGTCTTTAGCTTCAGGTGGGGAGCAGAGTGTTGGATCATAGATGCTGAGTAGGTGTACTGGACCAGAGGCGGGTGAGCAGTCGGATGGACAGTATGCGTTCTGAGCCATTTGAAGGTGACTCTATCATGCTGAGCAAAGAGTTTCTGATGGCGAAGCCCACTCCATGCTGTCTTGGTTCTTCAGGATCCCTACCCTGCCAGTAGAAGGTGTAGTCTTGCTCTCTTAGAGATCCACTCGCAGGGAGGCGTGTCTCCTGAAGTGCTGCAATGTCCACATTGAGTCTACTGAGCTCGTTGTTAATGATGGCGGTCTTTCGAGAATCGTTGATTTATGTAAGGTCTTCCGACCGGCCAGGACACATAGTTCTGACGTTCCAGCTTGCAAAACGAAGGGCTGGTACCTTCTTTCCTTTTTTTGGTCATGCTGTTTGGTGCGGTGTTGCAGTCCGCTTTTCGGGCAATGACCCTGAGCTCCAAGCACCCATTGAAGCAGGTGGACTGTGGCGGGACTGAACCTTATTGACCGGGGGCTGCCCGGTTTGAGGCGGGCGGTAGCTCTCCAGTGAGGTGCGATGACCTCTCCCACCGACAAAGGCAACCCGTGGCGCCCAATCTCTACGCCAACTGAGCTGGACTTATAACCCATAACTGCTGCCTTCCGTGTTGTTTCAGTCGCTGTGAGGCGACTATGGAGTGACCTCTCCATGGCGCATGCCTGGGCGAATGTATGGGTGTTGTGAGTTGCCCAAGCGTCAAAACCCCCCTCTCAGCCTTTCTGGTGGGGTCCAAAGGAGTGCAGAGCACGACGTTTGGCACCGATATGGCTGCAGGAATTGCCGGAAACATGCCAAAGGTGACACATGACCGCCTACGGTGTTCCGCTCTGGATTTTCTGTTAGGGTTTACTCCCTTAGCCTTGGACTCTCACGAGATGCCCACAAGGCAGTGGGGTTGCTAGGGCCCCTGCTCAGGCATAGGTAGATGCCGGTGGGAGGAGGGGTGGAGGGAAGGGGGTGCGAGGGGGTGCTGGGAAGGGGGTGCGGGAGGAAGATGGTGCAAGGGGGGAGCTGGGAAGGGGTTGCAAGGGGGGGAGGGGGTGGGGGAAGAGGGTGCGAGGGGGGAACTGGGAGGGGGGAGCGGGGAGCGGGGAGCGGGGGGGAAGTGGGTGCAGGTAATAAAACATTTAATCAGTTCCCACCATCCCAGAAGAAGTCGCTGTGCCTGGTGTGTTGGTTGCTGCTGTGTTTAACAGGATTCCTCTTAAGGATTACTAATGGAGATGACAAAGGGGAATGGTTCATAACCCAGCACAAAACCACTGCCGCACATCAATTATCATCAGCCTGGGCGAATGTTACCAGTGGAGTCCCACAGGGGTCTGCTTTACAACCTGTTTCATATCTTCATAAAAACTTTGCAGCTAGGAATCACAGCTCATCCTCGTCCTCCGGGAGGTGGGCGACAACCTCGGGTGCCAGTATCAGCAGAAATTCGCCGACATTGCGCTGCAGATGCGCTACGAGCCGCCCATCTCCCGCGGGTGGTTTGAAGTTGTGGCCGAGGAGCCGTTTCGCGATGGAGACAACTGGGGTCGGGTCGTGGCTTTTTACGTGTTCGGGGGCACCTTTTTCTCAATGCTTCCCCTCTGTACTAGGTCTTATTACCCTAGGGTTCCGCTGCTCCTTCCTCTCTGCCTCTCTGCACTGGACTTACCGCATGCCGTGGCCGCGGATGCTCTGGACGATGTAGACAACAGGATAGAAGATCAGAATATCACCAGCTGTACTTTGCAATTTTGTCCGGTAGAGAAGTGCAGCCTAAGCATCCAGAAAACTGGGTGTCAATTTCAGCAAAATTCAGTGCTCAATGAAGAAAGCAAAGAGCAGGTATGGCTGGGAGAGGGCAGTGGGACCAGGTAACATTAAACTAGCTGTTACCTTGTAGTTAGGGCTAAAATGTACTGATTAAAGAGCCAGGGGAATTTAAACAGTTTAAGAGGGTAGACTGGGGGAGAAAGCACTAAGAATGGGAGCAGATGGCCATGGATAGAGTTGCACAGCAAGGGAGCTTCCGAGGGAGCTTGCAGCCCAGGAGCCATCTTGGATATAAGTGTAGTAAGGCACCTCAATAACAGCTTATATTTACAATGTACATTTCATGTCAAACAGGGGTTTTACACAGGTTCCAGCACTTCAGTGTACCACGGAGTAAGGGCTTTGGACAGTGGTCTTTCCCCATTGGGCCTTTGCAGCAGCTGCCCCAAGCTTTACTGCGCTCCTCAGCACGTAGTTCTGGAACTTGGAATGTGCCCATCTCCAACACTTGGTCGTAGACAGCTCTTTGCACTGGAAGACAAACAAGTTTGGGCTGTTACAAGTTAATTATGTATAGGAGAAGTAAGACCTCTTTTTCAAGCTAAGCCCTCAGAGATTCTTTCTTTTGCAGATGACTCTTAATAATGCAATAATTGCAATTAATACTCTTCAGTAATCTGTGAAAGGCAACATAACAATCTATCCATTTAATTGTTTCATTGAGATGAATAAAAAAATCAAAAAAGCAAATTCCAGCAGACACGTATCCTTGGAACACATATTTCATAGATTGTAATTATTTACATAGTATTCACCTCCGAAGCACAGTGGCAGCAATGTGTACCATCTACAAGATGCACTGCGGCAACTCACCAAGACTCTTTCGACAGCACCTTCCAAACCCACTACCTCTACCGCCTAGAAGGACAAGGGCAGCAGATGCATGGGGACACCACCACCTGCAAGTTCCCCTCCAAGCCACACACCATCCTAACATGGAACTATGGACGAAATTTTACCGTATGAAAACAGGAGTCCTCCGAGGCGGCCGAGATGTAAAATGGTAGGCAATGATGTCGGATCACGTCCCTGATGTCAGGACGCCCAAACGTCATTTTATGCTGGTCGGACAGTGGGCGAGATCGAGGCGCCACTCGCCGTCTGCTTAGAGTCAATTAAAGGCCAATTGAGGTCGTTAATAAAGCACTTGACAACCATTTTACATCAGCTGTCAGATTTTACGGCAGTAAAACGAGTCGAAGGACGTGCCAGAAACCCAGCAGCTTTAAAAGAGCGGCAGGTAGTGTCTCTATGAAGGAGTTGGAGATACATATTTTTGGTTCTTTGGTCATTAATATTTATTTGCATGACTTTTAAGTTTGGGGTAGTTTCTGCTGGTTCAGCAGGTCATCTGAGTGTTAGTGACTCCTGGTCCGGCCACAGCAGTATTGATTTATTGGGTGAAGGGGAGGGGGTTATGTGTGTCTGTCCTTACAGCAGTCCTTACACCTGAACTAATTGCATCTCTGGAACACAGCATCAATGGGAATTGTCCACTCTGGAGGTGGCTCATCTAATGAGAAGGGCTACGCTCCAAGAAGGGACAGGAGGACAACTGGCCAAGGGAACCTGCAACCTGCTGACCCAGTGCAGCCTCGTAATGGGGAAGGGGGAGAAGGTGACAGAGTGGCCCGGGTGCAACCACCTGTCAGAAGACGAGCCTACCTAGCAGGCAGGGTCTACCTCCCGCGTATGAGCTTTCTACAAATGTCAGAGCACCAGTGCCGAAGAAGAGACTGTCACATCTCTGTGTGAGATGCTGGCAGTGGAGGTCACTTCCATGGGTGGCCATCCAGTGCCGATCGCACTGTAACTGACAGTCACACTTAATTTCTATGCATCAGGCTCATTCCAGGCTTCATCGGCAGACATGTACGGAGTCTCCCAAGCATCAGCCCATCACTGCATAAAGGTTGTGACTGATGCCATATTCAGGCATGCCAACCAATTCATCAAGTTCAAGATGGACGCTGCCAGTCAGGCTGAGAGAGCCAGAGGCTCAGCACCATTGCTGGGTTCCCCATGGTCCAGGACGTAATAGACTGTACTCTTATGGCCATTAGAGCAGCTACAAGTCAGTCAGGGGCCTTCATTAATCGCAAGGGGTTCCACTCAATGAATGTTCAAATTGTCTGTGACCACCGTAAGGGTATATTGCAGATGTGTGCTGGTTATCTTCAAGCAATCACGATGCATTCATTCTCCGGAACTCCCAGGTGCCAGCACTATTCAGCCCTCCTGAATGCCTGCAAGGATGGATACTTGGCGACAGGGGTTATCTGCTGAAGACATGGCTGATGACACCAGTGAGGAACCCAAGGAATGAAGCAGAGGAATGTTACAATGAGAGCCATGCGGCCACCAGAGTGACCATTGAACAGATGATATGTCTTCTCAAAATGAGATTTAGGTGTCTTGATCACTCAGATGGAGCCCTCCAGTACTCGCCAGCAAGAGTTTCTAGAATTATTGTCGTCTGCTGCGCCTTGCATAACCTGGTGATGGAGAGGGGAGAGGCCCTGGAGGATGATCAAGTTCAGCGCGAAGCATCCTCAGATGAGGATGTTGACATGCATGAGGAAGAGGGGCTGCAGCCACCTGAGAGGGAGCTGGAGGTCTGGGGGAGTTAAGTGTAAGGGAGACCCGGGAGGCTCTAATACTCAGGCATTTCTCCTGAACAGAGACTCAGCAACCTGAAACTCACATGGCAGTCTAAGATGAGGCATTAACAGGAGCTGGAAGTGCAGAGGCACTCACCTTCAGCAGGAAGTCTCAGCTGATATAGGCCACCTTTCCATCAGACACCACACAGCCCAAATAATCCTCATGCAAATCAACCAGATTGCCTACAACCAGAATGACTTGTGACATATGAAAATGCCAAGTGAAAAATTTAATAAGTTTTAGTATGTTTATAAATCCAATAAATATTTACAAATTGCAGCAATGACCCTGGAGTGCTATTACTGTGATTTGTTTAAACATTTGCGAGTGCTCACGCGTGTGGACGATCCCTCGCCCCCAGCTACACCAGAGGCAGGTGGCCGATCAGGCTGCTACGTTGTTCTGGCTGACTTTGGTGGGTGTCCTCTGCCTGACCGAGGCCATGCAGGCCATGGCATGTCAAGATGACCCTGAGAGGCCTCAGGAACACCCTCTGACACCCTGGGAGTATGCAGTGCTGATGTCACTGGCAGAGGGGACAAAGAGCTGCAGGATGCATCAGGAGTGCCCTGAGAAGAGCTCCCATATGAAATCTGTTGCGGCCCCTGTGCCCTCTCAGGGCTCAATTGGTCCTCTTTGCTAACCTCAGAGGTATGAGCAGCTTCCAAATGTCGCCTGAGCATCAGAGACACATCTCTAATGCTCTGGTCCATAGAGCCCACTCTCTCTGTGAGGTTATGGATGGCCTCCAGGATCGGGCCCTCCAGCACAGCAACCAATCTGGCAATGGAGGAAGCCAGATAGACAGATGACAGGGACTGTGCGGTACTCAAGCCTTGGATGGACATCTCCAAAGTCTGAGTCATAGTACGCAAAGTCTCTGGTAACTCCGCCAGATCTCCACGCACTGCATGCTGCGCTTGCAGCATCTCCCGCCAAATGGATGTCTGCAGAGGCTCGTCGTGAGCTTGTGGCTCAGCACTGGCATGGCCTCTCACAGTCTTCTGATTGTCAGAGGCATCGGCCGGTACTGTCTCTGGCAGCTGGTCGGGCAATTGTGTGATGCTGACACCAGGTTGTGACCATGAATTCAAGGAGGTATGCATACCAACCAAGGTGACTGTCTCTGAGCTGGCGCTTGTTGCTGGGAGAGGATGTGACGTTGCACCCTTAAAGTCCACTCCTCTTCCTCAGTGGTGGATGGATCAGGCCTGCTGCCTGGCCACTGCAGGGTTTCACCTGCAGGGAAAATCAGAATGATGAGTTGTGATCAGCACTCCTGACTGAGGAACATGTTATAGACTGCATTGTGGGCATTTCTGTGTGATTTTTAAGTTTGAAAACACCAGACGTACCCCCTCCCCCACCCCCCCACCCCCACCCCCACCCCTCCACCAGGAACTCACTCTCCTGGCCAGGTGTGCCAGCCTCACCATCAGATATAGTGCATCCTCCATCCTCCCTTGCCAGCATTAATGCATCCTCCTCCAGTCTGCTCAAAAAAGCCAGGTTGGCCACGCCGCCACTGGTGCGGGACCTCTCACAGGCATTATGTGCTCTCTTCTCCTGTGTAGACACAAAGCAATTAGTTAAGACATTACTTGAAAGATCTCCCACTCACCCCTTGGGCTGAGTGCTGCATCTCAAACCAATACCAGTGAAGTGCACGGATGGAACACATCTGGACCACTGTGCATCACAGATGTGCCCATTATACAGCCCAAGGCATGGCTGCAGCCAATCACTGATCATGGATGGCTTCGACTTTGCAGCATCAGCACCCACTGACCCTCCCGTGTCAAATAAAGATGAGATGACTGCGGAATGCCGCTTACCCTGGCAGAGCGCAGAAGGTCATTGACCCGCTTGTGGCACTGGAGCCATGTCCTCCTAACTACTCCGTGATGGTTGACCTCCTTCGCTACCTCCAGCTACACCTTCTTGGTGACCTGGGGAGGCCTCCTCCTTCCGTCGGATGGGAAGAGGACCTCTCGCCTTGTCTTAGCCACCTGGTGGAGGACAGGTAAGGAGTCCTCTGAGAAGCAGGGCCATGCGGCTACTTCTCCCTTCCATTGCTGCAAGCAGGTTCCGGTGGAGTTCTGTTTTATTTTCAATTGTTGGATTGGAGGGCACTTTAAGTCCTCCTCCAGTCCTTTCACCCTCAGTCTCTTGTTTTTCCTTTGCAGATACACAGTTGCTCCTCCCAACGACCTCCTTGCTGCAGGTAAGCCTCTCGGAGCCACAGAGGTTGCTGAAAGCCCTTTTAAATGGTTTTCAGCATCTTGTTCGGGTTCTAGCCCCGCCTACGTGCGCACTTTTCATTCAGAAATATGGCGGCAGCAAGGCGCAGAGCGGGACCGAGTTCTTTACCTGCTCCCCCCACCCTCCCCCCCGACCCCCGGACTGCAGTGGTTCAAGAACGCAGCTCACCACCACCTTCTCAGGGGCAATTAGGGATGGGCAATAAATGCTGGCCTAATATATCCCATGAATGAATAAAATA
Organism: Heterodontus francisci; assembly: GCF_036365525.1. Classification (NCBI taxonomy): domain Eukaryota; kingdom Metazoa; phylum Chordata; class Chondrichthyes; order Heterodontiformes; family Heterodontidae; genus Heterodontus; species Heterodontus francisci. Next base: position 76,970,219 of record NC_090382.1, on the reverse strand, counting down.
AATTACCCTTAGACTATCAGAAGTAACGGAAATCAATGGGCCGATGGCCTCCTTCTCTGCCGCAATGACTCTATGACTCAAGGGGCTGAATTTTACCGTGGGTTGTGGGACCCCAATGAAGGGGCGAAAAGTAGGCCCCGAAACAGTACTTGCCAGCTGCGTGACCAGCTGAGCAATGTTACCACAGGCAACCTCCTAATTGGCTGCGTGGGCCTGCCATTCAATTAAGGATGGCGGGTAGGGTCCTGATGCTGCCAGCCCAATCAGAGGGCAAGCAGCTCTGAAGCCTCAGCAGCATCAAAGAGAGGTTGGCACTGCTGAGGTAGGCCAGAGACCTCAGGGGTGCCTCAAATGGAGGTGCCCTTGGACGTTTAAGGAACCAAGTATGGTAAGCCCTGTGGGACGTAAAGGAAACCCCTCCAAGTGGCTCACTGTGGCCACAGGCATGTCCTTCCCTGCCCATGGCCTCCTCCTTGGGTCATGGAGCCTCTGGCTTCGATGGCAACCCCACCTCCCCCATCCCCCACACCCCAGCTGCTGCAGGGAGACCGCTTTCATTAAGGTGGCAGCCTCCTCACCCCGTCATCAGTAAAATGCCGGTGGCCCTGCATAATGGCTCTTAATAGGGCCTTTAACTATGCAGATCAGTTGCCCACCTTCCTGGAGTGGGTAGCTGATCCGCCCCGCCTGGCGGTGGGACTGCGTCAGGAAGCCATCCGTACTATTTTACTGACCCGCCCACCTCTGTTCCTGCCACCCAGCAGCCAGTAATTCAGCCCTATGACCCTAAATTCTAACCTGTCTAGGCCAGTCTTTATTTTAAGTTTCCAGCTTACACAATGTGACACTAAAAGAAACCTTAATAATATGGTAATTAAACAACTCATATGTTCGGAGTAGCTTCATGAGTGTAATATAAAACCTTCATATAAAATTGAACTTGGAGGAAGGCAGATTCAAAAAATAGTTAAAATCAGATTTGAAAGACAGTTTTGTTTTAGCAGCAGAGTGTACCAGAGCTGTAAAGATTAACATGATAACCTGGCCAGGTCAACATTTGATGGATTTCAAATGATCAAGGAAAGATCTGCTATGGAAGGACAGGTAACAACTTCCGTAGGCTGATTGTGCTCAGAAAAGATAACTTATTCACATCATGGGAAGGGTTAAGGTACAAAGGCTAATTTTCTGAGTTTGCACTACCAGCAGGAACCTCGGTCACTGGCAACATATATTGGGAAATTTGGCTATCCATTAAGTTAATGCACCGAAAATCTTGGCCAGCAAGGCAATAAGTTCCTGATAGTTGCAGTCAGTGGATGAGACTCCTCACTGACAACACAGGCTTGGAAAATGAACTCGCATATATGAATATGTGTTACAAGTATAAAGTTTTCATATTTAGGCTCTGGCAAGAGTATGTTTTCTTAAAGAGGCTGCTATTGCCGTTTAACTGACCCAATTAAAAAGGTGCAGTGAAAACACAAGAAAGAAGTTTGCAGATTACTGGGACATGAGACATGCAGTGAGTTTAAAATGTTCCTGGCACTGACCCTGGTACTAAAATATCACAATTATTCTACTCAGCTGACAGCAGAAGAGCAGCAGCAATTGACATATGTATGTCGTCGTCCCTGCTGCTGGCCAACTTATATTGTTTTTGTGAGCACATCCAATTTGTACATAAACAAATTCAAAATACTGTGGCTGCTGGAAATCTAAAACAAAAACAGAAAATGCTGGAAATTCTCAGCTGGACAGGCAGCATCTGTGCAGAGAGAAACAGATTTAACCTTTCAAGTCATTGACCTTTCATCAAAATATTCCAGCATTTTCTGTTTTTATTTCAAATTTCTGCATACCTTTTGTTGCTAAAGAGTAGTTAAATCAGCATGCACTATTTAGTTTTGAACAAAACCTCTAAACAATCAATTGAGGTGGTGACTGTTTCGTCCAGTTTCCACTATACCGCCAGTGTTATTTGATAGAAGTTTAGCTTATCGAATTGCTGGTGGCTTCAGCAATGCTGTCAGTGGCAATCATCTTTTATAAATGGAGGATTGGATTAAATGGGGGTATCAGATGAAATTAGAAATTATTCTTTTACCATTACTTCATGATGATGGGCAGAAAGGGGTAGAGTGGAGGGCTGGGGTGAGGGAAGGGGTGGTGGGATGGTAAGCAAGATGTCCATGGTACACTATCTGCAGCTCGTGCTTCATTCCAGATAGCAGGTTGGGGGTAAAGTGGAATTTGAGAAGATGCATACTGTCATCCTGAATATTCTAGGCAGTGTCAGGTGCAATGGCCTCACATGATGCAGAGCACTGTCTTCTCCAGAGGGCTCAGATGATGCAGATGTGCCTGTTTCTCTCCGGTTCTGGTCAGTTCCCACCTGTTATGGGCCACCTTGTCCTGAAAGAGAGAAGGAAGAATGTCAGTGATTGCATTATTCAGATGGGCTAGTAGCAGTAGGAAGATATTTGTTGGATCAGAATGAGAAATCATGCATGAATCCTCCTCCTAGCCTCACATAAATCAGTAAATAAATCAGAAACAGACCCTGTTTTGCATCAGCCTCCAAGGACCACAGGTTAGGCCACACTACACATAGTACCAAGGAACGCTCAGCCCATTTATGTAAAAATTGTATTGGGTTACCTTTTGCATCATCAGGCCAAGATTTGCATACTACCTGAGACAGGTGCCTGGGTCAACCATTTGAAGGCCATAAATTTGGCATAGATTTATGAGATCAGACACAGATTTGTGAAACTGTCAAAATATTACTAGACATTGCTCCATTTTTGTCTCAGTGTTACCCTGGTATAGGCTCCAGCAGGAATTTGAAGCTGTCCAGACAATTACTGAACTGTGGCAAATAATAGCAGATGACTTGATTGTCTCATGTGTGACTAAAACTACCTTTCCTGTAGCTATGAATATTACAGCTGTTCTGAACATTTTTGGCAATGGATGATTCCAATTACCACATCGTGATTTTGTTGATTTCAGCTAAGTGCAATGTCCCCTTGCCAGATGCACAGTTCCAGAATGGGCATCTGTTTCCAGAGCAATACACAGGAGCAGTTGCAGAGATCACAACATTTCTGCACCAAGGATAGCTCAATCAAGATTGTTGGTGCCATTGAGTATATGTAGATGGAAAAAAGTAGCACTATGGTATACATGAACTATAAAGGCTTCTATTAATCAACAGGTGGTCTGTAGTGCATAACAAAGAATTTTTCATTTTCATGCACAACTCCCAATCAACTCTGGGTGTAGCAGGTGGACATTAAACAACGGCAAGGCCTGGTCTTGGAAGATTAATGTCATGGCCTGAAAATATGGAATATGACAGCCCACATACAGTAGAATACAGAGACATTCAGGCATATGAATGTTCAGCTGGAAGGGATTCTTCTCTACGCTGTGCCTTTTTTGGATTGATAAAAAGAGCGGAATGGGTTCTTTAATGCTATCACCTTAAATCCACCCTAAAAAGCTGCAAATGCACCCTTCTCCCCAAAGAAATACCAGTCCCCTTTCAGATCTGCTTGGAGTGCTTACTGCTTCATATAAACAGGATCGAGGGAATGTGGCTAGCCTGGCCAAGGCATGCATCTCTAACTCTGCCAAATTAATTAACACTTCAATAAATATGACAGGGGAAACTTCACCAATTATCCCAGAGGTGGACGCATTTTGGAGGCAGCCATTTTATTTTTGTTCAGACTGAAGATTGACATTTCTTTGCCACTCATAGTGTTTTTTAAAGTAATTCGGTGACAGGTCAGGAATTTTACTGCTATTTTTATTCAGCTCTGTTCAAAGTGTTGCTTAGTGCTCTAGACATGAATTTCCTCATAGGATTACCTTTATTTTTCTTTAATAAAGATGAGAGAAAACAAACATGCAAAATGTTAGATTAGAGGCTCTTAAAATCAAGCATCAGAGAAAGCATCTCTTTCCAACACGTGGAGTACTAATCATCAGGGTCTACAGACAAACATTCTCATAATGCTATATTGCCCCTCTTCAGAGTTTATTGGAAAAATATGACAACTGCTGGCTGAAGACTTGCAGCCCATTTCCACCAGGACAATAGAATTGTCTGTACCAGTCCAGGTCATCACTGCCTTAGACGTGTTTGCACTTGGATCCTTCCAGGCATCATCAGGTGATCACATCAGCCAGTCAGCAGTGACTGCTACATCAAAATTGTCACTGATGCTTTCTTTAGGAGGACTACACAATTTATTTCCTTCCCAATGGAACCAGAGATCCAAAGAGAGAGCGAGAGAGATCGATCCACTTCTATCGGTTGGCTTGCTTCCCACAACTGCAGGGAGCAATTGACAGAGCTCATAACCCACTCTATTTTATGAACAGAAAGGACGGCTGTTCCATCAATGTGCAGCTAACATGCAATGCTATTCACTTGATTCAACACATCAACACCAGATACTCAGGAAGCTACTATGACTCTTTCTTTAAGTGACAATCCACCATTTCAACCCTCATGACTGAAGGCCATGTATCAGAGTCATTAATTGGTGATCAGGCTATCCCTTCCACTCATGTCTGATGATCCAGTCAGGCAAAGTGACAGATGGAAGAACAGATATGCTGGGACCAATGCAACTATAAGAGGTGTTCAAGAGCAAAGCATATGCATTCTGGATTCTCATTGAAGGTATGTTGAATAATACATTGGAGAATGATAGTACAGGACAGCCAGACTCCAGGATTATTGGAGCGTGTTGGATGCTTTATAACATTGCCACAAAGCAATGCTTACTTCTTCCAGAACTTGCGAACTATGGTGGTTGTGGTGGCGAGGGGGAGGAAACACCAGCAGTCTTTATAGCACAAGGAGGGTATGTAGGAAGCAGAGAAATGTGGACAGGAGCTCTAGCAGTCAGCTGCCAGGGCAATGAGAACACAATTAAAAATCCACCTACTTTCGAAAAACAAAGGTTGACTCACCAAAATAAAGTCACTTGTATCTGATCGCATCCCCGCCCTCCCTGCCGCCACCGCCTCCCATCCCACAAAAAAAAAACACTCCCAATGTTCTTCACTGTCCAGGCTTCTGCTAAGTACTTTCATAAGACAGATGTTTACATTTACCCTGCCAATTTCCAACTCCCAGAACTTGAATGCAGACACAGAAATGAACTCACAAGTCTGTGTGATCAAGTTGTGTTCACTTTAAACATTTACAAAGAAATGGGACAAAAATTTACTCTCCCTTTCTACAACAACGTCTTAATCACCATGACTCCCCTTTGCTCGAGGCAACTTACTTGTTCTTCCTTGTCCTAATCTACTAGACTTGACTGAGACAAAGTTGAGTTGACAGTGGCAGGGATGGCTCCATAAACTCATTTTTAACTAAGGAATGCATCCATGCCATGGACATGGAGGACAACAAACTTTCATAGACTGAAACAAAAGAAGATGAGGGAATGTTGACAGCGAACAATATGCACAATCCGACTGCCACCCATTTCTGTTCAGAAAATCTCCATCAACAAGCAGAAAAAAGCCATATACATATAGAAAGACCTTGCATTTATATAGGGCCTTCTACAGGCTCAGGACATCCCAAAGCACTTTACATCCAATTAAGTATTTTTGAAGTGCTGTCACTGTTATAATGTAAGAAAATATGTATAAACCTACTATACTATCTGTGCACCCACAGGAGTGAATAAATGAAAATTCCAATTCACATTAGATGAACAATAGGCACATGAGTGTTCCAAACCACTTTCATTAGATAATAAATATGAAAACACTCCTGCTCCTGCTCCTGCTGGCTCCACCTGAAGATAAATTAAATGTTTTACCCTGCCTGCACTGACCAATTCATTCCCCCACCCCCCCACCCCACTCTTTCAAGATAAAGATAATGGTGCTCCTACCAGACTTTTGCTTCTACTGAAATTCACGGCAGGAAGAACCCAGAGATCATAGTTCTCAGAGACATTTCTGATGTCATTAAGGTCAATCTAAAACTGAATAATATCTGAATAGATGAAGGCAGCAGCTCATGCCCCTCTGAGATAGGGAGCAGTTGGAGAATGACTTACTTCCCAGGATAAATAATTTATTAGTGACTAATTAAATCCAATAATACACTTTCCCTAATCACAGCAAACATTTTATAGGGATATATAAATAAGGGAACAGCTTAATTTTCATGTTTTAAAAACAAGTAATTTTTTTCAGATACGCGGGGTGCCTAACACTTATTTCAGGCATGGACCCTGGATGCTTATTCTTTTGTCTACACCAATATGGCAGCTCATTTTCAGCTCCTAATAAATGTGTATGCCCTGAGTACAATATTGGAGGTTTAGGCACCCATTTACTGCCAAAAACTGCTGCGACATAATTTCTAGGCCATCAAAACCAGTTATAAGCTGCAATATGTGTGCTTTTCTGAGGATGGAATATTTCAATATTAAGCAACCTAATGAAGTAGGTGACATTGTAAAATTGTTGTGAATGATAATTAGCAAAGGATGGCCTGATAGAAAAGAACGTCAGCCCAGATGGCTGTTTATTCAAACATTGGCTGCTTAATACTCTGATTTCTTTGAAGCAGACAAACTATCTAATTGGAAAAAGAGAATGAAGTTACAGCTGCGATGAAAACTCATTTTGCATGCCACAATATTTCAAATGAGGTTGGAATACAAAATACATTGCCAACTCCTCTAACAGGAATTAATTGCATGTAAAACTTTAAAACCCCTGTCTCCACTATAAACATGGTGTTTCCAGTTGTTTGAAGTAACCTGGGAGACATCCTCAAATATTAGTTTTAACTAATGAAGGCAATTTTGTGGCAGGTTATATCAGGCAGTGGTTTGCTATTAACTCAAAAGAACTCCAACAGTTTGCACAACATTATGAATGCAGTCCTGTCACCAGCTTGCCAAGATATCCGCAGTCAAATGACAAGGCAAAGAACCCTATAAAAGGCACGACTAGAGAAAGTACACACGTCTGGCATAGATCCCTACCTCATACTTTGTCACTGATACAACATCCGAATTGAAATACTGGACAGTTTATTGGCTCAAAAGGCTATTTGACAGACAATCCTACAGCAAGCCAGCTTCTGAAACTGAGGTTTTTATGTGGTCCAAAAGAGCAGCTATATCTCAAAAAAAGCCAAATAAGCTAGGCTGTGCATTAAAGATACTTTGAAGAAAGAGACGTTGTCAGAATTAACACAAGGGAAATGGATGCTAACACAAGTGGAAGAGCAAGTGATGACAGACCCTGTCTCACACAGCCTCCTCATAGAGATTTTCATAAGATCGATGTGTCCTGTAACATTACTCGGTGGGGATCCTTCCCCAAATGGATCTTACATTCCGTTCCTTGTCCTGTATGATTGACAGCTGCAGGTTATGTACTAAAAGTGGTCTATGAATGCAAACCCTACTTATAAGCATTGCAGTCTTTTGTGGTTACTCACTCAGTTTATTAGCACATGCAATATCTTCATTCCTTCTTTAGCATACTCTTCAGAAATACTAAGTTTAACTGTGCATAAAAAAAGTTTGACAATAATATTTTCTTTAAAAGGAGTCTTCAAGCTATCTGCATTTTGTTAGTAACAGCCCGCACAATAACACTACATTTATCTTTGAAATAGATGAAGCTATCTTTAAAAATGTCTTCTGGTGCTTAGACACACATTTATAACTGGTTTTTGGAATTAAAATATTTGATCCAAAGTACTGTTGAGGTAATTCTTTACAAAAACACTGGAAGTAGATCAGATCGTTACTGGCTGTTGGAACATTATGTGGAGTAGTTAAACAGCCATGGTCACCAAATGTGAAAAAAGACAGTATCAAACTAAAAGAAAATGCTTACATAAATGCAAGGATAAGTGGAAATCTAGCAGTCTGGAAGTGCTATAAAAAATAACTAAGCGATACAAAGAAAATAATAATAGAATATTTTTAAAAATCCTTCTCAGGGATATTAAAACTATCAGTAATATATTAAGAAAAAGATAATGGGGAACGTGAGCCCAATAAATGATGCAGATGCAGATGAGACCGCGATGGGCAATAAATAAATGGAAGATTTCTTAAATGAGTACTCGGTATCCATTTTCACAAAGGTCAAAATACCAGCTGTACAAGGGAACCCAAAAAAAAGTCAAGTGGATAAACATAGGAACATAGGAGCAGAAGTAGGCCATTCAGCCCATTGAGCCTGCTCCGCCATTCAGTAGGATCACGGCTGATCATCCATTTCAATGCCTTTTTCCCACACTATCCTCATATCCCCTTATGTCATTTGTAATTAGATATCTGTCAATCTCTGCTTTAAACATACTCAATGACTGAACTTCCACCGCCCTCTGCGGTAGAGAAATCCAAAGATTCACAACCCTCTGAGTAAAGAAATTTCTTCTCATCTCTGTCCTATGTGGCTTCCCCCTTATTTTGAAATTGTGTCGCCTGGTTCTGGACTCCGCAACCTGCATCGACCCTCTCTATCCTTTTAAGTATTTTATAGGTTTCAATGAGATCACCTCTCATTCTTCGAAACTCTGGAAAATACAGGCCCAGTTTCCCTAATCTCTCTTCGTAGGACAGTCCCACCATCCCAGGAACAAGTCTGGTGAACCTTCATTTCACTCCCTCTATGGCAATAATATTCTTCCTAAGGTAAAGGGACCAAAACTGCTCACAGTACTCCAGGTGCGGTCTAACCAAGGTTCCATACAATTGAAGCAAGACTTCACTACTCCAGCACTCAAATCCTCTTGCGATAAAGGCTGACATACCATTAGCCTTCTTAATTGCTTGTTGCATCTACATGTTAGCTTTCAATGACTTATTGACAAGGACACCCAGGTCCCTTTGTACATCTACACTTTCTAATCTCTTACCATTTAAAAAACACTGTGCACGTCTATTCCTCCTACCAAAGTGGACAACCTCGCATTTTTCCACATTATATTCCATCTGCCATGTTCTTGCCCACTCACTAAGTCTTTCCAAATCCTCTTGAAGCCTCTTTGTATCTTCCTCACAACACACATTCCCACCTAGTTCTCTGTCATCCACGAACTTGGAAATACTACATTTGGTCCCCACATCCAAATCATTGATATATATTGCGAACAGCTGGGGCCCAAGGACTGATCCCTGCAATACCCTACTGGTCACAGACTGCCAATGCGAGAATGACCCATTTATTCCTACTCTCTTTTTTCTGCCTGTTAACCAATCCTTCATCCATGCCAGTATATTACCTCTTATCCCATGTGCTTTAATTTTGCTAACCAACCTCCTGTGAGGGACTTTATCAAAGGCCTTTTGAAAATCCACATTTTCCATGTCCACAAAGCCCCCTTTATCAATTCTGTTAGTAACATCCTCAAAAAACTCCAACAGGTTCGTCAAACATGATTTCCCATTCATAAATCCATGTTGACTGTGCCCAATCAGATCATTGTTATCCCTGTGTCCATTTATCACATCCTTTAGAATAGATTCCTGCATTTTCCCAGGGACTGATGTAAGGATAACAGGTCTGTAATTCCTTGTTTTCTCTCTCCCTTCCTTCTTAAATAGTGGGGTGACATTTGCGACCTTCCAATCTGCAGGAACCGCTCCAGAACCTATAGAATTTTGGAAGATGATCACCAATGGATCCACTAGCTCCAAGCTACCTCTTTCTACACTCTGGGATGTAGAATATCAGGTCCTGGGGACTTATTGACCTTCAACCCCATTAATTTCACCAATACAACCTCCTTACTAATACTAATTTCCTTCACTTCTTCATTCCCCCTAATCCCTTAGATCTCTAATTCTGGGAGATTTCTTGTATCTTCCTCAGTGAAGACAGACATAAAGTAATCATTTAGCTTCTCTGCCACTTCTCTATTCCCCATTATAAATTCTCCTGACTCTGTCTGTAATGAACTCATACATACCTCTAGAAGCTTTTACATTCCATTTTTATATTTTTTGCTAGCTTACATTCATATTCTATTCTCCCTTTCTTTATCAGTTTCTTCGTCCTCCTTTGCTGTATTCTAAAATTCTCCCAATCCTCAGCAAACTTAGCTGATTTAATATAAGTTAAAAAATGGTTATGAACTTAAGCTAGACAAATCTCCAAGACCTGATGGTTTCCTCACCAGGCTATTAAAAGAAATAGAAAAGGAAATTGTGGATTTTTTAGTCATAATTTTCCAAAGCTCTCTTAATTGTCACGATGGTTGGAAAATTGCAAATGTCACTCTTATGTAAGAAGGGAGGAAGGGAGAAACCAGGTTACTGCAGACCTGTCAGTTTAACATCAGTTGTAGAACAGTTACTGAAATCTATCGTCAGGGACAGAGTCACTGAGCACATGGACAAGTATGAGCTGTCAAAGTGAGTCACCATGAATTTGTGAAGGGCAGGTCATGTCTGACTAATTTAATTGAATTTTTTGCAGTGTTTACTGGTATGATGCTAGAAAACAATTGATAACGTTTTGTACAAGATTGGATAGCATTTTGGTTATGTTACTGGATAACTAATCCAGCAACCTGCTTATTAATCTAGAGACAGAAGTTCAAATCCCACCACGGCAGCTGGAAAATTTAAATTAAATTAATCAGGAATAAAAAAGAGATAGTAACAGTGAGGATGACCATGAAACTACTAGATAATGGTAAAAAAAACGACTAATGTCCTTTAGGGAAGGATATTTGCCATTCTTACCTGGTCTGACCAAGAGATGACTCTTATCTGCCCTCTGAAATGGCCAAGCAAACTGCTCTGTTGTAATCAAGAAAGTGGCTCACCACTCACCCTGAAGGCGGTCATGTGTCACCTTTGGCATATTTCCGGCAGTTCCTGCAGCCATACAGGTGCCAAGCGCCATGCTCTGCACTCCTTTGGACCCCACCAGGAAGGCCGAGAGGGGGGTTTTGACGCTTGGGCAACTCACAACCTCCATACATACACCCAAGCATGTGCCATGGAGAGGTCACTCCATAGTCGCCTCACAGCGAGCAAATCAACACGTAAGGCAGCAGTTACGGGTTATAAGTCCAGCTCAATTGGCGTAGAGATTGGGTGCCACGGGTTGCCTTTGTCGGTGGGAGAGGCCATCGCATCTCACTGGACAGCTACCGCCCGCCTCAAACCGGGCAGCCCCCGGTCAGTAAGGTTCTGTTCCGCCACAGTCCACCTGCTTCAATGGGTGCTTGGAGCTCAGGGTCATTGCCCTACAAGTGGACTGTTACACCGCACCAAACAGCACGACCAAAAAAGGAAAGAAGGTACCAGCCCTTCGTTTTGCAAGCTGGAACGTCAAAACTATGTGTCCTGGCCTGTCGGAAGACCTTACACAAATCAACGGTTCTCGGAAGATCACCATCATCAACAACGAGCTTAGTAGACTCAATGTGGACATTGCAGCACTTCAGGAGACACACCTCCCTGCAAGCGGATCTCTAAGAGAGCAAGACTACACCTTCTACTGGCAGGGTAGGGATCCTGAAGAACCAAGACAGCACGGAGTGGGCTTCGCCATCAGAAATTCTTTGCTCAGCATGATAGAGCCACCCTCAAATGGCTCGGAGCACATACTGTCCATCCGACTGTTCACCGCCTCTGGTCTAGTACACCTACTCAGCATCTATGCTCCAACACTCTGCTCCCCACCTGAAGCTAAAGATCAGTTCTACAAGGAACTCCATAATATCATTAGTAGCATCCCCAACACCGAACACCTATTCCTGCTGGGGGACTTTAATGCCAGGGTTGGGGCCGACCATGATTCATGGCCCTCCTGCCTTGGGCGCTTTGGCATTGGAAGGATGAATGAGAATGGACAGAGACTTCTTGAGTTGTGTACCCATCATAACCTCTGCATCACCAACTCGTTCTTTCTCACCAAACCCTGTCACCAGGTTTCTTGGAGGCACCCAAGATCAGGTCGTTGGCAACAGCTGGACCTCATCGTCACAAGGCGAGCCTCTTTAAACAGCGTTCAAATCACACACAGCTGCCACAGTGCGGACTGCGACACCGACCATACCCTGGTGTGCAGCAAGGTTAGCCTCAAACCAAAGAAGCTGCATCACTCCAAGCACAAGGGTCGCCCGCAAATCAACACGAGCAGATTTTCTCATCTACAGCTGTTACGTAAGTTTCTAAATTCACTTGAAAAAGCCCTCCAAAACACTCCCACAGGGGATGCAGGGACCAAGTGGGCCCACATCAGAGACGCCATCTATTACTCAGCAATGACCCCCTATGGCAATCGTGTGAAGAGGAATGCAGACTGGTTTCAATCTCACATTGAAGAGCTGGAACCTGTCATAGCCGCTAAACGCATCGTACTGCTGAACTACAAGAAAGCCCCCACTGAGTTAACATCCGTAGCACTTAAAGCTGCCAGAAGCGCGGCACAAAGAACAGCCAGGCGCTGCGCAAATGACTTCTGGCAACACCTGTGCAGTCATATTCAGCTGTCCTCTGACACAGGAAATATCAGAGGAATGTATGATGACATTAAGAGAGCTTTTGGGCCAACCATCAAGAAGATTGCCCCCCTCAAATCTAAATCAGGGGACACAATCACTGACCAACACAAGCAAATGGATTGCTGGGTGGAACACTACCTAGAACTGTACTCCAGGGAGAATCTTGTCACTGAGACCGCCCTCAATGCAGCTCTGTCTCTGCCAGTCATGGATGAGCTGGACGTACAGCCAACAAAATCGGAACTCATTGATGCCATTGATTCTCTAGCCAGCGGAAAAGCCCCTGGGAAGGACGGCATTACCCTAGAAATCATCAAGAGTGCCAAGCCTGCTATACTTTCAGCATTGCACGAACTGCTTTGCCTGCACTGGGACGAGGATGCAGTATCACAGGACATGCGCGATGCCATATCATCACCCTCTGTAAGAACAAGGGTGACCGCGGTGACTGCAACAACTACCGTGGAATCTCCCTGCTTAGCATAGTGGGGAAAGTCTTCGCTCGTGTCACCTTAAACAGGTTCCAGAAGCTGGCTGGGCGTGTCTACCCTGAGGCACAGTGTGGCTTTCGAGCAAATAGATCCACCATTGACATGCTGTTTTCCCTTCGCCAGCTACAGGAGAAATGCCGTGAACAACAGAGGCCCCTCTACGTTGCTTTCATTGATCTCACCAAAGCCTTTGACCTCGTCAGCAGATGTGGTCTCTTCAGACTACTAGAAAAGATTGGATGCCCACCAACGCTACTAAGTATCATCACCTCATTCCATGACAATATTAAAGGCACAATTCAGCATCGCGGTGCCTCATCAGACCCCTTTCCAATCCTGAGTGGTGTGAAACAGGGCTGTGTTCTCGCACCTACACTGTTTGGGGTCTCCTTCATGCTGCTGCTCTCACATGCGTTCAAGTCTTCAGATCAAGGAATTTTCCTCCACACAAGATCAGGTGGTAGGTTGTTCAACCTTGCCCGTCTAAAAGCGAAGACCAAAGTACGGAAAGTCCTCATCAGGAAACTCCTCTTTGCTGATGATGCTGCATTAACATCTCACACTGACGAATGTCTGCAGAGACTCATCGACAGGTTTGCGGCTGCCTGCAATGAATTTGGCCTAACCATCAGCCTCAAGAAAATGAACATCATGGGACAGGATGTCAGAAATGTCCCATCCATCAATATCGGCAACCACACTCTGGAAGTGGTTCAAGAGTTCACCTACCAAGGCTCAACTATCACCAGTAACCTGTCTCTCGATGCAGAATTAAACAAGCGCATGGGAAAGGCTTCCTTTGCTATAGCCAAGAGAGTGTGGGAAAATGGCGCACTGACACAGAGCACAAAAATCCAAGTGTATCAAGCCTGTGTCTTCAGTACCTTGCTCTACGGCAGCGAGGCCTGGACAACGTATGTCAGCCAAGAGCGACATCTCAATTCATTCCATCTTCGCTGCCTTGGGAGAATCCTTGGCATCAGGTGGCAGGACCGTATCTCCAACACAGAAGTCCTCGAGGCGGCCAACATCCCCAGCATATACACCCTACTAAGTCAGTGGCGCCTGAGATGGCTTGGCCATGTGAGCCGCATGGAAGATGGCAGGAACCCCAAGGACGCATTGTACAGCGAGCTCGTCACTGGTACCAGACCCACTGGCCGTACATGTCTCCGCTTTAAAGACGTCTGCAAACGCGACATGAAGTCCTGTGACATTGATCACAAGTCGTGGGAGTCAGTTGCCAGCGATCGCCAGAGCTGGCGGGCAACCATAAAGGCGGGGCTAAAGCGTGGCGAGTCGAAGAGACTTTGCAGTTGGCAGGAAAAAAGACAGAAGCGCAAGGAGAGAGCCAACTGTGTAACAGCCCCGACAACCAATTTTATCTGCAGCACCTGTGGAAGAGTCTGTCACTCTAGAATTGGCCTTTATAGCCACTACAGGCACTGCTTCACAAACCACTGACCACCTCCAGGCGTTTACCCATTGTCTCTCGAGACAAGGAGGCCAAAGAAGAAAGACTCTTAGGGACACTTCTCAAGGGCAGTTAGGCCTTGCCAACAATGCCCACATCCAATGAATAAGAAAAAACAAGATATTATCAATAATGAAAGCTCACTGAATGGTAAGTAACCTTGTGACATGGGTTGGGAGGTAGGGATAAAGGGCATGTTCTTATATTTGAGAAAATTTACAGCGTGGTGTTTTCAGGGATCTGTTTTGGGGCCTCAGCTTTTCATTGTATGTATTAATGAATTAGATGAAGGCTCAGAGAGTTGCATATCCAAGTTTACAGATGACACTACAATAGGAGACATAGTAAGTTTTAGATAATAAAATTAAGAAATGCTGGAAATACTCAGCAGGTCTGGCAGCAGCTGTGGAGAGAGAAGCAGAGTTAACGTTTCAGGTCAGTGACCCTTCATCAGAGCTCACTATTTTATTTTAGTAAGTTTTAGAGATGGGAATAAAGGGGATAAATTAAGTGAGTGGGCAAAGCAAAGGCTGATAGAATTCAATGTGGGGAAGTGTAAAGTTAATCTGGGGGGAGGGGGCTTCAACCAACCTAACATAAAGTGCAAATGCTCAAGAGGACAAATTCCAGCATGGAGTTTTACTTCCAGCCAGAAAGCCGGAGAATGTGCCAATAAATTTCCCACACAGATGTCTCGTGGAATTCTCACTGATTTCAAGACTCTATCTGGACCTCGTTAACATCTTGATGGTCTACTGCCACCCAAAAAATGCATAAAGAGGCAACTGGTTGGCAGCTAGCAGGTGAATATTGGGCAACCTGGAAGCTGCCCGCTGGCACTCATTCAGGGTAGGGGTGGGGGTGGAGGTAGGAATGGGGGAAATGTAGACTGGCAGAGGCCCAAACTTCTTTTGTAGGGGTTTGAAGGGACTAGCAATCCTGCCTCTCCTGGCTCCATAAAGAAAAGTTTTTTCTTACTTTTCAGTGTCAAAGTGGTTTCATTGATCAGAAATGAATATGGTGGTTGCTCCGGCTATGAGATGCGACAACTGTCTCAATTAGACCCTGATTGGCATATATTAATGAGGCTTCTTCATGTGTCAGATGGACCCCTCAACTGTCTGATGTTAAAATTGCCAAGGGGCAGTAACTGAGTGGAAAAAGAACCATTCAATTTAAGCTCTCGTTCCACCTGTTCTTTGGGAAGTGGAAGGAGTTAACGTTTTCACTTCTGAGTTTGTCAACTTAGTGCACAACTGCTTCATAAGTTTGTCATTCAGCCCACAGGGGTGGGTCTTTATAAATCTGGGGCAATTTTAACTGTACATGCCTGGCAGAAATTGAATGGGTGGACAGTTAAAACTGCCCTGGTTACATACCCACCTTGGAGACATGGCAAGCTGACCTGATGCTTATTTAATCTACTCCACTGAGCAGGTAACAAGGCCACCCACTCAAAGCCAGCAGGGTCCATTTTAGCATATACAAGTTGGGTCCAGACAACATTATATAGGTTTTTTTAATACGCTGAGTATTTTAATTTAATTTAATTCTTTATTCTGCAATTAACTAACTCAAATTAACTCAATAAAATCAAATAAATGTTTGGTTTGTACAAGACATAAGCAGAAGCCAAAGATAGACTTTCGAATAGTAAATTAAAAGAGATAGTTTATTTCAAAAGGAGAAAGGGTATACTTATCAATATAAAACAGTCTTTTACAGCTTCAATCAGGTGATCTGGCTGATACGAGGTTGTCGGCTTCCTCAAGTTGCTTCGTTGACAGCAATTCTTTGGAAGCATCCAGTACGTGACTAGTGAGCAAAGATGTCGCTTGGAGCCTTTACTTTTATCCCTAAAATCATCAATACCTCATCTCAGACCATGTTTGTGTAATTTCATAATTAGTTAATTTAATTATTGATTTGTTTTAATTGGAGTTCGTTTACCTGTGTAAATTGTCCATTCAAAGGAACATTGTTTCTTTCATTGTGCCTTTTGCTATCTGACTTCATATAATTGTCTATTGTTTGGTTTCATCGTTGAGAAAGTCAAGGCCAGAGTGATCTGAGTTTAGCACATAATATCTGATTTGATGCTCATCCGAAGGGCAGAATCTTACAGCAGCATGTTAATACTTTTAATCTACAAGCTTTTTAAATATAACCCAGCCTTAATATATCTATTTGATTATTTTAATACTTCCTCAATTACAACTTAATTGAGGTACATTACTTGGTCAATTATATATTTCTGGCTGGTTGCCAATTATGTAATAAGCCTTAATTAATGCATGTGAGTAATTATAAAACAAAGAATACAAAATGTCTTCAAATTAGCACAGTGTTCATACAAAATGGAATCTTGACCTCACTAGCTTACTACAGTGAATGTAATATGAAATTAATTTAAAGATGGTCTGCTTACACTAAAAATGTACTACCTCGACTTACTTACAACTATCAAATCCCAAATGCACTTTTTACCAGCAAGTCTGAGCAGGAAGCAGCAGTGAATTTAGGCTAGAGGAATCCCAAAATAGGTAAGTTCAAAATTCTTGGCCTACCTCCTTCTGCTGACCCAAAAGGAAGCTTTTAAAAAAGTTTTTTTTGTTGAAAAATGAACTTATTTGGGCCTACTGTGGCCAAAATTCTGACTGCAAAAGTTGGCAGATTTGAAACTATAGCCAGAATTTTAGGTTGGGCAGGAAGCCCCTCCCACAAGCCAAAACATCAGCGGTGAGCCCACCTCCACTGGGCCTGGGAGCCAGGCCAGGATTTTATGCCTCCCAGGCCTTTAATTGGCTATGGATGGGACTTCCACCCCTCTGAGGCAGGATGTCCCGCCTCCAAGAGCTGCCTGCCAATCAGCAGGCCAGCAGCTCTCAGTCCCAGCAGCACCACCAGGAGCAATGGCCACTGCTGGGACTGCAGCCAGCTTCAGCAGCAAGAGGCTGCGGAAACAAGGTAGGTTTGTCGGGCCTTACCAGGGACAATCGGCCGGCCCTGGCAAGGTAAAGGGGTCATTTGAGGGCAGGGAGTGTTGTGTAGTGGGGGCAGTTGGGCTGTGGGGGTGGGGTGGCTCTCTGTGGGGTACAGGGTGCTCAATCAGGAGGACCCCCCCCCCCCCCCCCACAGCCCACAAGGAGGCCGCCAGGTTTTACTGGGCGGTCTCCTGGAGAACCCCAGCCACATATTGGCCACTGGTAAAATACCAGCGGCGGTGGGAGGAGGCCCTTAGGTGGCTTGGTGTGGGGGGCCATTTCTCGCTGCTGCCATCAGCCCTCGTAAATTTGCAGTGGGGGCGGGAAGGCATCGGAATGGCACCCCCTATCTTCCACTCAATGTTATGACCCCCCCCCCCCCACCGTCGCCATCAACCCACTCCTGTGGGGTGCGTAAAATTCCAGCCTACGTGATTAAAATGTCTGACCCTATTGGGAGGCGATGTCATTTAAATTAGGCCCCCACACCTCTTGGGCAGGCAGCCTTCACATGCCTGATTTTAGGCTAGTTAAAATGGTGGAGAGTGTCAGGAGTGTGGATGAACCCCCTCTTTGTTGGGTATTGTTGTAGCGTAGATCGAGTGTTGTTTAAAGAAGTCTCGGGTACTTTGTAGAACTAAAGAATAACTTATTATAAACATATATAACTATTTGCACTCTCCACAAGCTTGTCTAGCCAGCACACCTCATGCTGCTTCTAGCTTTTTATCAGCCTAAAATCCGTGTGACTATTACATCATTATCATTACAGTGGGAGGGGTTTACTCCCATTGTCTCAAACATTAACCCTTTCAGGCCTTTAAACTACATCTCTCCCCAAGTCTTTGTCCCTATATATTTGTAATACATATACATTCATTCATTTTGACTTTACATACTACCCCATCTGCCCCAAGTCTCTGTCCATCACAAGTTCAGCCTATCAGGAGGCTTCACAACTCTCCATGATCGTGTTCCTATTGGGTTTGGAAGATCAGTAGTCTTGCTTGAAAGTCTTTTTGGACAACTTGGATGGCTTTGACCAATATTTGTAGTATCCTGTTGACTCTGGGTTTTTTGATTATCATCTGGTTCATTCATATAAATGATTGATTGTTGCTTCTGTGGAATAGGGATAATGTTTCTCCTATTTCGTCGTATAGTACTCCCTGCCGTGCGTACTAGTTACGATCTCTGATAATTTTCATCTTTTTGGATGGCAACACCTTCCCATTCTAGGTCTCTCATCCATACCTTCTCGCCTTCCTTTGGCTGAGGTAAGTTTCCGGTATGAAATCTTTTGTTATAATTGTGAGCTTATTGGTTACTGTAGTACTTCTCCCTATCTTGGACATTTCGGTAGTCTTTGATGTCTAGCCCCAGAAGTAGTTTTCTAGGCAAAATGGGAAGTTAGGTTTTTATCTGCCTCCCCATCAACAAGTGTTAGTCCACACAATGTTGGAGTTGATCAATAATTAATCAATACTGTTGGAAAATCTTCGTTCTTCTTCAACAACACCTTTATAGTTCTTACTCTTCTTTCAGCCTTGCCGTTCGACTGAGGATATCGCGGTGAATTCGGAGAAGTTCAAATCCCCATTTTCTTGCAAATTGTGTCAAGTATTCATTTGCGAACTGTGATCCTTAGTCTGACACGACTTCGTCATGGGTACCATGCATCACAAAGGTCTCCTGCAGATTTCGGATAACAGATTCTGTTGTTGCTGAATACAACCTTTTCACATCAATCCATCGTGAGAAATAATCGATCACATTTATATAGGATTTTTCATTGTGCATAAATAAATCCCTCCCTAGCACTTCCCAGAGTCTGGTTGGAAATTCGGTTGTAATCAGAGGTTCTCTCTGCTCCGGTCTATATTTTACACATACTTGGCAGTTCAGGACCATGTTTTCTATGTTTTTGGATATTCCTGGCCACCACACTGATGACTGAGCCCGTGCTCTGCACTTTATTTTGCCCATGTGGCCCTGATGTAGACATTCCAAGATATCCGATCTAAGTGAACTTGGGAATAACTGTCTGTCATTATGCACCAAATTGTCAATTACTGTGAAGTGTTTTCTGAATTCATAGAAAGTTTTCATGATCTTACCACTAGGACATTCTTGAGGCCAGCCCTGGGCACAGTATTGACGTATATGAGCACATTCATCATCCTGCTTTTGGGCGTGACAAATTTCTTGAAGTTTCTGTATGCTTGCTGGTCACTGTTATGCAGTATATTGTGAATACAACTCTATCTCGTCCACAAAGTTCAGTCCTGTTGTGTCGGATGGTCTACCATTGCTCTTGATAGCGCAGCAGAGGAAGTTTGCATCTTTCCCTGAATATTTATTTATTTATTTAAAAAAAAAATTTATTTAGAAATACAGCACTGAAACAGGCCCTTCGGCCCACCGAGTGTGCTGACCAACAACCACCCATTTTTATACTACCCCTACAGTAATCCCATATTCTCTACCACCTACCTACACTAGGGGCAATTTACAATGGCCAATTTACCCATCACCTGCAAGTCTTTGGCTGTGGGAGGAAACCGGAGCACCCGGCAAAAACCCACGCGGTCACAGGGAGAACTTGCAAACTCCGCACAGGCAGTACCCAGAATCGAACCTGGGTCTTGTATGTCTTGTACGTCTTGTACGTATACTGCATCAATCATAAGCAGAACCTGTGGACTCTTGGAGGCATTTTTGTGATTTCCTTCTCATCCAGTAAAGAAACTAACAGTTTGTGGTCTGTCTCAATGTGTACTTCCTATCCCATAATGTAATCAGAGAACTTCTCACAAGCCCACATGACTGCGAATGCTTCTTTTTCAATTGCCGCATATCTGGTCTCTGTGTTGGACAAAGCTCTTGATGTACAGTCGATTGATCTTTGACAACATCAAGCTGTTCTTGGAAAAGGACTCCCCCTAACTATTTGGATGAGGTGTCTGCAGCGATCGTTGTTGGTAGTGTAGGGTTATAGTGGGTTATAGTGTGCTAAGATGTCAGGCGATATGAGCATTTCTTCAATATTTCAGAATGCCTGCTCTTGAAGTGAACTCCAACACCGTACTTGATCTTTTTTCAAGAGTTGTCTTAATGGCTTGGTTACCTGCACTGGATAGAATCATGGAAAGTTTAAGGCACAGAAAGAGGTCACTTGGCCCATTGTGTCTGTACCGGCCGAAAAATGATCTAATCCCACCTTCTCGAATTTGGTCTGTAGCCCTGCAGGTTACAGCACCTGAGGTGCATATCCAGACTCCCTTTGAATAAGTTGAGGGATTCTGCCTCAACTACCCTTTCAGGCAGTGAGTTCCAGACCCCCACCACCCTCTGGATGAAAAAGATTTTCCTCCTCTCCCCTCTAATTTTTCTACCAATCACTTTAAATCTATGCCCCTAGTCACTGACCTGTCTGCTAAAGTGAATAGGCCCTCATCTCCACTCTATCCAGACCGCTCAAAATTTTGTACATTTCAATCAGATCTTCCCTCAGCCTTCTTTGTTCCAAGGAGAAAAACCCCAGCCTATCCAATCTTTCCTCATAGCTGCATTTTTCCAGTCCTGGTAACATCCTCGTAAATCTCCTCTGTACCCTCTCTAGTGCAATTACATCCTTTTGTAATGAGGTGACCAGAACTGCACACAGTACTCAAGTTGTGGCCTAACCAATGAGTTATACAGTTCCAGCATAACCTCCCTGCTTTTATATTCTATACCTTGGCTAATAATGGAAAGGATTCCACATGCCTTCTTAACCACCTTATCGACCTGTCCTGCTACCTTCAGAGATCTGTGCACATTCTCTCCAAGATCCCTAACTGTCACGACACTTCTCATTATTTTCCCATTTATTATGTATTCCTTTGCCTTGTGTGACCTCCCCAAATGCATTACCTCACACTTCTCCAGGTTGAATTCCATTTTCCACTTTTCTGCCCATCTGACCAGACCATCAATATCTTCCTGCAGCCTACAGCGACTGCCTCACTATCTACCAAATGGCCAATCTTTATGGCGTCTACAAACTTCTTGATCATGCCCCCTACATTTACGTCCAAATCGTTAATATATATCACAAAAAGCAGGGGACCCAATACTGAGCCCTGCGGAATGCCACTGGAAACAGCCCTCCAGTCGCTAAAACACCCATCAACAATTACCCTTTGTTTACTGCCACTGAGCCAATTTTGTATCCACCTTGCTGCATTTCCCTGGTTCCCAAGGGATTTTATTTTTTTCACCAGTCTGCCATGTGGGACCTTTGTCAAAAGTCTTGCTAAAATACATGTAGGCCACATAAACTGCACTGCACTCATCTATCCTCCTTGTTACTTCTTCAAAAAGTTTGATCAGGTTGGTCAAACAAGATCTTTCCTTTACAAATCCATGCTGACCATCCTTGATTAACCTGTGCCTTTCTAAGTGACAGTTTATCCTGTCTCTCAGAATAGATTCCAATAATACTGAGGTTAGACTGACTGGCCTGTAATTATTCGGTCTATCCCTCGCTCCCTTTTTAAACAGAGGTACAACGTTAGCAGTTCTCCAATCCGCCAGCACCACAGCTATATCCAATGAGGACTGAAAAATGATGGTCAGACCTTGTGCTATTTCCTCTCTTGCTTCTTTTAACAGCCTACAGTACATTTCATCTGACCTTGGTGATTTATCAACTTTCAAGGATGCTAATCCCATGAAGACTTCCTCTCTGCCTATGTTTATCACATCCTTTACTTCACACTCCTTCTCCTTAACTACAATATCTGCACTGTCCCCCTCTTTTGTGAAGACAGACTCAAAGTATTCATTAAGAACCATACCAACATCTTTTACCCCTGCACATAGGTTACCTTTTTGGTCTTATATGCGCCCTACTCTCTCCTTCGTTATCCTTTTATTCTTAATGTATTGATAAAACATCTTTGGGTTCACACTGAATTTGCTTGCCAATATTCTTTCTCTCTTCACTTTCCTAATTTTGTTTTTGATTTCACCCCTCGACTTTCTATATTCCTCTCAGTTTTCTGTAGTATTGAGTTCTCTGTGTCGGACATAAGCTTTCCTTTCCTTCCTTATCTTACCCTGTAAGCTCCTTGACATCCATGGGGCTCTAGATTTGGCTGTCTCACCCTTTTTCTTTGTGGGAACATGTTTACTCTGAACCCCTTGAATCTCCCCTTTCAATGCTTCCCACTGCTATGACACTGATTTACATTCGAGTAGCAGTTTCCAGTCCACTTTCGCTAAATCACTCCTCAGTTTAGTAAAATTGGCCTTGCCACAATTGAGAACTCTAACTCCTGTTCTATCTCTGTCCTTTTCCATAATTATGTTAAAACTGACTGAATTATGATCACTACCACCAAAATGCTCTCAAATTTGGCTAATTGATTCACCATTCCAAGAAATCTTTGAAGCTGTTGGATCGATGCTGGAGTTGGAAATTCATTAATGGCTCTCGTCTTTTGCAGATCTGCCATTATGCTGTTGTCACTTACGATGTGTCCCAAGAAACGGATGGACATCTTGAAGAATTCACACTTGTTGTTATGAGTGAGTCCTTCTTCCTGAAGATGACTTAAGACTGCTTTTACTCTCTGGTCATGTTCTTATATGGAAGCGCCATGTACCAGCATGCCATCCATGTGACATATCACCCCTTTTGAGGCCTTGCAGAATGTTGATCATTGTCCTTTGGAACATTTTAGGTGCGGAAGTTATCCCAAATGGCAGAGGATTGAATCAAAATTGTCCAGATGGAATGATAAATGTTGTGAGTGATCTTGACCGCTCATCCAAAGAAACCTGCCAAAAGCCACTATTCACGTCAAGTTTTGTGAACGTTATACTTTTGGAAAACTTTGCTAGGCTTTCGTCTACCGATGACATAGGATGGATTTCCCTTTTCACTGTTTTGTTAAGCTGCATTAAATCCACACAGAGACGGAGAGTACCATTTAGTTTTGGCACTGGAACCATAGGCAAGCACCACTGTTGGTTTCATGACAGGAGAAATGACTCCCATTCTGGTCATCTCCTCCAGCTGATTTTGTACTTGGTTCATCAATGGGTGAGGTATCTTTCTGGGTGTAAAGGTACATACCAATCTGGCATCTTCTTTAAGTGTAATTCTATGCTCTGTCTTCAGCCTTCCTAGACCCAAAGACAGTTTGGGATACTCTGCTTGAAAATCACTGTTTGTCTTTAGTTGTTTGACTTGATCCATATTTTTGAGTAAATGTAGGTCTAACTATGCTTTTCTGCTAAACAGGGAAAGTTCTTGGTTTTTCAAAATGTATAGGGTTTCCATAATCTGCCTTCCTTGACATTGGAGAGTTTCTTTTACCTTACTTTCACTTTCACTTGGATCCCTCCTCGGCCATAAAACTGTGTGTCCGCTGGTTGTAAGCAAAGTCTTGTCAACCATGGCTTTTAGTCTGACAAAACTGAGACACTTGAACCTGTGTCCAATTTGAAATTAATAATATGTCCATTGGCATAGATGTCTGCCATCCAAAATCCTTGATTGGGGTCATTAATTTCCCCTAGGAAGTCTCCTAGTTTATCTTTCACTGGATATTTTTCCACCTCATTCACCACTCCATGGGCTGAATCTTCTGTGCCTACCGCCAATGTCAGCGGTGAGCAAAGAGAAGGTTGGGCCGCCCACGCGGACCGCATGTCGCGGAGCTGCCACAATCTTCCGTGTGACAGCTCATTTAAATAGCCGGGGCATGCCGCCTTTCCCGATCACATGGAGAGGGCTGGCTGTTCATCCCTGGCAAAGGCATCAGCTGCCTGTGCGCAGGCGCTGACACCATTTTTAAAGAGCTTTGAGCCCTACCTGTAAATTTAAATATTTAAAACTCAAGTAATTAAAAATAAATGAAGACATTTCTTCTTCCCCTCTCCAACAAGCCCAATAACAATTTAGTTAATTATTTGCCCTCTCCCCCGCAAAACACCGACCTGTCCATCTGACTTCACCCCTCAAACTGCATAAATTTTAATCTCAAACCCTTCGCACCATCCCCTACTTTGACGCCGTTCACCTCCACCACCAACCCCCCCTCCCCACACCGATAAACTTACCTCCTCCGCCCTCCCCACCAGTGTGGCGTCTCGTTTCCACCGATGGGGAGGCGATGGCGTAGTGGTATTGTCACTGGACCAGAGACCCAGGGTTACTGGGGACATGGGTTCAAATCCCACCACAGCAGAAGGTGGAATTTGAATTCAATTAATAAAAAAATCTGGAATTAAAAGCTAGTCTAATGATGGCCATGAAACCATTGTCGATTGTTGTAAAAACCCATCTGGTTCACGAATGTCCTTTAGGGAAGGAAATCTGCTGTCCTCGCCTGGTCTGGCCGACGTGTGACTCCAGACCCACAGCAATGTTGTTCACTCTTACAAGCCCTCTGAAATGGCCTAGCAAGCCACTCAGTTGTATCTAACCGCTAGGAAGTCAATATAAAGGAATGAAACCGGACAGACCACCCAGCATCAACCTAGGTACCAGAAACGACAATGGCAAACCCACCCCTGTCGACCCTGCAAAGTCCTCCTTACTAACATCTGGGGGCTTGTGCCAAAGTTGGGAGAGCAACAGCCCTGACATAGTCATACTCACAGAATCATACCTTACAGACAATGTCCCAGACACTGCCATCACCATCCCTGGGTATGTCCTGTCCCACTGGCAGGACAGACCCACCAGAGGTGGTGGCACAGTGGTATATAGGAGGGAGAGAGTTGCCCTGGGAGTCCTCAACATCGACTCTGGACCCCATGAAGTCTCAGGGCATCAGATCAAACATGGACAAGGAAACCTCCTGCTGATTACCACCTACCGCCCTCCCTCAGCTGATGAGTCAGTACTCCTCCATGTAGAACAGAACTTGGAGGAAGCACAGAATGTGGCGAGGGCACAAAATGTAGTCTGGGTGGGGGAGTTCAATGTCCATCACCAAGAGTGGCTCAGTAGCACCACTACTGACCAAGCTGGCCGAGTACTAAAGGACATAGCTGCTAGACTGGGTATGCGGCAGGTAGTGAGGGAACCAACAAGAGGGGAAAACATACTTGACCTCGTCCTCACCAATCTGCCTGCCGCAGATGCATCTGTGAATGATAGTATTGGTAGGAGGGACCACCGCACAGTCCTTGTGGAGACAAAGTCCCGCCTTCACATTGAGGATACTGTCCATCGTGTTGTGTGGCACTACCACCGTGCTAAATGGGATAGATTTTGAACAGATTTAGCAATGCAAAACAGGTCATCCATGAGGCGCTGTGGGCCATCAGCAGCAGCAGAATTGTACTCAACCACAATCTGTAACCTCATGGCCCAGCATATCCCCCACTCTTCCATTACCATCAAGCCAGGAGACCAACCCAGGTTCAATGAAGAGTGCAGGAGGGCATGCCAGGAGCAGCACCAGGAAGATCGCAAAATGAGGTGTCAACCTGGTGAAGCTACAACACAGGACTATCTGCATGCCAAACTACATAAGCAGCATGCGATAGACAGAGCTAAGCGATCCCATAACCAATGGATCTGATCTAAGCTCTGCAGTCCTGCCACATCCAGCCGTGAATGGTGGTGGACAATTAAACAACTAATTGGAGGAGGTGGCTCCACAAATATCCCCATCCTCAATGATGGGGGAGCCCAGCACATCAGTGCGAAAGATAAGGCTGAAGCATTTGCAACAATCTTCAGCCAGAAGTGTCGAGTTGATGATCCATCTCGGCCTCCTCCTGAAGTCCCCAGCATCACAGATGCCAGTCTTCAGCCAATTCGATTCATTCCGCGTGATATAAAGAAACAACTGAAGGCACTGGATACTGCAAAAGCTATGGGCCCTGACAATATTCCGGCAATAGTCCTGAAGACTTGTGCTCCAGAACTTGCTGCGCCCCTAGCCAAGCTGTTCCAGTACAGCTACAATACTGGCATCTACCCTGCAATGTGGAAAATTGCCCAGGTATGTCCTGTACACAAAAAGCAGGAAAAGTCCAACCCGGCCAATTACCGCCCCATCAGCCTACTCTCAATCATCAGTAAAGTGATGGAAGGTGTCATCAACAGTGCCATCAAGCAACACTTGCTTAGCAATAACCCACACAGTGACGCTCAGTTTGGGTTCCGCCAAGGCCACTCAGCTCCTGACCTCATTACAGCCTTGGTTCAAACATGGACAAAAGAGCTGAATTCAAGAGGTGAGATGAGTGTGACTGCCCTTGACATCAAGGCAGCATTTGACTGAGTATGGCATCAAGGAGCCCTAGCAAAACTGAGGTCAATGGGAATCAGGGGGAAAACCGTCCGCTGGTTGGAGTTATATCGAGCACAAAGGAAGATGGTTGTGGTTGTTGGAGGTCAATCATCTGAGCTGCAGGACATCACTGCAGGAGTTCCTCAGGGTAGTGTCCTAGGCCCAACCATCTCCAGCTGCTTCATCAGTGACCTTCCTTCAATCATAAGGTCAGAAGTGGGGATGTTTGCTGATGATTGCACAATGTTCAGCACCATTCGCGACTCCTCAGATACTGAAGCAGTCCATGTAGAAATGCAGCAAGACCTGGACAATATCCAGGCTTGGGCTGATATGTGGCAAGTAACATTCGCGTCACACAAGTGCCAGGCAATGACCATCTCCAACAAGAGAGAATCTAACCATCTCCCCTTGACATTCAACGTCATTACCATCGCTGAATCCCCCACTATCAACATCCTAGGTGCTACCATTGACCAGAAACTGAACTGGAGTAGCCATATAAATACCGTGGCTACAAGAGCGTGTCAGAGGCTAGGAATCTTGTGGCGAGTAATTCACCTCCTGACTCCCCAAAGCCTGTCCACCATCTACAAGGCACAGGTCAGGAGTGTGATGGAATACTCTCCACTTGTCTGGATAGATGCAGCTCCAAGAACACTCAAGAAGCTCGACTCCATCCAGGACAAAGCAGCCCGCTTGATTGGCACCCCATCTACAAACATTCACTTCCTCCACCACCGACGCACAGTGGCAGCAGTGTGTACCATCTATAAGATACACTGCAGCAATGCACCAAGGCACCTTAGACAGCACCTTCCAAACCCGCGACCTCTACCAACTAGAAGGACAAGGGCAGCAAATGCATGGGAACACCACCACCTGCAAGTTCCCCTCCAAGTCACACACCATCCTGACTTGGAACTATATCGCTGTTCCTTCACTGTCGCTGAGTCAAAGTCCTGGAACTCCCTTCCTAACAGCACTGTGGGTATACCTACCCCAAATGGACTGCAGCAGTTCAAGTAGGCAGCTCACCACCACCTTCTCAAGGGCAATTAGGGATGGGCAATAAATGCTGGCTAGGCCAGCGACGCCCACATCCCATGAATGAATAAAATAAAAATGTGGATCCAAAGGCATGGGAGTGCCAGCCACCGGACCGTAGATCGCAGCGAGACATGATGTGGCAGCCTATGTATCTTTAATTCATCAATTCCAGTTTATTTAAATATTCAAGGGAGGGGGGGGCCCGTCACCGAGCGACGGTGGGGGAGGCCATGAGGCCTCACTGCTGCCGGTAATATCTGGCCGGCCTTCCCTGCGTCGGGGTGCATGGTGACCCTGTCCCAGAGGCATCTTCAGCCCGCCCCCACCATGGATCCCACTGCCTGAGGCCTGGGGGAAAACAAAATCCAGCCCTATGTCACCGGGGAGCGGAGGTAGAGCGGACACAGAGGGGTGGAGCATCGGAGCTGTGAGTATAAATAACTTACCTCAGGGATTTCACAGCCTAGTCACCGGGGAGCGGAGGTAGAGCAGAACCGGAGGGGCGGAGCATCGGAGCTGTGAGTATAAATAACTTACCTCAGGGATTTCGCGGCCTCGTCACCGGAGAGCGGAGGAAGAGCGGACCCGGAGGAGTGGAGCTGCTTTCACTGCTTCAGTGTTCCAACTGAAACTGAGAAAAATCTGAAAAAAGTGACGTCACAGGAAAACTGGTAGGGGATCTGCACTAACTTTGAAAAACTAATTTGAAAATTTTGAAAAACTAATTAACTAAAGTAGAGTTAGCAGGGCAGGCGATGTGCCATAGCTGCATGATGTGGGAGCTGGTAGATCCCATTGCGAGCCAGAGTCACCACATCTGCAGCAAGTGCTTGCAGCTTGAAGAACTTCGGCTCAGACTTGATGGGCTGCAGTCCGAGCTTCAGACACTGTGGCACATCAGGGAGGGGGAGAGGTTCCTGGACACTGTGCTTAAAGCAGTCACACCCCGTAGATTAAGTATCTCAAATTCGGCCAGTGGTCAGGGACAGGAGGGTGTGACTGTAAGTGAGGCAGGTAGAGGGATACTGAATTCAGCAATGGAGGAGCCTCAGCTCTTGACCTTGTCTAACAGGTATGAGGTACTTGCTCCCTGTGTGGATGAGGAAAAGGACTGTAGGGAGGATGAGCAAACTGACCCCTGCACTGTGGTGCAGGAGGCCATTCAAGCGGGGAAACAAAAAGAAAAGCAGTAGTGGTAGGGGATTCCATAATTAGGGGTACTGATAGCAGCCTTTGTAAGCAGGACCGAAAGTCCCGCATGGTATGTTGCCTACCCGGTGCCAGGTTGAGGGACATCTCTAATCGACTTGAAAGGATATTGGAGAGGGAGGAGGAGGATCCAGTTGTTGTGGTCCACGCTGGGACAAACAACATAGGCAAGACTAGGCAAGAGGACCTGTTTGGGGATTATCTGGAACTCGGAACAAAATTTAAACAACAGGTCCTCAAGGGTTATAATCTCTGGATGATTATCCAAACCCATGTGCAAATTGGCATAGGGATAAGAAAATTAGGGAAGTAAACATGTGGTTAAAGGAGTGGTGTGGGAAAGAGGGTTCCATTTCATGGGGCACTGGCATCAGTATCGGGACAGGAGGGAACTGTACCGTTGGGACTGGCTCCACCTGAACCGATCTGAGACCAGTGTCCTAGCGGAAAGGATAAATAGGGTGGTCACAAGGACTTTAAACTAGTAAATGGGGGAGTGGGGGAGGCCTCAGGGGAAGTCAATACAGTTTCAAAAACAAGTAACAGGGCAGAGAGTAAAGAAACAGTCAGGAACCCTACTTCAGGAACTGCAGGTAATGGTAAAACTGCAAGAAGTATACTGGTTAAACCAGAAGAGAGAAATAATCAACAGGCAAATAAAGAACAAAGAACAAAGAACAGTAAAGCACAGGAACAGGCCATTCGGCCCTCCAAGCCTGCGCCGATCTTGATGCCTGCCGAAACTAACACCTTCTGCACTTCCGGGACCCATATCCCTCTATTCCCTTCCTATTCATATATTTGTCAAGATGTCTCTTAAACGTCGCTATCGTATCTGCTTCCACCACCTCCCCTGGCAGCAAGTTCCAGGCACTCACCACCCTCTGTGTAAAAAACTTGCCTCGCACATCCCCTCTAAACTTTGCCCCTCGCACCTTAAACCTATGGTTAAAGGAGTGGTGTGGTCCCTTGAGGACCTGTTGTTTAAATGTTGTTCCTAGTAACTGTCTCTTCCACCCTGGGAAAAAGCTTCTGACTATCCACTCTGTCCATGCCGCTCATAACTTTGTAAACCTCTATCATGTCGCCCCTCCACCTCCGTCGTTCCAGTGAAAACAATCCGAGTTTTTCCAACCTCTCCTCATAGCTAATGCCCACCAGACCAGGTAACATCCTGGTAAACCTCCTCTGTACCCTCTCCAAAGCCTCCACGTCCTTCTGGTAGTGTGGCGACCAGAATTGCACGCAATATTCTAAGTGTGGCCTAACTAAAGTTCTGTAAAGCTGCAACATGACTTGCCAATTTTTATACTTTATGCCCCGACCGATGAAGGCAAGCATGCCCTATGCCTTCTTGACCACTTTATCCACCTGCGTTGCCACTTTCAGTGACCTGTGGACCTGTACGCCCAGGTCTCTCTGCCTGTCAATACTCCTAAGGGTTCTGCCATTTACTGTATACCTCCCACCTGCATTAGACCTTCCAAAATGCATTACCTCACATTTGTCCGGATTAAACTCCATCTGCCATTTCTCCGCTCAAGCCTCCAACCGATCTATATCCTGCTGTATCCTCTGACAATCCTCATCATTATCCGCAACTCCACCAACCTTTGTGTCGTCCGCAAACTTACTAATCAGACCAGCTACATTTTCCTCCAAATCATTTATATATACTACAAACAGCAAAGGTCCCAGCACTGATCCCTGTGGAACACCACTAGTCACATCCCTCCATTCGGAAAAACACCCATCCACTGTTACCCTCTGTCTTCTGTGACTGAGCCAGTTTTGTACCCATCTTGCCAGCTCACCTCTGATCCCGTGTGACTTCACCTTTTGCACCAGTCTGCCATGCGGGACCTTGTCAAAGGCTTTACTAAAGTCCACATAGACAACATCCACCACCCTTCCCTCATCAATCATCTTCGTCACTTCCTCAAAAAACTCAATCAAATTAGTAAGACACGACCTCCCCTTCACAAAACCATGCTGTCTCTCGCTAATAAGTTCGTTTGTTTCCAAATGGGAGTAAATCCTGTCCCGAAGAATCCTCTCTAATAGTTTCCCTACCACTGACGTAAGGCTCACCGGCCTATAATTTCCTGGATTATCCTTACCACCCTTCTTAAACAAAGGAACAACATTGGCTATTCTCCAGTCCTCTGGGACCTCACCTGCAGCCAATGAGGATGCAAAGATTTCTGTCAAGGCCCCAACAATTTCTTCCCTTGCCTCCCTCAGTATTCTAGGGTAGATCCCATCAGGCCCTGGGGACTTATCTACCTTAATGCTTTGCAAGACACCCAACACCTCCTCCTTTTTGATAATGAGATGACTGAGACTATCTGCACTCCCTTCCCTAGGCTCATCATCCACCAAGTCCTTCTCCTTGGTGAATACTGATGCAAAGTATTCATTTAGCACCTCACCCATTTCCTCTGGCTCCACGCATAGATTCCCATCTCTGTCCTTGAGTGGGCCAACCCTTTCCCTGGTTACCCTCTTGCTCTTTATATATGTATAAAAAGCCTTGGGATTTTCCTTAATCCTGTTTGCCAATGACTTTTCATGACCCCTTTTAGCCCTTTCAGTGCTGAGTGACAGGTTAGGGGGAAGAGCCCAAATAAGAGTTCTATATACAAATGCATGCAGTGCAGGGAATATACTAGCTGAGCTGCAGGCGTAAATTCAAATGGAAAATTATGATGCGGTGGCCATTGCGGAGACGTGGCTGCAGGATGGTCGGGACTGGGAACTAAATATACCTGGTTCTCAAGTTTACCGGAGGGACAGGGAAAATGGCAGAGGGGGTGGAGTAGCCTTACTGATTAGAAATAATGTCACCTCATTGGTGAGGGAGGATGTAATGAGGGGAAAGCATCCAACTTATGGGTGGAGCTGAGGAACAGAAAAGGATCTAAAACTGTAATGGGTGTTGTGTATAGACCCCCTGGTAGCAGTTCTGAGGTGTTAGATTGTATAAATGCACAAATTAGGCAAGTGTGTAACAAAGGCAGAGTAGTATTAATGGGGGATTTTAACTTACACAAGGTAGTGAATTTCTGGAATGTGTCCGGGATAGTTTCTGACACCAATATGTCCTAGATGTAACAAGGGGACAGGCAATATTAGATTTAGTTATGAGTAATGAGCCAAATTTAATTAGTAGCCTAACTGTGCGTGAACATTTATCAAATAGCGATCACAACATGATCAAATTCAAGGTAGCGTTTGAAAGTGAAAAGCACGAATCAGCTGCTAGAATTTTAGACTTGGGTAAGGCTGACTTTACCGGGATGAGACAGAGACTGTCCACGGTAAACTGGGTAGATCTGTTAATGGGTCAAACGACTGAAGAACAGTGGAGAATATTTAAAGAAACATTTAACGAAATACAGAGCGAGTTTATACCCGAGAGGAAAAAGCTCCACTTCACAGAAAAAACAGCCATGGACAACTAAAGAGATTAGGCATAGCATAAAACTAAAAGAAAGGGCTTACAAAAATGCAAAACGCAGCAGAGATCCGGCCGAATGGGATAGTTACAAAGACCAGCAAAGGGTCACAAAGCAGCTTATAAGAGCTACTAAAAGGGATTATGAAAGGAAACTTGCAAGGGACATCAATATCGATAAGAAGAAATGTTATAGTTACATAAAGGGAAAACGGGTGGTCAAGAGCAATGTAGGCCCACTAAAAGCTGAAAATGGAGATATTGTCATTGATAATGGGGAAATGGCAGACATGTTGAACAATTACTTTGCCTGAGTATTTACAGTTGAAAAGGAGGATAACTTGCCGGAAGTCCCGAAAAAATTAATAGCTGATAGGGGGCAGGGACTTAATACAATTAATGTGAGTAAAACATCAGTAACAAGGAAATTAATGGAACTGAAGAGTGAGAAATCCCCAGAACCTGACAGTTTCCATCCGAGGGTGTTAAAGGAAGTAGGGGAGCACATTGTAGATGCCCTAACTATAGTCTTTCAGAGTTCCCTAGATTCCTCTGGATTGGAAAGTTGTACATGTCACTCCACTTTTTAAGAAGGGTGAAAGGCGGAACCAAGGAAATTACAGACCAGTTAGCCTGACATCTGTGCTGGGCAAGTTGCTGGAGTCTATAATCAAGGATAGGGTGACTGAACACCTAGAAAAATTTCAGTTAATCAGGGACAGCCAGCATGGATTCATGATGGGAAGGTCATGCCTGACAAATCTCATTGAATTTTTTGAAGAGGTGACTAAGGTAGTGGACAGGGGAATGCCTTTGGATGTTACTTATATGGACTTCCAGAAGGCAATTGATAAAGTCCTACATAAGAGACTGTTAACTAAGGCCCATGGAGTTGAGGGCAAATTATTGACATGGTTAGGAAGTTGGTTGAGTGGTAGGCGACAGAGAGTGGGGATAATGGGTAAGTACTCTGATTGACAGGATGTAACTCGTGGTGTCCCACAGGGATCCGTGTTGGGGCCTCAATTATTCACATTATTCATTCATGACTTGGATGATGGCATAGTAAGTCATATATCCAAATTTGCTGATGATATAAAGTTCGGCATCATTGTAGACAGTCTAGATGATAGCATAAAATTGAAAGGAGATATTGACAGACTAGGTGAATGGGAAAAACTGTGACAGATGGATTTCAATGTGAGCAAGTGTGAGGTTATCCATTTTGGACCAAAAAAGAGTAGAGCAGGGTACTTTCTAAATGGGAAGAGGTTAAGTACAGTGGATGACCAAAGAGACTTGGGGGTTCAGGTGCATAGATCTTTAAAATGCCATGAGCAAGTACAGATAATAATCCAAAAGGCTAATGGAATGCTCGCCTTTATATCTAGAGGATTGGAGTATAAAGACACAGAGGTTATGCTGCAGCTGTACAAAACCCTGGTTAGACCCCACTTGGAGCATTGTGAGCAGTTCTGGGCATCACACCTTAGGAAGGATATATTGACCTTGGAGGGAGTGCAACGTAGGTTTACAAGAATGATACCTGGACTACAGGGGTTAAGTTACGAGGAGAGATTACACAAATTAGGCCTGTTTTTGCTAGAATTTAGAAGGTTAAGGGGTGATCTGATCGAAGTCTTCAAGATATTAACAGGAAAAGACAGGCTAGATAAAGATAAACTATTCCCACTGGTTGGAGATTCTAAAACTAGGTGGCATAGTCTAAAAATTAGAGACAGACCGTTTAGGAGAGATGTTAGGAAGCACTTCTTCAAGCAAAAGGTGGTAGAGGCTTGGAACTCTCTCCCACGAACAGCAGTTGAAGCTGGAACAGTTGTTAATTTTAAATCTGAGATAGATTTTTGTTAAGCAAAGATGTTAAGGGATATGGGCCAAAGGCAGGTATATGGAGTTAGGCTGCAGATCAGCCATGATCTCATTGAATGGCGGGACAGGCTTGAGGGGCTGAATGGCCTACTCCTGTTCCTATGTTCCTATGTGTGAAGGCTTTTTGTTTTGTAAATTTGAGAGAAGAGGGCTTCTTTTGGCACACCTTTCCAAAGTGGCCCATCTTTTTGCAATTAAAGCATTCAGCTTTATTAGCAGGATGCTGATCATGTCTGTGGGTCTTTCTGGCTCCACAGTGCTGGCACGGTTTCACGGAGTCTTGCACCCTCTAACCTGTGTGTACCTTCTTATCTGTTGATAGCTTTTCCATCCTGGGCTTCAGGAACTGAACCGCCATCGGATTTCTTCTGATCCAAGGTCTCTGTTCAGGCCTCAGGTCTTTGCACTTCTGCCTGTTGCACCATCTGAATCACTTTCTCGAGCGTGAGGTTATTTTTTGATTACAAGAGGTCTGACTAAGACTCATCAGCTATTTCAACTACTTTTCGGTCCCTGATCAACTCAGATTTCAGTTCTCCATACTTGCATCCCTCAACCAATATGTCCAAATCATTAATGAAAGCATCCATGGATTCACCCATCTGCTGGACTCCCTTATTAAATTTTGCTCTTCCAGGATCTTATCATTTCTCAAATTAAAATATTTGTCAAATGCTTGTAACACATCTTCAAATTTGTCTGAAGCTTCATTTATGCCTTGCCTCACGATCACGTCATCAGCAATGGCACCCACAGAGTATAAAAGAGTATTAACTTGCTCAGCTTTTGATTTAGTGTGTAGCTGAAAAGCTATTCTAAATCTTTAAAATCTTTTTTCTCCACATTGACCAATTCTGTATCTGATTGGGTCCCAATTCTGGAAGCTTTCAGGCATCTTATGCTTTGAATCCATTCTTTGCTTGATTTTTTTTATTTAGGCTGTTCCACTTTCTTTAAGAAATTTTGTTTTTTGTTTTAGGCTTGCTTGCTTTAATGGAGGTGTCCCTGCTCTTCTTGGGAGTTCCCACACTTTTCAGGGATTTCCTGCTCCTTTTGGGAGTTCCCGCACTTTTCAGGAGTTTCCTGCTCTTCACACTCGCATTCCCTGAGTACAGGATTTGGTCTTTCCCCGTTTTTTTTTCTTTCTGTGCACAATGCCATTAGAAAATTATTTCAACATTTTCAAAAGGCTTCTTACCCGATCCCCGACTGTTGGTCCGTTTCTCACCCAATCACTGGATTCATCTTGCAGGCCACCACACTTCTGTGGTGCAGCCTGTATTTCAGTGCTGTGACTCCCCGACTGTCTGTGTTGGAGCAGCACCAGAGCACTTCATAATATATTCAGCAGGTAAGCAGTTTTCTTCAATCCTCGGTCCCTACTGCATCTTTAATTCTTTGATTATTTATCACTGCCACCATTGTCACCATGCTGAGTATTGCTGTAGTGTAGATCGATTGTTGTTTAAAGAGGTCTCAGGTTCTTTGTAGGGCTAAAGAATAACTCTTATTGTATACAAATATAACTTTTTACACTTTCTGCAAGCTTGTCTAGCCAGCACACCTCATGCTGCTTCTAACTTCTTCCCAGCCTAACACCCGTGTGACTATTACATCACAATCACTGCAGTGGGAAGGGTTTACTCTCACTGTCTCAAACATTACCCCTTTCAGGCCCTTATACTACACTTTTCTTCTTTACCCATGCACAAATTTGTCCTGCTGGATGTGGGAGTTAAAATACCCATTAAGGTTTGTTATTCTGAAAGGCTGACATAAAATGGGCTGAAGGTCTTCAATATTAGAAAATTATGTGAATGATTGTTGGCAATTTAGCCAAATGTAATACAGTCTAACACATTTCCTTGACATTTTAATGGTCTTCAATATTTCTGATGTAATGCTGTCCAATCTAATCGAAATGAAAAATGGTAAGACACTTGGACTGCTCCTTGTGCCAGAATAATTCAGGTTAGTGAAATTTTCACATTCAGCCTAAAGATAGGCTGCCTCAACACTGACAAAGGGGATAATTGTGATGTTCAAGAAATGAGGCAAAAATGATGTGAAAAATACTGTGGTATGTCACAGCTCTATTCAGAACCAGCTTGTAGGCTGAGTCACATCAAAGCGGGCAATTGTAGTCAGCCAACTGTAACAGAACAAGCAGTAGTCAGTGTATTATCCATTGATCATGTAATTTGTCTTAACAATGCACGTGTCTTCAGAGTATTGAATACTCATTTATTTCATACTTTGTTAAACTGCTTTGACACTCTCCACATTTTCAACCATGTGCACTTTTATAGAATAGCCCAGAAAGATAACTGATATCAACAGGACATATACAACACTCCCTGGGTAGTTCAGTAGGTAATTGCACTATGCATTGTGATACTATAGGGAATGAAATTAGTTTTGGGTGGTAATGCAAAACTGGCGATAGTGAATTGGCAGTCTGTTTAACACCTCACTCAATTTTGTTTTCCATTGTAGAAATCAACATGTGGAGGGGTAGTCAATGAGCAGGAACTGATTTTCCTGCTGAGGTAGGGGAGGAGGATTTTTGTCAAGTACTGACAGGATTGTGGATCAACAGTCGGCCTCGTCACCCCATTTCCTTTGATTTCCTGGCACTATACCGTTTAAGCAACTTCTCCAGTGAAGGGGAGAAGCTGGAAGAAATATCTCTATAAAAGTTGTAAATTCTGAATCGGGTAAAGGGCAGTTATTGAGTAGTTTCCAGCAAAATCAGGTGTTTGATGAAACTGTGTGTCCATGACTAGGTCTGAAGAAAATCTCCAGTCAACATAGAACTGCAACTGGTCGCCAGTTACACCGTACCAACCAGTACAATATCACATCCATTTTCAACTGCAGTGTAAGTGGGAAGCTGTACTAATGCTACCTGCTTCCACTGGAATGTGTCAAGGCAGCACTCTCTGTATGGACTGATTATCTGCTTATAACAGCTGATAAAGCCTTTAATAACTTAAATAAGTTGCTGCGATTGTCAGTCTTTCCCAATAATTAAAATGTTGAATAGATGGCAGGCTGAGTATTTCTTTTATTTTTAACTATTGCAAACATATTGTGGACCAGCGGCAGATGCACTGTAAAGGTAGTGCAACAGTGGTGACTATTCTCCTTCCCCAATTTGTTTAGTAGCCAACACAAACTTCTGATTTATAAGGCAACTTATTACAAATTTGCATTGATGTTTAAACCGATGGCAAATGAGAAGTGTAGGCTGATAATAAAAAAACAGAAAATGATGGAAATACTCAGCAGGCCATACACATCTGCCAGATCTGCTGACTATTTCCAGCATTTTCTGCTTTTACTTCAGATTTCCAACATCTGCTGTGTTTTGCTTTTCTTTTAGTGTAACATGATACTGGCAGAATTTCTAAGAATGTCTACCAAAGACAAAAGCTTAAGAAAGCAACCCCATTCCAATTGGATACTTGGGGCTGGGTTCTCCTTTGAATTACTTCCCATTTTTGAACAGTGAAAGGAATAAAATGAGTTCTTTAAGAATACCCAGCTCAAGATCATTGCTAAAAAAAACTGCAGATTATCACAAAAATCAAGATGAATTTAATGTAAAATCAGCTTCGAAAAGTAAATAGGAACTCACTCCATAGCCTCCCCTTAATTTTGCTGAAAGACCTGATTCCCGATCTCCTGCAAAGCCTCATGTACAGTGGCTGCTGAGGACTGTCCCACTCCTGCTACTAAATATCTGGTCCTGCCCACTAGCCAGGCAGTCAGTCTGGCCTGGTTTCGGGTGAGAGTTACATTCCTGGCCTTGCCTGATTTCGTTGGCTGCTACCTCGCACCCCTGCACCCTTACTGCCCTCCTGTTTATCTCGAGGTCTAAGAGTCTAATGGAGAATGTCCTTGTTAGTAATGCACAGAGCCATTCTTCAGTTCAAAAGTGAAGCCAATGGACAAACTTGTTCTAATTTCTCTGCCAGCTCTGTGTCTTATGAATTGAGTAGAGGGTGACTTGCGTTTTATGATTGCCACTGGAAATAAGCAACATTAAGGAAGTGTCTCCAGCTGCTTGAGCTCAGGCTTAGGATTTCCAAGCTTGAGGGGCAGCTGGAGTCGCTGGGGAGCATCAGGGCACAGGAGAATTTCGTGGATTATACATTCCAGAAAGTGGTCACCTCACAAGCAGTGAGAGTTCAGGATAGTGGAAGAGTGGCCATCTGGAAGAGTAGGAGAGAATAAGAGGTGCAGGACTCTTCAGGGTGTGTGCCATTCTCAAACAAGCACACAGCTTTGGAGACTGCTGGGGTGATGACAGCTTGAAAGAGTGCAGTGCAGCACATGACACCAATGGGCAAGGGATTGCAAAGGAGGGAACAGGAAAGAGTAGAAATGCACTTGTCATAGCAGATTCCATAGTTAGGGGAACAGACAGGCTTTTCTGTAAACACAATCATGAGTCCCACATGGTGTATTGTCTCCCTGGTGCCAGGGTAAAAGACATCATGGAGATAGTGCAGAATATTCTGCAGGGGGAATGGAGTAAGCTAGAAGTTATGGTACATGTCAGTACCAACGACATAGGGAGGGAAGGTATCGAGGTCCTATAGTCAGTTTTCAGGACCTCGGGAGGAAGTTAAAAAGGAGGACCTCAATGGTAGTAATCTCTGGATTATTCCCAGTGCTGCACGCTAGTTAGAGTAGAAATAGGAAAACAGGGAGGATCAATGCGTGGCTTGAATGGTGCAGGAGGGAAGGCTTCAGATTCTTGGTACATTGGGACCAGTTCTGGGGCAGGGTGTACCTATTCAAAAGGGATGCATTGCACCTCAACAGGACTGGAACCAATGTGCTCTTGCAAGGTTCACCAGTGTGGTGGGAAGGGTTAAACTAAATTGGCATGGGGATGGGCACCAGCATATAAAAATAGAAAAGAGGAATAAGGTGCATAAAGGAATAAGAATGTCGGATCATAATAGAGAAGGAAGTAGTACCATATTAGATAGGAGCAGACTAAGAAGGACTATGAGAAATACAAAGTCAGGTTTACAATACATAAATGTAAACATACAAAGTGTGGTCAATAAGGTTGGTGAGCTACAAGCACGAATAACTCTGTGGGAATATGATGCAGTGGCAATAACAGAAACATGACTTAAAAATGGTGAGGACTGGGTGCTTAATAGTCAAGGAAACAAAGTGTTCAGAAAAGATAGGGAAGGAAAAAAGAGAAGTGAGGTGGCAGTATTGATAAGGGAAGACATTGTGGTGTTGGAAACGAAGGATGTCCTTGAGGGGACAAGGACAGAATCCATTTGGTTAGAGTTGAGAAGCAAAATGGATATGATCATGCTACTGGGGGTATTCTAGAGGTCTCCAAATAGTGAGAGAGAGATAGAGGAGCAAATCTGTAGGAAAATCACAGAGATGTGTTTCACATAGCAAGTGGTTAAGGTCTCGAATGCACTGCCTGTGTATGTAGTGGGAGTTGGTTCAATTGAAGCATTCAAAAGGAAATTAGACTGTTATCTGAAAAGGAAGAATGTGCAGGGTTACGGGGAGAATGCAGGGGAATGGCACTAAGGGAATTGCTCATTCGGAGAGCTGGTGCAGACACAATAGGCTGAATGGCCTCCTCCTGCGCTGCAACAATCCTGTGATGTGCAAGAACTATACAGTGATGATATTTGGTGACTTTAGTTACCTAACTATCAATTGGGATAATGCTAGACTAAAGAGTAAGGAGGGGAAAGAATTTCTGAAATATGTTCAGGAGAACTTCCTTGACTAGTATCTTCTTGGTCGGACTAGGAAAGAAGCATTGCTTGATCTGGTGTTGGGAATAAGAAGGGCCAAGTGGATCAAGTCCCTGTGGGGAATACTTGGGTAATAATGATCATTGTGACATAAGAGGGGTGGAGGGAAACAGTTGTGTGGTGGTAATGTCACTGAGCTAGTAATCCAGAGGCCCAGGCTCAAACCCTGGGACATGGCAAATTCCACCACAGCAGCTAGTGGAGTTTAAATTCAATTAATTAATACAAATCTGGAATGAAAGCTAGTCTCAGTAATGGTGTGTTGAAACTATCATCGATTGTTCACTAATATCCTTTTGGGCAGGAAATCTGCTGTCCTTACCTTGTCTGGCCTGCATGTGACTCCAGACCCACAGCAATGTGGTTGACTCTTAACTGCTCTCTGAAATGGCCTAGCAAGCCATTCGTTTGTCAAGGGCAATTGGGGACGGGCAACAAATGCTGGCCTTGCCCCAGCGATGCCCACATCCCACGAAAGAATAAAAAAAGGTTTAGATTAGCAATGGAGACAAGCAAGGAACAATCTGAAGTGAAATTTCCAAATTGGAAGAGGGTGAACTTTAATGGGATGGGAGGGGATCTAGTCAGGGTAAAATGGATCCAAAGATTGACAGGAAAAACTGTAACGGAACAGTATTTGATCTTTAAG
Organism: Heterodontus francisci; assembly: GCF_036365525.1. Taxonomy (NCBI): domain Eukaryota; kingdom Metazoa; phylum Chordata; class Chondrichthyes; order Heterodontiformes; family Heterodontidae; genus Heterodontus; species Heterodontus francisci. The sequence continues at coordinate 76,929,362 of NC_090382.1, read as the reverse complement.
GAAGAGATGCTTCAGGTACGGGCTACGTACATTCTAACAAGAGGGAAAGGTAAGAGAACCAAAACCAGTGCTCCTTGGATGACGAGAAAGGCAGAGAATATCATGAAACAAAAAAAGAGGGTGTATGATGCATGCCAGGTGAATTCCTCAAGCGAGAACCCGGTCAAATACAATAAGTTGAGAGGGGAAGTGAAGAGGAAAGCAAGACTGGCAAAGAGAGAATATGAGAATAGAATGGCAGTTAACATAAAAGAAAACACAAAAATCTTCTACTGCTATGTAAATATTAAGCAAGTGTTAAGAGGCAGAGTGGGCTTATAAAGGACAAAGAGGATGATATATGCTTAGAGGCACAGCAAGGTACTGAATAAGTGCTTTGAATCAGTGTTTACTAAGGAAGAGGATGCTGACAAAATATTGGTAGAAGTGGAGATGTTATAGCTAATGGATGGGGTGAAAATTGATAGGAAGGATGTACTGGAAAGGCTAGCTATGCTTCGAGTGGATAAATCACCTGGTCTGGATGCCTTGCATCCCAGGTTTCTAAAGGAAGTGTGAGTGGAGATAGTGGAAGGGCTTGTCATAATCTTCCAATCTTTCCCAGATATGGGGGTTGGGGGGGGGGGAGGGGTGCGGGGGGTGGTGCCAGATGATTGGAGATCGGCAAATGTGACATCCTTATTCAAGAAGGGTATAAGAACATTCCTAGTGACTACAAGCCAGTCAATTTAACACAGTGGTGGGTAAGATTTTAGAAACAATAACTCAGGGTAAAAGATCAACAGGCACTTGGAGAGGTTTGAGTTAATTAAGGAGAGTGAACACAGATTTGTAAAAGGTATATCGTATTTGACTAATCTAATCAAATGTTTTGATGAAGTAATAAAGAAGGTTGATGAAGGGAAAGCAATGGATATTGTCTATATGGATTTCAAGAAAGTGTTTGACAAAGTGCCACACAAAAGGCTGGTTAATAAAATTGAGATTCATGAAATAGGAGGTCAGTGTCAGCTTAGATTAAAAAAAATAGGTTTAAGGACAGAAAACAGTGAGTCGTAGTAAACGTTTGTTTTTCAGACTGGAGGATGGTAGATAGTGGTGTTCCCCAAGGGTCAGTGCTGGGACCACTGCTTTATATATATATAAATGACTTGGATATTGGAATACATAGTAAAACTTCAAAATTTGCCAATAATACCAAACTTGAAGATTTGGCAAATAGTGAAGATGATACCAATCAACTGCAACAGAACATAGATAGGCTAGCAGAATGGGCAGATAAATGGCAGATGGAATTTAATACATAGAAGTGTGAGTTAATGCATTTTGGCAGATGGGATAGGGAGAGGCAATATAGACTAAATGGCACAGTTCTAAATAGTGCAGAGGGACAGAGGAACCTGAGGATTCATGTCCATAGATCTTTGAAGGTGGCAGGACATATTGAGAAAGTAGTTAGGTAATGTAGTGCAGCGCTGACTTTACCTTTAAGAAACCATGCCTTTAAGAGATCAGACCACTGATGTAACTGATGAGATCATCAGACATGTGTAAGGAGGGGGCACCATTTTGAGACATGGCTTTACAGAGAGCAGATACAGACCAGCAAGAAAAAGACCTGTAATAAAAACAGAAAGTGCTGGAAATGCATAGCAGGTCTGGCAGCATCTGCAGAGAGAGAAGCAGAGTTAATATTTTGGGTATGTGACCTTTTATCAGAACTCATGAGCTAATGAAACATCACAGTCCTGAAACATTAACTCTGTTTCTCTCTCCACAGATGCTGCCAGACCTATTGTGTATTTTCAGCACTTTCTGCTTTTATTTCAGATTTCCAGCATCCACATAATTTTGCTTTTATTTTAAGGAAAAGACCTGTACCTGAATCATGCAATGTAAGTAAGTAAGCCAGCGTTTGTTATTTAAAGAAGCCTTACAAATTTAACACAATACAACAGTTAGTAAAGTATATGGAATCTTGGGCTTCATAAATAGAGGTATTGAGTACAAAAGCAGGGAAGTAATGTTGAACTTGTATAAAGCTTTGATTAGGTGACAACTAGAGTATTGCAACCAGTTCTGGTCACTGCAGTTTAGGAAGGATGTGAGTGTCCCTGAGAGAGTGTAGAGGAAATTTACAAGAATGCTTCCCGGGATGAGGGATTTTCACTACAAGGTTAGGTTGGAGAAGCTGGTGGTGTTCCCCATGGAGCAAAGGAGATTGAGGGAAGATTTGATGGAGATGTACAAGATTATGATAAGTTTAGAGAAAGTAGACAAAGGAAAGCTGTTCCTGTTAGCTGATGATACAAGGACAAGTTGACACAGATTTCAGGTTTGGGCAAGAGATGCAGGGAGGATGTGAGGAAGAACTTGTTTACGCAGTAAATGGTAATGACCTGGAAGTTGCTGCCTATGAAGTTGCTGGAAGCGGAGATGATCAAAAGGAAATTGGACGGGCAGTTAAGAGAAATTAACTTGCAGGGCTCTGGGATAGAATGGGGGAACAGGCTGGATTGGATTGCTTTACATAGAGCTGGCATGGACAGCAATGTCAACTCTGCTTCTCTCTCTGCTGATGCTGTCTGACCTGTTGAGTTTAGAGTTTAGAGTATTTCCAGAAATTTCCGTTTTTACTTCAGATTTTCAGTATCCATATTATTTTGCTTTTGTATCAAATATTGGCCATGTCAAATGCATTGAAATCATAAATAAGTTAGATTGTTTTGAAAAGTGGTTCATTTTGCATCCAAAGCAATAGCTATGCCTGCCTCTAGGTATGATCACTTTAACCTCTGTCTTCTCACCACAGAATAACAATCCCAGTTATACTAGCTGAATACGACAGTTGCACCTATGATCTCACTTAAATATGTACAGGCTGGAAAAAATGCACGGGTTGCGTGCTGGCTGAAAGGGTAAAATTCCCCATGTGCTGTATGAAACAAGAAGATTTGATCCTAAGTCTGTGCAGAGGTTATTTGACATCAGTAGGACAGGTGAAGGTGCTACAATATGTATGCATTGCAGAGGAGGGAGGGAGCCAAATAGAAATCATCCTCCAGATCACTATTTAATGGGACTGGTGAAAATTGCATTTGTATAGATGTCAGTTAAGGACAGGAACAGAATTGACTGTTCTCGACCCCACTGTTCCAGTCAAATAGTTTGTCGCATTTTTGAGCAAGGTGTTGGAGAGTTGCCAGTACCCAAGAAACTCTACAACATGTGCGAAACCACCTTCTGAACAGGAGAAGAGAAAACACCAATAGGCATATTTAAAATAAAAATCAAAAATGTTGGAAATGATCAGCAGATCTGGTAGTCATCTGTGGAGAGAGAAACAGTTAACATTTTAGGTTGATGACCTTTCATTTTAATTTGCTGACATGTTCGCAGCAGGGGAGCCCAGTAGTGTGTGAGGAACCCGGAAGGTTCAACAGCGCATTTTCCAATGACTTTTTTTCCCTACCACTGCATTTGCATCTGCCTTCCAGGTTTCCCACCCAATTAGGGCAAGTGGTCATTTTGACAACACACAGCAGCCAATTTCAGCTCAACTATTTAAAGGAACCCTGTAGGAATCAGGCTTGAAGCATGGTAGAGGTCTTCAGATAGAGCCAGAAACAGCTGAAATGGAGACACAACATAGCAGGGCAGCACCATGCTTCAGTGATGCGTCTCTGAAATGCACATTCAACTATATTCTGATGTGTGTCTTATACCAATCCCCCTCACTCTGCCTTCCCAAGCCTTCTCTTGCACATCACTCGTCAAACCAAACCACCTTGCAGGTGCACCCATTCCTCTCTGCGTAAGCACCTCCTCACATCCCCAAATGACCATTCACCACTGACACTCAGACTTATCATTATGCAATGTCACACCTAACCTCACAATGACCGTCCACAAATGTTGTTCCTTCATCCTCTCAACACACTCCATTTCTTATACTCAGAGGTCTCATTCTTTCTCTCCTTGCAGGAAAGAGTTCACAGAACACCAGGGAGAGGCAGAGACCTGGAGGTGGTCCTGCACCCAAGTCCATTTTGACAACTGCAGTGGAAGAGATGCTGGAGATATGCAAAGTCTCAGAATGCCTGGCCATCGCCCCTCAGTCAGAATTGCCTGCTGTCCCGAAGCGCAAGTTGGACCCTGCACAAGTGGAGGTGGACAGTCTTTGGTGAGGCCCTCCCAGGCACTAAAACCAAGAAGACATCAGTCAAGAGCACCTGAAAAGCCTGCCTTTCACTGTACTGAAGCTAGCACATCTGAGTAGTAGTTAAAGAAAAAGACAGGATTTGTAGTTGCACAAGGGTATTCACTTGGTCTTCAACAGAGTTACATTTCTGTTTCATGTTTCTGTACCATAACATTTCTTTCTCTGCTCCATTGTCCCACCTTGCTCATTTTTGTCTGCTGTCTGCCAAGTGGTCTTCTGCCTTGTGAAGAATAGTAGGACAGAAGTTAAAGACAAGCGATGGGTGTCTGTGAAGGGGATGGATTGTTGAATGTGGAACTGCTGTGGCTCAGGGTCAGGGAGAGGGCCCTGTGGGTTCAGAATTTGTGTGCCAGATGGCTGCACTGCCTCACTCTAAATGAAGCATTCTGGAATCAGGTCACCCGAAGCATCCCAGGGAGCTATGTGTGTGGCTACTGGTGTCCTCGCCACATCGGGCTCCTCCTCCTCTTTCCCCCCCTCCTCCTTCTCCTCCTCCACCTGTTGCTCTTCCTCCTCCTCCTCCGAAGAGGCAGAGCACTCAGCACTGTTCCCCTCCTGGCGTTCCAGTCCTCACTGTTGCATTCTGTTGTGAAAGATGCATCAGGACACGATCATTCTGGATCCCCTGGCTGGTGCATACCAAAAGGAGCCCCCAGATCTATCAAGGCATCTAAAGCGCATCTTCAGCTTCCTGATTGCTTGCTCTAAAACAGCTCATGTGCTCGGGCAGTTTCTATTGTACCTTTGATTGGCGACATTATCTGGGCTGCTCACAGGTGTCATCAGCCACATCTTCAGAGGGTAGCCCTTGTCTTCAAGGAGCCATCTGCTAACTCTGCTTCGAGGTGTGAATATCTCAGGGAGGCTTGACTGGCGCAGGATCATGGCAGTTCCCTGGGAAACCTGCACAGACATCCATGGTGATCTTTGGGCGGTTGCAGCTGAGCATTGATGGATTAGGATCCCTTTCAGTTGATGAAGACTCCTGGGTGATCTGGGGATACCTTGATTGCCATATATATGTGGTTGATGACTCCCTGGACCTTTGGGAATCCAGCCAGAGCTGCAAAGCTCAGCGCCTGCTTATTCTGACTGGCTTCATCAGTTGAGAATTGCACATAAGTGCAGCAAACAGGCCATTGATACCTTTGAGATACATTTGTGGGCAGCAGACTGTGAGACTCAACAATGAAAAAACCCAGAGACAAAAAAATTAAGTATTGTGTTGACCTTGACCTCCACGGGCAATGCATGCCCACCTGGTCAATTTGACAGAAGGTCTTCTTCCAGGAGGCTGCAAATGCCAAAACTTGACCTGCTGGGAAACCCTGAGCCTCCTGAGGCACTGCTGCTCGGTCATTTCCAGGAAGTTTATCCTCTGCCTGTAAACCCTGCGTTGGGGGTATCACCTCCTGCTTGTTGGAGCTTTGTTTTTTTTAATTTCCAAAATATACTTTATTCATAAAAATCTGTAAAAATTACATTACCAGTTTCAAACAGCACCAAGTCAAAAAATACAAACAGTGCAAAGGAGGTCCGTTTGCTTCATTACAATCATGAGTTGCCTCACAGTCCTTCCATTTCACATTTGTCATGCCAATTACATTTTTACATTTTACAGCAAATGAAAATTTTCCCGATACAGTTTGAGGGGTTTTCCATGGATCCAGCCCCTCAGTTCAGCTTGGTGGGGGACCCTACACTGAGGTCTTTCCCCATTGAGTCTTTGCTGCGGCTGCCCCAAGCTTTAGTGCGTCCCTCAGCACGTAGTCCTGGACCTTGGAATGTGCCAGTCTGCAACATTTGGTCGTGGACAACTCTTTGCGCTGGAAGACCAGCAAGTTTCGGGCAGACCAAAGGGCGTCTTTCACCGAATTGATAGTCCTCCAGCAGCAGTTGATGTTTGTCTCGGTGTGTGTCCCTGGGAACAGCCCGTAGAGCACAGACATCTGTGCTTGTTGGAGCTTTACGCTCCTCCCCTTTCTCCTGTGCTGTGGCAGGTAAGTGAGGAGAAGGCTGCTGTTGCTGCTGTTGCTGTTGGTACAGCACCTTCTACTGCTGGTGCTGCTCCTTTTGTTCCTCATCAAAGGTCCATTGTCAGGCTGCATATGTGCTCTCATGCTGATATAAAGGTTAATAGCTGATAAGTGTAGATCAATTGATGTAGACTCCAGATTAGTAGGACTGATGTCTAAAGCAATGAAATCACCTTCAAAGCAGTGAAAGCATAATCTCAGAACACCCCTGTGAACAAAATCTTTTTTGCCTAGGCAAGGAAACAGGTGTGAGATCTCAGTATTTAAAGGACTTTTTACCTGTCACTTGTTCAACCCCTCAAATTCCATTGTCCTCTCATTTGGATTACGCTGGCAAGTTCTAGGCAGCCTGGCAAACTTGTACACACACCAATAAATTCAGAATTCAGGGTTAAAGAAGCCGATAATGAGCACTTAACATATTTAAATTGCCAGCCCGCCTATCCTACAGGGAGTTCCCCTGCGTTGTAGAGCACACTGAGATTAAAGACAGAATCAGCAGGTTTCTGCCAGCTTTCCGACATGCAGGCAATTTCAACCTTTTTAACCTGCCACTCACTCGCAAACCCACCCGCCTTGTCAGATTAAAATTCCCTCCTTTAACTCTGTTTCTTTCTCCACAGATGCTGCCAGTCCTGAGCATTTCCAGCATTTTCATTTTTATTTCAAATTACCAGCATCCACAGTATTTTGCTTTTGTAAACTCACATTTAACTTTTTTTGACATCCAAATTTGCAAACGTAATCTATTTCCTATTGCCCTATATTAATGCTGTTTACTTAAAATAATATGAGCTTAGCAAATTTTACCAGTTATTTTTCTCAGCAGTAATGTGGGGGAAATAAACATCCGCACCAGGCTTGAGGCCAATTCTGCAGATTAGGAACACACACATTGAACTGAAAAACTTTTGTGCTGCATCGATTTGCTACAGATGTGAAGTTGTGATTGATGCTAATTCCTTTTGATATTTGACCAACTTCTTCAAACAGACCTATTAAACAATTTAATGAGCAGCATCCGTTATGTGCCTTATAGTCATAGAACTGCATACAGTTCTAAACTATTGCGGAATGATAAAACCAGGAAAACCAGCAGCATTTCAAATAATGCTGGCTATTCCCCATGGTGTCAGCATTTTGTATAAATTTACATTCAGGATTATGCAATGGAGAAAGGTTCAAAGGGTTAAGGTGAAATACAACAAAAATGGAGTTGAGCAATTTTTAGTGTTAAATTTGATCTATTAATACTTAAAAGCATTGTACTCTATACAGTCTTTGTATGCTGACAGGTAGAGTGTTAAGATATTAATTCAAGGTCACAGCAGTTGTTACTGTTGTTGGGTGTGATAAGAGCTGTTATCATCTTTTTTCTCACTCCCAGTAAAATGATGGCTGAAAATATGTGTGTGTTTTTAATGGAACATCCTCCAAGGACATGTCATTCTATTTGAAAGCCTACCTCAAGATTATTTCGCTGTGAAAGGTGCAGTATTATTTGGCTGAAAACTTCTTTCGATAATGTAAATTTTGCAGAGGTTGTTCAAAGAATCTAATGGCAAGGTCGTAGTGCCCTGATTATCCACAGGTAAGATTAAAATTACAAAGAATATGTACTATATGGAAAAGGAATGTGACAATATCATGGACTATACATACTAATGAGCTATCAAACCACTCAAACTTCGCTCTCCAGGATCCAGTCATCAGTACCTGTACTGCCTGTTATAGCCTCATTATGCACATCCAATTTTAGCTTTGTACTATATGTAATGCATTATCAAAATTGTACCTTTTACATAATTTATCCCAAACACAAAGGTTACTTCTTCAAATGGTAAACTGCCTAATCAACTAGAAAAAAAACAACTGTCCTGGCCCATAATATTTGATGACGTGTAGTACCATCCATATGGTTTCACCAGCTTTTGTGCAAATAATCCACTGACTCTTTATTTTATAGTTTCTCAGTTCACTGTGTAAATTTGCAGAATCTTGTTGTGCCTTGTATTCCATGAGTACTTGGATAGATAATGTTTGAAGTTTGCCATTTTCTTCCGAATGCACCTGAGAGCCTTAGTCTATTAATTCCCAAATACATTTTAGATTTGAATGCTGCTTTCATATTTGTTACCTCATGCCTTTGTTATCTCTAGACTAGAATATTCCAACTCAGTCCTGCCTAGCCTCCCACTTTCTAATCTCTGTAAATGTCAGGTTATCCAAAATTCTGTTGCCCATGTCCCAATTTGCACCAAGTCTCATTCACCCATCACCCATGTGCTCGCTTACCTACATCAGTTCCTGGTTAAGCATTGTCTCAATTTAAAAATTCTTGTCCTTGTTTTCAAACCCTTCCATGACCTCACCCCTTCCCATCTCTGCAATCACTTCCAGACCCACAACCCTCCAAAATAGAAACAGAAAGTGCTGGAAATACACAGTAGGTCTGGCAGCATCTGTGGAGAGAGAAACAGAGTTGACGTTTCATGAAAGATCACAGACCTGAAACGTTAATTCTGCTTCTCTCTCCACAGATGCTGCCAGACCTACTGTGTATTTCCAGCACTTTCTGTTTTTATTTCAGATTTCCAGCATCTGCAGTATTTTGCTTTTACTACAACCCTCCAAGATCTCTCTGCTCCTCCAAATCTGAACCCTTGAACATTCCCGATTTTAATTGTTCCACCATTCATGGCCATGCCTTCAGCTGCCACGGCCTTAAGCTCTGGATTTCTTTCCTTAAACCTTTCAGCCTCTCTACCACTCTTTCCTCCAAAAGATTTACCTCTTTGACCAAGCTTTTGGCCATCTGTCATAATATCACCTTATTTGCCTGAGTCCCAAATTCTGTTTGGTAACATTCCAGGAAAGTGCTGTTGGACTTTTTACTGCATTAAAAGTGCTATATAAATACAAGTCATGGCTCTTGTTGTTGGCAGGCTTGTTTAACATTTCTCTTGCATGTAATGAAAGAAAAAGATTACCATCTGATAGGTGATCCTGCTCTAACCTCTAATCTCCCAGCTTTCTCAACTTTCTCTATTTTATCAACACTCTGGTCAGCACTCCTCTGAACTTCTCTAATTTCCTTCTGAGTCATGCTAACTGTCCTTCATCAGCACCAACAGTGTTGAAATTAAGAGCTCAAAACAGTTGTAACTTCTGTTTTCCTCCCCCAATCTTTGACCATAGTAACACATAAACATTCCTTTCGAATAGCCTTTTGTTTTACTCTTGTCAGTTTTACTGATGTCCTGATGTTATCCCTTTACCTTTGTTTCTCAAATTTTAAAAAAAAGTATTAACAGTATGCATTCAAGTGCATGATTGGGAATTTTATTGCTCAAAATGTGCAGTTACTGGTTGCCATCAGCAACTGCTCAGTATTCCACAATTCCTCTAAAAGTATGCATCAATACTGGAGATGAGGTGATATTCCCCAACATACCTTTACACTGATTCTTAAATACCATGGTTCTGAAATTCCTGGGGATTAAAGGAAAATGCCAGAAACTTTGCTGGGTAGAGAGTGTGGAATTTGGGGTATGACCTGGTTTTACTAGGTCTTCGCCCCTTTCTTCCCACAGGCTAAAATGCTGATATGCAGAGACAGGTCTTCTTGTACTGCCTGATGTCACCAAAAGAAGTGGGATTAGTGGAATGAGGACATCTGCCACGGAACCTTCAAGTTTCAGCTATTCTTGCAGTCAATGGAAATCATTTGCAATTTTAACACTAAAGTTAACCCCAATGCTGGTTTCCTTCTTAATAAAAATTCCAAACATTGAGTAAATTGCTGTGGAATCTCTTTCTTCCAAACCACTGTGTGGGGCTGATATCAAGGGAGCATTGTACATGGTGCAAGTGTCTTTATGCATAGAATTACTTAGAATATATAGCTAGGTCATTCGGCCCAACTGATTAGTCATATCCAGCCTCATTCATTAGCATCAATCAGGCAGCATGTGTGAAGAGAGGAAAAGGGGGGTAATTTACTCCAAAAAAAAATGTGGGTTTGGGTTGCGTGAGAAGTTAAAATTTTAATAATTTCAAACCTGACTGCAACCCACCCACGTCCAGTCTGAAAAGAGGCAGGGTGGGGATGGGCTATCAATTCATTCTCAAAAGGCAGGTTTGTTGGCAAAAGATCTTTAGGTAGGCTGTGTCTATTTTGATATGCTTGTTATTTTTACCCATTTTAGCTGAGTTTCCTGGATCTTGCGACATCCATCAGGTAAAAGGAGGCGAATAGCACTGGATCCATAAGGTAAGTGAATTTACAGCACTGCTTGTGGGCCAGGAAATGGCAGATGTGATTCCTCCAGACCAAACAAGCTTACCTCTGTACCCCCTCCAGCAATTGATCGAAGCACCTGTTCTCCTCCACAATCCAGCTGATCTTCCCCCCCACCCCCCCAACCCCTCAACCCCCAGCCCGGTGATCTCTGACTTCCCTGAACTCCCACAAACTCCCGATCTCCCCCGGCAATCTCCAACATCCAAATTGCCAGCAAAATCTCCGATCTATTCCAGTGATCTTCCTGCTGACCATGATCTCCCCCCATGACCACGATCTCCCCACTCCAACCATGATCTTCCACACAACCACAAACTCCCCCCACTGACCACAATCTCTCCCCTTAACCATGATCCTCCCCCACAACTACGATCTCTCCTCCCACCCTCCGACCACAATCTCTCTCCCGACCATGATCTCTTCCCTCGACCACGATCTCCCTGAATATGATCTCCCCACCCCGGAACGCCATCTTCAGCCCCCGACCATGATCTCTTCCCCCCCAGCAACCATAATCTCACTCCCTCACCATGATCATTCTCCCTGACACAATCTCTCTGAAACCACTGTCTCTACCCCACCCCCCATGATCATGATTTGCCCCCTGACTGCGATCTGCTCCAGCAACCAAGATATCTTTCCCCCACCTCGAGCTCAATTCTCCTCTCCTCAAGGTCTCTTCCCTCATTGCTTCTCTGCTCTCTGCTGGTTAGATGCAACCTGGTGCGACAGGCAGGCAGCCTGTCAATTAGCCTAGCTATTAGGCCAAGAGATGATTGAATGTGTGAATGGCTTTAAACTTATATGTAATTTGGATCCTTCTTGGCTGCACTTAGCCTAATAAGCCAATCAGAAGTCCACCACTTTCATAAAAAGGCCACCAATGTCTTGTTCAGGCACCCATCACAATTCATCTCCTTTCTTATGGATGCTCTGCAGCAGCGAGACCATGCTGTCAGCTTTGACAAACTGTGGGTCCTTTTTGTGAACATACTGAACTTCATCAACAGGAAGGGGTTTCATTTCCTTAAAGAGCAGCAGGTTTGTGATGCTAATCACATCATACTACATGTTAATGATATCATGGGAGCCTCCACAAGGTGTTTAAATTGCAACAGTAAATGATCCTAGTGCTGCTCACTGAGAGATGGCATATGTATAGGTAAACTGGGATGTGTGAATACACTACATCCCTGGGTGATGACCCACTTCAGAATCCAAGGGCAGCAAGGGACACAGTTGGGGGAGTGTGTTGAATTTTAAATGGTTCGAGGATTTCCAGTTGGAAAGCATTGTTTTTTGTAGATTCCTGCCGGCCTATGGCAGAATGAGGCCTAGGCTCAACTATCACCAGTAACCTGTCTCTCGATGCAGAAATCAACAAGCAAATGGGAAAGGCTTCCACTGCTATGTCCAGACTGGCCAAGAGAGTGTGGGAAAATTGCGCACTGACACGGAACACAAAAGTCCGATTGTATCAAGCCTGTGTCCTCAGTACCTTGCTCTATGGCAGCGAGGCCTGGACAACGTTTGTCAGCCAAGAGCGACGTCTCAATTCATTCCATCTTCGCTGCCTCCGGAGAATCTTTGGCATCAGGTGGCAGGACAGTATCTCCAACACAGAAGTCCTCGAGGCGGCCAACATCCCCAGCTTATACACACTACTGGGTCAGCGGCGCTTGAGATGGCTTGGCCATGTGAGCCGCATGGAAGATGACAGGATCGCCAAAGACACATTGTACAGCGAGCTCGCCACTGATATCAGACCCACTGGTCATCCAAGTCTCCGCTTTAAAGACGTCTGCAAACGAGACATGAAGTCCTGTGACATTGATCACAAGTCGTGGGAGTCAGTTGCCAGCGATCGCCAGAGTTGGCGGGCAGCCATAAAGGTGGGGCTAAAGTGTGGCGAGTCAAAGAGACTTAGCAGTTGGCAGGAAAAAAGACAGATGCGCAAGGGGAGAGCCAACTGTGTAAGAGCCCCGACAAACAATTTTTTCTGCAGCACCTGTGGAAGAGTCTGTCACTCTAATATTGGCCTTTATAGCCACTCCAGGCGCTGCTCCACAAACCACTGACCACCTCCAGGTATTTACCCATTGTCTCTCGAGACAAGGAGGCCAAAGAAGAAGAAGAGAAGAAGATGGCAGAATGAGGCCATGACGATTTTAATTGCCAGGCTCCATTAACATGCTGCCAGCTGGCTCCCACCTGCAAAGGGCAGAAAATATGTGGGAAATGGCTGCCAGTGTGTTGAAATTTAGGCAGGCAAGGACCACCCAATGGTATTAACATTAAATGTGGGGACCAGGGTTCCGTGAAAGTCTTGCATTGTAGAAAGTGAAAGACGTCGAGATAGGGGAAACTTAGACTTTCTACACTGGTAAACACTCAGTCATTCAGCATGCGTTTATTAATAATTAAATGGAGAAAAAGTAAATATGGATATGAAACTGATTCAACTGATTAAAAAAGATGTTTTCTTGGTAAAGATAGAGTGAACAGGACAAACAGAATTTCTTCTCCTGTTTTAATGGCTACTGGTGCGTCAACAACAACAGCTTGCATTCATATCGCACCTTTAACATATAAAATGTCCCAAGGCACTGCACAGAAGGATGACCAAACAAAACTTGACAATGAACCACCTAAGAAGATACCAGGACAGGTGACGAAAAGCGTGGCCAAAGAGGTAACTTTTAAAGAGAATCTTAAAGGAGGAGAGAGGTAGAAAGGTGCAGAGGTTAATGGAGGGAATACCAGAGATTAGAGCCGAGGCAACTGACAGCACAGTCACCAATGGCAGAGAGATTAAAACTGGGGATGCACAGGAGGCCAGAATTAGATGAACTAAGAAAGCTTGGAGGGTAGAAGGGCTGGAGAGGGTTACAGGGATAGGGAGGGGCAAGGCCATGAAGGGAGGTAGAGGAGCAGATATGTAGACAGATTTTGGAAAGATGTAAAGGTAACAGAGTTGTAGTAGTGGGTGATTTTAACTTCCCCTATATTGACTGGGACTCACTTAGTGCTAGGGGCTTAGATGGGGCAGAATTTGTAAGGAGCATCCAGGAGGGCTTCTTGAAATAATATGTAGATAGTCCAACTAGGGATGGGGCCATACTGGACCTGGTATTGGGGAATGAGCCCGGCCAGGTGGTCGAGGTTTCAGTAGGGGAGCATTTCGGGAACAGTGACCATAACTCCATAAGTTTTAAGGTACTTGTGGATAAGGATAAGAGTAGTCCACGGGTGAAGGTGCTAAATTGGGGGAAGGCTAATTATAACAACATTAGGCAGGAACTGAAGAATTTAGATTGGGGGCAGCTGTTTGAGGGTAAATCAACATCTGACATGTGGGAGTCTTTCAAACGTCAGTTGATTAGAATCCAGGACCAGCATGTTCCTGTGAGGAAGAAGGATAAGTTTGGAAAGTTTCGGGAACCTTGGATAACGTGGGGTATTGTGAGCCTAGTCAAAAAGAAAAAGGAAGCATTCGTAAGGGCTGGAAGGCTGGGAACAGACAAAGCCCTTGAGGAATATAAAGACAGTAGGAAGGAACTTAAGCAAGGAGTCAGGAGGGCTAAAAGGGGTCATGCAAAGTCATTGGCAAACATGATTAAGGAAAATCCCAAGGCTTTTTATACGTATATAAAGAGCAAGAGGGTAACCAGGGAAGGGGTTGGCCCACACAAGGACAGAGGAGGGAATCTATGTGTGGAGCCAGAAGAAATGGGCGAGGGACTAAATGAGTACTTTGCACCAGTATTCACCAAAGAGAAGGACGTGGTGGATGATGAGTCGAGGGAAGCGAGTGTAGATAGTCTCGGTCATGTCGTTATCAAAAAGGAGGAGGTGTTGGGTGTCTTGCAAGGCATTAAGGTAGATAAGTCCCCAGGGCCTGATGGGATCTACCCCAGAATACTGAGGGAGACAAGGGAAGAAATTGCTGGTGCCTTGACAAAAATCTTTGCATCCTCATTGGCTGCAGGTGAGGTCCCAGAGGACTGGAGAATAGCCAATGTTGTTCCTTTGTTTAAGAAGGGTAGCAAGGATAGTCCAGGAAATTATAGGCCGGTGAGCCTTACGTCAGTGGTAGGGAAATTATTAGAGAGGATTCTTCGGGACAGGATTTTCTCCCATTTGGAAACAAACAAACTTATTAGCGAGAGGCAGCATGGTTTTGTGAAGGGGAGGTTGTGTCTCACTAATTTGATTGAGTTTTTTGAGGAAGTGACGAAGATGATTGATGAAGGAAGGGCAGTGGATGTTATCTATATGGACTTCAGTAAAGCCCTTGACAAGGTCCCTCATGGTAGACTGGTACAAAAGGTGAAGTCACACGGGATCAGAGGTGAGCTGGCAAGATGGATACAGAATTGGCTCAGTCATAGAAGACAGAGTGTAGCAGTGGAAGGGTGCTTTTCTGAATGGAGGGATGTGACTAGTGGTGTTCCACAGGGATCAGTGCTGGGACCTTTGCTGTTTGTAGTATATATAAATGATTTGGAGGAAAATGTAGCTGGTCTGATTAGTAAGTTTGCAGATGACACAAAGGTTGGTGGAGTTGCGGATAGTGATGAGGATTGTCAGACGATACAGCAGGATATCGATCGGTTGGAGACTTGGGCAGAGAAATGGCAGATGGAGTTTAATCCAGACAAATGTGAGGTAATGCATTTTGGAAGGTCTAATGCAGGTGGGAAGTATACAGTAATTGGCAGAACCCTTAGGAGTATTGACAGGCAGAGAGA
The DNA here is from genome assembly GCF_036365525.1 of Heterodontus francisci. Classification (NCBI taxonomy): domain Eukaryota; kingdom Metazoa; phylum Chordata; class Chondrichthyes; order Heterodontiformes; family Heterodontidae; genus Heterodontus; species Heterodontus francisci. The sequence continues at coordinate 76,914,050 of NC_090382.1, read as the reverse complement.
TCTGGGCGTATAGGTCCAAGGTCACTGAAAGTGGCAACGCAGGTCGATAAGGTAGTCAAGAAGGCATACGGCATGCTTGTCTTCATCGGTCGGGGCATAGAGTATAAAAATTGGCAAGTCATGCTGCAGCTGTCCAGAACTTTAGTTAGGCCACATTTAGAATATTGCGTGCAATTCTGGTTGCCACACTACCAGAAGGATGTGGAGGCTTTGGAGAGGGTACAGAAGAGGTTTACCGGGATGTTGCCTAGTCTGGAGGGCATTAGCTATGAGGAGAGGTTGGATAAACACAGATTGTTTTCACTGGAACGACGGAGGTGGAGGGCGACATGATAGTGGTTTACAAAGTTATGAGCGGCATGGACAGAGTGGATAGTCAGAAGCTTTTTCCCAGGATGGAAGATTCAGTTACTAGGGGACATAGGTTTAAGGTACGAGGGCCAAAGTTTAGAGGGGATGTGCAAGGCAAGTTCTTTACACAGAGGGTGGTGAGTGCCTGGAACTTGCTGCCGGGGGAGGTGGTGGAAGCAGGTACGATAGCAACCTTTAAGAGGCATCTTGACAAATACATGAATAGGATGGGAATAGGGGGATACGGTCCCCGGAAGTGCAGAAGGTTTTAGTTTAGGCAGGCATCAAGATCGGCACAGGCCTGGAGGGCCGAATGGCCTGTTCCTGTGCTGTACTGTTCTTTGTTCTTTGTTCTTTGAAAACAAGGATGATAATTTTAAATTAGAGTCATTACCAGACTGGGAGACAATGTAGGTCAACGAGTGCAGGGTTGATTAGTGAACATGACTTGGTGCGAGTTAGGATATGGCAGCAGTTTTTGTTGTGCTCAAATTTATGGAGGATGGAAGTTGGGAGGTTGCCAGGAGCCCATTGAAATAGTCAAGTCAAGAGGTAGCATGAAAATTTCAGTGGCAGATGAGCTAAGGGAGGGGCAGAGACAGACAATGTTACAGAGGTGGAAGTAGACAGTCTGGGATTTTTAACAAATTCTTTTATTTTGGATGTCAGCATCATTGGCAAGGCCAGCATTTGTTGCCCAACCTTAATTACCCTTGAGGAGGTGGTGAACCTCTGCAGTCCACCTGATGTAGGTACCCCCACAGTGCTGTTAGGAAGGGAGTTCCAGGTTTTTGACCCATGACAGTGAAGAAACAGTGATATAGTTCCAAGTCAGGATGATGTGTGGCTTGGAGGGGAACTTGCAGGTGGTGGTGTTCCCATGCATCTGCTGCCCTTGTCCTTCTAGGTGGTAGAGGTCTTGGTTTTGAAAGGTTCTGTTGAAGGAAGCTTAGCGAGTTGCTGCAGTGCATCCTGTAGGTGGTACAAACTGCTGCCACTGTGCACCAGTGGTGGAGGAAGAGGGATGGAATCGGTAACTAGGGAATGGAGTTTGTGGCCAGGACCAAAGACAGTGACTTTGTTCGTCCCAATATTTAGTTGGAAGAAATCTCTTCTCATCCAATACAGGATGTCAGACAAAACAGATGACAAACCATAAGCAGTGGAGGGGGTAGGAGAGATGGTGGTGAGGTAGAGCTGGGTTTTGTCAGCATACATGTGGAACCTGGAGTATTTTCAGATGATGGCACCTCGGGGTAGCATGGAGATCAGAAATAGGAGGTAACACCAGAGTTCCTGGTGTGGGAGGGGAAGAGAAACTGTCATCATTGATCAACCTTTTAGTTATCAATTCAGAAAAATCTTCGAAAGTTAAAAAGGAACTTGAGCATTATTGTGTGGGTTTGGTTCAAATAATCTTTATCATTTGCAGATACACACCTGTAAAATGAATCTACAAAGCACAGGAAAATCTTTTACAATAAATTGTAAACCTTGTATGTGGAAGGGAAGAAACAGAATCAATGAAGAACTGAAACTGATTCCATTTTGCAAATTGTTCACAATACCATAAATGACTGAATATATGTTAAAGATTTCCAGAAAATCAAATCATATCGTAGGATAATTCTAACTGGTTCCAAGTTCTAAATTTATACCAACAGAGGAGATCCTTGATTGAGAATATCCATGGTTCTTTTAAGGATGCCTCTATTTGACTTACAATTGCACAAAAAATGAAGATGTCTACACTCATCTGAGGATACTATCACAAACAAGCTGTCGTTGCATATTGCATCATACTATTCCCAGTTTGAAGTGAAATAATATAGCGGGTTCCTTTCTGAAGGCAGAATTCTTCAATGTGATGTATGAATTAAAGAAAAGCAACAGCATGTTTTTATGTGTACTGTACCAAGGAACTAAGGAGAGGCTATCAATTGAAAAATGATTCCTGAAGTTTTGCCCTTCAATTAGTTAGCTCTGCCTTCAATTCCCACAGTACATTAAATGTACTGATGGGTTATTGCTTAATTGTTTTGTAGCAGCAGGAACTACGTGACTGAAGCAAGCGTGGACATCATTCCTCAATTTTTTCTCACAATGGTTTTGCAAGAGGGGTCACTTTACACTAAAACCTTTCGCCTGAATTGATTTGGACAATTAGTTTTTAACATTTACACCAGAATAATGCCTTAGTGGAGAATTCTCCACAAAAGGAATATTCTAAATGACAAGGGATAAGAACAAAAGCACAAAGAAAATGTCACTGTATCGCAGATAGCTTTCTGCACGATACACAATGAAGTGCTTGTTTTTACATTAGATGTTACAGATAATCAAGCTTACTAATCTATGAGCTCAAGACTATGATGGATTATCATAATACCACAATATGTAATCTTTGTTATATTTTTTTATATTTTGCTCCCTAGAAGATTGCATTGTATTCCTGAGTTAGGTATAGTCATATTCTGTTGCTCTTTGATTCTTCCTGCACTCAAATTAATTCATCAACTGACAAGCATGCTCACTTATTATGCTATTTGTGTTTTTAACTTTTAAGATATGCTTGTTTTCAAATCTCATTCAATATAAATCAACCCAGGAGGTGATTGTTTCTCTACATAAATGAATGCAAGATTAGAAAACTTGAATTTGTTACAATTATACAATGAACTTTTAATAATGAAAGTCACACATAAAATGTCAGCATGATTTTCCATTATACTAAGATCCTTCAATGTGCATTCCAGGAACCATTTGTAACTTTGAAGACCAGTAAATTCATCTTTATCCACTGCCACGATCGGTTTTATAATAGCAGAGGCTCTGAGCAGGGTATATCTGTTCAGTAGATTCTGAATGCGTCCAAGACAGAGATCCAGAGGTGACAGGGAGACACATTACAATTTGTTTGCTGTCGGTAAAATCGTCATTGACATGTGTACTTTGATTGATGTGAACAAACTAATCCTGCAACTGGCTCCTAACAATGTTGTTGTCATTATTTATTTTACAATTAGACTTGTAAAAAGTGTATGAAGTGATAAACTGAGATTGCAAAATCTTGACAATTCCTTTTCACAAACTTACTACCAATTTTCATGCAATTACACTGCTTTGTTTCTATGGAGCATTGAATAATAATGATGTACAACACAATTTCAGACAGTGTCACTTATGCCTACTGCCTGAATTTCAGTGTACATCTTAGATTACAAATATCTCCTTGTATCCTTTAGATGAAGAAGATTATGGAGACGTTAATAAATGTCATTTTTTTTACGATTTGACAACACAACTTAAATTGAAGAATACATTTTGGTGGTGGTCTTCAATTTATGCTTTCTAATTACATACTCACCAACCACTAGAAATAGTTTCCCTTCATTTACCTTAACAATACCACTCATAGAATCATAGCGTCATTACAGCACAGAAGGAGTGCCATTGAAACCATGCCAGCTCTCTGTACAGCAATCCAATTAGTCCAATCCCCCCGCTCAATCCTTGCAAGTTTATCTCCCTCAATTGCCCATCCAATTTCCTTCTGAAATCATTCATCGTCTCCACTTCCACCACCCTTGTTGGCAGCGAGTTCTAGGTCATTACCATTTACTTTAAAATACATTCTTTCTCATATCCCTCTTGTATCCCTTGCCGAAAACCTTAAATCTGTGTCCCCTGGTCCTTGTACCATAGGCTAATGGTAAGAGTTTTTCTTTTGCTACCTTATCTAAACCTATCATAATCTTATACACCTCTATCAGATATCCCCTCAATCTCCTTTGCTCTAAGGAGAACAGCCCCAACTTCTCCAACCTAAACTTGTAACTAAATTCCCTCATCCCTGCAACTATTCTGGGACATCTTCTCTGCACCCTCTCAAGGACCTTCACATCCTTCCGAATGTGTGGTGACCAGAACTGGATGCAATATTCTAGTTGTGGCCTAACCAGAGCTTTATCACGTTTCACCATAACTTCCCTGCTTTTGTACTTAATACCTCTATTTATGAAGCCCATGTTCCCATATGTTTTGCTAACTATTACTCATAATTTTGAACTCCACTATCAGGGCTCCTTTTAACCTTGTCTGTTCTTATGAGAAGAACCCCAATTTCTCTTCATCCTCTGAATAATGAAATCCTCCCATTTCTGGTATAATTTTCATAAATGTTTTCCATACTCTCTCCACGCCCTTGACACCATTCCTGGAGTGAAGCATGTAAAACTGGACATTCTAGGGTAAAGTTTGAAGATCCTTTGCCATATGAGTGGCCTTGTACACAGCCAGCACAAATTAGGCAATCACAGGTGTGTTGCCCATGATTTTCTGTCCATTAGTTTCCTCTAATATTCTAACTGAAGCCGAAACAATGATTTGTGCAGATTTCGTATTTCTGCTTAGCTTTTATGATCTATGCCCGGATCCCACTTTTCCCCCAAATTTATCGACGTTATACTTTATCAACTTGAGCATAATGTGGGGAAGTGTGTCGGAGCAGAAAAGCAGAAGATTTTTTTAAAAGGTGTGAAACTTTTAAATGTTGATGTTCAGAGAATGCACTCACACAAGGAACACAGAAAGCATGCAGGTACAGCAAGCAATTAAGAAGTCAAATAGCATTTTGGCCTTTATTACAAGGGGATTGAAGCACAAGAAGAAGGAAATCTTGCTACACTTGTATAGGGTTTTAGTGAGACCACACTGGAGTCTTGTGTGCAGTTTTGGTCTCCATCTAAAGAAGGATATACTGGACTTGGAGGCAGTGCAGTGAAGGTTCACCAGATTGGTTCCTGGGATGAGATGGTTGTCCTATGATGAGAGGCTTAGTCAGTATACTCTGCAGTTTAGAAGAGTGAGAGGTGATCTCATTGAAACATACAAGATTCTGAAGGGGCTTGACAGGGCCGTTTGGTTGTTTCCCCTGGCTGGGGAATCTAGAACACGGGAGCACAGTCTCAGGATAAGGGGTCGATGATTTAGGACTGAAATATGAAAAAATTTCTTCAATCAGATGGTTGTGAGTCTTTGTATTTTCTACCCCAGAGACCAGTGGATGCTCCATTATTGAGAATACTCAAGGCAGAGATAAATAGATTTTTGATCTCTTGATGAATCGAGGGATATAGGGAACAAGCCGGAAAGTGGAGTTGAGGCAGCAGATCAGCCATGAACCTATTGAATGGTAGAGCAGGCTTGAGGGGCTGAATGGTCTCCGCCTGCTCCTATTTCTTATGTTCTTCAGTTCTTGTTTTCCCACTTTTGAAATGTATGTATCTGAACCCCTGAGTCTCTCTACTCTTCTACTTTTAAATTTTCCCATTTAGTTTATTTTTTTCTTATTCCTCTTCCCACTATGTATCAAACTGCATTTCTCCAAATTAAGTTTCACCTGACATCTATCTTGCAAATATATTAATTTTTATTTGTCTTCCTTTAGTTGCATACAGTCCCCTTCATGTTATTTTTGTGTCATCCGTGGATTTTAAACATTCACAAGTAGGTATTATTTGCATATATATAACTAAGATATAATACATTTTGAGAGAGGGAAAAACACTGAAGGATGCTGATGAACAGAGAGTCACAGAGAGAGATAAGGCAACATCTGGCAGAGATGCCAGAGACCATACATAGTCACGAGCAGATGATGGAGGAGTCCATTTATGCCATGAGTGCTGCAATGTCTCAGGTATGTGAGCGCACGGCTTCCTTCATCGAGAGGTTGGCGACACTCATGGAGAACCAGATCCCACAGTTACATGCTGAACTGCTCACCATCACCTTGGCCATGAACTCAATGCAGTAGCTTCAGCTCCTTGTTCTTCTCTGGTTAGCAGGGAAGTTCCAGTTAGCCTTGAAAGGGAGAAGAAGAGGCTGACCTCCACAGGTGGGGGCTCTCCTCAGGCCACTTTGAGTGTGGACAGCAGCTCCCCAGCTCCCCCCCCCCCACCAGTGCGAACAGCTCAAGCAGCCATGACACCTGAGGAGAGACCTGTACCTGTGCAGGAAACCCTCAGGCATCCGGTGCCCTCCAGGCCTCAGGCAGCCAGAGGGCAGCTGCTGAACTCATCCCAGACCAAGGGGCAGCCTGATCAGCAGCCTGCCTCCAGTCCTGCTGCGACAGCAGGGGTCACACCTCATAGAAGCACTTGAAAACATGTAAAGAAAACCACCTAGACACACTTGGAGTTTCACAGGTGTTTGACATTTGCCATTTGATTTGTCTTATAAACTTTTCTCGTTATTGAGCTTAACATTCATTGTGAAAAATGCTTATTCTTTCATGCCATAATTGTGAGCTGCTGACTTCACCCTTCTCCCTTAGTGGGCTGTTTATGTAGGCTTACCTCCTTTGGTAAGTGTCTCACATGGGCTATAACACTGACAATGCCACTCGGATGTTTGGAGGTAGCAGATTTGAGTCCAGTACACTCTCAGGCACAGTGGTCCCTTCTTGGCCTAGCAGATTGCTATCACTCTTGCGTGGAGCTTCACTGGCAGACACAGCTGCTTCCTGGCCCTCCCCCCATCGGAGGTGCTGCATCAGGCCACGGGGTGTCCAAAAAGACAGGGTGTATGGGACACATGCCAGGTGATCAGTAGGCCTCCAGAACGCTGTCCTTGCAGAGATGAAGTTGCCTTGGCAGCTTTGCCTTTGCAACTCCTCTCAGCTTCCTCACTAATGGCCCTTGGTGCCCACCCATGCTGAGATTCAACCCTCTCACTCAGTAGTATGGTCACCCATGCAGATCACCTGATAGTTTGGCCATCCATTAATGTCACCTAGTATTTTCCCCAGCCCAGCAAGCTTTCCTGTAAACCTCCAACCCCTTGCAATCTGTCTCTGCCCTCCACCACCATCTTCTCCCCCACCCCATATTCTACGTCCCGACCAACATCTCCCCCCACTGACTGTGATTGTACCTCAATCACCATCTGCACCCCACCGCCTCAGTCATCAGGCTCTCCTGACCACCATTCACTGCCCACTTGACCCCCCCCCCCCCCCCGCCCCGGCCCCACCACACAGTAATTGGGTCCTCCCATCTGCTCTCCATTTACATGGTACAAAATGAAATAGAACAGAACATGGACAGTAGAAGGCACCGCATCTGGATTGGCTGCACCCACATATCTGCTTGCACTGAGACGCCTATCTGGCAGTGAACATAAGGAACTGGCTCCACAAGTTTCAGGTCAGCAGGGAGCCTGTTGATGAGTTATAACATCTGTTGCAAGGACACCTCCAGTCAATATGCCTAATTACTTAGGCACTGTCTAGCAGACAAGGTAATCAATGCACTTTTGGTTCCACTTCCTTCTAGTTTAGTTAAGCACTGACTAGCATAAGCATCAAATGCACAATCAGCTAATGTGCTGTTCAATGATGTATAAATCAACTAGTTAATGCTGCGATCAGCACCTATTTTTACCAAATATAAAAATTATTGGGAGCTGCAAGATGAAATTTCAGTATTTCTGAACCAAATACTTGGTAAATTGCCAAGTGTCTCCGATAGAATACATAATTTTCTTCTATAATAAATAAAATACAGGTATTAAATTTATGTATCAATAGAAATAAAATTGGATTAAAATAGACCTATCTCTGAATTACTGCATTTTAATGACTTTCTTTTATGGTAATTTGGTCAGTAAAGTCATCTTTAAAACAAACTAGAACTTAAGATGCATCGAATTAGAGTCATAGAGTCATTTATGGCACAGAAGAAGGCCATTCAGCCCATCTAGCCCATGCTGGCTCTCCACAGAGCTATGCAGTCAGTCCCACTCCCCGGCACAATCCCTGTAGCCCAGCAAGTCTATTTCTCTCAGGACTTCATCTTGAAGTCATTGATCATCTCAGCTTCCACCACCCTTGTGGGCAGCAAGTTCCAAGTCATTACGACCCACTGCGTATAAAACTGCTTCTACATATTTCCCTGCATCTTTTGCCCAAAATTTTCAATCTGAGTCCCCTAGTCCTTGTACCATTTGTTAATGGGAACAGTTTTTCCTTGGCTAGCATATCTAAGCCTGTCATAATCTTCTATTAAATCTCCCCTCAATCTCCTTTGTTCTAAGGAGAACAAACCCATCTTTTCCAACGTAACCTTGTAACTAAAATCCTCCATCCCTGGAACCATTCTGATAAATCTCCTCTGCACCTTCTCAAGGGCCCTCACATCCTTGCTAAAGTGTGGTGACCAGAACTGAACACAGTGCTCCAGTTGGGGTCCAAGCAGGGCTTTATAAAGGTTCAACATAACTTCCCGCTTTTGTACTTAATGCCGCTACTTATAAAGCCCAAGATCTCATATGCTTTACTAACCATTCTCTCAATATGTCCTGCCACCTTCAAAAATCTATGCACATGCAGCCCCAGGTCCCTCTGTTCCTGCACACTCTTTAGAACTGTGCCATTAAGTATATATTGCCTTTCTCTATTCCTTCTGGCAAAATGCATCACCTCACACTTGTCAGTATTAAAGTCCATTTGCCACCTCTCTGCCCATTCTGCCAGCCTTTCTATGTCCTGTTGCAGGCAGTTCATATCATCCTCACTGTTTGCCACACCTCCAAGTTTAGAGTTGTCAACAAATTTTGAGATACTACTTTGTATTCCAAGATCCAATTCATGTATATATAGCAAAGAAATGCAGTGGTCCCAGCACTGACCCTTGGGGAATACCATTGTCTACTATCCTCTAGTCTGAAAAGCAACCATTTACTACGACTTGCTGTTTTCTGTCCTTAGCCAATTTTTTTATCCAATTGGACACTGACCCTCCTATTCCATGAGCCTCAATTTAGTTAACCAGCCTTTTATGTGGCATCTTATCAAATGCTTCCTTAAAATCAATTCAAACAACATCCACCACATTCCCTTTATCAACCTACTCTGTTATTTCATCAAAGAATTCAATTAGATTAGTCAAGCATGATCTGCCTTTTAAAAATCCATGCTGGCTATCTTTAATTAACTTAAACCTCTCTAAGTGCATGTTGATATTTTCCCTGATTATTGTTTCTAAAACCTTACCCACCACTGATGTTGAACTAACTGGCCTGTAATTGCTAGAACTGTTGTTACACCCTTTCTTGAATAAGGATGTCACTTTTGCCACTCTCCAATCCTCTGGCACCTCCCCCATATCGAGGGAAGATTAGAAGGTTATGTCAAGCCCTTCCGCTATCTTCAACCCCACTTCCTTTAGCAACCTGGGATGCAAGACATCTGGACCAGGTGACTTATCAACCATAAGCATAGCCAACCATTTTAGTACCTCTCTCCTCTCAATTTTTATAATTTTTATCCTATCCATTGCCCTCTACTCTCTCTGCTTCTACTGATATTTTGTCAGCCTCCATTTCCTTAGTGAACATTGATACAAAGTAATCATTAAGTATATTAGCCTTGCCCTGCGCCTCTAAGCCTGTCCCTGATAGGCCCCACTGCTCCTCTTACTACTCGCTTACTATTTACATGCAGGTAGAGGATCTTTGGATTCCTTTTTATGGTGACTGCCATTCTATTTTCATATTCTCTCTTTGCCAGTCTTATTTTCCTCTTCAACTCCCCTCTCAATTTATTGTGTCTGGTCTGGTTCTCACCTGATGAATTCATCTAGAATGCATCATTCACACTCTTTTTTTGTTCCATCATCATCTCTATCTCCCTTGTCAACCAAGGAGCCCTTGTTCACCCTTGTTGAAATGTTCCTCACCTGTACCTGAAGTATCTTCCTTAAAGATAACCCATTGTTCCAATATGGCTCTTCCTGCCAGTCTTTGGTTCCATGCTACCCTTCTCATCACGTCGAAATTACCCTCTTCCAATCTAGACATCATACCTTATTTTGTCAGCCTCCTACCTTATTTTCTTCCTTGCTTTTCTGCATTACTAGTCTAAACCTTATGATAGGATGATCACTCTTACCCAAGTGCCCCTTCACAGACACTTGGTCCACTTGGCCCACCTCATTTCGCAGCACCAGATGGGGGAATAAAAAAAAGATCCGGCAATGCCTCTTTTCTAGTTGGGCTGAGAACTTTTTGATCAAGTAAACTCTCCTGAACGCATTTGAGGAATTCCTCCCCTTCCTTACCCTTTACCCTAAAAATCCCCCAATGTCACCACTCGATACTTCTTGCACATCTTTGTGATTTCCCTGCAGATTTGCTCCTCTATCGCTCTCTCACTATTTGGAGGCCTATAGAATACCCCTAGTAGCGTGATCATACTTTTTCTGCTCTTCAATTCTAACCAAATGGATTCTGTCCTTCCCCCTTCAGGGACATCTTTCCTTTCCAGTACTGCAATGTCTTCCTTAATTAGGACTGCTACACCACCTCCCTTTTTTCCTTCTCTATCTTTCCTGAACACTTTATATCCTTTTATATTAAGCACCCACTCCTCGCCATTTCTAAGCCACGTTTCCGTTATTGCCACTACATCATATTCCCATCCTGCTATTTGTGCTTGTAGCTTACCAACCTTATTCACCACACTTTGTGCATTTACACACATGCATTGTAATCCTGTCTTTGTATTCTAAATAGTTCCTCTCGGTCCACTCCCATCTAATACAGAACTACATCCTTCTCTAGTACTGTCTAGCACTCTTATCAACCCCACCTTTGCCATTTCCTCTAGTGCTAGCTGTCTCTTCCAATTCTCTGTATACCTGGGTGTTTCTCTCTTGTATTATCTCATTGTTCCCACACCCCTGCCAAGTTAGTTTAAACCCTTCCCAATAGCACTAGCAAATCGCCCCATATGGAAATTTGTCCCAGTTCTGTTCAGGTGTAACCCATCCAGCCTGTACAGATCCCACCTTCTACAGAACTGGTCCCAGTGCCACAAGAATCTAAAGCCTTCCCTCCTGCACAATATTTCCAGCCACACATTCATCTGCACTATCCCCCTATTTCTATAATCACGTACACGTGGTACTGGAAGTAATCCGGAACTACTTTTGAGGTCTTGCTTGCTAATTTCTTACTTAGATCACTAAATTCTTTCTGCAGGACCACATCCCTCTTTCTACTGATGTCATTGGTACCAATTTGGACTATGACTGCTGGCTGTTCATCCTCCTCGCTAAGGGTGCTCTGCAGCCATTCAGTGACAACCTTGGCACCAGGGAGGCAACACGCCATCCTGGATTCAAGTCTACAGCCACAGAAATGCCTGTCAGTTCCCCTGACTATCGAATCTCTTATCACTACTGCTCTTCCAGTCTTCCTTGTACCCCTTGTACAGCTGAGTGACCCGTGATGCCTTGGCCTTGCCTATGGATGCACTTTCAAGATGAACCATCACTTTCCTCAGTATTCAGGACTGAATACTGGTTGGAAAGTGAGATGCACTCAGGGGACTCCTGTGCTACCTGTTGGTTCCTCTTTGACTGTCTGGCGGTCACCCATTCCCTCTCTTCCTGCCTACCCTTAAGCTGTGGGGTGACCACATCTATAAATGTGCTAACCACAAAGCTCTCAACCTCACGGGTGTGCCGCAGTGACACCAGCTGCTGCTCAAGTTCTGAAACCCGGAGCTCAACTGCTGCAACTGGCGACACTTCCTGCACATATGGTTATCCAGGACAAGAGAAGCGTGTAAAAAAATTTCTAATAGCACATCCAGAATAATTTACCATCTTAGCTATATCAGAAACAATAATGGTTGCAACTTTAAACTCTGTTCCTCAAACCAGAGGCATTATCTATAACCATGGTGTAGCTCTACCACTCGACCAGGTTTATTTACAGCATGATGATGTTTTTCATTAAAATAATGGTCTGAAACTGTAAAGTGCAGCAAAATGATGAGCTTTTTATCTCCACAATAAAAATACGGATCTTACTTTACGTAACTTTTTTTAGGCTTTTTTCACGTTAATACAACCCAACTCTTTTTTTGCAGCGGCGACAGGGAGAGCGAGGTGGCAGCTGGGTAAGTGAGTTTCAACTTATATAAACTTACCTTTTTGTTTCGGCAGTTTCTTTTTGCAGCGGCGACAGGGAGAGCGAGATGGCAGCTGGGTAAGTAAGTCCTATATATTTGGGCAGCGGCTGAACCCGAGACACTACACCTGTAGTGTCTCCCACCCGCCCTCCTCCTCTAACCAAAATAAAATGACTCGGTGGTGTGCAGATAAGGTAGGGCTTTTTCTATTTCTTTTTTTTTCGTGTGATTGGTAAAAACTTTTCATTCCTTTTTCATTTATCTAAGTTAAGACTAAGTTAAGCTTAAGATTAAAAATGGCAGGAGATCTCAGACCCGTGTTATGCTCCTCTTGCTCAATGTGGGAGCTCAGGGACACGGCTGATGTCCCTGACTCCTTCACGTGCTGGAAGTGTGTCCAGCTGCAGCTCTTGTTAGACCACATGACGGCTCTGGAGCTGCGGATGGACTCACTTTGGAGCATCCGCGATGCTGAGGAGGTCGTGGATAGCACGTTTAGCGAATAGGTCACACCGCAGATTAGGATTGCTGAGGGAGAAAGGAAATGGGTGACCAAAAGGCAGAGAAAGAGCAGGAAGGCAGCGCAGGTGTCCCCTGCGGTCATCTCCCTCCAAAACAGGTATACCGTTTTGGATACTGTTGAGGGAGATGGCTCACCACGGGTAGCCAGGTTCATGGCACCGTGGCTGGCTCTGCTGTTCAGAAGGGCGGGAAAAAGAGTGGAAGGGCTATAGTCATAGGGGATTTGATTGTAAGGGGAGTAGATAGGCGGTTCTGTGGTCGAAAACGAGACTCCCGAATGGTATGTTGCCTCCCAGGTGCACGGGTCAGGGATGTCTCAGATCGGCTGCAGAACATTCTGAAGGGGGAAGGTGAACAGCCAGTTGTCATTGTGCACATAGGCACCAATTATATAGGTAAAAAACGGGATGAGGTCCAACAAGCAGAATTTAGGGAATGAGGAGCCAAGTTAAAAAGTAGGACCTCAGAGGTAGAAATCTCAGGATTGCTACCAGTGCCACGTGCTAGTCAGAGTAGGAATGAAAGAATAGTCAGGATGAATGCGTGGCTTGAGAGATGGTGCAGGAGGGAGGGGTTCAGATTTTTGGGACATTGGGACAGGTTCTGGGGGAGGTGGGACTATTACACCTGGGCTGGACTGGAACCAATGTCCTTGGGGGTGCTTTTGCTAACGCTGTTGGGGAGGGTTTAAACGAATGTGGCAGGGGGATGGGAACCAAATGAGGAGGTCAGTGGACAGTAAGGAGGTAGTAACTAAAGCCTGTAAGGAACTAGATAATGAAGTCAGCGTGACTAAGGGGAAGAGTAGGCAGGGAGCAGATGATGAACGCAAAGGGACTGGTGGTCTGAGGTGCATTTGTTTTAATGCAAGAAGTGTAGTAGGTAAGGCAGATGAACTTAGGGCTTGGATTAGTACCTGGGAGTATGATGTTATTGCTATTACTGAGACTTGGTTGAGGGAAGGGCACGATTGGCAACTAAATATCCCAGGATATCGATGCTTCAGGTGGGATAGAGAGGGAGGTAAAAGGGGTGGAGGAGTTGCATTACTGGTCAAAGAGGATATCACAGCTGTGCTGAAGGAGGGCACTATGGAGGACTCGAGCAGTGAGGCAATATGGGCAGAACTCAGAAATAGGAAGGGTGCGGTAACAATGTTGGGGCTGTACTACAGGCCTCCCAACAGCGAGCGTGAGATAGAGGTACAAATATGTAAACAGATTATGGAAAGATGTAGGAGCAACAGGGTGGTGGTGATAGGAGATTTTAATTTTCCCAACATTGACTGGGATTCACTTAGTGTTAGAGGTCTAGATGGAGCAGGATTTGTAAGGAGCATCCAGGAGGGTTTTCTAGAGCAGTATGTAAATAGTCCAACTCGGGAAGGGACCATACTGGACCTGGTGTTGGGGAATGAGCCCGGCCAGGTGGTTGAAGTTTCAGTAGGGGACTACTTTGGGAATAGTGATTACAATTCCATAAGTTTTAGAATACTCATGGACAAAGACGAGAGTGGTCCTAAAGGAAGAGTGCTAAATTGGGGGAAGGCCAACTATACCAAAATTCGGCAGGAGCTGGGGAATGTAGATTGGGAGCAGCTGTTTGAAGATAAATCCACATTTGATATGTGGGAGGCTTTTAAAGAGAGGTTGATTAGCGTGCAGGAGAGACATGTTCCTGTGAAAATGAGGGATAGAAATGGCAAGATTAGGGAACCATGGATGACAGGTGCAATTGTGAGACTAGCTAAGAGGAAAAAGGAAGCATACGTAAGGTCTAGGCGGCTGAAGAAAGACGAAGCTTTGGAAGAATATCGGAAATGTAGGACCAATCTGAAACGAGGAATTAAGAGGGCTAAAAGGAGTCATGAAATATCTTTAGCAAACAGGGTTAAGGAAAATCCCAAAGCCTTTTATTCATATATAAGGAGCAAGAGGGTAACTAGAGAAAGGATTGGCCCACTCAAGGACAAAGGAGAAAATGGGTGAGATTCTAAACGAGTACTTTGCATCGGTATTCACCAAGGAGAGGGACATGACGGATGTTGTGGTTAGGGATAGATGTTTGATTACTCTAGGTCAAGTCGGCTTAAGGAGGGAGGAAGTATTGGGTATTCTAAAAGGCATTAAGGTGGACAAGTCCTCAGGTCCGGATGGGATCTATCCCAGGTTTCTGAGGGAAGCGAGAGAGGAAATAGCTGGGGCCTTAACAGATATCTTTGCAGCATCCTTAAACACGGGTGAGATCCCGGAGGACTGGAGAATTGCTAATGTTGTCCCTTTGTTTAAGAAGGGTAGCAGGGATAATCCAGGTAATTATAGACCGGTGAACCTGACGTCAGTGGTAGGGAAGCTGCTGGAGAAGATACTGAGGGATAGGATCTATTCCCATTTGGAAGAAAATGGGCTTATCAGTGATAGGCAACATGGTTTTGTGCAGGGAAGGTCATGTCTTACCAACTTAATAGAATTCTTTGAGGAAGTGACAAAGTTGATTGATGAGGGAAGGGCTGTAGATGTCATATACATGGACTTCAGTAAGGCGTTTGATAAGGTTCCCCATGGTAGGTTGATGGAGAAAGTGAAGTTGCATGGGGTCCAGGGTGTACTAGCTAGATGGATAAAGAACTGGCTGGGCAACAGGAGACAGAGAGTAGCAGTGGAAGGGAGTTTCTCAAAATGGAGACGTGTGACCAGTGGTGTTCCACAGGGATCCGTGCTGGGACCACTGTTGTTTGCGATATACATAAATGATTAAAAGGATAAAAGGTAAGGACAGCAGATTTCCTTCCCTCAAGGACATTAGTGAACCAGATGGGTTTTTACAACAATCGACAATGGTTTCATGGCCATCATTAGACTAGCTTTTTTAAATTCCAGATTTAATAATTGAATTCAAATTCCACCTTCTGCTGTGGTGGGATTTGAACCCATGTCCCCAGAGCAATACCCTGGGTCTCTAGGTTACTAGTCCAGTGACAATACCACTACGCCACTGCCTCGCCAATTTTTCGTAATTGGCATTAGATTTGGATCCAACAATCAAGTTTCCAATTGATATGATCCCAGGCACAAGATCCCAACTTGTATGCTATCCCAGAGATAAGCTATTATTATGATTCCAAATGCAAGCCCTCCAAATTAGTTTGATTCTGATCCCAGACGTGAGCTGCCTAATTAAAATACGATTCGACCACGGACGAGCCCCCAATTAAAATATATGTCACAACCACTGAGGACAAAGCCCCCAATCAAAATATATGATTCTGATCACGGTGGGAGCAATGCACTGTCGATTCAGTCCCGTCACTCCACAGGTCCCAGCATATTTCTTTAAGCTTTCCAAATCAGAGAAAAAAGCAGCCAAATTGAACAATCTAGTAACCCCCGAATGAAGTGAACCAAACATGTATCTTTAGATATCAGCAAATTAACAATTTATTAAAAATAACTAAAATCTTAAACGCTACTAAGATAAACCAATATCTAAAGACCTTATAACTTATTATTTAAAAAAATCTAACTCCCGCATTCGCATACATATACTCACACTAACAGTAGTTTCATTTTTAATTAGCTGCCCGAAAAAATAAAAATAGTCTTTGCAAGTTATGTTCCTGACGAAATGGTGTCTTCCAATAAAACTCAGACAAAGTTCGACTGTTGTAGTATTAAACTCTTCTTTTCTCCCAGCAATCAACACAACAGATATCAATAAATTGTTGTGAAAGAAAAAGCTTTTTCTTATTTTTTCTGGAATTAATTTGGTGTGAAGCTTAGTAAGATTTTGAGAGAAACAACACAGCTTTTCTTCCTTCAGTTTAAATTGTCTCAGGGAGTTCTCAAAGTCAAAACTGCAACATTGAATCTCGTGTATTCTCTCTCTGTGTGGCTGTTGCTTGGCAACCAGGATGCACCCTGGTTCACTAAGCCTCCGGAACTTTCTGCCTTAACGATGTTTTGATCTTTACAGTCTTAAAGGTGCACCACAATATTTCCGAGGAGAAAAAGAAATACAGGACCGTGACTGGACGATGGAGGAGTCCATCCATCCATGCCATGACAGCTGCCATGTCTCAGGCCTGTGAGCACATAGCTTCTTCCATCGAGAGGTTGATGACCCTCATGGAGAGCCAGATCGCACAGATCCATGCTGACCTGCACACCATCGCCTTGCCATGAGCTCTACATAGCAGTGGTAAGGTGAGAGAAGGAACAGAAGCCCAGATAATTCTGCAGCTCCTGGTCCTTCTCTGGTGAGCAGGGAGACGCATGTGAGCCTTGAAAGGGAGGTGGAGAGGCTTACAGCCACATCTGGGGGCTCCCCTCAGGGCATGCCGAATGTGGCAGCTGGCTCCTTAATCCCTCCGCCAGTGAGCCCAGCTCCAGCAGCCGCGACACCTGAGGACAGTCCTGCACCAGTCCAGGACATTCCCAGACAGCAGGCACATTCTAGGCCTCAGGCAGCCAGAGGACATCTGCAAAAGTCATCACAGATCAAGGGGCAGCCTGATCAGCAGTCTGCCTCCAGCCCTGGTGCTGCTGCCGGGATCACATTAAGTTGAAGCACCTGCAAATGGATTAAAAAGAGCACATAGCAACACTTTGGATTTCATGGATGTAGAATATACATTTTGTGTTAAATAATTAAACGATCCTTTCTTCAAATCTTTGGGCTTCATTTGCTGAAAGCCATGTGCCAGTATGCCTTAATTGTGAGATGTAGACCTCAACCTTCCCCCTTACAGCTATGCCAATGTGATCACAGTCCTCATTAGCATGCAAATATGATGAGAGTGTTCATTAATATATGCTTTCCCATGGGCACTAGGGTACATTGCATCCGCTCGCAACACAGGGAACCCAAATAGAAAGGACATGACAGAGCTCAGCCATTAAGATGAGCCTTTATTTGACTCTGTGTGAATGGTCACCAGGATCACTGCGAACGATTCGTTCTGAGGTTGTCTCTAGCCTCCTTTGCACGTCGCTCTACCCGTCTGGCCTCCTGCCTTGGTACCTGAGAATGTGCCAATTCTGTTGGAATAGTGCTCATGGACCTCAGATCCCAATCTTGATGATGCCCCCCTCTGTTCCAGCTGTGTGATCAAACAGACTCATCCCACAGCAGTTTGCCTACCCCATACTGACCCCACACACCAACCCCCCAAATGCACATTTTGCCCCTTTCAGAGACCCCGCTACTCTGACCCCTTTGCAGATCATGCAGCAGTGTGCTCCCACAATGGCCTCCAAACCTCCCTCTTCCCCCATGCAGCAGTGCTGCAGGCTGCCTACCCATTGCGTCAATGTTCCTTTGTGCCACCAGGTTTCACTGGTCGTGAAACCGGAGACATATTAGTGCCGTCCATCAGACACAGAATTGGCTATCAAACATTAAATAGCTTGTAATGATATTTAAATACATTTAAATCAGCACCTCAGAAATTTAAAATAGATTCCTGTCATGTTGCGGCGAGAATGCTGCCATTGTGATTTCCCGCCACCAACTTGACCCGGAACCAACTTTACGAAGCCAGATTTCCAGACGGACAGCTGCATTGCAATTCTCTGGTACACCCGCCACCATTCCCACCCTTGACAGCTGCACAAAATCCAGCCATTAGAAAGAAGCTGCTTCTACCCATATGTAGTGCAAGTGGCTGCAAGTAGAAGCTAAGTCAAATGGAGAAGCAGGTAACAGAGAGGGCTCCAAGAATTACAGATATGGTGCTGGAGGCCTTCGAGATGGAGATCGACAGGAGGAATTAGACCATCTTGCTGCAGGGGACCAGGAGGCCCTCAAGGAACACCCTCTGAAGGGAATGGGAAAGAGGCAAGAGAGGTCAACTTCTAGAATCTAGCCTTGAGGACCTGGCAGCACTGCTGCAAGAAGTTCAATTACCTCACGCAGGTGATCAAGCTCAGTGAATGCATCTTAACATCTCTGGGTTGACATGTGGCACCCGCAAAGTAATGTGCATGCAGTCAATAGCACCAGGCACCATGGGGAAGTCGGCAATCCTTGTGAAGTTGTGTACTCACTCTGCCTGCTTCTTTCTGACAAGAGGAAACAAAATGTATTATAGCTCTTTTGGAATACAGTGCCTCGGTGACCCCCCTTACGCAAAAGTTTTTTTTTTATTTATTCATTCTTGGGATGTGAGCGTCACTCGAAAGGCCAACATTTATCACCCGTCCCTAATTTCCCTTGAGAAGGTGGTGGTGAGCTGCCTTCTTGAACTACTGCAGTCCATGTGGTATATTTCCACCCACAGTGCTGTTCGGGAGAGAGTTCCAGAATTTTGACTCAGCGACAGTGAAGGAATGACAATATAGTTTCTAGTCAGGATGGTGAATGACTTGGAGCGGAACTTGCAGGTGATGATGATCCCATGCATCTGCAGCCATTGTCCTTCTGGGTGGTAGAGGTCGCGGGTTTGGAAGGTGCTGTTGAAGGAGCCTTGGTGAGTTGCTGTAGAACATCTTGTTGATGGTACACACTGCTGCCACGGTGCGTTAGTCGTGCAGGGAGTGAATGTTTAAGGTGGTGGATGGAATGCCGAACAAGCAGGTTGTTTTGTCTTGGATGGTGTCAAGCTTCTTGAGTGTTGTTGGAGCTGCACCCATCCAGGCAAGTGGAGAGTATTCCATCACACTCCTAACTTGTGTCTTGTAGATGGTGGACAGGCTTTGGGGAGTCAGGAGATGAGTTACTCACCGCAGAGTTCCCAGCCTCTGACCTGCTCTTGTAGCCACAATATTTATATGGCTGCTCCAGTTCAGTTTCTGGTCAATGGTGACCACCAGGATGTTGATACTGGGGGATTCAGCGATGGTAATGGCATTGAACATCAAGGGGTGATGGCTAGATTCTCTATTGTTGGAGATAGTTATTGCTTGACATTTGCATGGTGTGAATGTTACTTGTCACTTATCAGCCCAAGCCTGAATGTTGGACAGGCCTTGCTGAATGTGGGCACAGACTGATTCAGTATCTGAGGATTTGTGAATGTAACTGAACACTGTACAATCATTAACAATCATCCTCACTTTTGGCCTTATGTTGGACAGCAAGTCATTAATGAAGCAGCTGACAATGGTTGGTCCTTGGACACTACCCTGTGGAACTCCTGCGGCGATGCCCTGGGACTGAGATGATTGGCCTGCAACAACCACAACCATCCTTTGTGCTAGGTATGACTCCAACCAGTGGAGAGTTTTCCCTCAATTCCCATTGACTCCAGTTTTGCTAGGGCTCCTTGATGCCACACTCAGTCAAATGCATCCTTGGTATCAAGGCCAATCAAACTCATCTCACCTCTGGAATTCAGCTCTTTTGTCCATGTTTTGACCAAAGCTGTAATGAGATCTGGAGTTGAGTGGCCCTGGCAGAACCCTAATTGAGCATCGTTGAGCAGGTTGTTGCTGAGTAAGTGCCATGTGATAGCATTGTCAATGACACCTTTCATCACTTTGCTGATGATTGAGAATAGACTGATGGGGTGGTAATTGGCCGGATTGGAGTTATCCTGCTTTTTGTGTACTGGACACACCGGGCAATTTTCCAAATTGTTGGGTAGATGCCTTTGATGTAGCTGTACTGAAACAGCTTGGATAGGAGTGCAGCTAGTTCTAGAGCACAAGTCTTCAGTACAACAGCTGGGATGTTGTCAGGGTCCATAGCCTTTGCAGTAAGCAGTGCCTTCAGCCATTTCTTAATGTCACGCAGAGTGAATCAAATTCTCAGCACATTGACATCTATAATGGTGGGAACCTCAGGACGATGCCAAGTTGTATTATCCACTTGGCACTTCTGGTTGAAGATAGAGGCAACTGCTTTAGCCTTTTCTTCTGCACTGATTGCTGTGCTCCCCCATCACTGAGGTTGGGGATGTTTTGGAGCCTCCTCCTCTCATTATTTGTTTAATTGTCCACCACCATTCATGACTGGATGAGGCAGGACTGCAGAGCTTAGATGTGATCTGTTAGTTGTGTGGTTGCTTCGCTCTGTTTATAGCATGCTGCTTCTGTTGTTTTAATTCATGTAGTCCTGTGTTGTGTTATTAGTCTTGTGTCCTGAGATTGGTACCTCATTTTTAGGTATGTCTGGTGCTGCTCATGGCATACTCTCCTACACTCCTCATTGAACCAGGGTTGGTCCCATGGTTTTATGGTAATGGTAGAGTGAGAGATATGCTGGAACATGAGGTTACAGATAGGAGAATTGCTCCCTGAACACCCTGGCCTCCTGCTGAGTGCCCTTCTACCCCTCATTGAAACATATAAGATTCTAAAGGGGCTGGATAGGGTAGCCACTGAGAGATTATTTCCTCTGGTCGGGGAATCTAAAACATGGGAGCATATTCTCAGGATAAGAGGTCGATCGTTTAGGACTGAGATGAGGAGAAAAATTACTTCACTCAAAGGGTTGTGAATCTTTGGAATTCTCTACCCTAGAGGGTTGTGGATGCTCCAACATTGAATGCATTTAAGGCTGGAATAGACAAATTTTTGGTCTCTCAGGGAATCAATGGATATGGTGAGCAGGCAGGAAAGTGGACTTGAATCCTAATATCAGCCATGATCGTTTTGAATGACGGAGCAGGCTCAATGGGCCGTATGGTCTGCTCCTGTTCCTATTTCTTGTGTTCTTGTGATCCTCCTTCTCCCTCTTCCTGCTCTGTGTTTCCTCAGCTTATTCTCACTGACATACTGCAGTCCTAAAGGGATGTATACTAATGCACCCATGCCTGGGAGGAAATAGTTTACTCAGAATCCTTGAGTTCAGGAAAAACTCCTTCAGCACATGCACACTACTCCCTGTAGATTTAAGCAACCAAACACTTTACAATCGCAGCAACAGCCAATAGAAATCCATTAGCAACTAACCTGAAAGTAGTTAATGAATAGTGGTGCACTTAATTGGCTGGTGGTTCCTGCCACTAAACGCATGTTCAACTGTGTGAGGTTATGAGACGGTGTTATCTGCAGGGATGAGCTCAAATATGGCAGCTCTGGCATCAAATTAGTGTTTGACATCACAATCTGCCTACTCTGCACACTTCCAGTGGACAGTTCCAGAGCTTATTCTATCTTCCTCACCATAATGGCATCTGGTGCAGCTAGCACAGAGGTGTACGAACATGTTGTGGCCACAATTTTGAAGGCAAACTAGCACTTGAAGCAGCAAAAAAAGATGCTAAAGAGCCAAATTTTGTGGCCTACATCTCTACTAATATAGCCCAGGATCCTATATAGTTTATTAAATGCTTTGTTAACCTGTCCTGCAACTTCAAAGATTTGATGACAAACACTTCAGATCTCTCTGTTCATGCATTCCCTTTAAAATTGTACCATTTGGTTTGTATTCTATCTCCTCATTCCTCTGACCAAAATGTATCTCCTTACACTTTCCTGCTTTGAATTTCATCTGCTATGTATCTGCCCATTCCACCAGGCTGTTTATATCGTCCTGAAATGTATTGCTATCTTCCTCGCTGTTTATTACACATCCAATTTTTGTGTTATCTGCATATTCTGAAATTATGCCCTCTATCCCCAGGCCCAAATTATTGATGTATATCATTAACAGCCATACTGAAGCTTAGGGAATGCCACTGTATACCTCCCTCCAGTCTGAAAAACAACCACTCACTACAACTCTTTTTTTTCAGCACTTAGACAATTTTGTATCCATGCTGCTACTGCCCCTTTTATCCCATGGGTTTCAATTTCCCTAACAAGGCTAATATCAAACGCCTTTTGAAAGTCCAGATACACAACATCACTGTACTGCCCTCATCCACCCTGTCTGTTCCCTCACCAAAGAACTCGATCAAGCCAGTCAAACACCATTTGCCCTTATCAAATCTATTCTGGTTCTCCTTTGCATGTCCAAGTGGTTGTTAACTTTCTCCTGGATTATTGTTTTTAAAAGCTTCCCCACCACCGACAATAAATTGACCAGTTTGTAATTGCCAGGTTTATCCTTCTCCCATTTTTGAACAAGGGTGTAACATTTGCAATCCTCCAGTATTTCAGCACCATCCCTGTGTCTGAAGAGAATTGGAAGATTGTGGTCAATGCCTCCACTATTTCTATTCTTAATTCCGTTCGCAACCTGGAATGAATCACATCCAGACTGGGTGATTTATCTACTTTAAGTACGATCGCCCTTTGTGGTACCTCCCCCTTGTCTATTTTCATCTCATCCATTATCCCAGCAACCTCCTAATTTCCCATAACTTTGTCAAAGTTCTCTTCCTTGGCAAACACCAATGCAGAGTACTCATTTAGTGCCTTAGCCATGCCTTCTGCCTCCACCAATAGATCTTCATTTTGGTCCCTAACAAGCCCCACTCCTCCTCTGAGAACGTTTTTACTGTTAACATGCCATAGAAGACCTTTGAATTCCCTTTTATGTTAGCTTCTCCTAAAATTTTTAAGCTTTTGTTTGAAAGTTCAGACTGATCAATATGTAAGATAACTGAAGAAATACATTGCTAATTATATAAGTTTTGCAAGGGATGATTTTTAAAAATATAACTGAGCAGCTGGTTTTAAAAATGGTCCAAAATACACAGAGATCAAAGAAGGTATGAATACCAGCTTTTAAGATCATGCTTTGGGGCTTTTCACACACACACCCCCACCCCTACCCTGGTTAGATTTTGCTCTTGAGAATATGGACGACCCATATTCTCTACATTTGATCTCCTGTTCATGATTAGACAACAGTTTTCATAAATAGCATAAACTGTCTTCTTATTTTCTATCATGTACAGGTTATTGTACAGACTACAACAATTGATCCCTAACCACAGTAACACCCTTACTAAAGGATATGCGGATACCCATCATATTCTCCCATCATCATCAAAGATAAGAAATAACACATTACTAGAGCAATGTATACTGATTAAAACTACCTGGTGAAATTTATTTGCAGCTGAAGCAATATACAGAACAAAAATGCACAGAGATACTAAAATGGCACAATATTGAATTCGAACTAGAGTCAAACCACAAGGGCTTTTTTCACCTCTGATATACTCTTTTCAAAAATATTTCTGAAGAGTCTGTAAGAAGCAAATCAGCCTTTGGATGGAACAGCTGAGTTTTTCTCTTTCATAGACTGCGAGGTGAAGAACAAGACATCCCATAATATTTTGGAGCAATAGTAGGGAATTCCAATCAGAAGAGTTGGAATTTGGGCCTTAATCAGGCACACAGAGTTACCTCTCTTCTAAAATACATGTTAAATTCTAATGGAAGTGGGTATGGGCCAAAGATGAGCATCCCCAAAGTAATGGATGTATGCAAATGACAGGATAATGAGGGAAAACTTGATCTTTCAGAAATACCATTATTTAAGCCAGAATCACATTTGACATAAGCTTGTAGAAGAGTAATTTAACTACACAACCTTCTAAACAAGGAGGTTTTTGATTGCTCACATTTTATTTGGTGAGATGAGGCCAGATGTCAATTGTTTGGCTACTTTATTTCACAGTCAGTGGACATGAAGAACAACAGTTATTATTGGACTTGGTTTCAAATTTCCAGTGCCTATCAAAATTTTGTTTTCTACTAGCAACTTTTACATCATGCAATTGCACCAGATCTGTGGCTCTCCCACACTGATTTTATAATCCATCCAGTGTCCCAACCATTCAGGGAGAATTATAATATTTATATGCCTCTCTTTCCTCTCTCCAGAGAAGCTGGCATTAAAACTGAATTTGTATAACCAGTGTGACTCTGACTATTTTAAATGACCTGACCCACTTGCTGAAACATGATGCAAAGGGCTTCTTTGGCACAACTTGCTTTGAAAGCATTTAATTATTCTTTTGCTCCTTATTTGATTTCCTTGCAGCATGCATCACATCCAGTTAAGTAAGTACACAGGAGACCTGCTCTCAGGCCTTGGGGCAATGCTGCTAGTTGCTATCAAGTGCTCAATAGCAGTCTATTGTCTTTCCCAACCTCCATTTGACACCTCCCTTAAATAGTTATTGTGTGGGAAATTATGACACAAATCATTACACAGTACATGAAAGCTCAAACATATCATCAACTGCCATTTCAGGGCAGGTGTGATGAGGAAAAGTCAGTTGTTACTGCCGCAAAATTCTAAGATTAATAGGTTGAAAAACTAAACAATGATCATGAACGCTTTGTTACAATTGACATTAAGGGCAGGATTTTATTGTGAAGATGCCAGTCGCATTGTCGGGACTGGAAGTGAATGCGTGGCACGTAAGTGACACCTGCGGCTGGCGCAAGCGATCCAGCAGTGGCTGGCCAATTAAGCACAATAAGGCACGGGACCTGACAATGCGTGATCGGAGTTGGGTCATCAACTGATGCCATTTTCTTGGGCTGTCAGCCTTGCAGTTAATTTTGCAGTCTGCAAGACTGGGAGAGGCAGAAGTCATAGAGGATACAGAGAGATGATGGAGAGTAGACCGGATGGTCCCACGCTTCTCTGATGACTCCCTTCAGGTGCTCCTGCAGGCTGCCAGGGAGAGGACGGGAGGAGGAGAGCTGGCAGCTTAAGCAAGCAGGCCTGGCTTCAGATAGCAGAGGAGGTCAGCAGCCGTGGGTTAACACCAAGGAACTGGATCCTGTACTGCTCAAGCAGCTCAATAACCTCATCTGAACAATAAAAGTAAGTATCTCTTAATGTCTTCACCTTTTGGGCCTTGCACCTGTGAAGCAGGAGGGTGTAATAAAAACAGGAAATGCTGGAACCACTCAGCAGGTCTGGCAGCATCTGTGGAAAGAGAAGGTCCCTGGAAAGGGGTCACATGCAGAAGGGATCTGTGTGCCCCCATCAGTGGCAGCTGGACTACCACCAGCCAATGTCTTGGGACTGCTCTCATTATGGGACCAACAGCTTCCTTACAGGAGAAGGAAACACATAATGAAAGAATGTAGGCCAAGACCGGTGATGGGCTGCCTATTCTCCATGTACTAACCCAAGTGGAGGAGGAGGCCATGGTTCTGGCTGGACCTTGGGACAGCTGGAGTGTCATGGAGAGGCAGGGGCACCTTTCCAAGACAATTAGTAAGATTGCCATGGGACAGAAGAGTGTTTCTGCAGCAATGGAGCCATGCTGCTCATCAGGCATTGGTATCTACAGGGATCTTCAATGTAAGGGTGTGTCTATGTTGAGAGAGGAGGCCCTTGACCATTCAATGGCTCAGTTCTCTCTTGTAGGTCAAGCTGTGTCTACTCAAGGAGCCTCCAAGATTGAGGGGGAGCCTGACACCTCTGAGGGGTGGACAGTGCCTCAAAGGATCCAGTTTCACCTCATAGCCCTGCACCCTCCACTGGCGCAGAGATGCACATAGAACATGTCAGTAGGTTTGCACTCGCAGTTAGATCTGGGCACACAATCTGATAAACACAGCACTGATGTGCCTGAGCAGTTGCCGGAGGCTGTGATAGCCCTGGCCTCTAACAGTCGGAGGACTGTGGAAGGCTAGGCCTATGCTGAGCCCCGGGGTCATGATGTGCCTCTGGTTTCTGCAGCATCACGGGAAATGTGCAGCTGCAGCGAGAAGTCCAGCAACATCTGGCAGAGATGCTAGAGTCAATGTGTGCCCAAGTATGGATGATGGAGGAGTCCATCCAAGCCTTGAGCTCGGCATTGTCTCTGACTGGTGGACGAGTGGTGTCCTCCTTTGTGAGATTGGCGGCTCTGCTGGAGAGCCACATCCAGCAGAGCACACTGCGTCTGCAGGACATTCGTGCAGATCTGCATACCCTCGCCTTGACCCTGGGCGCAAGGCTGCAGTGGCAAGATGCGAGGGTGATAGGGGACCTGCAGTCACCACCAGATCTTCTGCACTCTCAGATCAGCAGGGAGGCAGAGGTCTTCCTTGCTAGGGAGGAGAAGTGGCTGCCTCCCACAGCTGGGGGCTCTTCTCAGGGTGCTCCTGGTGCGGGCAGCTGCTCCTCTGCCTCTCTTCCAGTGTCACCAGATCTTCCTTCATCACAGCCAACAGAGGGTGGTACTGCTTCTGTGCAGGAGGCCCTCAGAATGCCAGGGTCCTCCAGATCTAAGGCATCCAGAGGACGGCTGCCAAGGTCATTCCCTAGCCAAGATGCAGCAAGGTCAGCAGCCTGGCTCCACTTCAGCTGTCAGTGTAGGGGGAGCACCTAGTAGGAGATCATGCAAAATAAAGAAGAACACATAGAATCACAGGGTTATCATGGGTGATTGTGTCTTTTACATGCAAAGGATAAGGTCTGCTGTAAAGCGCAACAAATCATTTCTCCAAAGTATAGGTAACGTCCTTCCTCTTCCTTCAGGCCTTTGGCCCTTTGTTGTAACCTAGCCTCTGTGAAGAGGCCGGAGGCGAAACATCATTCCGCAACAGGTCAACTCTGAAGCCTGACCAGTTGAGCGCTGCGCAAATGATCAATGAGCGAGTGCTTCCTGCAGGAAGGAAGGAAGGCAACAACATAGCTACATAAGGGTAAGTCTTTATTGGTCAATTGGCAATAAGGATCAAAGAAAACATGAACGTATAAGCGTATCGTGAGCTTCCCTTGCATATGTCTCACGGTGACTCTCCTGTTCTCCCCGGAGTCCTTCATCTGACATTGCTTGTCCATCTGTCCCCCTCCACATCCTCATTGTCCAAGGAGGCAGCCCATTCCTCGCTATCCATGTTGCTGATCAGCTCCCCGCTCCCTGCAGTGCCAAGTTGTGCAGTGCACAGCACACCACCATGATACGTGACAGCCTCACAAGGCATACTGAAGGGCTCCACCAGACGGAACTAGACACCTAAACCTTATCTTTAGCAGGCCAATGGCCTGGTCAATCGTTGCTTACATTGTTCCATGAAAGGTATTGTACCTCTCCTCCACATCTGTGCATGTCTTACTCACAGGAGCCATGTCCTCAGTGGGTAGCGTTGTCTCCAAGGATCTATCCCTGAAGGCAGGAGGGAGGTCAGAAAAGCTCTGGCACCTGGAACGGCCTCAAATTTTGGCAGCATGGCAACTTCCCGGGAAGCATGTACAGACCTGTAGGATCCATTTATGGTGGTTGCAGACCAGTTGTACGTTGAGGGAAAGGAAGCCCTTCCTATTGACGAAGGCTGCTGCCTGGTGTTCAGCAGCCTTGATGGCCACATGCTTGAGTCGATGACATCCTGCACCTGATGGAATCCAGCAATGGCCCCTTTAATCAACCGTGGCTAAGAAAAGAAGTTAAAGATTGCATTAGATCAAAGAAAGTAGCTTATGAGGTTGCCAGAAAAAGGGGTAAGCCCGATGATTGGGAGCAATTTAGAATCCAGCAAAGAATGACCAAGAAACTGATAAAGAAAGGGAAAAGAGAATATGAATACAAACTAGCAAGAAACAAAAAGGCAGACTGTAAAATCTTCTTTAGGTATGTGAAAATGAAAAGATTAGCAAAGACAAATGTGAGTCCATTCCAGGCAGAGACAGGAGAATTTATAATGGAGAATAGGGAAATGGCAGAGAAACTAAACAATTACTATGTGTCTGTCTTCACTGAGGAAGATACAGAAAATCTACCAGAAATACAAGGGAGCCAAGGGACTTGTGAAAATGAAGAACTGAAAGAAATTAGTATTAATAAAAAGGCAGTACTTGAAAAATTAACTGGATTGAAGGTTGATAAATCTCCTGGACCAGATGAGCTGCATCCCAGAATGTTGAAGGAGTTGGCTATAGAGATAGTGGTTATCTTTGAAAATTCTATAGACTCTGAAAGGGTTCCTGCAGATTGGAAAGTAGCAAATGTAACCCCACTATTTAAGAAAGGAGGGAGAGAGAAAACAGAGAACTACAGACCTGTCAGTTCGACATCAGTAGTAGGGAAAATGTTAGAATCATTTGTAATGGATGCGATAACTGGACTCTTAGAAAAAAATTATATGATTGGGCAGGGTCAACTTGGATTTATGAAAGGGAAATCATGTTTGACAATTATATTGGAGTTTTTTGAGATTGTTACTTGTAGCATAGATAAAAGAGAACTAGTGGATGTGGTATATTTGGATTTTCAGAAGGCTTTTGATAAGATCCCATATAAGTTAGTAAACAAAATTAGAGCACATGGGATTGGGAGTAATATACTAGTATGGATTGAGAACTGGTTAACAGAGTGTAGGAATAAACGGATCATTCTCTTGATGGTAGGCTGTTACTAATGGGGCACCACAAGGATCAGTGCTGGGACCACAACTGTTCACAATATATATAAATGATTTGTATATGGGGACCAAATGTAATATTTCCAAATTTGCTGATGACACAAAACTAGGTAGGAATGTAAGTTGTGAGGAGGATGTAAGAAGGCTTTAAGGGGACTTGGACAGGCTAAGTGAATGAACAAGAACATGGCAGATGGAATATAAAGTGAATAAGTGTGAAGAGATTAACTTTGGTATAAAAACAGAAAGACAGAGGACTGGATTTTAAAGCCACTCTGACACCGGGAATGGTGGGGGGGGGGGGGGGGTGGGCGGTCAATGAAGATAGGAACAGAGGAAACCCGCCACTGACCTCGACATGGGCAGGCCCCCTACCTATCTCAGCAGCGGCGACGATGCCTCGTGGCGGCCGCCCCAACGCTTGGCGATGGGACAGCATTAAAATATGTAAATGGCTACTTACCATGCAGGCCGCAGCGATTCTGCCAGCAGGTTTGGTATCTTCATTCTGGCGGCCAGCAATGTCATTCCCCATTCTGGGAAACGAGGCACGACACCTGTGGGGAGGGGGGAGGAAGTGATTTTCTCTGTGCGGGGGAGTGGAGGAGTGGGGTTACAACGCTTTGG
Organism: Heterodontus francisci; assembly: GCF_036365525.1. Lineage (NCBI taxonomy): Eukaryota > Metazoa > Chordata > Chondrichthyes > Heterodontiformes > Heterodontidae > Heterodontus > Heterodontus francisci. The sequence continues at coordinate 76,884,362 of NC_090382.1, read as the reverse complement.
ATTGGTGGGGGGGGTGGTGATCGGAAGGGGTAAAGGACAAAGGTTCCGAACTTTGGACGAGGTAGCAGGTCAAATTTTCAGATATTCAGGGGGCGAAAGGAGCAGGAATGACGTGTAATGCCATTGGGAGATTGGGCGAGTGCATGGAAAGGTTATTTTATTTATTTTTATAATCTTTAACTGTCCGTTTAAAATTTAAATGCTCAGTTAGGGCTCTGAGCCCTTTAAAAGTAGCGCCGGTGCCTGCGTATTGGTGCCGGAGGCCATTGCTGGCAACAACTCCCAACCCCCTCCACGTCATCGGGATGGGGGGGGGGGGGTGGGGTGCTGCGGCTGCCTCAGCCATGGTAATGAGCTGCTGCATTTGGAATCACGGCAGCTCTGTGACGTGGGCCCCGTGATTGTGGGCTGCAAATTTTTGCTTTGGCGTCGAACCCTTAAAATGCAGCCCAGAGTATTTCTTAAATGGTGAGAGGTTGGGAAGTGTTGATGTCCAAAGGAACCTGGGTGTCCTAGTTCATGAGTCACTAAAAGCTAGCATGCAGGTGCAGCAAGCAATTAGGAAGGCAAATGGTATATTGGTCTTCATCTCAAGGGATTTGAGTACAGGAGTAAAATGTCTTGCTGCAATTGTATAGAGCCTTGGTGAGACCACACCTGGCGTATAGTGTATAGTTCTGGTCTCCTTATCTAAGGAAGTATATACTTGCCATAGAGGGAGTGCAATGGAGGTTCACCAGACTAATCCCTGGGATGGCAGGATTGCCTAATGAGGAGAGATTGAGGAAACTGGGCCTGTATTCTCTGGAATTTTAAAGAATGAGAGGTGATCTCATTGAAACATACAAAATTCTTACAGGACGTGACAGGATGGATGTGAAAAGAATGTTTCCCCAGGCTGGTGAGTCTAGAACCAGAGACATAGTCTCAGAATAATGGGTTGACCATTTTAAAATGAGGAGGAATTTCTCCACTCAGAGGGTGATGAATCTTTGGAATTCTCTGCCCCAGAAGGCTGTGGAAGCTCAATAATTGAGCATGTTCAAGATGGAAATCAATAGATATATGGATACGAATGACATCAATGGAGTTGGGGATAGTGTGGGAAAGTGGTGTTGAGGTAGCTGATCAACCATGATCTAATTGGTGGAGCAGGCTCGATGGGCTGAATGGCCTACTCCTACTCTTATGTTCCTATGTTTCTAAACCTATAGCCTTCTCAGCCTGATAATTGATGATAAGAAGTGCACAATAGTCACCGGCCCTCCTGAAAAGGTAATTGGTGACCTCCTTGATGCACCAATGGGCTTCTGACTGTGAGATGCCACACATGTCTTCAGTGGATCCCTGGAATGATCCAGAGGTGTAGAAGTTCAGTGCCATAGTGACCTGCAGTGCCACCGACTGAATTTCCACCTAGTCTCCTGCGGCACAGCTCGTCCTGCATTGTAGCTCATCAGTCAGTGATGGCCTCCCTGAAGAGGCAGTGTCTTAGTTAGCATTGCCTCTTGGACATCTGCAAGTAGTTGAGCTTCAACCTGGAGACCATCTTTGGAGGGTACCTCCTTCTGCATGGGGAAGCCACATCTCTTTCTCCCCTGTGCCCTTCTCCACCATCTGGATGCCGCTGCTGACCCTCCTGTGGCCTCACAGGGCATTGCGGTGCTGCTTCAGATGCCTGGCCTTCCCTTCCATTCTGCTGCACGTCATCTTCAATCGGGTTTCCGAAGCCTGGATGAATGAGGTGATGACTGGTGACCTCTACCTAAATGCTAGTCATTCACTGCCAGCAGATGCCCCCCTTTTTGCCCCTATCTGTGAGCTCTGACAAGGTAGCACTTGACTGTTGCCTCCCGTGTAATACCCCACCCCCTGCAGTTCTGAGACCCTTGCCCTCACTCCTCACACAATGTGCGATGTCCTCCCTTCACCACCCTGCCTGGCTGTCGATTGTTGCTCTTCTGATGGCCTCCCCTTGCAGCCATCCATTATCTCCCACCTCTATGTCACTTCCTTGAAGGGGGCGAGCCTCTAAAGCCCATTAAAACCCATTTACAAAATTCAAACCAGACCATAAAATTGCTTTCAATTGGCCTCTTAACTATCTTAATTACCTGCCTGCCACGTCGCCATCGGAACTCTGCCCGCCATTTTCACCTCCATCAGTAAAATCAGGATGGGACGTCACAATGCCAGACTTCCTTTCCGACATGCCCTGTCCCAATTTTATGTTCCCTGCCCCCACCTCTGTTCCCATCCCCTTGGTCCTCTTAAAATTCTGTCCTCAGCTCTTAACCGTGCACTGACTTCTACAATTCTCCCACTGATTCAGAAGAAATATAACTTTTTGTAATGTTTTTTCTTGTTCATAATTAGACCTATAATCTATGGTCTGCAGACAGAAACCACTTGTCTATATTGATATATGGTGCCTGCTTGGGATAATACATCAAATTCCATCTACTTATATAAATTTGTATAATTGTTGTGAAGTCATGCCATTAATAGGACATCAAGAAGATTTAATAAATCACTAAGTTTTGTATCTATCAGTGTGCAACTTTATAAGAAAAAACACAAGTTGATAGGCTTTCAAAAAAAATCACTAACACTTTTTTGCTATGACATTACCCAACTCAATTTAACGAGCAATTGATCTTCCATGAAAGCTAAGGTCACAGCTACATTAAAAACAGAAAATGCTGGAAATACTCAGCAGGTCAGGCAGTATCTGTGGAGTGAGAAACCGAGTTAACCTTGCAGACTGATGATATTGTTTCCATATCTTTCCTGTCAGGTGGCCATTAAAGATTCTTTGGCACTATTCGAAGAACAGCATAGGACTTCTTCCAATATCCTGGCCTAACATTTACCCCTCAACAAAGATCATCAAAAACAGATGATCTGGTCATTTCATATTGCTGTTTGTGGGGCCAAGCTCTGTGCAAATGGGCTACCACATCTCCGACATTACAACAGTGATTACACTTCAAAAGTATTTCATTGACGGAATTTGTATTGTAAAGCACTTTTGGATCTCCTGAGGTGGTGAAAGATGCCATATAAATATTTGTGTGTCTGTTTATATGTGTGTCTGTTAGTCAGTTTCTCTTTCCCTTTCATGAGATAGAACAGATGAGTTTTAAAATGGGCAGGCAATCCATTCATTCATGATCCAGGTGGTGAAGAGGAACATTTCCCCATGAAGGCTTATTTTACAATTTTTGAAAAGCACAGTTTCTCAGAAACCCAACCAATAGTTACCACATATCCCACAAGTCATATACTCTAGCAGGTAAGTAGCATGTCTGCCAGTAACAAAACATAATTTAAAAAAAAGTCTAAAAACTTCTGATTTTTCCCATTGCATGTTTTTGCTTTAGAGAAATGAAAAAGTTAAGTATACAATATATTACTACCCAAGAATCAGCGGATGAATTCACCTTGTGTATGTCACTGGGCTATGAATGTTGTCAAAGTGCCATCTTCAATCTTGGTCTGTGCTGAAGTAGTCAACTTCAGCTGGAGCTTTGATAAGTTCACTACAATTTGCCTCAGGTTTCATTCTCACTGGAAAGCATGTGGATGTCAAATAAAGAATCTAAGCAGTTTGAACAGAATCACCTGTAGGAGTCACTTGCGGCTGTGCAAAATGTCCTGGAAAATTTGGCAAGGAATGTAGAGTTGTCTATGTATGAGAGTCTGCATCGTAAAGTACCATCGAGCACTTGGCAATCTTAGAGGATCTACAACATAACTCTCAGTGGCACAGATTCTGAATCTAATGTGTATCTCTTGTTGCTCATGCTGTCATTTTAGAGGTCTCAGGTTCCAATCCACAAGAGTCTGTCTTATTTGTGTTGAACATCTGGAGAATTGTGATTAAAGGAACCTTAAGACGAGAATCCAGAGTCCTCATTGCTGCCCATATATCAGCATCCACAGAGACCAATGGACTGCTGAAAGAGTGCTTAACAATGGGTAGTGCTCACAGCAGACCTTATGGGTGCATAGGAACAAGAGTAGGACATTTAGGCCCTCAAGGCTGTTCTGCCATTTAATGAGATCATAGCTGCTCTGTGACTTAACTCCATATACCTGCCTTTGCCCTAGATCCCCTAATGCCTATGGTTAATAAAAATCTATTAATCTCAGATTTAAAATTAACAATTCATCTAGCATCAATTGCCGTTTGCAAAAGAGTTTTAAACTTCTTCCGCCCTTTGTGTGTAAAAGTGTTTTCTAATTGCAGCAGAAAGGTCTGTTCTAATTTTTAAACCATGATGCTGAGTTGTAGGAGGAAAAACACAATTCCTCCCATTTTCAGGCATGGGGTTCATGATTTGCGATTAGCCCATGCCCAGTCATGTTGATGCAGGCACCACATTTCAGTGCTTTCAGCCACAGCCCAGCACCAATAGCGTTTCTGGATGGCTGCTCATTCAACAGGGGCTAACACATATTTCAGCAAGACTTCACCTCTTAAAGGAAGCCTACCCCTTTTAAAGGGGAGCTGCACTCTTTGTACAGAAGCTGCTGCTGTCTGTGCAGGAATTGGCTATGAGTAGTATCACACAAAATGGAGCAACAGGGAAGAGAGAGAGCTACCAGTTTTTCCAATGTGGCAATGGAAGCATTCGTGCAAGAACTGGAAAGGGGAGAAGCAATGTTTCCATAGAGGGCCAGGAGGCCTTCAAGGCAAACTCTGAGAAGTGAATGGTAACAGGTGGCCAGGGAGGTCAATTCCCAGAGTTTGACCCTGAAGATCTGGCAGCAGTGCAGAATAAGTTCAATGACCTCACATGAGTGGTCAAGGTCAGTGAGTGCATCTTTAAAGAACATCTCCTACCCACTGCACCACCAATCTCTCATGTTGCTCAATGCACCACAGCCCCATCACTCACTCATCAGCAATCTCTATCACTCAGATACTCCACCTCACCCTCACACATCTTCCAATGCTGCCTCGCTCCCAGATACCTCTTACTACCTTCACATACCTACAGCTATTCATCTGTGGCAGCTACATCATCCAAGCGCATTGCAACACAATCACTGGCATTCTTCTCTCCGTTTTGCAGAACAAGGTGGCCCATAACAGGAGGGAGCTGATGAGAAGCAGAGGGACAGGCATGCCTGCATCATCTGAGCCCCTGGAGGAGATGGTTCTCCGCAACATGGGAAGGGCTGAGACAGAGCCTATTGTATCCAATGTTGCTGAAAACATTCAAGATGATGGTACGTTCCTGCCTTATGCTGCTTTGCAAATTCCACCTTACTCTCATCCTGCTATCTGGCATGAAGTGCAAGCTGCTGATGGTGTGATCATGGTGTGACATTTTGTTTTCCACCCTACCCGCTTTCCCTCACCACAACCCGTCCTTCTACATTTATGCTTTCAAATACCAAAGAACTGCCATTTGGCCACCCAGTGAAGCTTCATGAGAAAGGGCGAGAATTGCACCAGTCCTCTGATAAAGAAGCACTGTCACTTGGGTCAAGATTTCTGCCCTCTTATGGGTTGAGTACAGGGGAGGGCGGGCATGAAAATTTGCACTGCTGACACGGGTGTCAGTTTGCCAGCAACATCCTTCCCCCAGGCCATTTTCCTGGAGGCGGGATTGGCAGCCAATTCAGGATAGTTAATAGCTTTTAAAGTCTATTACCAGATGCCAACTGAAATTTTCAAGTCTGCCTGTGGGCTTCCCGAGGCTTTGGGGATGAGGCCCTATGCCTGGAGCCAACCTCCTGGTGGCAGACTGGGGGCGAGCACTCCAGGCAGGCTTTGAGGCACCTCCCCACCTTTTTGGCCTCAGCTGTGGCCACAGATGCCCTGTTTCCCCTCCACAATGGTGGCCCAGCTGCTGAGGCCATTTCTTTATTTAAAGTTTTAAAAAGTGCAAAGATGACGCCTCAAAATGAACTGCAGGCTTTATCTCCTTCTGAGCTGGAGGGCCTCCTATTGGCCCTCCAGCTTCGAGAGCCCGTCCGCTGTCTTTAATTGGATGGCGAACCTGCCCTCTGGCCACTAATTGGCCAATTCAGGGAAAATCTCTTGCAGGTGACTGTGTCCCAAACAGTGCAGGATTCTGACCCTCATTTGACCCCGATGTCGGGGTCCCGACACAAAGGGCACAAACCTGCCCAGGATCTTACACTTGCAGTCACCAGCTCAGATATTGGCACAGCATGTACATTAGAGAGTAGTATTGAATTGGGGTCTGCGCATGGTGAGTCACTGGATGCAAGTGGGCTGCAGCCAGGCCGGGGGGAAAGGACAGTTTGTGTGCCAACTCCCCAAAGCTTGATGTCGCAGATGATTTCTGCTGCAGGAGACTCAGATGAAGTCTTCGATGGGGCATCCTACAGGAGAACACGGATGACCATGCACACCAAGATGCTTGGTACATTGGCAGGTCTGCTGCACAGCCTGGTGTCACTGTGAAGGAGCAATGAGAAGTTTGGCTTCCACTTGGCACAGGGCTTCTCGCAGAGCTTGGAGCCCATCCTTTCCAGTGTGCAAGTGGTGATCAGCTCCAGGCAGCACTTGCGGACCCAGACGTGCTGCAGCGTCTAGTGGCCAATATCTCAACTTTGATTGCAGCACAGGCAGAAACCACTCAGCATCTGAGTGCTGCAGTGGCAGCTCATACGGAGGCCATGAGATACATGCTTGTTGCCATGCAGGCTCAGAAGGCTGCCATCATGGCTGGGGACATCAGTGTTGAAAGGTGCTTGCAGGCTCTCACAGTCTAGCAATCTATGTTCCAGCTATTTACTAGAATTGCTGATGTGCTGCTCGAGGGGAGTTCCAGTGGCTCCGTCATGCATGAACTTGCTGTCTGGTCTCAGGAAGGCAGCATTCATGCTCCCATCACTACTCTTGCTGTTGCCTTTTAACCAGTGCTGAGGTGGTGCAGTCCAAAACTGGGCTCACAAGGTCTAAAGCTGCTTGAGGTTGCCTTGCAACGCCATCTGCACTATCCCCCAGTGAAAATTAGCAGGCTTCCACCAGCCATGCTGCAGCCACTGGGGTAGCAATGCATATGAGCATGAGAACATGCACCGGTCAGACAGGCACTAGGGGAGTGCACAAGGGTGAATAGTTCAGTTTTATATGTATTTTTAGAAACAGTGTTGGATAAAGTTGCTATGGAGTGGTTTTTGTTGGTCGCTTTTATTTCAGATCTTTGGCCAAGAGGATGTTGTGATGATCTGTGTCAGATAACTTGAAAGGTGGAGAATTTTGGAGCAATGGTGATGATGGGTATTATGTCTCCTGGTTATTTTCTGGTTCCCATATGTTGGAAATAATCACACTTTAGATTTGGAAAGGCTGGAGCTCTTTGTTTAATCATTCAGCTTTCATGCTGCCGCAGGCTGGTTTCCTATTACACATCCTATGACTCTCTAGTGCAGCTGTGAATGTGCTCCGCCACCCCCCGGAACACTTACACATAACAATTAGTTTGTTCCCAGCTAATTAGTTCCTACGCGGCTCACCACCACCTTCTCAAGGGCAAATAGGGATGGGCAATAAATGCTGGCCTGGCCAGCAATGCCTACATTCTATGAACGAATAAAAAAAAGCAATTTCCAGATAGTATAACAATACATAACAATGGGATGACATCCTAGGGGAACGGGAGTCTCAGTGCCTGCTCACGGATAGTCCAGGTTCCAGGTGCCTCCTCCTCCACCTCCCAAGGTGGTCTCATGATAGCGAGGTAGTGGAGAATTCAGCAGAGCACCATGAGCATAAGCACACGCTCTGGTGAGTACCGGACGGCTCTCCCTGAGTGCTCCAGGAAGTGGAACTGTTGTTCTAGATGCTGATTGGAAGGTCCACATTGTTCCTTGTGGCTGCAAGACGCTTATGATAGGCATGTTGCCCTTGCATGTTAGAGTGGCAGAGGAGAGTCATGAGTTAGGGTGCATTGAGGGTAACTCTTGTTACCAAGCAGCCACACTCTGGTTCACAGTGGTGGCCCAAAGACAGCAGGAACAGCTGACTGCCTCAGGATAAAGGTGTTTTGACTGCTGCCAGAATAGCAGGTATTCACTGACGTAATGTTCTGCGCATGGTCACATGCCAACTGCACAGTGATGGAGTGGTAGCCTTTTCGATTCCAGTACATCTCAGCAGTTATACATGCCACCCATAAAGCCACGTGTGTGCAGTTGATGGCTCACTACACCATTTGGAATCCCACTACCTTGACAAAGCTCTTTCTGCTTCTCTCTGATAAGAAAGATGATGATGAAATCCCCTCTCCTGGTGTACAGGGCCTCCATCACCTCCCTGATGCAGCAATGGTCGATGAACTGTGAATTGTTGGCTATGTTGCCTACTCCTGTCCTCGCATGCTTTGTGGCTGTAGGTCCTATTGGGGTGGCACAGTTGCGCAGTGATTAGCACCGCAGCCTCACAGCTCCAGGGACCCGGGATCAATTCTGGGTACTGCCTGTGCGGAGTTTGCAAGTTCTTCCTGTGACCGCGTGGGTTTTCGCCAGGTGCTCCGGTTTCCTCCCACAGCCAAAGACTTGCAGGTGATAGGTAAATTGGCCATTGTAAATTGCCCCTAGTGCAGGTAGGTGGTAGGGAATATGGGATTACTGTAGGGTTAGTATAAATGGGTGGTTGTTGGTCGGCACAGACCCGGTGGGCTGAAGGGCCTGTTTCAGTGCTGTATCAATAAATAAATAAATTGAAGGAGGTGATACAGCTCAATGACCATCTCTTTGATGGATCAGAGGTACCTCAGACATTGCTCCTGGCTGAGGTGGAGGCAGGAGAAATACTCCCTGAAGACCCTTGGTGACCTTCTTTTGAGAGCCCTCCTCTTTCTCCCTCTGCGCACAGCTTCTTCTCTCTGCTGCCTGTGCTCCATCTCCCGATCAAGTTGCAGCTCACGAGGGACTGCAACTACAGCCCCCACAGCTTACTGTTGACAGGGCAGAAAACTCCTCTAAACTCCCTGTCAGGATGCAGCAACACTCCCTTCAAAATCTAACACCAAAATCTAACACCAAAACTTGATGAACACACCACAGTACTTCCACAACCATTGCAAGAACAAAAGGAATTCAAAAGCATGCCACTAGCAAATTGAATGGCTGGCCCTTTAAATAGCATGAGTAGGTGTCCCTCGTTCAGCTGCACGAGGGACACCTACTAGTACTAGAACTCATGATCAGCTGGGAGTGATTAGGAGAGGGTGTTGATAGGACCCGCGTGGCCCAAATTTGCAGAACTCGCATCAAATTACCCTTAGAGGCTGTTTGACATCATGATCTGCCCATTCTGCATTCTTCTGGACGGTGCCTGCACGGGTGCACTTACATGAATGGCCGCCATGTCTGCACCAAAAGTGGCCAGAAGCAGTGTGCCTGCAATTTTTAGCTTTGCCAACTCCAGCAGTGCTGTGCAGCTGAACTTTGCAGCCCTGGACTCCCAACTGGCAGAAATAATTTCTCACTATCTACCCTATCTGTTCCCTTTAATATCTTGAAAACGTTGAGCAAATCACCCCTTAACTTTCTAAATTCCAGCGAATATAGCACTAATAAATAAATAAATTGAAGGAGGTGATACAACTCAATGACCATCTCTTTGATGGATCAGAGGTACCTCAGACATTGCTCCTGGCTGAGGTGGAGGCGTATGGCATGCTTGCCTTCATCGGCTGAGGCATTGAGTACAAGAGTGGGGACGTCATGTTACAGTTGTTCATAACGTTGGTTAGGCCGCATTTGGAGTGCTGCGTGCAGTTCTGGTTGCCACACTACAGGAAAGATGTGATTAAGCTAGAGAGGGTGCAGTAAAGATTCACAAGGATGTTGCTGGTTTGGAGGGCTTGAGTTATAAAGAGAGATTGGATAGGCTGGCTCTGTTTTCTCCAGAGTGAAGGAGGCTGAGAGGAGACATGATAGAGGTAGATATAATTATAAAATTACTAGTTTAATTTCTCCTCATAATTTAATCCTGGAGTCCAGGTATCATTCTGTGCTACACTCCCACCATGGCTTAAATAACTTTCCTAAGGTGTGGTATAAAGTCAGTACTCTGGGTATGGTTTAACCAGGGCTTTCTATAATTGTCACATAACTTCTATCCCCTTTTATTCTAGTCCTACAGGTATAGAGTCATAGAGTCATAGAGTCGTACAGCATAGAAACAGGCCCTTCGGCCCACCGCGTCCATGCCGACCATAATGCCTATCTATACTAATCCCACCTGCCTGCATTAATTCCATATCCCTCTATGCCTTGCTCATTCAAGTACCTGTCCAGATGCCTCTTAAATGTTTCTACTGTTGCTGCCTCCACCACCTCCTCTGGCAGCTCATTCCAGATACCCACTATTCTTTGTGTGAAAAATTTACCCCTTTGATCCCCTTTAAACCTCCTCCCTCTCACCTTAAATCTATGTCCTCTAGTTTTAGTCACCCCGACCATGGGAAACACACTCTGGCTATCTACCCAATCTATGCCTCTCATAATTTTATCTACCTCTATCATGTCTCCTCTCAGCCTCCTTCACTCTTCACACAAAGGAATGGTGTAGGAGGGAGGGCTTCCAGTTCTTGGATAATTGGACTGCATTCTGGGGAAGATGGGACCTGTTCAAACAGGACGGGCTGCATCTGAACCAGAGGGGCACCAATATCCTGGGAGGGAGGTTTGCTAGTACTGTTCGGGAGGGTTTAAACTAGTTTGGGAGGGGGATGGGAACCGGACTTGTAATCCAGGGACCAGTGGGTCCACTCAGAAAGACAAAGAGTGTAGTGAGGTATTGGGGAAGGTAGCACTGTCACAGAGGACAGATGGGCACGGAGAAGGGTTAAAGTGCGTATACTTCAACGCAAGAAGCATCAGGAATAAGGTGAGTGAATTGAAGGCGTGGATGGGCACTTGGGACTACGATGTTGTGGCCATCACTGAAACGTGGATAGGTGAGGGGGAGGAATGGTTTTTGGAGGTACCTGGTTATAGATGTTTTCATAAGATTAGGAATGGTGGTAAAAGAGGTGGGGGGGTGGCATTGTTAGTTAGAAATAGTGTAACAACTGCTGAAAGAATTTTCGAGGAGGATCTGCCGACTGAGGCACTGTGGGTTGAGGTCAGGAACAGGAAAGGAGCAGTCACCTTGATGGGAGTTTTCTATAGGCCCCCCAATAGCAACAGGGAGGTGGAAGAGCAGATTGGGAAACAGATTTTGGAAAGGAGCAGAAGTCACAGGGTAGTAATTATGGGGGATTTCAACTTCCCAAATATTGATTGGCAACTCTTTAGATCGAATAGTTTGGATGGGGTAGTGTTTGTGCAGTATGTCCAGGAAGCTTTTCTGACTCAGTATGTAGACTGCCCGACCAGAGGGGAGGCAATATTGGATTTGGTACTAGGTAATGAACCAGGGCAAGTGATAGAGCTGTTGGTGGGCGAGCACTTTGGAGATAGTGATCACAATTCTGTAGCATTCACTGTGGTAATGGAGAGGGATAGGTATGTGCAACAGGGCAAGGTTTACAATTGGGGGAAGGGTAGATATGATGCTGTCAGGCAGGAACTGAGGAGCATAAGTTGGGAGCATATGCTGGCAGGGAAGGGCACGGTCGAAATGTGGAACTTTTTCAAGGAGCAGATAGTAGGGGCCATTGATAAGCATGTCCCTGTCAGACAGGGAAGGGATGGTCATGTGAGGGAACCGTGGTTGACAAGAGAGGTTGAGAGTCTTGTTAGGAAGAAGAAGGATGCGTATATAAAGTTGAGGAAAAAGGGCACAGGCATAGCTCTGGAGGGATACAAGATGGCCAGGAAGGATCTGAAGAAAGGGATTAGGAGAGCTAAGAGAGGGCATGAAAAATGCTTGGCGGGTAGGATAAAAGAAAACCCCAAGGCCTTTTACGCGTATGTCAGAAATATGAGGATGACTAGGGGGACCGTAGGTCCGGTCAAGGACAATAGCGGGAGACTGTGTGTTGAGCCGGAAGAGATAAGTGAGGTTTTGAATGAGTACTTCTCTTCGGTATTTACGAATGAGAAGGGGTGTATTACTGAAGAGGACGGTGTGAAACAGACTGGTAAGCTCGAGGAAGTGCTCGTTAGGAGGGCAGATGTGTTGGGGTTTTTGAATAACTTGAAGATAGACAAGTCTCCCGGGCCTGACGGGGTATATCCAAGGATGTTATGGGAAGCAAGGGATGAAATTGCAGAGCCGCTGGCAATGATCTTTTCATCTTCTCTGCTGACGGGGGTGGTACCAGGTGATTGGAGGGTGGCAAATGTTGTGCCCCTGTTCAAGAAAGGGAATAGGAACAACCCTGGGAATTACAGGCCAGTTAGTCTTACTTCGGTGGTAGGCAAGTTGATGGAAAAGGTGCTGAGGGATAGGATTTCTGAGCATCTGGAAAGACACTGCTTGATTCGGGACAGTCAGCACGGTTTTGTGAGGGGTAGGTCTTGCCTCACAAGCCTGATTGAATTCTTTGAGCAGGTGACCAAGCAAGTGGATGAGGGTAAACCAGTGGATGTGGTGTACATGGATTTTAGTAAGGCATTTGATAAGGTCCCCCATGGTAGACTTATGGAGAAAGTCAGGAGGCATGGGATAGTGGGGAATGTGGCCAGTTGGATTAAGAATTGGCTAACTGATAGAAGGCAGAGAGTGGTCTTAGATGGTAAATACTCAGCCTGGAGCCCAGTTACCAGTGGCGTGCCGCAGGGATCAGTTCTGGGTCCTCTCCTGTTTGTGATTTTTATTAACGACTTGGATGAGGAAGTCGAAGGGTGGGTCAGTAAATTTGCAGATGATACAAAGGTTGGTGGAGTTGTGGATACCGAGGAGGGCTATTGTCGTCTGCAAAGGGACTTGGATAGGTTGCAGTGCTGGGCTGAAAAGTGGCAGATGGAGTTTAACCCTGAAAAGTGTGAGGTCGTCCATTTTGGAAGGACAAACACGAATGCAAAATACTGGGTTAACGGTAGGGTTCTTGGGCATGTGGAGGAGCAGAGAGACCTTGGGGTCTATGTGCATAGATCGTTGAAAGTTGCAACTCAAGTGGATAGGGCTGTGAAGAAGGCATATGGGGTGTTAGCGTTCATTAGCAGAGGGATTGAATTTAAGAGCCGTGAGGTGATGATGCAGCTGTACAGGACCTTGGTAAGGCCTCATTTGGAGTACTGTGTGCAGTTCTGGTCGCCTCATTTTAGGAAGGATGTGGAAGCCTTGGAGAGGGTGCAGAGGAGATTTACCAGGATGTTGCCTGGAATGGAGAATAAGTCTTACGAGGAAAGGCTGAACATTCTAGGCCTCTTCTCATTAGAACGGAGAAGGATGAGGGGTGACATGATAGAGGTTTATAAGATGATCAGGGGAATAGATAGGGTAGACAGTCAGAAACTTTTTCCCCGGGTGGAGCAAAGCGTTACAAGGGGTCATAAATTTAAGGTGAAGGGTGGGAGATATAAGGGGGATGTCAGGGGAAGGTTCTTTACCCAGAGAGTGGTCGGGGCATGGAATGCCTTGCCTGGGGAAGTTGTTGAGTCAGAAACTTTAGGGACTTTCAAACGGCTTTTAGATAGGTATATGGATAAAGGAGAATGATGGGGTATAGATTAAATTGTCCTTGACAGAGGACAAAGGATCGGCACAACGTCGTGGGCCGAAGGGCCTGTTCTGTGCTGTATTTTTCTATGTTCTATGTTCTAAAGTGTATGATCTCACATTTGCCTACTTTGAAATCCATTTGCCACAGTTTTGCCATTTAATCTCTCAACATCTCTTTGTAATTTAATGCTTTGATTTACACTGCTTACAATGTCACCTATTTTTGTGATATTGGCAAACTTGGATGTGTGACTTTCCAACTCGTCCTCTAAGTTGTTGTTAAATATGGTGAATAGTTGAGGCCCCAACAGAGCCCCTTGTGGGTCACCACTAGCCATATCCTGCCAGTTAGAATATATGCTCATTATACTTACTCTGTTTCCTGCCACTCAGCCAGTTTCCTAACCAGGTCAATAATTTGCTTTCAAGTTCATGAGCTTCAATTTCAGTTAACAGTCTGTTATGATGGACTTTATCAAATGCCTTCTGAGAGCCTAAATAAATAACATAGATATTCCCCTGTCCACTAGTTTTATCACCTCTTCAAAAAATTTAATCAGGTTCGTAAGACCTGACCTACCCTTTACAAATCTATGCTGTCTCTCTCTGATCAGCTGAAAATGTTCTAGGTTTTCAGTCTCGATATCTTTAATTATAAACTCTAGTAATTTCCCAACAACAGATATTAGGCTAACTGATCTATGAGTCCCTGATTTCTCTCTGTTATCTTTCTTAAATAGTGGAGTGACATGCTCAATTTTCCAATGTAAAGGAATACTTCCTGTATTGAGAGAACTTGGAAGGTTGTATTTAGGACATTTGCAATGTTCTCACCTACTTCAAAGAACAAAAGAAGAAAGAACAGTACAGCACAGGAACAGGCCATTCGGCCCTCCAAGCCTGCGCCGATCTTGATGCCTGCCTAAACTAAAACCTTCTGCACTTCTGGGGACCGTATCCCTCTATTCCCATCCTATTCATGTATTTGTCAAGATGCCTCTTAAACGTCATTATCGTACCTGCTTCCACCACCTTTCCTGGCAGCAAGTTCCAGGCACTCACCACTCTCTGTGTAAAGAACTTGCCTCGCACATCCCCTCTAAACTTTGCCCCTCTCACCTTAAACCTATGTCCCCTAGTAACTGACTCTTCCACCCTGGGAAAAAGCTTCTGACAATCCACTCTGTCCATGCCGCTCATAACTTTGTAAACCTCTATCATGTCACCCCTCCACCTCCGTCGTTCCAGTGAAAACAATCCGAGTTTATCCAACCTCTCCTCATAGCTAATGCCCTCCAGACCAGGCAACATCCTGGTAAACCTCTTCTGTACCCTCTCCAAAGCCTCCATGTCCTTCTGGTAGTGTGGCGACCAGAATTGCATGCAATATTCTAATTGTGGCCTAACTAAAGTTCTGTACATTTAATGTACATTTCTGTACATTCATTTAAACCCCTAGGAGAGAAACTATCTGGTCCTGGAGATTTGTCACTCTTTAGTGTCATTCTTTTTATCATTACTTTTGCTTATATTTTGCTTTTGTTAATCTTGGTGAGTTCCTCTCCATAACTAAAGATTAGTTTCCTTGGGATGTCCAGTATACTGATCCCTTCCTCTCCTATAAATACTGATTCAAAGTAATTATTCAGCATGTGTGCCATTTCCTTCGTTTCATTGACAATATCCATTTTCAAGGGTCTCACATTGCTCCTGATCACCCTCTTTTTCCAAATATAATTGTAAAAAAAATTTATGTGGATCTTGATATCCTTCGCAAGTTTCTATTCATATTCCTTTTATGTAACTTAGTGTCTGTTTTGACACCTCTTGCTGTTCTTTTTTCCTACTTTTGCATGTTTTTTTTCTTTTTGTTTTATGGTGTTTCTTCCTCTTTAGTCATCCATGGCTGTTTTTGTTGGCAAATAGATCTTTTGCCTCTTAGGGGAATAAACTGGTTCCGTAACACATTAGATTCTTTTTTGAACACATCTAATTAATCTTCTATCTTTTTACCTATTAACAGATTTGCCCAGTTCACTGTGTGCAAAGTTGAATTTGTGCCTGCAATTCATTCAATGTGTTCCTTATATTCCATGCATTTGTATAAAGAACTCTTATTTGAACCACACACATAATCTGTCCTTCTGCTCTAATATTTTACTCATATGTTTCTTATTTCTCTCTCCTGTTTTGCTTACATTGCACCTTTCAGTTTTTTTGTGTGTGAGGCATGTGAGGGTGAGGGCTAATATAAGGATGTTAGAGATGAGACCTGAGTGGCAGGGTGTGCAGCTCAGTGAGTGATGGAGTGTGATGAGCAGTCTGAGAGGTGCGTGGTATGGTGAGTGAGAGAGGTGATGTGCAGATGCATTCACTCACCTTGACCACACATGTGAGATCATTAAACTTTTTGTGGCAGTGCTGCCAAGTTTGCAGCACCACGCTCTGGGAATTGACTATCCTCGCCACTTGCTTCCATTCCCTTGGCAGGGTTAGTCTCATGTGCATTCTGCAGCCCCCCACTCTTCCCCCCCCCCCTCCCCACCACCAGAAACATGGCCTCTTTCCTGTCCTGGACCTCACAATACTGTGCATCCAGGGTTATGTCAGCGATCTGGGAGCCGTCGTCTTCCCCTGATGTGGCATAGCTTATCCCTGAATAGCAAAATACAATTACCAAGCAGCCTGCATTATGGCAACTTCCCTTTTATAGGGAGGGCACCTTTAAAAAGGGAGCACGTGGTTTCTTCCCAACGCTACTCAGCTCCTTAGAGTGTGCGGAGGACGCTTGCACTGAAATGGAGACTGGAGCTGCATGGGAGCTGCTCTTAGCCATGCTACAATAATGGAAATGAGGTGGGTTGCCAACACTTGTGTTTTATCCACCTTTTTTACCTGGGCATGGGCACACCACGAATCGCAGACCCTGCTCCCAAAAATCAGACTGAATGAATTTCGTGCCCTTGGAGGACTGTGAACAGTTCTGTTCTTTATGTTATAAAAAGAACTGGAGAAGGTGCAAAAATGAGTTACAAGAATGATACCAGAACACACAGGTTATACCTATCAGTAAAGATTGAGCAGGCTGAGACTGTCTTCTGTAGAAAAGAGAAGACTGAAGGGGTGACGTGATAGACGTTTATGTAAGGTTTGATAGGGTGTATATAGAGATGTTTTCACTTGCAGAGGAGACCAGAACTAGGGACCATAAGTATAAGATAGTCACTAATAAATCCAATAGGGAATTCAGGAGAAACTTCTTTAAGCAAAGTGTAGATCAACTGGGGAACTTACTGCCACAAGGAGTAGTTGAGGTGACTAGCATGGTGCATTTAAGGCAAAGCTAGATAAACACATGAGGAAGAAAGGAACAGAAGGATTTGTTTGTTGGGGTTAGATAAGGGTGTGAGGAGGATTGTGTGGGATATAATCACCGACCTGTTGGGCTGAAAGGTTGTTTTGAGCAGTAAATACTATGTAATACATAGATTAACATAGATTCTATGGCACAGCAACAGGCTATTTGGCGCAACTGGTCTATGTTGGCATTTATGCTTCACACAAGCCTCCTCCTAACATTCTTTATCTAACACCATTACAACAGTGACCACATTTCAAAAGTACTTCATTGGCGTTGAGACGTCCAGTGGTCATAACAGGTGATGTATAAATGCAAGTCTTTCTTTTTTAATCTTATCAGGATATCCTTCCATTCCTTTCTCCCTCATGTAATTTTGCTACTCTTTGGTGGGAATATTCTGGAGGAGCTGGAAATAAAAGCTATTAGTTATTACCACACCATTTCCTGAGAATTTCATAATGATATGAAATATCTGTTAGAATTTAGGCATGTCCTTGCAAGTCTGAAATCAAAAGCTAACTTTGGCAGAATTGATCTGTTTTTGCAGCCATAAATACATCAAAGATGATTGATTCTGTGTTTAGTGATGGCAACATCTCCTACCTTCTTTCCCACTAAGAGTAGCAGGAGCAATGTACTTTTAGCAAGCAGCACCCAGGATGGTTTCATTTATCGGCAAGCATTTATACTGGACTTATTTCAAGCTTATCTAAGACCAAGGCTATCCTCTGCTGTATTAGCTATTGGTATCTTTACAGTAGCTATGGGCAAAGACAGAGTACAGATAAGAGTCATGCAACCACCAGGATCACTATTGAGCATACATTTTGAAGTAGATGAATCACAGCTCAAGTGTTGTCTAACCACGTTTCAATGCAAGTTTACATAACTTCTCTACCTTTCAATCCTCTCCCTCCAGAAACAAACCCCAGTGCTTTGTTTTCTTTTCTTGTCGCCTTATTAACCTGTGTCACTATTTTTAGTGATTTGTGTATCCAAACCTCTAGATCCCATAGTCCTCTACCCCATTTAGACACTGAGAGCTGAATTTTACAGACCGCCCAATGTCAGAGGTCATGGCAGGAGAGGCCAGAAAATGCCTCCAGGAGAGGGCCACCCTGCACCCTGACGCCGGAAGGGCCTAGCCCGATATTACCGGCAGCAGCGAGGCCTCGTGGCATTCCCCCCGCCGATCAGCCATGGGACACCCATTTACATATTTAAATAAATGTAAATGAATAAATTCATCATACTCACCCCGCCGCCATCCGTCCCAGTGTGATCATCCTGTCGCTGGCCAGCACACCCGTGCCTTCGTATTCCCCTCCGGGTAAACGAGGTGGAACACTTGTGGGGAGGGGGGAGGAGATAAGTTTCTCAGTAAGGGGGGGGGCGGGGGGAAATGGGGTCAAAGTGACATCATTGGTGTAGGGAATGGTGGGAAGGGTTTCAGGTTAAAGTTTATGCACTTTGCGAGGGGAAGGTCAGGTGGACAAGTTAGGTATTTGGGGGGACAGTGCAAGTAATTAATTCTATGATAATTGGGGAGAGGGACAAAATAAATTATTTAATTTTATTATTAACTGTCCCTTTAAATCTTTAAATTTAGCAGTAGGGCTCGAAACCCTTTCAAAATGGCATCAGCGCCGGCGCATAGGCAGCTGACACCATTGCTGAGGACGGACAGCCTGGCCCCTCCACATCATTGTTGGGAGGTGTGGGGTGGGGGAGGGTGGTCCGCCCCAGCTATTTAAATGAGCCTCCGTGCTTAGGATCGCGACAGCTCCGCGATGTGCAGCTCTCACAGGCAGGCTGACATTATTTAGGCCCACCTCAGAATGTAAAATGCAGCCCTTATTTTCCAAGGAGCATGTTGCCTCCTTATTCTTCCTACCCAAATGCACTACTTCACACATATCATTATGTATTTGTAGGTTTTCCATTAAACTGCCTGTGCATAAAAAGGGCTGCAAATTCAGGACAGCTACTCAATGGACTGGAATTGCATGAAAGCCTTTTTGCAAACAGTCATTTCTAGATTTATGTCTGAGGAATTCCTTCTAAATATTGTTTATCAAGGAGTATCATTTCACTGGGAAAAGTTTGCCACTAATAATTTAAATTAAAGGAAGTAGAATATGTGAAATTGTACTATTCAGTACATGTTAAAATGCAAAGTTTTTTTTAATGACATGAAATATAACTGTTGAAAATGTTCCCACACTATACAGAAAGCTATTTCCTGGAGGTGCACAGTTTTAAGTGCTGGTGATATGAGAAAATGTTTTCGTCTTTTTTTACAAATTCAGAAACTTCCAACTTTTTTTGAAATCCCTCAGGAAATAATCTTCTTTAACATTATTTCAGCTAGCGCTTATCAGAGAAAAACAGAGGTTGAAGCGAAACAAGCAACTTAAAATGGTGCACTTAATGATACAAAAAAGAAGCTCCGTGCAATCTTAATGAATGCCAAAGCCCTAACCACTGATCGTAAGGATCTCAGCTGCTGTGTGCCTCTGTGCTACAGAAAGAGGTTGACGATCAAGGACCTTGAGATTTTAAGCCTTTGATTTAGCTGCAAGTGTTGTACTTATTAACTGGTACATTCATTAGTTGTACGCTTGATTAGTTTTATTGTACTTTTAATCAGTTTTTACTAATTCATTTTTTAAAATGTCTTTCAGCCACTTTAAATATTTAGATTTATGGACACCTTCAACTTATCACTGAGGTAGCTGAGATAGGTAGATCAAGAAGGCCTTCTGTTTAATTCTCTGTTCAATCCCTGGTCAGGTCTGAGTTAATTATCTGAGCTGGAAAGCAATTGAGGATGCTACAATTGACTTCAGTTTGCTGGGTTAAAAACCCATATCACTATCCAGCAATCCCTGCATGGATGTCGGATGAGAACAGGGACTTGAGGCTGTGATGTGTGCTGGGGTTGAACAGCTTGCCAACATTCACAGTAAATACATATCAACCTAGAAAAATAGGCTTTGCTTGAAAAAAGACACTGCCAAAAAAAACTGAAACTTTAATAACTCTAAAATAGTGCTGGAAATAAATTTATGACCACAGTCACTATTTTATGATTAAATAAATTCAATTCCGCTTTTATTACATGGAATTGCTAAATATGTACTTGTGTTTGAAGATCACATTTCACAATTTGGTATGTTTACTTTGCTATGAAGAACAAAGCTTAATGCCCTTGGCAATGAGCACTGGTCAGTACAATATTCCCAAAGTCTGAAACTCTCTTTGTAAACAGCCATTAATGCTAGATCAATAGTTAATTTTAAAACTGGGTTTGATAGATTTTTTATAGCCAAGGTATTAAGGGATATGGCCAAAGGTGGGCCACAGATCAGCTATGATCTAATTAAATGGTGGAAGAGGCTCAAGGGGCTAAATGACCTATCCCTGTTCCTATGGAGGAAATAATGCTACTTGGCTTCACTTCAGAGTCAGCTCAGGCCTTGACATTTAATTGAAACCACACCAGTTTAGTATCTGTGTAAATGAACGGTAAGATGGTGGATGTCAGTGCAAGATATCAGTAAAAAGATTTAAAGTAAAGACATAGACAGTAGTGGTGAATGGTTGTTTCTTGGACTGGAGGAAGGTATACAGTGGGGTTCCCTAGGGGTCAGTATTCAGACCACTGCTTTTCTAGATCTATATTAACAACTTAGTCTTGGGTGTGCAGGGCACAAATTCAAAATTTGCAGATGACTCAAAACTTGGAAGTATGATGAACTGTGAGGAGGATAGTGTTAGACTTAAAGAGGACGTAGGCAGGTGGAACGGGTGTACACATGGTAAACAAGATTTAATATGAAGAAATATGAAGTGATACATTTTGGTATGAAGTTCGAGAAGAGGCAATACAAAATGAAGGATACAATTCTAAAGCGGATACAGGAGCAGAGGGACCTAGGGGTATATGTGCACAAGTCATTGAAGGTGGCAGGGCAGGTTGAGAAAGCAGTTAAAAAGGCATGCAGGATCCTGGGCTTTATAAATGAGCTCTAGAGTACAAAAGCAAGGAAGTTATAGTGAACCTTTATAAAACACCGGTTCAGCCTCAATTGGAGTATGGTATCCAATTCTGGATACCACACTTTAGGAAGAGTGTGAAGGCATTGGAGAGGGTGCAGAAAAGATTTATGAGAAAGGTTCCGGGTATGAGAGACTTCAGTTATGAGGACAGATTGGAGAAGCTGGGACTTTTCTCTTTAGAAAAGAGAAGGTTGTGAGGAGATTTGATAGACCTGTTCAAAATCATGAGTGGTTTGAATAGGGTAGATAGGGAGAAACTGTTCCCATTGGCAGAAGGGTTGAAAATCAGAAGACACCCATTTAAGTTGATTGGCAAAAGAACCAGTGGCGACATGAAACAAAACTTTTTTATGCAGCAAGTGGTTAAGTTCTAGAATGCACTGCCTGAGCGTATGACAGAGGCAGATTTAATCATGGCTTTTAAAAGGGAATTGTTTAATTATCTAAAAAGAAAAAATTTGAAGCTCTATGATGAAAAGGCGAGGGGAGTAGAACTAGCTGAGTAGCTTTTCCAGAGAGCTAGCATGGACACAACGGGACAAATGGCCTCCTTTATGCTGTAACCGTTCTATGATTCTATGATTATTTTCTACATTTTACTTCCAGTATCTGCATCAAGCAGTACACTATCTCATCAAACACATTCAGATCAGGAAAAGCACAGGTTAGATCCAGAGTTAAAGTCCCTACTACACTGATCCAACAATCTCCCTCAACCGTAACCTTGGAAAATCACCACCACCCCTCTCCCCACCAATACACCAATATGGTATTTCTATTTTATGGAAGAAACCAATTTGGAAACAAAATGCTAATTTTACAAAATTAAAAAATCTGGCAGGAAGTTACCTCATAACAAATGTACTACATAATGAAAGAGGAAAGTCCTGAATAGCAAAGTGGTGGTAAAAGTAAGAGAATTTAAACTATTAAAGTTTAAGCTCTTGTTTCCTTGAGATATGGAGAGTCAGTCCAATTTGGCAGTTCAGTGTTTAATTAAATATGTATAATCGGAAAGTGATGAGTATGATTGACATTATTTCAATTCCAAGTAGATGCCTGTAATCTGCTGCCTGTGTTATGATCTTACTAAGTGGGTTTGACCTAGACATCCCTTAATCAGCTACAGAACAACTCTATGCCTGTATATTACTTTCAATTGTTTCACTTGGAACGTTGCTTTAGCTGACATTTTTTAAATATATCTTCTAAAAAAAAAATGTTTTTAATGTTTTACAAATGTTCTGCCCTCAAAAGACAGTCCTTTTGTTAAACTGGTATAACTGCATCAAAAACCTGATGCTGTGTTCAGAATGGCTCCTGTAAGTAGTCTTTTTCCAGCTTGGATTAGAGACCAACTCAACTGGAATGCATGTCCTTATCCTGCAACTTTTTACAATCTATTCAGGACAGAAACCTTTAGGAGTGGGACCATACAAAGAATGTGTGGCTAAATCCTTTGGATCTTGGGAAGTAAATTATAGTGATGCATCAATGTTTTTTGTCACAAAAATGGTTTGTTATTTCTGTTGGTTTTAGAGGCTGGAAAGAAAGAAGGAAAGACTTAGATTTATGTAGTGCCTTTCTGGGCCTCAACACATCCCCAAGTGCTTAACGGCTATTTTTGAAGTGTTGTCACGACTGTAATGTAGGAAATGTGGCGGCTAAATTGCACACAGTAAGCTGACACAAACAACAATGAGATAATGACCAGATAATTCATTTTTTAAGTGATGGTTCAGAGGTTAATATTGGTTCATCCATTGAGACAAACTCCTCTGCTCGTCTTCAAAATAGTGCCATGGGATCTTTTACCCCCACC
Source organism: Heterodontus francisci (assembly GCF_036365525.1). NCBI lineage: Eukaryota > Metazoa > Chordata > Chondrichthyes > Heterodontiformes > Heterodontidae > Heterodontus > Heterodontus francisci. The sequence continues at coordinate 76,861,508 of NC_090382.1, read as the reverse complement.
TGAGAGAGAAGATGGCACCTCAATTTAGCGTTTCATACAAACGGTGTGTCCGCCTAGACTTTGTGCTCAAGTCACAGACTCAGAGGCAAGAGTGCTACCCAGTGAGCCATATATGTCACAAAAGCTTATTACTGCACTATTAAATTCCAAGGTTTAACCTCATACTATGCCTTAGGATCTATATGCTTGTTATTGTCAAGCCCGGATCAGTTTTAATTTACTTGTTATAATATTTCTTCTCTTCCTCCATGACACCCTGCTGATATTTCATTTGAATTCTATTCTTTTATCATTTTATAGATTTAAGGAATCAGTTGCCGAATAATATGATAAATCATCAAGGCTAAAATTCCTCAGAATTCAATGCTGGTGGGTATTGGTGTAGGTTATACAAGGATCATATCTGCTGATGCCCTTAAGTGAATTTCAGTGCTGAATTTAGCAAGGTCAGTGGAACTGCACCTAAGTAGCATGAGTTTGCAGGCAGAAACACCACTAAAGGCACATCTCCAGTTTTTGCACAGGCCTCCCTTGACCTCAGTTATGTTTTCCTCAGCACAATGAGTGAGGAAGTGATCTTGAATGTTTTTAAAAAGCCCACTCTTAGCTGGCCTGTATCCCACTAGTGAGGCCTATACTTGCTCATGTGGAGGGTGGCACAATTGACCTCATTGGGCATACCAAACTTAACAGATTTACTTGGTCCCGAACGATCCAGAGGAATGGGAACTGTCAGCAGAGAGAGTCATTGCTACTAGTTTCAGCCTCTGCGCACCCCCCCCCCCCCACCCACCCCGCCCGCTGCCATCCCTACCCCATGACATTTGTCTTTTAAGTGGTGAATGTTGGATCACTGCTTTACAAGGCAACTTGCAGAAAAGAAGGAGTTTTGGAGCAACTGGATTTCTGGCATTTTCTGGGAGGTTCCGCTGGTCTCTGTTATGATAGAAGACCAACAGAAACCCTGAGGAATTTTGACCCTTTAGTCAGTGTTTCTGCTTCAAGGTGAATCAATAACCGAAATACATAGAGCAGGACTTTCTACTTTGGCAGAGGAGTAAAACAGGTGGTGGCAGGTTGGTCCCCCAATATACACCTCACTTAATTGAACTTTTCATTGTATTCAAAGTTAAAAGTTTCACACATAATATTTAACCCACTTAAAAAAATGAACGGAAACCATCTTCATTAAAACGTGTTTGACATACTCTTCCTTGTTTGTTACAAACACATCATTCAATGGCATCAACAGCTTACATTTATGTAGTGCATTAAACATAGTAAAATGTCCTAAGGCTCTTAACAAGAGTGATATCAATAAAAACATTGTTGACACCAAGCCACATAAGGAGATATCAGGACAGACGGCCAAAAACTTGATCAAAGACATAAGTTTTAAGGAGCATCTTAAAAGAGGAGAAAGAGATAGAGAGGAGAAGAGGTTTAGGGAGAGAATTCAAGGGCTTAAGGCTAAGCCAGCTGAAAGCATGACTGCCTGTGGGAGAACGATTAAAATCAGGGACGCGCAAGAGTCTAGAATTAGAGGAGCTCAGAGATTTGAAAGCTTGAAGAACCAGAGAAGGCTACAGAAATAGGGAGGAATAAGGTCATGGAGAGATTTGAGAACAAGGATGAAAATTTTAAATTGAGGCGTTGTCAGAGTGAGAGCCAGTGAAGGTCAGCAAGTATAGGGGTGATGGGTCAATGAGATTTGGAGCAAGTTAAGAAATGGCATCAGAGCTTTGGATGAGCAAAAGTGTAGAGTGGAAGAAAGGCTTATGTGAGGGTTTCAGCAGCAAATGAGCTGAGGGGAGGTCAGAGTCGAGTGATTTTACAGAGGTGGAAATAGGCAGTCTTGATGATGGTGCAGATATGTGGTTGGAAGCTCATCTTGGGGTCACATACAACACAGAGGTTGCAAACAGCTTAAAACAGTTGCCAGGTATGGAAACAATGAACAAGGAACATAGTTTGTGATGGGAACCAAAGACAATGGCTTCAGTCTTCCCAATATTTAGTTGGATGAAATTTCTAGTCAGCTAATATTGGATGTCAGACAAGCAGTGTGACAAATCAGATATAGTGGAGGGGTCCAAGGAGGTGGTGGTAAAATAGAGCTGAGTGACGTTGACATATATGTCGAACCTGACATAGGGTTTCAGATGCTGAGGGGCAGCATGAAGATAAGAAGGGGCCAAGGATAGATCATTGGGGAACTCCAGAGGTAAGAGTGCAGGAGTGGGAGAAGAAACTATTGCAGGTGGTTCCCTGGCTATGATTAGATAAATAACAATGGAACCAAGCTAGGTTGGTTCCAACCAGCTGGACGATGGAGAAGAGGCATTAGGAGGATGGTGTGGTCAACTGTGTAGAAGCTGCAGATAGTTGAGAAGAATGAGAAGGGAGAGTTTATCATGGTCACAATTAAAAAGAATCATCCCATGACTTTTGAGTCACTTTGTGAAAAATAATGGGCTCTTGTCTCCTCTTCTGAAGGCAGTGTCCCTTCAAATAACTCAACTTTATTTAAAATGGCTTTCTAATACAGAATCATGTGCTGCTAATAAACAATACAACCATAAGATCAATAACCTAAACAAAACACAAACACTGCTTGAAATCATCAGACAATTTATATTTAATTTCTTACCAAGCGCAGAGAAACAGTATCCTGCCAGCTTTCTGGTGTTTGGCATTCATCTGAGACAAATAGCATTTTGAAAACAGGTTGTTTTTCCAGATTATACTATTTCAAATCAGAAGTAACCTCATCATCCTGAAGAAGTACAAATTGTTTCTTAGCAAATACCAGCACAGAACAGAACATTTGCAATAAACTCTTTTTGCTGCTCCACAACATTTCAGTGTCTTGTGTTATATTGAGTGGCATGTGAAGTGAACAAGACATTGAGGGGATTATTTTGGCCAAAAGATGAAAACAGGGCCAAAATGGATGTATTGCTAACAAGACTGGCCTGCTTGAATGTTTGGATTTAGCTCACAATTTTGGTTCTATTAGCTGATTACCTCGGGCTAAATGGGATAGACCCCAAAAAACAGGCATGGGGATAGCGATGCACAATTATCTCTTTGATGATATGCAGGCAGTGCAGCATCTTTGTGCTGCCTGCTCATTAACAAATTTCTGCATGCAGCCAGTACTAACCGTGCTGTTACTCGGCTGCATGCATCAGCAGATGGCCCAAAATCGATACTTGCACACATTACTTAAAGCTAGCCTTAAATGGGAGTTGCATTGTGACTGGAGAAGATGCTGGGAGTCCTTTGTGAGCTGAATTTGACCTTGAAAAGACAGAAGAATGGCTGAACATGGGAGAGCACAGGCACACAGATTTTCTGACACTGCAATGGAGATCTTGGTTGAAAGGTGGAGATAAGAAGCGATGTCTTGTATTTGCAGGGGTGCCAGGAGATTCCTTCACCACAACCTTACCCTTGTGGCTTTTTCTTTTCAGATACCAAGAAGTACAACCTGGCCAGGCAGTGGAGGAAGACCAAGAAGGGAATGATGATGAAGGCACACCATCACTTGATTCACACTGGCAGCCACCAGCTCAGAGACTGAGGATGGCATACAGGCAGGATCTGCACATGGAGAGTTGCCAAGCACAAGTATGTTGCAGCCAGGGCAGGTGGGAAGGATAGCACAGGTGCCAGCTTGTCAGAGGGCAAGCTCATGCACACGAATTCTGCTGCAGAGGACTCAGATGAACAGTTCGATGATCCAGACTACAAAAGAAGAATGATGTGTATATGTAGTGAAATGCTTGATGCATTGGAAAGCCTGCCAGAAAGCCTGCGTTCAATATCAATGAACATGGAGAGGTCTGGCACCAACTTGACACAGGGCTTTGTGCAGAGCCTGGAACCTGTCCTTTCCCGCCTGTAAGAGGTGGACAACTCCATTAGCACACTTGTGGAGCTAACAATGATGCAGTGTCTCATGGCCAAAGTCTCAGATTCCATTGCAACACAAGTAGCTTCCACGAAAAATCTGAGTGCTGCAATGAAATCTCAGACTGAAGTCATGCACAAGCTCAGACTGCTGCTGCCATGCCTGTGTATACCAGTGTTCTGTGTTCTGTCACAGCACTCCAGAAACCTATTCTCGAACAGATTATTAGGATTGCTAAGGCACTGGCCCAGAGAAGTGGCAATGTGTCCCTGTAACACAAGCCTGTTGTCCTCTCTCTGGATGACAGCATTTGCGCTCTCACCATTCCACCAGTGCCCTTGCTTTTGCCTGTCAGACAGCCAGCCCAGACTGGCCATCATTTATGCTGAGGTGATGCAGAGTCATAGAGTCATAGAGTTTTAGTTTAGTTTAGTTTAGAGGTACAGCACTGAAACAGGCCCTTCGGCCCACCGAGTCTGTGCCAACCATCAACCACCCATTTATACTAATCCTACACTAATTCCATATTCCTACCACATCCCCACCTGTCCCTATATTTCCCTACCAGCTACCTATACTAGGGGCAATTGCTAATGGCCAATTTACCTATAGAGTTATACAGCACAGAAGCAGGCCATTCAGCCCATCGTGTCTGTGCCGGCCATCAAGCACTTATCTATTGTAATCCCATTTTCCAGCACTTGGCCCGTAGCCTTGTATGATATGGCCTTTCAAGTGCTCATCTAAATTCTTCTTAAATGTTGTGAGGGTTCCTGCCTCTCCCTCCCCTTCAGTGCAGTCCAAACTGGGCCTTCTAGGGCCAGAACTGCTTGAGATCCTCCTGTTTGAGACCATCTACAGTCTCCCCCACCGAAAGTCAGCAGCCTTCCACCACCCAAGCTGCAGCCATTGGGGTAGCACTGTGTAGGAGCACTCAGATAGGCAATGGCACACAGAAAGCAAGCACAAAGGGAATGCACAAGGATGATTAGTTTGTTTGCATGAAATATGGAATAATTTCATGTATAAATTTGGAATGTTTATTTTGTGTTGATCTTTATTTCTGCAAGGTGGCCAAGAGGACGATGTGATGGTCAGTGACCGAGGTAAGGTAAGTAGTGTGGGACTGTTGGTGAATGGGAAATCGGGGTTGAGGCTACTCATTTTGCACTTGAGTTAGTTTTTCACATACAGCCCATGCAGAAAGATACTATCTAGCTTGACACCTCCCTCCTCTTCCTTTTCCTCTTTCTCATGCTTCTGTGCCTCAGCAATCAATGGCCTCTTGTACAATGGGGAAGCCTGCGAACCTTGATAACCCATATACTCACTCCACCTGTTTCTCTGCAGTGAGAGGGAATGAAATGAAGTTAACTACCTTTGAATATAGAGCATCAGAGACCTCCCTCATGCAACAGTGGATGGCAAACTGTGAGATGATGCAAATGTCGCCAGCTCCAGCCTGAAAAGAACCAGGCACATAAAAGTTCATCACTACAGTCACCATCACAGCCATTTGCAATGCGGTTATTTCCCTACTCTGAGGTTACAGTTGTGGCTGCAGCAGTTGGCAAATTTCAGTGAGGACCTTCTTAGTGAAGCACAGATATCTCACACATTCTTCCTCACTAAGGTTTAGATAGGAGAATTGCTCCCTCAACACATTGGGCAGATATGGCCTTCTGCTGAGAGTCTGCCTCCTCCTTTTCCTCCTCCTTCTTCTAGCAGCTTGTCCTGCTCTGCGTAGCCTTTGTTCATTCTCCCAGTCATGCTCTATTCCAAGAGAAAGGCTTCTGACAGCATCCATTTCAAGGAGTAACTGGTTTGTCCAGATGTCTTGAAGTCAGGAAAAGTTTACTTTAGCACCTGCCACACCACTCCCTGTGGATCTTTGAAACTTTAAGTAACTATGAAAAGCACCAAAAGTGTGTAGAATTGTAGCAACAGCCAGAAGAAATCAACCAGCAACAAACCTGTAAGTAGCCGATGCTACCTTTAAATAGTTTTGGTGGGGGAATCATTCCTGCTGCTTATCGCGTGTTCAGCTGTGCGAGGTTAAGAAGGGGCATTGCTGGAGAGTTGAGCTCCAAGATGGCATCACTGGTGTCAAATCAGCAGTGCACTCTGGTTAACATCACGCTTGCATACTTCTGGCAAACGTTAATTGGGCACTCGCTAAGACCTTTAACAAGCTGGTATCTAGTGCACTTCACATAAGAAGTGTGCACGTGTGCTGTGGACACTATTTTGGATTGTAAACCACTCGTACTGCTCAGACAATGGGTGATACAAGCCCAATTTTTTTGCCCCTGCAGGTTTAGCACTCAAGTGCTGATTAGACTCAGTTTTGTGCAGTGTTTGTGGGTACCTCACACTCACTTCCACTGAAGGTGTGGAGTTCTCTGGTTGGCACACAGCAGCACATTGCAGAATGGCTCAGGGACCGAGGGTGAGGGTGCACAGATTTTTGCACGTGGCATTGGAAGTCCTGGTGGAGGAGCAAGGATGTCCTGAACCTACAATGGGAACCTGCAACCTCCTCGCACCTCAAAAAGTTTCTGGAATAAATGTTGCGAGCGGGCTGGTGACATCTTGACAAGGTGTCCCAGAAAGTCTCCCAATATGTTTCAGAAGTCCTCGTCACAACTCCAGCAGCAAGCAGGAGAGCATGCCAGTAGAAGAACCAGGTATACCTAAAAATGAGGTGTCAACCTGGTGAAGATACAACACAGGATGATTTGCATACCAAACAGTGGAAGTAGCATCCAATAGACAGGACTAAGCAATCCCACAACCAATGGATCAGATCAAAGCTCTGTAGTCCTGCCACATCCAGTCATGAATGGTGGTAGAAAATTAAACAACTAACTGGGGAAGGAGGCTCCACAAATATCCCCATCCTCAATAATAGAGGAGCCCAGCACATTAGTGCAAAAGAAAAGACTCAAGCATTTGTGACCATTTTCAGCCAGAAGTGCTGAGTGGATGATCCATCTCAGCCTCCTCCTGAGGTCCCTAGTATCACAGATGCCAGTCTTCAGCCACTTTGAATCACTTTGTTGAGAGGAACAGATGTGCAGAGTATTTCTTAAATGGTAAGAGATTACAAAGTGTGGATGTACAAAGGTTGTCCTCGTCAATAAGTCACTGAAAGCTAACATGCAGGTGCAGCAACCAATTTAGAAGGCGAATGGTATGTTAGCCTTTATCGCAAGAGGATTTGAGTACAGGAGTAGTGAAGTCTTGCTGTATAGAACCTTGGTTAGACCGCACTTGGAGTGCTGTGTGCAGTTTTGTTCCCCTAGCCTTAGGATGGATATTATTGCCATAGAGGGAGTGCAACAAAGGTTCACCAGACTTGTTCCTGGATGGCGGGACTGTCCTGTGAAGAGAGATTGGGGAAACTCTAGAGTTTCGAAGAATGAGAGGTGAAGGGAGGAACTTAGAACAATTATCAACACTAGGGAAAAAGTACGGAGCAAACTATTGAGATTGAAGGCAGACAAGACCCCAGGGCCTGATGGCCTACATTCTAGGGTCTTAAAGGAAGTGGCAGCAGAGATAGTGGATCCATTGGTTATAATATTCCAAAATTCCCTGGATGTGGGAAAGGTTCCAGTGGATTGGAAAAATGCTAATATAATGCCCTTATTCAAAAAAGGAGGGAGGCAAAAAGTAGGAAACTATAGACCATTTAGTTTAATTTCTGTCACTGGGAAATTGTTAGAATCCATTATTAAGGAAGTAATAACAGAACATTTAGAAAGTCAAAACACAATCCATCAGAGTCAGCATGGTTTTATGAAGGGTAAATCATGTTTGACTAATTTGCTAGAGTTCTTCGAAGATGTAACAAGTAAAGTGGATAATGGGGATCCTGTAGATGTAGTATATCTGGACTTCCAGCAGGCATTTGATAAGGTGCCACACAAAAGGTTAATACACAAGGTAAGATCAAATGAGGTTAGGGGCAATTTATTGGCTTGGATAGAGGATTGGCTAACCAACAGAAAACAGCGAGTCGGGATAAATGGGTCCTTTTCTCGTTGGCAAGATGTAACTAGTGGGGTGCCACAGAGTTCGGTTCTCGGGCCCCAACTATTTACAATCTATATTAATGACTTGGATGCAGGGATAGAAAGTACTATAGCCAACTTTGCAGATGACGCTAAAATAGGTGGGATAGTAAGTTGCAATAAAGAAATAAGAAATTTACAAATGGATAGGTTAGGTGAATGGGCCAAAATTTGGCAGATGGAGTTTAACGTGGATAAGTGTGAGGTTATACATTTTGATCAGAAGAATAGAAAGGCAAATTATTATCTAAATAGAGAGAAACTTCAGAGTGCTTTGGTGCAGAGGGATCTGGGTGTCCCCGTGGTTGATTCCAGAGATGAGGAGTTTGTCTTATGAAGACAGATTGAGCAGTTTAGGCTTTTACTCGCTACAGTTTAGAAGAATGAGAGGAGATCTAATTGAGGTATATAAGATGATTAAGGGGATTGACAAAGTAGACATAGAGAGGATGTTTCCTCTGGTGGGGAAATCTAGAACCAGAGGTCATTGTTTTAGGATAAGGGGTAGCATATTTCAAACAGAGATGAGGAGAAATTACTTCTCTCAAAGGGTCATGAGTCTGTGGAATTCACTACCCCAGTGTGCGGTGGATGCCGGGACATTGAGTAAATTTAAGGAGCAGATAGACAGATTTTTAATTAGTAAAGGATTGAAGGGTTATGGAGAACGGGCAGGAAAGTGGAGTTGAGGCCGAAATGAGATCAGCCATGATCATATTGAATGGCGAAGCAGCCTCGAGGGGCTGAATTGCCTACTCCTGCTCCTAGTTCTTATGTTCTTATCTCATTGAAATCTACAAAATACTTAAAGGGAAAGACAGGGTAGATGCAACTAAGATGTTTCCCCTGGTTGAGGAGTCTAGAACCAGGGGACACCATATCAAAATAAGGGGGAAGCCACTTAGGACAGAGATGAGGAGATATTTCTTTACTCAGAGGGTTGTGAAACTTTGGAATTCTTTACCCCAGAGGGCTGTGGAAGTTCAGTCATTGAGTATGTTTAAAGCAGAGATTGACAGATTTCTAAATACAAATGACATAAAGGGGATATGAGGATAATGTGGGAAAATGGCATTGAAGTGGATGATCAGCTATGATCATATTGAATGGTGAGGCAGGCTCGATGGGCTGAATGGCGTTCTCCTGCTCCTATGTTCCTGTCACTATTATTTACTTCACAGATCCATTAAAGTTTTAAAAATGATATATATGAAGGGGATTGGTATCATTGATGCAGACAAGTCATTCAAACTGGTGAATCATAAAACAATTAGGAACATGAAAATTTGGAAATTTGGTAAGTAGAGAATTCAGGCAAAATAATTTCACAGCAAGCAACTGCAAATCAAGGTTAACAGACCCACTGCTTTCTGATCTACACTCCTGGTAGACCAAGCACCTCACGATGAGCAAGGACTCAGCAAGCCTAACCTATTAACCTTAACTTTAGAGCTGTGCACAGACCCAGTGGGAGGTGAATATGATGGATTTAGTTGATTCGATGAGTGCTGACTCCATCATACATTTCTGGGTCAATTTCATTAACTGTTGAATTCCAGGCTGATTGTAGAGTATAGGGAGGGAGAGGTGGACATGCTGATGATGATGGTCCAGATTTTGCAAATGTAATGGCAGCAAAACTGTCACCATTTACTGTCATTACTCCTCTGAAACTGACAGCAACTTCTGGAATCCGCAGATACACAGTTAAACTCAGGAATTCAGAAGTTCCTATCAGTGATTCTACATTTCTCCATAGGGTGCACTGCTGAAGTTTCTGCAACTGCAATCAAGTCAAAATCACTGAATTGACAAGCATTTGCTCTTTTGCACAGTAATATCACTGTTAACCACCGCCCACCCCCCTCCCCACCCAACAAGAATCTATTATACTGTTATGTTGTATTAGTCAACATTACTGAGATTAGCTTTTTATTCCAGATTTTTTTAATGAATTTAAGTGAATTTAAATTTTCCCTGCTGCCATGGTGGGATTTGAAATCATATCTATATAACATTAGTCCAATCCTCTGGATTACTAATCCCGTGAGATTGCCACTATGCTACCCATTCCCAGTTTAGGACTAACATGAGGAGAATTTTTTTCGCTCAGAAAGTTGTGAATCTTTGGAATTCTCTACCACAGTCAGTCATTGATAATATTGAGGACTCAGATCAAAATACTTTTGGTCACTAAGGGAACCAAGGGATAAGGAGATAGGACAGGAAAGTAGAGGTGGAAAATCAGCCATGATCTTATTGAATGGAGGAGTAGACTTGATGGGCCATATGGCCTATTCCTGCTCCTATTTCTTATGTTCTTAGAAACAAAACAGACTACAGATACAAAAAAAGGTGTACTAGCCTGAGTGATTTCTAGAGTCTGTACATGCACAGTTAAACGTGGAAATCCAGAAGCTTCTGACAGTTATTCTACACTTCTCTACAGGGTGCACTTCTGAATTCTCTGCAGACTGAAAACAATTAGATATCACTGAACTAACAAGAACCTGAAATTTACGCTGTTAAAACCTCTGAAAACAAGAACAAGAATCGAACATACAATTATGTTGTAATAGCCTAAAGCTTCCCAGCACATTTTATTTTGCAAAGTTTCCTGACCAACCAATAATTACATTCTGAAGCACCCGGGACACTCTTTGCTTAACAGTTAGACATTGTGGCCTGTAAAGGTACAAAGCTCCAACTTCTTCTTCTTTGGCCTCCTTGTCTCGAGAGACAATGGGTAAGCGCCTGGAGGTGGTCAGTGTGGAGCAGCGCCTGGAGTGGCTATAAAGGCCAATTCTAGAGTGACAGGCTCTTCCACAGGTGCTGCAGAAAAATTTGTTTGTCGGAGCTGTTACACAGTTGGCTCTCCCCTTGCGCTTCTGTCTTTTTTCCTGCCAACAGCTAAGTCTCTTCGATTCGCCACTCTTTAGCCCCACCTTTATGGCTGTCCGCCAGCTCTGGCGATCACTGGCAACTGACTCCCACGACTTGTGATCAATGTTACAAGACGTCATGTCGCATTTGCAGACGTCTTTAAAGCGGAGACATGGACGGCCGGTGGGTCTGATACCAGTGACGAGCTCGCTGTACAATGTGTCCTTGGGGATCCTGCCATCTTCCATGCGGCTCACATGGCCAAGCCATCTCAAGTGCCGCTGGCTCAGTAGGGTGTAAATGCTGGGGATGTTGGCCGCCTCAAGGACTTCTGCGTTGGTGATACGGTCCTGCCACCTGATGCCAAGGATTCTCCGTAGGCAGCGAAGATGGAATGAATTGAGACGTCGCTCTTGGCTGACATACATTGTCCAGGCCTCGCTGCCGTAGAGCAAGGTACCGAAGACACAGGCTTGATACACTCGGATGTTTGTGTTTCGTGTCAGTGCGCCATTTTCCCACACTCTCTTGGCCAGTCTGGACTTGGCAGCGGACGCCTTTCCCATGCACTTGTTGATTTCTGCATTGAGAAACAGGTTACTGGTGATAGTTGAGCCTAGGTAGGTGAACTTTTGAACAACTTCCAGAGCGTGGTTGCCGATATTGATGTATGGAGCATTTCTGACACCCTGTGCCATGATGTTCGTTTTCTTGAGGCTGCTGGTTGGGCAAATTCATTGCAGGCAGCCGCAATCCTGTCGATGAGTCTCTGCAGACACTCTTCTTTGTGGGATGCTAATGCAGCATCGTAGCTTTGGTGGACATCCGATCTTTGCTAGTAGTTTGAAGACAGCACATCTGCTGACGAGGTCAAAGGCTTTGATGAGATCTATGAAAGCAACGTAGAGGGGTATCTGTTGTTCGCGGCATTTCTACTGTAGCTGGCGAAGGGAGAACAGCATGTCAATGGGTGGATCTCTCTGCTTGAAAGCCACACTGTGCCTCAGGATAGACACACTCAGCCAGCTTCTGGAGCCTGTTTAAAACAACTCGAGTGAAGACTTTCCCCACTATGCTGAGCAGGGAGATTCCACAGTGGTTGTTGCAGTTACTGCGGTCACCCTTGTTCTTATAGAGGGTGATGTTTTTGGCATCGCGCATGTCCTGTGGTACTGCTCCCTCATCCCAGTAGGCAAAGCAGTTCATGGAGTGCTGACAGTATAGCAGGCTTGGCACTCTTGATTATTTCAGGGGTAATGCCATCCTTCCCAGGGGCCTTTCCACTGGCTAGAGAATCAATGCTATCACTGAGTTCCGATTTTGTTGACTGTTCGTCCAGCTCATCCATGACTGGCAGAAACTGGGCTGCATTGAGGGCGATCTCAGTGACAACATTTTCCCTGGAGTACAGATCTAGGTAGTGTTCCACCCAGCGGTGCATTTGCTTGCGTTGGTCAGTGATTGCGTCCCCTGATTTAGATTTGAAGGTGGCGATCTTCCTGATGGTTGGCCCAAAAGCTCTCTTAATGCCATCATACATTCCTCTGATGTTTCCGGTATCAGAGACCAGTTGAATACGACTGCATAGGTGGTGCCAGTAGTAATTTGCGCAGCGCCTGGCTGTTCTTTGTGCAGCGCTTCTGGCTACTTTAAGTGCTACGGATGTTAACTCGCTGGGGGCTTTCTTGTAGTTCAACAGTGCAGTGCACTTAGCGGCTATGACAGGTTCCAACTCTTCAAAGTGAGATTGAAACCAGGCTGCATTCTGCTTATCACGTTTGCCATAGGTGGTCATTGCTGAGTCATAGATGGTGTCTCTGATGTGGGCTCACTTGGTCTCTGCATCCCCTGTAAGAGTGTTTTGAAGGGCTTTTTCAAGTGAATTTGGAAACTTATGTAACAGCTGTGGATTAGTACTTCTGTATGTGTTGATACGTGGGCGGCCCTTCTGCTTGGAGTGATCCAGCTTCTTTGGTTTGAGTCTAACTTTGCTGCACACCAGGGAGTGGTCGGTGTTGCAGTCCGCACTGTGGAAGCTGCATGTGATTTGAACGCTGTGATGAGGTCCAGCTGGTGCCAACGATGTGATCTTGGGTGCCTCCATAAAACCTGGTGACAGGGTTTAGTATGAAAGAATGAGTTGGTGATGCAGAGGTTGTGATAGGTACACAACTTCAGCAGTCTCTGTCCATTCTCATTCATCCTTCTAATGCCATAGCGCCCAAGGTAGGAGGGTCATGAGTCATGGTCGGCCCGAACCCTGGTGTTAAAGTCCCGCAGCAGGAACAAATGTTCGGTATTGGGAATGCTCCTAATGATATTATGGAGTTCCTCGTAGAACTGGTCTTTAACTTCAGGTTAAAGACCAGTTCTACGAGGAACTCCATAATATCATTAGAAGCTCCAACATATCACCAAAATATAACATTATGCATTACAAAGAACAATACTCAACAACAACTTGCATTTATATAGCACCATTAAAGTACAAAACTTCTAAAGCACTTCACAGAAGTGCAATGAGTCAAAAGTCAACACTGAGCCAAAGGAGATGTTAGGAGGCAGTGCAGAAATTCTATTTTACAATGAGGCCCAAAGCCTAATTCCCTCAATTATTGCTGGGTTATTCTGGACTTTATTCTGGAGTAAATCATTTAACAAACAACTAAAGGAGTGACCAAAGTTTGGCCGAAGAGGTGGACTTTAAGGAAGATCTTAAAGGGAAAGAGGGAGGTGGAGAGACAGAGAGGTGCAGGGAAGTAAAGGTGGAGGGACCAGGGGAACAGGGTTTAAGGAGAAAGTTGGTAGTGAATAAAAGAAGCTGGGCGATTTCTTTGCTTTCCTAGACGATTGTGGAGATATAAGCAATTTTGGTTGATTGGGGAAAAAAGCCTGATAATGTTTGATGTGGTCCTTTTAGATTAGCATAATATTTTACTTACCATGAGAAATGCCCTGGGAAATCAGCTGGTGACTGTGATATATACTGAGATATACAAGGGCCTCCATAACTTTTTCCCAGGCTTGCACCCTGAAGAAGACACTCCAGTTTTTCCAAACACAGCGCTAACCATCAAGGTGCAAACCATTATCTCATGAGACAAATGGCTGCCATAGAGCAAGAGAGAGACTTCTATGGATAATTTTGTGTTGTGTTGTTGTAGTTCAGTATTTTCACAACAATTATATCATAATATAAGGAGTTTAGTAATCATTTTATTTCTTGTAAACCCTTACAAGTTGTTACAATGTTCTGGGAGCCCACAAAATAAAATGCTTCAATCAATTTTTAATTCTGAATTCAGAACTCAGGTTTCAGCTTTTGGCGAGATTCTGAAACAGCCATTTTTTTTTATTATGTAACTATTCATTTTTGAATTTTGTTCATTGAATTATCAAAGTTTATAATTTAAAAAAAAAGTTGAAAGAAACATTTATATCGGCCTCATATTAGACAAAAATTCTCCGAAAATACCTCTTCTAAAAACGGAATGACAGAATAATCACCCTAGTGTCTAAACTCCCCCACCCCCCACAAGTGAACAATGACCTGTTGTACATGAAGCTTAATCAATGCTCATATTTTTCATTCCCATTCCTTGGATTGATATTAAATTCTGTCAAGTGCAAGCTGCTATATGCAGAAAGAGAAGGTTTTTTTTGCACTGGTTGGAAACACCCAGATGATTTATGATGATCTTCTGACCTTTAGCTCTTCAGCCTGAATCACTAGTCAGCTCATTATCAATCTATGGTTACACAACAAAGCACCTCAGAAATGCATTCATAAAGATTCAAAAAGTGTAGAATAAGCTAAAATGTAAATGGAGTAGTTTTTGACTTCGCGTGATAGTGTAAAATGGATGATAGCAAATTGATTGCTCCCATTCTTATTTCCATTGAAGTCTTGAAATATCTTGACAAACAAAGGCAGTGTGTGTACATGGCATCAATCTGCCTCATTGTTATTGATGGAAAGCAATCAATACATAAACATAATGTGAGAGAAAGTCCTTTGTAAGTGCTTAGGTTGCACATTCTTGGTAGGTGTGACTGTTTCACTTTACATTGCTTTATCTGATAAGGCTGTTAAACTTCTTACCACACCAGCTATTGTTACGCTAATGTGCTTTGTTGAATGATAATTTTCTAAAATCCACTAACTAGAGATTTGAATTTTTACTTTTATAAGACAAGCTGCCAGCAAAGTCATCCATTCAACTTAAATGATTACCTAGTTTGCTATACTGTATCCTACATTGCAAAGGACTGTGTTGAGGGAGATGAAATGTCTCTGCATTTCCCAGCAAGAATCAAGACCCAAGAAGTTTAAAGGAACGACCTGTCCTTTCAGCAAGCAGAGAAATGTTGTAAAATGCTATGTTTGAATCACTGAGTGACTGTCATATGACAAGCCCCTCCCCAGCTGTGGTTTTAAGTTGGTGTTTTTTCTGCAGCAGAGAAGCTACTGGACTCTGACATGAGCAGACCCTAAGTGGGGGTTCCCTCTGTCTCTCTCTCTCTCTCTCTCCATTCCAGCTTGAAAGCTTTCAAATCCTGCTTGTTGACTGATCACTTTTGCATGCTCCGACTACAATCAGAAACCCCGCTGGAGAAAATCATCTGCATCATTATCTCCAAGCGACTCACCACACCAGTCATCTACCTCTTCAAACTAAAAACCTCAGGACCACTGAATTCAGCTAGAAGCCAGCTGAATCACTAAGCTCCACAGACTGTATACCTTTTTATGGACTCTAACTCAACCAATCTATCTTTCTCCACTCTATAATGTATTTGTGTGTGTAAACCTCTAGTGTGTGTGTGAAAGTGAAAGTTGGCGCAATGTTTATTATTTTATTAGTTCAGTTTAGATATAATAAAATTAACGTCTTTCGTTGTTAACTCAAGAAAGCCTGTCTGATTGGTTCTTATTATGATCATAGCAAGTAAGTAATCAAACACCTTCTGAGTTGGCCAGTAAATCCACTTTAAGAAAGAATTAAGTCTGTTGTGGTCAAACAAGGAGAGGGAAAAGAGGGAAGCCCTTCGACCCCTCCTCACTTGACCGTAACAGAAATTTGGGGGCTTACATCTGGGATCAATCCCAAAGTCAAATGGGAAATTGGAAGTGGGAAGCCAAATTGATCCCTAGCAATAATTTAAAAACTTCAATACAGGTTTTCTTGTGGTTTTCAGTTCTGGAGTACTAAAATGTCCACATTCGAGGCAGTAGCTTCCTAGAACAGAGTGAAGTAACTTGGGACAGGTTAAATGCCCTATCTGATAAAGAATTGAGGAATATAGCTGGGCAGTTAGAAATTACTGAAATCCTAAAACTTGTGGTCAACCATTTTAAAATTGGCACTGAAGAATCAGAGACAGGCATAGAATCTGAAACAGGCAAAGTAACATTAGCTAGGATACAGCTAGAAGAGAGGAGATTAGAATTAGAATTCCAAGACAAAGAAAAGTAAAAAGAAAGAGCTTTCCAGAATGAGAAAGAGGAGAATTCCAGGAAAAGGAGAAAGAAAGGGAATTCCAGGAAGAGAAGGAATTCAAGTTAAGGCAGCTCAAACTGAATAGGAGAAAATCAATGTACCCTGTGAAGACACCGCTAGTGAGGGAGTTATCCCTAGCTCAGGACCGCATGCTGAGCTCTTAATGTTCTTCCAGTTGATACCAAAGTTCAATGAGGGGGATCTGGAAGCATTTTTCATCTGTTTTGAAAAGCTTGCAAAACAATTGAAGTGCCCAGTATTGCAAAGCAAACTAACAGAAAAAGCCCATGATGTTTATTCACTGTTGCATGATGAGAGTTCATCAGATTATGAGATGACTAGAAATGCTATCCACAGTGCATGCAAGCTAGTACCGGAGCGGAACGCCAAAAGTTCTGAATTCTTCTAAAGTAACTGGAACAAATTTACATTGAGTTCAAACAGGTTAAGCAACTTGCTTTCGACCAATGGATATGGGCACTTAAGATAGAGTCCACCTATGAAAACCTCAGAGAGGTGATCTTCCTCAAGGAGTTGGAAAAACACGCTTCCCCTTTCCATAAGAAACCATGTGGAGGAACAAAAGGTTCTAAATGCCAGGCAGGCAGCAATCCTAGATGATGGTTATACACTTATTCACAAGCCCTTGCCCCAAGGGAAACTCTTCCTTAGTCATCTCCAAAAATCTGAAATGGATAAAAGATGGAAGAGTGATAGGAGGATGAACATCCATGAGCGAGAAGAGAGAGCTGGAAATATAGGGTGCCCTCCTCAGGCCAAAGAGGAAGATGCTGCGAATAGGAGTAACGCCCAAAAGCCTGAATGTTTCTATTGTAACAGGGCAGGTCACCTTCAAGCTGACTGCCAGAAGTTATGAGGAAAACCCATAGGTTTTGTCAGGGTACACCAGACCAATGCAGGAAACGGGGCCCTAATGGAAAGCACAGCAGACCAGGCTGTTGCCTTAATGCGGCAGTAAAACCCAGTAAACCTACCGCTGAAAGTATGGGAAAACTTAACAAAATCCCTGAGAGTTACCAGGATTTTGTGTCCAGAGGAGAAGTGACCCCATACCCCTTGAGTGAGGCGAGTAAACCCGTAGTTATATTTAGGAATACAGGGGACAGCCAATCTCTTCAGCTGGGAAAAGGCAAGACCTTTCCCCCACAGAGTGCATTGAATACTAGAGTGCTAGTAAATGGTATTGGAGGAAACTATATGCCCATACCTTTATACCAGGTGCACCTGGAGCGTGACCTTGTTTCAGGTAACCATGGGGATTGTCCCTAGTTTGCTTCTGGATGGGGTCGACCTGCTCCTGGGTAATGATCTGGCAGGGGCGAAGGTGGTAGCTTCCCAATGGTTTTAGAGAGACTAAGACAGAGCAGTTGCAGGAAAAGGTCCCTGGCATTTTTCCTGACTGTGTGGTGACCCAGTCCATGGCCAAACAAGCTCCATCAGAGGAGACCGAACTGGCATTGCAGACAGATGACACAACTGTCTGGTTATCTGAACCCTTCTTTGGGAAGTTAGAGGACCCAAAAGATGGGTTCAACAGGTCTTCCTTGGTTGAGGCTCAGCAAGCTGACCCAGGGTTAAAACAGTTAGCACTGGCTGCCCAAACTGAAGCTGAAGCAAAGGAAGTTTCAGAGTGCTACTATTTAAAGGACGAGGCGCTGATGAGGAAGTGGAGACCTCCTCACAAACCTGCAGACAAACAGTGGACAGTGGTTAACCAGGTAGTGGTACTGCCGAGTTACCGTCGGGAAATGTTGAGAATAGCCTACAAGTTTCCAATGGCTGGACATGTCGGTATCAGAAAAACCCAAGCCCACATCAGGCAGCATTTTCACTGGCCAAATCGCCACAAGGATGTGGTGGAGTTCTTAAGACTTGCCACACGTGGCAGGTTGTGGGGAAGCCTCAATCTGCAATAAAACCTGCACCCCTAATTCCCAAACTGACTTTTGGGGAACCATTCAGCAGAGTGCTCCAGATGCTGTCCCTGTAAGAACTATTTCTGCCATGGTAGTGGTGGAGGGGCGAACCCAATTCTTCACCTGATATGGGCTGCCTGCTGAGATCCAGTCGGATCAGGGCACGAATTTTATATCCAGTATTTTTCAAAAGGTCACGGGTAACCTGGGCATAACCCAGCTAAATTCCTCAGCCTACTCCCCACAGTTACAAGGAGTTTTGGAGTGCTACCACCAGACCCCAAAGACAATGATCAGGGCATACTGCCATGAATACCTCCATGACTGGGACAAAGGACTGGGATTTCTTCTGTTTGCTACCAGAGACTCACTTAATGAGTCCACTGGCTTTAGGCCCTTTGAATTAGTTTATGGACACGAGGTGAGAGGTCATCTAAAACTAATCAAGGAGAAGTTTTTGGGACACAGGGACGAATCTTCCCTGTTAGACTACATCTCCATGTTCTGAGAATGGCTCACGAGAGCCAAGACCAGAATATTTCAGCCTGGAGACCATGTGTTAGTGCCATTACCTATACAGGGAGAGCCATTAAAAGCCCAGTTCAGTGGCCCATACAGAGTACTAAAGAGAATTAGCCAGGTGAATGAGATAATTAACACCCCAGATTGGAGGAAAAAGGAAAGGCTGTGCCACATCAATATGTTAAAATAGTATCACAGCCAGGAAAGGGACAAACAAGCACAAGCCTGTCAGGCAGTCAGGAAAGGGACAGTGAGGATGAATTAGAGGGAGGCCTGGAGGTTCCCAACTTGAACCCCCTACTGTCCAGTTAGCTAACACTGAAATGTTAGGGAAATTAGACACTGTACTCTCCTATTTAAATGCAGAGAGGAGCCCTAACAAGGCTCACAATGTTTAAAGGGATCTGCAGGGAAAACCAGGGTGCACAACCCTAACCCTACACAATGTGGATGTCGGAGAGACCCCTCCTAGAAAGCAAAATCCTTATTGCTTAGGTCCTAGGAAACTGACCCAGCTTCGGGAAATTTAGAATGAAGACCTAGAAATTAAAGATTTAAATTCTGAAGGGAGACATAGAAAAGCTCCTAAGCCAAAGGAAAACCCAAAGCCCGAAAAGGTATTTGTGGCAGATTTGGAGGGTGGTCATGGTGGTGGTGACTGCAAGTCAAGTATCCTAACTGAGGGGGAATTGTGGACCAGGCTGGATGAGCACAGAGAAAAACATATACAAAAAGCCCTGAATGATTTTCACCAAGTTATGAACAACTTTGTTTGTTTTCTGAGAAATAAATAAATTGGGCCTGAAATTCCAATGGGGCTATGGTTGGAACTGCAGCAGATGACCCCATGAGGGAACCAGAAAATGTTTTCCATTCTGCCATTTTCTGTGGGAGTGGGCAGGTGCAGATCTTCTTCAACCTGCCTCCCCTTCACCCCCCATCCCACCACCTCCACCCCCCTCCACCCACGCACCCCATACCATGTCAGGTGGGCTTGTTGAAGGAAGCCCCCAGGCTATCCCAGGAATTCTGTCTTTTACACCCTTGAAAGCATCATTGGAACTCTTGCCAATCTTTGGCCTGGGAAGGTTCTTGGAATCTTCCTAGGGGAATGGTTAAGTGTAATTTGAGCATCTGGCAGGCGGATCAAAATGTGCAACCTGAGACACCTTTAAGTACATGATGTACTCAGCCCAATCATGTCAATGACCCAATCCCTGCAATTTGGGGTGGAATTGATGACCCTCACTTGAAGTAGCCATGTGCTTCACTCCACTGCACTGTGCGCTAGGGGAGTAGGCTCATTGAATTTTGGGCCCATCGTATTTTTCTTATTCACTGAAAGTAGATGAATAAGTACATTTAATTCCCTTGACATAATACAGGTATATGATAAGTAAAGCTGTGTACCAGCCCAGACACCACCTCCTCTTGGCCTCATGAACCTGCAGACCAGGTTTCATTGAGCAGTCCACTCACTGGGTTGTTAAAATGTTCTCGGGATCCTATGTATGTCAAAAGACTAAATTTGCAAAATGTATGAGGCTCCTGTCTGATTCAGGCTGCCCAAAGAAACAGCAAAATTGAAATTGCAATGGGGTAGGAATGGAGCAGGAAATTGACCCGCTCTGAATCCAACTGGGAGAAGGTAAAATTCACCTTACAGACATTGTGTGTGTGTCTGTAGTTCTTTTATTAAGATTTATTAGTCAACCAGCTGTGGTTAAAATAATTATCTTTATTGAACCACATAGGTGGTTTCATCAAGCCAGGTCATCATTACCCTGCCTGATTTTCATTGCCACTGAAGGCAGTATAAAATGGGCTGCAATTCATTACTATTCAATTTGTGCTATTGCCCAAGATCAATCTCATTCCATAGAGCAGTTTTTTAAAAGAAATTCCCATCAGGTAATCCTCTGGAGAACTCAAGTCCACCTTAGAGGGACAGATCAGCTCACCAAGGCTCCTTCGACAGCACCTTCCAAACCCGTGACCTCTACCACCTGGAGGACAAGGGCAGCAGATGCATGGGAACACCACCACCTGCAAGTTCCCCTTCAAGTCACACATCATCCTGACTTGGAAGTACAATGCTGTTCCTTCATTGTCGCTGGGTCAAAATCCTGGAACTCCCTCCCTAACAATGCTGTGGGTGTACCTTCAGAACATGGACTATGGCGGTTCAAGATGGCAGCTCACCACCACCTTCTCAAGGGCAATTAGGGATAGACAATAAATGCTGGCCTTGCCAGTGACACTCATATCCTAAGAACAAATTTTTAAAAACTGGGCAGCCACAGCTAATGTGCTCATGTCGGCACCAGTAGTCCATCCTTGCTATGCCAGTGAGCATGGGGAATTCCAGTTCACCTTGCATATGGCAGCAGAGTGGGGCCCCAAGAATTTTCTTACATACCTAACCATGTGACTTTAACTGCACCCTAACATTTCAAATCTAGCATTTGGATTGTAGCAACCTTTGCACTGTCCTCAGTAATTACAACCTTTACTGAGAAGCTTTGTAAATGCTACAATTCTGAGTGTGCACATGATACTCAAAGAGCAATGAAATTTTTTGAGAATACAATATGAGTATAATATAAACAGAGTGATTTTATCAACATAGGACTGTCCTTGAATATGGCATGATAACTGTGTAAGTTTGAGACTTAAGCATCCACAATTTTTCTTTTAATCACCCAATTTAAATGAATAGCATTTGTTAAAGAGAATTTGCAGCATCAATATGCAGCATTTTTGGTCAGGTTACATGCAAGGAATCAATCCCTCTTCATTGCTACAATAATGTGTCTTAGCCTTAAACTCATGCGAGCATGAGCAGACAGATGACAGAGAAAGGGTTTTCTTTTTCATTCTGCCACTCTGTTTTGGATTTGATAATGCATTTCAAAAATGAGGGAATAGTGTACTAACCCAGTGAACCAGTCCATCTATATATCCAAAGTAGCTCTTCATCTGGGAGTGTAACATTGAGGGCCCAATATGCATACGTTTAAGTAGTAGTGCTAGGTGAACAAACTGAAAAAGAGGGAGAGATTTTTCACTCCACTAAACATTGTCTAGTATTTAGCTTGTTCTAATGTAGGGTGGTACAGCGCACTAGAGACCTAGCATGTTGTATCACAATGTACCTATGCTTGCCATTTGCCATGTAATGAATTTCCAATCACTGCTATGGGATAAGAAGGAAGCACATAGCAGAAGCTAGCCCACTCACAACCTGGGCTGACATGATACGCCTTGTGGAGGGTGAACACAGAGTACCACATTAGGAGGTAATAGGAAAGAAATGCTTAGGAAAGGTATCATTAAAATATAATGCACATTGGAATGAGGAGATAATTCTTTTGCAAAAAGTCAATATCAATACTGAGGTGATAGAAACTGTTTTTCAACACAGCAGCAGCATTTCAATGTTGTTTCCTGTTTAGAATTTGATAGTATATTGACCTTCATTTTTATTGTTTTAGGTCAATGTAATGTACGACAGTTTTGTGCTCCTTCGCAGCTGTTTCTGTCACCTGATTCTTTATGTTAATACTGATTACTGTGCTGTTTTCACTGCTTCAGTGAGTAACAGAGTCGTCCTATTAGTATCCAGCAGATGTTTCTCATCTAGGGTTTCTTATACCGTCTGCATTAATATTTGTCACAAGAGATATATCAGAAATTCAAGAACATTGTTCTGCAAAATGCACTACATGTAACTGTGCTACTTTAAAAACAAATCAAAATTAATTTATTTGCTATTTTACCAAATTAATGTCATACAATTATTCTGCCAAACAACACATATTCACTGCAAGCAGTACAATCAATATTTCAATAATATTAGTATTGTGTCCTCTGCAGGATTTGGTACTTGCAGTAACATTCACTAATTTATGATGTGTTTGCCTGGCCTCTATACTTTTCCAGGTTCAGCATGGGAAATTTTGATAGGTAAGGTAAGGAGGTTTTGTGTGCATGCGCGGAGTTAAATTCCCTAAAAGTGGCTTTGGGTAGGGATCACAACATCATCCCGCCTGCTTCCAAGTTTCACTCAGGTGGGTTCGGAGTGAGCAGGGAATCCCCATGCAGCTGTTGGGTAAGTCATTTAAATATTCAAATAGATAATAAAGTATTGTTTTAACCAAGCATTCTAGCTTTATCTGCCAGGGCATCTATTTCCTGAGTAAGGAACTCCCCACGGTAAATTAGGCGAATGCATAGTGGGGAGTGTTTCTTCAGTGGAACTTACAAGCCTTTGATCATTGAAACTGAAG
The DNA here is from genome assembly GCF_036365525.1 of Heterodontus francisci. Taxonomy (NCBI): domain Eukaryota; kingdom Metazoa; phylum Chordata; class Chondrichthyes; order Heterodontiformes; family Heterodontidae; genus Heterodontus; species Heterodontus francisci. The sequence continues at coordinate 76,838,384 of NC_090382.1, read as the reverse complement.
AGCTCTAGCCATGACCAGGTGAGAGGCTGTTGCTCAGACCACTGCTTCTCCGACTGTGTTTTCACTGCTTGACAGCTTCTTGAAAGTCACTTCACCTGTCTTGCACTTCACTCATCTTTAGTTTGGCTTCCCTGCTGCCAGCCTTCAGCATGACATGGGAGCAGCTTATGCAGCTCTACCTCACACCTCTGATGAGGAACAAGACAAGTAGCAACACCAATACCTACAGCACCAACAGCAGCAGCCTTCTCTTCACCCACATGCCACTCTGCAGGGCAAAGGGGGTGGACACGGAGATCCAGCTTCAAGGAGGCGAAACCCCTAACACAGGATCTGCAGGTAAAGGGTGAGCCAGTGAGTTCTCTTGACATGTGTGGGCAACAATGCCTTAAGAGACTCAGGCTTTCACCCAGGTCCTTGCTGATATCTGCAGCTTCCTGGAACAAGATCTCCCTCCCAGTGAACCAGGTGGGGCGCACGTTGTCAGTAGCCATCAAGGTGCCTGTCATTGGAAGACTACCCCCCCCACCCCGCCAGGTTTCTACCTCTCCCTGAGATTGTGTTCTCTCTTCTCCTGCAGGAAGAGAAGGCAGAGAGGCATGAGTGTTCATAAAGGCTTGTGTGGCGAGACGGGAAGGACACCATTTGTAAAGGGTTACTGTGAGGCATGGGTGTGACAGGGCAATAGGATGAAGGTGACTGTGGACCATTGAACCATAGAAAAATTACGGCACAGAAGAAGGCCATTCAACCTGCTGTGTCTGTACTGGCCAAAAGGACCAGCCGCCCAATCTAATCCCACCTTCCAGCATCTGGTCCATAACCTTGCAGGTTACAGCACTTCAGCTGCATATCCAGGTACCTTTTAAAAGAATTGAGGGTTTCTGCCTCCACCACCGTTCCTGGCAGCGAATTCCAGACACTCAACACCTTCTGGGTGAAAAAATGTTTTCTCATGTCCCCTCTAATTCTTCTACCAATCACCTTAAATCGGTGTCCCCTGGTAACTGACCTCCCTGCCAGGGCAAACTGGTCCTGCCTGTGCACTCTATTTAGGCCCTTCATAATTTTGTACTCCTCAATTAAGTCTCCCGTCAGCCTCCTCAGTCCAGGGAAAACAACCCTAGCCAATCTAATCTTTCTTCATAGCTGCAATTTTCAAGCCCTTGCAATATTCTTGTAAATCTCCTCTGTACTCTCTCCAGAGCAATTATGTCCTTTCTGAAATGTGGTGACCAGAACTGTACACAATACTCCAGCTGTGGCCTAACCGATGTTTTATACAGTTCCAGCATCACATCCCTGTTTTGTATTCTATACCTCGGCCAATAAAGGAAAGCATTCCATATGCCTTCTTCAACACTCTATCTACCTGTCCTGCCACCTTCAGGGACCTGTGGACATGCACTCCAAGGTCACTCACTTCTTCTACCCCTCTCAATATCCTCCCATTTATTGTGTATTCCCTTGCTTTATTTGCCCTCCCCAAATGCATTTTCTCACACTTCTTTGGATTGAATTCCATTTGCCACGTTTCCGCCCACTCAACCAAACCATTGATATAATTCTGGAGTCTATGGCTATCCTCTTCACCATTAACTAAATGGCCAATTTTTGTGTCATCAGCAAATTTCCTAATCATGACTCTCACATTAAAGTCAAAATCATTAATATATACATACCACAAACAGCAATGGACCCAACACTGAGCCCTGTGGAATGCCTCTGGAAACAGCTTTCCATTCCTAAAACCATCTGTCGACTACTACCCTTTGTTTCCTGCCCCTGAGCCAATTCTGGTTCCAACGTGTCACATTCCCCTTTATCCCATGGGCTTTCATTTTACTGACCAGCTTGCCATGCCGGATTTTGTCAAATGCCTTACTAAAATCCATGTAGACCACATACACTGCACTACCCTCATCAATCCTCCCTGTTACTTCCTCAAAAAACTCAATTAAGTTCGTAAGATATGACCTTTCCCTAACAAATCCATGTTGACTATCCCTGATTAATCCCTGCCTTTCTAAGTGACAGTTTATCCTTTCCCTCAGAATTGATTCTAACAATTTACGCACCATCGAGGTCAGACTGACTAGCTTATAATTATTTGGCCTACCTCTCGCACCCTTTTGAAACAATGGTACAATGTTCACAGATCTCCAATCATCTGGTACCTCACCTGTATCTAGTGAGGATTTGAAGATTTTTTTTTTAAATTTCCAAAATATACTTTATTCATAAAAATCTGTAAAAATTACATTGCCAAACAGTTTCAAACAGCACCAAAAAATACAAACATTGCAAGGGAGATCAGTTTCCTTCAATACTATCATGAGTTTCTTCACAACCCTTCCATTTCACAATTGTCATGCCAATTACAGTTTTACATTTACAGCAAATGAAAATATTAACGATACAGTTCGAGGGGTTTCCCATGGATCCAGCCCCTCAGTTCAGCTTGGTGGGGGGACCTTACACTGTGGTCTTTCCCCATTGAGCATTTACTGCTGCTGCCCCAAGCTTTAGTGCGTCCCTCAGCACGTAGTCCTGGACCTTGGAATGTGCCAGTCTGCAACATTCGGTGGTGGACAACTCTTTGCAGATGATCCTCAGTGCATCTGTTATTTTCTCCCTGGCTTCCTTTAACAACCTGGGATGCAGTCCATCTGCCCCTGGTGATTTATCCACTTTAAAGATGTCAGACCAACCAGAACTTTCTTCTGTCATTATGCTTATCATATCTAATAATTCACACTTAACTACAATGTCTGCATCAACTCTCTCCTTTGTGAAGACAGAGACAAAAAACTCAGTAAGAATCCTGCCCACATCTTCTGCATCCACGCATAAGTTCCCTTGTACATCTCTGATAGGCCCTACCCTTTCCTTAGTTATCCGCTTGCTCTTAATGTACTGATAAAACATCTTCGGGTTTTCCTTGATTTTACCTGCCAATAATTTTTCATGTCTTTGCTTTTCTAATTTCCTTTTTTACTTCACCCCTGCACTTTCTATACTCCTCTAGGATTTCTAAAGTATTAAGATATTTTGATCGTCAGAAGCTTTCTTTTTCTGCTTTAACTTACCCTGTAAGTTTTTCGATAACCCAGGGGCTCTAGATTTGGCAGTACCACCCTTAATCTTTGTGGGACATGCCTACAGTGTGCCTTTTGAATGCCTCCCACTGGTTTATAGAAGGATCTTATATGTTTCAATCAAGTTGTCTCTTACTCTCCTAAACTCCAGCGGGTACAAGCCTAGCCTGTCCATCCTTTCCTCATAAGACAACCTGCCCATTCCATATATTAGTCTAGTAAACCTTCTCTGAACTGTTTCCAAAGCATTTGCATCCTTTCTTAAATACGGAGACCAATACTGTACACAGTACTCCAGATATGGTCTCACCAATGCCCTGTATAACTGAAGTATAATCTCTCTACTTTTGTATTCAATTCCCCTCGTGATAAATGATAACTTTCTATTAGCTTTCCTAATTACTTGCTGAACCTGCATGTTAAGGTTTTGCAATTCATGCATTAGGACACCCAGATCCCTCTGCATCTCAGAGCTCTGCAATCTCTCACCATTTAGATAATATGCTTCTTTTTTATTCTTTCTGCCAAAATGAACAATTTCACATTTTCCCACATTATACTCCAATTGCCAGATCTTTGCCCATTGACTTAAAGTATCTATAACCCTTTGTGGCCTCCTTATGTCCTCTTCACAACTTACTTTCCTTCCTATCTTTGTGTCTTCAGCAAATTTAGCAACCATACCTTCGGTCCCTTCATCTAAGTCATTTATATAAATTGTAAAAAATTGAGATCCCAGCACTGATCCCTGTGACACACCACTCATTACATCTTGCCAACCAGAAAATGAAGCATTTATCCTTACTCTCTGTTTCCTGTTCACTAGCCAATCTTCTATCAATGCCAATATGTTACCCCTTACATCATGAGCTTTTATTTTTCGCAACAACCTTTGATGTGACACCTTTCCAAATGCCTTCTTGGAAATCTAAATACAGTGCATCCACCAGTTCCCCTTTATCCACAGCACATGTTATTTCTTCAAAGTACTCCAATACGATCATACGAATTAAGAGCAGAAGTAGTCCATTCGGCCCCCTTGAGCCTACTCCGTCATTCAATAAGATCATGGCTGATCTGTTTGTGGCTCGAATTCCACACTCCCATCTATCTCCAATAATCTTTGATGCCCTTGTCTAACAAGAATCTATCTAACTCCTCCTTAAAAATATTTAATGACCCCGCCTCCACCATCTTCTGAGGCAGAGTTCCAAAGTTGCACAGCCCTCTGAGAGAAAAAAATTCTCCTCATGTCTGTCTTAAAAGGGCTACCCCTGATTTTAAAACAGTGCCCCCTATTTCTGGATTCACTGCAAGAGGAAACATCCCCTCCACATTCACCTTGTCAAGAACATTCAGAATCTTATATACTTCAATCAAGTCTCCCCTCACTCTTCTAAACTCCAGTGAAAACAAGTCCATTCTGTCCAACCTTTCCTCATAAATAAATAAATTGGTTAAACATGATTTCCCTTTCCCAGAGCCATGTTGACTCTGCCTGATTACCTTGAATTTTTCTAAGTGCCCCTGCTGTAACATCTTTAATAATAGCATCTAACATTTTCCCTAAGACAGATGTTAAGCAAACTGGCCTGTAGTTTTCTGCTTTCTGTCTCCCTCCCTTTTTTCTTCTTTCTTTCTCAACCCTCCTACATAGTACAAGGTATATTTAAGTCATCAGTACATAAAGTTTTCTGGCCTTGACTAGCAAAAATGTTTCATTGTCACACATATACTCTACAAGAACAAAGGCATAAAGACTTAAACTAACATTATTGATCATTTCTATGATCTATTTTGAGCAAGGGCATATCATGACCTTTCTGAGTATGTAGATTACTGCCATTCCTTACCAATTCTTTGAGCAGATGCTCATTTCCAGCAGGGTCTGTGCACAGTTTTATCATCATTTATTTACTAATGTATCTCTCATTACTAGCAACTCACACCTGACCAGTGTGAATAGGAAACTGAAATGTTTCCCCGCCGATAGCATATGCTGACCAGTCAGGCACAAAATAAACACCTGCTTACCCTATATTTGTTTAGTGTCACTGAATTACTTTGAGCCCTGTCTGTGCATGAATTGATACTCCATTCTGAGTTAACCTTTTCTAAGCTTGAAAGCAATTCTTTAAAATGTTCACGAAGAAGTGCACAATTGTTATGGCGATACTGTGCTATTCAGCCAAGCATGATAAATAGTTACCTAATAGAAACAATAACATGATTGGTGAATGCTGGAAAACTGGAACAAAAATCCTGGAAATGAAAGACAAAGATAGGTACAGACCAAAACTGAACATAGAAAGTACAGAGGAGGTCTAACAAAGGGAATAATCAACGAAAAGAGAGAGAATGAGAATAAATTTGTGGCTAACATAAAAGGGAACCCAATAGTCTTTTATAAACACAAATAGTAAAAGGATAGTCAAAGGAAGGGTAGAGCCAATTAGGAACCAAAATGGAGATAATCTTGTGGAGGGAGAGGGAATGGAGAAGATGATGCTGCCAATGTAACAGTAAAGGAGGAGATCAAAGCAATATTGGATAGGATAAAAATAAAGAGGAGGTACTTAAAAGGCTGGAGGTCCTCAAAACAGAAAATTCACCCATCTAGATGGGATGCATTCTAGGTTACTATAACGGAAGTAAGACTGGACATTGCGGAGCTCTGGCCACAGTCTCCCAATCCTCCTTGAGTATGGGGCTGGTGCCAGAGGACTGGAGGGTTGAAAATGTTACACCCTTGTTCACAAACAGAGGAGAGGGGTAAACCTGGCAACTACAGACCTGTCAACCAAATGTCAGTGGTGAGGAAACTTTCAGAGACAATAATCTGGGAGAAAATTAATTGGCGTTTGGTAAAGCATGTGCTAACAAATGAAGATCAGCATGGATTTGTTTAAGGCCATTTGTGTGTGACAACTTGATTAAGTTCTTTGATGAAGTAAAGGACAGGATTGATGTGTATATGGATTTTCAAAAGTCACATGACAAAAGACCACATAATAGACACGTTAGCAAAATTAAAGTCCAGGCGATTAAACAGGCAGTGGAAGCATGCATACAAAATTGGCAAAGGGACAGGAAGCAGAAAGTAGTGGTGCACAGTTGTTTTTTTACACTGGAAGGAGGTATACAGGGGTGCGCCTCAAGGGTCAGTATTAGGACCATTACTCTTTTTAATATGTAGCATGCAGGACATAATTTCAAAGTTTGGAGAAGACACAAAACTCAGAAATATAGTAAACAATGAAGAAGATAGTACCAGAATTCAGGAGGGTGTAGACAGATTGGTGAAATGGGCAAACACAGGTCAGACACAACTTAATGCAGAGAAGTTTGAAGTGATACATTTTAGGAGGAAGAATAAGGAAAATCAATATGAACTAGATTTTAAAGGGCATGTAGGAACAGAGAGACCTGGGGTGTATGTATACAAATCTTTGAATGTGGCAGGACAAGTTGCGAAGGCTGTTAAAAAAGCATATAGAACCTTGGCGTCATCAGTAAAGGAAAAGAATATAAAAGCAACTAAGTTATGCTAAAGCTTTATAAAACACTGGTTAGACTTCAGCTAGAGTATTGTGTTTAATTCTAAGCACCACACTTCAGGAAGAATATCAAGGCCTTGGAGATGGTGTAGAAGAGATTTACTAGAATAGTACCAGGGATGAGGCACTTCAGTTATGTGGAGAGACTGGAGAAGCTGGGGTTGTTCTCCTAAGAGTGGAGAAGTTTATGAGGAGGTTTGATAGAGGTGTTCAAAATCATCAATGATTTTGGTAGAGTAAATAAGGAGAAACTGTTTACACTAGCAGAACTGTCAGTAACCAGAGAACATAGATTTAAGGTGATTGACAAAAGAACCAGAGGCAACATGAGGAAACACTTTTCACATAACAAACTTTTATGATCTGGAATGCAAGAACAACAGCTTGTATTTATATGGCGTCATTTTTGTACTAAAACATCCCAAGGCGCTTCACAGGAGTGTTATAAAGTAAAATATGACCCTGAGCCACAGAAGGAGGTAGGTTTTAAGGAGTGTCTTAAAGGAAGAAAGCAAGGTAGAGAGGCAGAGAGGTTTACGGGGGGAATTCCAGAACTTCAGGCCCGAGCAGCTGAAGACACGGCCACCAATGGTGGAACGATTAAAAATCAGAGATGCTCAAGAAGCCAGAATTAGAGCAGCACAGATATCCCAGAGGGTTGGTGTAGCTAGAGGATATTACAAAGGTAGGGAGGGACAAGGTCATGGAGGGATTTGAAAACGAGGATGAGAATTTAAAATTGAGGCATTGCTTAACCGTGGGCCAATGTAGGTTACTGAACAAAGGGGTGATGGGCGAACAAGACTTGGTGCAAGTTAAGTCACGGTCAATGGAGTTTTGGATGACTTCAAGTTTACAGAGGGTGGAATGTGGGAGGCTGCTCTCAAAAGGTGGTGGAAAAAGATTCAATAATAACATTCAAAAGAGAATTGGATAAAGACTTGAAGGGAGAAATAAGGGCTATGGAGAAAGAGCAGTGCAGTGGGATTAACTGGTAGCTCTACCAGCGAGCCAACACAGGCACAATGGGCTGAATGGCCTCCTTCTGTGCTGCATCATTCTGTGGTTCTATAAATTGTTTTTGGCTAAAACTCTTTATCAGAACTTTCATGGTCATTCTAGAGAAGCTTCTTGTATCATGATGGCAAGAACAAATAAAAACAAATTCAAGGAAACAATTTGCTGATAAGAAAACATCAGATGGTGAGTAAGAGTTATAAAGTACTTAGTAATTTCACACAGGCAGGTAATGGGTCAAACAGGCTATTACTTACCTCATCTTTGGGAACAAGCCAAAACTGTCTTGTACTCATGAAGACACCATTCCTTTAAAAAATCATGTGTCAGAGCACAGATTATAGGTTATTTATTGAGCAAGAAATTTACTTTTGATGATTATCTTCACATTTTTACATCATATAATAATCAAATCAATCACCTAACTAATCTTATTTGTTACTTTCATGATGAATACAAATATCTGCTACATGTTGCTCTGTTAATGAACAGCTTTTTCAATCCATATATAGCAATATATGTGCAATAGCAGAACAGGAGTAAACCATTCAGCCCATCGAGCCTGCTCTGCCATTCAGTGAGATCCGTATCCTAACTCTGTCCACCTGCCTTGGTTTTTATTCATTCATGGGATGTGCCTCTCCATAATTGCCCTTGAGAAGGTAGTGGTGAGCTGCCTTTTTGAACCACTGCAGTCTGTGTGGTGAAAGTACTCCCACAGTGCTGTTAGGGAGGGCATTCCAGAATTTTGACCCAGTAATAATGAAGGAACAGTAATATATTTCCAATTCAGGATGGTCTGTGACTTTGAGGGAAACTTGCAAGTGGTGGTGTTTCCATGGATCCCTAAGTCTCTTTGAACTGCCACTGTTCTAGCTCTTCATCATTTAAAAAATACTCAGATCTATCCAATTATTAGTGCAAAATTTATGACTTTTTAAATTTCTTTCATAGTTCAGTTTTTTCATTGTAAATTATACAAACTAATTTACCCTGACTTGTTTTTTTTAAAACTAGCAGATTAAATTGGAAAGTAATTGAAAATTCCTTAATTGACATATTTCAATCATCTTTTACTGGACTGTTTCTAACCAATTATGTCACCAGTTTGGCCACTTCATCCCCCATCATCAGCAGGCAAAATTAATTTTTTAATTCATCTCCTGCACGCAATCTTATGATTTTACCATAAGAAATTAAAGTGTTTTACATTTACTGTGGGCGGCACAGTGGCGCAGTGGTTAGCACCGCAGCCTCACAGCTCCAGGGACCCGGGTTCGATTCTGGGTACTGCCTGTGCGGAGTTTGCAAGTTCTCCCTGTGTCTGCGTGGGTTTCCTCCGGGTGCTCCGGTTTCCTCCCACATGCCAAAGACTTGCAGGTTGATAGGTTAATTGGCCATTATAAATTGCCCCTAGTATGGGTAGGTGGTAGGGAAATATATAGGGACAGGTGGGATGTGATAGGAATATGGGATTAGTGTAGGATTAGTATAAATGGGTGGTTGATGGTCGGCACAGACTCGGTGGGCCGAAGGGCCTGTTTCAGTGCTGTATCTCTAAACTAAACTTATCCAGTGTGCTAATATGGAAAAATGATAAACAAGAGCTGTGTCATTGGAATTGTGATTCAAGGTGAATTTACCCACCTCTAATTACCTTTTAATTATATCCAATTACCATATTTTAGAATTTAACAAATGACAAGCCAAAATTTTATGACAATCATTTAAATGAAAGTAAAATAGATAACAATGTAATATTTTAAGCACCTTATTTAACTATTCTTTATCCGTTACCATTTTTCAAGTTGATGTTACACAGCAAGACGGTATGTAAGATGTACCAGTTTAGGCACACCTTTGGTATTTAGCAGTGCAGGGGATTGAGCTGCATTTATTTGCATTGGGGCCAGTCCTGTGTTTTACCAGCATTGGTTTGCCACAACTGAAGGTGATGGAGTTTGATAGCAATGTATTTTGAAGTGTTAGGATCTGGCAGCCTGGGGGAGGGGGAAACTGAAGTTTGAGAGATGGAACATGTTCACTGATGGAAACGTGGGGCCTGATAGTGATGATCTGTTTGGTGAGATGGGAGAGTAATGAGGGCAGATCCCATTTTGAGCTTAGCATTTTTGGTTGGAAGCTGGTTTTCAGTTCAACAAAATTGCTGGTCCCAATGGGGGAGGCAAATTCATAAGTCCACCCCTTCACTGATATGCATATGAAAATGTGATGGTTGGTCCAAGTGAATTCCAGTCACTTTCATCTCCATTAGTCTTCATTTGTGTTGGTGTAATTTAATGTAGATAATCGAGGTATAACTTGTCAGGAGCCGAAGTAACCAGCAATAGTTTCCGCCCCATTTGCTGTCTCGCAAAAATTTGAGGTGTGAGTAGATCTTTTGTCTGCATGCTAGGACTGCTTTGGGGACTTGTCTAGGACACTCTCTAGTCTGCGCATAACACCCTCTGTGGGTTTAATGTAACTCACTGAAAGCTGGCATGAGATTTGTTGCCCAAGAGAAAGTTTATTGATCTTCAGACAATATTAATTACTTTTCAATTAAGGATCAAGATTTGCTTTGGAGGAATTGGAAAAAAATGACAGCTTCTATTTGAGCTTAAAAGGGCCTCTCACTCTGCCATCAGAGTAGAAAGGCGTCACTCTGATTTTCCAGCTGGCAGTCAACACAAGCACCACTATTGTGCAGGCCACCCACACCAACTATTTAATTAATTCCTTACCTTCTTCGAATGGGTTAGAATTGGCTTGCTCTTTTGCAGTCATTGGGAAACCCCATTGTGGCACATTCAGCAGCCGAACAGGGGACTCATATTTTAATGTTAGTTACCTATTTCTATATTGCATTAGGGAAGAAATTGGACCCCACATTTGGGCAAAAAGCACCAGTTTTCTGGTGTTGTATCTTGCGTCCCATGGGCACCTGAAATGCATCCAATGCCAAATTGGTTCTCGTGTTATTCAGGTTTCCCTGATGTCCACCTAAAACAGGCATTATTCCCTTGCATATGTTAATGAGGAACTTGATCCCTGTTCCAGGGCATCTCCTTGAAATTCATTAGGAATGATCGGAACATGTACTGGCAATGTGCCATTTGATTTTTGGCTTCTTCACCAGCAGAACCAGCTGTCCTTAAAGGGATGGTTGGAGACTGCCACCAAAAAGCTAAGTATTTTCTTTTAAATTTACCTTCATGTGAAGCTGTAGGGAGTAGGTGTGCTCCTCCAGGCTGCACAGCACTGCTATGGGGCACTGCAGGCCTGTACTGGCTCCCCAGCCATTCTTTCCACTCCCAACCCATCACCCCCAGAAATTATCTGAGCACTACTTCCAGCAGCGCAGAGGGACCAAGTTGCCTCTCTTTGCTTCTGAGTGCATGATTATATTCAGCTGCTCACTGGAAATATGCTGATGAGGTCCAAGCCCCCAAATACAGTCAAGCTTAAGAACTCTAGGCTTCTAGTGTACTGACCATTCTGCACCTAAAAACAGGCCAAAATAAATTACTAGCCCAGAAAATGGATAATTCTCAAAAATTATTTGAGGGAAATGGTTGTAGGGTGCCACTCATTTCTGGTGGGAAATTCATAGTGTGGCTTTTAACTACACTTACTGCTAGCCTCAACAGTATTGAACTGAACAGTGTTTAAATTGACTGCACTAAAAGTGATGGATTCACAGGGTGAGGCAGATTTATTGACAGGGCAAGTAAATCTATTAATTGCTAACTTCATTGCTTTCAACCCAAAATTCCCTATAAGTTGATCTGTTCATAAGAGTATAAAAAATAGGAGCAGGAGTAGGCCATTTGGCCCCTTGAGTCTGCTCTGCCATTCAATTAGATCATGACTGATCTGATTATGGCCTTAACTCCACTTTCCTGCCTACCCACCATAACCCTTAACTTCCTTGTAGATCAAAAGTCTGCCTAGCTGTCTAGTTCAATTACTAATTGTCAAGTTCACTCTTTACCTTATCTTAATGAAGAATATTACCTAGTTTCATGACTTGAAGAAATATTTAAAAGAACATAGCAGCTACAAGTTATTGGAACTTGTTTATGTCACACATAAAATTTCCAAACTTGGAGTGATTGCAGCTCAAAAAGCAAGATTTTTTTCGAAGGGATTGTTCAACAATGGTATCAAAATACATAATGATCTTCTCTGTTAGCTGACCAGTTCATGTGTGCTGTACGTTTTTCTAAGATATGAGTGCATGGAAAGAGAAGGGACAGATGAAACTGCTTCTTATTGAGATGACTCTTCATCTGTCAATGGAGCATAATTAATATTGAGCGGGATGTGGTGAGTTAAGTTAAAATTACCTTATGTCAGATGCCATCGCATCTACATTTTCTGTTCTCTCCTGAACATGTCATCCTCAATGAAATCGTAGCTCGTTAACAAATTAATTAAATATCTAAAAGTAGGATCCTCTATGTCAAAATAACCGAAAGCAGGATGCAAAATAGTTAAATCGATGCTTCCACCAAAATAAAGAAAACTTGCCCAACTCATTTCAGACTTTGACTTCAGCAGATTGGCTTTAGAAAATAAAAAATCCCACCAAACTATTTCAAAGAAGAGCAGGGGACTTCTTTCCAGTCACCTGACATCCAGGGCAGCGGCGGACCTGAAAGGAACAGGGCTGAAAACCTAGAAATAATAAGCAGGACTCGAGGCCCTTCACCAATCTGAAATCTGGGGCAGCGTTCAGGCTCTCTGACTGTTTCTGCACGCGCTGTGTTTGGATTTAATGTAAAAAAAAGTTGTGACATCTCTGAAATTCTGTGTGCTGATTGGTCGGTGGACAGCAGATGTTATTGCCTGGGTATAACTGAGATTGATTGGAGTTAAAAAAAAGGTTCCTTTTAAATTAAAGCCCTAGGATAGCTACCTGTAAATTTTGCAATTTGCATGGAGTGAGGCTGTAAGTTAAATGTGGGTATTTTCGTTGGCTGGGGGCGGTGGAAGGTGCTCTTTGGTCTTTTTCTTTCTCGGCCTCAAAGGTACAGGGGATAAAAGTTGATTGTAAATAGCTGGTAAGTTATTACACTAGCAAGTTTTTTTTCATTGTAAAAGTAAGTAATGGCGGGGCAGCTTGGCCAAGCGGAATGTACCTCCTGTGCAATGTGGGAAGTTGTGGACGTGCCATGTGACCTTGGCGAACATGTCTGCAGAAAGTGTCTCCAGTTGCAGAAGCTTGATCTTCGGGTTTCAGAGTTCGAGCGGTGGCTGGAGTCACTGTGGCGCATCCGCGAGGTGGAGGACTACGTGGATGGCACGTTTCAGGAGGTTGTCAAGCTGGTGCCTAGGCGAGCACAGTTGGGGGGTGACTGGGTGGCTGACGGACGGACAAAGAAGTCAGGGCAGGTAGTGCAGGAATCCCCAGAGGAACATCCCACTTTCTAACCGGTATTCAGTTCTAAGTACCGATGAGAGAGAGGGTTCCTCTGGAGAATGCACCGCGAGTCATGACCATAATGTCATGGCTGACCCAGCTGTGCTGGGATGGAGAAAATGGGGCAAGAGGGCAATAGTGGTTGGGGATTCTATGGTTAGAGGAACAGATAGGCGTTTCTGTGGCCGCAGACGTAATTCCAGAATGGTATGTTGCCTCCCTGGTGCAAGGGTCTTGGATATCACTGAACGGCTACAAAGTATTCTGGAGGGTGAGGGTGCACAGCCAGAGGTCGTGGTCCACGTTGATACCAATGACATTGGTAGAAAGAGGGATGAGGTCCTGCAAAAAGAATTTAGGGAACTAGGCAGCAGATTAAAAAGTAGGACCTCAAAGGTTGTAATCTCTGGGTTTCTTCCAGTGCCACGGGCTCGTGAGTATATGAATAGGAGGTTAGAGCAGATGAATGCATGGTTGGGGAGATGGTGCAGGAGGGAAGGCTTTAGATTCTTGGATCACTGGGCCTGTTTGGCGAAGGTGGGATCTGTATAAGATGGACGGGTTGCACCTGAACCAGAACGGGACCAGCATCCTTGCTGGGAGGCTTGCTAGTGCTGTTGGGTGGGGGGTGGGGGGGGTTAAACTAATTTGGCAGGGGGATGGGATACAGAGTCGATGCACAGTAGGGGAAGACGTACAATCAAATATAAATGTGAAGCTAAGTCAGTCCGGAGGACAGAGTAAATGTAGACCTGTTAAGGCCCAGGCAAATAATGCAAGGCTGGATTGTATCAATTTTAATGCAAGGAGTCTTACAAGTAAGGAAGATGAATTTAGGGCATTGATTAACACATGGGAATATGATATTATTGCTATCACTGAGACATGGTTGATGGAAGGGCAGGACTGGCAGCTTAATATCCCAGGGTATAGAATCTTCAGACATGATAGGGGAGGGGGTAAAAGAGGAGGTGGCATTGCACTGTTGATTAAAGAGACAATTACTGCAGTAAGGAGGGATGATATCTTAGAAGGTTCCTCTAATGAGGCCATATGGGTAGAACTTAAAAACAAAAAGGGGACTATTACTTGGCTGGGAGTGTACTACAGGCTTCCAAACAGTCAGGCAGTGGTAGAGGAGTAGATATGCAGGCAAATCTCAGAGAGGTGCAATAATAATAGGGTAATAATAGTTGGGGATTTCAACTTCCCCTATATTAGAGAGGATAGTATTAGTGCGAAAAGCTTAAAGGGGGCGAAATTCTTCAAGTGCATTCAGGAGAGCTTTTTGAGCCAGCACATACAGAGTCCTACAAGAAGAGGGGCAGTACTAAACTTAATCCTAGGGAATGAAGCCGGACAAGTGGTAGAAGTGGCAGTGGGGGAGCATTTCAGGGATAGTGACCATAACTCTGGAAGATTTAAGGTTGTTATGGAAAAGGATGTAGAGGGACAGGAAATAAGAGTACTGAATTGAGGGAAGACAGATTTCAATATGATAAAACAGGATCTGGCCAAGGTGAACAGGGAGCAGCTTCTTATAGGAAAGTCTACATCAGACCAGTGGGAGTCATTTAGAAGGGAAATTGTGAGGGTTCAGATGCAGCATGTTCCTGTAAAGGTGAAGAGTAGGACCAACAGGTCAAGGGAACCCTGGATGTCAAGTGTTATAAAGGATTGGATAAGGAAAAAAAAGGAGGCAGATTCAGAGTGCTAAAAGCAGTGGAGGCCCTAGAGGAGTATAGAAAGTGTAGGGGAGTGCTTAAAAAAGTAATTAGGAGAGCGAAGAGGGGGCATGAAAAATCACTGGCAGACAAGATAAAGGAAAATCCCAAGGCGTTTTATAAGTATGTTAGGGACAAGAGGATAACCGGGGAAAAAGTGGGAACCATTAGGGATCAAAGAGGCAATCTGTGTGTGGAGCCAGAGGACATAGGTGAGGTTTTGAACAATTACTTTTCATCTGTGTTCACTATGGAGAGGGACGATGTAGGTGTAGTGATCAGGGAAGGGGATTGTGATATACTTGATCAAATTAGCATTGAAAAGGCGGAAATATTAGCTGTATTAGCGGGCTTAAAGGTGGATAAATCCCCAGGTCCAGATGAGATGTATCCCAGGCTGCTATGTGAGGCAAGGGAGGAGATAGCGGGGGCTCTGACACAAATTTTCAGATCCTGTCTGGCCACAGGAGAGGTACCAGAGGATTGGAGGACAGCGAATGTGGTACCATTATTCAAGAAGGGTAGCAGGGATAAACCAAGTAATTACAGGCCAGTGAGTCTAACATCAGTGGTAGGGAAATTATTGGAAAAAATTCTGAGGGACAGGATTAATCTCCACTTGGAGAGGCAGGGATTAATCAGGGATAGCATGGCTTTGTCAGAGGGAGATCGTGCCTAACAAATTTGATTGAATTTTTCAAGGCGGTGACTAGAGGTGTAGATGAGGGTAAAGCAGTTGACGAAGTCAACATGGACTTTAGTAAGGCTTTTGATAAGGTCCCACATGGGAGATTGGTTAAGAAAGTAAAAGCCCATGGGATCCAGGGTAATCTGGCAAATTGAATTCAGAATTGGCTCAGTGGCAGGATGCAGAGGGTGATGGTAGAGGATTGTTTTTGCGAGTGGAAGCCTGTGACCAGTGGGGTACGGCAGGGATTGGTGCTGGGACCCTTACTGTTTGTAGTGTACATTAATGATTTAGACGTAAATATAGGAGGTATGATCAGTAAGTTCGCAGACGACATGAAAATTGGTGGTATCGTAAATAGCGAGGAGGAAAGCCTTAGACTACACGATATAGATGGGCTGGTAAGATGGGCAGAGCAGTGGCAAATGGAGTTTAATCCTGAGAAGTGTGAGGTGATGCACTTTGGGAGGTCTAACAAGGCAAGGGAATATACAATGGATGGTAGGACCCTCGGGAGTACAGAGGGACATTGGGGTGCTTGTCCATAGATCACTGAAGGCAGCAGCACAGGTAGATAAGGTGGTTAGGAAGGCATTAGGGATACTTGCCTTTATTAGCCGAGGCATGGAATATAAGAGCAGGGAGGTTATGATGGAGCTGTATAAAACGCTGGTTTGGCCACAGTTGGAGTACTGTGTACAGTTCTGGTCAGCACACTATAGGAAGGATGTGATTGCACTGGAGAGGGTCCGGAGGAGATTCACCAGGATGTTGCCTGGGCTGGAGCATTTCAGTTATGAAGACAGACTGGATAGGCTGAGGTTGTTTTCCTTGGAGTGGAGAAGGCTGAGGGGGGACCTGATTGAGGTATACAAAATTATGAGGGGCATTGATAGGATAGATAGGAAGAAATATTTTCCCTTAGTTGAGAGGCCAATAACTAGGGGGCATAGATTTAAGGTAAGGGACAGGAGGCTTAGTGGGGATTTGAGGAAGAACCTTTTCACCCGGAGGGTGGTTGGAATCTGGAACACACTGCCTGAAGGGGTGGTAGAGGAAGGAACACTCACGACATTCAAGAAGTATTTAGATGAGCACTTTAAACACCATAACATACAAGGCTACGGGCCACGTGCGGGGAAATGGGATTAGTTAGGATGGGTGCTTGATGGTCGGCACAGGCGCGTTGGGCCGAAGGGCCTGTTTCTTTGCTGTAAAACTCTATGAGTCTATGATTCTATCTGGGCCAATAGTTATCCATCAACCAACGTCACATTTCTGTACGTGGAATCTTGATGTGCACAAATTGGCTGCCACATTGCTCATCTGACAACACATCAAAAGTACTTCATTGGTCGTAAAGTGCTTTGGAACATCTTGAGGTCGTGAAGGCACAATATCACCACAAGTGTTTTCATACTTTTTCCGGTCACAAAATGTGGTGCACAGCAATGTTCAAACTCTCAACCCCTGCTTGCCACAGTGAGATCCTGAATCACCTGCTAAGCCTTGATGGATTGACGTTTATCATTCTAAGTTCACAGTGTCTTGCATTTGGAGCATATCCCTTGGCGGCCATTTTTAAATTTGCTAACAAGGACAGAAGAACGAGATATCAGAACCTCTTCTGAAGAGCAACCAGATAAGAGCAATAGGTGGTGTAGAACTAAATACAGACCAGAAAGCCTCATATTTCATTCCTATTCTATGTTGAGTTAACTAATTTTAGTTAGAGCAACAGTTCCGAAGAAGGGTCACTGACCCGAAACGTTAACTCTGCTTCTCTTTCCACAGATGCTGCCAGACCTGCTGAGTGATTCCAGCATTTCTTGTTTTTGTTTTGAGTAAGGATACGGGGTTGGTTTCAGTATCTGTTGGACAAGGAGATAAAATTCATTAGGTTTGTAGCTGCTGATCACTATTCAGGGAGTCCTAATTAAGAGCTCATGGAGGCTAAATTGGATAGCCCTCAAAACCGGGTCTAGGGATTGTGATGTGTAATTACCCCATGCCCGTTCAAACTGATGCAGACAGCACACAAACCTCATTCTGCCTGCTGATTATAATGATTGTGTGGCTGAATTTAATGGGGGCCCTGGAGATGGGCTAAGAGGCAGGGGGGCACAGAAAACTGCACAGAAGACGGTAGGTGGGGGTGGGGGGAGGTTGTGGTGTGGAGGGCTTGTCGCCTTCCCATTACATGGCGATTATGTTGGGCATCAGAAAGGTCAAAGACAGCCTTCCCGCCCAAAGGTCAACTGAAGCCCTTAAGTGGCGATCAGTGTCCCCTTAAGGGCCTCTTCCAGCCACCACTGGAATTAACTGCTTCTGCCACACAGGGAGGTTGCCCAGTTAAACAAGGTGACCTCCCTGAGGGCTTGGGGATGGGCCTCCTCCGTGAGCAATCTGTGGCCCACAAAGGGCCACCTGCAGCAAAGGCTACCCCTCTGGTAACAACCCACCCCTCATCACCTACCCTCCCCCCACCAACCTCCACATCGCCATGGCCTACCAGACTGACTGTGACGACCTTGCTACACTTATTTCTGACCTGGGACTCTAGTCCTGGGCTGCTCCCATGCCTTCTGTAGTACTGGCAGTACCATTGTTTCCGATGGCACTGCTGATACTACTGAGTTGCCGGACGTCTGATTGGCTGGCATCTCTTGCAGTAGTATCCCCATCCTTAAAGAGGCAGGGACCCCAGCACCAGGCATTTAAGTGCCTGTGCGCTGTTGAATCGCACCGGGGGTTGGGGATGCCGCTTCAAAAATCTGAGGCCTTGTTGTTCCCCTCTCCTTTCGGTCTAATGCCTGCAGACCTCAGCAGGGGGCCCAAGTTCGTGCAAGCCTAGCAACATTTTAAGCGAGCCTGCACTACTGAAAACCAGTCTGCATCCCTTAAAGGCAAGGTATATTCTGGCTGCATCAAGGGCTGAAACTGCTTGAAGAAGAGTGGAAGACCTGGAATGAGCAACAGAAATGGCGCAACAAGCCAAAGAATGTGCCCCAAAGTTCTCAGATGCCATGATGAAGGCCTTCTTTGGTGCCAGAGGTGGACAGGAGGAGAGAGGTTCTCTCAGGGGGCCAAAATGCCTGTCACGTGCTGAGAAGACAATAGGATCCTCTGTTCCATTTCCCTCTGATGTTGCAGCCCAAGGGCGACTGCAGTTATAGCCCGCATGAATGGGAGCAAGTGGTGTACTCAAAGGCCTTTCAGTAGCAACCTACGCCTTCGCAATATTCAGCACCATTCCCTGCAGACTTTACCAACTTTTATGAACTCCACCAAACACCCAGTACTTGCACAAACTCAGCAAGACTCAGCAGAAAGTAACAAGCAATTAACCTGCAAGTTGGATGATGATGCCTTTAAATAGTGCTGGTGGGGGTGGCAGGGGTGGGGTGCTCCGTCATGCTGTTGAATGCATGTTTAGTTGTGTGTGTTTAAGAGAGGGAGTTACCTGGAGCAGCGAGGTTGAAAGTGGCAGGTCTTACGTCAAATCAGCCTAATGTGTATACCATCAGTGTACACATGCAACAGCTGCGCTACCACCCTCAACGACATGGCATTCAGCATGGGTCATGCTGGAGTGGGCAGGAGCAGCACAGATGCCATTTTACTCCTAAACTGGCACCCATAGCACTAAAACTACCAGCGTAAGGTGACAATTTTGAGACCCAAGAATTTGCACTTTTGCTGATAACAATATCAATCTTGGTTATGATGTCACCCATCCTCCCCCCACCAACAGTCAAAAGCTACTCAACACTCATTGTGTGGGCTGACACATAAAGAATAGCCATTTAAGCAATGTAATTCAGAGTTGTCAGCACCCATTGAGCTTCAAGGCTTGTTCCCTGATGGATGTGTGTGTTGAGGAGCAGCATTGCAGGTGCAACCTATAGATCTTGATTTTCCATATGTCTTAATTGGTTAATGGAAATTCAGGGCTGTGCATCCATAATTTCCCAACCAGCTCTTCTTTGAACCCCATCAAGAGATAGTGGGACTGACGTTCATTTACAGCACACATCAAGCAGATCAACAGAACAATCATGTCACCTGTTCAATGGCAGTCATGAGAGGCCCAGACCATTTTTATCGTTGGGCCTCATTTCAATTTGGTTGGTGAACTGCAAGCAGTGCTGACAGGTAGCTTGTTGATTTGGAGGGGGCATTGGGGGGGTGGTACTGGGTGGCGGGAGTGGGGGGAGAAATCCATCAGCTGCTCTGTGGAGAAAAGCCTGAATTTAAACTTTAAAGAAGGGCTGTGGCAGACAGGGGCAAACAGTCTCAGGAGGGACCACAGAGCAGCTGGTAAAAGGTGGGCTCAGGAGGAGCCTTTATGCAAAGGTCCTACAACTGGCGTAGGATCTGAATTTAAATATTTAAATGAGGCGCCCACATGTTTGGGGTGGTGAGTGTCTGCTGCCCGTTTTGAAGCCCACTCAAATATCAGCCTGAATTTTAATGTTCAGATGTGCTGAACATGTAGGAACAATGTAGGAAGTGTTTCAATGATCTAAGCAGGGTAGGAAAGCTGAAAGCAATGGTATATTCAACAACATCCTGATGTGTGTATCATCCCACCCCCCTCACTCTGCCTTCTCAAGCCTACTCCAACACATCACTCACTACACCAACTTACTTTGCAGATACACGCATCCCTCTATGCCTGTATACTTCCTCACATCCTCATCTGTCTAAAACGACTGACACTCACCTTCATCTTTATGCAATGTCACGCCTCTTTCTCATAGTCACCTTCAATAAATGCTCTCCATTAATCTGTCCAACACATGCCATTACTCTCACTCATAGGGCTCTTCCTTTTCTCCTTACAGGAGCACTGGGATGCCGCCCCCTGCCCTTAGATCTCACAGCTAACAAGTGTAGAGGAGGAGGCGCTGGAAATAAGTGGAGTGTCAGCGTGCCAGGCCATCAGAGATGGGGGCCTGTTGACAGGGTTAAATATCAGGCAGCCGCTTATGTGACTTGATGTCAACAACAATTGAAATGTGATCATGTGCATAATGATAATGGGCTGAATTTAATAAGCCTGCTGCCGATTTTGGCGGCGGGCAAAAACAATGGGTAGGCCGCACGCCAAAGATTCCAAGTATAGCAGCTCATTTAAATAGCTGGGGTGGGCTGCTCCCTCCGATCACATGGAGGGGCAGGCTGTCCATCCCTGGCAATGGCATCAGCGGCCTGTGTGCAGGCGCTGAAGCCATTTTTAAAGGGCTGTTAGCCCTACAGGTAAACTTAAATATTTAAAGAAACATTGAATAAAAGAAAATAAATACATTTCTTTTGCCCCCTCCCACCACCCCCCCAATAACAATTAAATTCATTATTTGACCTATCCTCCCCAAAACACTTACATTCACAATCTGACCTTCCCCACCCCCCACAAATCTGTACAAACTTTCAACTATAACCCTTCCCACCATCGTCTAAACCGTGATGTTCATTTGACACCCCCCCCCACCCTCCACACTAATAAACTTACTTCCTCCCCCCTTCCCACCAGTGTTGTGCCTCGTTTCCCTGGACGGGTATCCGAAGGCGGCAATGCCGGCACTTCAGAGGAGGCGACGGCAATATTGGTATGGACCCTGCCGGCATCGAGGTCCATGGCGGGCTTCATCCGGGGCAATCTTCATGCCCCACCCGCCACGCATCACGACGTCGCAGCCTCTATAAAATCCAGCCCGATGTCAATCTTTCTCACTTTGCCAGTACTCAGTCATGTCTGTTATCTCACACAGAGCCTTCATGCATCATGCGGGAGGTAGTCCAGCCAGTCGCCGATGAAGTCGACTCCTCAGAGGAGGTCACTCACTCTGAGGGTGCACTGTCACAAAACTCAGGGAGACCATGCACCAGCTCAGATGTTCACACTTTGGTGGGACCAGTAAGACAGATTGTTGTGTTTTCGCCTTGTGGTTCACGTATCACAAGTGAGCAAGCGCAGGTGGTGAAGACAGGGACAGTAGTAGCGAGTCTGCATCTGAGGGCACAGCACACTCCAAGCTCTGCTCAGCCAGGCCCAGTTGCTGTACTGTGGGGCTGTTGACAAACACTATATTTCTGCAGCAGCAACAGAGAATGTTTGATAAACGGAAAATCTTTGATGCACTGCAGGTGTTCCAGCTGCACTGTGCACACTTAGAGAGATTGGAGGAGTTTGTCTCAAACATGAGCGGCATGACATTACTGGTGTTTGTCTTGATGTCTTCATCCATGGAAAGAATGGCCACCTGCATGAAGCCTCAAACATGGCAGCCACATGGGTGCATGCAGGAATTCACCAATATCTTGAACACTATGACTGCCACCTTAAATAGGATGATACATACCATAGCCTCCGCCATTCAGCGACCCATTGATCTGTAGCATAGCGATCTCCAGCTTATTGACAGCCGGGAAGTTCGTTTGGGTCATGATGGTGAAAGGGCAGATGGAAGTGAAGACACTGCTCAAAGCACTTCCATTTCTCAACCATTGTTACTGTGCAGCCCCTCACCACCATCCCCCGTCACCTTAGTCAGTTCCCCACATGCTGTCTCATGCCCTGATGGCTGAGTCTGCCATTGTACAAGTACATGTGGAGCAGTCTTTGGTGGGGCCCTCCTGGGCTCCAAACCCCAGAGGACGTCTTCCAAGAGCATGTCAGCTGTCAAGGCTGGGATCTGAGCAGCCGTCGTCTACCTCTGCTGAAGGCATAGGAGATGCACCTCGTAGAAATGGTAGGAAAAGGAAGAGTAAAGATTTGTAGTTGCACAGGGGTATGCACATGGGTGTTTTACACATTGTCAGTACACTATGTTTCTGGTTTATATGTCAGCCACATAAATATTATTCATTTGCACCACTTTCCTGTTTTACCCATTCTTGGTTTCTGGTTGGCAAGTAGCCATTTCAGTTTTGTGATAGTGAATGGAAGACATGAATTAATGGCTATGATGAGAGGCTTTATTTTAGGAGGAACTGCTTTGTGTTAGTGGCATTGAGGGCAAAAGTGGCTTTTGCATGTGGTTGTTGAAACCTAAGTGAACCTTGCAATAATGAGAGCATCCCGGGCATCAATGTACGCTGCTGGTCGTGCATTGCCCCCATCACCTTCCGCCTCCTCCCCTCCTCATTTTCCTGCTACTCCTCAGAATTGTCTGAAGCAGATTTGTGCTCTGTACCTTTTTCCTCCGGCAGGTCCAAACCTCGCTGCTGCTGCTGCAGAGCACAGTACATGACCACCATTCTGGAGACCCTGGCTGGTCTATTGAAGGGCACCTCCAGATCTGTCCATGCACCTGGAGCGTATCTTCAGCATGCCAATGGCTTGTTTGATAACAATTCTGGTAATCATATGGATTCATTGTATTGCTCCTGTGTCTCATGTCTTGGCTTTGTGGGAGGTATCATTAGTAACATGTTAAGTGGGTATCCCTTATCGCTGAACAGCCAGCCAATAACTCTGCTTCCAGGTGCGATGACTTATGGGAGAGAACACTGCTGCAGGATGAAAGCATCATGACAGCTGTCTTGGAATCTTGTGCTCACCTGCATAAAGGTCTTTTTGTGGTTGCACACCAGCTGCACATTGATGGAATTGAAGCCTTTACTGTTGATCCTGAGTGATCTATGGGTGCCTTAATTGCCATATGTTTGGAGTTTGCACCTGCAAGAAACCAACCAGAGCCAAAACCCGAGCACCTGTTCAGTCTGCTCAGCATCATTTGTGGCGAAGTTGACATAATTGCTGGCCCTGGCAAAGAAGCAATCAGTCAATTGTCTTATGCATTTGCATCCCACTGACTGTGAGATCCTGCAAATGTCACCGGCAGAGCCCTGGAAGGATCCAAAGGCAAAAAGTTTGAGGGCAGTGGTGACTTTGACAGCCATTGATAAGTATGGCCACCAGATCCAGCTGGCAGTCAGTCTTGTTCCAGCAGCCTGCAAATGTCTGCCACCACCTGACATGACACCCTGAGCCTGCTCAGACACTGGTATTGTGACATATCAAGGAAGCTTATTCTCTGCCTGTAGACCCTGTGTGCCAGGTATGGCATAATAGCTGGTGCTATTCCTGCTGTTCCTGTTGCTCCTGACTCTCCTGGTGGTCATTTTGTTCCTCATCTGAGGCCCAACGTAACAGCATAAGCAGAACCCATGCTGATCCGATAGATCAGAACTGCAAAATGTAGATCAGACCTCCAAATTGTGTAAATTTACCTTGAAAGTATGTAATGTAACCTCCAAAGTGTATAAAATAACCTCTCAGCACAGTACAGTGAATAAACTCTTTCATACAAGCAGGTAAGAAATCAACTATAACACTCAGTACTTATTGACATACTTCCCTGTCATGGCTTCAGCCCCCTCAATTTCCACTTTCTTCTCCCTTGCTTTCACTGGCGAGTTCCAGGAAGTCCAGGAAACCCATGGAGTCAAAGCTAAACTCCAGTTAAATGCAGAAGTCGCGGATTGGAGCCAGCTTCCCCACACCCTGTCATCATCAGCGGTTTTAACACCCCAGCCATTCCCAAACTCCCATGCATGCTCTTCCATATTAAAATTCAGACGATTGAGTCAGGGGGTAGGATTTTATAAAAAGTGTAATCTACTCACTGCCCCACTTCTAAGTGTGAACAAGGCAGTATATAAAAGAGGGGAAAATTTGAAAAGCAGATAAAATAAAAAACACTATCCTGCAACTTTTTGTAGCAACATAGATTATTAAATCAATCTTTGTGAACACAAGTAGATTTGAAATTGTGCTGTTGTTTTTCGCTCTCCTTACCTTGGCGTGTCCTAACTAGTTCTTGTCAGTACAATAAAAGGATTTCTTCAGTCTTATTACACCCAAAAACCTAACTTGCACATAGGGCGTGTCTATATGAGGTGAAAATGTGTGTTGCATACAAACAGAAACTCTTACCGAATTAATGTATCAGAAGCCTGTTTGGTGATTCTTAGAAGTGGTGGTGGGTTTCTGCACACATCAAACATATGTCTAACCAAACAAAATGCATTTGTCTTTGGCATTCAGAATAGGTTCCTATATTTATACAGACTTAAATAAAAAGAATCTCCAAAAAAATCCTGAAATGAATTCACCATATGCCACCATTTGTGTATATTTTTAAGGGAGAGATCAAAGGAAAGAAATTGTTGTCAGTGATATCATCTGACTATAAGCTATGAATAACCTCCAAATGGTGGGAGATCTTTATTTCATTTTAACAAATTATATAGGCAAGAAGAAAATGTGTTTCCTATACTAACTTTTTTAACCCTGCAGCACTTGTTAAATGAGCTGTTGTAGAAATACCTTTATGATGTACAATATTCTCATTTTATTAATGTAATGTGAAATATGAGGCACATCAAAATGACTAAATGAAACTTGCACCATCTGTAATAATGAAAAAACTTGTGATATTGATATTCATAAAGAGA
The DNA here is from genome assembly GCF_036365525.1 of Heterodontus francisci. Classification (NCBI taxonomy): domain Eukaryota; kingdom Metazoa; phylum Chordata; class Chondrichthyes; order Heterodontiformes; family Heterodontidae; genus Heterodontus; species Heterodontus francisci. Next base: position 76,813,410 of record NC_090382.1, on the reverse strand, counting down.
CAGTACTTCACATAGTCAGCAGAAGGTAGCTATTTTCTCTATAACAGGATTAGAGAATCTCTTACGAGACTGATCTGATTAATTCTCTTTGTGACTAACAGTACTTTGTGCGGTTAAAAGTAAGCAATTAATATTTATAGTGTTGGAATATAGAAATGAAAAATTACAATGCATTGTAAAGACCAATATGATTCATGAGAATAGCCTGAAAACCATACACCAGGAGCAACATATGTTCCATTAACCTCAGCACATTTTGGATGGATGGGGTTGAGACAAACATATAGAGTTACATCACTGACACTTCAATCTCCAGATACTCTTCACAGAAAAACAAAGATATAGTAATCCTCATTGTGTGGCTAACAATGGCTCTTGATTGAGACACAGTTTATAAAACACATTTGATATCTCCATCAAAATTGCATAGCTGACTGAAATTTAAATAATTCAACTACTTGAATTAAAAAGTAATTGAAAGGTGAGCTACAAAGTATGTGCATAATCCTGGTTACAAATATTTTAATTGTTCATTGCATTTTGATCTGAAGAGCAGACAGGAAGTTTATATCGAAAAAAATGAAGTGATTTGCTTCATTGATTGACTGAAGGCAACTTATTATGATTTGGATCTTTGCAGACAGAAATATATTGTCCTGATATATATATCATATATAGTTATTCAATATATAAAGAAGGAAAATACACTGCTGTCTAGCTTGTAATTTGTATTTATCTATCTATTTTATCTTTTTTTAAATGACCAGGTTAAATATCATAATTATACTGAAGATGTAAGACCAATTGGAGGTAGGTTCCTGGATCAAACAGGAAGTGAAAATCCAGAAGGTGATGTAAGACACAGGGCTGGATTTTACATTGGGCGGATGTGAGCTGGCCACAGACTGAAAAGTCAGTGGTGAACCTGTTTCCACCTCGCCTGGAGATCCATTACGTATTTTATGGGTCCCCAGGCTTTAATTATTCCGAGGCGGGACTTCCACCCACTTGAGAGAGGAATGTTAATAGTGGGAGATTCAGCGATGGTAATGCCGTTGAATGTCAAGGGAAGATGGTTAGATTCTCTCTTGTTGGAGATGGTCATTGCCTGGCACTTGTGTGGCGCAAATGTTACTTGCCACCTATCAGCCCAAGGTACTGCTTCAGTATCTGAGGTGTTGTGAATGGTGCTGAACATTGTGCGAAGATCCCCACTTCTGACCTTATGATTGAAGGAAGGTCATAGATGAAGCAGCAGAAGATGGTTGGGCCTAGGACACTACCCTGAGGAACTCCTGCAGTGATGTCCTGGAGCTCAGATGATTGACCTCCAACAACCACAACCATCTTCCTTTGCGCTAGGTATGACTCCAACCAGCGGAGGGTTTTCCCCCTGATTCCCATTGACCTCAGTTTTACCAGGGCTCCTTGATGCCTTGATGTCAACGGCAGTCACTCTCACCTCACCTCTTGAGTTCAGCTCTTTTGTCCATGTTTGAACCATGCACACTGAGTGGCCCTGGCGGAACCCAAACTGGGTATCACTGAGCAGGTTATTGCTAAGCAAGTGATGCTTGATGGCACTGTTGATGACACCTTCCGTCATTTTGCTGATGATTGAGAGTAGACTGATAGGGCGGTAATTGGCCGGGTTGGACTTGTCCGGCTTTTTGTGTACAGGACAGACCTGGGCAATTTTCCACATTGCCGGGTAGATGCCAGTGTTGTAGCTATACTGGAATAACTTGGCTAGGGGTGCGGCAAGTTCTGGAGCACAGGTCTTCAGTACTATTGCTGGAATATTGTCAGGACCTATAGCCTTTGCAGTATCCAGTGCCTTCAGTCGTTTCTTGATATCACGTGGAGTGAATCGAATTGGCTGAAGACTGGCATTTGTGATGCTGGGAACTTCAGGAGGGGGCCGAGATGGATCATCAACTCTGCACTTCTGGCTGAAGATTGTTGCAAATGCTTCTGCCTTATCTTTCGCATTGATGTGCTGGGCTCCCCCATCATTGAGGATGGGGATATTTGTGGAGCCACTTCCTCCAGTTAGTTGTTTAATTGTCCACCACCATTCATGGCTGGATGTGGCAGGACTGCAGAGCTTAGATCTGATCCGTTGGTTATGGGATCGCTTAGCTCTGTCTATTGCATGCTACTTATGCAGTTTGGCATGCGTGTAGTCCTGGGTTGTAGCTTCACCAGGTTGACACCTCATTTTGAGGTATGCCTGGTGCTGCTTCTGGCACGCCCTCCTGCACTCTTCATTGAACCTGGGTTGGTCTCCTGGCTTGATGGTAATGGTAGAGTGGGGAATATGCTGGGCCATGAGGTTACAGATTGTAGTTGAGTACAATTCTGCTGCTGCTGATGGCCCACAGCGCCTCATGGATGCCCAGTTTGCATTGCTAGATCTGTTCACAATCTATCCCATTTAGCACAGTGATAGGGCCACACAACATGATGGATGGTATCCTCAATGTGAAGGCGGGACTTCGTCTCCACAAGGACTGTGGGGTGGTCACTCCTACCAATACAGTCATGGACAGTTGCATCTGCGGCAGGCAGATTGGTGAGGACAAGGTCAAGTATGTTTTTCTCTCGAGTTGGTTCCCCCACCGCCTGCCGCAGACCCAATCTAGCAGCTATGTCCTTTAGTACTCGGCCAGCTCGGTCAGTAGTGGTGCTACCGAACCACTCTTGGTGATGGACATTGAAGTCCCCCACTCAGAGTACATTTTGTGCCCTTGCCACCCTCAGTGCTTCCTCAAAGTGGTGTTCAACATGGAGGAGTACTGACTCATCTGCTGAGGGAGAGCAGTAGGTGGTAATCAGTAGGAGGTTACATTGCCCATGTTTGACCTGATGCCATGAGACTTCATGCGGTCTGGTGTCAATGTTGAGGACTCCCAGGGCAACTCCCTCCCTACTGTAGACCACTGTCCCGCCACCTCTGCTGGGTCTGTCCTGCTGGTGGGACAGGACATACCCAGGGATAGTGATTGCAGTGTCTGGGACATTTTCTGTAATGTATGATTCCGTGAGCATGACTATGTCAGGCTGTTGCTTGACAAGTCTGTGGGACAGTTCTCCCAACTTTGGCACAACCCCCAGATGTTAGTAAGGAGGACTTTGCAGGGTCGACAGGACTGGGTTTGTCGTTGTCGTGCCTGGTGCCTAGGTCGATGCCGGGTGGTCCGTCCGGTTTCATTCCTTTTTATTGACTTATTGACATTCTAATGGAGATGGTGCTGCTATATGGAATGAGGAATGGGTGCATGTCTTGGGGTTGATTTCAACTTGTTATTAATGGGACAATAATGGACTCAAATGCTCAAAAAGGATGGTAGCCTTACCATCCTGTAAACTCCAACATTGCGTCCGCTAGAGCCTCAAACCAACTGCCTGCTTCACTAGTCAGCCCCTATTACTATGCAAATCAGGCTCTTAGCACTCCTATGCTATCTTAGGTTGGAATTAGTCAATATGTGTGCTTTGCACAATCTGATCAGTTCTAAGGGTGATATGGCCAAAGAGGCATTGTCATACAGACCCCACCACCCAGCCCACCACCTGCCAAGAATGAGACACATTAATTTTGTCATGAACATTGATTTGAAAACTGTTGCTGAAGTGAAAAAAAAAATGGAATAGTGTAGGTCAGATGGTTTCACAGGTCGGCGCAATATCGAGGGCCGAAGGGCCTGTACCGCGCTGTAATGTTCTAATTCTAATTCTAATTCTTGAAGAAAGGACTTGTTTAAAAAAGAAATCACCAGGCCCTTGGCTGGAAAGATATTTGCATATCAACAGACAGTGCTTGTGGAGACAAAGAGGTTACTTCCCTTATCCAATTTAACCCACAATGGACTTTGAGCACCAGACATTGAAGGTGAGGGAGCTCAAATTTCAGGATGACTGCTGGAATAGCCGAATCCACAAACAGACATGGTCAGACCAGCTGGTCACATGACTAGCCTGCTTGGCAACCTGTTTTTTTCTGAATTGCACAAAGAGCTTTTGAACAGAGAAACTGCAGTATGTTCCTGGACTGAAGAAGACCTCTCCTGTCTGGCTCTCCCTCTCTTTCTCACAGAACTCCAAATCCACTGAGACACATGAACCCCAAAAGAGAAAGGTCTCCTATAGTGAACAAGGTTTAAGAAGAATACTGGGCCCCAATGAAAAGCAAGATCTACCTACAATCAAGGACTCTACAGTGAGCTCTAAGAACCGTAACAAAAACTCTCTTCAGAGATTGCCTCAAACTTTTCCACTTTATTTTATTCTGCTCTTTTCTGTCTCTATCTGCCTGTGTGTATTGCATATACATGCTAGCATGAGCGTATCATGTATCCATAGGCATTAACCGAATTAGAGTTTAAGTTTAATAAATTTTAATCTTTCTTCTTTAAACCTAAGCAAACCTGTTTGTGCTTGTTTCTTTTCCTTATAATTGGAAAGCAATGAACATGGATTCACCAAAGGGGAGCTAAAAACATGGTGTTAGTTAGAGATACAGCACTGAAACAGGCCCTTCGGCCCACTGAGTCTGTGCCGATCATCAACCACCCATTTATACTACTCCTACACTAATCCCATATTCCTACCACATCCCCACCTGTCCCTATATTTCCTTACCACCTACCTATACTAGGGGCAATTTATAATGGCCAATTTACCTATCAACCTGCAAGTCTTTTGGCATGTGGGAGGAAACAGGAGCACCCGGAGGAAACCCACGCAGACACAGGGAGAACTTGCAAACTCCACACAAGCAGTACCCAGAATTGAACCCGGGTCACTGGAGCTGTGAGGCTGCAGTGCTAACCACTGCGCTACTGTGCCGGTGTGTTTAAAATTAAACCTTGTTACGGTAAGACCAGGTGAAGGTGGAGAGGGAACCCTAGACCCCTTTCTCACCGGGTCATAACAGGCATAGTAAAGGAGGTGGAGTGCTTCATCTGGACCTGCAAAGGTGACCAGGGTCGCTGCCATCCAAGGACTCCTACCTCCATGATCGCACCCATTCCCAGAGTGACCTGGCTGGTGACTGAGGCAGCCCAATTTTTTTGTTATTTATTCTGAGAAAATGATCATTGTTAGCAATGCTCCCTCTAAGCTGCACAGGTGCGCAACCACACAGCAGTCCCGAACGTACAGCGCAGGGGATAAACAGGCTTCATAAGGCAATCTTAAAGGGACCACGCAGTGCAATAAATGGGCCATGCACAGCAAAAGGAAGTTAGAGGGAATTTGGTTGCTTGCAAGGCCAGAATTTATTGCCCATCCTGAGTTACCCTTAAGAAGGTGGTGGTGGGCCTTCTTCCCGAACTGCTGCAGTCCATGCGGTGAAGGTACTTCAATAGTGTTGTTAGGTATGGCGTTCCAGGATTTAGACTCAGCGACATTGAAGAAACAATGATATATGTCCAAATCAGGATAATGTATGACTTGGAAGAGAACTTGGAGCTGAAGAAGTCTTGATGAGTTTCTGCAGTTCATCCTGTTGATAATATATTCAGCCGTCATGGTGTGCCAGTGATGTAAGGAGTAAATGCTTTACCCAGTAAATGAGCTGTCGATCAAGCAGACTGTTTGGTCCTGGATAGTGTTGAGCTGCTTGAGTGGTGTTGTGGTTGCACCCATCCAGGCAAGTAAACAGCATTCCTTCGCATTCCTGTCTTATGTTTTATAGATGGTCAAGTAGCTTTTGGGAGTCAATAGGTGAGCCACTCCCCACAGAATACCTAGCCTCTGACCTGCTCTCATAGCTACATCATTTATGTGGCTGGACAAGTTCACCTTCTAGTTAATGGTGACTCCCAGGATGTTGATAGTGGAGGGCTCAACAATGATAATTTACTTTATATCCAATGGTTAGCTTTCTATCCAGGTGGCTACATTCTCTTCAGTGCCTTTAGCTTTAATAGTTGTAACAAGTCTCTTCATCAAACACCTTTCCCAATCTATAAACATATCTACTGCATTCCCATCATTTTGTGATTTACTTACAATTCCAATTAAAATAGTTCTATATGACCTGCTTTTTACAAATAAATGCTGACTATTCATGATTAGAGTATGCATTTTTAAATTTTCACTAACATCCCCCGTATTGTGTACCCCAGAAATGACCCACAACTGAGGTAAAATTAAATGGTCTATAATTACCCTTTGCTCTTTTTTGCACAGCAGTGTAACATTTGCCACTTTCCTGTCAAACTTGGTTTAGAGAGGAGAGAGGAGAAATTTTCCATCGTTTACCTGTCATACAGTAGTAAAACAGGTAGAACAATGACAAATTTAGCAGATTTTTGTACATTCGGGTGACTGGAAAATCCAAAAGGACTTTGTTTCAGGCAATAAGTAGAGCAGGCAGTAAGTGCACTGCAAGAGGTTTCTGTGGCCTAACTAGAGGCAGCCAACAAACATGAAAGTATTTTTTTAAATCAATTTAATGTTGAGCCAGGAGCATTCCTGGCCCTCCTGCCTCCACAGCACTGCTGTGGACCACTACAAGCCCGCTAATTATCCCACTTCCATCCTCTTTCTCTCCAACCTCAACTTTCCTGAGAACTACTTTCTTTGAGTCCCAGATGCAATCCAGCCACGTGGATGAGCTACTTCTGGAGTTACAGAGGCATTGACAGATCCTCTGAGTCTCAGGCCTCCTTGTTTGGACAGGGATGGGAAGTGTGCCATCAGCTTTGCACCCGAAAGTGGACCATAATAAATTCAGTCCCTGGTGTGAAATGGAAGCACTTGCACATTATAATTGAACTGTTTTATACAGATGTGGCCTTTATTTACTATAACAGACAGAACCATTATCACCTCTGATTAAGTTTCATTGTACTTAATAGCATTAAAAAAGTTTGAAGTCTTAATCATGTATGTAGATCCTATTTTTGGAAAAAAATAACAAAACTAGGCATCACATTAAATCCAAATGTAATGTCAAAATTCTCACAATAATCAAAATGAACAAAGTGAATCAAACATGGCCTCCACGAATCAGGTGCTGAATACATTGCAACACCATTGAGATTGAGTTCTCACCTAGTTTTCCTATGAGCAAAATATCAGAGGTGCCATCATCCCACTGCCTAAATTGACATTTCATAGACGATAAAGTCTGCAATTATTCAAAATACCTATGACTTGAATGGTTGCACTGGGGCTAATTAATTAATCTTATACAGAGTCTGAGAGCCATGTGATGAACTTGTTGAGTTTCTGTGGGAGCTCATCGTTCATAGGGCTTGAGTGGAGCAATACAGTAAGTAATTATAGAATATATATAAAAGTGAATTCAGGGACAAGGGAAACAGAAGGAACATTAAAATTCAACAGCAGCCCTGACTCTGTGGCAGCTCTGTAGCACAAACACAGCAGTATAATGTCGTGTGGAATATAGAAATCTATTTCAATAGTTTTAAAAATGTTTCCACCTGTTCACACCAAGAGTCACTCACCAATCTCCTTTCTGGGGACAGAACTGCTGCCTTGTTAATATATTGCATTCAGAGAGCAGCTTGATTATTCTTTGAGAAAGTTAATGACACCAGCTACAAAAAATTTAAATGAATTCTCCTTTATTTAATCACAGTTTGCACTGGAACCACGACCAATGGAACTCACTAAAAGGTAATTTCTTTAAATAAATTATCAGGGTCCACATTGATAATCTCTGAGCAGTCAGCATCAGATATTTTTTATCTGCAGTTTTAGACAGCTACAATATTTGTGATGTAGGATATGCAAAAAAAAGAACCTGGACTAGACACAGTGACCATGTCTCCAGCACAGATCTATCTGCAACTTTTCCCTTAATTGTTGCTCTGGCAGCATTACTCCTGTGACCTTGCAGGGTAAAGCACACCCAAAAATAAAGCAGAAAATCCAGTGTGGCCGATTACACCCGTTTTTCCATGGTTTCTTCAACTCTCCCATACCAAGTTTACAAAAGCTGAGCAGGACAACCCCTGTAGTAATTATGGACCAGATTTTAATCTGCTGACTGGGTCCCACCGGCGGGCCAGAAGGCAGGGGGAGAAACAGCCATGGTCTCCCGTCGGACCCCCTGTTCCATGGTGGGCAGGGAATTAATTGCCCGCTGTCAGGGATGCCATCCCTTTAAAGGACAAACTCCTGCCTCCACAGCTGTTGGACAATTGGAGGGCTGGCAGTTCTGCAGTACCAGCAGCGCCACCGGAAGCGGTGGCCACTGCCAGTACTATAGGAGGCCTGCAGTGCCACAAATGGAGGAGACCCTAGGACTCAGGTGAGTGGAGTTGGGGGTCACAGGGGCCTGTCAGGCAGGTCCTGGCAATGGGGTGGGTGAGGCGATTGGTGAGAGTGTGGGAGGGGTCTTGCATCCCTCCGGTGGCCATGGATTGCCCCCAAAGAAGGGACACGCTCCCCGATCCCATAGGAGGCCGTCGGGTCTCACCTGGTGACATTTCCATGCAGGGACAGGCACCTCAGTCTTCCATAGAATTGGAGCAGAGGCAGGAAGAGGCCTTTAATTGGCCATTAATGGCCTCAATTGGCCTCGGGCAAGAAGGCCATCCTCGGCCTTCTCCGCCCTGAACAAAATGACAGGGGCCCAGACAATGGCATGCACATCATTTTGTGCCCACCCCCTTCCCTACCTCCGTTCCTGTCTCCAAGGGCAGGATAAAATGTCACTGAGCCTTATCACACTGGTGCATCAAACCCTAAAACACTTGGAAAAAGAACATGCTACAAAGGGCTCCAAAATGCTAACCCACTGCAGCATACAGCAACAAATAACACATTGACATGGCACCAGATACACCATAAAATATAACCCCAGCAGCTTTCTCAAAACAAACCCTAACACTCTGTAACAGAGCCCCAACACACAGAAACAGCACTTGATGCATTGTAACATAGACCCCCAATACGCTGAGCTGAATTTTGTCATCAGGAGTGGGAGCAGGAGCTGCTATCACTTGGGCGGAGAGTGACCTGGCACAAGTGATTTTCCGGTGGCTAGCCAATTAACAGCCGGCAAAAGGAGGTGCCGACCAGTAAGAGAAGGGAGACAGGCAGTAAGGTGGTGGAAGCGGTGTAAGGTCACACCACTGGAGGTGCTGGCGCTATATTTAAAGGGCTGCCAGCACTCACTAACATCAGCTTTCCCAGGACACCTGCAAGAATTACAGGCCTGAGGAAGAAATCGGCAGAGACAATGGCAGAAGGAAGATCCTGGGTGGCCCCATTGTTCAGTAATGCCTCCCTGCAGGCTCTCTTCCGGGCTGGTCTGGCAAGGTGGGAGGTCCCCTTTCCCAGGGATAGGGAGTGGAGATCGGCCTGCCTGACCAAACAAGCCTGGACGGAGATCACAGAGGAGGTCAGTGGCCGTGGGCTCATCCCTAGAACCTGGCTGTGGTGCTACAAGTGGGTGAATAACATTGTTTGTTCTGCCAAGGTGAGTACTCCACACTTTGCTTCATTTAGGGGCTTACATATGGCATCGTGTGAGGGTGAGTTTGGTGAAGAGGGAATGCCCACCCAGTCAGTGACAGTAGGGTCAGGCAACAGCATATCCTGTCCGTGGCACGGGTGCTTATTGGTCAATGATGCCCACCTGTCTGTGTTGACATGGTTGCTGTAGGAGGAATTTGTGCACCCAATCATGGGAAGCTAGGCTGCCACCAGCTTCGGCGGTGTGCTTGCCTATGTCAGGCAACTAACATCATTCATTTTTGTATTTTCAAGAAAAGACAGCCCACAATATCAAGGAAAGGGCCAAGACCAGTGGCGGGTCCCCTTTCTGGCACGTCCTGACCCCTATGGAAGAGGAGGCACTGGAACTGGCAGGGCAGCGTAAGGGCCACTACATCGGAGATGGCAAGACAGAAGTGTAGACATAAGAGAATGACTGGCCTAATGGATGGGCAGAAGGGAGCCTCTGGCATACATGAGGTATGATGCTCCTGTGTCCTCCACTGGACACATGGAGCTCCACACTAGGAGTAGTTGGAAGGATGTATGGGAAGCACTCAATATCTTTTCTCTTACGCAGATCAGCAACAAGAACAGAGAGCTGCAGTGACCAGGGGACAGCTGGCCACCTTTGAGGAGGAGGGGACCTCGGAGAGTGCACAGTCACATGGTTTCCCCACGCCCTCCACCAGCACAGATACTCTAACATCAGTGGTATTCATCCCTGTGTAGATTCAGGGTTACAATCTGGTGAGCACAGCACAGATGTGCCTGAGCAGCTGATGGATGCTGTGACAGCCGAAGCCACTGACACTCAGAGGACTGTGGGAGGCCAGGGTGATTTTGAGCCTCAGGCCGATGATGTGCCTCTGCAGTCATTGGTAAAGTAGTAGATGCTGGAGCTACAGCTTGAGGTGTGGGAATATCCAGCAGAGCTTCCAGAGAGTATGCGCACCCTGGCACAGATAAGCGAGGAGTCCATCTAGCCTTGAGTGCTGCCATGTCCCTGGTGTATGCGCACTTGGCTTCCTCCATCGAGAGATTGGCAACCCTTGTGGACAGCCATATCCAGCAAACCACTCAGTGGATGCCAAGGTGGGTGCAGACCTGCGTACCATCACTGCGCCCATGAGCTCTGTGCAGCAATGGCTTGGCAAGAGGAGGACGAAGCGCCTACCAGAGGGCAGGCCAATACATATGCTTTTGCATAGATCAGGCCAGTCAGGCCGAGAGGGCAGTTGAATTTGGGGCGATCGCTGGATTCCTCTCGGTGCAGGGGGTAATCGCCTTCAAGGCTCTTGTGGAATATCCTGGAGCCTTTGTAAATAGGAAGCTGAAAGGATCCTGCAGATGTGTGCAGTTCCCAGGAAGCTGTCATGACTCTAACACACTTAGACGGTTCCAGGTGCCTCAGCGTTTCTGGCTAGCCGAATGTCTCCATGGATGGATACTGCCTGACAAGGACTACACTGTTTCGAGATGCTTCCTTACATCTATGTGGTACTCCAGCACAGAGGCAGAGGATACCTACAACCACTGCCATGCAACTATAAGGGCAACCATTGAGCAAACAATAGACCTGCTGAAAATGAGGTTCTGGTGCCTGGATAGATCTGCCAAAGCCCTGCAATATGCACCATCATGAGTCTCTCGTGTCGTGGTGGTTTGCTATGTGCTGCACAACCTGGCACTCCAGATGAGAGCAGCCTTGGAGAATGAGGATTTCCTTGAATGTGCACCATCCTCTGAGATGCGGGGGGATCTGGAGGGGGCTCCAGGTGAGGCAGACAATGGCAATGCACCCAAGCCAGCAATGCCAAATGCCAACGACATACGTGCCAGAGAGACACGTGAATTGCTCATATGGGCAATTTCTCCAGAGCCAACATTAAACACTTATGTATGCGCTTCAATTGTCTCCCTAACACATCCTTGTTGGCCTTTCCTTGAATGCCCTTATCATCTCTTTTGGTCCGTCATGACAGGACGCCAAGACATACACTCACCATTACCCTCATGCAATGCAGATCTTCTCCTTACCTCCATCCTAACAGAACACCAACTGGTGATGGCCGAATGGTACAGAAATGAGCACTCAAGACCTTAGCTGAAGAAAAATATCATCTTTAATTGTACACCTTGTTCCAAATCTTTTCCCTTACACATCAAACTTTCACCCACTGAGACCCAATTGCAACAAGATGGTTTTACACAAACGCTTGCAGGTGCTCCTATGTTGTGCTGTCCCAGCGCATGCAGCTCAGGTGGAGGCAGACTGCTTGACCTTCTGCTCCGATGCTTTAGATGACCGCGGCATTCATCCTCTCGGTGCCTGAGGCCTAGAGGGCCCTGGCACCTGGGGGGCCACCTGCTTATGTGCAGGAGCCCCTTCTGTCATCCCAGCTTCACAAAGCATTGATAACACTGTCAAAGGGGTTAAGGAGCCACCATTGACATCAGCATCACCCTGAGAGCCCCAGGAGCTTTAGGCAGCCTCTTCTCCACCCTTTCAGTCCCACTTGTGCTTCCCTACACTCCTGGAGCATTTGAGCCTCTGGTGAAGGGTCCAGGAATCTCAAGGCCCATCTTGCCACACATTGCTCCATAGAGCTCATGGACGAGGCAATAGTATGCAGGTCAGCGTGTACCTCCTGCATCCACTGTGTGGTTTGCTGCACGTGGCTGTCCATGAAGGGCGTCACTCTCTCGATGGAGGAGGCCAAGTGCTCACACACCAGAGACATGGCGCCACACATGGCGTGGATGGACTTCTCCATCATCTACCCGTGGGCGCAAATAGCCTCTGGGAACTTGAGCAGAATTCCACACATCTCACACTGCAACTCCAGCATCTGCCACTTTGATAATGACTCCCGTGGCTCGCCATCTGCTTGAAACAGAGTACTGCTGGGCCCTTCCTCAGTCCTCCGATGGGGCGTGTCACAGCTGTCACTGCCTCCGTTAGCTGCTCGCATGCTTCTGTGTCGTCCTCACAGCTGGTCCCATCCTTTCTAACCACCCGCTAGTGCCCACCGACATGCAAGTATGCGCTGGTGGAGGGTGTGCTAGAATGATGTGACAATATCTCCTAAGATGGTAGTTCCTCCACTTAGGTGTCAAGCAGCTGCTGTGCCGTTGTCGATGCCTCTTCTGCGTCATGATCTACGAGAGAAATAAGAGTGATGTTAGGGCGCAGTGCTTTCCACCAACTGAGACAGGCAGACAGCCTGTCATATGTCTGGAGCTCCATGTGTTCATCACTGGCCGGAGGTACACCATAGGTAATGCGCATCATAAAGTTTAGTGGATGCTTCTATGAAGCAACTCCCTCTCTTTGGCCTCCACACCCGCCTCACCCTCAGCAACAGTCTTCCCTGCTGCAACTCCTCCAAGCTCCAATGCCTCCTCCTCCAAAGGCATTAATACCACTAGCAGTGGCACTCCTCCTCCAGTTCATCGCCGCTTCCTGGGATTGTGAGCCAGCTTCACTAGCAAACACAAATATACACTGTGTCACTGGTCATTGTGGCAGTTTTTAGGTCCAGCATCACACCACTGGGATGTCTGCTAGTAGGGATCATTTAGTATTGGTAGTACAGCAATCAGTCAATGCAGACTGACCAGAGACCTCTGTTGTGAGGCAACTATGCGTCTCACTGTGAATGCTTGTGCCAGGTCATGCCCGATGCACATGGCATTGGTGCCTTTTGTGACATCCAGGGGATGTGAGTTTGGTATAAAGAGGTCCAATCACCTTGCCAGGTCTCGGCAGGTCATTGAGTCACTTTTGACACTGCAACTAAGTCCGTATGACCAATCCGCAACTGCTGACCTCTTCTGTGACCTCAATCCACACCCTCTTAGTGTGGCTTGATGGCCTCTTCCTCCCGCCAAGTGGGAAAAGCACTTCCTGCCATGCTCTTGCTGCCTGCAAAAGTACCTCCAGGGTGGCATCAGTGAACCTGGTCACCACTCTGCCTCTAACTGCAGCCACTTGCTTCCACTCCCTTGGTGATGCGTTTAACTGGATCTTTAAATATGGCAGCATCGGGTCAGCAGGGGTATTTCATCCCACCTTCCCCTCCCCACCACATTATTGGCTGGCTCCCACGCCTGCCAGCCGTTAAATGGATGTGAATGGAAATATCCTTTTCCATGTCCCGCCACCCTATTTGGGTCCTGACATTGATAAGTTCTCCAATTTAGTAAAATTCAGCCCGTTTGAATATAAAGCCATAACGCAGTCTAAAACAGAGTCTGACATGAGCTAGATTTTACCAGTTCTCTAGGGACGGACTAGGAGGTGAAGGGGGGGGTGGGCATAAAATGGCAAGGAAAGGCATGGAAGTGGAGTGCCCGTTGCCTTCCCAACGCCACAGAATTTAATCAGGGGCGGGGAAGGTCGATGATGGCCTAGCCGCCCAGAGGCTAATCCAACTGGCCGGTGGCTCTTAGGAGCGGGCTCCAGTTTTTAAAAGGGACGGGAGCCCCGGCACCAGGCAGTTAATTGCCTGAGCAATGAAAAATGCGGCCGGGTATCCCCCAAACCCCCAAGGCAAGGTTGCCCCCAGCTTTACGGCCCGGCATCGGGACCCCCACCACGGGCACAAAATCCTGCCCATCCTAACAGAACCACAACACAATCTAAAACAGAATCTGACACATTGTAACACAGAGCCACAGCACATTGAAACAGACCTGAACACATCTTAACACAGTTACAACACACTATGAAACAGTCAAATATTTGATAACACAGAACCCCAACAGACTCTGAAACAAATTCTGACAAATTATATCATAGAGCGAAAGAAAAACTTCATGCACCTCAATGTGGACCATCAACAAACATAGAACTCCCAATGACTGCAAGCAATGCCTCAATACAGTGCAACCCTCAACTGACAGAGTACCATCTAGTTTCAGTGCACTGCAATATAGAGTGAAATGCACTTTATTATAAATCTCTGAAGATTTATAATAAGATATAGGACAGATGTCAGAGGTAGTTTCTTTACTCAGAGAGTAGTAGGGGCGTGGAACGCCCTGCCTGCAGCAGTAGTAGACTCGCCAACTTTAAGGGCATTTAAGTGGTCATTGGATAGACATATGGATGGAAATGGAATAGTGTAGGTCAGATTGTTTCACAGGTCGGCGCAACATCGAGGGCCGAAGGGCCTGTACTGCGCTGTAATATTCTAATTCTAATTCTAATTTATAGTCCCAAATCCATAACACCTTCAAAATATTGCAATATTGACTAGACCGCAGAGCCTCTATGTACCATGACACAAAATCCAAACTCATTGTGGCACAGGACCTCAACTGCAACAACTAACCTCAATGTGCTGTGACAGTGAGTCCTGAATGATTGCTTCAGAAAGCCTCAATTTGCTGAGATATAATTTTGCATCTGTTATCTACATACAAAGCTCTGGATCTGAGTCATACCATGGTGGAGAGGTGGCAAATGTAAACCAAGTAGGAGGAATCAGAAGCACAGAGCTGGATTTTACGAGCCTGCCGTCGATCTCGACGGCAAGCTCAAAATGTGGCAGCTCATTTAATAGTCGGGGCAGCCCGCCCCATCCCCAAGCACATGGAGTGGGTAGGCTGTCCATCCCCGGCAATGACATCAGCTGCCTGTGCGCAGGCACTGACGTCATTTTTAAAGGGCTGTTAGCCCTGCCGGGATATTTAAATATTTAAACAGCTATACACCAAAATTAAATAAATATATTTCTTTTGCCCCTTCCCCCCCCATAACAATTACGATGACTATTTGCCCTTCCCCCCCCCCCCCAAAACACTTACCTTTTACATCTGACCTCCACCCAAAAACCACACAAAGTTTAAGGTTCAACCTTTCCCACCATCCCCTACACCCATGACATTTATTTGACCCCATCCCCACCCACCGCCCCCGCACTGACAAACTTACCTCCTCCCCCCTCCCCACCAGCGTTGCACTTCATTTTCCTGGACAAGGATCTGAAGGCGCAGCAGTACCGGCCACCACACCAAAGATCGTGGCGAGCTCTCAAGATCAGAGGTACGTACATGTTAATGTATTAATTTAATTAATTTGAATATTTTGATTGTGGTCCTGTCGCCCAGCAGCAGGGGGGCTGCCAAGGAGCCTCGCTGCTGCTGGGAGGATCGGGCTGGGCCCTGCCGGCGTCGAGGTCCGTGGTGGGCCTAATCCGGAGCCATCATCAGGTCCTCCCTGCCACGGATCTCGATGTTGAGGACTGCTTAAAATCCAGCCCACAGTTTCTGAGCCACTCAGATGTGCCGCCAATAGGACAGGTTCAGAGAGGTATTGACATATGATGGTATCAATACAGTTATCCAACTTCAACAATAAAAAAACAGGTTCTCTTGAAGGGTCACAGACTTGAAACATTAACTTTGTTTCTCTCTACACAGATGCTGCCAGACCTGCAGAGTATTTCCAGCACTTTCTGTTCTCATTTCAAAGTTCCAGCAGCTGCAGTATTTTGCTCTTAAAAAAAATGTTCTTTTGTTTTGTTTTGATACAAGGTTGTGCTTTTTTTCTCTTGTCCAAATCTCTTTTTGGCTGTAATTTGATTTTATGAAATAAACGTGGTCTGATTCTTCCCAATCAATCGGAAATTTCTTATCATCAGCTACAT
Source organism: Heterodontus francisci (assembly GCF_036365525.1). Taxonomy (NCBI): domain Eukaryota; kingdom Metazoa; phylum Chordata; class Chondrichthyes; order Heterodontiformes; family Heterodontidae; genus Heterodontus; species Heterodontus francisci. The sequence goes on along the minus strand of NC_090382.1, from coordinate 76,797,274 downwards.
AACCTTAATTTCAACTGTTATCTTATGATGCCCTCTCCTGTTCACAATAATATCTTCTGATTTGCCATGAATTTTGCTCATTACACATTGGCCAGCTTTTGTGATAAAATTAATGCTGAGGCTAACAGCACTCACCATTACTTATGTGGAAATCCAACAGCACCTTCTAGCGGCCGCATATGTGCAGTTAAACATCACAATCAGAAAGTAGCTGTCCAAGATATCCTGCTGCTCCATAGGTTTACCATAACGATATCTCGCTTCACGACTCACCACACAAATACATTGACCGGCGTGAAGTTCATGTACTTACCTCATAGATATGAACTAAACTCACCAGAAAAAATTAGGGCTTCCCCATTCCAGTGTAAGTATCCTTTTAATAGGACGGTAAGACTTAATAACTGCCAAATAACCTCTCTGGTACTGAAAATTAAGTTTTACAAGTGGAATCTCATTCCTTCAAATTTTAACTAGAGTCATAGAGAGATACAGCACTGAAACAGGCCCTTTGGCCCACCGAGTCTGTGCCGACTATCGACCACCCATTTATACTAATCCTACATTAATCCTATATTCCCTACCATTCTCCTACCTACACTAGGGGCAATTTACAATGGCCAATTTACCTATCAACCTGCAAGTCTTTGGCAGTGGGAGGAAACTGGTGGAAACCCATGTGGTCACAGGGAGAACTTGCAAACTCCATACAGGCAGTACCCAGAACCAAACCCGGGTCGCTGGAGCTGTGAGGCTGCAGTGCTAACCACTGCGCCACTGTGCCGCCCATAATGTTGGAGAATTTTTTAAAAATAAAAAGAGTTAGCAATAAGTCTTCCTTACCCTCTGTTTTCCTTCCAGACAAAAGGACTTATTTGACATTGATGTTAAAAATACAAAATTTGGTCTTTTGAAATAATGTTTTGGATCTACAAATTTGCTTTAGGAGTAAGAATGCTGCTGTAGCTTTTCCTATTCTCATTTGGATATCTTTATCAGTTCCTCCATCCTTGATGATGATGTTCCCAAGCTAGGTGAAATTCTCTAAGTCCTCAACAGCTTCACCATTGAGCGTAATCCTGTCATTCTTAGTGTTGTTTCTGACCTGGAATTTCCTTTGTGGATGCTAAACAGTTAGACCTGAAAAAGTGGCTATTCTTGCACACATTCTGCCAATGACAAGGCATGCTCAAATGTTATTCCAATTTCATTAAAATATGTTCCAACATGAAATGGGCATAACACAATAAACAATCAGGTCCCAACAGAAGTGCCAAATTCACACCATATATTTCTCTTCCTTGAGTATGAAAAGTAAAGTTTCAGTTCATGCAACTATCATTCATGTACATTAGGCACACATGTTTAAGAGCCTGCAACTGGGGAAGCTTTTCAATTTTTGATGTGACTTATATCATCAAAATGCATTAATAGAAGCAAAATACAGTGCAGGTTTCAAGGAGGACAAATTTTAAAAACATCCAAAATATTGCAACAAAACACTTGTAAAATAATTCTGTTTCCTGTTCAGAAAATAGGAAAGGGCATAGAGGATTTAGCCCATTGAGCCTGTTTTGGCAGTCAATGAAATCATGGCTGATCTCCATATACTCCAAATACCTACATTTGCTCGATATCCCTTAAGTTGTTTGATTAACAAAAATCTATCAATCTCAGTTTTAAAATTAAGAATTGGCCGAGCATCAACAGTCATTTGCAGAAGAGAGTTCGTAACATCTACCATAATTTGCATGTAGATCTGCTTCCTAACTTCACTCCTGAAAGACCTAGCTATAATTTTAAGCTATGCCTCCTGGTCCTAGACTTTCCAACCAGCAGAAATAGTTTCGCTGTATTTGCTCTATCTGTTCCCTTAATATCTTGAAAATGTTTATCAAATCACCCATAACCTTCTAAATTCCAGGGACTATAATCCTAGATTGTGTAAATTCATGTAATGTAACCCTTGGAGTCTAAGTATCATTCTGGTAAATCGACACTGCATTCCCTGTTATTCAAAAAGACAAATTATGCAATGATCACATAACTACTCTACACATCATAGTAGAACAAGCAATTAAAAGGAAGTTCTATCTCTACCTCACATTCATAGACTTTAAAAAGGCATTTGATAGTGTAGATTGAAATACCTTGTGGAATTTGACAAGACACTCTGGAATACCAAAAAAAAAGTATCATAATCCAATCTGATCAAATAGATTGACTAAGTTGTAGATGCTTTTTCTTAATTTGGGAATAGAAATGTATAATGGTACTGGAAAAGAATATATTTCTAGAATCTGAACAATCTCTTTTTGGTAGCACAGAACTTGAGTATTGCTGAAAATAGAGACATGTTGTTGAAACTTTTTGTCTTGCACTCATCTGGACAATCTGAAAGAATAACCAATGTAAGGGAAAACAACAACTTATACTGCATGAGAAGAGAGTGTTGATTGGTTGGCAAGTGAACTCTGATTGGTAGAGGCGTTGCCGTGGAGAATGTACCAGTTTACGGTGACTGATAGTTAACTGAAAAGCTTTGTTTGAAATTCAAACCATGCAGCTTGACTCTGATTGGTCAAGGCATTGCCCTGAGGAATAAACCAGCGAATGGCTGTCACTTATTTTGTTCAGCTGAAACAGGCACAATGTTTGTACATATTCTTTCTGTCTGCAAAGAACGGGGCCCTGTGTATTATTATATGTAGCTTCCAGTACATGCAAATGCACCACATTGCGAGCCCTACTGACAATCTTAGCACACTGCAGATTATTTAGCAAATGTTGCCCAATCGCAGAAGCACATCTCATGTTGAACACTGTGTTTTGAGTTTTGCAAGTCTAAGGCCGTCATTTTCGGTCTTGAAAAGTGCCCAGTCTACTTCAAATTACCCTGGAAGGGTAATATATCCCAAAAATTTGAGCAACAGGTAAAATTAACTGTTTTACGCTGCTACTGTGCAGTAGCAACATGTGTGGTGTTTGCCAATAACAGGATGTTGCCATCTAGCCAAAAGGCATCCTGCTTATCACACAAATGAGTAATGTGATATATAAGTTTCAATGCGAGTGTGATGCTAGGTATATAGGCTGTACGTCCCAAAGACTGGCAGATTGTATCAAACAACACGTCCCTTCCGCTGTTCGCAGTGGGAAAGGTACAGGCTATATCCAATCAGCCCATGCTTGCAGAACTCAGAACACAGTTTTTATTCAATTAGAATTGGCTAATCCCTTAATAAAAAATGAATAAAAAACTATCCATCTCAATCTTGAAAGCTCCAATTGTCCCAGTATCCACAGCCTTTTAGGGGCGAGAGTTCCTGATTCCACTACCCTTTGTGTAAAAAAAAGCTTCCTCATTTTGCTCCTGAATAGCCTGGCTGTAATTTTAAGATTGTGCTCCCTTGTTCTGGATTTTCCTACTAGAGGAAATAGCTGCTCTCCATCTACTCCATTAAATCCTTTTATCATTTTAAACAACTTAAATAAATCATACTCAACCTAATAAACTCAGGTGAATGTAAGAAGTTTACACAACCTGTCTTCATAAATTAACTCATTTGGTCTTGGTAAAATTCTGGTGAATGTGTGCTGCATCCCCTCCAGGGCAAACAGATCCCTCCTGAGGTGAAGTGCTCAAAACTGAATGCAGTACTACAGATGGTGTCTGAGCAAGGGTCTGTGCAACTGAAGTATAACTTCCTACCTTTGTATTCCAGCCCTTTGAGAAAATAAATTAAATGGGGCATGGTCCATGTGTTTAAGATAAGAACATAAGGAACATAAGTAATAAGAACAGGAGTATGGCAGCATGGTTTTGTGAAGGGGAGGTCGTGTCTCACTAATTTGATTGAGTTTTTTGAGGAAGTGACGAAGATGATTGATGAAGGAAGGGCAGTGGATGTTATCTATATGGACTTCAGTAAAGCCTTTGACAAGGTCCCTCATGGTAGACTGGTACAAAAGGTGAAGTCACACGGGATCAGAGGTGAGCTGGCAAGATGGATACAGAACTGGCTCAGTCATAGAAGACAGAGGGTAGCAGTGGAAGGGTGCTTTTCTGAATGGAGGCTGTGACTAGTGGTGTTCCGCAGTAGTATATATAAATGATTTGGAGGAAAATGTAGCTGGTCTGATTAGTAAGTTTGCGGACGACACAAAGGTTGGTGGAGTTGCGGACAGTGATGAGGATTGTCAGACGATACAGCAGGATATAGATCGGTTGGAGACGTGGGTGGAGAAATGGCAGATCGAGTTTAATCCGGACAAATATGAGGTAATGCATTTTGGAAGGTCTAATAGAGGTGGGAAGTATACAGTAAATGGCAGAACCCTTAGGAGTATTGACAGGCAGAGAGATCTGGGCGTACAGGTCCACAGGTCACTGAAAGTGGCAACGCAGGTGGATAAGGTAGTCAAGAAGGCATACGGCATGCTTGCCTTCATCGGTCGGGGCATAGAGTATAAAAATTGGCAAGTCATGCTGCAGCTATATAGAACTTTAGTTAGGCCACATTTAGAATATTGCGTGCAATTCTGGTCGCCACACTACCAGAAGGATGTGGAGGCTTTGGAGAGGGTACAGAAGCGGTTTACCAGGATGTTGCCTGGTCTGGAGGGCATTAGCTATGAGGAGAAGTTGGATAAACTCGGATTGTTTTCACTGGAACGATGGAGCTGGAGGGGCGACATGATAGAGGTTTACAAAGTTATGAGCGGCATGGACAGAGTGGATAGTCAGAAGCTTTTTCCCAGGGTGGAAGAGTCAGTTACTAGGGGACATAGGTTTAAGGTGCGAGGGGCAAAGTTTAGAGGGGATGTGCGAGGCAAGTTCTTTGCACAGAGGGTGGTGAGTGCCTGGAACTTGCTACCGGGGGAGGTGGTGGAAGCAGGTACGATAGCAACGTTTAAGAGGCATCTTGACAAATACATGAATAGGATGGGAATGGATATGGTCCCTGGAAGTGCAGAAGGTTTTAGTTTAGGCAGGTATCAAGATCGGCGCAGGCTTGGAGGGCCGAATGGCCTGTTCCTGTGCTGTACTGTTCTTTGTTCTTTGTTCTTATGCCATATGGCCCCTCGAGTCAGCTCTGCCATTCAGTAAGATCATGGCTGAACTAAACGATGAAGCAGAGATAACAACATGTCAGTTGATTTGGAACATAACCACAAAACAAGTGACTATAGGATCAAAATGAATGACTCAAAAGCAAGACGGAAGATTGTAAGAATTTCATTCTATTGTAGCTGCTGAGCAGAATCCCAACAACAGCAATAGATGCTGTACTGATTAACTGCTTCAAAAATGAGCCAGGTAAGTATCTGGTTAAAATTGGGATTAAAGATTACAGGGATAGCATAGAATGGTTTCTACATTTGCAAAAATAAGATGATAAATATATTTTTTCAAAAGGTGAACTTTGTCAAAAATTAGCACTTTTAGCTCTCATTGTACTGCAGAATGTGTAATTAGCACCAGATTATAGTTATCTCAGTTGAGTCCAGAGCCACTGCCAACTCAGACATGCTTCTTGCTGCAGTACCTGTTTTTAATTAATCTAATATTATCAAATTACACATCAAAATTATAAGATAAATTGTTTTTGTAACGATTCCATTAAAGAAAATAAATCTGCTTTGTAAAAGCTGAAATTACTGTTCAGCGGGGTCTAACTGTAATGTTCCTGTCTATGTAACTGTATGCCCAACGTTGGCATTGTCTTGGAATGTAAGCAGTAAAAGACGGCATCAAAAGCATTGTATGATATCCTATTTCTTCTGTGAACAGGATATCTATGACCAAAGGGATAGTAAGACGAAACTGTGGGCTGGATTTTGCGGAGAGGCCCAAGGTCATGACCTCAGGACTAGAAGAGGATGTCAATGCCACTTACGAAGTGAATGACTGGGAGGAAGCAATCTCCAGGTGGGTGGCCAATTAACTGCTGGCAGGCGGGTGGGCTAGTCAGGGAGCGGAGGTGGTTGACACAACATCAGGTGATGCCACTGAAGATGCTGGGTCATATTTAAAGGGCTGCCAGCATTCATTGAATATCACTGATTTTTATTTATTTAGAGATACAGCACTGAAACAGGCCCTTCAGCCCACCGAGTCTGTGCTGACCAACAACCACCCATTTATACTAATCCTACATTAATCCCACGTTCCCTACCACATCCCCACCATTCTCCTACCTACACTAGGGGCAATTTACAATGGCCAATTTACCTGTCAACCTGCAAGTCTTTGGGTGTGGGAGGAAACCAGAGCACCGGGCAGAAACCCACACGGTCACAGGGAGAACTTGCAAACTCCGCACAGGCAGTACCCAGAACTAAACCTAGGTCGCTGGAGCTGTGAGGCTGCAGTGCTAACCACTGCGCCACTGTGCCACCCAGCAATCAATCCTGCTGAGTTGAATATTGCTGCTTCAATGAAGAGCCCTGCTGCACGGAACAACCCTGCTGCTTTGAGGAACCCTGCTGCCATTTGTATTAACCCCACTGAAGGCCTGAGGAGGAAGGCATCTGAAGGCATGACAGAAGGAAGATCCCGGTGCTACAGCCATATAGTGAAGCATGTGGATGGTTCCCACTATTCAACTCCCACTTGACCACAGCAAGTGTTTTTGTTATAAAGGTTTTAACCCCTTTGTTTTATTTTGTCAAATAAACAGATAGTGACAGCTTTTCTTGTAGGTTTAAAATAGAAGATTATTTATTGAACAATAAGCCTTATCCTGAAATTGTCACAACCACACCCACTCACGCAGTCATTTTCACACCCACACACAAGAAGAGAGGAAAAGGGTAAGTGGTTTGAAATGAGGTAGGGTTTCAGGGTTCACGGTAAACCTGTTGAATTTTCTCAGAGGCCAAGATCTCTTCAGTTGTGGGCCTGGGGTGTTTCTAGCTTTCCCTGTTGGTTGAAAGTTCAGTTTGAAGACAGGGGCTCATTTCCAATTCTCTGCTACACAGTTGAAATGTAGAATTCACAGCAGGGCACCTTCCTTTTTGGCTTGTTGGATTTCTCCCAGCTGTAAGCTGGACAAGCCTCGTTGATTCTTTTTCCTGGGTCGGTCCCTCTTTCTCCAGGGAGCTATCTTTTTAAGCTTGTGTCTCTCACATCTTGCCTCTGTTAGGAGACACAGCTCGACCTCCCTGTGGTGACTGACAATAGCCCAGGATGTGGCTACTTCACACCTTCTTTGTTTCAGAAGAACCCATTCAATTCAAAAATGTCTCTTGATGTGTTCACAATGGGTGACACCTCTCAGATTTGAATGTATTCTTTTCTCCTTGCCAGACAGTTTGAACATACAAAAGACCAGGTCTTTTTGACCTCTGTTGGCCATTTTTAAAAGCACATTGTCCACTTTTTAAAAAGAGAAATCCGTTTTTATAACTCTTCATGTTGAGTTCTTGTAGTTTCAATCGCTGCACTTTATGTGAGCGTCATACCAGGTGGTCCCACAGTTCGGTGATGCCTCCCTGCAGACTCTCCTCCAGGCTACATGGGAAAGGCAGGAAGTCCTATTCCTCAGGGATGGTAGGAGGACTCCGGCTCGCCTGACCAAGCAAGCCTGGATGGAGATTGCAGTGAGGTCAGCAGCCATGGGGTCATCTTTAGAACATGGCTACAGTGCTGCAAGAAGGTGAATGACATATTTGTTCAGCCAAGGTGAGTACTCCACGCTTCCCTTCCTTTAGGGGCTTACATGTGGCAATATGTGAGGGTGAGGTTGGTGAAGAGGGAATGCCCACCTAGTCAGTGGCAGTGGGGTCAGGCAGCAACATATCCTGTCAGAGGCATGACTGTATCTTGGGTAATGGGCACTCATCTGTCAGTGTTGAATGCAGGAAGGTTGCTCCAGACTGGCTGCATGCAGGAGGCATTTTTTTTTAATTCTTTCATAGGATGTGGGCATCTCTGGCAGGCCAACATTTCTTGCCCATCCCTAATTGCCCTTGAACTGAGTGGCTTGCTAGATCATTTCAGAGTCAACCACATTGCTGAGGGTCTGGAGTCACATGTAGGCCAGACCAGGTAAGGATGGCAGATTTCCTTCCCTAAAGGATATTAGTGAACCAGATGGGTTTTTACGACCATCGATGATAGTTTCATGGCACGATTACTGAGACCTGCTTTCAATTCCAGATTTTTATTAATTAATTGAATTTAAATTCCACCAGCTGTCATGGTCATTAGCCTGGGCTTCCAGATTACTAGTCCTGTGACGTTACCACTATGCCACCATCTCCCCCTATCGTGTGCCCCCATCATAGACAGCTAGGCTACTGCCAGCTTAGGCTTTGTGCTTGTCTTTGTCAGGCAACTAACATTGTTCATCTTTATGCCTGAAGGAAAAGAGAGCCTATAACGTGAAGGAAAGGGCCCAGTCTGCCAGCAGCATTCCCTTCCTGGCTATCCTGAAACCAATGGAGGAGGGGGCATTGGAATTGGCAGGCCAGTATGCCGGCCATTCCATCGTGGATGGTGAGACTGGAACGCAGTCACAAGATAATGAGTAACTTCATGGATGGGCACAAAGGAACCTTTGGCAAGCACGAGGCATAGCGTTCCTGTGTCCTCCACTGGACACGTGGGTCTCCACACGATGGAAGGACACGATGGGAAACACAAAACCCTTTAATCTATCTTTTCTTTTACATAAGTCAGCAACAAGAACAGAGCAATGCCATAACTGGGGGACAGCTGCCCACCTCGGAAGAGGAGGAGGGGACTTCAGAGGGTGCACTGTCACATCATTATCCTGCACCCTCTACCAGCACAGATACTCTCACATCGGTGGGTATCCGTTCACATTAAGATTCAGGGTCACAACCTAGTGAGTGCCTGAGCAGCTCATAGAGGCTGTGACAGCCGAGGCCTCTGACACTCAGGGAATGTGGGATGCCAGGGTGATTTTGAGCCCTGGGATGATGACAAGCCTCTGGAGTGGTCAGTAAGGCAACAGATGCTGGAGGTGCAGCATGAGACGTGTGAAGATCTGGCAGAGCTTCCAGAGGGTACGCTCACCCTGGCTCAGAGAGTGGAAGAATCCATCCAGGTCATCATTGCTGCCATTTCCCTCTTGGCTGCACATGTGATTTCCTCCATCGAGAGACTGGTGACCCTCATAGAGAGGCAGATCCAGCAGACCACACAGTGGATGCCACAGATGCACTCAGACCCACACACCATCACCAAGTCCATGAGCCTTGTGCATCAATGGCTGAGCTGCATGGAGTCTCCGGCAGGTTCTCGTACTACTCAGATCAAGAGGGAAGTACAAGTGTGCCTTGTAAGCGAGGAGGAGAAGCAGTTGCCTTCTGCATCTGGGGGCTCCTCTTGGGGAGCTTCCGGTATGGACAGCAGCTCCTTAGTCCCTCTGCTAGTGACACCAGTGCCTCATGTAGCTGCAATGACAAAGGAGGTTCCTGCACCTGTGCAGGAGACCCTCAGCATGCCCAGCCTCCAGGCCTCAGGCAGCCAAAGGACAGCCATCACAGTCATCCCAAACCATGGGTCAGCAAGGTCAGCAGTCCGCCTACACTTCAGCTGATAGTGTAGGGGGAGCACCACGTAGGAGCATGCATAAGAGCTTTGAGAAGAGCACTTAGTTGCACTCGGGGTTCACAGATGGAAACATTGTTAAAGATTTATTCCTTGCATCTGTTTTTATGTGCAATGGAGACGTACTGTATTGTGATGACATCGCCATTCATTACATTGGGCCTTCGGGACTTCAGGAGTACCCTGACTCACCCTAAGGAGTGGCCATGAGGGACCATACCGTGTGTGGTCATTGCTTTCCCCATGCTGCAGATCGAGGTGTCACTGGGAGCAGGACGATGGGATGTTAAATTAAAGCAACAGCAACAGTATAGCAGAAAGGTGAAGCTTCATTGGAATGGAAGTATCAGGTAGAAAGGATCATCTAACACACATCTGTATTAGTGTGTCCTGAACCTCCCTTGCGCCTATCACATGGCGCCTTTCCTTTGGTCCCTGGGGTCCTTCATGATGCATTGCCTGGTCAGCAGCTTCCTCCATATCCTCATGGTCCAAGGAGCCATCGTGCTCCACATATCCTCATTGTTCAATTGCTTTCCCCTCTGTAGCCCCAGGTTATGTAGAGCACAGCAAACCACCACGACACGCGAGACTCTTGCTGGGGCATATTAAAGGGCATCACCGGATCGATCCAGGGGCCTGAATCGCATCTTGAAGAGACCTATCGTCTGCTTGGTGGTTGCTCAGGTTGCTTTGTGTTATGTGTTGTATTTCTCCACTGCATCAGTGCTTGGGTTCCTCACAGGAGTAAGTAGGCGTGCGGTGGGGGGAGTGAAAAGCTCAGGCACCTGGGACTGCCTTTGCATGTAGACATCGTGGCTGCTTCCCAGTGGTGGTGGTTGCAGACCAGTTGTCCATTGAGAGAGTGGCAGCCTTCCTGTTGATGAAGACTGCTGGCTGGCCAGTGGGAGCCTTAATGTGTGCAGTTGATGACACCCTGCACATGGGGAAATCCAGTGATGACCTGGAAACCAATGGCTCTCTCAGCTTGACTGTCCAGATTGGTGCAAAAATGGGTGTATTGACTGGCCCGCTTGAACAGGGCATTGGTCACCACCTTGATGCAGCAATGAACCACAGTCTGGAAGATCCCACACATACCTCCAGTGGATCTCTGGAATGAACCGGAGGCATAGAAGTTCAGCGCCACAGTGATTTTCTGCATCACTGGCATTGGGTGGCCACCGCCTCCACTGGGACTTGGCTCGCCTACTGCAGATTACTCTCTTCTGTGTGCAGGAGGCTGCTCATGTTACCCTCTGCACCCTTCCTTCTCTTGCATCCCCACCCCAAGGCTGGGTGATCCTGAAGACCCTGAGGTTACTGCTGTCCCACTGCTTGTGGTTGCAGCTTTCTCCCTCTCTGCTGCTCTTCCTTATTAGAGGTCCCACCTCCTGAGTGAACGATGCCATGGCAGGTGGGCAGTCTCAGTTTCCAGGGCCTCTTACCCAGATGCGTCCTGTCCGCACCCCTCCCCACCCACTCTTCCTCCCTGTTTAATCCACACAAGTGCCAGTTCCCAGATGGCACTCTGGTGGCACGTCCCCACAGTGCTAGCACCTTTCCCCCACTCCTGACAGCGATACCCGACATCCACGCTACTCCACCCTCCCTGCCAAATCACGCTGGCTCACCCGATGGCTGCTGACTGAAGCCAGCACTGAGATCCCACTTGCTTCGCACCTCCATAAACCTGGTGAGGCTCTGAAGCCCATGGTTCTTGTGATCTTTCTGTAAAATTGAAAAAAACCCTTAAAATAGCTTTCAATTGGCAATTTAATTGCCTTAATTACCTTTTTGCCGCGTCGAGGTGAAGTGTCCTCCCGCCATGCAGCCCGTATCTTGGAATATCTGGTTCTGACGAGACGATGTCGGACTTCCATTCCGACGCCTTCCTTCCCGATATTCCACTTCCCCCCTCCACATTGCCTCCGAGCCCTTCCCCAAAGGGTCCGGAGAATTCCAGCCTGCATCAAGTTTCTCCAGGGACTCACTTATCCAAGAATCAGCAGCTCTAAGCGGAGGCATGTTGTGTGATTGCCTTTAAGAGTAATGTACCTTTAAGATCTTAGTATGCTAATGAACCAAGTACCAGGATACAGTCATGTGATTTGAGCCCCATGTCACTCTGTAGCTGTAACACCCAAAGTAAGGGTCTATAAATAGTTAACCCTGTAGTGTATATAATAGCTGTTTGATAAACCCGTTTGAGATCTTTAACAACCTGGACTCAATCCATTTCATTTACGTTGCATCCAACAACATAAAAATAACTTATGACAAGGTACAGTGCTGTTATTACACTAAATGGTCAGAAGGTGGCAGTAGAAGCCATGGCTTTGTGCCATGTGAAGGCAGTTTTTTGAGAACAGTAAATAGTGGATGCTGGGTGGGGTTTGTGGCAGAAATAATGGCGAGACTTGCAGTGCTTGCCATTATTTAGCTGGAAATTGGACTGCAACGTCCTCTGAATGCATATGTGGAAACTTGCTCCTCCAAAGCTGCATGTTAATGGCATCTCACCATCTGACTCAGCATTCAAACACATTGAACAGTATGAAGTTCAAGGCTAAGAATTTCCACTTCGGGTGCAATAGCCTATCTGGGTGCAAATTATGCTCAGAATTGTGCTAGTTTTCAACATGTTTTATTTTTTCTCAAAGTCATTTGCATATTGCTAAATGTAAAATCTTTGAACCAGTGCAATCTGGCAGTGTTTTAGAACATAATTTTATTTTAAATGTTGCATTATAAATATTCCTTAATATATTTACAAGTGGTGAGCTGGTGCAGTTTTATTATTACACCTGAAAATGGGTATCACAAAAATAAGCATTTCTGATCAGTGTCTTAGTGCACTCAGTGTGTAATCTGATTTTGAATAACTGAAAATAACTTTTAAAACTATACAGCATTCTTACTAGTTTAATTGGTATACAGTGGTCAGCTTTATTGTAAATAAAATTAAAAACTTTTAAAACATGCCTATTGGCATCTGTACATCTAAACATGGGTTTAATTTTAGAGCCCCCTTGAAGGCCCTGCATGGGAACGATCAGTGGAAACTTGCTGTGTTGATTGATTTGATCTGGGGACATAGCCAGTTTAGTGGGCAGGGTCAGCTTCTGGCACAATATTTTTTAAACTAGTGTAAAAAATAAGGATTGTAGAAACTTGATTTGCACAGGACATAATTTGTGCTTTTGTGTTGCTTAAGCCAATTTTAGGTGAATTGTGCATAAAAAACAGCACAAAAAAGCCAAAACTCTACCCCTCTGTACTTACCTAATATATAGATGGGCATCAAAAGTTAGCACTTGCCCATAAAACCCTTTTAACAGAATAATAAGTCTTATTTACTGTCAAACTACTTCTCTGGCACTTAAAATTTACTTTTACATGTGTGGAATCTCATTCCTTTAGATTTTAATTAATGGAAATTTCCAACAATTTAAAAATTAAATTTATTTTTCCTTTTCTCTCTCAATCTTATACTTCTTTCTCTCTCTTTTTATTTCACCTTCTGTACCTGATTTGACATTGAAGTCAATATTCAACGTGACATTTCCTGCTTCAGACTCTGCGCTGCTCACAAGCAGTTCATCAATTTGGTTGGTTAAAACGATACACAGCTGCTTACCCTGTTTGCACAGGTCTCAGTGCTCTGTTAAAAGTGCTATACTTTTTGGATGGTCGACTGGCAGCAACTTCCCTTGAAAAAGCCCAAGTCCACGGGCAAGTCCGGGTCTAAGTAACAGCTGCTGCTGCCGACTACAAAATCCAGCCAACTCTATTTCAGAAGGATTAGTGGGGGGAATTAAAGAACCTTACCAAATTCCTGTAATCCTTTTATCTTCTGGCCAATAATATATACAGTCCAGTAAAGCTAAATGAAATAGAGAGCTGCATCCTAGATATCAAAAGCAGCAAGTACCATCATGTTTTGTTTCATTCCTTCATTATAATACTCAGTTTAGCTGAGTAATGGAGTGATGACAAGGCAATCATCTTGTCAAGAAGTTTCATCTTTTAATGACAACTGACTCGTGCTTTCCAAGGTTAAATAGCAATAGAATGGCTGTGATGACAATAAGCTCATAATACACAAGATTACAATATAATTAAAGATGGGAAAGGCCATTAGCTCACTCATCCTTAAAAAGAAAGTTGCTCTGTGACAGATGAACATTATCATCCTACTTTAATCTCATTTTGGTTTCCTCCCATATTATCCTTTCTTTTCCTACTGACTGTGTGCGTCTCCTTCCCATTACACTCTTTTCTATCTATTACTATCCTCTCTCCTTTTTGTGTCTTTTTTTTTGGTTCACTCTGTCTCCTACTCTGGGGCATTGTATCTTTTTTCTGGCTAGCTTATCTTACTGCTTCTCTCTTTTTCTCTTCTGCTTCACTCTCCTACTTTTCTTGCCCTCTTCTCTGGCACTCTCACTCTTTCCCATTTCCCTTGCTTCCCACCTCAGGGCTTGGGTACAAAAAGGTGATCCTTTGAGGTAGTGCTGAACTGTCAGAAGAGCCATCATTCAGATAAGATGTTAAACTGACGCTCCAGCTGCTTTCTCAGATAGATGTAAAAGATCCCATAGCACTGTTTCGAGGAGAGTTATCTGTGGTGTCCTAGCCAATAATTGCCCCTCAATCAACATGACAAAAACAGATGTCTTTATCACATTGTGCTGTTTGTGAGTAAGTAAAGTAAAAGAGAAAAAAATTATTTAATGTTTAAATTTTTTGAAAATTTCGACAATAATTAAGATCTAAAGGAATGAGATTCCACACATGTTTTTCAAATAGAGCCTTTTCTGAGATTCTTTGCATTGTGGTCCTTACTTTCCAACATTGCTGTCCCTCTTCTTGCAATTTCCAAGGCCATCAAAAAACGATTGCTGATTTTTTTGGGTAGCCAGCAGTGACGTCGTCTGAGCTAGAAAAACATTCCCCCTCAGTGGGACATGCTGACAGTAGCACGACTAGCTGGCTTTCTGGCATCTCATAATAGTAAGATATTTTATTACCATAATTTCTTTCTTTTCTTTTGGGCCTCCTTATCTCGAGAGACAATGGATACGCGCCCAGAGGTGGTCAGTGGTTTGTGAAGCAGCGCCTAGAGTGGCTATAAAGGCCAATTCTAGAGTGACAGGCTCTTCCACAGGTGCTGCAGAGAAATTTGTTTGTCGGGGCTGTTGCACAGTTGTCTCTCCCCTTGCGCCTCTGTCTTTTTTCCTGCCAACTACTAAGTCTCTTCGACTCGCCACATTTTAGCCCTGTCTTTATGGCTGCCCGCCAGCTCTGGCGAACGCTGGCAACTGACTCCCACGATTTGTGATCAATGTCATAGGATTTCATGTCGCGTTTGCAGACGTCTTTAAAGCGGAGACGTGGACGGCCGGTGGGTCTGATACCAGTGGCGAGCTCGCTGTACAATGTGTCTTTGGGGATCCTGCCATCTTCCATGCGGCTCACATGGCCAAGCCATCTCAAGCGCCGTTGACTCAGTAGTGTGTAAAAGCTGGGGATGTTGGCCGCCTCGAGGACTTCTGTGTTGGAGATATGGTCCTGCCACCTGATGCCAAGTATTCTCCGGAGGCAGCGAAGATGGAATGAATTGAGACGTCGCTCTTGGCTGGCATACGTTGTCCAGGCCTCGCTGCCATAGAGCAAGGTACTGAGGACACAGGCCTGATAGACTCGGACTTTTGTGTTCCGTGTCAGTGCGCCATTTTCCCACACTCTCTTGGCCAGTCTGGACATAGCAGTGGAAGCCTTACCCATACGCTTGTTGATTTCTGCATCTAGAGACAGGTTACTGGTGATAGTTGAGCCTAGGTAGGTGAACTCTTGAACCACTTCCAGAGCGTGGTCGCCAATATTGATGGATGGAGCATTTCTGACGTCCTGCCTCATGATGTTCGTTTTCTTGAGGCTGATGGTTAGGCCAAATTCATTGCAGGCAGCCGCAAACCTGTCGATGAGACTCTGCAGGCACTCTTCAGTGTGAGATGTTAAAGCAGCATCGACAGCAAAGAGGAGTTCCCTGATGAGGACTTTCCGTACTTTGGACTTCGCTCTTAGACGGGCAAGGTTGAACAACCTGCCCCCTGATCTTGTGTGGAGGAAAATTCCTTCTTCAGAGGACATGAACGCATGTGAAAGCAGCAGGGAGAAGAAAATCCCAAGAAGTGTGGGTGCGAGAACACAGCCCTGTTTCACGCCACTCAGGATAGGAAAGGGCTCTGATGAGGAGCCACCATGTTGAATTGTGCCTTTCATATTGTCATGGAATGAGGTGATGATACTTAGTAGCTTTGGTGGACATCCGATCTTTTCTAGTAGTCTGAAGAGACCACATCTGCTGATGAGGTCAAAGGCTTTGGTGAGATCAATGAAAGCAATGTAGAGGGGCATCTGTTGTTCATGGTATTTCTCCTGTATCTGACGAAGGGAGAACAGCATGTCAACGGTCGATCTCTCTGCACGAAAGCCACACTGTGCCTCAGGGTAGACGCGCTTGGCCAGCTTCTGGAGCCTGTTCAGCGCGAGTCGAGCAAAGACTTTCCCCACTATGCTGAGCAGGGAGATTCCACAGTAGTTGTTGCAGTCACCGCGGTCACCTTTGTTTTTATAGAGTGTGATGATATTGGCATCACGCATGTCCTGTGGTACTGCTCCCTCGTCCCAGCACAGGCAAAGCAGTTCATGTAGTGCTGCAAGTATGGCAGGCTTGGCACTCTTGATTATTTCAGGGGTAATGCTGTCCTTCCCAGGGGCTTTTCCGCTGGCTAGAGAATCAATGGCATCACTGAGTTCCGATTTGGTTGGCTGTATGTCCAGCTCATCCATGACTGGTAGAGGCTGGGCTGCATTGAGGGCAGTCTCAGTGACAGCATTCTCCCTGGAGTACAGTTTTAGGTAGTGCTCAACCCAGCGGTCCATTTGTTTGCGTTAGTCAGTGATTATGTCCCCTGATTTAGATTTGAGGGGGGCGATCTTCTTGAAGGTTGGCCCAAGAGCTCTCTTCATGCCATCATACATTCCTCTGATGTTTCCGGTGTCTGAGGCCATAATTTACCATATGGTTAATTGCTAATTCTCGTCGGGAACAAAGGCGCAAATAGAGATAATGCACTTTCCCCACAAGAAGAAAACAAAAACGATAGATAATTCAAATTATTGAATATCTCCTAGGGACGGGTTACAAAGCAACATAGACATAGGCTGAGAGCAGATTGTGTCCTAATTCTGTCAGCAGTGGGACCGAACAGAGTGAAAAATTGATGTGGGATAACATACCTTCGAAAAGGAAGAGATAGAATTGGGCTTTATAAATACACAGTATTTGATTGTAAAAGAAAATTAAATCTGTATGACTCTTTGCAGATTATCAGAATATAACTACCTGGGCATGCGATCTTGAACACTCTGATCCAGATTATAACCCAGACTACCCGATGAAAAAGGGCTGAGTGAGAGGTTAAAATCCTGAGAATCGACTTACAACCCCATTCCCACCGGAAACAAAATCATGATTTTAACTGGGCTGCTGACTGAGGTGCCTAACAAATATATTCAAGTCGATTCCATTTGAGTCCTGATGCTGTTTTAACTGGGCAAAAGTCTCACCCAGTGCCGACCTGCTCCGTTAAACCTTATGGGTTCGGCTTCAGAAACTGATTGACATGACTGGTAGAAAATTTAAAGACACGTTAACCTACAGACAATTGGATTATTAGGGTCAGTGTATTTTTGTGATTTGTGGATTGCCATTTCAGAGCAAGGAAATAGCTCCTTTTTGATTTGTTTGCCTTATTCACCCTAACTAAACATTTTCAGTTTAGTTACCATAATTGGTGTCTGTCAAACTCACCATCAACCTGAACCTTCAAAAAAAAACTTGTCTTTATGTAGTGCCTTTCACAAACTGAAGACATCACAAAATACTTTAAGCCAATAGGAACATAGGAACAGGAGTAGGCCATTCAGCCCCTCGAGCCTGTCCCGCCATTCAATGAGATCATGGCTGATCCGCGGCCTAACTCCATATACCTGCCTTTGGCCCATATCCCTTAATATCTTGCTTAACAAAAATCTATCTATCTCAGATTTAAAATTAACAACTGTTCTAGCTTCAACTGCTGTTTGTGGAAGAGAGTTACAAACTACCACCCTTTGCGTGAAGAAGTGCTTCTAACATCTCTTCTGAACGGTCTGGTCCTAATTTTTAGACTATGCCCCCGAGTTTTAGAATCTCCAACCAGTGGGAATACTTTATCTTTATCTAGCCTGTCTTTTTTCCTGTTAATATCTTGAAGATTTTGATCAGATCACCCCTTAACCTTCTAAATTCTAGTGAAAGCAGGCCTAATTTGTGTAATCTCTCCTCATAACTTAATCCCTGTAGTCCAGGTATCATTCTTGTAATGCACTCCCTCCAAGGCCAATATATCCTTCCCACTAACCAGACCCAATTAGTACATTACCTACTCAATGGGTGCCAAAAGCAGAATAAGAGACTTCTGGCATTTGCAGTAGTGGCTGGCTTCCCTCATGTCTAGGACATAATAGACTGAAGTTATGGAAGTATTGGGGCATCAGAGGATAAGCCTGGCACTTTTCTCAACAAGAAGAGTTATCATTCCATCAATACCCTGGTGTGTGATCATTGCCCAAGATTATGCAAATCTGTACCAGTTTCTCTGACAGCAACCATGATTTTGTCCTGAGGCACTCATCATTTGCCCCCTCTCTTTGCCCGCTCCAGGAATGTCAGAGGATGGCTACTAGCTGACAAGGAATAGCCCTTCTTTTAACCTGGTTAATGACACCTTCTCCGCAACTCCATCAGGGCTGAGCAGTACTGGGTAAAATATTGGCCATGGGACCATGAGGAGTATCATTGAACATACCAATGGCATCTTGAAGTTGAGATTTTTGTGCCTTGATTGGTTTACGGGCTACCTGCAATACACCCCCAGACAAACTGAGTTCTATCATGGTAGTGTGCTACATTCTACACAACATGGCTTGAAGTTGGAGGAGGCACAGCAACAGCAAGAGGCATCTTCTGCTGAGGATGAACTGAATGAAGGCAAGCAAGAACTGGAACAAGGGAAAATTCAGCCAGGCAAGCATTCTTCCCAATTATTAATAAATGGCCCTATTGGAAATGAGTGTGTTTGGACATCAGATGAGCTCAGAATCAGGCTGACAACACATACAGCTCAATAACTTGCTTTTATTCACTGTCCAGGTTCTCGCACAACAAATGGCCACTTGGGCTAGATATTGAACGACTATTATTATCGAGCCATGCCTCAGAATGAGGTACTACTTTTTTTTATTCACTTCGTAGCGGTTAGGTACAACTGAATGGCTTGCTCGGCCATTTCAGAAGGCATGTTAGCGTTAACCACATTGCTGTGGGTCTGGAGTCACATGTAGGCCAGACAAGGTAAGGACAGCAGATTTCCTTCCCTAAAGGACATTAGTGAACCAGATGGGTTTTTGCAACAATCAACAATGGTTTCATGGCCATCATTAGACTAGCTTATAATTCCAGATTTATTCATTAAATTCAAATTCCACCTTCTGCTGTGGTGGGATTCGAACCCATGTCTCCAGATCAATAACCTGGGTCTCTGGGTTACTAGTCCAGCTGGGTCAAAATCCTAGAACTCCCTTCCTAATAGCACTGTGGGTGTACCTACCTCACATGGACTGCAGCGGTTCAAGAAGGCAGCTCACCACCACCTTCTCAAGGGCAATTAGGGATGGGTAGTAAATGCTGGCATAGCCAGTGACGCCCACTTCCCATGAATGAATAAAAAAAACTACTGATGTTCAATGATTGCACAGTCTCCGTCTTCATTGACAATTTCCTATATAATGGATCAGTCCGTGCCTGCCTGTAGCAAGACTAGAACAACATCGTGGTTTGGGTTGATCTGTGGCAAGTAACATTTGCATCACACAAGTATCAAGCAATTGCAATCTCCAACAAGAGAGAGTCTAGCCACCTCTCCATGGCATTCAATGGCATTACCACCATTGAGTGCCCCCATATGGAGGTCACAATTAACCAGAAACTCAACTGGACCAACCATATAAATGCTCTGACTACTGGACCAGGTTAGAGTCTGGTTATTCTGCAGTGAGTCGCACTCATCCTGACTATCCAAACCTCTCCACCACCTACAAAGCACAAGTCAGGAGTGTGATGGAATATTCTCCACTTGCATGGATGGGGTCAGCTGCAACAACACGCACAAAGCTCAACACTACTCGGGACAAAGTAGTCTGCTTAATCAGCTTCTCATTAATTAGCTTAAATATCCACTTCCCCCATCACTGGCTTAAATAGTTGCAGTGTGTACCATATACAGGATGCACTGCAACAACTTGCCAAAGCATCTCAAATCCCTGATCTCCAGCACCTAAATGGACAATGCAGCATGAATAAAGGAATACTGGCATCTCCATGTTCCTCTCCAAGGCAAATACCAACCTGACTTGGACATACATCATTTCTTCATTGTCGCTGGGTCAAAATCCTGGAACTGCCCACCTCCCAGCATTGTGGGAGCAACTTCATTATACACATTGCGATAGTTCAAGACAAGGGCCTATCATTTCCTTCTCGTGAAACTGGGGATGGGCAACAAATGCTGACTTTTCAAGCAATGCCCACATTCTGAGAACTTTGTGTAATTAGAATGCCACTAGTACTTGTTTTACAAGTAAAGTAGTTCAGTAACTTTGTCAGAAAAGCAATATAGAGAATGAAACTTTGAGTTTATCAACAGTCATTACACATAACAAACACAAGGTCCAAGTTTTGAAATTTCTAGTGTAAGTCTTGTGAATTTTATCTTGCAGCATTTACCTGGTTAACCAATGTATAAGGAAACATGGTGAGAATTATGCAGCCTTAGCATCCAAGTGCAATTACCAGGATAAACAACTGGGAATCTCTACACTGCTTCTAGAAAAAAATAAACAGCTAAAATTTGAGGCAGTGACCAAGTTGGTGGAAGTCTGAAGTTTTGTGTAACATTGATTTGCAAAATGTCTTTAACTCACAAAGAGTATGAAGAAGGATGAGTCCTATGGGATTAATAGGCAGAGTTTGGATTGGATAAGGATTCTGGCAGATAGAAGGCAGCTATTAATGGGGATGGAGTCCTGCAGGGATCAGTGTTCGGACCTTTGCTTTTCACCATCTTTATCAATGATCTAAGTGAAGGTATTGAAGGAACTATCTATTTCACAGGTGATATAGGGTGTTTGTGGGTGTTTCAGAAAATAGAGTGCAGGCAGATCTGGATGTATTGGAGCAATCCCCCTGTATCTGGCAAATGTCTTTTAATAGAAAAACATAGCATTATGCACTTAGGTAGGATCCATGCCAAGCATTCGTCTGAAGATGATTTGTGCACTATATCTGATAAGGAGTAGCATTAAAACAGTTTTAAAGACTGGCAGGAAGAGGACTGTTAAAAGTCAAACTGAAGTACACGATAGCTGAAACAGCAATAAAAATGCTGAGATAACCCAGCTGGTCTGCTGGTACCCAAAAAGAACAGATGGGCTCATGTTTCAGATGACCATACATCTGGACGTTAGGCACCTTATTACAAACAGCAATGATTCAACAAATGACTTCATCCGCTCCATTTTTAAGTTGAGGCACAAATTCACTGGAAAGGTAAGAGTTCTCTCTTTGCTTTGATCAGACTGCCAAAAATAAATGGAGCATTTAAGACACTATAACTGACAACTTTGAAATTGATGTTAAAGCAAACGGCTACTGGTTATGGTTTTTTGTCTGATTTTTAAGTGACTGCAGATTATAAACGTGGGTGTCTTACGTAGTGGGAACTGTACACCATGCAGGGTTGCTCCAATTGTTGATCAAATTTTGGTCCCCTCACATTGCTACCAATTAAGCCACAGCTGGCACAATACCAGCTCCAACTGAAAATGGATGGTAACAACAATTCATTTATATAGCACCCTTAATGTAATAAAACATCCCAAGGCACTAGACAGGAGCACTGAAACAAAATTTCAGAGCCACATAAGGAGAAGATAGGTCAGACTACCAAAAGCTTGGTCAAAGAGGTAGGTGTTGAGAAGGGTCTTAAAGGAGGAAAGTGAAGCAGAGAGGCAAAAGGTGGAGGGATGGAATTCCAGAGCTTAGGGCCTGGGCACTGAAGGCAGGGCCATCAATGGTATAGTGATTAAAATCAGAGATGGTCAAAAGGCCAGAATTAGATGAGTGCAGATATCTCAAGTTTGAGACTGGAGGAGATTAGAGATTGGGAGGGGTGAGGCTTAGAGGGATTTGAAAACAAGGATGACAATTTTAATATCAAGACCTTATTTGACCGGGACCTGATGTAGGTCAGCGAGCACAGGGGTGATAGGTGAATGGGACTTGGTGTGAGTTAAGACACGGGCAGCAGAGTTTTGGATAAACTCAAGTTTAGGGAGGGTAGAATGTGGAAAACCAGCCAGCAGTGTGTTGCAATTGTCCAGTCTAGAGGTAAGAAAGAGAGGAATATATTTTGGCAGCAGATGAGCTGAGGCAGGGGTGAAGTCAGGCAATGTTATGGAGCTGGAAATAATCTTAGTGATGGCACGAATATGTGATCAGAAGCATGTGATGACCTCTGGACTGGTGTGAGGTTTAGCTGAGTTTAGTAAAAAATGTAAGGCAGAAATTGAGACAGAGACTGCAGGCAACAAGCTGTTGAACATAATGAAGTCGTCTTTATGCTGTTCTACTTTGGTTCCCTTTGTTAGCATGTATGTTCTACAGCTGCCCCAAGTGTACACAATGCACAATGCAATTACAATTTCAAAACCTAACACTACATCTCTCCCCTTCTTAGCAAATGAGAGACATAGCATGTTTCAATGGTTTGTTTCCAAAACTCTAAACAATAGACTTGAACATAGATAGTTAATTTCATAACATTGTCACTTAAACATGGTGTTTTCTCTCACGAGTAGGATATGGTCTGACATCAGATGTCATCTCATCTCATTTGACTCATGTTCTTCTGAGTTGTCAATGTCAAAATCAGATTCAATGCTTGCGAGTGATGTTTTCAATGCTTTGAAGAATGACACATTTCTTATGATTTTGTGAACCGTGCTTAGCAGTGAGCATTGATCCTTTTGTGTTGGTCACATCAAATGATTGGATGTCATAAGGGGTTGTTTGTTTTCCAGTATGACCATCACGTTTCACAAGTACTTTTATCTCCTGGCTTTACTGGTGTAGCTCTAAGTTTCATGTTTCGTTCTGCATTTTCTTTTATTCTATCCTTCTGTTCTCAATTTGCTTTCACATACATGTTGAACATTAGCTTTGCAGGGTAGCTCAGGTAGGTATCTGCACATAGGATTTGCAAAGATGAGTGCAACTGGAGGTTTTCCAGTAGTTGAGTGAGTGGTTGCTCTGTAATTACAATGAAAGCGATATAGCTTTTGCTTCCATGACTTGTTCTCAGGTGTAACTTTACGTATTACTTTTTTCAAGGTTTGCATAAATTTCTTGACTTCACCGTTAGCTCTTGGCCAATGGGGTGTGATTTTTTTTTCTATAAGTGAACCCTAGGCAGTTTGCAAATTTACTGAACTCCTCACTGTTGAATGGGGCCCATTGTCACTTCTTGTCATTTGAGGGCTGGTCAAGCTTTGGGATGACTACTTTTATTGAAGTTGACATAACTAATTCCATGATTGGAAATCTGCTGTAGTCGTCAGTGACATCAAGCAGGTGTTCACCTGTGGGCAAATCTGCGGCGTCAACGCTGACTTCAATCTATGGTCCTGGAGGTAGTTCAGACATCTTGAGAGGATCATGAAGATTTGACAGTGGTTGCTTGACATGGCAAACACTAATTTTGTGCTCAATTCCTGAGAACCATATCTTTTCCTAAGGAGTTGTTTGAGCACATGAAGGACACCAGGGAATTGTCAAAACCAGTGAGTGTGGAATGATAATACACTTGTTGCATAATACAACCACATCTGATCTTGTAACGGGCTAATTTCAAACATTGTGAAGACCTTGTAGTGTTTGAGCAATGTCATTTGTAGACGCTTTGTCGATCACGTCTTTCCAGTTTCATGATGCTATAGCCTTCATACTTAATTGCAAAGCCTCATCTTGTTTTGTTACTGCTTTGATGTCAGCTAGCTTTAGTGACTTTGGCACTGCATTTATGCTTACATAGTTCAGATATTTTTCAGCAACCTTTTCCTCTCAACTAGTAAGACCGATTGTCGGTAGCAGATGTCGCAAAAGATAATCTGCTGGCTTGAGCTTGCCTGGCTGATACTCAACATGGAACCCGTACACTTGTCGTTTGAGTATCCAACATTCCATTCAAGTAGATGATTTGCTGTGTGAATTGTTGAACAAGCTCACTAGTGGGCTATGATTGGTTATTACTTTAAATTCCCTTCCATATAAGTAGAGATGAAAGTGTAAGATACCCCATGTGATTGAGAACGCGTCTTTCTCTGCTTGTGAATAATGTTGCTCTACGGGTGTTAACAATCTGCTTGCCATCACAACGATTGATGGGTTACCTGCTTTGTCTTTTCTGTATGAGAACAGCACATAAGTCAACTGGGCTTGCATCCACAACTAGCTGAGTGGTTTTCTCAAGGTCAAAATAGGCTTTTGTGCAGCTTGCTGACAAATATCATTTTGATCTGGTGTACCGCCTATTTGTGTGATTTTTGTCCATTCCCACTTGGTCTCTTTTTTTGCCAGATCGTGTAGTGGGATAGATAGTGTAGAGGTCAGGAATGAAACAACTGCAGTATATGACAAGTCCTAGCAGACTCTTGAATTCCTGCACATTTGTAGAATTCACAGCATTTGCCATGGCTTCAACTTTCCATGGATCTGGTGATTACTTCACCACTGAACACAGGACCAAAGGATTCAATTCTGATTTTATTAAATAAGCTCTTGTCTTTGTTCAAGATGAAGTTACATTCTCTGAGACACTGTAGGCATGTACATGTCTTTAGTTCCCTTTCGGTGTGGCCATAGATGAAAATGTCATCACTGATGTTCAGTGTGCCTTCAAGTCCTTGAAGTGCAGATTGAATCAAATGCTGGAATACCTCAGCTGCTGAATTGACACCAAAGTTGTTCCTCTTGTATCAGAAAAGTCTGATCTGAGTAGAGAATACAATAAGATATCTTGATTCTTTTTTGAACTCAGTTTAATGGTATCCTGCAATGAGGTCAAGTTTATTGAAGTATTTAGCACCATTCACTTTCTCTATGATGTCATCGATTGTCAGTGTCAAGTGTCTTTCTCATTGTATGGCTTGGTTTGGTGATCACATCAACACAGATTTTAATCTGGTTCTCACTCTTGGGTTTCTTGACAACTTGTCTGGGTGAGACACAAGGGGTAGGCTCATTCCCAACTTTCTCAATAATATCAAGGTCAGGTAGTCATTGAAGTTCCTTCTCTGTCTGTTTCATGACCTGAAATGGTATTCGTCACTGTTGATGCGTACCTGGGGCACATTAGGGTCTACATGCAGCTTGCACATAACAGCCTCACTGGTATTGGAAAGTTATCAGCATGGTGCAGTGGTTAGCACCGCAGCCTCACAGCTCCAGGGACCCCGGTTCGGTTCCAGGTACTGCCTGTGTGGAGTTTGCAAGTTCTCCCTGTGTCTGTGTGGGTTTTCTCCGGGTGCTCCGGTTTCCTCCCACAATCCAAAAGACTTGCAGGTTGATAGGTAAATTGGCCATTATAAATTGTCACTAGTGTAGGTAGGTGGTAGGGAAATATAGGGACAGGTGGGGATGTTTGGTAGCAATATGGGATTAGTGTAGGATTAGTATAAATGGGTGGTTGATGTTCGGCACAGACTCGGTGGGCCGAAGGGCCTGTTTCAGTGCTGTATCTCTAAACTAAACTAAACTAAACATACAGTTCAAGAATGGTTTTTGTTATGCAAAGGAATCACATGTGCAGATCTATTGCTGTGTGGAAACTAAGCATGTCACATTCTCCAGATATGAAACAGAATTCAGCTTTCATTCTAGTGGCTTTGAATAAGAGTGGCATTTCAAAAGTTCTGAACTTTCAGCAGTTTGTTACTATTGTAAGGGAATTTTTTTTTTGTATTCCTTGGTTTGCAGAGAATGGGGCAATCCTGATGTTGATTGAATGAATGTTTTGTCTCCCATGATTTTGACAGACACTCCTGTATCCAAGAGAACAACTCTGTCCGAAAAGCCAATGGTCACTGTCACTGTGTCTTGGAGGACAAAAGTGTGTTCAAGGTCATCTGCCACTACTTTTGGCTACACTCTCTTGCCTCTTTGCTGTGTTACCCATATGTGGCACCCTTCTGTTTGGTGTTGGTCTTAGTTGATTTTGAGTGACAAACATGAGGAAAGTGGTTGAGTTTTCCACAGGCTTTGGACTGTTTTACCAGCAGCAGGACATTCTGTCCAGTGTGGGTAAGCACTGCAGTGCAAATATTCTTTGGATAAGTTGTAGCTCTGTTTGTCGACATGGCTGTTACTTTGCAGGTAGTTTCCTGGCACATGTGCGATGAACCATGTTCACAGGAGTTGAACTTTGAATGTGCTAGTTACTGCGAACAGCCTCAACTTCAGTAGATCTGGAATGGTTTAGCATCATTCACTTTCTCTATGATGTAATTGATTTGTAATCTTGGTGCAATAGCAATCTTGCTAACTCCAACAGCTCTGACAGCTTTCTGTCTTTCTCAAGTGCTTTTCAGCATAGTTGACTAGAGAGATTGCCTTCAATTTTTATCTGTGGTTGTTGGAGGCCAATCATCCCTGGCCAGGATATCGCTGCAGCAGTTCCTTGGGATAGTGTTTTGGGTCCAACCATCTTCAGCTGCTTCATTAATGACCTTCCCTCCAACACAAGGTTGTAAATGGTAACATTCGCTGATTGCCCACGTTTCAGTACCATTTGCAACATGTCAATACCAAAGAAGTCCTTGCCTGCAGCAAAATCTGGATGACATTCAGGCTAGGCTGATTAAGTGGCAAGTTACATTCGTGCTACAAGTGCCAAGCAATGACCATCTCCGACAAGAGAGAATCTAACCATCTCCCCATGATATTTAACAGCATTATCATCGCTGAATTCCCAGCATCAACATTCTGATCACTGTTGACCAGAAACTCAACTGGACCAGCCATATCAATACTGTAGCTACAAGAGTAGGTCAGCAGCTAGGAATTCAGCAGCGAATAACTCCCCTCCTGGCTCCCAAAGCCTGTCCACGATCTACAAGGCACCAGTCAGGAATGTGACGGAATATTCCCCACTTGCCTGGATGGGTGCATCTCCAACAACACAAGAAGCTAGACACCATCCAGGACAAAGCAGCCAGCTTGATGGGCACCCCATCCATCACCTTAAACATTCCCTCTCTCCGCCACCAATGCACAGTGGCAGCAGTGCATACCATCTACAAGATACACAGCAGCAACTCACCAAGGCTCCTTCGACAGCACCTTCCAAACCCATGGCCTTTACCACCTAGAAGGACAGCAGACGCATGGGAACATCACCAAGTTCCCCTCCAAGTCACATCATCCTGACTTTGAACTATATCATTGTTCCTTCACTGTCAGAGTCAAAATCCTGGAACTCCCTCACTCACAGCACTGTGGTTTTACCTACATCCCAAGGACTGCAGAAGGCAGCTCACCACCACCATCTCGAGGCCAATTAGGGATGGGCAATAAATGCTGGGCTTGCCATAGATGCTCAAATATCTCAAATGGGGAAAAAAAGCAAACAGTAAGTTGCACTTACTTAAATCAAATTTGACAGAGTTGCTTGAAATGATAAATTCTGCTACGGAATGTTCAAGGTAGTATTCCAGCAATTCCTTTACTTATAAAGGTCAGAATTGGGCCCCATCAGTTATGTTTTTAACTTTTAAATTGCCTTGGGCTGCATGTGTACAGAATGTGATTCAAGTGTAAACTGTGTTAACTCTCCATATCCATATGAATACCAGCAAATGGAAAAGTACTAGAGAGGGCGGTACAAAGCCTAGGTTTATGTGAGAGGATATTTGAGCAGCCCTGTGTTAACCAGACACAGGCTCTCACATTCCATACTCTGCAGCTGTTAGGGAAACATGTCTCACAGCCTATTAATAGCTTCTTTATTGTTAAACTTCTCTACCATGCATTCCATGAAACTGATTAAACTTGTTTAAAACAATTTGATAACCCTTTTTTGAGGGTTTTCTGTCAAAAACAGCATGTCTTGCCACATGACAGCAGCCACCTGATGGGTATTGGATCCATTTAGATGAAACTTTTGCATGCATTATTTTGTGATCTGGTGTTGATTTACTAACAATGATAGGAGCAGGCAACATAGGTGGCCATTTGGCCCATCGTACCTATGCCGGCTCTCTGAAAGAACTACCAACTAATACCACTTGCCTGCTCTCACTCTCACTCTCTCTCCTTAGCACTGCACATTTTTTCTTTGTTAGTAGAGATCCAATAGAATCTGCTTCCACCATGCTTAGGCAACCACACTCAGGTCTCTCTCTTCCTGCACCACCTCACCCCCTCCCCCACCTTAACAATTGTACTATTTAGTTTACACTGCCTCTCTTTCCCATCAGAATTCAACACTTCATCCTTCCCTGCATGAAGTTTCATCTGCCATAAACTTTTAATTAAATTCGTTATTCGGGATTTTGTGATAACTATTGTGAATGTCATGGTCATATTTTGGATCACATCAATGTTACATATATGCAAACTGTACCGTAAAGGTTTAATGAACATTTTTCAGTGATACAATATGGTATTTTACCAATTTGTTCTCTCATCTATTTTGGACAGCAAATTCTGTGGGGGTCAGTAACCTTTGCACCCAAATTTGTAATGTGTGACCCTGGTGTGCAAATTCATAAAACTACACAATGTCCCTTTAAAATGTAACCAAGATTAAAATTTCAACATCAGTGCTTAGAGACATTTGCCATCTTATAAATATGCATGTATGTATTGTAACTATCTAATGCTAACCTCCTTTAAAAAATACAGAAAAGGAAGAACATGCATTTATATAGCATCTTTCACATCTTCACAATATCCCAAAATACTTCACAGCCAGTCAGGTATTTTTGCAGTGCAGTCACTCTTTTTTTAATGTGAGCCAGTACAGCAGCCAAATTGTGCACAACAAAATCCCACAAAGAGGAACTGAGATAAGTAACCATCTAATCTGGTTTTCAGTGGTAGTGGTTGAAGGTTTACGTATTGGCCAGGACAACTATGCTGCCCTTCAAATAGTGACAGGATCTTTAAAATTTAACTGAGCGGATACACAGGGCTTCAACTTAACTGCTCATCCAAATGATAGCACATCTGACAGCACAGTACTGAGGGAGTGCTGTACTGAAGTTATATGGGCAAGTCTGTGAACTGGAGTTTACACCCCCCCCCTACCCCCCACCCCAACTCTCAATGTCAAAAACAAGAATAGTAGCATTAAACCAAAGCTGAAACTTCACATTGAGAGGAAATATATGCAAAATTACTTTCACATAGTCTTAGGTAAAAGTGATAGTGGAACGTGTTTTTAAAAAAAAATGTTGGATTCCTTTCAAGATAGTTATTGAAGGAATAATCCAGAAATCTCAGCACAGAGGGAGAACCCATTATCACTGCAGTGATGGGGCTCAGTGTCTGCCTCTGGGGTTATGCTGAATTTATCAGACACTAGTTCGGCCTCAGCAGGAGTATTACTTCCAGTTCTGGGCGTCGCACTTTAGGAAAGATGTGCAGGAATTGGAGAGAGTACAGAGAAGATTCACGAGAATGGTTCCAGTGATGTAGAATTTCAGTTATGAAGATAGATTGGAGAAGTTGGGACTGTTTTCCCTGCAGAAGAGAAGACGGAGAGGAGATTTGCTAGAGATATTCAAAATCATGAGGGGTCTGGACAGAATGGTGAGGAAAAACTGTTGCCACTCAAAGGATCAAAAACAAGAGAGCACCAATTTTAAAGTGATTGGCAAAAGCGACATGAGGAAAAGCTTTTTCACGCAGCGTGTAGTTAAGGTCTGGAATGCACTGCCCGAGAGTGTGGTGGAGGCAGGTTCAATTGAGGTATTCAAAAGGAAATTAGACTATAATCTGAAAAGGAAGAATGTGAAGGGTTACAGGAAGCAGACGGGAGAATGGCATGAGGTGGATTGCTCATTGAGAATCGGTGCAGACATGATGGGCTGAATGGCCACCTCCTCCTGTTCTGTAATTCTGTGATCACCCCAATCCTTTTTCCTTAATTTCTAGCAGGATTCCTTCCACTGAAAGAGAGCCCACTACTGCGAGGGAGAAAATCCTGTCAGTTTTACATTGGTGCAGCTGGGATTTTATTTATTTATTTAGAGATACAGCACTGAAACAGGCCGTTTGGCCCACCAAGTCTGTGCCAATCAACAACCACCCATTTATACTAACCCTACAGTAATCCCATATTCCCTACCACCTACCTACCTATACGAGGGGCAATTTACAATGGCCAATTTACCTATCACCTGCAAGTCTTTGGCTGTGGGAGGAAACCGGAGCACCCGACAAAAACCCACACGGTCACAGGAAGAACTTGCAAACTCCGCACAGGCAGTACCCAGAATTGAACCCGGGTCCCTGGAGCTGTGAGGCTGTGGTGCTAACCACTGCACCACTGTGCCGCCCAAGTGAGACAGCATTCATCAGTCAAAAAGTACCATCAAAAATAGATTAGTTAGTTAGTTATCGATCTCAATTGTATTTGTGCATAAATTGGCACATTTGCCTTCATAACAGTGATTACACTTGATAACTTAATGGCTGTGAAGTGTTTCGGAATGTTCAGAGGATGTGAAATGTAAGTCTCTCGCAGATATATTTGCCCTCACTCTGCATGTCGCTGCAGGGTTAAATTCAGCTCATTGCCTGCCAAAACCATTTAAACTTGCATATCATGACAGAAGATTTCTGCTACATGTTTGCTAACCAATTGTCATTGGTTTTCAACTTTCAGAACGCCTATTTCTTTGACATTACAATCACTGGACAATTTTAAATATATTTCTCAACTTCATGCAGAGCACTAATAGTGTCACTCTAAATGTTTCTGTAAAATAAACTGCAATTTTTTCCTTCCCATTTTGGTGTTATGAAAGACTATCTCCATTTTTAGAGGCAACAAAATCCTGCAGAGAAAGGAAAATGGTTTGAGGCTTAAACCAACACTGAAGCCTCGAAGGTGAGCCTTTGAAATGCTAGTTTGGAGGTAACGGAGGTTACTTATCCCTCTATTTACAAACATCGCGACCGTTACTGCCACTACCTTGGGTCTGCCACTTGTAGAAAATCCCTCGGAGCAGTAATAATTTGAGCAGATACGGAGGGAAATGAACCAAGAACCTGAGCTCTCCTCCTCAGCTATTATTTACAGCTGGGAGAAGTCCCGGCTGGGGCAAGAGGACAATCAACCAAAGTTGAAATTATTTAGTCCTGTTTTCCTATCCTTTTACTCCTATTAACTCATCTGAATAAAGGGTGATGCCAGTTTGTGGTATCAACTGTGACCTGGCAATTAGGGATGGAGATGCCAGAGGCAATATACATTCAGTGAGTTTCTGATCAATTCCAATAAGTTCCTGTTTAACCTAAATGTGTTGATCCATGTCCAATTTGTACACATTTTGTTATTTATTTATTATGATTGCTTTTAGATATTTTATGGTTTTTGCATTCATTTCTTCATATTGTTGTAACAGCTCAAAGTGTTTCAATCATTTCAATAAAATTGCTGCTTTGGTGCAGAATGCACATCAAGACTGGTCAATGGAATCCTCCTGTAACCGTTTGAAAAATGGTTTGCTCTTATTCAGGTAGTGCTTTAGGATCTTTTATGTCCACTTGAACAGACAGACAGGGCCTTGGTTTAATTTCCCATCCAAAAGAAGGATGGGAAAGGCAGTACTTCCTTAGTGCAGTTTCAGCATATAAAAAGTGATAATTGTAGTGGGACTTAAATCTACAACTGTTTCCTCAGATGTGAGCAATCCTACCATGGAGCTAATTATACAAAGCATGAATTGCACAGACAAAAAATGAGAGGGGGAAAGACCACAGAAAGGGAGAGAAATAACATCATAAACAGATGTAGGGTCAATGCTGCACAAAATAAGAGCATACTACACAAGATAAGTGCATATGGTGTCGGGGGTAACATATTAGCATGGATAAAGGACTAGTTAGCTAACAAGAAGCAGAGAATAGGAATAAATGGGTCTTTTTCGGGTTAGCAAGATGTAACCAGTGGAGTGGCAAAGGGCCTAAACTATTTACAATTTATATCAATGACTCGGATGAAGGGACTGAATGTATGGTAGCTAAGTTTTCTGATGTCACTAAGATAGGAAGGAAAGTAAGTTGTCAAGAGGATGTAAAGAGTCTACAAAAGGATGTAGAAAGGTTAAGTGAGTGGGCAGAAATTTGGCAGATGGAATATAATGTGGGAAAATGTGAACTTGTCCACTTAGGCAGGAAGAATAGAAAAGTTGAATACTATTTAAATGCAGAGAGATTGCAGAACTCGGTGGTACAGAGGGATCTAGGTGTCCTGGCACATGAATCACAAAAGGGTACTATCCAGGTACAGCAAGTGATTAGGAAGGAAAATGGAATGTTGGTGTTTATTGCAAGGGGAATCAAGTATAAAAGTAGGGAAGTTTTACTGAACCTGTACAGGATCTTGAGACCACATCTGGAGTACTGCTTACAGTTTTGGTCTCCTTATTTGAAAAGGGATATAATTGCATTAGATGCAGTTCAGAGAAGGTTCACACGACTAATTCCAGGGATGAAGGGCTTATCTTATAGGTTGGGCCTATATCCATTGGAGTTTAGAAGAATGAGAGGTGATCTTATTGAATCTTAAGATTCTGAGGGGACTTAATAGAGTGGATACGAGGAGGATGTTTCCTCTTGTGGGGCAGACTAGAACTAGGGAACACAGTTTCAGAACAAGAGGTCTCCCTTTTAAGACTGAGATGAGGAGAATTTTTTTTTCTCAAAGTGTCATTCGTCTGTGGAATTCTCTTCCCCAGAATGCAGTGGAGGCTAGGTCATTGAATTTATTCAAGGCTGAGTTAGAAAGTTTTGATGGACAAGGGAGTCGAGGGTTATGGGGGGGCAGACAGGAAATTGGAGTTGAGATCACAACGAGATCAGCCATGTTGTTATCGAATGGTGGAGCAGGCTTGAAGGGCAGAATGGCCTGCTCCTAAGTCCTATGTTCCTGTGGATTCTTCAGTCTCTCCAATTACCAATTTCCTTATAAGATGTAGTAGGGAGTGTAGTGGTTATGTTACTGGAATTAGGTGCCTCGGGGCTGGACTAATGAGCTGCAACTGAATTTAAATCCCATTTTGACAGCTGAATAATTTAAATAAAAGTCGGGAATAAAAATAAGCTAGTATCAGTAATGGTGACTATGTCACTACTGGTTTGTCATTAAAACTCCATCTGGTTCAGTGATACCGTTTAGGGAAGGGAAATCCATCATCATTACCCAATCTGGCCTATATATGATTCCAGACCCACAGCATGTGGTTGACTTTTAATTGCCCTCTGAAATTACTTAGCAACCACTCAGTAAAGGGCAATTGGGCATGGGCAAAAAATGTTGCTGTTGCCAGTGATGCCCACATCCTGAGAATGAATTAAAAAAAACACACAACAAGCTATGGCTCAGTTGTAAAGTTCCTGGTTCAATTCCCAATTCTGGGCAAACTCTCCAATGCAGTGCTGTGCTTTCTTATAGCTGAGATGTTCAGCCAAGGCCTCATCTGCCTGCTCTGCTGGATGTAAAGGTCCCATGATTCTATTTTGAAGAAGAGCAGGGAAGTTATGCCTAGAGTCCAGGCCAATATTTATCTCTCAATCAACATCACAAAAGATTATCTGTTCATTATCACATTGCTGCTCATAGGAATTTAGTCTGTGCATACTGGCTGCTGCATTTCCTGCATTACAGCAGTGACTGCAATTTTTTTTAAAAAGTACTTCATTGACTGTAAAGTGCTTTGAGACGTCCAGTGGTCGTGAAAGGTGCTATGTAAATACAAGTCTTTCTTTTTCAAAGTAACTTATTCAGAAGTGTTTTTTTCATCCATTGAGAAGCATTGAGAAACATAAGAGAAGTGTGATGATGACCAAGAGACTGCAGTATCTTTTCCCTCCTGATTCACCCACCCCATCATTCACCTTACCCCTTGCACTCAGCAGCTTAATTATCTTTGCCAACCTTTTGAGATCATTAAACTCCTTCCAACACTGCTGAACCCAAGGTCTGAGTTACAATGTACCACAGCCACCTTTTTAAAGATGACCCAAGTTTTTGCATTTGATGGCTTCTTCCCAACTATTCTAACATCAGCCTCAGAAGAATGTGAAGCCTGTATTTGTCCTCCTCTTGCAACTGTTATATTCCCTCCAACCAGTCTCCTCACTCCTTTAAATCCAGTGAGCTCTTGCCTTCCTCCACCCATTTGAGTTTTTTGGCCACCCAGTATATCTATCATACTGTGAATGGAGCTCATAGCCTCATATTGCTCCTAGCATTATGCAAAGCAGCTGATCTCTGGGACTGGCTGATGGGGTCAGTGTACTTGGATATCAGTGGCCCTGTCACACTTCTGTTGGTGCATCAGGCACTTGGGAATTTCAGGGCCTGTGTTGTCATATTTCAGTGTGTTTTATATTAAAAGGATTGAGAATGAGAGGGCACAGATTTAAAGCACTTGGTAACAGAAGCAAAAGTGACACGAGGAAAATCTTTTTCACAGCGAGTGTATGAGGTCATAGACCTAGAAATTGGATCCTGCAGTGCCAATTCAGGCTCTAAATGGCCTCCTACACCATTAATATGGCAGGAGGAAGCATGCCCTCATAAGCTGGAAGTGCACTGATGCCATATTTGTATAGGAAAAAAAACATCAGCTGACCATTTTTGGGTGTGCTTGAATATGTAATGCACTATGCCGACTGTCTGTGAACCTAAGCAGACAACTGACGCATGGTATAAAAATGTAGACTTGTTTCTTTTCCGTTGTTTTTTACAACCTACTCTCCTGAAGGTGATGACTCATGCTGGGGTATAATTCAATGGAAGCCACCTTCATTACCCTGCTGATACCTCGGGTTAAAATAGAAGATCATCTCCCAATGACATAATCGGAGCCCTATCTACATATTTAAAGAGGACCCCATTGGCTTTCGGCAGATGTCTTTGCCTCTTGCAAGTTAAAATTGCAGTTGGCCAGATTGAGATCAGAAAGAAAATTGTCTCACTTCATTTTATTTGTTCTCCCCTACCCTAATTTCTACCAGACAAAGAGATAAACTTCTCCCCATTGATTTTAATTGGGAGAACAAATAGGTGAAAATCACATCAAAATCATTTTCCTTTTGTTTTGCTGACGGTTGTCATTATGTGTTTGCATGTTTCCTGTTTCAATGTCTTATTTTGGTATTTAAATATTTAAAATATAGAGCATCTCCCATTGCATTGCCCATATGTAGTCTAAAATCTGGACCATTGTTGCGATGTTTATCTGTTAATCCAGAATGTTTAAAGGCCACAGCTTAAGTATGCTCTGTGGCAATCCAGATAATTGTAGCAGTTTATAAAATGCTCAGGTTAATTGGGCGTTGGTAAATTGGTTATAATTTCTGGCTCCAGGTCAATGTACAGATTGCTTTGCACCTATTAGAAGTCTGACATTTTTGATGTGATTATGGATGCACAATGAAAGAAACATCTGCCATTTGTAGAAGTCCTGTGCAGCTGCTCACGGTACATCAACTGGAACACTGTTTTATCAGGAGATGAGTATTATGCTATCTATTACAAAATATTCTGCTAATGTTGTTTCCCTTTTGGTAAATCGAGCCTCAGGTGAATCAGAATTTAATTGTTGAAGGAACTGTGCAGCGTTAGAGGTTAATTACCTTCAGGGTGCAGATCAGAACCCGAAGTCAAATGTATCATTTTCCTTTGTTTTAATGTAATTTTTCTGATTTATTTTTGATGTCGTCATCAGGATAAATTTTGCAAACTCACAAAAGGGGGCAATCACTTGGCTGAGAGTGTACTACAGGCCTCCAGTCAGGGAGAGCTAGAGGAGCGGATATTTAGGCAAATCTCAGACATGTAAAAATAATAGGGTAATAATAGTAGGGGATTTCAACTTCCCCAATATCAACTGGGATAGTCTTAGTGCAAAAGGCTTAAAGGGGGCAGAATTCTTAAAATGTTTACAAGACAGCTTTTTAAGCCAGTATGTAGAAAGTCCTACAAGAGAAGGGGCAGTGCTGGACCTAATCCTAGGGAATGAAGCCGGACAAGTGGTAGAAGTGTCAGTGGGGGAGCATTTCTGGGATGGTGACCATAATTCTGTAAGATTTAAGGTAGTTATGGAGAAGGACAAAGATGGACCGGAAATCAAGGTAATGAATTGGGGGAAGGCCGATTTTCAATATGATGAAACAGGATCTGGCCAAAGTGGACTGGGAGCAGCTACCTATAGAAAAGTCTACATCAGACTAGTGGGAGTCATTCAAAGAGGAAATAGTGAGTTCAGGGCCAACATGTTCCCGTTAAGGTGAAGGGTAGGACCAACAAGTCCAGGGAACCATGGATGTCAAGGGATCAAGAGGATTGGATCAGGAAAAAAAGGAGGCTAATGGCAGACTCAGAGCGCTGAAAACAGCAGAGGCCCTAGAGGAGTATAGAAAGTGTAGAGGGGTACTTACTTTTTTAAAATTAGGAGAGCGAAGAGGGGACAGTGAAAAAACACTGGCAGGCAAGATAAAGGAAAATCCTAAGGCATTTTATAAAGTATATTAAGGGCAAGAGGATAACCAGGGAAAGAGTAGGGCCCATTAGAGACCAAAGCGGCAATCTGTGTGTGGAGTTGGAGGCCATAGGTGAGGTTTTAAATGATTACTTTTCATCTGTGTTCACTATGGAGAAGGACAATGTAGGTGTAGAGATCAGGGAGGGCGATTGTAATACAGTTGAACAAGTTAGCATTGAAAGGTAGGAAGTATTAGCTGTTTTAGCAGGCTTAAAAGTGGATAAATCCCCAGGCCCAGATGAGATGCATCCCAGGCTGCTATATGTGGCAAGGGAGGAGATAGCAGGGGCTCTGACACAAATTTTCAAATCCTCTCTGGCCACAGGAGTGGTACCAGAGGATTGGAGGACAGCAAATGTGCTACCATTATTCAAGAAGAGTAGCAGGGATAAACCAGGTAATTACAGGCTGGTGAGGCCAACAACAGTGGCTGGGAAGCTATCACAAAATTGAGGGACAGGATGAATCTCCACTTGGAGAGGCAGGGATTAATCGGGAATAGTCAGCATGGCTTTGTCAGGGGGCGATCATGTCTAATAACGTGATTGAATTTTGTAGATGAGGGTAAAGCAGTTGATGTAGTCTACATGGATTCAGTAATGCATTTGATAAGGTCCTGCATGGGAGATTGGTCAAGAAGATAAGAACCCATGGGATCCAGGGCAAATTGGATCCAAAATTGGCTTAGTGGCGGGAGGCAGTGGGTGATGGTCGAGGGTTGTTTTTGCAAGTGGAACCACAGGGATCGGTGCTGGGACCCTTGCTGTTTGTAGTGTACATTAATGATTTAGATGTGAATATAGGAGGCATGATCAGTAAGTTTGCAGATGACATGAA
The DNA here is from genome assembly GCF_036365525.1 of Heterodontus francisci. Lineage (NCBI taxonomy): Eukaryota > Metazoa > Chordata > Chondrichthyes > Heterodontiformes > Heterodontidae > Heterodontus > Heterodontus francisci. The sequence continues at coordinate 76,759,848 of NC_090382.1, read as the reverse complement.
AATTGGTGTCATAGTGAGGAGGAAAGCCTTAGATTACAGGACTATATAAATGGGCTGGTAAGGTGGGCAGAGCAGTAGCAAATGGAATTTAATCCTGAGAAGTGTGAGGTGATGCACTTTGGGAGGACTAACAAGGAAAGGGAATATACAATGGATGGTAGGACCCTAGGAAGTACAGTGTACTTGTCCATCGATCACTGAAGGCAGCAGCACATGTAGTTAAGGTGGTTAGGAAGGTATATGGGATACTTTCCCTTATTAGCTGAGGCATAGAATATAAGAGCAGGGAGGTTATGATGGAGCTGTATAAAATGCTAGTTAGGCCACAGCTGGAGTACTGTGTACAGTTCTAGGCACCACACTATAGGAAGGAGGTGATTGCACTGGAGAGGGTGCAGAGGAGATTAACCAGGACGTTTCCTGGGCGGGAGCATTTCAGCTATGAAGAGAGACTGAAAAGGCTAGGGTTGTTTCTCTTCGAGCAGAGGAGGCTGACTGGGGGACATGATTGAGGTATACAAAATTATGAGGGGCATTGATAGGTTAGATAGGAAGAAACCTTTTCCCTTAGCGGAGGGTGCAATAACCATGGGGTATAGATTTCAGGTAAGGGGCAGGAGGTTTAGAGGGGATTTGAGGAAAAAAATTTTCACTCAAAGGGTGGTTGAAATCTGGAACACACTGCCTTTAGAGGTGGTAGAGGCAGGAACCCTCACAACATTTAAGAAGTATTTAGATGAGCACTTGAAATGCCATAGCATACAAGGCTATGGGCCAAATGATGGAAAATGGGATTAGAATAGTTAGGTGCTTGATGGCCGGCACAGACACGATGGACCACAGGGCCTGCTTCTGTACTGTATAACTCTATGACTCACTCCCAGCATGGAGCCTGATGTACTGGGAGCATGTCCTGGATAGTTGCACACTGACGTCAATGAGCCTTGCAGGATTTTTCATCCAAAATGATATCACTTTTTACTTAACGTAGCGATTACATTTATTTATGTTCTATTTCTTGCCCATGCAGTTTTAAAATTTTTCCGATTTCCATGCACTGGCTGTTGGTAAATGTACAAACACCACTATTTCTCTGTGCACTGAATCTCTGAAAACAGTAGGCAGGATTATATCCTGCCTTGGAGATGGAGGTGAGGTGGGTGGGGGGGGCAAATAAAATGTCAAGGGACGTCGTTCCTGACATTGCCCAGGCCCCCTGCCATTTTGTCTGAGGCAGGGAAGACCTTTCTGCCCAGGCTTATTGAGGCCCTTAAGTGGCCAATTAAGGGCTTCTTTCCACCTCCACTCCAATTTTGTGGAGAACAGAGTGGCTTGTTGCTGCATGGAGATGCCATCAAGAGAGACTTTGGTAACCTCCTAGAGGAGTCTGGGGCCAATCCATGGCCCCTTCAGGGCCCCTCCAAAAGCAATAGATGCCCCCCCCCCCCCCAGGAAGACCCCCATCCCCACCCCACCCTATCACCAATGCCTGCCTGAATGGCCCTGGCAAACCCCACCCCACTTACCTGTCCCCAGATCTGATGTCTTCAGTATTGCAGGGCCTCCTGAAGTACTGGCAATGGCCACTGCTCCCAGTGGCACTGCCAGTACTGCAGAGCTGCTGGCCCTCTGATTGGCCAGCAGCTCTGAAGGCGGGAACCCATCCCTTAAAGGGATGGTGTCCTCGACAGTGGGCAGTTAATTGGCTGCCAGCTGTTAAATTGCAATGTGGGTCCGACAGAGGGTGCTCCGCCTGCCACCAAGAACCCCATTCCCAGAATAAAATCTGCCCCAATATTTTGAAAGAATCCAGCTTAAACTGCTGTTAAAGACCTCAGAGGTATATGGATTCTCCAACTACATTACAGATTCCTATATTCATTGCCATAACAATAACTTGCAATAATTCAGAAAGCAAATACTAGCCTTTACTAAGTTATGACCACGTTGACAGCAGAAGTCTTGAATGGAATCATTGAGACAGGCAGAAAATTTCTCTCCTTTCAGTGCTCTGTGTCCTAAACAAAATGTAATTGATTTCCCTTCCTCATTACTGAATGTTTGTTTAAGTCAGAACTTCTTGTGGGGCACCCATGAATTCTTTTTGTTTTTATTCATTCTTGGGATGTGAGCATCGCTGGCATGGCCAGTATTTATTGCTCATCCCTAATTGCACATGAGAAGGTGGTGGTGAGCTGCCTTCTTGAACCGCTGCAGTCCATGTGGTGTAGGTGCACCCACAGTGCTGTTAGGAAGGGAGTTCCAGGATTATGACCCAGCAACAGTGAAGGAACAGTGATATAGTTCCAAATCAGGATGGTGTGTGACTTGAAGGGGAACTTGCAGGTGGTGGTTTTCCCATTCATCTGTTGCCCTAGTTCTTGGTGGTAGAGGTTGCAGGTTTGGAAGGTGCTGTCACAGGAGCCTTGGCAAGTTGCTGCAGCTGTTATTTCTATTTGTTAAACCTAGGTCGGAATGATTTCAGGATCTGACCAGGAAAATGGGTATATGTTACATTCTGGATGTAGAAAATGATTGAGAACAGTTTACAAAGCTTTGAAAATGATTCTTTAAAAAAAAACTTTCTATATATTCAGGTAAAATTTGTTCTTAGCCATTTTAGAAGCTTAAGGAACTTTTGAAATTCAGTGTGCTGAGAATTGCGCTGACAACCAATTTAAGATTGTCAGTAGGGCTCAGTGTGGCGCATTTGCACGTACTGGAAGCTACATATATTAATACACAGGGCCCTGTTCTTTGCAGACAAAAAGAATATGTATAAGCATTGCTCCTGTTTCAGCTAAACAAAAGTGACAGCCATTCATTGGTTCATTCCTCAGGGCAATGCCTTGACCAATCAAAGTCAAGCTGCCTGATTTAAATTTCAAACCAAGCTTGGTAGTTAATTGTCAGTCACCATTAACTGGTGCATTGTTAGCGGCATTGCCATGGAGAATCAGAGTTCACTTGCCAACCAATCAGTACTCTCTTCTCATACAGTATAAAATTGTTACTTTCCCTTACATTGGTATTCTTGCATATTGTCCTGCTGAGTGCAAGATGAAAAGCTTTGGCAACGTATCTTTATTTTCAGCAATACTCAAGTTCTGTACTCCCAAACAACTATTTCCATGTTTAGTAAATGAGTTGTGACCCAGGAAAATGGGTCAGAGTCATATCAAGATTTAGGCAATTGGTAGAAGTCTTTCTCTGATTCTCCTCTGGTGGCAAATCCACCCCAAAGAAATGTTCAGACCTACTTCAACAAACTCACTAATAGTACACTGAATAGTAAATATTCTGCTTCTACTCTCCTCATGAAAACTGGAAGCACACATTGGGAAATTGCATCACCCAGCCCATGATGTTTCATCATTAATTTTAAAAGGGAAAAAGAAAGAACAAATTTGCATTTATGTAGCATCTTTCATGACATCAGGACATCCTGAAATGTTTTACAGCCAATTAAGTACTTTTGGACTACTGTAATGTAGGAGAGGCAGCAACCTGCGCACAGTAAGCTCCCACAAATTGCAAAGTGATAATAACCTGACAACCTGTTTTAATGATGTTGGTAGAGGGATAAATGTTGGCCAGGACTCCCCTCCTCTTTGACATAGTGCCATGGGATCTTGTACATGCATTTGAGAGGGTAGATACATCAAGAAGCAGAAAATATTCATTGATACTTTAAGGCAGTAGCATAAGAATAGGAACCAACTTCCAATGTGAAAAGGATGTGGGGTATTTGTGGGTACGAAAAGACCTGTTTTCAGGTTGGTGAGGAGGCTAACAGGTGTCCAGTGTGAGAGGTTGGGAATGATGGTAAAGACACCAAGGGCAGTTTGGATCCCACTCTCCTTGGCCTATCTTCACCCAAAAGGCAGTTGGAATCTGTTACCTTATTACTGCTACATACCAGCAACACAAATATTTCCAAACTCTGGATCCCCAGTGATTGAAACACCCTCCCCAGTCCAAGTGGATTCCATGACTTCCCTCAAATTTCTTCGGTCCTAGATCCCAGGGCCCCTCTGTGTTCATGCCACTAAGCCATATTCCCAATGCTTGTGACCATACAAATATATTAATTAAGAGCAGGGGGTAGACCACTCGGCCCCTCGAGTCTGCTCCACCATTCAACAAGATCATGGCTGATTGTAACAACTCCACATTCCTGCCTACCCTCGATAACCTTTCACCTCCTTGCTTATCAAGAATCTATCTACCACTGCCTTAAAAATATTCATAGACTCTGCTTCCACTGTTGAGGAAGAGAGTTCCAAAGACTCCCGATCCTCTGAGAAAAAATTGCTCCTCATATGTCTTAAATGGGCGACCCCTTATTTTTAAATAGTGACCCCTAGTTCCAGATTCTTCCTCAAGGAGAAACGTCCTTTATGTATCCACCCTGTCAAGACCCCTCAGGATCTTATGTTTCCATCAAGTTGCCTCTTACTCTCCTAAACTCCAGTGGATACAAGCCTAGCCTGTCCAACCTTTCCTCATAAGACAACCCGCCCATTCCAGGTATTAGTCTAGTAAACCTTCTCTGAACTGCTTCCAACATATTTAGATCCTTCCTTAAATAAGGAGACTAATACTGTATACAGTACTCCAGATGTGGTCTCACCAATGCCCTTTATAACTGAAGTTTAACCTCCCTACTTGTATATTCAATTCCACTCATGATAAATGGCATTTTTAGTTTTCCTAGTTACCTTCTATACCTGCATACAAAACATTTGCGATTCATACACTAGGACACCCAGACCGCACTGCAATCTCTCTGCATTTAGGTGGCAGAGTGGTATTGTCACTGGACTAGTAACCCAGAGACCCAGGGTTTTGCTCTGGGGACATGGGTTCAAATCCCAAAACAGCAGAAGGTGGAATTTAAATTCAATTAATAAAATCTGGAATTTAAAAAAAAAGCTAGTCTAATGATAGCCCTGAAACCATTGTCGATTTGTGCTAAAAACCTATATGGTTCACTTTTTAAGGAAGGAAATCTGCTGTCCTTACCTGTTCTCACCTACATGTGACTCCAGACCCACAACAATGTGGTTGACTGTTAAATGTCCTTTGAAATGACCTAGCAAGCCACTGAGTTGTATCTAACCGCTACGAAGTCAATAAAAAAGTATGAAACGGGACGGACCACCCGGCATCGACCTAGGCACTGGAAACGACAATGGCAAACCCAGCCCTGTCGACCCTGCAAAGTCTTCCTTGCTAATATCTGGGGGCTTGTGCCAAAGTTGGGAGAGCTGTCCCACAGACTAGTCAAGCAACAGCCTTCTCATAGTCATACTCACGGAATCATACATTACAGACAATGTCCCAGACACTGCCATCACCATCCCCGGGTATGTCCTGTCCCATCGGCATGACAGACCCAGCAGAGTTGGCAGGACAGTGGTATACAGTAGAGAGGGTGTTGCCCTGGGAGCCCTCAACATCGACTCCAGACCCCATGAAGTCTCATAGCATCAGGTCAAACATGGACAAGGAAACCTCCTGCTGATTACCACCTACCGCCCTCTCAGCTGATAAGTCAGTACTCCTCCATGTTGAACAGCACTTGGAGGAAGCGCTGAGGGTCGCAAGGGCGCAGAATCTACTGTGGGTGGAGGGCTTCAATGTCCATCACCAAGAGTGGCTCGGTAGCACCACTACTGACCAAGCTAGCCGAGTCCTAAAGGACATAGCTGCTAGACTGGGTATTCGGCAAGTGCTGAGGGACCCAACAAGAGGGAAAAACATACTTGACCTTGTCCTCACCAATGTGCCTGCCACAGATGCATCTGTCCATGACAGCATTGGTAGGAGTGACCACCGCACAGTCCTTGTGGAGACAAAGTCCCACCTTCACATTGAGGATAACCTTCATCGTGTTGTGTAGCACTATCACCGTGCTAAATGGGATAAATTTCAAACAGATCTAGCAAGGCAAAACTGGGCATCCATGAGGCGCTGTGGGCCATCGGCAGCAGCAGAACTGTACTCAACCACAATCTGTAACCTCATGGCCTGGCATGTCCCCCACTCTACGATTACCATCAAGCCACGGGATCAACCCTGGTTCAATGAAGAGTGCAGGAGGGCATGCCAGGAGCAGCACCAGGCATACCTCAAAATGAGCTGTAAACCTGGTGAAGCTACAACACGGGACTACTTGCGTGCCAAACAGTGTAAGCAGCATGCGACAGACAGCTAAGTGATCCCATAACCAACAGATCATGTCTAAGCTCTGCAGTCCTGCCACATCCAGCCTTGAATGGTGGTGGACAATTAAACAACTAACTGGGGGAGGTGGCTCCACAAATATCCCCATCCTCAATGATGGGGGAGCCCAGCACAACAGTGCGAAAGATAAGGCTGAAGCATTTGCAACAATCTTCAGCCAGAAGTGCCAAGTTGATGATCCATCTTGGCCTCCTCCTGAAGCCTCCAGCATCACAGATGCCAGAGTTCAGCCAATTTGATTCACTCCGCGTTATATCAAGAAACGCCTTGGTTCAAACATGGACAAAAGAGCTGAATGCGAGGTGAGGTGCGAGTGACTGCCCTATATCAAGGCAGTATTTGATAGAGTATGGCATCAAGGAGCCCTAGAATAACTGGAGTCCATGGACGTCAGGGTAAAAAACTCTCTGCTGGTTGGAGACAAACCTAGCACAAAGGAAGATAGTTGTGGTTGTTGGAGATCAATTATATAAGCTCCAGGACATCACTGCAGGAGTTCCTCAGGGTAGTGTTCTCGGCCCAACCATCTTCAGCTGCTTCATCAATGACCTTCCTTCAATCATAGGGTCAGAAGTGGGGATGTTCGCTGATTGCACAATGTTCAGCACCATTCGTACTCCTCAGATACTGATGCAGTCCGTGTAGAAATGCAGCAAGACCTGGACAATATCCAGGCTTGGGCTAATAAGTGGCAAGTAACATTCGTACCATATAGGTGCCAGGCAATGACCATCTCCAACAAGGGAGAATCTAACCATCTCTTCCCCTTGACATTCAATGGCATTACCATCACTGAATCCCCCACTTTCACCATCCTAGGGGCTACCATTGACCAGAAACTGAACTGGAGTAGCCATATAAATACCGTGGCTACAAGAGGAGGTCAGAGGCTAAGAATCCTGTGGCGAATAACTCTCCTCCTGATTCCCCAAAGCCTGTCCACTATCTACAAGGCACAAGTCAGGAGTGTGATGGAATGCTCTGCACTTGCCTGGATGGATGCAGCTCCAACAACACTCAAGAAGCTCGATACTATCCTGGACAAAGCAGCCCGCTTGATTGGCACCTCATCCACAAACATTCACTCCCTCCACCACCGACGCAAAGTGGCAGCAGTGTATACCATCTACAAGATGCACTGCAGCAACGCACCAAGGCTCCTTCAACAGCACCTTCCAATCCCACGACCCCTACCAACTAGAAGGACAAGGGCAGCAAATACATGGGAATACCACCACCTGTAAGTTCCCCTCCAAGTCACACACCATCCTGACTTGGAACTAATATCAGTGTTCCTTCACTGTCGCTGGGTCAAAATCCTAGAACTCCCTTCCTAACAGCACTGTGGGTGTACCTGCCTCACATGGACTGCAGTGGTTCAAGAACGCAGCTCACCACCACCTTCTCAATGGCAATTAGGGATGGGAAATAAATGCTGGCCTAGCCAGTGATGCCCACATCCCATGAATGAATTTTTTTTTAAATTATTTTTTCATTCTTCCTGCCAAAATGAACAATTTCACATTTCCCCACATTTACACTCCATTTGCCAGATCTTTGCCCACTCAGTTAACCTATCTATATCCCTTTGTATCTTCCTTATGTCCTCCTTACAACTTATTTTCCTAACTATCTTTGTGTCTTCAGAAAATTTACCAGCCATACCTTTGGTCCCTTCATCCAAGTCACTTATATAACTTGTAAAAAAGTTGAGGCCCTAGCACTGATCCCTGTGGCACACCACTCATTACATCTTGCCAACCAGACAATGGCACATTTATGCTTACTCTCTGTTTCTCGTTAGCTAGCCAATCTTCTGTCCATGCCAATATGTTACTCCCTACACCATGAGCTTTTACTTTCCACAATAACCTTTGATGCAGCAACTTTAACAAATGCCTTCTGGAAATCTTAGGACAATACATCCACCGGTTCCCCTTTATCCACAGCACATGTTACTACTTCAAAGAAATTGATAGGTAAATTGGCCATTATAAATTGCCTCTAGTATAGGTAGGTGGTAGGAGAATTGAGGGAAGGTGGGGATGTGGTAGGAATATGGGATTAATGTAGGATTAGTACAAATGGGTGGTTGATGGTCGGCACAGACTTGGTGGGCTGAAGTGCCTGTTTCAGTGCTGTATCTCTAAATAAATAAATAAATTGATTAAGTATGATTTCCCTTTCACAAAACCATGTTGACTCTACCTGATTACCTTGATTTTTCTTTTTTGTAAGTGCCCTGCCATAATGTCTTTAATAATAGCTTCTAACATTTTCCCTCTGACAAATGTTAAGCTAACTGGCCTGTAGTTTCCTGATCACAGAACTGCCTTCTGACCTTTTTTTAGCAAAATATATTTTATTCATAAAAATCTGTTGGAAAAAAATACAAGAGTTCAAAACAGCACCAAGTTGACATTCCAAAATGTGCAAAGGAAATCAGTTTTCTTCAATACAGGAGTGAGTTGCCTTACAACCCTTCCATTCCATTTTACCTGCCAGGTACATTTTACAGTAAAACCATATTTGGTGTATACAGCCCGAGGGGTTTCCCATGGGTCCAACCCATCTGTTCACTTTGGTGGGAGGACCTTACACAGTGGTCTTTTCCCATTTAGCCTTTGCAGTGGCTGCCCCAAGCTTTAGTGCGTCCCTCAGCGCATAGTCCTGGACCTTGTAATGTGCCTGTCTGCAACACTCAGTCGTGGGCCTTCCTGTCTGAAAGCCCTGAGACCTCCTCCTTATATGATTCCAGGGCTCCTCTCCCAGTGTTGCCATAAACAAGGACCTGCCTCAGTGTTTCAGAACCTGCCACTGATTATAGCCCTGTAACCCTAGAATCCTGCACCAGTCTACTGGGCCTTTTCAAAATGCTGCTAATACAAACAGACCCCAGAACCCCCTCCAGATTCCAGAGCTATTCACGATGCTAATATGTCAGTGTCTCTAGTAATGGAACAATACCTCAGTTCTTAAAAATATTCCACCTCACCATAAGCATTACCCAGAAGATCTATAGGCATATTATTAATTATTTTATATATCTCCTGTGAAGTTGTAGGGGGTCATTTCATTTAAGTTTGGGTCCTTTTTTTTCTTTAATTGAAATGAGCAAATCTCAGTCAGTTATCCGTGTTATTGATGAGCAAGGACATCAATGTTGCAGGATAAACAATTACAAAAAACTGAGTGTTGGTGCCAAATCAATCAATAGATGGTTACTAAGAAATAATAATCCAAGTAATTTATAAATAATCCAGGCAGGGTATAATATAGTCAGCATATAATATATATAATACAGTTGAGATATGTCTTCTATATTAACTTTGAAAACAGTGAGGCTGAAATACTTTAAAATACACTTGCCGAAACCAACCTGTCATAGTGTTGTGGACTGAGAAACCTTGTATATTCCATATTTGGATTTCCACAGAGCATCTTCTATCAGTAAGCAAGATCTACCATATTGTGGATCTTCCTACAGTCCAGTGTAGTCACTGGATAATATGTGGATACCATCAGTTATTTTCTCTTCCATTGCTTTCCCAACTGAAATGAATGAACTCAGCGCAGACCAGGGATTGAACAGAGGACTGTGGTATCATACCCTAGGGTATATTTACCCATCGGCAAATCGTTATTTGAATATTTTATTACTTTTCTGTTTCTTTTTATTTTTCCTTGATTCCTTTTTTATGGAATCACTACCTTTTATCTTTCAATGATCTGACCCGTTTGCAAAGATCTTCATTTTCAAAATGTTGAATTATTGGATGGTTATGACACAATATTTTACATTTGGGTATAAAGTGGTCTCAGGCTGCTGGGTACCAATCCCTCTGGTCAAATCCTCCTACGCCCCCTTTGTAAACTTGTTCAGGGGATAAGGGCATTGCTGGCAAGGCCAGCATTTATTTCCAGTCCCTAATTGTCCTTGAGAAGGTGGTAGTGCGATGCCTTCTTGAACCGCTGCAGTCCATGTGGAGTAGGTACACGGTTAGGAAATCCTTTAAAACACAATTAAATAATTCCTCATGATACAAGCTCAGGTGTGTTGTCCAAATGCAAATTTATTACTCCATCACCAATACTAATAACACTATCAATGCTAATAACAATTACTGTTATACAATAGATTCATACAACCTATTTCTTGCAAACCTAAGGTGATAAAATTTGTAGATATTGTCCCTCTGACTGTTCTGAGAGATCTTGAATGTTATCCCTTCAGCTGTCCTGTGTTCTCTCTCCAAGAAAGGACTCTCTCCTGATATTTCTGTACCCTTTCTTTGTGAGTTCTATCACATGATGCTCAGAAAGTGTATTGAAGTGAATTCCTACTCATCCAACCATCAGACTTGCATGAGGGCTGTCTTGATGCCTTAACTGTTAAACAGTTAATTTTATAAAAGGACCAAGATGACCTAAACAATCCCAAATAGTTAAATGCTACTGCTTGGGTGCTTCCATTGTTCGGACTAATATCTGATACTCGCACCTTGACATGGGATGTAGCCAACATCTCTGCTATGGTTGCTGCTTGCTTTGTTCTGACTAATCTCAGTTAACCCAAATCCAAATTCTCATAATCAGATTAACTTTGGAACTCAAGCAAATTAAAACTTTCACCCACAGTGCTGTTAGAGAGGGCGTTCCAGAATTTTGACCCAATGATGCTGAAGGAATGGCAATATAGGGCTGAATTTTACCAGCCCCTCCGCCATGGGTTGCAGCAGTGGGGGGGGGTGGTGGGGGGCCTGTAAAATTCTGTTGGGAGAAGCTTGCCTCGACCCCCAGTGTCGAAGGACCCGCCGCATATTATCGGCGGTGGGGGGATCTCGGTGCGGCCCATCCCATCTGCCGTTCGGTGGCGGCACTCCGATTATCATATGTAAAATGCTACCTACCTCTCCAGATTATGCGTCCCACCGCTTCTCGCTCCACACCCACATTTTACATTGAACAGGCGGCCATTATGTGTCTTCCCGTTCACAAACATAAAAGCAGACGGGATATCAGAAGCAGGAGTACTCGACAGTGAAGGTAAGTCCAGATATACAGGGTTCTGAACTCTGCGGACTTGAAGGGAGGGGGTGATTACAGGAGTCTCAGCTCTGCATCATTGAAGGGAGGGGGGAATCACTGGTCTCAGCTCTGCATACCTGAAGGGAGGTGGGGGGATCTGGGATTACTAGAGGGAAAGCTCTACAGGCGTGAAGGGAGGTACTGTGTATCTTCCCTCCATAAACATAAAGTGTACGCTTTGCATTTGTGAGTGTGTGAAGGAGCAATGGCACTCTAGTCACCCTGTGTGTGAGCAGCATGCCAGAAAAGGGTAGGAGCGTTAAGGTTATATGGATGGTGGGTGTACAGATAATAGACAGCAGTAGTCACATCTTAGAATTAAGTGGCCACAGAGTGTGGTCACTTATTGCTCTGAGAAAATAATAGTAAATCCAACATATTTTATGTCACATTTGTCACATGTTACCAAAAACTATTCAATGTTTATTTTCGTAGGATTCAAGCATGATGAGACATGAGATAAATCACAGAAAATAAATAATTCAGACAGCATTTGATGGTGCATTAAATGCCAATTTCAGAAGCACTGTTGAAATGGAGACAGTTATTTTTTATTCATCAACAAAATTTGAGCATCGCTGGCAAAGCCAGCATTTATTTCTGATTCCTCAATATCCTTGAGAATATATGACAGTGAGCCACCTTCTTGAACCACTGCAGTCCGTGTGGTGTAGGTACACCCACAGTGCTGTTAGGGCGGTATTGTAAAACTCTGATGTCCATATTTCATCCTGCATCAAGTTCAGCTCACTCATTGCCTTGGTTCTCGTCTACTTGCATTGGCTCTGTCCCCCAATGCCTCAAAATAATTATCCTTGTATTTAAATCATTCCATGACTCAACCACCCCTATCTCCATAACCTTCTCCAACATGACTATCTCCCTGACTGCTCCATTCCTCTCCCACTTTTAGAATGTTCACATTCATTTGCACCATCCCCACACCCCACTATTAATGCAGTACCTTCACATGCTTGGCTCCCATGCTCAGGAATGCCCTGCCTTAACCCTTCTCCTTATGCACCTCCCTCTGTTTTTTTTTAAAACACGACTTAAAGATCACCTTGGTGACTCCTCTCGGAGTCCTGTTTTCACACCGAGGACACCCTCCAGAATGTTGTGTGCCAGTAACACTGTGCTAAATGGGATAGATTAAGAACAGATCTAGCAGCTCAAAACTGGGCACCCATGAAGTGCTGTGGGCCATCAGCATCAGCTGAATTGTGATTCAGCCACAACCTGTAACTTCATGGCCCCACTCTACCATTAACAGCAGGCCTGGGGACAAAGTCTGGTTCAATGAGGAGTGTAGGACAGCATGCCAGGAGCAGCACCAGGCACATCTAAAAATGAGGCGCCAACCTAGTGAAACAAAAAATGGCAAGAGGCTCCATTCCCGGCGTTGCCCAGGCCCCCTGCCGTTTTTGTCCGTGGTAGGGTAGGCCAAGGACAGCCTTCCCACTGGGCCAATTGAGGCCCTTAAGTGGCCAATTAATCTTCTCACCTCCACTCCAACTTTATTGAAAGTGGAGGGGCCCACTGTGAGACATCACCAGATGAGACCTGACAGCCTCTGGATTAGGTGGATCACTCCTTTGGGGACAATCCAGGGTTCCCGGAGGGCCCCCTGGCAGCAATGGACCCCTGAAGACCACCCCCACCAGCAATAACTCGCAGTCCCCATCCCATCACCGGAACCTTCCTGAATGGCCCCAGCAACCCTGACCCCACTTACCTGTCCCAGAGTCTCCTCCTTCTTCGGCTCTGTACAGCCTCCTGCAGTACCAACAGTGGCCACAGCTCCCAGTGACACTGCCAGTACTGCAGAGCTGCCGGCCCTCCAGCTGGACAGCAGCTCTGGAGGCAGGAGCGCGTCCTTTAAAGGGATGGCATCCCCGACAGTGGGCAGTTAATTGGCTGTCTGCTGTTAAATCGTAATAGAGATCTGACAGGAGGCTGAGGCAGGTTCTCCTCCTGCCTTCCAGCCTGCTGCTGGGACCCCTGTTGCTCGATTAAAATCTGGCACATTGTGACTACTTTTCACTGTTTTTACATCATTGAGAAGCATTTTAGGGGTCGATAGTTACTGTACCTGCCTGGCAAAAACCAAATGGGGGAGCAGTTAACATCAAATAGGCAGGGTCCTTTATTAAAAATGACATCATTGGGGCCCGACTGCTATTTTTAACTGAGGCTTAAGTGAGGGAGCAGTAGCGGCTTCCTCATAAGGCTAAAGCTGTCCAGATTTGGACCCAGGGCTGCAGAAAGAGCAGGAGAGCTCCCCCAGGAACTGCAAGGAAAACCTGGGTTTCTCTGCCCTGACTTTCCCACGTCTTCCTCCCTGAATCACAATTCCCCTCCCTGAACCCTCCAATGCAGTTACTGCTCTCCCTGGTCCCCCACCAGCATCTGAGTCCTTTGATTTTAACAGGCAGGCACTTGCTTCCTTCCGACCTCCAAGACATTTTGGTCTGGAAATTGGCAAGTGGCATTCAAATGAGGCCTGGTCGTTAAAATCAGTTAAGCCTCCTGGGCACTGTTCCTGGGTGGGCCAGCTAGCCATTAGAGAGGAATTCCCACCCAAGTGGAAATCAACCTCAGGGATTCAGTTTCCATCGAGAAAGAGAAAGTTGTTGTTGTATCTTCACATTCTTTCCCTGGAGAATAATGTGTGAAGTAGTGGGAAGATTCCTAGGCTGATAAATCATAATGCAAATGCTTCTTCTATTACCCTAACCATTTTTTTAACCTGTTGATCAGTTGCTTAGTTCCATATGGCGGGAGGGTTTTATGGGCTCCCTTAACTTATGAGATAAATGGAGATGGGCCACCCACATCCACGAGTAGTCCACTGGATATCAACCCAGAATCCAGAGCTGGAGCTCCGGCCTCCACTTGCTGGGCCTGTCTGGAGAAGAGTTTTGAACACTGCATCTTCTGGCTCAGAGGGACGACTGTTATCACGAAGCCAAACACTGGATCCAGAGTCCCAGTTGCAAAACTTGCTTTCAAAACAGTGCTGAGATCCTCAAAGCCCATGAAATAAAACAGAATTTAACTTCTTCAGTCACCACAAAGCAGCAGCACTGCCCATAGGCCTAGCTTCAAAGCTGATTTCGAATCACTGATTGCTATTTGAGCCATCAGCATTTTTGAGGGTCTGCCAGCTTTTTAGGAGTTGTTCAACAGCTTTTGTGAGTGTTCTATGTCAATCTGTGTGGCTCACGTTCCAAACTTCCTTGTTAAAGAAACTGAAAAAAGAAATTCTATTCAAACTGATTTCACATGAATTTAATCTCATTGAATTTAGGGAAACATAAATCTTTTCTTACTGAAGTGGAATTTTCCATACTCAGATTTAGACAAACTGCTCTGCAAATGTGTGTGTGGCAGAGGCAGTTAAAAATAAAAACGGCAACCTGACCTCAACCCGTCCACTTTTAGTTTTAATAGAGGCGAGTTGATGGGCAGGCGACCAAGCTGCTCTCAGAAGGCGGTTTGGTTACTAAGATATTTAAAGGAGATTTTGTGCCTCATTTTAAGGGGAGTTATATTTTTAACACCTGATAGCTGAAGGTTGAGGGTGGAGTGAGAAGGGCTGGATCTGTCAGGTAAATGGCTTTACAACACTGCTTATGGGACAGACACAGTCGGAGTGTTTCACCACACCCACTCTGTTCATTAAGCTTCCCCTGCGATGTCTAGACTCCCCCACCCACCTCCGATGTTTGTCTCCTCCACAGATTCTGCCCCCGTCAAGGGTCAACTCCCCTTTACTCCCCCCATGACCGATGTCCCACAGCCCCACCTTGCAACTTCGAATTTAGTTACGATGTACTTGCCAACTACTTTCCAGACAAACCGGTTGTCTGTTGCTTGAAAGACCTGCTGGAAAATATGTGCTGGTATCAAATTTCCACAGGACCAGCAGGAAGACCTTACTTTTTGGTTTGCCTTCAATAAGTCCTTTCCCCCCTCCATCTCTTCTTACCTCGGAGTTATTATTGGGGCCTATAGGCCTGATATTAAATCGCAGCCCGGATTAGTATTAATTCCTGCACCTCATTTCCATGGTTGAAGTCAGACTACCCTCCTCTCCCATTGAACCCAGCAGGAATTGCTACCTGCCCAATGGGATGTGAGCAGGATTTTGGGCAGCAGGTGACCGCTGCCGTGGACTGAAAAGAATGGCCCCCGACATAAGGTAAGTGGTGGGAGGACTGGAGGCTATTGTGTTGAGGGGAGGAGAAGGGAAACCAGGGCAGGGGAGAACCAAGGTTTGCTTGAGAGCCTGAAGGAGCATGCCTGCTATTCCTGGCTCACAAAAAACAAAACAAAAAAATCACCAGATATGTGTATGGGCCTTTTCTTGCCTTGCTCCTGCTTGTTGCTTGTATTCACTGGCTCAGATGCTCAGCACAACTCACTCAATACTGAGTTGAAATGGCAGTACCATCCCAACTGTGTCATTTGCAGATCTAAACTTTTGCATATTTATGAGGCCCTCATCAGTTTACAGAGAGTGCCTCCAACACTTCCTGAAACTGAAGAGTTAAAATGGTAGCTGTGAGGAAGGTGGCACAAATATGGAGAGAAGAACACTGCTCTGAATTTTAACCCCTACTCACATTGTTCCATTGGGTGTCGGGTGTTAAGATTGAGGACATCTGTCGTTATCTTCAAGGGAAGTTGAAGCCATATAAACTGGGCATGATTTTGTGAACAAAATAATTAAATTTAGTGACAGTCATCAACTTTTTTTTACAAACTTTGTGACATTAACACAGCAAGAACTCAGTCCTTAATCCTCTTAAATCCATGTGAAGTACAGAGGCCACTAGAAAGTTTAATAACGCTTTGACCTCTTCCTTTGGTTGCACAATGAAAACCGAGACAATGTTTGGAGATTTCAGGAAAGCTGACGAGGCTTTGAGCTTTACTAAATATTGCTGATATGCAAGGGTATACATTTCGGGACATGACATTGTGTTACCAATTCGGATTGTGTGCCATTATGTGATGTCTGATTTTGGAGAAAACTACACCACATTACAGGCATATCTGAGCTTTGTTAACGTTGCATAATTATTCAAATCTAGGGCCAAGCTGAATCTCATGACCTTGGGAAAAGCTTTAGCAATAATGTGCATCTCATCCATATAAAAGAAGCACCTCAGACTGAGCCGGCTCAAAGTTACTTCTTAAAGGAAGGTGTCATCTTTTGAATTACATTTTGCTGAAGTTTTTTCCAAGAATTAGCTGGTTTTGCTGGGTAGATTGCCTTTTTAAAACATTTTTGAAGCTTTCTCCTCCCTAGAGAGATGGGTGGAAGAGGTAAAGGCAAGGGCGACACCAGAGATGGCAGCACAATGGTACATAGTCGGGAGGGAGTTGCCCTGAGAGTACTCAACATTGACTCCGAACTCCATGAAGTCTCATGGCATGTCAAACATGGGCAAGGAAACCTCCTGCTGATTACCACCTACTGCACCTCCCTGGCTGATTGAATCAGTGCTTCTCCATATTGAACACCAATTGGAAGAAGTACTGAGGGTAGCAAGGGCACAGAATGTACTCTGGGTGGGGGACTTCAATGTCCATCATCCACAGTGCAGTTCCAGGATTTTGGCCCAGCGACAGTGAAGGAACAGTAATATAGTTCCAAGTCAGGATGGTGTGTGGCTTGGACAGGAACTTGCAGATGGTGGTGTTCCCATGCAGCTGTTGCTTTTGCCCTTCTAGGTAGTAGAGGTCATGGGTTTGGAAGGTGCTGTCAACAGAGCCTTGGTAAATTGTTGCAGTGCATCTTATAGATGGTACACACTGCAGCCACTGTGTGTCAGTGGTGGAGGGAGTGAATGTTTAAGGGGGTGCCAGTCAAGCAGGCTGCTTTCTCCTGGATGGTGTTGAGCTTCTTGAGTGTTGTTGGAGCTGCACTCATCCAGGCAAGTGGTGAGTATTCCATCACATTCCTGACTTGCGCTTTGTAGATGGTGGACAGGCTTTGGGGCATCAGGAGGTGAGTTGCTCTTCGCAGAATTCCCAGCCTCTAACCTGCTCTTTTAGCTACAGTATTTATATTGCTCATCCAGTTAAGTTTCTCATCAATGGTAACCACCAGGATATTGATGGTGGGGGATTCAGCGATGGTAATGCCATTTAATGTCAAGGGGAGATGGTTAGATTCTCTCCTCTTGGAGATGGTCATTGCCTGGCACTTGTGTGGCATGAATGTTATTTGCTGCTTACCAGCAGAAGCCTGAACGTTGTCCAGGTCTTGCTGCGTGTGGATTCAGACTACTTCAGTATCTGAGGAGTTGCGAATGGCAATGAACACTGAACAATCATCAACGAACATTCCATTTCTGGCCTTATAATGGAGGGAAGGTCGTTAATGAAGCAGCTGAAAATGGTTGGGCAAGGACACTACCCTGAGGAACTCCTGCAGCAATGTCCTGGGGCTGAGATGATTGGTCTCCAATAACCACAACCATCTTCCTTTGTGCTTGGTATGACCCAACCAGTGGAGAGTTTTCCCCTGATGGCCATTGACTTCAATTTTGCTAGGGCTCCTTGATGCCACACTCAGTCAAATGCTGCCTTGATGTCCAGAGCAAACACTCTCACCTCACCTCTGGAATTCAGTTCTTTTGTCAACATTTGGTCCAAGGCTGTAATGAGGTCTGGAGTTGAGTGGCCTTGGAAGAACCCAAACTGAGCGTCACTGAGCTGAGTAACTGCTGATTGATAGCACTGTCAATGACACCTTCTATCACTTGGCTGATAATTGTGAGTAGACTGATGGCCCGGTAATTGGCCAAATTTTCCACATTGCTGGGTAGATGCCATTCTTGTAGCTGTTAGAAGTTTCAGTCATCTCCTTATTGCTCATGCTCTATCTGTGTCATGCCGAGTGTCAGAAAAATACACTTATACAAAAAGCAACCTTCGGAAACAATGAAGTAACATCTTAATTCACAACTACTCTTGAGAACTCATATCCTTTGTGGTAAGGGTTTCTGAGGAATAATTGTTGAAGCAATAATATATCTAATGGTCTTGTTATCAGGAAATACAAAAGCAGATGTTACGGGCAAGTGGGAAATGGGGTGACTGGTTTTTACTTGTTATCTCCCAGCTGACTGCAGATAGTGTTTTTTTAAACTCGTGTTTCTGCCCCTTGTGTTTTGTTTGCCAAATAAACAGACAGTGGCTGGTTTTCTTGTAGGTTTGAAGCAGGAGTTTAAATATTTTATTGAACAACAATCACCTGAAATGATTGCAACACCACCTATGCACACATTCACTTTCACATGCACACTCAAGAAAAGATAGAAGGTAAAGGGTAAGACACATTAAGAGTTCAAGGTGTAAAAGTCTTCTGTTTTCATGAAAAACCTGTGGGATCCACTTGGAAGGTAAGTTTTTAAATTTGCAGGCCTGTTTGCTGGTCGTCTTGCACTTGCTAGGATGCTGAAGTCTTCTGGTAGTCAACACTTCAGTTTGAAGACAGGGCTGGTATTTCTTAGTTCAGTTTTCACAGGCGGAGAAGTTGTTTAGAAGTTACTTTCTTATTTCTCTGCTGCTGTTTGATTGCAAACTCGCCTCAGCAGGGTTCAACTGTCTTAGCTGGAATTGCTCTCTCTCTCTCAGCTTGTGCTGGAATTAAAGATGGCTTTTGTGTTCTTTCCGTGGCTGGAGATTTCTGCTTGATATCCTGATGTTCTCGTCTTTCTCCATTAAGTGTTAGTCTTACCCATGTGACTTAAGCTTTCTATGGCAGTCTATTTTGATAAGGTGAGGTATTTTCATACTTTAATGTAGTGATTGTGATTGGAGATGGAGTGTCTGTGCCTTTATTTTAGCTCACATTTGTGGATAGCTCATATCCATGTGTAATGAACTGTTTACAATTTCAATGCAGATGGGGTTAATGAGTTTTAGTTCAGCAGACATGAATGAGCATTTTAGTGCAGGAGAAGGTGAATATCAAGCGATTTTGTCCTCTATCTTGTTGAAGGCAAGTGTACCAGTTTTTAAAATCTTTTTTTTTTATGATTCTCCAGTTTATTTTTTGTATTTCCATCGCTGCACTTCCCATGAGTGACACAAAAGAAGTGTTTTTGTAACTCATATACCTTTAACATTCTGTTCTATCCCTTTTGATGTCCTAGCTTGCAGAGAATTATAAATAACCCCTCTTACATCTGTAAATCTTGTTGAATGGGTACCTACAAATACAGCACAAATGTTTACCATGAGGCTGCATTATTAGTGTCTCCAATCTAGGCTCTTCCAAACATAGGGATAGAAATATTTGCATTGGGAAATCTATGTCCTCAGTCCAGGTCTGCACTGTCTGCATGGTTGACTAAATATGACAGAAAAAGTGTTAACAACCTCCAGAGCATGAAGCAGCAAAGTAATACCAACCATCAGCTCCAGTAAACAATGTGGTATCCACCTCAGGAATGCTGCTTCACTTCTCATGCCACCACATAAATAGTGGCAGTTTTAATTTAGCTCAGGTTTGAGGTGAACATTAGGGAAAATTGTGTGACATCCATCTGACTCCATTTAAATGTGATGGAGCTGGTGGACTAGAGTCTCTTTGGGCAAGAAACCTGCTACACCAGCTCTAAGCATAAAGGAAACTGCCTGGCCTCATATTTCGGTTTGTTAGGCTGCTTGTTCTACAGGCTAGTAGAATTTTTTTGACCATGGGAGTATATTTTTTGTCTTTCTCACCTGGGCTTTAAACATTGCCTGGGCTAAGTGTAGAAAGGAAAATCTGGCAGGGAGGTTTGTCCCTAACAGAACCATCAATGGAAGGAACATCCAGTGGGTCCTGCTACTGGCGTGCAAACCTCTGCACCAGACTCTCCTTGCTGTGCTCTGTCACTACTTAACTCCTAGTTAGTAAAGGCAATAATCTATCTCATAATTTTTTTTAAGTGCAGATGGGAGTAGAGGGAGAAAATGATTCCAAGTAAAACTAAAAACAGACTATTTAAGAAGAGAAATACATTGCGTGCAATAGAAAATTTTGGCCTTTGCCCCCAACCAGAACCTTCCTCTATAGATCAACAGGACAAAGCCAGATAATTCGTGGAGGGTGAAATCCTCAAGTAGATTTTCTGGCTGCAGTAGAAAAAAATAGTGCAGTAGCTAAGGAGCTGCTTTTCTGGTCAACATAGGATTACTGTCAGTGGTGCTTCTAGCTTACTATTTAAGCTTATTTTCTGACAGCAGATAGAAGAGACTTGACAGCAGCAGAGGGGCAGTTGGAGCTCACAACAAGTAGAATAACAGATTTATTTTTCTAAATATATTTAAATACCAACAACAAGCATATTGAGCATCAATATTATCATATTAATATTCTAATAAAGTGTTGAAATACTCAACAATAATATTTACTGCCTGCACCAAAAAGTCACATGTCTGAAAAGACAAATAAAAGCCTGTTCTTTGGTTACACAGAAGACACAGATTTAATTTACAACAGAGTTAAATAGAATCCTTTGTGGAATGACCTAATTAAAAAATAAAATCAACTTGAAATTAAAAACCAAGAGTTTTCTAAAGAAAAATTGATAACATGGGATATTGCTGCTACAAGAAAAGCTAACTAATACTTAGCACCAATATTTCTAAATCCCACTTCCAGTTTTTGGAAAAATGGTGAGTCTTCACTGGACTATTTTGGTTTTCTGGAGTAGTGAATGAAATGTGCCAAGATCAATCAATTTTCACAATTCAAAGCTTTTGAAGTAAGGTTGCAAGCACTCATCTTAAAAGTTACTAATACAGCTTGACTTGGGCTTAATAGTTACAAGTGTTTCTGGCCTGTGTTCAGTCGTGTTCTCCAGAGCCAAATAGTAAGCCATAGGGGCAGCATCAATGGAGCATATTTTACAGTTGACAGCTATCCTTCTCTGGGCCTGATGATAAATTACTTTTCTCTGACAATGTATGCTGAGACTTAGCAAACAACCTCATTGGCAAAGGACAGCGTCACTCACAAGCAGGAGGGCTGTGAAGTGGCAGCAAGCAGTTTATAGAGAGCCAGAGGAACACAGAATACAATAAATAATACCAAACTTTTTAAATCCTAGGCCCAATCAGAAATCTCACAGTCCGACTCATTGGCCCAAGACATTTTTAATGCATTTTTCAAGTATCTAAGTACACATTTTTAATAAGTATAAGAAATATAAATTTACAATTGGGATGTCATCTATGCCTGGACTGACATTTCACCAATCCAAAGGACCCAACCAGTCAAAATAAAGAAATGGTTGGTACTGGAATGATCTTCCACAAGGTGCCTTAATTCCTAGAATGTCATTAGGTCAGGATTTTTTAAATTAAGAATGCATAAACAAATTGTAATACTATGGTAATAAATCTTTTAAATATTGGGTGTACCTGTATAATCCAAAAACAGTGGTGGTATTTTACATTGGGCGGGAGGCCCCGCTGCAGGAGGAAGAGGAAGAACAGCCCCAGAACTCAGGCAAGTTTTTAGGGCCTCGCTGAGGACAATCGGCTGGGCCCCGGCGAGACAAGGTGTCGGTGGGGGGAGAGTACTGTGCGTTGGAGGCAGCTAGGGGTTCCGGGGGCGGTCCTCTGTAGGACACGGGTGCCCGATCAGGACGGCCACCCCACCCCACCCCACAAGAAGGCCACCTGGTTTTACCAGATGGGTGCTTGGGGGCCACCTAGTTTAATCAGGCGGGGTGCTTGGGGCCTTTGTCGTCTGCGGTGGCGGTGGTGGTGGTGGGAGGAGGCCATTAAGTGGCAGTTGGCCACTTAATTGGCCCGTGAGTCTGAAACAGACAGAGAAATCATGAATAACAATTGGGGAATGTACCAGAGGAATTCTGATGACTGTGGACTTATACCCAATAAGGTGCCAATATTTTCAGGAAAAGTGGGAGAGAAGAAATTGATGAAGAAAATTGCAGAAATCTCCTACACTACAAAAGTAAACATTTTGAATAACATTCTATTTCCCCATTCTCATTACCTCTCTTTCTCTTCAATTTGAGTTTGATTTCAAATTGTTATCTAAGTATTCTAACTCTTTTTCTCTTTTTCAAAAAAACTAACTTCAGAATATTAATTGAGTTTCTTGGAAAGCTCAGTATTTACTGAAAGCCTGGGCTTGGAGTTCATATTTTTACACAGAGCACTGATTCTATTGTTCCAAAGCTGATTGTGCAGTACCAAATTTCCCAGAATGCAGCTCTTTTCTGTCTCTATTTGCATGTGTGTATCACGCATGCATGCTGGCATGGGTGCGTTGTGTAACTGTAGGCGTTAACCGAATTTCAACTTTTCTTCTTTAAACCTAAGAAAGTCTGTTTGTGCTGGTTTCTTTGCCTTATCATTGGAAAGTGGTAAGAACCTGGTCATCAGGTGTGAGGCGCTCACATTGTTGCTGTACGTGGCGCAGGTCTGGCCCATACCTCACTACTGTGCTGTGGCGGTCACCCGAGCCATTTTCCGCTTCATCTGGGGATCTAAAATGGACCGGGTCCGGAGGGACACGATGTTCAAACCTCTGGATAAGGGCGGGAAAAATGTACCCAACGTGGCCCACATCCTGATGACCACCTTCGTGTGTGGCTGCATCAAGCTGTGTGTAGACCTCCAGTACACAAACTCCAAGTGTCACTACGTGCTGAGGTTCTATCTGTCCCCGGTGTTGCAAAGGATGGGCCTGGTCACATTGCCGTGGAACGCTCCATGCAGTTGGACCGTGCCGTACCACCTATCCTTCGTGGAGCAGTTTCTGCGGGAAAACAGCTTTGACCACCGATCCATCAGGCAGTGGTCTGCACGGAATGTCCTCAAGGCCCTACAGGAAAAGGAGACGGGGGATCCTGTTGGATGGTTCCCCGAGCAGACCGCCAAAGTCATTTGGCGGAATGCCTCATCACCAGAACTTTCAAACAAGTACCAAGATGTAGCTTGGCTGGTGGTGAGAAGGGCCCTCCCCGTCAGATCCTTCCTGCACGCCCGAAGTCTCGCCCTCTCCGCGCAATGCCCCCGCGGTGGCTGTGGTGGGGAAGAGACCGTTGCCCACCTCCTCCTGGAATGTGTCTTTGCAAAGCAGGTGTAGAAAGAGATGCAGTGGTTTTTGTCGAGGTTCATCCCAAGCAGCTCTGTAACACAGGAGTCTGTGCTCTACGGGCTGTTCCCAGGGACGCACACTGAGACAAACATCAACTGCTGCTGGAGGACTATCAATTTGGTGAAAGACGCCCTTTGGTCTGCCCGAAACGTGCTGGTCTTCCAGCGCAAAGAGTTGTCCACGACCGAATGTTGCAGACTGGCACACTCCAAGGTCCAGGACTACGTGTTGAGGGACGCACTAAAGCTTGGGGCAGCCGCAGCAAAGGCTCAATGGGGAAAGACCGCAGTGTAAGGTCCCCCCACCAAGCTGAACTGAGGGGCTGGACCCATGGGAAACCCCTCAAACTGTATCGGGAAAATTTTCATTTGCTGTAAATGTAAAAATGTAATTGGCAAGACAAATGTGAAATGGAAGGGTTGTGAAGCAACTCATGATTGTATTGAAGGAAACTGATCTCCCTTGCAATGTTTGTATTTTTTGGTGCTGATTGAAACTGTTTGGCAATGTAATTTTTACAGATTTTTATGAATAAAGTAAATTTTGGAAATTAAAAAAAAAAATTGGAAAGTGGTGAACAAGGATTCACCACGGGGGAGCTAAAACAAGGTATGTTTAAAATTAAGCCCTGTTACAGTAAGACCAGGTGAAGGCTGAAAGAGGCCCCTTTCTTACCTGGTCGTAACAACTAGGAAAACTCATAGGACTTAAGGCTGACAAGTCCCCTGGACCTGATGGCCTGCATCCTAGGGTCTTAAAAGAAGTGGCTGCAGAGATAGTGGATGCATTGATTGTAATCTACCAAAATTCCCCAGATTCTGAAAAGGAAATATTGGAAAACTGCAAGTGTATCACCTCTATTCAAGAAAAGAAGGAGACAAAAATCAGGAAAATATGTGCCAGTTAGCCTAATATCTATCATAGGAAAAATGCTAGAATCCATTATTAAGGAAGTAGTAGCAGGACATTTCGGAAATCATAATACAATCAGGCAGAGTAAACATGGTTTTATGAAAGGGATATCATGTTTGACAAATGTGGCAGTCCTCCCAAAGGCAGAGCTCCCAAGTGTGTTGGCACTAATCAAAGGCGGCTTCGGTGGATCGGACACATCCACAGGAAGACCTACTGTATGGTGAGGTAGCCATGGCCAGACAACCAGTGGGGCGCCCAAAGCTCTGCTTCAAGGATGCTTGCAAACATGACATGAAGGCCCTAATTGTTGACTATCGCACCTGGGAGTCACTAGCTGGTGAAAGAGGGCAATGGCAACACATCCTGTGAACTGTTGTGCACTACCACGATGACCAGTTGCTACAGCAGCTTGGCAACAGGCGCCAACGTCAAAGACAACAGCTCACTGCATCACTTGGCAGATTCACATGCAGCACTTTTGGCAGAACCTGCCTCTCAAGGATTGGCCTTCACAGCCATCAGCAAAGGTGTGCCAAGTGAAGACACCCCAACTAAATGGATTGTTTGCTGCATGTCCATCATCTTTCTTAGCAGGACATTTAGACAATTGTAATACAATCAGGCAGACTCAACATGGTTTTACAAATATATCAGAGTTCTTTGAGGATGTAACAAGCAGGATAGATAAAGTGCAGATGTAGCGTATTTGGATTTCCAAAAGGCATTCAATATGGTGTCACATAAAAGATTACTACACAAAATAAGATCTTATGATATTGGGGGTAATGTATTAGCATGGAGAGAGGATTGGCTAACTAGTAGGAAACAGAGAGTCGGGATAAATGGGGCATTTTCAGCTTGTAACTAGTGGAATACCACAGAGATCAGTGCTGGGGCCTCAACTATTTAGAATCTATATTAATGACTTGGATAAAGGGATCGAGTGTACTGTAGCCAAATTTGCTGACCATACAAAATTGGTAGGAAAGCAAGTTGTGAGGAGGAGACAAAGGGTCTGCAAAGGGATATAGATAGATTAATTGAGTGGGCACAATTTGGCAGATGGAGTCAAATGTGGGAAAATGTGAGGTTGTCCATTTTGGTGGAAAGAATAGAAAAGCAGAATATTATTTAAATGGAGAGAGACTGCAGAATGCTGCAGTACAGAGGGATCTGGGTGTTCTTGTACATGAATCACGAAATGTTAGCATACAGGTACAGCAAATAATTAGGAAGGCAAATAAAATTTAGTTTAGTTTAGAGATACAGCACTGAAACAGGCCCTTCGGCCCACCGAGTCTGTGCCGACCATCAACCACCCATTTATACTAATCCTACACGAATCCCATATTCCAATATCATCCCCACCGGTCCCTATATATTTTCCCAACACCTACCTGTACTAGGGGCAATTTATAATGGCCAATTAACCTACCAACCTGCAAGTCTTTGGCATGTGGGAGGAAACCGGAGCACCCGGAGAAAACCCACGCAGACACAGGGAGAACTTGCAAACTCCGCACAGGCAGTACCTAGATTCGAACCCGGGTCCCTGGAGCTGTGAGGCTGCAGTGCTAACCACTGCGCCACTGTGCCGCCCAGAATGTTGGCCTTTATTTCAAGGGGAATGGAGTATAAAAGTAGGGAAGTCTTGTTACAACTATACAGGATATTGGTGAGCCCCTAGATTATTGTGTACAGTTTTAGTCTCCTTACTTAAAGAGGGATATACTTGTATTGGGAGCAATTCAGGGAAGCTTCATTAGGCTGATTCCTGGGATGAAGAGTTTGTCTTATGAGGAAAGGTCAAGCAGTTTGGGCCTGTACTCATTGAAGTTTAGAAGAATGAGAGGTGATCTTATTGAAACATTTAAGATTCTGAGGGGGCTAAACAGGGTAGATGTTTCCCTTGAAAATAAGATGTTTTCCCTTAAAAATAAGACCGAGATGAAGAGGAATTTTTTCTCTCAGAGGGTCGTTAATCTTTGGAATTCGCTTCTCCAGAGAGCAGTGGAAGCTGGTCATTGAATATATTCACAACTGAGTTAGACAGATTTTTCATCTACAAGGGAGTCGAGGGTTATGGTGGGGGGGAGGGGGGCAGCAAGAAAGTGGAGTTAAGGCCACAATCAGATCAGCCATGATCTTATTGAATGGCGGAGCAGGCTCGAGGTGCTGAATGGCCTACTCCTGCTCCTACTTTTTACGATGTTACAATATCATTTACCACATATGCATTAATGACACTCACTTCTCTCTCACCATGGCCTCTCCTGAATCCTCCACTGCCTCTGTGCTGTCAGAATGCTTGGCTGACATACACTTTGGATTGAACAGTAATTTCCTCTGCCTAAACATTAAAAATACTGAACCATCATTTTCAGCCTCTGCCACATACTACTTACCCTCACCATTGACTTCACCCACTCTCTGCCACTATGTTGTGCTGAACTAGACTGTGTGCAAACGTGCCCTGTAGAAACCCAAGCTGAGCTTCCAACCTTCTATCCTTTCTAGTACAAAGACTGCCTAGTTCCATCTCAATATCATCACCCATCTTCACCCCTACCTCTGCCTGTCTGCCACTGAAAATTTCACCTAAGCCTTTATGGAGGAAGCAGTATGCGATAGACAGGGCTCAGCAATCCCACACAACCAACAGATCAGATCTAAGCTCTGCAGTCCTGCCACTTCCAGTCATGAATGGTGGTGGACAATTAAACAACTAGCATGAGAAGGAGGTTCCACACAAATTCCGAACCTCAATGATGGGGGAGCCCAGCACATCAGTGCAAAAGACAAGACTGAAGCATTTTCAGCCAGAAGTGCTGTGTGGATGATCCATCTCGGCCTCCTCCTGAGGTCCCCAGCATCACAGATGCCAGACTTCAGCCAATCCATTTCATTCCACTTGATATCAAGAAATGGCTGAAGGTGCTGGATATTGCAAAGGTTCTAGCCCTGACAATATTCTGGCAATAGCACTGAAGACTGTGTGCTCCAGAACTAGCCACACCTCTAGCCAAGCTGTTCCAGTACAGCTACAACACAGACATCTACCCAGCAATGTGGAAAATTGCCCAGGTATGTCCTGTGCACAAAAAGCCAGACAAATCCAACCCGGCCAATTACCGCCCTATCAGTCTAATCTCGGTCATCAGCAAAGTGATGGAAGGCGTCGTTGACAGTGCTATCAAGAGGCACTTGCTCAGTGATAACCTGTTCGCTGACTCAGTTTGGGTTGCGCCAGGGCCACTCTGCTCCTGTACTTATTATAGCCTTAGTCCAAACATAAGAGCTGAACTCCAGATGTGAGGTGAGAGCAACTGTCCTTGACATCAAGGCAGCATTTGACCGAGTGTGGCATCAAGGAGTCCAAGCAAAACTAGAGTCAATGGGAATCGGGGAAAATTCTCCGTTGGTTGGAGTCATACCGAGCGCAAAGGAAGATGGTTGTGGTTGGAGGTCAATCATCTCAGCTCCAGGACATTACTGCAGGAGTTCCTCAGGGTAGTGTCCTAGGCCCAACTATCAATGACCTTCCCTCCAACATAAGGTCAGAACTGGGGATGTTCGCTGATGATTGCACAACGTTCAGCACCATTCGCGACTTCTCAGATACTGAACAGCCCCCATGTCGAGATGCAGCAAGACCTGGACAACATCTAGGTTTGGCTAATTAGTGGCAAGTAACATTTGCACCACACAAGGGCCAGGCAATGACCATCGCAGACAAGGGGGAATCTAACCATCTTCCCTTGACATTCAGTAGCATTATGATCGCTGAATCTCCCACTATCAATATCCTGGGGTTACCTTTGACCAGAAACTGAATTGGACCAGAAACGTAAATGGCTGTCGCTACCAAGAGCTGGTCAGAGGCTGGGATTTCTGAGGCGAGTAACTCGCCTCCTGTCTCCCCAGTGCCTGTCTACCACCTACAAAGCACAAGTCAGGTGTGTGATGGAATACTTTCCATTTGCCTGGAAAAGGTGCAGCTCCAACAACACTCAAGAAGCTCAACACCATCCAGAATAAAGCAGCCTTCTTGATTGGCACCCCATCCACCACCTTCACTATTCACTCCCTCCATGCACAGTGGCAGCAGTGTGTATCATATACAAGATGTACTGGCACTGCGGCAACTCACCAAGACTCCTTCAACAGCACCTTCCAAACCTCTGACCTCTACCACCTAGAAGGACGAGGGCAGTAGATACTTGGGAACACCATCACCTGCAAGGTCCCCTCCAAGCTACACACCATCCTGACTTGGAACTATATTGCCGTTCCTTCACTGTTGCTGGGTCAAAATCCTGGAGCTTCCTTCCTAACAGCACTGTACCGTCACCCCAAGGACTAAAGCAGTTCAAGAAGGCAGCTCACCACCACCTTCTCAAGAGACAATTAGGGATGGGCAATAAACGCTGGCCTAGCCAGCGACGCCCACATCCCCCGAACAAATAGAAGTGTTCCTGACTCTTCAATAAAAGTCAATATTGCAGTTTCAGTGCTTGCTTCATCTTTCTCCGCTGAACCCGCTACCGATGAAACACAAACTTTCTCTGGGAAACAGCTGGGGCTGGGGAATAGAATCGTGTTTCAGTATCATTCATAAGTTGCTGACGATCTGTTCACTGCAAACTCTACCCACCAAAACATTTAACTTCATCCCTCGTTATTCTTCAAATAACTGCGGAAACTAATTTGAATCTTTTTTAGGGGGGAGGGATAGCGGCAATGAAAGACTTTTGGCTCGTGTAAAACTGAAAGGTAAAACCTTCAAAACATTCCACATGAACAGAATGCATTTTGCATTTTTAACATCTCTAGCAGCGCTGGGCGCTTCTGATCCTCACAGCGGCTCCAATTGGTGTCTATCCCACTGACCCCTTTCTAACGCCTCCTGGCTGTCCATTCACATCTATGGAAACCGAACCGTTTAAGGTCTGAGGGATGGGTCCCTGCGGGAGAAGCATGATTCACATGGCCAAGGATTGCAGCGATGTTGTTCCAAGTCCATAGAGGCGGAGCCAGCTCTGCGCAGAAAGCTGCTTACTTCCCTTATCTTGTCTCGAGTCCAGGGCGAAGGTAGTGGCTGGGAGAGCTGGAACTCAGGAGAGTTTAAATGGGTACGAGCATTCAGCTGGACGATTTCATCGCCGGATGGATTGGAGGTACCAGCACCTTTAGCATTTTTAGTACAAATCGCTATTAGGATGTAACTTTTATTAACACTTGCTAAAGTTAATCTGATTTGAAGCAGTCTGCAGCCATTGCAACTTGTGGCACCCGGTGTGCGTACAGTAACGCTTAGTGGGCCACTTCTCAGTAGTTCTGTATCTTCAAGGCCATTAAAATTCTACCCTGTCTGATGTGGCGGCTGCTGCTCACGGTTTAAGTGGTGCCCCCGTGTCCCAAAGCGATTCACAGCCATTCAAGTAACTCTGAAGTGTTATCACAATCGGTTTTTATTTTTTATGGTAGGAGCGGCCAGTGTGATTGTGGGCCATCCCCTCGACACGGTGAAGGTAAATTTCGACTTCCATTTACATTTACATTGGAAAACTATTTTTAAAAATCCCGCAAAGATTGTATCTCACTAAGATCGACATGCCAACCATTGCATATGGAAATAGTTTACTTGGAAACATACTATTGAGTATTCCCTTACTGACTTTTCAACGTTAATTGCTTTTTCAGACTCGCTTGCAAGCCGGTCATGGGTACAACAACACGGTCCAATGTGTGCTAACAATTTTTAAAAACGAACACGTAAGTCTTACTTGTTGCTGTCTTGTTCATTGACATTTCTTTAGTACTGTGCGGATATTGCTGATTATTATTGAATCCATTTCCAGGTGGCTGGGTTCTTCAAAGGTTTATCCTTCCCCTTAGCCAGCATAGCTGTGTATAACTCGGTGGCGCTCGGTGTGTACGGTAATGCTCAGAGGTTCATTTGTCAGTATCGCTATGGTGAGGACGGTCACCAAAGTCCTGCTCTATCAGATGTGGCGGCTGCGAGCGCTGTGGTGGGTCTGGTCACTGTCGGAATTGGTGCCCCCGTGGATTTGGTCAAGATCAGACTACAGATGCAGACTCAGCCTTTGAGGCCAGGTAAGGTTCAATGACACCTTCCCCCCACCCCCCGCTTCGTGGGCTCATCGTATCGTTTCGTATCGCTTGAGAGGCGCAGTATGGGAGATGCCTTGGGGCCCAGTCGACTTCTTTGGCAAATATAGTGTTATTTGTAATTGCAGAACTTTTCTGTGTGTTATTCAGGCATTCAAACCCAGTACTAGGTGTAATTTGGTCAGCGGACTCACTAATAATTCGGCCTCATTTTGAAGTCATAAGTTCAATCCTTAGTTTTGATATAATAATTTGATATTTGCCTATAAAAAGTAAGAATGCTACATCTGCACGTAGTTTCCATCTGAGTTACTTAATTCCAGCTGTCATACTTCTGTCCTTTTTGTCAACCATTTCACATTATAATTTCCTGTGTCCACATTTATAATTAGATTTGCGTAAAGTTCTCACACTGATTAAGCAATCGTATGACAGCATGAAATGTGAAAAAAAAAACATTCTCTAACCTTTGGCTTCATCTTGATTTTTAATGACGTTCGAGAAGCTAACATTTGGACTTCAGATAAATAATTTAACTATTAAAATTTGCTTTTGAAAATCAATGTATGTTTTAACTTATTTTATTTAAATAATTTGCTTTAATAATGAACTAGCTTCCAGCTAGCAGTAATTCTTCACTTAGAGACTGATGTCATCCCACCGTAGATGTGTTACTGGTGGTGGTAGTTACTGTTTGATCTTTAGGGTGTCATGTTTAGAATCATGGAATGATATAACAGAGAAGGGGCCATTTGGCCCATCTTGCCTGTACTGGCTCGTTGGTAGAGCTACCTAACTAGTCCCATTGCCCTGCTCTTTCCCCAATTATTTTGTCCTTCAAGTAGTTATCCAATTTCCTTTTGAAAATTATTATTGAATCTGCTTCCACCACTCTTTCAGGCAATGCATTCCAAGTCACAACAACTTGCAGTGTAAAAAAATGTTTCCCCATGTCGCCTCTGATTGTTTTGCCAATCACCTTAATTCTGTGTCATTTGGTTAGTCATCCTTCTGCCACTGGAAACCATTTCTCCTTATTTACTCTATCAAAACTGTTCATGATTTTGAACACCTCTATCAAATCTATTAAAGTTCTCTAGTCTCGCCACATAACTGAAACCCATCATCCCCTGGTACCATTCTAGTCAAACTCTTCTGCATCCACTCTAAGGCCTGACATCCTTCCTAAAGAGTGGTGCTCACAATTGAACACAGTACTCCAGCTGAAGCCTGAACAGTGTTTTATAAGTTTTTTTTATTCTTTCATGGGATATGGGCATTGCTGGCAAGGCCAGAATTTATCGCCCATTCCTAATTGCCCTTGACAACTGAGTGGTTTGCTAGGCAGTTACGAGTCAACCATATTGCTGTGGGTCTGGCTAAACCAGGTAAGGGCAGCAAATTTACTTCCCTAAAGGACATTAGTGAAGCAGATGGATAGCAGAACTTCCTTGTGTTTGTATGCTGTGTGTCTATTAATAAAGCCTAGGATCCCTATGCTTTTTTAAACATTTTTCTCAGCTTGTCATGCCTCCTTCAAAGATTTGTGTGCATTCAACCCCAGGTCTGTCTGTTCCTGACCTCCTCAAAAATTGTATCATTTAATTTATATTGCTTCTACTCATTCTTTCTACCAAAATGTATCACTTGACACTTCTCTGCGTGAAAATTTCATCTGTCATTCGTTTGCGCATTTGATCAGTCTGCCTATAGCCTCATGAAATCTGTTTCTATCCTCCTCAATTTTGCTGACGTTTACCAAATTTTGTGTCATCTGTAAACTTTGAAATATTGCCTTGTATACTCACATACCAGTCATTAATATATATCAAATAGAGCAGTGGCTCTAATACTAATACTGTATATTTCCCTCCAATCTTGAAAACAATAGGATAGCATCTTCTGATTTGCTCAGTAGTCAGAGGCAGGGGTGTGTTACTGAGAGTGAGGCAGGTAAAGGCATCCAGAAGGAAGAAGTAGAGGAGCCTCAGCTTGTATGGATGAGAGTGAGGGCTGCAGGGTGGATGAGCAAAATGATCATGGCACCTTGGGACAGGAAGCCATTCAAGCGGAAGGAGTAAATAGGGATGTAGTGGTTGTAGGAGATAGTATAGTTAGGGAATAGATAAATTTGCTGACACAAAACTAGGTGGGAATGTAATTTGGAAATATTACATTTGGTCCCCACATCCAAATCATTTATACAGATTGTTTACAGCTGTGGCCCCAACAGTGATACTTGCGGTACCCTACTACTAACAGCCTGCCGTACTGAGAATGACCCGTTTATTTCTACTCTGTTTTCTGTCTGGGAACCAATTCTCAATCTATACCAATATATTACCCCCAATCCCATGTGCTCTAATTTTGTTTACTAACCTCCTGTGTGGGACCTTATCAAAAGCCTTCTGAAAATCCAAATACACCACATCCACTGGTTCTCCTTTATCTATGCGACAAGTAACAACTCAGAATACTCCCAACAGGTTTGTCAAAGATGATTTCCCTTTCATAAATCCATTTTGACTCTGCCCAATTATATTATTTTCTAAGTGTCTAGTTGTCACAGGCTTTATAATATATTCTAACATTTTCCCTTATATTGACATCAAACTAACAGATCTGTAGTTCCCCTTTTTCTCTCTCCCTCCTTTCTTAAATAGTGGGATTACATTTCCTGTCTGTAGGAACCTTTCCAGAAGCGATAGAATTTTGAAAGTTAACCAATGCATCTACTATCTCTATAGCCACCTCCTTCAACACTCTGGGATGTAGCTCATCTGGTACAGGGGATTTATCAACCTTCAATCCAGTTAATTTTTAGAGTACTACCCATACTCATTGTGAAGAGGATGCAAGGAGGCTTCAAGGGGACTTGGACAGGCTAAGTAAATGGGCAAGAGCATGGCAGATGGAATATAATGTGAATAAGTGTGAAGTTATCCACTTTGGTAGAAAAGTAGAAAGACAGAATATTTCTTAAATGGTGAGAAGTTGGGAAGTGTTGATGTCCAAAGGGACCTGAGTGTCCTTGTTCATGAGTGCAGCAAGCAATTAGGAATGCAAATGATATGGTGGCCTTCATCGCAAGGGGTTGTGAGGACAGGAGTAAAGAAGTCTTGCTGCAATTGTACAGAACCTTGGTGAGACAGCAGCTAGTGTATTATATACAGTTTTGGTCTCCTCATCTAAGGAAGGATATACTTGCCATGGAGAGAGTGCAATGGAGGTTCACCAGACTAATCCTTAGAATGGCAGGATTGTCTTATGAGGAGAGATTGAGGAAACTGGGCCTATGTTCTCTGGAGTTTCGAAGAATGAAAGATGATCTCATTGAAACTTAGAAAATTCTTACAAGCATGACAGGGTGGATATAGATAGGATTTTTCCCCTGGCTGGTGAGTCTAGAACCATGTGACATAGTCTCAGAATAAGGGGTAGGCCATTTAAGCCTGAGATGACGAGAAACTTCTTCACTCAACGGGTGATGAATCGTTGGAATTTTCTACCCCAGAGGGCTGTGGAAACTCAATCATTGAGCATGTTCAAGACAGAAATCGGTAGATATCTGGATACTAATAACATCAAGGGATATGGGAATAGCATGGGAAAGTGACGAGGTAGATGATCAGCCATGATCTAATTGAATGATGGAGCAGGCTTGATGGGCTGAATGGTTTACTCATGCTCCTATATTCCTATGTTCCTATAACAATCTTTCACTATTACTCTCTGCTTTCTCCCCTTTAGCCAATTTCATTTCTACAGTGCCACTGTCTCTTTAATCACATTAGCTAACAAGTCTGTTATGTGTTACATTGTCAAACGCCTTTTTACAGTCCATATGTGCAATATCAACTGCTCTACCTCATTAACCCTTTCTGTTACTTCATTGAAGAACTGATATATTTTCTGTGGGCAGTGATATTTATTCTATTGTTTAAGGTTTTGAAGTGCTTGTGTGGATGATGATATTTACTGTGTTATTTTGGGATGTAAAGGTGTTTGTGTGGATGGTGAGTGAGGTTAAGAGCTTGTAATCTTCCGTTTGCTTTTCCATTTTTTAAATCCTGTTCCTCGATTGTTCTATTCTTATTCCGTAATTAATTATTTCTAACCTTATATTATTCCCAATGTTACTGTTTTTAAATATTGTTTTTCTGTTTTTTTCCCCATTTCACCTTCCAGTCTTTATTTTTAACTAAAGCTATGCTTGTTGCTTTACTCCCACTTTCAGTGTTTGCTTTTGTAATGTTTGTCCTTTTTCATTAGTACCACTCCCAGTATTGCTCTTTTTTTAACTTCAGTTCCTACTATTTCTGTATTGAAATATTTTTCATTTGCTTTTAACTGCTGCTCCCAGTATTTGTTTAATTTGGTCTTGCTCCCACCATGTCAATCTTTCGACTCCTCCTGCTGGTATTTCTTTATCTCAGTCCCATTGATAATTTTTGATTGCTACCATTCTCTTGTTTTAATCCTTTTTTCTATTATAAATTCCTAAGCTCACATTAATAATGGAAAATGCCTACATTGGCTTCCAGTTTTGCAACGCCTCAGTTTTAAAATTCTCCTGTTTGTTTTCAAATTTCTTCATGGCAACGCCCTACCCTTCCTCTGTAATTTCCTCCAGCCCTACAATCCTCTGAGATATGGGGGTTGGCACTGTTAATGCCAGAAATAGTTAGTGCCCATTCACTTTTATTTATTTAGAGATACAGCACTGAAACAGGCCCTTCGGCCCACCGAGTCTGCGCCGACCAACAACAACCCATTTATACAAACCCTACAATAATCCCATATTCCCTACCACCTACCTACACTAGGGGCAATTTACAATGGCCAATTTACCTATCACCTGCAAGTCTTTGGCAGTGGGAGGAAACCGGAGCACCCGGCGAAAACCCACGCGGTCACAGGGAGAACTTGCAAAACTCCACACAGGCAGTACCCAGAATCGAACCCGGGTCCCTGGAGCTGTGAGGCTGCAGTGCTAACCACTGCGCCACTGTGCCACCCCAAGCTGTTGAATAAACTGCCATCTGATCTTGTGTGGAGGAAAATTCCTTCTTCTGAAGACTTGAATGCATGTGAGAGCTGCAGGGAGAAGAAGATCCTCTTCCTTTATCTGTGTCCAAGAATGTTGCAGTGCTGTCCAATGGTAAAGGGAGCCTAAAATGACAACTGGGGCTATATCGTTGTGCAACATTTTCACCTTGCCAGCCATCAAGCAATGAGCTGCATTGTCCCATCAATCAACCATAACATCTATTCCCTGTCTTCAGGTTTATTGCTCAGCCACTGGATTTCACCAAGCATTTTTGTTTTTCCAAACAACCTTTGCAAAGACTGAAAAAGTTATTAAAAATTAGTTCATCTCCTGTAGCTTTGCATATGGAAGGTCAAACTAAGTGTACTCTTCAAGTGATGTGGGGTTGAGAACAGGTTACAATTAGACAAAGGCATGGAGAGACATAGTTCAGTTCCCACTTTAAAGCCACGCAGTCTCTTTATTTTTCTATGGTACGTTGAGGTTTTTAGCTTATTAGTTAAATATCAAAATGTATGTTCATTTGGAAAGCAGGGAAGTTGAGTTGGTTGGAGCATAACAGTTCCTCTGCAGTACAAAGCGAGAAGGTGGCAGATGCAAATTTGAGATGTTGCAGCAAGACAAGTTTACAACAAGAACCTACATTTATATAGTATCTTTAAATAGTAAAACATCCCAAGGCACTTCACAGAAGTGTTATCAAACAAAATTTGACACTAAGTCACATATGGATATAGGTGACCAAAAGCTTGGTTAAAGAGGTAAGTTTTAAGGAGTGGCTTGCAGGAGGAAAGAGAGGTAGGGAAGCAGACAGGTTCAGAGAAGGAATTCCAGAGGCTGGGGCCTAGGCAGCTGAAGGCACTGCCATCAATGGTGGAGTGATGAAAATCGGTGATGACCAAGATACCAGGATTGAAGGAATGCAAATGGGTTCCTGAAAGGTGTGCTACAACTCTGTCTCTGTTAAACCAGGCATGTGTAGTCAGTCCTACATGGCCATTGCCTTGCAGGTGTGCCGCTGTCTATAAATGTAGGTGGAAGGGAACTGACAGGTGGGCTCAGTCTGCCTCCACTGTACTCTGAGACGTCTCAATGATGTGAGCATTTTAATTAATTAATCCTATTGGTCTTTCCATTGTTGCAAAAGTAGCAACAAAAGAGATTAAACATAAACCGACGAATATAAAGAGCAAGTTAATGAGCTCCATGCATTCCAGGTTAAATGCAAAAAAGGGGTGAGTTAAAAGGCTAAATTTTTGGGGGCCCCTGAAGTTGGGAATGGAGGTGGAGGGGAGGGGCTTGAAAATGCCGGTTCCGGGCTGTGTGTCAATTTCAAGGTGCTGAGCCCAGGGATAGCAATAATCACCAGGGTGGGGAGAGGGTGGGGCAGGAATCTTGCTCTCCTCCCAGTTAAGGCCGATTAAGAACAAAGAACAAAGAAAATTACAGCACAGGAACAGGCCCTTCGGCCCTCCAAGCCTGCGCCGATCCAGATCCTCTATCTAAACATGTCGCCTATTTTCTTAGGGTCTGTATCTCTTTGCTTCCTGCCCATTCATGTATCTGTCCAGATACATCTTAAAAGACGCTATCGTGCCCGCGTCTACCACCTCCGCTGGCAACGCGTTCCAGGCACCCACCACCCTCTGCGTAAAGAACTTTCCACGCATATCCCCCCTAAACTTTTCCCCTCGCACTTTGAACTCGTGACCCCTAGAAATTGCATCCCCCACTCTGGGAAAAAGCTTCTTGCTATCCACCCTGTCTATACCTCTCATGATTTTGTACACCAAAGGCTCCTTAACAGCTTGTCAGGGGTTCAAGTTCAAATTTTTAAAGGACCTGACAGATTATCTGCGCCTTCAGAAACAGTTTACCTGAAGGAAGGTGGGAAAAGTGTGGAGAACCAGCCATGGCTGCCCAGGGCATCACCCCAGCCTTATACAAGGGCCAACAGGGCAAAGGGGGACTCGGCACTTAGTAAGGGGTGCCCATCGTGCTGCGCAGTTGATAGGGAGACTGGACACTCAGCATCCAGGCTTTGAACGGGGTTGGCACTTCCCTGGCATCGTGGGGGCAGAAGAGCAGGGGGCAAGGCTGCCAAGGACAATGAAGCAGTCACCTGCCCAGAAGGAAGGTTGCAGCTGGCAATGAGGACATGACTATCAGATTTTAGGGCCAGTGGTTACGAGGAGAAACACCCTTCACAGGAAAAGTGAAGCCCCAGGCATCAGGATGGCACACAAGAGGAAAGAAGGGCAGGAAGACAATGGAGGCCAAACCCTCAACACAGGATCGACTGCTGAAGATGGAGTTACCTGGAGATGATTGAGAACCAATGCCACAGGAAACTGTGACCCTCCAGGCAGATGGTCACAGACATCTGTGCCCTTGTCACCGAAGACCTCGCAGCATTGATTGTCATTCTCTGCCAGAAACCATTAAAGTCTCGGTGGCCTTGAACGTCTTCACTTCTGGCTTCTTCCAAGAATCAGCTGCAGACCTTAGCAGCATCTTAAAAACAGCTGCACACCACTATATCTAGCAGGGCACTGATGACCTCTTCACCAGAGCTGGGCAGCACATTAATTTAACAGCAGACAGGCTCATAGGAACAGAGGGCATTGGGTTTCACCTCCATTGCTGGATTTTCCCAGATGCAGGGGCATCATTGATTGCACCCATGTGGCCATCAAGGCACCCAGTGACTGGCCAGTGAGATCCATCAACAGAAAGGGCTTTCACACCCTCAACGTCCAATTGGTCTTCTATCATAACAAGAGTCTCCTCCATCTGTGTGCTCCCCGTGACTCCTTCAACCTCCACCAGTCCAGGCTGCCTCAGATCTTCACTCCAACCCCCAAAGTGCATGGATGGATCCTTGGGGACAAGGGAAATCCCTTGAAGAGGTGGCGATAGGAGCCCCAGACAGAGACAGAGAGGCAATACAACCAATGCCACCTGCTCAGAAGGACAAGCATTGAGTAAGCCATCGGGCTTCTAAGATTGCGAATCCTGAGTTGGGATTGGTCAGGTGGTGCCTTCCAATACCCTCCAGTCAGGGTTTCGGTCATTGTGGTGGTCTGCTATGGTCTCCATAACATGGCCCTTCAGAGAAGTGTGGACCTTGCGGACGGTGAGGACCTGAAAGGAGACAGCTGATCGGGGAGGAGCAGGAGGTAAGGGAGGAGGAGTAATTAGAGCCAGAGGGAGATGACGCTGAACAGAGAGGTGCCCCTGCTGCATGACGAGGTGGCCTCCTGCCAACTTCCAGGAACAGGATCTCCCTCCTCTCCCTCATGACCTCCAGCATTAGATCAAGGTCGGCATCGACAAAGCGAGGGGCTGCCCTGACCCAGGCTGCCCTGTAATATCTTGGTTCCTTCTGGCATAGTGGAAGGCTTTGTTATAAACCACGGATCACTCCATCAGGACAACCAGCAGCCTCACTGATGGCTACCATGGGAGTCTCACGCTTCATTTGCCCCACCTCCATGCCCATCCCCACTGGCTCTAAATGGACAGAAAACCCATCTTTAGATCAGGTATGGGCTCACCTTCGTCAAAATCTGAACTGAATCAGTTTCCCACTGGAGGTAGGTTTCTGACTCCAAAAAAAACCCGGCTTCTATTTCCTGCCCCAGTGGTGAAAATTCAACCTGACGGCAGCTTTGTTTTTAGAGTTTAATGTAACTTCAAAGAATCAGAAAAACTAGCACAACAGATGCAATCCAATATTTGTCTTAATTTATCCAACTGCCACATGCAAATTAATTATCCTAAAATATTAGAATAAGGAGAAACAGGCGGAATATCGAAGGTTCAGAGGAGAATTGAAAAGACCAATAAGGGAAGCAAAGAGAGAGTGTGAAGAGACTGGCAGCTAACGTAAAAGGGAATCCCAAAGTCTTCTATAGACATATAAATAGTTAAAGAACAAAGAACAGTACAGCACAGGAACAGGCCATTTGGCCCTCCAAGCCTGCGCCGATCTTGATGCCTGCCTAAACTAAAACCTTCTACACTTCCGGGGTCGGTATCCCTCTATTCCCATCCTATTCATGTATTTGTCAAGATGCCTCTTAAACGTCTCTATGGTACCTGCTTCCACCACCTCCCCCGGCAACATGTTCCAGGCACTCACCACCCTCTGTGTAAAGAACTTGCCTCGCACATCCCCTCTAAACTTTGCCCCTCTCACCTTAAACCTATGTCCCCTAGTAACTGACTCTTCCACCCTGGGAAAAAGTTTCTGACTATCCACTCTGTTCATGCCGCTCATAACTTTTTAAACCTCTATCATGTCGCCCCTCCACCTCCGTCGTTCCAGTGAAAACAATCCGAGTTTATCCAACCTCTCCTCATAGCTAATGCCCTCCAGACCAGGCAACATCCTGGTCTGTACCCTCTCCAAAGCCTCCACGTCCTTCTGGTAGTGTGGCGACCAGAATTGCACGCAACATTCTAAGTGTGGCCTAACTAAAGTTCTGTACAGCTGCAGCATGACTTGCCTATTTTTATACTCTATGCCCCGAACGATGAAGGCAAGCATGCCGTATGCCTTCTTGACTACCTTATCCACCTGCGTTGCCACTTTCAGTGACCTGTGGACCTGTACGCCCAGATCTCTCTGCCTGTCAATAATCCTAAGGGTTCTGCCATTTACTGTATACTTCCCACCTGCATTAGACCTTCCAAAATGCATTACCTCACATTTGTCCGAATTAAACTCCATCTGCCATTTCTCCACCCAAGTCTCCAACCGATCTATATCCTGCTGTATCCTCTGACAATCCTCATCACTATCCGCACCTCCACCAACCTTTGTGTCGTCCGCAAACTTACTAATCAGACCAGCTATATTTTCCTCCAACTCATTTATATATACCACAAACAGCAAAGGTCCCAGCACTGATTCCTGCGGAACACCACTAGTCACATCCTTCCATTCAGAAAAGCACCCTTCCACTGCTACCCTCTGTCTTCTATGACCGAGCCAGTTCTGTATCCATCTTGCCAGCTCCCCTCTGATCCCATGTGACTTCACCTTTTGTATCAGTCTGCCATGAGGGACCTTGTCAAAGGCTTTACTGAAGTCCATATAGATAACATCCACTGCCCTTCCGTCATCAATCATCTTCGTCACTTCCTCAAAAAACTCAATCAAATTAGTAAGACACGACATCCCCTTCACAAAACCATGCTGCCTCTCACTAATAAGTCCGTTTGTTTCCAAATGGGAGTAAATCCTGTCCCGAAGAATCCTCTCTAATAATTTCCCTACCACTGACGTAAGGCTCACCGGCCTATAATTTCCTGGATTATCCTTGCTACCCTTCTTAAACAATGGAACAACATTGGCTATTCTCCAGTCCTCTGGGACCTCACCTGTAGCCAATGAGGATGCAAAGATTTCTGTCAAGGCCCCAGCAATTTCTTCCCTTGCCTCCCTCAGTATTCTAGGGTAGATCCCATCAGGCCCTGGGGACTTATCTACCTTAATGCTTTGCAAGACACCCAACACCTCCTCCTTTTTGATAATGAGATGACTGAGACTATCTACACTCCCTTCCCTATGCTCATCATCCACCAAGTCCTTCTCCTTTGTGAATACTGATGCAAAGTACTCATTTAGTATCTCGCCCATTTCCTCTGGCTTCATACATAGATTCCCTTCTCTGTTCTTGAGTGGGCCAACCCTTTCCCTGGTTACCCTCTTGCTCTTTATCAAAAGCCTTGGGATTTTCCTTAATCCTGTTTGCCAATGACTTGTCATAACCCCTTTTAGCCCTCCTGGTGGTAAAAGGAGGATTGGGGCCGATAAGGGACCAAAAAGGGAATATGCGCATCAAGGCAGGAGGCACAGCTGAAGTATTAAATGAATACAACAAAGAAGATGTGACAAAGACACAGAGACAAAGCCGTGTGCTCATGGAGTAAAGATCTTTCCTGGAACTGAAGCAAGACGCCCTCTCTCCTGCCTGCTTCCATCTCCTTCCCATGGAACTAAATCTTGTGAAAACACGTGAAACTCAAAGAGAGAAAGGTTTTCTATGTGAACAAGGTTTTAAGAAGGGCTGCGTTTGTTGACAACGCAACTGCCAAGTAGCACTGCACAGGCACATGCGCAAATGCAGCCTGTGCCACTGAAACGTCAGAGACCACGATGTTCAGGCAGCTGCCAGGACTAAAGATGGTGCTGCTCAAATAATCACACAAAGGCCAAGTAAACACATGGTAGCAAACAATGGCCGGAGAGAGCGAGCGAGCGGGTGGGGAGGAGCACGAGCGGGCGGGCGGGGGGGAGGGAGAGCGAGTGGGCGGGCGGGGGGGGTAGGGAGAGCGAGCGGGTGGGCGGTGTGGGGGGAGGGTGAGCGAGCGGGCTGGCGGGGGGGAGGAGGAGCAGAGCACAGCCGCCGCCACCAAGGTCTTCGGTCGCGCTCTCCCCCCCCACCAGCTCTCTTTGCCCATCCCCACGCTCTCTTGCTCCCACCTGCTCTCTTCCTCCCCCACTCTCTCCCCACCTATGCTCTCTCACCCCCCATGTTCTCTTCCCCCCCATGCTCTCTCCCCCCCACGCTCTCTCCCCCCCAAACTCTCTCCCCCCCATGCTGTCTCTCCCCCTACGCTCTTCCCCCAACGCTCTCTCTCTCATCCCATGCTCTCTCCCCCCCACGCTCCCTCTCCCCCTCCACGTTCTCTTTCCCCCCCCCACTCTCTCTCTCCCCCCCCCCCCCACACTCTCTAAAGCCCCCCCCCATGTTCTCTCCTCACTTCCCCCCGGTCATCTGTGTATGTGTCAACCAGTCCTGACATTCTGGAACGCAGCGCATGCGCAGCGAGCAGGAGCCCATTTGCACATAGGCACAGCTTGGCGCAGTCTGGTGATGTCAGCGGCCGGCTGCATTATCAAAAATCAGTTTGTTTAAGAAAACTACTGCGCCCCAACAAAAAGCAAGACTACTTACAAAAGGACTACAGTGAGCTCGAAGCACTGTAACAAGATATTGCCTCAAAATGTTCTACCTTATCTTTTCTTGTCTTTTCTGTCCCTATTTGCATGTGTGTATTGTGTGTGCATGCTAGGGTGGGCGTGTCGTATATCCCTAGGCATGAACTGTATTGGAGTTTAAGGTTTAATAATTTTCATCTTACTTCTTTAAACCACAGACGGCTTGTTTGTGCTCATTTCTTTGCCTTATAATTGGAAAGTTGTGAACAAGGATTCACAAAGGGGGAGCTCAAAACACTGCGTGTTTAAAATTAAACCCTGTTACAATAAGACCAGGTGAAGATAGTAACAGACCCCTAGACAGCTTTCGCACCTGGTCGTAACAATTAGCATACCAACAGACGGTGCTTGTGTAGACAAAGGACCATTCCCTGACACATTCAACCCACAATGGATGTTGATCACCGGACAGTGAGGGGGTAGAGAAGCGCATTCCAAGGGCTGCTGGGGTGATGCAATCCACAGGGGCCAGGACTGGTTGGACCAGCTGCTCACATGATGAACTAGCTGTTCCAGGGATTTTTGAACGCGCCACAGAGAGTTTGAGCAGAAAGCCTGTTTGCTCCTGGACTGAAAATATCTCTCCTGTCTGCTCCCATCTCTTTCTCACAAGCCTCTGAATCCACTGAAGACACATGAACTCCAAGAGAGAAAAGTCTCCTGCAGCGAACAAGGTTTAAGAAGAATACTGGGCGCCAACTAATGGCAAGATCTACCTACAATCAAGGACTTTACAGTGAGCTCAAAGAACCGTAACAAAAAGTCTTCAGATATTGCCTCAAACCTTTCCACTTTATTTTTCTTCTGCTCTTTTCTGAATCTATTTGCATGTGTGTGTCGCATATGCATGCTCACGTGGGCCCGTCGTGTATTCCCAGGCATTATCCGAATTAGAGTTTGAGTTTAATAAATTTATTCCTTTCTTCTTTAAACCTAAGAAAACCTGTATGTGCTGGTTTCTTTGCATTATAATTGGAAAACAATGAACAAGTACTCATCAAGGAGGAGCTAAAAACACGGTGTGTTTAAAATTAGAACCCTGTTACATTTAGGCCAGCTGGTGGCTGAGAGGAAACCCTAGACCCGTTTCTCACCTGGTCGTAACAGATTTAAAATTGATAAGGAGAAGGTATTAGATAGGCTGGCTGTACTTAAAGTGGATAAGGCTGTTACGGTCAAGTGAGCAGGCGTCGAAGGGTTTCCCTCTTCCCCTCTCCTTGTTAGACTACAACAGGTTTAATTTTTTCTTAAAGTGGATGTACTGGCCAATTCATTAGGTGTTTGATTACTTACTTGCAAGGATCATAACAAGAACCAATCAGACAGGTTTTCTTGAGTTAACAAAGAAAGAGGTTAACTTTATTGTACCTAAACCAAACTAGTAAAATAATAAACAATGCGGCAACTTTCACTCTCATACACGCACTAGAGGTTTACACACACACAACTAGGTTACAGAGTGGGAAAAGGTAGATTGGTTGAGTTTGAGTCAATTCAAAAAGGTATACATTCTGTGAAGTTTGTTTTTTTGGCTGTCTTACAGTTGAATTCAGTGGTCCTGAGGCTTTTAATTTGAAATGGTAGATGACTGGCTCGGTAGGTCGCTTGGCGATAGCGATGCGGATGATTTCCTCCAACGGGGTTTCGGATTGTAGCCAGAGTATGCAAAGGTGGTCAGTCAAAAGCAGGATTTGAAAGCTTTCAATCTGGAATGGAAAGAGAGAGAGAGAGAGCGAGAGGGTCCCCCACTTCGGGACTGCGCATGTCAGAGTCCAGTTGCTTCACCTCTGCTCCAGAGGAAACACCAGCTTAAAACCACAGGT
Source organism: Heterodontus francisci (assembly GCF_036365525.1). Lineage (NCBI taxonomy): Eukaryota > Metazoa > Chordata > Chondrichthyes > Heterodontiformes > Heterodontidae > Heterodontus > Heterodontus francisci. The sequence goes on along the minus strand of NC_090382.1, from coordinate 76,715,437 downwards.
GGAGAGGGGCATGTCACATGATAGTCAGTCAGTCACTCAAACATAGCAGTTAGCAGTATTTCTCTGCTTGCTGAAAGAACAGGTAGTTCCTTTAAACTTTCTGGGTCTTGGTTCTTGCTGGGGACTGAGCAGAAATTTCATCTCTTCTCACAGTCCTTTGCAATGTAGGATACAGTGCAGCAAACTAGGTGATCATCTTAAGCTACACATCTTAAGTTACACATTGGTGTAACAAGGAACCAGGATGAGATGCATCAAGGATACTGAGGGAAGTGAGAGTGGAAATTGCAGAGGTACTGGCCATAATTTTCCAGTCTTCCTTCGACTCAGGGATGGTGCCAGAGGACTGGAAAATTGCAAATGTTACATCCTTGTTCAAGAAAGGGTGTAAGATGAGCCTAACAACTACAGGCCAGTCATTTTAACTTTGGTGTTGGGGAAATTGTAGAAACAAAATCTCAGGATAAAATTACTAGCCACTTGGACAAATGTGCATTAAAGCCAGCATGGATTTGTTAGGCGAAAATTGTGTTTAACTAATTTGCTGGAATTTTTTGAAGAGTTAACAGTTGATGAGCATAATGCAGTTGATGTGGTGTACATGAAATTCCAAAAGGCATTTGATAAAAGTGCCGCAGAACAGACTTGTGACCGAAGTTGTAGCTCATGGAATAAAAAGGACAGGAGCAACATGAATATGAAATTGGCTGATTGATAGGAAACAGAGAGTAATGATTAATGGATGTTTTTCAGACTAGAAGAAGGTTTGTAGTGGAGTTCCCAGGGGTCAGTGTTGGGATCCTTGCTCTTCCTGATATATATATATTAATGAACTAGACTTTGGTGTGCAGGACACAATTTCAAAATTTGCAGATGATATGAAACTTGGAGGCATTGTGAACTGTGAGGAAGATAGCGTGAAACTTCAAAAGGACACAGACAAGCTGGTGGAATGGGCAGACAAGTGGCAGATGAAGTTCAATGCAGAGAAGTGTGATGTGACTCATTTTGGTAGGAAGAACATGGAGAGATAATATAAAATAAAGCGTACAACTCTAAAGCGAGTGCAGGAGCAGAGGGACCTGGGTGTTATTTGCATAAATCATTGAAGGTGGCAGGACAGGTTGAGAGAGTGGTTAATAAAGCTTACAGTATAATAGGTTTTATTAATAGGGGTGTAGAGTACATGAGCAAGGAGGTTATGTTAAACTTGTATAAGACCCTGGTTCAGTCTCAACTGGAGTATTGCTTTCAGCTTTGGGCGACGCATTTAAGGAAAGAGGTGAGGGCATTGGAGAGAGTGCAGAAAAGATTCATGAGAATGGTTCCAGTGATGAGGAACTTCGTTTACAAAGATAGATTGCAGAAGTTGGCAGTGTTTTCCTTAGAGAAGGCTGAGAGGTGATTTGATGGAGGTATTCAAAAGCATGAGGGGTCTGGACAGAGTAGATAGAGAAAAACTGTTCCCACTCATGAATGGATCAAGAACAAGAGGGCACAGATTTAAAGTGATGGCCAAAAGGAGCAAAGGAGACATGAGGAAAACCTTTTCACACAGCGAGTGGTTAGGATCTGGAATGCACTACCAGAGAGTGCGGTGGAGGCAGTTTCAATCAAGGCACTCAAAAGAGAACTAGACAGTTATTTGTAAAGGAGGGATGTGCAGGGTTTTGAGAGAAGGCAGGGTAACGGCATTAAGTTAATTGCTCGCTTGGAGAGCCTGTGCAGACACGATGGACTGACTGGCCTCTTTCTGTGCTGTAACAATTCTGTGATTCTGTGAATAATAGAAATGTAAAGAGCTTCCCTGAATGGTTCAGTGGATATTTAGTTGATCTCAATCCGATGGGAGTACTGCAGTTGGCTTCAGCACCTTTGTGGTCTGGGAAAGAAAACCATCAACAAGCATTTCCAATCCTGATTTTTGTCTCTTGATCTGTGCTGAACAGAAATAGAAATTTGATTGGCAATGTTAGAGCCCATCTGCTCCCCAAGTCGTTGTCTGCTAAAAAGCAAAATACTTTTCATTATGAATCCAATCCCACTACACTTCCAACCCCACCAGGGACAGCCTCAGGATTCTCCGCTTCTTCCTTGAACAGAGGCCCCACCAGTCCATCTACCACCACCCTCCTCCACCTGGTTGAACATGTTCCCACATTGAGCAACTTCTCCTTTGAATCCACTCACTTCCTCCAAATAAAAGGTGTTGCTACGGGAACCCATATGGATTCTAGCTATGCTTGCCTTTTCGTGAGATAAATGGAAAATTATTTGTTCCAGTCCTGCTCAGGTCTCCTCCCTCACCTCTATTTCCAGTAACATTGATAATTGTATTGGTGCCATTTCTTGCTCTAGCCTTGAACTGGAAAATTTTATCAACTTTGCTTCTAATTTTCACCCTTCCCTCACCTTCACATAGTCCATCTCCAAGTCTTCCCTTCCCTTCCATGACTTCTCTTTCTCCATTTGAGGTAGAAAATCTGCCGTAATCTTGTTGAATGATGGCAAAGGCTCGAAGGGCCAAATGGCCAATCCAGCTCCTGTTTCTTTTCTTCTTATTTCTGGGAATAGGCTATTGACCAATATCCACTGTGAGTCCTGTGACTTTCACAGCCATCTCGAGTACACTTCCTCCCACCCTGCTTCCTGTAAGGACTCTATTCCAATTTGCCAGTTTCTCTTTCTCTGTCGCAACCTAATGTTCTAATGATGCAACCTTCCACAACAGTGCTTCTGATATGCCTTCCTTTTTCCTCAACCAAGAACTCCTCTCCACCTTGCTTGACAAGGTCCTCAACTGTATCTGTTCCCTTTCCTGGACTTTTGCTCTCACCCCTTCTGTATCCCAGAATCACGATAGGGTTCCCTCTGCCCTCACCTACCACACCAGCCTGCACATTCAACAGATTATCCTCTTCCATTTCCATCACTTCCAGCACTATGCCACCACCAAACACATCTCCTCCACTTTCAGCATTCCAAAGGGACTATACAGTCCATGACACCCTGGTCCACTCCTCAATCACCTCCAACACCCCCTCTCCTTCCCATGCAAGTGCAGGAGATGCAACACCTGCCCTTTTATCTCCTCCCTTCCCACTGTCCAGAACCCCAAACACTCCTTCCAGGTGAAACTGCAATTTACTTGTACTTCTTTCAATTTAGTATACTGTATTAGCTATTCACGATGTGGTCTCCTTTACATTGGGCAGACCAAATGCAGATTGGGTGGCCATTTTGCAGAACACGTCCAAGCAAGCATGACCCCAAGCTTTCAGTCGCCTGTATTTTAATTTTCCACCCCTCTCCTACCCTAACTTCTCTGTCCTTGGCCTCCTACACTGTTCCAGTAAAACTCAACATAAGCTTAAGAAACAGTGCCTTGTCTTTCAGTTAGACACCTTTCAGTCTTTCAGATTGAACATTCAGTTCAACAATTTCAGATCATAACTTATTCCCCCATTTTTTCCGAAGACAGCTGTTGGTGATTATTCTGCTATTCCTATGTACACGTTTTCTTAACATCTTTTGTTCCTTTACTTGACCAATTACCATTTCCTTTTGCCTTGCGCCTTCGTCCTTTTTGTCATATAGTTTCTCCAGCACTCAACCCTATCACAGACCTTTCCTTTTGTTCCTTCCCTCCCTCCCCTCTTTCTCTATCTTTGTACTTGCTTTAAAACCTCTTTCATCTCAACTTTTTCCAGTTCTGATGAAAGCTCATTGATCTGAAAGAGAGTAAGTTCTTATTCATAATTTCTCAAATCAATAAGCTTCTCATACATTGAATATCAGATATCACAGATTTATTAAATATAAAGCACATGTACTTAAACATACTTAAAAGGTAATACTTACAACTGGAATTAATGATTGTTAGTGAGGTTCAAATGTGTTGTAGTTCTGAGCTCAGTAGCTTCAGCCTTTATGAATCCAAATACTCATTACAACAACCAACTTTTATACGTTTCTCTTACTCCCTCTGCATCACAATCCACACAATTCTGCATTACCTAATTATATAAAAGGTAAATTACAACTCCGTATAAGGAGAATTTAATTGACATATACCTTTAGTTTTAATGAATTCTTTTTCTGCATCAGTGCAACTTCCTTACTTTAATAAAAATAGAAACTGCTGGAAATACTCAGCAGGTCAGGCAGCATCTGTGGAGAGAGAAGGAGAGTTAATGCGCAGAATTCTCAATTGCACGAGGAGGCAGGACCGGAGGAGGGCGGGCCTGCAATTTCCTGACACCAGCCGGCGTGTTGGTTTGCCAGCATGTTCCAGCTCCTGCACCAATTTGGAATATGCTGGTTTGGATGGGAAATAGCTTCCCGCTGGCAAGCCACAGGTTGCCAATTAGGCATATTATGGGACCCGTTAAGGCCCCTCTCTCGCCGACGACTGAAATTTTCCAGTAAGCAAGTGGGTCCCCCCCACCTTCCCCAATGGCCAGAATCAGGCCAGGGGATAGAGGCAGCTTCCCAGTGTCAGACTGTGGGGTCCAGTACTCCAGATGGCTTTTTAAACCACACCACCCCCACTCCCCCCACCTGCAGCCACGACTTATGGCTGTAGTGGCACTCTGGCAGCTGTAGAAATTTTCTAAGGTTTGAGAGGGTGCCTCCATTTGGAGGCAAGAGTACAAAATAAAGGCCCAGCCTCCACAAGAAGCCAAGTTTGCAGTCCAATAATGTTTTAGAAATAGTTTGTGTGTCACTTCAAAATAGTCTGGAGAAAATGTCATTAAATGGAGAGTTTTAAGCACGCTCCCATCTGATCCGTCGTGCCAGCTGGATGTCTTTGGGCATAATGGTCACTCTTTTGGCATGGATAGCACACAGGTTGGTGTCCTCAAACAGACCAACCAAATAGGCCTCACTGGCTTCCTGCAAAGCTCCATCACTACATCAGCAGCACCCACCTCATATTAACCCTCCAGCCTCAGAAGCCCGTCTGCCATCCTTAATTGGATGACGAGCATGTATGCTGGTCACTAATTGGCCATCTGTTCAAAAATCGCATCTGACACAAACTCGGTGAAAGGTCAGAATCTGGAAATTCTCCCGACATTGGGGTCCCAACCCCAGAATGGAAATCCAGCCCAATATTTCAGGTCAAATACATTTCTTCAGAGCTTCTGAGTACAGTGACCACCTCCTTGGAGAACCATAGCTGCCTCGTCACTGCTGGCTGAGGTGGCGGTAAAAGAAGTGCTCTCTGAATACGTTAGGTAGGTGCGGACTTCAATTGAGAGCCTTCCTCCTCCTTCTTCTGCGCACAGCTTCCCCTCTGTATTTCCTGTGCTGCATGCCCCTGTTGTACTGCAGTTCAAGAGAGTTAGCAACTATTGCCCTCATTAGGGCTAGCAGGCTTTCTGCTGACAGGCCTTCAAAGTCCTCTGCACTTCATGTAAAAGTCCAGCAATGCTCCCTTCTGACTCCAACCTTTTCAGAACTCCTCCATCAGCACTTGAACACAGTACTTCCATTCACTCTGCAGCAGCCAAAGAAAGTCAAAAGCCCCTTACCTGAAAGCACATGCCAATCCCTTTAAATAGCACTAGTTAAATAATGCAGGTTCAGCTGCGAGTGTTTGAGAGAGAGCTTTAACAGATCCTGCAAGGTCAAACATGACAGATAAGGTGCCAGATCAACATTTCAGACTAAGTGGCATCATGATCTGCCCACTCTGCATGCTTGCACGCAAGCAAGGCATGCCTATGCTAGCACCCTACAAGCATAGTGTGACACCAATGGCACCACGAAGTCGAATTTTGCCGTTCCTTTGTCTTTGAGTTTTGAGTCCATCCTCATTAATTTGTCTTTTCTGGCCCCTATTTTATTTCTGCCTATGTAATTTAGGTAGATCAGGTTGATAGCTTGCCATCCAGTAAGTATTATTCTTATGGATATCCACTTCCATGACTAGAGAATCATCTATAGCTACAATTGGTCTGTGACCTATGTGAATGCCAAACACAATAAGGTGCATCAACTATCGCCTAATAAAGCTCATTTACTTTACAAGTGTGATAGAAGGGAAAAGAGTAAGTTTTCAAAATGAAGAAGTGAAAATAATGAAAAAGCATGGGCCCAAAGGGGTCAGACACGAACTTTCACAGAATGAGATTCAGATTACATCACAAGTTTTAAGCATGCATTAATCCTTCAGAAAATGCATGCTATCACTTGTTCCCCAATTTATTTACTTGTGATGAAAAAGTAATAACCTGCAATGAACACATGAACCTTTGAGTCTGGCACTCAGGAGTAGAAAGAATTATGCTGTCACCAATGGATGTAAGTTTTCCATTCTGAACAGTAAAGCTTTCTGCCAAGGCATCTCTGGACGTTAGCAGAGTACCCATTGATTCAGAAGTAAGCCACCTATTAATAGGCTAGCCTTACGTTAAATATTTTCAATCATATTATAGTAATAAGTAGAGTTGGTGGAATGTTGCCATGGGCACTAACATTTCTACACCCCCTTGATTTTCTTCTGTCATGTTTGTTATTCTGGAATGTTATGCAGCTTTTCACATGCGGTTAGAACAAAACAGATTTTTTTTGGAATGTTAACTGCTTTCAAGAATTGCTAAATCTATTTTACACTTCTACAGCTAAATTAAACTTGGTTGGTGCTAGTGCCATTCACTCACTTGCACTGAATGATCAGCCTCTGTACAGGGGGCCAGTGCACTGCATTAGCAGAATACTGCGAAACGAAGGCATTGTTGGACTGTACCGAGGTGTCGGAGCCATGTGCCTCAGAGATGTTCCAGGATATTGCTTGTACTTTGTTCCTTACATGTTGCTGTGTGACTGGATGACGCCCGAGGGGAGCACAACACCTAATCTATTTTGTGTGTGGCTGGCTGGTGGTGTGGCAGGTAAGAGTTCTTCGAATTTATAAAAATGTATGTAATGTTTTCTTTTTAGTAACTGAAAACTTTGAGAACAAATTTGAAAATGCAGGGTGCTGGTTCCCTTGACAGCTCATAGCTAAAGCCACCACTTGGTGTATTACTAAACTCAGAACAGAACTCTTCTACTCTGTCTGCTTCCATTTGCAGCACCAGTCATTCTCATGGTCTCTTTCAGTGAGAGTTCCAGGTTATTACTAAAGAACAGGGTGTTTTGTATGATGAACTTATACCTGCTCGGAAATGGATTAAGACTACACAAACTCATTTCACTTCTGCTGTTTCCAAGAGACCAAGAGAGAGACTTTTGCAATCAGTTTCCACAGGGATTCTCCAGATCATCCTCCATAACTAGGGCAGAAAATCCACAAAAGCCCCAGAAGTGAACATTGTTTTCTATGTTTCTTTGCTCTTTACACAAATCATCTACCGAAGTTATGACTGCTGATCAGGAGAAGCCCTATGGAAATTTTAACTTCATTCTTATCAGTCTGAGTCATTTTTGGACCTACAGATTAACATTGAAAGGACACTATGCTAATCTAGCCTGTTTTTATTGTTGTAATTGAATTAATCCATCTTTATGCATTTATTTATTAAGCAAGAGTGAAAAGAGGGCTATAAATAACCAGTTTGAGCACTGTCTAGTGTTTTCACTGTAAGCAATCAGTCTTTGCTGTTTTTCAGGTATTCATAGATGCAAATCAGGCACTACCTAGGTGTTAACGTCAAGGTTGACATGTGCAGGTGACACACTTTAGCTGATCTCACATATCATAAAATTACAATTCCCCACTCAATATTTGATTGTTTCTGGTGACTATTTTACACCCAATTCTAGAAAACTACGGGTATTCATTTGTTTATATATACTTTTCCATTGTAGATTATACAATGAGAAATCAAATAGCATCTTAGCTGTTGCAGATTGAGTTTGTAATTAACAATTTGCTTTAAAACAGTTTGGATTTGGGGTTGTGCAGTGTATCCTTCTGTGGGAGAGTATGGGTATTGGTCTCTCTTGCACACCTCTTAGCAGCCAGCTCAAGAGCAATATCAACAGACGCCAATAACTAGGTTGCTGGTGCATCCTCTCAGTTCGGGAGTGGAAGAGGCAGACCTTCAGAGCACCATAGATGTAAAAGCACTTCAGACATTTTCTGAGCAGTAACTAAGTACATTTACTGCTGAGCAATTGATGTTGAATTTCCAATTAATGGTATTTTAGATTACCAGCAGTGGTGAGTTAAGACATTCAGGTAAACATTAACTAAACTTAATTAAGTTTACAACAGCAATATAAAAACAACTATATATACGTTGTTAATTAAATTCATCACTGCAACTAGTGAAAATAACTATGACTCATAGTTTTGCTGTGGTAAAGAACAAAGAATGACAATAATAAGAAAAAGAACTACACAAGAGATCATGTTTTAGTGGAATACCACTGGGTCTTCAATTAAGTTAATGCATACATATCAAACATCCTTTGCTTAGCAGCAAAGCAGAATTGCCCACAGCAGAGACCAGTTAAAAGGCCTTGGGTATCATGATCTGAAACATAAATAAAATTTCTAAGGTGCTGAGAATTGTGCAGGACTCTAAGAAGTGTAGTAATGACAGAATATGTGTCAGCATTTAAAATGCCAAAAAGTTTTGAAAGGGGCAGGATAGTAACAATATTGTTCCCCAAAATAATAGCTATAAAAAATGCAAGCTAAACATTTCAATTTTCTGGGTGAGAATTTTATATACATTTTTACTCATAAATTACGAAGAATAATATCACAATGAGGGTCAGTACACCTCCTTTAATATTCCAGAATGTCTTGCAATCACTCACGTATAATGTCCTGTGTCTATACGCATTTGCTGTGCTTGAAGAAAATATATAATTTTTTTTGATTCTCTTCTGAAACAGTCATATTATTAAAAAAAAAATCTGGAGTTCCTGGATGGCCAGTTAGTGAAAACACACTTTGATGTCACTGCAGATGATTCCTCCATATCCAGTTCCTCAGACTCGCACCCAAAACCCATCACTGCCTCAGAGGAGGAAAGGGAGGATGATGATGAGGTGCCTGGTGAGGGGTGAGCACATCATAGCTCCAGAATGGACAAGGGATCTGGGATCCAGATCTTGCATTGTGCTGTTGAGCTTGCACAGGACTTCACATCTGTGGCAGGATCCTCCACAGGGACATCTCTTGCTAATGTTCTGCATGCCCACAATAATGTCAAAAAAAATTCAAGGAATACTCAGCCACTACTTCCAGCACATACTTAGAGATCACTAGAGAAGGATATTTTCCTTCTTTATAAGGTCATTTAAAATATCTTTGCTACTGAGCAGTCTGGTAACACCCGAATGCACAGTGACAACAAAACAGCAGGAAAGTGGATCCAACTGAATAGCTCTTTCAAAGAGCCAGCATAGGCACGTTGGGCTGAATGGCCTCCTGTGCTATTTCTTGACGCCAGATTTTGCTTGTAGCAGATTGGCACTACAGTTCATTCAATTAGCGCTCTTCCTCCCAGCTCTGGGTTATTCCCATTGAGAGCTCCCTTCAATCCTTTGAGGGTCAATCTTTAGTAGCTGTTCATTACTGTTCGCTGCTTCAATAGCTGCATGTGATCCTATGGAGGTACATTGGGTGATGAGTCCTTCCAAAGCTCAGCAGCCAGTCCTTTGTAAAATATGTAAATTGAACAAACTGCATAGATTTAGAATAAAATAATAGATATATTTATATATATATAGCATATATATTTAAACCACCTTTGTTTATTAGTTAATTGTACATTTGTATTTAAAGTACTGAATGGTAATCCTTAATTTTGTACACTACATATACTCTATTTATTAATGTTTATTTTTATATTCTATTAAGCAATATATTCAACTGTAAAATTTGATAGTTTTTGACAATATGGTTTGCTTTTGTGACTTTGTCCTCTGTCTTCTTCACTCCATTGTGCCAGTTCTCCATTTCTGTTTCATATATAAATGGTAAACCGACAACATCTTGCATTCTCAATCTTAAGGTTTCTAGAAGATACATGTTCTTTTAATCTTTGGGTCCCACTTTATTAAGATCCTCATATAGCAGATGACTCTTTTGGGTTGGAAACACATTATTATTTTCATGACAAGCTCATCTGACCTTTACAAACAAGGAAAGCATCAGATTTGATTCCTAGTCTAGACTAAGATAGCTGATCTCAACTATGCTGGCAATAATGTGTTTGCAGTTGGACTCATCCTCCCTAGACCCAGGGGAAGGGAAAAGAGCCAGGATTCTCACACCTGATCATCATCGAGTGACCTTAACTGGGAGTATTTGTGTGAGTAGCAGATGAAGACAGGATCGGAGACAAAAGATAAACTGCTAATAACTTCTTATCTACAATAAAAACAAAGTTAACATCGAAAGAGAATGATAGATCAACATTTGGATTGAGCCTATTGGAGCTCACTTCAAGTATTAACCTACTTGACCTGCTGTGCATTTCCAGTTAAATCTGTTTTTATATGAGGACAAGAGGGTGTTGGGAGTCTGGAACTCACTGCCTGAAGGGGTAATTGAGGCAGAAACCCTCAACTCATTCAAAAGGAGTCTGGATATGTACCTCAAGTACCGTAATCTGCAGGGCTACGGACCAAATGCTGGAAGGTGGTATTAGAATAGATGGATCGTTTTTCAGCTGGCACATACACTATGGGCCAATTGACCTCTTTCTGTGCCTTAAACTTTCTATGATTCTTTCTATGATTCTAAGATCAGGCTTGGCTATAATCCCCATATAGTTCAACAACCTGTTGACACTAGCCTCAGTTGCAGAAGTTTTCATACTTTAGCAAAATATTAGAGAATTTCTGATGCCGCTAGGCCCACACATCAGCTTGGGTCTGCACTTTCAGGAGAGCAAGTGTGAAAGCTGGAAAAAATATTTCTCACTTCACTCACTTCAACATCATGTAATACAATGAGAATAATAATCAGGAGAGAAGTAAAGCTGACTACCAAGTTGCTATCACTCATTTTGCACTATCCCACAAAGTCAAGATCTACCCCATTTTGTGCAGAATTACTAACAGGTTTGAGTTGTGGGCTCACATCAATGATAAAATAGGCTAAAACTGTTCAAATTGATTTTCTCTGTTTGCAGGTGGCCTGGGTATCGGTTTGTCGGTAAATTATCTATGTCTGTTTGTGGAGGGCTGTGTATCTCAATTTATGGATGGAAGGTCTTTTTCTGTTGGCAGGGGAGCATCTCTTCTTTTGTAGGGAATGTGTTTCTGTTCCAAGAGAGCTCTCTCATTCTTACGAAGGAAAGATATAAAGATATAAAAAGAAGAAAGGGGGTATCAACAGGAATAATAATAACAGGAATAAAAGGAATAATCAACAGGCAAAAAGAGGTAAGTAGAGATAGGGAAAATTGTTTTTTGTGTTCAGCAGAAATTATGGTAAATTACATTAGAGAGTGTGGATTGTATACTGAAGGGAGCTGGAAATGAACCTGTCGGATAAATGATATGGACAAAGGCTGATCTGAAATCCCAAGTGTAAATGGTGGCTGCATGCCCAAAGTATTGGAAGGCAGCCAGCATTAATGCAATCATACCCGACTGGGAGTCAACACCTTCAGTAAAGGAAGAAAAGAAAGGGAAAATGGAAAAATTTTAAATTACAATATTCAAGGTAGATTTGGAAACAATAAAACACAGTTAAAACTGCTAAGCAAATAATTCTAAATAAAAAAGAAATTGTAAGGTGTATTGTAGTTTAAGAGCTTATAGGAATTATAGAGGTCTGTTTGGTTAATGTCATAGGTAACGTGTTAAAGAACAGGTAAAGTCTTGTAAAGATATGATAGGTGAGATGCTGGGAGTAGAAAAGAATATGCTAGAAGCTTTAAGTAATTCTTTTTTCAACATTTATGTTGTGGAAAATAATGGTTTTTTTCTTGTAGCCAGAGGGGAAGGGTTCATTGAGTTCATGAAAAAAATTTGAGCATATTACTGAAGCATTCAGTGATAAACTAGGATCCTTGATGGAAAGTAGCCAAGAACACTTAAGGAAATAAATGATGGTAGGAGTAGACAGGGCTGTGGCTGAAATTCTTTATACATTATAAACACAGGCTAGTCCCTGGAGTCTAGAGAAAAGCATTTTTCCAGTGTTTGAAAAACATATATCTGTGAACTTGGGAATTTTAGACTTGTTAGCCTGACATATGGGCCGGAATTTTACGCTGGGCGGACGGGAGCCGGACTCCGACATAAATGTCGGTGCCAATCCCAGTCCCGCCCAGCCTGGGAATCTGTCCCGTATTGTACGGATCCCCAAACTTTAATTGGCCCAAGGCGGGACTATCACCCACTTGAGGGAGGAGGTCCCGCCTCAGTGAGCTGCCGGCCAATCAGCGGTCCGGCTGCTCTTACTCTCAGCAGCGCCACCGGGAGCGGTGGCCACTGCTGAGACTGCAGCCCAGCCGACCAAGGAGGATGCAATGGAACCAGGACAGGAGGTAAGTTCGGGCAGCCTCACCGGGGAATCCGTCGTGCCCCTGTGCACCCTGTGCCCAATTGCCAGGCCCCCTCCCCCGGGACGTAAAAGGCCGGCAGCTGTAGCTGGGCGGCCTTTTACGTCCCTGGCACATCCGCTTGCCACGGGCAAAATACCCGTGGAGGCTGGCGAGGGCCCTTAAGTGGCCGTTAAGTGGCCACTTAAGGGTCTTGATAGGCATTGGACGGATGGAGGCCTTATGGCGGCATTCCCAACACCACCACTCGGCGATGGGATCTCAATTTAAATATTTAAATAAATTAACTTATATGCATTAATGAAAGTCCTGTCGCCTCCTAATGTGCCGCCGAAATCTTCACCCTGGCGGCTGGCACTGACGCGTCTTCGGATCCCCATTCGGGGAAACAAGGCACGATGCCTGTGGGGAAGGGGTCATTTTCTCAGTGTGGGAGGGGGAGAGAAGGGTCAAACTCTTGGATTGGTTGGGGGCGGGGGATGGTGGGAAGGGATTGAGGGTTGGAGTGTATGAACTTTGGGAGAGCGAAGGTCACGTAGTCAAGGTAAGTATTTTGGGGGGGTTATAGGGCAAGGAATTAAATGTAAGGCGATTGGGGGGGTGGGACAGGGGACAGAAAGATTTATTTAATGATTTGTGATACTTTTAAATGAATGTGTCTTTAAGATTCCAAACTGTCATTTAGGGCTCTAAGCCCTTTAAAAATGGTGCCTGCACAGTGGCAGCGGACATCGTTGTCAGGGACGGCTCGCCCGCCCCCTTCATGCCATCATGGGAGGGAGGGTGCGGTATGCCCTGGCCATGTAAATGAACCGACGCCTATAAGAGCGCGGCGTCTCCGCGGAGTGAAACCCGCACGTGCGGGCCACCCTCTTTTACGGCTACTGCCGTACTCGGCGGTGGAAACATAGAATCCAGCTCACTGAGTCTAGGCCATTTTGCCAGGGAGCGTCTGATCCACAATGAGCTATACTGGTAAAATGTACTGAAAAATACAATATTTACTTAATATTGAGCAATGGCCTGTTTTCAAAGCCAGGATTTTGGAATATTTGAGCTTACAGATATACAGCTTCAAGTCAACTAGAACTAGAAACAAGGATTATTAAAAATATTTTAAAACATTTTTCCCACTTGTTCTATTACTAAATGCCACGATACAAAAGCGTTTCTGGTAAAAATGTTTCTGTGCAATTATATTTAAGCTGTGTCTGAAAAGGAAGGAATCTGATTTAAGTATCTTACAGTGCAGCATACAACTTGATAGGACACTATAAACAAAATATATTCATATCGACATGTAGTCTGGCCAGCTTCAGATAGATGTGGTGTTTGTTAAATGTATGTTAATTTATACAATGCCTTATTACCTTTATTATGACTGGGTGAGAAAGGTGTCTAGGGGTCTTTTTCAGCCTTCACCTGGTCTTACTGTAACAGAGTTTTGTTATAAACACACTGTGTTCTGAGCTCCCCCTTGGTGAATCTTTGTTTATCGCTTTCCAATTATAAGGCAAAGCATTAATGCAGGTTTAGAAAAATGAAATTTATTAAAACTTAAATTTAAACTCTAATTTGGTTAACGCCTACGGATAGATGCCGCGCCCCACGCTAGCATGTATCCGCGATACACACATGCAAATAGAGCCAGAAAAGAGCAGAAGAAAAATAAAGTAGAGAGGTTTGAGGCGATATCTGAAGAGGGATTTTTTTTTGTTAATGTGCTTCGAGCTCGCTGTAGTCCTTGCTTGTAGGTAGATCTTGGTTTCCGAAGCTGGTGAGAGAGATGAGAGCAAACAGGAGAGAGGTCTTTTCCAGTCTAGGAGCAAACAGCTTTCTGAGTTCAAATTCTGTTTTTCCAATTTAAAACTCCCCCAGTTGGCCAGCGGGTGGTCACGTGACTGACTGGTTTGACCAGGTCTCTTCTGTGTATTGGGGCAGGGACTGGTTCCTTTGTTACAACACTGTCTACTAGTATGAAAAAAAAAATGTCTTTCCAGCCAGGGGCTTGGCAACCCCTTGTAATAGGCCTTCTTTTCTTCCCAGCAACAATTTTAAAATTTAGTGTCCATGTCGTGAAATATATGTGCCTCATTCTTGGCTGATGGGGGCCTGCATGACACCTTCATTCTCTACCCAAAGATTCTGTGCCTTCCCGGTGCTCATCTATTTGTTCACTTTATAGCAAGCACAGGTCCTGCTCATCAAGGCCTAACTTATTGCTTAAAGGGAAGCTGCTGAAGATGAGATTGCAGATTTTGGAGATTTTTTGTGATGACTATAGATATATACAAAATTGTTGCACTGTTTCACTGTTTTATTCTGGAAACCTTCATCTACATTATCTTTTCCCTGTGGAAAGGCTCAAGTTCATTTATTCACAAGATGTGGCCATTGCCGGCAAGGCTAGCATTTATTGCCCATCCCTAACTACCTTTCAAAAGGTGGTGAATCACCTTCTTGAACTGCTGTAGTCTGTATGGTGAAGGTACTCCCAAGGTGCTGTTATAGTGGAAGTTACAGGATTTTGATCTCTCAATAATGAAGGAACAGTGTTATATTTTTAAGTAAGGAAGGTATGTGACTTGGAAGGGAACTTGAAGGTGGTGATGTTTCCATGTATCTGCTGCCTTTGTCTTTCTAGGTGGTAGAGGTTGCGGGCTTGGAAGTTGCTGTTGAAGGAACTTGGTGAATTGCTGCAGTATACCTTGTAGTTGATATACACTGCTGCCATGGTGTGCTGGTGGTGGAGAGAGTGAATGTTTAAGGTGATTGATGGGGTGCCTCAAGTGGGCTGCTTTGTTCTGGATGGTGTTTTTCCTGAATGTTGTTAGATCCAAGCAAGTGGAGAGTATCACACACCTGACATGTGCCTTGTAGATTGTGGTAAGTCTTTGGGGAGTCAAAAAGTTAGTCACTCGTCACATAATACTCAGCCTCTGACCTGCTCCTGTAGCCACAGAATCTATGTGGCTGGTCCTGATAAGTTTCTAGTCAGTGGTGACCCGCAAGACGTTGATGGTGGGGAATTTGATGATGTAAATACCATTGAATGTTAAGGAGGTGATTAGACTCTCTCTTATTGGATATAGTCATTGCCATGCCCCTGTATGGCACAATTGTTATTTATCACTTATCAGTTCAAGCTTGAGTGTTCTCCAAGATTTGCTGCATGTGGGCACGGATTGCTTCATTATCTAAGAAGTTGTGAATGAAACTGAACACTGTGCAATCATCAGCGAACATCCCCAATTCTGACCTTATGATGGAGGGAAGGTCATTGATGAAGCAGCTGAAGATGGTTGGGCCTAGGATGCTACCCTGAGGAACTCCTGCAGTATATAACCTGGTTGAGATGTTTGGCCTCCAACAACCACAACCATCTTCCTTTGTGCTAGGTATGACTCCAACCATTGGAGAGCTTTCCCCCCTATTCCCACTGACATCAATTTTACCAGGGTTCCTTGATGCCACACTGAGTCAAATGCTGTCTTGGTATGAAGGAAAATCACTCTTCCCTCACCTGAAATTCAGCTCTTTTGTTCACATTTGGATCAAGGCTATAATGAGGTCTGGGACCAAATTGGCAGAACCCAAACTGAGCATTGTTATGCAAGTTATCGGTGAGTAAGTGCCACTTGATAGCACTGTCGACAACAGTTTCTGTCACTTTGTTGATGTTTGAGAGTAGACTAGTGGGGTGGTAATTGACTAGATTTGATTTGTCCTGCTTTTGTGGACTGGACATATGTTCACGATGTCAGTTACATGCCAGTGCTCTAGCTGTACTGGAATAGCTTGGCTAGAGGTACAGTTAGTTCTGAAGCACAAGTCTAAAGCATCACAAACTATCTTTTTAATTCACACTCCTCTGCCCTGATCTCTGACAGTAAGTGAAAGGAGCTCATGGACAATTTTGTCTCAAAGATCAAGACCATCTGTTTAGTTGCCTCTGCCTCTGCCACTTCCCTCCCTTCCACAGTCCTTTCACTAACTTCCCAAAAAATCCCACTGCCCTAGGCCTGAACTCTTATATCTTCCTCTAGATTCCACCCATCAATGCTCTTTCTGACCTTATGTTGTCTATCTCCTGCTCCCTCGATCCTATTGCAACCAAACTGTCGACCACTCAAATTCCCTTACCTGGCCCCGTGTTAGCTGATATTGGGCTGGATTTTGTTCTGCCCCAGGCGTCAGGTTCCGGGGTGGGGGTGGGGGGTGGTGGCTGAAGATTCCTCCAGGAGAGGGCCACCATGCATCTTGATGCCAGGAGGGTCCGGCCTGATATTACTGGCGGCAGCGAGGCCTCATGGCGGCCCACACCCCTGCCGCACCACCCCCCCCCCCCCCCCACCCCCCAGCCACTAAGCGATGGCACCCCGATTTGAATATTTAAGTAAATTAAAATGAATAAATTAATGAAACACACGTCGCCGTCTGATATTCCGCTGCGATCATCGGCTTGGTAGCCGGCACTCCTGCACCTTCGGATCCCCGTTCAGGGAAACAAGGCACCACATTGGTGGGGAAAGGGGAGGAGATAGGTTTATCAGTGCAGGAATGGGGGAGGGGGTGGTGGTGAATGGGGTCAAATTAACGTCATGGGTGTCGGGGATGGTGGGAAGGATTGGAGTTGAAAGTTTGTGCAGTTTGGGGGGAAGGTCAGATTGTAAAGGTAAGCGTTTTGGGGAGGGGAAGAACAAATAATATTTAATTGTTATTGGTGGGGCGGGAGAGGGGCAAAAGAAATATATTTACTTATTTTTATTCAGTTAACCTTTAAATATTTAAATTTCCTGGTACGGCTGGCAGCCCTTTAAAAATGGCACAAGCGCCTGCGCACAGGTGGCTGACGCCATTGCCGGGGACCCCGCCACATGATTGGGTGGGGGAGGTGGCCCGCCCTGGCTATTTAAATGACCCAACAACGCATGGAACATTGCCCTGGCTCTGCGACATGCGGCCTGCATAGGCAGGCCGTCGCTTTTGTCGCCGCAGCCAAAATCGGTGATGGGCGCATAAAATTCAGTCCACTGTTAATATTTTTCTGTCCTCAGATACTGTTACCTCTTTAAATCTGCTGTCATCACCCCCTTCTCAAAAAACCTACTCTTGATCCCTCTGTACTGCAAACTATAGCTCAATTTCCAACTTCTCTTTCCTCTCTGAAGTCCTTGAATGTGTTGTTACTTCCCAAATTTGTGCTAATTTTTCCCACAATTCCATGTTTGAGTCCCTCCAATCAGGTTTCCAGCCTAGCCACCATATTGAAATGGCCCTTGTTAAAATCACAAGTGGCATTATTTGTCACTAACTATGATAAACTAACCCTTCTCATCCTTCTCCACCTTTCTCAGCTTTCAGCACTACTGACCTCACCTTCCTCTCCAATGCCTTTCCTCCATCGTCCAGCTGGGTGGAACAGCCCTCGCTTGGTTCTATTCTTATCTATCTAATTGTAGCCATGGAATCACTGACATTGGCTTCTCTTCCCACTCTCACTCTGTTACATTTGGAGTTCCCCAGGATCTATCCTTGATTCTCTTCTATTTCTCATCTACATGCTAATGCCTTGGTGATATCATCCGAAAACACATCATAATCCACATGTTTGTTGATGACACTCAGCTCTATCTCAGCACCACCTCTTTGAACCCTTCCACTGTACCTGATTTGTCACACATGTCCTCAAACACATGTTGGGAAAACTGAAGCAAATGTCTTTGGTCCCCATCACAAAATCCATTCCCTGTCCATTGTTTTCATCTGTGGCAACTGTCTCAAGCTGAGCAAGACCATTCGCGACCTTGGTGTTGTATTTGACCCCCCAGATGAGTTTCCAACCAAATAGCTAAACCATCACCAAGACCGCCTAATTTCACCTCTGTAACATCGCTCCACTTTGACCTTGTCTCAGCTCATATGCTGCTGAAACCCTCATCCATGTCTTTGTTACCTTTAAACATGACTAGTCCAATGCTCTCCTGGTCTGCCTCCCATCTTTCACCCTCCTAATCTTGCATTCACCCAAATCTCTGCTGCCCATATCTTAACTCACTGCAAATCTCATTCACCCATAACACCTGTACTTGATAACCTTTACTGACTCCCCATCTGACAACATGTCAATTTTAAATCCTTATCCTTGTTTTCAAATCTCTCCGGGGACTCGCCCTGTCCCTACCTGTGTAGTCTCCTTCAGCTCTACAAGCCTCCAAAATCTCTGCCCTCCTCCTGTTCTGGCCTCTTGTACATCCCTGATTTTAAATGCTCCACCATTGACGATTGTGCTTCCAGCTGCCTTGCCCCTAAGCACTGGAATTCCTCCCTAAACCTTTCTACCTCTCCTCTTTTAAGTTGCTCCTAAAGACCTACCTCTTTGGCCAAGTTTTTCGTCATCTGTCCTGATTTCTCCTTCGTGGCTTGGTGCCCAAAATATCATTAATGTTTTTATTGACATCACTGTAGTTACGTGCCTTGGGATATTTTACTACATTAAATATTTTATATAAATGTAAGTTGTTGTTTATAGTAGAATGTTGTCAGGGCTTATAGCCTTTGCTGCAATCAGTGCACTCAGCTGTTTCTTGAGACCACGTGGGTGGATTGAATTGGCTGAAGGCCGGCTTCTGTGATGGTAGGGACCTCAGGAGTAGGCCGAGATGGATCATCCATTCCGCATTTCTGGTTACAAATGGTTCAGCCTTGTCTTTTGCACTCATATGCTGGGCTCCAGCATCATTGAGGATGGGGATGTTCATGGAGCCTCCTCCTCCTCCCGTTAATTGATTATCCACCACAATTCACAATTGGATGGGGCAGGACTGCAGAGCTTTGATCTGATCCATTAGTTGTGTAGCTCTATCTGTAACATGCTGCTTCTGCTGTTTAGTATGCATGTAGTCTTGTGTTGCAGCGTCATCAG
Organism: Heterodontus francisci; assembly: GCF_036365525.1. NCBI lineage: Eukaryota > Metazoa > Chordata > Chondrichthyes > Heterodontiformes > Heterodontidae > Heterodontus > Heterodontus francisci. Next base: position 76,696,027 of record NC_090382.1, on the reverse strand, counting down.
GTTGGGCACCTCATTTTTAGGCATGCCTGGGATGCTGTCCTGCACTCCTCATTGAATCAGGGTAGATCTCCTAGCTTGATGGTAATGGTAGAGTGAGGGATATGCCAGGCCATGAGGTTACAGATTGCGATGGAATACAATTCTGCTGCTGCTGTTGTCCCGCAGTACCTCATGAATTCCATGTTTTGAGCTGCTAGGTCTGTTTTGAATCTATCCCATTTTGTACCATGGTAGTGCCACACAATATGATGGAGGGTGTGTTCAGTGTGAAGATGGGACTTCATTTCCACAAAACTGTGCCGTGGTCACTCCTACCAATCAAGTAGGTTATTCCCTCTTGTTGGTTCTCTCACCACCTGCTGCAAGCCCAGTCTGGCAGCTCTGTCCTTCAGGACTTGGCCAGCTCATTCAGTCGTGGTGGTCAATGTTCCCTCTAAGTTGCATGCAGCAACCCAACAATCCCTGTGCAGAAGTCAGCCCCCTTAAATTACCACATGTGTGTGGCTGCACAAAAAAATTTAAAGGGGCCATGCTCTTAAATAAATCCCCACATACTCCAAAAAGATTAGAGGGAATGTTGGTGATACTACTGAGCCACTCTTGATGATGGATATTGAAGTTCCCCCGCCCAGAGTACAGTCTGTACCCGACAATGGAATTAGGATGAAGACTGCAAAATGGGCTTCCCATTCAAAATGGACTTCCCAGTGGGAATCTATTATGTGGCATATATGTTGGAGGAAAAGGAGCAGCAGGTGGCTGGAAGGGAAGACAGATTTATCAGGCATTGTCAAGAGAGTCAAATCATCCTGATGGTATCCATCCAGCAGGATACATCAATCCAGGTGAACTTCCCAAGATGTTTTCATGAGATTTGTTTCCTGAAGCTCTATTACAGTCATGAAATATTGGAAGAAGTTTTTTTTTGCTGGATTCACAGCACAGACAACTCCTACTGTGACAGACAAAATGGCCACAGCAAGATGAGCCAAGTCACTGTGCATGCATATATAATGCAAGTCTTTGCAGGGAAGCTCAGTTCATACATTTTGACAGTGGCCCCAGACAGATGACTGAGGGAGGCTAACCTTTTTTCAGTGTTGCTGGAATACCCAAGGTTATTGGGGACTGTTGCTTGTACTCAAGTGGCAATTAGTGTTCCAAATCTAAACTTCCATATTTGTATCAGCTGCAAATGCTTTCATTTCTATGTGTACAAGTCATTTGTATTTGTGCCAATTAGCAGTTTCCTGCATGTGAATTCACAAAATACTGGGAGCTGTCATAATGCTTTTGTACTTCAATAGTCCAGTGGCCCAACTCCATTTCAGCAGCAAGGGTAAGGGACATAAAGCTGTTGGGTGACAAGGGACACCTGCTACTTCCTGGCCTCATGATAACACTTTGGCAGATTACTAGTCGTGCAAAGCAACACTGCAGTGAAGCATACAATAAGATAGGAATTAGATTGAACAAACCATTAGGATGCTTAACAGAATGTTCCAGTCTTTGTAAAGGTTTGGAGGAGTGCTGCATTGTGTGCAAAGAATTGTTATAGTGTGTTGTGTCTTTCATAGTTTTGCTATCCAGAAAGTACTGATGGTAGATGTACTGGATGGCATGGTTGATGTTGAAGACCAGGCCCAAGAGCATAGAACAGATGCAATGGCTAGTGCTGTTAGACAACTGAACCAGACGTACTCACAGACACTGTGAATGCAGCACAGTGGCGCAGTGGTTAGCACTGCAGCCTTACAGCTCCAGCGACCCGGGTTCAGTTCTGGGTACTGCCTGTGCGGAGTTTGCAAGTTCTCCCTGTGACCCTGTGGGTTTCCGCCAGATGCTCTGGTTTCCTCCCACAGCCAAAGACTTGCAAGTTGATAGGTAAATTGGCCATTGTAAATTGCCCCTAGTGTAGGTAGGTGGTAGGAGAATGGTGGGGATGTGGTAGGGAATATGGGATTAATGTAGGATTAGTGTAAATGGGTGGTTGTTGGTTGGCACAGACTCGGTGGGCCAAAGGGCCTGTTTCAGTGCTGTATGACTCTATGACTGATCCCACTGCCTATTGGTGTCAACTCAATTCGTCCCCTATACACAGTAGTCGGTGTTAACCAACACATTTTTCAAAAGCACGAAAGGAATCTTCATCGTCTATCTCCACTTCTCACTCTCTCTAAATGCTCCAGTGCCATTACGCACACAGTGGTAAAGATCCAATCCAGAAATGACCAATAACCTGCTTGTGAGAGAGAAAGAAGTGGAATAAGAGTTAATACACAACAGGAAACATTCTTCCGCTAAGGACAGCTGAATCAAATTGAAGTATGCAGTGGTCTGGTCAGTTGCTCCTCTGGTTTTGGATGAAGTGATCGCAATTGCAGGGGGTGCACTCAACTACAGGGTGGGGTGGGGAGGGGGAGAGTGACTGAAGGCGGTGAAGCTGCCCGATAAAACTTAATGATAGGTAATTAAAATTTAACAAGGTATGAACAGCTACTTGAAATAGTTAAGCTTCATACGGTTTAAGTGCTGCCTTTGTAATTGACACCTATGATAATGAAAGTGGTTAGCGCCATTTGCCCAATGTAGACGGCTGTCTGGGATAAGCAGGTACGTTGTAAGTAATGGGGACAAATGCTTAGACAAATGTTCTTCTGAACTCACACCAATCTGGCTATGGTCTAAGTAAAATCCCTACAGCTAGCCATCGCATCGTAATCATAACCCTCAACATCAGCATAGTAGCCAATCTTTATTATCCTACAAGATAACCAAGAAGTCATTGCATCAATAATTTCAATGTTTTATTACAACTAGCTACATAGATATTACTAGGTAAATTTAACCTAATACATCAGAAAGGAATTGGGCAAACAGCAATGTGATAATGACCAGATAATCTGTTTTTGTGATGTTGATTGAGGGATAAATATTGGCCAGGACACTGGGGATAATTCCCCTGCTCTTTTTCGAACTAGTGCCATGAAATCCTTTACATCCACCACAGCAAGCATATGGAGCCTCGGTTTAACACCTCATCTGAAAAATGGCATCTCCAACAGTGCAGCAAACCCTCAGTATTGTACTGTCGTGTAAGCCTTAATTTTTGTGCTGAGGTCCTGGAGTGGGACTTGGGACTCAGAGGCGAGAGTGCTATCAACTGAGCCACAGCAAGAGGGGAACGCCAGCAAGGGAAAGTGGTAAAAATATGATACACCCTTAACTGAACTGGTTGACTTATTTATGAAACTGGAACTCCCTGAGATCATCCTGTTACATCATCTGCATACGTCACCAGCTGCTAACCATGCAGATACTCCATAGAATACACTCTCACTTCTGTGATACAGAATTGCGATATTTTGGTGCAGAATTTATCAGTTCTGAATAGTGACTGTTTAAATTTGTATTTTTAGGAACAATTTCATGGGGTACTGCAACTCCCATGGATGTTGTCAAAAGTCGCCTTCAAGCTGATGGAGTCAGTGAGACAAGATACAAGGGGATAGTACATTGTATTCGACAGAGCTACCGAAAGGAAGGACTGAATGTAAGTGAATTGCCAATGGAAACACAGAAAATGGAAATATTTTGGAGTGTAATCAAAGTCATTTTTTTAAGGTAGTGGAGTTAAAAATAATTATACTCAGGTCAGGAACAGCACAAGCTTGATGCACGATAAAAGTGCTTATACACAGGGCCATTAAGAACTCCCATATCAATCTCAGCGAAGCTTAAATGCAGAGTAAAACTCCCTGGCCACAGAATTCAGTGCTGGTGCTATGGGAGCCAGTTGAGGTAAAAAATCACAGGGAGTGTTGGGGCAGGGGGGGGTGGGGGGCACTCCTGACCACTTACAGAGTGACTCACGCCAATTGCTATGTTGTGGAGGGCAATAGCGCAGGTGTTCCGTGCAAGTACCAGAAGTGTACAGAGTGGGTAGATCGTGATGCCAGTCTAGTATTGATTTGACGCCTGACTTGCCATTTTGGACCTCGCCGCTCCTGTTAACATGCTCTCTCAAACACAGAGTGCTGAACATCTGCTCAGCTGCATGAGGGATGCCCCTCCCCGCCTCCGCTACCCCAACCAGCACTATTTAAAGGCAGCCTCATTCAACTCATGCATGAGCTGCTTTTGACTATCTACTTGCTGTTGCAGAATTTGTGGGAATATGGTGTTGTTGGAAGAGTTGTGAGAAGTTGTTTATGTCAGAAGGGAATGGTGCTGGAGGTTTGAAAGGAGTTGTATGCTTTTTAAAGGCCTCTGAGTAGACCACTTCTCCCAGTCATGGGATATAGTTGCAGTTCACCTTGGGCTGCAGCATCAGAGGGAGATGGAGCAGTGGCAGCAAAGAAGACAAGCCGCTCGCAGAGGGAGGAGAAGGCGGTGAAGGACTGTCAGCAGGATGCCTTACCTACCTAGGGTCATCAGGGAGCATTTCTCCTACCTGCACCTCAGCCTGGATCAGTGTGTTTGGTGGCTGTTTTTCACCAAGGAGGTGGTCATTGAACTGTGCCAGCTCTTGCAATCGGACCTGAAACCTCAAGGCATGGGGAGGACGGCAAGGGCTAGGGCCGTCAAGATGACCATGGCCCTGAATGTTTATGCCAGTGGATCATTCCAGGCTGGAACAAGTCACATCACCAACATATTGCAGTTTGTCATCCGTAGCTGCATTCTGAACGTCACAGTGGCCCTGTATGCCAGGAAAGAGGACTTCATTGTCTTTACCCTAAACAGAGAGAAGCAGGAGGAGTGGGCATTGCCAAGATAGCCACCTTTCCTGTGGTGCATGGAGCTGTCGACTGCATGCACATAGCTTTGCAGGAGTTGCGTCTTAATGGAGAGATGGACCAAAACTGCAAGGGATACCATGTGCAGCTGGTGTGCGATCATGCCCAGAATATCTTGTTACCGAATGCCTGCTATCTTGGTAGCGGTCATGATGCTTTTCATACTGCACCCATGTGCAGCTCCAGCCACCTTGAGCCACTCGTCAAACCAGAGGGTGGCTGCTTGGTGACAGTGGCTATACGCTGTACATGTTTTAGTCTTGAACGTTGATATCCATCATTTTGGTAAGTACTGAAAAAATGCAAAGAACAACTAAAATGGCAGATGCATAGGTAAAAAGGCACAAGTTAGCTTGATCCTCAACTGTGTTGGCCCTGCAGCAATTCTGTCGAGTGAAATTCTAAAGCAAATGCAGAAAGGTTTGATAAACAGTTGCTCTCATTTTGTTATTGTTTGGGGAAAGAGCAGGTGTGTCAAATCTGAGTCAAGCCAGCAAAGACTGTGTGCTTGCGCTGTTCCGGGGACCAAGAAATAAAAATGTCAATCCCTATTGTGTAAATGTAGGTACTTTCTGACAGAACAGGTGGCTGATATTACATGATTATATTTCTACCAGAGCTGCAATATCAGGCTTCTTGAGAGAAAGGTGAGGGAGCACAGTGCCTTTAAATAAGGATAGCTCCCAAAGGGTGTTTTTCTTTTAAAGTATATATGACAAAACTATCCAATCAAAACAAGGTGCATGTTTTAAGCTGGCATGACGGGTTGGAGCACCAAATGTAACATAAGGAATGTTGTGGCGCAGAAACATGGCTGCAACCCCCTGCATAATAAGTTTCCAATTGCTGAGGTGTTAGTCTGAGGAAATACTGTTTGTTAGTCAGATGCATCCCTACAGACAGAGAGGTATCGGGGAGAGGACATCACTCTGTCACTTTTCATTAATCTCATCATAAAGTATAACTAAATAAATAAATATATGTATGTCTAGCAATTACTGTGGGGGAGATATTAAAAATGTTTGTTTTATTTACTAGGTATTTTTTAAAGGAGCAGCTGTGAATGCCATTCGTGGATTCCCTATGAGTGCGGCCATGTTCTTGGGATATGAACTCGCACTGAAAGCATTGCGAGCTCAGTAAGCAGAAACGATGTTTGACTTCTGATGTTTGTCAAACTTAGCCATTGACATAGTTCTTTGCCCCGACCAACAGTTGATCAGCTTTATTAAAATTGACTCATGCTTCCTTGGCTCCTAATGTCAGCCTGTCAAAGCTCATTGACAGGAAAAGCATCAGACACCACAGAGATTACTCAGGATGTGGGTGTATTTCAAAAGTTATGTGCAACCTTTCCCAGGAAAACAGATGCAATAGATGCAAAAGAAATCAGCAAGCATCGAGGTGCAGTCCTGAAGAAGGATCTGTAGACTTGAAACATAGGCTGATTGACTTCTGTTTCTCCATAAAGACTGCCTGACCGACTGAGTATTTCTAGCTTTTACTGTTTCTGTTTTTAGAGTTTGGGTGGGGGGTTAATTTGTAGAATTAATGGGAAATGAACATCGTAGTGACTCACAAAAGATATCCAAGTAGGATTGCCAACTCAAGTTATACGTGTTCCTGGAGGTTTCATCACATGCCCCCTCCCAATAACTTTTTCTCCCCCATCTTCAATTATAAATAATGACAACATTATAAGGAAATGAAAAAAAAACATTTTTAATGCCTCAGCAATTTTCTGCTGGGTTGCTGACAGCAGTGTCCTGGAGATTCATTTTTAAGTCCTGGAGACTCCAGAATAATCCTGGAAGGTTGGCAACCCTATATCCAAGTGTTTTTGATGTAGTAAATGTACCGAGTTGCTATAATTATATTACTGATATCAAATTGATTTGTATCAGCAAATCAGTGCAAAATAGCTATAATAGGAAAAGAACACACTAGATAGATTTCATCTTCAGTCGTCACATATTTAAAACTTTTTGCCCTTAATTTATAAAATTTTGTAATGAATAATTTTATTAAGTAACAAGAATAAATTACTTTTTTTTTTACATTTAACAACATAAGATGAACATAGTTGCTGCTATTTTTAGTGATGTCTGAAGAAGCATAGTCTATTTGCTAGATGAGTTTGAGAGAATGCAAAATTTTAGGCACATGAACAGCAACATTGAAACCGGTAATGTTCAATGCACAAAAAACAAATACAGGCTAAAGGCCTGCTCAAAGTCACAAAATAAGACCCGACACGAACCCGACAGAACCACATCAGACCCGACCCAGTCCAAGTCCCTCATTTCCCCCCCAAGCTTGGCCCGACCCGAGCCTGACCCGCCCCAACCCAAGCCCAACCCGACCACCGCAATGTTCCCTTCACTTACTTTCCGACTCCCAATCTGCCAAAAGATGCAGCATGAGCGCGATGATGTCATAGAGATGTTCACTGTGCAGACTCAGTTTCCCTGCTTGACGTGCTGGACTCGCAGCTCAGGTAAGTTTTAAACTTTTTTAACACTTACCTTGCTGTGTGTGTTCGGGCCGGACCCGAAAGAGCAGCCCGACCCGACCCAAATCTGACACATGGCGTCAGGTTCGTGTCGGGTAGCAGGCCTTTAATACAAGCTATGTTTGACAACATAGAACTGTGTGAAAGAGAAAGAGAGGGGAGGAGAGACAGAAATAAAGAGAACAAAGGTGAATCTCGTTAATAGAAACTATGTGAGAGAGTGAAAATGGGAATAATAAAGGTTTTATATGAGAGAGCAGGTCGCTATGTAACCAAGAAGGAGCTTAATATAGGCTGTGTAAGACATGAAAGTACAAGACTTATTTATGATGGGCTGAATTTTACTGGCCCTTCGATGCCATGAGTCGTGGCGTCGAGAAGGGCCAACAGCATATTACCTCGGCGCCCCCCCCCCACCCCCACAACTGCCTGACGGCAGGCCCTTCATCAGCATATGCAAATTAATAACACGTAAATAAACTTACCTGCGTCCTGATATTATGGCCACCGTTTGTGCTTCACGCGCCTACGGAACTCTGTATGGAATTCCAAGATGGGAACTAGGTGGGGAGGGGGGAGGAATCAAATTTTCAGGGTGGGAGGGGTGGAGGAGCAGGGAAAACAATCTTGATTGGATGTGGGGGTGGTGGGAAGGGGTTGAAGGGCAAAAGTTTGAAGGCTGGGGGGTAAAGTTTAGGTAGGGAAAACAGCATGTTTTTGTTTTCCTGGGCATTTAAATGACCATTGTGTGTGGTGTGGGGGGGGCTGTATGGGGAAGGCCTCCATCACAAAAGTTTTTATTTACTAAAAATTTATAATGATATACCTTTAAAAATTAAAATTAATTGTAAGGGCTTAAAGCCCTTTAAAAACGGCGCTGGTGCCTGCGCAGTGGCGTCGGACGCTATTGCTAGGCACGTGGCGGCCACCCCCTCTATGTCATTGGGGATGGCCGTTCCATCCCCCCTATTTAAATGAGCCCCCGCGCGTAATTCCGTGGGGGTTCAGGAACGGCACGTCCGCGCGGGATGCCCACCACCATCAGAGTGCGCCGCCGCGAACTGTGGCGCGCTTGTAAAATTCAGCCCAATGTGTGTATGAAAGACAGTGAGCTAATACAGGACAGATGAGATAGTATAAAACAATACAAGATAGAAGTAAAGAACAGAAATATGATAGGGTAAAGTAGGGGAAGAGAAAGGTGAGAGAAGTAAAGAAACAGAGTTGAATAGAAAGGAGATTCTGGGACTGAGAAGGAAAGACACACACAAGCACACCTGCCTCATCCTTTTTACATCAATGTGTCTAACCTTTTCCTACCATTTTCTATTTTAAAGTCCAAAAGATTTTTTAGTTATCTTTATGATGTTAGTGTTGGAATTTCATCAGGTTGTGAAGGAAGGCAAGGAGGGAAGACGATAGTTGGGTTGAAATCTTGAAAAATTGTTCAATGCACAGTTTAAGTAATTAAGGGAAAGATATCCTTCTTTTTAGGTATCAACAACAACTTGGATTCATGTAGTGTCTTTAATGTAAAAAAAAAATCCCAAGGAGCTTGCATCATGTGTAAAGAGAATTGAGTCCATAGATGGCATCTTATGAGTTTTACAAGCAGAAAAAATGAATAGCCGGGCCAACTCAGCACTCTGCCTTTAGATAGAACTCATTCATACTTGTTATATAAAACAGCAAAATTTTAATTTTTATATAGGAATGGAATTCAGAGGCTGAGCAGAAGCTTATTGATTACCAAAGGCATTGGTTGGTAGGAATAGTGAACAGGGCATCACGGTCATCAATATGCAGCAGGATATATGTTTCAGCATAATGTGGAGCATAGCCAGAGGGGTTTTTCATAGAATCGTAGAGCACAGAAGGTGGCCAGTCAGGCCATCATGCCAATGCTGGCCCTTTGAAAGACCTAACCAATTAGTCTCACTCCCCTGTTCTTTCTCCACACCCCACAAATCATTTACATTTCTATGTTTTGTAAATATCATGCATCCATTTCCAGATGTGTGCTTATTAACTGAGACGCTTTCATAGAGGATTAATGAAACCTCTATTTGTTGACTAAATGTATTAAAATATTTTGCTTTTACGGGGCGTGACTAGCCATATGGAAAATCAATTGTCCCCACCTTTGGTTCAATAGTGGTGTATTATTGGCGCCCTGCTTTTGCCATGAGAATCTTGCACCCCTTCAGGGGAGCCAGTCTGCCCATGTGTATTATATGCTGATCTGATTCACCAGCTACTTACAGCTGATGACAGAGTTGAAAGCCTTGATCTTGGTGCTGACAGACTTTCTTCTAAGCTACTAAGCAAGATGAATTTTATTTGGTTAGTATGCTTTTAATGTGTTTCATTTAAAGGCATGATCCTATTACAAAGCATAACAAGTCACTTTCTGATGCCCTTAAATATTAATTGACTAATTATCATCATCAAAGCATACTAAGATGTATAGGTGGGTACTTGGAGATTAGACTGGGAAAGTCAGAAAGGTATTTTTTTGTCACCTGACCCATTGGTGCCACATATAATTTATTTTGTCCTTTTTCATCTGTGGAGTACTCATTTCTAATGACACTGTGATTATGTTGGCTTGGTGTGTTTCTTTCACAGAAATTATGCAAAAGCAGAATAATTTTTATGTGCTTAATGGTGAAATATGCCTGCACTACAGTGTGCAAGTCAAACAAATCAGCAGGATTCCAGAAGTACTAACCTCACTTGTGTTAAGATTGACAGTTTTGCAAATCCCTAAATCAGCCATGATCTTATTGAATGGTGGAGCAGACTTGAGGCATCAAATAGCCTACTCGTGCTCCTATTTCTTATGCTGTTATGTAATCTTCATTTCAATGTTTAAATTTGCTGTAGGCATGAGCGTTTTTATGTTATCGGTAGCCATGTCTTGTAAACCAGCTGATATATTTTGCAATAAATATACTTTATTACTTTATTTCATTGTAAATTAGATACCATGTATCTGTCTTTTAGATTACTGATGTAAAGACTGTTTTTTACAGGCCAGAAGAGGGGTGGTGAACCTTCTGTGCAGAAAATATTGTTTAGTGACACCATGTATTACTTTGCTGTTTGTACATTTAAATCCTATTTCATGTAGCTATCTATAGGTGACAAACAAATTGCAAATTGCAGCAAGGCCTTGAGGGATAAACATTTGATCCACTGTTGTGTCCCTATTATCATTTGTGGGGAGACATCAGTTGGAGATCAACCATGTCCCTGGAAGGAGCACCACACCTGCACTGCTGTTGCGTGTCTTCTAATATATTGGCAATGACCTGGAAGTGGGTTGGTTGACTGCTGTCTTGACTGTCGGACATGAATCTGGCAGGATCAGGGACACTGGCAGAAAAGAATAACACTGATATATCTGTGCAATGTGTAATGAATTTAGAAAGTTGAGCAATAATAAGGAATAATTTAGCCAGAAGTTCACTGCCCCCCCACCTTGATTATGTGGCTATCATTTATCATGAATGCACTTTTGAAATTTTAGATACAAGAATGTATAAAATTTTGTGAAATGCTGAGACTGTATAGTGTGCTTGTTATTGAATAAACCAGCTATGGAATCAGTGAAGGACAACCTCATATCCTAGAATACTTTCAAAATTTCATGTAATTTCTATCAAGGAAGAGCATTTTTATCTGCTTACTTTGGCATGTTATAATCCCGCTGGATTTTGTAATTCCCAATGAGCTTTGTAATACTATATTTGCTTTTTTTTTTCTAACTGTCATGTTGGAATGATTCCTTAAGTTTAAGTACTAACACATTTCAGTGTGGCATGACAGGATATGGGAGCTCACAACCCTACTTTTCTGTGTGGTGAGTTCTTCATCATCATGAAACCTTCCCAAGAAAGGAGGGAAATATAAGTGTCAGTCAGATGCCCACACCAGCCTGTTATACATTGGTAACAGAAGATTAATCATGAATTCAGGTTAGTAAGGTGATGAGCAGAAAAACAAGGTAAAATAGGGCTGAAATTAAATGCTAGTGAAATATATGAAACAGAATAAGACAGTCACACAGCTGTGGGGCACCTCACTGCAACAGGGTTAGTTTGGATTACAAACATATGAATGAGGAGCAGGAGTAGGCCACTTGGCCCTTCGAGTCTACTCCGCCATGCAATAATATGGCTGAACTGATTACTACACATTTCTACCTACCCCCGATAAACTTCCACCTCCTTGCTTATCAAGAATTTATCTACCTCTGCCTTAAAAATATTCAAAGACTCTGATTCCACCACCTTTTGAGGAAGAGAATTCCAAAGACTCACAACCCTCTGAGAGAAAAAAATTCTCTCAACACTGTCTTAAATGGGTGACCCCTTATTTTTAAACAGTTGACCCCTTGTTCTAGATTCTCCCACAAGGGGAAACATCCTTTCCACATCCACCCTGTCAAGGCCTCTCAGGATTTAATATGTTTCAATCTGGTTGCCTATTACTCTTCTAAATTCCAATAGATACAAGCCTAGCCTGTCCAACCTTTCCTCATAAGACAGCCCGCCCATTCCAGGTATTAGTCTAGTAAGCCTCTGTACCGCCTCCAACACATTTACATCTTTAAATAAGGAGACCAGTACTGTACACAGTACTCCAGATGTGGTCTCACCAATGCCCTGTATAGCTGAAGCATAACCTCCCTACTTTTGTATTCAATTTCCCTCACGATAAATGATAACTCTTGCAAAGAGCACGATCACAGTGAGCTAAACAGCCTCTTTATATGCTGTAACCCTTTGTGGTTCAATGAGTCACTACTATATTATCTTAATATGAAGAGCAGAAAACAGTTAGGGCTCAAGAAAACAAATCGTAGTATCAGCTGACATTTCTCCACTACAACAGTGACTACACTTCAAAAGTACCTCATTGGCTGTAAAGCAGTTTGAGGCATCCGGTGGTCATGAAAAGCACAATATAAATGCAAGTCTTTTTACTAACTAAAAAGTATCTTTTGCTCGGAAGATTCTATACTTATATAATGCTAACTGGCACCTAAAATGTCCTGTTTGTGTTTGTGATTTGTCTTTTACTTTCTTGTACTTTGTTATTACGCTATATTCTGAGCCATAAACATTAACGTCTGGTACAGGGCTGTTTTCATTTAAGTAATTTAACTGTAAACTGTGGCCTGTACTTAAAGGTTATGTATGTTCTGCTGAATTACCCTACATACTATTCTTGTGTTCTATAAGAAGATATTGGTGTGCTTATTGGTGAATCTTAATTGCACCTTATTTCTGTGTTTTATGTTTTTGAGCTATGTGATAGCACCACCCTGGAAAAAATGTGGAATTTTCCCTCATGCCCAAATGATATCATGAAGTTCTATTTCAATATAAACATTATTACATCGGCTCATCAAACCTGTCCTTTGTACGGACCATGTACGTTGGCTTTATCCTGGACTCAATAATTTCATCTTCTGTGGAAAGATTCTGCAGTTTCTATGTACTGGAAGAAAGACTATGGATGTAAACATTGTTACGTAACTGAGATTGTGATCACAGATTAGAGGGCATGATTATAAATCGAAAACACTGCATCAAGCCCGAAATGAGATTACGAGGTGTTGAATAGCTTCCCAGTTAAAAACATAAATGCTGCCATGCTGCTTTTAAAGTACTATCATCCCTCAACAGAGGAAATAGTTACTCTGTATGGTACCAGGGATGAAAACCTTCAGTTACATGAAGCAACTATTGAAACTGGAGTTGTTCTCCTTACAGCAGAAAAAGGTTAGCAGGAGATTTGACAGAGGTGTTCAAAATCATGAAGGGTTTTGATTAAGTAAGTGGCAGAAGGGTCGATAACAGATTTATGGTCATTGACAAAAGAACCAGAGGCCACGTGAGGAAAAATATTTTTACCCTAGCGAGTTATGATGACCCAGAATGCACCACCTGAAATGGTGGTGGAAGTAGACTCAATACAACTTTCATAAGGGAATTGGATCAATAATCAATAATAAGTGGGAAAAAAGTGTAGAGCTATGGCGAAAAAGCAGAGGACCGGGACAAATTGAATAGCTCTTTCAAAGGGCCGACACAGGCATGATGGCTTGAAGGGCCTCCTTCTGTGCTGTATGATTCTCTGATTCAATGTGCCTATCCTATCAAATCCTTTTATCATTTTTCTTGATTAGATCGCATTTCAACCTTCTAATTTCAAGTGAACGCAAAACTGTCCTTATAATTTAACCCTTACCTTCTGGTATCACTCTGGTAAGTTTGCTCTGTATCTCCTCCAAGACCAGTATATCTTTCCTGAAATGCCCAAACTTGAAGCAGGTGGATCTGACTGATGCTCTTTGTAACTGAAACAAACTTCCTCCCTTTTGTATTCCAGCCCCCTTGAGATGAAGGCCAAAGTCCCATTAGCCATTTTGATTACTTTTTACAAAGGTGCACTAGTTTTTTGTGACTTGGACACATGGCCACCCAAATCTCTTTGCTCCTCCATAGTTCCTAGTCTCGCAATATTAAGAAAATGTTACATCTTGGATCCAAAGTGGATGACTTCACACTTTTCATATTGAATTCCATCTGGCATAGTTTTGCCCACTGCCTTAGTCTTCCTACATTTTTTTTGTAACTTCCTTCTCCTATCCACACAACTTTCTGTGTCTGTTAGTGTCAACCCCACAATTGGATTTACAACTCTCTATTCCTTCATCCAAGTCATTGATATATATGGCAAAAACCGAGGGCCCAGTACAGATCCCTGGGAAACACCATTTGTTATATTCAACCAGAGTATTGTATTTCCTTTATCCATAATCTATGTCTCCTATCTCCCAACCAATTTTCAACCCATGTCACATGGTTATTTCAAAATGCATGCACTTTTATTTTTCTAATCTCTTGTGTCTAACCCTATCAAATGCCATGTAAGAGTCTACAACATTCATAGATAGTTCCCTATCTACCGTGTTAATGACATCCTCAATAAGTTTATCGAAATTGGACAATCAGACACAGTGAGGACTTGGACAAGTATGATCTGTGTCCCTGATGGTACATTCTAATAACTTGCCAACAATGAATATTAAATTGGAAGGTTTGTAGTTTCCTGGTCCCTTTATTAAATAATGTAGCAATAATTGCAGCTTTCTAATCCAAAGACATGATTCTCAAGTTTAATTATCTGTGAAATCAAGACAAACATCTCTACAATTTCTTTACCTGTTTCTTTTCATACACTGGTGTGAAAACCATCGGGTCCTGGAGACTCGTCTATCGAAAGTCCTATCATTTTCTCCATTACCGTTTTTAAAAACATTTAAATTAAATAAGCTCCTCACATTGACTTATTTTTTAGGTTTTAATGTACTGCTGCTATTTTGTCCTCTCACTACTGTGAAAATGGATACAAAGTATTAATTTAACAAGTCTGCCATTTTCTTATTGTCTGTTAGTGTCACCTGCATCTGTCTTTAATGAGCCCACATTCCCTTTTAACATTCTTTGCTAATATATTTATATAAAAAGTTTTACTGTTATATATCCCTTGAAAATATTTTTTCATCTTCCCTTTTTGCATCCCATTATTTGTATTCCTTTGTTACTCTCCCAATTTGCTGGATTTACACTTTTCCTTGCATTTTTGTGAAGCCTTTTAGCTTGATACTGTCTGTTACTACATTTGTTGACAGTGGTTGCATCAATGGAGCTTTTGTCTTTTATTTGTTTTTTTTTGTGCCATACCAAATAGTTCTTTGCACTGTATGCCCACTACCATCAGATTAACAACTATTTTAGGTCAAGGATACACTAGGAAGTTGTTTCATTGTTGATCCTTTTCATAACTGTCACCACATTTCAAAATGATCCTGTGTTTGTGAATGCTTTGAATTTTTCTGAGGGATGTGATAGCTGCAAATATAATTCTTTCCGTATACACAGCACAGAAGTATAATGAGCCGAGGGTTTCATTAACCTTTCCAAGAAATATATTGTCAGGCAAGCCCCCCACCTGCCAAGAATGAGGAAAATTAATTTCGCCACATGAACATTTATTTTGGACTGTTGTCAGTGAAGAAAGAACTTGCTTTAAAAAATAATTGGAGACTTTGGCTGGAGAGGGACATTAGCATATCAACAGGCAGTACTTTAAAGGACAAAGGGGCTATTCTCTGCTCCAATTTAATCCCCAATGGACTTTTGATTACCAGACATTGAAGCATTCCAGGTTAACTACTAAGATGGCTGAATATACAAACAGACGTGGTCAAACCAGTTTAGTCACATGACTAACTGATGGTTGGAGTTTTTTGAATGTGAATTTCCAACAGGGAATTTAAACTGAGAAAACTGTTTGCTCCCAGACTGGAAAAGACCTCTCTCCTGCCTGCTCTCATCTCGCTCTCACCAGCTTCAGAAACCATTGAAGACATATGGAGCCCAAGAGAGAAAAGTCTCCTACATTGAACAAGGTTTAAGAAGAATATAGGCCCCAATGAAAAACAAGACTACCTACAATCAAGGACCCTACAGCGAGCTTGAAGTACAGTAAAAAAAAAACCCTCTTCAGAGATTGTCTCAAACCTCTCCATTTTCATAGAATCATAGAAAGTTTAAGGCACAGAAAGAGGCCACTTTTCTTTTCTGTCCCTATTTGCATGTGTGTATCGCGTGTGCATGTTAGCGTGGTGCGCCGTATATCCGTAGGTGTTAACTGTATTAGAGTTTAAGTTTAAGAATTAATACATTTCACTTTTCTTCTTTAAACCTAAGAAAAACTGGTGTGCTCATTTCTTTGCCTGATAATCGGAAAGCTGTGAACAAGGATTCACCAAAAGCGGAGCTCAAAACACAGTATGTCTAAAATTAAACCCTGTTCCAATAAGACCAGGTGAAGACAGTAAAAGACTCCTAGACACCTCTCTCACCTGGCTGTAACAATATATTGATGATAATATTGTCTGTGGATTGGGAAATTCTTATCTTTGACCTGTCATATCCTTTCAGTCTTGGCAATTGGAAATTAGATTATGGCATATGCAGCTTAAGTTTCACATTGCAGAGTCTATCTGATCAAAGTTCAACGCTTATATATTAAATTACACTGTATCCATTTTACAGGTGTAAAACGGGCACCTTCAGGTCCAATATGACTGATGACGTGCATTTTCATTCCGTGCCCAACTTATTGGTAAAGGTTCCTCCGTAGACTTCCAACATGAAAATAGAGGGCCTAAGGTCTGTTTGAGGCTCCCTATGTTGATAGAGTTTGATGAAGTAAGGTGGGAGGAGGCTCGTGTAAAGCATAAACACCAGCATAGACCAGATGGACCAAATGATACTGTAAGTTCAATGTAATTCTGTGTTGTTACTCACCACCATATCTAATATAGTCTGTTCCTTGTCAGTTCTAAAACAAAATTATTCCAGACATCTGTTCCGAATATATTCTATAAATTAGTTGCATTTACTGCTTCTATCAGTCTATAAGAAAATTAAAATCTCCCATCATAATCATACTGGGGAGAATTTTATGCTGTCCCCCGTGGCATGTTTGGAGGCGGGGAGAGTATAAAATCGGGTGGGATGGGGGTGGTGGCAGCCTACTCTCGCCGCATGGCAAGTTCAGTACGAAAAATTATGCAAGCTGCTTTCTGGCTCCGCTGGGGTTTGGAGGGTAGTGGGGGGGGTGTTGTTCCTTGTTAAAAGGCACAGTGCCTAAACGAGGGTCATGGTGTCAGGAAGGGGGGGGGGGTGCACTGAGAGCCACCCCCTGCCCTTGCTGCTGTACCACTTACACCCCATCCCCCATGACCCCCACTCCGTGAGACCCCTCCCGCCCTGACCTATTTGTGGTCTGGGTCGAGCGCTGCTCCTGGGCCCTGGGTAGGTGCTCCACTGGCAGCAGCCACCACCTCCACGGTGGCACTGCTTGTGTGATTGCCTTTAAGAGTAATGCACCTTTAAGATCTTATTATGCTAATAAGCTAAGTGCCAGGATGCAGACATGTGATGACATGCCAGTCTCACTCTGTACCTGTAAGACGAAGAGGCAAGACCTGCAAATAGATAGCTCTGTACTGTATATAATTGTTAGCTGTTTAATGAAACTGTTTGAGATCTTCAACTACCTTGCATCAGACAACATAAAGAAGTGTCTCATTGCACTGCTCAGTGAAAGAGCTGCCGGCATCTGATTGGCCAGCAGCTCTCCAAGGGTGGGATTCTGTCGCCGGGTTCTTTGATCCCATGGAAGGCCCCATGGCTGTCTACTTAAATGCCTGATTGGTACTAGATTTGGCGGGCCTCCCACAGAAGAGGTGGCGTGGGGTTCTTGGCTTTTTCTCAGATGTTGAGATCCCCGTTGTCAGGATAAAACCTCGCCACTGTTTCTTTTATGATTCCCTTATTTCCATATTTATACATTCCCCCAACTACATCATTGTCAGGATATCTGTAGACAATTCACACTAGAATCTTGCATCCTTCACTGTTCCTTAGATCTAGTGTTTTCGCTGCCGAATAACATTTACTGAAATCTATTCTTTCTACTGCTGAAGGTGTTACGTAGACATAAGCTGTGAATTAAGTCAGGATAAGAACAGAAGCAGTCAAGCTGCTAGGGCAAAGGGCAAGATTAGGGAGTGAAGGTTGGAGCTGGGATTGGTCTAGGCTGCACAATTAGCAAACGATGGAATGTTTGACTAATGCGAAACAAAGTGATAATGGATCCAGGCTAGTTACATCTGGTGTGAGCACTGATAAGACTAGAATGGTGTATTCATTAGAGGGCAAGATCAATCATCCATTGTTTGACCTTATTGTGTGACAAGAACAGTATATAAGTTTGTATCTTTGTGCGTGAATTCAGAGTGCTATCTTGGACTGCCCGAGATGGTCTCTCCCTGCGTACACTTGAATAAATTATCAAAACCTGTACCTGAGTCTCCTAGTGTGGTGATTGTGGTTTGGTCTCCTAGTTTGGTGTAGTCGGCAGGATACTCACACCGGACCATTGGAGCGGCCCTGCAAGCGGTTGACTATATTTATTTACCATCCATAGTTAGGGCAGTAAGCCTACCCAAGTGTAGGTCCAGTCGAGTACCCAGTGAATCTAAAGGAGGACTTAGGACAGGAGACACTGGGTAAGGAGGTGGAACCGCGCTAATGGGACAGTAAGTCCGAAGCTGCGCAGAGGTCAGAACCACTTACGGTAAGGTATACAGGACATAAAGCTGTGCTGGTCCGGAGAGATGAAGGAGCCAGGAGACCACGCTGGGCAGCGTCAGGAGGCTAGCAAAATGTCAGAGAAGAAGTTGAGTAACGAAATGCATTTAGACTGGGGCACGGAGGGTTCCAATACTAAGTTTATGACATAGCAACATAAAAAGACTATATTTTTAATGAAATTTCAAGTGAGTAAAAACAAGTTACTGTTCGAGTCTGCATGAATGTGTGCTGTGGAACTGACAGTCATTAACTCTTTGTTGTCTGGCTTTAATGTTGAAAGCATAAGTCTGTTACTTGTTCTATTTTTACACGTGTATATTTTTGTGGGAACCTTGAGTCATGTTTTGGTTGTGAACTAGTTGAACTTGTGTGTGTTCCTTGGGATCAGGACAGAGAATTTAGCACAGATTTTTGGTATTTTGAAATCAATTTTTCTAAGTTGTTTGGAATTGAATGAATGGGGAAGTGATCGTTGAGTGTGTTCATTTCAATTTATGATTGTGTACGCAGGAATGGGATATAAATTGAACTATATCTTAAATGAAGGTTTTTATTTTTATTTTAAAAGTTGGTTTTGCAACTGTGAAAAGGCAATGAACAATTTTGTAAGAGATAAGCTTCAGACTTGAATGTCTGAAGATGCTTGGCAGAAATCCAATTTGAAGTTTGAAACACATTGTTTTAATTGGACCAAAGTTTAAAATCTGCTATTGCTTTATTTTGCACTTTAAATTGACTTACTGACGGTTTTTAAGTAACAAATGTCAGAAATTGGATATTGTTTTAAGGGAGAGAAGCAAAGAAGATATAGGAAAGACTCTATCTGTTAAAGTTTGTGTACGAAGCTGTGTTAAATCTTCTGTTATAAGAATGTTAAATAACTTTTTCTTTAGTTTTTGGTTTTATTACAGGCATTTGAAAAGGCGCCTGAAGAAAGAACAAGAAAAAAATGACGTAATTTACCTTTTCTTTTAGAAGCACGTGCTATTCTGTTATAAGTTAATAAGTCTGAATTAAGTTTATACTATTAAGGTTAACTAACCTGTTAAGTTGAGAAAACTGGAATTTCATTCGGAATCACAATGAATTCCAAGTATATTATGTTAAGTTTTGAGGGAGGCTTTAATTCCAGATATCTCACTCACAGTTTTGAATTTTAAATGTTTATTGGAATTTGGAATCATTTTGGTTGTATCAAAAAAAAAAATCCTTGGGTTAGAAACCTCTTACAAAATATGCTAAAAGTTTGGAAACATTTGGAGATTAATCTAAAATGCTGGGCTGAATTTTATTTGGGCGCCGCACTGTGTGGCAGCGCCCTTTAAACTCAGTGGGGAGCCTCCATTCAGCGGCCACCGAGGAGCCCCCTTGATATTTCATGCAGGGGCTCATTTAAATAGTAGGGGCGGAGCGCGCGTCCCCGATGACATGTGGGGGCGGCCGCCATGGCGTCCAGTGCCACCATGCAGGCAGCGGCACCATTTTAAAAGGACTTTAAGGCCAGTGGTCCCCGGCGAGGCAAGAGGGGGGGGGGGGGGGTCGGTTGGGCGGGTAGGGGGAGTGTTGTGCAGTGGGGACAGTTGGGGCTTCGGGTGCGGCCCTCCGTGGGGCACAGGGTTCAGATGGGCCTCCCGAGCCTGCAAGAAAGCTGCCAGGTTTCACTGAGTGGCCTCCTGTGGGTCCTGAGCCATCCGTCAACTGCTGGTAATATACCAGTAGCGGTGGGAGGAGGCCGTTAAGTGGCAGTTATTTGGCCACTTAAGGGCCTTAATTAGCCTCGGACAGGTGGGCCACTTCTAACCGTTGCTGCCACTCGTAAAATTGCAGCAGGGATGGGAAGGCGATGGTGTGGCACCCCCCGTCTCCCACTCAATTTTATGGTTCCACCCCTCCCTCCGCCACCCACCCTACGCCCCGCAACCAACCCGCTCCTGCGGGGGACATAACATTTCAGCTATGGATGCATTTTTAATTCTGATTTTGTGTATCTAGTAATTCCCAGTTGGGCATTAAAGATGAATGTCTTGAAGAAGCCAATGGTTAGTTTAGTCACCAAAAATTTTCAATTTTATTGACAAGTCTAATACGCAGCCTTAGTTTATCAAATGCCTTTTGAAAGACCATATCCACAACAGCAACTGCACTACCTTCATCAACCCTCTCCATTATTTCATCAAAGAACTCAGTCAAGTTTGTCAGGCCTTTAACAAATCCATATTGACTGTCATTAATTAACCAAACGCAGACTGGGTGACCACTTTGCGGAACACCTCCGCTCAGTCCGAAAGCATGACCCCGAGCTTCCGTTTGCTGGCCAATTCAGCACACCCCCCTGCTCTCATGCTCACATCTCTGTCCTGGGATTGCTGCAGTGTTCCAGTGAACATCAACGCAAGCTCGAGGAACAGCATCTCATTTACCGAACTGCTGACTGAACATTGAGTTCAATAATTTCAGAGCATGACGGGCCCCCCATTTTACTTTTATTTTTAATTATTTTTTCTTTTTTCTTTTTTGTGTTTGTTTTATTTTAGTTTGTTCAGTTTGTTTCTACTGTGCCTACCCACTGTTTTTTTCATGTTTGTGCTTGTGGCTGTTTAGTTTTCTGTCCATTAACACCCTATCTGTACTAATGCTTTGTCTTTCAGCACACCACTAACATATTGTTTGCCTTTGCTCCATGACCTTCTGGTCAGCTATTCTGTGACCTTGTCCTATCAACACCTCTTTTGTTATCTTTTGCCCCACCCCCGCTTTACTTGCCTAAAATCTTTTACATTTCTTATATCTGCCAGTTCTGAAGAAGGGTCACTGACCTGAAACATTAACTCTGCTTCTCTCTCCACAGATGCTGCCAGACCTGCTGAGTATTTCCAGCGTTTCTTGTTTTTATGTCATTATACTCATGTTTTTCCAAGAGAAATTTAATTTTGTCCCAAAATTCTCTACAAGTTTCTCCACCATTAACGTCAGGCTAGCTGGCATATAGTTACTCAGTTTATCCCTCTCCCCTTTTTTGAAAAAGTGTAGAGCATTTGTAACCCTTTGATTGGCTGAAATCACCCCTATATCCAAGAAGGATTGAACGATTGTGGCCCGAACCTCTGCTATTTCTACCCTTACTTCCCTCAGCAACCTAAGGTGCATCCTGTTCAGACCAGGTGACTTTTCAGCTTTCAACACTGCCATCCTTTTAAGTACCTTTAATTTATCTATATTTATCCTATCTATTTCTCTGCACCCTCTTCCTTTACTGTAACATTGGCAACATTCTCTTCTTTAGTGAAGACATGCAAAATATTAATTCAATACCTCAGCCATGCCCTCTGACCCCACAAGATTTCCTTTTTGGTCCCTAATTGGCATCACCCTTCCTCTGACTTGCCTTTTACTATATATGTGTTTGTAACAGGTTTTGGTGTTCCTTTGTAAGTTGCCCACTAATCTTATCTCATTCACTCTCTTAGGCCTCTTATTTTCTCTTTCAGTTCTGCTCTGCACCATCTGTTTCTGCTTGATTTTCTATGTTTTGTGCACCTGAGATTTATCATCAGTTCCTACTGTTTCATTGTCATCTCAGTTTCTTTAGTTATTTAGGGAGCTGTAACTTTGGACTTCCTTACCTCCCCTAACATGGGAGTGTATTTAGTCTGCACCCAAAATATTTCCTCTTTGAAAGCTTCCCACTGCTTACTTGCCAATCTTTGTTTCTAATGCACCTGGGCCAGATCCCCTTTCAACTCACTGAAATAAGCCCTTTTCCATTTCAGGATCGTCACCGTTGTTTGTTGTCCTTTCCATAACTACTCTAAGCTTAATTACCAACATATGGGCAGCAAAAGGTTCTGGAGGAGAAAGAGCATGAGCAGCATTAGGTACCAGTGCTGCTACCTGCCAGAGCTCTAAGAGAGCAGCTCATCCAAGAGTGCTTCATGTGAACAGTCTGGAAATCCTTATCCCCTCCGTCCTTACTACCAACCATTCAATTGCCTGTTCTCAATCCAGCCTTATGGGTTTTGCCCTCACTTTACTACCAATGTTAACATTGATCTCAAATCCAGAAAAGAATCAAGAATTACCCTTGTACTATCCCTTAGTGCCTGTTTTGTATGCTTGTTTGCCTATTCTTGTGCTTCTACAGCTACAGCTTTAGAGGTGGAAAGCTTTGAGCTTCAATTGAGGACACTTCAGATGGCCCTGCTGGTTGACACCGAGCAACTCTGGGCTTTTGACATCTCAGCTATAGACTGCAGCATCTCCGTCTGGCCCACTAGCTGTGCGGCACTAAGAAGGTCACTGTCAGAGTGGATGGCAAGCGAGCAGGCATGCTGTCATCCTGAGAGAGTGGGCCTTTCCCAAGGGATCAACATCACACTCCTGGGCCTGGATCCCAGCTCTCCTTCAGTTCTGCGTGAGGGCAGAGTGCAGGAGTTGTTGGTCACCTGTTATACACACCATCCAATTTCCCTTTCCATTGAAGGCAATGGAAGGGGTGAAAAAGGCAGATCGCAACTCTTGGTTTTCTGGCTGTACCCAGAGTAGACACATGCAACAGGAAGTCTATGAGCAAGCCATGGCAAGAACAAAACAGAGAGATAAAGAACAATTGAAAATGCTGGAAAAAGTAATTTGAACAAATGTTGGAAATACACATTAGCTTCAGCAGCTTTGCCCGGGTCATATATCACAAACATTATGTAAACCGTGGCGCAGAGTCAACTCCCCCTTGGCCCCTTTATCCCTTCACCCACTTGATCCTGGCTGTCACGTGGGACTAAGTCCTCTTAATTCAGGCTCAGGCTGGGTGTTTGGGATATCGGGGTTACAGGAGAGCCACCCTCCACTTAATCCACCGGCTACAGTTAATGTCTTAGTACAAAGAGGAGGAAACTCAGTCCTTTCTTTAACTATCAATTTACTTTTTTCACATTGTTGTACAATGTAAGAATAAGGCTTATATACTTGGTTAGACAAAAGCATGCAACTCAAACTGGGTTATACAG
Source organism: Heterodontus francisci (assembly GCF_036365525.1). Taxonomy (NCBI): domain Eukaryota; kingdom Metazoa; phylum Chordata; class Chondrichthyes; order Heterodontiformes; family Heterodontidae; genus Heterodontus; species Heterodontus francisci. The sequence continues at coordinate 76,672,467 of NC_090382.1, read as the reverse complement.
TTAATGACAAAGCTAACTAGAATCGATAAGCACACCCACTAGGTTCCTCTGACCTTTCCCTGACCTAGTCACAGAAAACAAAGGATAATACCCGAAAAAGGGGAGAGCTGATGCTGGCCAGGCATTCCGTTCTCTCTCTTTTATGTCGTTGTCGCGTTGCTGATGCAGGGTCTTCCACTTCCGCGATGGTTGGTCTCCGGAGTTTCTCGCTGGTTCTATGCCAGAGATTCTCCATACTTATTCTCTTTCTTATCTCTTCGAACTGTGTTGTCTCTTTCCTGTTGGTTTAGGCCTGTTCACCTTGTTCGTATCTTCTCCTTATTGGCCCAGGCCCAAAGATCCCGGTATCACTCCGTGTCCAAATAAGGCTCTATTCCTGTGATCTCTCCCTTGTCTTTCACATAAATTAATTAGTTCAAACTGGTTTTTACCAGCACAGGCCAGTGTCTGAGCTCAGGTTACTTCAGTTCATGAGCTGTTCAACAGTATCTGAGCTCGGGTTACTTCAGTTCATGAGCTAAGCAACAATTTGTAACAGATTCTGTACTTCTTGCGGCCCCTGGCCAACAAGTTACATATTGGACAAGATAGAGTGCAATTAAAGATTGGACAGCGAACTCTATTTTACCTATTTCAGCTCCAGCTGTTAATTTACTTTTTTCAGCTAGTCAACAGATCATCTGTTCTATTGAAGGATACATATAAAGTTACAGATTTTGATGAATTATAAATTTCCAGAGTTTTCTATTTTTATTTAGAATTTATAAATGTGATTGTTTAAATAGATGTTAAACTTTAGGTAATGAGTGACATATTGATTGTAGATTGAACAAATTGTAGCAACCACCAGAGTTGACACAGCTGAAGCATATTTAGCTGTAATTGTGCTAAGTTTAAAAGCACTTTGTCTTGTGTAATGCATAATTACTTATGATATATGATCCCAGCATAGCTGGAGTCAACGTCAGCAATAAGCTGAGCCGAATTGCACTTTATCTTGGTCTGCATCTATTTTGTAACAATTATTAAACAGTGGGCTGGACTTAGTCATGCCGGCAGGGTTTCCGGCGTTGGGCCATAAAGGCAAAGGGACCCCGCCTCAGCTTAGTGGAGATCCCTGGTGTGATTTAACAGAACTCGGGCAATTAACTGCTTGGCACCATGTTTCCCATTCCTTGAAGGACGGGAATCCTGCTTCCCAGAGCTACTTGTTAAATGGAAGGCTGGCAGCTCAGTAGTATCGGCAGTGCCGCTGGGAGCGGTGGTCACTGCCAGTACTACAGCAGACCCGGGACCAGGCCCAGCATGGAGGCCAGGACAAGAGGTGAGTGAGGCAGGAATGCTAGGGCCAGTCCAGCAGGCCCCGTCGATGGAGGAGGAGGGGGGAGGGTGGTCGATGAGAGCGGGGGGTGGGGTGGGGGGGGGTGGGGTTGGTGTTACCGGAGGTGCAGCCTTTGCCACTAGGTCCCTCCATGGGCCACACGTTGCCCAAGGAGGAGGCCCCCCCTCCTAAGTTCACAGGGAGGCCGCCTTAATTTGTTGGGTGACTTACCCGGCTGGCAGAGCACCACCCCACCGCTGCTGGTTTTATTCCAGTGGCGGTGGGAAGAGGCCCTTAACTGGCTAATAATTGGTCACAAGGGCCTCAATTGGGCTCTGGACAGGAAGGCTGTCTTCAGTCTTTCCTGCCCCTGGCTTAATCGTGGAACGACATGAAGGCGATGGGCCCCCCGCACCCACCTCCCAACACAATACTATGGACACCCCCACCTCCTAGCCCAGCCCACTAAATTCCATCCAGTGTTTGCATTTCATAGCACCTTTCAGGGTGAGGAGTGAGTGGAGAAGGTACCTAAGGCAGAAACTACTTATCCTCTATGCCCTTGCCAGCACTGGGTGCCACTGGCTCTGTGGCATCTGTCCCAATTATTTGTGGACCTTCTCCTCGAGGGTATTGAGCGGATGCAGATGTGTTGGGCCTCTGTCAGTCTTGTTCGATGTTGCCCCTGATGTGGACCATTTTCTCCTGCAAAAGAGAGGGCAGAATGCCAGTGACTGTGTGTCAGTGTTCTTGGGTGATGTGCCTGCCGTAGTGGATGAGCTATAGGTTTGCAAAGGTATGGAGAGGTGTGTGTGTGTCTGGCATGTTGGAAAGTGTGTGTGGGTGAGGTGCTGTATGAGAATGTTAGAGGTGAGTCCTGAGTGTCAGGGTGTGCTGCTGGGTGAGTCAAGAGGGTGTGGTGCATTGAGCAGTGTGAGAGGTGTGGGGTGTGGTGGATCTGAGATGTGATGTGCAGATGTATTCACTCACTTTGACCACTCGAGTAAGATCATTAACTTCCTTTGGCACTGCTACCAAGCCCTCAGGGTGACATTCTGGGCTTTGGCCAAAGTTGCCATCTGCTCCTAGTCCCTTTGAAGGGTGTTCCTCAAAGGCTTCCTTTTCCATGGCAGAAGCATGGCAGCTCATCTGACCTCCACTTGTTTCAATGGTGCCGCTAGGATGGCGTCACTGAATCGGTGATCTCTCTCTCTGGCATGTTGCAATATTTCCCTTCAGCCTGAGTCTTCACAGTGATTATCCAGTAGCCTTCCCTCTATTAATACAGCTTCCCTTTTATAGGGACTATGCCTATAAAAAGGGAAGGCTGCCTGGAGCAAGTGGTTTGCTTACATTGCTCGTTGTCCCCCTGCAGTGAGCAGAGGGCACCAACAGCACAACGGAGTTATGCTCAGGGCCATGCTACAGTCATGGAAATTGAGGTAGAAGTACATAAAGTATGTGCTACCAACCTCCATTGGATTGGGCACAGGCATGTTACACATTGCAGCCCCTGCATCCAAAAACTGAGTTAACCGAATTTCTAGCCCCCAGTGTTCACAACATCACCAAGCCAAAGCTCAGAACTGCAAGGCAAACCATCCAAGCTGTTCATGAGTTATTTCTCCAGGGAATTTAGAGAATTTCTAGGGAAAACAGAGAGAGCAAAAAGGAAGAAAAAGAAAAATGGGTGAGCTCTAGAAACTTGGGCTGGAATTTTACCTCCCTCCCGGGAGTGGGCTGGAGGCGGGGAGTGGAAGGGTGGGAGGGGAAGGCGTAAAATTGAGTGGGAGGTGAGACTGCCGTTCCCGTCGCCTACCCACCCCCGCTACCATTTTACCAGCAACAGGGAGGTGGCAAACGACCCACCTGACCCAGGCCAATTGAGGCCCTTAAGTGGCCAATTAATTGCCCCACAAAGGGCCCCCACCAGTACAAGCCACCTCCGCTAGAGCACCTCCTCCCCCCCACCACCCTCCTGATTGACCCACTCCTAGTGGCGCTGCTGAGACTGAAGAGCTGGCAGCCTGCTGATTGGCCGGCAGCTCGTGGAGGTGGGACTTCCTGCCTCAGAGGGACAGAAATCCCACCCAAGGCCAATTAAGGGCCTGTGCCACACAAAGTTGCTGCGTGGCTTCCAGGCCCAGCAGAGATGGGATCTCCCCTGACTTTTAAGCTAGTGGGCAGGGCCTCCGCCTCCAAGTAAAACTGGCCAAGCCAGTCAAGGACAAATTGCATCATCACCTTACATGTTTGGCAAACAAGCAAAAAGTAGGTTTTCTGAATCCTTGTAAAGAAGACCATGTCTTTTTAAAATGACCACCTTGTGCTCTGTCAACCTGACCTGAGCACCAATCTAATTACAGTGCTTCCCAACAGCAAATTAGCTATAGTTTATAGAATCTATTTTAAAATTAATTTATGTTAACATACTGAACTACATCTTCCACAATTTTGAGAATTCAGATGTCAAACACAACAGTAGTAATTTCCTGCTACACCATTAATACTGAAAAAAATTGCACTGCTATACACAATGTGCAGCTCACACAATTAATTAGAACATTAGTAGAATTCAATTTACCTGGTCAGTATTTTGAAGCATAGAGCTTCATTAGAATTGCATGTAGTTCTTTCATGTGATCAAGTCAGCAGGGCACAAAATAACAACATATTAATTTACATGGATATATAATTTTATAATCATAACAGTCATCATTGTGAGTCTTGTCACACAGCACAACACAACAGGCCAAAACATAGGAAAACACAACAGAAACTGGATATATAACAATATGACCTACCAGACCAAAACATAAACTAAGGCAAGATGCAGCACATTACAATGTGTGTGTATAACACAAAACACAGATAGATGAGAGGAGGATGATGCACAAAAATTGCTGGGACTCATATGGCTGTTGTTTAGGGGAAAATGATTCAATGCTACATTAGGGTCACTGTCCAACATTTGAGATAGAAGGTTCCGAGAAGTGTATTGGAAGAAATAAGGTGGGATTAACCTGAATGATGTCAACAAGTTTGCTTCTCCCTGAACAAAAGGATGAAACCTGAAGGAATTTACGGGCATAATTTTCCTAGTCCCTTGGAAGTGGGTTTGGAGGTGGGCGATCTGGGAAAATTTGAAAGAAATGCATTGGGCCAGCTCCCCAACACATTCCCCCCTCCTTGTGCTTTTCCCAGGGCGAGCTGAGTCCAAGGCCAGCAAACCGCATGTCCGCAGTGGGAAGTCAATTAAGATACGGAAGGGATTAGTTAGCAGGCATTTTCCCAGCACAAGGCAATTTTGTCAGCATCGCACCGGCTGTTAAACGTCAGAAAGCTTGTTATGGAAGGATAATGCTGGAGCCTATCTTTACTCAGTTTCACATTTATTGTACAGAGTAAAAGGATAACGAACATGTAGCTCCTCAAGCAAAACACTTCAGTCTCAGTGAGTGTCTGCTTATAAGTGCTCAAGTTCTTCTTCTTCTTTGGCCTCCTTGTCTCGAGAGACAATGGGTAAGCGCCTGGAGGTGGTCAGTGGTTTGTGGAGCAGTGCCTGGAGTAGCTATAAAGGCCAATTCTAGAGTGACAGACTCTTCCACAGGTGCTACAGATAAAATTGGTTGTCGGGGCTGTTACGGAGTTGGCTCTCCCCTTGCGCTTCTGTCTTTTTTCTTGCCAACTGCTAGGTCTCTTTGACTCGCCACACTTTAGCCCCGCATTTATGGCTGCACGCCAGCTCTGGCGATCACTGGTAACTGACTCCCACGACTTGTGATCAATGTCACAGGGCTTCATGTCGTGTTTGCAGACGTCTTTAAAGCGGAGACATGGCCGGTGGGTCTGATACCAGTGACGAGCTCGCTGTACAATGTGTCCTTGGGGATCCTGCCATCTTCCATGCGGCTCACATGGCCAAGCCATCTCAAGCACCGCTGGCTCAGTAGGGTGTATATGCTGGGGATGTTGGCCGCCTCAAGGACTTCTGTGTTGGAGATACGGTCCTGCCACCTGAAGCCAAGGATTCTCCGGAGGCAGCGAAGATGGAATGAATTGAGATGTCGCGCTTGGCTGACATATGTTGTCCAGGCCTCGCTGCCGTAGAGCAAGGTACTGAGGACACAGGCTTGATACACTCGGACATTTGTGTTCCGTGTCTTAATTAATTCTTAATTAAATATGAAGATTTGACAAATGCTTAGTAGATATCTGCTGCTTCAAATAAAATCCTAGGTATAATGTGCAACAAATACTACATATTTTTAAGAGGCTATGAATACTTGACCATAAGTAATTGTTGAATATGCATAGTATTAACAGCTTCAATCTACTTCAAAAGGATAAAATAGTCTTCTGAATGATGTCCGCACATTCTCTTAATTCATCCTCTTTGATCACAAGGGGTGGCGCCAGTCTAATGATGTCCCCGTGAGTTGGCTTAGCTAGCAGACCATTATCACGTAGACGAATGCAAACTTTCATGGCATCAAAAGCTTTTGTTTCTCGGATAACAAGGGCATTCAATAATCCCTTTCCTCTTACAGCAGACACAATATCCGATTTTCTCTCTCTTGGCCAGCCTGGACATAGCAGTGGAAGCCCTTCCCATGCGCTTGTTGATTTCTGCATCGAGAGACGGGTTACCGGTGATAGTTGAGCCTAGGTAGGTGAACTCATGAACCACTTCCAGAGCATGGTCGCTGATATTGATGGATGGAGCATTTCTGGCGTCCTGTCCCATGATGTTTGTTTTCTTGAGGCTGATGGTTAAGCCAAATTCGTTTCAGGCAGCTGCAATCCTGTCGATGAGTCTGTAGACACTCTTCAGTGTGAGATGTTAATGCAGCATCGTCAGCAAAGAGGAGTTCCCTGATGAGGACTTTCCGTACTTTGGTCTTCGCTCTTAGACGGGCAAGGTTGAACAACTGCCACCTGATCTTGTGTGGAGGAAAATTCCTTCTTCTGAAGACTTGAATGCATGTGAGAGCAGCAGGGAGAAGAAGATCCCAAACAGTGTAGGTGCGAGAATACAGCCCTGTTTCACTCCACTCAGGATAGGAAAGGGGTCTGATGAGGCGCCGCTATGCTGAATTGTGCCTTTCATATTGTCATGGAATGAGGTGATGATACTTAGTAGCTTTGGTGGACATCCGATCTTTTCTCATAGTCTGAAGAGACCACGTCTGCTGACGAGGTCAAAGGCTTTGGTGAGATCAGTGAAAGCAACGTAGAGGGGCATCTGTTGTTCATGGCATTTCTCCTGTAGCTGACGAAGGGAGTAAGAAAGTGAGAAAGGGAGGAAGGAAGTAAGACCCCAATTAACACCCTTCACCTGCAGATAATCAAACAATTGCTGCACAATTACAGATTAACACAGGCCAGCCCCTCGCTATGTCAGCACCCCAGCAACTCAGAGTAGGCAGCTGCACAGTGGGAGGTTGGAGCTTCGAAGGATTTGAAGGCTTTTAAATGTGCACCTGCAAAAAATAGCAGGGCTGGTGTCTTCCCAGGTCAAAGTCTTTCCATTACATCAGGATCTCCTGGAGACTGATGTCTCTGATAGTGCTGGGACTGATGAAGTGGCAGCTGCTTCCCTGATAAATATGGTCCCACCATTGCATTCCTACCACTCAGCAGCAGTCTCACTGGCAAAACAGTGGGCCCTAGCAGTGGGCCACAGTGAGTCAACCCCCTGCCTCCTGCACCTGCCCACTGCTCCTAATTGGACAGTCAATGCGGAGGCGGCCTGTTAATTAGTTGAGGTCAGGACCGGAAATGGTTCCGGTGCACAAAAATGTTTAAAGTTTCTGGCCTATGACTGTATTAATTCAAACTGGATCAATTCTGATTTATTCCAAACATCATCAGTTTTGGTCCAAATGTGTTGATTAATTTTGTCATGAAAATGAAAGCTTGTCCCTTAAAGAATACGGTGTTATATTTTTGAGTTCTGCTCAAATTTTTCTCCGAGGCTCGGTGCTAAAGGCCACTTTTGTAAGTGAACCTTCACTTTCTACATAATAGATTGTGCTTTTATAGCTTAATATCTTGATAATGTAGCAAGTTAGCCACTGAATTTCTTAAAGCCTTGCAATACCCTAGACAAATGGGAAGCAACGGAATAAACATACTATGAGACTGTGGCCTATGGAATGGATTTATTATTTTGGGTGGCACAGTGGCGCAGTGGTTAGCACCACAGCCTCACAGCTCCAGCGACCCGCGTTCAGTTCTGGGTACTGCCTGTGCGGAGTTTGCAAGTTTTCCCTGTGACTGCGTGGGTTTCTGCTGGGTGCTCCGGTTTCCTCCCACAACCAAAAGACTTGCAGGTTGATAGGTAAATTGGCCATTGTAAATTGCCCCTAGTGTAGGTAGGTGGTAGGAGAATTGAAGGAAGGTGGGGATGTGGTAGGGAATATGGGATTCATGTAGGATTAGTATAAATGGGTGTTTGATGGTCGGCACAGACTCAGTAGGCCGAAGGGCCTGTTTCAGTGCTGTATCTCTCTATGACTCTATTAGAAAATTACAGGTAAATTATGGCTACAAACAACACAGCAGATTACATTAATTTACAGATCATATATATTCCTCTTTTACTACAGAAAATAATGCCAGCAACAACAACAAGTTGTATGTATATAGTGCCTTTAACATCATAAAATGTCCCAAGGCAGTTCACAGGAGCGTTATAGTGCAAAACTTAACCCCATGCTGCATAAGGTGATATTAGGGCAGATGAGCAAAAGCTTAGTCAGGTAGGTTTTAAGGCGTGTCATAAAGGATAAATGAGAGGTATACAGGCAAAGAGGTTTAGGGAGGGAATTCCAGCATCTGGGACCTTGACAGCTGAAAACATAGTCACCAATGGCAGAATAATTAAAATCAGAGATGCTCAAAGGCCAGAATTAGAGGAACATAGATATCACAAAGGGCTGTGGGGCTGCAGCAGATTACAGAGATAGAGCGTGGCAAGGCCATGGAGAAATTTGAAAACGAGGATGAGAATTTTATAAATCGAGGCATTGCTTATCCAGGAGTCAATGAAGGTCAGCAAGCACAGGGGAGACAGCTGAACGGGATTTGATGCGGGTGAGGAAGGACACAAGCAGCAGGGTTTTGGATAACCTCAAGTTTACAGAAGGTAGAATGTGGGAGGCCAACCAGGAGTGCGTTACAATAGTCAAGTCTAGAGGTAACAAGGCATGGATGAGAGTTTCAGCAGCAGATGAACTGAGGCAGAAGTAGAATCAGTTGATATTTACAGAGGTGAAAATCAGCATCAGGTTTCATGATCAGTTGTCATTGCTGGATCTGTTCCATCAATGGTTATTCAGTAAACACAATGAGCCGCCTCACTGCTTTTCACCAGGAAACTCTATGACAATTATTGATCAATGCTTTCTTTATACTTCTAAACCTAATCCATTTTGTTATTTTGAAAATTGTGATAACATGTGAAAGGTATGTATAGCTTTTAGACTGTTCAGTTTTATTCATAGATTTCAACCATATTTGTTATGCAAATTTTACTTGTGTCAATAGGATTAAAATTTAATATGAATTTTGTTGTAACATTTTTCAGTTAATCCACTTGCTACACAAAAAGGCTCAGTTCCTTCTCAAATATATGCTTCAAAGAATACTTAAATTGTCTTGACCATTGGAATATAATGGGCTGGATCTTGCTGGAAAAATAATGACATGTCAACAACACATGGCATTATTAATGTGAAAATCAGCGAGCAAGTTCAGAGGATTAAATGATACTCCATGAGTTATGAATCTTTAGAACTTGCTGATTGATTTATGTTGCTCCAATGTTTGACTCACACAAACTGCATCTCACCCTTAACCTCCCAATTATTTTTAAGAACTTGCTGGATTTGCACATTAAAGCTGCCTTAGAAAGTTAGGCATGAAACTTACAGCGTAAGTAACTTTTTAACAACCTGATAATTGTTAATGCAATACCAATCAACCTCTCATTTTAAACTGTTCAACCTCATTCCTGCATGCTTTAAATTATGAGAAATTTTTAAAATGTCAGATTTTAAATTTGAATTATTTTCTTACCTTTCCTGTATCTTCTCTCTCTGAATCCAATCTTTCTCTCTCTTTGTTTCTCTTTCTGTACCTGATTTGACTTGAATTCACTCATTGTAAGTCACCCTCTTCTCCGTCAATCCTCTGTTTCCTCCCCTATCAATAAATCTCATTGGTTAAGGAGATGCACTGTTGTTCCCGCCATTCACTAAGATACCAGATGCCCTTGCCACACTGTTATAAGCTTGGTCTTCCAGCACGTTACGGCAAAAAAAATTTCCAACTGAAAGGTGCAGGAAAAAATTTAACTAATGGGAGAGACTGCAAGATGCCTCGCGCCAGCAAGATCCAGCCCAAAGAAACAGTGCTTTACAAAACCCAAGGACAGTTACAGCTTTACTGAACTCCTTCAAGCAGACTGAAATTTATATTTCAATTTTCATTACACGTGACTACTGCGATACAGTGTGCCAAAGCTACATATCAGCATTCTGTTTCATTCATCTGTGGCTGAGCATAGAATGCATCTTACACAAGATATGAGCAAGGCATTCGTGGGAACAAGGCAAGTACTGAATCATGAATAAATATTACCTATTTAGGATTAACTAGTTCAAGTCTTCAGAAGAAGGAATTTTCCTCCACACAAGGATCAGATGGCAGGTTGTTCAACCTTGCCCTTCTTAGAGCGAAGACCAAAGTACGGAAAGTCCTCATCAGGGAACTCCTCTTTGCTGACGATGCTGCATTAACATCCCACACTGAAGAGTGTCTGCAGAGACTCAGTGACAGGATTGCGGCTGCCTGCAATGAATTTGGCCTAACCATCAGCCTCAACAAAACAAACATCATGGGACAGGACGTCAGAAATGCTCCATCCATCAATATCGGCGACCACACTCTGGAAGTGGTTCAAGAGTTCACGTACCTAGGCTCAACTATCACCAGTAACCTGTCTCTCGATGCAGAAATCAACAAGCGCAGGGGAAAGGCGTATGCTGCTATGTCCAGACTGGCCAAGAGAGTGTGGGAAAATGGCGCACAGACACGGAACACAAAAGTCCGAGTGTTTCAAGCCTGTGTCCTCAGTACCTTGCTCTACGTCAGCGAGGCCTGGACAACGTATGTCAGCCAAGAGTGACGTCTCAATTCATTCTTTTCTGCCTCCGGAGAATCCTTGGCATCAGGTGGCAGGACCGTATCTCCAATGCAGAAGTCCTCGAGGCGGCCAACATCCCCAGCATATACACACTACTGAGTCAGCGGCGCTTGAGATGGCTTGGCCATGTGAGCCACATGGTAGATGACAGGATCCCCAAGGACACATTGTACAGTGAGCTCGTCACTGGTATCAGACCCACCGGCCATCCATGTCTCCGCTTTAAAGATGTCTGCAAACGCGACATGAAGTCCTTTGACATTGACCAGAAGTCGTGTGAGTCAGTTGCCAGTGATCGCCAGAGCTGGCGGACAGCCATAAAGGCGGGGCCATAGAGTGGCTAGTCAAAGAGACTTAGCATTTGGCAGGAAAAAAGACAGAAGCGCAAGGGGAGAGCCAACTCTGTAACAGCCCCGACAACTAATTTTATCTGCAGTGCATGTGGAAGAGTCTGTCACTCTAGAATTGGCCTTTATAGCCACTCCAGGCACTGCTCCACAAACCACTGATCACCTCTAGGCTCTGACCCATTGTGTCTCAAGACAAGGAGGCCAAAGAAGAAGAAAGAAGAGAAATGTGCAGAGCCACAAAAGATTATATGGTTCTCATGTCAGACTCAAATCCTGGGAAATGGTCAATGCTGTCTGTGGTATGTTGTATTCCTACTATGTGGTTTTACTGAAAATGTTCTTCGATTTACCATCAAGAGTCACTGTTCTAACTGGATCTGATGTTCCCTAAAAACGAGAGGCTCCTTCTTTTACCCACTATCTAAATAAACATTGACATAAACTAGGGATTGTAACAGATATCCTTCATTCTGTACACTAGCTACTGGAATATAACACATGGTGCATATAAATTATTTATCTTAATAGAAGGCAGGCTGGATAGGCATTCTGCTGAGATGAGGTTCAGGCTTTGAACCAATAACTATTTTATTAATGTAAAACATATGAACAAACAGTATACATTCTTCTTCTTCTTTCTGTGGCCTCCTTGTCTCGAGAGACAATGGGTAAGTGCCTGGAGGTGGTCAGTGGTTTGTGAAGCCGCGACTGGAGTGGCTATAAAGGCCAATTCTAGAGTGACAGACTCTTCCACAGGCGCTGCAGATAAAATTGGTTGTCGGGGCTGTTACACAGTTGGCTCTCCCCTTGCACTTCTGTCTATTTACCTGCCAACTGCTAAGTCTCTTTGACTTGCCACACTTTAGCCCCGCCTTTATGGCTGCCCGCCAGCTCTGGCGATCACTGGCAACTGACTCCCACAACTTGTGATCAATGTCACAGGACTTCATGTTGCGTTTGCAGACGTCTTTAAAGCGGAGATATAGACGGCCGGTGGGTCTGATACCAGTGACGAGCTCCCTGTACAATGTGTCCTTGGGGATCCTGCCATCTTCCATGCAGCCCACATGGCCAAGCCATCTCAAGCGCCGCTGGCTCAGTAGTGTGTATAAGCTGGGGATGTTGGCCGCCTCGAGGACTTCAGTGTTGGAGATACGGTCCTGCCACCTGATGCCAAGGATTCTCTGGAGGCAGCGAAGATGGAATGAATTGAAACGTCGCTCTTGGCTGACATACATTGTCCAGGTCTCGCTGCCGTAGGGCAAGGTACTGAGGACACAGGCTTAATACACTCAGACTTTTGTGTTCTGTGTCAGTGCGCCATTTTCCCACACTTTCTTGGCCAGTCTGGACATAGCAGTGGAAGCCTTTCCCATGTACTTGTTGATTTCTGCATCGAGAGACAGGTTATTGGTGATAGTTGAGCCTAGGTAGGTGAACGCTAGGTATACATTCTAACATCATAAAAATATCTACTTCCCTATGTTCATGGGTATGTGAAAGCAACAAAGACTACTTGCTTTCTCTACCCAAATGGACACTAAACAGATGACCATTCACACTAGCATAAAATTTGTGACCAAGTTGAGTGAGCCTTTTCAGATTCAGACTGCGTTTTAGCACGTGGCTGCAAAAATCATAGAGACACTCTGAGGTTGCCTCTCTCTCAACTGCCCCACTCAATTCTGTGAGATGACGCCCCTGACAAATTAGCTGTCAATGAGCTGACAATGACAGAATGTTTCAGCTAATCAACGACCTGTATTCTTCTTAACTGGGCAATAGTCAATAAATAGTCAATTAACATGACAACCCTGAGAAGAGAGTATACCTTTTAATGTGGGGCCAGGAGGCTCCCAAGGGTCTGCTGGGCAATGATTCCCACGGTGTGAATAAAATAAAATATCACCTTAGATAATCAAATGCAACAAGGAGCCACCTTGCATAGTGCTGCAAGATGTTTGAGATTGTAAATACCAAGGTAACTAATTAATATTCAAATCACTATTGTGTAAGTCCAACAAACTTGCATTTTACAAAATGTAATACACAGACTAGTTTTCAGGCTGATTGCATGCAACTGCATGATAGCTTGGGTGATTATGCTTTACCAGATTGATTCCTGAGATGATAGGGTTGTCCTATGAGGACTGAGTGAGTAGAATGGGCCTATATTCTCCAGTTTAGGTGATCTCTTTGAAAGGTTTAAAATTCTTAGAGGATTTGACAGGGTAGATGCTGAGAGGTTGTTTCCCCGGGTTGGACAGTCAAGGACTAGTGTTCCTAGTCTTAGGATAAGGAGTCAGCCATTTAGGATGGAGATGAGGAGACATTGCTTAGAGTTATTTATGCACGGAAGGAGGCCATTTGAGTGTAGACCAGAAAAATAGTGCCCAAACAGGGACATGAACCCTACACCCTCAGATTAACAATCCAATGCTCTACTGACTGAGGGTTGTGAATCTTTGAAATTGTCTTCTGGGAGGGCTGCAGATGCTCAGTCGATGAGTATATTTAAGACTGAAATCGAGAGATTTTTGGCCAAAGAGAATCAAAGGATAAGTGGATAGGGTGGGAAAGTGAAGTTGATGTAGAAGTTCAACCATGATATTATTGAATGGTGAAGCTGGCTCAGGGGCCATATGGCCTACTCCTGTTCCTATTGCTTATGGTTATATGTTCTTACTGAATCCAGCATTACCAAAATATCAACAATTAAAAAATCAAAAACAGGCAAAAATCTACTTTGTCACAGAGTATATATTTATTTGAAGTTAATTGCTGTAGTTTAATTTTTATCTATCTAAAATATAAATATGCAAAGAAGTGTGATGATACAGTGCATTGTTCATAATTTCAGTTCATGATCTTAGACATAGGAACATAAGAACATAGGAACATAGGAGCAGGAGTAGGCCATTCAGCCCCTCAAGCCTGCTTCACCAATCAACTAGATCATGGCTGATCTTCTACTTCACCACCATTTTCCTGCACTATCCCCATAACCTTTGATATCTTTAATATCTAGAAATCTTTCAATCTCTGTCTTGAATATACCCAATGACTGAGCCTCCACAGCCCTTTGGGGGTAGAGAATTCCAAAGATTTACCACTCTCTGAGTGAAGAAATTCATTCTTATCTCAGTCCTAAATGGCCCAGCTCTTATTCTGAGATGGTGTCCCCTGGTTATAGACCCCACTGCCAGGGAAACATCCTTCCTGCATCTACACTGTCGAGCCCTGTAAGAATTTTGTATGCTTCAATGAGATCATCTCTTATTCTTCTAAACTCTACAGAATATAAGCCCAGTCTCCTCAATCTCTTCTCATAAAATAATCCCGCAATCCCAGGGATTAGTCTGGTGAATCTTCATTGCACTCCCTCTATGGCAAGTATATCCTTCCTTAGGTAAGGAGACCAAAACTGTACACAATATTCCAAGTGCACTTTCACCAAGGCTCTATATTATTGCATCAAGACTTCTTTACTCCTGTATCCAAATCCTCTTGCAATAAAGGCCAACATACCATTTGCTTTCGTAATTGCTTTCTGCACTTGCATGTTAGCTTTCAGTGACTTATGAACAAGAACATCCCAGATCCCTTTGGACATCAACACTTCCCAATCTCTCACCATTTAAGAAATTCTCTGCATTTCTGTTTCTCCTACCAGAGTGGATAACATCATATTTTTCCACATTATATTCCATCTGCCATGTTCTTGTCCACTCATTGCAATATGGGGCTGCATTTTACAAGCTCACCACTAATCTCGGCAGCTAGCTTCAAAGATGGCGGCACAGACGTGTGGGTTTTACTCCGTGGAGCCTCGCGATATTAAACGCAGTGGCTCATTTACATGGCCAGGGCAGACAGCATGCCCCCACTCCCGATGACGTGGAGGGGGTGGGCGGTCCGTCCCCGGCAATGAAATTCAGCGCCACTGCGCAGGCACCGACGCCATTTTAAAGGGCTTCCAGCCCTTACATTTAATTTAAATTTTTAAAGGTGCACGCATTTTAAATTTAATGAAAATACATAATTAAATCTAGCCCCTCTCCCACCCCGCATCAATAAACAGACAGCTCATTCCTTGCCCTCTTCCCCCACAAAATACTTACCTTGTGTACCTGGCCGTCCCCCCCAAAGTTCACAAACTTTTATCTTTAATGCTTCCCACCATCCCCTACACCAATCATATTGGTTTGGCCCCAGTCCCCCACTCCCACACTGAAATACTTACCTCCTCCCCACTCCCACCAGAGTCCCGCATGGGAGTCACAGCAACTGACCACAATTTCAGAAGGGTATGGCTGGTGGGAGCAGGGAAGTCATTAATTCATTACTTTGCATTAATTAACATATTTAGATTCTGCTCCCATCACCGGGCAGTGGGAAGTGGGGGTGGGGCTGCCACAAGGCCTCTCCGCCACTGGCAATATGGGGCCATGCCTTCCCAGCGTTGAGGCCTGTGGCAGGCCTCTCCCAGAGGCATTTTCCGAGCCCCCCACCACCCCCCACCACCCCCGACATTGGGAGGTTGGTAAAATTCAGCTCAAGGAGTGGAATAGAAGTCAAACACTTTCTTTTCATGGAGTATTAAATTACCTCTATCCATATTTATTCCTAAAATCTTTAAACCAAATCCTAATTGGATACCTATTCACTGGTTTTTAAACTGCCCTCAATAGGAATGCTTATGTCCTATGTAGTGGGGGGCCAACTTTCATCTCAATATGCTTTTGGGTTAATTTTGTATTTGGGTCCTCCAGTTCCATGGTTACAGTAAAATTAAATTGCCTGATATACCTATGTTATTCATGCCCTTTATCAATTTAAACTGTTAGTTGTGGTATTCTCAGCCAAAAGGGATGCATTGCCCAGGAAGACATAGTTTAAAACTTTAAGACTTGGTATCATTCTTGTTCGATGTAAAAATTCTCATCCTTGTTTTTAAATTTCTCTTTGGTCTGGCCCCTCCCTATCTCTGTATTCTCCTACAACCTTCCGAGATGTCTGTGCTCCTCAAATTCCAGCCTCTGGAGCAGCCCCAATTTTAATTACTCCTCTATTGGTGGCCATGTCTTCAGCTGCCTAGGCCCTAAGCTCTGGAATTCCCTCCCTAAACCTTTCTGCCTCTCTAACTTGCTTTTCTCTTTCAAGACACTCATTAAAACCTACCTCTTTGACCAAGCTTTTAGTCATCTGCCCTAATATCTTCTTATGTGTCTCAGTATCATATTTTGTTTTATAATGCCTCTGTGAAGTGCCTTGGTATGTCTTATTACCTTAAAGGTGATATATAAAGCAAGTTGTTGAGTCTGCGCATACCTCCTCCAAGGCCAATATATCATTCCAGAGGTGTGGTGTCCAAAACTGAACATGCTACTCCAAATGGGGTCTGACCAGCATCCTGTACAACTGAAGTATCACTTCCTTAATTTCCAATTCCAATCCCTTGTAATAAAGGTCAGCATACAATTAGTCATTTTGATTATGCTTTGAAGCTGTGAACTAGCTGTCAGTGATTTGTGTACATGCCCCTAAATCCCATTGCTCACCCACAGCTTCTAGTCTCTCACCTTTAGGAAAATATTCTAATATGTCACTAATTCAGATCTAAAGTGGATTTTTTTAAAACTATACTGCCTCGATGTATTAAAATTATGCTAATCGAGCTGCAATCCATCCCTGAGACAAGCTGTAATTGACTCTTCACTCATTTTGCCATTTTATTTACCACTTACAGATTAATGCAAGATTAAATGCATTAGTTCTGGTATTACTCTTCCCAAAACATTTTCTAATCAATTACGAGCAAATTGTAATGGAGTTGGAAGAGAGGCTTCCTTCACTGAATCACCCAACGGCAGCTTGTATTGTTAGAGGAAATTTCACACAATTACGTTCACACACTTATGCGAATTATGTTGTCAAAATGTTGAAATATAAAGTCCAGTTGAAGATAAAAAGAAAATTGGAAATCTGAAATAAAGTTTGACTATAGACTCTAACCCAACAATTAATCTGCCTTTTCCTTTTCGATCTGATGGATCTGCTGCACATTTTGAGTGTTTTCTGTTTTTATTATACACAGCTTGCTATGTACATTATGTGTACCACAAGAGTTGATAGGATTTAATTTCTGTGAGTGTATTTCAAGTTGTGCAGCTTGGTATGAGCAAGAATACACCAGTGTGAATTGCATGATCACTGTTGCACTATTGGCAATGGTATCATCAAATGAAATTAAACAGCTTAATTTAGTCACTAACACCACAAAAAATACTTAGGAGATCGTTGTTTTCTCACAAACTGAAAAACTGCTTGAGTCATGATTTCCCAGCAGGAATGGCTCTGCCCCATCAACTATTTTGTCAATTAATGTTTCCCCTCTACCGCCCAATCACAGACCATCCCTTGTGTTCTTTTTACTTAAAACCTATTACATTTCTAACTTTTCCCAGTTTTGATGAAAGGTCATTGAACATAAACATTAACTCAGTTTCTCTCTCCACGTGTGCTGCCAGTCCTGTATTTCCAGTATTTTCTGTTTCTAGTTCAGATTTCCAGCATTCACAGTATTTTGCTTGTGTTTTGTTTTAGGTTTTGGGGTTTGCTCCCAGCAGCTTCTCCTAAAATCAAGTCTCATTGGATAGCAATGATTACCTTCCAGATTAGAATGTCTAATATTGTCCCATTACCAAGGAAACACATTCAAAATATTGGGATGGGAAAGAAAAATAAGCACAATAGATTTATTTAATCCCATTGAAGGAACATTGCTTCTTCTAATACAAGGTTTATAACCCAGTCCATTGCTTTTAATGAAATGCTTATTGTAATTTTCCTTTAAAATAAGAACCTTATTTTGACAACATTAATTCCATAAAAAGAACAATTTTGAAACTATCTTGAGAACAGGAGGGGCATTGGTGGACACTTGAAAATAAAATGGTGACAGTGTGCAGAGTTATGGTAGAGAGCCCCCTAATGGTTGAAGGTGGAATCAAAACAATGATGTCAGAGAATTCAATGTTAGATTTTGACAGCACAAAGTAAAGGGTTTGTACAGGAAGTGCTTGCCCTACAATGAGATGGCTAATTAGACTAGTCAAAGTCCTGTAACATTGCTCAATGAGACTTTGAAGATGAAATTAATTCCCTGGAAGAATGATATTACAATTATTAGAAATGATGTAACATGTTAAAATCATAATATATGAAATATCATGTAAATATAATGCTGTAAAGCCATTATTAATTTAAATAAAATATTGAAATTTTCATTTACCTAATTTAGTTGACTGAAATATTAATGTTATCATTTGATATTGTTCAATAAAAATTAAAATTATATTTTGTTTAATTTATTTAATTCAGTTATTTATTGAAATACTTATTTAGCAAATTAAATCTAAAATCACTGAGAAGAGGCTTTCAGGCCGTGGTGAAAGTTCCAAATGTCCAATGTCCTTTTAAGCAGTGATAACAATTCTAAAAATAAGCCCAAAATGTGTTATTTAAAAATTATGAGTAGAGGAAAGCAGCCAGCAGTGGGAAGCTTGGAGACTGGGTCAGTTCCTACGTGTCAAAACTTATCATAAAAACAACCTAAATAAATTAGGGATACTAAAGATGGATTCATTAGTTTTAGTAGTAGAAAACTAAGGTTACAATTTGGAATTAACATAAATCTAACTGTACATAATTTTCAGATAGCCTTCATGAAATCCGGCCCTAACTGGTTCACTGCCAAACATGCAGAGGAAACACGTTTCTGAAAAGTTAAAATAATCAGAACATGGTTGATAGTAGAATTTGGTTTTAAGCCAAGATCATGATAAAATTGATATGTCACTCAGAATCACAATGCTATTTCAAGTTAGGACTGAGCCTTTGCTCATTATGTTAAGCAGTAAAGACTTCCCTTTTATTATTATAAGCTAACACGATGGAAGCTCTGCAATTTCCTTGAGATGTTGATCACTCTTTTGGAAAGCTTGTTTAGCCCATACTTTTCAACAATCATGTCTGCAAGGAAACCAATGCTATATTTGGGCATGGAACCTGATCTGGAAACTGGGAAAGATCTTTCCTATTAGTTAGTGGGAAGAACATTATCTCTGAGAATTATGTTCTTTTTGGCCATTACAGGTTGATTAAGATTAACCACATTCTGTTTTGAGCAAGTTTTTTTGAGAAATATGATGGATTAAAGGGAAAAAAGGAAAAATAAGGTGAAATCTGTTTGCCCGTAAAAATGAAAAATAATCCAATTTCAAGCTAAAGCCATTTGTGTTCTGGAGTATAAGTATGGAGGGCAGTTGGTTCCCAGCGAGGCAAAGCAGTCTATATTAAAAAAAAAATGTTGAGCTACTCTGGAATAGACCTTTCAACTGCTCCTGGGGGGAGACTGTTACTGACCTGGGATTTTCACAGAGACGCCCCCGTACTTGGCCTGGTGACAGGTTCTCTGTCGAACGAAGGGTGGTGTGTGGGCACCCAAAGCTGAAGGGCCAATCAGATGCCTTCCAGCTTAAGAGGAGCCGCAGCCTCCAATGGATGCTAAGTAATTGAGAGGACAGTTCAACATGGAGGCACCCACTCCCCAACCTTTTTAAAAGCTTGAGAAAGAAACAGATGCAGCAGCCAGACCACCACTGAGGGGGAATTCCTCTACAGAGAGGCCTATGGCTGCACCCAGGGAGGACGGGCTGCCTGGAGTGCTGGCCCTCCAGCTTGCTGCTGGATGCCCACCTCCGGGTGGTTAAACAGCCCCCTGTTGGGTTGGGAAACTGGAGGACAATTAGAAAATCCTTTGTGTGCTCAACAAGACTCTTAATGAGCCTAACTGGCTTCCCGCCTCGTGGGGATAGAAAGCCCCGCCAGTCCTGCCACCCCCCTCAGCAAAGATGGCCGGCACTGGGAACAGGATCAAGAAACCTGCACACCAAGCGACGCTGGCATTTTCCGGCCCCCTCCGCCTCTGTTCCCACCCTCGGTGAGGCCCTGAAATTCAGCCCATTAACTTTACTACAGCAGAATTGGTGTTATTTGCTAAATCAGTCAGCCTTTAGTCAACTGATACATCAAAACCAGAGACAGAAACCATCTTTGCCAGGGAAACACCTTGCTTACTTTACCCATGGAAAGGAGGCAGCAGCACAAGAGGGGTCTGCACTTTTATCAGTTGATGTGCTTCCCAAAAGTGCAAGAGCACATTGATTGCACATATGTGACCATCAGGATTTCTAGTAACAACCTAACCGCATATATTAATAAAAAAATGGTTCATCCCATTAATTTACAGGGAATGTTGAATGACTGAAACAGAATACTGCAGGTTAAAGCATCATATCATAGAATCATGGGATGAATTTTGTTGCTCTCCCGACGTCGGACACTGTGGCGGGGGGGGTGCAGGGGTGGCAGAAGATTATAGTGGCAGGGGCCAGCCATGGAGCCAGACCGGATTGCCGGGCCTGATCTTCCCAGTGGTGGCGAGGCTCCATGGCAGCTGCCACCCCCACCCCCCCACCCCACCCCCACCCCGCCCCTGCTGCTCTGCGACAGGACCCAACTTTAAATATTGAAATTAAGGACATGAATACATTAACATACCACTCCCCGCGATCTTACCGGTTGTATACGATCTTTGGTGCAATGTCTGGCACTCATGTGCTTTCACTTTCCTGTTCAGGGAAAGCTGGCATCACCAAGGTGGAGAAGGCAGGAGCTTAGGACTTTTAGTGCAGCTGGTGGGGGGATGGAGTCAACTCTGTATTTCTAGTGGTGGGAAGGGGTGACCTCTGCACTTTGTGCAGTTTTGGAGGGAGTGGTCAACTATTATACGTGAGGTATATTATATATGAGGTATACAAAATTATGAGGGGCATTGATAGGATAGATAGGAAGAAACTTTTTTCCTTAGCGGAGAGGTCAATAACTAAGGGGCATAGATTTAAGGTATGGGGCAGGAGGTTTAGAGGGGAGTTGAGGAGGGATTTTTTCACCCAGCGGGCGGTTGGAATCTGGAACACACTGCCTGAAGGGGTGGTAGAGGCAGGAACACTCATGACATTCAAGAAATATTTAGACAAGCACTTGAAACGCCATAACATACAAGGCTACGGGCCAAGTGCGGGGAAATGGGATTAGTCAGGACGGGTGCTTGATGGTCAGCACAGGCGCGTTGGGCCAAAGGGCCTGGTTCCGTGCTGTAAAACTCTATGACTCTATGACTCTATACAATTTAAACGTT
The DNA here is from genome assembly GCF_036365525.1 of Heterodontus francisci. NCBI lineage: Eukaryota > Metazoa > Chordata > Chondrichthyes > Heterodontiformes > Heterodontidae > Heterodontus > Heterodontus francisci. Next base: position 76,651,321 of record NC_090382.1, on the reverse strand, counting down.
TTGGAGGGGGTAATGTGGCTATTTCCTATCTACATTTATTTTCGGTGTGCAGTGGGGGGAAAGGGACAGGTCACACATTTATGTACAGTGCAGTAGGGGGGGTGGTTTCCGGGGTTGAATTTTGTACTCTCTGTGCAGATCTGGCAGCCCTTTAAAAATGGTGCCAGCGCCTACACAGAGGCAGCTGATGCCATTGCTGGCATCGCAGGGCCCTCCCCCGTCATGTGATTGGGGGATGGAGGACCACCCTGTGTATGGAAATGAGCCACTGCGTGCTAGATCGCGGTGGCATGGCAATACATCAATATTTAATAAAATTCAGCCCATAGAATGCTTACAGCACTGAAGCAGGTCATTTGGCCTGTTGTGTTTGCGTTGAATCGCTGTAAGATCAACTCAGCTAGTCCCACTTTCCCTGCAAATTGTTTCTCGTCAGATAATTATCCAATTCCCTTTTGAAAGTCACAATTGAATCTGCCTCCACCACAGTCAGCCAGTACATTCCAGATCCTAACCACTCGCTGCGTAAAATGTTTTTCCTCCTATCCCCTCTGGTTCTTTTGCCAATCACCTAAAATTAGTGTCCTCTGGTTCTTGAGCCTTCTGCCAATGAGAAGTTTCTCTCAATCTACTCTGTCTAGACTCCTCATGATTTTGATCTATCTAATCTCCTCTTAACCTTCTCTTCTCTATGGACAAGAGCCCCAGCTTCACCATTCTATCCATGTTACCGAAATCTCTGATCCCCAGAAACATTCGTGTAAATCTTTTCTACGCCCTCTCCAGTGCCATCACATCCTTCCTAAAGTGTGATGCTCAGAATTGCCCACAATATTCCAGTTGAAGCCCAACTAGTGTTTCATAAAGGTTCATCATAATTTCCTTGCTTTTGTACTCTATGCCTTTATTTATAAAGCCCAAGATTTGTATGCCTTATTAATTGCTTTCTCAACCTGTCCTGCCACCTTTAATGATTTATGCACATATACGCACTGGTCCCTCTGCTCCTGAACCCCTTTAGAATTATATCCTTTATTTTATATAAAAACAGAAAGTACTGGAAATACTCAGCTGGTCTGGCAGCATCTGTGGAGAGGGAAGCCAAGTTAACATTTCAGGTCTATGACCTTTCATCAGAACTGGCAAAGGTTAGAAATGTAATAGGTTTTAAGCAAGTGAGGGGTAGTGGGGAGAAGAGAACAAAAGGGAAGGTGTGTGCTAGGGCAGAGGGCAGGAGAGATTAAATGGCAAAGATGTCATGGGACAAAGGGAAAGGGAGTGCTAATGGTTATGGTGAAAGACAAAGCATTAGTCCAGAAAGAGTGTTAATGGCAGAATAATAAACAGCTCTGTCCAAAAGCACAAACATGAAAAACCAAGTTTATGGCAGGCACATGTTAAAAAATAATATATAAAAAAAATAAAAAGGACAGTCATGCTCTGAAATTATTGAACTAAATGTTGAGTCTGGAAGGATGTAGAGTGCCTCATTAGTGCTGTTCCTCGAGCTTGCGTTGATGTTCACTGGAACACTGCAGCAGGTCAAAGACAAAAATGTGGGCATGATAGCAGGGTGGTGAATTGAATTGCTTGCCATTTTTTAACTGTTACCTGTCTCTCCCAATTCTTTGAGCACCTTGTTTTTCCTCTCTAATATTACCTCCTGGTTCCCATCCGCCTGCCAAGTCAATTTAAGCCCTCCCCAATAGCACTAGAAAACCACTCCACATTGACATTGGTCCTGGCTCTGTTCAGGTGCAACACATCCGGCCTGTACAGTTACCATCTCCCCCAGAACTGGTCCCAATGTCCCAGGAATCTAAAGCACCCCTCCTGTACCATCTCTCCAGCTATGCATTAATATTCTCTATCATCTTATTTATATACACACTAGCATGTGATACAGGGAGTAATCTGGAGATTTTTATCTTTGAGGTCCTTCTTGGTAGTTTCTTTCCTAGTTCCCTAAAATCTGCCTGCAGGACCTTATCCCTCTTTCCAACTATTTTGTTGGTACCGATAATGGACCAGGACCTCCGGCTGTTCATCCTTTCCCCTCAGAGTGCTCTGCAGTCGCTCAATGACATCCTTAACACTGGCACCAGGGAAGCAATATACCATCCCGGATTAACATCTGCAGCCACAGAAATGTCTGTCTGTTCCCCCAACTATAGAATCTCCTATCATTATTACTTTCCCAATCTTCTTCCTGCTCCCCGTACACCTGAGCCAGCCAATGGTGCCGTGTACTTGGCTCAGGCTGCACACCTAAGAGGAACCATCTCTCTCACCAGGGGACTGCTGCTACCTGCATGGTCCTCCTTGACTGCCTGGCAGTCACCCTTTCCCTTTCTGTCTGCATAACTTTAAGCTGTGGGGTAACCCCATCCAGAAATGTGCTATCCATGTAATTCTCAGCCTCGCAGATGCACCACAATGACACCAGCTGCTGCTCAAGCTTTGTAACCCAGAGTTCAAACTCCTCCAGCTGTTGACACTTCCTGCATATGTAGTTGTCCAGAACAGCAGAAGCATTCTGGAGATCCCACATGTTACAGGATGTACATTCCATGGACTGAGGATCCCTGCTATCCCTATATTTATGGGATTAACTAAATTTAACTGAAATAAGCTAAAGAATTATGAAAGACTTAGCCATGTCAGCCATAGTTCAGGTGGCAGCCTCTAAGGCACATGGTTCTGCATTCAAGTCCCACTCCATGGCTTGAACACAAAAGTCAAGGCTGACTTTCCAGTGCAGTACTGAAGGAGTGCTACACAGTTGGAGGTGCTGTCTTTTGGAAGAGACATTAAACCAAGGCCCCATCTGCCTGTTTGGGTGGATTTAAAAGATCCCATGGCATTATTTCGAAGAAGTGTTATCCCCAGTGTCCTGGCCAATACTTATCCCTCAATCAACATCACATTACAACAGTGACTACACTTCATTGGCTGTAAAACACTTGGAGATATCCAGTGGTCGTGAAAAGCTCTACATAAATGAAAGTCTTTCATTTTTTATAGAAAATAACTCACCAGTCAGCATCCTCCCTTCTGTTGATGATACCTTTAGTTTTTTTTTAGCTTGCTCTCTGATGCTCACACTCACTCCGCTCTGCTGCTCTTTCCCTGAAATCCTTCATGAATACATGTAATATTCAAAATAAACGTGGGGCTTAATTATAATAGAATTGGCACATGTAAATACAATATTGGCTATCACTCACATGCAAGGATGATTGTCTTCTGTGAGTCCGAAGGTGGTTAATGAGGCTGATTTGGGATCTACAGACTTTATGGCATGTAGGGCATTTGTTGTCATGTGGGATGACTGGTTGTGTATTATTAGCTTGGGTCTTTTCACAACTCTCACTTTTCCTCTTCATTTTGTTGTTGTTGGGTCTCAAAATGCTGGGATCCTTCCCACAGACTGTGCCTCCATCTGGTTCGGTCCAGGGCGATGGTCTCCCAGGAGTTGATGTCAATGTTGCAGTTCTTCATGTCGGCTTTCAGGATATCCTTGAAGTCTCTGGTGCATCTGCCCTGACTGAGCTGGGAGAAGAAGACCTGCTTTGGGAGCCTGGTATCTGACATCCAAACTATATGACCAACCCAACGAAGCTGATGGCGGATAATCATAGCCCTTGAGCATGTCTACCCTGAGGCACAGTGTGGCTTTCAAGCAGAGAGATCCACCATTGACATGCTGTTCTCCCTTCGCCAGCTACAGGAGAAATGCCACAAACAACAGATGCCCCTCGACATTGCTTTCATTGATCTCACCAAAGCCTTTGACCTCGTCAGCAGACGTGGTCTCTTCAGACTATGAGAAAAGATCGGTAGTCCACCAAAGCTACTAAGTATCATCACCTTATTCCATGACAATATGAAAGGCACAATTCAGCATAGCGGCGCCTCATCAGACCCCTTTCCTATCCTGAGTGGCATGAAACAGGGCTGTGTTCTCGCACCTACACTGTTTGGGATCTTCTTCTCCCTGCTGCTCTCACATGCATTCAAGTCTTCAGAAGAAGGAATTTTCCTCCACACAAGATCAAGTAGCAGGTTGTTCAAACTTGCCCATCTAAGAGTGAAGACCAAAGTATGGAAAGTCCTCATCAGGGAACTCCTCTTTGCTGATGATGCTGCATTAACATCTCACACTGAAGAGTGTCTGCAGAGACTCATCGACAGGATTGCGGCTGCCTGCAACAAATTTGGCCTAAACATCGGCCTCAACAAAACGAACATCATGGGACAGGACGTCAGAAATGCTCCATCCATCAATATCAGCAACCATGCTCTGGAAATGGTTCAAGAGTTCACCTACCTAGGCTCAACTATTACCAGTAACCTGTCTCTCGATGCAGAAATCAACAAGCGCATGGGAAAGGCTTCCTCTGCTATGTTCAGACTGGCCAAGAGAGTGTGGGAAAATGGCGCACTGACACGGAACACAAAAGTCCAAGTGTATCAGCCTGTGTCCTCAGTACCTTGCTCTACGGCAGCGACACCTGGACAACGTATGTCAGCCAAGAGCGACGCCTCAATTCATTCCATCTTTGCTGCCTCCGAAGAATCCTTGGCATCAGGTGGCAGGACCCTATCTCCAACACAGAAGTCCTCGAGGCGGCCAACATCCCCAGCTTATACACACTACTGAGCCAGCGGTGCTTGAGATAGCTTGGCCATGTGAGCCGCATGGAAGATGGCAGGATCCCAAGGACACATTGTACAGCGAGCTTGTCACTGTTATCAGACCCACCGGCCATCCATGTCTCCGCTTTAAAGACATCTGCAAACGCAACATGAAGTCCTGTGACATTGATCACAAGTCGTGGGAATCAGTTGCCAGTGATCAGTTGCCAGAGCTGGCGGGCAGCCATAAAGGCGGAGCTAAAGAGTGGCGAGTCGAAGAGACTTAGCAGTTGGCAGGAAAAAAGACAGAAGCGCAAGGGGAGAGCCAACTGTGTAACAGCCCCGACAACCAATTTTATCTGCAGCGCCTGTGGAAGTGTCTGTCACTCTAGAATTGACCTTTATAGCCACTCCAGGCGCTGCTCCACAAACCACTGACCACCTCCAGGTGCTTACCCATTGTCTCTTGAGACAAGGAGGCCAAAGAAAGAAAGAAGAAAGAATACTTGTGGTGTCTGCTTGTGAGAGGACACTGATGTCGGTGTGTCTGTCCTCGCACTTGATATGTAGGATCTTCTGCAGGCAGTGTTGAAGATATAACTCCAGTGATTCGAGATGCCTCCTATATATTGTCCATGTTTCAGCCCCGTACTGTAAGGTAGGGATCACGACTGCATGGTAGACCATGAGCTTGGTTTCAGTTTTGATGTCGCGATTTTTAAACACTTGCTTCCTCAGGTGGTCAAAAGTTGCATCAGCAGATTTCAGGTGATGCTGGATTTCTTTGTCAATGTCAGCCTTCTCTGAAAGATAACTTCCAAGATACTGGAAGTGTTCCACATTTTCCAGGCACTCATCATGAATCCTAATCAATGGGGCTGGGGCATGTGCATTCGGAGCTTGCTGATGGAGGACTTTGGTCTTCTGAATGTTGAGTGTAAGTCCCATCTTCTCATATGCCTCAGTAAATATGTCGACAATTCTCTGAATATCTGTTTCCGACACAGCACTTACTGCAGCATCATCAGTGTATTAGAGCTCAATGACTGAAGTCGGGGTGGTCTTAGTTTTTGATTGGACTCGTCTGAGATTAAATAGTTTACCGCCCATTCGATAAATAAACTGCACTCCAGCAGGGAGCTTGTCTCTAGTCAGATGAAACATGGCTGCTAGGCAGATTGAAAAAAAAGTTGGAGCAATAACACAACTTTGTTTGACTCCTGTCTTAACCTCAAAGGGGTCTGTAATGGATCTGTTGCTAAGAATCACCGCTCACATATCATCATGAAGCAGGCAAAGGATGGTGACGAATTTTGGAGGACATCCATACTTCAACAGAATCTTCCAGAGTGCCTCACTATTTATAGAGTTGAAGGCCTTTGTCAAGTCAAAAAGTACTATGTAGAGAGGTTGATGTTCTTTGCGACATTTTTCTTGTGGTTGGTGAGCTGTGAAAATCATGTCAGTCGTGCCTCTTGAAGGCCTAAACCCACATTGATATTCGGGGAGTAGTAAGTGTAATGAGTCAGTTCAGAAGGGTTCTTGTAATGATCCTGCTCTCGTAATGATGGAGAGCAGGGAGATGCCTCTGTAATTTCCACAGTTGGATTTGTCCACTTTCTTGAAGATTGTTACAATCACAGCATCCTTGAGATCATTCGCCACATCCTCTTCAGTCCAGATCTGTAGGATGAGGGCATGGAGTTGTAATGTTAATTCCTCTCCTCCGTGCTTCAAGATTTTAGTGAGGATTCCATCACTTCCTGCCGCTTTGTTGTTCTTCATTTGTGTGATGGCTTTCATCACCTCCATAGGTATTGGTGGAGTTCCGAGCTCGTCTCTAACTGGATGTTGTGGGATGGAGTTGAAAACACTCTCATCAACAATGGATTCTTGATTGAAAATATCTTCAAAATGGTCCCTCCAAGGGGCGTTGGCAGTTTCCCTTTTTTTGATCATATCTTCCCCCATTCTTAGGTCTCAAAGGAGCTGGTCTTTGAGTACTTGGGCCATAAATAGTCTTCATGGCAGTGAAGAAGTCATGCATATCATTCATGTCAGCAAGATGCTGAATTTCCTTTGCCTTGTCTGCCCACCACCTGTTTTTCATGTTGCGGGTGTTCCTTCATACCTCTGACTTTGCTTGTTGGTAAGCCAGTTTCTTTTGCTTTGTGTTTGGGTCATTCCACCAGGCACAGAATATCTTGTGCTTGCAATCAATCAGTTCGTTGATATCCTGATTATTTTCATCAAACCAGTCCTGATGTTTCCTGACAGAAAATCCTATTGTATCTTTGCAGGCATTGATAATATTGGACTTAAGGACATCCCAAGCACTGTGGACACTCATCTTCTGTTCCTGATTCAAGTTTAAAAGGTTTTCCCTAAGGTATTGTTGGAATCAAACTCTTTTGATAGTATCCTTCAGAGCTTCGATGTTGATCTTTCGTGGACATTTCTTCTGTTGCCTCTGTTGTTTGGGAGCCAGTTTGATGGACATGATTGAACAAATAAGTTGGTGATTGGTCCAGCAGCCATCAGTTCCTGTCATTGCTCTGGTGGCATGAACATCTTTGTGATTCTGTGCATGGAGGATGTTGTAATCGATCAGATGCCAGTGTTTGGACCGTGGGTGTTGCCATGAAATTTGATACTTGTTCTTCTGGCGGCACAGGGTATAGGTGATAATAAGCCCATGTTCTGCACATTTAAGGAGAAGAATGTCACTGGAGTTGACATTTTCAATTCCTTCCCTGCCAATCGTTCCATTCCAGAGATTGGAATCTTCCAACTCTGGAATTGAAGTCTCCTAGAAGAATAAGCCTGTCCTCCTTCGGAACCCTACAGAGCGCTTGGTCAAGTTCGGCATAGAAATCTTCCTTGGTTTCATTATCGACGTCTGGAGTTGGGGCATATGCACTGATCATGGTGGCATATTGGCTGCTTGCTGGTTTGAGACGAAGAGTCAGGAGAGCTCATTGCTTCCAATAAGGAAGCTGGTTGACAAGTTCATTCTTGATGGCAAATCCAACTCCGTGAATTCTGCATTCCTCTTCTGATATCCCCATCCAGAAGAAAGTATAGCTGCCTCAGTGTTCCTTGAACTACTCCTTTCCAGCAGCCAAGTCTCACTCAGAATTCCGATGTCAATGTCATATTTCCAGAGTTCTCGGGCGACAAATGCAGTGCAACACTCTGGGTATTCACTAGCACGTGTGTCCATTAGGGTCCTGATGTTTTAGGTCCCAAACTTTACTACTTGTGTCTTTTGTGTGTTTCTACTGCAGAAGGTGATCCCTCTGGACGTGGCTATCCAGTCGGGAAAGGTGAGGCAGACTAGTTTTAGGGCACCTTTTATAGTCCCCTCCCCAATAGGGGTGAGCAGAGTGGATCCTAAACAGGGCTGCTCAGTCACAGTTACAGCTGCCGAAAGGCACTGCTGCCTCATCCAAGTGCTAAACAACCATCTTGTAACTGCTGCCTCCGTGCCAGATCATGACTAGAAGCCTCCAGACAACACAATCCTGCTCCCATCACCATTTTCTGGTTGCCGAAGGGCTTGGAGGATGTACTCAGAAAGGAAGACACCTGTGAGTGACATCTTTTAGCGTGGAGAAACGTTGCACACCAGGTTCTACACGTATCTTGACAGAACGACACCTTGATCCAATGGCTAGGAAACCTTGACGATTGGGGAGTTTTGGTCTGCTGCAGCCTGTGTCCACTGGAATAGCAGTTGAGATATTTCAGATGGCACACCTTCCTTCGCCTGTTCTACCATTGAGGACTTGTTTGCCAGAGCTCTGTCTGCTGAGTATTTCGCGGGTTCTGAACAGGCCTTCATGGTAACCGAAGCGGCCCAGGACATAACGAGTCCCACCATACTTCACCCTGTTTTGACCCTTTCTTACTCATTGCCCAGGTTCCACCTGAGGACAGGTGGGTGGACTTTGGACCCCATAAACCCAATAGTTACTGCCGGAGTATACCTGAACACGGCTTACTACTTTTTTCTCAAAAATATACTTTGTTCATAAAATTCTGTACAAAAAATACATTACAATATAATTCAAAATAGCACCAAGTTGACATTCCAGACAGCGCACACGAAATCAGTTTTCTTCAATACAGGAGTGAGTTGCCTCACATCCCTTCCATTCCATTTTACATTCAATGTACATTTTACAGCAAAACCATATTTAGTGTATACAACCCAAGGGGTTTTCCATAGGTCCAGCCCCTCAGATCACTATGGTGGGAGGACCTTACACAGTGGTCTTTCCCCATTGAGCCTTTGTGGCAGCTGCCCCAAGCTTTGGTGTGTCCCTCAGCACGTAGTCCTGGACCTTGCAATGTGCCAGTCTGCAACACTCGGTCGTGGGCAACTCTTTGCACTGGAAGACCAGCAAGTTTCGGGCAGACCAAAGGGCATCTTTCACCGAATTGATGGTCCTCCAGCAGCAGTTGATGTTTATCTTGGTGTGCGTCCCGGGGAACAGATGAAGAGCACAGATTCCTGTGTTATAGAGCTGCTTGGGATGAACCGCGACAAAAACCATTACATCTCTTTCCATGCCTGCTTTGCAAAGGCACATTCCAGAAGGAGGTGAGTCTCTTCCCCACCACAGCCACCTCGAGGCCAGCGTGGGAGGCAGTGAAATTCCCAGGATGCAGGAAGGATCTGACGGGGAGTGCCCTTCTCACCACCAGCCAAGCTACGTCTTGGTATCTATTTAAAAATTCTGGTGGTGAGGTATTCTGCCAAATGACTTTGGCAGTCTGCTCAGGGAACCACCCGACAGGATCCACCATCTCTTTTTCCCTTAGGGCCTTGAGGACATTCCGTGTAGACCACTGCCTGATGGATTGGTGGTCAAAGGTGTTTTTCCACACAAACTTTTCCAGAAAGGATTGGTGATATGGCACAGTCCAACTGGATGGAGCATTCCACGACAATGTGGTCAGACCTGTCTTACTATGTCAGGCTCCACCTACAACTAACTGGTCATGTGTGGCTCAACATCACTTCCACTGATGTAGTCCCTAAGGTGGGTGGCCATTAAGGTCATCCCACAATAGCCACCAAATAGAATTCTGGAGGAGTGTCCAATTGGCATTCTTGTATAAATACCCCAATGTTTGGGCACATTATGGGGTTGACTGCTCTTTAGCGCTGACAAATTATCTTTTCTGTTGTGTCTTGCATAATTTAGTCAAAGAGTTAAAGAAGACTTGTGTGTATATAGCGCCTTTCATGACCGCTGGACATCTAAATTGCTTTACATTTAATGATGAACCTTTTGGAGTGTAGTCCCTGTTGTAATATAGGAAACACTGCAGCCAATTATGCACACAGGAAACACCCACAAACAGCAATTTGATAATGACCAGATAATCTGTTTTTGTGATGATGATTGACCAAGACAGCAGGATTAACTTCCCTGCTCTTCTTCGAAAAGGGAAACAATGCAGCAAAGGAAGAAATCGAAGCCGTGGCAGAGGAGAATGAAGAGATGATTCCAAATGACAGAGCCAAGATAGCTGTGGCATCAATTTTTCATCTACAGAGCTTTTGCTTAACTCTGTAAATGTGCCCCTACATGAACAGCCATCAATTCCTGATCGAGCATTTCATCTGCAGTAGCTTTTGACTGTTTTATGCTTTTTATATCCTATTCCCATATACATGAAAGAAAGAGATTCAACCATCCAAACCATTCGCAATAGGTGGGTCACAACATTTTGTTTCAAATTGTATTATAAGCTGCTCTGTCAACTGTCTTTCTGGTATTTCTCCGTGAACTTTAACTGCAATACCTGTTACACCTATAGATGGCACTGTGATAGGAGTTTTTAACATTGCTGATGCCAAACTGTACTAACACCTTAGCTGCTTACAAAATGCATGCTAATACATATTGAGAGTTTAAGAATCTGAATGCAGTATTAGTAAAAGAAAGAAAAGGTAAGTTAAAAAGTCAAAGAAGAAGTTGTAACTTTATAAAGCTTTGCCTCCATACAATTACTTGGAGCTTTCTGTTTGATCAATTTCATTCCAAGTTCCCTGTCCATCCATTCATTCCATCTGCAGTCTGCAGGCTGTGCCCCTGCTCTGAGATCCCAGTCACTGGAAGGAATCTAGGGAAGAAGTAGCAAAAGCTGCGATTGGAATTTTCTGAATATTTTTGGAAACAAAAATTGTACCACAGGGTGAAATTGTGACATCCCCCTTTAAAAGGTAAGAGGAAAGCTTAGAAATTGACTGGGCAGTTAATCTTTCCAAACCACATTACTATTAGTAATACATAATGATGATTGAGAAAATCTTGGCTCTAGAATCTGTAGGACGAAATTACTAAGCACTTGAAGATCCATGAGTTAAACAAGATTAACCAGGATTATGTTTGATCAAACTTATAGCATTCATTGAAGAAATTACAAAAGATTGATATATGGAAATGCCGTGGAAGTGGTTTATATGGCAATAGGAAAATATTTATGGCAAAAATAATTGCACTTGGAATTGAGTGAAATATGTTCCTGTGGATAAAATGATGTTGAGAGGGAAGTGAACAAAGGTTAAGAGCAAAAGAAGCTTCTCAGATTGGAAATATGTGTGAGCAATGTTCCACAGGGGTGTGTGTTGAGGTCGTTGTTTTATAGATTTCAGAACTGAGGGAGCAACGGTGAAATTTGCTGATGAAACCAAATTAGGAGCATATCAAAGAGGATTGTGGAATTTTGCAGGCGTGCATAGACAGGCTAGCAGATAGGATTTTACATATCTCCTGCTTATTATTTCCATTCAAACCACTGGAAATAAAAATCGTGAGATATAAAATGCACTGGTGATTATCAACCATTTTACACTATTACACAAATTCAAAATCTACCCCACTGTGTGTTTTGGTCATCCGTCATATTTAAATCTGATCATCTTTTGCTATGTATTTTTAGTTCGGGAATACGTCAGGCAGGCAGTGGACAGGACATTGATTCTGCCTGCCTGATGCCATTGATAGATTGACATCCCATATGGCAGACTGGTCAGTAAAATGAAAGCCCGTGGGATACAGGGGAATGTGGCAGGTTGGATCCAGAATTGGCTCAGGGGCCAGGAAACAAAGGGTAGTAGTCGAGGGAAGTTTTTGTGAATGGAAAGCTGTTTCCAGTGGCGTTCCACAGGGCTCAGTGTTGGGTCCCTTGCTGTTTGAGGTATATATTATTGATTTGGACTTAAATGTGGGAGGCATGATTGGGAAATTTGCTGATGACACAAAAATTGGCCGTGCAATTGACTCCAGAAAGATATCTATGGTTTGGTTGAGTGGGCCGTAAAGTGGCAAATTGAATTCAATCCAGATAAGTGTGAGGTAATGCATTTGGTGAGGGCAAATAAAACGAGGGAATACACAATAAACGGGCAGATATTGAGAGGGGTAGAAGAAGTGAGAGACCTTGGAGTGCATGTCCACAGGTCCCTGAAGGTGGCAGGACAGGTAGATAGAGTGGTGAAGAAGGCATATGTAATGCTTTCCTTTATTGGCCGAGGTATAGAATTCAAAAGCAGGGATGTAATGCTGGAATTGTATAAAATGCTGGTTAGGTCACAATTGGAGTATTACATGCAGTTCTGGTCACCACATTACAGAAAGGACATAATTGCTCTGGAGAGAGATTTACAAGAATGTTGCCAGGGCTTGAAGTTTCCACTATGAGGAAAGATTGGATTGGCTAGGGTTGTTTTTCTTAGAACAAAGGAGGCTGAGGGGTGACTTAACAGAGGTGTGCAAAATTATGATGGGCCTAGATAGAGTAGACAGGAAGGACCTGTTTCCCTAGCGGAGAGGTCAATTACCGGGGGCAGAGATTTAAGGTGATTGGTAGAAGAATTAGAGGGGACATGAGGAAAAACTTTTTCACCCAGAGGGTGGTGGGTGTCTGGAATTCACTGTCCGGAATGGTGGTGGAGTCAGAAACCCTCAATTCTTTTAAAAGGTACCTGGACATACACCTGAGGTGCTGTAACCTTCAAGGCTATGGATCAGGTAGTGGAAAATGGGATTAGATTGGGCGGCTAGTTTTTTCGGCTGGCACGGACACGACGGACTGAATGGCTCCTTTTGTGCCGTACTTTTTCTATGGTTCTATGATAGGAGACCTGATCAATTTTTGTGAGTGGACCTCATTTAAATTCAGGAGGTGAACTGCTGGTGCTAATCATGTTGCTTTTAGATATCTCACCATTTGGGAGGGTGGGAAACCTCAGATTTCCAGCATTAAAGGTTTTTTCTTTTTATATCTATCCCAACTGATAGCTTAGAATTAAACAATAACCTAGATAAACTTGATAAACAATGCTATAAAGCCTGTTTTTTTCTTGCTGTGACAATTAAGGTGAGAAATATTAGTGAAGTAAGAGTTTTTCAAATTTGAATATAAATAATTATTAGACACTGAACAAAAGGGACTCCCACAAAATCGGTTTGAGCAAAATGTTGACTTTGGAAGCAACTAAATATTCAGATTCCATCAAACACACTACCACAGAATGATAGGATGTGGGTTTGTTCCTGAATTCCATGCACACTGATTTTTTGTTTTCAGTACCTGAAGCATTATAACCTGCATGGCTACGGACCAGTTGCTGGAGGTGGGATTAGATTGGGCTGCTAGTTTTTTCAGCCATCGCAGACACAATGGGCTGAATGGCCTCTTTCTGTGTTGTAACTTTTCGATGGTTCTATGTGTCAAAGGCTGCAGGCAGGTCAAGAAGGATGAAGAGGGACAGTTTACTTTTGTCACAGTCACATAGGATGTCATTTTTGACTTTGATAGCTGTTTCGGTACTGTGGCAGAAACCCGGAGGGATTCAAACATGGAGTATTGGGAAAGATGGGCACAAATTTGGGAGGTGACAAGATATTCAAGGACTTTGGAGAGGAAAGAGAGGTTGGAGGCGGGGTAGTAGTTTGCAAGGATGGCGAGGCCAAGGGTTTTTTTGAGGGGAAGGGTGATTGCAGCTGATTTAAAAGGAGAGACAACCAACACCTGAAGAGAGAGAGCCATTAACAATATGGGTAATATTGGGACCAGGAAGGGAAGTTGAGTGGCCAGCAATTTAGTGGGAATAGGGTTGAGGGATCAGCAGGTGGATCTCATGGACAAGATGATCTCAGTGAAGGGATGAGGGGAGATAGAAGAGAAACTATTGAAAGATGCGAGTTTAGGGCTAAGGCTGGAGGGAGCTTTACAGGAGGTTTGGCTGGTGGGCTAGTGAAAGGGAGGGACACGGCACAAGCAGCTGATCAGACGGTCTCAATCTGAGTGACAAAGATGTCCTTGAGCTCCTCGCATTTTTTGTTGGGGATGAGGGTGGAGGAGAGAGGGGAGAGGGTTTAAGAAGACAGTTTGTAGTAGAGAAAAGAAGCCGGGGCTGATCTTTACAGTGCAGAATGATCCTGGAATAGTGAGCAGTTATCGGAGACAAGAGCAGGACCCAATAATGTTTTAAGTAGTTTGGCTGGATCTGGTGGTGGATGGCTAAACCAGTTGTCTGTCATATCCTTTCAAGTATGTAACCTTTGGGCTTAAGGGAGTGGAGATTAGGGCTGCACCAGGGGGAAAAGGCCAGGGTGAAAGAGATAATGGTTTTATTGGGAACTAGAGCATCAAAAGTGGAGGTGAGGGTATGTTTCAGTAAGTCAGTAGCCACAGAAATGGATTAACTGTCTGTCCATGTGTCTGAGATGGCAGAGGTAGATAAGACTCTTGATAAGCAAAGGGTGAAAGGTTATCGGGGGTAGGTGGGAATGTGGAATGATCAGCCATGATCTTATTGAATGGCAGAGCAGGCTCAAGGGGCCGAGTGGCCTACTTCTGCTCCTAATTCATTGTTTATATGTATGTGTCTAGAATTCTGGGACAAACCCATATCCTGTCATTCCATCGTATGTGTGGTGGTAAGCAATAAAAGGGATATAATAGTTAAATATATTAAAAAGCTGTAAAATGTGAAATGTGTTCTAAATGAAGTTTGGCCTCGAACTTACTAAATTTCACTTGTGTGTAATAGATATTCCACAATAACAATTTGTTGGCACAGACAATATTATTTGTGACTCAAAAGGCATATTAAAAAAGTTTAATCACTGAAATTTTTCATGAGGCCTATATAGTCCATGTGACTGCTTCTCAAAGGATGATGTTTCAATAACATCCACGGTTACAGCAAGTTGATGAAACCTCCTTCCTGTTCTATTGCTGCAGTCCAGAAACATGAACGTGCAAACCTTTAGATAGTATCAGTCGTCAAATGACCTCCGCTGTCAATCTGTTAGTACATTTTGATCAGAATAATGGATAAGTGCTTATTCATGATAATTAACTGAAATGTGTTTAAAAAAAACTTACAGGAGTGACTTTTATTCCACATGCAAACTTATAGTGGTACATGTTTTTCCTCATGCATAAATGTTGCATGTGGAAGGACTTCTTGCCAATGATTCATATGCTCCAAGAAAGTCTGATTTGTCAGCTTACAACTGAATCACTTTCTGCAGTACTAATACCAGGAACAAATATGATGTGAAAATGCTGTCATGATGTACTTACAATGTGAGACTCTCCATGAATGCTGTGATTTTCCACAACTGAGGTTGACTTGACAAATGGAATATGCAATTAGTTAAAGCTAGCCTCACCAGTGGAGATACAAATCAATTTTCACATGGAAGAAATGAGTACTTCATTGTTATATCTGTTATATTTGAAGGCTTAAAAAGTTAATGTATTAAAAGCAAAATTATTTGATGCTAAAAATATAGAGAAAAGAGTTGCAAATCATCACTCTACAAACAGCAAAGTACGAACTGTGACAGTCAGAAACAATGTAATAGTTTCTTTTTCTTTAATTAGTATAATTTTGAAAACAGCAGCTGTTTTTACTCTTATTCATATAGCAGACAATCTAAGATTCTATTAAAATAAAGTATTTAAATCAACAGCTTAGTCGCTATTTGGTAAGTGGCGCCAGTTGAAAAAACTATCTCTTTAAATAGTAACATTTTTAGGTAGCAGACACATAAATCTTCTCCTGATGTATTTTTCCATTATGATATTAATCACGTTAATTTTCTTAAATAAAATGGGTAATTGCAGGTATTTTTTTATTTTATTATGTCAATTTTAGTTTGATTTAAGAATCATCCAACGAATCTTATCAAAAGGAAAATTCAAATAAATGGGGAAAACACAAACGGCAAATAGAAAGTGCATTATACATGCAATTCAATTCTGATTCCAGGTACAATTAGTCATTTGTCTAGTGAAAGAAGGACAAAAGTCAAGATATTAGAAGTGCAGCATCCCACAAAGGAAATACACTAGCTCTTGGTGCACAGACAAGCTTGCCACAGGAAAAAAGACACCGAGATTAATTACCTTATAACTACAGTCTTTTGTAACCCTTTAAGTTTTTCCTGATTAAGCAAAGATATCACTAAGTGCATCTGCTTCATACTTGGGTTTTATGTAATAATTTTATGGGAATCAAAAATTTGTTTTCTTAACAGCATTATTGTAGGTCAAATCAAGTTTCACAGTCATGGGGACCCAAAGCCAGTAAAAAATCTATCAAGCACATAAGTACTTCTTAATCTTCTGTTCAAGGAGAGTTTTAAATAATCCTCACTGTAACATGTAAATAGATGAAAAGCAAACCTCACTTTGATGGCCTCTCTCAGAACAACAGACTCACCTTGGATGTTTGTGGAGGCACATTGAATTTAATAGCAATCTTCTTGTAATGTGGTGTGGTATGCTACATCACTAGTTCACTTCTGACCAATGTGTATCCATCAGCAGAGATGGTACTGTTTCTTTGTTCTGATTCCAAGGTCCAGGACTATGTGCTGAGGGACGCACTAAAGCTTGGGGCAAAGGCCGCAAAGGCTCAATGGGGGAAGGCCACTGTGTAAGGTCCTCTCGCCATAGTATGCCGAGGAGCTGGAACCCGTGTTAAACCCCTCGGGCTGTATGCACCAAAACATGGTTTTGCTGTGTGATGCAAATGTACAATGCATGTAAAATGGAAAGGCAAGCGTTGTGAGGAAACTCACGCTCTGTATCGAAGGAAACTGATTTCTTTTGAACTGTCTGGAATGTCAAATTGGAACTGTTTTGTAATGTATTTTTTACAAATTTTTATGAATAAGGTATATTTTTGGAAAAAATAGGCCATTAGAATGGGAAGACATATGCTGAAACATTTTACCAGCACTAAGAGAAACTGGGAGGCAAAGCACCTCAGGCAGGTCTGATGTGTCTGCTAGTATCTAGTTACATGGGGTCTGATTTTCCTTTCGAGTCAGGAAACCGATGTCAGGATCATTTCCGGGTCCCAACCCCACCCTAGGAGTGGGGAGGGAAGAGTTTGCCAGACTCGATTTTCATGGCGGTGCCCTGTTAATTGGGAGGAGGGCAGGTCGTGCGGCCAATTAGTGGCTGCAGGTGTGGGAATGGAGGTGGAACTGAGAGAGTATGGGCCTGATTCAAACAGACTAGAATGCAAGCACCAGTAATCCCAGAAGAAAGGCAGAGGGCTGGTTACCGCTTGCTTCCCCAATGCTGACCTGGAGGTCCTTCTAGAGGCAATGAGGGAGAGGAAGAAGATTTTCTTTCCGAGCGTGGTAGGAGAAGGCCAGCCTCCCAAACGAAGCTGACATGGATGGAACACTAATACAAAAGCAACATACTGCAGATGCTGGAATTCTGAAACAAAAATAGAAAATGCAGGAAATACTCAGCAGGTCAGGCAGCATCTGTAGAGAGAAAAAAGAGTTAATGTTTCAGGTTTGTGACCTTTCATCATGGCTGAGACCATCAGCAGCCAAAGTGTGGTCAGGAGGAACTGGGTCCAGTGCTGTAAAAGGTTCAATGACCTTGTTTGTTCTGGCAAGATGAGTGCATTGCCAGACTGTCATGACAGGCCTCTGGGAATTCAACCTCCAGCAGACACACATGCTGCTCCTGAACATGGGAGGAATGAGTTTCCAGGGTTCTTACTGACCCCTCAGCAAATCTCAGAGCTTCATGCCTTTGAGGACCTCCCAGCACTGATACATACAGCCTCCTATGTCAATGAGCTGCTGGCATTGGTCATAGAGGCCCAGCAGTGCCTTATCTCTCTCACTTTTGTCCTTGTGGGAGAAAAGGGCTCACAACACCCAAGAGGCTCTTACCAGAGGAGGAGAGTCCTATCTCCACATAGTGACTGCCATGGAGATAACAAGGGTGGTGCCAGAGGAGCAAGTTGGAGAAGGAGAAATGGATATTCTGGGTGGAGAGGGTGAATAGATATTGCAATCTGTAGCTGAAGGGGGTGGAGTGCACTCCTCCCAGTGACAGCATGTCAAAGACTCAGCTGCATTGGGAAGCCTCAGCACTGCAGAGGTTTCTGCTCTCCAAATCTAGTTCTCTTGTGTCTCCCACAGGTTCTGATGTGGAGGGGGAAGGAAAGGGTCCTGTGTCAGCCCAGGACAATGCTGGCAACAAGAGACATCAGAGCAAGCACTGTCACATCTTAAAAGCGCACCCTCCACCAGCACTGATACAATCACCTTGGTGGATCCTCGCGCACAATTAAATCGGGTTGCACTGGGTGACAAATCATTGACTGGTCAATGGCACTGATGGAACAGAGATAATTGGTGTGGATGCCAGTTGCACTTTTTTTCTTTTTTAACAGAATGTAAATATTGATACATGATGCCAAATTTGTCATCTTCCATTTTTTGATGGTGAGGGAAGTGTCACACCCACGCAATCCGAAATTAGAAACTATAAAATGAACTTATGAAGTAAACCTGAAATGGACACATTACCATGGTCACGTGACAAAACTAGGTTACTGACAAGGAGCTTTAATGAAGGAGATCCATCTATGCCGTCAAAGAGAAAGAACCCTGCCTATGATTACCAGCTTTGAACTACAGGTTGGCAGAGACTGGAGTTTGGCCTTGAACTCCCTACCTGAGAAATCATACCAGGACTTTCCCATTGACTTTTGGCTGGATATAACAAGAGCAGTCTGCAACACTGCATGCGTCTTCCTGAACCTCCCAAGTCTTTCTTCGATGACCAAGGGAAAAGATTACAGGTTGGCACCGTTTCAAGTCTTCACCCCGGGGAAAGCAAGTTTAACAGAGAACTCTTTACACTGTCTATTTTTTTCTTGAGTGTGCGTGTTTTTATCTGTGTGTGTATGAGAGTGGGTGTTGTTGCGTATATTTTGGGTGTTGTATCATAAACTTTTATCTTTCGAGAACTGTCATTTGTCTATTCTTAATAATTAACAAACTGAGGGGTTAAAAAACAGCTTTTCCTTAAAAAGCTTGATGTTTTCAGTCAGTTGAGAAGTGAAAAGGGAGAGGCATCCCTATCATCTCTCATCTGTTCATAACAGATTGGGGGCTCATTGTCCTAGATCTGAAACATTAAATGAGTGAATTGGACACGGGACGTAAATTGATTGGTAAAATTGTAAAATAAAAAAGGAGATTTTCTCATATTTTTACTGTGATAAACTTATGACATAGCCATGTTCATCGCCAAAGCATTTGTAAAATGGAATGAATTATCTTGGGGTGCATTAAATCCACTAAACGTTGAGGAAATAAAAGCTGTAGCTAACCAGATGGGAGTAACTTTAAGGTCAAACGCAAGGAAGCCCGAGATTCTTAAAACTTTAGCTAGTCATTTTAACATTGACTGACTCAGAAACAGAAGAAACAGGCAGGGAACCTGAGACTGACAAAATTGCATTAGCTAGAATCCAAATGGAAAAAAAACTTACCATGCGAAGACTGAAATTAGAGTTTCAAATGCAAAGGGAAAAAAAGCAACAGGAGAAAGAGATGAACAAGGAGAGAGAGGCAAGGATGTTTGAGTTAGATAGGGAAGGACTGAAATTGCAAAGTGAGGGTACCGCCAGCAATTTAAATACTGCTCCCAATTCGAAGCAGAGCTTTGATCTCCTGAGACACTGGTGATTAGTGTCAAAATTTCATGAAGCTGAGGTCAAATCATACTTTATCTCACAGGTTAAAGTGGCCAAAAGAGTCTTGGACCCTCCTTTTACAATTTGAATTCGTGGGAAGAACCCGTGAAACTTACTCCATGCTATCAGAGGAAAGGTCTTTAGGTTATGAGCAAACCAAAGCTGCTATTTTAAATGCCTATGAGTTAGTCCCTGAAGTATATAGACAAAAATTCAGGAATACTTGAAAAAGGCCTGCCCAAACCTTCATTGAATTTGAGCAAGTTAAACATATGGCTTTTGATTGCAGGATGAGATTTTTGAAGCTAGAATGAGAATTTACAAGAAATGATTCTATTATAGGAATTTAAAAATAATATCCCAATTAATATCAAGTCCCATATTAAGGAACAAAAGGTCCAAAGGATGAGGGATGCTGCTGCAATAGTGAATGATTATGAACTCATGCACAAGCCCTTTAATCAGGGAAAACCCTTCCCTAATAATTCCTAGAGGTCCAGGAAGGACAGGAAGTGGGAGAGCGACAGATGATAGATTGGTAGTGAAAGGGAGAATAGAAGTGAGAATGCAAGGGGCCCTCTACAGGTCAGGAAGGACAGTGCAGAAAGTAGGAATGATTCCCGAAGACCCGTGTGTTCCCACTGTAGTAAAGCAGGGTACGTGAAAGCCAACTGCTGGAAACTGAAGGGGAAGCCAGTGGGTTTTGTTGGAGTTCACAAGGCCAGTGCAGAAAAGGGTGCTGTAACAGGTAGCATGGCAGACAAGTTCATGGACCTAACCATGGTGAGTGACCCAGCTAGGAATACCGCATAGGTGCGGTAGAAACAGACAAAATCCCCAAGGGTTACCAGGATTTTGTCCAAGGGAAAGTTGTTCCTGTATCCCTCTCATGAAGCAAGCAAGTCAGTTGTCCTGCTCAGAGATACAAGGGTTACCCAATCACTAATGCTGAGTAAAGGTATGACCTTCCCACCAGACAGCTCGGTGAATGTGAAGGTTCCGGTAAAAGGCATTGAAAGTGGGTACATGCCTGTACCCCTATATAGGGTTCACTTACAGTGTGACCTAGTCTCTGGACTGCTTACGGTAGGGATTATCCTTAGTCTGCCTGTGGCTGGAATAGATTTACTGTTGGATAATAATTTGGCTGGGGTTAGTGATAGCCTCCCCGGTAGTCTTAGACAAGCCAAAAGAGGTCAAGGACACAGAGCAGTTACAGGAGGAAGTCCCTGGAATATTCCCTGACTGCATAGTGACCAGATCCATGGCTAAGCAAGCTGTGCTAGAGAGAGCTGAGCCAGTAATTCGGACAGATAACCCAAAGGTCTGGCTGGTCAAAACTTTTCTCGGGGATTTAGGAGAGGAGAGGAGGTGTTCAGCAGATCCTCCTTGATTGAGGCTCAGCAATCAGACTCCGACTTTAAAAGAATAGCACAGACTGCCTGCTCTGAGGTAGGGAAAAAGGAGTTCCCAAATGCTATTACTTAAAAAACAGGGTAGTGATGAGAAAGTAGAGACCTCCTCAGTTGCATATAGTGGAGTAATGGACAGTGGTCCACCAAATTTTAGTTCCTCCCAAGTATCGTCGGGAAATTTTGAGGATGGCCCACAAAATCCCAATGACTGGTCACGTGGGTATCCAAAAGACCCAGGCCCAGATAAGCCAGGAATTTTATTGGCCTCACCTCCACGAAGATATGGTTACATTCTGTAGAACCTACCACACCTGTCAGGTTGTTGGGAAACCATGACCTACAATCAAGCCTGCACCACTAATACCTATACCTGATTTTGAGGAGCACTTAGCAGAGTTCTTGTAGATTGTGAGGGACCCTTACCTAGAGCTCTGACAGGTTTTCAATATATTGTAACTCTCCTGGACTTAGCCATCCAATTTCCAGAGGCCGTACCCCAAAAGAAAAATCACAGCAAAAACCGTGGTCGAGGGGCTGACCTAGTTTTACTCCAACTATGGACAGCTTAAAGAGATACAATCGGATCAAGGATCAAATTTTATGTCCCAGGTATTCCAAGAGGTTATGCCTAACCTCAGCATCGAGCAGCTAAAATCCTCAGCATACCACCCACAGTCACAAGGGGCTCTTGAACGGTTCCATCAAACCCTGAAAACCATGATCAGAGCCTACTGCTGTGAGTACCCCTACAATTAAGACAAGGAGTTTGCTTTTTTGCTGTTCGCCACGAGGGATTCATCCAATGAATCAATGAGCTTCAGTCTGTTTGAACTGATCTACAAGGATGAGGTAAGAGGCCCCCTTAAGCTGATCATGGAATAATTTCTAGATCAAAGAGAGGAAAATTCATTGCTCAATTATGTATCAGCCATCCATGAGCAACTCTTTAAAGCATGTGCTGTGGGTAAGGAGCACCTTAAAGCCTCCAAGCAGACCATGAAAAGGCAGGCAGACAGACATACTGAGGCTCAAACACTCAAACCAGTGGATCAGGTCAAACCCTTGAAAGCTACGTACTGAGTGGGGAAAAAGATTAGTGAGATCAAAAACCTGGTCATCACCCTCGACCAGAAAAAGAAACAATGACTGTGGTACATAAACATGTGAAATAAATATTACAGTTGGGAACCAGACAAACTGGTGAATGTCTGATGGGATCTACCCTAGAATACTGAGGGAGGCAAGGGAAGAAATTGCTGGGGCCTTGACAGAAATCTTTGCATCCTCATTGGCTACAGGTGAGGCCCCAGAGGACTGGAGAATAGCCAATGTTGTTCCTTTGTTTAAGAAGGGTGTAAGGATAATCCAGGAAATTATAGGCCGGTGAGCCCTATGTCAGTGGTAGGGAAACTATTAGGATTCTTCGGGACAGGATTTACTCCCATTTGGAAACAAACGAACTTATTAGCGAGAGACAGCGTGGTTTTGTGAAGGGGATGTCGTGTCTCACTAATTTGATTGAGTTTTTTGAGGAAGTGACGAAGATGATTGATGAGGGAAGGGCGGTGGATGTTGTCTATATGGACTTTAGTAAAGCCTTTGACAAGGTCCCGCATGGCAGACTGGTGCAAAAGGTGAAGTCACATGGGATCAGAGGTGAGCTGGCAAGATGGATACAGAACTGGCTCAGTCACAGAAGACAGAGGGTAACAGTAGATGGGTGTTTTTCTGAATGGAGGGATGTGACTAGTGGTGTTCCGCAGGGATCAGTGCTGGGACCTTTGCTGTTTGTAGTATATATAAATGATTTGGAGGAAAATGTAGCTGATCTGATTAGTAAGTTTGCGGACGACACAAAGGTTGGTGGAGTTGCGGATAATGATGAGGATTGTCAGAGGATACAGCAGGATATAGATCGGTTGGAGACTTGAGCGGAGAAATGGCAGATGGAGTTTAATCCGGACAAATGTGAGGTCAGGCATACTGGAAGGTCTAATGCAGGTGGGAGGTATACAGTAAATGGCAGAACCCTTAGGAGTATTGACAGGCAGAGAGATCTGGGCGTACAGGTCCACAGGTCACTGAAAGTGGCAACGCAGGTGCATAAGGTAGTCAAGAAGACATACGGCATGCTTGCCTTCATCGGTCGGGGCATAGAGTATAAAAATTGACAAGTCATGCTGCAGCCGTACGGAACCTTTGTTAGGCCACACTTGGAATATTGCGTACAATTCTGGTCGCCACACTACCAGAAGGATATGGAGGCTTTGGAGAGGGTACAGAAAAGGTTTACCAGGATGTTGCCTGGTCTGGAGGGTATTAACTATGAGGAGAGATTGGATAAACTCGGATTGTTTTCACTGGAATGATGGAGGGGGAGGGGTGACATGATAGAGGTTTACAAAGTTATGAGTGGCATGGACAGAGTGGATAGTCAGAAGCTTTTTCCCAGGGTGGAAGAGTCAGTTACTAGGGGACATAGGTTTAAGGTGCGAGGGGCAAAGTTTAGAGGGACTGTGCGAAGCAAGTTTTTTACACAGGGGGTGGTGAGTGCCTGGGACTTGCTGCCAGGGGAAGTGGTGGAAGCAGGTACGATAGCGACGTTTAAGCGGCATCTTGACAAATATATGAATAGGATGGGAATAGAGGGATATGGACCCCGGAAGTGCAGAATGTTTTAGTTTAGACAGGCATCATGATCAGCGCAGACTTGGAGGGCTGAATGGCCTGTTCCTGTGCTGTACTGTTCTTTGTTCTTTGTTCTTTGTCTGCCAGGTAGTGAGGACAGTTGAGGATAGAAACGATAGTGAGGAGGAGCTAGGGGAAGAAGAGAACCTGGAAAAATCCCAGATTGGACCCCCTGCTCTAAAAATAGCTAACACGAAAGTCTTAGAGAGTCTAGACACAGTAATTCATTATTTAAATGACAAGCAGAGGAAAGGCCCAACAAAACTGCTAAGAGAGTTTGGGGAAGTGCGTAGGGACAAACCAGGTCACAGTTCTTTGGCCACTCATGATGTGGATGTAGGGGAGACCCCACCTATTAAACATTCCGACTGAGCCCTGATAAATTGTCTCAAGTCCGAGAGGAGATTCTATACATGCAACACAATAACCTAATCGAGGTTAGTCAAAGCAGCTGGAGTTCTCCTATTGTACTAGTTTCTAACCTGGATGGTTCGAAGAGAGTCTGAATTGACTATCGAAAGGTGACTGCAGTGACCCGAACTGATTCATACCCAATTGCTCGCATTGAAGATTGAAGACTCCGTAGGCAACTCTGCTAATGTCAGGAAAATTGATTTCTTAAAAGGGTATTGGTAGGTCCCCATGACCACCCAAGCTAAAGAAATCTCAGCTTCTATCATAGAAGATGGCCTGTTCCAATGCAAAGTCATTCCATTTGGTTTAAAGAACACCCCAGCAACTATTCAAAGACTGATGAATCAAGTGGTGGCTGGCTTATGCAATTGTATTGTATACCTTGATGACCTGCTGGTCTATAGCGACACTTGGGAAGACCACCTAAATCATTTAAGGGCATTATTTGAAAGGCTATTTGAAACCTAGTATCAAATTTAGCCAAAAGTGAGTTAGCTAAGGCCAAAGGAACATGTTGTCGGTCTGATGTTGCCAAGGGCAGCATAAGCATAAGCCCTGGTAGATTTCCCCAGTCCCAAGACCAAGAGAGAGATAATGCAATTCCTGGGGATGTGCAGATTCTATAGAAAATTTGCCCCTGATTTCAGCACCCTAGCTGCACCATTGACCGAATTGGTAAAGAAAGTGTGGTTAGAACTGTGCCAGATGGCTTTCGAGAAATTGAAGGCTATTCTAACAAATAAACCCAGGTTAGCATCCCCAAATTTTAACAGACCCTTCAAGGTGGCTATTGACGTGAACGATGTGAGAATAAGAGCTGTCTTACTCCAGGAGGATGACTCACATATCGATAGATCAATTGACTATTTTCCGAAAAAAAATTAAATAAACATTAGCGGAAATATTCCACAATAGAAAAGGAGGCTTTGGGACTTCTTTACCCCTTTAAAATTTTGAGGTTAACGTCAATAATAGATACAGGGAAACACTAATATGCACTGACTACAGTCCACTAACTTCCTAGAGAAATTCAAAGTTAACAATGCCAGGCTGTTCAGATGGAGTTTACTCCTGCAGCCGTTTAAGTTTAAAAATCATGCACATTGCTGGAAAAATGTTGTAATTGTGGATGCTCTGTCCAGAATTTAAACAGACCACATGCCACCAGCGAGGAGGTGTCACACCCATACAATCAGATCTTATGAAATATAAAATGAACTTATGAAGTAAACGGGAAACAAACACTTTCCTAGTAGACAATTGGAGTAAGAGATCAGGTGACCTTTCCTTTCCTGCCAATACACATAGATCTACAAGAACGCTGATCTAATTTTCATGACTGAACTAGTCTTGGAGAAGTCATTAAAAAAACAAATGACTTTTCTGGACACATCCCTAAGAAGTCATTCAAATACAATAACCCTTTCTGTGGCAATGGCTGTTTCTCTCCAACTGATTAGGTTGACAATACTGTTGCTCAGCAAAAAGTTATCCCGGTCAAAAAGAAGGACTCGATGAGAAGGATGAACCACCCGTGGTTAACAAAGGTGGTGAAGGAGAGTATCCAATAAAAAACGAAGGTATACAAAGCGGTGAAAACTAGTGGTAGGCCAGAGGATTGGGAATTTTTTAGGAACCAGTAGCAGATGACTAAAAAGCTAATAAAGAGGGAGAAAATTGATTATGAAAATATATTAGCAAGAAATATAAAAACAAACTGCAAGAGTTTCTACAGGCATATATAAAAAAAGAGTAGCCAAAGTGAGCGTGGGACCCTTGGAGGATGCAGCTGGAGAATTGATAACAGGGAACAGGGAAATGACAGATAATTTAAACCAATATTTTGTATCAGTCTTCATGGTGGAAGACACAATAAACATCCCACAGATATCAGATAAGCAAGGCGCTATTGGGAGGAAAGATCTTGTAACAGTCTCTATCACAAGGGACAAAGTATTTGATAAACTAATGGGATTAAAGGCAGACAATTTGCCAGGACCTGACGGCCTACATCCAAGGGTTTTAAAGGAAGTGGCTGCAGAGATAGTGGAGGCATTGGTCAAAATGTTCCAGAACTCACTGGATTCCGGGAGGGTCCCAGCATATTGGAAAACCACTAATGTGACGCCCCTGTTCAAGAAGGGAGGGAGACAAAAAGCAGGAAACTATAGGCCAGTCAGCCTAACACTGGTTGTTGGGAAAATGCTAGAGTCCATTATTAAGGAAGGAGTAACAGGACATTTGGAAAAGCATAACGCAATCAAACAGAGTCAACATGGTTTTGTGAAAGGGAAATCATGTTTGACAAATTTGCTAGAGTCTTTGAGGATAACACAAGCAGAGTTGATAAAGGGGAACCAGTAGATGTAGTGTATTTGGATTTCCAAAAGGCATTCGATAAGGTGCCACATAAAAGATTATTGCACAAGATATCGGGGGTAATGTATTAGCATAGACTGAGGATTGATTAACTCACAGAAGACAGAGAGTCGGGATTAATGGGTCTTTTTCAGGTTGGAAAGACGTAACTAGTGGAGTGCCGCAAGGATCAGTCCTCGGGCCTCAATTATTTACTATCTAAATTAATGACCTGGAGGAAGGGGCAGAGTGTAATATATCCAAATTTGCTGGTGATACAAAAATAGGTGGGAGGGCATGTTGTGATGAGGACATAAGGAATCTTCAAGGGGATATAGATAGGTTGAGTGAGTGGGCAAAACCTTGGCAGATAGAGTCATAGAGAGATACAGCACTGAAACAGGCCCTTCGGCCCACCAAGTCCATGTCAACCATCAACACTAATCCTACATTAATCCCATTTTCCCTTTCACATCCCCACCTTCCCTCAATTCTCCTACCACCTACCTACACTCGGGACAATTTTTTTACAATGGCCAATTTACCTATCAACCCACAAGTCTTTGGCATGTGGGTGGAAACCCACACATCATCCCTCTCCACTGCCCTTCTCATGTCTGGTCTCTGCCTCTCCTGCGGAGGGTGCTGCCCCTCATCGCCACTAGAGCCAAATTCTGAGAGTCGTGCTCCCGTTACCAGCTATTGGCTTCCTCGCGCACAGGTGGACTCACTAATATGTCTGGAAGCCTTGCCCCTCTCCTCTTATGCCCCCTCGATGCCAGGAGGATAAAGACTCCATCCCCACCCACCCCGCACTACCTCAGCATGTAACCACTCTCCCTGCGACCTCTACACACCCGATGGACCTCTGTCCCAATGGCTGAGTGCCCCTCTCAGCCATGCTCCTGTTTATGGGCCTACCTAATATGATGGGTCAGCCATGACTGGCTGCCCACAGTGGTGCTGCCTCCATGCACCTGGTCTGTCCCTGACCAAGCATGCAACCTGTGCACGCCTACCAAAATCTCAAACTGGCCCTTTAGGAGCTCTAACAACTTTAATTGGCCTTATTTCCAAATAGGGAATAGGGTTGGCTTTCACTCGCCAGGATGGAACTTTCCAGCAGCAGGAACAGTGATGGGAAACTGGCACACTATTTTCAGCACCCGCCACCCCCCCCCCCCCCCCCCCCCCACCCCAGTTGGGGCCTAAAAATCCTGCCTATAGTGTTATCAACCTTGGCCTTCTTGTTTGATTAAATGCAGCATGTGGGGACACAAAGCAGCAAGATCAGCAGCACAGGCACTAGCCTCAGAGTCAATCACAAGCTTTAGACCTTGAGAAAGGTTAGGCCTTAAGTGTGGAAAAAGTAATTGATGTAGTTCCAACAGGTGTTGGCCAATTCTATGGGCAGTCTATCTGAGCAGATAACAGACATAACATGTTTTGTACAGACTTTAATTAGAATTCTTATATTACAGAACTAGTTTGGGTGTTAGGTGGTTCTTTTCCCAGAGAATAGTGGACCTGTGGAACAGGTTGCCAGCTCATAGAAACATAGAAAATAGGAGCAGGAGTAGGCCATTCGGCCCTTCGAGCCTGCTCCGCCATTCATTATAATCATGGCTGATCATCCAACTCAGTAACCTGTTCCCACTTTCTCCCCATATTCTTTGATCCCTTTCACCCCAAGAGCTATATCTAACTCCTTCTTGAAAACATACAACATTTTGGCCTCAACTGCTTTCTGTGGCAGCGAGTTCCACAGGCTCATCACTCTCTGGGTGAAGAAATTTCTCCTTATCTCAATCCTGAAAGGTTTTCCCCATATCCTTAGACGATGACCCCTGGTCCTGGACTCCCCCACCATCGGGAACATCCTTCCTGCATCTACCCTGTCAAGTCCTGTTAGAATTTTATAGGTTTCTATGAGATTCCCCCTCACTCTTCTGAACTCCAGCGAATATAATCCGAACCGACTCAATCTCTCCTCATACGCCATCCCAGGAATCGGTCTGGTGAACCTTTGCTGCACTCCCTCTATAGCAAGAACATCCTTCCTCAGATAAGGAGACCAAAACCGCACACAATATTCCAGGTGTGGCCTCACCAAGGCCCTGTATAATTGCAGCAAGGCATCCCTGCTCCTGTACTCAAATCCTCTCGCTTTGAAGGCCAACATATCATTTGCCCATTTTACCACCTATTGCATCTCCATGCTTACCTTCAGCGACTGGTGTACGAGAACACCTAGGTCTCGTTGCATATTCCCCTCTCTCAGTTTATAGCCATTCAGATAATAATCGACCTTCCTGTTTTTGCTACCAAAGTGGATAACTTCACATTATCCACATTATACTGCATCTGCCATGCAATTGCCCACTTACTCAACTTGTCCAAATCACCCTGAAGTGCGTACAGTGAAAGCTGATTAACGGTATTCCTTCAAGCGAGAGCTGGATTCATTTGGCTGGAGTAAGGATCATGTCATACAAGAGGTAGGTACCCTATAATAGGGGTTCTCAACTGTGTGTTATGTGGCAGGTTTCCATGACCCACAAGAGATCTGTGAGAAGGTTTCAAGGGATCCACTAAATCAGCCAGAAATGTGCAGAAAAATACACTGACTTGATAATAGACCAATCAGAATTGGAGTTTGGGCAAACAATGGCCGAGATCTCTTGTCAATCAAGGGATGCTGTGCAATGAGAGTGAATCAGAGCAAGAGTCACTCTGTGTTCTCACAGGTTGACGTGTGGCAAGCAAGTAAGAAAAAATGCAAGCTGGCCCGCACACTAGGCAGCAGCAGTGGTTGATGTTTGGACACTGAGCGTAGAGGGAGATTCCGGATGGGTGGGGGTCATTTCCCAGTGAACGGTGCTGAAAATCAGTGACAGAGAAAAAGAGAGGCCATGTGTTAAAGCTTCATCTCTTGTTTCCCCAGTGACATAGTTATGTGCATCAAATCAGTTCACAAAATTCTCAGTGTGTTCTTCATGTTCTTAATGTCTTGTTAGTTCCATGCTGTTTGTGTGATTTCACCCTCCCCCTTTACTGTCTGCTGTACCACTAGGAATTAGAATTGTGTCCAGCACCATATTTATACAGTATGTGCATTTTTTTAATGATTGCTTAAGGTACAAAGAACTTGCAGATCGGAAGGAGAATTATCTGAGATGTCTCAGGTCAGTCAGAGCGTGGAGAAGCAAGAGAATCACAGCCCAAGAAGTGGATAGACTAGAGGATAGCAGTCAAGTGGTAAGTAGATCCTAAATAGTAAATATATATAAGTTTAATTGTATAGCTAATTTTTGTACAGAGAAAATACTTGGATAGTATTACGGGGGGGAGGCAGGGGCTGTGGAATTTTTATAACATAGGAGAGGGGTCTCAGAAGCAAAAAGGTTGAGAACGTTTGTTATATAACATAAATAGCATCAAGGCAGCATTTGACTGTGACATCAAAGAGTCTCAGCAAAATTGAAGTCAATGGGAATCAGGGGGGAAAAGTCGTCACTAGTTTGAGTCATATCTAGCACAAAAAAAGATGGATGCGATTGTTGGATATAGCTGCAGGAGTTCCTCAGGGTGATATTCTAGGCCCAAGCATCTTCAATTGTTTCATCAATGACCTACTCTCCAACATAAGGTCAGAAGTGGGGATGTTCGCTGATGATTGCACAGTATTCATTACCATTCACATCTCCTCAGATACTGAAGCAGTCCATACCTGCATGCAGTAAGACCTGGACGACATTCAGGCCAGGGCTGATAAGTAGCAAATAACATTCACGCCATCTCCAACAAGAGAGAATCTAACCATTTCCCCTACCTCTTGACATTCAACGGCATTACCATCGCTGAATCCCCGACCACCATCCATTGACCAGAAACTTAACTGGACCAGCCATATAAATATTGTGGTTACAAGAGCAGGTCAGAGGCTGGGAATTCTGTAGTGAGTAATTCAGCTCCTGACTCCCCAAAGCCTCTCCACCACCTACAAGTCACAGCCAGGAGTATGATGGAATACTCTCCATTTGCCTGGATGACTGCAGCTCCAACCACACAAGAAGATGCATGCAGCACTCTTCAGAGCACATGTCATGATTCGTGGTGGTCTGCTGCATCCTGCACAACCTCACCTTCATGAGGGCACAGCCCTTGCCCCCAATTATATCCCATTTCTGTCCATGATCCACTCAACTGACTGCGGTGCCAGTGAACTCAATTCCCCATTCAACAATCATCCCGCACGTTACCATCCCTCTGTTCATGACCATTACAGCATCCTCTTGGCCACAGGGCTGAAGTAAAAGCCACCACAAACCAAACATTCCAAACCAACATTATCAAACAAACCATTCAATATTCCATACAAAAGTCAACTAATCACCCTTCTGTATTCCCTTAGTGCCTGTCTTGTGGGTGCCTTTGCCTGGCCTAGTGCTCCTACGCAGTTCTAGCTCAGTGGCTGCAGCATGGCTGGCAGAAAGTTGCCGACTTTCAGTGGAGGAGACTGCAGATGGCCTTGCAGGATGATCTCGCACAGCTCTAGCCCTAGAAGGCCTTGCTTTTAACTGCATCACCTGGGCATGGGAGCAGCAGTCTCAGCTGGCTAGCTGACAGTCAACAGCGAGGGAACTGGCGAAGTGGGAGTGGTGCGTGGACAAATGCTGTCATCCTGAGAGAGAGCAGCAGGGACATGCTCCACAGCAACACTTCCACTCCCTGGAATGGTGCCTCAACAATCCTAGTAATCTGTTGGGTGACAGATTGCTGGACTACCTTGAAGCCTGCTCTCTGCCATTCTTGTATCTTTCTCTGGTCAAATTCACTCTTTCAGCTCCGATCAAAATGCATTTCTCCTTTAAGAGGTGCAGGCTTAAATAATTCAGGAAAACTTGAACTGATGCCAGTCTCTTTTTTTTTAAATTCATTCATGGGATGTAGGCATCACTGGCCAGGCCAGCATTTATTGCCCATCCCTAATTGTCCTTGAGGAGGTGGTGGTAAGCTGCCTTCTTGAACTGCTGCAGTCCATTTGGGGTAGGTATACCCACAGTGCTGTTAGGAAGGGAGTTCCAGGATTTTGACCCAGCGACAGTGAAGGAACGGCGATATAGTTCCAAGTCAGGATGGTGTGTGACTTGGAGGGGAACTTGCAGGTGGTGGTGTTCAAATGCATTTGCTGCCCTTGTCCTTCGAGGTGGTAGAGGTCACGGGTTTGAAAGGTGCTGTCTAAAGAGCCTTGGTCCATTGCTGCAGTGCATCTTGTAGATGGTACACACTGCTGCCACTGTGCGTCGGTGGTGGAGGGAGTGAATGTTTGTAAATGGGGTGCCAATCAAGCGGGCTGCTTTGTCCTGGATGGTGTCAAGTTTCTTGAGTGTTGTTGGAGCTGCACCCATCTAGGCAAGTGGAAAGTATTCTATCACACTCGTAACTTGTGCCTTGTAGATGGTGGACAGACTTTGGGGAGTCAGGAGGTGAGTTACTCGCCTCAGGATTCCTAGCCTCTGACCTGCTCTTGTAGCCACAGTATTTATATGGCTACTCCAGTTCAGTTTCTGGTCAAAGGTAGCTCCTAGGATGTTGGTAGTGGGGGATTCAGCGATGGTAATGGCATTGAATGTCAAGGGGAGATGTTAGATTCTCTTTTGTTGGAGATGGTCATTGCCTGGCACTTGTGTGGCACGAATGTTACTTGCCACTTATCAGCCCAAGCCTGGATATTGTCCAGGTCTTGCTGCATTTCTACACAGACTGCTTCAGTATCTGAGGAGTCACGAATGGTGCTGAATATTGTGCAATCATCAGCGAACATCCCCACTTCTGACCTTATGATTGAAGGAAAGTCATGGATGAAGCAGCTGAAGATGGTTGAGCCGAGGACACTACCCTGAGGAACTCCTGCAGTGATGTCCTGGAGCTCAGATGATTGATCTCCAACAACCACAACCATCTTCCTTTGCGCTAAGTATGACTCCAGCCAGTGGAGGGTTTTCCCCCTGATTCCCATTGACCTCAGTTTTGCTAGGGCTCCTTGATGCCATACTCGGTCAAATGCTGCCTTGATATCAAGGGCAGTCACACTCACCTCACCTCTCACCCACTCTCTCACAATGTTATGCCCCCTGATCAGGATTGGAGCCACTGAACAGCTCATTGAGCACTGTCTGCATGCTGCAATCATGTAAATGAGCAGGTAGCACAAAGTTTGTGAGCTGCCTGCATAAGAATGAACCAGCATGAGTTATTCGTGCATTACGATCCCAGCAACCGTTTTTTGGGGCTATTCAATTTTGCCCAACGTATTCGTGATGCTGATTTCTCTCGTACCTGGAATATTACAACTGGTCCGTAGTTATTAAATTTGACATCCATCAGTGATAGTGATATTGCATCCACTGACAGGAGCACTATGATGGGGAATATAATAATCTATTAGCACTGACAAAGGTTAATTATTTCTGAACAGAGTTGAAAGACTATATACAGAATCTGCATACATTTTTGTTTTCTATGGTGCAAACGAGTTGGGAAAATATTGATAGTGTTTGGGTGGCCTTGATTTTTCATAGCATACATATAAAACTTTTGACCAGGTAAAAACTACTGGCCCATCCAAGCTAACCCACATAGTTCTGATGCCTTATGCATACACTTTCCACTGACCCAAAGCCAAGTAATCTCTTGGGAGAGGTGATAAAACTGATAAAAATCCAGGTCATTTAGAAAAGAACCTGAAAAACTCTGCTCTGACTTGCTTAGGTGAACAAAATTAGTCCAGATCACAATAGCCCTGGTTTTCTTTTTTTTTATTGTTCTTGGGATGTGAGTGTCACTGGCCAGGCCAGCATTTGTTGCCCATACCTAATTGCCCTCGAGAAGGTGATGGTGAGCCGCCTTCTTGCACCACTGCAGTTCTTGTAGTGTAGGCACACCCACAGTGCTGTCAGGGAGGGAGTTCCAGGATTTTGACCCAGCGACAGAGAATGAATAGCAATATAGTTCCAAGTCAGGATAGTGTGTGGCTTGGAGGGGAACTTGCAGATGGTGGTGTTCCCATGCAACTGCTGCCCTTGTCCTTCTAGGTGGTAGAGGTCATGAGCTTGGAAGGTGCTGTTAAAGGAGCCTTGGTGAGTTGCTGCAGTGCATCTTGTCGATGTTACACACTGCTGCCATTGTTCATCGGTGGTGTTGGGAGTGAATGTTTGTGGATGAGCTGCCAATCAAGCAGAATGCTTTATCCTGGATGGTGTCGAGCTTCTTGAATGTTGCTGGCGCTGCACCCATCCAGGCAAGTGGAGAGTATTCCATCACACTCCTGACTTGTGCCTTGTAGATGGTGGACAGGTCTTGGGGAGTCAGGAGGTGAGTTACTCGCCACGAGATTCCTAGCCTCTGACCTGTTACCTGCTCCATCCTGGAAGGAGCTCTGACGCGAAGAAGTTCATAGGTACGGTCACCTTCACAGCAACTGGCAATTCGCTCTTATCCTCCTCTGATGCTGCAAGTCTGCCTACAACAGGTGGCAGATTTCAATGAGAAACTCATTCGTGAAACAGAAATGTCCTGCACACTGACTTAGGTTGAGGTTGGAGAATTGCTGCCTGAAGCCCCTGGGTGGAGATGCCCTCCTGCTGACAGCCCTTCTCCCCCCACTGCCTACTCCCTCTTCCAGCAGCTTGTCCTCATTTGTGTTGCCGCTGCTCATTCTCCCTGACATACTGCAGACCAAGGGGGATATAAACTACAGCACCCATGACTGGGAGCAAATGTTGTGAGCAGAACTTTTGTAGTAAGAACCAAGACCTTCACCATGTGCCACACCACTCCCTGTAGACTTCACCAAATTTAATAACAGTACAAACTACCAAGCACTTCTACTAACTCAGCAATAGCCAGTAGAGATCAGCAGCAACTAACCTGAAGTGGTTGATGACTAATGTTCCCTCTAAAGTGTGCAGCCACGCGGCTATGCAGCAACCTGAAACTTCTCATGCAAACCATGCATGAGTTGGCCCCTTTAAAGCACTGCACATGCATGGCCATGCAAATGAATCGGCCACACATTACAAAAAAACAATTAGAGAGTACGTTGTTGATGAACCCTTTAAACAACACTGGTGTTGGGTCCTTCCTGCTACTGAAGGCATGTTTGGCTGTGCGAGGTTAAGAGAGGGCATTAGCTGGAGTGTTGAGATTGAAAATGGCACCGCTAGAGTCAACTTAGAGTGACGCCAAGCACCCACGCTAATGACCTACCCAAAATGGCATCCACTGCTACCTGTGCCAAGAGACCCAAAAGGGCACCCGTAGCACTGAAAATATGGGTGCTTCCCAACTGAAGTTTGCAGCCTTTGAGTCCTGAATGCATTCAGTATATTGGTAAACAGAAACTGGTACAATATATTAAATAACAGACCAGAGAGAGTGACTAGATGACACAGTGCGTTTTGTCAGTTGCACTTGCACTGTCAAGTTTCATAGAGAAATCTTAAGGGACACTAATTTAAATAAATAAATAAACATAGGAAAATAGGAGCAGGAGTAGGCCATTCAGCCCGTCGAGCCTGCTGCATCATTCAATTAGATCGTGGCTGATCATCTACTGCAATGCCACTTTTCCACACTATCACCATATCCCTTGATGTTATTAGTGTCCAGATATCTATCAATTTCTGTTTTGAACATGCTCAATCATTGAGCTTGCACAGCCCTCTGGGGTAGAGAATTTCGAAGATTCACCATCCTCTGAAATTCCTCCTCATTTCAGTCTTAAATGGCCTACCCCTTGCTCTGAGACTATGTCCACTGGTTCTAGACTCATCAACCAGGGGAAACATCCTATCTACATCCACCTTGTTACGCCCTGTAAGAATTTTGAAAGTTCCAATGAGATCAGTTCTCATTCTTCAAAACTCTAGAGACTACAGGCAGTTTCCTCAATCTCTCCTCATAAGACAATGCCACTATCTCAGGGATTAGTCTGGTGAACCTCCATTGCACTCCCTCTATAACAAGTATATCCTTCCTTAGATAAGTAGTCCAGGTGTGGTCTCACCATGGCTCTATACAGTTGCAGCAAGACTACTTTCTCCTGGAATAAAAAGCTAACATCAGTAATGGTGACCATGAAACTACCAAATTGTCATATAAACTCATTGGTTTAATGATGTCTTTAAGGGAATGAAATCTGCCGCCCTTAATCGGTCTGGCCTATATGTGACTCCAGGCCACAGCAATGTACTTGAATCTTAACCGTCTGCTGAATTGGTCTAGTAAGGCACTCAGTTGTATCAAATGCTATGGAAAAGGTCTAAGAGAATAAAACCAGATGGACCACCTGGCATTGACCCAGGCACTGGATATGACAAAGGCACACCCTCACTAACATCCGGGGGCTTGTGCCAAAATTAGGAGTACTGTCCCACAGACTATTCAAGAGACAGCCTGACACAGTCATACTGCATTATATCTTTCAACCAATGTCCGAGATTCGTCCATCAGCATCACTGGGTATAGCCTGTGCCACCGGTCACAGTGGTGAACAGTTGGGAGCCACTGGCCCTGGGAGTTCTCAACATTAATTCTGGACCCCAGTACTGCTGCTACACTGGCATCTACCCGACAAAGTGGAAAATTGCCATGGTATGTCCTGTCAACAAAAAGCAGGACAAATCACAT
Source organism: Heterodontus francisci (assembly GCF_036365525.1). Classification (NCBI taxonomy): domain Eukaryota; kingdom Metazoa; phylum Chordata; class Chondrichthyes; order Heterodontiformes; family Heterodontidae; genus Heterodontus; species Heterodontus francisci. The sequence goes on along the minus strand of NC_090382.1, from coordinate 76,615,057 downwards.
TTGGTCAGTTACTGTTCCATCAGTCTACTGTCAAACGACAGATGGAAGGTATCATCAAGTGACATTTATTCACCAATAAGTTGCTCACCATCACTCAGTTTGGGTTCCACCAGGACTATTTGGCTCCAGACCTCAGTACACCAGCTCGACACCATCCAGGCCAAAGCAGCCCGCTTGGTTGGCACCCCATCCACAAGCATTCACTCCCTCCACCACCACGCACAGTGGCAGCAGTGTGTACCATCTACAAGATGCACTGCAGCAATGCACCAAAGCTCCTTAGACAGCACCTTCCAAACCTGCAACCTCTACCAACTAGAAGGACAGGGCAGCAAATAGATGGGAACACCACCACCTGCAAGTGCCCCTCCAAGTCACACACCATCCTGGCTTGGAACTATATCGCCGTTCCTTCACTGTCGCTGGGTCAAAATCCTGGAACTCCCTTCCTAACAGCACTGTGGGTGTACCTACCCCACATGGACTGCAGTGGTTCAAGAAGGCAGCTCACCAACACCTTCTCAAGGGAAATTAGGGATGGGCAATAAATGTTGGCCTGGCCAGTGACGCCTACATCCCATGAATGAATTAAAAAAAAACAACCTTGGTCCAAACATAGACAAAAGAGCTGATTTCCAGATCAGAGATGATTGATTGCCCTTGGCACCAAGGCAGCATTTAATCACACATGGCATCAAGGAACCCTGGAAAGATTTGAAGTCAATGGGAATTGGCAGAGGAGGGGCAAACTCTCCACTGGCTGGAGTCATACCAGTTTATTAGTTATTATTTATCAGTCTAGCATGTTTTGTTCCTAGCTATCTTACTTGAGTTAGGAGAGTCAAGAAGACTATGGTGTGAACTTGTCTTCTTGAATCACTGGGCCATATTGTAGCCCTGGACTAATTTTTTCCTTAATCCATTTTACCTACCTTTATATAATTCTTTTCCATCACAGATCATCAAATAGTCCATAAAACATCATTCTCATCTGAATAAGTTTCCGGTTCTTATCTATTCAATCATTAAGAATCTCTGACATTTCATCATTGTCATCATCTCCACTAAAGCATGAGAAACAATTTCACACTAACCGCATCTCCGTGGGCAGCCATATTTCCTGGCTGTTTAAGATTTAAGAAATTGGATATACTTTTAAAACAATTGATATCCAGGATGCACTGGAAAGGCTGACTATGCTTAGAGTGGAAAAGCCACCTGGTCTGAATGGCTTTCATCCCAGATTGCTAAGGGAAGTGGGTGTGGAAATAGCAGAAGGGCTTGTCATAATCTTCCAAACTTCCCTAGATACAGGAAAGCTGACACAGAATTGGAAAGTGGCAAATGTGACACTCTTATTCAAGAAGGGGTGGAAGGACATTCCTAATAAAAACAGGCCAGTCAGATTAACACCAATGGTGGGGAAGGTTTTAGAAACAATAATCAGGGGGAAAAAAATTAACAAGCTCTTGGAGAGGTTTGAGTTAATTAAGGAGAGCCAGCACAGATTTGTAAAAGGTACATCGTGTTTGACTAATCTAATTGACTTTTTGGATAAAGTTACAGAGAAAGTTAATGAAGAGAATGCAGTGGATGTTGTCTATATGGATTTTAAGAAAGGGTTTGACAAAGTACCACATAAAAGGCTGGTTAACAAATTTGAGGCTCATAGAATAGGAGAGTCAGTGTCAACTTGGATAAAAAGTTGGCTTAAGGACAGAAAACAGCAAGTCGTGGTAAAAATGGTTGTTTTTCAGGCTGAAGGATGGTATACAGTGGTGTTTTCCAAAGGTCAGTGCTAGGACTATTGCTTTTCTTAATATATATGAATATATTGGAATACAGAGTAAAATTTCAAAATTTGTCCATGCTGCCAAATGTGGAGATGTAGCAAACAGTGAGGATTTAACCAATTCAATATAACAGGACATAGATCGGCTAGCAGAATGGGCAGACAAGTGGCTCATGGAATTTAATACCAAGAAGTGTGAGGTGATGCATTTTGGCAAAAGGGATAGGGAGATGAAATATAGACTTAATGGCACAGTTCTAAAGAGTGTACAGGGACAGAGGGCCCTGGGAGGGATTCATGTACATATGTCTTTGAAGGTGGCAAGACATATTGAGAGAGTGGTTTGCAAAACGTATGGGATCTTGGGCTTCATAAATAGAGATATTGAGTACAAAAGTAGGGAAGTTATGATGAACCTTTAATAAGCTCTGGTTAGGCCACAACTGGAGTATTGTGTCTAGTTCTGGTCACCACACTTTAGGAAGGACCTAAAGTTCCTTGAGAGTATGCAGAGGAGATTTAACAGAATGGTTCCAGGATTGAGGACATTTTAGCTACAAGGTTAGGTTGGAGAAGCTGGGGATGTTCTCCTTGGACCAACGGAGATTGAGGGGAGATTTGATAGAGATGTACAAGATTATGACAGGTTTGGATAAAGTAGACAAAGAAAAGCTGTTCCCATTAGCTAATGGTACAAGGCCTAGGGACACGGTTTTAAAGTTTGGATAAAAGATACAGGGGGGATGTGAGGAAACATTTTTTTACGCAGCGAATGGTAATGACCAGGATCTCGCTGCTTGTGAGGCAGAGACAATCAATAATTTCAAAAGGAAATTGGATGGACATTTGAAGGAGATAAACTTGCAGGGATACAGGGATAGAGTGGAGGAATGGAACTGACTAGACTGCTCTACAGAGAACCAGCATGGACTCAATGGGCTGAATGGCCTCCTTCTGTGCTGTAATTACTCTATAACTAAGTTATTTTCAACTGTGAAAAAATATAATTGTTATTGTATTTAATTTCTGATGTATGTGTTATTTATTTGATTCAGTTTTGGCAAATGTGGGAACACTATTCTGTACATTTTGCATTGCTGTAATTGCTGAACATTTCAGGATATTATTATTCATCACAGTATAAGTACAGTATAATAAACAGTACAACATAATCATCAATTTTAGCTGATCCAGCAAACAGCAGAAAAGTGCCAATATGATATGGCATTTATAAGACAAAAGTAGAATCAATCTCATAATACATAAGAGTCCACTTTTAAATGGAATGTTGGGAATTGCTATGACATCTTGGCATTAGCCTGTCTGGTTGATTCGCATATTTATCCTTGACATTTGTAAGGAATTTAAAGATGACTGTTTCATTTCTAGCATAATTGCTTGCAAGTTTCAGTCCTTTTGGAGCAGTATGTAGTCTGATGATAGATGGGGCAGGTTCTCTAAGTTGTAAAGCTGAATTTTGCATGATTGAGGCATTCTAGAGTGAGGAGGAGTGAGTGTTAATGGACATCCTGGGAAACAGTTATGTTATTCATTATCTTAAATATGTTTATCTAATGTTTCTGGTTAGTAAATGTGATCTGATTGAACATACACAGATTGGAGCTGATGACTTGCTGTTATTAGGGCCTGAGGCTTCAGTTTATTTCTAGCTGTCCTCTTTTGAGCTAGAAGGCCAGAAAAGCCAGATTGAGCTCATCTATATTGTCTTCCTTGAGTCAGCAGCTCCAAGTGCCATTCAAGTCACGCACCATCCTGACTTGGAATTATATATATCTCTGTTCCCTGGTTAGAACCTTGGTCTTGGAATTTTAATGTTCTTTTTTCACTAAACTTTCTCCATTCGCCATTCAATAAGATAAGGGTTGATCTGGTTGTGGTCTTAACTCCACTTTCCTATCTGTCCCCCATAACTCTCGATTCCCTTGTCTATCAAAAATCTATCTAACTCAGCCTTGAATAAATTCAATGACTCAGCCTCCATTGCTCTCTGGGGAAGAGAATTCCACAGACTAATGACCCTTTGAGAAAAAAGAAACTCTCCTTATCTCTGTCTTAAAAGGGAGACCTCTTATTCTTAAACTGTGTCCCCTAATTCAAGTCTTCCCTACAAGAGGAAACATCCTCTCTGCATCTACTCTGTCAAGCCCCCTCAGGATCTTATATGTTTCAATAAGATTACCTATCATTCTTCTAAACTCCATTGGGTATAGGCCCAACCTGTTCAACCTTTCTTCATAAGATAAGCCCTTCACCCCCAGAATTAGTCGAGTGAACCTTCTCTGAACTGTTTCCAACCAATTGTTTCCTTTTTCAAATTAGGAGACCAAAACTGTACACAGTACTCCAGCTGTGGTCTCACTCAGTCCTCTACAGCTGCAGTAAAACTTTCCTACATTTATATTCAATTCCCCTTGCAATAAACGTTAATATTCCAGATTTGGCAATCTGTCAGCTCTTTGCCAAATTTCCTGCTGCTTTATTAAGATTTGCCTCATCTATGCATTCCTTTAGATATGACATCTAGTCTCCCTATATGAAGCAAATGAATATTATTTTGGGAAAGCAGAGTGAGATCATTTGCGTTACTAATCACTTGCTAAACCTGCATACTAACATTTTGTGATTTGCAGTTTCTTGTGGCACTGGTTCTCGGTCATCTTCAGGTAGCTCCATCTTTGGTGGTCGATACTATATTGAGGGTTTGGCCTCCGTTGCCTTCCTGCCCTTCTCTCCTTTCACGCCCTCCTGATGCCCAGGGTTCTGCCTTCCCATGAAGAGTGTTGCCCTTCATCGCCACTGGACCCAAAATCTGACAGTCAAGCAGCAAATTGCCAGCTGGAGTCCATCCTTCTGACAGGTGGCTACCCACTTGTCCTTGGCAGCCTTGCCCCCTGCTCTTCTGCTCCCACATGTGGGGTGGGGGGAATGGGTTCCAGTCCCATTCAAAACCCAGGTGCTGAGTGTCCACTCTGCCTGCCAAGGGCACCACCTTACCAAGTGCCCTGTCCCCCTTTGCCCTGCTGACCCTTTTATGGGGCCGGGATGATGTCTTGAGGCACCCATGGCTGACTTCCCATTGTGTCCCCACCTGCCTTCAGCTAATCAGTTTCAGAACATAATGATAACCTGTATGGCACTTTCAAAATCTGAAGTTCAAACCCTTACAAGTTCTAAATGAGCTTTTAAACTGTCTTACTTGGCCTCAGTTGAAGGGAGCTCAGGATTCCTCCCCTACCCTCCACACACACTGATGATTTTTGCTGGTGCCTTGAAATTGACAAGGCACCTGCCTCCATGCGCACCTTCGGGTGGCCCCGAAAATTCAGCCCCGCTTCTCAGCAAACTTCCACAGGTCATTGCCTTTCAAACAGAGATTTTCCCTTTTTTCTTGGCTGCTACTTGCTGTTTCTAATCCAGTTTTTAAGTCAACTAGCAAATTTTCATGAGCCTTCATTTTAAATTAAATTAAAATTAATGAAAATACATTAATTATATCTACTGGATATCCCATACACTAGTTTAGTTATAGCTTCAAAGAATTCCAACAGATTAGTGAGGTCTGAGCTATGGTTTCCACGTCCATGCTAAGTGTTTCTTCAAGCAGTTGTGCTCTTTGTATGAGCATCATTACCATTTTAACGATTTCAAGTTTTTAATGCCACTGTAGATGTTAGGCAAACTATAATTTCCATGCACTTGCCCTGCTACTTTTCTTTGAATGTTTGGATAGCATTTGTTATCTTCCAGTCCTCAGGAGTAGATGTGGTCCAAATAAAATTCCAAACAATATTTACTGGAGCTTCACCAATATCTTCCTTTATCTCCTTGAGAAATTTTAAAGTGCATGTTATTTGGCACATGTACCTTTGAGACATTCAATTCTTTGAGTTTCCTCAGAACACATACTTACTGGTCTTGTGTTATAGTGAGATAACCAAAAAATTGCATCTTTAAAGCTCTAAGCAACTAGATCAGATTGTTCAGATTGGATGAAGTTATTTTCTTTACAATAATGAAGGTGCAGTTGAAATTTGCAACTCCCTGTGCAGGCACAATGTGTTCTTGAGTTTGTTGGAACTTGTAGAGATGGTGAGATGCTTCATTTATTGTGTTGACTTGCCCTATTTGTCATAGGTCTGACAATGATTATGCATCCAGTCCCTTGCTGCCCAACAGTGGACATAAGCCCAATAAACTTGTAGACGAGTGCAAGGTATGCTTGTGATGATCTGGCAATCTGTCAGCTCTTTGCCAAACTTCCTGCTGCTTTATTAAGATTTGCCTCATCTATGCATTCCTTTAGATATGACATCTAGTCTCCCTATATGAAGCGAATTAATAATATTTTGGGAAAGCAGAGTGAGATCATATGTGATCCTTTAGACTTCAGCTTGGTAAAGTTTTCATTTAACTTTGAAAATAATAAATCAGTTTGCATTGGGAATTCTAGTTAAAGTTAAAACTTTGCCTAACAAATATCACATTAACAAAGGAGATAAAGGTTGATAAATGAATATCTTATTTTATACTAGATTCGGATCATATTCAATCAAGATTTACTTGAAGTGCTTATGGGTCCTCAGATGATGAAATGGGATGTTCCACCACAAACTGTAGTACTGAATGATACAAAACAGGAGAGCCCCGGTTTAATCCCGGCTTTGTGTCAAGAGGAGGTGTTACAATTTGCTTCAATGCCTTTGGAGATGAAAAATAATTAGCCAAGGTCCTGCTGCTCATGGCAATTTAGTGATGCCTTGGCCATTGTGAAGTAATGTTTGATAGAATGGGCTGAATTTTCACCCTGGAGGCAGGAAACATGAGCCGGGTCTGTTTTTGGGTCATAAACCAGGCTCCGGTGGAAAACTGATTAAAGTTGAGATTTTCACAGGGGTGAGCCCTTAGTCGATATGGAGACAGGTTTCCTGTCCATTTAGAGCCTGTAGGGACAGAAATGGAGGCGGGTCAGATGAAGCATATGACTCATTTAGAATCCCACAGCAACCATCACTGAGGCTGTTTGTTGTCCTGAGGGAGAGATGTGCGGTTTGTGCCAACTCCTTCCCCTGCGCCAGAGGGAAACAAGATGACAAAGGGGAGCCAGAGGCCTGACACCCTTGTCAGGGAAGACCCTCGCTTCATTGATGCCAACCTGGATCTAATTCTGGCAGCCGAGAGAGAGAGAAGGAAGGTCCTCTTCCCGAAGGCTGGCAGGTAGAGGCTACCTTGTTATATAGCAGGGGCACCTCTCTGTTCAGCGTCAACATACTCCACCTCCAATTCTTCCTCCTCTCTTATCTGCTGTTTCTGCCCCTCCTCTGATGAGCTATTTCATACTAGGGCCTCATCAACCTCAAACTCCACACCTCTATGGAGGGCTATGCTATGGAGAGCAGAGGAGATCACCATAATGACTGAGACCCCCTTGCAGGAGGGATTAGATGGCACCGCTCTACCAGTTCAGGCACCTCAATAGCATCTTCAGAAGCCCAATTGCCTGCTCAATGGTTGTCCTGCTGAGTGGGTCGCATTGGTTGTATTGCCTCTGTATCTCTGTCTGGGGCTCTCGTAGAGGGGTCAGTAGCCATCTCGTCAAGGGATTTCCCTTGTCCCCTAGGATCCATCCACACACTTTCAGGATTGGAGTAATGATCTGAGGCAGCCTGGACTGGTGGAGGATGAAGGAGTCATGGCAGCTGCCAGGAAAATGAGCGCATACATGGAGTAAGCTCTTGTTGTGATCGCAGACTAGTTGGACGTTGAGGGAGTGGAAGCCCTTCCTGTTGATGGATTACACTGGCCAGTCACTGGGTGTCTTGATGGCCACAAGCGTGCAATCGATGATGCCCTGCTCCTGGGGGAATCCAGCAATGGAGATGAAACCCAGTGCCCTCTGTTCCTGCCAGGCGATGTCTGTCATTAAATAAATGTGCTGTTCAAAGAGGTCATCAGTGACTAGTGAGATGCAGTGGTGTGCAGATGTTTTTGGGATGCCACTAAGGTCCGCAGCTGATTCTTATAATGAGCCAGAAGCGAGGAAGTTCAAGGCGACAGTGACTTTGACGGCCACTGGCAGGACATGGCGATCAGTGTTGTGAGGTGTGATGTCTTCGGCGACATGGGCACAGATTTTTGTGACCATCTGCTTGGAGAGGAGTGGTCTCCTGCGGCACTGGTTCTCAGGCATTTTCAGGTAGCTCCGGCTTTGGCGGTCAATCCTGTGTTGAGGGTTTGGCCTCTGTTGCCTTCCAGCCCTTCTTTCCTCTCCCACTTCCTCCTGATGCCTGGTGCTCTGCCCTTCCTGTGGTGTTGCCGCTCATCGCCACTGTGCCCAAAATTTGACTTTCATTCCCCCATTGCCAGCTGGAGCTCCCTTCTGGGCAGGGACAGCCTAACTGTTCTTGGCAGCCTTGCCCCTGCTCGTCTGTCCCCGTGATGTGAGGAGGATGGCGACAGCATTTAAAGCCCAAGCGCTGGGTGCCCACTCTCCCTTCCCATGTGCAGCACCAAGGGCACTGCCTTCCCAAATGCCCAGACCCCCTTTGCCCTGCTGACCCTCTTATGGAGCTTGAGGTGATGCCTTGACTGGCTCTCCATTCTGCCTTTAGTTGGTCAGTTTCTGAAAGCATGGGTAAACCGTCTACCCACTTAAAAATTAAAATGTTAGCCTCTGACAAGCTCTTAATGTGCTTATAAACTGTGTTAATTGGCCTCAATTGGAGTGAGTGGGATTCCTGTCCCACCCACCCCAACCCTGCCGTGCTGCTCATTTTTGCTGACGCCTTGAAATCAAAATGCCACCCGCTGCTGGTATTTCTGGCACGAACCCCACCCCCATCTCCATTCCCATCTTTGGGGGAGCCCGAAAATTCAGCCCAATGTGTTTGATCTGTTCATTTAATCACTCATTGCTCCTACACTCAAACTTGATGCTTGGATTCAAAATTCAACCAACTAAAGTGAGCAGGAAGTGGTTTGATGCACTGAATTTACAAAAAAGAATATCATTGCTGTGGGTACACATGATAAGCTTACAGGGAAGCTTTATGAATATATGTTGAATTCTCCTTTGAACACACGTGCACAACATTTTGCATGCATCATGAAAATTAAATGGTTCAAATCAAGGAGTAAAAATGATACGAATGCCACAGTTGCTGATATAGATGGTATTAAAAGCAAAATTTATCACATATCAAATCTTCCTTGAGGTTCAAAAATAACCTTTTTATGACTGAATGACAATCGTTTTGCAGTCCTACTTAATTTTCCCATTGTGAAACTGATAAGACTAGATAATGTGAGTCAAAAAACTTTTTGAAATTTTCTTATTGTACAATGGGAAATGTAATACCGGCCATTCACTTATCTCTGCAAGGGACCTCCCCTTAGTCAGGGAATTTTTGAACAAGATCTGATTTAAGTGCATGGCTGCATGGCCTCAAATCAATATTTTTTTGGCACAGAGGTGTTCTCTACTCTGAGTAACACACTGAGGTGCATTTGTTCAAACAGTAAAATGAAGTACACAGCATTTGGCTTTAGCCTGATTCTCTGTGTATTGTGTGAAGCAATGGGTGATTGCAATTTGGCAATGAGTGAAATGCTGCAGCTTGTGGACACTGCAAACACATCCGTCAATCGGGTATTCTAACAATGATCAGCAATATTATTCTCAATATATTTCATTTTGTTCTAAAGTGCAAACTATCAGGAACTCATTGTTTTTCTTTCTTTCTGCAACAGCCTGAAATGAATCGAGAGCAAATACAGGTAAACAATATTTAATTCAAAAATAGTTAATTTCATTATTGAAAATATAATGTAAAAAGTTACAAACTTCTGTGCTGCTTATGATGTGGATCAATAAAGAATTAATTTTTGAACTGATATAATGCAAATTGTGATTGCTTAAGATAGATTGCGAGGTGAGATTTAACAATTTTTTCTTTCTCTTCATTCAGGCACTAAGGGTGAGGAAGCTTCGAAGCCCTGTCATCGATCTGGTGAGAAACGTTAGTGACTTTATTTTGAAACTTTCTTAAAATTTACAAATTTTTTGTTGCTAAACTAAGAAAGAAATTAAATGTCAAAATAATGCAGCTACTTCAGGTGATTATTGTTAACATTAGCATAGCATTGTGATGAGCTGTGCATTATTAACAGTCGAGAACATTGTCTATGTGCTGACATATAAGCCCAACTTATTGCTTCAACTATATTGTATATCCCTATAAGACAAGTTCTGAATCTGTCTGATCAATTCATGCACACAACGTGAGAGATCACAATGGAGTTAATTTGCATATGCTTAACATAATCATAAATGGCAACGATCACAAATGGCAAGAGCTATAGAGTCGTGATACTGGGGTACTTTAATGACCCAAATATTGATTGGGATAGTTTTAGTGTAAAGGGTAGGAGGGGGAGGAATTTCTAAAATATGTTCAGGAGAATCTCCTTGACCAGTATGTTCTCAGTCCAAAGAGAAAGGAAGCATTGCTGGATCTGGTGCTGGAGAATGAGATGGGGATTTAAACAGGTTAAAATGCAACCAAAGACTGACAGGAAAAACTGTGATGTAACAATAGGTAATCTTTAAGGAGGAGATGTTTCAGATTCAGGCTGGGTACATCCCAACAAGAAGTAAAGGTAATGGAACCAAAGCCATGGCTCCTTGGATGACAATGGAGATAGAGAATATGGCGAAACAAAAAAAAGAGGGTGTATGATGCATGTCAGATGAATTCTTCAAGTAAGATCTAAACCAAATACAATAAGTTGAGAGGAGAAACGAAGAGGAAAATAAGACTGGCAAAGAGAGAATATGAGAATAGAATGGAGTTAACATAAAAGGGAACCCAAAAATCTTCTACCGGCATGTAAATAATAAGCGGCTATTAAGAGGTGGGGTGGGACCTGTTTGGGACAAAGAGGGTGATTATTCTTAGAGGCACAGGGCAAGGCTAGAATACTTAATGATTGTTTTGTATCGGTGTTTACTAAGGACGAGGATGCTGATAAAATATCAGTAGAAGCAGAGATGGTCGAGCTTTGGGGTGAAAATTGATAGACAAGATGTTCTGGAAAGGCTGGCTATCCTTATAGTGAATAAGTTGCTTGATCTGGATGGCTTGTGACCCAGGTTACTAAAGGAAGTGGGGGTGGAGGTAGAAAGTGGCTTGCCATAATCTTCCAATCTTCCCTGCTGGAGAATTGGAGAGTAGCAAATATGGCCCCCTTGTTCAAGAAAGGGTGTAATGACATTCCTAGTAATTATAGGCCGGACAGTTTAACGTCAGTGATCAGTAAGGTTTTAGAAACAATAATAAGGGGGATAAAAATCAAAACACTTGGAGAGGTTTGAGTTCATTAAGAAGAGCCAGCACGGATTTGTTTGACTAATCTAATTGAATTTTTTGATGAAGTAACAGAGAAGTAACAGAAAATCCATATGGATTTTAAGTAAATGTTTGACAAAGGGTGGCACAGTGGCGCAGTGGTTATCTCTGCAGCCTCACAGCTCCAGCGACCCGGGTTCAATTCTGGGTACTGCCTGTGTGAAGTTTGCAAGTTCTCCCTGTGTCTGCGTGGGTTTCCTCCGGGTGCTCCGGTTTCCTCCCACAGCCAAAAGACTTGCAGGTTGATAGGTAAATTGGCCATTATAAATTGCCCCTAGTATAGGTAGGTGGTAGGGGAATATAGGGACAGGTGAGGATGCGGTAGGAATATGGGATTAGTGTAGGATTAGTATAAATGGGTGCTTAATGGTCGGCACAGACTCGGTGGGCCGAAGGGCCTGTTTCAGTGCTGTATCTCTAAATCAAATAAATCAAAATGCTGGTTAACAAAATTGAGGCTCATGGAATAGGAGGATCAGTGTCAGCTTGCATAAAAAAAATTGGCTTAAGAATAGAAAACAGCGAGCCGCAGTAAACTTTTTTTTTAGACAGGCGGATGGTAGACAGTGGTGCTCCCCAAGGGTCAGTTCTAGGACCACTGCTTTTTTGACATATACAATGGAAATTGAAATAAAGAGTAAAATTTCAAAATTTGCTGAGGATACTAAACTTGGAGGTGTGGCAAACAGTGTGGATGATACCAATCAACTGCAACAGGACATAGATAGGTTAGCAGGATGGGCAGACAAGTGACAGATGGAATTTAATACAGAGAAATTCAAGGTGATGCATTTTGGCAGAAAGGATAGGGAAAGGTAATATAGACTTAATGACAAAGTTCTAAAGAGTGTACAGAGACAGAGGGACCTGAAGGTTCATGTGCTTAGATCTTTGAAGGTGGCAGGGCATAATGAGAGAGGAATTGACAAAGCATATGGGATCTTGGGCTTCATACATAGAGGTATTTAGTACAAAAGTAGGGAAGTTATGATGAACCGTTATAAAGCTCTGATTAGTCCACAACTGGAGTATGGTGTCCAGTTCTGGTCACCACACTTTCGAAAGGATGTGAGGGTCCTTGAGAGGGTGCAGAGGAGATTACCGGAATGGTTCCAGGGATGAGGGATTTTTAGCTACAAGGTTAAGTTGGAGAAGCTGGGGTTGTTCTCCTTGAAGCAACGGAGATTGAGGGGAGATTTGATAGAGGTCTATAAGATCATGACAGGTTTAGATAAGGTAGACAAAGAAAAGCTGTTTGCATTAGCTGATGGTACAGGGACTAGCAGACACATATTTAAGGTTTTGAGCAAGAGATGCAGGGGGAATTTGAGGAAGAATTTTTTTACACAAAAGAGTGGTAATGACCTGGAGCCCACTGCCTATGAGGGTGGCGGAAGCAGAGACGATGAATTATTTCAAAAGGAAATTGGATGTGCACTTGAGAGAAAGAAACTTGCAGGGTTACGAGGATATAGTGGAGGAATGGGATTGACTAATTGCTCGACAAAGAGCGTGTGGAGCATGGATCTACATGGCTCGAATGGCCTCCTTCAGTGCTATAATGGATCATTGGGCTGGATTTTACCAGTCTTCTAAGGACGAGCTGGGAGACTGGCGTTGTCTGTAAAATGGTGAGGAAAGATGGGGGTTGGAATGCCCATCGTCTACCCGCCGCCATGCCACTTTACCAGCAGCAGGGAAAGTAGAGGACGGCCCTCCTGCCCGGAGGCCAATTGGGCCACTTAAGTGGCCAATTAAAGGCCTCTCCCACTGCTGCTGGCATTTTACCAGCAGCAGGTAGGCCCTCTACTGTGTGTAGAGACCACATGGTAAATGCTGGTGACTTTCTTATGGGCTCAATGGGGGAGGCCTGTCACTTCAGGAACTCTGGGCCCACAGAAGGGCCTCCCAGCTGCAATGGCCACCCCCTTTGAGTGAAGAAATTTCTCTTCATCTCAGTCCCCTTATTCTGAGACTGTGACTCCAGCCAGGGGAAACATCCTCGCAGCATTTTAAGAATTTTATATATTTCAATGACATCACCTCTCAATCATTGAAATTTTAAAGAATATAGCCCTAGTCTACTCAATCCATCCTCATAGGACAATTCTTTCATCCCATGAATCAGTCCAGTGAACCTTTGTTGCATTCCTTCTAAGGCAAGTATATCTTTCCTTAGATAAGGAGGGAAGAGCAGTTACATTACTATAGGTGGCTGTTATGAGAACAGCTTTAGTTTGCTTTTTACCTGAAATGTGTTGCTTAGGAAAATACTAGATCCTTTTGGAGCTTTTCCCACCTCATCAGTTAGTTTGCAGCTTCCCACAGCAGTGGGGGAAGAAAAATCTGTACGATAGAATCATCTTACTTTATTAATCAAGCAGTGCAATTTCTGAATTTTAAACAAAATGCCTTGCTTATCAAGGTGAGGGATTATCATGCTGAAGAATGGAACTCTTCCCATTTCATGTACCATACCTCAGGATCTCCCATGTCAGATATGACACACAGTCAGATGCAACGTAAACTCTTTTTATGTGTCCCTAGCATGCCTGAGCACTAAGCTCAGAAGAACATTGCCTTCGAGGCCAGTAAGGCAGTTTTTCTATATCTCTCACTATCCATCCTGTGGCCTGTCTGAGTCAGATTGCCAATTAGTGCCGAATTCAGTAAAGTTTTGTGCTGGATTGAGAGTGTCCAAATTCGTTCTGAAAAAACTCATAGCCAGCAGACAAAGGAGACTTTCATCCTAACACCCTGAGCTGGATCTGAAGCTAGCTGTGAAAAGCCAGTGTCTAACCCACTGTGCTACCCAGTTCCCCTATATTTAGTGATTTAAAACAGACTGTAGGCTTTTGATTCACCTGTTCTTCTAAAGGTAATAGACCTTGCTGTAATGTAGCCTGGCCAAGAACTGAGGCAATTTACAAACAAATTAAACTCAAGAAATATGACAACCCTGAGACTCCAACTCATGGCTTCATGGATCTGGTTAAAGCACCTGAAAAAATTCTAAAATTCCTGTTGATTAAATGTGGCTTTCCGGCTGATCAATTCTTAAGAAAATATGTGGAAATAGAAGATTATACATGTACAATAAGTTATTTTAGATATATATTTCAAAGATCCAATAAAACAGTATGGGAGGGTAATTCTGTGTTATAATACATCAGCATAACAAATCTATACCACCAAAAAGTGGAACACAGATTTGCTTGTGTGAATCCTGGTGTGGCGTAACAAGTTCAGAGTTTTGGCCTTGATGTTAAGAGGGATGAAGTTCTAAGCAAAATTGAAACCCTCTATCTCCAAAAAAAGGAAGCATTTGGATAGTGAAAAGCCACAAATTTTTTTGATCATGGACTGATCTTAATGACGTTGGAAAATTCCACAGTCCAAACTGTTACTCCCACAATTTTTGCAACAAGATGTGTGATAACTGATTTGAGGGAAAAATTCTTTAAAAATCATATTGTTAAGATGAAAAGTACTTGTTGTCACTAAGTGGCCCCAATTATAAACTAATCCTGTTCTAACAAAATCCATACACATTCTGGTGGCCGGTTATTAAGTAACATTGTTCCGTCCTGCCTGGCCTCTGATGTAGGGGTGTGTAGTGTAGGGAAGGAAACAGGTTAAAAATAGGAAGATGTGTAGTATCTCATCCATTTCGTTAATCAGAAAAGTTCACATTTTCATTAACATTTATAATTTTATTGCAAAAATAAAGTATATTTATTATAACTACACACATAACATGCTAATGTATTTTTTGTGAATGTTGATCTTCATTAAAGCGTTCTACAGAATGAAGTATTTCCTCATTTAAGCCATCCAAATCCAACATTAGGCACTCCCAGGTCTGCATTGAGTCCTGAGATTAAAATCTCTTTACATCATCCCAAAAATGTGCCTTGAACTTAATTTCCCAAGTGCTCTCCATACTGTGACAGATGATTTTTTTTGTGTCCTACACCAATTTTCTTTGTATCTAGGTATAGCTGCCCCAAACTCAATTCGTGTGGGATCTTTACAATCACTAGAGAGAAACAGTTCCACATCAGCTAGCGATTGTCTACAAGTTTTGTTATGTTTCACATCAGAAGGCGATTTGTTTATTTGTGTACAGATGCATCATTTTTCTGCT
Source organism: Heterodontus francisci (assembly GCF_036365525.1). Lineage (NCBI taxonomy): Eukaryota > Metazoa > Chordata > Chondrichthyes > Heterodontiformes > Heterodontidae > Heterodontus > Heterodontus francisci. The sequence continues at coordinate 76,599,693 of NC_090382.1, read as the reverse complement.
GGCAAACAGTGCAAATGGAATCAACTAAATTACTTTATGGTCAGTTTGGCAGATTTTTGACAGTGCTGTTTGTTACAAACATCTTGTGAACTTTTGCACTTTATTGAGCAACATCTCCCTGTTGGTAAACATTAATATTGCACGGCAGACTCACGTCAGGAGAATAGGAGATCAACCACACACGTGCATGTACTTTTCAATAAAATTGCATTTTATAGCTTTGTTTCTGACCCCAGTGCTAGTATAGGGCTATATAGCTGGTATGGCCAACCTGAGCTACTCAACCCATTGGCAGTCAGTAGAGATGGTTGCACGTTTCTTTCGTTGTAATGTTTACATTGCTGCCATAAGTGCTGATGCATCAGAAAACTCCAGCAAGACAATTCACTAGACAGGTGAGATTCGAGCCTTTGGAGGCAGCAGCATTGTCTTATTTATCATCAGCCAAAGTTGGAGCTGCCATTGACAATAAATTTACTGTACAATAAATGTAGCATTGGTATCATTGCCGAATGTAAACATATTAGAACACCTCCTGAGAAAGTTTCTCAGTCAGAAGCACACATATTTCACACAAACAAAAAAAATCTCAATCTTTTGTTTTGAATTCTCTAGGGTAACTGCAGTGATGACGTTTTAGCTTGTTTTGGAAAGCAGCTGAAAAAATTGCGTGGGCCCCTATTTGACAATTTAAAGTTATACTATCAAAACTGGAGTCAATCCTGTCTGGTAAGTGTCTTTATGTGTAGGCAGCTTGAAACTTAAAACGTACTAAAAACCAACCAAAATAATTCTGGTAAACTGTCTCTCACTTACATAGCAAAACAAAGAAAGATGTGTATTTATGCAGCACCTTTCACAACCTCAGGATGTCCCAAAGCACTTTGCAGCCAAAAGTACTTTTTCTTGTTGGCTAAGGGATAAATATTGGCCAGGAGACCAGGGAGAGCCCCCTGATCTTCTTCAAAATAATGGCAAGGGATCTTTTATATCAACCTGGATTACTGTGCTTCTGTCTCTAGGGTGGGTATGAGTGCTACCCACTGAGCCACGGCTGAAATAAAAACAAATTACCCATTTAATCATTAGTAAATTGACTGCCTGCATTCAGCTGCTCAGTTGGACAGAGCTACTTTGCAAAGTTATTGAATTATGAACACCATAGGCACAATTTTTGATTTGTGTCAGAGGCGGGATCAGAGGCAGGAGGGCTGGAAAATTGGCCTCGGAGAGCAGCATACTGATTTGTTTGCATGTTCCTGCCTCCAGGTCACTTTAAAAGTGTGTGGTTGGGGGTTGGGGTGATGGCTACCTGCCTGTAAGCAGCGGGTAGCCAATTAAGGCCCGTAAAGGGCCTATTAAGTGCACTGGGGAGACGCCAGTGAATTTTCCATTCAGCCATCAGGGCCCCCTTTGGCAGCCGAATCCCAACCAATGTGCGGAGGTGGTCTCCCGCTGGCAAATGGGCAGACCAGCACTCCAAATAACTTTTTTTGATACACGCCGCACCCCCTATCGCCATTGCTGCGTTTGTGAGATTTGGTTCCCCCTCCAAAATAGCGGTCAGGCAGCGGTGGCCAGTATAAATTTAGTCTTTATTAAAAAGTCTTCAGAGGGTGCCTCCATGTTGAGGCACCCTCTCTCTCTTACCTACATTGGCAGGTGCCACCTCTGACAGTGGGGCTGCCAATCTCTCAGGGCTGGAGGGCTTCCTAATGGTCCTCCAACCTTGGGGGCCCTCCCCCCATCCTTAATTGGACAGCAAGCACACACCCAAGTCACTAATTGGCCAGCCATTCAAGAATCGCATTGGGCCTCAGGCGCTGAGGTGATGCAGTGTTAGGACCCAGAAATGTTTCTGACGTCAGGGTCCCGACCCCAAAACAAAAATCCTGCCCCATAGGTAAAATACCAGCAGCAGCAGGATGAGGCCACTTAAGGGCTGCAATTAGCCTCTGGCTGGGAAGGACTTCCTCAGCCTTCTCTGCCCCAGACTAAATTCAAAGGCATTGGGAAAACAATGGGCCCTCCACCCCCCGCCTTCTCACGCAATTTAATGCCCCCCCCCTACCTCCGTTCCCATTCCTAGGAGGCTCATAAAATTATATGTGCAGTTTGCAGCAGGGATCTTTGCATAACAATCAGGGGTGGGAGCCATGGTTTCCCCTCCTTTCATAGCTCAGAAATGCTGAGATGCCTTTATTGCCATTTGGACAGAGATCCGGTAATCCAGCATTGCCTAATGATTAAATCTGGGATCTTACTGTTCTCCATGATCAGTATCACACCATATAATGCTTTTATCCATGCATCCAGTATACCTGGTACTAATTGGCTAGAGAGACCTAAACATCAAATGAGTGATAAAAATTAGCTGGTTCTTTAAAAGTAAATTAAATCCTGGCACTCTCCTGAACACATGTTCAAAGATTTTTTGAGCTTTTTAATAATATAAAAAAAGGACTTTGGAAGGATTATGCATTTGTCATTAGAACTGTGCACCAATCTTCCCGCAGTAGTGATGACCATAGTACAAGCCACCTGAAATTTTTACCCTTTAGTTTTAAGTAAATATTTGGTATTGAAAATCCTGTTTTCCATCGGGAGCCATGTTGTTTAAAACTCCAGTTCAATAAGGTTAAATTCAATGACTTAGGTTCCTCTACGAAAACAGAGTTTTAAACAGTGCTGTTCTTACTCGTATTAGATTCTTGTATGCACCTTTACACATTGTTAAACTGCTTATTTTAAATGGGTTATCACCTGTGTACAATAACGCACATAGAAATCAGAAAGGGGATGTTAAGCATTCTTATGCAAAATTTGCTAATTGGATTTTATAACTCCAAAAATTAGTATCAACTGCAGATTGGAGTGAGACTACACCTGTACAAACAACTCTTAATTCAAAATTGATGAATTTAAATGACCTGATACTTTTTTTCCCACTTTTCTATGTTATTTATATTAATAAATTCAAATCATTGAAATTTATCTATGGCACACAACATTTAAATCATCAGGATATGGGCGGCACAGTGGCGCAGTGGTTAGCACCGCAGCCTCACAGCTCCAGTGACCCGGGTTCAATTCTGGGTACTGCCTGTGTGGAGTTTGCAAGTTCTCCCTGTGTCTGCGTGGGTTTCCTCCGGGTGCTCCGGTTTCCTCCCACATGCCAAAGACTTGCAGGTTGATAGGTAAATTGGCCATTATAAATTGCCCCTAGTATAGGTAGGTGGTAGGGAAATATAGGGACAGGTGGGGATGTGGTAGGAATATGGAATTAGTGTAGGATTAGTATAAATGGGTGGTTGATGGTCGGCACACAGGTGGGCCGAAGGGCCTGTTTCAGTGCTGTATCTCTAAATAAAATAAAATAAAAAAATAAAAAATAAAAACTCACACATTGCTGTTCAAGAATCAGTTAATTCATTGCTTAAGCTCACAGTCATAAAGAAAACTTGCTTCAAGATGTAGACTGTACAGATTTGATAGTATTTCATGAACAACTTAATAATTCACAATCCCAGAAAATCCAAGTTACCAAGAGGCTTATTGCACGACAAACCTTGGGACGTTTGTATGTTTGTAGAAGGGCAGGTGTATTTATTTTCTATGATACCTAACTTTTCCTGATCACACTGCTTCCTATATGCATGCAACGCTAGTTTTTTTCATATCCAACAGTTAGTTTAAAGTTCAATCTGTGTTGAATCTATGCTACATTTTTTTCCAATTTTCAATTAATTTTACCATATATTATGCAAATTTGTTCTGTTTTCCCCCTAATCTTGCTCCTGGTCCCTATATCCCATTTAAGGAGGGAAAATCAACTGGTATCCTAACTCCCAATTGCCATCTAGTGATCCTTGTTGCAATTGCATTTGTGTGGTCATTAGTTGAGCACAATATTGGGCTTGATTGAAATGCTACCCATGTTCCCACAGCTGAATAATCTGCTTGTACTCACTTTTTAGCTTCATATGTCAATAACAGCTACATGGGCAGGGTAACAGAGGGCAATTAGTACCAATACGTTGCCTTGAATCTCATTTGGAGTGAGCTGTTGAGAAAATGTAGACCAAGCACCAAAATAAGTTTATTCTGCATGCTTCACTGTCTTTTAACACAAAGGTATTAACTATCAAAGATTTCTATTTATCTTTATTAATAGTAAAGAAAACATTAGTTGCCAACTGGATTGTTATTGGCAAAAGGTGGAATACTGGAAAACAATAAATCTGGATGTGTATTAATTGTTCTACTAGCAAAGGTTATCATGGCATGATGGAGATTTGAAACTATTTATGGTTAACTGACTAAGTGTACATCTTTCTGTTTACTTCATAGCCTGCTACTCCAATGCCAGGCTGCACTCATTGTCACAAATACCAAAGGCAAGAAGTCCCTGAATTCCTGTCACAGTTCAAGCAATTTCTACAAGGAAAGATCAAGAACTTAGAAAATATTATTTAACATGAATATTTATTGCAGACGTGAAGACATAATTATTAATTTAACTTTCTATTTACCTGTTCCATTGTGTAAGTTATACCTTTTAAACTATGCAATAAAATTTTATTTAGTTTTACAAAGATCAAAGCTTCCTGATTTTTTGGGACTTTTTTGTTTAGATTTGTAAAAAAAAGTCTGACTGTTAGATGAAACTATGGGCTGGATTTTCAAAATGGGGTCGGGAACCCCACGCCCGGATAATTTCCAGGTCCTGACCCCAAGCTTCAACTGTGTTGCTCCTGCAGAGTGCAAGTGCCAAAGGCAGACAGCAGCCATGATGGGGCCTGCTGCTGCCTTGACAAAGAGAGCAGGCAGTTCCTTAGAGGGAAAGCGGAATAAAACAAGAAGATGGTGGGCACCCTTCCAAATCTAAGGTAATGCACATGATTCAGCTCAGACTGTTTGGGTTTGCCAGAATCCAATTTGAAAATTCCAGTCCCGACCTCCCCAGCCGCTTAACAAGCTCCCCTAGGAGCTTAATGCATTGTTAATTCAAGGCGAGCGGGCTCCCTGTTGCCTTCCTCCCACTCTCACTTTAAAAATTGTAGTCTGTCCTAGACATGCAGGATCCAGAGATGCCCTCTGGGACCGCGACCACACGCACGGTCCTGACCCCGCCAGCATTTGAAAACTCGGCCCCATTGGGCAGGATTTCAATTCCCAGGTTGGGACCCCAGCATTGTGAAGTCTTCCGGGTCCCAAGCCCGCACCAATGGGAGAACCCGCATCCAATGCTATTTCTGGATGCAAATTTGTTAATTGGACAAGAGTTGCGTTCGCCGCCCAGTTAGCGGCGGCTTACATGGGAGGGAGGTGGGACCAGTTCGGGAGCGGGTCCAATTTAAAGGGCGAGCAGCAGTCATTGCTAAAGCTGCCATTTGTTAACATCATGGAGGCTGAGGCAGAGAAGAGGGCAGGAGGCAGGGAGGGACCCCTTGCCAGCACATCCACGATTTTCTGATGAGTCACTTCAGGTCATGCCAGAAGTGGTGACAGGCCATTTTCCTTGTTCCCAGATCTGTTCGTTGCCGGTAGTCACAGGAGGCCCCAACAACAGACCTAAGAGAGCATGGATGGAGGTTGCCAATGAGGTCAGCAGCCGAGGAATGGCAAAGCAAACTTCGGTGCAGTGTCGGAAGAACTTCAGTAACCTCATTTGGTCTGGCAGGGTGAGTGACGAGAATGACCTGGAGGGTGTGTCTCCCAGTCAGCAGTCACCAAAGTGCCAGGAAGAGGGGCATCCTGTTGGCACTTAGATGGCCAATCAGCATGGCTAAGGAGTGTGCAGTGGAGTCTCGCTGACCCACTGGCATAGGTCAGAATGCAAGTACTGCTGCTCAGGAGGCTAGAGTGCAGTCTGTAATGTTGTCAGTGAGTGAAAGGCTACAATTGGAGAGGGAGGCCTTGCACCAGTGGCATTGCTCTTCTTCTTGCAGGTAAAATGGGAGATGAATGCTGCCGAGATGGAGAGGGCACACCTGGAAGGAGGACAGGAACAGCTTGCAGTCCTCACTCCCTTCAAGGAGCAGGGGCTCCAAGTGGCCAGAGTGTCCATCCGCAGGAATGCCAAGGGCAGTGAAACGGGGTCCACCGCAGACAGAGTGAAGACATCTCAACATCTCCAAGTTCAGGGGATGCATGCAGATGCTCCCTGTGCAATCAGATGTCATTTGCAGAAGATGTCATGTCATCATTTTAAACAGCAGAAACATCTGTTGTGTGCACTGATCTCTATCCTCTCTTATGTCTCCCACAGGATCATACACAGGGGACTAGAAGTCACTGTGTGGGCAACAAGTCCCTGAGGAATCCAAAGAGAAGCTGCACTGTCACATCTTACCAGTGCACTCTCCACCAGCGCAGCCACTCAGAACTCCATGGATCTGCGCGTGTCATAAAGACAGTGGCACAGGGTGAGTGTGGTGCATGTCACCTTAGAGATGGAGGAATCGGGGAGGCAGATTCGGCTGTGGTCAGCCCCCCTCAGAGTATGGAGGACAGGTGCAGCCCTGCTCGGTACAGTCAAGATGCTGAGCCTCGTATGTCACAAATCAGGCAGATCTTCATTGAGAACCAGTGTGAGATGTGAGGCATATGAGGCACTGCGGCATCTTGCAATCAGAATGGAGAAGTCAAGTTATCTCGTGCTCCACAATGATTTAGTGCTTTGAGTGTATGAGCTCATCCATTAAGAGTGTCATATGAGTTTTGTTTTACTTTAAAAAAAACTAAAAAGTCTGTGTGCCTTTAAGACTGATAAATAAGACTTTTTGTGAACAATGACTGCAGAGGCTTAGTATTTGAAGTGCAGGCTACAGGGCAATTTGTATCCAAGCAACAGAAAGATTTACGGCAGTCTTGTGATTTGGATTGTTGGAAGCTTTCAGTTTCATTTTGGCAGTGAAAGAGACCAAGGGAGCTGTGAGCAGCTAAAGAGTGACTGCTGGAGACTGGCCAGGAATTCAGCTCAGAAAACACTCTCTCTTGAAAAATAATTCCTGCATCAAGGAGGAAGAGACCCAAAGAAAAGTGGAATTGCTACACTCTGTGGAAAAACACTGCTTTGGAGAAAGGAAGATTGTGTTTTGGGTGGGGCAGGTTGCTGTTGACTCCAGTCAAGAATCCCTAACTGAAGAGTGAGTTCTGTAGTCGCTGAGCTCTGTGGAGAAGGCTCCTTTGCTAAGAGTAAGTCCTGTACTGCTACTTTAAAATTTAAATAGACCTGTTGCTGAAAGATCGAAGTGATGCCTGCTGCAGATGAACTACCTTGAACGCCTACCCACCACAGACTGTTCATTTATTTCACCTGAAGACTTGGAGTGGCATCTGACTATTCAACTCTGGGACACCTCACTGATCCGGAAAATAGGACCAAAAGTTACAACCCAGTTATTTACTTATTCCAAAGAAACTGTTATAAAATAAATATAACCATTTTCCCCATTTAACCTCTAGTAATTGAATGTATGTGTGCGCATGAAGGTTAGGAATAAAGAACAAAGAACAGTACAGCACAGGAACAGGCCATTCGGCCCTCCAAGCCTGCGCTGATCATGATGCCTGTCTAAACTAAAACATTCTGCACTTCCGGGGTCCATATCCCTCGATTCCCATCCTATTCATGTATTTGTCAAGATACCGCTTAAACGTCGCTATCGTACCTGCTTCCACCACTTCCCCCGGCAGCAAGTCCCAGGCACTCACCACCCTCTGTGTAAAAAACTTGCTTCGCACAGTCCCTCTAAACTTTGCCCCTCACACCTTAAACCTATGTCCCCGAGTAACTGACTCTTCCACCCTGGGAAAAAGCTTCTGACTATCCACTCTGTCCATGCCACTCATAACTTTGTAAACCTCTATCATGTCGCCCCTCCACCTCCATCATTCCAGTGAAAACAATCCGAGTTTATCCAATCTCTCCTCATAGTTAATACCCTCCAGACCAGGCAACATCCTGGTAAACCTCTTCTGTACCCTCTCCAAAGCCTCCATATCCTTCTGGTAGTGTGGCGACCAGAATTGTACGCAATATTCCAAGTGTGGCCTAACAAAGGTTCCGTACGGCTGCAGCATGACTTGCCAATTTTTATACTCTATGCCCCGACCGATGAAGGCAAGCATGCTGTATGTCTTCTTGACTACCTTATTCACCTGTGTTGCCACTTTCAGTGATCTGTGGACCTGTACGCTCAGATCTCTCTGCCTGTCAATACTCCTAAGGGTTCTGCCATTTACTGTATACTTCCCACCTGTATTAGACCTTTCAAAATGCATTACCTCACATTTGTCCAGATTAAACTCCATCTGCCATCTCTCCGCCCAAGTCTCCAACTGATCTATATCCTGCTGTATCCTCTGACAATCCTCATCACTATCCGCAACTCCACCAACCTTTGTGTTGTCCGCAAACTTACTAATCAGACCAGCTACATTTTCCTCCAACTCATTTATATATACTACAAAGAGCAAAGGTCCCAGCACTGATCCCTGCGGAACGCCACTAATCACAGCCCGCCATTCAGAAAAGCACCCTTCCACTGCTACCCTCCGTCTTCTATGACTAGGCCAGTTCTGTATCCATCCTGCCAGCTCACCTCTGATCCCATGTGACTTCACCTTTTGTACCAGTCTGCCATGAGGGACCTTGTCAAAGGCTTTACTGAAGTCCATGTAGACAACATCCACTGCCCTTCCTTCATCAATCATCTTCGCCACTTCCTCAAAAAACTCGATCAAGTTAGTGAGACACGACCGCCCCTTCACAAAACCATGCTGCTTCTCGCTAATAAGTCCATTTGTTTCCAAATGGGAGTAAATCCTGTCCCGAAGAATCCTCTCCAATAATTTCCCGACCACTGAATTAAGGCTCACCAGCCTGGAATTTCCTGGATTATCCTTGCTACCCTTCTTAAACAAAGGAACAACGTTGGCTTTTCTCCAGTCCTCTGGGACCTCACCTGTAGCCAATGAGGATACAAAGATTTCTGTCAAGGCCCCAGCAATTTCCTCCCTTGCCTCCCTCAGTATTAGAACATTAGAACATTACAGCGCAGTACAGGCCCTTCGGCCCTCGATGTTGCGCCGATCATCTGACCTACACTATTCCATTTTCATCCATATGTCTATCCAATGACCACTTAAATGCCCTTAAAGTTGGCGAGTCTACTACTGTTGCAGGCAGGGCGTTCCACGCCCCTACTACTCTCTGCGTAAAGAAACTACCTCTGACATCTGTCCTATATCTTTCACCCCTCAACTTAAAGCTATGTCCCCTCGTGTTTGCCATCATCATCCGAGGAAAAAGATTCTCACTATCCACCCTATCTAACCCTCTGATTATCTTGTATGTCTCTATTAAGTCACCTCTCCTCCTCCTTCTCTCTAACGAAAACAACCCCAAGTCCCTCAGCCTTTCCTCGTAAGACCTTCCTTCCATACCAGGCAACATCCTAGTAAATCTCCTCTGCACCCTTTCCAAAGCTTCCACATCCTTCCTATAATGCGGTGACCAGAACTGCATGCAATACTCAAGGTGCGGCCTCACCAGAGTTTTGTACAGCTGCATCATGACCTCGTGGCTCCGAAACTTGATCCCCCTACTAATAAAAGCTAACACACCATATGCCTTCTTAACAGCCCTATTAACCTGGGTAGCAACTTTCAGGGAATATATGTACCTGGACACCAAGATCTCTCTGCTCATCTACACTACCAAGAATCTTCCCATTAGCCCAGTACTCTGCATTGCTGTTACTCCTTCCAAAGTGAATCACCTCACACTTCTCCGCATTAAACTCCATTTGCCATCTCTCAGCCCAGCTCTGCAGCCTATCTATGTCCCTCTGTACCCTACAACACCCTTCGACACTATCCACAACTCCACCGACCTTCGTGTCATCCGCAAATTTACTAACCCACCCTTCTACACCCTCATCCAGGTCATTTATAAAAATGACAAACAGCAGTGGCCCCAAAACAGAACCTTGCGGTACATCACTAGTAACTAAACTCCAGGATGAACATTTGCCATCAACCACCACCCTCTGTCTTCTTTCAGCTAGCCAATTTCTGATCCAAAGCTCTAAATCACCTTCAACCCCATACTTCCGTATTTTCTGCAATAGCCTACCGTGGGGAACCTTATCAAACGCCTTACTGAAATCCATATACACCACATCCACGGCTTTACCCTCATCCACCTGTTTGGTCACCTTCTCGAAAAACTCAATAAGGTTTGTGAGGCACGACCTACCTTTCACAAAACCGTGCTGACTATCGCAAATGAACTTATTCTTTTCAAGATGATGATAAATCCTATCTCTTATAACCCTTTCCAACATTTTACCCACAACCGAAGTAAGGCTCACAGGTCTATAATTACCAGGGCTGTCTCTACTCCCCTTCTTGAACAAGGGGACAACATTTGCTATCCTCCAGTCCTCCGGCACTACTCCTGTCGACAATGACGACATAAAGATCAACAACAACGGCTCTGCAATCTCCTCCCTGGCTTCCCAGAGAATCCTAGGATAAATCCCATCTGGCCCAGGGGACTTATCTATTTTCACTCTTTCCAAAATTGCTAACACCTCCTCCTTGTGAATCTCAATCCCATCTAGCCTAGTAGGCTGTATCTCAGTAATCTCCTCGGCAACATTTTCTTTCTCTACTGTAAATACTGACGAAAAATATTCATTTAACGCTTCCCCTATCTCCTCTGATTCCGCACACTACTTCCCACTACTATCCTTGATTGGCCCTGTTCTAACTCTTATCATTCTTTTATTCCTGATATACCTATAGAAAGCCTTAGGGTTTTCTTTGATCCTATCCGCCAATGACTTTTCGTGTCTTCTCCTTGCTCTTCTTAGCCCTCCCTTTAGATCCTTCCTGGCTAGCTTGTAACTCTCAAGCGCCCTAACTGAGCCTTCACGTCTCATCCTAACATAAGCCGCCCTCTTCCTCTTGACAAGCGCTTCAACTTCTTGAGTAAACCACGGCTCCCTCGCTCGACAACTTCCTCCCTACCTGACAGGTACATACTTATCAAGGACACGCATTAGCTGCTCCTTGAATAAGCTCCACATTTCGTTTGTGCCCATCCCCTGCAGTTTCCTTCCCCATCCTACACATCCTAAATCTTGCCTAATCGCGTCATAATTTCCTTTCCCCCAGCTATAATTCTTGCCCTGCGGTATATACCTGTCCCTGCCCATCGCTAAGGTAAACCTAACCGAATTGTGATCACTATCGCCAAAGTGCTCACCTACATCTAAATCTAACACCTGGCCGGGTTCATTACCCAGTACCAAATCCAATGTGGCATCGCCCCTGGTTGGCCTGTCCACATACTGTGTCAGAAAACCCTCCTGCACACACTGGACAAAAACAGACCCATCTAAAGTACTCGAACTATAGTATTTCCAGTCAATATTTGGAAAGTTAAAGTCCCCCATAACCACTACCCTGTTACTCTCGCTCCTGTCGAGAATCATCTTCGCTATCCTTTCCTCTACATCTCTGGAACTATTCGGAGGTCTATAGAAAACTCCCAACAGGGTGACCTCTCCTCTCCTGTTTCTAACCTCGGCCCATACTACCTCAGTAGACGAGTCCTCAAACGTCCTTTCTGCCGCTGTAATACTTTCCTTGATTAACAATGCCACACCCCCCCCTCTTTTACCCTCTTCTCTGTTCTTACTGAAACATCTAAATCCCGGAACCTGCAACATTCATTCTTGCCCCTGCTCTATTCTGGGGTAGATCCCATCAGGCCTGGGGACTTATCTACCTTAATGTTTTTCAAGATGCCCAACACCTCCTCCTTTTTGATATCGACATGACCCAGACTGTCTAAATTCCCTTCCCTAGACTCATCATCCACCAAGTCCTTCTCTTTGGTGAATACTGATGCAAAGTACTCATTTAGTACCTCGCCTATTTCCTCTGGCTCCACGCATAGATTCCCTTCTCTGTCCTTGAGTGGGCCAACCCTTTCCCTGGCTACCCTCTTGCTCTTTATATACGTATAAAAAGCCTTACGATTCTCCTTAATCCTGTTTGCCAATGACTTTTCATGACCCCTTTTAGCCCTCCTAACTCCTTGCTTAAGTTCCTTCCTACTTTCTTTATATTCCTCAAGGGCATTGTCTGTTCCCAGCCTTCTAGCCCTTACGAATGCTTCCTTTTTCTTTTTGACTAGGCTCACAATATCCCTCGTTATCCAAGATTCCCGAAACTTGCCAAACGTATCCTTCATCCTCACAGGAACATACTGGTCCTGGATTCTAATCAACTGACGTTTGAAAGACTCCCACATGTCAGATGTTGATTTACCCTCAAACAGCCGCTCCCAATCTAAATTCTTCAGTTCCTGCCTAATATTGTTATAATTAGGCTTCCCCAATTTAGCACCTTCTGCTGAGGACTACTCTTATCCTTATCCACAAGTAGCTTAAAACTTACGGAACTATGGTCACTGTTCCCAAAATGCTCCCCTACTGAAACTTCGACCATCTGGCCGTGCTCATTCCCCAATACCAGGTCCAGTACGGCCCCTTCCCTAGTTGGACTATCTACATATTGTTTCAAGAAGCCCTCCTGGATGCTCCTTACAAATTCTGCCCCATCCAAGCCGCTAGCACTAAGTGAGTCCCAGTCAATATAGGGGAAGTTAAAATCGCCCACCACTACAACCCTGTTAACTTTACATCTTTCCAAAATCTGTCTACATATTGGCTCCTCTACCTCACGCTGGCTGTTGAGAGGCCTGTAGTAAAGCCCCAACATTGTGACTGCACCCTTCATATTCCTGAGCTCCACCCATATTGCCTCGCTGCATGACCCCTCCAAGGTGTCCTCCCGCAGTACAGCTGTGATATTCTCCTTAACCAGTAATGCAACTCCTCCACCCCTTTTACATCCCCCTCTATCCCGCCTGAAGCTTCTAAATCCTGGAACATTTAGCTGCCAATCCTGGCCCTCTCTCAACCAAGTCTCCGTAGTTAGCAACAATATCATAGTTCCTCGTACTAATCCAAGCTCTAAGTTCATCTGCCTTACCTGTTATACTTCTCGCTTTGAAACAAATGCACTTCAGACCACCAGTCCTGCTGTGCTCAGCAATATCTCCCTGCCTACTCTTCCTCTCAGTCTTACTGGCCTTATTTACTAGTTCCCCCTCATTTATTTCACTTGCTGTACTACTGCTCTGGTTCCCACCCCCCTGCCACACTAGTTTAAACCCCCCTGAGTGATGCTAGCAAACCTCGCAGCCAGGATATTTGTGCCCCTCCAGTTTAGATGCAACCCGTCCTTCTTGTACAGGTCCCACCTGTCCCAGAAGAGATCCCAATGATCCAGATATCTGAAACCCTCCCTCCTACACCAACTGTTCAGCCACGTGTTTAGCTGCACTATCTTCCTATTTCTAGCCTCACTGGCACGTGGCACGGGGAGTAATCCCGAGATTACAACCCTAGAGGTCCTGTTTTTTAACTTACTACCTAACTCCCTGAACTCCCCCTGCAGGACCTCGTCACTCTTCCTGCCTATGTCGTTAGTACCAATGTGTACCCCAACCTCTGGCTGTTCATCCTCCCCCTTCAGAATGCCCCCTGCCCGTTCAGAGACATCCTTGACCCTGGCACCAGGGAGGCAACATACCATCCTGGAGTCTCTTTCACGTCCACAGAAGCGCCTATCTGTGCCCTTGACTATAGAGTCCCCTATAACTATAGCTCTTCTGCGCTTTGTCCCTCCCTGCTGAACAACAGAGCCACTGCTCTGGCTGCTGCTGTTTTCCCCTGATAGGCCATCCCCCCCACAGAATCCAAAACGGTATACTTGTTAGAGAGGGGGACAGCCACAGGGAATTCCTGCACTGACTGCCTGCCCCTTCTAGCGATCACCCATCTATCTGCCTGCACCTTGGGTGTAACCACTTCTCTAAAACTCCTGTCTATGATGCTTTCCGCCACCTGCATGCTCGTAAGTGCAACCAATTGCTGCTCCAATCGATCCATGCGGTCTGTGAGGAGCTGCAATTGGGTACACTTTCTGCAGATGTAGTTGTCCGGAACATTGGAAGCGTCACGGATCTCTCACATCTCACAGGTGAAGCACTATACCCCCCTAACTGATATTTCTCGCACTAATTAATAAATTAATTTAAAATAAATACTTATCAAATCTTTACTAAATTAAGTTACAATTACCTATATAGTCCCTAGCGCTAAATTTCTGCTATAAATATTAAATGCTAAATACAGTAATCTCCTCCCTCTGGTTTAGTTACTCCTCTACTTATTAATTAATTAGTTAATTAGGGTTAATTAATTTATAAATGTTTTATTTTCAATTTCAGTGCAGATTTCCTACCAGCCAATCAGGTCACAGCTTTCCTGTGACATCACTTTTTCAGTTTTTTTTCCACCCATGGTAAGTTACTCTGCCCTCCGAGTCTTCTCCTAATTCTTTTTTTTTTCAAAACTCCAGCGCGCTGCAAGAGCTCCTCTCCGCTCCGCTCCCGGAAGGTAAGAGACTGGGCCTTCATCCTTGGGGTCAATTTATAGGCTCCGCTGTCAACGTTCTCCCCACAAGTCCACTCTGCTCCTCTCCGCTTCGCTCCCGGAAGGTAAGAGACTGGGCCTCGATCCTCGGGGTCGATTGAAAGGCTCCGCTCTTGGCGTTCTCCCCACAGGTCCGCTCTGCTCCTCTCCGCTCCACTCCCAGAAGATTAAGGAGTTATAAAATCTTTTCATACATATAGATTCATCTCTTTATCATTTAAAAATTGGTTTATTAATAAATAGTTAATTTTGTTGTTGTTTAAAGAAACCTGGTTTGGCGTGCTTTATTCTGGGGAGAAATAAAGTGATTTATTTAGCTATTTTTCTGCTAGGTGGGAAACGTTACTAATATGCTGTGACCTGTGGAGTAGTGGGATTGAACTAACAGTGCATTATTCCTGCCTTGGGCGGAACAAGAGATTGATGAACCTCGTGGAGAGCCATATGTGGCATCACTCAGAGTGGATGCAGGAACAGCGGGCTGACATGCAGAGGCTACATGGCACACTCAACAGCTTTGACCAGCCAGTGGCACAAATGGCACAGAGAGGCATGGAGTGGGTGCCAGGTACGCCCAGCTGGTGGTGCCCCCCCACCACCCCCTCCTCCTGCCCTGCCCACAGCGATCCAGAATGCCATGAAAGGGAAGAAAAGGCTAGAAATGTTGAGGGAGCAACTCCATCACCATCATCTGCCTCCATGGCCCCTCCAATGGGCAAGGCATATGTGGAGTCACATCTTGTGACAGAGGCTGCCCCCTCGACGTCACGGATGCAACAGCCTTTGGAGATGGCATGACCATGGCGAGGACAGCCACCATGGGCATCTCAGTCCCAGAGGCATGATCGAGCAGCCTGCCTCCATCTCATCATCTGCCACAGGGGGAGAACCCGCTAGGAGTGACCGTCTGCAGAGGCCTCCACGTTGGTGAGATCACTTTGTGGGTCACTCGGGTGCATAGAATGTGAAAGGCGATTTAATGGTTAGAGAATGAAGGACTTGTAGATTTTTGCACTGGGACTGGCTTGTGTGTCTCCACGTGATGCTGGCCAGACTCCAGGAGACATGAGACCATTCTATGGAAAGTCCTCTGAAATTGGCAGTGGACTGTGCAGTAGGCACGAGACCCCATGCCTCCCTCCCCAACCCCCTCAAAAAAAAAATGCCCTTGTCACAAGCACATGTTTTTGAAAGAAACTTCTAATAAATCAGCAAGACTTCTTGGTGAGATGACGTGAGGAGAAGGAGATATTGGCTGTGCAATGGCAGGAGACAGTGCAGATCTGTAGAGTTACAACAGTGACAAAAGCTTCAAATTGTACAAATTGTTTAGTGTGGAGAGACTTCCTACACAGTTGCGTCATGAGAAGTTAACTGTCGGCCAAGGAAGGAGAGATAAGGAAGGATAGCCAGAAAAAGGGTTTCCAGGTTAAATGTCAGCCTGTCCTTTCTCTTTTACTATTCTGATAGGCTTGCCAGTGTTGGACCATAACTTTCTGTCTTTATCTTGGTCAGCACTTTGTTCTTCCTCTCCAATGCTACTCTGTAATTTCCCTCTAACTTTAAATCTATGCCCTCTAGTTTTAGTCACCCCTACCATGGGAAACAGACTCTGGCTATCTACCCTATCTATGCCTCTCATAATTTTACACACCTCTATCATGTCCCCTCTCAGCCTCCTTTGTTCCAGGGAAAACAGACCCAGCCTACCCAATCTCTCTTTATAACTCAAGCCCTCCAAACCAGGCAACATCCTTGTGAATCTTTTCTGCACCCTCTCTAGCTTAATCACATCTTTCCTGTAGTGCGGCGACCAGAACTGCACACAGTACTCCAAATGCGGCCTAACCAACGTTATGTACAACTGTAACATGATGTCCCAACTCTTGTACTCAATGCCTCGGCCGATGAAGGCAAGCATGCCATACACCTTCTTCACCACCCTGTCTACCTCTGTTGCCACTTTCAGGGAACTATGTACTTGCACCCCAAGGTCTCTCTGCTCAACAACACTCCCCAGGGCCCTGCCATTCACTGTACATGTCCTGCCCTGGTTTAACTTCCCAAAACACATCACTTCGCACTTGTCTGCATTAAATTCCATTTGCCAATCCCTTGCCCACTTTCCCAGTTTATCTATATCCTGTTGTAACCTTAGACAACCTTCTTCACTGTCCACTATACCTTAAATTTTGGTGTCATCTGCAAACTTACTAATCATGCCCCCTACATTCACATCCTAGTTATTAATATATATGACAAACAACAGAGGGGCCCAGCACCAATCCCTGCGGCACACCACTGGTCACCGACCTCCAAACTGAAAAACAACCCTCCACTACCACCCTCTGCCTCCTATCACCAAGCCAACTTTGGATCCAATTGGCTAGCTCACCCTGGATCCCATGTGTTCGAACCTTCTGGACCAGTCTACCATGCGGGATCTTGTCAAAGGCCTTGCTAAAGTCCATGTACACAATGTCCATCACTCTGCCCTTGTCAATCCTCTTGGTCACCTCCTCGAAAAACTCAATCAAATTGGTGAGACATGATTTCCCACGCACAAAGCCATGCTGACTATCCCTAATCAGACCATGCCTTTCCAAATGCATATAAATCCTATCTCTCAGAATCCCTTTCAATAACTTTCCCACCACTGATGTAAGGCTCACCAGCCTGTAGTTCCCTGACTTATCCCTGCTGCCCTTCTTAAATAAAGGCACAACATGAGCTATCCTCCAGTCTTCCGGTACCTCACCCGTGGCTAACGATGATACAAAAACCTCTGCCAGGGCCCCAGCAATCTCCTCCCTTGCTTCCCATAGCATCCTAGGATACACCTGGTCAGGCCCTGAGGATTTATCCACCTTAATGCGCTTCAAAACCTCCAACACCTCCTCCTTTGTAATGTTGATATGCTCCAGGATATCGCTGTTCCCTCCCTTGAACTCAATAGCTTCCATGACCTTCTTCACGGTAAATACAGATGAGAAGTATTCATTTAAGACCTCGCTATTTCCTGTGGCTCCACACATAGATTACCACACTGATCCTTAAGGGGACCTACTCTCTCCCTAGCTACCGTTTTATTCTTAATATACTTATAGAATCTTTTAGGATTCTCCTTTATCTTATCTGCCAGGGAAATCTCATGGCCCCTTTTCGCCCTCCTAATTTCCTTCTTAAGTGTAGTCCTACATCCCCTATACTCCTCGAGGGACTTGCTTGATCCCAGCTGCCTATACCTGGCATATGCCTCCTTCTTTGTCCTGACTAGACCCTCAATATCCCTCGTCAACCAAGGTTCCCTAAACTTGCCAGTCTTGCCCTTCCAGCAAACAGGAAGGAGCCGGCCCTGAACTCTTCCTATCTCAAATTTAAAAGCCTCCCACTTGCCAGACGTCCCTTTACCTGTAAATAGCTTCTCCCATTCAACTTTTGAGAGTTCCTGTCTGATGCCATCGAAATTAGCCTTCCACCAATTTAGGACTTCAACCTGAGGACCAGTCCTATCCTTTTCCATCACTATCTTGAAGCTAATAGAGTTATAGTCACTGGTCCCAAAGTGCTCCCCCACTGACACATCAACCACATGCCCAGCCTCATTTCCTAAGAGGAGATCGAGTGTAGCCCCTTCTCTTGTAGGGCCATCCACATACTGCTTCAGAAAACTATCCTGGACACACTTAACAAATTCTTCCCCATCTGATCCCTTAGCTCTAAGGCAGTCCCAGTCAATATTAGGGCAGTTAAAATCACCTACTATTACAACCCTATAATTCCTACACCTATCTGTGATTTCCCTGCATATATGCTCCTCCAATTCCCTCTGACTATTGGAGGGCCTATAGTATAATCCCATCAAAGTGATCACCCTTTCTTATTTCTAAGTTCTACCCATATGTCCTCGCTGGACATTTCCCCCGGGATATCCTCTCTAGGTACTGCCGTGATGTCCTCCCTAATCAATAGTGCAACTCCCCCTCCTCTCTTACTTCCACCTTTGTCATGCCGGAAGCATCGCTACCCTGAAACATTGAGCTGCCAGTCCTGCCCATCCCTCAACTATGTTTCCGTAAAAGCTATCATATCACAATCCCATGTACCGATCCATGCTCTGAGTTCATCTGCCTTACCTGTAAGGCTTCTTGTATTAAAGTAAATGCAGTTTAGCCTACCAGACCTTCCACGCTCCCTGTCCTGCCCCTGCCTGGCCTGCCTACTGGACTTGCTTGTTTTAACCTCTACATTTGCCTCAACTATCTCATCAGAGAGACTACTACTTTGGGTCCCACCCCCCTGCAAGACTAGTTTAAACCCTCCCAATATTGGTCCCCTTCCAGTTCAGATGCAACCCGTCCCTCTTGTACATGTCACCTCTGCACCAGAAGAGATCCCAATGATCCAAGTAGCTGAAGCCCTCCCACCTACACCAGCTCTTCAGCCACGCATTCATTTGCCTTATCCTCCTATTCCTACCCTCACTAGCACGTGGCACAGGGAATAATCCTGAGATTACAACCCTAGAGGTCCCGCTTTTTAACCTTCTTCCTAACTCCCTATATTCACTTTGCAGGACCTCATCTCTCTTCCTGCCAATGTCGTTAGTACCAATATGGACCATAGCCTCTGGTTGCTCACCCTCCCCTTTCAGAATGTCCTGCAGCCGCTCTGAGATATCCTTGACCCTAGCACCAGGGAGGCAACATACCATCCTGGAGTCTCGTTTGCGGCCACAGAAACGCCTAACTGCACCCCTTCCGATAGAAACCCCTATCACTATAGCTCTTCCTCCCCTTCTCCTCCCCTTCTGTGCAGCAGAGCCCTCCATGGTGCCACGAACCTGGCGCTGCTTTCCCCTGGGAGGTCATTCCCCCTAACAGTATCCAAAGCAGTATATCTGTTTGAGAGGGGGATGGCCACAGGGAACTCCTGCACTACCTGCCTACTACTCCGTCTGGTGGTCACCCATCCCTTTTCTGCCTGTGCAGCCATTACCTGCGGTGTGGCCACCTCACTAAACGTGCTATCCATGATGTCCTCAGCATCGTGGATGCTCCACAGTGAGTCCACCCACAGCTCCAGCTCCGTAATGCGGGTAGCCAGTAGCTGCAGATGGTTACACTTCCTGCACACATGGTCATCAGGGACACTGGAAGCATCCCTGATTTTGCCACATAGCGCAGGAGGAGCATATCACGGGACTGAGCTCTCCTGTCATGACTTCCCCTTAGATTACTTAGTTACTCCCTTAATTTAAAAAAAAACTCATTACACAAGGGGACTTGTTCTACCCACTCCAAAGTCCTTAAAAAAAAAACACTTTAGTAGTACTCACCTTATCACCAGAGGTTTTTTTTTCAACCAAAAAAAACTTTCCCCTTTTTTTAAAGATATTTAAATGCACTAACAGCTGCTACTCACCAATCAATCACCTTGCAGCTCTCCTCTGACGTCTCTGTTGGCTTTTTTTTTTCAACACTCTGGCACGCTGGAAGAGCTCTTCTCTGCTCCACTCCCAGAAGGTATGATGGACTCGTTTGCAGAACTGACAGATAGTTGGCATAAGTCAGCCATTTAATTTAGGGTCGTCCAGCTGGGTGGGACTGCACTCGCATTCTTATTTATCATAGCCAGAGAATCACTTGCAATGGCTTCTCTTCCTGAGCCCATACTGTTGCCTTTGAAGACCACCAAGGATCTATCCTGGTCCCCTCCTATTTCTCTTCTACTTGTTACACTTCAGTAACATTATCCCACCATGGCCTTGCCTCTCTCTATCTCTGTAAGCTCCTGCAGCTGTATAATCCCCTGGGATCGCTGAGTTCCTCCAATTCTAGCCTCTTGAGCATCCTGATTTTAATTGCTGCACCATTGGTGGTCACGTCTTCAGCTGCCAGAGCCCTTAGGTCTGTAATTCCCTCCCCAAGTCTCTTTACCTCTCTACCTCTCCTCCTTTAATATTCTCCTTGAACCCTATCTCTTTGACCAAACCTTTGGCCATCTGTCCTGAAAGCTTCTTATGTGGCTGAATGTCAAAATTTGTTTGATCATGCTCCTGTGAAACATCATGGGATGTTTTGCTATGTCAAAGGTACAATGTAAGCATAAGTTGTTGTTGTTGTTGTAGGATGATACTTTCCCAACTGGAGCAAGGATCGAAGAATGAGACATCTGGGCCATTCAAATATCTCTTCTGGAGAGACCTGCAAGCAGCCTGAGAAATAGCATCAGCCATAAGAGTGTTGACACTGCTGGGCCAGTGAGCTCAGCAGCAATTGTATGCACAAAACCTGATACTGATTCTTACGAGCTTCAGACTGTTCTGGTTTGCTTTTAGGAAAATAATGCCTCAAAATAATTATAATTCAGATGAGTTATTACAAATTGTCAGTGCCAGAGGGGTACAAACTTTCAATAATTTAATTACCAGAGAAAAATTTCCGTATTTCATTTGGGTAGAACAGCTGTTTCCATGGGCGCTTCAGTGGTCTCCCATTAGAATTTTGGCAGGCGTTTTCGAGAACCTCCCCCAATAGAGCTTCAGGTCCAGTTCTTAAGTTGTACACACTCTACCTAACATTTGGCCACTCAGACTAAACTATGAAAAAATTTGCATTTATATAGCACCATTCACATCCTCTTTCGCATCTGTTTTGGTCACCTTGATGGAAGAAGGAATATTGGTAAGGACACTGGGAGAACTCCCTGCTTTTCTTTTGAACTGTGTCATGGGATCTTTTATGCCTATTTGAATAGGCAAATGGGGCTACAATTTAACAACCCATTGAAAAGATGTTACCTCCAACACTGCTGCATTTATTACTCTAATATATGTGCTCCAATCTTGAAGTGGGGCTTGAACGCACAACTTTCTGACGAGTGAAAGTGTTATCACTGAATCAAGCTAACATATTACACCCAATTAGGATCCTGCCACAGTAGTAGTTTGAATCTGATTTATTTCAGATTAATTTTCTTGATACTACACATAAGCTTCCAGTGGAACACAGTAACATTAGCCAATGTTCAGCAAGGTTCAGTTGAGAAATATTGTGGGCTGAATTTTACGCCACCCCAGCGGGTTGGATGGTGGCATAGGGGCAGCGTAAAATTGAGCGGGAGGCTCCGGGAGGCCTACCCGCCCCCCTTCCACCTCCGGCCATGTTTACGGCGCCAGGCGGGAAGTGGGAAACGGCCCGCCCGCCTGAGGCCAATCAAGGCCCTTAAGTGGCCACTTAATGCCCACTTAAGGGCCCTCGCCCGCCTCCATGGGTATTTTACCCATGGCAAGCAGGCATGCTGGGGATGTGAAAGGCTGTCCAGCAATAGCTGCCAGCCTTTCCACGCCCCGGTGGGGGTTGGGGGGGCATGGCAATCAGGCACAGGGTGCCCGATTGAGGGCCGCCCCTGCCTCCCAACCCACCCCGGGACCCAAGATGCCCCCCCTCCCCCAAAACGACCACTCCAGCCTCACCAAGAAAGGACCGATCCCCCTGGTGAGGTTACCCCTACTTACCTTCACTCCTGGATCCATGGCGTTGGCTGGGCTGCAGTCCCAGCAGTAGCCACCACTCCCGGTGGCGCTGCTGGGACTAAGAGCTGCTGGCCTGCTGATTGGCTGGCAGCTCACTGAGGCAGGGCCTCCTCCCTCAAGTGGGTGTAAGTCCCGCCTCGGGACAATTAAAGCCCAAGGACATGTAAAATACGGGACGGATCCCCGGGCTATGCGGAAGCAGGTTCGCCACTGACCTTCATGTCAGTGGCAAATTCCCGTCGGCCTAAGGTAAAATCCAGCCCTGTGTGTTTGTAATTTTGAGTGGAAAGCATCCTCTGACCAGAGTCAAAATTTCCACATTATGTTGCAAATAAATCATCTTGCATCACAGTTAGGAGCAGAGTGAACTTCCATGACTCTGCCTTATCACTAACCTCATCAGAACTCTACCACTGTAGGTGTAACACTTTACAGTTCCAGCAACAGCCACCAATGACTTTCAATAAGTTCAAATTGTGCAAATTAGAAGCTGTTTGTGCTGTGGATTCATGCCCACTAGGAACTGGATGACCTTATTTCACATGGAACAGCCAGCTATTAGAGGAGGCTTTTGGTCGCCAGTTTCTACATTTAATTCAAACACACTTCCAAAAAGGAAATTTGATGCGCTAGGTAGCATTTTTATTTTATTCATTTGTTGGATGTGGGTATTGTTGGCTCGGCCAGCATTTATTGCCCATCCCTGATTGCTCTTGAGAAGGTGGTGATGAGCCACCTTCTTGAACCGCTGCAGTCCATGGGGGGTAGGTACACCAACAGTGCTGTTAGGAAGAGAGTTCCAGGATTTTGACCCAGCGACAATGAGGGAACAGTGATATAGTTCCAAGTCAGGATGGTGTGTGGCTTGGAGGGGACCTTGCAGGTCGTGGCGTTCCCATGCATCTGCTGCCCTTGTCCTTCTAGGTGGTAGAGGTCGCCAGTTTGGAAGGTGCTGTCTAAGGAGCCTTGTTGCATTGCTGCAGCGCATCTCATAGATGGTACATATTGCTGCTACTGTGCGTCGGTGGTGGAGGGAGTGAATGCTGTGAACGGGGTGCCAATCAAATGCGCTGCTTTGTCCTGGATGGTGTTGAGCTTCTTGAGTGTTGTTGGAGCTGCACCCATCTAGGCAAATGGAGTGTATTCCATCACACTCCTGACTTGTGTCTTGTAGATGGTGGACAGACTTTTGATAATCAGGAGATGAGTTACTCGCTGCAGAATTCCTAGCCTATGACCTGCTCTTGTAGCTACGGTATCTATATGGCTACTCCAGTTCAGTTTCTGCTCAAAGGTAACTGCCCCAGAAGTTGAGGTTGGGGGATTCAGCAATACTAATGCCATTGAATGTCATGGGGAGATGGTTAGATTCTCTCTTGTTGGAGATGGTCATTGCCTGGCACTTGTGTGGCGCGAATGTTACTTGCCACTTATCAGCCCAAGCCTGGATATTGTCCAGGTCTTGCTGCATTTCTACACAGACTACTTCAGTAACTGAGGAGTTGCGAATGATGCTGAACATTGTGCAATCATCAGCAAACATCCCCACTTCTGACCTTTATGATTGAAGGAAGGTCATGGATGAAACAGTTGAAGATGGTTGGGCCGAGGACACTACCCTGAGGAACTCCTGCAGTGATGTCCTGGAGCTCAGATGATTGACCTCCAACAACCACAACCATCTTCCTTTGCGCTATGTATGACTCCAACCAGCGGAGAATTTTCTTCTGATTCCCATTGACTCCAGTTTCCATTACAAATAATAGTAACCCGTTAGTTAGTCTTTAAAATTATGAAAGGGTTTGATAGGATAGACACAGAGGAGATGTTTCCACTTGTGGGGGAATCCAAAACTAGAAGTCATAAATATAAGATAGTAATCACAGATCAGGCATCAAATGTGAATCTTCCTCCTCCAAGTGCTTACTACCACACTGAGCAGTACAATTATCCAATGAGCCATCTCAGGTACTGTATGCTTACAATAGATCATATCCCAAGCAGCATGAGCAGAAACATTATTCAATGAAAAATAGGAAAAGGTTGAAAATGGTTCAAATGGTCTCTTTGTATTCCAGAACAAAGAGAGAAGATACTGTACTAAATTTGCCATGTAACAAATCCGCAGCAATGAATTCTAACTCCCCAAATGTCACATGTATGAACGCAACATTTACATTTCTTACCTCAGTTATTCTTATGGCCTTTGAGTGGTATTGCTAATTGGTGTCATATTTTGGGCTTTGCTCCATGGTCATATCGGACAAAATCTTTCTCTCTAATGGAATTACCAGAAAACATATGACGTGACAATGCTTCTGTCCAACTGACTAACCAGTCTTGAATTTTGATAAAGTTTGCAGAGTCAATTGCATTTCAGTTTTTCCCTCATGTACTTTGAAACTGATGACTGGAGGAAGCAGGAAGTAGCCACTGCAGGCGTCAGATACCTGCAGCAACTTAAAGCAGCAGGCACCTTCAAAGAAGCTTTTAATAAAATGCATAAAATCCTGTGAAGCAGATATGCTAATCAATCTTCCCTTCATCGATTGCCAATCTTGCTTTGGTTCTTAAACATTTTCTGGCTTTGCGACTCCTTTGTGAACTCCTGTTCTGTTCCAGTTTCCTTAGCATTCAGAACGAGGTGTGACTACTTCTCTAAAACACACTGCTGCAAACTTCTTCTCAGTTGTATAGGTAGAACCCCATAGTCATTACAGATGCTGCAGACAGTCATGGGGCAGCGGGGTGGCGGAGGTGGGATGGGGTGGTGGGGGTGCAGCACACAATTCCTCACTACTTTATTCACACTCTGTGCACCCAGCATTCCTGTCTTGCTTCTGATGGACGGAAGTCTGACCAGTGACAGTTCTTGCAAGAACAGGAATTCCTGCCTACAGTATGCAGCAGGAAAATCACCTTGAGTTATAGCCCAAGTTACAAAGCTTGTGTAACTACTGGTTTTCACCTGTCATATAATGATAATCAGGGCAATTTTTGATGTGACAGTATGTCGGGGTCTGGGTCAGTTTCTCTGAAGTAATTGATCAGCTGATCCCAGTTTTCTATGCATGAAAAGGTGCAGTGAACTCCAAATGATCACCAAACACCCCACAGAAAGAGATCCAACACACTGCTTCCTAGGCTTCCTTATAGTCAGTGGACCCAAAATGGACAAGTTCCTGGATTTCCTTCCAATTCCATTTCAATAGTGCATTCCACGGACCTCACAGCAGGTGCATTGTCAATACCAAAGTGAATTGAGACACTATGATAGATAACCCAGTGCAAGTAAATGTGTTGCCTAAGGGTAAATGAAGTTTCTATTTCTGGCCTGCTGTCAGCATGTCAACAACACCTCATTACACTCATGCACCAAACACCTAGAACATGTTCCACCTCAACCTAGTACAGTAACTGTCAATACAGTGGTGGCACAACTAAAGCTCACTAGGCACTGACACAAGTAAACGCAAACACACTAATGCTGTTGTCACTAAATGGAATTATTATCCATGATTGTTCAAAGTCCAAAGTACTTTGTAAAGCTTACTCATTAACATAAAGTAACATTGTCCCCATCACATAATGTAACTAGGAACAATTTTAAAAAGAGAAAAAATACAATGATATCAATGGAGAATGCCACATGGGCTGACCTGCCTCCAGGGAATTGATGTAGTCTGTATAGCACTGCTTCTAATTTCTCCCCGTAACTCAAATGAAGATGGATAGATTATGTGTAAAGTACACAGCACTAACTCTACGATAATACAATAGCACTGCAGCATGCAACTAGTGCTCATAGCACCGCACTGTGGTCCTGCAGCAACATTGCAGAAGATTTTCTTCCACATATTTTATGAAGCCATTGTAGATTTTTATTCCATAGAACTTTGAAGCAGGGTGCTTGAATGCATTGACATTCCCACATTTCTTTGTAAGTCATTGCTTTCACTAGAAGCAAATGGGGTCTCACATGACTTGTTTGTTCTTGGATTTTGGGAATCAGCTAAGGTCTGGGAATGGGGTGGAGTGGGTGGGGGTTGCTGGGTCGGTGTTGGTTGTGGGTCATTACTTTTCTGTGCTTATCTGTGGTCATGTTGGTTGGGGTCATTACTCTTCCTGGACAGTGGGTGGGCTGCTGTGCTGGAGAGCAGTTTGGCCTGAGTAAACCAAGAACATGTCTCAAACTGCTTGATAATTCCCTAGTTCGAAGGCAGAAACTGAATATTACTGGTTCTGATTGGGATGTTCCATGTGCTTCAGCCACGTGTTTTTCTGTAGGAATGGCTGTACTTTGCCACAGCCCCAAAATGCACGTTCTTGCAGATAATAGAAACAATTTGCTCATTTTGGGGCAGGGTGGCTGTTAGTTGGGTAGGGGCTTACTCTAATGAGTAGGCCCAGCAAGCCATTCAATCCTGGAATTAGGGTTTATCGCAGAGCAGAAGTGCCATTTAAATTCATTCAATAATGGGGCCAATTTTCATCCAGCCAAATAATCCTTAACGGAACAGTGGGGGCATCAAAAATGGGGACAGCATATTTACTGCCTTATTTAATGCCAAAATTCTGTCTGCCACCATTTTAAAGGGGTCTTCCATTGCACAGCCAGAGTGCCCACCTGTTTCAAGCATTCAGTCTCTCTTATGTATATCAGCATCCTCTTTTCAGGATCACATGGATAGAGCTTTTGTTGTCCCATTGGACATCTGGCAGACTTATGCCGGTGTTTGCTGGAAAACCATGGATATCCCATGCCATATTGACCTAGAAAGCAATCTTAGACAAATTGTAGAAACCTCTTCTCTTGTTTGCTACTTACATTTCTTTTACTCCTGTCTATTTTTGGATAATTAAAGTTGTGGCCCTTTTCTTCCTGCATGTTTCTCTAATATGTCCATATATTTCTTTCTCCACCTCATTTCTGGTTTTTGGCAGTTTACAATAGACTACTAATAGCATAAAGCAAGGAGGCATAATCTTAAATGAGAGCTAGTGAAATCAAGAAGTGCTTTTTCACACAATGGCTAGTGGAAATCTGGAACTCCTGTAGATACTGAGTCAACTGAAAAGCAAGAGTGAGATCAATAGATTTTTGTTAGTTAAGAGCATCAAGAGATATGGAACAAAAGCAGATAAATAGAGTTGAGGTACAGATCAGCTGTCATCTAACTAAGTGGTGGAAAAGGCCCTGGCCAAATTACCTACTTATGTTCCTATATTCAGAGCTGTGGGATCCATCACTTCAATCAACTAACTATCCAAATATTCTCTTCTTTCTTTCTTTTGGGCCTCCTTATCTCGAGAGACAATGGATACGCGCCTGGAGGTGGTCAGTGGTTTGTGAAGCAGCGCCTGGAGTGGCTATAAAGGCCAATTCTGGAGTGACAGGCTCTTCCACAGGTGCTGCAGAGAAATTTGTTTGTCGGGGCTGTTGCACAGTTGGCTCTCCCCTTGCGCCTCTGTCTTTTTTCCTGCCAACTACTAAGTCTCTTCGACTCGCCACAATTTAGCCCTGTCTTTATGGCTGCCTGCCAGCTCTGGCGAATGCTGGCAACTGACTCCCACGACTTGTGATCAATGTCACACGATTTCATGTCGCGTTTGCAGACGGCTTTATAACGGAGACATGGACGGCCGGTGGGTCTGATACCAGTGGCGAGTTCGCTGTACAATGTGTCTTTGGGGATCCTGCCATCTTCCATGCGGCTCACATGGCCAAGCCATCTCAAGCGCCGCTGACTCAGTAGTGTGTATAAGCTGGGGGTGTTGGCCGCTTCAAGGACTTCTGTGTTGGAGATATAGTCCTGCCACCTGATGCCAAGTATTCTCCGAAGGCAGCGAAGATGGAATGAATTGAGACGTCGCTCTTGGCTGGCATACGTTGTCCAGGCCTCGCTGCCGTAGAGCAAGGTACTGAGGACACAGGCCTGATACACTCGGACTTTTGTGTTCCGTGTCAGTGCGCCATTTTCCCACACTCTCTTGGCCAGTCTGGACATAGCAGTGGCAGCCTTACCCATGCGCTTGTTGATTTCTGCATCTAGAGACAGGTTACTGGTGATAGTTGAGCCTAGGTAGGTGAACTCTTGAACCACTTCCAGAGCGTGGTCGCCAATATTGATGGATGGAGCATTTCTGACGTCCTGCCCCATGATGTTCGTTTTCTTGAGGCTGATGGTTAGGCCAAATTCGTTGCAGGCAGCCGCAAACCTGTCGATGAGACTCTGCAGGCACTCTTCAGTGTGAGATGTTAAAGCAGCATCGTCAGCAAAGAGGAGTTCTCTGATGAGGACTTTCCGTACTATCCAAATATTACAAACAAACTAATCAGCACCTAAAAAGAATCTGGATCCTAATTGAAAAACAATCTGAAGTGGTTATTTTGTATGGTACTCCACGGCATACAAAAAAATATTAGGGTGTCCCTCTTACTCTACCCTGCACCATATTTGTAATGAGTGCAGAATTATCTCAGAAGAAATTTAGGTAAAACAAAGTGAACAATTGTTTATCATTAAGACAGGACCGACTCTTTTATCACCTCAGATGGGTGGGTAAAGTAATCAATAGTAACATAAGATACCTAATCTTTTTTTCAAATAAGAGAAACCTTTGTGGTAACATCTGCATCTATTCTATTTCCCAACAGAAACCTTCCTCATTTTAGACATTTCTGACATTGATAATAATAATTATGATAACACTGAAATAGTGTCTTCTTTGCAAATATTCTAAATACAAAACCAACAACTTTCAAATAAATATATTCACTTTAACAGTAAAAAGTAATCCGAAGTTCATTACCCAAACTGATAAGCAAATTAATTCTTTTGTCTGAAGTGGAGGAACAAACCTTTGACTGTTTGAGCACATTTTCTTAAATTAAGAAAAAATGGCAGTTCGTCACTTATCTGATATTTGTGGTTTATTTTGTGCTATTTACTTGCATTATCATGGTTTGTGCTGGTCGTGATGAGTCTGCAAGATTTTAGGTTTCAGTTAAGCAGTATGCAAAATTCAAATGCTCTCACAGTCTTTAAATTATCCAGTTTTAAAATACAAGCCCCTTTAACCTAGGGAACAAGAATGCATCCCACATTAAATGATAGTAAATGTACATTTCTGTACTATCCATATAGAGGTCAGGTACCCAACTCCTCCCCAAAATAGACACATACCACAAAAATCTGGCATCGAACTGGTACCCTACTCTCCAGGCTGACAAAAATCAAGTGCTCTTCTCCCACTAGACTGCCAGAAATCAAAACTGACCTCCACCCTCATTACAGTAACAGAAGTCTTGGACTTGTTCAAGTTTAAGTTGTTATGTATTTGTTGAATGAAATATAATTGGCTTGGGGGTTGGCAGACTGTTGTTTTCCACCTCCCACGCTGCTGGTAAAATGGCAGCAAGGGTAGATAGGCGATGGGAACGGCTGCTCTGTGGGGTGGGAATGTAAAATTCCAGTCTATATCACTTCTCAATGAGATGAGCACAGATTATTGATTGAACCTGGAACCATTTTGATCTGTATAGCTGTATGAATAAATTGAGAAGCACTGCCATAATTCTAATCACTTTAACCTGCAATTGATAATGATGGCATGGTAAAAGTGCACCTCAGTCTTTCCAACAATAGTGGTCTTGGAGAGTATAAGAAGCAATATGCTTCACATGAAGATAATCAGCTGTAGAAGTGTTAATATTGTAATTCTATCACTATCGACAAACATTAAAAATGCACAATCACTTTTTAAATTGATTAATTCTTTTAATAAGTGTTACTCCTTTTATGTATTAGCGTAATATCTATTTTTACAATGTGTAGTATCTAGAGAAGTTAACTTTTTATCTATGATGAGGGATATTGGCTGGTAGAACTTCTGACATTTTTGTTTCCAGTGGTAACATCAAGAACATCCAGTGCAATTATAACATAGATTAAATTTAATATGGCATTACTTTGGCATTCCCTCATCAAGGATTCCAAGATTTGCAGCATAGGCAATTAATTGTATATTAATTGTATGCAGGTGGTGGGCATTAACTGGTGATTCACTTGAATCAGTATAAATAGACACAGATGGAAACTATGGATGTTGGATGAGGAGGTGTATGTTTGTAATGTGTAATCTGTAAATTATTATTGAAATGTGTAAAGATAGGTACCAGTTCTATCCTTCACCAGCTGGCTTTCTAGACTATAAGATACTGCAGAGTAAAATGCTCTCTATGCTGCTTCAACAATATGTTAGGGAGAAGATTTGCATTTCATAAATGTATGCAAGGGGAAGAAAAAAAGTGAGCTTAAACCTTCTGGTACCAGCCCTTGGATTCTCCATCTAGAGTAGCAGAGCTCTCAATTCTTCTCCCATAATGCAGTGATCTATAGCTTTTTCACATTGCAGTATTTAAGGTATGTCTTAAATCCAGATCTTAACATACAGAATGAGTATAAAATATGATAATCTTCAGCATTGCTGAGCAAGGGAATAGAAATTTAGCCAGGGTTATAATGAATTGAACAACGGGTAAAAACAGAATCAGGTTGACAGTGACAATCAAATAGCCCAATATGATTCACTGTTCAGGTTTACATAATCAAGAATGGCCACTTGGATGAGTTACCAGAGAACTGATGCCACATATATTACTATATTTCACCATGTGTCTTCTTCAGGATAGCATGCCTAAGGTGAAAAAATGATCTCCGCTTACATAACAATTGAATTTAAAATTCTATGAACTGCAATAAAAATTTGTACATATATTAACAGGCCCACCCCTATGATTCAAATTAGAGG
The DNA here is from genome assembly GCF_036365525.1 of Heterodontus francisci. Classification (NCBI taxonomy): domain Eukaryota; kingdom Metazoa; phylum Chordata; class Chondrichthyes; order Heterodontiformes; family Heterodontidae; genus Heterodontus; species Heterodontus francisci. The sequence continues at coordinate 76,568,757 of NC_090382.1, read as the reverse complement.
ACACAGCATTTAATAAGGATGGACCATTATTTTGTATAATATATAATGCATTATTCTGCTACTAAGGGATAGCTGTAGACAAAGTAGCCTCCCCTTTTTAGGCTTCATGGTCCAATTACTGCACTATCCTGAGGCCAGTTAAATATTAATTGCTCTTAGAGTGAGAATCTTTCACATAAATGGAATAAATTTTATATGTTCTTTCCTATTTTTATTTGTGATTTTCTCTTGTTTGTAAAACAAGGGTGGGGATAGCTGCATTTTGTTTAATTTATATTTAGTGCTAAGTGAAACCTACATGTCAAACATTTGTGCACTAACATCTTACCAGTTGATACAGGTTTGACTGGTTAAAAGCATAGCCAACAGTTTTCTACAAGACTCAGATAAAATCAGTTTGGGGTTGAAGAGATGCTGATTTTTATCAAATTTCCAACAGCAACCTCTTCAAATACATGTTTCTCACAAACTTATTTTCCGAAAATGACTGCAATTGACAATTTATAATCTCTTAAAGTTGAAATCAAAAACAAAAATGATCAACTGTAGCTCAGACAGTGAAAACTCGGCTGGCAAGGTAAGTCAAATGTAAAAAGTAGTTAATGAAAACATGGCTCTAATGGAGGAAATTTTATTGATTGGGACATATTAAAATGGAGTGATAGATCATAGGCAACCATTTTAAATAGATTATTTGGTGCTGCAAATCTACAATAGCTCACCACGAATACGTCTATCATTAAATAATATTACTTACCAAGAATCAGGGTGCAAATGTAAGCCATTTCCAAAATATATGTTCCATTTTTCTATGCTTTATGGCCGGTTAGTCAGTGAGTTGAACGATTTGTTGTTTTGAATTTCAGTTATTTAAGCAATGATTAAATTGAGGCAGAGTGCACTTGGACTTTCTTCCTTCCTCTGAAATATCTGGAAATGCTTTTGCATTTTAACCTCTTTCAAGGAAAGTTGCACTGTAATCCCAATATAACTCTGCCTACACTTAATATTGTCATTTCTGGGTCCTTTAATAATGTTAGTTTGATAATTTGATACTTAGGGAAATGGTTTATGCAAATGAATGACACACTTCCTGCCAGATTAATGTATTCAAGGGCAAGAAGAATGGTCACTCCACTGTATTGTAGACCAATGTTATCAATTTTCCCTCAAATATGTTTGCAACTGTTCATGAAGTCAGAATTAACAACGAACAGTGAAAGTCATTAACTTGCAAATAAACATTCTCAATCTTACCTTCAAACATGAAAACTTTGCAGAGTGGCTATGTTTGAAATTGATTGCTTGTTATTGTTAAAAGGCATATTTTAAAAAGAAAATAACAATCTAACTGCTGGGGGCCATGTAACTATTGGCCGCAATGTATATTCCATCAAATAATGACCCCTTCTCCAATCGACAAGATAGCCTGGATTCCCCTCCGAATTACTGTCCCTCTTGGATGCTAAACAGAGTGAATAGGTTCTTACCTCACCTTAAATTTGCTGTGAAAAATCTGTACCTGAATTTCCAGAAATGTACTAATCACATATAAAGCTTGCTGGGAGCCCGTTACGCCCCATAAATGGTGTTAAGGGGCATGACCCCGATATCTCATTGCATCAACACACCTCAAACATTTACCACCAATATATAAGTGGCCACAGGAACTGCAGAAAGTTATCCTTAAGGTGGATGTCATATTGATGAAGGCATTTTGCACACTGTTATTGAATGTTAGTGTTACTTTGCAGGTATATTGGTCTCTTTCATATTTTGAGGCTTAATCAGGATTTTGCTGCTACTTTCACTCAACTTTGATCAAAGTACTGCTTTGCATTGGACACATGGATTTCCCAATGGGACTACCTCTCCGATTTATGCTATGAAGAGGAGGATATGGAAGAGGCTCAATTGGAGGGTTTAAGTATCTCATCCCTATACCTCACTCAGAGATGCCTACATGACTCCTGCCTTCATTTCAACTCATAAAAGCTGAAAACATACATAGAAATTTGGTTGCTGGGATAATCCCCCAGAGCCTAAGAGGAAGCAACTGTCTCACAAGGACCAGCTTTTGGAAGACTTAAGCCAGCAGTGACAAGGGTTGCCAAGTCCATAATCCCTCACATGTAGGCATTGAAGGGGACATTAAGGCATGTAGATTTAATGCCATTATATGGAGAGCCTCTGACAGCTGTACATGCTCACAGGCTCAATACAGACTGAATAGTCCTAACAGGTCTTGAAAGCCCTGTGTAATTGTTGTCATGCCCAGTAAAGACATATCATATTCCTACTTTTAAGATACAAACTTTATTCAAGGTGGAATTTTTGAAATTGACTTTTCCTTTAAAAAGTTGCCAATGTACTTCAAGATGGCTGCCAAATGTCAGCTGACTTGGCCTGTGCATTCAAACTGTCTCATCGTCTCAAAAAGGATCCAGACTAAGAGGTGTCAATTACACCCATCCTGAAACCATCAAGAGATATTATTGAATTGAATGGGTTCTTCTGAAATAAAGAAGGGATGAAGTAGCCACATCATAACAGGATTATACCCTACCAGACATCAATGGAAGGCCATGGATTCTACATGCTGGTCCATTGTCTGGTCACACCAGAGGACAGGGCCATGTGTCAACTAACAAAGATTCCCATTTGATGGATTTTGATGTTGAAAGGCTGGAGAGAGAGAGATCACAACAACCTCACAGGAGTCCAGCCAAGGGTTGTGGAAAGACCCAGCCTAAACAAGAAGAAGAAACTCTATTGCTGATTCTATACTTCAACCTGGTGCAGCTGCGAACTGAAAGTGACCACCAACTCCAATCTGCAATCTTAACCACCAGAAATCTACAATACCTCAACAAATTCAAGACTACAAACAACTTTAAAAGAGCCTATTCTACTTAGATGATTCAACCACTGTATAAAATGCTGGTTAGGCCACAGCTGGAGTATTGTGTACAGTTCTGGCCACCACATTACAGCAAGGACATAATTGCTCTGGAGAGAGTACAGAGAAGGTTTACAAGAATGTTGCCAGGGCTCGAAAGTTGCAGCTATGAGGAATGATTGGATAGGCTAGGGTTGTTTTTCTTAGAACAGAGGAGGCTGAGGGGTGACTTAATTGAGGTGTACAAAATTATGAGAGGCCTAGATAGAGTAGACAGGAAAGACCTGTTTCCCCTAGCAGAGAGGTCATTTATCAGGAGGCACAGATTTAAGGTGATTGGTAGAAGGATTAGAAGAGACATGAGGGAAAACTTTTTCACCTAGAGGGTGGTGAGCATCTGGAATTCACTGCCAGGAGCAGTGGTGGAGGCAGAAACCCTTAATTCTTTTAAAAGATATTTGGACATCCACCTGAAGTGCTGCAAGGCTATGGACCAGGTTCTGGAAGGTGGAATTAGATTGGGCAGCTATTTTTTTTGGCCGGCTTGGACATGATGGGCTGAATGGCCTCCTTCTGTGCTGTAATTTTTCTATGGTTCTATGGTTCTACAAACACCTAACACACCATGAACTTTCACCTTTTACCTTCTACCTATCCTCTCTTGAGAGTGCAAGTGACAGCAAATGTGTGCATGAGTGGTGTTGCAAACATTTGGGGAATGAGTATTATTCAATAAATAGTTAATCTTCTGTTTTAAAAATACAAGAAAACCTGTCACTGTCTGTTTGGCAAGTAAAACACTCAGGGGCTAACTCATCACTTTAAACAAAACACAATTGCAGTCAGTTGAGAGGTGAACAGTGGGAACCACCCACACTTCTTACCACCTGTCTGTAACATTGTCCTGTTCAAAGCACATATTACAGCACTGTTAACTTTCACCTCGGAAGCCACCAATGCCCCTAGAACCTCTTCCATAATGCCACATAAGTTTTCCAGGCTGTCACAATCTCCAAATTGTTCTGCAGGTGAGTGAGAAACCAAAATAGGTGGACAAAGGAATTTAGAAACAAATTATTCCTAAGTTCATTCTTACAATCACTGCCAGCACTCCCACATCCACCAACCCACCTACTTTGTCTATCACTGGCAAACTCTTCCTCCCCTCACCTCCCCTTCAGTGCTGCCCCTGTTCTTACCTCTTTTCAGTTTTGGAAAAGTATCACTAAAATTCTCACCAATCCTTCCTACCAGCAAGAAGTCAGAAGGGGTACTGAGGGGAGTAATGGGAAATGACTTATTTCTGATGTTCCCAGAAAAGTAAAAAGTGTACACAAGTGATGGTGAGTAATCATAACACCCTAAATAAAAATTAAAGCTACAATGCTAATACCTGCAGTATTTTTAGTCACTGCAAAAGAATGTCAAAAGGCTGCTGGAAAACCCCAAATCTGTCTGAAGTTGGGAAATTGCTGTTCCCGATGTCAGACCTGTCAGCTATAAAACTCAGTGATGTTTAAATAAACTGACCAACCACAAAGCTGCTGTGCTGAGCGCTCTCACTCCCTGCAACTGTCAGAGAAAGAGAGAGGAGAGAGATGTGGGGGGGGGGGGTGTGAACAGAGAGAGGGGGAGGACAGAGAAAGAGTGAGAGTACAGAGAGAGAGGAGAGAGAGAGGGGGCAGAAAGAGAGAAAGAAAGGGGGGAGAGAGAGAGAGTGAGAGGGGAACAGAAAGACACAGAAGGGGGACACACTGAGAGAAAGAGAGGACACAGAGAGAGAAAGAGGGGCACAGAGAGGGAAGGGGGTGGGGACAAAGAGACCGAGGACAACCCGGGGGGAGAAACACAGAGGGGGGGAGCACAGGGAGAGAGAGAGAGTCAGAGAGAAAGACAAAGAGAGAGGGAGAGAGAGTGATGAAGATCATTCCTGACAGATGGACATCTATCTGGAATACTCAACATCGCTACAAGAAGTATACGGGCAAACATTGGCTACTTGTGCAAGCAAAAAATGTCAGGTATCTCACTAAATCAGTCTCCAATATAGTGATGAGAAAGTAATTCAATAAATTAATCTTCTCATTTAAAGCTTCTTGACAAAAATGCACATTTGTTATTGTTTTAATTTATAGTAAGGTCAATTTTTAATGCCTTTATCTTTCCAAAATTGTCTCACCGGCCCCTCCATGTAAGACTAAAATTGTAATGTGGCCCTCTGCATGAAAAGATTGGACAACACTGCTGTAGAGTCTAAGTTGATAGCAAATCTTTTAGTGTTAATACCCAGACAGCATTTGCTTAAATTATTTTAACGGGCATTCTTATTACTTGTCCTTATTTTTAAAAATTGCATTATTTTTAGCCAGTGGGAGCTCCTGAATGCCAGTGTGATCCAGGGCAACACGTCTGCAGTAAATGTTTGCGGCTCGAAGAGCTTCGGCTCAGAGTCATTGAATTGGCGTCCGAGCTGCAGACACTGCAACACATCAGGGAGGGGGAAAGTTACCTGGACATTTTGCACCAGGAGGTGGGACCCGCCATCCGTGGTTAACTAAAACAGTTAAAGATACTATCAAACTTAAAGAAAAAGCCTATAATTGTGCAAAGATAGGAGGCAGGTCAGAAGATTGGACAGAATATTAAAAAAAGCAAAGAATGACTAAAAGCTTGATAAGGAAGGTAAAATTAGAGACGAGAGAAAGCCAGCTTGAAATACAAAGACAGGTAGTAAGAGTTTTTATAGATATTTAAAAAAGAAACGAGTTAACCAAGTGAATGTTGGTTCTTTAGAAAGTGAGACTGGGGAATTAATATTGGATAATAAGGAGATGGTAGGTGAATTGAACAGGTATTTTGCATTGGCTTCACTATTGAGGATACAAGTAACAGCCGCAGTATTAGCTATAAATCAGGAAATGGAAGGGAGGGAGGGACTCAAGAAAATTACAATCACCAGGGAAATAGTACTGAACAAATTGTTGGAGCTGTGGGCTGACAAGTCCCCGGGTCCTGATGGACTTCATCCTAGGGTGTTAAAAGAAGTGGCTAGTGAGATAGTTGATGCGTTAGTTTTAATTATCCAAAATTCCCTAGATTCAGGGAAGGTTCTGTTAGATTGGAAAATAAATGTAACTCCTTTATTCAAAAAGGGAGGGAGACAGAAAGCAGTGTAGACCCAGTAAAAACACATATAGCAAAAATACATAAGAACTTAATTAAAACAAAGGGGCCAGTAACACAACAATGAACAGTGTGTTGAAGCGGGATGAGCAGAAAGGGGCACAGCACACAGATAGCCGAGGAAATGTAGATATGATTATAGAAAAGGTATTGAGGAGGATCCCAGAAACTAGGATTTGTCATGGACACCAGATATGATTAAACTCATAATAGACAATGGGAAACTGTGAAGTTTTGAACAGGTTCTCACAGAGCCAAATAAGGAATTACCATTATGTCATTATTACCAGACCCCTATGAGTAAGTAAGAGGGGCGGGTCTTAGAAACAAGATTTAACCCCTGACTGAAACTGAGGAAGGTACGAGAACCCCGGGAAGAAAACTCGATAAGATACCCTGAGCCAGGGGCTCAGAGAACAGAAGAGCAGCCGCAAGACCTCTTGTCTTGATGGGTATTATACTGCGCAAGTAGTGACAGCTTGTATTTTGATGAGTTTTGATACTGTACAAGTAGTGAGAGCTTATACTTGATGATTTAATGTATGAATTAAATATTGATATACCTTTCACCAATAGGATTCCACAAATTCTTTAAGAGTAGAGTGCATGTTAGGCACAACAGCAGGAAACCACAGGCCAGTTAGCTTCACCTCTGTCTTGGGGAAAATCTTAGAAGCTATTATTAAAGATGGTACAGCAGGGCATTTAGAAAAATTCAAGGTAATCAGGCAGAGTTAACATGGTTTTGTGAAAGGGAAGTCATGTTTAACCAATTTATTGGAGTTCTTTGAGGGAGTTACATGTGCTGTGGATAAAGGGGAACCAGTGGATGTATTGTACTTAGATTTCCAGAAGGCATTTGATAAGGTGCCACATCAAAGGTTATTGCAGAAAATAAAAGTTCATGGTGTAGGGGGTAACATATTGACATGGATAGAAGATTAGCTAGCTAACAGGAAACAGAGAGTAGGCATAAATGTGTCATTTTCTGGTTGGCAAGATGTAACGAGTGGTGTGCCACAGGGATTTGTGCTCAGGCCTCAACTTTTTATAACCTATATAAATGACTTAGATGAAGGGACCAAAGGTATGGTTGCCAAATTTGCTGATGACACAAAGATAGGTAGGAAAGCAACTTGTGAAGAAGATAAAAGGGGGCTACAAAGGGATATAGATAGGTTAAGTGAGTGGGCAAAGACCTGGCAAATGGAGTACAATGTGGGAAAGTGTGAAATTATCCGCTTTGGCAGGAAGAATAAAAAAGAAGCATATTATCTAAATGGTGAGAGATTGCAAAGCTCTGAGATGCAGAGGACTCTGGGTGTCCTAGTGCATGAATCGCATAAAGTTGGTATGCAGGTACAGCACGTAATTAGGAAAATTAATAGAATGCTATCGTTTATCGCGAGGGGAATTGAATACAAAAGTAGGGAGGTTATGCTTCAGCTATACAGGGCATTGGTGAGACCACAGCTGGGGTACTGTGTACAGTTTTGGTCTCCTTATTTAAGGAAGGATGTAAATGTGTTGGAGGCAGCATAGAGAAGGTTTACTAGACTAATACCTGGAATGGGCAGGCTATCTTACGAGGAAAGATTGGATAAGCTAGACTTGTATCCGCTGGAATTTAGAAGAGTAAGAAGCGACCTGATTGAAACATATAAGATCCTGAGGAGTCTTGACAGGGTGAATGTGGAAAGGATGTTTCCCTTGTGGGAGAATCTAGAACTAAGGGTCACTGTTTAAAAATAAGATGAGGAGAAATCTTTCTCTCAGAGGGTCGTGAGTCTTTGCAATTCTCTTCCTCAAAAGGTGGTGGAAGCTGAATATTTTTAAGGCAGAGGTAGATAGATTCTTAAATAAGTAAGGGAGTGAAAGGTTACTGGGGGTATGCGGGAATGTGGAGTAATTAGGTCAGCCATGAACTTATTGAATGGCAAAGCAGGCTCGAGGGGTTGAGTGGCCTACTTCTGCTCCTAATTTGTATGTTTGTCTGTTCATATGTTCATATAAGGATGGGGCAAGGCTTCCAGATACCTGAGGGCAAGGAAGACAACAGCTAGCAATGGGAGCAGGACTCTCTGATTTTGGGTCCAGTGGTGATAAGGAGCAACATCCTTTGCAGGAAGGGCAGAGCCCCAGGCCAAGAGGGCAGAGGGGAAGGACAACAGGCAGGAGTGCAACAGAGGTCATAGCCAGAGATACCTGGACATGTCACAGAACCAGTGCTGCAGGAGACTACAACTCTCCAGGCAGATGGTTACAGATTTGTGCCCTAGTCTGGAAGATCTCAGACCTCACAGTCACTGCCAGTAGCTGTCAAAGTCACTGTGGCCTTGAACTTCTTCGCCTCCGCCTCCTTCCAGCAAACCTTGGTGGTGTCTCGCAAACAGCTGCACACTACTGCAACTCGCAAATCACTGATGCCCTATTTGCGAGAGCTGTAAAGTACATTAAATTCCAGACAGGTGGGGTCTCACAGACATAAAGTGCAGTGGGTTTCACCTCGATCACCAGATTCCCTCAGGTGCAGGGCGTCAGCGGTTGCACACGTATGGCCATCAAGGCATCCACTGATCAGCCAGTGAGATTCGTCAACAGGAAGGGCTTCCACTCCCTCAACGTTCATCTGGGTCTGGGACCACAACAAGAGCTTCCTGCATTTGTGCACTTGGTTTCCTGGCAGGTACCATGACTCCTTCATCCTTCAGCAGTCCAGGCTGCCACAGCTCTTCTTTCCACCACCAACCCATCCCACCCTCCCACCACCACCACCCACCCTGCCCCACCCACCCCCGCAATCTCTGTAGTTGGATTCAAGGGAACAAGGGTTATCCCTTGAAGAGATGGCTACTCACCCCTTTATGAGAACCCGAGACAGAGGTACAGAGGCAGTACCACTGAAACCAGCTGCTCACTGGGGCCACCATCGAGCAGGCCATTGGGCTTCTGAAGATGAGGTTCCAGTGCCTGAACCGGTCAGGTGTGCCCTGCAGTACACTCCTGCAAGGGTCTTGCGCATTGTGGTGGTTTGCTGTACTCTCCATAACATGACCCTCCAGAGAAGTGTGGATCTTGAAGATGGTGCTAGATCAATACAGCTCATTGAAGGAAGAGGAGGAGCAAGAGGTGGAAGAGGAGGAGGAAGAGGAAGGTGCAGAATGCAGAAATGCCCAGGCTGCCCAGGGAGGTAGCCGGGCCAGTATGGTACTCGAGGTTCTCATCAGGATGTCATCAAAGTCAGGAATCATTTGATTGAGGCACGTTTCAGCTGAGCCCTTCTAACCCAGGAGGACGGCATGATCTGGAATTCATTTTGACTTGCCCATGAGAATACTTCCATTGAAGACGCAGGCTGGAATAGATCCACTCTTTCTGCCGATGAATGATGCATATCTGTCCCAAGGTTTCACCGTCCCCATTCAAGGATCCATGCATCCCTTCACTACTTCATTCCCTCTTTTCCTGTCCTACCATTAAAAAAGGGACGTTCACACATCTGCATCATGCATCACTATTTACATTGTGTCCACTGTAGAACTGAGACATTGGGCTGGATTGTGTGCCCACCTCAGGACGCCTATCACCGGGCTGAAGTGGTGGGGGTAGTCCTGCCTCAGTGAGTTGGAGCCCCCGGAGTGATTCTACAGCACCGGGCCAATTAACAGCCTGGCGCCAGGATCCCCATCCCTTTAAAGATAGGGATCCCACCTCCAACAGCTGCTGACCAATCACAGGGCTGGCAGCTGAGCGGTATTGGCAGCATATTGCTGGCCTTGCACCCAGGCCCAGTGCTGGAGCCCGAATCCAAGTTAAGTGGGGTGGAGGGAGCGGTGTCACCAGGTCCAGTCCTGAAGGCCCTGGCAAGGGGGGGTGTGGGTGTGTGGGAGGGTGGGTATTAAGTCCTGGGGGAGGGTGATTCAAGGAGCTGCAGGTTTTCCCAGTGGCCGCCCTCCATGGACCACAGATTGCCCAAGGAGAAGGAACTACCCCCCGCCCCCACCCAAGCCCACAGGGAGGTTGCCTCATTTTACTCCTCATGTGGCGGAGGCCCCTCCATGCCACCGGTTAAGTGTCAGCAGCAGCAGGAAGAGGCCCTTAGATGGCTGTTAATAAGCAACTTAAGAGCCTCAGTTGGCCTCTGGGCAGGAAGATGATCATTGGCTTATCCTGCCCCTGACAAAATTGCATTGTGACAGGGAGGCGATGGGCCCTCCGCCTCCTGTCGCAATTCTATGGCCACCCCCCAACACCCCACCGTCCCCCCCCACCTCCCTTAACCTCCCCACCATCACCTCTGGTGTGGCATTAGCCTTTGCTGCAATGGAAGCTGAGACATCGATAACCAGATGCTACATCATGGTTGGATCCACAAGAGCTGACATGGAGTTGGCCATCACTTCCACGTTGGAAAGGATGGACAGCAAGCTCTGTGCAAAGCCCTGTGGCAAGTTGGAGTCAGACACCTCCATATTTCTTAACAGTGACAAAAGGCTGTCTGGCAGGCATGCCAACGCACCCAGCATCTCAGTGTGCATGACCGTCAGCATTCTCCTGTATCTCATCCTATTGAAGTCCTCATCTGAGACCTCTGCAGCAGAACTTGTCAGCGACCTTGCCCTCGAGGGAGCTGGCATGCAAACTATGCTTTTCCCCTGGCCTGGTTGCAGCTTCTTATGCCTGGTGATTCACCACATGCATCACAACTTTATACTACCCTCTGATGTACATGCCGTGTCAGTATCTGAACTTGTGGCTGCAAGTGTCAGATCAAGTGACAGTGCTTCTTCATCAGTGTAGCTCTTGCCCTTCCTCATGAAGCTGAACTGGCTATCCAGACAGCAGTTCTTGAGATGGTTGGGGTGAATAAAGGGGATGGAGTGGAAAGCAAGAGGTCCATCGTGTCACCATCAGCAGTTTCCACTGGCAAGATGAGGGTGAGGTCGGAGCTGAGAAGGGACTTAAGACAGTTGCAGATGCATCATGATTGTATTGGTAGGAGTGACCACTGCACAGTCCTTGTGGAGACTCTTCTCACTGAGGATACCTACCATTGTGTTGTGTGGCACTACCACTGTGCTAAATGGGATAGATTTTGAACAGATCTAGCAACTCAAAACTGGGCATCCATGAGGCTCTGTGGGCCATCAGCAGCAGCAGAATTGTATTCAACCACAATCAGTAACCTCATGGCCCGGCATATCCCCCACTCTACCATTACCATCAAGCCAGGGGACCAAATCCGGTTCAATGAAGAGTGCAGGGAGGGCATGCCAGGAGCAGCACCAGGCATACCTAAAAATGAAGTGTCGACCTGGTGAAGCTAGAGCACAGGACTACTTGCATGCCAAATAGCGTAAACAGCATGCAATGGACAGGGCTAAGCAATCCCACAACCAACGGATCAGATCTAAGCTCTGCAGTCTTACCACATCCAGTCATGAATGGTATTGGACAATTAAACAACTGACAGGAGTTGGAGGCTCCACAAACATTTCCATCCTCAACGATGGGGGAGCCCAGCAGATCAGTACAAAAGACAAGGCTGAAGCACTTACATCCATCTTCAGCCAGAAGTGCCGAGTGGATGATCCACCTCAGTCACCTCCTGAGGTCCCCAACATCACGGATGTCAGTCTTCAGCCAATCTGATACTGCAAAGGTTCTGGCCCTGACAATATTCCGGCAATAGTTCTGAAGATTTGTGCTCCAGATTTAGCTGCGTCCCTAGCCAAGCTATTCCAGTACAGCTACAACACTGGCATCTATCGGGCATTGTGGAAAATTGCCCATGTATGTCCTATACACAAAAAGCAGGACAAATCCAACCAGGCCAATTACCGCCCCATCAGTCTACTGTCGATCATCAGCAAAGTGATGGAAGATGTTGTCGACAGTGCTTTCAAGCGGCAATTGGTCAGCAATAACTTGCTCACTGATGCTCAGTTTGGGTTCCACCAGGGCCGCTCAGCTCCTGACCTCATTACAGCCTTAGTCCAAACATGGACAAAGGAGCTGAACTCTGGAGGTGAGGTGAGAGTGAATGCCCTTGACATCAGGGCAGATTTGACCGACAATGGGTATCAAAGAGTCCTAGCAAAACTGAAGTCAATCGGAAATGGGGGAATACTCTCCGCTGGCTGGAGTCATACCTAGCACAAAAGAAGACGGATATCGCTGCAGGAGTTCTTCAGGGTAGTGCCCTAGGCCCAACCATCTTCAGTTGATTCATCAATGACCTTCCCTCCATCATAAAGTCAGAAACGGGGATGTTCATTGATTGCACAATGTTCAGCACCATTCGCAACTCCTCAGCTACTGAAGCAGCCCATGTCCATATGTAGCAAAAACTGGACAACATCCTGGCTTGGGCTGATAAGTGGCAAGTAACATTTGCGTCACACAAATGCCAGGCAATGACCATCTCAAACAAGAGAGAATCTAACCAAGTACCCTTGACATTCAATGACATTATGATCACTGAATCCCCCACTATCAACATACTGGGGGTCACCATTGACCAGAAACTGACCTGGACCAGCTGCATAAATGCCGTGGCTACAAGAGCAGGTCGGAGGATTGGAATTCTGCGGCGATTAACTCACCTCCTGTCTCCCCAACGCCTGTCCACCATCTACAAGGCACAAGTCCGGATTGTGATGGAATACTCTCCACCTGCCTGGATGGGTGCAGCTCCAAGAACACTCAAGAAGCTCGACACCATCCAGGACAAAGCAGCCCGCTTGATTGTTGCCCCATCCATCACCTTCAACATTCACTCTCTCCACCACCGATGCACAGTGGCAGCAGTGTCCACAAGATGCACTGCAGCAACTCACCAAGGCTCCTTCAACAGCACCTTCCAAACACGCGACCTCTACCACTTAGAAGGACAAGGGCAGCAGATGTGTGGGAATACCACCACCTGCAAGGTCCTCTCCAAGCTACACACCCATCTTGACTTGGAACTACATTGCTGTTCCTTCACTGTCGCTGGGTCAAAATCCTGGAACTCCCTTCCTAACAGCACTGTTGGTGTACCTACACCCCAAAGACTGCAGCAGTTCAAGAAGGCAGCTCACCACCACTTTCTCAAGGGCAATTAGGGATAGGCAATAAATGCTGGCCTAGCCAGCAAGGCCTACATCCCCCTGAACAAAGAAAAAAAAAGTTAGCAGTGTGTTCCACGCTGGGCTGCATGGTGAAATCATTTAATGAAGAGGCAGCACAAAGTTTGTGTGTTACCTGCCTCAACAGGACCAGGCATGGAGTGATCACACTGGTGACCCAGCACCTGAAAATGGGTCTTAATAAATCTTTCCCCCACAATATTCAAACTGGGCAAACAAGCACATATGGACTGGCAGCAGCCTATGAGAATAAGCTGTTGGATTGTCAGGGCTTGCAGGGCATATGTGGCTCATGCTTTAGATCAAACTACATACAACCATTTTAATTTTTTTCTGCCCTTGGTTCACTACATGACAGAAAAAGATTTACCCTGTCCACTTTGTATTGTGAATCGTAAACTTTTTTTTAATACATTTATGACGGTGCTACATATAGCACAACTACATTCAGCAATGAATCCTGTTCAGACACTTCCAAGCACCTTTGGAAAGAAGTTGCAGAAAGATACAATCTGAATGGAAATAATCACCATATATATACAATGACAACAGGTACACAACTGGTGCACTAGATAAACAATACTTACCACAGATAAAACTCATTTACTAGCCAACAGGAACCAGACGATTTATTTTTCTCAAACACATTGGATTACTTGGATGCAGAAGCAGCTGATCAAGCTCAGACAATAACTTTGCAAGGTTTTACAGATGACGTAGAAAAGTACTGATGTGCAACAGAAGGACTGCTCACATAATCCTTTCATGTTCTTCCGTAGTGCATCTTAATACTGTGTTCTACTGTATGAAAAGATTAGCCTCATTCATAAGTAGTCTCTTCACAGAATCACAGAATTGTTACAGCACAGAAGAAGGCCATTTGGCCCATTGTGTCTGCACCGTTTCTCCGAAAGAGCTATTCACCTAGTCCCATTCCCCTGCCTTCGCCCCATAACCCTGCACATTCGTCCTTGTCATATAACACTTTGAATGCTTCAATTCATAATTAGTCTATTCTAAAAAAAATTGTCTCGATAGTGCTGCTGCTGATTTCAGTGGATGAAAGTCTAATGTTTCTGTACAACATTCATTTGTCATCTATGTTAGTAACAGCATTATTCCATCTAAACTGTTTGTTAGTGCTTATGTTAAAAGATAGCACAAGTTAATATCACCCAGGTTTCACCTGCTAATATTACCAAAATTATTTTTTAAGATTTCCTCTCTTTGTACAGTAGAGATGCATTTTGGAAGAAGATGCAATTTTCCAAAAAACAAAATTATTACATTATCATGTATTTACTACAGTGATTTCAGATAGGTAGTTGCTGATCATATCTGGGTCAAATTTAGTGGCATTTTACCTCTGGACTTGTAATACTGTACCAATAATCTGATTAATTAATTAATTTGACATATGTAAGATAAAAAAAAATACCATTATATTCTACTTGAACAATTTGTCTTACCACATTCTAGTGTGAGCCTTCCTGTTTCTTCGGCCATGAGCTATGGTCTATACACACATTTATGACAAGTATACACCAAGTGTCCCCATCTAAGTCAGAGATGTGAATCTGAGAAGACAGCAATGCTGTGTCAGGTCACACACTTGTGGCAGAGATTTTCTACAGGGCTGAGTTTCAATCTTAGTTGTGACATTGTGTAGAGATGTTGGTGGACCACACTGAGTGAGAGAACATGTATAAGAAGTACGTTCTCAGGATATTCTTCTGTTTCAGTTGAACGTTGGCAACAGATTTGCCGGTTTGATTTTTGAACAGAAATTGTATATAGTGCAATGAACAAAGGGAGAAAATAATAACATTTAAAAAAAATCAAGAAAATATGCACAGACCAAGAAAAGTTATGAGGCAGAGGGAAGAGGAAGCAGGCATAAACTATGTAATCTGTCTCTCTCCACACAAGTCCCCTTGAGACCCACACGCCCATTGTTTTAAAAGAAAGTTAATAGGACTCTGAAACTACTGTTTCAGGAAAATATGTTTACTGAAAATGGTCTTTTACAGTTGTATTTGAAAATAATACCCTTGTGTTTATCAGGATGTAACTGACTTTTTCATGAATATTTACATAGAATCATATAATCATAGAGCACCGATAGAAGCCATTTGGATGATCATGGCTGTGCTGCTTCTTTGGTAGATCTTTATCCTGATAGCCCTATATATTTTTTTATCTTCAAGTATTTATCCAATTCTCTTTTGAATGTTACTAATAATTTTGCCTCCACCATCCTTTCAGGCAGTGCATTGCAGAACTCAACAACTAGCTATGTAAAAAAAAAGTTTCCTTGTGTTGTCTCTGGTTGTCTTAGTCAATAACTCTAAATCTGTATCCTCTGGTTACTGACTTTCTGCCACTGGAAACAGTTTCTCCTTATTTACTCTATCGAAACCAGCCATGATTTTGAATTGCTCTATCAAATCTCCTCTTAACCTTCCCTGTTCTGAGGGGAACGACCCCAGTTTCTCCAGTCTCTGCACATTACTGACATCCGTCATCCCTGATGCCATTTCAGTAAAATTCTTCTGCACCTTCCATACGGCCTGGACATCCTTCCTAAAGTGTGATACCCAGAACTCCACCTGAGGCCTAACAAGTGTTTTATAAAGGTTTAGCATAACCTTCTTGCATTTGTACTCTATTTTTTTATTAATAAAGCCAAGGATTCAATATGTTTTTTAATAGCCTTCTCAACTTGTCTCGCCATCTTCAAAGACTTGCATACATACACTCCCAGGTCTCTAGGTTTCTGCACCTCCTTTAAAATTGTACCATTTAGTTCATATTGCCTCTCATCATTCTTCCCACTAAAATGTATCGCTTCATACTTCTCTACATTAAATTTTATCTGCCCTGTGTCAGTCCATTTCACCAGTCTGTGACCTCCTGAAGTTCATTACTATGATCCTTATTGTTTACTACATTTCCAATTTTTATGTCATCTGCAAACTTTGAATTATGCCCTGTATACCGAAGTGCAGAACAATTAACATATATCAAAAAGAGAAGAGGTCCTAATACCGACCCCTGCGGAACACCACTGTGTACTTCCCTCTGGTCTGAATGACAACCATTCAATGCTATTCTCTGCTTTCTGTCCGTTCGCCAATTTTGTATCCATGTTGCCACTGTACCCTAATCCCATAGGTTTTAATTTTGCTGATAAGTCTGTAGTTTTATCATATAGATGGTGGCTCATTTTATTGTTATGACCAGGTGAGAAAGGTGTCTAGGGGTCTTCACCTGGTCTTAATGTAACGGGGTTTAATTTTAAACATACCGGGCTGAAATTTACCGGTCCCTCGACGCCACGGGACTCGACGTGGGGGCTGGTAAAATGCTGCAGAAAGAGGCCCACCTCGACCTGCGACATTGAGAAGGGTCTGGCACATATTACCAGCGGCGACGGGCCCTCAGTGCTCTCCCCACCCCCCCCTCGCCGCCTGGCGGCAGGCCCTTCATTAGCATATTTAAACTAACATTTTAAAATGTTAATAAACTTACCTGCAAGTGGCAGCCGTCCCACACCAATTTTATAGCCTCCGTTCGGCCTTCGTGCGTCTTCGGAACTCCGTATGGACCTGGTGGGGAGGGGGGAGGAATAAAATTTTCAGGGCAGGAGGGGTGGAGGAGCAGGGAAATCAATTTTTATTGGATGTGGAGACGGTGGGAAGGGGTTGGAGGGCAAAAGATTGAAGGGGGGGGGGAAAGTTTGGGTATTTGAACAATCAATTGATTGCTATTTCATTGCTTGAAATGACCACTGGGGGATTGGGGAAGGGCCTCCATCACTTATTTTTATATGTAATAAAAATCATTTCTATTTTCCCTTTAAAAATTATACTTATTTGTAAGGGCTTAAAGCCTTTTAAAAATGGCACGGCACCTGTGCTGCGGCGCCGGACATAATTGCCAGGGACGCGGAGGCTGCCCCCGCTACATCATCGGGGGCGGGCGCTCCGCCACCTCTATTTAAATTAGACCATGCACATAATATCGCGTGGGCTCAGGGACAGCGCGTCCGCGTGGGATGCACGCCATTTTTAGGGTGCGCTGCCGCGAACTGCGGCACACTCATCAAATTCAGCCCACCGTGTTTTTAGCTCCCCTTGGTGAATCCTTGTTCCCCACTTTGCAATTATAAGGCAAAGAAATCAGCAGAAACAGGCTTTTTTAGGTTTAAAGAAGAAAAGTTGAAATTTATTAAACTTGAACTTAAACACTAATACAGTTGACGCCTACAGATACATGACACACCCACACTAGCATGCATGTAATACACACATGCAAATAGAGACAGAAAAGAGCAGAAGAAAAATAAAGTGAAAATGTTTGAGGCAATATCTGAAGAGTTTTTGTTACGGTTCTTCGAGCTCACTGTAGAGTCCTTGATTGTAGGTAGATCCAGTATTCTTCTTAAACCTTGTTTGCTGGAGGAGACTTTTCTCTCTTGGGGTTCATGTGTCTTCAGTGGATTCAGAGGCTTGTGAGAAAGTCCAGGAGCAAATGCACACTCTTAGTTCAAACTATTTGTACAATACAGAAAAACCGAGGTTGCCAAGCAGATCAGTCATGTGACTAACTGGTCTGATCACATCACCTTAGCAGTCTCTGGAATGCTCCTCTTACATACAATACCTGGTGATCAAGTCCCATTGTGGTTTGAATGTGTCAGGGAATGGTCCTTTGTCCTTCCAATCATCGTCTGTTAATATGCAAATATCTTTTCCAGCCATGGCTGATCTGTTTAATAAGTTCTTTCTTCACTCCAGTAGCAGTTTAAATCAATGTTCATGACAAAATTAATGTGCCTCATTCTTGACAGGTGGGGGCCTAGCATGACATTATACTTGATACGCATTTGTGTAGTCTATGGAATCAATTCTGCTATAATTCATGCTCAATAAAGCAGGGAGACCGATGTGAGGATAGAGTTATAGGTACAAAGAGGAACAACCCAAAAGTTAAAATCGTAAATATGAACTGAGTCAGTGAAAATTGAGAATCAGCAACTTAGTAGTGATGTAGCCAAATGAACCAAGAGGTATTGAGGTAAAAATTTATCTGGGCCCCATTTTGCCAAATTGGTAAGCACCACATCTGTTTTGCAACTCCATAGGCTGGAAAGCTCCTGACAACTGCTCTCTCTTTGCCACAGTAACTTTACTAGAAGTTCAGCAGAAACTCAATTATGGCATTGGACCAGTAATCCAGAGGTCGTGAATTCAATACATTTTATAATTTGTGGGCTAATGCCAGAAAATGCTATCAGAAAGATCCAGTTGTTCATTAATGTCCTTCAGAGAATGGAACTTGCTACTTTAACTGCTCTGATCTATGAGTGACTCCAGTTCCATACTACTGGGATGACTGCTAATGCCCTCAGGGCAAATGGGAAGGGGTAATACAAATACCCCACCCTACTTGGGTCATCCACATACTTCAGCAATTCAAGGAGAAGGCCAACCACCACCTTTTCAGGGCAACTATGGATGGGCAATAAATGCAACCTTGCCAGCTTTGCCCACATCCAAAGGACAAATCTAAATAAAAGATCGAAACAGTCGAAACGATTTGTTTTGGGCTTCAGAGTGGATCACAAGTATGAAGGTGTGAGAATAAGAAATACTGAAATGTTGTTTCTACAGCTTGTGGAAAATTACCGAGAAGTCATTTCTACACAACATAATGAAATCACTGAAAAAGAGAACTGATAAGGGTATGTAAGTAAAGACCTTGAGACAGTACGGCAGTTAAAAATTGTGCTTATGCAGAGAAAAGAAAAACAGCAAGAGTTAGAACAAAGGATGTAGTGAATGAGTAACTGACAGCTGCAAGTTAAAACACACACAATGGAGAACCAAATAAGGTAAAACAAAAACAAGAGTTAGGGGCTAGAAAGTTAGAGTAGGGGGAGAAGTAAACAGAGGAGGAGACTGTAGCAACCATAGGATAGGTTAGTGTCATAATACGTTATAACCAATAATGGAAAATAAAGGCGTGGACAAATGGATTTGTATTGTATAAACATGAACTGAATATGTTGATCGGTGTGCCTGCTTGTAGGACACCCGATCTTGCAAGAACGTTAAATAAACTTACTTCTTCAGAGTTTGACTTGGTGTAAATTATTATTAAGTGGGCTACGTTTCTCACAATTGGGGGCTCGTCCGGGATCTCTTCATCATTGCCGGGACCGCGGCCGACGACAGACGAGAAGACGCGCCCCGTTAATTTAAAAACGGTCTCGTTTCTCTCGTTGGTAGCGGACCCGAGTAATCGACTGAAAATGATCCTAGGGAAGTCACTCTGAACGAGTATTTAGTGCGGCAGGTACACACGTGAAGTCAGGCAACTCCGTGCACGGACCAAGGTAAGAAAAACGACTTTTAAGTATTATCTTGGTGACTTATGGTTAACTGTAGGATAAGACCTTCTAAGTACTAAAAGTCCTTGAGGAGTGAATTTTACAGTCCTGCAGTATAAGACCCTTCAGCTAGGAGGTGAATACCATAGGGTACAAGACCCTTCAGTTAGGAGGTGAATACTGTGGGGCAGTATAAGACCCTTCAGCTAGGAGGTGAGTACTGTATGGTATAAGACCCTTCAGTTAGGAGGTGAATACCGTAAGGTATAAGACCCTTCAGCTAGGAGGTGAATACCGTAGGGTACAAGACCCTTCAGTTAGGAGGTGAATGCTGTGGGGCAGTATAAGACCCTTCAGCTAGGAGGTGAGTACTGTATGGTATAAGACCCTTCAGTTAGGAGGTGAATACCGTAAGGTATAAGACCCTTCAGCTAGGAGGTGAATACCGTAGGGTACAAGACCCTTCAGTTAGGAGGTGAATACTGTTGGGTATAAGACCCTTCAGCTAGGAGGTGAATACCGTAAGGTATAAGACCCTTCAGTTAGGAGGTGAATACTGTATGGTATAAGACCCTTCAGTTAGGAGGTGAATACTGTTGGGTATAAGACCCTTCAGCTAGGAGGTGAATACCATAGGGTACAAGACCCTTCAGTTAGGAGGTGAATACTGTGGGGCAGTATAAGACCCTTCAGCTAGGAGGTGAGTACTGTATGGTATAAGACCCTTCAGTTAGGAGGTGAATACCGTAAGGTATAAGACCCTTCAGCTAGGAGGTGAATACCGTAGGGTACAAGACCCTTCAGTTAGGAGGTGAATGCTGTGGGGCAGTATAAGACCCTTCAGCTAGGAGGTGAGTACTGTATGGTATAAGACCCTTCAGTTAGGAGGTGAATACCGTAAGGTATAAGACCCTTCAGCTAGGAGGTGAATACCGTAGGGTACAAGACCCTTCAGTTAGGAGGTGAATACTGTTGGGTATAAGACCCTTCAGCTAGGAGGTGAATACCGTAAGGTATAAGACCCTTCAGTTAGGAGGTGAATACTGGTTAACTGTAGGATAAGACCTTCTAAGTACTAAAAGTCCTTGAGGAGTGAATTTTACAGTCCTGCAGTATAAGACCCTTCAGCTAGGAGGTGAGTACTGTATGGTATAAGACCCTTCAGTTAGGAGGTGAATACTGTAAGGTATAAGACCCTTCAGCTAGGAGGTGAGTACTGTATGGTATAAGACCCTTCAGCTAGGAGGTGAGTACTGTATGGTATAAGACCCTTCAGTTAGGAGGTGAATACCGTAAGGTATAAGACCCTTCATCCAGGAGGTGAATACCGTAGGGTACAAGACCCTTCAGTTAGGAGGTGAATACTGTAAACCATGGGAAATAAATCGTCTAAAAAGGAAGACGATGGGAGACAAGGAAAGTCTGCCGGCAACATCCCTCCAGAAAGTCCATTGGGACGGATGTTGGAGTATTGGGATTTAGAGTCAAAAACCAAGGAGAAAAAGACCCAAATATGATCTAAGGACAGCAAGAAGGACCACCCCTAAACCCGACGATAACGACGACGATAGAGACAGAGAGTTTCCTAAGGCAATGATGCCCTTGAGAGAGGTACCAATAGGAAATAATGAAATTGGATTTGTTAGTGCACCATTAACGTCAGGAGAGGTAAGAGCGTTTAAAAAGGAAATGAAAGTCCTCATAGAAGACCCCTTAGGATTGGCAGACCAAGTAGATCAATTTCTCGGTCCAAGTATATACACTTGGACGGAATTAATGTCCATAATGAACATCTTATTTACGAGTGAAGAAAGGGGAATGATTAGACGGTCTGCAATGAAAATTTGGGAAAGAGAAAACCCTCCCGGGGTAGGGGGAAACGAACCAGCCGAACAAAAATACCCTAATCAAGACCCGCAGTGGCAGAACAATAACGTCGGCCATAGGGGCCAGATGAAAGACCTTAGAAATCTGATAGTAAAAGGCATTAGGGAATCTGTCCCGAAATCACAAAATTTGAATAAGGCCTTCGAAGTAAGACAGGAAAAGGATGAGACTCCCTCAAATTTCTTACAGAGATTACGGGACACAATGAGGAAATATTCAGGTTTAGATCCAGAAGACCCGGTTGCCCAAGGACTCCTTCGAGTCCATTTTGTGACAAAATCATGGCCAGACATCCAAAAGAAAATTCAAAAGATAGATGGATGGAGTGAAAAACAATTGGACGAACTGCTCAGAGAAGCGCAGAAAGTTTTCGTTAATAGAGATGAAGCCAGAGAAAAACAGTGAAGCTTAAATGAGATGGTAATTGTACAAGTGTTCCACCCTTTTATGTTGTAAACAAGTAGTTGAAGCCCCTGCAAAACTTATGCCTTTACAGAGTTACCGCAGGCTCCTCTTATGGCACAAGCAGGCGACGTATTGAGTGCGACCCCTCTGGGTGTTGAAGGCTGTTTCTAGACAAATAGAGACCATTAAAGGCACCTAGGTGGGATCAAGGGATTGATTTTTAAAAATGTTTTGAAGAATCAAAGGGGGGACTGTGAGAACAGAATTTAGATTTTAGAATTTGTAAGAACAGAATTACATGGGAACATTTAAGATGAAACAATTAATCAGTCATGTACTGCTAACAAGCTAGCTTCAGTGCTGCAGGGAGGGACAGCTTATCAGAAATGACTTCATAACTTCAGGGCTGCAGAGGCAACTTGGCCTTGCAGCTGGTACAGCGAGAGAGAGAGAGAGAGACATTGTACTTCAACAGCACTCTTCTTATCACCCAGACATGACAATCCTAGGGAAAAGTTAGAATGAAAAACATAATGACCAGGCTAATACACGCCCCCTTGTTAGAGGGTGGCTCAGCCTACCCTTCTGATTCAGCAGTTGCTGAGTTTTTTATATTTGCTTTTATATTATACTGTTTAAATGTTATTTGAGTAAATAGATCCACATAATCCTAGTGAATATATATAATCATATATAAGTTGATCAGTAGAGAGAAGGTTATCATAGAATGATAAAAGGGGGGAATGTGGAAGTGAGCAGAAAGGCATGGCACTATGCTTAATGGGAAATATAGCCAAGTTAGGAATAGTAGCTTTGCTGAGCTTTGATTTTAAGTGGCAGAAACCACAATGAAATAGTTAAAAGGGATGGCCAGAGTGTGTGCAAGCGGTGGCAGCCACAGCACTTCAGACCAAGGAAGTCATTTTACCTCGAAGCTATTACAAGAAATAGTTAGGGGATTGGGAATCCAATGGGACTTCCATACCCCTTGGCACCCTCCCTCTTCAGGGCGGGTGGAAAGAATGAATCAGACCTTAAAGAAACACCTGTCCAAACTGGTACTTGAAACAAGGTTACCCTGGACAAAATGTTTACCTATAGCGATACTCAGAATTCAGACAGCCCCTAGAAAAGATGTGGGACTGTCCCCCTATGAAATGCTATTCGGATTACCCTATATGGGAACCAGGGGCGAGATGCCAACCTTAGAAACTAAAGATTCGTTTCTAAAGAACTATATACTGCCGTTGTCTTCCTCATTGTCATTCCTCAGGAAGCAAGGCCTGTTAGCACAGACCCCACCTCTCGAATTTGCAGTACACAAGATCCAACCAGGAGATTGGGTTCTGGTGAAATCGTGGAAAGAGACTAAACTACAACCGAACTGGGAAGGACCATACCAGACTCTCCTGACCACTGAAACAGCCATAAGAACGGCAGAAAGAGGTTGGACCCACTACACAAGAATCAAGGGGCCGGTACAACTCCCCGGCCGAGGAAGGAACTTGGACAACCGAATTAACAGAAGAACCATTGAAACTAAAGCTAAAAAGACTTTGAGTAACGAATTTTTTTATATAGCGGCGCGAGCGCGGAAATACTGTCTGTAATATTGTGTGCCTTTTCTCTCTCTCTCTTTCTTTTCAAAAGTAGCCAGGACAGAAGAACGACAAATCAAAACTACCCACTTCCAATTAGACAACAAGGTGTTTGGAGTAACAGTTAGAGAAGGGAAAAAGAAAGGTGAATTAAAATGTTGTTTTCAGGTAACAATAGATAAGACTGGTAAACCATCTAACAAACTAAAAGGGACCTCTCATAACGATCCTAACATAGTAAAAATAATAGAGGTAAAAGACTTGAGAAAGACAATTGAGATAGAAACCGGTTACGGGGACACAAATGCCTGGGTAGAATGGATAAAATATACTGTAAAAAGTTTGAACAAAAACAATTGCTATGCTTGTGCATCTGGTAGACCGATAGCTCAAGTAGTACCTTTCCCGCTGGGGTGGGAGCGTGACCGAAAGGGCATGGAATGCATGTTAGCCCTATATCAGGATAAGACGGCTTGGGGTATTCAAACTTGCATATCCTTGTCATTAATGTTCCCTCCCCTAGAGAAAAAAGATTCAAGGACTCCCCCTTCATTTTTAGCCACCAGTGTGAATCACACATCATGCGTAAGTCGACACGGTGCGAAGCTAACCAGAAATATGGGAGAGTTGAAGTCATGCATAGAGACTGAGGACGTAACTGGAAGAGTCAGGGGAGGGAACTACTCATCATTGAATGTCCCCAGAGCGGATTTATGGTGGTATTGCGGAGGAAAAATCCTGAGACAGACCCTACCCTCCCAGTGGAAGCGGACGTGCGCAATTGTTCAATTGGCAATACCATTCACCTTGGCATTTGAGAAACAAAAGATAATAACGAGGGAAAGGGGTAAAAGGGAAGCGATAGCAAACTCTTTTGACGACCAGGTGTACTTGGATTCCATAGGGGTCCCAAGAAGGGTACCTGATGAATTCAAGGCCCGAAAGCAAATGACAGAATGGATAGTATCAACGGGAGTACAGACATTGAGAAGGCGGCTGAAATAATGCTCAGAGTATTTGAGAGGACATATGAGACCCCTCCTCAGTATGTAGAAAACAACAAGGATTAAGTAAAAGAAAAGGGGGAATTGTGAGAATAAGAAATACTGAAATGTTGTTTCTACAGCTTGTGGAAAATTACCGAGAAGTCATTTCTACACAACATAATGAAATCACTGAAAAAGAGAACTGATAAGGGTATGTAAGTAAAGACCTTGAGACAGTACGGCAGTTAAAAATTGTGCTTATGCAGAGAAAAGAAAAACAGCAAGAGTTAAAACAAAGGATGTAGTGAATGAGTAACTGACAGCTGCAAGTTAAAACACACACAATGGAGAACCAAATAAGGTAAAACAAAAACAAGAGTTAGGGGCTAGAAAGTTAGAGTAGGGGGAGAAGTAAACAGAGGAGGAGACTGTAGCAACCATAGGATAGGTTAGTGTCATAATACGTTATAACCAATAATGGAAAATAAAGGCGTGGACAAATGGATTTGTATTGTATAAACATGAACTGAATATGTTGATCGGTGTGCCTGCTTGTAGGACACCCGATCTTGCAAGAACGTTAAATAAACTTACTTCTTCAGAGTTTGACTTGGTGTAAATTATTATTAAGTGGGCTACGTTTCTCACAAAGGCCACTGCAATACCAAAAAAAGGAACATTTAACAGTGTTGGGGAACTAATGTGGCCGCCAAAACTTCAGTAGGCTTGACTACATCAAAAACTTTCTATTTAGTTGGCTGAATTTTCATCTTTACAACATTTTCCTTAGGTTGCAACAGACTTTTGAATCTGAGAGAAATGTCAGCATAAAAAGAGGGTTAAATGTAGCAATCTCTCAGAATCTCAGATTTGTATCGGGACATTGCTGTACAGCAGCATCGTTCAGAGGTAGTGCCACTTCCGTGCTTTGTGCTTGACCTACACTATCTGTTCTTGTTTCCCCTTTCCATGCATACTTTAAATGCCTATGAAGTGGTTTAGTTAATTATTTCTGGGGGGAGGTTATTCCAGTCTCTTATGGTATTTAGTGTGAAGCTGTTCAGATATGCTTGTGTGCGATACTGGAGAGGTACAAACCGGTTGGTGTATTCTCTCCTGCTTGTTTAACATATGGCAGATTATCAATAACTTCATGGCGAACTGCTTTGTGGAACAGTGTCAGCTGTCTTCGTTGTTGCAGTGTAGGCCACTCCAGCATCGATTTCACACCGGATGTTCTAGCCTAGTCGTCATAGACGAACCGTTCTGCATGTCTTTGAACCATTTCCAGTTTGTTTACAAATTAGGCTTGGTAAGTCCCAGATCGTTGCTGCATACTCCAGTTTAGGACGTACCAAAGCCTTGTATGCAGCAATCTTGACTGTTTTGTCGCATTTGGTTAGATTTCTTCCTCCGAACCCGAGGATTTTGTTTGCGTCATTTACAGCAGTTTATATGGTGTACCCATGTCATACCTCTTGATAGGAGGATACCAGAATACACGGTTTGCTTAAATAATAACAGAAAGTGCTGGAAATACTCAGCAGGTCAGGCGGTATCTGTGGAAAGAGCAGAATTAACGTTTCAGGTGTGTGGCCTTTCATCAGAACATCAAGCAGGCTCTGCTCGACATTTATAAGGTTGACTCCAAGTGTGCTATATGTATGATACTCACGAACAACTGATTTTTAAATATTTTCTGGGGGTTTCAGGGATTGCTTTAGAAATCCTTTACTGTTTTCTCAAATCAGGAATAAACTATGTAGGACGATAACTATATATCTATATTCTAATTAAAATGCGTATTTATTTGGACATAAGCTCAACATAACAATGAACTGCTAGTGACAATCGCAGTTTGCACCGCGGGGTTCAGCCACGTGACTGCTCCACTGGCGCCGTTGCATTGTGGGATTGTAGTTGATTAAAATAATTTATCGCAGTGTCCGTTGGGATTTAGACTACAACTCCCACAGTGCATTGTGCTTCCCACTCTGCTCCTTCTCCTCTCGTCATTGGTAACTGCTTCTCACCGGCCCTGGTAAGTCGAGACTTCTCATTGGTTAATTCATATGTCAATCATTACCAAACGGCTTTCTGAGTCAAACGTTCCATTTTGATGAAAAACAGAAAGTGCTAGAAATATTTAGCAGCTCTGGCAGCATGTGTGGAGAGAGAAACACAGTTTCTGGCAGCATGTGTTGCTACACCTGCTGAGTATTTCCAGCACTTTCTGTTTTTATTTCAGATTTCCAGCCTCCGCAGTGTTTTGCGTTTTGATTGGTTCGCGAGTTGATGGGGGTCACAGTAGTGTTATACCCGCCTATGCGGCATGTGGATTGGTTGCTCCTTTTCCAGTCCGTCTCTGAATGGCTGGTTCTCACGTCAAACAGAATGATTGACGTGGGGGTGGAGGCCGGCGGATCTGTTTAGAAGTAAGTGTAAATAACCGTTGTAAGGTGGCGCAGGATATAGGACAGTAAGTAGGAAAATAATTACTATTGTTATTAATGATAATTAACTAGTTTATGGTTTTCTAAAGGAGGAGGGGGAGGTCTTGATGTGTTAGATTCGGAAGTGCGTGTGGGGTTGGAATATGGGTTCTGGGCCTTGCGTTCTTGTAGACCCCCGACCGGTAAGAACCGAGTCGACTGCGGAGTGTGAAGCTGAAGGCTTCCGAAGAGTTTGTTGCGCAGCATATATTTGCACCAAGTTGCCTGGGTGGGCTTTGATGAATCGAAAGTTTAAATAAGCTGTGGTGTGGTTGGTAGCTACCTCCCAGCGTTGCCATGATTACTCAGGATGTCAATCATCAGACAGGTTTGTAGAGGGAAAACTAAGCTTGGGTTGTATGCTGTCCAGAATCACTAATCCTTAATGCAACCTTCATACAAACCATTTTGACGTGGTTGCATTTATTGCATTTGGGCTGGTAATGTGCCATAATCCAGCGCTGTCTCACTACTGACAAGTCTTCTATAGACATTTAAGTAGTAAAAAGATGGTGAAAGGAGGAATGGGGCTGATGAGGGGCCTAAAAAGGGAATTTATGCATGGAGGCAGAGGGCATGGATGTGGAACTAAATTAGTACTTTGCACCTATCTTTACCAAAGAAGAAAATGTTGCTCATGCCATGGTGAAAGAGGAGGTAGTTGAGACACTGGATGGGCCAAAAATTGAAAGGGGTACTAGTTGGCTGACTGTACTTAAAGTTGCTAAGTTACCAGGGCCAGATGAGCTGTATCCAAGGATACTTGGGGAAGTAAGAGTGGAAATTGCGGAGGCACTGTCTAGAATCTTTCAGACCTCTCTAGCTATAGATGTGGTGCCGCAGGAGTGGAGAATTTCGGATGTTACACCCTTATTCAAAAAAGGGTGTAGGGACAAGCCCAGCAACTACAGGCCAATCAGCTTAACCTCTGGTGATGGGAAAGCTTTTAGAAACAATAATTTGGGACAAAATTAATAGTCACTTGGACAAGTGTGGATCAGTTAAGTAAAGATAGCACTGATTTATCAAGGGCAATTAGGGATGGGTAATAAATGGCCCAGCCAGCAAAGCCTACATCTCATGAATAAATTAAAAAGAGCAAATCGTACTTAACTAACTTGCTTCAGTTTTTTGATGAAGTAACAGAGAGGATTGATGAGGGTAATGTGGTTGATGTGGTGTACATGGACTTCAAAAGGCATTTCATAAAGTGCCATATAGCAGGCTTGTCAGCAAAGCTAGAGCCCATGGAATAAAAGGGACAGTAGCAGTGTGGATATGAAATTGGCTGAATGACAGGAAACAAAGTAGTTGTTTTACAGATTGGAGGAAGGTAGGTAGTGGGGTTCCCCAGAGGTTGGTGTTAGGAAAAAAACAAGAAATGCTGGAAATACTCAGCAGGTCTGCCAGCATTTGTGGAGAGAGAAGCAGAGTTAATGTTCAGGTCAGTGACCCTTCTTCAGAACTGGCAATGTTAGAAATGTAATAGGTTTTAAGCAAATAGGAGCAAAGGCAAACGGTATGTTAGTAGTGTGCTAAAAGACAAAGAGTTCGTGCAGAGAGGGTGTTAATTGACAAAAATGAACACGAATGCTTTGTGGAAGTATTGCGAACTGAGGAGGATAGTGATGAACATAGACAAGCTGGTGGAATGAGCATGACAGATGAAATTTAATGCAGAGAATTGTGAAGTTATTCACTTTGTTGGGAGAACAAAGAGGCAATATAAATTAAAGATACAATTCTAAAGGGGTGCAGGAGCAGAGGGGTTGTATGTGCACAAATCATTGGGCGGGTTGAGAGAGTGGCTAATGAAGCGTATGGGTTCCTGGGCCTTATAAGTAAAGGCAGATTACAAGAACAAGAAAGATATGATTTATCTGTATAAAAGACTGGTTTGGCCAATTCTGGGCACCACACTCGAGGAAGGACATGAAGGCATTAGCGAGGGCACAGGTAAGAGTCACGAAAATGGTCCCAGGGATGAGGAACTTCAATTACGTGGATAGGTTTGAGAAGCTGAGGCTATTCCCCTTGGAGAAGAGAAGATTTAAAAGGGGATTTGACACAGATGCTCCAAATCATGAGGGGTATGGACAGAGTCGATAGGGAGAAACCGTTCCCGTTGGTGGAAGGATCCAGAACCTGAAGACGCCGATTTAAGGTGATCGGCAAAAGAAACAACAGTGACATGAGGGAAAACATTTTTACACGGGGAGTGGATAGGATCTAGAATGCAGTGCCTGAGAGTGCGATGTAGGCAGATTCAATTGAGGCCTTCAAAAGAGAATTGGGTAATTATCGGAGGAGAAAAAATTTGCAGGGCTATGGCGAAAAGGTGGGGGAGTGGGACTAGGCAAGTTGCACTTGCAGAGAGCCTGCACAGGCATGACGGGCTGAATTGCCTCCTCCTATGCTGGAACCATTCTATGAATCTAAGTGTCCTTTTTTAGGGAGGAAAAACATGTATGCCACTTTAATGTTTGTATCTTGAGTTTTTTCTGAATTATGTAGGTCCATGAGTTTTTCCTGATTGCAGGTCATCACTTGTTAAAATGCCCTGTCACACTGCTTACAAAAGCCAAATACTGCAGATGCTGAAAATCTGACATTAAAAAACCAGAAGTGCTGGAAATACTCAGCAGGTCTGGCAGCATCTGCAGAGAGAGAAACTGAGTTAACATTTCAGGTCAGTGTCCCTTCACACTGCTTAGCCTTTGGGCATGATCATTATCACCAGTTTGTCAAGGACATTCCGAGTAAAAAAAAAAATGAAATGAAACTACTGTGCAGCATATGCTTTTAATTGTCAAGGTGCTTAACTGGCAGATGAATCTGAACTTCCTCAAATTGAATATTGGGAAGACTGAAGTTTTCACTTTTGACCCCTGATGCACACTCTGCTTGCTTCCTTAGTGCTGATTTCATTCACCTCACTGGCCACTCTCTTAGGCTGAACCAATATTTGTAAACCTTTGGGTCAAACAGAACACCAAGTTGAACTTCAAATGCCCTATCCTGTTTATATTTGCTGGGCACCCATCCTGTACCTCACAAAATCCAACTTGTCTAAAAATCACCGACCACTGCAGATGAGATGAAACTTGGAAGCATTGTGAACTGTAAGGATAGTGATAGACTTCAATAAAATATAGTGGAATGATGAAGGTGGAATGGGTGGACATATGGCAGATGAAGTTTAGTGCAGTGAAGTGTGAAATTATACAGTTTAGTAGGAAGAATGAGGAGAGGCGATATAAAATAAAAGATACAATTCTAAAAGGGCATACTGGAGCAGAGGGACCTGACCTGAGTCTTTGCGCACAAGTCATAGTAGGTGGCAGGGCAGGTTGAAAGAGCAGTTAATAAAACATATGGGATTCTGGGCTTTATAATAGGGGCATAGAGCACAAAAGCAAGGAGCTTATGGTTAACCTTTATTAAAAAAAAACTGGTTTGGCCTCATCTGGAGTATAGTGTCCAATTTAGGAAAGATGCGTTGGAGAGGGTGCAGAAAAGATTTGCGAGAATAATTTGGGCTTGAGGGACTTCAGGTACAAGGATAGATGGAAGAAGCTGGGGCTGTACTTAAAGAAGGGAAGATTGAGAGGAAATTTGACAGATGTTCAAAATCGTGGGGGATCTGGACAGAGTAGATGGGAGAAACTGTTACCATTGAAGGAAGGGTTGAGATCCAGAGGACGCCGATTTAAGGTGAATAGCAAAAGAACCAGTGGTGTCATGAGGAAAACATTTTTGCGCAGCAAGTGGTTAGGATCTGAGCTGGATTGACCGACAATGCGATGGAGGCAGATTCAGGCATGACTTTTCAAAAGGGTATTGGATAATTATCTGAAGAGAAAAATTTGTGCAGAAAAGGCCTGGGAGTGGGAGTAGCTGAGTTGCTGTTGCAGAGAGCTAGCATGGACAAGACTGGCCAAATGGCGTCCTGTATTGTAACCATTTTGTGATAGCCTACCTCATGAATATTAGGACTGGTAATGAAAATTTTAAGGTTTTAAAGAGTGTCTGAGGTAGAGATTTAGGGAGGGAATTCAAGCCTTTAGAGCTGAGCAGCTGAAAGCACAGCTGCCAGTGGCGGAGCAGAGAAAATCAGGGGAAAAATAGGAGCAAGAGTAGGAAATTCAGCCCTGTCATTCATTTAAATTGTGGCTGATCTGTACTGTTAACGACTAGGTGAGAAAGAGGTCTAGGGTTCCCTTTCAGCCTTCACCTGGTCTTGCTGTAACAGGGTTTTATTTTTAAACACATCATGTTTTTAGCTCCCCCCTTGGTGAATCCTTGTTCACTGCTTTCCAAACAGGCTTTCTTAGGTTTAAAGAAGAAAGGTGAAATTTTATTAAACTTAAACTCTAATTCGGTTGACGCCTAAGGATGCGCGACGTGCTCACGCAAGCATGCATACGTGATACACACATGCAAATAGAGACTAAAAAGAGGAGAAATTTAGTGGAAAAGTTTGAGGCAATATCTGAAGAGTTTTTGTGACGGGTCTTCGAGCTCACTGTAGAATCCTTGATTGTAGGTAGATCTTGCTTTTCGTTGGGGCTCAGTATTCTTAAAGCTTGTTCGCTGTAGGAGACTTTTCTCTCTTGGGGTTCATGTGTCTTCAGTGGATTCAGAGGCTTTTGAGAAAGAGATGGGAGCAGGCAGAATAGATCTTCTCAGTCTAGGAGCAAACAGACACTCAACCTTAACACTCTCTGCCTAGTTCAAAAGAAAACCCTGGAACAGCTAGGTAGCCATGTGACCAGCTGCTCTAACTGGTCCTGACCCTTGTGGATTGTATCCTCAGCAGGACCTGGAATGTGCTTTCTCACCTTTCATGTCTGTTAGTAATTTTTTTTTCTCAGCCCCGGCTGATCTATTGAACAAGTCATTTCCTTGCTCCAAGAACAGTTTAAAAATCAATGTTCATGACAAAATGAATCTGCCTCGTTCTTGGCAGGTGAGGGTCTAGCATGACACCTCCACACCCAGCCGATTTGAGAAAAGCGCATTTCATTAAAAGGGTCGAGAAAAAAATGAGAGAAAAAAAAATGCATTTCTCTGAATCATTCACGAATCCTAAAACTTATTAAAACCGTCCCTTTTTTGGCATCCCAATAAACATGTGGTTCTTTTTTGGGGAAGTTTCTCTTCCGTTTGCCCATTTCCGTGGCTGCCTAGGGTCTTTGTTCCTGCTGAGGTAATTTTTTTCCCAGGAGAGTCAGTAGTGGGCGGATCTATCCTGAACTCTCTTTCAGTGCTTTGCTGAGTCGTGCAAAGGCTTTTGACTTTGGGGGAATGGGTGGTTTTCTTTGGTTCTGACTGTGAGGGAGGATTCTTTGCTAATCTCAGCTTTGTCCCAGAGGACACTCCTGCCTGCAGGTATTTGTGCAGACTCTACTGCACACTGCTGTGGCACTTTGACTGGGTGAGGCATCACCCTCATGGTTTCTGTGTCCCCTCGAGGTCTTTCTTTGTCTCTGCAGGTTCCTGTAAATGCTGTTAGCAACTCTGGTGGGGTGCTTCTTAGAGTCATAGAGTTTTACAGCAAAGAAACAGGCCCTTCAGCCCAACGTGCCTGCGCCAACCATCAAACACCCAACCTAACTAATCCCATTTCTCTGCATTTGGCCTGTAGCCTTGTATGTTATGGTGTTTCAAGTGTTCATCTAAATACTTCTTGAATGTCGTGAGTGTTCCTGCCTCTACCACCTCTTCAGGCAGTGTGTTCCAGATTCCAACCACCTGCTGGGTGAAAATTTTTTTCCTCAACTCCCCTCTAACCCTTCTGCCTCTTAACTTAAATCTATGCCCCCTAGTTATTGACCTGTCCGCTAAGGGAAAAAGTTTCTTCCTGTCTATCCTATCAATGCCCCTCATAATTTTCTATACCTCAATCAGGTCTCCCCTCAGCCTTCTCTACTCCAAGGAAAACAACCCCAGCCTATCCAGTCTGTTTTCATAACTGAAATGCTCCAGCCCAGGCAACATCCTGGTGAATCTCTTCTGCACCCTCTCCATTGCAATCACATCCTTCCTATAGCGTGGTGACCAGAACTGTACACAGTGCTTCAGCTGTGGCCTAACTAGCGTTTTATACAGCTCCATGTAAAATTAAAGCGCATGGGATTTGGGATAGTGTATTGCGATGGATAGAAAATTGGTTGGCGGACAGGAAACAAAGAGTAGTCCTTTTCTGAATGGCAGGCAGTGACTAGTGGGGTACCGCAGGGATCGGTGCTCGGATCCCAGCTATTCACAATATACATTAATGATTTAGATGAGGGGATTAAATGTAATATCTCCAAATTTGCAGGTGACACAAAACTGTTGTGAGGAGGATGCAGAGAGGCTTCAGGGTGATTTGGACAAGTTGAGTGAGTGGGCTAATGCATGGCAGATGCTGTATAATGTGGATAAATGTGAGGCTATCCACTTTGGTAGCAAAAACGGGAAGGCAGATTATTATCTGAATGGCTATAAAATGAGAGAGGGGAATATGCAGCGAGACCTGGGTGTTCTCGTACACCAGTCGCTGAAGATAAGCATGCAGGTGCAACACGTGGTAAAAAAAGGCAAATGGTATGTTGGCCTTCATAGCGAGAGGATTTGAGTATGGGAGCAGGGATGTCTTGCTGCAATTATACAGGGCCTTGATGAGGCCACACCTGGAATATTGTATGCAGTTTTGGTCTCCTTATCTGAGGTAGGATGTTCTTGCTATAGAGGGAGTGCAGCAAAGGTTTACCAGACTGATTCCTGGGATGGCGGGACTGATGTATGAGGAGAGATTGAGTCGGTTAGGATTATATTCACTAGAGTTCAGAAGAGTGAGGGGGGGGATCTCATAGAAACCTATAAAATTCTAACAAGACTTGACAGGGTAGATGCAGGAAGGATGTTCCTGATGGTGGGGGAGTCCAGAACCAGGGGTCATAGTCTCAGGATACAGGGTAAACCTTTCAGGACTGAGATGAGAAATTTCTTCACCCAGAGAGTGGTGAGCCTGTGAAATTCGCTACCACAGAAAGCAGTTGAGGCCAAAACATTGTATGTTTTCAAAAAGGAGTTAGATATAGCTCTTGGGTCTAAAGGGATCAAAGGGTATGGGGTGAAAGTCGGAACAGGCTACTGAGTTGGATGATCAGCCATGATCATAAATGAATGGCGGAGCAGGCTCGTAGGGCCAAATGGCCTACTGCTCCTATTTTCTATGTTTCCATCATAACCTCCTTGCTCTTAGATTCTATGCCTCAGCTAATCAAGGCAAGAATCCCGTATGCCTTTCTAACCACCTTATCTACCTGTGCTGCTGCCTTCAGTGATCTGTGGACAAGCACCCCAAGGTCCCTCTGACCTTCTGTACTCCCGAGGGTCCTAACATCCATTGTATATTCCATTGCCTTGTTAGACCTCCCAAAGTGCATCACCTCTCACTTCTCAGGATTAAACTCCATTTGCCACTGCTCTGCCGATCTTGCCAGCCCATCTGTATCGTCTTGTAGTCTAAGGCTTTCCTCCTCACTATTTACGACGCCACCAATTTTCGTGTCGTCTGCGAACTTAATGATCAGACCTCCTATATTCACGTCTAAATCATTAATGTACACTACAAAAATAACGATCCCAGCACCGATCCCTGCAGTACCCACTGGTCACAGGCTTCTATTCACAAAAACAACCCTCTACCATCACCCTCTGCCTCCTTCCACTAAGCCAATTTTGAATCCAATTTACCAAATTGCCCTGGATCCCATGGGCTTTTACTTTCTTAACCAATCTCCCATGCGGGACCTTATCAAAAGCCTTACTGAAGTCCATGTAGACTACATCGACTGCTTTACCCTCATCTACATATCTAGTTACCGCCTCGAAATATTCAAATTTAAATAGTAGCAATCAGGGACTGCTTCACTTTCAGACTCGGCAGCCTGTGCTAACTCTCGCAATACTGGGTTGGCTCGCTGAGCCTCAGCTGGGGACAATCCATTTAATTCATTCCCTGGGTCCCCTAACTTTCCAAAGAAAGTCTCAGACAAGCAGACCTCATGGTCATCTGCCTGTAGTGCCAGTGCAGTCGCCTCTGGGGGAGCTGGGTTGATCATTGCCTGATCCACTACGCATTCAGGGAAACTGCAGGGGTCCGTCTCCCACCACTGTCTTGTCTATCTGATCTCTTGTCGTCTTTCACTACTGAGGGGGCTTCCACCTCATCCCCACCAGATCATTACTGAGAAGCAGGTCAACCCCGTCCACAGGCAAACTAGGGACAATC
Organism: Heterodontus francisci; assembly: GCF_036365525.1. Taxonomy (NCBI): domain Eukaryota; kingdom Metazoa; phylum Chordata; class Chondrichthyes; order Heterodontiformes; family Heterodontidae; genus Heterodontus; species Heterodontus francisci. The sequence goes on along the minus strand of NC_090382.1, from coordinate 76,533,499 downwards.
CCTATGGTCATCAGTCCCGAACCTAGGTTGCACTCCAGGTATAGGCATACACTGCTCTCCAATACCATTCACCACCATTTTGGTGTTTGCTGCACTCTCTGTGGAAAAAGGGTCAGGCCTTTTCTCAGTAAAAGGGATCTAGCGGCCCCCGTGTCCCTGAGAATCACTATGGCTTGCTTGCCCCACTTGAGGGATATGGGGTTACTTTCCCTTCAGACACAAAACACTGAAAACCTTCAGAAATCCTATTAAATTTTCCTGTGCTTGCAGCCGTAAGCTTCCTTGGGTCTCGCTCCAACTGCAGTTAAAGCCACAGCTTGTTCTGCTGTGTTTTCCATCAGGTTCACTTCTTCACTGAGCGGATGTGCTCTGATTAACTCTACCGGCTTTCCCTTTAGTTTCCAGCAGTCAGCTTTTAAAAGCCCCGCTTTATTACATTGGAAGCGCACAGGTCTCCGGGTCTCACTCTTGCTCACAGCACCTTCCTTTTTAGCTAGAGGAGGGCCACCTGTGTCTGCTGCTTTCCTCTCTCTCAGGACTGCTTGGGCTCTATCACCTTCCTGCCTTTTGTCCTTTTCAGATGTGTGAGGGTGACAAGGCAGGGTTCTCCCCTGGGAAACTGACTTATAAATTAAAGCAAACTCATCAGCCAGAATGGCCGCTTGCCAGGCTCTCTGAACCAGCTGCTCCTCTGCATGTGTGTTTATGGAGAGTGGGAGAGAGTTTTAAAATTCCTCTAACAGAACTACCTCTCTGAGATTCTTATAGCTGAGCTGTACTTTAAGAGCCCTCAGCCACTGGTCAAAAGCCAGCTGTTTACTTTCAAACTCCAGATAAGTTTGATTAGCTTGCTTTTTGAGGGTTCTAAACTTTAGGCGATAGGCTTCAGGTACTAATTCATATGCTCCGAGGATAGCATTTTTGGTCAGTTCATAATTTGATGAGCTCCCATCTTGCAACAGGGAGTAAACCTCATGGGCTTTTCCAGTTAGCTTGCCTTGTAGTAAAAGAGACTAGGTCTCAGCTGGCCATTTTAGCTACCTTGCCAGTTTCTCGAAGGACACAAAAAAGTCTTCTACATCTTCCTCATTGAATTTTGGGATTATATGAGCTTTTAACAATTCAGTACCCAGTCCAGAATTATGCTTCTCCATATTGGCCATGTTTTCACTGGGGTTACTCTGCCGCCCCCAAGTTAACTCGAGCACTTCAACTGTCTTCGCATTCTTTCTAGAATATCCCCTCTCCCGCTCTCCCCTCTGTCATTTTCTTCCTGTTCCTTCTGGAAGGCTCTTTTTTTCTCCCGGTCCTATCTCTCTTTCTCTTCCCCTGTCTTTTTTTTTTAAGAGATACAGCACTGAAACAGGCCCTTCGGCCCACCGAGTCTGTGCCAACCATTAACCACCCATTTATACTAATCCTACACTAATCCCATATTCCTACCACATCCTCACCTGTCTCTATATTCCCCTACCACCTACCTATACAAGGGGCAGTTTCTAATGGCCAATTTACCTATCAACCTGCAAGTCTTTTGGCTGTGGGAGGAAACCCACGCAGACACAGGGAGAACTTGCAAACTTCACACAGGCAGTACCCAGAAGTGAACCCGGGTCGCTGGAGCTGTGAGGCTGCGGTGCTAACCACTGCGCCACTGTGCCGCCCTCAAGTTTCCTTTGTTCCAGTTGTATCTTTGCTAGCAGTACCCTGTCTGGGTCTGCTTCTAACCCTGTTTCTGCTTTTTCAGATTTAAGGGAGAGATGGTTGGCCACTACCCTTAAGAGTTCAGACTTACTAGCCTTGCCAAGTACAGTGATCCCACACTGCTCAGCCATTTTTCTCAGCTCCTCCATAGACAGTGCTCTTAACTTATCTCAAATTACTTCACCCTGACTTGAGCCACTAGCTTCAGTTGCAGACATCTTGGTATTCAAGTACACACAACCACAAGAAAACCTGTATTGAAATCTTGCTCTTTTTGATGAGGAACAGTTTGGCTTCCCACATCCAATTTCTCCCATTTGTCTGCAGGTAAAATCCTGGACGTGAGCACCCAAATTTCTGTTACGACCAGGTGAGAAAGAGGTCTAGGGTTCCCTTTCAGCCTTCACCTGGTCTTAATGTAACAGGGTTTTATTTTTAAACGTACCATGTTTTTAGCTCTCCCTTGCTGAATCCTTGTTCACCGCTTTCCAATTTATAAGGCAAAGAAACCAGCATAAACAGGATTTCTTAGGTTTAAAGAAGATAGGTGAAATTTTATTGAACTTTAATTCGGTTGATGCCTACGGATACATGACGCGCCCACGCTAGCGTTACACACATGCAAATAGAGACAGAAAAGAGCAGAAGACATTAAGTGCAAAAGTTTGAGGCAATATCTGAAGAGTTTTTGTTACGGGTCTTCAAGCTCACTGTAGAGTCCTTGATTGTAGGTAGATCTTGCTTTTTGTTGGGGCCCAGTATTCCTCTTAAACCTTGTTTGCTGTAGGAGACTTTTCTCTCTTGAGGTTCATGTGTCTTCAGTGGATTCAGAAGCTTGTGAGAAAGAGATGGGAGTAGGCAGAAGAGATCTTCTCAGTCTAGGAGCAATCAGACACTCTGCCTTCAAACTCTCTCTGTGGTCAGTTCAAAAGAAAACCCTGGAACAGCCAGGTGGTCATGTGACCAGCTGGTCTAACCAGTCCTGGCCCTTGTGGATTGTATCCCCTTAGCAGGCCCTGGAATGCACTTCCCCCATCTTCGATGTCTGTTAGTATGTCATTTTTTTTTTTACAAGTCATTTGCTTGCTCCAACAACAGTTAAAAATCAGTGTTCATGCCAAAGTTAATGTGCCTCATTCTCGGCAGGTGGGGGCCTAGCATGACAGTACTCTATTCCATTTACCCACCTTTACTCCATATCGATTGATATTATTACTTCACAGAAATATCAGTCTTGAAATTTCAGTTGACCCAGCATCTACAGCCTTTTTAAGGAAAAGAATCCCAGATTTTGTCTACCCTTTTTGAGGAGAAAAAATGCTTTTCTCACTTTTCTAAATGACCTAGTTCAAGTTTTAAGATGGTGCCCCCATTCCCCCTTAGGTTCTGGACTCCCCCCACCCGAAGAAACAGTTTCTCAGAATCTACCCTATTGAATCCCTTTATCATTTTACAGATCTCAATTAGATCACCCCTTAAGCTTTTAAACTCAGGATTCCAAACCAAGTTCAGACAACCTGCTGCCTTTATTTAAATCTTTAGGTCCTGCTACCATTCTGTTCTGTACCCAGTTCAAGGCCAATGTATCTTTCCTAAGATTTGGTGTCCAAAACTGTACAGCTGGTATCTGGCCAAGGCTGTATTATCTGAAGCATAACTTCCTCCCCTTTGTATTCAAGCCCATTGAGATAAAAGGTTAACATTCCATTAGAATTTTTGATTACTTTTTGTACCTGTGCACTAGCTTTGTGATTTGCATATGTGGACAAGTTTTTTGTTATTCATTCATGGGATGTGGGCATCGCTGGCCAGGCCAGCATTTATTGCTCATCCCTAATTGCCCTTGAGAAGGTGATGGTTAGCTGCCTTCTTGAACCGCTGCAGTCCATGTGAGGTAGGTACACCCACAGTGCTGTTAGGAAGGGAGTTCCAGGATTTTCACCCAACGACAGTGAAGGAACGGTGATATAGTTCCAAGTCAGGATGGTGTGTGACTTGGACAGGAACTTGCAGGTGGTGATGTTCCCATTCATCTGCTGCTCTTGTCCTTCGAGGTGGTAGAGGTCGCGGGTTTGGAAGGTGCTGTCGAAGGAGCCTTGGTGCATTGCTGCAGTGCATCTTGTAGATGGTACACACTGCTGCCACTGTGCGTCGGTGGAGGGAGTGAATGTTTGTGGATGGTGTGCCAATCAAGCGGGCTGCTTTGTCCTGGATGATGTTGAGCTTCTTGAGTTGGAGCTGCAGTTCCATCACACTCCTGACTTGTGCCTTGGAGATGGTGGATGGGCTTTGGGGAGTCAGGAGGTGAGTTACTCGCCACAGGATTCCTAGCCTCTGACCTGCTCTTATAGCCATGGTATTTATATGGCTACTCCAGTTCAGTTTCTGGTCAATGGTAGCCCCCAGGAGGTTGATAGTGGGGGGATTCAGCGATGGTAATGCCATTGGATGTCAAGAGGAGATGGTTAGATTCTCTCTTGTTGGAGATGGTCATTGCCTGCCACTTGTGTGATGCAAATGTAAAACCCTCGTTGCTCCTCTTCGAGTTCTTGATCTCTCACCATTGAGAACCTATTCTGCATTATCTTTCTCAGTCCAAAATGGATAATTTCGTACCTGCTCTCATTGAAATTCATCTGTATTTCACTAAGTTTCTCCTTTTTTTTCTCTTTCTCCCCCCATATTTTCTCTTCTGGGTGTCTCCTACCTATGTACTGTCTCTCTCACATTTCCCCTGTTTGTGTGGTCTCTTTCATGCTTCCTATGAAGACTTGGATCGAGACTCTTATTTCTCCGGCCATTAGAAGATCAAAAGGAAGGGGGTGAAGAAGGGGTTTGAAAGGAGAGTGATTTAAAGGGGTACTAGCTAAAGTTGGAATTCATCTGTATCCCAGATTGGATGGTCATTGTTCGACTGTTGCATTATATCTGGAACCAAAGGTTACTGCTAATGTGGCCATTCCAAGAACTAGTGCAGTATGTTCAAATGAGACAATATTTGGAGGGCTCATACCTTGGACTGGAAGAAAACTGATTTTGAGGGAAGGACCAGTGAAGTGACTGGGATGGGCTCCTGGGGTAATAGGAGGGAGCAGCAAAAACTGGGATGGTGTCCACAGAAAGAAATTTGCCTAGATTTATCCTAACAGTGCGATTGTGGAATAGTCAGTAGTGCCATTATTTCCATTGTCTAATTGTGTGTGATATATGCTAGTCGTGTGATTCCCATGTTCAGATGTTTGGAAACAACATAGATTAGTTTATTTCTCCAGACACATCACTTTACTTCTCCCATTACCACTCCCTTTGGCCTTGCACCGCTCATCCTTTTGTCATTTAATTTTTCCTGTCTTCTGCCCTATCACAGACTGTTCTTTTTCCTACCCTCTCCCTTTCACTTGTATAAAACCTATTACATTTCTAACTTTTCCCAGTTCTGACAAAAGATTAATGACCTGAAACACTGTTTCTATCTCCAAAAATGCTGCCAGACCTGCTGAGTATTTCCAGCATTTTCTGTTTTTATTAGTAATCAAGGCCACTTATTTACTTTCCATACAATAACAGAATTTGATCCTGAAGATATTCGTACTCTTACACTGCAATAGAATGATTAAGTTACATTGTCTATCACTGTAAATCAGTGATTCTGATACAATGTACCTTACATAACTTAAAAAATATTCACCAGTGAATGTACATATAATGTACAGTAAATTATCATTGAGAAATATCATGGGGAATTCATTATTATATAGATAAAATTGTATGTGTGTCCAGTTCATGCATATGATAAAGACTTTTAAGAAACCCTTCAAAAAAAATCAACTGCTAGAAAATGTTTTTTCAGGGACACCCACTCCAATATGCAGCACCAGGTTGGAGCTGGGTTAAAGGGGAGATTGGGAAGATTTTCTTTACGTAGGGCGGTTAGAATGTTTAATTCTTTGACACAACTCACTGATCAGAATCCATCAATTGCTTTAAAAGGGAATAAGAGTAAAAGAGGAAAGTGCAACAGCTTGGGGGTCAAGCAGGTGAATGGAATTTCACTAGATGGCTTAATGCAGCTTAATGACCTGTTAATGTTTCTATTGAAACTGCTTTAATGTAACTAAAGCATTATTAATTGCACTCCCTCTTGAAAGCTGCAGAGTAATTTTGTGGTATAGACTTGTGGGGGATAGAGACAACTACTGGGGATATACTGTGACTTAGAGCTTCAGTCCGATAATGACTTTTTGTGGGTGTGCTTGTGTCTTGAAGTATATGTGCATAGTAAGTTCTCTTTGGTCAGGAGGGATTTGGTGCGGGGCGGGTGGGGAAGGTTGCGGTGGTGTGTGAAACTGAAACATTACCCGAGTTGTCTTTATAATTAAAGGAAGTGAATTGATTTCATTGTGTTATTGTCTTGTGTAAATAATAACTTGCATGCAGTTATTTCATTAACATTTAAGAATTGGTAAAATTTTACAAATTTAATACCATAGTATACTAAAGATTTGAATGAGATGAACATTAATTTTAAGTTTTGGATTTTGGATTAACTGCTCTTGCTCATGATATTTGAGCCTTTTACCCTCTGTACGCCCCGCTTGAGTTAGAGGCCATTACCTGTTTTTGTTTGGCAGTGCTTGATTATCAAAGTTTGGAGGATCTGGGAGGAATTTCTTCTCCCTTCAGTCACTGAAACTGCCTTAGGCCAAAATAGTGTACTTTTATAATTTTGTCTTATAGCATATAAAAAATTCCGTGTTTAACTCACTGGCAGTCTAAATGCGAATATATTCTAAATGCAGCAGTTTAAAAAGGAACAAATGAGGAGTGTGTCCCTGTTGCAACATTGCTGATGGCACTGATTTTGTAATGTTCAGAATGGGGGTGTGGAAGTAGAAATCTATGTTATCTCTGTGACCAGTTATTAAAGTATACAATTGTTGGGGCTGTAATTTCCTGAAATTTCTAACTTTAATCCCTGCTAACAGAATTTTCAAGATGGCGGAGAATCTTCTGGAGAAAATTGAAAGCTTCATCACATAAAGACTTGGGAGGTATTAAGCACTTTAATAATAGTCCACCCTAAAGTACAGCTAATGTAATTTTTTTTGTGAATGATTTTATATCACATTAGCAGAATAAACTATAAACTATTGAATGTGGAGTTTATCTTGCTTCCAAGTACAACTTATGCCTGTAGAATTTATTTTTCTTGCTTTGTTTCTGGCATGAATCCTGTACTAATGTCTTGCTGTGGATTTTCATCTCTCTTACCTTAATTTTGTTTAGAAATTAAGTTAATTTCTTTTGTCACTTAATGTGGCATCGAATGGCATATTTTCCACAAAGTGAAATATATGTACATTATACAATACATGGACTGAGATTTAAACGTAGTTTATTTACAGCTTTAATTTTTGGGGAGGGGAACTTAATTGGCATTCTGTAGTCAGCGACTTTTGCACACCACATGTTGAATTCTGAGCTGTTTTTGTTGGTTGAAAGCTGGAAGCTAAAACATTAAACATTTTTGGTAACTTTTTTTTACCTTTTCCATTTTTTGGCAAGCTGCTCATTTGAAGTTAATCTATGCAATAACACCTTGTAGTTACAAGTTGAAGCTAAATTGGTGCTCAGAACTTTAATGCATCTTGACATGCACAGTTTTTGTTTTGAAAAAATCTTAAAGTCTGGTGGAGATAAGTCATTGATTATAAATTTATCAAGCGTCTATATTCTAAAGTTAGAATATTTTTTCTAAATTTTAAACAAAGTAATTCCTACTGCAAACCACTTGTTACCTCCTGAAGGAGTGAAAAATTCAGAAATTACTGACAGTAATAATGCTTAATACTTTGAATATTTTTGGCAGGAATCTCATTGTAGTTTTTTTTATATTCCTTGAAAGAATAAATGACTTTTATTTGATTTTTAGTTCATGTTCTAGTTTAAAAAACATACTTATGCCTAAAGTTAGACTGGCTCTGGAGCTGAAGTAACATTGTTGGCAAGATCTATATGCCTTAAGTAAAATTGTTGGCAGTAGAATCATTAACATTCTGAAATTGAAATATGTAAGCAATTAATAATTGTCTTCAGGCAGAATAATACTCCTCGCTTGTCATGGCTGTCACTCAAAGAATGGACAGATTACAGCTAAATTTTCTGTAACGTGATCCTGTAACCAGACAACCAGTGATTAAGGTAACATACACAATGGCTTGTCATTATTGACATGTTTGATTGACATGGTACTGTTCTTTGAAATAAAGTTTGATGCAGTCCTTTAAACATTTATTTTCTTGGTAGATGATGGGAAATTTGGCAAATAATGGCATGCATCTAAAATCAAGCTAGGATCTTGAGTGCAAGGATTTAAAAAAAAAAATGCCTAAGCAGATTGTGAAAGAAACTGTTTATCTGTTGGTGCTGTTGTTTTGGGGACAAGCAGTGAAGTTATTCAGTCCATTCCTATGTAGATGCATAAAAATGCCCAAGACTGACATGGTTTGATCTGTGATGTTACTACTTAATTTTCATAGTTCTGGCTTTGGATTGACCTAAAATGGTATTCAGAGAGATTTTTTTATAGCCAAACAAGTCTAGTTTTTCTATTAAGGTTCCTTCAATCAAGGATGGGAGTTAGAATGAAAAAAGCAAGTTTCTTTTGAGATTGATTAGAATAAAAGTTTTTAAAAAGCAGATCAGAGTTTGGGTTGAAAGTGGCACAAAATGTGAAGAATTTAGTTTTTTTTCCCCAATTAAAAATGTATAATTGAAGTAATGAATTGAATTCTGACCATTTCATAGTTTTATTCATATCTGCTTCAGCATCAAAGTGTGTGAACTAAAAAATTTTAAATCCTGCCGAGAACTAAGTTTCCTTGACTTGTTAAATGGAGTGTTAGATTTCAAATCTCTGAAAATATTTTTTGTCTCTTGGAAATAAATTTCACACATCAAATTTCTGTTAAATGTGGATGTGCTTAGTAATGATGCATATTGTTACAGCCAGGTGATAAGGGATGTGGGTGGTTTCCAGTGTTCACCTCCCAACTGACCACCTTCATGTTTTGTTTAAAATGATGAGTTAGCTCCTGAGTGTTTTACTTGCCAAATAAACAGATAGTGACAGCTTTTCTTGTAGGTTTAACACAGAAGATTGACTGTTGAACAATATTCCATTCCTGAAATATATTCGCAACATGCACTCTCGCGTGCACTCTCAAAGATAGATAGAAGGCAAAGGGTACAAGGTGTGGTAGATGTTCACGGTTTACGGTAAACCTGTTGAGTCTACTGAGTAGAAAAGTCTATTTTTAAAGCCGCAGGCCTGAGTTGTTTTGTAGTCGTGACTTGTTGAGGTGTTCTAAATTTCTGGTGGGTCACTTTCAGTTCTATGCTGCACCATGTTGAAGTGTAGAATTAGCAGCAGGGTTGCTTCCTTGTTTTAGCTGGATCTTTTCCACAGCTAACTGGACTGCTTTTTTGTGATGTTGCTGTGATCACTCTTCTCTCTTTCCCCCCCCCCCCCCCCTTTACAATGCACTTACAATGATTTAAAGTGGTAATTATTTGCTTCCATAAAATTTCTTCCCACAACTACATATAACCAACCCTTGCTCTCAAACCCTGTAAATAGTATAACTCCCAAGTTGGCTATTAATTAGTAAATTTGTATTCGTAACCATTGACTAATTTGAAATTTAGTTATGGCAGCAATTTCATTAAAGGAGAGCACTGTAAGAAATTGCATGCTGCTTCTGCAACTAATGGAAAAAAATGAATGCTATGGAATTTATAAGGCTTGGAGCAAAGATGTGCTGTTAACCTTGTTTTGACTGAAAATAGATTTGGAATGACGTTACACTTTTTTTTACAGTGCTGCTGTTGGAGATCTGCTGTACTTTAAATATAAATAATAGATGGTAAAACTGAAAATCTATCTATTCATTTTTTTTGTATTGTTAAAATTTAAGAAAATGTTCATTCTTTTCAAAATAAAACCACAGGATGTTGTTTGTAGATGTTGATAATGTGATGAGCATGTGTTTCTGAATGAATTCAGTGTAATAAAAAGGATAGCTTACAAATGCCTTTGGATTACAGTTTCTAGTAAATTATGGTGAGGTATAATTATTTAATAGGCTTTTAGCAGCTGTTCTATTTGCAACATAGGCTAAAAATTAGGTAAATGGTTTAATTGCAGCCATAGGCCATGCAAATGCTCATCTGGCTATAACGTGGATTTACATTGTTTGCTTTACAAATTTCCATTTCAGACAAATTTGCAGGAAATATTTAGTTGGCATTATTTAGAGATAAGACCATTATTGGTGGTGGTGATGTATTCAATCATATAGCTTCATGGACATACGAGATTGAAAGTTAAAGCAGGAAACTCTTTACATTCTTCCATGCAAGAATATGTAAATGTAAATTTGAGAGCATAGTAACAGATAAAATGTTCATACAGTTTCTAGTTTGATGTACAGATGTGTATTGAGTGCCGAGTTGGTTTCGGGTGAGTCGCTAGTCGTAAGCGTGCAAAAGTTTCAGATCAAGGCTTTTCATATAAGTTTTGTTTTTTTCGTATTTATATTCTGACGTTAAACCTGCAAGCATTATTCAACTGGTATTTGTCCTTGTTTAAAAAGTAATGAGCTTGAACAGATTAATTCAGTATCTCAGTTTGGGGTTTGATTGCTGTAGATGACGACATTTTCTAAATTCTGTTCAATGGAAGTGAAGCGGAATAGTGACTGCCATAGTACGAACTATCATTGGAGCATTGAAAAGTAGGCTGAAATGGAGTTTTGAAGTTTTAGATCTTGAGCTTGTTTTTTAAAAATAATTATAAGAGATTTATTGTACTAAATTTAAAAAAAAAGCTTTTGATCTTCACATATAACTATAGCCTTTCATGCTCCAAGATTAAAAATATTTGGTAATTTTTTTTTTGCTGAAACCAGAAAGCAGGAACAGTATAGCAACTCTCATCTGTCCATGTCCTTTAAAGAGTTACTTTAGAACAAATAAAACTTGACCTGCAGTAGTGTTTCCTCAATTTATTTGCAAACGATCACACTAAACTCAAAGTTATGTGAAGAAAATCATTCTTAAATTCTGTTTGTTTACTTGCTGATTTCATCTGAATCCAGAAGTGATGCAAGTCAAGGAGTTTGTTCTGATGTTGTCATGATGTAGCATGCCTGTATTAATTTAAAAAAAACTTTTTGTGTTTCTATTAAGATTGTTTAGTCTGAGAAAGGCTGTAGCATTTCTGGTTTATTATAGCATTCTGATTTTGGGATCATAGAACATAGAACAGTACAGCACATTATAGGCCCTTTGGCCCACGATGTTGTGCCGAACCTTTAACCTACTCTAGGATCAAACTACCTACATACCCTTCATAGTACTATCATCCATGTACCTATCCAAGAGTCGCTTAAATGTCCCTAATGTATCTGCTTCTACTACCACCACTGGCAGTGCATTCCACGCACCCACCACTCTCTGTGTAATGGGGCGGCACAGTGGTTAGCACCGCAGCCTCACAGTTCCAGGGACCCGGGTTCGATTCCGGGTACTGCCTGTGTGGAGTTTGCAAGTTCTCCCTGTGTCTGCGTGGGTTTTCTCCGGGTGCTCCGGTTTCCTCCCACAAGCCAAAAGACTTGCAGGTTGATAGGTAAATTGGCCATTATAAATTGTCACTAGTATAGGTAGGTGGTAGGGAAATATAGGGACAGGTGGGGATGTTTGGTAGGAATATGGGATTAGTATAAATGGGTGGTTGATGTTCGGCACAGGCTCGGTGGGCCGAAGGGCCTGTTTCAGTGCTGTATCTCTAATCTAATCTAATCTAAAGAACCTACCTCTGACATTTCCCCGAAACCTTCCTCCAATCACCTTAAAATTATGCCTCCTGGTGATAGCCCTTTCCACCCTGGGGAAAAGTCTCTGGGTGTCCACTCTATCTATGCCTCTCATCATCTTGTACCCCTCTATCAAGTCACCTCTCATCCTTCTTCGCTCCAATGAGAAAAGCCCTAGCTCCCTCAATCTTTCTTCGTAAGACATGCCCTCCAGTCCAGGCAGCATCCTGGTAAATCTCCTCTGCACTCTCTCTAAAGCTTCCACATCCTTCCTATAATGAGGCGACCAGAACTGAACACAATGTTCCAAGTGTGGTCTAACCAGGGCTTTATAGAGCTGCAGCATAACCTCGCGGCTCTTAAATCCCCCTGTTAATGAAAGCTAACACACCATACGCTTTCTTAACCCTATCAACTTGGGTGGCAACTTTGAGCGATCTATGGACATGGACCCCGATCCCTCTGTTCCTCCACGCAACCAAGAATCCTGTCTTTAAGCCTGTATTCTGCATTGAAATTCGACCTTCCAAAATGAATCACTTCACACTTTTCCAGGTTGAACTCCATCTGCCAATTCTCAGCCCAGCTCTGCATCCTGTCAATGTCCCGTTGCAACCTACAACAGCCTTCCACACTATCCACAGCTCCAGCAACCTTCGTGTCATCGGCAAACTTGCTAACCCAGCCTTCCACTTCCTCATCCAAGTCATTTATAAAAATCACAAAGAGCAGAGGTCCCAGAACAGATCCCTGCGGAACACCACTGGTCACCGAGCTCCAGGCTGAATACTTTCCATCTACTACCACCCTCTGTCTTCTATGGGCCAGCCAATTCTGTATCCAGACAGCCAACTTTCCCTGTATCCCATGCCTCCTTACTTTCTGAATGAGCCTACCATGGGGAACCTTATCAAACACCTTGCTAAAATCCATATACACCACATCCACTGCTCTGCCTTCATCAACGTGTTTTGTCACATCTTCAAAGAAATCACTAAGGCTTGTGAGGCATGACCTGCCCCTCACAAAGTCATGCTGACTGTCTCTAATCAAACTATGCTTTTCCAAATAATCATAAATCCTGTCTCTCAGAATCCTCTCCAATAATTTGCCCACTACTGACCTAAGACTGACTGGTCTATAATTCCCATGGTTATCCCTATTCCCTTTCTTGAACAAGGGAATAACATTTGCCACCCTCCAATCATCTGGTACTACTCCAGTGGACAGTGAGGACGCAAAGATCATCGCCAAAGGCGCGGCAATCTCTTCCCTTGCTTCCCGTAATAACCTTGGGTAAATCCCGTCTGGCCCCGGGGACTTATCTGTCCTCATGTCTTTCAAAATTTCCAGCACATCCTCCCTCTTAACATCATCCAACATCCATTCCTGTCCCTGTGATATCCAAGTCTCCGTAATGGCCACAACATTGTAGCTCCAAGTACTGATCCATGCTCTAAGTTCACCACCCTTATTCCTGACACTTCTTGCATTAAAATAGACACACTTCAACCCATAATACTGGCTGCAACTTTGCCCTGTCAACTGTCTAACCTTCCTCACAGACACTCTGCACTCTGTATCTGCCTGTTCAACAGCTACCCCATCCACTGATCCGTAGCTCCGGTTCCCATCCCCCTGCCAAACTAGTTTAAACCCTCCCGAAGAGCGCTAGCAAACCTCCCGCCCAGGATATTGGTGCCCCTCCAGTTCAGATGCAACCCGTCCTTCTTGTACAGGTCCCACCTTCCCCAGAAGGTATCCCAATGATCCACATATCTGAAGCCCTCCCTCCTACACCAGCTCTGTAGCCACGTATTCAGCTGCACTCGCTCTCTGTTTCTAGCCTCACTAGCACGTGGCACCGGTATCAATCCTGAGATTACTATCCTGCTCGTCCTGCCTTTTAGCTTCCAACCTAACTTCCTATATTCGCTTTTCAGGTTCTCATCTTTTCCTAGCTATGTCATTGGTACCGATGTGTACCACGACTTCTGGCTGCTCCCCCTCCCCCTTAAGAATCCCGTAGACTCGATCCGAGACATCCCTGACCCTGGCACCTGGGAGGCAACATACCATCCGGGAGTCTAGTTCGCGACCACAGAATCTCCTGTCTGTTCCTCTAACCATTGAATCTCCTATCACTATCGCTCTCCTATTCTCCCCCCTTCCCTTCTGAGCGACAGAGCCAGGCTCATTGCCAGAGACCTGGCCGCTGTGGCTTTCCCCTGGTAGGTCGTCCAACCGTATCCAAAACGGTATACTTATTAATGAGGGGAATGGCCACAGGGGGTCCCTGCACTGTGCGCCTGTTCCCTTTCCCTCCCCTGACGGTCACCCAGCTACCTTTATCCTGTAACTTAGGTGTCACTACTTCCCTATAACTGCTCTCTATCACCCCATCAGCCGCCTGAATGATCCGAAGTTCATCCAGCTCCAGTTCCCTAACACGGTCTGTGAGGAGCTGGAGTTGGGTGCACTTCTCACAGGTGAAGTCAGCAGGGACACAAGTGGTGACCCTTACCTCCCACATCCTGCAAGAGGAGCATGCAACTGCCCTAGCTTCCATCCCCTCTGCTCTAAATTGACAGAGATTAAGTAAAAATAAAGGAAAACCTTACCTTACCAAACCCTCCACACAAGAGTCCTTTTTTTTTGGTTAGAGGAAGAGGATGGGTGGGAGACACTACAGGTGTAGTGTTTCGGGTTTAGCCACTGCCCGAATATATAAGTTCACTTACCCAGCAGTCCCCGTGTCCGCGTCCGCCGAATCGCGAGGTAAGTACTTTATAGTGAAACTTACCTTCCCAGCTGCCTCCTGGCTCGCACTCTCACTGCTACCGCTGTTCAAAAAGAAGCTGCCGAATCGCGAGGTAAGTACTTTATACTGAAACTTACCTTCCCAGCTGCCCCCTGGCTCGCACTCTCACTGCTACCGCTGTGATCAAAAGTATTGTTTGCATAGAATTAGCTGTGCAACATGTAGTGAATTTAGACGAGTTAACTTATCAATAAAAAAGGCAGAAAAATAAAATAGAAGTGCAGTGAGATTTGCTTAGTACAGAATTGCATGATGTTGAATGTTACTGAGTGATTAGCCCTAATTGGCTTAGGCAGACCTCACTATATAAATTCCAGGTCTTGCTGCATGCAAGACCTGGACACCATCCAGGTGGTTGGGCTGATAAATGGCAAGAAACTTCCATGTCGCACAAGTGCCAGACAATGACCCTGTGCAACAAGAGAGTCTAACTAGCTTTCCTTGGCATTCAGTGGGATTACCATTGCAGGATTTATGATGATGTTGACTTTCTTTGATTAATACAGATGTAAGATAAACATTTCTCAGAAGATTATTGTGGATAATTATTAGCATGTTTCAAAATAAATGTCTTTTGTATGGACATTTTCATAATATACACATTATTACTTTTGTTTCTGGTATGAATTAATAATTTACTTAATTCAAATTTATGTGCAATAATTTTTCACTTAGCGAGAAAGCAGCAACATTTATAGTTTCCATAAGCGTATACGCTATGGCTGGTCAGATTGTGTGATGTCACCTAGCATCCTCTGGCCTCCCCAGGGCTTTGCCAACGTGTCCAAGCATGGTTGTGGAACCGATGCTTTCAGTCAGCTGCATTAAGCTGTTTACCCTGTGTTTTGATTTTTGACTGTGCTTCAACAGTTGTAAATTTTTGTGTAGATTTAATGCTTTGACTGCAACTCCCAGAATATCCCAGTTTGAAAGTAAGTTTTCTAAAAACTCAGTATTAAGAGTTAATATGAATCATTGGTTTAAATCTCGGACTCTGAAGCGCAAATCCAGCAAGGTTTGTGATAGTGTGTGTGTGAGCAAGGTGCAAAATAGTTGTGATAATGAGAATAAAGCGAGTAAGCTGGAGAGTGAACACATGTAACTTCTTTTCCATACTGAAGTTTGCTGGTTGTCGCGAGGCAAAGTACTCTCTCACCTTGAACAGTGCGAGGAGGTCAAAATCTACCTGCAGGACACTGACTGTCGAGGGTGTGACCTCTCAGACCACGTGCATGATTTCTCATGGCTTGCCCAACTAGCATACTAGGCTGATATTTTCAGCATCTTGAATGAGCTTAAACTTCCTTGCAGGGAAAAGCTGCCACTGTCTTCAATGTCCAGGTCAAAGTAAAAGCTTTACGTATAAAGATGGAGCTACGGCCACCTTGAACACCAAGAATTTGACTTTCACACTCTTACCTATTGCCTGCTTATGTCTGAGGAAGAAGTTGAAGTACAGATTGTTGAAGACTTCATCGCACATCTACAGGGCCTCCATGAGCAATGCAGGAAGTATTTCCCAGACGCAGAGATGGGATTTGAGTGGATCATAAATCCATTTGCAAATTGGGCTGCATGGAAGAGATCGATGTCAAGCTTCCATCAAAAGAAGTGGACAATCTTTGAAGCTTGTATCAGATGGCTTACTGAAGCTGGTAGTTGGCAAGAAAAGTTTGATGGACTTTTAGTTCTACGTACAGTCCAAGTACTGTGGGCATGCCGACGCAGCTCTGAAGCTCCTGCTGCTATTCCCAACAACATGCAACTGCGAGGTCAGATTTTCAACACGTGGCTGAAAACAAAAAGGAGGACCTGACTGAACATGGCACCTGACATAAGATTGAAGCTCTCCAGCTTGGAACCAGACATCTCATTGGTGTCTCATCAAAAGTAGTGCCATTCTTCTCATTAATTCAGAGTTGTTTTTGCAGTGGCAAGCAAAGTAAGTGGGATAGGACTGGTAGGTCGTCCGCGAACGAAGAAGTTTCAGAACCACTGATCTGGTCTAAATGGACAGTATGCTAAAAATTATAGTTGATAACACACTGGCCAAATGCTGAAGCTTTAATTGAAGAATTGCTGCATGGTTGCCAGGAAATGTTATGGGTCATATTGGGTGCATCCTTTTTAGAGCTGAATGTGCAACTGTTTTGTCATGTACTTTGATATCCGTAACAGAATCCCAGTTTGGATTACTCTTTGAATAACTACTCTGCTGTTCCCTGAAACAATGAAACAAAAATATATGTTGGCTAGACGTCTCTGTGATCATACTTTTTGCATGAGTCCTACACCAGTTCTCATCTGATCATAACTCTGGATGTTGTTCATCTCAGCAGTCTCCACTTCTTCCTCCTCACTGGTATCTGGTGCTCCTTCCTGATTCCTCCTCTGGTTCAAACAAAATGAATACATTTGTGTGGTTGTTTGCCGTCTGGAATGCTTGATGGATGCTTGTAATGGGAGAATTTCCTTATCTTAAGATACCTAGACGGAGAATATGTGTATGCAACCAGTGGCTCTGCACGCAGGAGAAGGCCACGATGGTGCCTTTCAGCAGAAGAGCAGATATGACTGTTTGTTTTAGGTGTTACGAAGAGGATATTTGGCATGAACTTACCTTGTTGGGCTGGCACAAAGCCACGTAACTTCCTCGCCCAATCCCTCTGTGGCTTCCTACACATAACTGGTGTATGCTCCTACGCAATTGTTGAGGCAGTCTGGGATAAGTTTATTTTATTAATTTTGTCTCTCTTGTAAAGATTATGGTTGGTCTTCTCTTGCTAAAACAGTAAGCATATCGAGGTACATTAGCTAGTGATTCCATTACTGGACTGGTGATCCAGGGTCCTGGTCTAATAACCCAGAGAGCACTATGGTAATTTGTGAATTTGAATTCAAGAAATAAAAAAAAAAACTGTTGGTGAAAGTGGCCATGAAAATGGTACATTGTCATTTAAAAACCCAACTCTCCCAGCCGATATGTAATCTCTCAGTCCTACAGCTCTCTTGAGACAAAGAACAAAGAACAGTACAGCACAGGAACAGGCCATTCGGCCCTCCAAGCCTGCGCCGATCTTGATGCCTGCCTAAACTAAAACCTTCTGCATTTCCGGAGACCGTATCCCTCTATTCCCATCCTATTCATGTATTTGGCAAGATGCCTCTTAAACGTCGCTATTGTACCTGCTTCCACCACCTCCCCCAGCAGCAAGTTTCAGGCACTCACCACCCTCTGTGTAAAGAACTTGCCTCGCACATCCCCTCTAAACTTTGCCCCTCGCACCTTAAACCTATGTCCCCTAGTAACTGACTCTTCCACCCTGGGAAAAAGCTTCTGATGATCCACTCTGTCCATGCCGCTCATAACTTTGTAAACCTCTATCATGTCGCCCCTCCACCTTCGTCGTCCCAGTGAAAACAATCCAAGTTTATCCAACCTCTCCTCAGAACTAATGCCCTCCAGACCAGGCAACATCCTAGTAAACCTCTTCTTCTGTACCTTCTCCAAAGCCTCCACGTCCTTCTGGTAGTGTGGAGACCAGAATTGCACGCAATATTCCAAGTGTTGCCGAACTAAAGTTCTGTACAGCTGCAGCATGACTTGCCAAATTTTATATGCTGTGACCCGACCAATGAAGGCAAGCATGCCGTATGCCTTCTTGACTACCTTATCCACCTGCGTTGCCACTTTCAGTGATCTGTGGACCTGCACGCCGAGATCTCTCTGCTTGTCAATACAAGGGTTCTGCCATTTACTGTATACTTCCCACCTGCATTAGACCTTCCAAAATGCATTACCTCACATTTGTCCGGATTAAACACCATCTGCCATTTCTCCGCCCAAGTCTCCAACCGATCTATATCCTGCTGTATCCTCTGACAATCCTCATCACTATCTGCAACTCCACCAACCTTTTGTGTTGTCTGCAAACTTACTAATCAGACCAGCTACATTTTCCTCCAAATCATTTATATATACGACAAACAGCAAAGGTCCCAGCACTGACCCCTGCGAAACACCACTAATCACAGCCCTCCATTCAGAAAAGCACCCATCCACTGCTACCCTCTGTCTTCTATGACCGAGCCAGTTCTGTATCCATCTTGCCAGCTCACCTCTGATCCCGTGTGACTTCACCTTTTGTACCAGTCTGCCATGAGGGACCTTGTCAGAGGCTTTATTGAAGTCTATATAGACAACATCCACTGCCCTTCCTTCATCAATCATCTTCGTCACTTCTTCAAAAAACTCAATCAAGTTGGTGAGAGCCGACCTCCCCTTCACAAAACCATGCTGCCTCTCACGAATAAGTTTGTTTGTTTCCAAATGGGAGTAAATCCTGTCCCGAAGAATCCTCTCTAATAATTTCCCTACCACTGACGTAAGGCTCACCGGCCTATGATTTCCTGGATTATCCTTGCTACCCTTCTTAAACAAAGGAACAACATTGGCTATTCTCCAGTCCTATGGGACCTCACCTGCAGCTAATGAGGATACAAAGATTTCTGTCAAGGCCCCAGCAGTTTCTTCCCTTGCCTCCCTCAGTATTCTGCGGTAGATCCCATCAGGCCCTGGGGACTTATCTACCTTAATGCTTTGCAAGACACCCAACACCTCCTTTTTGATAACTACATGACTGAAACTATCTACACTCCCTTCCTAGACTCTTCATCCACCAAGTCCTTCTCTTTGGTGAATACTGATGCAAAGTACTCATTTCGTACCTCGTCCATTTCCTCTGGCTCCACACATAGATTCCCTCCTATGTCCTTGAGTGGGCCAACCCTTTCCCTGGTTATCCTCTAGCTCTTTATATACGTATGAAAAGCCTTGGGATTTTCCTTAACCCTGTTTGCCAATGACTTTTCATGACCCCTTTTAGTTCTCCTGACTCCTTAAGTTCCTTCCTACTGTCTTTATATTCCTCAAGGGATTCGTCTGTTCCCAGCCTTCCAGCCCTTACGAATGCTTCCTTTTTACTTTTTGACTAGGCTCACAATATCCCACGTTATCCAAGGTTCCCGAAACTTTCCAAGCTTATCCTTCCTCACAGGAACATGCTGGTCCTGGATTCTTATCAACTGATGTTTGAAAGACTCCCACATGTCAGATGTTGATTTACCCTCAAACAGCCGCCCCTAATCTAAATTCTTCAGTTCCTGCCTAATATTATAATGCACCTTCACCCGAGGACTACTCTTATCCTTATCCACAAGTACCTTAAAACGTATGGAATTATGGTCACTGTTCCCGAAATGCTCCCCTACTGAAACTTCGACCACCTGGCCGGGTTCATTCCCCAATACCACGTCCAGTACGGCCCCATCCCGAGTTGGACTATCTGCATATTGTTTCAAGAAGTCTTCCTGGATGCTCCTTACAAATTCTGCCCCAACCAAGCCCCTAGCACTAAGTGAGTCCTAGTCAATATCGGGGAAGTTAAAATCACCCACCACTACAACCCTGTTAACTTTACATCTTTCCAAAATCTGTCTACATATCTGCTCCTCTACCTCACGCTGGCTGTTGGGAGGCCTGTAGTAAACCCCCAACATTGTGACTGCACCCTTCCTATTCCTGAGCTCCACCCATATTGCCTCGCTGCATGACCCCTCCGAGGTGTCCTCCCGCAGTACAGCTGTGATATTCTCCTTAACCAGTAATGTAACTCCCCCACCCCTTTTACATCCCCCTCTATCCTGCCTGAAGCTTCTAAATCCTGGAACATTTAGCTGCCAATCCTGTCCTTCCCTCAACCAAGTCTCTAATAGCAACAACATCATAGTTCCAAGTACTAATCCAAGCTCTAAGTTCATCTGTCTTACCTATTATCCTTCTCGCATTGAAACAAATGCACTTCAGACCACCAGTCCTGCTGTGCTCCGCAACATCTCCCTGCCTGCTCTTCCTCTTAGGCTTACTGGCCTTATTTACTAGTTCCCCCTCATTTATTTCACCTGCTGTCCTACTGCTCTGGTTCCCACCCCCCTGCCACAGAGTTTAAACCCTCCCGAGTGACGCTAGCAAACCTCGCAGCCAGAATATTTGTGCCCCTCCAGTTTCGATGCAACCCGTCCTTCTTGTTCAGGTCCCACCTGTCCCTGAAGAGATCCCAATAATCCAGATATCTGAAATCCTCCCTCCTACACGATCTGTTCAGCCACGTGTTTAGCTGCACTATCTTCCTATTTCTAGCCTCACTGGCACGTGGCACAGGGAGTAATCCTGAGATTACAACCCTAGAGGTCCTGTCTTTTAACTTACTACCTAACTCCCTGAACTCCCCCTGCAGGACCACGTCACTCTTCCTGCCTATTTCGTTGGTACCGATGTGGACCACAATCTCTGGCTGTTCACCCTCCCCCTTCAGAATGCCCCCTGTCCGTTCAGAGACATCCTTGACCCTGGCACCAGGGAAGCAACATGCCATCCTGGAGTCTCTTTCACGTCCACAGAAGCGCCTATCTGTGCCCCTGACTGTAGAGTCCCCTATAAATATTGCTCTTCTGCGCTTTGTCCCTTCCTGCTGAATAACAGTGCCAGCCGTGGTGCCACTGCTCTGGCTGCTGCTGTTGTTTTCCCCTGACAGGCCATCCCCCCCAACAGTATCCAAAACGGTATACTTGTTAGAGGGGGGGATAGCCACAGGGGATTCCTGCACTGACTGCCTGCCCCTTCTAGCGGTCACCCATCTATCTGCCTGCATCTTGGGTGTAACCACTTCTCTAAAACTCCTGTCTATGACGCTTTCTGCCACCTGCATGCTCCTAAGTGCATCCAGTTGCTGCTCCAACCGATCCATGTGGTCTGTGAGGAGCTGCAACTGGGTACGCTTCCTGCAGATGTAGTTGTCCGGAACGCTGGAAGCGTCACGGACCTCCCACATCTCACAGGTGAAGCACTTTACCCCTCGAACTGACATTTCTATCACTAATTAATATATTAATTTAAAATAAATAAATACTTATTAAATCCTTACTAAATTATGTTACAATTAACTATATGGTCCCTAGTGCTGGATTTATTTATTTTTTTATTTAGAGATACAGCACTGAAACCGGCCCTTCGGCCCACCGAGTCTGTGCCGACCAGCAACCACCCATTTATACTAATCCTACACTATTCCCATATTCCTACCACATCCCCACCTGTCCCGATATTTCCCTGCCACCTATCTATACTAGGGGCAATTTATAATGGCCAATTTCCCTACCAACCTGCAAGTCTTTTGGCTGTGGGAGGAAACCGGAGCACCCGGAGAAAACCCACGCAGACACAGGGAGAACTTGCAAACTCCACACAGGCAGTACCCAGAATTGAACCCGGGTCGCTGGAGCTGTGAGGATGCGGTGCTAACCATTTCTACGAGAAATATTAAATGCTAACTAAATACAGTAATCTCCTTCCTCTGGTTTAGTTACTCTACTTATTAATTAGTTAATTAGGGTTTTAATCAATTTTTATCTATGTTTTATTTTCAAATTCAGTACATATTCCCTACCAGCCAATCAGGCCACAGCTTTCCTGTGACGTCACTTTTTCAGTTTTTTTTTACCAAAGTTAAGTTTTTTTTTTAATACTTGCAGGTCCGGAACTCCGCCCAAAGAGTCTTCTCCCTGGATGAAGGCTGCGAATCCCCGAGGTAAGTTTTTTATACTTACAGGTCTGGAACTCCGCCCTCCGAGTCTTCTCCGTGGATGAGACCTCTGTGTTCTTCCAATTGTTGCTTCTTGCATGCCCCTGATTTTAATTGCTCCACCATTGGTTGCAATGTGTTCTGCTGCCTAGGCCTTGAACACTGGTATTGCCTCCGTAAACCTCTCCATCCCTTTAACTCTTCTCCTTTAAGACGACCAAAATTTTGGTCACCTGCCCTAATAGCTCCTACGTAGCTTGGTGTCACTTTTTCTCAATTTACATTCCTTGGGATGTTTTACTGTATTAAAGGCTCTGTATAAATGCAAGTTGTTGTTGGTGACCACACACTTTAATGACAGATGCCTTGGCCTTTGTTTGCTATCAAGTTGGAACTGCATTTTCGCTGACATAGTAGTGAAGGAATTTAGAATGAGTGGGTTCGACAAGTGCTTGGCAGGCTGTATTGCTAATATGGCATTGTGTTATGGTCTGTGTGCATCTGCCTCCAAAATACAGGTATTCCATTTTTTTTTCCTTTCAGTGGACAGCATTTATTGAAGCATACTGTTGCCATCTTCCTTAGTCGCATAAGCTATTTGCAGATTTACTCTTGTGACATGTTCACTTTGCTGTGTCCTGCCATTTGGCTTAAAATTGGAGCTCTCTTGTATGGTACCTGTCATCCATTGTTTTCAGATTAGCCAACCCAGCATGATGGTAGGCTTTTTTTTTGGGCCCATGGCAGAACCAATCCTAGTGCCCCAACTTCTACAGTTGATTCAGTTTTTCTCTCCTCTGCACCTCATGGAAATATTTTGTCTTGGATGAATAATTACTTTTCCTATTTCATATTATTTTCCGAGTAGTGACAGAAAATATGACATGTTTTGTAACTTTGTAATATTTATTATAACAAATGCTTAAAATATACACCTGTACAATTGTTTTATTTTTGATCACAAAATTATAGCAGGAAATCTTATCCAAGATTGCTGTCCAAATGTTACAAGATAACTGGAGTTGGGGGAATGATCAGAATTTGACCAGCAAATAAATCATTTGAACAATATTTGTGACTTTTAATTTTAAGGACCTCGGTGATCATCTTGCTTCTGGCTAAATTTGGGTCTAAGTGATAAAGTATAATGAGTTGGATTTTGTGGTCAGTGGCAAAGCAACATGCTCGCCGCTGTCCTTGAAGAAAGTTATCTACAAGATCTAGCAATCTCTGGTGTGGATTTCCTCTTACCTGATGTCAGTTAAAATCTGGTACCTAGTTAAGGGGATCTCCAGACATCCAGTAGTAGTGATGTCAGCAAGCAGGGTAAGCAGCCAATCACATTGAACTAGTCGCATAGACCGCAAAGTTAAAAGCGCTGATCGACATTCATTTTAATCTATATTAAAATGTGAAATTTCTTATGGAGAAACTTGTCATTTTAAAAATATAATATTCAGGGCCAGTGAGTGTGACCAGTAATTATGAACTTAATATGCCATTAAAAATCCAGTCAAACCTCATTCAACAACTTGTGACTTTTTCAAAGATTTTTACAGTGAGACTAAAGGGCAAGTTTTCATCAATTCAGTGATTGCACTCTGGGAGACCTCAACAGCACAAGTTGTGGAGGAGTGTAGAATTACTGACAGCAAATTCTAGATTTTTGTGTTATGTGCATGTTGGACTACAGAAATTGCTGTCAATTTCAGTGGAGTAATGATGGCAAATGGCAAATTCCGTGCTAGTAATCTTTTTATATTGGTTATGGATTTCTGTGAGTCTTTGTGTGAGATGTAAATCTGTCTCTGCATGTTTGGATGGGCTGTTGAGCGAAGGGCAATGAGTTCTTCTGCTATCCTGACCTAAGTTTCAAACAAGTTTTTAAAAAATGTGTTTCTGGGATGTAGAATATGGGGGGGAAAGCAGCATCTATTGCACATCCCTAGTTGTCCTAAGAAGGTGGCAGTGGGCCTTCTCTTTGAACTAGTGGTGATGTTTGTTTGTGGGACTTTGCTGGACCCAAATTGCACTTGCCTACAACAACAGGGATTGCATTTCTTAAAATGCTGCACTGGCTGTACAGCACATTGGGACATCCTGAGATTCTTGATAAGGGTTTGTATCAATGCAAGCAATTTTTATTGTCAAGCACATTGCAAAATAAACTGGAAACTATTAGACATGTCATTCAAGCAATAATTAATTAATCTTGAGTATTTGAAAGGTGGAAAGTCCATGTTTAGCATATTTATCTCCTTTCAGGATTTATCTTCTTATGTTGCCAGTTTCTCCGATGAGTTAAACCTTGAAATTCTGGAAACATTTATCAGATTAGTCAACAGAACAGAGCAATTGGTGTATCCAGCACAGTACTTGTTAATTGCAGTTTTTCTGGCACTAATAATATTAACAGAATGAATGCTATCTACAGATTTAAAGATAAAGTTTTCAGTATCAACAGTTTTGACAGCACCTTCCACACCCATGACCTTTACCACCTAGAAAGAAAAGGGCAGCAGATGCATGGGAACACTGCAACCTCCAAGTTGCTGGGTCAAGATCCTGGAACTCCTTTCCTAATAGCACTGTTGGTGTACCTGTACCCCAGGAACTGCAGTGGTTCAAGAAGGCAGTTCACCACCACCTTCTCGAGGGCAATTAGGGATGGGCAATAAATGCTGGCCCTGCCAGCGACGTCCACGTCCCCTGAACAAATCAAAAAAAGTTTGTTATTGCGTCAACATTTCTGCTTTTTTTCGTCTGTCCAATCCATAGTTTTAGTTGTAATGTTCTAACCTTGATCTTCGTCCTTTAATATTTGAATTCATATATCATTTAACTGAACCAATGGATGTTTATAAGAATTTGTACCCTTTTGACTCTTTCAAATGTTGATCTAGTTTTGGGTCTCGGCACTGTTTGTTGAGCCATCACTGTGAAGGGCCAAATTGTCAGTAGAGCAAAATGCATGTATTAACTGTTGAAATTTTTTCTGTTAATATTCTTTCAGCCTTATAGTAATTTTAGCTGCCTTGCAGTATTGTGAATAATTAATTCCCCCCAGCCAGTATCCCATATGAAACCAAAAGGAATAAACTTACTATTTCAATATGGCATCAGAGGGAAGAAAAATCAGACAAATTTGAAAAGATTCTTTTGAAATTACATTTTAACGTACACCTTTGGGTTGTGATTTTGTCACATTTACCCATCTTTACCTTATTAAACTGCGTAATCCCATAAACTAGTTGATTTTATTCAAATGCAGTGCTAGGTTCGAACCTGCAACCAACATTTAATAATTATAATTGCTCACTTTCAACAAAAATAACATCTCCTTTTGTTCACTGTTTTTCAGAATGAAGCAAAATAGAGTAAACCAACAAGTTGAAACCCAGTCTGCTTCAGATGTTAATAAAGGGAAAAAAAGACAGAAGACCAGTTCAGCTCAAGCCAATGAGACTTTGAGTGCTTCTAATGTAGACTGGGGAAACTTGCACTATGATGTGATTCTGCTCATCTTTCAGTACTTGCCATTGGTGGATCGGGCTTACGCATCATCAGTATGTAGAACATGGAATGAAGTCTTTCACATGCCTGAACTGTGGAGACGATTTGAGTTTGAACTGAGCCAGCCAGCCACCTCCTATTTGAAATCAACCCATCCAGATCTGGTCCAACAGATAATCAAAAAGCATGCTGATCATCTGCAGTATGTCAGTTTTAAGGTTAAAAAAAAAAGCATGAGAGTAAAAATAATAGTATACGGCTAATATTTCTTTTGATATGGGTAATTCTTCCTTTTTCTCCCACCCCACCCAACACCTTAAGAGTCAATTATGATCTCCATCTTGAAATTTCCAGTTAATCCTTTGGAGGAAGAGTTCCATATTTCCACTACCCTTGTGTAAAAGTCCCCTAGTTCCAATTTGAAGATTATTCCCCCTTCTGGAATTCCCCATCAGAGGAAGTAGATCAGGAGATTAGTTTCTCTACATTTACCCATTAAAGTCAGTTTAAAGACTTAGAGGCACAATCACAGAACAAAAACCAGGAGTGTGGTTAACTGTGCAGAAGACTAAATGACTTGAGGAGGAGAAAGGTTAGTAAATTGAACAGACAAGTATCACATAAAATGTAATGCAGAGAAATGTGAGGTGATAAATTTGGGAGAGGATGAATAAGTAAAGGACAATCACTATAATCAGACGAGCAGAAACCCTTGCAGTTGAGATATATAAAACTTCAAAAATACTGATTAAGCTGATTTTTAAAATTAAATGTAGCACATCTGGTACTGTAGGTTTTACAAAGGCCTACAGTACAACAGCGAAGAATGTCATACCTATTCAAATCATTGCAGTTAGAATATTGTGTTCACTTTTGGGTGCTCTACTAAGATGTGACGGCTGTGGAATGGTTGCAGAAGAGATTCATTTACTAAGATGATGGCATGCATCAGAGGCTTTAGCTATGAGGAAAGAGTAGAGAAACTGGCGCTGTTTTCATTGAAACAAAGATGATTACGAGGAAATCTAATGGAGGTATTCAAAATTATGAAAGGATTGATTGATCAAAGTAAATCAGGAAGACCTATTTCAAAGTTGGTGACACAGTTGAAACAAAAGCAAAGTACTGAGGATGCTGGATCTCTGAAACAAAAACAGAAAATGCTGGAAATATGCAGCAGGTCAGGCAGCCTGTCCTGTCCCACCTCCGCTTCTTCCGATTTATTTTGCCAGCATCCTGTTAGTACACGCTGATACTAAGTACTCATTAAGTATTCTAGCCTTGCCTTGTCCCTTGACTCATATTATCACTCTCTTTGTCCCTAATGGGCTGTACCCCACCTCTTCCTACCTGCTTACTATTTGCATGCGATAGAAGATTTTTGGGTTCCCTTTTATGTTAACTGCCATTCTATTTTCATATCCTCTTTTTGATACTTATTTTCCTCCACGCTTTTCCTCTCAACTTATTTTATTTGGTTGTTTCTCACTTGAAGAATTCACCTGATATACATCATTCACTGTCTTTTTTTCTGTTTCATTATATTCTTTACTTCCTTTGTCATCCAAGGAGCCCTGGCTTTGGTTCCCTTGGAATGTACCAAGCCTGGACCTGAAACAACTCCTTAAAGATCATAAAAGCAAAATACTGCAGATGCTGGAAATCTGAAATAAAAACAAGAAATGCTGGAACCACTCAGCAGGTCTGGCAGCATCTGTGGAAAGAGAAGCAGAGTTAACGTATTTATTTCTAATATTTGCTAGTTCTGAAGAAGGGTCACTGACCCGAAACGTTAACTCTGCTTCTCTTTCCACAGATGCTGCCAGACCTGCTGAGTGGTTCCAGCATTTCTTGTTTTTATTCCTTAAAGATCATGCATTGTTCCATTATGGTTCATCCCGTCAATCTTTTGTTCCATTTTACCCTGGCTAGATCCCCCCTCATCCCATTGAAGTTAGCCCTCTTCCAATTTAGAAGTTCTACTTCAGATTGTTCCTTGCTCATCTCAACTACTAATCTAATCTTATGACACCATCACTCTTACCCAAGTGTTTCTCCCAGATCATTTGGTCCGCCTCATTCCCCTGCACCAGATCCAGCAATGCTTCCTTCCTCGTTGGACTGAGACCTACTGGTCAAGGAAGTTCTCCTAATCAAAATTAGAAATTTGTCCTCATCCTTTCCCTTTACTGTAACATTTTCCCAATTGATATTTGGGTAATTTAAAGTGTCCCAATATCACCACTTTCACAGTTCTGTGATTTCCCTAAAGATTTGCTCCTCTATCTCTTTCACTATTTGGAGGCCTATAGAATACCCCCAGCAGCATGATTATACCTTTCTTCCTTCTCAACTCTAACCAGATTGATTCTGTCCTTGCCCTGTCAGAGCTATTCCAAGACTGCAATGTCTCCTTGAGCAGTACTGCCACTGCACCTCCTTTTTCTTTCCCTTTCCCATCTTTTCTAAACACTTTGTATCCCTGTTGCCCTTGTCTTTCTAGGTTGTTGAGGTCGCTGGTTTGGAAGGTGCTGTTGAAGCCTTGGTGAGTTGCGGCAGTACATCTTGTAGATGGTACACGCTGCACCAGTGGTACGTTGGTGTTGGAGTGAGTGAATGCTTGAAGTGACGGATAGGCCAAGTGGGTTGCTTTGTCCTGGATGGTGTCAAACTGCACTCATCCGGGCAAGTGAGCATTCCATCACATCTCTGACTTGTGCCATATAGATGGTAGACAGGCTTTAGGGAGCCAGGAGGTGAGTTGCTTGATGCAAAATGCCCAGTTTCTGACCTCTTATCACCACAGTATTTGTGGCTGGACCAGTTAAGTTTCAAGTGGATGTTTATACCGTTGAACGTCAACGGGGAAAGGTTAGACTCTCTTGTTGGAGATGATCATTACCAGGCATTTGTGTGGCATGAGTATTACTTGTTACTTAACAGCCTAAGCCTGAATGTTGTCTGGGTCTTGCTGCATGCATGCACGGGCTGCATTGTTATCTGAGGAGTTGAGAATGGAACTGAATATTGTGTAATCATTAGCGAAAGCCTCCACTTCTGACATAATAGAGGGAAGGTCATTGATGAAGGAGTTGAAGATGATTGGGCTTCGGATACTGCCTTCGGGACCTCCTGGGGCTGAGATGTTTGGCCTCCCAACAATTACAACCATCTTCCTTTTGTGTTGGGCATGACTCCAGCATTGGAGAGTTTTCCCCTGATTTTAGCACATTCCCTATTTTAATTTCTCCACCATTTCTGACTTTTAGCTGCCTGGGCTTTAGGCTCTGTAATTGCCTCCCTAAACCTTGCCACCTCTCCTCCTTTAAGACTCTCCTTTAAAACAGCACAGTGGTGCAGTGGTTAGCACCGCAGCCTCACCGCTGCAGGGACCCGGGTTCAATTCTGGGTACTGCCTGTGCGGAGTTTGCAAGTTCTCCCTGTGACTGCGTGGGTTTTCGCCGCGTTTCCTCCCACCGCCAAAGACTTGCAGGTGATAGGTAAATTGGCCATTGTAAATTCCCCCTAGTGTAGGTAGGTGGTAGGGAATATGGGATTACTGTAGGGTTAGTATAAATAGGTGGTTCTTGGTTGGCACAGACTCGGTGGGCCGAAGGGCCTGTTTCAGTGCTGTATCTCTAAATAAATAAAATAAAAACCTACCTCTTTGACTTAGGTTTTGGCTAACTGTCCTAAAATTTCAGGTAATTCAGTGACAAGTTTGTTTGATAATGTTCCTGTGAAGCACATTGGGACATGTTACTACATTTAGGTGCTCTATAAATGCAAATAGTTATTAATGTTGAAGTGGGACAGGATTGAAATTGATCATGCTTTTTGGACAATTAAGATTGGTGGATGATACAGTTTGCAATCAGTGCATTTTGTGGAAGTTAACATTGGGCTGCATAAAAGCCATTTGAAGCATCTCTCTGAAGGAATCAGTAATGCAATAGGCAGTTCCTTCAGACAAACTGCATGTAAAGCATAAAAGTAAATTCAACTTTTTTTCCTTGGTATCTTAATCATCTTTTCATATTCATTTGTATAAGATCAAGGTACCACAAAATTGCTAGTTCAGACAATGTATCCAGTTCATCTAATAAGCAATACTAGCAAAAGCCTCAATATTATCCAGAGAAGTGCTTCGAACATTTTTGTCCTTCCTTTAAAGATTACCAGAAACCTATCTGGTTGTACTATAAATTGCAGAGTTGATAGCAGTGTTCAACTTAATTTCCATCATTTAAATCTCCTTTCTTGCCTTTTTCAGGTTGATAGTAGCACTGAGTCAGCAGAGGCAGCCTGTGATATTCTTTCACAACTGGTCAACTGTTCCATAAAGACCTTAGGGCTGATCTCCACAGCAAGACCTAGTTTCATGAATTTGTCAAAGGTAACTTTTAAATTTTTTTTAAAAATCCAACTTAACTATCATGAAGGAGCAAAAGATTTTTTTTGACCTGAATTACACTATATTCATTATCTTATTTGCTTTCGCAGTCGCGTTTTGTGTCTGCTCTGACTGTGGTATTTGTGAATTCAAAGTCACTGTCATCAATCAAGATCGATGATACACCAGTAGATGACCCATCTCTTAAAGTTTTGGTGGCTAATAACAGTGACACTTTGAAATTGTTGAAAATGAGCAGTTGTCCTCATGTTTCACCTGCAGGTAAATCCACGTGTGCTCATAATGTAATTTGCAATTCAGCAAGAAATCTTTTAGAAGTACTGAAATGATGTGCCTAGTGTGTGTCTGTGGCAGTGTATTGATATTAGGAAGTCAATACAGAGGAGCTTATGGAATCTATGTCAACTCTTTTTCATGGAGCCTTACTAGAGGCCTACTCGGGTCAGGAAAAAAGAACCCGAGCGCGACCCCGACCCGGCCCCTCTGATTTTGTCCCAAGCCCAGCCTGACCCGAGCCCGACCCGACCATCCGTTTACTCACCTTCGGACTCGGAATCTCCATGAACCTGCAGCACCTGCGTGATGACGTCATCGTGACGTCACTCACACTGCGCAGTCTCAGTTTCATTCTGGTCTCCAAGCTCAGGTAAGTTTTTTTTTCTTTTAAATTTCAGAGCACTTACTGCGTGTGTCTGACCCGACTCGGACTCGGACTCTGCACGGCCCAGCCCAACCCGAACCCGACACATGTCGTCAGGTTCGGGTCGAGTAGCAGGCCTCTAAGCCTTACTACATCAGGTCATCTAATATTTATTGAATAATTGGAAGTTTCCATTTTCCTAATTTAGTTCATTTAAAAATTGCATTACATTTGTGCAATAATTGTATTGTTCTGAGGAGAGCTGTCATGTTTTGCGTTAGACTATGGATAGCAAACTCAAGCTATTTGAGGGGCTCTGATGATCCACAAAAATGTGTAGTTGGATTAATACAGCTTTGGAATCTTGTGTAGTTGAGTTGAATAAATTCAAGTGCGATTTTTTTTTTTACAGTGATTTGATTTTAGTTTGCCTTCAGAATTTTTGTGTCTTTAATATTTTAAGTAATGTTGGTACCGCTTTTCTGCTCTCATCTTTGTTGTTTAACAACATTATGCTAGCAAAGAGTTGTAATTAGAGTTCATTGTCTGGTTTTACTGAGAAGTAAAACTATTCTCTAGATTGTGATCTAAAAATGTTAAATGTTCCTTCTCTTGGTTTGATGCCACATTGAAAAAGCTGCAGGGGTTTGTGTGTTAGTGAGGTTTTTCACTGATGATCTCCTTTCATCCTGGAAACTAATGAAGGGCATTGTCCATTCCTGAATTCAGTACTGACCAAGTCCTACTATATGATAGAGGAAGCGACTAAATTTCTGTGTACTTTGCTGATGCAATTGAGATTATCTATGCTAATATGACTACGTTTGTCAGAATGTAGGGAAACATTCTTTAGCTTGATTACATATCTATTCCTCCCCGAACAAAACCTTTTAATTAAATCAACTTTATTTTTTGTACAAGTATTTATGAACAATGACGACTTTTGAAAAATCTTCCTTTTGCACTGAAGTAATGTTTCCATTTCTGGCCATTATTTGTATCTCAGGGGGATTGCTGATTTTATTTTTGTTTAATTTTGAAAATATGGGCTATTCCCAACCGGAACTGAATTAAAATTAGCAAAGTTCATTTCACTTGAAACCTTCTAGTTAGCAGAGAAAGGAGAATTTAATCTTGATCAATCCTAAGTCTACAAAGTAAAAAAGATGCAGTGATTCTGTCTCTCTTGCCATCCAGTTCAAATTACCAGTGACTAAATTATAAATTTATTTGTCTATTTTTGTTGGACATGCCAACAGAAAATGTTAAATAGGTTTTAAATTTTATTTCCCATGCAGGTATTCTCTGTGTGGCAGATCAGTGCTATGGCCTCAGAGAGCTGGCACTAAACTATTACCTTCTGAGTGATGAGTTGCTGTTGGCTTTATCCAGCGAGAAGCATGTTCATCTGGAACACCTTCGCATTGATGTGGTGAGTGAGAACCCTGGACAGACCCAGTTCCACAGCATCAAAAAGAGTAGCTGGGATGCTCTTGTGAAACATTCTCCAAAAGTCAACATTGTCATGTACTTCTTCCTGTATGAAGAAGAGTTTGACCCATTTTTTCGTGATGAAACTCCAGTCACGCACATCTATTTTGGCCGTGCAGTCAGTAAGGAGATGTTGGGTCGTATTGGAATGAACTGCCCAAGATTGATTGAACTGGTTGTTTGTGCAAACGGTCTTCAGCCTCTGGATGATGAATTAATTTGCATTGCAGAGCGTTGCAAAAACCTAACTGCCATGGGTCTGGGTGAATGTGAGGTATCTTGCAGCGCATTTGTGGAATTTGTGAAGATGTGTGGAGGACGACTGACTCAGCTATCCATTATGGAGGAAGTGCTGATACCAGATCAGAAATATAACTTGGAGCAAATCCACTGGGAGGTTTCCAAGTATCTGGGAAGGGTATGGTTCCCAGATATGATGCCCACCTGGTAAATTTGATGCATATTATTTAAGTTTAGAGAATGAGGAACTCAGCAGGATCAAGGGGATGGTTCATGATGCTTTCATCAATGAATAAACCATACAGATAAACAGATGTTAAATCAGAATACTGAATAACTATTAACACAACTAAACCTTTACAAAGTCTAAGCTCTATTTGATTGCACTTTTCAGTCTTGTTTGTCAGGATTCAGATGTTGATTACTGTGATTGTGACTGTGTATCTACTTACAGATAGTATCTTAACATTTTCAAAGCATGAAATGTTGGCTTATTTTTAACCACATCTTATGTGTCTTCTGTTCTTGGACTGGGCTGCTTTGAGTAAAGAATTGTGACTTTGGAGAAAGTCCACTTACTAATCACAGAAATGAACGGAATATTTTGGAGTGATCAAGTCCATGGGGCCTACAGCTTAATTTATTTTATTTCAGTTTAAGGGGACAAATTAAGCTGACAAATTAACTGTTGTTCATTTGTGACTGGTATCCAATAAATACCCTTTTAAATGTGTACATTTTTACATTGAACCAGAAACATAGGGAGGAGTTTTAACTTACCTGACCTGCTTGAAGCAGGAAGGGGTAGACTGCATAAAACTGCAAGAGGGGTCTGGTCCCGTTTTGGGGGGAGGGGTGGGAGAAGTCAGTCAGTCAGGCCTTGGGAAATCAGAGACCTTGGGTGGGTGGGGTGGAGGAGGGTTGGAGAGGTGGGGCTGTTAGCTTTATGATTGAGGGTCTCATTGTTGGGAGGTGCTGGGGAGCTGGAGTGCTTCTCAGAGGCCTCAGTGGGGATGGGGTTGGAAGGGAAGAGATTTTGGGGTGGAGCGGGGTGGTGAATTGGGAAGGTAATGGGGATGGTCAGGCAGGCAGTTTGGATCCAGCAAGTGGGTGGAAAGGCACTTGCATCCTGAACCAGCAGTCCCTTACCTCAGTTTAGCTGGCAGGTTAAATATCAAATGATGAATACAAACGAGGCTCGCAGCCTCATTGAAATATTTTAAAGTGAAAACTTGCCTCCTTGGAGCGGGTTGGTTGCCTGCCCCCCTTCCCCCCCCCCCCCCCCCCCCCCCCAAATAAAGCTGGAAGTATGTGGATTGGGGGCAGGAGTCAGACTTTTAACCATTTAACCCCCACATCCGACCCAAATCTACCCATTTTTGAGATTTACTATCTCCCCCACAATGAAGCATTAGCTTACTTGGAGGTGGGGAAAACTTTTTGACTCCATGGCAGTGTTTCCATTGTTGTGTATATATAAGCAATAGTGTACTGACTAAAATGTACAGGCCTTGATGCCAATAGGAAACATCAGAAGAACTGAAACACTGAAAACCCTACTGCATTTTGGATGTCTCATCCCATCTGAGTATCCTTGAATAAGTGGCCCAGTTTATGTTTTTTATATAATTTTTTTTTCAGAAAATTCTAGATGAGCATTATCCTACTGTGGAATCTTAGTTATTTTGTTGTATGCTAGAAATATCGGTTAAATCTTAAGGCAATTTTTATCCTGGTGTTCAACTTCAAAATAAGCTGCAGCATTTACACAAGCTGCATTTAGGCAGATTTTAATCTATTCAATTTTGGTGCATTTATCCAAAATAGGAAGTACAATACTACCTAGTCAAGCTGCCCTATTTACATGTGTTGAAGAAGTTAACTTTGTTATATTCTAAGTTGATGTTATTTGAGGTCCACTTGCATCTGATAAATATATGGATTTTCAACTCCATCCTGAGATTGTATCTTGAAAGCATGTAAAAGCAGCTAAATAATATTGTGGGTGTAAATAGAAATCAGTAATTGATGTGGGGCAGCACTCAAAGTTGTAATTCCTGCATATGCTATATATTGGAGTTTTGATTTGAAATAATTACAGTGTGGTTGAAAAATTTTACTAAATGTTGTGGACAATGATCTGAGTTATTGATTAAAATAAAAATGGCTGGGCTGAAATTTGAAAACATCACTGTATTTGAAAGCAAAACATTTAGGAATTCATTTGAAATAAGATTTTTAATTCATTTTGAGTTTTTTGGAAATTGTAAGGTTGTTATTGTTTCCTCAACATTTCTATTGTTGAGACCTATTTGGAAATATTGGTTGAGTTTTAATCTGTTAACCTAGTGTTATTGTGCAGGAATCTGACACGAATTTTACTCCAGAGTAAATCTGATCGTTAAATAACTTTCACTGCACACCACCACCCCCCCCCCCCCCCCCCAAACAAAAAAATTCCCAGATATTGGCAGCCTATTTAAAATTCAGTTGTACTCGTAGAATGTGATACTATGGATGCTGGTCCAGTTTAAACGAATGCCTGATTCATGTCCACAGGAACCTTTAACCTGCCATGTGTCTGGGCAATAGTAATGAAAATTTGGTGGCCTTTATACTTTGGTAGTATCCATATTGCCCATGGACTTGCCTGAATTTGAAAAGTTGGAGCCAGGCTGCTCTCTGGATCTGAATCCAAGCAGCTATGTCGTACCTTTCTAGCTGAAAATACTGACAGCACAGAGTAAAGCTCACCTTGGTATAGCTTAACCTCAGTGATTACGAGATGAAGTTCATAAATTGAGTCTCATCATTCATACAAGAATGGAAAGGATTGCAGTGATGTTGTTCAGTATACTGATTTAGGTTTCACCGGTGACTTGCAAAATAATGTTGAATTGACAAACTAAAAATATGTTTCAGAAGCACAAGAGTAACCTATAAAGAACTGTGTACATCATTGCTTATTGAAGATGTTGAGGCACAAATTTATTTGTGTGTTGTATGAACAACATAGGGCGGCACAGTGGTTAGCACCACAGCCTCACAGCTCCAGCGACCCGGGTTCAATTCTGGGTACTGCCTGTGTGGAGTTTGCAAGTTCTCCCTGTGTCTGCGTGGGTTTCCTCCGGGTGCTCCGGTTTCCTCCCACATGCCAAAGACTTGCAGGTTGATAGGTTAATTGGCCATTATAAATTGCCCCTAGTATAGGTAGGTGGTAGGGAAATATAGGGACAGGTGGGGATGTGGTAAGGAATATGGGATTAGTGTAGGATTAGTATAAATGGGTGGTTGATGGTCGGCACAGACTCGGTGGGCCGAAGGGCCTGTTTCAGTGCTGTATCTCTAAACTAAACGTTGGTAATGTAGCTATACTGCAGGTTGTGAAGCATGGTTGAGCAATTTTAAAATAAATCAATTAGGAAGTTAATTTTATTTGTGTATTCTACACTAAAAGTGGACATATCTTTCTCGTAGTTAGGCTTTCCATTTCTTTTGTACTATGGTTGAACCCTTGTATTTGTTTTTTTTTTACAAAAAGGCTTAACTTTGATTCAGGAACCCATTCCAAAGGCACTTTTGGAGACTTTGGAGAACTGAAGTGATTAAAGATAACTGACATTCAAATCCATTTTTCTAAAAAAAAACAATGTGTTCATTACCAAGTGGTTTAGTTGGAGATCTTGAAGCAGGTTTAAGTTTATTAATTTTGCATTAGATGTCTGAATTTACAATAAAGCATTTTCCTGAAAGTTGTGTTGTTTATACTTTGCTTATTACATACAGATTAGGAGCAGTAGGCCACTTGGCCCCTCGAGCCTGCTCCGTCATTCAACAAGATCATGGCTGATCTGATTGTAGCCTCAACTCCACATTCCCGCCTACCCCCAGTAACTTTTCACCCCGTTGCTTATCAATAATCTATCTCTGCCTTAAAAATATTCAAAGACTCTGCTTCCACTGTCTTTTGAGGAAGAGAGTTCCAAAGACTCGAGCCCCTCAGAGAAAAAATTTCTTCTCATCTGTCTTAAATGGGTGACCCCATATTTTTAAAGTGACCCCTAGTTCTTGATTCTCCTACAAGAGGAAACATCCTTTCCACATCCACCCTGTCAAGACCCCTCAGGATCTTGTATGTTTCAATCAAATCGCCTGTTACTCTTCTAAAGTCCAGCAGACACAAGCCTAGCCTGTCCAACCTTTCCTCATAAGACAGCCTGCCCATTCCAGGTATTAGTCTAGTAAACATTCTCTGAACTGCTTCTAATGCATTTACATCCTTCCTTAAATAAGATCAGTACTATACACAGTACTCCAGATGTGGTTTCACCAATGCCCTGTATTACTGAAGCATAACCTTCCTACTTTTGTATTCAATTCCCCTTGCAATAAATGATAACATTCTATTAGCTTTCCTAATTACTTGCTGTACCTGCATACTAATTCATGCACGAGGACCCCCAGATCCCTCTGCATTTCAGAGCTCTGAAATCTCTCACCATTTAGATAATATGCTTTTGTTATTCTTCCTGCCAAAGTGGACAATTTCACATTTTCCCACATTATCCTCCATTTGCCAAATCTTTGCCCACCCACTTAACCTATCTATATCCCTATGTCAACTCCTTCTGTCCTCTTCACAACTTATTTTCCTATTTTGTGTCATCAGCAAATTTAGCAACCGTGTCTTCGGTCCCTTCATCCAAGTCATTTATATAAATTGTAAAAAAAACATTGAGGCCCCAGTACTGATCCCTGTGGCACAGCACTTGTTGCATCCTGCCAACCAGAAGATTACCTATTTATGCCTGTTAACTAGCCAATCTTCTATCCATGCCAATATATTGCCCCCTGTACCATGAGCTTTTATTTTCTGCAATAACCTTTCATGTGGCACCTTTATTAAATGCCTTTTGGAAATCTAAGTACAGTACATTCACTGGTTCCCCTTTATCCACAGCACATGTTATTTCTTTAAAGAACTCCAATAAATTGGTTAAACATGATTTCCCTTTCATAAAGTTGTTTTACAAAGTATATTTTATGTATTTTCTTACTGTGATATAAAATTCAGATATTAAAAAGTTAATGTTTTTACTGTGTAATTGTTTTATGACTGGTACAGGTATCCAAAATTGAATATTTGGAATACTTCAGATCATTAAAGCAAATTATTCCTTTTTTGCTGTATTTTTATTTAATCAAGAATACAGGTGATAGCATTTTGTTTCCTAACGTGAAGTTTGAGCATTTTCTATCACATAATCTGTTTTAGTAACAGTTTTTGGTGAAGGATGTTCAGCAGTGCACTTGAAGTGGATGAAATGAGGCCAACTGGTAGGAGTGATGGATTAATGCACTCTTTTTTTTTCATATCTGAAACCTAGTTCAAATGCAGCCCAGAAAAGCAGTGAAAGTTTCTGTTGCCTGGAAGGTTCCATGCAATTGAGTTTGTAGCAGTCTCTACATTGTACCAAGATGTGTAAGTACAAAGTTATGCCCCAAAGTTATTGACCAACTATTTGGTCAATGTTCCACAACCTTCAATTTTGTTACAACAGGTGAACAAACTATACCTCTGTACATACATATTAACAGTTTCAGATAGGATAAGACCTTTGGGCCACCTAGCTCAGCTGACCACAGTATTCCCTTGATGTATTTTCAGTAACTCTGAATCCTTGCTGTTGACAAGAACTTGTCTAGTTCTTCCTTCAAGCCCATTCAAGCTTTTTTATTCCACCACCCATACTGTTAACATAGTGACAGAGAACCAACAAGGATGATTGTTGCCTGAATTCTGAGCTGCTGCTTTCCTGTTGGCCATATAAATGGACAACCTTCTCTGCCTTTAGCACAAGAGCACACTATAATACAAGCATAGGCATCTAATGCTGTGGGCTACATAACCTGCCTGAGGTAAATGAAATGTGTCATGGAGCTGGGAGCACTAACTGTGTCTGAACAACCTATTGGGGATTATTTCCAGTCAATAACACACTATTACAGCCTATTAGAAAGTTTTCCTGACAGCTTGCAATTAATTGTATGGTTACAGGAGCTGTATGTTATTTAACATGGGCGGCACAGTGGCGCAGTGATTACCACCGCAGCCTCACAGCTCCAGGGACCCGGGTTCGATTCTGGGTACTGCCCGTGCGGAGTTTGCAAGTTCTCCCTGTGCCTGCGTGGGTTTTCGCCGGGTGCTCCGGTTTCCTCCCACAGCCAAAGACTTGCAGGTGGTAGGTAAATTGGCCATTGTAAATTGCCCCTAGTGTAGGTAGGTGATGGGGAATATGGGATTACTGTAGGGTTAGTATAAATGGGTGGTTGTTGGTCGGCACAGACTCGGTGGGCCGAAGGGCCTGTTTCAGTGCTGTATCTCTAAATAAATGAAAAAATAAATAACATTAAGTCACAACCTGCTGGTGATTTGCTCATTAATTAAGGCAATTGGTATGAAAAGAATGTAACTACATGGATGGGGACACAAAATAGGGGTAGATTGATTTTTTTTTGGTTTAGCAAGATGTTTGAAATGACTCCTCAATGGTCCTGAGGTAGCACATCTTGGTTTCAATTTATGTAAATAAACAGACGAGTAATGGTATGAAAGTTTGCTAGCACTACCAAATTATGAGGCATGGCAAAGTAAGAATGCAGGAGGATATAAGAAGGAGGGTGGTAGAATGGCTAATAAAAACAAGAAATGTTGGAAATCATCAGATCTGGCAGCATCTGTGGAGAGAGAAGCAGAGTTAATGTTTTGGGTCAGTGACCCTTCATCAGAACTGGCAAATGTTAGAAATGTAATAGGTTTTAAGCAAATAAAGCGAATGTGGGCCGAGAGATAACAAAAGGCAAGGTGTTGATAGAACAGAGGGTCACTGAGAATAATTGACCAGAAGGTCATGGAGCAAAGGCAAATGGTATGTTAATGGTGTGGTGAAAGACAAAGCATTAGTGCAGAGAGGGTGTTAATTGCCGGAAAATAAGAAACCCTTGCCCAAAGCACAAACATAAAATAAACAGTGGGTAGGCACATGATTTAAAAAAAAAAATTATGAAACAAACTAAAATAAAACAAAGAAAAAAAAAAAGGCGGCCCATGATGCTCTGAAATTATTGAACTCTACGTTCAGTCCAGCAGGCTGTAGCGTGCCTAATCGGTAAATGAGATGCTGTTCTTCGAGCTTGCGTTGATGTTCACTGGAACACTGCGGCAAGCCCAGGACAGATGTATGAGCATAAGAGTTGGGGCGGGGTGGGGGGCGGGTGGTGAAATGGCTAACAACCGGAAGCTCGGAGTCATGCTTTTGGACTGAGCAGAGGTGTTCTACAAAGCGTTTACCCAATCTGCGTTTGGTCTCCCCCAATGGTAGAATGGCTAGATCAAATTCCATGGAAAGAATTTGATGTCTTTCATTTTGGTAAAGTGTAGTGAAAGGAGGTACCCTAGTGCAAAGCCTCTTAATGGAATGAAGGACTCGGGTCTGGGTGCTGATAGATGAAAAGAACAAAGAAAATTACAGCACAGGAACAGGCCCTTCGGCCCTCCAAGCCTACGCCAATCCAAATCCTCTATCTAAACCTGTCGCCTATTTTCTAAGGATCTGTATCTCTTTACTTCCTGCCCATTCATGTATCTGTCTAGATACATCTCAAAAGACGCTATCGTGCCCGCGTCTACCACATCCGCTGGCAATGCGTTCCATGCACCCACCACCCTCTGCGTAAAGAACTTTCCACGCATATCCCCCCTAAACTTTTCCCCTTTCACTTTGAACTCATGTCCCCTTGTAATTGAATCCCCCACTCTAGGGGGGAAAAAGCTTCTTGCTATCCACCCTGTCTATACCTCTCATGATTTTGTACACAAAGATTGATCTTTTAAGGTGAGATTGCTGGTGGAAAAGACCATAAAAGCAAATAGGATTCTGGCTATAGAAGTAAGGAAATGATTTTGAATTTGTGCAATTTATTAGTTAGACAATACTTGCAATATTGGGTGCAGTTTGGGCATCCATAAAAAATACATTAGACCCATTGAAAGTGTACAGTGAAGATTTGCTCGAATTATATCAGCAATGAGAGATTACTATTGTGAAGAAAAGGTCAAAATATTGGCAACATAAAATGTTGGAAAATTCAGGTTAGTCATCCTCTGTGAAGAGGACAAACAGTGTTTCAGGTACAAAGGCCAGAGAGCTGCAAAGTGCCTAATAGATAAGGTGCTCTTCCAACTGATGAGTTCCGTTGTTTTTGACATTCCATACTGTTCCACAGGTCAGAGCAGGGGATCACTGGGGAATTGAGTGTTAATTGACAGTGTACAAAATTGGATGCCAATGAGCACATAAAGTCTTAAATTAATGGAATAGTATAGAAATAGCTCTCTCCCTTTATTAAATAATATTTTATAGCAGCCTGCCAGGCTAACAGAGACAGTGTAGGCCTGCTATCTCTCCCAAGGGCATGACTAGTACAAGCCCTGGTAGAAGACATTTTAAGCCTGATGAGGTGGGATCTCAGGCCCCATATCTAAACTAATTGTCTGAGTAAGATAAACAGGATGTCCTAGCAAGAGATGAGCCACGGGATGATGTCATAGACTGGTGGATGGAAATAGGTATTTACCTTGGGTAATTGATTTGCATGAGACACCCACCAGCCACCTAGAAGTAATGCACATAAATGGGCATACGGGTGGAGGGAAAAACACTTCAAACAGAAAAGAACTTTCCAAGACTGAGAGCAGAAGGGACTGCAGCTGCCAGCTACAGAGATCGGCATCCCTCTGCTTCCCCCATTGGTTCGTCTGATCTGGAATTGGTAAACAATTGTCACCTGTTGGGGTCATGTGTCTTTTCTGTATATTTAGCATATTATCATATCTAAACTTGCTTCTTAATAAACTGCTTTAAAACCATCAATTACCTCAACCCCCTTTTTGGTAATTGGTGATTCCTAGATCAAATCTTATATCTGGGAGTCCGTAGCTGAACTTGGCATAGCAGATAGAACAGAAGTCAGAGGCTAAGTAATTACCTAATCGAAATATTGGGCTGTTTTCCCCACTGAAACAGAAGAATGGGGCAGGAGCAAAGGAATTTTTTTTTAAACTAGGAAGGATTTTGAGAAGGTATGTTAGTAGGGGTATTCCTATTTATAATTTACTCCAAATCAATAGGATTTTTAATAAGTCTGTGATACATGATATTCAGTGTTTAAGTATCCTGTACATGCATAACAGTACATAAATATACACTTTAAAAAGAAGTACTTGCAGCAAAGCTTTGCTGGATTAGTTGAAGGAGTCAAACACGTAACAGTGCCGAGCTCGATATGCAGGCTGATCAGACCTTTTATCAGATATCTAAAGTGGTCTCATGACCCACCCAGTTACAAAACAATTGCTACAATATTTAATAAGAAAATTGAATGTATATATTGGCTACAATCTAGATATTGTGCCAGGCCAAGCACCAGCAGAATCGTCCTAGCATTTCAGAACTGGTTGCAGAAGTTGGGAGCTGTCAACTGACAAGCTAAAGTCCAACATAGATATTCTGTTAGTATAATTATCAGCTGACATTCCAGATTCCTACGTTACCTGTGCATGTCCTTGTCCCACTGTTGAATTGAAGTGACCCTGGGAATTCTTGATGTTGACTGAACCCCATGACGTCTTGTGGCTTTAGCTCAAATGGGCACAGAAACTTTGCTGATCACTTGATATTCCTCCCATAACTAATGAATTAGTACTGCCAAGTATTCAACAACACTTGGAAGCACTGAGGAAATCAACGGTTCAGAATAAACTTGGAGTGGGGAATTTAATGTCCATTAATAAATGACTAAGCTGGCTAAATCCTGCAAATGTGATAACCAACTATTTGACTTTGTCCTCATCAACCTAGCATAGACACAACTGTCCACAAGAGCATTGATAGGAGTATCCATTGCACAGTTCTTTTGAAGATATAGAGATCTTGCTATCATACAGTCTTTGGCCTCCTTGTCTCGAGACAATGGGTAAGCGCCTAGAGGTGGTCAGTGGCTTGTGAAGCAGCGCCTGGAGTGGCTATAAAGGCCAATTCTAGAGTGACAGACTTCCATAGGCGCTGCAGATAAAATTGGTTGTCGCGGCTGCTACACAGTTGGCTCTCTCCTTGCGCTTGTGCCTTTTTTCCTGTCAACTGCTAAGTCTCTTCGACTCGCTACCTTTTAGCCCTGCCAGTATATCATACAGTATTGCATAACTAATGTGAAGAGACTTAGTAGTTGGCAGGAAAAAAGACAGAGGCGCAAGGGGAGAGCCAACTGTGCAACAGCCCCAACAAACAAATTTCTCTGCAGCACCTGTGGAAGAGCCTGTCACTCCAGAATTGGCCTTTATAGCCACTCCAGGCGCTGCTTCACAAACCACTGACCACCTCCAGGCGCGTATCCATTGTCTCTCGAGATAAGGAGGCCCAAAAGAATTGCATAACTAATGTGCTCAGTGGGGCAAAACTGGAATTGTATCCACTTCCATATGAAACCTCATGGCTTGTCACAACCCCCCCTTGCCCCCATCACCATTGAACTGAGACCCCAATCCTGGATCAAAGGGGCATGACCAAACTGATGAAGCTGCAACACAGGATTACATACATGCTATATGTTTTTCAGAGAGATAATTTGTGCTGTAGTCAATGAAACAATGCAAACTTTGTAGTTATAATACAGCATTGAAAAATCCAGTGGAAAATATGGCAAATTATGGGGTATCCCTATCCTCAACCATGGTTTAGAACAATGCTTTAATGGGAGAAGCAATATTGAAGTGTTTGGAAACATCTTCAGCCTAAATTACCTGGTGGATAATCCTACTTGGCCTTTTAGTTGCCAATGAACAGCCAATTCAGTTCCCAACATGTGATATTGAGAAGTGGTTAAGGAAGGCTATGGGTCCTAACAACATGTCATAAAGATAGTTGATTTGATATTTGTATAGTTCTAACCTGACACATATAGCTATCTGATTGCCAATGATATGTTTACCAAGAAGCCTTGGCGATTTGGCTGTTTTACTGATATTCTATCGATATTGCCTGTTTTAGCAAATTTCTGAAGAGATTGTCTTGAACTACAAGATAGAATCCTGAACATAAAATAAGTTCTTTATTGCAACCTTTCCTTCTAGCATTCCTCGCAAAAAATATGCCAAGGCATCAGACAAATCCTTAACACCATGACCTTTCTCCTCATTAAGGAACCATCTGGGTTTTACCACCTCATTTTCAGTCTAGGAATGAGTGATGCCTGAGTTGTGACACCGTATGGTCCTTACACTAACCAGTTTGGATTAAATTTAAGTTTGTTTTCAATCCTTGATTTAGGTAACGAGTGAATGAATTGAATAGAAAATTATTCATAGACACCAAAATTAGTAGCGTACGTTTTATAGATAATTCAGTATATTACTGAATATTAATCTACCCCTATGTGCCCAAGATCAGAGAAAGATGAGAGCAAAGTCAGCTCAGGTACTGTCACTTGTGTAAGGTGGGTTCAGCCCAAACAAAAGATGCAGGTGGAACTGAACGTTGATGAGGTTAGATAAAGGAGGGTGGGAGGAGGCTCATTTGGAGCAGAAAAACCAGCATAGACTTGTTGGATTGAATTGGTCGTTTCTGTGCCATAAATATTTTATAACTTTGTAATGCCATAATTCATTATTAGCA
Organism: Heterodontus francisci; assembly: GCF_036365525.1. Taxonomy (NCBI): domain Eukaryota; kingdom Metazoa; phylum Chordata; class Chondrichthyes; order Heterodontiformes; family Heterodontidae; genus Heterodontus; species Heterodontus francisci. Next base: position 76,489,432 of record NC_090382.1, on the reverse strand, counting down.
GATGCTGAGTATTAATGATAACAGTAATCAGAGTCTGAGATTATTACAGATGTGATAGCCAATGAGTTTTGGACAGCTAATGTGCAGATTATTATCTAGATGCTTGAGGTTAGTAATGTTTCAGACCTTAAACAGCCTCATCTTTAGGAGCAACATGATTGAGCCAATCTCTTTTCCCTGAGATGCAGGTATTATCTTCAAGAGCGTCGAGTCGAGAAATCCCCTTTTGACAGGGTGGTTATCTGTTCCACTTGGATCTTCTGTTTTGGCTGAACACACCTTACATGAGTGACAGTATCTAAGCTGGTTTTGCTCTCACATTTCTCTGATCTAAGACACAAAAGAATATCTGGACTCATGTGAAAATATAAAATGGATGATAGCAAGTCAGCAGCCCATTTTGTATTGCTCTGATTGTTAATTCCATTGACTGAACAGCAGTTCAGGCAGAGGTCTTGAGAGCTAATCACTTGGAGGTTGTCTCACTGTCAGTGACACTTCACAAATTGAGGAGAGGTAACAATAAACACTACATCACACCAGTGCCAAAAGTGTAGAATAAAGATGGCCTAAAATAACCAATGATTTTTCTTTTGTGATTCAGTTGACATGATCTTAAAAACACTATAGCTGAGTGAAGGCAATGACATGGAGCTTAAAATTATACTTTGTGCATCAAAGCTTTACTAATGAACTTGCCTGTCACTTGTTTACACAGACCTAGTACGACTAAGTTTTTCATTGCATTTTCATTCCTTTATGGTATATATATCTCTCATACATGTCCATTAACTAACTGTGGGACAGTGTGAGGAAGAAAAAATACAAAAAATAAGGGTGATGCTTACTGTTATCACTATCATTATTTTCAATGAGCAGGACTATGAATTGTCTCTGTGGAAATCACTGTTGTATTACCCAACAAATTAGGGAGATAAAAGGGCAACTAATGCAAAACAACTATTGATTGAGGTGGAGTCTGGACATTTTAGGCAGATTGCAGAAGGGCCTTACTTTTACCAGTTATTTGTCATTGTTTTCAAATCACATCAGTCAATAATATGTAAATATGGTTACTTACAAATTGCCTAGTTTATTGCATATGACAGTGCCTAATGCTATTTATAACATCATAAACCAAATACTTGTAAAATTAGAAAAAAAATTAAAAAGTAATTTTCATTGAAAAAGCATTTTGCAAATAAACAAAATTACCAACATAAATTTTTTGCTCATAATCAATTTCAGAATATTAAGTTGTTACACTTTCCTTGTAATTCCCTTTCATTGTTCACAATGAAAACTATTCAATTCTGTGAGTGCCTTCCACTGCTGTATGATGCATTTTTCCTTATTCATTAGGGGTTTCTGTGCATACTTCATTCATTGGTACAGCAAGTTCATAGTTTGATGTGCTATATGATGCATGCTGCAGAGGAAAATCCACATGTTAAATCATTCATATAAATTGCTATTTAATTTTCTGACTGGTAAAGCCAATTTACCTTTCCCTGACAAACTCAAAATAAAGCCAGATCTCTTTTTTAAAAAAAAAACTATCCACTGCTAAAGGAACCAGTAATAATAAAATGGGACTTAGGCCCGAGACTGGGACAGAGGCCCAAGCCAAGGGGAGTAAAATCTGCTCAGGGTGTATAGGTCACTGGAACTGATTTATACCTCTGACTTAATGTCAGTGTCTGTCCAGTGTAAGTTGTTATCCAAAAGCATGTTGAATTTTAATGGTAAAGAACAAATGGGATACTTGGCTCTTTTAACCACGCTTTTCATGTTGGTGGTTTCCCAGCAATAGATCACTCCTGGGATATCTCATTGGTTACGTTTAATAGAGTGACTTATTCTGACCTTTACCGTCACGCATTGCCCAGTCTCTTGGTTGCAAAGTAAGGAAAAAGTACGGACTCTGATTTTAAGGTCTTCCATTGTTTTACATTCAGCCAGGATTTCCCAGGATGTGGGGGGAAGTTTAAGGGGTGGGGAGCACAGTTTACAATGGCAGCATGACAGACAGAGGCTTTCCTGGCATCCCTACCTCATTTTTTTTTCTCATCCACTTTAATGACACCACAGGACAGAGGGCTGAAGAATATGGCTGTACAGCCTACCCCTGAGATAGTCAGTGAACATCCTTAGGGTAGGCTGAAGTTTTAAAGATGATCACTGTTCCAATTTTTGAAATTACCTCCCACCATTTTAAAACTTCAGTTAGGGTGATATGGCTGCTGATCTCTATTGGTAGCCAGTAAGTCCTGATCTACCAACGCAGCACATAGCTGCTGCTTGTCGTCTTGTCGCTTTTGTCAGTGTTGAAAGGTGGTACCTCCGACATTGCAAATTTCCCTCAATATTGCACAGGGTTATGAAACTAGATGAGGCGCTCATTTCCATAGTGGAGATTGAACATTAAACCTTCTAACTCAATTGTTAAAGTGCTACAAACTGAGCCAAGCCCACCGCTTAGGAAAATTAGGTGCAACAATGCCCAGCTAATATTTCCTGTAAAGTATTTTTCCACAAATAACAGAGTGCAGCCAAATGGAGCATAGGCAGGGGGATGAGAGTTGTGTGATTGCGAGAGGAAAAAACAAGAAAAAGCTTACATTTTTTATAACCCCTCTTACATCCTCATGGTATTGCCAAAGTGTTTTATAGCCTATGAATTACTTTTGGATTGTAGTCATTGTTGCAATGTAGGCAAACCCAGCAGCCGATTTGCGCTCAGCCAATCCCATAAATAACAAATGATGGAAATGCCCAATTAATCTGTTCTGATGCTGTTTATTGAGGGATAAGTGTTGGCCAGAGGATGGGAGAACTTTGTGTATCATCTTTAATATCCTCTTGAACCGGAAAATGAGGTCTCAATTTAATATTCCATCTGAAGGATGGCACCTCAGACAATGACACATTCCGACAGTACTGGACTGAAAATTCTGCCCAGATTAGATGGAGGAAAAGGGATGGAAATTGAGAGGGTTGGTTGATTTGTGGAAGTAGACTATGAAGTAGCTGTAGCAAAAGTGGGTGGGGGCTTGGGAATAGGACATCTGCCCAATTTCGTAGATAGAAATTGGTGTATGTTCTGGGGTGGGGGGAACCTACAGAAGGGAAAAAGTTATTGAAACTAATTAACTAGAAAAAGAACTTACTTTTCCTTTTCGAGTGAAGCAGAATATTACCGCAATTACAATGATTATAGTCAGTACAATGACAATAATGATGGCGACAAGAACTCCTAGAAAAAGAAATGTTATGTTATGATTCTGTCTGAAACAATCCATAAGCCAGGCAAATAAAATTTATCCAATACTGTCATCATTTTATCAATCAGAAGGAGATAAGTGATTTGTCAATCTTTAGTGCTGAGCAGGACTAGGTCAAGACTTTTTAATGACAAAGAATTTTACTGTGCCTTCAGTGCATAAGAAGGATAAACGTGACTCAACAACAACAACCACTTATATAGTACCTTTAAAATAATAAAACATCCTAAGGTGCTTCACAGGGAGATTATAAGGCAAAATATGACACTGAGCCACATGAGATACTAGGGCACATGATCAAAAGCTTTGTCAAATAGGTAGGTTTTAAGGAGTGCCTTAAAAGAGGAAAGTGAGGTAGAGAGGCATTGAAGTTTAGAAACAGAAAAATAGGAGCAGGAGTAGGCCATTTGGCCCTTCGAGCCGGCTCTGCCATTCAGTACGATCGATCATGGCTGATCATCCAAACTCCGTAGACTGTTCCTGCTTTCTCCCCGTACCCCTTTAGCCCTAAGAACTGTATAGGAACAGGAGTAGGCCATTCAGCCCCTCGAGCCTGTCCCGCCATTCAATGAGATTATGGCTGATCTGCGGCCTAACTCCATATCCCTTAATATCTTAACAAAAATCTATCTATTTCAGATTTAAAATTAACAACTGTTCTAGATTCAACTGCTGTTTGTGGGAGAGTGTTGCAAACCTCTACCACCCTTTGCGTGAAGAAGTGCTTCCTAACATCTCTCCTGAATGGTCTGGTCCTAATTTATAGACACTGCCCCCTAGTTTTAGAATCTCCAACCAGTGGGAATAGTTTATCTAGCCTGTCTTTTCCTGTTAATATCTTGAAGACTTTGATCAGATCACCCCTTAACCTTCTAAATTCTAGCGAAAATAGCCTAATTTGTGTAATCTCTCCTCGTAACTTAACCCCTGTAGTCCAGGTATCATTCTTGAAAACCTACGTTGCACTCCCTCCAAGGCCAATATATCCTTCCTAAGGTGTGGTGCCCAGAACTGCTCACAGTACTCCAAGTGGGATCTAACCAGGGTTTTGTACAGCTGCAGCATAACCTCTGTGTCTTCATACTCGAATCCTCTAGATATAAAGGCTAGCATTCCATTAGCCTTTTTGATTATTTTTTGCACTTGCTCAACCAACTTCCTAACCATGTCAATAATTTGCCCTCAACTCCATGGACTTCCACCTTAGTTAACAGTCTCTTATGTGGGACTTTATTAAATGTCTTCTGAAAGTCCATATAAATAACACCCGTAGACATTCCCCTGTCCACTACTTTAGTCACCTCTTTTAAAAATTCAATGAGATTTGTGAGGCGTGACCTTCCCGTCATGAATCCATGCTGGCTGTCCCTGATTAACTGAAATTTTTCTAGGTGTTCAGTCACCCTATCCTTGATTATAGACTCCAGCAACTTGCCCACCACAGATGTCAGGCTAACTGTTCTGTAATTTCCTTGGTTCCCCCTTTGACACTTCTTTAAAAGTGGAGTGACATGTGCAACTTTCCAATCCAGAGGGACCACTCCTGAATCTAGGGAACTCTGAAAGACTATAGTTAGGGCATCTACAATGTGCTCCCCTACTTCCTTTAACACCCTCGGATGGAAACTGTCAGGTCCTGGGGATCTCTCACTCTTTAGTTCCATTAATTTCCTTGTTGCTGATTTACTTACGTTAATTGTATTAAGTCCCTGCCCCCTATCGGCTATTAATTGTTTTCGGGACTTCCGGCAAGTTATCCTCCTTTTCAACTTTAAATACTGAGGCAAAGTAATTGTTCAACATGTCTGCCATTTCCCCATTATCAATGACACTATCTCCATTTTCAGCTTTTAGTGGGCCTACATTGCTCTTGACCACCCGCTTTCTATTTTTGATGTCCCTTGCAAGTTTCCTTTCATAATCTCTTTTAGTAGCTCCTATAAGCTGCTTTGTGACCCTTTGCTGGTCTTTGTATTGATCCCATTCGGCTGGATCTGTGTTGTATTTTGCATTTTTGTAAGCCCTTTCTTTTACTTTTATGCTATCCCTAATCTCTTTAGTTGTCCATGGCTGTTTTTTCTGTGAAGTGGAGCTTTTTCCTCTCAGGGGTATATACTCGCTCTGTATTTCATTAAATGTTTCTTTAAATATTCTCCACTGTTCTTCAGTCGTTTGACCCATTAACTGATCTACCCAGTTGACCGTGGACAGTCTCTCTCTCTCATCCCGGTAAAGTCAGCCTTACCCAAGTCTAAAATTCTAGCAGCTGATTTGTGCTTTTCACTTTCAAACGCTATCTTGAATTCGATCATGTTGTGATTATTATTTGATAAATGTTCATGCACAGTTAGGCTACTAATTAACTTTGGCTCATTACTCATAACTAAATCTAATATTGCCTGTCCCCTTGTTACATCTAGGACATATTGCAGTTGGAAACTATCCCGGACACATTCCAGAAATTCACTACCTTTCTGACCGGTGCTAGTCTGTCTCTCCCAATCTATGTGTAAGTTAAAATCCCCCATTAATACTACTCTGCTGTTGTTACACACTTTTCTAATTTGTGCATTTATACAATCTAACACCTCAGAGCTGTTTCTGTTCCTCAGTTCCACCCATAAGGTCTCCACTGGATGCTTTCCCCTCATTATATCCTCCCTCACCAATGAGGTGATATTTCTAATCAGTAAGGCTACTCCACCCCCTCTGCCATTTTCCCTGTCCCTCCTGTAAACTTTATAACCAGGTATATTTTGTTCCCAGTCCCGACTATCCTGCAGCCACGTCTCCGCAATGGCCACCACATCATATTTTTCCATTTGAATTTGCGTCTGCAGTTCATCTAGTATATTCCTTACACTCTGTGCATTTGTATGTAGAACTCTTATTTGGGCTATACCCCTAACTTGTCCTTCAGCTGATGTTTTATTCGCCTGTTTATTATTTCTCTCTTCTGGTTTAACCAGTGTACTTCTTGCAGTTTGGTTACAATCAGGCTCACCACTAACTTGCACTCCTACCTTCTCCTTTAACTTCCTGTTTTTTCCATGCAGCTGAACCCTTCCCCCCCCTCCCTCCCCCCCTCCACCCCCACTATTTCATTTAAAGCCCTATCTATAGCCCGAGTTATGCGATTCGCTTGGACCCTGGTCCCAGCATCATTCAGGTGGAGCCCGGCCTATCGGAACAGCTCCCTCCTTCCCCAGTACTGGTGCCAATGTCCAACGAATTCGAACCCATTTCTCCAACACCAATCTTTGAACCAAGCATTACCTCTTTAATCTTCTTGACCCTTTGCCAATTTGCACGTGGCTCAGGTAGTAATCCGGAGATTATTACCTTTTTGGTTCTGCTTTTTATTTTAGCCCCTAGCTGTTCATATTCTCTCAGCAGAACCTCTAACTTCGTTCTACCTATATCGTTGGTACCTACGTGGACCACGGCAACTGATCTTTCCCCTCCCACTTCAAGTTCCTCTGAAACCCATTTGAGATATCCTGAACCCTGGCACCAGGTAGGCAACAGAGCCTTCGGGACTCTCGATCCTGGCCACAGAGAACAGTATCTATGCCCCTAAATATACTATCCCCAATTACGACTACATTTCTCTTTCCTCCCCCCACTTGAATGGCTCCCTGTACCACGGTGCTGTGGTCAGTTTGCTCATCCTCCCTACAGTCCCTGCACTTGTCCACACATGGAGCAAGAATCCCGAACCTGTTGGAGAAGGACAATGGCTGAGGCTCCTGCAACACTACCTGCTGGATCCCTCTACCTGCCTCACTCATAGTCACACCCTCCTGTCGTTGACCACTGGCCGAATTCAAGGTAGTTAATCTAAGGGGTGTGACTGCCTCCTGAAACACAGCATCCAGGTAACTCTTCCCCCTCCCTGATGTGTTGCAATGTCCGAAGCTCAGACTCCAGCTCATCAACTCTGAGCCGGAGTTCCTCGAGCAGCCAACACTTGCTACAGATGTGTTCACCAGGAACCACAATGGGGTCCACCAGCTCCCACATCATGCAGGTACAACACATCGCCTGGCCCTGCATCTCTTTTATTTTATTAGATTTTAACTTGTTTTTTAAATTTCCGACTGGTCTTTAGTTTTTAATCTGTAAAATATTTCTCCTATTCACCTTTAATCCGAAATCAATTTAGAACAGTTAATTCAAATTAGCAGTTACTTACCAAGCAATGAACTTACGGTTTTCCTGTGATCTCACTCTTTATTTATTTTTCACTCTGTTTTTACTCTCTTAAATTACCCAAAAATTAGATTGTTTACACCAGGAACCTTGATTCCACCCCCCCCTGCCAAAAAAAACTCTACCTACTATATTAAAAAGAACTGTAGACCTTTCTCTTTACTTTAGTTACGAACCCAGCTATTTAGAGTTATTCCCTAATGGAAATTACTCACCAACCAATCACCTTGCAGCTTTCCTGTGATGTCACTGACTATTTTTCAAACCTCCGGCGCTGTCTGAGTGAATTCTCTCTCAATCTCTCCCGGTCTCTTTATGCTTCGGCTCCACTCTTGCTGTTTCCCGCTGTCTGAGTGAACTCTCACTCTCTCTCCCGGTCTCTTTATGCTCCGGCTCCGCTCTCGTTATCTCCCGCTGTCTGAGTCTGCTGTCTGTCTAACTCTTTCTTGAATATATTTAATGATTTGGCCTCAACTGCTTTTCGGGGTAGAGAATCCCACAGGTCTTAATTACTGCCAAACAAGACTCTAGCACAGAAAATTAACTTTAACAAGTATGAAGCCTCACTCCTTCAGATTTTAATTACTGTTGGAGATTTAAAATCTAAAAACGTAAATAAAAATGTTTGCTTTTTTGTTTTACATTTTCTGTCTCTTGTATCTCTCTGTCAATCCAATCTTTCCCTTTATTTCGGTTTCTGTACCCGATTTGACATTGAATTCAATATCCTATCTGGCATTTCCTGGTTCAGACTCTGCACTTTTCATTAAGAATTCTTCAGTCTGATTGTTTAAGGAGATAGTTACTTGTTCCGTTCACACAGGCCTGAGGCATTCTGGAGAGGGCACTGCACATTTTCGATAATTGATTGATAAAGAACTTCCAGTCCAAAAGCCCATAAAAAGCCAATGGGAAAGTTCATTCACGGCTGATCGCAAAATCAGCCCCCTTAATGTTTGAAGAGCAAAATACTACAGATGTTAGAACTCTGAAATGACAACAGAAAGTGCCGGAAATACTCAGCAAGTCTGGCCGCATCTGTGTACAGAGAGAGAGAGTTAATGTTCCAGGTCTGTGACCTTTCATCAGAACTGTCAAAAGTTAGAAATGTAACAGTCTTTGAGCAAATGAAAGGGGGGATGGGGGGTGGGGGAAGAAGAACAAAAAGGAAGGTCTGTGATAGGTTGGATGGCAGGAGAGATTAAATGATGGAGATGTCATGGAACAGAATGCAAATTAAAAGACATAATGATGTAGTAAAAGACAAAGCAAGAGTCCAGAGAGAGTGCTAATGGCAGAATAATGAAAAGCAAAAATATGAAAAACAAGTTTGAGACTAGTACATGGTTAAAAAATAATTATTTTTTTTAAAAAAAGAAAATATATAAAAATAATAAATAAAAATTGATGGGGCTCAATATGAGTCCAGAAGGCTGTAGAGTGCGTAATCGGAAGACGAGGTGCTGTTCCTTGAGCTTACGTAGAGTTTCAGTGGAACACTGTAGCAGGCCGAGAACAGAAATGTGGGCATGAGAGCAGGGTGGTGAATTAAAGTGGCAAGGAACCGGAAGCTCGGGGTCATGCTTGCAGACCAAGCTGAGGTGTTCTGCAAAGTGATCACCCAATCTGCGTTTGGACTCCCCAATGTAGAGGAGATCGCATTCTGAGCAGCGAATACAGTATACTAAATTGAAAGAAGTACAAGTAAATTTCTACTTCATCTGGAAGGAGTGTTTGGGGCCTTGGAGAGAGGAGGTTTGTCTGTCTGGACTTCAAGGCATTGTCAAGGAATATACTTGAGTGCTTGATGAAATTTATTGGTCACATCATCTGCATGTTATAGCAACTATGCCTGCAGCTGGTTTCAGGAAATCTTTCTTATATTGATAAAGCAGTTGCTACAACCAAGGTGGGAGTAATACATAGAAACATAGAAAATAGGAGCAGAAGTAGGCCATTCGGCCCTTCAAGCCTGCTCCGCCATTCATTATGATCATGGCTGATCATCCAACTCAGTAATCTGTTCCTGCTTTCACCCCATACCCTTTGATCCCTTTAGACCCAAGAGCTATATCTAACTCCTTCTTGAAAACATACAATGCTTTGGCCTCAATTGCTTTCTGTGGTAGCGAATTCCACAGGCTCACTACTCTCTGGGTATGCACTGTTAATTTAGTCCCACTGCTTCACAGGTGACAACATATTAGTGAAGTTTCCCACATACTGGAAAGTAGCCAAATCAAACACTCTATTTGTCCCCCAGAATAAAGCACACCAAACCAGGTTTCTTTAAACAACAACAAAATTAACTATTTAAACAATAATGAAATAACTTATATGTGAAAGGATTCTTTTCAAACTTCTTCTTCTTTCTAAAACACATGCACACACCCATACATAAAAAAAAACGGTCAACCGATTTTAAAAGGCTTTTCTCTTTACAACCATTTCTCAGGAATAATAAAATAATTGGGTTGTAATGTTCTGGTAGGATATTTCCGGATTGGTGAGAGTCCCAGAGTTGAATAGTCAGATGCCACTCAAAGTCTTTCCAGTCGAGGTTAATGAACAGTCTGTGATGGGTAGATGTTCAAGGCAATTCGTCTGCTGCAGGCATCACACAGCTCTTTCAGCAAAGGGTGTAGCAACAGGTCTGCTTGTTTTGAAGTAGCAGTCTAGCAATAGAAGCTTTCTTGAGCTTTCCAGATCTCCCAAAACATAAGAGGCAACAGGAATCACTCCTGAGGCAGAGATTTTCAGAGACTGGAGGCAATAGGAATTTGCTGCCTTTTAAAATGTAGAGCTTCCTCTCAGCAAAGGAGCCTTTCTCCACAGAGAGCAGCAACTCCTCTTCCTGGGTTTTTTTCCTTTCCAGGGGTCTTTTCTCTCTTCAGGCAGAACTCAGCCACCACCTCAAATGTGGAATTTCTTTTTACAAGAGAGGCAAATTTTTTTTTCAGAGAGAGTCCTTTTCTCTGGTCTGCAAACACAAGTCGCAGCCAGCTCACAGTAATGCTGGCTTAGCTCCCTGGTCTTTTTTACACACAGCAAAACTGAAACTTTAACAATCAATGTGACAGTCATAGATCTTCTTATCATTTCCCTGTTGAGGTGCTTGGAAACAAGGTGCCTTGCAGTCTGCACTCAGTTCAAACATCATGTTTCAGCATTCAATGTTCACAGAAAATCCTTTTTCTCAGTCTTTAAAAGCACGCAGAATTCTTAGCTTTCAATAAAAAACAAAGATTTTGTGACACAATAATGACTCACAGATCATTATTCAGAACAAGTTACTGTGCATGAGGTTGAGCATTTGTTTAATGCATTTCTTTAGTCTCCGCTGTGACCTGACTCTAGGCAGTGATATTAACCTAGCAGAGCAGTGAGAACAGGTGAAATCTGTCCTACGATGAACAACTGCAGAAGTGGTTGGCTTTTTAACCAGAAGAAGACAAGATTTGTTTGATGAAAATGACATAGAAATCCAAGAGCTTCTTGAAAAGAAACACGCCTGCCACAATCGATTACTTATATGCCCTGATGACTAGGCTACAAAAGCTGCATAATAGGGAAGCCAGCAGGACTCTGAAACCAACCTCCAAGTCATCCAAAACAACTGGTGGACTGCAGTCGCTGAATGCATATGTATGCAGGTATGGGAGATATGAGATCATTCTACAAACCCTTAAGATCTATATATGGACCTTTCCATCTTGTGCAAGCACCACTAAGATCTTCAGATGGCACAATCCTGTTCATAGATAAAGAATCCATCTTGCACTGATGGGCAGAACACTTTGAGAGCCTATTTGGTGACCAGCAAATGGTGCCAGAGACATCCATTTCAATGATCTCCCAGAGGGAAGTGAAGTCTGAGCTGGATGAACCACTAACCCATGAAGAGATCAAGACCACTACAGCACAATTCAAATTACGCACAGCCCCCGGAATAGATGGGATTCCAGCCGAGGTCTATAAGCAGGGAAGAGACATGATCCTTGATAGGCTTACAGATCTGTTAACAGTATGAGAGAAAGGGGCAGTGCCTCATGACCTCGGAGTTGCGGTGATTTTCTCCTTCTAAAAGAACAAGGGAGAGAAGTCTGACTGTTGAAGCTATAGAGGCATCACCTTACTCTCCATTGCAGGCAAAGTCTTGGCCAGAGTGCTTCTAAATAGACTTGTTCCGACAATAGCTGAAGAAAGCCTCCCTGAAAGTCAGTGTGGAATCAGACCCAATAAGGAAACTACAGACATGATATTTGTGATGAGACAGATCCAGGAGAAGTGTAGAGAACAAAACATGGACCTGTACTCTACCTCTGTAGATCTCACCAAGGTGTTTGATACAGTCAGCCAAGACAGACTTTGAAAGATATTGTCTGGATTGGAGTGCCCTCATCATTCTCTGTTAACTGCATGAAGGCCAGAAAGGTCAGGTCAAGCAGAATGGAGTGCTCTCAGATAGCATACCTATCTCCAATGGTGTTAAGTAAGGGTATGTTCTGGCAGCAACTCTTTTCTCTATTTTCTTCAGTATGTTGCTTCAAGAGGCAAGGCAAGTTTGACAGAGGATGTGTACATCCACTTTCAAACAGATGGTAGTGTCTTCAACCTGCAACGACTACTGGCACATACCCAAACCACAGAAGAGCTTATCATGGAACTTCTGTTTTGCTGACGATTGCGCCATTCTGGCACACACGGAGGACGCAATGCAGCTCATTGTAAACTGTCTCTCTGAGGCAGCAAATGCCTTGACCTTACTATTAGCCTAAAGATTACAGGAGTGCTGTACCAACTACAGCCCTAAGGAAATTACAATCCTCCACAGCTCAGCATTAACAGCAGCAACCTCAATACAGAAGAGTTTATCTATCTAGGTCGCATTATCTCAAATTATGCCATTGTCAACAAGGAACAATCGACTGTCCAAGGCCCAAATTTCTTTTGGCCACCTCTCGAAGCATGTATGGTGAAACCATTCACTGCGCATTGCTACCAAAATTCATATATACAGACTGGTTGTCATCACCACCCTCTTGTATGGGTCAGAATCATGGGTTCTGTACAGAAAACAAATGTGACTGCTGGAGCACTTCCATCAACGCTGTCATCATGAGCATCAGATGGCAGGACTAAATCACAAACAATGAAGGTCTCAACAGAACAATCTGTCCCACATTGAATGCACTTTCTTACAATGCCAATTGTGCTGGGCAGGACATGAGTCGCACATGGAGGATTCCAGAATGCCAAAAGTAGTGTTTTATGGTGAACTATACTGCGGTAAACGAGATCGAGGTGCAACTTGCAAACACTCCAAATTGAAGAAAAGTACAGACAACGGAAGGAGTCTGCTTATACCAGAGCCTCCCCAAGGAGTTCCTGTGCTCCAGCTGCAGATCGAGAATTGGCCTCTTCAGCCACTAACAATCATGACAATTACCACAGAGACAATCCTTCCCATGATCTTCATCTGCAAAGAATCTGCCATGATCATCAGCCTGTTACACAGTATTAAATGGATACTGTTTACAATCATTTACCAAGAAACCACTTCCTCTGTGAACTAACTCCAGTTGCTCAAAGAAGCTTGGGGAGAAATTTTAACCCCCAAAAATGGGTGGGTTGGGGGTCTGATTGGATTTAAAAATGATTAAATCTCAAGCCTGAACCCAACCTATCTTGAACCCAACCATTTCCGGTTTTAAGATAGGCGGGGCCAAGAGGAAGCTAATAACTCACTACCAAGAAGCATGTTGCCATTTAATTATTTCAATACTGTTGTGTGCCTCAGGTTTTATTGCTATTCTTGGTTTAACCCTGACTGCTGAGTTTCCTGAGCCTCAGGAAACCCCACAGATAAAGTGAGGTGAGGATTACTATATGGGAGAACTAAATGCTTTTCCAGCACTGCTTGTGCGCCAGGAAGAGCAGGAGTGCTTCCTTCCAGAATTCCCAAGCCAACCTGCTTCACACCCCAATTGGACATCTGCCCCACAATTGGACTCCCCCTATGATCACAGGCCCCCACCAACACCCCATGATCACTGACCTCCCTATTACTACCGACCGTTACCCCATGATCACTGACCACACACCACCATTGGAGCTCCCCGCAATCACTGAACCCATCCCCTACACTTTACCTCAGCCCTGATCTGTCTCCGAAAACCAAAATTCACTCTCTGACCCTACCAGCCATGTTGCACCCACCCACTCTCCAACCCATGATCTCTACACCAGCAGTAAGGTATCTACTTTTCCTTGGCTGCAGCCTCTTCTACAGTGCTCCCCGCCCGACAGGGAGCCAAGCCTGTCAATCAGGCTGGCTTTCGTGCAGGGATTCTGTTGGAACAAAATATTTGTACAGTGAATTAGCTCCACAAAATTTAGGGACCAGAACATCTCCCCGCAACTTGGAAATTCTGCCCCAGTAAATATTGGGGTCTTAAACTCTGGGGAATAATTCTGAAACATAAAATAATATGCCAAACACTGTAGAGCAGTCAAAACTCAAACCAAGAGCCAAAGAAATATAGTTGCAATTTTTTGAATTTATTTTTCCAGATCTGCAGTATTTGTTATATGACAGTTTATTTAAAACATCAGTTTTCAGATCAAATGTGAGTTCTATTAGAAATGCATGTTATTTTAAACTGTAAGCTAATAAAACTTTGGCAAGCTGAAGACTGAGGAACAAGTGATTCCATATTAAGATATGAGTAACTGTTGAAGTAAAAAAAAAATGAAATTTAGTAATTCTTACCAGACATAATTCCCTGTCCTTTATGTTGTCTGGTTTCTTTTGTGGGTTCACGTTTGTGTTCCTTACGTTGAGTAATGGTTGTCAGATTTTGAGTAACAGCTGATATATTTGGAGTTAGGGGTGATGTGATTGGAGTGCTGGATCTTTCAGATATCCCAGTCAGTGTAAAGTTATCCATAGCATTGTCCTGCAAATTTTCACTGGTGGCAATGGTACTAAACACTGTCTGATTTGAACTAGAGTCTGTAGCAAAAACATTGGCATTGCCTAAAGGAGAATTGGTTTGTGTGCTAACATCATTTCCATCTTGTCTTTGACTTGCAGTCTTCAAACTTTCATCAGCTTCAGTATATGATGATGATACATCAAAATTTACAGGCACAGGACTTAATGAAAAAACTTCAGAAGATATTGACACAAAGATACATTGAACAAGAATGATGGAGAAACTGGCACCTTTATAAAAGAAAAAGAAATAAATGCATTTATTCCACAAGGTTACTGTGCATTGAAAAAGAAAAGATAACAACTTTTGAGGATTTGACTTAAAATTCTGAATGTTGAGATTGTGTCCAAATACTTAGGATGGTTTATGAGCAGTAGGATTGATGACGCAGTTTAATACCGGTGAATGTAAAGTTGGAAAGTTTGTAAATGTACTCAGTCAACACACTAGAAGAAGAAATAACATCTGGGAATATTTCAGCAGCCTAGTGTTCTTGGTATTTAAAAAAAAAATCAAAAGCATTGATTGTAAAACTGTACATGACAACAGCTGGAGTATAAGTTTTGGTCACCTTACTTCACAAGGAATATTATATTATGACAAAGGATTTGGGGTGGTGACAAGATTATAGCAAGACTTAGAAGAATGTCTTACATACAACAATTGTTTATCCTGGGACTTTGTTCCCTTGAAAAGGGAAGAGTAAGGGAGACTTGTTAAAAGATTATGAAATAATTCAATAAGTTGGAAATAGATATTTTTCCATAATATTGAGAATTTCAGAACTACAATGTATAAATTTTGAATAAGGAAAATGAAAGTGGAAACCAGGCAGAATGTTTTTTCTTTGCATAATTGAAAGCAATGTTTTGGACAGTCTGCAAGTGGCAGGACTATTTATAGGGGAAGAAACAAGTAAACAAATTTATGGCAGCGAAAGAAAAGTATAGCTATGGGGTCAAAAATCCTCAGCCTTAATAGCGTATTCCCACCACAGTACCAGTGGAGGTTCATCGGTAAAGCTGGAAATGAGGCCAGGACCCAGACATGCCAGGTCAAATCCTTACATAGGGGATTTTCACAGGGCCCTGGGAGAGATGGCACATTGGATCACTCCTTGCAAAAAACAGTGACATAGGAGGGTTGGGGCCAAGGGCAGGGAATTCAAATGTAGAGAAAGCCTGCAGTCCCACATTCAGAAGAACTTGGTGTAAGATTGGCTTAAGGGCAAGATCGTGGCCTAGATCTCTGACAAACAACGCAGTAAGTTTTTTTTTCAAAACTTACAGAGTGGGCGTTCACTATGTTCAAAGCTAGTTCTTCAAAGGCACCTACAGATTTCAGTTTCTACCTTCTACTATGGGCTTCCTTTAAGTGCAATCATGAAGGCATTGATAAAATGTTGAATATTTTCCGAGGCCTGCCATGGCTGTGCAGGTATCTATTGTGCTTCACTAAACAAGAACATACTGCATGCAAGTAAATCTTGGAGGAATCTGTCATCGTTCCACCCTCCGTCACTGAGAGTAGTGAGCGGTTTACAGGGAAGATAAAAGTACGTCATTCCCAAAATTTCCATGTGTCTGTGTGAAAGAACAAAGTAGGGACAGGGGAAGGTAAAGAAGCAGGCTATGTAAGTACTGGGCTGATTGATGGTTAAGTCTATGTGCAAGGACACCTATGGCCAACCGCTAAAGGAGTTAATTAGTAC
The DNA here is from genome assembly GCF_036365525.1 of Heterodontus francisci. Classification (NCBI taxonomy): domain Eukaryota; kingdom Metazoa; phylum Chordata; class Chondrichthyes; order Heterodontiformes; family Heterodontidae; genus Heterodontus; species Heterodontus francisci. The sequence continues at coordinate 76,473,227 of NC_090382.1, read as the reverse complement.
AGCATCATATTCTTCAATTGGTGGGAATCTGGTCCATGCATTTACTGTTGTAGAAAAAGCAATTCTTCTAACCTTCAGCCTATTTTGAGGATTATTAATTTTGTTCATGCATTTTCTATTTCTCTCCTTACAATCCACATCAAGTAACTTGTTTACATCTAGATTATCTATGCCTCATAGTTTTTATGACGTCCTTATCAGACTTGAGCACAAAAATCCAGGCTGACTCTCCAGTGCAGTGTTGACGGAGTCCTACACTGTCAGAGGTGCCATCTTTCAGAGGTGGCGTTAAAGCGAGGCCCCCTCTCAGGTGGACATACAAGATCCCATGGCATAATTTCAAAGAAGAGTAAGGAAGTTATCCTGGGTGTCCTGGCCAATACCTATCCCTCAATTCACATCACAAAACAGTTTATCTGGTCATTATCATATTGCTGTTTGTGGGAGCTTGCTGTGCATAAATTGGTAGTAAAACACTTTGGGATGTCTGGTGATTGTGGAAGGCACTATATATCTGGAAGTCTTTCCTTTTGGGGAACATAATTTTTCTGGTTAAATGTGCATTGCTTAAATGCTCAGAATTCTTATTGCTTTTCTTTCAGTCATCTTCCGTACAACTCTCCCTTTTTTGTAGGTTGAGAAACCAAAATGACCTACTTAGTGGGATGGATTTGACTATGCTCTGGTGGTAGGAAGAGTATGACATGGGCTTTGTGCCTGCCTGAATTGCATACTGCCGTTCCCGTACTAACTTCTAGTTTCCTGCCAACTAGATATTCTCAGCTAGCTTCCAATGGGGAATTTGTCAGAGAAGGGGAACTCACTGTATCAGGAGCAGGATATCCAACATAGCAGCATTTATTTAAAGGGCTGCAGCAGCTATTTAAAGGACAGAACTATCCAGGCCTTCTATCTGCACTGTCCCCCCAACCCCACTTGTCTTCCATCCTACACAAAGCTACTCAGGTAGCTATGAATAATGATACAAATTGTCATTTTTCACTTAGCTTTCTAGTTTCTAGCTTTTCTGGAATGAACTTTAATTGGACTAGAAAATCACACAGCTCTAGACAAAGATTGCACTATATCCCACATTGGAAGGAAAGATCAGCTTTCTTTTTGTCTGTGTTTGAAAGAAAAAGTCAACAAAACCACTCAAAAAGATTGAACAAAATATATCAGTGGTTGTCTTGAAGCTAAAGTGAAGGCTCATTTAAATGTAATTTTATAATTGTGATGTGGCTACGGCAGGTTAGCTGTGTGAAATGCAGCTTATAATTCTATGTATTACTGGTACTTGAATTTTTAAAAAAAAGATAATTTGCCTGCCTTTTCATCCCCGCATCCCCTCCTCCCCACCTCCTCCAACATCAGTCTTGCCAGGACTAATAGTAGGTTGAAAAATCTTTTGAAAATTTCCAAAGGCTGTAAGAATTGTTGAGTTCATGCTGCAACTTTATAAATCACTGATGAGGCCTCAGCTGGAACATTGTGGACAATTCTGGGCATCACACTTCTGGAAAGATGTACATGTTTCAGAAAGGGTACAGAGGAGGTTTACCAGCATGTTACCAAAGATGAGGGACAGTTATGAGAAGAGGTTGGAAATATTAGGACTATCCTGCTTGGAACAGAGAAGGTTAAGAGGTGACCCAATAGAGTTTTTTAGGATGCGAGATTTTGATAGATTAGATAGAGAAAAACTGTTCCCACTGGGAAGTGGGTCAATAACCAGAGGTCATAGATTTAAAATAATTGGCAAAAGACCCTGAGAGGGGAGATGAGGAGAAATGTTTACACTCAGACAGTAGTTGATACCTGGATGCTCCACTTGAAAAGGTAGTGGAAGTTGATTCCATAAATAATTTTAAAAGGGAGTTGGACAGATACTTCAAGATGAAGCACTTATGGAGTTACACACAAAAACCGAGATATGGGATTAAGAATGGTGGCTTTCAAAGAGCCAGCACACACACAACTGGCCGAATATCTTCTTTCTGTGCTGTAAGTTTCTATGATTCTATGATTTTATGAGATGTTTTCCTTGTTTAGTTTTAAAGAATTAAAACAATGAAGTTTACAAATGTAAAATAAATATCAACTCAGCCAAAAATTTAAAAAAAACTGAATTACAAAGAGCTCTTACCAACAAAGTGAAAAACTGCAATGCCGTTCATCATTTTTGGAATTGGATGTCCACCACCAGTACTGTTCTGTCTCTTATCCCTGACAAATAAAGCAGATATGTAAAAACTAACACTGCTTTGCAACACACATTGCTGTGTCATTGCCTTCCTTATTTCTCTTCATTGCACTTCCTGATATTGGAACGCAATGCAGATGATGAAATGACAAAAAAAAAGTGCCAATAGAAACTTAGACCCTGAAATTCCACACCATATCCAAAGGGGCCTAAAGTTGGGGCAGTTCATGTGCCATTCAGCCCCTTGAGCCTGTTAGATCATGGCTGCACTGTATCTGAACTCCATTTAACCGCCCTGGTTTCGCAATATTCAGTAGCCTTGCTTCATTGAAACATAGACCGGTCAGCAAATTGAGGTAGAAGATTTTTACACTAGTTTTCTGCCCCAAGAATGGAGTGCCTGAATTTCCAAACAGAATTTGTTGTTTCCATGGCTAGCTGCAAAATCTGCAGCTACCTACTTTGATATATTAAAATGAGAGCAAATGGTGCAACAGCCCTGAATTTCCTAGATTTATGCTCACAATGCACTGGGGTAAGTTAGATTGATAAGTATATGGAGCAGCTGTTGCCAAGATCAGATGTGACTGGTGGAGGTGAGAAGGATTTGAGCTGAAGGTTGCTGAAATTGTGAATAGTGATTGCTACAGCTGGAAAAAACTTTATGGAGCAATGCCTTTTTGCATTCAGTATAGGGAGTGTGTGACTTACTTTTGACTGCCCATGAGAATGTGAGATCACTGGTAGATTTTTCTCCCTCCCCTCCACCCTTTTAACGAACAGTTATGGGATTCCCTACAGACATACCTTTGTATACTATTATCTTGAAGCAAAAGATGCAAGGGAGGATGGAAAAAAGGGAGTGAAGCAACATTTAGGGAGGATACACTTCAGAAGATAATACCACTCCCTCAAAAAAATATGGGCAAACCCAGGTCCTGTTTGAGGCAATTTATATTTGAAGAGTGCAATTCACCAAAGAGGAAATAATGGAGCTGGACCAGTACTGCATGAAGAATTATAGCCAAGGAGATCTTCCAACATAAATTTGTCTGTGCCTTTGAAAGTCACGACCACATGCAACTTGTATGGCACTTTCATGCAGCCATGGGGATCTTTGCAATATCAATCAGGGTGACATCCAAGCATGTATTCATCAGGTGACTACTTCACTTTACAGGAGAGCTGAGGAATTAATTCTGTTTTACATAGCATTACCTACATTACAACAGATATTACACTTCAAATTGGTTGTAAAGTGCTTTGGGATGTCTGGAATTCATGAAAGGCTATATATCAGGGTTCTCCAACCTTTTCACGAAGGGGGGCCACATTACAATTTTTCTCTTAAGTAGGGTGCCAGTGAAACAATTTTGAAAAGATAAAAATTTATCTTACTATTAATCAAAACAACAACAAACGTGCATTTTTGCCAAGAAGCTTTAAATGAGAAGACTAATTTATTGACTTACTTTCTCATCACTATGCTAGACACTGATTTAGTGAGATACCTGGCATTTTTTGCTTGCACAAGTAGTCAATGTTTGCCCACACACTTGATGTAGCGATATGGAGTATTCCAGATAGATGTCCATCTGTCAGGAGTGATCTTCATCACTCTCTGTCCCTCTCTCTGTCTCTCTCTCTCTCTCTCTTTCCCACTGTCACCCTAATCTGCGTTCCCCCCTCTCTGTGTTCCCTGCCTCTCTGCGTTGTTCCCCTCTCTCTGTGTTGTTCCCCTCCTCTCTGTGTTGTTCCCCCTCTTTGTGTTGTCCTTGCTCTGTGTGTCCTCCGCTCTCTCTTTGTCCCCCCTCTTTCTCTCTCTGTCCCCTGTCTTTCTCTGCCCTCGCTCTGTCTCTCTGCCCCTCTGTTTCTCTGTCCCCCTTCTCTCTGCCCCCCATCTCTCTCTGTCCCCTCCCCTTTCTCTGTTGCCCCCCCTTTCTGTCTCTACCTTCTCTCTCTCTGCTCCCCATCCCTGCCCCCCCTCGCTCCCTCCCTCTGCCCCCCCTGTCTCTCTCTGTCCCCCTCTCCCTCTGCATCCCCCCCCCCCCCCCCTCACCGACAGTTGCAGACAGCATGAGCACTCAGCACAGCAGCTTTGTGTTTGGTCAGATTTTTAAAACATCACCCGGTCAGTTTCATAGCTGACAGCAGTTTCTGAACTTCGGAAAGATTCGGGAATACGCCGGAAAACACCAAATCTTTCCAAAGTTGGGAAGACGGTGTTCCCGATATCAGCACCTGTTAGCTGTGAAACTGAAAGCGTGATGTTTTAAAAAGCCGGTCTGTAAGAAGAGGACAATGGAAAATTTCTCATCTCTGAAATATATCCGCGGGCTGGATAGAAACCTTTGGCAGGCTGGATCCTGGCCCCCGGGCCACATGTTGGACAACCCTGCTCTATATATATTCAAGCTTTTTCTCTTCTTTTTTTCTAGCAAGGCAGCAGAGAGGTATTACAAAATAATATTCTAAATTACAATTGTTGGGATTTGAAAGAAGAGTACTTAAAAATAATGGATCTCAGGGAGCTATGAGAGATCTAAGTGAAAGGTGGTTGGCTTGTCATATTCATATTTGTGCTGGGGTTGGTTTTGAAGTGCCTCAACTGCAGTAATTCATGGATGTAGTGGTACAAGATAATTTTCATGCTGGACCCCCACCTGCCAAGAATGAGGCATATTACTTTTGCCATATGGACATTACATTTCAAATTGTTGCTGGGAAGAAGAGAAAGCCTGTTACAAGGGCTGCCGGACAATTGGCTGGAGGACAGTTGCATACTAATAGGGACAAGAGAGGTTACTTCCCTTATCCATTAATCCTAAAATGGACTTTGATCACCAGGTATTGTGTGTATGAGGAGACATTCCAGGGTCTGCTAGGATAAGAGAATCCACAAACACAGAAGTGGTGTCACCATGTTGGTCATGTAACTAACCTGCCGGCCAACTTGGGGAGTTTTTTTTATGAGTTTACAGACAGTTTGAACTCAGAGAGACTGTTTTCTCCTGGACTGAGAAGACCTCTCCTGTCTGCTCTCATCTCTTTCTCACAAGCCTCTGGACCCACTGAAGACACGTGAACCTCAAGAGACAAAAGTCTCCTTCATCGAACAAGGTTTAGGAAGAATACTGGGCCCCAACAAAATGCATAACCTACCGACAATCAAGGACTCTACAGTGAGCTCGAACAACAGTAACCAAAACCATCTTCAGATATTGCCTCAAACTTTTCCACTTTATTTCTTCTGCTCTTTGCTGTCTCTATCTGCCTGTATGTATCGTGTATGCATGCTAGCATGGGCGCGTAGTGTATCCGGAGGCATTAACCGAATTAGAGTTTAAATTTAATAAAGTTCAACCTTTCTTCTTTAAACCTAAGAAAACCTGTTTGGCTGGTTTCTTTGCCTTATAATTGGAAAGCAGTGAGCAAGGATTCACTAAGGGGGAGCTAAAAACACGGTGTGTTAAAAATAAAACCCTGTTACGGTAAGACCAGGTGAAGGCTGAAAGGGAACCCTAGACTCCTTTCTCACTTGGTCGTAACATAAAAGACGGGCTACCTGGGAGATCAGCGGGTACCAGATCTGGATTAGCTACAACAATACAAAAGCAAAATGCTGTGTTGCTGGAAATCTGAAATAAAAGCAGAAAATGCTGAAAATACTCAGCAAGACTGGCAGCATCTGTGGAGGGAGAAACTAGAGTTAACGGGCTGAATCTTCCCAGTCCTGCAGAGCAGACTAGGAGGCGGGAACTGGAGCAAACTTAGAAAAGAGCTCGTTGAGCCAGCTACCTGATGCAAGCCCTCCTCCCAATGATTTTGCTGAAGGCGGGTCAATACAGCAGAGGCTATCCACCGTGCAGTAGTGGGAGCCAATTAGGCCCATAAATAGGCCAATTGACGGAAAGCTGATGGAGTCCCCTGGATCATCCTAATGGCAGACGAACACCACTGAGGCCGGAGCCCAGCAGGTAATTGGAGGGGGCATCCCGGTTGCAGGCCAGGGGGCCATTGACGCCCCTTTCAATCACCTCAGCATGGACCCACTGGAACGTGATGACCACAGTCGCATCCACAAACCATCCTTTGGAGAAGCTCCCCCGCCACAATGATGGCCTGAAAGCTGTGGCCATGTGTGATTTTAAAATTTTCACAATGCTGTCGGCCAACCAGAGCCACTGGCCCTCTGATTGGGCCCCCTGCTTTGGTAACCTGTCCACCGTCCTTAATTGGACGGCAAACGTGGAAGTGGCTTCTTAATTGGCCTCCTCCCATAAGATCCCGATGCCTTGCAGCCAGTCGACATCACCGAGCTCAGGACCTGCATTTGTTCCTGATGGCAGAAAATTTCAAAGACATTACGAATCCACCCAATGTTTCAGGTTGATAACCATTCGTCAAAACTGGGAAAAGTTGGAGATATGATAGATTTTAAGCAAGGGGGGAGGGTGGGGAAAAGCAAAAAAAAGGGAAGGTCTGTGATAGGGTGGAAGACAGCAGAGATTAAATGACAAAAAGGTTGATGGTGCAACGTCAAAGCGAGTGGTAATGGGACAATGGGTAAAGAAACAAAGATATGTCTAGAGGAGGTGTGAATGGTTGGATCATAAACTTTTGCATGCAAAAGCAAAGGGAGAAAAACGAGAGAGAAATCAAATTCAGAAAAGCAAAGGGAAACAAAAACATGGGGGCAGAAGTTATGATCTGAATTTGTTGAACTCAATAGGTTGAATTTTTGGGCCCCCTGAGGGCAGAAGCAGCGGGGTATCGGGGGGTGGGGAGGGGGGAGCCTGAAAATACCGGTGCCGGCCGATGTGTCAGTTTCAAGATTCTGTTCCCGATGCTAACAATGTTCCAGTACAGCTACAACACTGGAATCTACCCGGCAATGTGGAAAATTACCTAGGTATGTCCTGTACACAAAAGCGGAACAAACCCAACCAGGCTAATGACCGCCCTGTCAGTCTACTCTCGATCATCAGCAAAGTGATGGAAGGGGTCATCGACAGTGCTATCAAGGGGCACTTGCTCAGCAATAACCTACTCACTGACGCCAGGACTACTCAGCACCTGACTGCATTACAGCCTTGGTCCAAACATGGACAAAAGAGCTGAATTCCAGAGGTGAGGTGAGAATGACAGTCCTTGACATCAAGGCAGCACCTGACCGAGTATAGCATCAAGGAGCCCTAGCAAAACTGGAGTCAATGGGAATCATTGGGGAAACTCTCTGCTGGTTGGAGTCATACCTAGCACAAAGGAAGATAGTTGTGGTTGTTGGAGGTCAATCATCTCAGCTCCAGGACATCACTGCAGGAGTTCCTCAGGGAGTGTCCTAGGCCCAACCATCTTAAGCTGTTTCATCAATGACCTTCCCTCCATGATAATGTCAGAAGTGGGGATGTTCTGAAGTGATTTATGACTTTAACTCCTTATAGGGTCGAACGGGGTTAAGTAGAAACATGCTGAGTTTTAGAAAGGCATCTCAGCAGAATTTAATGATCAGGTTGAGAATAGAACAAACAAGCTTCTGGGGCGAAGGTCAGGATAAAAGAACGAAGGCTGGAGCCGGGGGGGCCTCGAGGCCATGCAATCAACTGTTCCTGTGGAATGTTGGTATAAGGGGGAAATAAGGAGATAAAAGACAACAATTTGGAGCCATTTGGTATGTGTATTGATAAGGCTGAGGAAATGTGCTCATCGGAATGTGTAATCAATCACCATGGTTTTAATTAAAGTGCATGATCATTCATATCAATCATCCGTTGGTTGAACACATTGTATGATAAGAACAGTATATATGTTTGTGCTCCTGAATGTAGTGTTCGAGTGTTACCTCGGAATGCCCAAGGTTGTGTATGCTGAATAAATTGATTGAACCTGTACCTGAGTCTCCTCATGTGGTGATGAAGTTGTCCCACGACAGTTTGGCATAGTCGGCAGGATACTTGCATCGGACCATCGGAAGCGGCACTGCAAACTGGTGAGTATATTCACTTACCACCCATAAGTTAGGGCTGTAAGTCTACCCGAGTAAAGGTCCGGCCGAGTATTCAAAGAATCTGAAGGAGGACTCAGGACAGGAGGCTCGTCAGGTAAGGAAACAGAAAAGCGCTGGCAGGACAGTAAGTCCGAAGCCACGCAAAGGTCAGAACCACTTACCGTAAGGTTTACCGAACATAGAGCCGCGCTGGTCGTGAGAGTTATGGGGGATAGGGGACCGCGCTGAGTGAAGTTAGGAAGACAGTATTCTGTCAGATGAAAAGCTGAGCAATGAGACACCTTTTGACCGGGAGGCAGACTGCTCCATGACCCGGTTCACAGCAGAACGGCAGAAAAAGATCATTAAAAAGATGCAGAAGGATGGGTAGGATCCAGAGGAAATACCTGAGAAGCAGCAAAGTTGGTGGATAAAGCAGAATAAGGATAAAGAACATAAATGTGCCGTTATATTGGCCACATTATGCTTGCAATTATGCAGGCGGGTGAATGACCATATACAATGGACAGCAGTTAAGGACCATCAGGTGGCAGTGGTATCCCCTGCCCCCGATAAAGCCATCAAGGACTGGGGAGGTATAGTAGAAGAGGCAACCAAATATGGAGAACACCCACCTCTGTATGAGGGAGCGGAGGTAGTTCCCACAGCAACCCCTAATACAGTACAAACCAAAACCTCCAAAAGGAAAGTGAAAGATGAACAGGGTAAGGACCTAGAAACACAGGAAGGAACAGAGAAAATAACACGCGTCCCTTTTAGTCCAGGGGAAAAGCAGATGTTACGTAAGGAACTGCCCCGTCTGAAACCCCATAATGACAATAAGAACTTCTGGACTAAACTTGGGAAAATGCAGGAATTCCACTCCATGCACCCGAAGGATACCCACGCCTTGGTAAAGGCTAAATGCCCTGGGGATATCTGGTAGGAGTTAGATGAACGGCATAAAGCCGGATAAACATGGATGGAAACAGAAAAGGGGGTGAGCCGCAAAGATATAGAGGAACTGCATAAGCGCTTCAAAGCAGCTGTCCAGCTCCAGTTGGGGCCAGCTGAATCTAACTGGGGCTATATAACCTCAATAGCCCAGAAAAGAGGCGAATCGGTATTGGACTACGCGGAGTGGAAATGGAACATATATGCTCAGTATAGTGGCCGCCCCAGTCGCACCGGGACAAAGAGATATTTTTAAAATTGTTAAAGGAAGGATTCAGCCTGGAACACCAGAAAGTCTTAAAATTGGGTCTGTCAGTAGGGGGGCTACCAGCTTAGACCAGCGGGAAAATAAAGTAGGAGCTGCAGCAGCAGTAACCATACAAAAGGGCTGCTATAATTGTGGCAAACAAGGTCACGTGGCAAAAGACTGTAAGGGGCCAAAGAGAGGACAGATACCATCTAACAATTTGTGCACAAACTACAGAAGGCCAGGGCATAACCAAAGTGACTGCTGGGCGCTTGGGGGTGGAAAGGAAGGACAAGGGCCTAGGCAGAATACTGGTGGCAGATCAAGGCAACAGCATTTGACAGCTGATGAGGCTAGGCAATTGTTCAGGGATGTGGCTGGGAACAACGCATAGGGAATATCGGCCCTCGCATTCAGGACTGGGGAGCCCCGGATGTTTGTTGACGCGCTGTTAGGGGGCAGGCAGTGCAGTATGTTAATAGACACAGGAGCATCTGTATCAATCACGGACCTAGATTTACAAGTAACAACACAAACAGTAACCTTATCTAGGATAGGGAGGATGGACATTGAAGCAAAATGCAGCGAAACTATTCCCCATGGAAGGGAGTATCTTTTGAATTGATCTCCTAGTAGAGTTGGGAGCTCTGATTAACCCAGGAGACCATAAGTTACTGATGTGGGGTCTGCTTAAAGGGAGAAAAACCCCTTTGCTTGCTTGCAATGTGACTGTGGTGACCAAGACTGAGCCGGACCCATGGGAATGCCTTGGTCCCTGGGGAATACTGTGCCAGCAAGTCACTGGAGTTTGGGTACAGCACAAACATGACTGTGGAATGGTTAACATGGCACCCATGTACATACCGGGACCAGAACATTCCCCAAGGAAACAATACCCCATCGGATGGGAAGCGCAGGAGGCTGTGTGGGATATAGTACAGAGCTTGGAGCGCAGAGGAATAGTGAAGAGGACAGTCTCCCACAAATTCCCCTATTTGGCCAGTCGGGAAGCCTGATGGATCTTACCAACTGACTATAGATTACACAGCCTTCACAGCCTTGAATGAAGTAACCCTCAGACAACACCCAATAGTAGCTAGCCCGGCTACTACATTTAATTGCCTGGGACCAGACTGTACTATCTTTTCCGTGCTAGATATAGCAAACAGATTTTGGGCTATTCCACTGCATGAAGAATCCCAGGATAAGTTTGCATTCATGGGAGGGCACCGACAATACACGTGGACGCGCTTACCTCAGGGATTTCACAATAGCCCGGCGATCTTTCATCAGGTCATGTCCGACACCCTGAGTCAGGCAAACATAGGTGAGGACAGCACCATAGTGCAATACGTAGACGACATTTTGATTGCCTCTAAAACCTCTAAGCGGCATGTAGGAGCTCTACTGAGCATTCTGGAATTACTGGAGATGGCGGGGTTTAAGGTAAGCCCGAAGAAAGCGCAGTTGGGGCAACGAGAGGTCCAATACTTAGGGTACCGAATCACACAGGGTAACCGAGAGCTCCCCCAGAGTAGGAAGGAGGCCATAAACTGGATGCCCAGGCTGGTCAGAGGAGTAAGGAAGGGTATTGGACTCTTCAACTATTGTTGGAACTTTGTGGAGGATTTTGTGAGGATCGTAGCACCCCTACAGAATCTGATCAAACGGGGGAGAGCATCGCAGGACAATACAGTATGGGGCAAGGAACAGGAATAAGCATATACTGCATTAAAATGGGCACTCATGCACGCACCAGCTCTGGAATTATCTTGCATGGGAAAACCATACCACCTGTACACCCACAACGAGGGTGGTTTCTATAGTGCGCTACTAACCCAAGAGCTCGGAGATCACATGAGACCGGTAGGATATTTCTCAACTAAACAATCCCCAGTTGTGAGCGGCATGCCCTGCTGTGTGGCAGCCACTTGATCATGTATCATGGGCAGTGAAGGTCTGTGAACCTATAATAAGACAGGGAAGGTAGTTCTCCATATGAAGCATATTATTGTGGAACTGCTAAATATAGAAAAACTCAGGACGGTATCTGACAGTAGATGGGCAACCTCGGAAGCAGTGATGTCACTGAGGGATAAGTCAGTCGTGATAGTCCAGGGCAGTAGGGTTAATCCAGCAGAGGGCATGCTGCAGGAAGGGGAGGAGCACAGTTGCCTGCTTGAGTTGGAGGAAGGGATACCTGGGACATTAAAGGAGAAGGAGATTAAAGGCGTAGATATGACCCTGTTTGAAGACAGGACCCGTAGATATGTGGATGGGACCCCATATACTGGTTGGCCAGTTGTCAACGAAGGAGGAAGTATTGTCGGCAGTGGAAGGCTATCAGGAGCCCTTTAGGCTCAGGTGGCATAACTGATAGCCCTAAGAGAGGCCTTACGAATGACAGAAGGAAAGAGGGCCAACATCTACACTGAGAGTAGATATGCCTTTGGGGTAGTACATGACTACATGGTAGCCTGGAGTCGACAGGTGTATGTCACCTCGGGAGGGGAACATATTCAGCCTGAGGCTATAATTAGGGAGATGTTAGAGGCAGCAAAGCTGCCTCTGGATGCAGCAGTAATAAAGGTTAAAGCACATCAGAAAGGGGCAGACCTGATACAAATAGGCAATCAGCGGACGGATGCAGCGGCTAAGGAGGCGGCAACGTTTGGCTCAGTGTTATAATTAGTGACAGTTACGATCGGGCTGGAGGTGGTAAACCTGGTAGACCTTCACAGAGATGTAGAAGGGGAAGAGCAAAGACAGTGGGAGAAACAGGGAGCAACTGAAGGCCCTGACGGGATCATGCAGAAGGACGGTAAAGTGGTAGCACTGTGCTGTATCCAACATAACCTGATGAACATATCCCATGGAAATGCGCACCATGGGAGGGAACCATGTTAGGGAGAATGAGTAGATGCTGGTGGTGGCAAGTGTTACGACAGACCGCTCCAATCAAAGCCCCCAATCAATATATACGATTCTGATTGTGTGTGGGAGAAATGCACTGTTAATTCAATCCCGTTCCCTCCACAGATCGCCTAACATATTTAAAACTTTCCAAATTAAAGAAAAACCCAATCAAATTGTACCATCTATTAACCCCCAAATGAGGCTAACCAAACGATGTATCTTTAAATCAACAAATTAACTGTTTAATCAGAAAAACTAAATTCTTAAATACTATGAAGATATAAACAACATTTAAAATAGAAAAATTAGAGTCCTTGCAAATTTACAGTCCAATGTTGCTTGAAGTCCTCACAGCCATCTGATAGGGAAAAAAGGTTCTTCAATAGTAGAACAGTCCATCGTCTAATTCCAGCAGTAAGTGATGCTTTCCTTCCAGTGATGAATTTTAACAATTAACAACTTGCAAACACTTTCAATAGAATCAATCTGACTTTAGAGTTTTTGAGGGATAAAAGATTGTCACAGTCTAACTTCCCTTCCTTCAGTTTAAATTATCAGAGATCTCTGTTTTGGCTTGACTTTTTATTTTAGAATTTTGAGAGATAATAATAATTAAACAGACTAAATTCTCTTCCTTCAATGTAAATGACTGAGAGCTCTTCTTTCAGGTGCTAACACCAGCTGTCTGTCTGTGTTTTTTTGTTAGAACAGGCTGTCTCAACTAAAAAGCCAGTTCAAAATTGAATTGTAACATTGTATATCTGGTCCTGGGTCCCTGAATGGCTGTTGCCAGGTAACCAGGATGTCTTCTCTGAAGCTGGTTAGTTCCCTCTCCATATGGTTGTATTCAACGGCAACCAAAAATGCATTTTCTCTAACTCCTGATGCTTGCTGGTTCTTAAAGCAGTACAGCTCCTTTTCCAGCCTTAAAGACACACCACATATTCCCCGGGAAAAAAAACTACAGGACCATGGCACAAGGTATGGAAAGAGATGTAGCAAAATGTTGCCAGAGGTGTTTGGTGAGTGCACAGCACAATGTAGGACGCCCAATGAAAGTCCATATGTCACACCAATCCCAAACAATGGGGCCATGGGAGCAGATACAAATTAATTTCACAGGACCGCTCCCGCCAAGTCAGGGAAAGAACTAAGCCTTTCCCACACGGGACTGCTCAGCCAGTACCGTGGCTTGAATAATGGCTGAAGAAGTGATTCCTAGGTAGGGGCGGCACAGTGGCGCAGTGGTTAGCACCGCAGCCTCACAGCTCCAGCGACCCGGGTTCAATTCTGGGTACTGCCTGTGTGGAGTTTGCAAGTTCTCCCTGTATCTGCGTGGGTTTTCTCCAGGTGCTCCGGTTTCCTCCCACAAGCCAAAAGACTTGCAGGTTGGTAGGTAAATTGGCCATTATAAATTGCCCTTAGTATAGGTAGGTGGTAGGGAAATATAGGGACAGGTGGGGATGTGGTAAGAATATGGGATTAGTGTCGGATTAGTATAAATGGGTGGTTGATGGTCGGCACAGACTCAGTGGGTCGAAGGGCCTGTTTCAGTGCTGTATCCCTAAACTAAACTAAACTACTCCAGGGTTGTGGGTCCTTAGGTGACTTAATAGTTCAATCCTGATATTCCAGGTCATGAAGTTCATTTTGAGGGGGTGGAAGACGCCTGTGCGTGGGTTCTTTTAATGTGGGGTGGCTGTTGCACACCGATGACCACACAGTTCGAACAAAGAAAGGTCTTTGTCCAATGGTAAGAATAGCCGAGACACTGAAGACCAGGCTCCGCTACACGGACGTGGATTTATACACAAACAGAGTAATGTAGAGACTACAGAATATAATGATACAGAAATATTTATTTATTTATTTATTTAGAGATACAGCATCGAACAGGCCCTTCGGCCCACCGGGTCTGTGCCGACCAAGAACCACCCATTTATACTAACCCTACAGTAATCCCATATTCCCTACCACCTACCTACACTAGGGGCAATTTACAATGGCCAATTTACCTATCACCTGCAAGTCTTTGGCGGTGGGAGGAAACCAGAGCACCCGGCGAAAACCCATGCCGACACAGGGAGAACTTGCAAACTCCGCACAGGCAGTACCCAGAATTGAACCTGGGTCCCTGGAGCTGTGAGGTATTAATCCCCATTAATGTAAATCACCAATCTAATAAATGTAGCAGTAACAACTGCAATAAAATCTCTTTGTTTTTGTAAGGATGCATTCTATTGTCATCAATGCAACTTAAAGCAAATTACTTGCAAGTTTGCTTTTAGTTTGGAAGCCAGATTTACACTCACACCTTCAAAACCTCATCTTTGATCTTGGGCATGCCTCTGGAGGCAATGTCATAACATCAGGACACACATGCACCAAACAGTTCAGTTATTTTTTTTTGGTTTAAAATTGTTAATTGCTTGTCCTTCTGGGGATAAAGTAAGAATCACATACTGCCCAAGTAATTTTTTTTTCCCTTGTTGGCCCTTCTGAAATGGCCTGTTAGGACCTGAACTGGAACAGACTATTTATATTGCAGTCTGAAATTTGCAGTTCAGGTCTGAAACTAGCAGGTGCTGCGGCGGAAACTCTTAAGTTTGCATATCAATCCATTCTGCCAGCTAACTTATTTACACACCAGTCTTCTGCGACAAGTTCCTATGAGCCTCAGTTTGCCAAATATAGAGTGTACACCATCTCCCTGCAGGAACGTACGTCACTTATTGATGCCCATAGAATATCAGTCATCAATAGGCCCATGGAGAACTATGCAACTGCCTGGCTCAAGTATTGCATTACCAAAACTGCTGTATTGAGTTGATTTTGTTCCAATCTTCATCTTCCAGGCATGTGAGTGCGGTGGAGGCAGATTCAATCATGGCTTTCAAAGGGAATTGGATATTATCTGAAGAGAAAAAATTTGCAAGGCTATGGGAGAAAGGTGAGGGAATGGGACTGGCTGAGTTGATCTTGCAGAGGGTCGGCATGGACACAATGGGCCGACTGGCCACCTTTTGTGCTGTAATCGTTGTATGATTCTATGTTATCTCAGACAGTTCAACTCCAAACAAGCCCTTTTAACTCCTATTCTGTCTTCCATGTGCCAACTCCAATTTGTATGGGCCAAATACTATGACTTTGAACAATTTTAGGGTGCATTCACACAGTTATAATTTACCGGATGCCACAGAACACGTATTGGTGAAAGTTGAGAGAATCTGGCTGTGTGATAAAAAAAGGAGTAAAAATGAACTCATGAGCTCATTTATGCTATCTCAGTTCACTTGGAGGAAATTGACTCTCCAAGATTATTAAATAAGCTATGAAATTAAATAAACTATGAAATTAAGTGTTATGCAATTAGATTAGCAGGATGAGAGAGATTGCAGAACTCTGAGGTACAGGTGTCCTGGTGCATGAATCACAAAAGGTTGAAATGCAGTTACAGCAAGTGATTAGGAATGCAAATGGAATGTTGTCACTTATTGCAAGGGGAATGGAATATAAAAGTAGGGATATTTTGCTACAGTTGTATAGGGTATTGGTGAGACCACATCTGGAGTATGGTGGACTTTAATCTGCATAAAGACTGGGACAATCAAATTGGCGACAGTGGTCTAGAAGATGAATTTGTAGAATGTTTCCATGACAGTTTCTTGGAGCAATATGTTATAGAACCATTTACTTTTATTTTTAGTTATTCTTTCTTTTTTTACATTTTTTTGTATGTTTATTTCATTTTATCTTAGTTTCTTCAGTTTGCTTACCCACAGTTTTTTTCATGTTTGTACTTGCTGCTGTTCAATCTTCAGTCCGTTAACACCCTATCTGTACTAATGCTTTGTCTTTCAACACACCATTAACATATTGTTTGGCTTTGCTCCATGACCTTCTGGTCAGCTATTTTGTGGCCTTGTCCAATCTACACCTTCTCCTTTGTTATCTCTTGCCCCACCCCCAGCTTTACTTGCTTATAACCTTTTACATTTCTAATATTTGCCAGTTCCAAAGAAGAGTCACTGACCCGAAATGTTAACTCTGCTTCTCTCTCCACAGATGCTGCCAGACCTGCTGAGTATTTCCAGCATTTCTTGTTTTTATTTCAGATTTCCAGCATCCGCATTATTTTGCTTTTATGTTATAGAACCAACTAGGGATAAAGCTATCTTAGATCTCATACTGTGTAATGAAGCAGGGTTAATAAGCAATGTCATAGTAAAAGATCCACGGGAAAATAGTGATCATAATACCATTGAATTTCATATTAAGTTTGAAAGTGACATTTCGATCACAAACAAGAAGCTTAAACAAAGCCAATTACGAAGGTATGGGGGGAGAATTGGCTTATCTGCCCAAAGCCACCTCAACTCACGACCCCACCTTCTGCCACACCAACAACACCTGCCGATTTAACAAACAAGATACCGACACCAAGAACATAAGTAACAAACCCCCCCCTTGTCCAATACTAAACCCTGGGCCAGAGAATGGGCTAGTGTTAACAAAAACTAGAAAGACTTTGTATGATAATGTACACCATGAGCTGGTATCCATTGTCCTAAACATTTCTGACATTAAATTACCTCAGTGGTGTCCGGCGGAAACCCAAACATTGTATGAGGCTCTAGTAAAACAAATAATAACACAGGCATCTTGGTTCAATGCTGGGGGTGCGACCAAGGGGTGCACTCCCTGCTCAGGGGTGGTACCGACAGAAACGTAGCCTATTGAATGATGTTGCCACGCTGTTTAACATAGGAATTTCAGTTGTAAATTCTATTGACTTGGTTGCCGTGGACCAAAAGGTCCGGACGCTAAGCACCTAACTTAAAGTAATCCTCAGACAGGGACAAAGGATCCAGAGCAGATAGCTCAGTACGGATCAAAATCTGACGCGGTTAGCTCAGGATTTGGTTACAGTACTTGAGAGTCATGCGTGGACCATTAAGGAATTAATTGGAGAAGGGCGTAACATCTCAGAGCTTGCCGTTAGGAACGATGTCTGCAGCACTTATGGATCTTGGATGCTTGAGTAGACTCGGGAAAGCTTGAGACAGCTCCATGAGGGTGAAGTTCCCCTGTAGGTATCAAACGCCCATTTATCTAACTTGTCCCGAACCAGGACCTGACTGGTTGCCAACTCAGAGGTTTAGCACGTGTGTATAAAACTGATGAGAAATGTATTGTCAATAACAGCCTATTGATAGCTGTGGTCTTGGGCAATTCCAGTAATACCAGACTCAATACACAGTACACCCCTATACGAAGTAGAGAACATTGGGGTAATAAGGGAAGATTATTACGTAAAATATCATAATACACTGCCATATGCCGTAGAATTAGAGGGAAAAATGATAGGTACTACTTTAGTTTAGTTTAGTTTAGAGATACAGCACTGAAACAGGCCCTTCGGCCCACCGAGTCTGTGCCGACCATCAACCACCCATTTATACTAATCCTACTCTAATTCCATATTCCTGTCACATCCCCACCTGTCCCTATATTTCCCTACCACCTACCTATACTAGGGGCAATTTATAATGGCCAATTTACCTATCAACCTGCAAGTCTTTGGCATGTGGGAGGAAACCGGAGCACCCGGAGAAAACCCACGCAGACACAAGGAATCTCTGCTGTAGTGTGTCCGCATCCAACATATGTGACCAAGGAGGCCCAATGTGGGTTTAACGTAGCAGTCAATTGCACAATGGAAGCTATACGGGCAGTAATGGAACTGACCCATGTGGCATATGTGGGAAAAGGGAGACGTTGCCTGACTACGACACAACAAGAATATCAGTACGGACACAACTGATCCTGTCTGATAACTAATCATATGGTGTGTTTACACCCACAAGTTCCAGTGAGAGTGGGAAAGGTAGAACTGGTGGAAATATATAAAAGGGAAACTGTCAAGCTGCAGGTTACCGAGAGCATAAGGGAAAACCTCACGCAGTACTTAAGACAATTCTCATACTTTATCCCACCATTACCCACACACCTTTTTTTTTAGAGATACAGCACTGAAACAGGCCCTTCGGTCCACCGAGTCTGTGCCGACCATCAACCACCCATTTATACTAATCCTACACTAATCCCATATCCCCACCTGTCCCTATATTTCCCTACCACCTACCTATACTAGGGGCAATTTATAATGGCCAATTAACCTATCAACCTGCAAGTCTTTGGCATGTGGGAGGAAACCCACGCAGACACAGGGAGAACTTGCAAACTCCACACAGGCAGTACCCAGAATTGAACCCAGGTCGCTGGAGCTGTGAGGCTGCGGTGCTAACCACTGCGCCACTGAGCCATCGGTTAGGTGTTACGCAGGTACACAGCGTGTATTACACCTTACAACAACAGACTGAAGCACTGGAAGAGGAGGTCGAACAGATCAATGATACCACATGGTGGGAGTATTTATGGAATTGGGGTTTGAAAATAAAGGTACCCCCGGGTCAGGATGATCTCCCACATCTTGGTTATTGCCCAAGCACTGATGGTTGTATATTTGACGTGTTTGGTCCACAGGGTCAGAAGGACGCACACGACGAGGGCAGTAGTATGGGGAAATGAGAAGTCAGGGATTAAAAAGGTTATTCATGAGACCCAATTGCAGGACTGATCCATACAGACAGTGTAGTCAATTGCCTTTGCAACCCTAAGCTCGAAACCTGGCCAGTATCAAAGAGTGACGGAGCACAATGAGAGTTGAGCACATCAATGTTCAGGTCTGTTGGCCATCTTGGGCTGGGCCAAGGGCCGAAAGGGGGGACTGAAGGGGTTATGTAGAAACAAGCAGAGTTTTAGAAAGGCTTCTCAGCAGAATTTAATGATCAGGTTGAGAATAGAACAAACAAGCTATCTATAATTGTCTTTTTTATGGTAGGTTGAAACCTCTTTGTGGGTCAATCTGCCTACATTTACCAACACCATTAATGAAGTTTATTGCTACCCCTTACTGATATCACACAGGATATTTCAATGTGTGTTTATCCTCCAATTCCCTGGCAACAGAAACACTGAAATGGATTTTCCAACTTGTTTCTGGTTCACATTTTATTGTAACAGGGACCTTGAAAGACCTGGAAATTTTTAACTCTACCTTCTTAAAGGGGAATTTCAGTGAGTCTTGAAAACTGACCATTTATTCAATCTCTAATTCTAAAAGGTAAAATATATTAACTATATCTAGATTCTAACTTCATCGTCCTTGGCCTCTTTATCTCGAGAGACAATGGGTAAGCGCCTGGAGGTGGTCAGTGGTTTGTGAAGCAGTGCCTGGAGTGGCTATAAAGGCCAATTCTAGAGTGACAGACTCTTCCACAGGTGCTGCAGATAAAATTGGTTGTCGGGGCTGTTACATAGTTGGCTCTCCCCTTGCGCCTCTGTCTTTTTTCCTGCCAACTGCTAAGTCTCTTCAACTCGCCACACTTTAGCCATGCCTTTATGGCTGCCCGCCAGCTCTGGCGATCACTGGCAACTGACTCCCACGACTTGTGATCAATGTCACAAGACTTCATGTCGCGTTTGCAGACGTCTTTAAAGCGGAGACATGGACGGCCAGTGGGTCTGATACCAGTGGCGATCTCGCTGTACAATATGTCCTTGGGGATCCTGCCATCTTCCATGCGGCTCACATGGCCAAGCCATCTCAAGCGCCGCTGGCTCAGTAGGGTGTATATGCTGGGGATGTTGGCCGCCTTGAGGACTTCTGTGTTGAAGATATGGTCCTGCCACCTGATGCCAAGTATTCTCCGGAGGCAGCAAAGATGGAATGAATTGAGACGTCACTCTTGGCTGACATACGTTGTCCAGGCCTCGCTGCCGTAGAGCCAGGTACTGAGGACACAGGCTTGATACATTCAGACTTTTGTGTTCCATGTCAGTGCACCTTTTTCCCACACTCTCTTGGCCAGTATGGACATAGCAGTGGAAGCCTTTCCCATGTACTTGTTGATTTCTGCATCGAGAGACAGGTTACTGGTGATAGTTGAGCCTAGGTAGGTGAACTCTTGAACCACTTCCAGAGCGTGGTCGCCGATATTGATGGATGGAGCATTTCTGATGTCCTGTCCCATGATGTTCGTTTTCTTGAGGCTGATGGTTAGGCCAAATCCGTGGCAGGCAGCTGCAATCCTGTCGATAACTAATTAAGCCTATTATACCTATATTCCATTGCAGTTCACTGATGATTGCACAATGTTCAGCACCATTTGGCTCTCCTCAGATACTGAAGCAGCCTGTGTCCAGATGCAGCAAGACCTGGACAACATCCAGGCTTGGGATGATAAGTGGCAAGTAACATTTGCACCACACAAGTGCAAGGCAATGGCGATCTCCAACAAGAGAGAATCTAACCATCTCCCCTTGATGTATAGTGGCATTACCATTGCTGAATTCCACACTATCAACATCCTGGGAGTTATCATTGACCAGAAACTGAACGGACCAGTCACATAAATACTGTGGCTACAAAAGCACATCTGAGGCTAAGAATCTGTGAGTAACTAACCTCCCCAATGTCTGTCCACCATCTACAAAACACAAGTCAGGAGTGTGATGGAATACTCTGCACTTGCCTGGATGTGTACATCTCCAACAATACTCAAGAAGCTTCACATCATCCAGGACAAAGCAGCTCACTTGATTGGCACCCCATTCACCTTCTACATTCACTCCCTTCACCATGGATGCACAGTAGCAGCAGTGTGTACCATCTACAAGATGCACTGCAAAACTCACCAAGACTCCTTCGTCAGCACCTTCCAAACCTGTGACCTCTACCACCTACAAGGACAAGGGCAGCAGATGCATGGGAACACCACCACCTGCAGGTTCCCCTCAAAGCCACACACCATCCTGACTTGGAACTCTATCGCCGTTCCTTCACTGTTGCTGGGTCAAAATTCTGGAATTCCTTCCCTAAAAGCAATGTGTGTGTACCTACACCCCAAGGACTACAGTGGTTCAAGAAGACAGCCACCACCTTCTCAAGGGCAATTAGCGATAGGCAATAAATGCTGGCCTAGCCACCAATGCCCACATCCCATGAATAAAAAAAAGGGTCGGGGAGTGGGCAAGAGAGGGATCCTGCTCTCCTCCCAATTGAAGCCAATTAAAATAGTTTAAAAGCTTGTTAAGATATTGTTGGAGTTGGAGGGTGGAATTTTGAACGGGGTGCATGGGATTCAGTTCATGTCTGCTGCAGATCTGCAGAAGGAGGTACAGAATGAGGAGCCAATCATGGCTGCCCCAGGGAATTATCCCGACCCCATCAGAGGGTCAGCTAGACTAAAAGGGAGTCAGCATTTGCCAAGGGGTTGCACTTGGCGCTGTGCCAGTGGCAGGATGAGTGTGCACTTAATGCTCGGTCATTGAACGGGGTCAACATTCCTCCATCTCGGAACCGTGGGGACAGAAGAGCAGGGGAAAGGCTGCCAAATGCAATTGGGCAGTCACCTGTCCAGAAGGAAGGCTGCAGCTGGCAAAGGGGACACGACTGTCAGATTTTGGAACTAGTGGCATTGAGGGGCAACACCCTCCACAGGAAGAGTGGAACTTTGGGCACCAGGAGGGCATGGGAGAGGAAAGCGAGGCAGGAAGGCAATGGAGGCCATACCCTCAACACAGGAGCTACCTTTGAAGATGGAGCTACCTGGAGATGACTGAGACCCAGTGCTGTAGGAGACTATGACCCTCCAGGCAGATGATCACAGACATCTGTGCCCTCATCACCAAAGACCTCACACCTTGCAGCACTGGTTGCCATGCCGTGACAGAAGCCATCAAAGTCACCGTAGCCTTGAACATCATCGCTTCTGGCTCTTTCCAAGGATCAGTTGTGGACATTCGTGGCATCTTGAAAATGGCAGTACAACACTGCATCTCACAGGTTACTGAAGCCCTCTTTGCCAGAGCTCACAGTACTTTCATTTCAGGACAGACGTGGTCGTGCAGATACAGAGTATGATGAAATATGGGTATAATAGGTTTAATATGTAAGGCATTTGGATATCTCTTGTATTTCTGTGCATAAGTAGAATGTAACCAGTTGTGGTGAGGACCAGTGTATGGGACTCGCCAGGTGGTAAGAATATGACGGCGGAGGACATCGGGATGAATGGAGAAGAATTCTGACTGAAGACATCATCACTGGGGTTCATAATGGACTTTTAAAAATAAAAGATAGTGTAGCTGAACAAGGACTCCCACATATACACACAGACAGACAGACGGTAGCCTGGGCTGTTATAACATCAAACAGCCTATCTACAACCACTCTCACGGACAATGGTCTTTTGAAATATGTGTGAATGGTTTCCTTCTTGCTTTATCAAGATGCACATATCATATCCATGGGTGGTATGCACCTAAGCACCGCCCCCCCTCCCCACCCTGCTGAGAGCAGGATATGTATATGCATAGCCAGGGTGGGATTGATAAGGCACCGAAACCCAATCGATGACTCAATTCAAAACATTATCTTATATGTCAAGGGGCCAGGGTCATTAAGGTGTATATAACCACAGCTCACAAGGACATTGTTGCTGCAGCCGGGAAGCGTCAGTCACAGGAAGTCATGCGGGAGATGTCATTCAGTGACCCGACTGCCCGGGAATGAGCTCCCATATGCTGGTCTACTAACCATCTAGTGTTGTAAGTACATACTATAGCTTGGTGAGTTAATAAAGGTGTTCCACATAAAATGGAAATCGTATCCAAAGTCTGTTTCATGCGATTGATATTCAGTAAGAAGTCAGGACCTTAGAGGGAAGTGAGACCCCCTTTTTAAGAGTCTTACAAATACAGATAATTAATACATACACTTAATTAGATAGAATTCAGATATAATTAATACATTACACTTTAGGAATAAAGATTCATTTAAAACAATTAAAGACTGAATAAACTGACAGAATAAAGAGTCATTTAATACAATTAAAGATTGAATAAATTGTAAGTTTTCAAGATCCCCTATTAAAAGCAGAGTTAAAAATTTATTATTCCCTTTTAGTTAAAAAGCCATCCCAACATTTCTGCTACATTGGATGGAATGTGCAAAAAAAAAGAGTTCACCTTTTGGCTAAATAAGCCTAGAAAAAATATAATGATGTCCACATGCACTATTGATAAATAAATGGAAGTGAGACACACCATACATGGTACACACTGATAATCTTGATGAGATGGCTTTCTTATATAATGATATAAAACATATCTAGGTTGTCTTAAGACCGAGAACTTGGTACAGGGTGGCACCAAACAACAATTATCTGAATGATCAATCACAAAATGGATCATCGCCTATAAGAAACAAGTGTTATGTGACCCTAAGTTAACCCAATAGAAAAAAGAAGAGAGAAGTTACTGAAAAAAATCCTTGTTAAAAAGCTTTTAAGAATAAAGCACATTTACAAAATTAAGTAACTAATAAACCAAAGTCATAGTGTTACAGTATAACACTACAAACATTTTGTCCAGATAAAAGCTCATAACTTCATGATAAGGAAATTTTCCACAATTAAATAGTTAAGAATAATAATGAATGATACAAACATAAGGATAATGAAAGAGGGAGGAACTAACACAGAGAGGTAACACCCACATTTACAAGAGATGAGCTAATCAGGTTGGAAACAATATAAACATACAGAATTTATAGTCAAAAATTTAGAAGTATTGAATTCCTCAGCAAAACTTCTTACCTCTACAGTAAAGGAGGCTGTCTGCATGACAAGATAATTCTACTCTTAACTGTGAGGGCTTTGTCTTGTTAGGCAGGAGGCTTACTTGTGGAATTTAAGGTCACAGTTTACTTTGAATTCTGATGGATATTCTAAGATATTTTGCTGTAACATTGAACGTTTGGATTCTATTTTAGAAATAAGATTATATTTTCCATCTTTTAGTAATCTTTGATGTTGTGATATACTTAGTCACTTAAAGTACATTGCATGTTTAATTCTTTAATAAATTTATAAATAAGTTAGTAAGTCATCTCATGTAGTATTCTGTATACAACTGCAAGAACCCCTGTCTGTATCTCCTTAAGTGAAGAGATACATATTGAAGAGAGTCTTCCAGAGCCTTATAATTTCTGGGATATTTATGATATAGCTGATGCTTATTAAAAAAAAGGCTATCCAAAAGATGGTAATATTCTCTGCTGATTTCTTTCTTTAAGGAGAGCTAGTTCAGTTTTTCAGACCCAAATATGTGTCTGTGGAAATCTATCTGGTTTAAACTTAGGTGAGAGAGATTAACAAGTGAGTGCTCCTGATTTGGTTTAGCCCCTATAAGGGGTTAAGGTCATAAATCACTTCAAGAGGGCATTGGGTTTCACTGCCATCACTGGATTCCCCTACGTGCAGGACATCCTGCATTGTAGCCATGTGGCCATTAAGGCTCCCATGGACCAGCCAGTTGCCTTCATCAACAGGAAGCACTTCCATTCAATCAACGTTCAACTGGTCTGCGACCACTGAAAGCATTTCCTACAGGTGTGTGCCCGCTTCCCGGTAAGCAGCCATGACGTCTACGTACTTCAACAGTCCCAGGTGCCTTAGCTTTTTAATCACCCCACTCGCCTTCAGACATGGCTTCTGATGCCTGTGAGGAATACTCACAATGCAACAGAGGAGAGCTACAACGATTTTCATGGCTCCACCCAAGTGATCATTGAGCAGGCTACTGAGGATTCCGCTGCCTTGATTGATCTGATGGACCCTGCAGTATGCCCAGCGAGGGTCTCATGCATCGTGGTGGTCTGCTGCACTCTGCACAATATAGCACTTCAGAGGGGGGAGGCTTTACATGAGGAAGATATGCCTGAGTGACAAACATCCTCCAATGAAGGGGATGATGTGGAGGAGAGACAGGACCAAGCAACTATGGAGCATGATAACACTGCGATGGAGGCCAAACTTGGTGAGCAACATGCAAAGGAGGCAAGATACATCCTCATAATGACCTGCTTTTATCTATAATAAAAACAGAAAGTGCTGGAAATACTCAGCAGGTCTGGCAGCATCTGTGGTGTCTGGCTCTCCAAGTGGGTCGCCAAACTCTCAATACATGAAGCCATGTACTCGTATGCCTGCAGCATGGCAGCGGTCATGGCATGGCATCCATCATCCGCTCATGCATGGCCTCTGGCATCTCCGCAAGCAGTTGCCTGAACTTTCCCGGCAACTCCAGCATGCCCTGTGCTGTCGACACTAGAGGCTCGTCAGCAGCCTGTGGCTCAGCATGGGCCTGACTACCCACAGTCCTCCGACTGTCAGAGACCTCGGCTGTCTCAGCCTCAGCCAGCCGATCAGGCATGTGTACAGGGCTCTCAACAGCTTGTGACCCTGATTCTAAAGCCATGCGGTTTCCCACCGAGGTGAAAGTATCTGCATTAGTGGAAGGTGCAGGAGAGTCAAGGGATGGTGCGTTCTCTGAGTGTTCCTCCTCCTCAGAGGTTGACGGGCATCCCTCAGGAGCTGCATCACCTGTGAATGCCGACCTTCAAAATAGAACAAAAACATGTGTGGGCTAAGCTGCACATATCCTGTTATGGCAAACATGCCTGAGGTGACTCTCCATCGTTAATGAATTTTTCGATGAGCGGCAATAATTGTTCTCTTGCGCAGGGACCCCGGTCTCCCCGTCTGATATAGTGCATCTGCCTTGGCTGTCCGCTAGTTCTAAGGCCTCTTCTTCGGCTTGGCTGAGAGGAGTTATGTCTGGGACACTGCCACCAGTCCTGGCCACCACCTCCTTCCTGTTATGGGCCCTCTTCTCCTGCAAGAGAAAGGATGTTAGAATTATAAATTGGCATACGTTTCACCATGAATATCCTGCTACCATGTGCCCCTCGTCATCAACTGGGGGATGTGATGTATCTCATAATGACTCAACATGTCATGCGGTTTACTGGGGCTGCGCTATGAATGAGGGTGGCTTGTTCCGATGCAGCCATGCATGTGCCATGATGATGTCATAACCTTGCTGTCTTGGGAATGGCAGTGGCTCCCTTACCATGTCATACACCCTATAGTGACATCCAAACCCCAGAAAGAAACTTTGTAATGTAGCACTCTGCTGAACGCAGAAGGTCATTGACCCTCTTCCTGCACTGCACCCAGTTGCATTGGGTAACCCCATGGCTGCTGACCTCCTCTGCAATCCCTGTCCAGGCTTGCTTGGTCAGTTGGGAGGACCTCTTCTTGCCATCGTTGAGGAAGAGAACCTCCCGCTTTTCCCTTGCAACCTGGAGGCGAATCAGCAAGGAGGCATCACTGAACCATAGGGCCACCCTTTCTCTGACTTCTGACATCCTCTGCAGTCTTCCTAGGGGGAGTGATTGCTGAAGTTGACAGTAATGTGAATTTCCAAGCGTTTCGGTGAAATAACCTTCTATTGACTGCAAGACAGGAGTGAATGCAGGCTGGCAGACT
The DNA here is from genome assembly GCF_036365525.1 of Heterodontus francisci. NCBI lineage: Eukaryota > Metazoa > Chordata > Chondrichthyes > Heterodontiformes > Heterodontidae > Heterodontus > Heterodontus francisci. Next base: position 76,446,462 of record NC_090382.1, on the reverse strand, counting down.
TTTAAAAATAGAGCCAGCACTTGATTCGATGTCAGCTGACGCTGTGAGCGATGTCTCTTCAGTCTGCCATGCCATGTGATTGGGGTGACTGCCATCTTCTTATGTTAAATGGCCACCCACTGTGTAATCGTGGCGGTGCAGCCGCACAAGTGACACACAGGATCGCTGCCATTTTCCACACCTGCTGCTGGTTCCGGCGGCGGCTCATTTAATTCAGTCCATTGTCTGCCAGTGGTAGAGGGTGTGAATGTTTAAGGTGGTGGAAGGGGTGCCAATCACATGGGCTGCTTTTTTCTGGATGATGTTGAGCTACTTAAGTGTTGTTGGAGCTGCGCCCATCCAATATTTCTTGCTTGATTCACTCTTCTGACTCCACATATGTGTTATCAGCCATTAGGCATGTACCTTTTTTTTGTCCTAAACTGATTTTACTGAAATATACATTTCCAACTGTAATATATTCGGGTGGCACGAGCATAGAAAATGAACACCAAGCATGGCCAGTTCAAGAAAGTATTTATTTACGTCATTACATCATCACATAATCATGTCATTACATCATTGGCATAATATACAAATACATTACACAGCTTTCCCTTTCAAAAGAAAAGTCAATTTTTCTTTTTGTCTCTCTTCAATGAACTATACCTACAAATCAAGTTTACTAACTGGTTTACAAAGTCTTTCTGATCTCCTTACAAGTTTTGGTGTGGAGTTAGGTTTTGGACTGCTTTGTTTTGGTTCAGTACTTCAAGAAAATCTTGGCCGGAATTTTATGTTGGGCGGGATGCCCCATCCACCAGCCGAATAATCGAAGGTGAGCCCACCTCCACCGAGCCTGGGGGGCCACGCTGGGATTTTGTGCTCCCCAGGCCCTTAATTGGCCTTGGGCGGGTCTTCCACCTCTTTGAGGCAGGAAGTCGCACCGTATGGAGATGCTGGTCAATTAGCGAGCTGGTAGCTCTTAGTCCCAGCAGCGCCACCTGGAGTGGTGGCCACTGCTGGGACTATGCCCAATCACCGGAAGATAGAGGAAGGATGACCCCGGAGCAATGGTAAGTTTTTGGGGACTTGCTGGGGACAATCGACCAGGCCCCGGTGAGGCAAAGGGGGGGTCGGTTGCGGAGGCGGGGAGAGTGTTGTTGGTTGGGGGCGGTTGGGGTTTCGCGGGCAGGCCTCTATGGGGCACAGGGTGTCCGATTAGGACGCCGCCCCCCACCCCCCACAGCCTGCAAGAAGGACTCCAGCTTTTACCAGGCAGTGTTCTTGGGGCCTCTGCTGTCCGCAATACCTGTAAAATACCCACAGCGGTGGGAAGAAGCCCTTAAGTGCCAGTTAATTGGCCACTTAAGGGCCTTGATTGGCTTGGGGTGGGCGGGCTGTTTCTCACCACTGCCCCGCATAAAATTGCAGTGGGGGCGGAAGGGGGTCGGGAATGGCCTCCCCCCCCCCCCCACCCCATGGTCTCCCACTCAACTTTACGCTCTCCCCCCATCTCCTGCCACCAGCCCGCTCATTAGGGAGGCTGTAAAATTCCAGCCCTTGTTTCTTTCTCAGAAGTTGGTACTTCAGACACTGAAGTCTGAGCGGGTTCAAACCCTGGGATGAGCTCGTGATCAAGTGGATCATGCTCATATTTTGGTTCATCCCTTGCTGAGATCATGTGATCTACATGAAAGTTTCTCATCTTTCTGTCAATTTCAACCAAGTATCTTTTATTGTTTTTCCGCACATTTCTACTACATTTCCCACATCCAACTTTTGTGACTTGAGAGGGGGACTCAAAACACAAACATGCACATAATGCCTGAAACTGCACTCTCTCTTGTTTGTGACATCATGATGTTTTTGGCTGAACTGCTCGTGTTCAACTTTAGCAGTCAGGTTGATAGGACCAGACTCAAACCTGTCCTTAACTTCCTTCTCATTGAAAGCTCAGCATGTGTATACCCTGTAGAAAGTGTGGGGTTGTTCTATAATTCAGCAGGAAATTAACCAGTCGCCATTTCATACTGAAATTTGAACACTTATGCAGCACTTATTTCTTGAGTGCTTCTTTAACTGCCCTAATAGATCTTTCTGCTGCTTCATTTGATGCCAGATGGTAAGGGGACGTGATGGTATGTTTGATACTGTTGCGCTTCATGAAATTTTGGAACAGAGCCAAACGAAATTGAGGACCATTATCTGAGACTAACTCCTCTAGTCTTCTTTGGCCTCCTTATCTCGAGAGACAATGGGTAAGCGCCTGGAGGTGGTCAGTGGTTTGTGAAGCAGTGCCTGGAGTGGCTATAAAGGCCAATTTTAGAGTGACAGGCTCTTCCACAGGTGCCGCAGAGAAATTTGTTTGTCGGGGCTGTTACACAGTTGGCTCTCCCCTTGCGCCTCTGTCTTTTTTCCTGCCAACTACTAAGTCTCTTCGACTCGCCACACTTTAGCCAACTCCTCTAGTAAACCATGACAAATAAACATAGACTGTAACTCATCTATTGTTTGTTCAGCATTGGTGTTTTGATCCATGTACTTGACTTTGACCCATATTGAGTGGCTATTGATAAGAAGTTCTCATTTTCTTTCTCACAAAAGTCTACATGAATTCATTGAAATAGTTGAGACGAACATGGCCACAATTGCAAAGGAGCTTTAGGCGGCTTATTTCTACAGTTTTGGCAGATAATACATAAGAACATAAGAATTAGGAACAGGAGTAGGCAATTCAGCCCCACGAGCCTGCTCAGTCATTCAATACGATCATGGCTGATCTCATCTTGGCCTCAACTCCACTTTCCTGCTGTTCTCCATAACCCTCCAACCCCTTTCTAATTAAAAATCTGTCTATCTCCTCCTTAAATTTACCCAATCTCCCAGCATCCACTGTACATTTGATAACCAATGATTCTAGGTCACAGTCTAAACCAGGGCAATAAACAAAACCTCCTGTGTGTTCAGTATTGACTTCTGATAGAATCTTACCTCTCAAAGACCTAGATACCACCACTCTGTGACCACACTTTTTTGCAGCCCTGCTCACATGACAACTCATTGCGATGATTGTGGAACAGTTTCAGTTCCTCATTTGTACACCAGTCAAATTCTGTCCATCCCTTCAATGTCTCTTTGTTCGTAGGCTCTTTACAACACTGAATCTTTCTGAGTTTCAGCTGCAATTTCAGTTGCAGTGATTGGAAGGTCATCATGTTTACTCCTATTGTGAAGATTGCGTCTTCACAGCTTACATCTGAGTCCTCATGCAGCAAATGCAACAGTGGCCGGAATTTACTGGCCAAAAAGTCAGGGGAAGCCAGTCACCGCTGGGCCTGGGGAACCCATGCCAGGATTTTATGTTCCCCAGGCCCTTAATTGGCCTTGGGCAGGACTTCCACCTCCTTGAGGCAAGAAGTCCCACCTAATGGAGCTGCTGGCCAATCAGCGGGCAGGCAGCTCTCAGTTTCAGCAGCCGCACCAGAGCAGTGGCCACTGCTGGGACTGCACCCAGACAACATCAGCAAGAGGGACAACGGACCGGGAATGAAGGGAAGTTTTTGGAGCCTTGCTGGGGACAATCAGTCAGGCCCAGTGAGGCAAGGGGGGTCAGTTAGATGTGGGGGGGGGGGGGGGGGGGTGGGAGTGTTGTGCAGTTGGGTAAGTTGGGCCATGGGGGGAACCCTCCATGGGGCACAGGGTGCCTGATCAAGAGTGCCCCACCCAGCCTGCAAGAAGGCCACCAGGTTTTAAATGGTGGTGTTCTGGGGGACTGAGCTGCCCGCTAGATGCTGGTAAAATACCTGCAGTGGCGAGAGGAGGCCCTTGAGTAGCACTTAATTGGCCACTTAAGGGCCTTGGTTGGCCTGGGGTGGGCAAGCAGTTTCTCCCCGCTGCCCCTCCTAAAATTGCAGCGGGGGCAGGAAGCCCCCACCTGCCTGTCACTCAATTTTACACCCCCTCTCCTCTCCCCCCGCCACCTGCCCGCTTCTGCGAGGGTCGTAAAATTCCAGCCAGTGTGTTAGCAATAGCATTTGCTTTTGAACGGTGATATCCAACGTTGTAGTCATACTGTGGGAGCAGTACAGCCCATCGCTGCATCCTTGATGCTGCCATTATCGAAATTGCAGGCTTTGGTCCCAGGATAGCTATAAGGTGTTTATGATCTAGCATGAAGTTTCTACCTAACAAAAATTGAACTTTTGATTCCAAAGATGATTCCAAGCACTTCCTTTTTTTTTTGCACATAGTTGCATTCATTCTTGTTCAGGGTATGTGACGTGAATGCTATGGGCTTGTTTTTGCCATCATCCATGACATGACTGATCATGACTCCAATTCCATAGTTTGAAATGTCACATGCTAGCTTCAGGTCATGATTTGTGTCATAGTGAACAAGTAGTTCATCAGTGGTCAAGCTTCTCTTACAAACATCATAAGCATCTTGTTGTGCTTTAGACCATTCCCATTTCACATCTGTCTTCAACAACTCATGTAGGCAGAAATCGTGAGTAGTATTGGACTATGCCTAGAAAAGATCTAAGCTCAGACACATCATTGGGCTTTGGGGCATTAACTATAGCCTCTATCTTTTCTTTCTTTGGCTGTAGTCCTTTTTCATTGATTTTTCAACCAAGGTTCACTCCCTCAGATTGCTCAAAAGCACACTTGCTCCTTTTCAACCTCACAGTGTGATCATTGAGCCTTTTTAACATTTCATCCAAACTTGAAGATTCTCTTCTTCTGCTGCAGTCGCAATTAACACATCATCCTGATTACACAAGCAATGTGGCAAAGCTTGCAAAATCTTATCCATTGTGAATTGAAAGATTTTTGGAGAAAACTTCACACCATAGGGCAGCTTCCTGTATAACCCCAACCTGAGGGACTTGCCCTTATATTGGTCATTGAACTCCATTTGTCCACATGTTTCTAACACCTCATCAGAGTAGATTTTCAACTGAACTGTGTTAGAGGTACATCACTGAATTTGCTCTCATACATATCGCTACTCATAATAGAACAATTTGCAGCTGTATCAATGTGCAAGTTGATGTACTGTTGATTAACCAACACCTTTGTACAGAAGTCTCTGTCATTTAAGTGGTTGTTAGTAGCATAAATTCTAGATCCTCTTCGTTTAGGCACTCTGGAGTCACTTCAAGATTGTGAACTCCACCCTTGTGATGTCGCTGTTTATCATTACCACTGGAAAGAGGTCCCTTTCCTGCTTTGGCCTTTACTCAGCAAGCAGTTGCAATATGGTCTTTCTATTGGCAATTTCCAAATTCACAGTAACCCAGTAAACACGTTACTGTGTCTGTCTGTAACAGTGATACCTAAAAGCAGCCTAGTCAGTGGTTGAAAATATTCTCTTACCCAAATGAACACATTGAAACCGATACAGACTAGGACCCTGCAGCATCCCATTCAACTGAGGAGACAGTTTGAGGTTCAGGCTTTGTACAATCCAGCCAAAATCTCTTCCAGCTGAGCAGGTAGGTCACTGGGAGATGGCTGATCTTGTTCACTGATGTCCCTGCTGCTGTTTGCTGCCTATATTTATGGACTTTGATCTCATTCTCATTTCCATTTTCTGTAATATATTCGGGTGGCACTAGCAGAGAAAATGGACACCAAGCCCAGCCAGTTCAAGGAAGTGTTTAGTTATATCATTGCATCGTCCATCATTATGTGTTTATGTCATTAGCATAATATACAAATACATTACACCAACATTTACAGCCTTTGTGAAGTTTCAGAAATGTTTTGCACACGTAGACAGCCATTTAACGTTAATTTTCAATTCTACCCTTCTAGTGGATTCCCAGCACCAGGCCCAGCATGCATCAGGAGCTCTGAGTGAATGGTAAAGGTTTACATGGCGGAAGACTTATACCTCAATTTTTTTTAACTGCTTCTCTGCATTGAGTGATGACTCTCCTGTCACTCACAGCTCCCTTCCAAATTTTTCCTGCGTGAATTCAATACTTTTTGTTTGCCACTGTTAAATATTACAGACTTAAATCCGTCTGTAAAATGTCCCTACTGCACTAGTTTTTTCGTGTCATTTGCAAAGATAAAAGTGGGAATGTGTTGCGCTTCTCAGCATTGACAATCCTCACAATGAACAAATGGGATAACCAAAAAATTGTAAGGAAAGAACTCCTGAAAGGTATTTAATTGTTAGTTTCCCTGGTCTTCACCCTGACATGACTTTACTGTAAGAAGAAGTAGCGCAACCTTTTATGGTCTTTATTTACAGGCTGGAGCAAATATTTCTTAACATTTGCAGATTTACGTAATCTCTGGGTCAATTTGTAACTTTGTGTTCTAACTGAAGTTTTCTGAAGCTTCCCATTTCTTGCATTCTTGCCAAAGTCTACAAGCTTAAGATGGTGAAATTGTCAACGTGCAAGGAAAAAGAAATCACCTTAACAGATTGTAGAGGGACCTGCTGCGTTGTCTGAAGTGTGCTGGGTGGGGACTTTCACCCACTATTAAACCCCATCACAGACCCCGACAGAAATTACTGTGTCAACTCTTTACAGGATGAGAGGTGGGGAGTCAAGGCAAATCTGGCCTGGGTGGGGAAATAGTAGGGGAGGGGTTGGGGAGGAAGGAAATTACTCAGTAAGTTAAATAGTGGTGTAAGAAATGCCCTAATTTAGAGGCAGACCAGGGGTAGAGGAGAGAGTGGAGACCTGATTCAGCAGCAAGATATAAAACTTGCTGATGTTTAAAGTTAAAAGGATGCAATGAGGGAAGAAGGCAAATTGGGACAAGAAGATAGTAAGAAGAGGCAAAAGAAGATTTTAACTGCTGGGCCTCATCTGCATAGGCCACTCTTGCCTGAACCTGATGGGAAGGGCTAATTGACTCAGGAGATGTCACGTAAAAACTGAGGACTAGGGCCACAATTTTTATCTGATTTTCTCAAGCTACTGAATTCAGCATTCCTTATCTTGTACTGAACTCATCTCAGTACTTTTCTATATAATGTATTTACTTGACTAACTCTGACACTATTTCTTCACACTGTTCATCCTACTGAAATTATCTGACTCCTATTCTAGTCCTATCAAACACTTATTCAATTTAATAATACTTAAAGAGTTACTCTTTACACCAGCTGTCCTTGTTCTGTTTTATTTCAATCTCCCTGTCAACCATTCTTTGTGCTCCATTGCACATACGTACTTTATTCCTTCACATTATTTGTATGAATTTGGCCTAACCATCAGCCTCAAGAAAACGAACATCATGGGGCAGGATGTCAGAAATGCTCCATCCATCAATATTGGCGACCACGCTCTGGAAGTGGTTCAAGAGTTCACCTACCTAGGCTCAACTATCACCAGTAACCTGTCTCTAGATGCAGAAATCAACAAGCGCATGGGTAAGGCTTCCACTGCTATGTTCAGACTGGCCAAGAGAGTGTGGGAAAATGGCGCACTGACACGGAACACAAAAGTCCGAGTGTATCAGGCCTGTGTCCTCAGTACCTTGCTCTACGGCAGCGAGGCCTGGACAACGTATGCCAGCCAAGAGCGACGTCTCAATTCATTCCATCTTCGCTGCCTTCGGAGAATACTTGGCATCAGGTGGCAGGACTATATCTCCAACACAGAAGTCCTTGAAGCGGCCAACACCCCCAGCTTATACACACTACTGAGTCAGCGGCGCTTGAGATGGCTTGGCCATGTGAGCCGCATGGAAGATGGCAAGATCCCCAAAGACACATTGTACAGCGAGCTCGCCACTGGTATCAGACCCACCGGCCGTCCATGTCTCCGTTATAAAGACGTCTGCAAACGCGACATGAAATCGTGTGACATTGATCACAAGTCGTGGGAGTCAGTTGCCAGCATTCGCCAGAGCTGGCGGGCAGCCATAAAGACAGGGCTAAATTGTGGCGAGTCGAAGAGACTTAGTAGTTGGCAGGAAAAAAGACAGAGGCGCAAGGGGAGAGCCAACTGTGCAACAGCCCCAACAAACAAATTTCTCTGCAGCACCTGTGGAAGAGCCTGTCACTCCAGAATTGGCCTTTATAGCCACTCCAGGCGCTGCTTCACAAACCACTGACCACCTCCAGGCGCGTATCCATTGTCTCTCGAGATAAGGAGGCCCAAAAGAAAGAAAGAAGAAAGAAATTTGTTAAATATCCCATCATGCTTTATTTAGCCTGTCATGGCTCACTTTCCTACACTCCAGGAGCCAACTACAATGCACTGAGTTTATTGGAACTGAGTTCATACACAGGGCAGCTAAACAAAACATTCAAAGAGCCACATTTCAGCCACAAAAGTGCCACATTTGGCCTGCGAATCAGCAGTTGGTTATTCTTGCACTAGTCTGTGCTGTTGCACAGGACTATCTAAAAAGAACACAGCTACAATAAAACTGTCTTTGGATTTGTGTTTCCTGTTTGTGTATGAAAGCTATTTACAAGTCTGGTATATATTTAACAGATGGGGAAATGAACACGAGATTCAGAAAGATAAAATCATAACAGGAATGCATATGCTCTGACAAATAATGCCTTACATAGTAGGTTTTGCAGATGTATCCCATATTAAGTCTAATTGCCTTGTTTACTACTTGAATATATTCCAGAAGTAAAGAGGTTTTGAGGCTGTGGTCGCTAGGTCTGCAGCAATTCTGTTTTCCTTTGGCAATCTTTGCTTCCTTTTTCTCCCCTTCTTTCTAGAAGTAGTGGCTTATGCTAGGAATCAGTTCTATAATCTTCGAGGTTAGAACCTTCTTCTTGTACTCAATCTTCGTGAATGTATCTTCATAGTAACATTCACAGGTTTGTTGACAATGCAGGAAATCCTGCCCTTGGAGGCAGGCAGGGAGGCAAGGGGAAAGCAAAATGGCAGGGGGTACCATTCCCATGTTGCCTGGGCCCTCTGCCATTTTATTAGAGGACGGCCTTCCCACCCCAGGTCAATTGAGGCCCTTAAGTGGCTCTGGCGACCCTGACCACACTCACCTGTCCTAATGTCTCCTTCTTCCGTGCTACAGGGCCTCCTGCAGTACCAGCAGTGGCCGCTGCTCCCAGTGGTGCTGCCGGTACTGTAGAGCTGAAGGCCTTCGATTAGCTGGCAGCTCTGGAGGCAGGAGCTCGTCCCTAAAAGGGACAACATCCCTGATGGTGGGCAGTTAATTGGCCGCTGCTGTGAAATGGCTTTGGGGGTCCCTCGGAGGGCCAGGGCAGAGTCTGCCCTCGCCTACTGGCCTGCCACTGGGGCTCAATAATAAAATTCAGCCCGCAGTCTTTCCATCAAATATTCTCTGCCCAGGAGATGCTTTGCACTCATGTTTGAGGAGAATAGCCTGCTCTAGAAGACTTCACTCCTGTCCTGACTGAGATCAACCAATCAACAGAGACTAAAATTAAACATGGTACCCACCTTCTTGGTCTCTAGGCTTTACTATTGTATCATGTGGTGTTGTTAACCATTGAATGCTGATACTCTAGAAGTAGCAGCCATCATGGCATTGACTGGAAAATTGTTTCTAAACATACAGAGTCATAGAATCATACAGCTATACAGTACAGAAACAGGCCCTTCAGCCCATTGTGTCTATGCCGGCCATGAAGCACCTATCCATTCTAATCCCATTTTTCAGCACTTGGCTCGTAGCCTTGTATGCTATGACATTTCAAGTGCTCATCAATATACTCCTTGAATGTTGTGAGGGTTACTGCCTTTACCACCCCTTGAGGCAGTGTGTTCCAGATTCCAACCACCATCTGGGTGAAAATTTTGTTCCTCAATTCCCCTCTAAACCTCCTGGCCCTTACCTTACATCTATGCCCCCTGGTTATTGACCCCTCTGCTAAGGGAAAAAATTTCTTCCTATCTATCATATCAATGCCCCTCATAATTTTGTATACCTCAATCAGGTCTCCCCTCAGCCTTCTCTGCTCTAAGGAAAACACCCCTAGCCTTTTCAGTCTCTCTTCATAGCTGAAATGCTCCAGCCCAGGCAACATCCTGGTGAATCTCCTCTGGACCCGCTCCAGAGCAATCGCATCCTTCCTATAGTGTGTGACCAGAACTGTACACAGTATTCCAGCTGTGGCCTAACTAGCGTTTTATACAGCTCCATCATAACCTCCCTGCTCTTATATTCTATGCCTCGGCTAATAAAGGCAAGTATCCCATATGCCTTCCTAACCACCTTATCTACCTGTGCTGCTGCCTTCAGTGATCTATGCACAAGTACACCAAGGTCCCTCTGTACTTTCTAGAGTCCTACTATCCATTGTATAGTCCCTTGCCTTGTTATTTCTCCCAAAATGCATCACCTCACACTTCTCAGTATTAAATTCCATTTGCCACTGCTCTGCCCATCTTACCAGCCCATCTATATCATCCTTTAATCTAAGGCTTTCCTCCTCACTATTTACGACACCACCAATTTTCATCTCATCTGCGAATTTACTGATCATACCTCCTATATTCATGTCTAAATCATTAATGTACACTACAAACAGCAAGGGTCCCAGCACCGATCCCTGTGGTACACCACCGGTCACAGGCTTCCACTCGCAAAAACAACCCTCGACCATCACCCTCTGCCTCCTGCCACTAAGCCAATTCTGGATCCAATTTGGTAAATTGCCCTGGATCCCATGGGCTCTTACCTTCTTGACCAATCTCCCATACGGGACCTTCTCAAAAGCCTTACTGAAGTTCATGTAGACTACATTAACTGTTTTACCCTCATCTACACACCTAGTCACCTCCTTGAAAAATTCAATCAAGTTAGTTAGACATGATCTCCCCTGACAAAGCCAAGCTGACTATCCCTGATTAATCCCTGCCTCTCCAAGTGGAGATTAATCCTGTCCCTCAGAATGTTTTCCAATAGTTTCCCTCCCACTGATGTTAGACTCACTGGCCTGTAATTACCTGGCTTATCCCTGCTACACTTCACAAGTGACTAGTGATATTTACTGTTTAAGTTTTTCATATATTAAGAGATAAATAAATCTCAGTGAGAGTAATGGCAAGGGGGCACTAATAGTATATTTATTCTTATTATCAGTTTATATTTTTTACAGAGTAGTTGCAGGCATTTCACAAACAGTCTGTTGCTATGGTAATGATCCAGCTGAGGCTGGAGAATTGCTATTGTGAACAGGAAGCAGAAAATTTGATAGCTTTTCCATTGAAGATTTATTTTAAATAACAGAATTTATTTTGGATACCTCTATTCATAAAAAAAAAACAAAGTTATAAGCATTACAGCATTTGAGCCAGCTATTCCCCAGTGTGGAAATAGAAGCCTGCTGTAAATGAATCCTAAGCTGGACACACGAGAGCAGGTTTAGTCCTCCAAGGTGGTGCAATCATTTTCTAGCATTGACTGATAGCCTTGATTAACAGATCCAAGGCAAAGTTCCTGATAGTGACTTTCTGCTCTTATACATTAATTGATCTATCAGATGAAACACTAAACTAATAACAGTCCGCTTGCTTGAATGGTTGATGTTGAAGAAGAGCAGGGAGTTGTCCCTGAGTCTTAGCCAAAATTTTTCTAATTGGCAGCAAAATGGCTGATGCTTTTGCCTATATAACAACAAAATATCAAACAAGTAGTTAATTCTAAATGAAGCCTTTGAGACGTTCACAAGAGACATGATAAAGAACAAAGAACAAAGAAAATTACAGCACAGGAACAGGCCCTTCAGCCCTCCAAGCCTGCGCCGATCCAGATCCTCTATCTAAACATGTCGCCTATTTTCTAAGGGTCTGTATCTCTTTGCTTCCTGCCCATTCATGTATCTGTCTAGATACATCTTAAAAGACGCTATCGTGCCCGCGTCTACCACCTCCGCTGGCAACGCGTTCCAGGCACCCACCACCCTCTGCGTAAAGAACTTTTCACGCATATCCCCCCTAAACTTTTCCCCTCTCACTTTGAACTCGTGACCTCTAGTAATTGAATCCCCCACTCTGGGAAAAAGCTTCTTGCTATCCAACCTGTCTATACCTCTCATGATTTTGTACACCTCAATCAGGTCCCCCCTCAACCTCCATCTTTCTAATGAAAATAATCCTAATCTGCTCAACCTCTCTTCATAGCTAGCGCCCTCCATACCAGGCAACATCCTGGTGAACCTCCGATGCACCCTCTCCAAAGCATCCACATCCTTTTGGTAATGTGGCGTCCAGAACTGCACGCAGTATTCCAAATGTGGCCGAACCAAAGTCTTATACAATTGTAACATGACCTGCCAACCCTTGTACTCAATACCCCGTCCGATGAAGGAAAGCATGCCGTATGCCTTCTTGACCACTCTATTGACCTGCGTTGCCACCTTCAGGGAAAAATGGACCTGAACACCCAAATCTCTCTGTACATCAATTTTCCCCAGGACTTTTCCATTTACTGTATAATTCACTCTTGAATTGGATCTTCCAAAATGCATCACCTCGCATTTGCCCTGATTGAACTCCATCTGCCATTTCTCTGCCCAATTCTCCAATCTATTTAAATTCTGCTGTATTCTGTGACAGTCCCCTTCACTATCTGCTACTCCACCAATCTTAGTGTCGTCTGCAAACTTGCTAATCAGACCACCTATACTTTCCTCCAAATCATTTATGTATATCATTTATGTAATCATTTATGATAAGGGGCTATATAAATGCACGTTCTTTCCTTCAGTTTGGTTTACCTCTCCTTCGGTATTTCTTATTTTATTCCACCCTCATTGTTTCATATCTACATGAGGTTTCCCTTTCTTCCTGTTCCTTAGCTGAGAAGATGAGCTGATTACCTGCACCATTGCTTAGACCAAAAACAAATTTCCTCTTCTTTCAGCCAGTGGCAGCACCAATCACTGAGATATAGCACAGGTTAGATGCAGAGGACAGCACATTTTATACTGCCTCTCAGATTAGTTATGCCATTACATTTTATTCTGCCCCAACAATTGCCTTAAGCTGAGTCGCAGAACAGCATGCCCTATTTCTAAATGTAACATTTCTATTTCATTCACCAGCCACCTTGTAAGTTCTCTGAATGAGTTAGCCAATTTAGTGCCAATTTCTGTTGAAATATGGGCAGGTCTTTGGACTTTCACGTGTAAAAAAACAATCAAAAGGTCTAATATGATGTGAAGCTTCACACCAGCTGTTAATGTCCGGGTTGCACCTAGATGTGGTGGTAGGAAACCTTAGATGAAAAAGTTTTGAGCACGAAGGTGGCATGAGTGCTATAAATATTGTGCACATTTTGCTGCATTTTCAATACATCTTTATTTAGTTTAATATTTGATGCACTTTTGTAAGTCATTTGCTTGGTTTCATTTGAAAAGGAAAATGATTATTGGAGGTGTATGGCAGGATCACGTTGTTGCTTGCAATGCATTTCAGAAAGTGTTCAGTGTCCATTTTTCACTTTGATATTAGCCTTCAGTCCTCAATCATGACTGCATCTCGTTTGCATATATTTCAATTCTCAAACTACCAATAATAAAAACAAGAAATGCTGGAACCACTCAGCAGGTCTGGCAGCATCTGTGAAAAGAGAAGCAGAGTTAACGTTTCGGGTCAGTGACCCTTCTTCAGAACCGTTCCGAAGAAGGGTCACTGACCCGAAACGTTAACTCTGCTTCTCTTTTCACAGATGCTGCCAGACCTGCTGAGTGGTTCCAGCATTTCTTGTTGTTATTTCAGACTTCTAGCATCCGCAGTATTTTTCTTTTATCAAACTACCAACATGCCTTCCATTCATGGATCTGCGGTCACACCCTTACTTTCCAAGCATTGTTGAGTTCTCTGTTGCATTGTAGCCCAGAGAACATTAAATCTGCTGGTCATATCTAATTGCTGCAACCTTGTGATTTCTTATATGTGTGGGTTAATGCCTTGATGCAGGACAATATTTTCATCCTCAAGCTGGGGTCTGTAAGAAGTACGGGGTTTTATAGAAGCATGGGTTTTTATATATTGTTCACGTAACTGTGAATTTTAGGCACCGTAATATATATTGTCTGGTTTGGATTCTTTTGGGAAGCAAGAAATTGAACTGCTGGTATGTGGAAAGCTGTATTGTTTAAGGTAAGCATAAACAAACAATGTCATGCGATGATTAGGGACAATTTGTTGGTGGAGACCAGACGCTTATAGAAACAAAGAGTGGAACATTGGAACAATCCAGGATGATTGGATGGAAATGAGAACAGTTTAGAAGAATTAAGTCTGTATGGGGAATGTGTAGTTGAAGATTACAAGACAGTCACAGGGGTGCACTGTTAAAGGATCCCACTACTTAAAACAATGCAAGTCCCTAAGATCTTAACCTCACCCAGGGTAATCCAGGAGATGGCCTTGATTTTGCGTGATGGTCTACCAACATAATCATGAATGGGTTATTGATTGTATCAATTATGATATGGATGGTGAGGATCAAAGTTAATTGCTTTTATCAAACACGATGAATGCCATCTGACAAGCTTAAAACCTCAAAAGAAAAGGAATGTAGGAGGTTAGAGTCTGGAGAGACTCAAGGGGAGAACATTGGTTAGAGTCTGATCATTTGGGAAAAGCAAGGAGTCTGGACAGTTATTGCTCATTGCCTATTTGCTAGGTATACCTTAATAAATTCTGATTGATTGGCTGGCGTCTCTCTGTCTCAACAGATTGGTTGTTTTGTCTGAGCTAAGTCTCATACGCTACAAGTAAAAACACAAAATTAGATAACATTAAAGTTAGTTATATTCGATATAGATTATAAAATTTACAACTGCAAGGATAGGGATTGTGAAATTTACAGGCTTAATAGTCCATGTATCATTTTGGTGATTTGATAACTCCTGCTCAGGGAATCCGCGACTCATCTGTTGCTGTGCTTTCTGAAGTTTCTCCCTCTCCACATTCAGTTTCTGTTGCTCTGCCTTTAGCCTGCTAATATACTCTGTTGCTTTTCTCAAGATGGCCACTTTTCTGACCTTGTCATTCTTGGGAAGTTCTGGCACCTCATCTATGAGAGCCAACAGACAATGCTTCAACTTATTCCTCCGTTGCCTCCTCAGGGCATTGTGTGACCTTCACCTCTCCTCATCCTCCTCATCTGAAGGTCTTGGGCTCAAGGTCAAGGACTTGTTGGGGGAGGAGTAGTTGGCCTCATGGAGGTACCTGTCCATTCTGGCTCGTTGTGGTCCTGGCGGTTTGCTAGAGAGCAGGAGTGAAGGCATAGCATAGTTGTACTGTTGCTGGGTTTCCAGACTGCACCTTTTGCTGCTGGCCAGAGTCTGCGAGTGGGTTCCAGTCCTCGGAGATTTCCCCTCTGGAATGCTCCCCACTGCCCGCTTTTGCTTCTCAGTGGTTACAACGTCAATCTCTTTTGTTGAGTTGCTGGAGCGCGAGGAAACACTGCCTGTTGACAGAGAACTTTCACCATCTGAATTTGGATCTTCATTCTCTTCGTGTGGCATCTCTGAGAAGGGGCTGATACTTTCCAATTTAATTTTTAAAGGGCTGGTAATTTTAATTTTTAAGGTGACCATTACCTTTAATTTATATAAAAACATGAAAGTACAGAACAAAGCCCCTCTTCCGCCCACCAAGTCATAAACCAATAAATTTATTTCCCTCTCTCCCTGGAAAAAACATTTTTGTCGGTCCCGACCTTTCACCCCCAAACTTTATGATCTTTCCCCCTCAACCCCTTCTCACCATCCCCTCAGCCAATGGTGTAGATTTCCTCCATTCCCGTCCCCCACAACCTGAAGATTAAACTCCTCCCCCTCCCACCAGTGTCTCGCCTTGAATCCCCAAACAGGGATCGAAAGGCATGGGACTTCCGGCCCTGGTAAGTTAATTAACATGTATCAGCATATATTTTCTTCGGCAAATGAAGGCCCGCCACATGGCAGTGAGGGGGCAGCACCGAGACCTCGCCACCGCCAGTAACATGCGGCGGGGCCTTCTCGGCGTCGGGTGTCGTGGCGGGCCTCTTCCATAAGAATTTTCTGGGCCCTCCTGCCATGACCCCTGATGCCAGAGAGATAGTAAAATTCAGCCCAACGTGTCATGTTCACACTCGTCTTCTGGCTGAAAATTGCTCCGCTCTGAGTCTTGTCTCAGGTCTGTTTCACTGTGGACTTCATGTATCAGCTTGCATTTACTCAGGTCTCTGGCACTCTCCTTGTTGCTGTTGCCCTGTTGCTGTGCCTGTCTTCTGTTTGTTTGCATCCTACTGTGATTTCTGGCTGTGTCTTTGGAAACAGATTTCTTGCATAGGCGGGTCCTGTGTCCTTTTGCACTGCACACCTTGCATAGGTCTTGAAATGCAGGACAACGTCATGGTGAATGGGACAAACCATACTTACCATACAGCTTGCTTGCTCTTTTCGATCTGGTTATCATGCCGTTACTGTTGGCTGCAGCTAGTGCTTGTAGATGCTGTTGTCCAGCTACAATAGCTTCGTATTTCCTGCCATCTTTGAGCAGTGCTTCAATGCTGTGACCTTTATTTTTCCCCATGAGGTCTTTCTGAAATGCTTCAATGGATGTTGAGACAATTACCAGCTCCATTAGTTGCTCTGACAGCTCAGTGTCTGAAAACTCAAATTCATTGCCCTTACAATGGCATTTACTGATGAAATGATCTATTGATTCCTGTGGCTGTTGCCTGTAAGTAATCAATTTCAGGTGGTGAATTCTAAAATTCACTCTTAATTAGAACTGATCTTCTAGCACTTTCCATATCTTTGCAGGATCTTTCTGGTCCTCTTCAGATAAGCCAGATATATTGATTCCGTATAATCCCTCATTTCCAACTGCTATCAGTATTTTTAGGGCTTGCTTCTCTTGTTCTACAATCACTTGGTCTGTGAGGCATAATTGCATTCTTTGTTTGAAAAGTTTGAACTTGGATAGGATATCAATGGCCTTCTAGTTCATGCTGGGAAATTTGGTATCCATCTATGTGTAGTTCTTTTGCTTGAAATTTGCTTTAAGATTGTTCTATGACTCTGCATTGTTTCCCCTTTAAGAGATTCTCTGTTATTTAGACTAGCTGCTTGGATAGAGAGGAGCAGGTGTTTGATAGTGTTCAGTGTTTATCTTTCTTGCAGCACTTAAGTTTTTCTGTTTACACAGCTGTTCAATAGGCTGTTCAATTACTCTTTTTTAAGAGATTGTTTATGTTTTTCATACTTGAGTGATTTAATGTGCTTTTTTTACCATGGCTGTGTGAATGGAGACTGTTCTTCACGGTCGAGTGGTTTAACGATTTTTTTAAACTTTGGCTGCATGAAGAGAGACTCTGCTGTGCTCGAGGTTTTCTTGTGCTTTTTACGTTTGGACACCTCCTGTAATGGTGCCGACCTGTATCGACCTCAGAAAGGAATTGGGTCTTCCCTGTTTTTTTTTTAACAGAGCGTTTGAAAACAAATCAACTTTTTAAGCACTTTGGAGCTTTTTTTAAAATGGGGATTCCTCGACCGCCAGCACAATGACTCACCCAATCACAGGAATTCATTTGCAACCTGTTGTTCTGAGCTCTGTCTTCTACAGATGGAGGTAAGTTCTTGTTTTCTTTTCACTGTTTGGGCCAATATTTCTTTTGAATTTTCTCTCTTTTGGCTGTAGGAAAAGTTGTTTTCACAGCTGTATTACCCGTGGTCTTCAACTTAGACGTTGTCTTTTCAACACTGCTGCCACCATATTTTGAGTTCTTTATGTTGGCTGATGCAACATAAATGAGATGCGTGGAGTCTGGTTCATTGAAGATCTCTAACAGGTTTATTAACAGCGAAAGTATTATATACAGTTCAGAGCAAACTATTTACAGAACCTTTGTCTAGGTGTAATAAAAACAAGAAATGCTGGAAACACTTAACAGGTCTGGCAGCATCTGTGGAGAGAGAAGCAGAGTTAACGTTTCAGGTCAGTGACCCTTCTTCAGAACTTTGTCTAGGTGTTACAGTTGCAGAGTGACTCTGGCTTCAAGTCACATGATTATATCCTGGTACTTAGCTCATTAGCATACTAAGATCTTAAAGGGACATCACTCTTATGGCGATCCTACAACAGTAGTCATTGACCATTCTACCAGAGCTTGGGTTATGATAAAGGACACTCTGGTTAAGACCCCTAAGAAGCTGGTCAGTGCTGTGGAAGGACCCTACTTAGGTTCCCAATCAGCCCAAATTCATAGTAAAACCCCAAGCACCTGCTACAAGTGCAGACAATCCGGACACCTTGCACAAGATTGTCATGTGCCAAAATTCTCGGTTAGAAGCAGACCCCTTCATCAAGGACAAGGGTCCCCCAGACCACCTCCTGCATGTGCCATTGTTACAACCAAGGTGGGAGGAATGCATTGTTAATTCGGTCCCACTTCTCCACAGGTCACAACATATTATTTAAAATTTTCCCACTTATTCATACTGGCAATCATATACGCTATTTTTACCAGAATAGAACATACTAACCAGGTTTCTTTACTGAACAACAAAATTATCAGTTTATTATAAAACAAGTTTTACCTAGTAATGAAGTAAAACATAAACCCACCGAATAAAACTTTTAAAGTCCCAACATTAAATGTTAAAAGTCCCCTTTTTTACCTGAGCATCTCACACTCATTCACACACACAAATATATATACCGGTTAACTGAAAAATTAAAAAGGGATTTTTGGATCAGAACTCTGTTACAGACAAAAAATACCCGGGCAGATCACTTGCCCACCCCTGAAGAAAACAGCAGATAAGACACGCTGCACCAAAACTGGCACACAGTCCAACCTCCGAGCACATGCAGACAGGCCACCAAGATCCCCCTAGAACAGTTCTCTTCAGGCGGCACCGATATGCAACTCTAGCAGGCCCAGCTCAGAGACAGGATGCGAGATGAATCAACACAGTGGAATTCACAGTGTCTTTTATGGAATTGCTGGAAAGCGAGCTGGGTTGTAGTCTTTTCTCCTTCCTTGACACTTCAGCAGATTTGACTTTATCTCTTTCCAGACGGTAAAACACACACAGGGCTGAATTTTATCAGCCCCTCGATGCCTTGGGTCTTGGGAAGGAGGCCCGTAAAATGCTAACAGGAGTGTCCCGCCTCGATCCATGATGCTGAGAAAGCCCAACTGGATATTAACGGCAGTGGTGAGCCCGCGGTGCAGCCCACCACACCGCTTGGCGGCAGGGCCTTCATTACAATATTAAAATGAGGATAATTAATATTCAAATGAACTTACCTGCTGACGGCGGCAGTCCCCTGCCAATTTTATGGCTAACCGGATGTGACTCGCATGCCTCGAGACATTGGTGGCGAGGGGGAGGAATAAAATTATCAGGGCAGGTGGTGGGGAGGGGGCAGCAGGGAAAACATTTATTATTGGTTGCAGGGATGGTAGGAAGGGGTTGACGGTCAAAGGGAACAAATTTCGGCGGGGGGGAGGGAAAGTTCGGGATATCAATAAAAGTTTTTTCTGGGGGGAGAGGGCAATTTATAGATTACCCATTGGGGGATGGGAGACAGGGTTTAAAGTTGAATTAAAATTTTATTTTTATTTCCTGGAGACCAGGATCTTTAAAAATTTTAATGTCACTGAAGGGCATGAAACCCTTTAAAAATGGCGCCGGCACCTGGGCGGTGGTGCCGGATGCCCTTGCCAGGGACGCGGCGGCTGCCCCCGCTACATCATCGGGGCGGTCACTCTGCCCTCTCCATTTAAATGAGCCCCCGTGCATAATATAGTGCGGGCTCGGTGGCGGCACTTCTGTGTCAGAAGATGGCCACTTACACAGTGCGCTGCCACGGAGCGCGGCACGCTGATAAAATTCAGCCTATACTGACTGACAACCAAAAAGCTTGTCAGTTTTTTGCCCATCCCAGATGCTCTCTGTTACTACTGAGCTTGTCCAATCAAGGGAGCTTTTCTACCCCTGTTATTAATGTTTCCGCTCCATCTTTAACCTGAGTCATGTGACAACCAGCAACACTGGTGCCAATCCGGCTCCCTCAGTGTCCTCTTGATGGCTCTCTTTGTTAAAAAAAAACCCGGTCCAACATTTATTCAGTTTAACTATAAATTCCTTTAAAAAATATTTTTCACAAAAAACAGAATCACTTTCATAACACCTCCACCCTCGGAGGAATGAAATACCATTTTTAAATCTTTAAGCGATAAGGTTGTAACAGCAACCTCCATCAGAGTAGTCTGACATTGTGATTTTTTAATTTTTTCACAAAGACTCGGGGGTTATGATCAGTATATATTGTATATCAGTATATATAGTCACGGCGGACATAGACTTCAAAATGCTTAAGAGCCAATAATAAACCTAGAGTTTCTTTTTCCACTGTGGAATATATTTTTTGATGTTGATTTAGCTTTTTGAAAAAATATCCCACTGGCCTTTCGATGCCTGATTCATCATCTTGTAACAGGACTACACCTACCACTAGGTCACTAGCATCAATTGCTACCTTGAAGGGCTTAGTGAAATTTGGAGCAGCCAACATTGGTTCATTAATCAAAATGGCTTTCAGCCTCTCAAAGTATGTTTGGCACTCCCTGACCATACTACCTTGGTTTTCTTTTTCTGTAGTAAATCTGTCAGTGGAGCAGCTACGGTACTAAAATTTGGTACAAACTTGCGGTAGAAACTACACATTCCCAAAAACCTCATGATTTCTCACTTAGTCTTCGGGGTAGGGAACTCCAACAATGCCTGAACTTTCACAGTTCTTTGTTCCGAACTACAAAGTTAGGAACACTGGCTACCACTTGGTTCATTAGTCTCTGAAAGGTTGCTGGCGCATTTTTAGCCCAAATGGCATCACTTGGCTTTGGAAAAGACCGTCCGGTGTGACAAAAGTCGATATTTCTTTAGCTCGGGGTGTTAAAGGAAGCTGCCAGTATCCCTTTAACAAAGCTATTTTTGTAAGAAACGTGACACTGCCCACTCTGTCAATACAGTCTTCTAAGCAAGAAATTGGGTAGGAGTCTGCCTTTGTTACTGCATTAACTTTTCCTATGCAAAATCTGGTTGAACCATCATATTGAGGCAATAATACTACTGGTGAACTCCAGCTGCAGTGACTTGGTTCTTTTGGGTGGTTTTCCAGCAGGTATTGGATTTCTGCTTTTACCTTGGCCTGTATCTCTGGACTGAAGGGGTAAGGATGTTGTATTATCGGAACGGATTCCCCTATATCCACACCATGGGTTGAATTTTATCAGCGTGCCGCACTGTGAAAGCAGCGGCCTTCTGACATGGAAGTGCCGCTGCACAGCCCCTGCGATATTACGTGCGGAGTCTGATTTAAATGGAGGGGGGCCGAGCGGCTGCCCCCGATGACATAGAGGAAGCAGCCTCTGCGTCCCAGCAACGGCATCTGGCACCACCGCGCAGGTGCCAGTGCCATTTTTAAAGGGCTTCAAGCTCTTTGAAGAAATTTGAATTTTTAAAGGCACAGCGTTTACCAGTGCAATTAAAAAATTAAATAAAAGCTGGAGGCCCTTTCCCACCTACCCCCCCGCCATGTTTGTTTCTGGGCCTATCGCTCCACAATTAACTTTATTCCCGACCCGAGCTTTCCCCCCCAACCTTCTCACATTTGCCCTTCAGCCCTTCCCACCATCCCCCCAGCCAATAAAAAGTGTTTTCCCCACTCCCCCACCCCTCCCGCCCTGATAATTTTATTACTCTCCCCTCCCCACCAGTGTCTTGCCAAGGAACTTAGTACGGAGTTCCGAAGGCGTACCAGTTGTGATCTGCGGCCGTAAAATCGGTGTGGGACGTCCGGCCCCAGCAGGTAAGTTAATTTGCATCTTATCTATGTTCATTTAAATATTTAGAAGAAGGCCGCACCAAGGTCCCCCTGCCGCCAGTAATATGTGGCGGGCCCTGCTCGATGTTGGGGGTCGAGGCGGGCCTCTCACTGTAGAATTTTACGGGCCCCTCCGTTACAACCTACAGCGTTGAGGGGCTGGTATAATTCAGTCTCGTGTGTGGCTAAGATTGTACATCCTGGTTTATCCCTGCAGACTCTTAAATACTGTGAGTAGCCTTGTTAGGTCTTTGTGTTGGTTTGCATGTAAATATGAAAGCATAGTATACAATCTCCCTAGCAATTCAGTATTAGCTAATCAGATAGTAGCGGTTCAATTTGAGAATTGTCTAGGCCTCCTTCTGGCTCATCCTCACTATCCCTTTCACCCTTCACTGTCCCTACTACCTGACATACCTTTGCTTGGTTATCCTCCTCCTGGTGATACTTTGGCGGTACCACTATCTGACGAACAACCTTCATCCACAGGTCTGTGAGGAGGTCTCCACTTTCTCATCAGAATTCAGTTTTTAAGATAATAGCCTTCTGGAACTCTTTTTGCCTCAGCTTGTGTTAGAGCTGTTTGTGCCACCTTCTTCAACTCTGGATCAGCTTGCTGAGCCGTGACCGGAGAAGACCTATTAAACAGTTTCTTTGGATTAACCAAATGGCCAAAGAAAGTTTCAGATATTCGGCTATCTGATGGTGGTGCCAATTTTACCTCTGACAATGGAACTTGTTTAGCCGTTGCTCAGGTTACTACACATGAAGGAAAAATTCCTGGAACCATTTCCTGTGATTGTTCTGTCTCTTTAACTTCATTTGTTTTTTCCGTGACTACTGGAGCAGCTACTAGTTCTGCTCAGGCCAAATCATTCTCTAGCAGTAGGTCAATTCCATCCACTGGCAAGCTATGGACAACTCCTACAGTTACAGTTCGAGACATTAGGTCACACTCTAGGTGCACCCGATACAAAAGTACGGATATATACTCTGAAACTTTAGCTTTCAATTCGCTCTTTCAACGTGCCTTTCCCCAGCAAAAGAGTTTGAGTGGCTCCTGTATCCCTAAGTATAAATATAGCTTTGCCTGCCTCACTTGAGGGATAAGGAGTTACTTTTCCTTTCGACGAGAATTCCCTACAACTGTCAGGTATCTTATTCCTTCACTCACATTGGTTTTTGTACTTGGACTTACAGCTGCAGTCAGAGCGACAGCCTGATCTGCTGTACTCTCGGTAAGGGCCCCTTTTACTGAGTTGGCTTTGTGCATCCCATTAAGTTCCATGGGTTTACCCCACAACCTCCAGTGTTCTGCTCGAAGATGTCCCACTTTGTGACAATGGTAACATTTAGGCTTGCGGACCTTACTTCCACCCTCAGCACCTTTCTTTCTGGCCTGAGGAGGAGATACTGGGGTGTTTCCAGCTGTCCCCTTCTTGTGCCCAGCTACTTGCCTTCCTTTCATTCTCCCACCTTCTATCCTTCTCGGGTTTGTGGGGGTGACAGACAAAGGGTTTGGGCTTATACACAAGCTCATAATCATCAGCAATTTCCACTGCTTGTCTGGCTGTTAAAACCTCCTGGTTCTCTACATGGGTTCTTACTAATGGAGGGAATGAATTTTTAAATTCTTCCAGGAGAATTATTTCCCTAAGGTTCTCATACGTGGCTTCCATCTTTACTGCCTGTATCCAATGAGCAAAATTAACTTGCTTTACCCTCTCAAATTCTATGTAAGTCTGCCCAGATAATCTCCGCAGGTTCCGAAATTTCTGTTGGTAAGGTTCAGGGACCAACTCATACGCAATGAGAATAGCCATTTGTGCTATCTCATAATCTGCAGAAGCCTCCTCAGAAAGCATGGCATAAACTTCATGAGCTCTGCCCTTCAACCTGATTTGAATAAGCAGTGCCCAGCTTTCCTTTGGCCACTTCATCTGTTTGGCCATCTCTTCAAAAGAAATGAAAAATGCCTCTTCGCCCTTTTACTCAAACTTAGGGAGGGCTTGCACAAATTTAAACAGCTCTCCACTGGGCCCTGAGCTAGAGACAGATATTTCCCCACCAAAATTTTCACTGGAGTCAAGACCACTCTTCTGTCTTAGTTCCATCGTATTTTAATTCAAATTCCCTTCCTTCTTTTTCTCTTTCCTGTTCCTCAAGTTCAAATCTTTTCATTGTCAATTCTTTTTCAAGCTCAAGTTTTTTCAATTCTATTTCTTTTTCTTTGTCAAATTCAAGCTGCCTCATCTGTAATCAAGTTTTAGCTAATTCAACTGCACTTCCCCCTGGTTTGCCGTCTTCTTTTTCTTTCAATTTCAAATGGTGTGTTATTACTTTAATTATGTCTGCTTTCTTAGATCCTGGTTTTAGCTCTAACACCAACAGGCCTGCCAAATCCTTTAGTTAAACCTTTGTTAAGTTCCTCAAATCACTCACGGATACATCCTCTTTCCCCAAAAAATCACAGCAACTGTTAAAGACATTTCAGTGGTGTAAACTTTATTCGATTGCACAAGAAACCTGGTTCTTTTTATTTTTCCTTTTTCAATTATTATTCCCCCATGTACGTCGTCACTGTTGGGTTTATCCCAGAAAAAGAGCCCCCAATGTTACGACCGAGGCGGGAGGAGTGCACTGTTAATTCAGACCCACTTATCCACAGGTCACAACATATTATTTAAGATTTTCCCATTTACGAATACAGACAATCATATATACAATTGCTACCAGAATAGAACACACTAACCAGCTTTCTTTACTGAACAACAACATTATCAGTTTATTACCTAACTAGTAATGAAGTAAAACATAAACACACAGATTAAAACTTTTAAAGTCCCAACAATTAATGTTAAAGTCCCCTTTTTCACCTTAGCATTTCACACTCACGCATACATACTTATATATATACCAGTTAACTGAAAAAATAAAAAGGGAGTTTTGGACTAGAGATCTGTTACAGACAAAAAAAACACCTGGGCAGATCACCTGCCCATCCATGAAGAAAACAGCAGATGAGACATGCTGCACCAAAACTGGCACACAGTCCAACCTCCGAGCACACACAGGCAGGCCACTGAGATCCCCCAGAACAGTTCTCTTCGGGCAGTGCCAAGAAGCAACTCTAGCAGACCCTGCTCAGAGACAGGAGATGAGAGGAATCGACACAGTGGACTTGACAGGGTCTTTTATGGAATTGCTGGAAAGTGAGCTAAGTTGTAGTCTTTCTCCTTCTTTGACACTTCAGCAGACTTGACTTTATCTCCTTCCAGAAGGTAAAACACACACAGACTGACTGACAACCAAAAAGCCTGACAGATTTCTGCCTATCCCAGGTGTTCTCTGTTACTACTGGGCTTATCTAATCAAGGGAACGCTTGTCACTTTTCTACCCCTGTTTCCAGGGTTTCTGCTCCATCTTTAACCGGAGTCATGTGACAACCAGCAGCATTGTTACCAATCTGGCTCCCTCAGTGTCCTCTCGATGGTTCGCTTTTTGAAAAAAAACCTGGTCCAACATTTATTCAGTTTAACTATAAATTCCTTTAAAAAATATTTTTAACAAAAAACAGAATCACTTTTATAACACTATGGAAACCAAAATTGATCAACTGGCCACTAATGTGGACAAATTGGTCGCAGCCATGATGCCACAAAGTCACACTCGAGAACCTGTGTGTGCCACTGCACTCAGTGCACCATTCCCCATAGTGGAACTTCAAGGGTCTGCACGAAGGAGAGAGGCCCCCGCATGGTCGGAAGTGGTGTTCTGACCTGATGCTCACAGGCGACTTGTGATGACAGTTGTTACCAGGGGGCTGGCAACAAACCATGTTAGTCCACACTGGCTCTGCTGTTACCATTATCCACACCCACACCCTGAACACTATACAGCAGTGGGCATGGGTTGTTTACAGCTTTTGGTATTTAATTGTCAGGTCTCTACCAGTTTAAAGGGAAATGTCCTCACACTAGTCACACGCAATGCTGCCATTGATATTGCAAAGTCTGTCTGGACGACCACCCCAGGCGGGGCGGTATCTTGGGAAGCGATGTTTTAAGACATTACGATGCAATTATCGATTTTAATAAGGATTGTGTGTGGCTTGGGACAGGAGGTAGTGAACTGGCCGAGATATCAGATGTCCACTCTGTGTTCGCAATTAAAAAGACCAGCCCTTATGAGTAGCCTGTACATCCCAATGCGGAGGTAAAGCAGCTAGTGGAGTTTTTGCCAGCACGATTGTGGAAGGTTGAGCGGCGAGGTCATTGATGGACCATCCCACTAACCTGCCAAGCAATATCAAATCCCTAAAGGGAGCTACCCATACATTAAAGATGTCATTGACTCACCTGGGAGAGCGGAGAGGCAGCAGACCTGTATTACACCAGAGAGAGGGAGCTATAAGTCGAGTGAGGCTTGGGGCCTTCACTCACCTGGGAGAGCAGAGAGGCATGGACCTGTGAGGAATTGCACTGGAGAGAGCGAGCTATAAATCCAGCCAGGGGATCGCAGCTAGGAGAGTGGAGAGGCAGGCTGTGGCTCTGGCTGGAAGTCAGCACGCACTGGGTTTGAAGAAAGAGTAAAACAAAATCTAACAATGGCATCACGGGAAAGCCGTAAGCTGATTAGTTGGTGTGTGTCTGTGTCTGTAAATAGCTGGAAAATCAGAAAAAAAGTAATTCCTTTTTTTACCCTCAAATAGCTACCTTATAAGCAGTAAAGTTAGTATTACTAAGGTGTAAGTTAGTGTAATTTATTAGTAATTATTAATTAGAAAATGCTTCTTAGACAGAGTGTGAAGCTGTGAGTTTGGTGTGTGAGGGAATTCAATGAAGAGAGGAAGGGGGTGCTCCTTTGTCTCTTTCTTTTCTTTTTCTGCCTTTTCAGTTTCCAGCATTTGGTTACTTCGATTATTACATTAACACAATTCGTTTGTAAAGATAATGTATGGCAGGGAAGCTCGGCTGAGTGGAATGCACCTCCTGTGGTATGTGGGAAGTCGTGGACACACCATGTATCCTTGACAAACACATCTGCAGGAAGTGTCACCGACTGCAGAAGCTTGAGCTCTGGGTTTCAGAACTTGAGCGGTGGTTGGAGACACTGTAGTGCATCTGTGAGATAGAGAACTATGTGCATAACACGTTCAGGGAGGTGGTCACACCACAGGTTAAGATTGTGCAGGCAGAGAGGGAATGGATGACTGGCAGGCAGTCTAAGAGAACCAGACAAATAGTGCAGGAGTCCCCTGAGTCGATCTTGCTTGCTAACTGGTTTTCTATTTTGGATACTGGAGAGGGCGATGGTTCCTCAGAGGAGGGCAGCAAGAGTCAAGTCCGTGACACCACAGTGGCTCAGCTGCACAGGAGGGGAGAAAGAAGAGTGGAAGGTCAATAGTGATAGGGAATTTGTTAGAGGAACAGACAGGCGTTTCTATGGCCGCAGACATGACACCAGGATGGTATGTTGCCTTCCTGGTTCAGGGTCAAGGATGTCACGGAATGGCTGCAGGATATTTTTTTGGGGGGAGGGTGAACAGCCAGAGGTCCACTTTGGTACCAACGACATAGGCAAGAAGATGGATGAGGTCCTGAAAGCAGAATTTAGGGCGTTAGGAAAGAAATTAAAAAGCAGGACCTCAACGGCAGTAATCTAGGATTATTCCCAGTGCCATGTGCTAGTGAGCATAGGAATAGGAGGATTAAGCGATTGAACACGTGGCTGGAGAATTGGTGCAGGAGGGAGGGCATCAGATTTCTGAGGCATTGGGACCTGTTCTGTGGTAGGTGGGACCTGTAAAAGATGGACAGTTTGCACCTCAGCAGGACTGGGACTAACATCCTCGCAGTGAGATTTGCTAGTGCTGTTGGAGACGGGTTAAATTAAATTAGCAGGGGGTTGGGAACCTAAGAGGGAGCTCAGATTGGAGGGAAGCAAAACTGGTAACAGGAAGTAGAAAAGTGGTAAGCGAAATTAGAAGGCAGGCGAGACGAAGACAAACATCAAATAGGATCGGAATGAGGAATAATATTAAGATAATGTTAAGGGCACTCTATGTGAATGCATGCAGCATTCGCAACAAGGTAGATAATTTGAAGGCACAAATAAAGGTAAATGGATATGATTTAATTGTCATTACAGAGACATAGTTACATGGTGACCAGGACTGAGAACTGAATATTCAGGGATATTCATCATTCAGGAAGGATAGGCGGAGGGGAAAAGGAGGTAGGGTAATGCTGTTAATGATGGTAGAGATCGGCACATTAGTGAGAGAGGATCTTAGATCAAAGGAGTAAGATGTAGAGTCAGTTTGGGTGGAGCTAAGTAACAGCAAGGGGCAACAAACATTGGCGGGAGTTGTTTATAGGCCACCAAACCATAGTGGTAATGTTGGGAACGGTATAACTCAGGAAATTACAGGTACATGTAGCATGGGCAATACATGGGTGACTTAAATTTACATATAGATTGGGTAAACCTAATTAGCACTAATGCTGTGGAGGATGAATTCCTGGAGTGTGTACGAGATGAGTTTCAGGAAAAGTATGTTGAAGATCCAATTAGGAATTGGGCTATTTTAGACTTAGTATTATGTAATGAGAAAGGGCTAAATAATAACCTTGCCATTAGGAAATAATGACCACACTATGATGGAATTTTACATTAAGTTTGAAAGAGATATAGTTCATTCTGAAACTGGGGGTCTTAAATCTGAATAAAGGAAACTATGAAGGTATGAGGGGCAAGTTGGCTATGGTGGATTGGGAAAATACATTAAAAGATTTGATGGTAGACAGGCAATGGCTAGTATTTAAAGAAGTATTACATGGTTTACAACAAATATATATTCCTCTAAGACACAAAAACCCAACAGGAAAGGTGAATCAACTGTGACTGACAAAAGATGTTAAAGATTGCATTAGGCCAAAGGAAGTGGCTTTTCAGGTCACCAGAAAAAGTGGTAAGTCCGAGCATTGGGAACAATTTAGAATCCAACAAAAGGGGATCAAGAGACTGATAAAGAAAGGGAAAAGGGATTATGAATGCAAGCTAGCTAGAAACATAAAGGCTGACTGTAAAAGCTTCTTTAAGTATGTAAAAAGGAAAAGATTAGCAGGGATGAATGTGGGTCCATTACAGGCAGAGACAGGAGAGTTTGTGATGGGGAATGAGGAAATGGAGGAAGACACAGAAAATCTCCCAGAAATACGAGGGAGCCAAGGGACTTGTAAAAATGAGGAACTGAAAGAAAGTAGTATCAATAAAGAGGTAATACTTGAAAAATTAATTGGATTGAAAGTTGATAAATCCCCTGGACAAGATGAGCTACATCCTAGAATATTGAAGGAGGTGGCTATAGAGATAATGGATGCACTGATGGTTATCTTTCAAAATTCTATAGATTCTGGAAGGGTTCCTGCAGACAGGAAAGTAGCAAATGTAACCCCACTATTTAAGAAGGGAGCAAGAGAGAAAACTGAGAACTACAGACCTGTTAGTTTTGATGTCAGTAGTGGGAGAAATGTTAGAATCTATTATAAAGGATGAGATAACTGGACACTTGGAAAATAATGATATAATTGGGCAACATGGATTTATAAAAGGTAAATCATGTTTGACAAACCTGTTGGAGTTTTTTGAGGATGTTACTTGTAGTATAGATAAAAGGAGAACCAGTGTATCTAGTGTATTTGGATTTTCAGAAGGCTTTTGATGAAGGTCCCACACAGGAGGTTAGTAAACAAAATTAGAACAGATGGAATTGGGGGTAATATACTGCTATGGATTGAAAATTGTGTAACAGACATAAAAAACATAGAGTAGGAATAAATGGGTCATTCTTAGGATGGCAGGCTGCTTCTAGTGGGGTACTGCAAGGATCAGTGCTGGGGCCACAGCTGTTTACAATCTATATAAATGATTTGGATGTGGGGACCAAATGTAATAGTTCCAAATTTGCTGATGACACAACACTAGGTGAGAATGTAAGTTGTGATGAGGATGCAAGGAGGCTTCAAGGGGATTTGGACTGGCGAAGTGAAGAGGCAAGAACATGGCAGATGGAATATAATGTGAATAAGTGTGAAGTGATCCACTTTGGTAGGAAAAACAGAAAGACAGAGTGAAGAGGTTAAGCAAAATTAAGCAATGCATGCAGAATTAAGAAATGTGAATTAGAAAGGCAGCCCAGCAGAATAAGTCAGGATGGGAGAAAGACAGACAAGCTGTTACAGAATTAGGGAGTAAAGGTTGATAGCTAGGATTTGTACAGACTTTACAATAAAGCAAATTAAACTATGGAATGTTTGGACGAATGTGAAACAAAGAGTAATAGACCCAGGCTAGAGACATCTGGAGTGGTCACTGATAAAGATTAATAACAGTGTATTCATAAGTAGAGACAAGTTGAAAATTAGAAATACATCTCAGCTGAATTTAATGATCAGGTTTAGAATAGAATAGAACAAACAAGCTGCTGGGGCAGAGGTTAGGATGAGAGAGCAAAGGATGGAGCTGGGGGCCTCGAGGCCATGTAATCAACTGTGGCTGTGGAATGTTGGTATAAGGGGAAAACAGAGAGATAAAAGACAAACAGTTGACAACAGTTTGGAACCATCTGGTATGTGTTTTGATAAGGCTGAGGAAGTGTGCTCATCGGAATGCGTAATCAATCACCATCGTTTTAATTAAAGTCAATGATCAATCATATCAATCATCTGTTGGTTGAACACACTGTATGATACGAACAGTATATATGTCTATATGTCTGTACTCCTGAATGTAAAGTTAGAGTATTACCTCGGAAAACCCGAGTTGGTTTCTCTCACTGCGTACGCTTGAATAAATCGATTGAACCTGTACCTGAGTCTTCTTGTGTGGTGATTGATTGTCCCACAAGAGTTTGGTGTAGTCGGCAGGATACTCAAGGCGGGCCATCGGAAGAGGCACTACATGTTAGGAACAAAGAGGGTAATAGATGGGCGGCACAGTGGCGCAGTGGTTAGCACTGCGGCCTCACAGCTCCAGCGACCCGGGTTCAATTCTGGGTAGTGCCTGTGTGGAGTTTGCAAGTTCTCCCTGTGTCTGCGTGGGTTTCCTCCGGGTGCTCCGGTTTCCTCCCACATGCCAAAGACTTGCAGGTTGATAGGTAAATTGGCCATTATAAATTGCCCCTAGTATAGGTAGGTGGTAGGGAAATATAGGGACAGGTGGGGATGTGGTAGGAATATGGAATTAGTGTAGGATTAGTATAAAATGGGTGGTTGATAGTCGGCACAGACTCGGTGGGTCGAAGGGCCTGTTTCAGTGCTGTATCTCTAAACAAATGGGTGAGTACCTTTATTTACCACCCATAGTTAGGGCAGTAAACTTACCCGAATAAAGGTCTGGGTGAGTTTTTAACTTTTTAAATTCTACCTTCTTAGAGGGGAATGTCAGTGAATCTTGAAAATTGACCATTCAATCTTTAATTCTAAAAGGTATAATATATTAACTATATATAAAGTCTACTTAATTAAGCCTATTATACATATGTTTCATCACAAGGACAACCCCCTCATCCCAGGAACCAATTTAGTAAATCTTTGCTGCACTGCCTCCAGTGCAAGTATATCCTTTCTTAAATGTGTAGACCAAAACTGCATACAGTATTCCAGGTGCGGTCTCACCAAAGCCCTGTACAATTTTAGTAAGACATCTTTATTCCTGTACTCCAATCCCCTTGTAATAATGGCCAAAGAGCAAATGCAATGGCAGTTCACCAGTCTAATCCCTGGGATGGCAGGATTGTCTTATGAGGAGAGATTGCAGAAACTGGGCCTGTATTCTCTAGAGTTTCAAAGGATGAGTGATCTCATTGAATCACACAAAATTCTTACAGAGCATGACAGGGTAGATGTGGATTGGATGTTTTCTCTGGCTGGTGAGTCTAGAACCAGGGAACACAGTCTCAGAATAAGGGGCAGGCCATTTAAGACTGAGATGAGGATGAATTTCTTTACCCAGAGGGTGGTGAATCTGTGGAATTCTCTAGCCCAGAGGGCTGTGGAAGCTTAATCACTGAGCATGTTCAAGACAGAAATTGATAGATATCTGGATACTAATGATATCAAAGGATATGGGGATATTGGGTAAAAATGGCATAGAGGTAGATGATCAGCCATGATCTGTCTGAATGACAGAGTAACCTTGATGGGCCAAATGGACTACTCCAATTCCTATTTCCTATGATCCTACGATCTTACTGTAACAGGAGGTAATACGCAATCCATTCTATTCCATGAGCCTCAATTTTGTTAACAAGCCTTTTATGTGGTACATTATCAAACACTTTCTTAAAATTCATATAAACAAAACCCATCACAGTCCCTTCATCAACTTCCTCTGTCACTTCATCAAAAAATTGAATTAGAATAGCCAAGTGTGATCTGCCTTTTATAAATCTGTGCTGGCTCCCCTTAATTAACTCAAACTTCTCCAAATGCCTGTTGATTTTTTTCCCCCTGATTATTGTTTCTAAAACCTTACCACCACTGATGTTTAACTAACTGGCCTGTAGTTACGAGGACTGTTTTTACACCCTTTCCTGAATGTGTGTCACATTTGCAACTCTCCAATTTTTTGGTACCTCTCCCAGTATCTAGGGAAGATTCAAAGATTATGGCAAGCCCTTCTGCTATCTCTATGCCCACTTCCTTTTGTAAGCTGAGATGCAAGCCATCTGGACCAGGTGACTTATCTACCCTAAGTATAGTCAGCCTTTCCAGTACCTCCTCCCTCTCAATTTTAATCCAGTCTAGTGCCTCTACTATCTCTGATATTTTATCAGATCCTCTTCCTTAGTAAACACTGAAACAAAGTACTCATTATAAATTCTAGCCTTGCCCTGTGCCTCTAAACATATAGAGTCATAGAGAGATACAGCACCGAACCAGGCCCTTCGGCCCACCGAATCCATGCCGACCATTAACCATCCATTTATATTAATCCTACATTAATCCCATTTCCCTCTCCAATCCTCACCTTCCCTCAAATTCTCCTACCACCTACCTACACTAGGGGCAATTTACAATGGCCAATTTACCTATCAACCTGCAAGTCTTTGGCATGTGGGAGGAAACCCACATGGTCACAGGGAGAACTTGCAAACTCCACACAGGCAGTACCCAGAACCAAACCCGGGTTGCTGAAGCTGTGAGGCTGCGGTGCTAACCACTGCGCCACTGTGCCCCCCATCTATTACCCTCTTTGTTCCTAATAGGCCCCACTCCACCTCTTACTACCTACTTATTATTTACGCGCTGGCAGAAGATTTTATAGGAAGGATATCCTGGCTTTCGAGAAGTGAACTAGGATAGTGTTTGGAATCTAGGGACTGATCTGTAAGAAAGACCAAGGTATGAGGGCTGCAAAATGTGACTGAGCAGCAGCTGCATTTTTGGCACTATGGGTCTCTTTCGAGTCTAAAATGGTGCTCCTGCTGCATGCATACACTTCGGGTGTAGGTTACACCTGATGCTATTTTGGGTAGGTTGTTCGTGCAAATACTGCCGAAGCATGCAGAGTAGGCAGATCAGGACATCAGTCAGCATGTCATGCTGTTTTGACTGTAGTGGTGTCATTTTCCCTCCTGCCTCAGCATACACCCTCTCTTAATCTCACACAGCTGAACATGTACTCAGCACCAGGAAAGACCAAGCTCCCCTACCTTCCCTACCAGTGCTATTTAAAGGTACCATCAAGCACTTTCAGGTTAGTTGCTGATTGATTTCTGCTGGCTGTCAGTAGGAGTGTGCTTGGAGTTTGATAAAATTGTTGAAGTCTACAGGGACTGGTGTGGCACCTAGTGAAGGCCTTGGTTCTCACTTTAAAGGTTCTGCTCAAACCACTTGCTCCCTGCAGTTTCTATCTCCCTTGGCCTGCCGCATGACAGGGGAGAATGAACAGAGGTGTCACATGCTGCTTGAAGAGGGAGAAGGAGGAGGAGGGGGAGAAGGGCTTTCAGTAGGAGGCCATATCCACTCAGGGTTTTCAGGCAGCAATTCACTTATCTAAATCTCAGTGAGGAACGGTGGGCTGAATTTTAGGGGCCCCTCTGAGATGGGGTCAGAGGCAGGGAGATCCATAGAATCATGACGGGAGGCAGGGGGTGGAGGGTCAGTCGCCTACCCGTTTCCAAGCAATGTCAGAGGTGGGATAGGCTGACTATCCAGAGGCCAATTGAGGCCCTTAATTGACCTATTGATGGCCACCTAAGGGCCTCTTCCCCCACCACTGGGATTTAACCAGCGGTGGTGGGGTGGGGGGGTGCCTCCACCTCTCGGGGAAGTTGCTTCTCAATACAAGGCACCTGCCCTGCGGGTTTGGGGGAAGGGGCCCTCCTCTGTAGGCAATTTGTGGCCCCTTGCTGGCAGAAACCGTACCTCTCTGGACCTCCCTCCCCCTTCACTTCATGACCACCTTCTCGCCACCTCTCGTTGGGGTCTTATGGATTGGCCTCAGCAACCCCACCTCACTCTGCTCCTGGGTTCCAGCGCTCCAGTGCGGAGCTTGGGTCTGAGGCCTCTGCAGTACTGGCTGTGGCCACTCCTTCTGGTGGCACTGCCGATACTGCTGAGCTGCCGGCTCTGTGATTGGCTGGCAGCTTTTGGAGGTGGGATCCCTGCCTTTAAAGGGATGGAGATCCCGGTGCTGAGCACTTAGGTTCTGGAACAATGTAGGATCGAGGTGGGGATTCCCCCGCCTTTTTGGTCCACCAGCGGGAGCCCCGCCAGAGCCACAAAATCCAGCCCAGTGTGTATGATGATTCTATTTCACTATGGAGTACCTCACTGTAACCTACCACTTGTTGTAGTTCAAACTGAAACCTCAGAGCAGGGTGAGGCAGCATTACCAGTGGCTGTAAAGTGACCATGATCATGAACTCCTTCATGTTGGGCTCCTTCCAGGCTGGAGCAGGTGACATCTCCAACATCTCACAGTTCCCCATCCACCGCTGCATAATGTAAGTCACTGTTGTTCTGCATGCAAGGAGGGAGGAATACATGACATTCTTTCTTTCCAGAGAGAAGCAGGCAGAGCTAGGATAGCGGGCTTTCCCATGGTGAAGGGTGTAATTGACTGTACACACGTTGCTTTATGGTGCTGCATGTAAATACAGAGATGAAGCACAACTGCAAAGGTTACCACTCCCTCCATGTTCAGCTGATGTGTGACCATACTCAACACATCAATGCCTGGAATCTCAGCAGCAGGCATGACGCCTTTCTTCTGCTCCAGTTGCTGTACCATCAGCAACAAGGACCCTCCACTGGCCACCTGACTCATGACTCCAGTAAGCAACCCACGCACACAAGGGCAGATGCATATAATGACAGTCATGCTGCCACACAAAATGTAATTGAGCAGACTATTATGGCGCTTAAGCAGCACTTTCACGGCCTGGACAGCTCTGGACGAATCCTGCAGTATTCTCCAGACTACATGTCATGATTTGTTGTGGTCTGCTCCATCTTGCAGAAACTTGCCATCATGAGAGCTTCCATTGCAACACTCCGACATTGGATGGCTTCTGGAAGCGGAGACATTGACCATCAGACACTGCATCATGGTTGGGTCCACATGTGTTCTTATGGAGTTGGCCATCACTTCCACGCTGGAGTGGATGGGCAAAGCCCTGTGTCGGTTGATGTCAAACTCCTTCATGCTTCTTAACAACAGTTAACAAGAGGCTTTCTGACAGGCCTGCCAATGCATCAAGCATTTCTGTGTGCATACCTATCAGCCTATTTTGGTACGCCACCCCATTGAAGTCCTCATCTTCATCCTTTGCAGAAGAACTCATGTGCAACTTCGCCCTCTGACAAGTTGGCACCTGCACTACCCTTTCCCACACCCAGGCTGCAGGCCATTCATGCCCACTGTCTCACCGCATGCAGGTCCTACCTCTAAGCTACCCTCTAAAGTAAGCACAGTACTGGTATCTGTGTTGGTGGCTGCAAGTGTTTCATCATCATCAGTCTCTTCTTCTTCTACTTCTTGATGTTGCACCACTGTCCAGCCAGGTTGCAGTTTCATGGGTATCTGAAAGTGAAAAGGCACAAGGGAAGAGTTGCAGTGAGGGGAGGGAGAGAGCTGTGGGGGGAAAGTAAGAGGTGCGTGCTTACACTATCTGCAGCTTGAAAATTAGAAGAGATTGTGGGATGAGGGGGAAGTGGGATGTGAGAAGGAGGATTAGCTATGAGCATACCGTCATCTTTGATCCTTTCAACCGACTCCACCCCCCCACCCCCCGCATCACCGCCATGGGCCACAGCCCCAGTTGTGGCTGCTGCACTGATGGCGAGCACCGTCTCCTCCACTGAGGTGAAGACATACAACCATGCCTGCCTTCTGCTAGTTAGGTGCTGGTGCCTCTGGTTGTACGTTATTTTGTCCTGAAAGAGAGAGGGAAGTGTGTCAGTGAGTGTGGTGCAATGTGTTTGTGTAATGTGGCTGTCATGGTTGAATAGCTGGCAGTGTGTGCAAGGAGTGCGATGTGGGTGTGAGGCTGCAGCAGTGCGAACTGTCTGAGGGTGAGATGAAGCTATGAATGTTAGGTATGAGTCATGGTTGATAGAGATTGCTGGTAGGTGAGTGAAGGGGCAGTGGTGAATTGAACAGTGTGTGAGGCTAGTGGTTCATTTGCAAAGATGTAGCATTTGAAGATGCATTCACTGACCTTGATCATTTGTGTGAGGTCATTGAACTTCTTTTGGCACAGCAGCTAGGTCCTCAGGGCTACACTACTGGCATTGACCACAACAGTATCTACTCCCACTGCCTTCCAAAGCCTGTCAGGATGGCCTTCTGGTCCCCTGTGGATAGACCACCCCTCTCCACCTCCTGCACCAAGGTCTCCAGTGCTGCATTAGGGAACCTTGGAACCTTGGAGCACACTCTGTGCCATGTTACGCCACTTTTCAGTGTTCTTTCAAATTGGACCACTGTCCAGCCAGGTTGCAGATCTTGGGTATCTGAAAGTGAAAAGGCACAAGGGGAGGGTTGCAGTGAGGGGAGGGACAGAGTCACTTCCAAGTCACTTCCAGCACCTGCTCCTGTCAAAACCTGTCCTTTAAAAGGTACAGGCTGGCTTTAAGTGGTCCTAACCTCTCACAATTCTCACTCTCACCCTACTCAGGCGTGCAGCCACTCTGCAGCATGCATAGCACTGGCTCAATGCCATAACCTTGTAATGAGCTGCAGCACAAAGTTTGTCTGCTGCTTGCAGCAGAAGGAATGGATCCAGGTTAGTCACGCATCGCAATCCCTGCACCCGTTTTGGAGCCTAATATAATTTTGCAGCAGATGAGTTTATTGGGTGATCTGGTTGAAGTACTTAAATACTGAAGGAAATTGAAAAGATTGATAAGGAACAACTCTTCTTTTTATTATGGAAGTTTAAAACAAGAAGGCAGAAATATTTGAGCAAAGTCAGTTTAAAACCAAGGAAAGTGATTAATTGCCTGGCCCAAGATGGAAGTTATCAATCCCTGTCACTATTCATTTCCTAAAATCAAATCCAGGAAAAAGTTGTTCCTATGCAGAATAGTGGGAATGTAGAACTTATTGCCCAGAGACATGGGCTGAAGTTTACACCGCCCTAGTGGTCGGATGGTGACGTGGGCAGGTAGGCCTCGAGGGCCTACCTGCCCCGTTTTCGCCTCCGGCCAAGTTTATGGCGCGAGCGGGGGGTGGGAAATGGCCCGCCGAGGCCAATGAAGGCCCTAAAGTGGCCACTTAACAGCCACTTAAGGGCCCTTGCCCGCCTCCATGGGTATTTTACCCATGGAAAGTGGGCGTGCTGGGGACATGAAAGGCCGCCCAGCAATAGCTGTCGGCCTTTCCGTGCCCTGGAGGGATGGGGGGGGGTGCATGGCAATCAGGCACAGGGTTCCCAATTGCGGGACGCTATCGCCTCCCAATGCACCCCCGGGACCCAAGAAGCCCCCCCCCCCCCTCCCCCCAAATGACCACTCCAGCCTCACCAAGAAAGGTGAGGCACGCCCCTACTTACCTTCCCTCCTGGATCCATAGCTTTGGTTGGGCTGCAGTCCCAGCAGTGGCCACCGCTCCCGTTGGTGCTGCTGGTTCTAAGAGCTGCCGGCCTGCTGACTGGCCAGCAGCTCACTGAGGCGGGACCTCCTCCCTCAAGCAAGTGGAAGTCCCGCCTCGGGACAATTAAAGCCCGGGACCCGTAAAATGCTGGTCGGATCCCCGGGCTAGGCGGAAGCGGGTTTGCCACTGACTTTCACGTCGGTGGCGAATTCCTGTCCACCTAAGGTAAAATCCAGCCCCATAGGTGCAAAATCAATTGAGCTGCTTAAATGAATATACTTGGAAAGTAAGGGCATAAATAGACATGGAAAAAAAGAGAGAATTGAAGTTAAAAAGATAGAGTTGTTATAGCTGGCAAAAACAAATGTTGTCGCCGTCCTAATGGGATATGTGGCCCACTGCTGTTCCTTGACATTATTTGGAGTCATTCTTTTCAAAGCTCATCCATTATCAATAGTTTAAACTCTTGCTTCTGTGCTCAGCGTGTCAGAAATGATGACAGTCATTCATCAGGAATTAGGTTGAGATTGTCCAAATCCACTTTATTTGGGGTTTTTACAGATATTATAAAGAAAAGATTGCTTGTTACTTTTAACCTTGTTCTCTCACCATTGAAGTCAAATAGCCTGCTTACATTTACATGATCTAAGCCCCTCAGCATTTTAAAGACCTGAATCCTGTTCTCCCTCAAACAAATTTGTGCAATGAAACCACATTCAGCTCGGTAAGTCTTTACTCCTATTTTAAAGCACTAAGTGCTGGAATTAACGTTTGCAATTCACTGGCTGTGCTCTAAAACATCAATCTTATTTTGTTATAATTGTATACAATGGCCCAGAATTTGCTGGAACGGGGAATCTTGCATTCTGGATCATTTGTTCAACTTTTTCCCTCACCCTTCAGCTTGAAAAATATTTGCACTGTAAATTGCTGGAAGTGCGAGCTGATAAAGACATGGTGAGACATTGGTGAATGACAGGACCAACAGCCTATCTCCTTAACCAATGAAATCTAAGGACAAAGAATGAAACAAAGGAACGACAGAGAAGGAATTGTAAGGTCAATTAGGGCTGAATCTTAACTCTCAAAAAACAGCTGGGTTGAATTGCAAAAAATTTAGAACAGCAACCAAACCCGTCCATTTCCAAGTTTTACGGCGGCAGGAAGTGGGGCCGGCGACCAAACCGCTCGTGGGAAGCAAGTTGATCATTTAAAAATGATAGTGAGGCTACGTGCCTTCATTTTAATAGGTAATTCATTTATAACCACAGGCAATTGGGATTTCCAGGCCTTCGGAAATGGGACAGCTTATAGGAGACGAGGTGCTGAATCTATGAGGTGATTGCCTTTGCAGTGCTGCTTGTGGGCCAGGAGGAGCATGAGTGCTTCCTCCATGCCCAACAAGCTATCCAGTAAACTGTCCCGTGCCCTCCCCCATGATGGGCTGAATTTTACCAGCTCTTGATGTCGGGGGTCATGCTGGGGGGATTGCGGGAGCGGCCCGCCACAACCCCTGATGCCGACAAGGCCTGACCTCATTTTATCAGTGGCGGCGGGGCCTTGGTGTGGCCCCTCCCACCACTCTGTTGTGGGGCCTTCATTTACATATTAAAATGAATGGAAATAAATTTAAATAAACTTACCTTGTCCCAGCGGCCGCCCCACGCCGATATTACGGCTGCCAAAGGGAAGTCCCATGCCTTCAGAGCTCCGTTCAGAGTTCTGAGGCGTGACACTGGTGGGGAGCGTGAAGCAGTGAAATCTTCAGGTTGGGAGGGGTGTAGGAGTGAGGAAAACTGCTCTGATTGGTTGTGGGGATGGTGGGAAAGGGTTGAGGGTCAAATGTTCTGAAGGTGGGGTGTTAAATTTCATTATTTGAAAAATAGATATTCCAGGGATAGAGGTAATTTTATATATTGAGGACTCATTGAGGGGGAGTGGAAGAGGGGCTGCAACGTTTGAATAAAAGTTCATTTAAAGGATTTGTGCTGTGGGACCTTTAAACATTTTACTTTACATGAAGGGCTTGAAGCCTTTTAAAAATGTGCCATCGTCTGCGCAGTGGCGCCAGACGCCTTTGCCGGGGATGGAGCGCCTGCCCCCTCTACGTCATTGGGGACTGCCGCTCCGCCGTCTCCATTTAAATGAGTCCCCGTGCGAAATATCGTGGGGGCTCAATGACGGTGCATCTGCACGAGCGGACCACTGAGATTTCACAGTGGCGTGCTCATAAAATTCAGCCCACAGTTTCAATTTCTGGGCCAGACAGGTTGAGTGACATTGCAGGAACATATATCTCATCATTAAAAAGGCCCTTAAGGTATTAAATACCAGTCCTAACTTTCTGTGGCAAGTTTAATTTATTTTAACAACACAAATCCAGAAGTCTCTTGAAACGGCAATGCAGTACTGCAGGTTCCCGCGCTGTCGGAAGTGTCTAGACCTACTAAGGAGTTCTTGCATTTTCTGTATTTATTTCAGATTTCCAGTGTGATGTATGTGATAGCTAAGTATTTGTATACTGCCTCTCTGCTGCCCTCTCTGTGGGGGAGGTGTAAATAAAAGTTCCACAATGGCTGCATACAGTAAGACCTCATCCAGATTTACTCAATGAATACACAACGTCCAGCATCCCCACTATTCTGCTGCTATATAAATGCAAGTCTTTCTTTAATCATATAGCTGGGTTGCTTGCCTATATTTCCCTTGGGTGAGCCTTGAACATCAATTAGCAGGGGGCAATTTTCATTGGGTACCTGCACCTTTTACATCAATAATATGAATGTCATGATCTTGTAAATTAGGTTGTGGTCTTACTTCCCTGTTCCTTGCTGGAGTTTGCTTGACCCCATTTTGGATGGTATTGTTTAATATCCCTTGTTAACATAATTATTCAGACCTACTGTACATAAAATCCCATTCAACTAAAGAGCACAATTTTGAAATTTTGAGCACAAAGATTTTGAGCACCACCCCACAGTTCTGTGTCACTGGAAAATTAGAAGCCATACCAAAACTCCATCACTGGGTGGCAGACTAGTAATTGAATAATCCTATTAACCACAGGCACTCATCCAATACCTACATTCTGCAGTAAATGAC
Organism: Heterodontus francisci; assembly: GCF_036365525.1. Taxonomy (NCBI): domain Eukaryota; kingdom Metazoa; phylum Chordata; class Chondrichthyes; order Heterodontiformes; family Heterodontidae; genus Heterodontus; species Heterodontus francisci. The sequence goes on along the minus strand of NC_090382.1, from coordinate 76,405,452 downwards.
ATCCCTTGTTTCTTTGTTACAGTCAACAGTATTTCAGACCGGATTTGTGCTTTGCAAATAAAATTTTATTGTAATCTGGAAACTCCTAATTCACTTTAAAAATTTCCAAAAACAGTCTACAGAATCTTACAGGATTATAAAAGAACTGTAATTCATGGAATTTATAATTGTAAGTGTAAAGAACACAGTTCTTATGATTAGTGGAATTCAATCTTTGAAGAATACTGAATCATGTAGCATCTGCATAATTAGTTAAGTATTGTTAAAGATTTTATTGCAACTTCCTAAACCAAACCAGTACTGAACCCAACATTTGTTCCTGCATAATTACTATACATTCTTCTTTCAGCTGGAAACAGTGTTCTGATTGTACAAACTTGTACATAAAATACCAGATCTGGCATGAGCATGAGAAATTTGCAACATGACTTAATGGCAGAAAAACAACATTGATTTTGGCCAATGCTCCTTTAAATGTGTATCATTAGTTGACTTTGTTTATGCACCCACTGTGAGAGCATTCAGCACCAGCCTGTACTATTCTTTCAGCGTTGGTTGCACAGGCAGCAGTGCATGGCTTTCATCTCCGGTTTATAGCCTTAAGGCTCCTCTGTCAGGTATGAATGTTTTTTCTTGCCCTGCAGGTGGTAGCCCTTGGTTATATAAGAGAGATGAAGAAAATGGGGCCCAAATTCAATAGCGCCCGAGTACAGGCACAAAATGGGAGGCATACTGGGTTCTCACCTCAGAAGAAACAGGCTCATCCTAAATTCATCCTGGGGCCTTATTGGAATAAATCCGATGAGCTACTGATGCCAATTGGGTGCCTCAACACAGCTCACTAGTCTGGGCCCTTCGTATTTAGTGAATCTCAGACACTAACTCAGCCTGAGGCTAAGACCAAGAAAGGGAGGGGGAAGACAAACAGGAGGGCACTTGTGTGAGCCAGCAGCAGTAATAATGTGGAAACACTCCTGCTCCTTCTTGCTCCACATTAATGTAAGTTAAAATAACTTACCTGCCACTTTAAGACCACTGGTTAGGTCACCACAGAACCTGAAAAATTAACCAGAGCTTGTGTAGGACAAACTCCAGCTAATTTAAATGAATTTAGCAAATGTGTCCTCAATCAGCAACAGGATTGACATTTCAATATTAAAATAAGACCTGCACTCATTACAGGCAATCACACGGCCCACTTGAAAAATGGTCCCCACAAGCTTAACTCCAGCCTGAATACATGTGTAAATCTGACACGAGACTTTACTTTGCTGAAATTCATCGTTGTCGTGTCCACTTTACACCTGTAAAACATGCACAGATATGTTGAATTTATACCCTACTGTCATTGAACGATTGAAGGAAATAAGATTTTAATTGCTCTGTTTAAGGGCACGGAGTATATTAAGAGATAGTGATTTAGTCATTGAATTGTGAAGTGAAGTTCGTCAGCATTCAGCTCATGCACGCTGAAGAAAGTTGATGAATAAAGGGTGGAATTAGTATCATCATACAACTTGTGAGCTTGGAATCTGGAAACCTGAGACAGAGTTTTAAAGGTATCTACATACAATTCACTTGCTATCTCCAACACCACTATTCACAAAGGAAGTTTCCTTAGCTGACCAAGCTGGTAGGCTCGGGATGATGAGTTTCAGCATTGTCTGATGGAGGTGCAAATGATGCTTAATGAGGTTGTTTGCAGCCAGGTGTTCTACCTGCTGTGAAATTACTTATCTAATATAAGCAGAACTCTCTTGTGTTCACGTTAACACAAACGGAATATTTTTCCATGATAATCTATTACTGGAGGGCAGCTGGGCCATTTCAGATGAGAAGGAATGAGGACCTTCCAATGTATTACTGTATGCACACTAAACACTACATTACCATAGTGGTGTACAGCATTATTACAAACATCAGTAAATGTAGATATAATTTACTTTAGTAATCCTTTAATGTTCTTCTCATTCAATGAGGGCACATTTAATTTTTTACTTTCTGAAGCTTATCCTACAACACTTAATATTTAAGAGAGCAGGAGCTGAAGTGAGAAAGATTTAGGAGTGTGATATGGACTGAGACACATTAAGGATTTAATGTGCATTCTGTATTTTGTACAAATTTGTCTCATAAATAATGGCTGTGAGTTGGAAATGCAGTGATTAACACAGCAATGAGTGATGCAGGGGGAGTTAGTGCAATCAGATCTGACTGCAACCAGCTGTACTCTAGTTTTCTTTGAAAAAAAGCAAATGGACATGAAATCATATTGAATTAAAACTAAAAACAATAGATTAAACAATCTATAATGCACTACATTTCTGTATAACAGAAACAAGTGAGATAGTGAAACCCACAGCTGCAAATATTTTAGTTTGATCAATCTTTTTTGTGTGTCAAGGTTCTGAATGATATAAAATCTCTTTCATTCTCAAGTGAATGTGATTCTCTTCTTTCTGTGAGGGAGAGGCTCCCACAGGGGACACATCATGTAAACAATGTTGCTGGTTAGAATCATGGGGGGAATTCTAACATGGCTGAGCAGATGGGATAGGGTGTGTGGGTGGGGTGAGAGTGCTAAATGGGCAAAAATTCCAAGCACGTCGGGAAGCTGGCTCCAGACAGCTAACTTATGGGTTTCATTGAGGCAGGACAAGGGGTGGGCATCCACCCCACTACCAGGTAGAGGGTTGGCATTTTAATTATGTTAATGAGGCTCAAAGCCTTGTATTTAACCTGCTTTGTTTGTTTATCAGTGGTTGGCTGGGTTTCCAGGGCTTAGGCAAACCCAGCAGCTGCAATGAGGCGAGGACAGTCTCAGGGAAAAGGCAAATGCCTTCACAGAACTCCTTGCGGGCTAGAAGGAACAGGAATGCTTCCTCCTGATTCAGCAAAACTCCCCCACCATCAGAGCCACACCCTATACAAGCAGTTCTCCCACCATAGGATCAAACCACCCCCTGGGATCAGAGATAGACCCCCCACCCCATCCTGGATTCAAGAATTGGACCTACCTGCTCCTGCGGCCTCCTCCCGAGTGCTCCCTGATGACCTGAAGTCAAGCCTGTCAATCAGCCTGACTTCCGGGTAGGGAACCTGTTATGGCCAGAAGTTGCACTCGATGGAATTAAAATTCCTCAGCATCCAAGGAAACCCAGACTTCCTGATTTACAACATGTTACTGGAAACCCCCCACTCCTTCTCCCAGCACATCAGCAAGAAAAAACTCCCCCCCATAGATTTATAGACTGATACAGTACACAAGGAAGCCATTTTGCCCATCATGTCTATGCTTGCTCTTTGAAAGAGCTAATCAATTAGTCCCACTCCCCTGCTGCTTCCGCACAACCAGCAAATCTTTTCAAGTATTTGTCCAATTCCCTTATGAATGCTATTATTGAAGCTGCTTCCACCATCCTTTTAGACAGTGCATTCCAGATCACAACAACTTGCTGTGTAAAAAGTGTTCTGCCTGTTGCATCTGGTTCTTTTGCTAATTACCTTAAATCTATGTCCTCTGATTAACAACCCTTCTGCCACTGGGAACAATTTCTCCTTAATTCACTCTATTAAAATGCTTCAAGTTTTTGAACACCTCTAGCTAATCTCCCTTTAACCTTCTCTACTCTAAGGAGAACAGTTCCAATTTCTTCAGTCTCTCTATGTAACTGAAGTCTTTCATCCCTGATCCATTCCAGTAAATCTCCTCTGCACTCTCTGTAAGGCCTTGACATCCTTCCTAAAGTGTGGTGCTTAGAATTCTCCAGTCAAGACCAGTGCTTTGTAACTCCCTTGCTTTTGTACTCTTACACCTCCTATTTATAAAGCCTAGGACTGACAGCATAGCTCCGTGGAGAGCTGGCATGGACTCGATAAAACGAATGGCCTCTTTCTGTGCTGTAAACGACTCTCTGACTCTTTGATGTCACCTCTAATGCCTGCTCTAGGGATATTTACTGATGATGCAGATGAAAACACAAAAAACATTTCACTTCTCAGCACTGACATGCATTTCCTGGTTGCACAAAGATACCTTGGACCTCCCATGTTCTGGTGGTTGCCTGACTCCACCCCCACCTGCACTCCCTCCAGCCAATGGTGACATCATTCCCACCGGCTTCAGATGGGTGTCAGAGTCAAGGCACACAAATGAGACCCCATTAACATCACCTAAGCCTCACATTCCTGGGGACCAGATTGTTCAATATCCATTTGGGCTCCTCCATCCCCAGATTCCTGTCCCAAGCTAAAATGGGCCCGTATAAAGAAGAAAGACCTTTGTAAAAACTGTGTACCTCTCTCTATAGGTTTGTATCATGATATTTTAGGTTTCAGCTTTCTACGCTATGGCTTTATCCCACTGAACATTTAACACAAAGATTAAAGCTTTCCTCAGCTTCTTACTAGGTTATCATGGAGGATCTTAAAAGCAGTAATATATGAGCTCAGAGTTTTTTTAGATGAACTGGATAGCAGTGTTTGTCTTCAGTGCAATTCAGATTTGATTTTTCAGGATGTTGTCATTCGTTATCTTGCATTTTCATCCGTTTTGTTCCCAATGTCAGGGAAGGTGCCTTCTATCTTTGCCATTTCCATTTTTGCAGTTCCATGACTTGGGGTGAATAAGTACTTCTACTTGACCCATAGAGGTGTTGATCTCTCTGCTAATAGCCTGCTTTTGTTTAAGGTTCTTTAATTAGTTGTGAGCTTGTTAATGCTGCATATACCCTGTGTGCCGAGTGTTTTTGAGGCTCTTTGATCAGCAATTCTCTATGTAGGTTTCCTCTTGTGGTTAAGCATTGTTTTTAGCATTGTGGTGGGGGAACTTTAGATTTTCATAGCTTGCTAGTGTTTGGTTTTTGCATTCTTTACAATGCTGCCACTGACAGAGGATCTCAACCCAGGAGCCAGTAAATAAATAAAGTAAATAAAAACAGAGCAGATGTTGACATCCACTAAAAAGATGGCACCATAAGTAGTAGGATAGTACATTCGCCATCAAATTGAAACACTGCCATCTGCAATCGTGGCTCTCATTTGCAGTAAAGACCATCACTCCTATTTACTGATCTGTGATTCTGTACAGACCTTTTCCAGTCATCAACGAAGGTCCAACAGCAAGAAGTGAAGATGCAGATTTCAACTATACAACAGATGACAGTGTACAAACTTGCACATGTGTAGATATCCATCTGTTGCTCTAGCACTATAGAATCTACTTTACTCATGCTTGAAACAAGCATTAGGACATTTGTATATGCAAATAAGGGTCCTAACACTTGGTTCACGTTCCTGATGCAACTTTGGTTGTGTTGCGACACCTCTGTCATTGACCTCATACAGTATTCCAACTACACTCACAGCAAACTTCAAGAACAAAATCTACTCTTTCTCCTAAACACTCTGGAACTCTCTTCTTTGAACATTGACTTCAGACTTTTGTTATATCCTCATTTTCAAACATGTTTTCATTTCATGTCTGACCCTCAAATACCCCATGCTTTCCATCTCCCATTTTCTCACTTTCCCAGGCTTCCCACTTCCTTAGCTTTTACATGTCCTTTGTTTTGTTAATGTCTTAATGCTTTTGGCAATTACTTGACTAAGATGATTTGTTATATCATTGCACTCATGATTCCTCAGTGTTTATATATATTTCCCCTCCTTAATTTCTGATTGTATTAAGCTTCCGATTGCTTTTCTTTTCAATAATTTTCTGTCTCTTCTCATTATGTTGTGTTGGCCTGTTCTATTTCATTATCATCTATACCTATGTATTATTGAAAATCTAATGTAGATAACGCACTTCCTGTCCACAAACATTACCTCTTGTTGTCATGACTTTTTGGTGACATTTTTGTATCGAGCATCTTACAAAGTATTCCGTTAGTTACACTTTTTCATGCATATTTAAATTTTAAATTTTTTTGCCCACCAAGTTGCTGGAAATGCAAGCTGATAATGATACAGCGAGGGCAACAATGCAGGGACCCTGGTGACAACCAATAAGATTCAAGGATTGAGAAATAACGGAAGGGCTGAGAAGGAGGATGAATTAGAGTGGGTGAATTCAATGTTAAATCAGGTACATAAAAAAGAAATAAACAGAGAAAGAAAGATTGGATTCGGAGAGAGAAAAAAGGCAGAAAGCAACAGTAAGAAAAATACTGAATTTAAAATTTGACATTTTAAAAATCTACAAACAATACACAAGTTGAAGGAATGAAACTCCATGCTTACAATTGTTCACTTTCTATGCAAGCGAGCTTGATTGGCTTGATTGGCAGTCTTTAACAATTATCATGTTGTTAAAGGGTACAAACACTATTAATTACTAGATTAACATCCTGTGGTGAGTTTAATGGGCAATTAATGTGCAAATACAGTAACTTCATGAAAATCACAGGGAGGTTAAGATGGTGTTTACACAAACCTAACGGTGGATTGGTGCAAACTGCCTAGCAACTTGTGAGGAATTGCAATTTACGGGGTATCTGTTCCTCACTGCAAGTCGCTGGCTGATCATGCATTAATAATGATGTGTGTGTTTCAGACAACAATTTTCAGCAAAATGTTGCCCGGCCATCTTTCTCTGCTGTAAATTCTTCATTTTCACTCCCCTCTATCTGGTTGATCCTCTCAGTGACTACATCAAAGCCAGCATCCTTCATTTATCTGAGTCTAGTAGCTATAAGAGTCTTACAATGGATCAGGAAGAGCTAGAATGGTCTATATCTGTATTACTCCATAGCATTCTTGTAATTTTCAGTAGGAATTATATCAATGCACTGGACATAGTTCCAAGCATACTGTGTGCATACATCTCTTCTAAGATGAACAACAGCTCAAAATCCATCTGATTTAGGATCCTTCAATAAAATTGAACCTGGCATGAGTTCAAAGTTCTAGTTCCAAAAATTAGCCATCCTGGAGCATCCACCCAGGAGCCTCTGTCTGGTAATACTTTTCTGCATATGCAGAACATATTCTCCTATTTTCATTTAGCACTTCGCTGTGTAGCTTATAAATATAAAATTGCTTTCAATTTCTGATGAAGTGCCTTGCTTGGTGCTCTAGGGGCTTCTAGGTTATTAAGTGGTTGTGGTAAAACTTATAAATGAGGCTATAACTCTTTTGAAGCTGTTTGTCTCCAAGTAACAGGGTCAATGTGATGGGCCAGAAATCTGAGGTTGTGCTAACTGCTCGATTTCTGTCCTTCATATGGTGAGAAAAAGTAATAAAATATCAAAAGAAATTAAAACACAGTGGCACAGTGGTTAGCACCGCAGCCTCACAGCTCCAGCGACCTGGGTTCAATTCTGGGTACTGCCTGTGTGGAGTTTGTAAGTTCTCCCTGTGTCTGCATGGGTTTCCTCCGGGTGCTCCGGTTTCCTCCCACATGCCAAAGACTTGCAGGTTGATAGGTAAATTGGCCATTATAAATTGCCCCTAGTATAGGTAGGTGGTAAGGAAATATCGGGACAGGTGGGGATGTGGTAGGAATATGGAATTAGTGTAGGATTAGTATAAATGGGTGGTTGATGGTCGGCACAGACTCGGTGGGCTGAAGGGCCTGTTTCAGTGCTGTATCTCTAAACTAAACTAAACTAAGAATGAAGGGAACATAAAGAGTTCTTTGTTCCAAGTTTTTTCATCTCTTTGTTTCTCATATCACTTACCAAATACAAGTGGATTTCCTTGAATGTCACATGGAATAGGCACAAGCAAGCAAACAGAGTTGCTTGCTGATAACTCTCCTTCCAATTTCCCCTTCCCTTCAATGGGAAGAATCTGTCTCTGCTTAATGACAGCAACACAGCTGAGATCATGAATCTGGTACTGTGGAGGATGCCAAATTAATTCCACCATTTTTATCATCATTGGGAATGTCATTCAGATATTATTGGTATTTGTATATAAGCAATTATCAGATTTATATGACATTATTTTGTCCATGCATGCATCTTAACTGGATTAAAACCACCACTAAAATTGTATTTATAGGAATGTTGTATCTATTTATTAAGCATTTTATCTGCTAATACTGTTATAATAATTTCTGAAACAACACCAGCAACAACTTGGATTGATATAATACCTTTAACATAGAGAAACAGCCCACAGTGCTTCACAGACAGGTGTAAGGATGAAATGGTCATCCAGCCAAAGCAGAGGATACTCGGACGGGTAACCAAAAGCTTGGTAAAAGACGTGGGTCTTAGAATCATAGAATGGTTACAGTACAGAAGGAAGCCCTTCAGTTTGTCATATCCATGCTGGCTCTCTGCAAGAGCACCTCAAATAATTTAACTCCCCTGCCCTTTCCCTGTAGCCCTGCAAATGTTTTCTCTTCAGGTGCTTATCCAATCCCCTTTTGAATGCCCCAATTGTATCTGCCTCCATCACATTCTCAGGTAGTGCCTTCCAGATCCTAACCACTCGTTGCAGGTGGATGTTTATCCTCACGTTGCTGCTGGTTCTTTTGCCAATCATCTTAAATTGGTGTCCTCTGGTTCTGGGCCCTTCTGCCAATGGGAACAGTTTCTCTCTATCTGCTCTGTCTGGACCTCTCATGATTTTGAATATCTCTATCAACTCTCCTCTCAACCACCTTTTCTCTAAGGAGAACAACCCCAGCTTCTCTAATCTATCCACTTATTTGAAGACTCACACCCTGGAACCATTCTCATAAATCTTTTCTGCACCCTCTCTAAAGCCTTCACATCTTTCCTAAAGTGTAGTGCCAGAATTGGATATAATACTTCAGTTGAGGATGAAACAGAGTTTTATTAAGCTGTATCATAACTTCATTGCTTTTGTACTCTATGCCTCTATTTATAAAGCTCACCATCCCATATGCCTTTTTAGCCACTTTCTCAACCTGCCCAGCCACCTTCAATGATTTGTGCACTTATGTCTCCAGATCTCTGTTCCTGCACCCCCTTTAGAATTGTGCCCTTTATTTCATATAATAATTAAAAGCAAAATACTGCAGATGATGAAAATCTGAAATAAAAACAAAGACCTCAGCAGGTCAGGTAGCATCTGTGGAGAGAGAAACCGACTTAACGTTTCAGGTATGTGACCTTTCATCAGAACTAGCAAAGGCCCTGTATTTTATATTACCTCTTCTCATTCTTCCTACCAAAATGTACCACTTTACTTTTCTCTGCATTAAATTTTACCTGCCAAGTATTTATCCATTCCACCAGCCTGTCTAAGAAGTCTTGAAGTCCATCACTATCCTCCTCACAGTTCACAATACTTCCAAGTTTTATGTCATTTGTAAATTTTGAAATTGTGCCCTGCACACCCAAGTCTAGATCATTACTATATATCAAGAAAAGCAAAGGTCCTTGTATAGACCCCTGGGGAACCTCACTGTATATTTTCCTCCAGTCTATAAAACAACTGTTCGCCACTGTTCTCTGTTTCCTGTTATTCGGCCACCTTCATATCCATGCTGCCACTTTCCCTCATATTCCATGGGCTTCAATTTTGCTAACACATCAATTATGTGGCATTTCATCAAATGGCTTTCAGAAGTCCATATGCACCACATCAATTGCATTAACCTCATCAACCATCTCTGTTACTTCAGTGAAAACTCAATCAAGTTAATTAAACATAATTTGCCTTTAATAAATCCATGCTGGCTTTGCCTAATTAATCCACACTTGTCTAAATGGCTGTTAATTTTGTCCTGGATTATTGGCTCTAAAAGTTTTCTCACCACCAAGGTTAAACTGACTGGCCTGTAGTCACTGAGCTTAAGACTTACAACTTTTTTTGAACAAGTGTGTAACATTTGCAATACTCCAATGCTCTGGCATCACCATTGTATCTAAGGTGGATTGGAGGATTATGGCCAGTGCCTCTACAATTTCCACCCTTACATCCCTCAGCAACCTTGGCTGCATCCCATTCAGTCCTGGTGACTTATCAACTTATAGCCAGCCTTTCTAATATCTCCTCTTTAACAATTTTTAGCCCATCCAGTATCTCAACTACCTCCTCTTTCACTATGACTTTGGCAGCATCTTCTTCTTTGGTAAAGACAGATGCAAAATACTCATTCAATACCTTAGCCAAGCCCTCAGCCTCCATGGGCAGATTCCCTTTTTGTTCCCTATTCAGCCCTACCCTTCCTTTTACTACTTTTTAATGATTTATATGCTTGTAGAAAACTCTTGGATTTCCTTTTATGTTAGCTGTCAGTCTCTTGTCATCCTCTCTTCACTTTTTGGATTTCCTTTTTCACTTTCCCTCTGAACTTACTATATTCACCCTGGTTCTCACTTGAATTATCAATCTGACATCTGTCATACACCCACTTTTTGTGCATCATCTTACTCTCTATCTCTCTCATCATCCAGGGAGCTCTGGCTTTGGTCACCCTACCTTTCCGCTCATGGCAATGTACCTTGACTGTATCTGAAGCATCTCCTGTTTAAAGGCAGCCAATTGTTCCATTGCAATTTTGCCTGCAAATGTTTGATTCCAGCTTACTTGAGACAGATCTGTTCTTATCCCATTGAAATTGGCCCTCCTCCAATTTAGTAATTTTACTTTAGATTGCTCCTTGTCCTTTTCTATGGCTAACCTAAACCTTATGATACTATGATCACTTTTGCCAAAAAGTTTCCCTTGAACCACTTGATCCAGCTCATTTTGCAGAACCAGATCTAAAATGTCTCCTTCATTGTTGGGCCAGAATCATACTGATCAAGAAAATTCTCCTGAACACATTTCAGAAACTCTTTCCCCTCTCCGTCCTTTACACTATTACTATCCCAGTCTTTGTTAGGATAATGAAAGTTCACCATTAGCACTATATTTTTTGCACCTCTCTTTAATTTTCCTGTAAATTTGCTCTTCTATATCTTTCCCACTAGTTATTGGCCTATAGAATACACCCTGTATTGTAATGGTGCCTCTATTATTTCTTGACTCTAACCAAATAGATTCAATCCTTGACTTCTCCAGGACATCATCTCTCTCCACCACTGTAATATTCTCCTTAATCATTACAGCCAACCCTCTTTCTTTCTTTCCTTCCCAGTCTTTCCTGATCACCTTCTATCCAGGAATATTTAGTACCCAGTCCTTAAGGATGGTGGTAAAGGTAGGGAATTCTAGAGTGTGGGGCCAGAGTACTGGGCTAATAACTCAGAAAAGTATACAGATTAATTTTCATTTCAGAGAGCAAGTGATCAAATAGCAAATAAATGGATAGTCAAGAGGCTCACAGCATTCATTCATAATGCAAACAAAAGATCTAAATTAAACATCACAGCAGAATGTGGGATTTACTGCTTTCTAGTGTTTCTTCTTACTTCAGCAAACCAGTGAAAGAAATATTTAATACGCTTTAGTTGCCAGAAGGAGTGTTACAATGCGATAGGGAGAAAACTCCTGAAAGAACCATTCTGATATTTACAATATGTGTACATTTAATTTGAAAATAAAAAATAAATCCATAAAATAGAGGAAGGTTTTTAAAACACTTTAAAATAATGAGACACTGGTTTCTTGAGGACTGCAGACATGAAAAGATTACGAGCAACTGGAAAATATTTGGCCAACCGCAGGCTTTTAGTTATAAAACTGACTCATTGTACAGAGCATTTGTTAATTACATTTGGTTTGACCCTGAGCACAGAGTTCTATTTTCAAAATTTTTATAGTTCTATAATGTCATCAATGTAGTATTGTGGGGGGATGGGGAGGTACAGTTGCAATGATTTTGCATTAATTTGAAAATATCAAAATTAGAATAGACTGTTTTTGGCAGTCCCTCTCTTGAACTATTGTAAATAGTTATAGAAAATAACTTGTTGAAGTATTCTCTTTTCCAGATAACAAACTTGTTAGTGCTGGGACATGGGAATATTATTATTGGCTATCGCTTGCAGGCAAGGATGCTTGTCTTCCGTGAGTCTGAAGATAATTGATGAGGCTGATTTGGGATCTATAGACTTTATGGCACATAGGGCATTTTTTGTCATGTGGGATGTCTGGTTGTTTATTATTAGTTCGGGTCATGGCTTGTTCTTTCCGCCACTCTTGCTTTTATTCTTCACTCCAGCAGGGAGCTTGTCGCTAGTCAGATGGGGCATGGCAGCTAGGAAGATTGAAAAAAGAGTAGGGGCGATAACACAACCATGTTTACTCCTGTCTTAACCTCAACGGGGTCTGGACTAAATCCGTTGCTAAGGATCACTGCTTGCATATCATCATGAAGCAGGCGAAGGATGATGACGAATTTTGGAGGACATCCGCACCGGCTGACAAAGTAGCCATCCAACTTAATCCCACTCCAGCTCTTGGTCCGTAGCCTTGTAGGTTACAACAGTTCAAGTGTATATCCAAATACTTTTTAAATGTTATGAGGGTTTCTGCCTCTATCACCCTTTCAGGCAGTGAGTTCCAGATCCCCACCACTCTCTGGGTGAAAATATTTCCCCTCAAATCCCCTCTAAACCTCCTACATTTTACCTTAAATCTATGCCCCCTGGTTATGGATCCCTCAACCAAGTGGAATATCCTATCCAATCTTTCCTCATGACCAAAATTCTCCAGTCCAGGCAACATCTTCGTAAATCTCCACTCTACCCTCTCTAGTGCAATCACATCTTTCCTATAATGCAGTGACCAAAACTGCATGCAGTACTCTAGCTGTGGCCCAGCTAGTGTTTTATACAGTTCCAGCATAACCTCCCAGCTCTTATATTCTATGCCTTGGCTAATAAAGACAATTATCCCATATGCCTTCTTGTACACCTTATCTACCTGCCCAGCCACCTTCAAGGATCTGTGGACATACACTCCAAGGTCCCTCTACACTTCTCAGTATCCTACCATTTATTGTGTATTCCCTTGCCTTGTTAGCCTTCCCCAAATGCATTAACTCACACTTCTCCAGATTGAACTCCATTAGCCACTATTCTGCCCACCTGCCTAGTCCATTGAGATCTTCCTGCAGTGTAAAGCTTTCTTCTTCATTATCAACCATACAACCAATTTTTGTATCATCTGCAAACTTCTTAATCATACCCCCTACATTCAGGTTGGATCTGCCTCTGGCTGCTTTTGGGAATCTGAGACCTCCCTCAAATCCACTCACAATGAGGTAGCTCAATTCGAGCCATCAGCATTCCACTTGACCCTGGATCTTTGTCCTGACAAATACGTGAGATGACTGATTTAATGGAAGCTATCTGGTCCTGAAAACAGAGGGACGGCAGATTGCTCATGGCCACTGTGGTCTAGAAGTCGTGCAGTGGCTAGCACTGCAGCCTCACAGCTCCAGCGATCTGGGTTTGATTCTGGGTACTGCCTGTGTGGAGTTTGCAAGTTCTTCCTGTGACCGCATGGGTTTCTGCCGGGTGCTCCGGTTTCCTCCCACAGCCAAAGACTTGCTGGTTGATAGGTAAATTTGCCATTGTAAATTGCCCCGAGTGTAGGTAGGTGGTAGGAGAATTGTGGGGATGTGGTAGGGAATATGGGATTAATGTAGGATTAGTATAAATGGGTGGTTGATGGTCGGCACAGACTCGGTGGGCCAAAGGGCCTGTTTCAGTGCTGTATCACTAAATAAATAAACAAGATTCTGGCTATTTTGTTTCCAATGGTTGGAATTTTAATCCATCTAGCCCTGTGGGAATGGGCTGAGACAGTCTTTAAAATGGAACATTCAATCTCATTCCCACAGGAATCCCACTGGCTACTATTTTGACTTAATCGATACTGCAACCCTATTTTAATTCATCTATTGGGGAGGATTGCATGGGGCCGACTCTCAGTTCTATTACAATGGGAGTCATCAGAGTGACCAGTAGAAGCCAAGGTAAGTTAATGAATTATACTTTCATGTGGAATCCTTGCGGACCAGGAAGAGCCTATTCTTTCTTTTTCTTTTCTTAACTGCAGGATACACTGACAGCATTACACATTAATGCTATTAAATAAAAATGCCAGCACAGATAGAAGGAAAACTCAATGTTAATTCCATTACACATCAATGCTATTAGCTAACAATAAAATTCAATAATAATAGTAACACAAACTGCAAGCAGCACTACATGTGAATGCCATTATAAAGTAATGGCATTACATGCCAATACTCTTACATATGAATGGCAACACACAGTGAAAGCAGTGCTGCACAGTAATTCGAAAAGCAGGAAGTACTGAAGGAGCACACCAAATACAATGTGCTTTAGAGTTGTGCAGCTAAAAAGAAAATCCTCAAATGGAATGTTGATACTTCAAAACACACGAGGCTAATATTGTACTTCATTGCAATTGCAAATAAATGGATGTTATTCTTTGAATGTGGCATGCACTGCTCCGGAAGGCTATAATTGCAATATCAAGTGAAGTATTCACTTCTGTAAAGTGCATTAGGATACTTTTCTGATGTTAAAGTGGCTATAAAAATGCAAGCTGTTCTTGTGAAAAGAGAGACAGAGACCCATTGAAAAGTAAGGAGTTTAAGGGATTTGGAGAAAGGGCAGGAAATTGGATTAAAAATTGGTGCTGTAGCTGACACACTGGCACAACAGGATTAAAAACAAGAAATGCTGGAAATACTCAGCAGGTCTGGCAGCATCTGTGGAGAGAGAAGCAGAGTTTACGCTTCAGGTCAGTGATCCTTCATGAGAACTCATCAGCACTTCATCAAGCCCTTCTGATGAAGGGTCACTGACCTAAAGCATTAACTCTGCTCCTCTCTCCACAGATACTGCCAGACCTGCTGAGTATTTCCAGCATTTCTTGTTTTTATTTCAGATTTCCAGCATCTGCAGTATTTTGCTTTTATTTTGGCACAGCAGGATTGCTGGGTTGAATGGTTCACTATGTGTAGCATCTCTGCATTGATTCTGAAAGGTGCATAATCCTGTGCCCTGATATTTATGACCTGATAAATATTTAGATGATAATTTAATGATAAGAATAGAGGTCACTTTGTATAAGATATACAAGAAATGCTGGAAATACTCAGCAGGTCTGGCAGTGTCTGTGGAGAGAGAAGCAGAGTTAATGTTTCAGGTCAGTGACCCTTCTTCAGAACTGAAGAACTTAGGTCACTTTATTTAGCTTTGTTTAGCTTTAGCACCTTTTTCATCCTCATAGCATCATTATTTTAAGCCTACAATGTTTCAGTCCATGTGTCAGCTTGTTTGGGTGGGGTAGGTTTTCAACTTGCCATCCAGACATAAAGTTGGTGTTATGAACGGTTGCCGATTACAGTAACCAATTAAATCTGGTCGGCAGCTCTAATAGCAGACAGCCAATCCACAATGCCAGTTTTACACTGGGACGGCAAGTTATTTCACAAGAAAATTCAACTTTTTTCACTGGGTTTGGAGGCTGTCAATAACAACCAAGCAATAAAGACTCAAAATCGATGCCAAGATTCTGCATAGAAACAGGAATGGACTATTCAACCCATCAATCTTGCTCCTCCATGTTTTCCTGTGCTATTTATGATGATGGCATCACCAATGGACATGATCCTTTCCTTATTATGAAGGTATGAGGAGCAAGTTGGCTACGGTGGATTGGAAAAATACATGAAAAGGTTTGACGGTACTTAGGCAATGGCTAGTATTTAAAGAATTAATGCATGGTTTTCAAAAAACATACATTCCTTTAAGGCAAAATAACCCAATAGGGAAAGTGAGTCAGCTGTGGCTACCAAAGGAAGTAAAGATAGCATTAGATCAAAGGGGGAGGCTTATAAAGTTGCCAAAAAAAGTCGTAAGCTGGGAAATTGGGAGAATTTTAGAATCCAGCAAAGGAGGACCAAGAAATTGATAAAGAAAGAGGGAATAAAGTATGAATGTAAACCAGCAAGAAAAATAAATATGGATTGTAAAAGCTTCTATAGGTATGTAAAAAGGAAAAAATTGGCAAAGACAAATGTGGGTCCATTACCGGCAGAGACAGGAGAATTTATAATGGAAAATAGAGAAATGACGGAGAAGCTAAATAATTACTTTGTTTCTATCTTCATGGAGGAAGATACAAGAAGTCTCCCTGAAATACTCGAGATCCAAGGGTCTAGTGAGAATGAGGAACTGAAAGAAGTTAGGATTAGTAAGAAAAGTAGTATTGGAGAAATTAATGGTACTGAAAGCTGACAAATCCCTGGGACCCGATAATCTTCACCCTAGAGTGTTGAAAGAGATGGCTACAGAGATAATGAATGCATTGGTGATCATCTTTCAAATTTCTATAAATTCTGCAATGGTGCCTGCAGATTGGAAGGTTGCAAATGTGATCCCACTGTTTAAGAAAGGAGGGCGAGAGAAAACGGGGCACTACAGACCTGATGTCGGTAGTAGGGAAAATACTAGAATCTATGGATGTAATTACTGGACACTTAGAAAATAATGGTCTGATTGGGCAGAGTCAACATGGATTTATGAAGGGGAAATCATATTTGATAAACTTGTTAGAGTTTTTTGAGGATGTCACTAGCAGAGTGGATAAGGGGGAACCAGTGGATGTGGTATATTTGGACTTTCAGAAGGCTTTGGATAAAATCTCACATAGGAGGTTACTAAGCAAAATTAAAGTGCATGGCATTGGGGGTAATATACTAGCATGGATTGAGGATTGGGTAACAGGCAGAAAATAGAGAGTAGGAATAAATGGGTCATTCTCAGGTTAGCGGGCTGTGATCAGTGGGGTACTGCAAGGATTAGTGCTTGAGCTCCAGCTGTTCACAATCTATATCAATGATCTGGATGTGGAGACCAATTGTAATATTTCCAAGTTTGCAGATGACACAAAACTTGGTGGGAATGTGAGTTGTGAGGAGGATGCAAAGAGGATTCAAGTGGATTTAGACAGGCTGAGTGAGTGGGCAAGAACATGGCAGATGGAATATAATGTGGATAAGTGTGAGGTTATCCACTTTGGTAGGAGGAACGGAGTTGCAGAGTATTTCTTAAATGGTGAGAGATTGGAAAATGTTGATGTCCAAAGTAACCTAGGTATCCTTATTTATAAGTCACTGAAAGCTAGCATGCAAGTGCAGCAAGCAATTACGAAGGCAAACGGTATGTTAGCCTTTATCGCAAGAGGATTTGAGTACAGGAGCAAAGAAGTCTTGCTTCAATTGTATAGAGCATTGGTGAGGTCACACCTGGAATATTGTGTGCCGTTCTGGTCCCCTTACTTGAGGAAGGATATACTTGCCATAGAGGGAATGCAGTGAAGGTTCACCAGACTGATTCCTGGGTTGGTGGGGTTGTTCTATGAGGAGATTGAGGAGACTGGGACTGTATTCCCTGGAGTTTAGAAGAATGAGAGATGATCTCATAGAAACTTACAAAATTCTTAAAGGGATAGACAGGTAGATGCAGAAAGGATGTTTCCCTTGGCTGTGGGGTCCAGAACCAGGGGACACAATCTCAGAGTAAAGGGCAAGCCATGAGATGAGGAGGAACTTCTTCACTCAGAGGGTGGTGAATCTTTGGAATTCTCTGCCCCAGAGGGTGGTGGAAGCTCAGTCATTGAGTAAGTTCCTTTCTATGTTCCTTATCTGACATACAGAAACACACCACTTTCTGGATCATGATTAAAAGTTATGTGAGTTTTCCCTCCACTGATGATCTGGCTGAAATTGGCTAACTCAACATAGACCAGATATCTAAGCTGGGAATATCCTGCTCTTTTTGGCTTCGTGCAACAGCACAAAATGTATTGACTTACTGAACCATTGAAGAGCCATGACTATTTCTATTTTGCAACTTCATTTCAAATTGGGATGCCCAGATTCAAAGTCTGAACTGGCGAATTACATTTTGTTGTGCAAAAACTAACAAATGAGCACAGCGGTGGCTTCTTTCACTCTGTTTTTCAATTACTTCACATATCTATGACCTGAAACCTCACAATAGTTTACACAAATGAGCTTTATAAATGTAGCAGATGTGAAAACATTGTATACAATCATTGCTGTGTTGCTGCAATGTCCAAGTTGACATCATTGTTTCTTCCTAATAAGTTAGATATGCCACTGCATTATTGTTCAAAGAGGCTTGAAATGTCTATAAATATCCTGTAATCATAACAAATAAGTAATATTTCAACTAACTGTCTAAAGTTTTGCTCTGATGCACATAAATGTTTGCCCACTTTTGAAAATTTTCCTCTACCTACTGGTGCTTATTTAAACCTAAACATTTTTGAACCATCATTGAAGTTGAAACTTTAAATTCTAAAAACACTAACATAGACTAATGCTGACAGGACGTTGCAGCATTAAAACCTGCTTAATGCCTATCGCATTTTGCAGTCTCTCACCCAGTCTCCACACACAAGCAATCTTAACACCTTTTCCTTGAACTTTTGACTTTGGTACAAGACTGCTGAATGGTTTATTCATCTGTTTAATTTTCTTTCTTTTGGCCTAGCATGGTCTTCATGCTTTATTTTTTGCTCTGTGTCCTGGTGCAATACGTGCAAGTCTGGTGCTGTTCATAACACTAGCATGAACCTACTTGTTGAAGTTGTCAGAAAATTGTGCCTTTGGGACTGCACAAGGATCTAACTACAAAGAAAAAATTTATTATGGCTAGGATGGGTGGTTGATGTTCGGCACAGACTCGGTGGGCCGAAGGGCCTGTTTCAGTGCTGTATCTCTAAACTAAACATAAACACAGGATCAGCTGCATGCTGTCTAAGATTGTACATATTCTACATATCAATTCAGTTTATTACAATTATTTCAAATAACTAACTATCTGGGATATTTTTGAACTTTAAAGATTAAAGTTTATAGAAGCTGCTGTGCTGGGGCTACAGTTAAGTTACAGTTAAGTGTCAGGTCGACTCTTTTCGAGCCATCACTAAAATTTCAATCAACAAAGTTATATCGTAGGTCTTGTGTCAGAACAGTCAGTCCAACACAGCATCTATCATATAACTGGAGCATTACATGCATCTACTAAGTGCTTTCGGATGTAATAATTCATAAATATGAACAATATTAATGTACAAGTTGTTTTTAAGAAGTGAAAGGAAACTTACATTCTCATGGAATCACAAGCTGGTTCTTAACCTATTTCTATATTGACATATGTATATGGAATAGTTCTCTCTTACGGTAATCAGTCCCAGATTTAACACAGATTTTAATAACTCCTAAAATTTGTTAAATCTGGGAGTAATTATAGTGAGCGGGGAACTGCTTCATATACATGTCTGAATGTACAAATAATGCAAGGAGCAGCTTGTGTTTCCATGAGACCGTGGACAGAAATTTGTAATTTCTAGATATTTTAAATATCTTGTATAAAGGGAGTAGGTGATGAGAAAGAGAAATACAATGCATTTCCCTCACCTCCCTTGCCCCACCTCCACTCCCACTTACAGCGTCCACTGTTGACATGGTTAACTGCTGATATTGAGCAAACAGAGCTATTTCCCATTACCATAGCAGTCAATTATAAATAACGTATTAAGTGTGATGACTATTTTGGACAGTTCAGTAAGTAATTATATTGTACTTACCAATTTAAAAGGTTGTGCTGATCTAGGCTAAAGTCAGGTTTTCAAGCTGTTTCAATCAGCTGTTTGTACCTTGTTAAAGTGTGATTACCTTTGTGCTGAGATTCTGGATGCAACTGTTAACAATTAGGAGAGGCAGTTTCTAAGTGCAATTTCCTGCTTTTGTTTTAAATATGTTGGTTAATTACCTTTTTGGTTTTGTTGTCCACCACATATAGCAGGAAAATTGTAGCAGTATGCACTGTACCTCACTGAAAAGATGCAAACAAAAGAAGTTGAATTCACCCTGAGATCTAAGTTTAAACACAACCTGAAAAACCAAGTTTCAAATCAGCCTAACCTCACCATTCTGCTTCTGATTTGGACACATGAGCATTTGTTGATTTTCCATAATAACAAGAAACGCTGGAAATACTCAGCAGGTCTGGCACCATCTGCGGAGAGAGAAGCAGAGTTAACGTTTTTGGTCAGTGACCCTTCTTCAGAACTGGCAGATATAAGAAATGTAAAAGATTTTAAGCAAGTAAAGGGTGGGGCAAGAGATAACAAAAGAAGTGTAGATAGGACAAGGTCACAGAATAGCTGGCCAGAAGGTCATGGAGCAAAGGCAAACAATATGTTAATGGTGTGCTGAAAGACAAAGCATTAGTACAGATAGGGTGTTAATGGACTGAACATTGAACAGCCACAAGTACAAACATAAAAAAAACCCACAGTGGGTAGGCACAGTAGAAACAAACTAAACAAATTAAAATAAAATAAACACAAAAAAGAAAAAGAAAAAATAACTAAAAATAAAAGTAAAATGGGGGGTCTGAAATTTTTGAACTCAATGTTCAGTCCAGCAGGCTGTAGTGTGCCTAATCAGTAAATGATATGCTGTTCCTCAAGCTTGCATTGATGTTCACTGGAACACGGCAGCAATCCCAGGACAGAGATGTGAGCATGAGAGCAGGAGGGTGTGTTGAAATGGCCAGCAACCGGAAGCTCAGGGTCATGCTTTCGAACTAGGCGTAGGTGTTCTGCAAAGTGGTCACCCAATCTGCGTTTGGTCTCCCCAATGTAGAGGAGACCACATTGTGAGCAGCGAATACAGTATACTACATTGAAAGAAGTACAAGTAAATTGCTGCTTCACCTGAAAGGAGTGTTTGGGGCCTTGAATAGTGAGGAGAGACGAGATAAATGGGCAGGTATTACACCTCCTGCGATTGCAGGGGAAGGTGCCATGGGAAGGGGACGAGCTGGTGGGGGTAATGAAGGAGTGGACCAGGGTGTGGTGGAGGGAATGATCCCTTAGGAATGCTGACAGGGGAAGGGAGGGGAAGATGCCTTTGGTAGTGGCATCATGCTGGAGGTGGCGGAAATGGTGGAGGCTGATGGGGTGGAAAGTGAAGATAAGGGGAACCCTGTCACGGTTCTGGGAGGGAAGGGAAGGGGTGAGGGTGGAGGTGCGGGAAATGGGCTGGACACAGTTGAGGGCCCTGTCAACCACAGCACAGTGGGGTTCGCTGCTCTCAATGTGGTCTCCTCAGGGTAATGTCCTGGGCCCTACCATCTTCAGCTGCTTCATCAATGACCTTCCTTCAATCATAAGGTCAGAAGTGGGGACGTTGGCTGATGATTGCACAATGTTCAGCACCATTCATGACTCCTCAGATACTGAAGCAGTCCATGTAGAAATGCAGCATGACCTGGACAATATCCAGGCTTGGGCTGATACGTGGCAAGTAACATTTGTGCCACACAAGTGCTAGGCAATGACTATCTCCAACAAGACAGAATCTAACCTTCTCCCCTTGACATTCAATGGCATTACCATCGCTGAATCCCCCACTATCAACATCCTCGGGGCTACCATTGACCAGAAACTGAACTGGAGTAGCCATATAAATACCATGGCTACAAGAGCAGGTCAGAGGCTAGGAATCTTGCAGCGAGTAACTCACCTCCTGACTCCTCAAAGCCTGTCCACCATCTACAAGGCACAAGTCAGGAGTGTGATGGAATACGTTCCACTTGCCTGGATGGGTGCAGCTCCAACAACACTCAAGAAGCTCAACACCATCCAATACAAAGCAGCCCGCTTGATTGGCACCCCATCTACAAACATTCACTCCCTCCATCACCGACGCACAGTGGCAGCAGTGTGTACCATCTACAAGATGCACTGCAGCAACACACCAAGGTTCCTTAGACAGCACCTTCCAAACCCGCGACCTCTACCAACTAGAAGGACAAGGGCAGCAAATGCATGGGAACATCACCACCTGCAAGTTCCCCTCCAAGTCACACACCATCCTGAGTTGGAACAATATTGCCGTTCCTTCACTGTCCCTGGGTCAAAATCCTGGAACTCCCTTCCTAACAGCACTGTGGGTGTACCTACCCCAAATGGACTGCAGTGGTTCAAGAAGGCATCTCACCACCACCTTCTCAAGGGCAATTAGGGATAGGCAATAATGCTAGCCTGGCCAGCAACGCCCCCATCCCATGAATGAATAAAAAAAAAAATCAGGAGCCCGCCAGGAGGCCGCCAGGCTTTACCTGGTGGTCTCCCCATGTGCTGCAGACCCCACCCAAGTGCTGATAAAATGCCAGTGGAGATTGGAAAAGGATCTTAATTGGCCACTTAAGTGGCTCAATTGGGCACTGGATGGGCGGGCCATCTGCCACCTTTCCTACCGCCGGCAAGATAATGTGGTGGCGGGAAGACAATGGAGACGCCACCCGACGCCTTCCCGTGCCGTTTTGCCAGCCTTCCTGTCCCCTCACCAATGGGCTGGTAAAATCCAGCCCTATGACTCCAAATGAAGTGAAAGAACCAGGCACTGTTTCTCTCTTACCTGTTTGGGGGTAAATCTCTTAGACGTTTAGGTGGGTTAGAGGCACTGGAAAAGCGCCACAATTTCTTTTGTGAAGAAATTTGTGGGAGAGTTGATTCTGCTGGTTATGTGCTTTTCAAGTACTTGCACCAGAATTTCCTTGCATATTCGGAGCCTCCCCATGATCTATCTGCAGACGTGCTGGCCTAATTTGTATATGACCACTTGTCAGACAGTGGCCTCATGGAAGCCAGTATCCTGGTTTTGTGCACTATTGCCCTCAGGGTAAGCTAGACTGAAATAACTGCCTGTATCACCTGATCAGAGCTGAACTGAAGAGCTTTGAAGAGTCTGGATAGTCCAATTAGTGATTTCAGCAATTTGAAAATGTTTCTCCTTTCTTTTTTTTTTAACCATATTGCCAATGAGATTTACACTTGCTTTTGACTGCTTGCTGCTGTGGCAAAGGCTTACAAACTCTCAATTAGAGAAACTTAGAAACAGGTATGGCAGGTAAAATTCTGCTCTGTTATTATGGAGGAGGAGAAAGAGCAGCAAAGGATGAAAGGAAAGAGAATCAGGTACCATGCTAGCAGAATCAGACCACCAGATATTAGCAATCCCCATACCCCCACCAACACTTCCCCTACCGTTCCCCACCACAAAAAGAATTTACTGGTAGCACAGCTTCTGTGAGACCCTCTCTGAGGAGTTCTGCATTTGAAGAGCTTGCTTCTCAAAAGTTAAAGTAGGGCATGAAGATCTTTCGCCACATACATTAGCCAGCACAGCTCATTCAGTGGCTAGACAATCAAACCTTCAAATTTACAGTCCAGGCTCCTTTCAAGCACCCTCAAGGTATCTCTTCAGCACAAACGAGGGTATCTGTGCAACAAAAGCCAGGTATCTCTATAACAAAAGCCAGAGAACAGTACAGGCATGCATCTATCAGATCACTAATGCCCTTTTTAGTAGAATAGCCTACTTCCCAAGCTTTGACATGGCATTTTGTGACTTTGTACAAAGATTTTACTGGCTCTCTGCATCATGCAACATAAACATCAAATGGTTTCTATTAAAATAATACTAAAGACTTTTGTTGCACCACAAGAGATTTGCTGTTTTGCCAGAATACGGTAGCCACCATTAATGAGACAGGAACGATCTGTCAGTAAAGAAATCTCACAGTGTGACATACACAGTACAGAGCAGACATCTGGAAATTATTTGACTGAGGGGGAAGTCAGAAGGGGCTCTGCGATGGTGCAAATCTTCCAGTCTCCATAGATTGGTTCTATCCAGTGGGATTTACTGCTTTGGAAGAAAGCCTTAAAAGGAGAAAACGCCAGACATGCATTTTTAGGAATAAAATGGCTTCTTCAGGACAACTTAATTAAAATAGGGGAAAAAGAGAAGCATAAGGATTCTCCACCATATTAACTGCCAGCTGCATATATTCTACTCTACCAATCACCCAAAACATATGATTCTCAATAACAAATGAGGATGCATTTGTCTTACAGTGTAAAACTAGTTAATATGAAGCTTAAAGTGTCTTTGTTATCTCTAAGATTTAAAACGGCCAACTCATGTTTTATTTTAATTTTTAATTACATTTTGCAGACTGCCTGTTGAGAAATGCCAGACTTCTTACACACACGATTTATATTCGTCAAACTTGCACTTTGCACAAAAGACTTAATAAACCTAAATATATTGAGCAAATTAATTATGCACTTAGACATTCTGAACAGCGGAAATTTTGGCCAACTACTTTCTGATAATATCAGTACTTATTAAAAATTTGTTGTTTTAAAAATCACAGGATTCAACTCAAATGGTTGCTAACTTTATTTTATATCCTTCACTGTGGAAAGGCTCAAAATATGTCAAAATGACGCAGGCTGAGACAATTGATGTGACTTTGGTAGACAGTTTTGTCTAAATCTGATGAATATGTAATGGAAATGCTGATACATTTTGAAATATTAGCTATATATAAGAAAGACGGGGAGATAAGACCCTTTGAGAATTCCAACCGAGTTTTCGGCTACATGTCGCTTGGGAGTAGGGGCTTGGATTTTCCTTTCATTGATGGGTTTGTGGCAGACAATCCTACCACTCGCCAGTGCACAGCAACAAGTTGTATTTATATAGTTCCTTTAATGTAATAAAACGTCCCAAGGTGCTGCACAGGAGCATTATAAAGCAAAATTTGTCACCGTGACACAAAAGGAGATATTCAGTCAGATGACGAAAAGCTTGGTCAAAGGGGTAGGTTGTAAGAAATATCTTAAGGGTTGAGAGAAAGAGGTAGAAATGCAGAACTATTTAGGGAAGGAATTGCAGAGCTTATGTCTTAAGCAGCTGAAAACATGGCCACCAATGGTGGAGTTATTTAGACTGTAGGTGCACAAAAGGCCAGAATTGGAGAAGC
The DNA here is from genome assembly GCF_036365525.1 of Heterodontus francisci. Classification (NCBI taxonomy): domain Eukaryota; kingdom Metazoa; phylum Chordata; class Chondrichthyes; order Heterodontiformes; family Heterodontidae; genus Heterodontus; species Heterodontus francisci. The sequence goes on along the minus strand of NC_090382.1, from coordinate 76,380,661 downwards.
AATGGAGCAGAGGAGAAAGACCATGAACAGATTTGAAAACAAGGATGAAAATTTAAAAGTTCAGGCATTGACAGACCAAGAGCCAACGTAGGTCAGCGAGCACAGGGGTGATGGGTGAATGGGTCTTGGTGCGAATTCGGAGGTGGACAGCAGTGTTTTGGATGAACTCAAGTTTATGGACAGTGGAAGATGGGGGGCTGGCAACCATTTTTTTATTCTTTCGTGGGATGTGGCCTTCTCTGGCAGCCAGCATTTGTTGCCCACCCTAACTGCCCTTGAACTGAATGGTGTAGACCATTTCAGAGGGCAGTTAAGAGTCAGCCACGTTGCTGTGGATCTGGAGTCACATGTAGGCCAGACCAGGTAAGGACAGCAGATTTCATTCACTAAAGGACATTAATGAACCAGATGGGTTTTTATGACAATCGATGATATAGCTTCATGGTACCATTACTGAAACTAGTTTTCAATTCTAGATTTTTATTAAATAATTGAATTCAAATTCCACCAGCTGCTGTAGTGGGATTTGAACCCGTGTCCCCAGGGCATTAGCCCAGACCTCTGGATTACTAGTCAGTGCTATTATCACTACGTCACTGTCTCACCTAAACCTCCATGAACCTAACACAAATTCCTCCCAAAACTCTCATTCCCCAAAATTGCCCTTCAATGGCTTACCACTCTGTGAGTGGGGGAAGTGCAGTCCTGATGCAACACTTAAAAGCTGCAACCAGTTAAAGGGAACCATCAATTACTTAGAACTTACAGCACAGAAATAGGCCATTCGGCCCAACTAGTCTATGCCAATGTTTATACTCGACACGAACCTCCTCCTACTCTATTTCCTTTATTTCATCTTATCAACATATCCTTCTATTCCAGAGGTGTCCAACCTTTTTGTGTAGGGGGCCACATTACAATTGTTGTCTTACATAGGGGGCTGGTGAGCAAATTTCAGAAAGGTAAAGGCATTCAACATTTATCTTACTATTAATCAAAACAACAAGTGTGCATGTTTGTGAAGAAGCTTTAAATGAGAAGACTAATTTATTGACTTAATTTCTCTCTCCAGTCTCTGTGTCTATCTCTCTCTCCTCTCTTTCACTCTCCTCTCTCTGTGTATCTCTCCCCCTCTCTCTCGGTGTCTTTCTCCCCCCTCTCTCTCTGTGTCTCTTTCCATGCTCTTGGTGTCTGTGACTCTTCCTCTCTTTCTCTGTCTTTCTCTCCTCTCTCTCACGGTGTCTCCCACCCTCAGTCTCTGTCTCTCCCTCCTCTCTTCCTCTCTCTGTCTCTCTCCCTCTCTCTCTCTATGAGTCTCCTCTTTCTCTCTTTGTGTCTCTCTCCCCCTCTCTCTCTCTGTCTCTCTCCCTTCTCTCTCTGTCTCGCCCCCTCTCTCTCTCTTTGTCTCTCCCCCTCTTTCTGTGCCTCTCTCTCTCTCTCCCCCCCCCGTCTCTCATCCCTCTCTCTCTGTCTCTCTCTCCCTTTCCCTCTTTCCCTTTGTGTTCATCTCTCTCCCCCCTCTCTCTTTGTGTCACTCCCCCTCTCTTTCTGTCTCTCTCTCCCCCCTCTGGTTCTTCCCCACGCACCCCCCCCCCCCACCCACCTCTCTCCCTCTCTCACTCTCTGTCTCTCTCTCCCTGCTTTGTCTCCCTCTGTCTCTCTTGCTCTCCGCTGAAATGTTTATCCTAGTCAGTTGAACATCTCTACATCTACCCTATCAAACCACTTCATAGCTTTAAAGATGTCTATCCAGTCACCTCTCAGTCTTCTCTCGAGAAAAGAGCCCGAGCTTGTTCAGTCTTTCCTGATATTTGTACCTTTTCAGTTCTGGTATCATCCTTGTAAATCTTCTTTTGCACTTCCTCCAGTGCCTCCATATCCTTTTTTCATAATAAGAGCAGAACTACAGACAACAAATTATGTGGTCTAATTTAATCACTTGTCAGTCAGATGGCAGAAGAAGCTGAAAGGGCCCTTAGTTTTTCCAATGTGTCAGTGGAGGCCTTGGAGCAGAAGTTAGTCATGAGGGCCTGTTTGAAAGGCACAGAGGCAGGAGTGTAGTTAAGTCTGGAGGGACGTGGCAGAGGCAGCCAGGGCAACCTTCATCACCCCAAAAATTGCCACACAGTGCAGAAAGAAATTCAGTGACCATACAAGGATAGCCAAAGTAAATTAAAGCTCTAATGCCAATACACATCCTCTATCACTCTACAGTTTCACCCATCTCTTTTCCTATCATACTCTTTCTATCTCAGTATATGGGTGTCAGGGGAAATGACTTTTGCTAAGGGCTATCTCTCTGAAGACTCAAGCACTTTTTTAAAATCAATTTCACTCTCTACTCACCTTGCCTGCCACAAAGCCTTCCGCTAATCTTCAAGGATCTTCTTTTAAAGGGACAAGGCACCTATGGGCGGCACAGTGGCGCAGTGGTTAGCACCGCAGCCTCACAGCTCCAGCGACCCGGGTTCGATTCTGGGTACTGCCTGTGTGGAGTTTGCAAGTTCTCCCTGTGTCTGCGTGGGTTTCCTCCGGGTGCTCCAGTTTCCTCCCACATGCCAAAAGACTTGCAGGGTGATAGGTTAATTGGCCATTATAAATTGCCCCTAGTATAGGTAAGTGGTAGGGCAATATAGGGACAGGTGGGGATGTGGTAGGAATATGGAATTAGTGTGGGATTAGTATAAATGGGTGGTTGATGGTCGGCACAGACTCGGTGGGCCGAAGGGCCTGTTTCAGTGCTGTATCTCTAAACTAAACTAAAATCTAAAGCACCAAAACCTCTCAGCATCATGGAAAGTATGATGTCATATGAAATGAAAAGCTTACAAGCAGAATGACAGCTGGGACAGACCACTATTATTGCAAACTCTGAGTCCGCAGGAAGAGAAGGCATTTAACCTAATAGGCAGGTGTACAGGCGAACATGTAGGAGGCAGTATAATTGGAAGTGATAGGCAAGAGAAGGCTGATAAAGGCTAGGCAAGGCTTACCATATGTAGCTTCAAACTTCTTGTGCTTTGTTAAAGTATTGCAAAAATGTTAAACTCACATACTATTTATCCAATGGTAAATCTCACTATGTGCACAGCTAAACAGCCTCTTTTGTCTTTCTGATATATATATACATATAATATCCAGCAACCCGGCGTAAACATTACACACATCATAGGGGCGCATTGGAAGAAGCGAGCAGCCATTTCAATAACCATCCAGGCACTTTGAAATCCAAGCTGCTGCTAAGTTTTCAGCAACTCCGTCCTGGCATCCTACCTGTGCAAGCAAGAGCACAAAGATACCCACTTATGAGGAATTATATGTACAAAAGTGGCCCCTGAACCGAACCCTAATTAGGCAGTCAGATGGAACTATGAGGGCAGAACAGGCAGGTGTGAAGTGACCTCATTTGGTGAATCAGCTGGCTGCTGGATCTCTTGTTACAATTTCTCTCTTTTGCACCCCCCTCCTGCTGAGAGGATGTTTAAGTGAGATCATCTTAGGTTGCAGATCATGGCGAATGAGTGTCTAAAGGCAAGGAAGAGATACCTTTAATGATGCCTGATTCTAACAGCCTCCAGCCTCACCATATGCATGTGTTCATCCTCTTCTGACCTCTTCCTAGCATCAATATAAAGATATTTTCATTGAGAAACCCATATCAAGGATGCCATGCAAAGCTGAATAAAAGTAACAGCAAAAATCCTAAATCAAGTCCCAAAGTACGAAAAAGATCACTTTGCAGTAAGGAAACATCAGTGGCAGCACACAAAATGGCCTCTTCAATGTAGTATCCATTTATGAGTCAGCTAACAGCAGCTCTCACTGCCAATTTAAAACATTATCACCTAAAATCAGTCTCAGAATCAGCACTAATTCAGAAGCAAATACAGGCTAAATTTTCTAGTACCCACATAGTCCTCACCTGGAGCATAGAATTCATCTCCACCCCTTTGCCTAGAAGAAAAATATTTGGGGAGAAATGCAACCTGCACTCGAAATGAACACAAAGTTGTTCGATCAACTGCTCTGCACAATTGAGGCCCAAGTCACCTTGGGCTTTGGGCCACATTTAAGTGCCACTGGTGAGTTGTGAGGCACTGAACAGGCATCCTACTGCAGCTAGTCCTTTTGTGAAGATGGGAAAAATGGCAGTTTTCATGCAAGGCCTGCTGGCTCGTCAGATCTGGGGTGAGGAGGCGGTCCTGAGGCAAGGAGATCCTGAACGTGCCGACAGCGGACAGGGGTTCTTTTGTGGGAATAGGAGGAACATTCCAGCTTCTCCTGGGCCCACAAATAAAAACAGAAAATTATCTGGTCATTATCTCATCACTGTTTGTGGTACCTAATATGTGCAAATTGCTGTTGGGATTCCAACAGTGACTGCGTTTCAAAACTAATTCAGTGACTGTGACGTGTTTTGGAATGTCCTGAGCTTATGAAAGGTGCTAAATAAAGGTAAACCTTTTCCGACTTTTGGCTGCTGAATTCAGGCAAAGTGGTAAATAGTGCTTCAAAGGGGAATAGATAAAGTGCAGATTGAAAGAAACATTATTACCTTTTTAACAGAGTTCTGCATTGCACAGAGAACATCTGCAAGGCCCCCACTACAGCTATTAGCAGTATGATTTATATATATATTAAATGTATAAATTATGGTGATAAGTGTTATAAAGGTGCTTCATTCGTAAAATGTTTTGAGGACTTTTGTTAAAGACTATGGACATTGGTTCATTTGGAAAACTGAAAAGATTCCATGGATGTGTTTTTTTTTTTACAAGGGTCACTGGGGAGGACACATGAGATATTGTTCGGAAACAAACCTTTACTGGATGTCACATGCCTTAAGCTAAATAAACAACAGAAGCATTGGTGACTTGGGAGAGCTGTTTACAGAGAAGTGACGTGTCAAGATTTATGATGGTCAGAAGTTGGTTTCACTTTTGGGCTATTGTTTTGGTTCAGTTCGGGTGTGGACTGTTTTGAAGGCAGTTGGAGGTTGACCTGCCAAGAAAGCCCACCTCTTTCCTCTTGTCTCTGAGAAATCCTGTGAATCCAGTGTTATCCAGGATAACCCTGATGCAGCATTTCTTCTGGAAAGCCTACCAGACTAATTCTCGACATCTCCTTCTGCTTCTGAAAAGATCCGACTGACCCATCTCCATGTACCTGGGTGCCTGACCAAAGGGACAACTGATATCCTTCCATATCTTCTTTTTTTCCTTCAACAATTAACAAGTATTTGCCCAAAGAATATTTTTTGTCTTTTTGTAAAGTGAATCCCTCCAGAGAAAACTTCTTTATTCTTTCTTTAACCAGTGTGTCTGTGTGTATGTGTGTGTGTGTGTGTTGGGTTTAGAAAGTAATATATATTTATGTACATTCATATTTCAAACTGTGTGTTAATGCTTTTCATATTTACTGTATAAGTTTTGTTTTATAATAAACTGATAATTCTGTTGTTTATTAAAGAAACCTGGTTAGTGTATTTTATTCTGAAATAAAAAAATGGAGTATATGATTGGCCATATCTGAAACTGGGTAAACATTTAAATATATGTTGTGACCTGTGGAGAAGTGGAACTAGAGAAAGACGGTGCACTCCTCCCAACTCAGTCATAACATGATATAGTTCTCTCCCTTTCCACTCTCTTCATTACTACATTTGTTATTAATGCCAAAAATGTTAATTTCATACACCCACTCTCAGTTGGGTGTAATCTTCCCAGTACATGCTGAGGGTGGGGAACCTTGCAGGTGCTAACGTGTGGTTAGAAGTCATTGCTATTTTGCCTAAACAAGCAGTAAATCTTTACTGGCACTTTGGAATTAGCCCAAATAAAGCTATTGCAAAATATGGCAGTAACATTACCGACCAATGGAAAATACCAGTCATTATGTTTAATTCTTATGAAAGCTTTCCTGTAAGAATGTCTGACACTGAGTCGTTTGTGGAAACATTTTCCTTAAATCCAGGATAGAATGAAATAAACATTCCAAGCAGAATGGTAATTGCTTTTTCTTCAAATTAACAAATTCATTCACTTCATAGTTTTCAAAAATATGAGATTGACATCATTACTTTTTGTTTAATGAGGAATGGATAGCATGGAAGTTGTCACAAAACGGAAACTGCTTTCGAGAAAACCATTCTGGAGAAGAATTGTTTACACTGTCTCTGCTGAAAAGTTTTCTCTGATTGCCAGTGGGTACAAAATACTCCAGTATGGAATGGGTCCCAAATTTTAATGTGTTATTCTACTGCAAGAACTAGATTTCTTGATAATATGGGGCGGCACAGTGGTGCAGTGGTTAGCACCGCAGCCTCACAGCTCCAGTTCTGGGTACTGCCTGTGTGGAGTTTGCAAGTTCTCCCTGTGCCAGTGTGGGTTTACGCCGGGTGCTCCAGTTTCCTCCTACAGCCAAAGACTTGTAGGTTGATAGGTAAATTGGCCATTGTAAATAGCTCCTAGTATAGGTAGGTGGTAGGAGAATTGAGGGAAGGTTGGGAATATGGGATTAATGTAGGATTAGTATAAGTGAGTGGTTGATGGTAAGCACAGACTTGGTTGGCTGAAGGGCCTGTTTCAGTGCTCTATGTAATTCTTTGAAATGACAACATCATTCTTTCTTCTGGTCATCTGTTTATGAAAATTAGAAAATAATCTTTGAAATTAATCAAATAGTAAGTGTCACATTTCTGTTGATCTCTTTATACTGTAGTGTAATTCCAAACAGTTAGTTGTACACAAACAATCACTAAAGGAACATCAGAACTCCAATCTGAGAGGTTCTCTACACAACCCTACTGCCAACTCCTTGATGCACCACGTCTGAGGACTGTGGGTGGCATTGCCAGGAAATTGAGTTAGGTAGCCAGGCTTCTCCCTTCCCACTCCATTACACCTATTGCAGGTTCAGACTCTGCTCTGTACTGTTTGATTGATATGGATTTGATTGCATTAGTCTGTCCACTGATCTGTGTTCACTGTGCTTGATTGCTTAAGCCTAAGCTTAAGAGTTTGAAACTGAAACTAAAAAGGGACAGAGCTAAAATGTTCTACTAAACAGAGACTGTTCTGAAGAAGACATTGTACTGAGATCTTGTAGAGATGAGATATTTTGGAGTGCTGTAAATAAACTAGTTAGTGATTTCATACAAGTGTGATATCTGCATTGCTCTGAGATAAATCAGATATACATAATATATCCAGCAATTCAGTGTAAACATAACAAAAATATGATGACGAGGATGATTCAACAAAATTTAATGTCAACAGCTCCAGAAATATTTCTTTCAGTGGTGGGAAATCCTCCCTTGTGCTGGGAGCGATGGATTTCAAGGTTCAAGATCTACTTGCTTGCTACGAGGATGGATGGCCCAGATATAGCAGCAAACTGTAAGAAAGTGATACTTGTACATTGTCTCGGAGCAGAAGGCCAGCATATATTCGAGCAGCTCCCAGAAGATACGTCAATGTTTGATATGGCAATAAGTGCTCTCAAAAAATACTTTGGGCCAAAGAAAAGTGTGATGATAGGGCAATGCGCAAGAGATCCGAGGGACTTGGTGAGCCCATTAATCAATATGTGACAGCATTGCAGCAAATTTGGCACACTAACCAACAAATTAATTCATGACCAATTAATTGAAAAGACTTCAATTCCATGAATTAGGGAATGCCTCCTCATGGAGGATGATGATTTAACCTTGGAAAAAGCCATAACCTTGGCAGTCCAGATTGAACCTGCCATGTTAGAATTGAAGAGGTTACATACGCATGCACCCTTAGACTCAGGGTTGCAGACACAGCTTGCCCAACTAGCTTCAGTACCAGGGTTAAGGACAAGAAGACCTCAGCAACCTCATCAAAATGTGCTCCATCATGGTCAGTTACCTTGAAAATTGTGCCCGAATTGTGGAAATGCTCATCGAGTCACAAAGCTATGTCTAGCTCGAGGAAAAAAGTGTAACTCATGTTTAAAGTGGAACCATTTTGCAAAGTTGTGCAGGTTATCGAAAAAAAAAGACTTCATCGATTCGACATGTGAGGGAGTCTCTTCCTGAGAGTAAGATACAACATGTATTTACCATCACAAAAAGTAAAGCACCAGGTCAATGTAAGCAGTGCTCAGTCAAGATTGCTGGCATCTCAGTATCACTTCTTATCGATGTTGGCGTGAAAGTATTTATTTTGAGTGACAAACTCTTCAAATTTATGATGACACTATCATTCTAGTTTCGGGGACGATCACAGTTTCAGTACGCTACAAAAATGTCACCCTATACAGGTTCACATTCTATGTAGCTAAAGGCTGAAGCCTTATGGGGGTAAACCTTTTCGATCGGCTTGGATTCAAACTTACTGACCCCACCAGAGCACATATTAATGGGATTGATAATACAGATTATAATATAGATTATAATTTGCTGGATTTTGGGAGATCATGGGAGATCAAGGGAGATCATGCTCCGTGCACTGACACATCAATTTGACCAGTTTCACAAAATTTGAGATGGTTGCCATTTGCAATCTATGCCAAAGTGTCACAGGAGCTGAAATGACTAGAAGCAGACGGTATCATTGAGTGAATCGACTCATTGCCGTGGATATCAAATCTAGTTATCGCATGACGAAAAAATCACAAACTTAGATTATGCATTGACCTAAAGTCAATCAATAAAGCTATCATGCCAGACAAGTATCCACTTCCTACAACTGTCAGCATCATTTCATGACTCCACAGTCTTCACAAAGTTTGATATGCAACAGAGTTATTTTCAGATACCTCTAGAAGAACAAAGCCGATATCTTACAGCTTTTGTTACTCATGAAGGTGCGTTTCAGTACAGCAGAGTGCCCTATGGACTAAGTTCAGCACTTAGAGCATTCCAGAAGATCATTCCTTCAGTCTTGTCGGATGGTGAGGATACACTCAACCTACTTGATGACGTTGTCATCAAGCTGAACATGATCAACGATTATCAGCAGTGCTCACTTAACTTGCAAAACACAATTTGACCTAAACAAGGACAAATGCACATTTGCGGCACCCGAGATTGACTTTCTAGGTTACAGAGTGACAGCAGCTGGAGTAAAGCCTACACACTCTCTGACCAGAAAGACACCAGCCGAACGTATGATAGGTCGCAACTGTTGTATGCCACTGACCATTCTTAAGCCATCACTACCAATTAACAAGAATGTTAGAGCGAAAGCAGATGAAATCCAAAATGACAGGGTAAAGCAAAAGCATACTTTGACAAACGTGCAAATGCAAGGGAACCACAATTTAAATTTGAAGATTGGGTTTGAATCAAATGGCCAAATCGCAACAACAAACTTGCTTCTTAAGTATCAGGTCTAAAGCAGATTAAACGTTTGCTAGGTACGGAGGATAGTGCTTATGAGGATACATTTCCTTTTCCTACGAGTGATGTTAATAATCCACTTCATCAAGCTGATCAAACAGATCCACAACCTCAAACTCGTAAATCTAATCACGGAACTAAGAGACCTTCCTATGTCAAAGATTATTTCTGTACTTAGAGAAAACAGACAAGTTGAACACTAAGAAATAATGATGTATATATGTTTGATGTTTGGAATACTTTAATTAAAATAATGTCTTTAGTTAAAAGGGAGAAAATGTAGTGTTTGATTGATATGGGTTTGATTGTATTAGTCTGTCCACTGATGTGTGTTCACTATGCTTGATTGCTTATGCCTATGGCTGGAGCTTAAGGACTGAATTTTATGCCCCCCCAAAGAGCAGGATGGTGGCTGGGGGTGGCGTAAAATGGAGCGGGAGGCTCCGGGAGCCCTTCCTGACCCACTTCCGCCTCTGCCACCACGTTATGCAGGGCGGCGTTGGTGAAAAATGGCCCACCTGCCCCAGGCCAATCAGTAGCCCTTAACGGTCACTTAAGGGCCTTCGCCTGCCTCCACAGGGATTTTACATTCGGCTAGTCCGGCGGCCGAGGCCTGAGAGAAACTGCATGACTATAGCAGGCGGCTCTCTGACCTGGGGCGGGAGCCCTCATGATCGGGCACCCCAACACCCAACACATCTCCCGTCCCCCCAATCGACCACCTTTGCCTCGCCGGGGCCCGACTGATCACCCCCGGCGAGGCAACTAAAACTTACCTTTGTCCCAGGCTCCCCAACATCTTCTTCTTCAAGCTGGGCTGTAATCCCAGCAGTGGCCTTCGGTCCCGGTGGCGCTGCTGAGGCTGAGAGCTGCCGGCTCGCTGATTGGTTGACAGCTGTATCAGGCGGGACTTCCTACCACAAGGGGGTGGAAGTCCTGCCTGACACCAATTATAGCCCGGCCACCTGCAAAATACAGGTCGGCTCCCCAGGTGAGGCAGAAGCAGGGTTCGCTACCGACCTTTCAGTCGGTGGCCGGCTCTCGTCCGCCCACGGTTAAATCCCGGCCTAAGAGTTTGAAACTGAAACTAAAAAGAGATAGAGCTAAAGTGTTTTATTAAACAGAGACTGTTCTGAAGAAGACATTGGACTAAGATCTCATAGAGTTGAGATATTTTGAAGTGTTGTAAATAAACTAGTTGGTGACTTAATACAAGTGTGATATCCGCATTGCTCTGAGATAAATCAGATATACATAATATACCCAGCAAACCAGCATAAACATAATATGCTCCACCCTTCAGGGGAAGCCCTGGGAATCCCAAGGGGGCCTCCACCCCCTATTTTTCTGAAGTTTGCATCCTGTCTTCACCTCCTCCTATAACACTGGTCTTGTTTGGGGTGGATGGAGATGCTGCCCCAAAAATCTGAGTGCAAATTCTGATGTAAGGCTGGGATCCAGTGTATTTAGGTCCAGGCATAATTTGCAGCCCTGCATACTACTAATGAGGGACTGATGTCCCATTTCAGTGTCATCACTGTAGAGACATTCAGAATGGAAGCTAAATGCTTTCTTACAGGGCGGAATAGTGCTGGGATAACTTCACTGCTCTTCTCTTGTGTACTTCCTAGAAGCCAGTTCATTGCATCATTGTCAGAGGACTAGCGATAGATGCACAACACAGGAAATAATTTGAAAAAGATGGACTCATACAGGAACACTAAAAGCTCACATAAACAGGGCAAGTGTTGTTTCTAATCCAGAGCTCTTAAGTATCCATTATTCCACTCTGATATGTCTGGCTTGATTATTTGGGTAGGAACCCAACCAGAAATTCATTCAAATACAGTGCACATACTGTGTACAATGACACATGTGGCCTGAAAAGACGATTTAACAGTAACATTTGCTATTGATGTAATAATGATGATTTTAAGCATGTTTAGTCTAGCAACTTACCTTGAATTACTTCAATGTCTAGGCTCTCTGGGCTGGTTTAGGTTCTGATTATGTTGTTTATGCTAATTCTACATAGCTGCAAGTACTCATCCCATTAATTAGGTCTAAAGTCATATTCCGAGAAACATTGAAGCCTCTCAGTGACTCATTACTGCTGACTCTTCATACAATATACTGCAACTAAATATGGAAACCAACCTGTAACTGACTATTTGAATACCTTGGATACACTGGTTTGATATTTTTTCAGGTGGCAACTATCAACATGAAGGGATAACCTGAAAAAAAAACCATTTCAGTGGAATTTGCTTGTTGGATACAGGTGGAACAGGAATTAATGATTCACTGTTTCATAGGAGGCTTCTAAATCACTAGAATCTTCTACTTTAAATTTATATCAGACACCTTCTTTGAAGGTGGCAGAACAAGTAGATAGGCTGTTAAAAAAATACAGGATTCTTGGCTTTATAAATAGAGACATAGAGTACAAAAGCAAGGAAGTTATGCTAAACTTTAATAAATCACTGGTTAGGCCTCAATTGGAGTATTGTACTCAGTTCTGGGCTCCACACTTTAGGAAGGATTCCAAGGCCTTGGAAAGGAAGTAGAGGAGATTTACTAGAATGATCTGAGAGATGAGGGGCTTCAGTTATATGGAGTCTAAAGAAGCTGGGAATGTTCTACTTAGAGCAGAAAAGTTTCAGGGGACCTTTAATAGAGACGTTCAAAATCTTGAAGGGTTTTGATAGAGTAAGTAAAGAGAAACTATTTCCAGTGGCAAAAGAGTCAGTAACCAGAGGACACAGATTAAATGTGATTGGCAAAAGAGCCAGAGATGAGGAGAATGTTTCTTACACAGTAAATTATTATGATCTTGGATGTACTGCCTGAAAGTGTGCTGGCAGCAGATTCAGTAGCTACTTTCAAAAGAGAATTGAATAAATACTTGAAGGGGTGAAAATTACAGGGCTATGGGGGAAAAAAAGAGGGGGCATGAGAGTAACTGGAAATCTCTTTCAAGGAACGAGCACAGGCACGATGGGCCAAATGGTCTCTTTTTGTGCTGTATGATTCTATGTGCATTGCACTGAGAAACACTAAAGCTATTAATGCTTTATTTCAGAACCAGGCTAAAACGGTGAATATAAATGCACGAAGCAATATATTGTGTTGTGCTTTTGCTTTTATTGTCTTCCAGTCCATTAATTCTTTAGTTTTGCTCAACATTAACAGGCCTGAGAATAAATAATTTCAAGTAAAATTCCAGACCCTCACCAGCTAATGATTAGATGTCACCTTACTACAGAATGTTATACAAAAAATATGTTTCAAAACGAATGGGTGTTATCATAAGGAATTTGAGGATTTGGGATTTCATTATTCCTGAAGGATAGCAGTATGTTTAATAAGGTTGGGCAATGCAGTTGATTAGGTGCTGGACTTGGGACAAGTAGGATTAGGTTCAAATACTGGCAAGTTTCAATCTGTCTTTCATAGAACTGAGATAGATAAAATAAATATCAAGTTTTAGAACATGACAGGGAAAAGCACAGAGAAATCTAACCATTCTTGTCATACTGTTGCAGCATCTTTTGTCTGGCTTTGGAAAGATGGATTGTCATTGTAAATACTTCATGCAAAATCAAGGCAAATCTTTGTGGGAAATCTCGCTCCCTGTTTTTCTCTGTGGTACAATTCGGTGTAATATCTTGAATATTCTGGCTGTGTTGGCACAGTGGCTGATTGTATGAACTGCCCACCCAGCATTAGGACCACAGTGCTCTGAGATTGCAATGCAGAGGCACATTAGGCTTATGAAAAAAGGTAAGTCTTGGAAGTCCTCTTTTCATCCAAAACTGGCTGACCCTGCATGAAATGGCTATTCATCACTCTGGGACTGATTATCATTTGACTTTTCAGTGGTGGGACACAGCACAGTACCTATGCCTGCTCTCAGCTTTGTAAGTGTGATACCTTGATCTGAGAAGGATCCCAGCACTAGTCCCACTGTCAGCCTCTTGCGGCTCCCCTATCTGCAACGGTATGTCCTGAGGTCATGACCAAAGCACTGAAGCATAAAAGGATGGATCTCTGGTAGATGTGAATCAGAGCTCTTTGAGGTTAACACTATGTAATTGCTTCTTGGCTAGGAATGCAAACCAGTCTGGACCCATGGGGACATCTGGAAAAACATGTAGCAAGAATATTTAATGTTGCTGATCATGAAGAATCAGACCTTCACTCCCAGAAAGCCTGTGGATTGATTACTCTGAATTTTTTTGTAAGAGTAACTGCTGTTTTTGCTTGCGGCATTTTGTATGCACCACAGTTTACCACAAGAATCCAGTAAAATTGGATGAATTTTGAGGTGATGAAAAATATTCTAACTATGGGCAATTCTGTCTACTGGTATATCACCTGGTGATTTACACCAGGTTCACAAGCACGCTGCATAATCTTTTTCTTGTTTCTGGTGTCTTCTAATTTTCCGTAATGTAAGTTACACCGCAGAAGGATTAACCCTAAGTTTCATCAATTATACTGCAGCAATGCATTAACATTGACTACATGGTGCAGAGACAGTGGAGTAAGAATTTTATGACAACATGGGATGAATTTTCCTGGCCCATTGGCGACGGGTTGGGAAGTGGGACAGCTGGCAAAATAGCAGGGAAGGCATCGGAAGGGGAGTCTGACATCTTCCCACTGCCATGTTATATTGCTAATGGCAGGAAAGTTGGTGGCTTGACTGCTGGTCGGGTGGCTAATTGAGCCACTTAAGTGGCTGATTAAAGGCTACTTCCTGACTCCGTGTTGGGGCCTGCTGCTGCATGGGGGCACCACCCAGTGAAACCTGACAGCTGCCCAACAGGCTCTGGGGTGGTGGGGGGGGGTGGGGGTCCTCTTTTATGGTCATCCCTCTTTTATGGTAGTCAGGCCCCGGCTTTCCCCAACCTACCTCAACTCTCTTCGAGGGTGCGCTGCCATTGAGGTGCCCTCTCCCTGGAACTGCAGCCTCAGCAATGGCCACCACTAGTGGCGCTGAGGCTTCTGAGCTGCCAGCCCTCTGATTGGGGATGGGTGACTCTCCTTATTTGGATGGTAGCTCTGGCAGCGGCCTGTTGTTGGCCACCGCTGGTAATATGCCGTCTGGGTCCTGCCGCCAGCCAAAGCTGGGTCACCTCCTGCTTTCAGCCCCGGTGGCGGGACTTGCTGGTATGCAACAAAATTCAATCCTATAACCTGTTGTTCTATTGTTTGTGCATCAGTTGGAGCGAGAATATTGAAGATGTTGACACTGTGAGATTCCAAAACGTTAGGAATACAACCCCAAAGCATCTTGTTTGAAAGTTCCTGTAATTTTTATTATGTTGATTGTGCAAGTTATGATTGTATAAGGGAAAAGTAAGGGTACCGTGGCATAAACAATCATGTGCAGTATGTTAGAAGAGCACCTGCTCAACAGTTTGTCAAAAATTGGTACACATTGTGGGGAGTAGGACACCAGTCTACCCTCTCAGCTGGGAAAAGCGAGTGGTGTGGGGAGTAGGCCATTTCTCATTCTCTCAGTTGTTAAATACAGGATCTGGTGGTTGATGGAGTATGACTGGTTCATTATGTTTGTGCCCAACCTCCAGGGCAGAGAATGGTGCATGGCATGGCATACAGGAGTGGGACCTGAAAATGGCTATTATTGTTTAAAAATATCCAAATTTTGCCTGTTTCTTTCTCTGGGAGGAAATCCCATAACAGAAAGCTTCAGCATAAATGTTCGGCCACACAGTAGAAATAATTATTACATATGTTTGTCCTAATGTCAAATGTAATTTGTAGGATTAAAACATGATATAAAAACACATTCAATCATGTTAGTACAGATTTTATAGCATAAGACAGCTTGGGAACATTTGCAACAGTCCTTCAGAGGAAACCTTGACAAGGCTCTTGAATGAGCTTTATTGCTTTGAGTTCGACAGGTAGCTGAGACAGATTTTTAAGATTTATACCAATGACAGCACCATCTGGAAACTGTCATAACCTTCAACAAAATATATTTAAAAAGCTGAGAAAAAACAATGAATTACCAATTGAGAATTAAGATATAGTTTACAGACCAGGCTTTTCCAGCAATAAACATTTTCCTTCAAACATTTGCTGAGGTTGACCTAGTAACTAATAATTTCTCCAGAAAATTATCTTATCAATCTCACTTGACAGATGTTGCTTTCTTTGTCTCAGGTTAGTTAGGTATCATCACCATATTCTCCTAAGATAAATTCTAAGAAGGGGAAAAACAACTTACAGCAAAGTTCCCTTTCCTCTCAAGTCAAATAAAGATTTCATATAAATCAGCATTTCTTGGTAAGCAGATTCCCAATAAGAACAAACTTATTGTTGTGTGCAGCTGTTCTAGATCTCTCTCAATTTTTATTTTTAAGTCAATGGAAATAAACATTGGAGAGAGGTAAAACTGGCTGACAACTCGCCAGCACCTGCTTTATACTATTGCTCAAAGTCAAGATCTACGTCATTGAGTGGGAGAACATACATTTAGTGTCTACAAATTCCCACTTGTCTATTCCTAGAGATAGCCTAGCTGTCAGGAAAGCTTCCTCATGAGGAAGGAGGAGAAACCCCTTGGCTACCAGTCCTTGCTCCTAGCAAACAGCTGCAGAGCAGAGTTGCCAGAGGCCTCCCACCCAGTTGGAATTACTACACAGAACAAAATCAAATTTGAAGGAAGGCCTTGGTTCATGGTGTAACCAGCAACATTTAGAAAGTGACTCAAGTTCATTTAGAATTGGATTGCAATGAGAAAAGAAAATCACCAACAGCTGAAGATGAATAACAGGCTTTCTAACTTGTGGCAACCAACTGCATATTGCTTTAATAGCACTGATAGGCTACACAGCTATGCAGTGCAGATGAAACAGTTTATGCCCTTTTTTGTTTTCTGCTGTTTCCGTTGCACTCATTCTGAAATGCTGTCTGGGGAGCTGTTTGGACTACTATTACCCCAGTATGGTGGGCAGGAAATGTCTGCACACTTACAGCCAGAAGTGTGTCGCCCGACGAATTGGTTAATTGAGGTTGTGACATTGAGTGCAGTATCCGCCGGTACAATGGACCCAGATTAATAATTGATTTAAATTAAGGTGCTGCTTGTTTTTCATGACTTTTAAATCTTTGTGTACCCCAGTACTTCACTTGCTACATGCTGACGTCACTCAGCACAAAGTGACACAGACCTCTTACTGGTGATATTTAAAGGGATTATGCTAGGCTGACGCTCCACTAAAGCACGGAGATAGTGCTGCACAGCCAGCGGTGCTTCCCTTTGGATGAATCGTTAAACCAAGGCCCTCTGAGGTGGAGCAGAAGATCCCATGGCACTATTTCAAAGAAGAGCAGGGAGATCTCCCCAGTGTCCCAGACAATATGTATCACTATCATGTTTAGGGGCATTTTTGTGTGCAGATTAGCTGCCATGTTTTCCACATTACAATAGTGATTGCACTTTAAAAATACTGCAAAGCTCTTTGGTCCTGAAAGGTGCTTTATAAATACAAGTTCATTCTTTTCTTTCTTTCTTGTGAGGTAATTGAAGCTCTTCCTACAGTGAAGTCAGGTCCTGAGGGTAGTGCTGGTGGCACTGATCCTGCCAGTCACCTCTGACCAGAATAGCTGGGTAATCGCTCTGGGGATGCTCCTGCAAGTGCTGGGAAATAGTACCTCCTTCCTCATTCTGACCTCCTCCATAAAAATCTCCAAGGAGGCATCTATAAGCCTGGGGGAAATCTATGACTCATTCTCCTAATCTTCCAGCTAGATAACAGTGAAATTTTATATCAGAGAATGCGACATTGCTTTAAGAGGCACACACATCCCTATTTTAAATAGGCATGCTGCAGCCTGATGGACTGAACATTGAGTTCAATAATTTCAGAGCAGATGGGTCCCCCTTTTTATTTGTAGTTATTATTTCTTTTTTCTTTTTATTATATTTTAGTTTGTTTCATCATTCATTTTTTTTACCATGTGCCTGTCCACCTTTTTTTTCATGTTTGTGCTTTGGGCCAGGGCTGTTCATTTTGCTGTCCATTAACACCCTCTCTGCACTAACACTTTGTCTTTCAGCACACCATTAACGTACCATGTGCCTTTGCTCCATGACCTCTTGTCAGTTATCCTCTGTGACCCTGTCCTATCAACACCTTCCCTTTTGTTATCTTTTGCCCTACCCCCGCTTTATTTGCTTAAAGCGTATTGCATTTCTAACCTTTGCCAGTTCTGATGAAAGGTCACTGGCCTGAAAAGTTAATTCTGCTTCTCTCTCCACAGATGCTGCCAGACCTGCTGAGTATTTCCTGCATTTCGTGTTTTTATTTCAGATTTCCAACATCTGCAGTATTTTGCCCCTATTTTAAATAGGTCTCAGGAGGCCTGCTAAACATTGTGTGGAGAAAATGAGCAGGCTACGCATATCCTGATGCAATCAGGTGGGCAGACCTCAGTCATATTAAAATGGAATGTGTGCAAACGCATGTCCTTCAACTCTGTGGAGCAGTGAACTGGAATACTGTGTAAAAATGGATTCTCCCTTGGTAAGAAATAATACAATGTGAACCTTTCTTCGTAATCTCTGACAAAACATCTGGAAGAGGCAGTGAACTGAGGAAATCTCCAACGAGAGCAAGGAAGAATAAAAGGGTGAATCAAGCTAAGATGTTACTGAATGCCTCCTTATGGCTCGTTACAACGCACCAAAGGCAAAAAACTAGGAGTAGAGCTTGGTCAGAAAAGGTTGTGATGCAGAGTAATCTAAAGGAAAGAGGAAATACCAGTTAAAAATGAGAATGGAATGTGAATGGTAGCTTATTGTCAAAAAACAAATAAGCATGTGATAATTGCATAGCCATAACTGTCTGCAGTAAGAGGCATACATGAAAGTCTTGGTTAGTCAGAGTTGAATTATAGTCAAAGGGAACATTTTTTGCATTAATGTGCCTGTGATGTAAGCAGCTCCAGAAATGGGGAGGAAGGGGAGTTTGGAAAGAGCACAATGTTCAGTATTATACGATTAGGCAGTACTGAGGTTTTGGGAGACTTGCACTGCTGGAGTGCATGAAGCTCATTAAAAGTCACAAAAATATGTAAATAGAGCCATGGTGTCTATTTTGCAAATTTCCTGATGGTGCCACTTGAAGCAGAATGTACCGTTGTATGAAATGGTTGCACTTGTGTTGAGACTTAAATTTTTTAAGGCGTATGTCCTTTGGTTTTCCAAGTAATAAATGTTATGGACAGATGGAAAATGATAGGAAATAAAAACAATAAATGCTGGAAATACTCAGCAGTTCTGGCAGCATCTGTGGAGAGAGAAGCAGAGTTAACGTTTCAGGTCAATGACCCTTCATCAGAACTGGCAGATATTAGAAATATAAAAGGTTTTAAGCAAATAAAGTGGGGGGTGGGGTGGGGCAAGAGATAACAAAAGAGAAGGTGTTGATAGGACAGAGGGTCACAGAGAATAACTGACCAGAAGGTCATGGAACAAAGGCAAACAGTATTTTAATGGTGTGCTGAAAGACAAAGCGTTAGTACAGAGAGGGTGTGAATAGACTGTAAAGCACAAAGCACTCCAAGCACAAACATTAAAAAAACAGGAACAGTGGGTAGGCACAGTAGAAACAAACTAAACAAACTAAAATAAAATAACAAAATAAAAAAGAAAAAAGAAAAAAAGAAAAAAAACTAAACATAATAAGGGGGGCCCAGCATGCTCTGAAATGATTGAACTCAATGTTCAGCCCGGCAGGCTGTAGTGTGCCTAATTGGCAAATGAGATGCTGTTCCTCGAGCTTGTGTTGATGTTTGCTGGAACACTGCAGCAATCCCAGGACAGAGATGTGGGCATGAGAGCAGGGGGGCGGTGTTGAAATGGCCAGCAACCGGAAGCTCGGGGTCATGCTTACGGACTGAGTGGAGGTGTTCCGCAAGGCGGTCACCCAATCTGCGTTTGGTCTCCCCAGTGTAGAGAAGACCACATTGAGAGCAGCGAATACAGTACAATACTAAATTGAAAGAAGTACAAGTAAATCGCTGCTTCACCTGAAAGGAGTGTTTGGGGCCTTGGATAGTGAGGAGAGAGGAGGCAAATGGGCAGGTATTACACCTCCTGCGATTGCAGGGGAAGGTGCCGTGGGAAGGGGACGAGGTGGTGGGGGTAATGGAGAAGTGGACCAGGGTGTCACAGAGGGAATGATCTCTCCCGAATGCTGACAGGGGAAGGGAGGGGAAGATGCGTTTGGTAGTGGAATCACGCTGGAGGTGGCGGAAGTGACGGAGGATGATCCTTTGGATCTGGAGGCTGAGGGGATGAAAAGTGAGGACAAGGGGAACCCTGTCACAGTTCTGGGAAGGACGGAAAGGGGTAAGGGTATAGATGTGGGAAATGGGCTGGACACGGTTGAGGGCCCTGTCAACCACAGTTGGGGGGGTGGGGGGTGGAGTCCTCGGTTGAGGAAAAAGGAAAACATATCAGAAGCACTGTTGTGGAAGGTAGCATCATCAGAGCAGATGCATCGGAGACGGAGAAACTGGGAGAATGGAATGGAGTCCTTACAGGAGGCAGGGTGTGAAGAAGTGTAGTTGAGGTAGCTGTGGGAGACGGTGAGCTTATAATGAATATTAGTAGACAGCTTATCCCCAGAGATGGAGACGGAGATTTCCAGCATCTGCAGTATTTTGCTTTTATTTTAGTGGGAAATGATAGGGAGGTTTGCTCCTCTCAACTGCCCAAAGACAGCGTGTTTATTGGAAATGTGTTTTAACCCCTGAGCATTTTAATGGTCAACAAACAGACAAAATGGCAGGTTTTCTCATAGGTTTAAAGAAAGATAAATGTTTATGAAACAACACCCAAAAATATTTGCAACTTCACCCATGCTCACACGTACACAGAAACACACACACACACGCACACACACACATGAAAATATAGAGATTAAAAGATAGCGTGTTTAGGTCTGATGGTTTTTAAAAGAGTTCACTGTAAACTTTGAATTCTTCCCCAGGGGTTGGGGGCGGCGGGTAGGAGGCTGGTGGGCGTGTACATTTAAAAATGGTGCAGGACTGTTTTTCCTTTTTCCTGGTTCACTAAAGAAAAAACTAGGAAAGTTTCAGAAGGGCAAATGTATGGTTGCAGAATTTATTTTGTTGTATCTCAGTCACAGTTCAATGTCGAAAACCTTGGTACAATTCCCCAGGTAGGGAGTCTCAAAGTCATTTCCCATCTTTGCCTACTGATAGTTTAAAAATGATATTATAGGCAGGGTCCTTCTTCTTTTGCTGGAGCAAATGGAATCTCTCTCTCGCTGGCTCTGCCTTTGTCTGCCCAGCATATACTTTTATTAAGCTCCTTATCAGACTCCTGGTTTCTGTCATGTGACCATAGTTTCTCTTTACCATTGTGCTCATAATTGGTGTCTGATGGTAGGGCCATTGATAGACAATGGGGTCTGGGTGTCACCAATCTTCATTCCATTTTGATAAAGTAGAGCTTTTTCACACCCATTCATTTGATTTTGAATTTGGAGACACCTTGTCTGCCTTGCCATTGTTCACCCAATTTGTTGAAGAGAGGTATCCATTAACACAGAATGGGATATTTACATTTTAATGCCTTCTCCAAGCCTGGTCCAGACATGAAGATTGACTCAGGATTCTCGTAGTTTCCATGTGGATTGGCAGTACAGGATAAGGTTACCTGACCTCTTGATTCCATCTTGTTTTTCAGGAAACATGTCCATTTTGGGTTTGTTTTATAGGTTCATTATATAGTTCATAATTTCTCCATGCATGAGTGTAACACAGAGAAACAATATTTTTATAGCCTTTTTGGTTTGCTTTTGCTGCCTTTTTAGGTTTGATTTTTTGACTTTTTCAGCTTACTATTTATTTTTCCTTTCTTTTATTGTCTCCAACTACAATTCAGGAGAATTCCATGCTGAATAGAAGCAGTCCCAGCTGTATAGGAACGGGTGCCGGTAATAAGAATGCTACTTGCCCTCATGGAGTTAAAGGCAGATCAAAGACTGATAAGCCTGCATCTGAGGCAGTTTGAGTGGCCGCACTTGTCCCCAAAGAGGCAGGTGCATGTCAAAGCAGCTCTGTCTTCGCCACTTATATGTGCCCATGGAGGAAGTTGTGGAACTTTCCAGTGACTAGGCAGCTCTGCGTGTGGCAGCAAGAGTTACTGCTGTCATGCTGCTAGCTTCCTTTAAGTTGCCATGGCTGACATCTGTTATATCAGTCACACTGCAGTGCATCATTACATACACTAGTATACCCTAAGTAGTTACACTCTTAAATGAAGAAACAAATATCTATGAATGTAGGGGAGTAGATAGGAAAAACTATGGAATTCGGGGTTTAAATTGGGCCTCATTAGTGCCGGAATCTAGGCACTATGTGCCGAAATAAGATTTAAAAATAGGGTCCGAGATGAGCATGTAGACTTCTGGCTCTTTGATTTCGGTAAAGGGGCTCACGCGTGTGTATGACTAATGCTCACTGGCAGCAGACAGGGCAGCAAGACGATGATGCGAGTCAGTGAGAAATGATGATTTAACACCAGCACTGCCATTTTCAAACTCAATATTCCAGTCAACAACCTGTCTTAACCTCACAAAGCTGAACATGATGTTAAATGAAATGAAGGAAGCTGCCACCAGCACAATTTAAAGGGAATCATGAAATACTTCCAGATTAGCTGCTTGATTATTTATTTTTGCTGCTGGTTCAATTGTATGTGTTTTTGGAGGTTTTCCTATACTTAGCTAAAGATTGTATACTGTACAGGGAGTGATCTGGTTGGTCTTGCAGTACTTATTTTGTCATATTAAATATTGTGCTGAAAGAAGTTGTTTCCAGTCATGGGTAGTCTGGTAGAGCTTCTTCCGAGAATTGAATTTGACTGGAAGAATTACAAGAGGCCATGTAAAGCAGGACAAACTGGTAGAAGAGGGAGGAGAGGGAGAAGAGCTCTCGGCAGGAGGTCATAACTGCCAAAGATCTTCAGGGAATAATTCTCTTACGCAAGCTTTAGTAAAGATCAATGCATGACATGTCTTTGGTTCACAAGAGGTCATCAGTAGAATCTGCCAACTGCTGCAGCTACAACTTCAGCCTCAAAACATAGCAAGGACAACATTGCCTATGGCAGTCAAGCTGACCATTGCTCTAAATTTTATGTCAGTCTCCTTTCAGTCTGCTACTGGAGATATAAGCAACATTTCACAGCTTGTAGGACACAGCTGTATAACGGTGGTCACTGAGGCTGTCTATACAAAGTGAAACACTTTCATTTCATACTTTCTTGCCAGAGACAAGCTTAAAGAGCAAACATGAAGATTTTCACACATGTAGGCTTGCCCATGGTGCAAGGTCCCATTGATACCATGCATATTGCCTTGTGTGCTCCTTATCTGAATTGAGCTATTTTCATCAACCGAAAAGAGTTCTACTTCCTCCATGTGCACTTGGTTTGCGACAACAGGCAGTGCATCATGCAGGTGAATGCCCTTTATCCTGCCAGAAGTAATAATTCTTTCATTCTGTGGCAGTCCTCTATTCCACCTGTATTTGTATCACCATGGCAAGCCAAGGGCTGTCTACTGGGCAATCAATGTTATCCCCTCTGGTCAGGAGCCCATGCACACATGTATAGCAGGCCTCCAATGTGTTCCATGTTGCCATAAGAAAAAATATCAAGCCTACCATTAGCATCTTCAAGCAACTCTTCTACTGCCTGGACTGCTCTGGAGGTGCCCAGCAGTACTCAACTGAATCAGTACCAAGATTTGCATTATGGTGGGTTCCACAGGTCAATGTTGAAAAAGACGGTTCCAAACTATGCACAATGCCCTGGGCCAAGTTGGAGCTGTAATCTACCTTGCTTCTTGACATTGTGTGCGGGCTTTCCAGAGTACCAAACATTTGGTTGTGTACACCATCAGCCTTCTTCTATATCCTGGGACATCAATATCCTCATCTGAGTCTTCTGCAGCAGAACTCGCTTGAGATCTCATTCTCTGGTGAATTGGCACCTTTCCCCATGCTGTGGTTGCATTGCACTTATGTTCACATGTTGGTCCCACCTCTATCCCAGTCTGTAAAATATGTGCAGTGTCAATCTCTGAGCTAGTGGCTGCATGTGTAAGATCAAGTGGTGGCGTCTCTTCATATTCACTTTCTTCTACCTCTTCCTCCTTTTACTGGGGAAGCTCCAATTCTTGGGTATCTATAATGAAAAAGCGACAAGGGCTGGATTGTGGTGTAGGAAGAGGAGAAAGTAAGGAGTGCGTGCTTACACCATCTGCAGCCTATGAGTCAGAAGAAATTGTGGGATGAGGGAGAAGTGGAGTGAGAGAAGGACGATCAGGTATGCAGAGACCCTAAGCATTGCCACTAGTAGTTACAGCCTTAGTGATGATCCTTGCCATGATGGCCTACACTGTCTCTTCCATGGGGATTAAAACATGCAGATGTTGTTCCCTACTTCCTCCTCTTAGGTGCCACCTTCTACTGCAAGCAAGTGGGAAGTATGTCAGCAAGTTTAGGTTATGTGGTTGTCATAGTCAAATAGCTGCCAGAGTCTGTGAGCTGTGAGTTGTGGGTGTGAGGCTTGCAACAGTACTGAGTGCGTGAGGGTGAGGTAAACCATATGAATTTTGAGGTTGAGTACTGATTGATAGAGATTATTGGTAGGGGGGTAAATAGGGGTGTACTGAATTGAGCAGTGGATGAGGCTACTGTTGGCTTCTAGCACTGCATTCATGTTCTTGGAGATGTACTCCTGGCATTGACCTCCGCCTCTACTTTTCCCACTGCATCCTGAGCATGTATCTGGAGGGCCTCTTGACCTGCCCACCCCACCAACCCCTTCATGAACACAGGATGTCATTCTTTCTTTCCATGTCTTCCACCGAGGCTTCCAGTGCATTATCAGAAAAACTTGGTGCATGCAGTAGTGTTTTAGTGTTCTGAAATTGCAATTGCATTGTGCATTCTGCACACTTGGGGCTGCTGTAGAACACACATGCCAGCAAAGGGAAAGTGAAAGCAAAACAGAATAAAGAAGACTCCATTATGTTCAACAGCTTGCTTCCTGCAGTCTCTCTCTCAATCTCTGCCTTACATCCTTTACTAAACTCGGTTAAACCTCGCTCTCTTGCATGTTCAACTATTCTTCAGTCCTTCACAACACAGAATCTGTTGACAAAGGACTCCCATCACTTCTTCCAGCTACAATGCACCTTGCCTTTAAGAGGTGCCGGCTGCCTTTTAGTAACAGTAGCTACATACGCTATCAGGCCTCTTGGTGATGTGTGCAGCCAAGAACAGCTAGTGCCGGCTGTATATAGCAATCATATTAAACAGCAGGCAGCACCAATATAACCCCTCTGTGCTTTACACATAGATCAATTGAACATAAAAGCTGCAAAGAGGGAGTTGATTTCCACCTGAAACAGGCATGCAGCTGACCAGCTATATTCAAATAAGACCCAGCAACTGAAAGGTGCCGAGCCTCAGACTCCCACTTGCAATTGTTGTCCGCTCCCACTGAGAATCAATATCTGATCTTACATACTGTCACCACATATCTTAATGCAACACTATCTTCATTACAAAAGGATTGAAAATCTTTCAAAAATTAATGTATTTACAAATGCATGAGGAAATAAAGTAAACCAGATTGAAATGCATCAATTCATTTCTTGTAAATGGCATCTTTAAGATAACAGTGTTTTCAGGTTCTTCTTCATTTTCAAACAGTAAATATTAGCTGAAATAACTGGGAAATGGGGATGAGTGATGTTATCAGATTAATGCTTAATGGGTTTATGCAAAATTCTCCTCTCTCTTATTCTAACAGAGGAGTTAACCTATTTAAAGAGGGATTTGAGTGGACAGTGTTAAACGTTGCTTATAGTAATTTCCAGCTTACTGTGTCATGAACATAATTCACAGGGTTCTCTGAATAAATTCTGTGTTCCAAACTTGTTATGTTACTACGGTTAATGATCAAATGACAGAAAAAGAACATCTTAAATTTAAGTAGTTGGAGCTTTATTTTTCAGCTCATATTGCTAAAATGTGTGATTTATTAGTCAGCTATGAGTATCAAATCCAGTAAAACATCTGCAACCCAACCGGATCTTAGTAATGTGCATAATTCCAACAAAGCTCAACATGCCAGATCACTTGCCTGACCATTGACATCGTGTAAAATATGATGTCATTTCATTAGTGTAGTAGTGCTTAGAAAGTATTTGCCGAAATTAATTTTTTATGGGTGTCAAAAAACTTAGCTATTAGGCTGAGGGAACGAATATTAAAAAGGAATGCAATACACCACTGTTTTTAAAATGGAGTTGGTGGGGAGGCATTGGGCTGGATTTTACCTTAGGCAGACGGGAATTGTCGGTGGCGAACCCGCTTCCGCCTAGCCCGGGCACCCGTCCCGCATTTTACGGGCCCCTGGTGGGAGGTGGGACTTCCACCCACTTGAGGGAGGAGGTCCCGCCTCAGTGAGCTGCCGGCCAATCAGTGGGCTGGCAGCTCTTACTCCCAGCAGTGCCATCGGGAGCGGTGGCCACTGCTGGGAATGCAGCCCAACTGACGCCATGGAGCCTAGAGATGAGGTAAGTTGGGCTTGCCTCACCAGGGGGATCGGTCTTTCCCTGGTGAGGTTGGAGTGGTTGTTTGGGGGGAGGGGGGGCGTTTTGGGTCCCGGGGGTGGGTCTTCCTAACACCGTTACAGGACTTAGGGGTGCAGGTTTCACTGTAGGCTGGGGTTTCCCCTCAACCTGGCACATGTGGCAACTCCTGCAGTACTCCACCACTTCTTTGTGGAGTTTTGGCCAGTCAAACTGATGTCTTATGCGGGCTTTTGTCTTTTGTATATCGGCATATACAGCCACTGTCGTCTCATGGGCCCTTCTTAATATTTCTCTCCAGTACCTCTACAACACCACTAACTGGTGAACTACTGTCCACTCCTTGCTCTCAGGTCTGTGAGGAGAACTCCATTTCCTCATCAGTACCTCATTCTTTAAATAGTAGCAATCAGGGACTCCCTCTGCTTCACTTTCAGACTGGGCAGCCTCTGCTAACTCTTGCAATACTGGGTTGGCTCGCTAAGCCTCACCTAGGGAAAATCCATTTAATTAATTCCCTGGGTCTCCTAACTTTCCAAAGAAAGCCTTAGACAGACAGACCTGGTCATCTGCCTGCAGTGCCAATTCAGTCTCCTCTGGGGTAGCTGGTTTCATCGTGGTGTGATCCACTACACGTGCAAGGGAACTGCTGTGCTTTCCATCAGGGTCCTGTCTTCACTGAGTGGGTGTGCCCTGATTAACCCTACCGGTTTTCCCTTTTGTTTCCAGCAGTCAGCTTTTAAATGCCCTGCTTTATTACAATGGAAGCACACAGGTCTCCGAGTCTCACCCCTGCTCATAACACCTTCCTTCTTGGCTAGAGGAGGGCCCCCTGTGTCTCCTGCTTTCCTTTCTCCAACAGGACTGCTAGGGCTGCTATCACCTTCCCACCCTTTGTCCTTTTCGGATTTGTAAGGGTGATTCGGAAAGGTTTTCCCCGGGAAACCTGTTTCTAAATTAAACCGAACTCATCAGCTAGAACAGCCGCTTGCCGGACTCACCGAACCCGCTGCTCCTCGACATGGGTCTTTATGGAGTGTGGGAGAGAGTTTTTAAATTCCCCTAACCGAACTGCTTCCCTGAGATTCTCATAGCTGAGCTGTACTTTAAGAGCCCTCAGCCACTGGTCAAAGGCCAGCTGCTTACTTCTTTCAAACTCCAGAGAAGTTTGATTAGCTTGCCTCCTGAGGGTTCTAAACTTTTGGCGATAGGCTTCGGGTACTAATTCCTATGACCCGAGGATAGCATTTTTTGTCAGTTCATAATTTGATGAACTCTCATCTGGCAACAGTGAATAAATCTCATGGACTTTTCCATTAGCTTGCCTTGTAGTAAAAGAGGCCAGGTCTCAGTTGGCCATTTTAGCTGCCTTGCCAGCTTCTCAAAGGACACAAAAAATATTTCTACATCCTCCTCATTGAGTTTTGGAATTAGTTGAACTAGTTTTAACAATTTTGTACCCAGCCCTGAATTATGCTCCTCATATTGGCCATGCTTTCACTGGGGTTACTCTGTCATCCCCGAGCTAACTGAAGCCGCTTCAACTCTCTCTTTTCTCATGTCTTTCCCTCTCCTCAAATTCAAGTTTCCTCTGTTCCAATTGTGTCTTTGCTAACAATACCCTGTCGGATTCTGCTTCTGCTTCTTCAGATTCAAGGGACAGATGGTTGTCCACTACTCTTAGGAGTTCAGCCTTGCCATGTACAGTGATCCCACACTGCTCAGCCATTTTCCTCAACTTGTCCATAGACAGTGCTTTTAACTCATCCCAAGTTACTTCGCCCTGGAAATGGGGAGCTACTAGTTTCAGTTGCAGACATGTTAGTTTTCAAGCTCACACAACCACAAGAAAACCTGTATTGAAATCTTGCTCTTTTTTTTGCTTGGGAACAATTTGGCTTCCCACTTCCAATTTCATGTTTGTCTGTGGGTCACATCCTGATGCTAGCACCCAAATTTCTGTTACGACTAGGTGAGAAAGAGGTCTAGGGTTCCCTTTCAGCCTTCACTTGGTCTTACTGTAACAGAGTTTAATTATAAACACACCATGTTTTTAGCCCTTGGTGAATCCTTCTTTACCGCTTTCCAATTATAAGGCAAAGAACCCAGCACAAATAGGCTTTCTTAGGTTTGAAGAAGAAAAGTTGAAATTTATTAAACTTATACTTAAACTCTAATTCAGTTAATGTCTACGAATACACGCCACGCCCCATGCTAGCATGCATACACGATACACACATGCAAACAGAGACAGAAAAGAGCAGAAGAAAAATAAAGTGGAACTGTTTGAGGCAATATCTAAAGAGTTGGTATTATGGTTCTTCGAGCTCATTGATAGTAGGCAGATCTTGCTTTTTGTTGGAGCCCAGTATTCTTCTTAAACCTTGTTCGCTGTGGGTGACTTTTCTCTCTTGGGGTTCACGTGTCTTCAGTTGATTCAGAGGCTGTGGGAAAAGATCTTCTCACTCTAGGAGCAAACAGCTTTCTGCCCAAACTCTTTGTACAAATTCAAAAATCTCAGGTTGCCCAGCAGGTTAGACATGTGACTAGCTAGTTTGATCATGTCCGTTTGTGTATTCGGCCATTTTAGCAGTCAACCTGAAATCCGAGCTCCCCCACCTTCAACGTCGGTTGATCAAAAGTCCATTGTGGGTTGAATGTGGGCATGACTGCTTTGTCCTTCCAAACACCGTCTGTTAATATGCAAATGTCCTTTACAGCCACGGCTCATCTGTTCAACAAGTCCTCTCTTAACTACAGTAACAGTTTAAAATCAATGTTCATGACAAAATCAATGTGCCCCGTTTTTGACAGGTGGGGGCCTAGCAAGACAATATCTGAACCCAAAAGATTATAGTGATGATTGTGCTGGAAAGATTATTGTTTTCACAGGGTATTGGTAAGCTGTCACATGATTTTTGTTTTACAATTTTTAGCTTTACTTACCTTCATTAAAACTCTCTGCTTGTCATGGGTGGCAGTACTGCTTACATTCTCTGGTTGGAGGCACAGTTGGCAGAACAGGAGCAACAGCTCCAGCTTCAGCAGCCAGGCTGAGCAGAATCTGAGCCTGTTTGAGCACAACGGGTGAACATCTGCACACAGTTCCATTGTGAGGCATCATAACCAACTCAGTGGAGATGGTAGCATAGTGGTAATGTCATTGGACGAGTAATACAGAGACCCTGGCTAATACTCTGGGGGCACAGGTTCAAATCCCACCATGGCAGATGGTGAAATTTGAATTCAATTCATTAATAAAAATCTGGATTTGATAGCAATGTGGTTGACTCTTTATTGTCCTCTGAAATGGCTTAGCAAGTCATTCAGTTGTACAAAACTGCTACACAAAAGTTGAAAATGAATAAAACCGAACGGAATATCTGACATCGATCTAAGCACTGACAATGGAAATATAGTCCTGTCGACCCTGCAGATTCCTCCTTACTACCATCTGGGGCCTTGTGCCAAAGTTGAGAGAGCTGTCCCACAGACTAGTCAAGCAACAGCCTGACATAGTCATACTCATGGAATCATACTTTGCATCCAATGTTCCAGACACCACCATCATCATTCCTGGGCATGCCCTGTTCTACCAACAGGACAGACTCACCAGAGGTGGCTGCACAGTGGTATATAGTCGGGAGTGAGTTGCTGTAGCAATCAACATTGACTCCAGACCCCATGAAGTCTCATGACAGCAGGTCAAACATGGGCAAGGAAACCTCCTGCTGATTACCACCTACTGCCCTCCCTCAGCTGATGAATCAGTACTCCTCCATGTTGAACACCATTTGGAAGTAGCTCTGAGGGTGGCAAGGGCACAGAATGTACTCTGGATGGGTGACTTCAATGTCCATAACCAAGAGTGGTTCGATAGCACTTCTATTGACTGAACTGGCCAAATCTTGAAGGTCATATTTGCCAGACTGTGTCTGCGGCAGGTGGTGAGTGAACTGAGAAGAGGGAGAAACCTACTAGACCTTGTTCTCACCAATCTACCTGTTACAGATGCATCTGTCCATTACAGTCTTGGTCAGAGTGATCACGGCACAATCCTTGTGAAAACGAAGTCCTGTCTTCACACTGAGGATCCCCTTCCATCGTGTTGTGTGGCACTACCACCATGCTAAATGGGACAGATTCAGAACAGAGCTGACAGGTCAAAACTGGGCAACCATGAGGCACTGTGGATCATCAGCAGCAGCAGAACTGTACTCAACCATAATCTGTAACCTCTTGACCTGGCATATCTTTCACTCTACCATTACCATCAAGCCAAGGGATCGACCTTATTTGAATAAAGAGTGCATAAGGGCATGCCAGGAGCAGCAACAATCATACCTAACAATGAGGTGCAAACCTTTTGAAGCTACAACACAGGACTACTTGCATACCAAAAGGTGGAAGCAGCATCCAATAGACGGAGTTAAGCAATCCCACAACCAAGAGATCAGATCAAAGCTCTGCAGTCTTGCCACATTCAGTTGTGAATGGTGGTGGACAATTAAATACTAACCAGGGGTTGGAGGCTTCACAAACGGAGGCCCAGCACGTCAGTGCAAAGAAAAAGCTGAAGCATTTGTGACCATCTTCAGCCAGATGTGCTGAGTGGATGATCTGTCTTGGTCTCCTCCTGAGGACTCCAGCATTACAGATGCAAGTCTTCAGCCAATTAGATTCACTCCACATGATATCAAGAAATGGCTGAAGGCACTGGATACTGCAAAGACTACGGGTCCTGAAAACATCCCGGCTGTAGTACTAAAGACTTGTGCTGTGGAACTAGCCATGCCCCTAGCTACAATACTGGCATCTACCACAATGTGGAGAATTGCCCAGGTATGTCCTGTCCACAAAAAGCAGGACAAATCCAAAACGACCAATTACCGCTACATCAGTCTACTCTTGATCATCAGCAAAGTGATGGAAGGTGTCATCAACAGTGCTATCAAGCACCACTTTACCAACAACAACCTGCTTACTGATGCTCAGTTTGGGTTTCGCCAGGGCCACTAGGCTCCTAAGCTCATTACAGCCTTGGTTCAAACATGGGAAAAAGAACTGAACTCAAGAGGTGCGGTGAGAGTGATTACCCTTGGTATCAAGGCAGCATTTGACCAATTGGTTGGAGACATATCTAGCACAAAGGAAGATGTTGTGGTTGTTGGAGGTCAATCATCTTAGCCCCAGGACATTCCAGTATGAGTTCCTTAGGGTAGTGTCCTAGGCCCAACCATCTTCAGTTCCTTCATCAATGACCTTCCCTCCATTGTAGGAACTAAAGGATTAGCCTCTGCCATGTTTTATCTGTTGGATGAATTTATATAAATTATAATCTGATAAAATTTATATGAAATACTATGTTGCAAATTAGAATGATTTGAAATGATGTTGCGGTTAAGCTCAGGATGTATCAATGTATTAGATTAAAACGAAGTTTAGAATCATGTTGTTAAATGTGAAATGTATATTGGTATACTGTAGTGGGAGATGGTGCGACATGGTGTTTTTTGTAACAATAGTAGAAGTAGTTTTGCTATGAGTCTGGATGCCCATTCTGCATTTACTAAGACAGACTTAGTCATAATAAGGGATAGACTTGTAGGCCTCATATGAAGGATGATGTACAAGGGAACGTATGTGTGGATGCAGACGATGTGGGCAAGGTTCTTAATGAGTTTTTGTCTCTGTCTTCACAAAGGAGAGGGATGATGCAGACATTGTAGTAAAAGAGGAGGAGTGTGAAATATTAGATACAATAAGCATAATGAGAGAGAAAGGTCTGACATCCTTGAAAGTGGATAAATCGTCAGGGCTGGATGGATTACATCCCAGGTTGTTAAAGGAAGCTAGGGAGGAAATAACGGATGCGCTGAGGATCATCTTCAAATCCTCACTGGATAAGGGCGAGGTGCCAGAGGATTGGAGGTCTATGAATGTTATACCGCTGTTTAAAAAGGGTGCGAGGGATAGGCCAAATAGTTATAGGCTGATCAGTCTGACCTCAGTGGTGGGTAAATTATTAGAATCAATTCTGAGGGACAGGATAAACTACCACTTAGAAAGGCACAGATAGTCAGGGATAGCCAGCATGGATTTGTTAAGGGAAGGTCATGTCTTACTAACTTGATTGAGTTTTTTGAGGAAGTAACAAGGAGGATTGATGAGGGTGGTGCAGTGGATGTGGTTTACATGGATTTTAGTAAAGCATTTGACAAGGTCCCGCATGGCAGACTGATCAGTAAAATGAAAGCCCATGGAATACAGAGAAACGTGGCAGGTTGGATCCAATATTGGCTCAGTGACAGGAGACAAAGGGTAGTAGTCAACAGATGTTTTTGCAAAAGGAAAGAGGTTTCCAGTGGCGTTCCACAGGGCTCAGTGTTGGGACACTTGCTGTTTGTGGTATATATTCATGATTTGGATTTAAATGTAGGAGGCATGATTGGGAAATTTGCAGATGACACAGAAATTGGCCGTGTAATTGATTGTGAAGACGATAGCCGTAGACTCCAGAATGATATCAATGGTTTAGGTGTACGTGGAAAAGTGTCCAATGGAATTCAATCCCAAGAAGTGTGAGTTAATGCATCTGGGGAGGGCAAATAAAGCAAGGGAATACACAATAAATGGGAGGATGTTGAGAGGGGTAGAAGAAGTGAAAGACCTTGGAGTGCATGTCCACAGGTCCTTGAAGGTGGCAGGACAGGTAGATAAAGTGGTGAAGAAGGCAAATGGAATGCTTTCCTTTATTGGCCAAGATATAGAGTACAAAAGCAGGGATGTAATGCTGGAACTGTACAAAACGTTGGTTAGGCCACTGCTGGAGTATTTCATACAGTTCTGGTCACCACATGACAGGAAGGACATAATTGCTCCAGAGAGAGTACAGAGGAGATTTACAAGAATGTTGCCAGGGCTTGAAAATTGCAGCTATGAGGAAAAATTGGATCGACTAGGGTTGTTGTCCTTAGAACAGAGGAGGCTAAGGGGTGACTTAATTGAGGTGTACAAAATTATGAGGGGCCTAGATAGAGTAGACAGGAAGTTTCCCCTAGCAGAGAGATCAATTACCAGGGGGCACAGAGTAAAGGTGATTTGTAGAAGGATTAGAGGGGACATGAGGAAAAACTTTTTCACCCAGAGGGTGGTGGGTGGCTGTAATTCACTGCCAGGAATGGTAGTGGAGGCAGAAACCCTCAACCCATTTAAAAGGTACCTGGACATGCACCTGAAGTGCTGTAACCTGCAAGGCTACAGACCAGGTGCTGGAAGGTGGGATCAGTTGGGCGGCTAGATTTTTCAGCCGGCACAGACATGATGGGCTAAATGGCCTCCTTCTGTGCCGTACTTTTTCCATGGTTCTATGGTTATATGATAATGCAAATAAAAATATTGAGAGACCTTTCAAGACTTGAATTGACAGCAAAAATTACCGATTGTGGGACAATGACTCGGGCCATCAAGCTGTCTGCAGAGACAATGTACAGAGGGTAGGATCATATCTGCTGTAACCTGATTACTATAAACTAATCAAGAAGGGACAATGTACAGAAGGTGAGGTTAAACCTGGCCAATCAAAGGGTTAAGTTGGACTATGACCTAATATGGAAGGAAGGAACCCTCGGAGGGGGCCATAAATGGCAGGTGCTGGGACAACTTGGGGTGCAATGATTCAAGAAACCAACCTACAGTCAACAGAGCACCTTAAGAAAGAAGATGGCGCCCCAGCAGCTCAGAAGGCAAGGACCGAGGACACCCTATATCCTGCTGTATATCTACTACCGTTGGTTAAGTATTGCTTGTATATTCTTTCTGTACTTATTAACTCTCTATCTTGATTAAGAAGCCAGAGTTTGAACCTTGTGGGTCAAAAGCTAGTGAACACCCATCTAAACACATAAAAATCTTACACCATCGTAAAATCAGAAGTGGGGATGTTCATTGATGATTGTGCGATGTTTAGTACCATTTGCAACGCCTCAGATACTGAAGCAGGCCGTGACTATATCCAGCAAGATATAGACAACATTCAGGCTTGGGCTGATAAGTGGCAAATAACATTCACACCACACAAGTGCCAGGAAATGACCATCACAAAAAAGAGAGAATCTAACCATCTCTCTTGATGTTCAATGGCATTACCATCGCTGAATCCCCCACTGTCAATATCCTGGGGATAACCACTGACCAGAAACTGAACTGGACCAACCACATAAATACTGCGGCTACAAGAGCAGGTCAGATGCTGAGAACACTGCGATGAATAATCCACTTCCTGACTCCTGAAAGCCTGTCCACCATCTACAAGGCACAAGTCAGGAGCATTATGGAATACTCTCCACTTGCCTGGATGGGTGTAGCTCCAACAACACTCAGGAAGCTCGACACCATCCAGGACAAAGCAGCCAGCTCGACACCATCCAGGACTGGCACCCCATCCGTCACCTTCAACATTCACTCCCTCCACCACCGACGCACAGTTACAGCAGTCTGCAGCAACTCACCAAGCCACCTTCGACAGCACCTTCCAAATCTGTGACCTCTTCCACCTAGAAGGACAAGGGCAGCAGATGTATGGGAACACCACTGTCTGCAAGTTTCCCTCCAAACCACACACCATCCTGATTTGCAATTATATCACCATTCCTTCATTGTCGCCAGATCAAAATCCTGGAAGTCCCTAACAGCACTCTGGGTGCTCCTGCACCACATGGACTGCAACGGTTCAAGAAGGCAGCTCAGCACCACTTTCTCAAGGCCCATTAGATACAGGCAATAAATGCTGGCTTTGCCAGCGACACCCACATCCCATGAAACAATGGACTGAAACTTGCTTGAAAAATAATTATAATAATGACGCATGCCATTATTAATGCATAAACCAGCCAGCAAATTCAGGGGTTTAAAAGATATGCCAAAGTTGCAAATCTCCAGAACATGCGGGTCAATTTACATTGCTGAAACATTTGCTTTGCATAACCAGCGTCTCACCCTTCGTCTTCCCACTATTTTGAAGAACTTGCTGGATTTGCACATTAATTGCCCATTAAACTCCTTGCAGAAATTTCAGGCTGGTAATTAAGAGTGTAAGTACCCTTTTAATGAAATGATAATTGTTAATGCAATACTAATTAACTTCTCTGGTCCAGAAAGGAAACAATTTCAGTGATTAGAAAATAAAAACAAAATCAAATTTTACACTTTTTGAAATGTTCTTTTCTTACTTTCTTTTCTATCTCTTTTCTCTCTGTTTATCCAATCTTTCTTTCCCTCTCTTTATTTCTCTTTTTGTACTTGACTCAAATTCATCCTCTTTCTCCATTGTTCCTGTTTCTTTCTCAATCTTTCGATCTCATTGGTTAAGGAGGTACACTGCTGGTTTTATCTTTCACTAAGGTAGCAGATGCCCCATTGCCCTCACAATGATGTTAGAAACTTATACTTCCAGCAAAAGGATTAAGTCTAATTAAAGGCACATGCCATGAGGTGTCCCACTCCAATAAGATTGGGCCTATTACCTCAATGGGCAGAATATTATCTGACCTGGCCTGCAGGGAGCAGCTCGGTCAGAAAATTGGTGTTACCCACAATTTGGAATTCCTTCCCACACTGTGGAGCTTTACTTCCACAATGTGTCTCTGACGACAATGATCAGTTCCCTGCCTGAAGGCCCAATCTGATTGACAGCTGGGCCTTCATTCGGGGTGGCGTGGGGCGGGGGTGTTGGGTTGGTGGGGAAAGCCAGTCACTGATGGTCAGAACAGCAGATAAATCTGCGTGTTTAATGGGGGAGGGAGCGCCAACTGGGGGGCAACAACTGGAGCAGTGGGGGTTGACCTGGTGACAGGGTTGAGGGGGTGAGATTGTGGGGCTGGGTGTCAAATGGTGGGAGCTGCCAATCCTGGGAAGGGAGGTTAGGTCCTGAGGGAGTGAGGTCAGAGGCCTCGGGGATAGCAGTGAGGGGGGATCGGTGTTGGTGGGGGAATCAGGGCCTGGTGGTTATGGTGGAAGGATTGGGGCTGGTAATGGTTGGGGGGATCGGGGCCTGGTAGTGGTGGGTAGATAGGGGCCTGGTAGAAGTGGAGGTGGGGGGGATTAGGGCCTGGTGGTGGTGGGGGATTGGAGCCTGGTAGTGGTGGGGGGATTGGAGCCTGGTAATTGTAGGGAGATTGGGGCCTGGTAGTGGTGGAGGTGGGGGGATCAAGACCTGGTGGTGGGACTGGGATTAGAGCCTAGTGGAGGTGGAGGATCAGGGCCTGGTGGTGAGACTGGGATTGAAGCCTAGTGGAGGTGGGGATCAGGGCATGGTGGTGGTTGGTGTGGCGGGAGGTCAGAGGCCTTGGTGGTAAGTTGTTGGTTTGGGCCCCGATCAAGTAGCCTCCTCAAGCAAGCACCTAGATCCAGGAGGTAGGTGTGATGGCATTTAAACTGCTGAATCTGCCAGGACATTGCCTTGAAGAAGCTGATGTGTTCTCCAGTGCTCGAGAAACCCGGCTGAAAGCAGCTAAAGTTCAAAAGTAGAATGACAATGAGGCTATCAGCCTCTTTCTCGTATTTAAAGTTCCATCCTGCTTCCTTGGACCGGGTTGATCACCTGCCCACATTCTGGCCTCAGTTAAAGCCAGAAATGGGCAGGTTGGAAGTAGGTTTGGATCGGTATACAGATTTCTGGCACTTTAATCCTCCACCCAACCCAATCCCACCCATTTTATTCAATTAAAATTCATCCCATGTGTATACACTGTTACGGACAGGTGAGCAATGATAGGGATGGTTTCTGTTTTTCACCTCACAACTGACTGAAGACAGTGTTTTTTATTAGAAATGTGTTTTAACTCTTGAGTATTTTAACGGTCAATAAACAGACAAATGACAGGTTTTCTCGTAGGTTTAAGGAAAGATAAATGTTTATTAAACAATACCCGAAAATATTTGCAACTTCATCCACCCCTCGCCCTCCACACATACACAGATATGCACACACCCAAGAAAAGATAGGGATTAAAAGATAGCATGCATTTCGGTCTGATGGCTTTAAACAGAAATCATGCTTGTTTCCCCAGGAGGAAGATTTAAAAGCGATGCAGGCCTGTTTCTCCTGCTTCACTGAAGTTAGAGTTTGGAAAGTTTCAGGTGAACGGATGCTTTGCTGCAGACTTCTTTGTTTCAATCTCAGTCACAGTTCAATGGCAATAAGTCCTGTTACAATTTCTCAGGTAGGGAGATTCAAGGTTACCTTTTGTCTCTGCCTCTAGGTAGTTTAAAATTGGTATTCTGGCAGTGTCCTTTGTCTTGCTGGGATGGGTCTTTCTTCCTTCTGGCTTCTGGTTTTTCTGCTTTCCACAGGAAATGTCTCTTTATCAGAGACTTGACTTCTGTCAGGTGACCCAAGATTCCCTCCCATTATATTTTCATAAATGGTGTTTGATGATGTGGCCATTGTTAGACAATGGGTTTGGCTGTTGCTCATCTCTATGCCATCTTGATAAAGTGGTGTTTTCTTCACACCCAGTCTTCTGAGTTTGAGTCTGGAGTCTCTGTGTCTGCAAAGTCATTGTTAGCCCAACTTGTTGAAGAGGGGCAGCCATTAACATTGAATGGGCCATTTACATTTCTAGTGTCCTAGTGCATGAATCGCAAAAGGTTAATATGCAGGTACAGCATGTAATTAGGAAAGCTAATAGAATGTTATCGCAAGGGGAATTGAATATAAAAGTAGGGAGGTTATGCTTCAGCTATACAGACCATTGGTGAGACTACATCTGGAGTACTGGTCTCCTTATTTAAGGAAGGATGTAAATGCTTTGGAGGCAGTACAGAGAAGGTTTACTAGACTAATACCTAGAATGGGTGGGCTGTCTTATGAGGAAAGATTGGACAGAATGTGGAGAGGATGTTTCCCCTTGTGGGAGAATCTAGAACTAGGGGTCACTGTTTAAAAATAAGGGGTCGTCCATTTAAGACAGAGATGAGGAGAAGTTGTTTCTCCCAGAGGGTCGTGAGTCTTTGGAATTCTCTTCCTCAAAAGGCAGTGGAAGCAGAGTCTTTGAATATTTTAAGGCAGAGGTAGATAGGTTCTTGATAAGCCCGGGGGTGGAAGGTTATCCAGAGTAGGTGAAAATGTGGAGTAATCAGTTCAGCCATGAACTTATTGAATGGTGGAGCAGGCTGGAAGGCCCAAGTGGCCTACTCCTGCTCTTAATTCATATGTTCGTATGTTCATAATGCTTTCTTCAACACTTGACCAGATATGATGATTTGTTCCAGGACCTGGCAGTTACCACGTATATTCGTAGTGCAGAAGAGGTCACCTGACCTCCTACTCCATCTTGTTTTGCAGCAAAAGGTGTTGTTTTGATTTCAATTCATCAGTTCATTTCATAGTACATAATTTCTCCTTGTGTGAACCCGACAGCACACATCCACTTCCATTAGGGATTACTGTATAAAAATCTAGTATAGGAACTATGACTGATTAATCTCTCCCTGACCTGGGGCAGCGATGCCAATTATCATGCCTCACCACCTCTTTGGTAGAAATCTGCTAATTCAGCAAAGACTGAAGATCAAACCTGCGTCCTTCCTGATCTGTACAGCTCAGCTATTCACCGCATAAACCTGCTGAACCAACAGGGGACCCTAATATAAATCTTGACTTTGTTCAAGCATATGTATTTATATAATTCTTGCTCCTGGCTACAAAAAAAAAGTTTCATTTGTTCAGTACAGGTTTGAGGTGCTGAATGATCTACTCCTGTTCCTATGTTCCTGTAGCCTGCCTGCCTCTTTTTATTCATAATCTCCTATATTATTTGTTCATTTCCATGTGTAATCCTATCATCTTTAAAACCTCTGTTTCAGTCGTTTCAATTTCAAAAGCTTAAAAGTTATGTAAACATTCTGCCAAAGCAAAGCAAACAGAAAGAAAGAGGGAGGTTTCTTTAAAGTTTAGATGAAAAAACTCTGTGCTACTCCCCCAGTCTATGGGGTCCTGACCTGCCCACTAGTTACATCAGTTAGATTTTGCATGTTGACTGCTCCTCTCCGCCCCTTCAGCCCAGGGCTCTATAAATTGCAGCTCTGTTAAAGCCAGCCTTTTACCTCAGGAGACTGCTTGGATCTTGCTGAGGAAGAAGTCTGAATTCTTTAGTCAGAATGAAGTATTTTGTTCTATTTGGTTTTGCTTTAGTTTTAGTTTGCATTACTCTGACCAGTGCAATATTACCCTATAAACAAGTATTACAGCACAGCAGGATCAGAGGCAGACAGCATGGGTAAGCAACTTTTAAAGCAATTTTAGTAGAGGTTCTGTTTGAAATTACAGTACATCTTAACTTTAATTCAATTTAATGCAAATGTGATCAAAAGTGCTGTGCTGTATGAATATGTACAAATATATTAAAGTGCAACTGAGAAAGCCCATAAACATAATAAAAAAAATAGTCCCAGAACTAAGGCTGAATTGTTCATTCAAACTAAAGAATCTTGTAAAGAAAGAAGTGTAAGCATATGTTTCTGTTAATTAAGACAAAAAAAATCCACAGTTATTAAAACAGTGTGGACAATGTTCTCTGGCTTTACATATAGCTTTTAAAAGAAGTAAAAACTGAATTTGATATGACAGTTTTTAATTTAGTCTTGATGTGAAACAATAGTTCCATTGAATAGCTGGACAGCAGATGGATTGTGCTGTTGTTGCTTCCTGAGCAATCCTTGGTCACCTTTCTTGGCTTTAAAAAGAAAAATGTGTGTGTTCTTCCTCAGCCCCAACGTATGTGCTATGCAACAAGTAACGGGATCCAACAAGAAGTACTTCACCAACTGCAAACAGTGGTACCATCGGAAAATCTGCGGCAAACCGACGTATGTAACACGTAATTTAAATTAAATCCTAGCTATGAGCATAAAATTGAAAATCTTTAGCAGAATTGTATATTATTGACTTATAATCACAAGTCAGCAGTGAAAGTGGCCTGAATAAAATTCAGAAATCATTACTTTGATTATTTTGTTAAAGTATTTTCTCTGTAAATATGTGAATAACCTAGTTTCTTCACATAAACAAAAGGTTTAAAAGTTATATATTTAAGTATTGGGCTGAAATTGTATCAATGCACGATGAAAGAAACATATGTTGACAATTCATTGCCCAAAATAAAATTGACAATATTGCATTTCATCAAACTTCCTCAGGGTTTAATTTTAAATTATAAGTGAATGGTTCTAGTCAGTACTATATCAGTATAGGTAAATTACAAAATGTTTGGTGGAGGAGTATGTGCTTTGAATAGTGATGTGTGATTTCCTCAGACAGGTAATAATAAAAGTTTCAATTCTACATTGTCTGGATATAGTCAGCACAGTTGTCATAAAAATGCAATAGTAGCAGAATGGAATTTCTGTAGAGGAAATTATTATCGGCTGTAAAAGGTTTTGGATGAAATATCTTAGCGCCTAAGAGGGTAGTACATTTGGGACAAATACAGGAAGCTGTGGTAAATGACCTGCAATGTGAAATTTTGACAAATCTCCCTTTGTTGCTGGAGCTGAAAGTTTTTGAGTTATGTCTGGCTCCAGACAACACACAGGCAAATGGTGCCACTCACATCAACAGGCAACTGAAGAAGGAAAACGATGACAGAGATCTGATTTCGTGGAATATTAAAGCCTAAATTGGATCAATATGATCCAGATGATGTAAAGGAAACCTTGTGGGTTTGCCCCACAATATTTGCATGATGAAAAGACAGATGTTTCTGTTTCTTCAGCATATTTTACTACTTCACCTTAACATGCAGACTTATAAATCAGTTTGTTTTTAATTCTCTATAGAAAACCTTTTGAAATTAATTTTTATACCCATGTGGTGGCTTCATAATTGAGAACAAATGGTATAAAAAGGCAAACATGTTTCATGGTGATGTTATTCCCACATGCTAATCAATACATTACCAAATGCAATACAAGCATATTGTGTATGATGAGGAGACATCTGACAAGATTTCATCCACTCATATAATAATCATAACTCATCTCATCATTCATGGATCATCAGGATAGTCTATCACTGGGATTATAAATCATATCCCACAGCTCCTCATGTATTCTATCTCACTTTGATAAGCACTTATACAAATTATTTTATACAGGAAATTAAAAGCACACATAGATCTATTACATCTTTTATTTTAAGAAAAGTGTGAGGATTTGCTTTCATACAGTGCCTTTGGCTCTGGAATAGTTTGCTAATAGCACTGTCACACAACCTTTTTCGTATTTCAGCTGTTATGACTAACACTGTGACTGGGATTTACATCACTATTACTCTTCCCGAGAGTCAAGCATCCATAAAGAAGGGAAAAACCTGTGAATTAAAAATCAGTTGAATGACAAAACAAAGGCTTTACGTAACAGAAACACTTCAGTCAAGTTAGATAAGTGGAGATATTCTGTTAAGAAACACTTCATAAATACTAAGAACTCCAAACATTGTAAACTTCAAACACCACAAGGAAACAGCAACCAGTACACCAATCTAATCAGTGTGTGCGACTATAATGTGGCTCTGAGATACATAAATGCACAATTGATTCTTCATTTGGTTAATTTTTTTTCCATTTATACCAATTACATTTTTAAATGACTAAAAAGAACATCATATGGTGCCTTTCATGATTCCACATCTAAACTAGGCATTGACCCCACAAATTCAGAATTCATTCCCCACGTGTTCGCAGTTTGGCACAATCCTCGAAGGGGATTTTCAACTGTGCCTAAATTGTTTGTGTTGGAAATTGGGATGACTAGCAATTGAAAATTTAAAAATAATCGCCTGCCCATGACCTGTCTGACACAATGTTTAGGTAAGCCTTTAAATGGGTGACTAGTGCTTCTGCCCAAAAGGGGCATGCGCCATGTTAAAATACATTGGTTTGAAGGATCCTGATAACATTTTTGTGTGCCAATGGACAGTTCATACACCTGTATGGTCCATCCATTGGCAGTCTAACCAGAGCTAATTCAAGGGGCCATTTAAGGCTGATTAGAAAATAGTTCCAAAAGATTTTTTTTACAATTTTTTTTGGTGGGGAGGCCAGGTGAAGTATGACGTTATTGAGCTCTCCTATGTAGAACCTATGTTTTTCTTGTTCTGTTGTACTTTTGTATCTCTTGTGTTGAATAATGGAACTCGGCGTTAGCATGGCAGTAATGGCCTTAAAATGGAGCGGGTAGACTTATCGCCCCAATGCTGATGATGTTGCTGTAGCTGCTGTAATTTGTAATGGGGATTTCCCATGGCTGTCTGTTTCAGGTGATGGGCTTCTTTACTACATAAATTGTGGTCCTATGATGTAGTTAGAACGCCAACTGCAATTTTAAGTGACAAATTAGTAGTGTATGTGCTCTATGTGCCTCGGCTTTGAACAGTGGTGTTTAATGGAAATTTCCTCCGGGCTCCAAAAGGTACTGGAGGTTGCTGCCAGCTTGGGCTCACCACCCCAGCCCCCGCCCCTCCACCCCTTCTTGCACTTTGCCTTCCTCCCAAGGAACTATCTATGGGCAAGTACAGTGTCTGAAGCACCCAATATTACACTGGCCATCAGCTGACATGCTTCAGTGAGTTGACCATTGAGAAGGTGCAGTTTGGAAGCATGGAAATGAGGCCTGAACCATAAAATAGCTTGGGCATCATATTGGTGGGAATGATAATTAAAATCTCTTATCTCTCTCTTGCTCAATGTTTCCAACTTTATAATATTTTCAGTTCTTCTGTTTAAGAGTCCTTCACTGATGTTCTTCCTTTTTTCTTAGCTTTTAAATTTCCTCCTTCTCTTTTGAAGTAATGATTTACATTAGGTAATTGTTCTGGATAATTGGGTGCAAGCCACTCAGTAACTCAACAAAGTGTCCATTCTCCATGTGTGAACCTAAATTGTGAGTGTTAGTAGGTAGTTAAAACATGGGAACAAACCTTGCCAAGACTGGGCTTGTCTACATATGCCCACTGTACAAATTCCAGTTTGCCATGGATATTTCTCAACTTAATAGCATCATTCATTTCCTTAAGCAATCTGAGTCCTGTATTTATGGGAGTTATTTTTTATTTATGTTTTTATTTATTTAGAGATACAGCACTGAAACAGGTCCTTCAGCCCACCAAGTCTGTGCCGACCATCAACCACCCATTTATACTAATCCTACATTAATCCCATATTCCTACCACATCCCCACAATTCCCCTACCACCTACCTATACTAGGTATACGAGGAGCAATTTATAATGGCCAATTTACCTAAACCTGCAAGTCTTTGGCTGTGGGAGGAAACCAGAGCACCTGACAAAAACCCACGCAGTCACAGGAAGAACTTGCAAACTCCGCACAGGCAGTACCTAGAACTGAACCCAGGTCACTGGCGCTGTGAGGCTGCGGTGCTAACCACTGCGCCACTGTGCTGAGTTGATTCACATTGCCTTATATCTACTTGTACAATGGCATAATCCAGAAATGTAACAATAATTTTATTTGAAATGAATATTCATGTCTATTGCAGAGCAAGGTTTCTCTGATCAGTGCAAATAGCTTGATAATTCTATATGATATACAGATCTGTTTCAGTCATAATTTCTGCCTAAGAATGTGTGTGTGTGTATGTGTGCATATAAAAGATAGATATAGATATAGATATTGTTACAGCCAGGTGAGGTGGGAGTCTCCGGCTTCCCACTTGTCCTTCCTCTTATTTGACTGCAACAAGGCTTATTCCTTTTAAACAGTGGTTGTGTTTACACCTCCATGAGTGTTTTACCTTTTTACCTTTACTGTGATCATGAAAGAACCAATCAGACAGGTTTTCTGGAGTTTAAACAAGAAAGAGGTAAGTTTATTATACTTAACACTTTAACCCTGATTTTAAAATACTAAAAAAAATGCTACACATTCACAT
Organism: Heterodontus francisci; assembly: GCF_036365525.1. NCBI lineage: Eukaryota > Metazoa > Chordata > Chondrichthyes > Heterodontiformes > Heterodontidae > Heterodontus > Heterodontus francisci. The sequence goes on along the minus strand of NC_090382.1, from coordinate 76,336,658 downwards.
GAGAATCACACACACATACAAGTAGATTACTGAGGGGGAAAATAGATTTGGTAGTTGGATTGAAGTCCAGAATAAATGAAAATTAAAGTCTGAAGTAGATGATCCGGTAGTCCTCAGCTGAAGCTGTGTTCTAGAAGTCCTCACTGGTCAAAGTGCACTTTGTGGTTGGCCTGCTTTGCTCAGGGTTTTCTTGAAGTCAGAATTGTAATTGGTTGTCTTCCCTGGTTGCTGTCTGTAACAGTTTGTAGGCTTGGAGGGTCCACAGTTGCAGATAGTTTTCAAACTTTATATTTTCTGGGGAGAGAGAAAGAAAGAGAAAGGGAACTATGCAGCTTTCTCTGCTGTTGCTGTCTCAGTTACTCCTTGTTTTCTGTGAGTGTAACAAAAGTCCTGTTTTTGCAAATCTGAACAGACAGTCACACAGTTCTCTCAATCCCCTTTGTTTTTAATGAGATACTAGATTCAGAATTGGCTCCACAGGTTCCAAGATGCCGATATTTACACTCGGAGGGGTTTGCTATTTCAAAGTCAATGTGTCAGGATGGCCTTGACTGTTGTGCTAATGAAACAATCCTAGGTAATTCAATTACTTAGAGCAAGTCATTGTTCTGGGTCCACTGCTGTTTTTTTTTTATAAAGTTTCTGTATGATTTTTTCCATTACAAGTCTAACATAAGTTTCCAACTGATGAAATTACTATTTCTCATTTGGTTTATGGGGTTTTCTTGTATATATAAAACTCCTGCATGTTTGTACGCACTCTGCATAATCTGTCTGCTCTGGAAATTAGAAAAGGCTGTCTGGTACCATCATCTAGTGTGAGGCATGGTAGAACAAAATTGGACTTAACTTTTATGTATAATGATAGTGTCTGTTATGGTTAACCAAGAAATTCAGATTAGAAACAACGGAGCAGACTGTATGGAAGTGACCTAAAGCTATCTCTTTATTGTCAGTACTGCTGAGCTTCCAATTATGTAAAAATCATACATTTGTATCTAAATATATGTTAAGCATGCCTGCCTATAATCAGTTGTTGTTGTGCAATTTGAAAAACAAAGGAATTCAAATAAAAATGGTGGAGTTTGCAGTCAAGATGGTTAATAATATTTTGCTTTACTCTTATAATGTATTATTGGATAATTATTGGATTTAAACCAGAACAACTCCTATATTTTTGTCACTTGAGGAAAGTGGAGTTCTCCCTGATATCCTACCCAATATTTATCCCTCAACCAACACCTATATGGTGTTGAATATCTGGTCATTATATCATTGCTATCCATGGGGTTTTGCTGTGTGCAAATTAGCTACTGTATTTTCCTACATTACGATTTTCAAAAGTAGTTCATTGTCTGTAAAGCACTTTGGAACATTCTAAGGCCATGAAAGGTACCATATAAATGCTGGCCTTTCTTTCACAGTGTTTAATGGTTAATATATTGCATCAATCTTCAAAGCAAAGACATAAGAGTCTCAATTATTGTATTTGTATATTCTGTAAAACCATTCATCAGTACACAAACCTTGGACTGGTGATATGGCTGCAGAGCTGTTTGCAGATTGGTTCCAAGAGTCAGTGTAAGTGGTAGTGGTTGGAAATTTGTTGCTGTGTAATTACCAGCTATAAGCGTAATTCACATTAATTACGTGATGGATACTGCTTGTGTTTTTCCCTTTTAATCCATGTTGTACAGTTTAATTGTTGCTTATTTCATGTTTACATGATGCTTTTAAAATGTGACTTGACTCAGAAGTAAGGATTTCTGTTCCATTTTTAAAAACATTAAATGGGTTAGAAATTCACATTGGACAATAGAGAAAAATGAATGGTATGGCACAGGGCGCCTGGTTTAAAATTGTATTCAGTTCCATTGCAGTCAATGGAATTCCATATCAATGGAGTATATAAATGACGTCTGATCCTATACCACCTGTTGGCCACTCCTGCCCAATGTGAATTCTACCCCATAATTTTTGGTTTAAGCAGCATCAAAGATAACCCTGGATTTGAGTTTTGTTTTAAATATAGGATCTGAGAGTTTTTTTTGTTATTTTCTAAGCTTTGTTTGAAAGTTAAACTAGGCAGCTTGACTCTGATTGGTCAAGGCATTGCCCTGATGAATGAACCAGTGAATGGCTGTCACTTATTTTATTTAGCTAAAACAGGTTCAAACAAAGCTTGGCAGTTAACTGTTAGTCACCGTAAACCGGTGCATTCTCCATGGCAATGCCTCTACCAATCAGAGTTCACTTGCCAACCAATCAACACTCTCTTCGCATACTGTGTAAAGTCTTTGTTTTCCCTGACATGGGTATTCTTGCGGATTGTCCTGACGAGTGCAAGATGAAAAGCTTCGACAACATGTCACTATTTTAATCAGTAACCCAGGTTAGTAATCCTTAGTACGTACGTATGGTTTTACTTATGTTATTTAACACATTGAAAGCTTCATATACTTCATGGCATAAACATGGTACTCATGGCTGAGCAGATATACAGATAGCTGCATCTTAATTAGTCATAGATGGTTCAGTTCATGGACTCACACAGCACAGAAGGAGGCTATTCAGCCCATCATTTCTGAGCCTGAGGAAAATGTGCAATTATATAGTGTTTATCATCACCTCATAACATCTCAAAGCACTTTACAGCCAATGAAGTGTAGTCACTGTTGTAATGTAGGAAATGCAGCAACCAATTTGCACATGGCAAGGTCACACAAACAGAAATGAGATAATGACCAGATGACTTATTTTAGTGATGTTGGTTGAACTATAAATATTGGAGAAGAAAACTGGAGACCTGCCCTGTTCTTCTTCGAATAATGCCATGAGATCTTTTATATCCACCTGGTTTAACGTCTCGTTCGAAAGACGACACTTTTGACACTGCAGCACTTCCAAGTTGGGTCCACCTGATGAACAAGTATCACATGTTTTCTTTATGTTTATGTTGCTAGCTAATGGGCTACCCATTTTATTAATAGCTTGACAGGGTCTGTTAATAACCAATCAAATAGAAATTCTAAGTATAAGTTACTTGTCAAAGTAGGCAAAAAATAACATTTGGACTTCACTCCAAAAAGATATTGGAAGCAACAATTAATAAAATTAACAGTACATCTGCAACTTACAGAATATTGGCTCAAAATATATAATTCATAAAGGAAAACTAAGACTAAGGAAATGTTGGTTAGAAATAGAAAGTCTCTACATCCCTCAGGAATGAGCCCTCATTACAGGAAACCAGAGTGGCCAAGAAGACAAGATTTCATAAATGCTGCAGTATAGACAAACCAATGATAGCAACCACAGCTGTATTATCATTGAGTCAGAACATTTCTCATTTAGCAAATATCCTTATTTCCTGTTGCTTGGGGTCATTTACATATAGTTCTCGGAACACTGAGAACCCCTATGTGCTTTGCTGTAGCCAAAATTATGAAATTCCCTCCTGTTGCGGTATCTCAAATGGTAAAACAGCCAGTTGTGAATGCAACAAGGTTTACCCTATTACTGTAGTATAAGGGCCTGAAAGGGTTAATGTTGGAGACAGCAGGCTGAATTTTATGATGCCACCATTGTGATTGGCAGCGGCCCTAAAGAATGACAGCCCGCACACGCGAATTGTAATCTGTGGAGCCGCTGTGATATTAAATGCGGCGGCTCATTAAAATGGCCGGGGCAGACCGCCCGTCCCCACCCGCGATGACGTGGAGGGGGCGGGTGGTCTGTCCCCGGCAACGGCGTCAGGCGCCACTGCACAGGCACCGACGCCATTTTTAAAGGGCTTCGGGCCCTACATTACAATTTATATTTTTAAAGATATAGGCATCTTCTTTATTTAAAAAAAATGTTTCCAGCCTCTCTTCCACTTGCCCCCAATAACCATACAGTTCATTCCTTTCCCTCTCCACCCCCCCAAAATATTTACCTTCTTTACCTGACCTTTCCCCCACAAAAGTTCATAAACTTTTGACTTCAGCCTCTTCCTGGCAACCCTTCCACCAATCAGTTTGACTTCACTCCACCAACTCTGCACTGAAATACTTACCTGCTCCCCCCCTCCCCTCCAGTGTCCCGCATCGGATCTCCAAATGGAGATCCGAAGGCGCGGGAGTTCCGGCCGCCACCACCAATATGGCACTGGAACGGATGGTGGGAGTGGGTAAGTATTTAACTCATTAATTTAACTAAATTACCATATTTAAATTTTGGTCCCATCGCCGAGTGACAGGTTGGCCGCCATGAGGCATTGACGCTGCCGGCAATATTGGGTTGGGCCATCCCAACTCGAGGCCCGTGACGGGCCTCTCCCAGAGGCATTTACCGGCCCCCCACCTGCTATGACCCCAGAAAGGCCCCACCCCATTTTATCAGCGGTGGCGAGGTCTAGTGGTGGTCCCTCTGCTGCTTGGCAATGGGACCTTCATTAAAATATTTAAATCTATTCAAATTACTGAATTAATACTTACCTCATTGCGACAGCCGTCCTGCTGCGATATTCTGGCTGGTTGCCGGAACTCCCACGCCTTTAGATCTCCGTTTGGAGATGTAAGGCGGCACACTGGTTGGGAGGGGGGAGCCGGTAAGTTTTCAGGGCGGGGGTGGGGAGGGAGTGGGGAAAAAGATTGCGATTGGTGGAGGGGATGGTGAGAAGGGGTTGAAGGCTAAAATGAAGAAAGTTCAGGGGGAAAGGTTGGAATCGCGACTTACATTTTTGCAGGGGAGAGGACATTTAATGAAGTGGGAGGGGGTGGGAGAGTGGACTGAAATTTTTAATAAACTTTTCCTTTTAATTTTTCAGGTCAAGTAACTTGAAATATTTAAATTTAAATGAAGGGCTGGAAGCCCTTTAAAAATGGTGCCTGCGCAGTGGTGCCGGACGCCGTTGCCGGGGCAGAACGCCCACTCCCAATGACTGGGTGGTCCTACCCAGACTTGTAAATATCATGACGGCTCTGTGGGGCAAATCCCACGTATGCGCCCAACCACTCGGCGAGCTGGAAAATGTTCGGCCACAGTGTGTGAAGCATCATTGATAGCATTACGCATGGACTTGTTGATTGACTCAGGATTCTGAGGTACAGCTGCAGCATATCTTATGATGCTGGCTTTAACATTGAAAGCTGGCTTAAGTGGAGGCAATTGGAAACTAGGGGGCTGTTGCATAGTACCAATGAAGGGGCAGCACCAGGCATACCTAAAAATTAGTTTTTTTTATTCACTTATGGGTGTGGGCGTCGCTGGCCAGGCCAGCATTTACTGCCCATCCCTAATTGCCCTTGAGAAGGTGGTGGTGAGCTGCCTTTTTGAACTGCTGCAATCTGTGTGGGGAAGGTACAACCACAGTGCTGTTAGGAAGGGAGTTCCAGGATTTTGACCTAGCGACAGTGAAGGAACGGCGTTATAGTTCCAAGTCAGGATGGTATGTGACTTGGAGGGGAACTTGTAGGTGGTGCCCTTGTCCTTCTAGGTTGTAGAGGTCATGGGTTTGAAAGGTGCTGTCCAAGGAGTCTTGGTGCATTGCTGCAGTGCATCTTGTAGATGGTACACACTTCTACCACTGTGCGTCGGTGATGGAGGGAGTGAATGTTGAATGTGATGGGGTGCCAATCAAGCAGATTGCTTTGTCCTGGATGGTGTTGAGCTTCTTGAGTGTTGTTGGAGCTGCACCCATCCAGGCAAGTGGAGAGTATTCCATCACACTCCTGACTTGTGCCTTGTAGATGGTAGACAGGCGTTGGGGAGTCAGGAGGTGAGTTACTCGCCGCAGGATTGCCCAGCTATGTCCTGTGCACAAAAAGCCGGACAAATCCAATCCGGCCAATTACCGCCATATCAGTTTACTCTCGATCATCAGCAAAGTGGAAGGGGTCGTTCACAGTGCTATCAAGCGGCACTTGCACAGCAATAACCTGCTCACTGTTCCGAAGAAGGGTCACTGACCCGAAACGTTAACTCTGCTTCTCTTTTCACAGATGCTGCCAGACCTGCTGAGTGGTTCCAGCATTTCTTGTTTTTATACCTGCTCACTGACGGTCAGTTTGGGTTCTTCCAGGGCCAAATGCAGCTCCGAACCTCATTACAGTCTTGGCCGAAGCATGGAAAAAAGAGCTGAACTCCAGGGCTGAGGTGAGAGTAACTGCCCTTGACATCAAGGCAGTATTTGACCAAGTATGGCATCAAGGAGCCCTAGCAGAACTGAAGTCAATGGGAATCAGGGGGAAAACTGTCCGTTGGTTGGAGTCATACCTCGCACAGGAAGATGGTTGTGGTTATTGGAGGTCAATCATCTCAGTCTCAAGAGATCACTGCAAGAGTTCCTCTGGGTAGTTTCCTAGGCCCAACCATCTTCAGCTGCTTCATCAATGACCTTCCCTCCATCCTAAGGTCAGAAGTGGGGATGCTCGCTGATCATTGCACAATGTTCAGCACCATTCGCGATTCCTCAGCTACTGAAGCAGCCCATGACGATATGCAGCAAGACCTGGACAACATCCAGGCTTGGGTTGATAAATGACAAGTAACATTCGCACCACAAAAGTGCCAGGCAATGACCATCTCCCCTTGACATTCAATAGCATTACCATCGCTGAATCCCCCACTATCAGCATCCTGGGGGATACCATTGACCAGAAACTGAACTGGACCAGCCACATAAATACTGTGGCTACAAGAGCAGGGCAGAGGCTGGAAATTCTGCGGTGAGTATCTTATCTCCTGTCTCCCCAAAGCCTGTCCACTCTCTACAAGGCACAAGTTAGGAGTGTGATGGAATACACTGCACTTGCCTGGATGGGTGCAACTCCAACAACACTCAAGTAACTCAACGCCATCCAGGACAAAGCAGCCTGCTTGATTGACACCCCATCCACCACCTTCAACATTCACTCTCTCCACCACCACCTAAATGTCCATTTAGGTTTAGAATATGCAGTTTTAGAAATAACAAAAATCATTAGACAGCAGAAAACCATCCATTTTTATGAACTCAGCCTTATCCTCTCACTATATAACCAAATCTTTTCTCCCGCGCAAAAATGTATGCAAGTACCTTATGAACTCATTTGTAACATCTGCTTCAAAGACCTTCTCTGGTAACTTATTCCATAAATCTATTGACCTTTCATTGAAAGTTTCACTTGATTTTTCTTTTAATGTCTTATTTCTCAATTATTATCTCGTCTCCTTTGTCACGGTGAACAATTAGTTCTTCCTTGTTAATCCCATTCATAATTTAAGAAATAGGAGCCACAAAATTTGGCTCCTGCAATGCCACTGGTGTCAGTGTTGAAAAACTGGTGGGGGGCTCTTGCGCAGATCACTGTTAGGAAGAGCAATAGCAGAGGCTTCCTGTGCATTCACCAGAAACATGCAGAATGGGCAGATTGCGACATCACTCAGCACCGAATGCGGATTTGGCAGCCGATCTGCCATTTTAGTTCTCTCAGGTCCAACTAATGCCCTCTCTTGAACATGCACATTTGAAGATGCATTCTGCTGCACAGGGGTTGTGCTATTTAAAGGCATCAGCATGAGACTTTGAAGTGAGGTGCTTTTGTCTTCCTTTTGCTGCTACAGAGTGAGTAGAATTACTATGTACAGTGTTGATGGAGGTGTTTTGAAAAATGGTTGGAGTCAGAATGGAGTGGTGCTGAACATTTCCAAGGAAATTAGAGTACTTTGAAAGCTAGTCAACAGAAAGTCTGCTGTCTAATGGGGGTTATAGTTGCAGTCCCATTTGGCTGCAGCATGACAGGGGCATGGAGCAAGAACAGTAGAGAGGGAAAGATGTGCGCAGGGGCAGAAGGTCAAAGTTTCTCAATAGAAGGCTGCGCCCATGTAGGGTATTCAGAAAGCACTTTTTCTATCCCCACCTCAGCCAGGTGCAGTATCTGAGAAAGGTATGGTTCACCAAGGAGGTTGCTATTGACTGTGCCATTTCCTCCAACTGGACCTGTAGTCACAGAGCAGACTGAGAATGGCATTGCTGGTGGCCCTCAAGGTCACAGTTTGCCGTGCATCAGGGTTTTGGTGGGACCGCACCTGGAATATAGTGTGCAGTTTTGGTCTCCACATTTGAGAAAGGATATACTTGCACTGGAGGCATTACAGTGAAGATTTACTAAATTGGTCCCTGGGATGAGGGGGTTGTCCTATGATGAGAGGCTGAGTAAATTGGGCCTCTATTCTCTGGAGTTTAGAAGAATGAGAGGTGATCTAATTGAGACATACAAGATTCTGAAAGGGCTTGATAGGGTAGAAGCTGAGAGATTGTTCCCACTGGTCAGGGAACCTAGAACATGGGGACACAGTCTCAGGATAAGGGGTCAATCATTCAGGACTGAGATGAGGAGAAATTACTTCACTCAAAGGGTTGTGAATCTTTGGAATTTTCTACCCCAGAGGGTTGTGGATGTTCCATCATTGAATACATTTAAGGCTGGAATAGATAGATTTTTGGTCTCGCAGGGAATCGAAGGATATGGGGAGAGGGCAGGTAAGTGAAATTGAAGCCCAAGATCAGCCATTATCGTATTGAATGGCGGAGCAGGCTTGATGGGCCATATGGTCTACCTCTGCTCCTATTTCTTGTGTTCTTGTGCATCACTGCATCAGGCTGGCAACTGAGGGCACATATGCAAGGAAAGGGGACTTCATTGGCTTCTTTCAAACCAGAGAGAAGCAGAAGGAGTAGGCACGTGACTTTGCCACGTTAGTGGGATTTCCAATGATGCAGAGAGCCATCGACTTCACACATGCGGTTCTGCGGGTGCCACATATTAATGAGGAAGTGTACCAGAACCCCAAAAGCATCTATTCCCTAAACGTGCAGTTGATGTGCAACTAGCATGACCATCATGTTGGTGAATAAGGTTATCCTGGCATCAGTCATGATGCTTTCATCCTGCGCCAGTCAGCCATTCCCACCATATTTGAGCTGCCATGTCAAACCTGAGGGTGGCTGCTGAGCAACAAGGGCTACCCATGTACAGGTGGCTCGTAACTCTCCTCGCCACCAGATAACACGTGGACAGCGCTTCTACAATGAGAGCCATGTTGACCATCCTCAAACAACAGTTCCACTGCCTGGACCATTCAGGAGAAGCCCTCCAGTACTCACTAAAGAGTGTGCTGTGATTTGTGGTGTTCTGCTGCATCCTCCATAACCTGGAAATCATAAGGACACAGCCCTTGCCACCAGGCCTTCGGTGACCACATTAAGAGGAGGAGGAGACATATGGAACATTAATGCTCTGGATGGCAGTCTGTCCGCATCTCAGTAGACTCTGGTTCCTGTGAAAATTCCCAGATCACCATTGCTCCACACTTCTCTTTTCCATCCCTCTGTTATAGACCATGAGAAAGTCATCTTGGCCAAAATCCTGAAATAAAAGACCAAAAAGCAACCATCGCACACCAACTTTATCGAACACCACTTCGAGTAATACAAAGAATGTTCAACTCTTCACCCATGTGCTTTCACTTAATGCTTGTTTTACAGGTGCCTGTCCTAGTGCTCCTGCACAGTGCTACCCCAGTGGCTGCAGCATGGCTGGTGAAAGGCAGCTGACTCTCACAGAGGGAGACTGAAAATGGCCTTCCATTGCAGCACAGGCAGAAGCCATCCAACATCTGAGTGCTGCAGTGGAAACTCAGACTGAGGTCATGAGATCTATGCTTGTTGCCATGCTGGCTCAGACTGCTACCATCATAGTTGCAGGTACCAGTGCTCAAAGGGCTTGCAGGGTCTCACTGCAGTCCAGCAATGTCTGCTATAGCAGATTACTAGGATTGCTGAGGAACCATCCCATGGGAGTAGTAATGCCTTCATGGAGCATGATCCTGCTGTCCTCTCTCAGGATGACAGCATTTATCCACCCCTCTCCACTCCACCAGTGCCCTTGCTGTTGCCTGTCAGCTAGCCAGCTCAGACTCCTGCTGCCCATGCCGAGATGGTTAATTCCGAAGCTAGACCTTCCGGAGCTAGACTTGCTCGAGGCTATCTTCAGTGTCCCCACTGAAAGACAGCAGCTTTTCAGCAGCCACTTAGGTTGTGCTGCATAGGAGTGCAAGGATGAGCAAGGCATAAAGACAAGCACTAAAGGAATGCACAAGTGCAATTATTTCAGAAAATGCTGGAAATACTCAGCAGGTCTGGCAGCATCAGAAACAGAGTTAATGTTTCAGGTCTGTGACCTTTCATCAGAACTGGGAAAAGTTAGAAATATAATAGATTTTGAAGACATGAAAGGGGGGAGGGTGGGTAAAAGAACAAAGGGAAGGTCTGTGATAGTATGGAGGGCAGAAGAGGTTAAATGACAAAAGGTTTCATGGTGCATAGCCAAAAGGAGTGGTAATGGGACAACTAAAGAACAAAAAATGTGTCTCGAGGAGGTGTGAATGACAGGATAGCAACTGTCCCAGCACAAAATAAAGGAAATATGAGAAAAACAAGAGAAAAAACCAAACAAGCAAAGAATCACGAAACAAAATGGAGGCAGAGGTTATGATCTAAAATTGTTAAACTCAATATTGAGTCTAGAAAGCTGTAAAGTACCCAGTCAAAAGATGAGGTGCTGTTCCTTGAGCTTGCATTTCATTGAAACACTGTAGCAGACCAAGAACAGGAAGGTCTGAGCGAGAGCAAGGTGTAGAATTAAAATGACAGCTGACTAGAAGCCCAGGTCATGCTTGTGGATGGAATGGAGGTGTTTCACCAGGCAGTCACCTAGTCTGTGTTTGGTCTCCCCATGTAGAGGAGACCATATTGTGAGGAGCAAATACAGATAACTAGATTGAAAGAAGTACAAGTAAATCACTGTTTCACTTGGAAGGAGTGTTTGGGGCCTTGGAAGTTGAGAAGGCAGCATGTAAAAGGGCAGATGTTGCATCTCCTGCACTTGCATGGAAAGGTGCCATAGGAAAGTGGGGAGGTGCTGGCAGTGATTGAGGAGTGGACCATGGTGTTGCAGAGGGAGCAGTCCCTTTGGAATGCTGAACGGGGAGGGGAGGGGAAGATGTGTTTGGTGGTGGCATCACACTGGAGGTGGCGGAAATATTGGCAGATGATCCATTGAATATGAAGGCTGATGGGATGGAAGGTGAGGGCAAGGGGAAGCCTATCGTGGTTCTGGGAGGGAGGGGAAGGGGTGAGAGCGAAGTGCATGAAATAGAATGGACACGGTTGAGGGCCTGGTCAACGACAGTGGTGGGGGTGGTATCATTGGTTCAGGAAAAAGGAAGACATATTGGAAGTATTAGTATGGAAGGTTGCATCATCTGAACAGATGCAATGGAGATGAAGAAACTGGGAGAATGGAATAGAGTCCAGTCTGGAAGCCATGTTTGAGGAAGTGTAGTCAAGGTAGCTCTGGGAGTCAGTGGGCTTACAGTGAATATCAGTTGATAACCTATCCCCAGAAATGTAGAGAGAGAAGTTAAGGAAGGGAAGGAAAGAGTCAGATGGACCACGTGAAGGTGAGAGAAGGGTGGGAATTGGAAGAAAAGTCGATGAAATTTTCCAGTTCAGGGCGAGAGCCGGAAGTAGCACTGATACAGTCATCAATATACTGGAAAAAGAGGTGAGAGAGGGAGCCTGAGTAGGACAGGAACAAAGTATGTTCCACATATCCCACAAAAAGGCGAGCATAGCTAGGATCCATGTGGGTACCCATAGCAACAGCTCTTATTTGGAGAAAGTGAGTGGAGTTGAAGGAAACGTTGTTCAATGTAAGAAAAAGTTCAGCTAGGCAGAGGAGGGTAGCGTTGGATGAAGACTGGTAGGCTTCCATTCAAGGAACAAGCTGTTCCAGAATGTTCCAGGGAGTAGAAGTAGTGTTTAAGTACCCCAATGATCTTCTTGATCATCTTTATGTGGCAGCATGGCTTTTGCTAAATACCTGACGCCAGGTTGTGCACTGGAGTCATGAGTCATGTCATCAAAGATAGCCCTTGTTGCCCAGTAGCCACCCTCTGATTTGCCGTGATAGCTCAATGCAAATAGCACAGTGGGCTACCACAGAATGAAGACATCATGACTGCTGTCAGGATACAGGGCCTGCATGTGGTTGCACACTAGCCGGACATTGAGGGAGTGGAATCCCTTTCGGTTGCAGTACATCTCAGAATTGACATGCAGCACCCACAAAGCAGCGTGCATGCAATCAATGACACCCTGAACCATGGGGAGGCCTGCAATCCTCATGAAGCCATGTACTCGCTTTGCCTGTTTCTCTCTGGCAAGAAAGAGTGATATGTATTCAACTCACTTAGAATGCAGCACATTAATGACTTCTCTTATGCAATAGTGGATAGCAAACTGGGAGATGCTGAAAATATCTCCTACTCCAGCTTGCAAAGAGCCCCATGCATAAAGGTTCATGGCCATGGTCACCTTCACAACTGGCAATGTGGTCCTCACCCTACTCTGGGGCTGCAGTTGTGGCTGCAGCTTGTGGCAGATTTCAGTGAGGACATCCTTAATAAAGGGAAGATGTCTGGCATACTGTTCCTTGCTGAGATTCAGGTAGGAGAATTACTCCCTGAACACCCTGGGTGGCTATGATCTCCTGCTGAAAGCCCTTCTCCAAGTTCCTCCTCCTCCTCCTCCCTCTTTCAGCAGCTTGTTCTGCTCTGTGTTGCCTCTGCTCATTCATCCTGTTATGCTGTAGTCCAAGGATACTGCCTATTTAAACACCCATGTTTGGGAGCAAGTGGTTTGTGCAGTATCCTTAACGTCAGGACAAAGTCCTACTGCACGTGTTACACCACTTCCTATAGATTTCAGCAACTTTAAATAACTCTGGAAACTACTGAACACTTACACAATAACAGCAGGAGCCTGTAGACATCAATCAGCAAAAAACCTAAAAGAAGTTGTTGATTCCTTTAAATAGCACTGGTGGGTGTCTTTCCAGCAGATAAATGAGTGCTCAGCTCTATGAGGTTAAGAGAGGGCATTAGCGGGATCATTGAACTCCAGAATGGCAGTGCTACCAAAATTATATCTGACCTATTTAGCACTGGAAGTGTGTGTGCACACCATGGATGCCATTTTGAAGACAAAACAGCACTCTGAAAACCAGGTGCTACGGAGGTGAAATTCCTGCCCCATGTTGCATAGAATTGAATAGTACCTACAGTACAGAAACAAGCTTTTGGCCCAATAGATCCATACCTGTGTTAATGCTCCACATGAGGCTCCTCCCATCCTTCTTCATCTAAGCTTATCAACATATCCCTCTCTTCCTTATTTCCTCATTTGTTTATCTAGCTTCCCCTTAAATGCATCTATGCTGGTCAGCTCAATTAGTCCTTGTGGTAGCAAACTAACCATTCCGAGTAAATAAGTTTCTTTTGAATTCCCAATTAAATTTATTAGTGACTATTTTATGGTATGCCCACTCGTTCTGGTCTCATCCACAAGTGGAAGCAACTTCTATCTATCAAACGCTATCATAATCTGAAAAGACCCCTATCAGGTCACCCCTCAGTCTTCCCTTTTCTAGAGAAAAGAGGCCCAGCCTGCTCAGTTTTTTACTGCTAGATATAACCTCTCAGTTCTGATATCATTCTAGTAAATTCTGGTTGCACCTTCTCCAGTGCCTCTATATCCATTTAATAATATGGAGACCAGAACTGTTTGCACTTCTCCAAGTGTTGACTAATCAAGATTCTATACAAATTTAATGTAACTTCTCTGCTTTTCAATTATATACCTTTAGAAATGAACCCCAGTGCTTTGTTATTAGCTGGCCTGGAGTATACCTCTATTAGCCTGATTGATCCCTTACTCTCCTTTATTTCTATCCATCTGGATTTTGTTTCTATCCTTCTGTTAGTTATGTCCCTTATCGACTGCCATTATTTTATCTCTTCTCAATACAGCTACGTCACCCCACCTTCTTCCTTCAGTATACTTTGTGATTATGTTTTCACCTGCAATATTTAGTTGTCAGTCCAGTTCCTTATGCAGCCATGTTTCAATTTTTTCCACCTAATCTGCTTCCTTGCTGCCAATTATTGTCTTAGAACATAACAACATAAGCACATAAGAAATAGGAACAGGAGTAGGCCATTCAGCCCTTCGAGCCCAATCCACTATTCAATGAGATCATGGCTGATCTTCTACTGCAACACCATTTTCCTGTATTTTCTCCGAAACCCTTGATGTTTTTAATATGTAGAAATCTGTCGATCTCAGTCTTGAACATACTTAACGACTGAGCTTCCACAGTCCTCTGGCGCAGAGAATTCCAAAGATTCTCTGAGTGAATAAACTCTTCCTCATCTCAGTCCGAAATGGCCTGGTCCTTATTCTGAAATTGTGTCCCCCAGTTCTAAACACCACAGCCAGGGAGTTCTCCTGCTTTATTTTGGATACTGTGTACGTTACTGTACAGCGTAAGATAACCTATATATATGTACAGAGAATTAGGATTTAGTTGAATCCCATATGATTAAGTTTTTATGTTTACTTAATGATAGCTTGTAGATTTTTACTGTATTTAGAATGACTGCAGTTTATTTTCTGCTCAGGTGCAGGATGTGGGTTGCAGAATGTGAGATTCATGCCTGTTGACTTCTTTTGTTGCCACATTATGGAATGAGATGGGCAAGATAGTCTTGAGATGAGGAAACGGACAATGAGGCTAAGATGATTGTTGAACTGTAAACAGATTGGTCATCTGGAAGTTTTGTAGGAATTATTATATTTCTGAGGGTCTTGTTCGCAATAATACTTATCATCTAGGGCAGTGTGCATGACTAGAGACCAAGGAAGATCTTGATCTTTCCTTTACAATTCGTGGTGAGCCAGGATTGAAAGGATCAATGAGGTTACATCTCTAGCCACAGGAAAATTGGGTCATATCACTTGGTTCTCTATTTGTCTACTGCTTAAAGGCATTGTGTCTGTCAAAGGCTTGATCAAACACAACAAAAGTATTAAGGTACAAACCATATTTGATGTCAGATTCAAATTTTCTTCCAACAGCTTAATTTGTCTTTAATAGTTTTTTCTTTCACTTTATTTTTATGAGTCTCTTTATACTTAGGTTTTATAGTAGTATTTGCTCCCTGATCATTTATGTTACCCTTATTCCTTACCTTGGTCTGGCCTTAATCTCCTATTTCTTTAATCTTCATATTTATGTGATTTTCACCAGACCTCTATCCCACCATCTTGCTAGTTTAAAGCCCTATTGACAGCCCTATTTATTCTTTCCACTCAAGCACTGGTCCTACTCTGGTTCAGGTTGAGCCCAGCCCAGTGTACAGATCCTTCCTTAATAAAAGCAAAATACTGCGGATGCTGGAAATCTGAAACAAAAACAAGAAATGCTGGATTCACTCAGCAGGTCTGGCAGCATCTGTGGAAAGAGAAGCAGAGTTAACGTTTCGGGTCAGTGACCCTTCTTCGGAACCCTGGAGGCGGGTGAGTGGGTCTGCTGGTCGGGGGGAGGACTCCTGGTTGAAGAAGTGAGCCCGGAGGTGGAGGCGACGGAAGAAGAGCTCAACGTCATGCTGAGCGCGAAATTCATTGAGGTGGGGGCGTAAGGGGATAAAACTGAGACCTTTGCTGAGTACAGAACGCTCAGCATCAAAGAGGGGGAGGTCAGAGGGTATAGTGAATACACGGCAAGGGGTCAGATCAGAAGGGGTGGGGTCAGAGGGAAGTGAAGCGGAAGGAGGATCTGGAGGGGCATTAGTCCCCATCAGCTGCTGGAGCTTGCGTTCCTTAACACCTGAAAGGAAGAAAAAAAGTTTTTTGTTAATGCGTCGGATGAGACGTAAGATGAGATGAAACTGCGGAGTAGAACAGATTTGAGATAAGGTCAGACGGTGCTGCTGGAGAGAGAGGTCCAGTGTGTGCATATGGCGGCGCATAGCACTGAGTGTGGATCTCAGGATGCGGCGAGAGTAGCAGTCCGAGGAACGTTGTATTTCTCGGAGATACCTGTGATTCTGGGTGGTTTCAAAGCATGATGGGTGAAACTGCAGTTGGAATCCACGTGGAATCAGTCGGAGCCGGAGACAGTCACTGAGGAAGGAGATGTGGCTGTGAAAACGAGTTTTGGTAGATACCTTATCAAACACCAGGAGGGAAATAGAAAGCAATGAAGGTGAACAAGGTAAAAGAGACAAACGAAAATCCCGTCGGAGAGAAGAGCAGAACTTCTTCAAGGTAGGCATTCCTGGAAGAGAAGTGGCAGTGAATTAAACACTAAAATAAAAGCAAAATACTGCGGATGCTGGAAATCTGAAACAAAAACAAGAAATGCTGGATTCACTCAGCAGGTCTGGCAGCATCCGTGGAAAGAGAAGCAGAGTTAACGTTTCGGGTCAGTGACCCTTCTTCGGAACTTTGTTACAGATCCTTCCTGTCCAGTGTCCCATGTCCCATGTTAGTTATGTCCCTTTTATCTATTGCCATTATGTTATCTCTATTAACGTATATTTATTTATCTTGGATTCAGAGTTGACCAACACCACCTGATGAACCTTACTTTAAATACAATCTCTAACTTTGCTACCACTTATAAATTTTGGAAATGTTATTGGATACACCCATAAACTCTATTGCTCTGTGCATCTTTGAACTATACCTCACAGAATTATTGATTTATTAGCTGTGGTTCAGTCTGTAGCACTGTCACCTCTCAGTCAGAAGATTGTGGGTTCAAGCCCCACTCCAGCGATTTGAATACTAAAAAGAAGCTGACACTGCAGTGTGGTACTGAAAGAATGCTGTCCTTCAGTTGAGGTGTTAATTCCAGACCCTTTCTGCCCTCTTAGCTGGATGTAAAAGATCCCATGGCACTATTTGAAGAAGAGCAGGGGAGTTCTCCCCGGTGCCCTTGCCAATATTTATCTCTCAACCATTACCACTAAAACAGATTATCTGGTCATTATCCCATTGCTGTTTGAGGGATCATTACAACAGTGTCTGCACTTCAAAATGTGCTTAATCGTCTGTAAAGCACTTTGAGAGGTTCTGAGGTCATGAAAGGCACGTTCTTTCTCATTTTCTTTCATTCCACAGAAATTAAAGCTGAGAAACAAGCCATTTGGTCCAGCTGATCTATGCTAGTGTTTATGCTCCTCACAAGCCTCCTCCCATGCTACTTCATCAGTATATTATTCTATTCTGTTCTCCCTCATGTGCTTATCTAGCTTTCCCTTAAATGCATCTATCTTATTAGTCTCAACTACCCCATGAGATAGCTAATTCCAAAAATTGTACTATGCTGAGTCCAGGAAAAGAATGAAGCACAGATATTTTGTGCTGTTTGAGCTGGACATCTGGCAAACTTGGGGTAGAGAGGAAGAAAATTGGAGTCGAACCTGTTTCCACTGGATTTCTGATCCTCTTTCCTGCATTGAGAACTTCTAATGGAGCAAGGGCAGGTGCTTCAGCAGCAATAATAACATGCCAATTTATATTTATATGGCACCTTTAATGTAATCAAAAAAGGCACTTCTCAGGAGCATTATATCAAGCAAAATATAACACTGAGCCCCATAAGGCAATGTTAGGAAAGATGCAAAGCTTGGTCAAAGAGGTAGGTTTTGAGTAGCATCTTAAAGAAGGAAAGAGAGGTAAGGAGAGAAATTATGGAGAAAATTGCAGAGCTTAAGGCCTAGGCAGCTGAAGACATGCCCAACAACAATGGAGAAATTAAAATTGAGGATGCTTAAGAGTCCAGAATTAGGTGAGCCCAAATATCTCAGTTGGTTGTGGGGCTGGAGGAGATTACAGAGGTAGGGAGAGGTAAGGTCATGGAGGGACTTGAAGTCAAGGATGAGAACTTTAAAATCAAGTGTTGCTTGACTGGGTGGCAGGTTAGTGAGGTAATTGGTGAACGGGATTTGGCACGAGTAAGGACACTGGCACAGTGTTTTGTATGGCCTCAAGTAGAATTGTAACATGTAGGAAACCATCCAGGAGAGAGTTGGAATAGTCATGTTTAGAGGTAACAAAGACATGGATGAAGGTTTCAGAAGCAGATGAACCCAGCAGAGCTGGGTGTTGTTACTAAGATGGAAATAAGTAGTCTTTGTGATGACACGGATATGTGGTCGGAAGCTCATCTTGGGCTCAAGTATGACATTAAGGTTTCAACCAGTCTGATTCAACCCCAGAAGGAAATTTGTAGCAGGGAACTGTAAGACGGAACTTTCTACCCTTGACAGGTTACTCTACAGTTCAAACATGAGAATTAAGACAAATAACGAGACAACACTCAGAGCTCAAACTAAACACTAATGTCTTTGTTAGGTTTGACAGGAATACCAGTTAGCAATACAATTCACCTGTTGATCACAAATACGTTACAAGAGGTCATACATACGATCATCAAGTGAGTGGTCATTTCCCTTTGATCGTACTTTTCGACAACCGACTAAATTGCTCGACTGCAGCACCAAGTCATATTTTTACAATGATCTTTATACCTGTCTTTCCAAGGTGGACATGGATGTTTTGTTGACAGGGGCATACAGTTCTATCAAAATTCATCTAAAGTTACAACATCCAACAAAATGTTGGGTTCTTTATTTAAATCATGGGGTTAAATCTCGTCTTGACAAGTTCCATGTTTCTTAGACTTTTTCAGTAAAGCTTGCTTGTGGAATTAGTCACGCTGCATTTCAAAAGAAGCCAAGCCCTTACATCATCAATCAAAGTCAGCTTGTGTCATCTTCTTGCAACTTTCAAATAAACTTTACACCATAAATTAGCTGAATCTCTGTGGTGGGTTTTA
Source organism: Heterodontus francisci (assembly GCF_036365525.1). Taxonomy (NCBI): domain Eukaryota; kingdom Metazoa; phylum Chordata; class Chondrichthyes; order Heterodontiformes; family Heterodontidae; genus Heterodontus; species Heterodontus francisci. The sequence continues at coordinate 76,317,885 of NC_090382.1, read as the reverse complement.
TAACCCCACTGAAACAAACATCAGGGGACAATTTTATGCTGACAGCAGGGGTCTCGATGTCGGGGGTAAACCCCGTGTCGCCTCTTGTATAGAAGACCTGCAGAATTTATTGCCAATCAGGCACTTAATTGGACAGCGGCGGGCCTTTCATAGGATTTAGGACCCCGTAAGAGGAAGTCCCGACCTTGCAGAGCTGTTGGCCAATCAGAGGCGGGGGAAGAGTGAGTCAGCTGCAAGGGTGGGGAGTGGCCCTCAGCAGTGCCAGGTCCCTCATTCAGGCACTAAGTGCCTTTGAACGAGCGACACCCCCACCCCGACCGCCCGGAGCCAGGAAGCGGCCCGTATGTTTTATTGTGCCGTGTTTCCCGTGCGCCGACAGTGTTGCCCGCCGCAAAGATAATTGTGGCTGCAGCGGGAAGAGGCCCTTTATTGGGGGTTAATTACCATTCACAGGACTTTCTGCCCCGGACTAAATTTTGGCAGAGGCGGAATGGTGGCAGGGCTCCACCCCACCACCATCATCCCACCCGGTATTATGTTCTCCCTACCTCCTATCCCACCGGGGCGGGGGGTGGGGGGGGATGTTGGGGAGAGCATAAAATTCCACCCAAAGTTTCACTAAGGTTCTAACTTTGCATCAAAGCAAAACACAGTTTTGAAGTCTGGCTTATTGTTAGTTTCAGCCCTATTTTATAACCCTTGAGCCTTTCAGCCAGATATACTATAGCCTAAAAGTAATGTTTTTCATCATAGTCCAATGATCTTGTTTATCTGTGATAAAGCAGCCTGTAGTTTTTAACAGGTTACTTCACTTTGAAAGCCTTTTTGCCCCTGCAATGCATGCTGGTAGATTCAGTCAATTTCTGTACAAACTGCCTACAGCAAACAGCATTCCATATTTCATTTAAACTATCAATGTTCCTGGAATAGATAATCACGCAGGTCTCAACCATAAGTTTCGACTAAAATAATATTACTGTTTCTTACAGGCCGAAGACAATGGCTTCAGTTTTCCAAATAGTTAATTGGAGGAAGTCTCTGCTCTTCCAGTACTGGATGTTGGACAAGCAGACTGATAATTTAGCAAAAGTGGGGGTGTCGAGAGAGGTAATAGTGAGATAGAGCTGGGTGTCGTCAATGTACATTTGAAAACCGATGCAGTGTTTTCAGATGATGTAACTGAGGAGCAGCATGTGAACCAGGGAATTCCACACAACTCTTTTCTGATAGGCACAGCAGAACCATGTGCCGTTTGAGAGCAGATGTAGATTGTGGGTCTCCTGAAGGCCCCTGGAAGATACACACCAAAGCTGGTATTTACTAGACGCTATTTGATTTGGGCTCTATTTTATGTTTGTTTTATTGCCTTGGTGCTGTCAGACTACTGCAACAGCCAGCATTCATTATGTCTTAATTTCCTCCAACTCCACATTGAGAAAACACTCCATTTTGACTGACTCCATTTTGCCTCCCCAACCACTGCCAAAGGCTGAATGAAACCATTTGCAATCGTAGTGTCCTTTACAACCCTGAGATGATATTTGGAAACAATATTCCCTCCATCATAAGCATAATTTAATTCCACCTCTGCACCATTGCCCACCTCTGCCACCATCTTTGTGCCTTCACAGCTGAAACTCTTATTACTGCTTTCAAACCTCCAGTCTCAACTACTACAATGCTTTCTTTACTGGCCTCCCATCTTCCATCTCCAAAACGCTGCTGCTTTAATCATGTCCTGTTCGTCCATCGCTTCTAGCTTGCTGACCATCTCACTCCACGGCGGGAGCAACGCACTGTCAATTCAGTCCTGTCACTCCACAGGTCGCAGCATATTATTTAAAGCTTTCTATCCAACCGGAAAACAGCCAAATCAAATACTCTAGTAACCCATGGAATAAAACAGACTAAACCAGGTTCCTTTAGACAACAACAAATTAACTATTAATTAAAAACTAAATCTTAAACACTATTAAGATAAACCTATGTCTAAAGACCTTATAACTTCTTATTTTAATCTAACTCCCCCATTCACACACACAAAAATAAAAGTAATCAATTTTTAAAAGTGGTGTTTTTAAAAATTAGCTGCCTCTTAAGAATAAATAAAGTAAGTAAGTCTTTATGGGTTTACATTCCTGATGGATGAGATATTCTAATGGAGAAATAGTCAAAAGCCACTCGAAGTTTTCACATGGATTTGATGCAGTGGTTGATTCTTAATAGGCATTCAACTCTATGGCTGTAGTAAGCATTAAACAGTTCTTTGAACGATGAGCACAACAATAAGTCAAACTGAATTTTAGTTAGTTGAAACTTTACTTTGAATTCCAGAAAACCCAGTCAGTCCAGAGAGATTCAGTCTTGAAGCAAATAGTTTCTGGCCTAGAAGTAAAGGAGTTCAGCAATACAAACAGTCTCTTAAAAGAAAAGGCTTTTTCTTTCCTTAGGGGATTAACTTGGCCTGCAGCTCCTTGTAGAATTTCTGCTGAGAGAGAATAAAAAAGCTCCTTTCTCTTCAGTACGCTTTGCTGGTGAGTCTGGTTCAATCCAGTTTTTGCCAGTTCCACACACACAACCAAGTGGAAACATTATACCATGTGACTGCTCTCTCCTGCTGTTGCCCAGGGTAACAAAATGCAGCTGCTGGCACACTGTGCCTTAGAAATTCCAGAACTTTCTCTCCTTTAAAAGTGCACTTTTTAAACAGAGTCTTAAAGTCACAAACTGTTTTTTTTAATCTGGGGAGGAAAAATAATTATAAGTCCATGACACATGTAATACACAATGAATTAGTCTAAACTGTGGTTAATCTTGCCTGTGCTTTAAGTGATAAAATCTAATTGCTCCAACTAGTACATTCTGAGTTCAGTAGAGACTAAATGCTTTCTTTTATAATACTTTTTATCTGGCAGATTCCTAGCTCGCCCCAAGGGCTGGTTAGGAGTGACCACACTGCGTGTGGTCCTTGCTTTCTCCAGCCTGGAGATTGAGGTGTTATGGGGTAGAGGGTGATGGGATGGCAAATAAAGGAGAAAACAACAGTACAGCAGAAAGGTAAAGCTTTATTGGAATGGAAGCATCAGGTAGCAAGGGTCATCTGAAATGTTCCGTCATTAGCGCGACCCGAGCCTCCTGTCTATCTCATGGCGCCTTTCCTTTGGTCCCTTGGGTCCTTCATGATACATTGCCTGGTCAGCAGCCTCCTCCACATCCTCATGGTCTGAGGAGCCATCATGCTCCACCATATCCTCATTATAGAGTCATAGAGTCATAGAATCATATAGCAAAGCAACAGGCCCTTCGGCCCATTGTGTCTGTGCCACCATCAAGCACCTACCTATTCTGATCCTGTTTTCCAGCACTTGGCCCATAGCCTTGTATGCTACGGTGTTTCAAGTGCTCATTGTTCAATTTCTCTCCCCTCTGTAGCCCCAGGTTGTGTAGAGCACAGCAAACCACTACGACACGCGAGATCCTTGCTGGGGCATATTGAAGGGCATCACCGGATCGATCCAGGCACCTGAATCGCATCTTGAAGAGACATTTGGCCTGCTTGAGTTGCCTGGTGTCATGTGTTGTATTTCTGCCCTGCATCCGTGCTTGGGTTCCTCACAGGAGTAAGTAACCATCTCTTGAGTGGTTATTCCTGGTCTCCCAGAATCCATCCTTGAAGGTGCAGTGGGAGGAGTGAAAAGCTCAGGCACCTGGGATTGCCTTTGTATGTAGGCATCGTGGCTGCTTCTCAGGAACTGTGCACACACCGGCAGGATCTGTAGTTGCAAACCAGTTGCAGATCTAGAAAGTGAAATCCCTTCCTAATGAAGGCTGCACGTTGTCCAGTGAGAGCTTTGATTGTCACATGCGTGCAATTGATCACACCTGAACCTGGGGAAATCCTGCGATGGCCCCAAACCAAATGGCTCACTCAGCTTGACTGTCCAGATCAGCATGAATATGGATGGATTACTGGCCCTCTTGAACAGGGCATCAGTTACCACCTTGATGCACTGATGCGCTACAGACTGAGATCCACCTGATGTCTCCAGTAGGTCCTTGGAATGAACCGGAAATGTAGAAGTTTAGCACCATGGTGACCTTCAGCGCCTCTGGCATTGGGTGGCCACCACCGCTGTTGGGCTTATTTCATCCACCATCATGTTACATAGGTCTGTGATGGCCTACCTGGAGAGGCACAGTCTTCGGTGACACTGATGCTTGGACATCTGAAGGTCGCTCGTCTTTTGACGCTAGACCCTCGCTACAGGGTACCTTCTTCTGCAAACAGGAGGCTGTTTGCGGTCCCCTCTGTGCCCTTCTCCTTCCTCCTCACCCCAAGGTTGCCGTTGTCCTGCTGACTGTGACTGCAGCTCTCTCCCTCTGTCCTGCTCTTCCTCACCAGAGAATCCACCTCCTTAATGCACAATGTCCATGGCAGGTGGGCACTCTGAGTTGACAAGGCCTATTAAGCAGGTGTCTCCTCCAATAACCACCACTTCCTCCCTGTTTAAAGCACACATGTGCCAGGTTCTAGATGGCATTCTGACGGCTCCCATCCTCTGTAAAGGCACCTTAGACCCCACTCTTGACAGCAATCTCCAAAGCTGGGCTGCTCTACCCTCCCTTCCAAGGTATGCTAGCTCACTTGATGGCACCAAGTGAAGCTTCCGCTTGCTTGCTGCCTTTATATAACTGCTGTGACCCGTGGGCCTTGTGCACTTTTGGCAAAAAATCAAAAAAACATGTAAAATCGCTTTCACTTGGCAAATTAATTGCCTCAGTTGCCTGTTGAAGCATCGAGGCGCGCTGCCCTCCCACCATGCTTTCCATCCCTTGGAAAAATCCATATCTGACATAAAGACGTAAGACCTTTGTTCCAACTTCTTCCATTATAATATTCTGGGCGCCCCCCCACCCCACCCTACCCCGCCTCTGATCTTGTCCTCAAAGGGATCGAAAAATCCCAGCCAATATATCAAGCTGGTACTGAGGTAAGAAATTATAATTATGAGAGACACTTAAAGTATTAGGACTACTTGCACTGGAGCACAGGGGCTAAGATAAGATTTAATAAAGGTTTCCAAAATTATGAATGGTTTTGTTACAGCAAATGGGAAGAGACTATTTATCGTGGTTATGATTGGTGATGAGGGATCAAGTTAAAAGTGAGTGAGGAGAGAGTTTTGGGGAAATTTATTTTACAGAGACAGTTGTTGGAATATGAAATACTTTGCCACATGCAGTCGTTAAGACAAAGAACATTGCATCTTTTAAGGGTGAGTAAATAAACATTTGAAGCAGAGGATGGCACAGCACTATGGGAGGGAGGCAGCACGGCCATGGAATTAGTTCTGGATTTGGGGAGTACAGAGCCAACAGAGACATGATGGCTGACTAGTCTCCTTCTATCTTCTGCTATCTGTAACGTTCTATAGTTCTATGGTGCACAGTATTCTGAGCTTCCAACATTTTTCTGAGAATGGAAATTATGGCTGGAATTTTACAGCTCCAAAGAGCGGGGTGGGGAGCGTAAAATGGAGTGGGAGGCTCGAGGGCCCTTCCCGATCCGCTCCCACCGCCATTTTACGTGGGGCGGCAGTGGCGAAAACTGGCCCGCCCACCCCAGGCCAATCAAGGCCCTAGTGGCTAGCTAATGGCCACTTACGGGTCTCTGCCCGCTAGCACGGGTATTTTACCATTGGCCAGACAGGCGGCCCAGGCCTGATAAAAGCCGCCTGACAAAAGCAGGTGGATTTCTGACGGCCTGGGGGAGGCCCTCATGATCAGGCACCCTGCGCCTGACAGAGGGCTGCCCCTGATGCTCCAACCACCCCCAACATGCACCCCTGTCCCCACAATCGACCACCCTTGCCTCACCGGGGCCTGACTGATCACCCCCGGCGAGGCTCCAAAAATTTACCTTTTCCCGGGGCCGTTCTTCCTTTTCATCCTAAAGCTTGGTTGCAGTCCCAGCAGTGGTCACCGCTTCCGGTGGCACTGCTGGGATTACAAGCTGCCAGCCTGCTGATTGGCCGGCAGCTCCATTAGGTGGGACTTCCTGCCTTAATGAGGTGGAAGTCCTGCCTCAGACCACTTAAAGGCCTGGGGACCGTAAAATGCGGTCCAGATCCCCAGGCCAGACGGAGGAGGATCCGCCACCGAATTTTCAGTTGGTAAAATTCAGCCCTATATTTCAGTTTGCAAGTCTCAAGTATTTGAACTGGGCTGTCCTGGATCTGCCGCAGTGTGAACTCAGATTAAAGTACACTGTAGAATCTAAATCAAACTTTAGAGATCAGGAAATTGTGCTGCTAAATTAATCAGAACAAATTAATAAATAAAGTTCTGTTTTGCTGAAACATGAATACCTTATCTGTCAGGAAAGAAATAAGACTTTAACACAGCTTTGTTTTTACATATTCCATTTATGTGAGTGGCTACAGTACACTATAGAACATTTTCAGTAGGTATAAATAACTCAACTAAATAATGCTGCTTCTGAGTCAAATTATTCACAAATTTAAGTCGAAACATTCCAAGAAACTCAATCTTTAGTAGATGAGCACTAAGGAAGAAGAAATCCCTCCTTCAGAAGGATTGTTTGGAGCACATTTACAGAGAAAACTGAAAAGTTACAACAGCTTGTGGAAATAATGAACATTCATCAGGAATGAAGGGAATGGCTCAGGGCATAAATTCCTATAGATGAGAAATATCTAATCATGTAATCAATGTGTGAACCAGTCTTCTCCCTTTTATGTTGCAAAAAGGATTTTTTTTCTAAATTTACCATTTCTCAGTTCTATGATAACTGCCCACTCCTTTCTCATCTGCTATGCTCAAATCCTCTGAGATCCCAGAGGATTTCCCTCACACCTACCTCACTTATTGCTGCATCCTTAGGCTGCCATGTGAAAAGTGGCAGAAAGCTCTGGGCAGTGGCAGTAAAGGCCGTGCGGTGACCCAATGGTAGGAGAGGGTCCTGCAGTGGTCTCGCCCACCTCCAATTTGGACCCAGTAATTAGCTGTTGAAGGCATCGTTCGCAACTAAAGCCTTCAATTACGATGTGTATGCTTTCTTTGGAGCATTTCTGTCTGTAAGGCATACTTTGCAAAAATAAAACTCTAATTGAATTTTGAAGCCAACTAATCCAGTTCAGAGTCCCAGTTCTGGGCAAAAATAACAAATTCAAGCCCAAGCTTTTGGTAGAAGCTGAAGCTTTCAAGTAAAAACTTTAATTAAGTCATTAAAGTCATAAAAGATAATTGATTGGATACATTTTAATTATGTTAGTGAGAAATATGTATTTTTGTGCTATTTTACTCAGTATAAGCCCTTAGTTTGAACATCAGAAATTTCAGTTACTGGGAAAAGATGGAGATGAAAAAAAAATTTCAGAAAGCATATTTAGGGATTTGTGAGAATCCAGAGAATCCGATGCACTCATAAAGTGCTCTACTCTTGCAATAAAATAACAGCTATTGTGTGACACACAGCATGACACATTGAAACATTGAAAAGTCCTATCACTGTAAAACCTACAAAAGTAACAAGTACTGTAGTTACTCGTAATAAGTCTTCAGTGAAATGCATGCCCTATGTTTTAAATTTAATACATAATAGACATGACTTGCAATCTTCAATGTGATGGTTTGATAATTTCATCATTTTATACTGTTTGCTATGTAAGCCCTCATAAAGTATTGCTAATAGTTTGAGATGTTAATAAATATTACCACATCTTCGCTATAAACAATTTTGGCAAATGTTTCCTGTTTATGGCTCCATTATGTTTTATTTTCTATTTACTTGAAAAGTAAATGAAAAAAGTATGTAAACTGCATCAACCTTGTTTCATGCTTGAGGGAGAACTCAGAATTGCTTTTGGCTCTTAAATGTAGTGGAAGTATTAAATTGAGTTTTCAACAGTTTTTACCAAAGACATAAATTAAGCAATTAAAAGTGCTGTAATTGTCATACAAAGTGGTATAACATTCAAGGGGTAAGTATTTTCAGTTATTGACGCATGATGCAGTGGAGGGCGGCACAGTGGCGCAGTGGTTAGCACCGCAGCCTCACAGCTCCAGCGACCTGGGTTCAATTCTGGGTACTGCCTGTGTGGAGTTTGCAAGTTCTCCCTGTGTCTGCGTGGGTTTTCCCCGGGTGCTCCGGTTTCCTCCCACAAGCCAAAAGACTTGCAGGTTGGTAGGTAAATTGGCCATTATAAATTGCCCCTAGTATAGGTAGGTGGTAGGGAAATATAGGGACAGGTGGGGATGTGGTAGGAATATGGGATTAGTGTAGGATTAGTATATATGGGTGGTTGATGGTCGGCACAGACTCGGTGGGCCGAAGGGCCTGTTTCAGTGCTGTATCTCTAAACTAAACTAAAAATACTGGCAGTGCCAAGTAATGTCACTGTGAAATAGTGCCAGAAAAAAGTGCTGACAGCATGAAGTACTGACAGCATAAACACTGCTCGTAAAAAGCAATTTACCACAAAGTACTGCCAGTGTGATGCACTGCCAGTGTAAACTACTGTCAGTGTAAAATATTGCCAGTGTAAAGTTATCAGTGTGAATTTCTTCCATTGTGTGTAGGGAGCGTGCCCACTGTTTGTAGGTAGTGTCAGAGTACATACTATAAACATGTTGCAGCATTTCGGGGGGGTGGGGTTGGGTGTTGCGGGGAGGGAGAGAGGTTGGTGCTTGAACTGGGGACCTCAATCAGAACACAGTGCTACCAGGGCAGTTGGCATCTATGGTAATGACCTGCCTTTTTCTTCTTCCAGGCTCCTGGGTTTATGCTGATTTTCCAGTTTTTAGTGCTTTCATTTTTATCAGCAACTTCCTCAACTATTCAGACGTTCCCAGTATCTCATCAATGTTTTTCTCATTATGCCTCCTATGGTGTCAGGTTAATAGCAATTTAGCCATTAAACCATGTCCTGTTTTCTACTTAAGCGCTTTAAGGGTAATTCTATTTCTTCTCTTGTGTGTGTATCTGTGGGTCTGTTCAGCTGTCATATCTTCCAGTCCATATGAAGGTTCCTTGTCTGAAACATTAACTTGTCTGTTCTCTCCACTGATGCTGACTAACCTGCTGAGTGTTTGTAACATTTTCTTTTTTTGAGCATTCTTGTTTTTAATGATATTGGATGAGAAAGAATTGTTGGGCACAACAACAGCAGAACTCTATTTCTGAATAGTTTCATGGAATTATTTACATCCACCCGAACAGACAAATGGGGCTTCAGTTTAACTACTTAGTGTCAAGACAGCACATTTGACAATGCAATACTCCCTTAGTACTGTACTGAACTGGCAGGCTAGACTATATGCTAAAGTCTTGAAGATGCCACAACCTTGTCATAGAATCATAGAATGGTTACAGCACAGAAGGAGGCCATTCGGCCCATCATGTCTGTATCAGCACTCTGCAAGAGCAACTCAGCTAGTCCCACTCCCACACCCTTTCCCATAGCCCTGCGATTTTTTTCCTCCAAATAATTAACAAACACCCTTTTGAAAGCCACAATCAAATCTGCCTCCACCACACTCTCAGGCAATGTACTCCAGATCCTAACCATGCGCTGCATGAAAAAGTTATTCTCATGTTGCCTTTGGTTCTTTTGCCATTCACCATAAATAGGTGTCCCCTGGTTCTTGTTCCTTTCACCATTGGGAACAATTTCTCGCTACCTACTCTGTAGAAACCCCTCATGATTTTGACCACTTCTATCAAATCTCCTCCTTAAGTAGAACAGCCCAGCTTCTCCAATCTATCCACATAACTGAAACTTCTCATCCCTGGAAACATTCTCACAAATCTTTTCTCATCCTCTGTAATGCTGTTACATACTTCCTAAAGTCTGGTATCCAGAATTGGACACAGTACTCTAGTTGAGGCCGAACCAATGTTTTATAAAGAGTCATCAAAATTTTCTTGCTTTTGTACTCTTATGTCTCTAGTTATGAAGCCCAGGATCCCGTATGCTTTATTAACCACTTTCTCAATGAGCCCTGCCACCATCAACAATTTGGGCACATAAACCCCCAGGTCCCACTGCTCCTGTACCCATTTCATAACTGTATTCTTTATTTCATATTGTCTGTCCTCATTCTTCCTACCAAAATCTATCGCTTGTATTAAATTTAATCCGCCACTTGCCCGCCTATTCTACCAGCCTGTTTATGTCCCCTTGAAGTCCATCACTATCCTGCTCACAGTGCACAATACTTCCAAGTTTTGTGTCACCTCCAGATTTTGAAATTGTGCGCAGCACACCCAAGTCCAGGTCATTAATATGTATCAAGAAAAGCAGTGGTCTGAGTATCGACCCCTGGGGAACCCCACTATATACCTTCCTCCTGTTCAAAAAGCAATCGTTTACCAGTACTCTGTTTCTTGTCACTCAGCCAACTTCGTATCCATGCTGCCACTGTCCTTTTATTCCATTTGCCTCAACTTTACTGACAAGCCTGCCATGTGGCACTTTTGATATAGAGGTGAGAGTGCTAGCAACTTAGTCAAACTGAACTGAGACCTAGAGCACAGAAAGTGCTTTCACTTTTTTCTCCTAGTGGCAGCATCAAGCTTGGATGGACCTAATTCCATATATAAAGGATCCATAGCATATTGGATCATAACATAGAACATTGAAACATTTTATTGTATTCAATGCATTTCAGAGATACCCACAGTAAGTTGTTGATAACTAAAATGTTCTGTTAACAAATGATTCTTTCTCACAGCATGAGTGGAAGACAGTTGTTTCTACTGTAATTCTAACTCGTACCCAAACTCTAGTCCTGATCAAACCTTGTTCAGACATAATATTATGCAGCAAAGTTTTTATTTTACTAGAGTGGCGAAAAAAGCCAACTTGCTATAAATAGAAACCCATGATTAATTTGCTTTACAGGATTATAAGATATGAATGCTGCCCGGGATACTCGAGGGTTTACGGTGAGAAAGGCTGCCCTGTTGGTAAGATACTATCAATAATCAATACATCTTTATTACATCAAAGAATTGAGTGAATTAATGATTAATTTAAAATGATCAGAGTTTGATAGGGCAGATACAGAGAAACTGAAGTCCTGTTTTGAGACAGCTGAGCCCAAAAACTGGAACATATCATGCCAGATTTTTAAAGCCCGCTGTGAAGCCAACTTGCTTTGTTGAATGATAATTTTCTTTAATCCACTTACTGGAGATCTGTATTTATATTTTTTGAAGAAATTTGAGAGAACAGATGAAGGATGACTTTGCATGCAGCTTAGGATGGCCACCTAATTTGCAGCACTGAATCCTACATCGCAAAGCCTGTGAGGTGGAGATGAAATGGCTGTTCATCCCAGCAGGAACCAAGACCCAGGAAGTTTAAGGGAACGACCTGTTCTTTTAAGCAAGAAGAAAAATGCTGCTACCATGTTTGAATCACTGGGTGACTGTCATGTGAAAAGCCCCTCCCCATCTGTGGTTTTAAGCTTGTGTTTCTTTGCAGCAGCAAGGAGAAGTTTCTGGACTCTGACATGTCCAGACCCAAATGGGTTCCCTCTCTCTCCATTTCAGCTTACAACCTTCGAACTCTGCCTCTTAACTGACACCTTTGCATACTCCGGCTACAATCAGAAACCCTTTTGGAGGAAATCATCCACATCGCTGTGTCCAAGAGACCCACCGAACCAGTCATCTACCTCTTCAAACTAAAAGCATCAAGATCACCGAATTCAGCTGGAAGCCAGGCGAATCACCAAATGCCACAGACTGTATACCCCCTTTTTTTCTCGATGGACTGTAATTCAACCAATCTACCTTTCCCCACTCTGTAATCTTTTGTGTGTGTGTAAACCTCTCGTGTGTGTGTGTGTGCGAGTGAAAGTTGGTGTTTTCACATATTTTCATTAGTTCGGTTTAGGTACAACTCTTTCTTTGTTAAACTTAAGAAAACCTGTCTGATTGGTTCTTGTTATGATCATAGCAAGTGAGTAATCAAACACCTACTGAATTGGCCAGTATATCCACTTTAAAAAAGAATTAAACTTGTTGTGGTCAGACAAGGAGAGAGAAAGAGGGAAGGCCTTCGATCCGTCCTCATTTGACCATAACACCACTGTGCGCAGGTAGAGCAATGAATGCAATTTGAAGATCGCATTCTCGGAGGTCAGCACTGAGGGAAGGCAATGCTATTTTCAAAGTGCTGCCGGCAGGAAGGGAATAGTTCAGGCACTCACCTCCAATTAATTGCCTGTTGAGCTCATTAAACAGCACATTAACAGGCTTGTCAGAAGCATGGAGATGGGAATGGGTAACATGCCATGGGGGAACATGGCAGGGTTGTCAGGATGTGATCATTGTGGAGGGAGATGAGAACAATGCAAATGGCTGTTTAATTTAAAGCAGAGGCAGGCTTAGCTGCCTCAGATGTGTCTCACTGAGAATATTGTTGCAGGAGAAGTAGGAGTTAAATATTACATTGGAGATTGGCATAAGACCGGATAGTGAAGTGTACCCGCAAGCATTACTGTGGCAGCTAGGATTGGCATGGGAAGGCCTGGTGAACATTAAAGGCCCAGCTGACAGTGGTCACAGAGGAACAGGTGAATCAGACATTGGACAGAGCAGCCAGGATTAGCTGCGGCATATGTACCATCCTGGATAGCAGGAGGCCAGAGGAGCACAGCGAGGGGCTGTAAGGGAAGGATGGTGCTACCTAAGATATCGGTGCACAGCCCAAGAGTCAGCTACCTGCAAATGAGAGAGCAGCAATGCCGTAGGAGGCTGCGCCTATCCAGGCAGATGGTCGTGCTCCTGTGCGCTCTGATCCACAATGACCTGAGATCTCATGGTCCCCATGACAGTCCCCTACCTGCAGCCTTCAAGGTCTCAGGTGCTCTGAACTTCTATGCAACTGGGTCATTCCAGAGATCAACTGTGGGCCTAGATGGCATATGATAGCTAGCATCTCGTTAGGCCATCTGGCAGATCATGGATGCCCTTTCAGGAGGGTAGGGACTACCCTTGACACAGATGGGCCTGCACTGGCACGGAGGTCATTGGGTTATGACACCATTGATGGATTCCTTCAGGTACAGGGCATCATCGATTGTACCCATGTGACCATCAAGGCACCTAGTGACCGGCCATCAACAGGAAGGGCTTCCACTCTCTCAATTTCCAAATGGTCTGCGGACAGAACAAGAGCTTCCTCCATGTTTGCACTCACTTTCCTGGCAGCTGCCAAGACTCCTTCATCCTCCACCAATCCAGGTTGCCTCAGATCTTCACTCCATCCCCCAAAGTACATGGCTGCCTCCAAGGGGACAAGAGAAATCCCTTGATGAAATGGTTACTGACCCTTCTCCAGGAGCCCCCAGGCTGAGGCACAGGGATGAAGCAACCAATGTCACCTGCTCAGCAGGTCACCTATTGAGCAGGTGGTGCCTGGATCAGTTGGGTGCAACCCTCCAATGCTCTCCTGTGAGGGTCTTGACCATTGTGATGATCTGCTGTGCTCTCCATAACATGGCCCTTCAAAGAGGTGGGGTCCATGAGGACAGTGAGGCCCTGGAAGGAGATAGCTCACTGTGGGTGGAGCAGGAAGTCAGAGAGGAGATGGAAGATGGGGAAGAGGGGAACAACACTGAACAGAGGTGCTTGTTGCACAATGAGGTGGCCTCCCTCTGTCATCCTCTGCGAAGAGGATCTACCTCCTCCCCCTCATGTACTGCTGCATTAGATCGATGAAGCGAGGGTCTGCCCTGTCCCTAGTGCCAGGCCTCCAGCTCCCCTGTGACATTTCGCTTCCCTCTGGTGCTTTGGAAGGCAGATCTCTCCCTCAGGGCAACCAGCAGCCTCAGTGAAGCTTGCCGTGGAAGTCTACATGAGCCCCACACTTGATCTGACCCACTGCCATTTTCAATCCCACTGGCTTTGAGAGGACAGGAAACCTGTCTCCATGCCAATTAAGGCTTTCCCACTTCAAAATTGCAATCTGAATTAGGTTCCCAGAGGTGGCAGGTTTCAGACCAAAAACCAGACCAGGCAGCTGTTTCCTGCCTCCACTTTGAAAATCCAGCCCCATACGCCTGTTTCATTCCTTTAAATTGGACTTAACACAGCTCAATTCCTACCCCACAATTTCCTGTGGTGGGAAAATCCATACTCTTAAAATTAGAAATAAAAACCACAAATTTCTAATATTTGCTAGTTCCGAAGAAGGGTCACTGACCCGAAACGTTAACTCTGCTTCTCTTTCCCCAGATGCTGCCAGAGCTGCTGAGTGGTTTCCGCATTTCTTGTTTTTATTTCAGATTTCCAGCGTCCGCAGTATTTTGCTTTTATTCTCTTAAAATTAGAACTTGGTCATTTAGAAATGAAATCAGGAAACAAATGTTCACATAAAGTCCAGTGGAAATCTCTAGAAGCCTAGATTCTTGGTCAATGGAAATTTTTAAAACTAAGATTAATAAATTTGTGTTAGATCAGGAGCAAAAGCAGACAAATATAGTTGGGTTACAGATCAACAATAAATATAATTGAACGTCAGAACAGGCTCGAGAGGCTGAATGCTGTTTTGTTCTTATGGTCCACTGTTTACCACTGCTGTTGCTATGTTTCTAATATCTGTTTTGCCTAAAAGTGGTGCTGCAATAGGTAAATTCAATTTTAAAACTAATGTGAAGTTCTGTAACAATTTTCAATTGACTCCAGGGGCAAGATTTTCCCCATAGGCTTGCGGACCCGACGGGCAGGTTCAAAAGGGGTCAGAAGCCCACACTGTGTCGGAATGCCACTCGGCATTTTTCCCTGAATTGGCCAATTAGCAGCGAGAGGGCGGGCTCAACATCCAATAAGGATGGCAGGCACGCTCTCAAAGCTGGAGGGCCAATAGGAGGCCCTCAAGCCCGGAAGGAGCAGAAGCTTCCAGGTAAGAAAGAGAGGGTGCCTCAAGAAGGAGGCACTCTCTCGACAACTTTTTTCAACTTTTAAGTAAGAAATAAACTGAACAACTGAACCACCATTGTGGAGGGGGAGTCCCCCACAGGGCGGACGGCAGCTGCAGCTGTGGCCAGACAGGTGGGCGGGGCCTCAAAGCCTGCCTGGAGCGTTGGTCCCCACCCCCGCCTCCCCCCATTACCCCGATCTGCCATTGGTAGGCCACCTCCAGGTAGCTGGGTTGTTCCCTGACATCTCTGGGGTCCCACAGGATGACGGGAAAGTTTTAGTCAGTCTCTGACAATAGGCCTCAATAGGCCATTAGCTATTGTTAAGTGGCTACCTGCCGCTTGCGGGCAGATTGTCTTGCTGCCCTCCATCTTGTCTCTGGGAAAATGACCTGGGGGTGGGATGGAGCCGGCAAACTGGCATGCTGGCCAGAGGCATGAATTTTCGCTTATGCCTGCCTCTGCTTTCCCCCATCAGGGACTAAAAACCCTGCCCCAATGAATTTTCCTATCTTTGCCATCAAGTGACTCACTCTCAATCTCCTTACTCAAATCCATAATCAACACTGAGGTAGTTTCCAAGTAATTTTGGAATTATTCCTGTTTTCAATCCCATAAGTATCGACAGTTAAAATTCTATTCATGAAAGCAGACCTTCCGTGGACCCAAAATTGTAAACTCATTCTCCTCCAAAACCTTTGGCCCGGTCGCGTCCCGATTATGGTTCCAATAGGTCCGGAAATCTTGGCGCTGATGTGAATAGCTTCACGAGTAAAGCCCAATGAAAGCCTTGCTAGACTGTATTTTCCTCTGAATTATTATCTGCCTTAGAAAGCTGCTTGTGAATTGACAGCAACCCCCCCAAAAAAATAATTGAGGCCTGTAGGGAGCTCCATTCACTGGCTGTGAATAGAACCAATTGGGCATATTAATCTCTCCAAAATATATCCCCCAGCCTCTGCCCAAACTATTACTGTCATCATATAAATAGCAGCAGAAGCTGCAGCAAAAGTTCCCTGAGGTGAACATTACAAGAAGTTTCCCACAACTTCAGAACACACTGGAGGTTGTCAAAGCCTGGGAGTTTTCTACAAGCTCATAGTTCCAAGAGCAGCTTTTAAGAACACTGGTGACTTGTAGTGGCATCAGCATTGCTGCTATAGATGCTTTCATAAGGACATTTGCACAGAATTTCCAAAACCTGTTTATGATCTTCCCGTCTCTATTGACACTAAATATCATTGTAACAGTCAAAAATGGTCAGTTAGATCGCTATCATCCCATTTGCGAACCAGCTGCACTTCTTCCTCATTTACAAACAGATTCAAGGGAGCTTGGCAATTGCATTGACTCAGTCAGTGACCAACCTCCATTCAACATGTACCTGTGCTTTTACTGGAAAATGGCCTAAAGAAGGAGATCCTGCTGCATTGTACCTTCTGCAGCAGAAACTCCAGCTTTTGAGCATGCAAGGGAGCAGTGTTAACTTCAAATATCTATACTGGCATGGTGAACAATTAGTCCACTTCTCTGCCATCACATCTTCCCCTCTATTGATGAACTGCAGCTCTTTAAGAACTGCTGCCTCATACATTTGCATTTCTTAGCATTTGTCTGACAAAGCTCTTTGACTATCTTTCCCTCTGCCTTTAGCTATTCAAAATAGAGGTGGATGTCAGAACACAAAATTTAGAATTGCTCGATCCTTGTGTGCAGATGTGCCCAAGCTATAGCCGTAGACAGCCACAATTTTATGAGGATTTGAAAATCAGAGTTTATGCCTGCAAAATTCGGTTCTGTAGTGCCAAAGCTGGAGGACCACAAAATGGTGCGGCAGTGCTTCCAAGCACTTCCGGTCTGGCCCGTCCAGCACCTCATGCTGCAAAGGGTGCTAGTGCAGGGATGCCATGCATGCCTTGGAAGCTTTCACAGTGGGAAGATGGTGACATCAAACAGCCACTCAGACTGATTTGACACAAATTCTGCAAACTTGGAATGTGCTGGTGCAGTGAACACCCTGTGCCAACCACACACAACCGAACATGTGTTCAGCTGCAGGAGGGACCCCCGACTACTGCTAATTAAAGGGCCAGCCATCCAACTTGCAGGTGAGGTGTCTAGTTGTTGGAGTTGGAAGGGATTGTTGCTGCATCCTGACCGAGAGGGCAGATGGGTTTTGTAACCTGTCCACACAAAGCTGCAACCATTATGGTGGCTGTAATTGCAGTGCCTCTGGGTCTGCAACATGACAGGAAAATAGAGCTGTGGCTGCAGAGAGGGGAATCTCTGCGTAGAGGGAGGGTGAGGAGAGCTCTCTACAGAAGGCTGTACCCATCAAGCATCTTCAAGGAGTATTTCTCCTACCTTCACCTCAGCCGCAAGCAATGCTGGTGGTGCCTGAGACTCACCAAGGAGTTGGTCACTGAATTGTGCCACCTCCTTCAACAGGACTTGCAACCTCACAGCAGGTGAGGACAGTGTCAGTGATCGTCAAGGTCGCAGTCGCTCTCAACTTCTATGTGACTGGACACTTCTAGTTCATATCCTATTTGCCATCCATCGCTGCAGCTGGGAGGTGGCAGAGGCCACATATGTCAGGAGAGGAGAGTTCATCATTTTCTCCTTAACCAGGGAGCCATCAATTGCACGCATATGGCTCTGTGGGTTCCACATGTAAACGGGGAGAGGTACAGGAATCGCAAAGGGCTACCACTCCGTCAACATGCAGTTGGTGTGCGACCATGTCCAAACCATCCTGTCAGTGCATGCCTGCTATCCTGGCAGCAGTCACAATGCCTTCATCCTGAGGCAGTGAACCATTCCCGATATCTTCAGACCGCCACAAAGAACCAGAGGCTGGCTGCTTGCAGACAAGGGATGCCCCTGTACACACCCTTCTGCCTATCGACCATGTGAGGACAGCAGGCCTATAATGAGAGCCATGCTGACAGCAGGAACATCGTGGAGCAAGCCACCAATATTCTCTAGCATTGGTTCCATTGCCTGGGTTGCTTGCGGGAGCCCTCCAGTACTCACTGGAGATTGTTTCCTAGTTTGTGATCGCCTGCTGTGTCCTCCACAGTCTTGTTCTTATGAGGGCACAACCTGTGCCACTAGGCAAAGGGAAGCCATCACAGTGGGAGAAGGAAGAGGAGGAGAAGGCAAAGTCAGAGGGGGACATCTGGTACTACCTTGCTCTGGATGGGCTATCCATGAGTGCCTACTGAGACTCCAGTTCCCTTAGGATATCATTCCTTCATCACAATTGCTCCACCTTCCCATCCATCAGCAACATTCCATCACAGCATCCTCTTGGCCAAAATCCTGCAATAAAAGCCACCAACAAAAACCTTTCTATAACAACTTTATCCAATAACACATCCAATAATACCAAAAAAAAAACTGAACAATGCACCCTTAGTGCTTGTCTTGCAAGTACCTTTGCATGGCCTTGCATTCAAACACTGCTATCCCAGAGTCTGCAGCATGGCGGATTACTGACTTTCACTGGGAGAGACTACAGATGGCCTTGCAGGACAACTAAAGGCCTGCTACCCGACCCGAAACCAACAGGACCCGATGACATGTGTCAGGTTCGGGTCGGGTGGAGTCGCACTTCCGGGTCCGGCATTCGGGCTCGGTCAGGTCGGGCCGGATCAGAAACACTCTATCACCACCTCAGGTAAGTGACTTTAATGTTAATTTACTTTTTGGACTTTAAGGTGGTTTTGCTACAGTTATTTTAAGCTTGTGCAGGTAAGGAACAAAGTGAAAAATAGAAGGTAACTGAACTGATGGTGGGGTCGGGTCGGGCGCGAGAAAAAATGGAAGGACTCGGGTCGGGTCGGGCTCGGGTCAGATGGGGTTCTGTCAGGCTTGGGTCGGGTCTCATTTGCAGACCCGAGCAGGCTTTTAAGGACAACCTCAAAAAGCTCTGCATCTTGAGGGCTGAGCTTTAGACTACACCAGATCACCAACGGTGGCAGCAGTCTTGCCCGGATTGCTGAGAGGCAGCAGTAAGGGTGTGTAGCAATGGTGGGAGCACAAGTGCTGTCATGCTGAGAGAAGAAAGCAGCTTTGCACTCCACAATGCCACTGTCAATCCCTCACCTCAGAAATCCTAGTAAAAGGAGGACAGATTGCTGGACTGTTGTGTGAGCTTGCATGGCCTGTTGAGCGCTGAGATCTGCAGCCATGATGGCAACAGTCTGAGCCTGCATGGTAGAAAGCATGGATCTCGTGACCTCCATATGAGCTACCACTGCAGCACTGAGACATTATGTGGCTCCTATCTGTGCTGCCTGATCCGTGTGAGGTCATTGAACTTCCTGCGAAGCTGCCACCAAATCCCTAGGGCGAGACTCCATGAATTGACTTCCCTGGCCACCTTGCTCCCATTCCCTTCTGAGCATGTCCTTGAGGGACTCCTGGCCCTGTGCGAAAACATGGCCTTTCTTCTCCTGTCAACCTCCTGGACTAAGGCATGCAGCACCACATCCAAGAACCTGGGAGCCTTCTCTCTTGGTTGTTGCGCCATTTCACGTCCTTTTTACAACCACTTTCCGGCAGTCAGCAGCAGCTTCTTATAATGAGTGCAGCTGCCCTTTAAGAGAGGCAGGCTGCCTCTAAGGGTCGCAGGCGAGCTGGAACATGTGCTAGCCATGCACCCTGCTGGTCCCCCTGTTGAGTTATAAACCAGCCAGCAGCATAGATCACGCTCAACTCAGTGCTACAGTTCTTCAAACGAGGAGGCAGCACACAAGGACTGGGCCCGGGCTGATTGCAAATCATGACCCTTGCACCTGAAAATTGGAGCAAACCAATTATTAGCCCTATATCGATTTACTCTGTAATGAGGCAATATATACAATTCTGTGCTTTTACATCAGATACATTTGTGATTTAGATAAACAATAGCGAACTTAATTACCATTATATATTTCTAACTCTTGCCATCATTTTTCTCTTATATCTGATCACATTATTGTTATTGTTAACACATTCTGACACTATCTGTAATTAAAATTTATCTTTGTCCTGTTCCCTACTTTTACAGCTTTACCAATTAACAATATCTACAACACTCTGGGAACTGTTGGATCTGCCTCCACTCAGCTGTACTCTGACCGTGCCAACCTCAGACCAGAGATCGAAGGACCTGGAACTTTCACAATCTTTGCTCCCAGTAATGAAGCCTGGGCTGCTCTGCCAGCTGTAAGAACTCAACGCCACCTTTAAATTTTACTTTACATTGAAGTACATGAAACCATCATTGACTTGCTCGGATATTGTCAGTTCAATTTCCTGTATATCATTTATAGACCAGCTCTTACATTTAAGAGCCATTTTTTCTTGCACCCAGAATAGATTAACAAAAACGGCATTTATATAATAGCTTTCACAGTCTCAGGATGTCCCAGTGCACATGACTGCCAATGAATTTCTGTTGAAAAGTAATCACTGTTGTATTGTTGGAAACACTGCAGCTAATTTACATACAGCAAAGTCTCACAAACAGCAGATAATCTGTTTTATATCCACCTGAGGAGACAGATAGGAATTTGGTTTAATGTCGAACTTGAAAGATGACACCTCTAATAATGCAGTCCTCCCTCAGCACTGCACTGAAATGCCAGCCTAGATTATGTGTGCAAGTCTCTTGTGTTGGGGTGGTGGGGGGGGGGGAGGGGGGGGGGTGGTGGCAAGAGGGACAAGTTGCTTACACTAATGTCAATAAAAATGAAAGACAGGTAGTGTAAATTACAAAGTCAATATATAAATAACAGAAATTATGTGAGCCATTTAGAGAATCAAAAATGTATGAGTCAATACTTATTTTTTTTATCTCATCTAATTTTCTCCCTTTATTTCACCTTTCTTAAATGCAGTAGGGTCATATGAGGATATGACACTCCAGTAGGTCGCCCAAGAGGTCATTGGAGTTGATTTTCGAATGGCCTTGCCTGTGTTAATAGGTGGCAATGGTCGCAAAGTGCAGTCAGTAACCGTACCGCCTTGATAATGCTAGTGATGGGGTTGGCTGGTGTCCAATGCACCTGCCTATTTCAGGCAATAGACCCTTTTTAATATAGAGATTGGAGTCCTATGATGTAAATAGGAAACTGACTCCCATTTTAGGTAGGAACTGGTTGAAGCCCTCTAAAGAAAGTCTTGAAATAATTTTATGGGCTCAGGAGGAGTACTCTTGCTCCACCTAGGCCCACAAAAATCTTCTGTGCTGCTGCTGTCACCCTACAGCTCAGGAGTCAAAATCTGCCCCAATCTTATGTATTAGCTAAAACAATGAGTAATGTTGGGCTATTTCAGCCTAAGATCCCTCATCGATCATTTCCTCACATGGTACCCATACATACACTCCCAACCAGGGGCCACTGGATAGCAGTCATAATAGGCACCCTAAATTGTTGTTTCACTTCTTAAATGTGGGTAGTGAGGCCAAGTAATTTATGGCATGAAATTGGATTAAGCCAGGTACTTTCTTGATTTGTGAGGCTCAACACCACATCATATGGAGCATTTGCCTACTGAGACATGATGTGTAAGAAGAAAAATAAGTAATCTGTTAATAGAATGTCTAATGGCTGAATGATCTTTATAGTTTGATTTATTTGCCTTTTTCCTTAAATGCAGGAAATTGTTGATGCTCTCGTGAGCAATGTCAACATCGAGTTGCTCAATGCCCTACATTACCACATGGTTGACAGACGCATTCTCACAGATGAACTGAAGCACGGAGTGACATTGCCTTCAATGTACCAAGATTTAAATATATACATACACCACTATTCCAATGGCGTAAGAAAGACTTATTCTTTGTAACTATTCTGCAAAAAAATTGCACCTTCTTATTGATCCTTCTGTATCTCTTAATTATTTGAAATGTTTTTGAAGACCAGTTGAAATATTGCCTGTTTATATCCAATACAGATTGTTACAGTCAACTGTGCTCGAATAATGAAGGCTGACCATCTTGCAACCAATGGTGTTGTGCATGTCATTGACAAAGTCATCACAGCTTTTACAAATACCATTCAGGATACTCTTGAAGTTGAAGACAACTTCCAGCAGCTTAGAGTATGTATAAAAGGACTGACACTTTAGTTAAAATTGAAGGATGCTCTTGTGAATGTGTTAAGTGTTTATTGGCTCGTATTGTAATTTCTAGGATTCTGTATTTAATACCCTTGATCTAAGAGTTCAAGTTCACAGCCACTGGTTTATTCTGTTTGATGCCTTTTTCACCTGTAAAAGAAAAATGTTAATTAATTATGGAAACAATGCAATTTTCCTGTGCTTTTCACCCAGGGAAACCTTAGTATGGGCAAAAATAAAACCCAAAGAGGCATAGACACAAGACAGTGGCCTTCTGACCTCTTTATCTTGCCCCAGGATTTCCAGGACTTCACAGAATCACAGAATTGTTACAGCACAGAAGGAGGCCATTTGGCCCATCATGTTCGCACTGGCTCTCTGAAAGAGCAACTCACTCAGTTCCATTCCCCTGCCTTCTCCCTGCAGCCCTGCACATTCTTCCTTTTCATATAACTGTCTAATTCACTTTTGAATGCTTCAATTGAACGAGCCTCTACCACGTACTCAGGCAGCGCATTCCAGACCCTAACCACTCCTTCTACAATAAGGACAGGCAGGTAAATGAAGTGGGATGGGGATTTTCCACCACAGTTTCCCTTAGGTTTCCCAGATTCAAATGCAAGAGTGCGGAAAGAAGCTATCATCAGCCCTTGTACTTGGCATCCTCAGATCAGAGGGCATGATTTTCCCACGGGCTTTGGGACCCCAATGTCCAGACCAATTGGGGGTTCTGAGCCCATTCTTGCTGGCACAGCGATATTTCCAGAGGTAGCCTCCAAGGAAGGCAGATGGACTCCCGATGTTACCAACCCAATCAGAGGGGCGGCAGCTCTAGAGCCTCAGCAGCATCACCGGGAGAGGTGGGCACTGCTGAAGCAGGTAGGACACCTCTAGATTGACTCAAAATGGAGGTGCCCTCGCAGAAGTAAAATTAAATATATTAATCAGAGGGGTGAAGCTGGTAGGTCCCTGGAGACCCTGCCTCTGAAGACCCCCTGGACTGCTGCAGGGAGGCCGCCTCCATTAAGCTAGTGGCCTTGGCACACGGCAGGGGGCTGCTCCGCCACCAGCAAAATGCTGGCGAGTAAAATCATCACTAATAGGGGCCGTAATTATGTAAGTTGGCTGCCCATATCACTATTGTGGACAGCTGATCAGCTTTCTTGCCTGCACTTGGGAAAGCTCCCAGGTGGCAGGAATGCATTGAGGAGCTGGCCCAATGTGGTAACCTGCTATTTTCCCAGCCTCCCTGCCCCCAAGCCCAGCACCCTGGGGCCAGGAAAATTCAGCCCAGAGTGACTGAAAGTCACAGGCAGCAAACTGAAAAAGGTCCAAAAAAGAAAGCAGCCTTGCTTTTCTCCAGAAACCCATTGAGTTCTCCAGTTCACAGGGCTTCTGACTGCTGTCTTAGGACAACTGCAACTGGCAGCTCATCCCATTACTGCAGGCCGGTTAGGCTTCCCACTTTTGGTTCTGTTGGCTCCTCATGAGAGCATGCCTGAGACTGAGGCAAGTCTGGGTCATGCAAGTGACTTGATTCTGTAAATTCAATGAGTTTAGGTAAGTCTGGCACTGTATAATTCCCCTCACTAATGCCCAGATACAGGGTGAGTGGGGCAGGAAAAACAGCATCAATGTCATCATGATTCCTGGTACAGGAAGTCATTGTACAATGTGTGTTGGGGACAGTTTAAAGGGTAGATTAGGTTCCCAACTACAGAAACATTCTTTAATTGAGATTGATGAGATACTTTGAGTTTCCTTTTCATAGTCATCATGTTGAAAGGATTCTAAAGGAATATTTTCAGTATTTCTTTACAGTTTCACAGTGTGCTAATACTTTCTCTACCAGATTAAAAGCGTTGCAATTGGTTACATGTTAGCATTGATTCTAGGCAATTGTAGTAAAATAATTGCCAAGGTTCATTTGGGATTTCAATCAGATCTTTTGTTCAATTAATTTATCTAAATATCAGATGTCAGAAATTTTTTCTGGTTTCAATTCTATTTGCCTCAGTCAGTACAAACCTGATCAACCAGAGATTTCTGATTTCAAATTCCACTTTGGAATTTGAGCTTTATCTATATTAACATGAGGGGCACTGCTTGTTACGATGTCATTCTTTAATTTTTTTTCCACCTACCATGGATAGGTTGGAATCCAATGCCAGGGGTTGCAAAGAACAACCTCTATTCCCATCTATCATTCTTCAAAGAAATCCATGTAATCATTGATCGAAAAGAAACTGTGGTAAGATGTGAAGTTTCATCCCAATTGGTGGAAACAAATTGGCATGAAGTTGGAGGTTCTTTCTATGAATTATTGCGCATCTTAAAGTTGATTCCACAAATGTGTGCTGTTGATGGGGAGCCATGGCTGCTAAATCCATATATCGGCAAATCCTTTGGAACTAAAATCCAAATGAAGAGCACTCCTGTGATTTCTTAACATGTGCCCGGTGGACAAAATTCCACACCAGCAGAATGCATTTATAAATCAGCTTTAAGGTGTACAGTAGTTCAGAAGAAATACATTAAGGAGATAACAATTATAGAATTTTAAAATTGTAGCAGATTATTTTGTTCTATGTTGAAATTTCAGACATGCATTTCTTACCTGTACTTCTATGCTGTGTGTTGTAGGCTGCAGTAGCTGCTGCAGGTCTTGAGGAAATGCTCAGCCAAGAAGGAGAGTACACACTCTTTGCTCCCACTGATGAAGCATTCAGGAAGATACCACCTGCCACTCTGAACAGAATCTTAGGAGATCCAGAGGCTTTGAAATGTAAGGTAGAACTTAACAATGTAATATGGTTGTTACTGCAAGCCAACAAAGTATCTAATATTCTGCTTACATAGTAGTCTCACAGAGTATGTACAGAGCAGAAACAGGCCATTCGGTCCAACGGATCCGTGTCAGTGTTTATACTCCACACAAGCCTCCTTTCCACATTCTTCAGCTAACCCCATCAGCGTATTCCTTTATTCTTTTCTCCCTCCTGTGTTTATCTAGCTTCCTTAAAATGCATCTATGCTAATCATCTCAACTAATCCTTGTGGTAGCAAGTTCCACATCCTAACCACTTTCTGGATAAAAAGTTTTTCCTGAATTCCTTATTGAATTAATTACTGAGTATCTTATAGTTATGATTCCTAGTTCAGGTCTCCCTGCAAGTGGAAACATCGGGCTGGATTTTGTACCCACATCGGGACTCCCGGCACTGGGCTGAAATGGCAGGGGGATATCCCATCGCCATCATCTGGAGCCTCCCCGGAGCGATTCTATGGTACTGGGCCAATTACCAGCCTGGCGCTGGGATCCCTGTCCCTTTAAAGATGGGGATCCCCTCTCCAAGAGCTTCCAGCCAAGCACAGGACTGGCAGCTCAACAGTATCAGCGAGGCCACTGGGAATGGTGGCCACTGCTGGTACTGCAGAGGCCTTGGACCCAGGCCCAGTGTTGGGGCACGGATTCAAGGTAAATGAGGCGGGGTCGCTGGGGCCAGTCTGGAAGGCCTCGATGATGGGGGTTGGGAGTGTGGGCGTTGTGCAGGGGGTTGAGGGAGTTGCAGGTTTTCCCAGCGGGGACCCTCCGTGGGCTATCTGTGGCCCATGGAGGTGGGCTCCCCACACAATAGCCCGCATGGAGGTTGCCTTGTTTTACTGGGAGACCACCATGCGTGTCTGAGGCCACCCCTCTTGTTAAATCCCAGTGGTGGCAGGAAGAGTCCCTTAAATGGTCATTAATAGGCCATTTAAGAGCCTCAATTGGCCTTAGGGTGAGAAGGCCATTGTCGGCCTATCCTGCCCCCGATAAAATTGCATTGCAACAGTCCCTCCACCCGCTGCCTCCCGTTGCAATTCTATGGTCGTCCCCCACCACCCCCCGCCTCCGAACACATCTCAGTGGGACCCATAAAATTCGGCCCCATCCTTTCTACGTCTACACTATCAAACCCTTTCATAATCTTAAAAACATCTATCAGGTCAGCCCTTAGACTTCTCTTTTATAGAGTATAACCTCTCAGTTATGGTGTCATTTTGGTAAATCTTTTTTGCAGTGCCTCTATAAGCTTTTTATAATATGGAGACCAGAACTGTTCACAGTACTCAAAGATTCATACAAGTTTAACATAACATCTCTGCTTTTTAATTCTATCCCTTTTGAAATGAAACACAATGCTTTCTTTTGGCCTTATTAACTTGCATCACTACTTTTAGTGATTTGTATATCTATACTCCCACATCCTTTGCTCCTCTACCTCATTTAAACACATTTTTCAAGGAGTGTGTAGCCTTCTTATTCTTCCAACTGAAATCTACCACCTCACACTTATATATGTTGAACTTCATGGGCTAATTACATACCCATTCTGCAAGTTTATTAATGTCTTCTTATATTTCATCACAGTTCTCCTCTGTACTCAACACACGTTTCCAATTTGATGGTGCTCACAAATTTTGAAATTGTACTTATGCTTCCTGAATCAAAATCATTTATGTGAATGTTGAACAGCACTGGTTCATTGTGGAACACCACTTCCCACCTTCTGCCAGTCTAACTACCTTTATCCCCTACTTTCTGTTTTCTATTTTGTAGTCAGCTTGCCATCCGTTCTGCTACTTGTCGCCTGACTCTATATGCTCTGACCTTGGTCATGAGTCTACTTGTTGTGATCTTAGTCATGAGTCTACTACCTCATCCATGTATGCAGTCTTCATGTGTGGGCATGGACAGTGAATGTTGGCAGCGTATTCAATAAAAAACATGTCACAATCAATTTCAATCCTGTTTTACGCTTACCAATAGTGATCATTGCTATCAGCAATGCAGCAATCCCTCAATACTATATCGAAGTGTCAGCCTAGATTATGTACTCAAGTCCTGGAATGGAGTTGAATCAACAAACTTCTGACTCAGAAGCAAAAGTGTTTCCAACAGAAATCTTAGGTTTTACTGCATACTTATTTTACTGCATTTTAAACAATAAACTTATGTGTATATGTATCATAAATTGATTTAAGAAGGAATATTTGAGAATAAGACATTTTATTTACTTAGCAACAAATGAGTGAAAATTCTCCCTGCATTATTTCCGCAGCTCTGCTGAATTACCATATTTTGAAAAAAGTACAATGCGCAGAAGCTATCATCTCAGGCGCACCTCTGGAAACCTTGGAGGGCTCATCATTGGAGGTAGGCTGTGATGGTAACAGTCTTACACTCAACGGCAAGACTATTATTACAAACAAGGACATACTAACAACAAATGGGGTCATTCATACAATTGATGAGCTACTGATCCCTGATTCTGGTAAGCAGAACCCATGGTATGATTGTTCTGCCCTGTTAATATTGCATATTGAAGGATGAAGATGATCTCAATGTAATATATGTATGTAGAGTTATTGATATAACTGAAACCTTTGAGGATTCTGAAAATCCATCAGTATTCCATTAACTTTCTTACATTTGTATGTATTATATAGTCTTCTTTGGCCTCTTTATCTCGAGAGACAATGGATAAGCGCCTGGAGGTGGTCAGTGGTTTGTGAAGCAGCGCCTGGAGTGGCTATAAAGGCCAATTCTAGAGTGACAGACTCTTCCACAGGTGCTGCAGAGAAATTTGTTTGTCGGGGCTGTTACACAGTTGGCTCTCCCCTTTCGCCTCTGTCTTTTTTCCTGCCAACTACTAAGTCTCTTTGACTCGCTACACTTTAGCCCCGCCTTTATGGCTGCCCGCCAGCTCTGGCGGACGCTGGCAACTGACTCCCACGACTTGTGATCAATGTCACAGGATTTCATGTTGCGTTTGCAGACGTCTTTAAAGCGGAGACATGGACGGCCGGTGGGTCTGATACCAGTGGCGAGCTCGCTGTACAATGTCATAGAGTCATTTATGGCACAGATTGAGGCCAATCAGCCCATCAAATCCAAGCTGGCTCTCCATGGAGCTATTCAGTCAGTCCCACTCCCCCACATGATCCTCGTCGCCCTGCAAGTCTATTTTCTTCAAGTGGTCATCCAATTTCCTCTTGAAGTCATTGATTGTCTCTGCTTCCACCATCCTTGTGAGCAGCGAGTTCCGGGCATTATCACCTGCTACTTAAATACGTTCTTCCGCATATTTCCCCTGCATCTCTTGCCCAAAATCTTCAATCTGTGGCCGTAGCCCTTGTACCATTAGTTAATGGGAACAATTTTTCCTTGTCTAACTTATCTAAGCCTGTCATAATTTTGTACAGTTCTATTAAATCTCCCCTCAATCTTCTTTGTTATAAGGAGAACAAACCTTGTTTTTCCAACCTTGTAACTAAAGTTCCCCATCCCTGGAACCATTCTGGTACATCTCCTCTGCACCGCCCGAAGAACCCTCACATCCTTCCCAAAGTTTGGTGACCAGAACTGGCTACAATACTCCAGTTGGGGCCGAACTAAAGCTTTATGAAGGTTCAGCATAACTTCCCTGCTTTTTTGCTCAATGCCTCTGTTTGTAAAGCCCAAGATCCAATATGCTTTACTAACCACGATCTCAATATGTCATGCCAGCTTCAAAGACTGATGCACATACACCCCCAGATCCCTCTGTTCCTGCACACACTTTAGAACGGTGCCATTAAGTATATTTTGGCTGGAATTTTACAGCCCCCAAACGAGCAGGCTGGTGGTGGTGGGGGACGGTGAAGTGGGGCCTAAAATTGAGTGGGAGGCAGGGAGGGGAGGAGCCGTTCCCAACCCTCACCTGCCCCCGCCGCAATTTTATGTGAGGCGGCAGCGGCGAGAATCGGCTCGCCCACCCCAGGCCAATCAAGGCCCACAGTGGCCAATTAACTGGCATTTGAGGGCCTCCTCCCGCTGCCGTGGGTATTCTACCCTTGGTCGACAGACGGCAAAGGCCTCAAGAACCCCACCTGGTAAAACCAGGCGGCCTTTTTGCGGACTGGGGAGGCCCTCCTTTTCGGGCACCCAGTGTGCCTCACGGAGGGCCGCCACCAAAGTTCCAATCACCCCCAATACACAACACGCTCCACCCCTCCCACCTCCGTAACCAACCCTCCTTGTGCCGCCAGGGCCCGGCTGATTGTCGCGGCGAGGCCCTAAAAGCTTGCCTGAGTTCCGGGTGCAGTTTCAGCAGTTGCCACTGCTCCTGGTCTGTACATTCCTCACAATAGACTGTATTAAACTCCATCTGCCATTAGTCTGCCCCTTCGGCTAGTCTATCTATATCCTGTTGCAGTCGATTTGTATCATCCTCACTGTTTGTCACTCCTCCAAGATTGGTATCATCAGCAAATTTTGAAATGTTACTCTCTATTCCAATGTCCAAGTCACTTATATATATCAAAAAAGCAGTGGTCCCTGACGCTTGGGGAACACCACTGATTACCATCTTCCATACTGAAAAACAACCATTTACTACAACTCACTGTTTTCTCTCCTTAAACCAAGTTTTTTTTTAAATCATATTGGACCTTGACCCTCCTATTCCATGAGCCTCAATTTTGTTAACCAAATTTTTATGAATGAATATAATTTCTGTTATTCATAGGAACACAATTTCACTTCATATTCTACCAATGATATTATCAGGTATCTACCATATGATAGGAATAATGTTAGATGATCAATAATGAAGGGACATATAATAAAGTATTTTGCAACATACGAAAATGCTCATTCAATACTGTCATGGTGCAAATTATGCATTTAGTGAGCCCACTGCAGGTTCTGGCAGTGACCCAGAAATCGGCACCATTTCCACTAGTCATGTGTGCGGCCGCCCCACTGCAATCACTGGCAGGCAGCCATTTTGCATTATGGAGGCACAGGGCCTGTCCAGTCATGCAGCGGGAGCCAGGTGCAAGACACCAAATACAGCATCAGATGACTCCTTAGCAGGTGCTGGTGCCATATTTAAAGGCTTACCAGCCCTGCTTGCATTGCTTCCTTGCATTCATTTGCTACTAGCTTGTCAAAACTCCCCAGAAGAGCTTAGGAATTGTCATGTAAAATGGGTGCACTGATTCACTAGCAGAGGTGGACAAAGGCAGAAAATAATGATTGCTTATACTCACTTAACTTAGGGGCTGTTACAAACTTAATGGAAAGACAACCTTCCATCACCTCTGTCCCAGTTAAAATTGCATGTTTTTCCCAGAGGTCAAAATACAGTATTGAAATATACTGTGCCATCCAATCCCCTGGAATGATTTTTTTAAATAGACCAAGCCTTTTATATTTGTTTGTTCATGGGACATGAGTGTCATTGGCTAGGCCAGCTTTTATTGTTCATCCCTAATTGCCCTTGAGAAAGTGGTGGTGAGCCACCTTCTTGAACCGCAGCAGTCCGTTTGGTGTAGGTACACCCATAGTGCTGTTAAGTAGGGAATTCCTGGATTTTGACTCAGCAACAGTGAAGGAACAATGATATATTTCCAAGTCAGGATGGTGTATGTCTTGGAGGGGAACTTGCAGGTGGTGTTCCCATGCACCTGCTGCCCTTGTTCTATACATGGTAGAGATCATGAGTTTGGAAGGTGCTGTGGAAGGAGCCTTGGCGGGTTTCTGCAGTGCATCTTGTAGATGGTGCACAGTGCTGCCACTGTGCGGCAGTAATAGGAGGAGTGAATTTTGAAGGTGGTGGCTTGATTGCTGATCAAGCAGGGTGCTTTGTCTCGGATGGTGTCAAGCATTTTGAGTATTGTTGGAGCTGCACCTATCCAGGCACATAGAAAGCATTCCATCATACACCTGACTTGTGCCTTGTAAATGTTGGACAGACTCCGGGGAGTCAGAAGGTGAGTTACTCGCCATAGAATTCCCAGCATCTGACCTGCTCTTGTAGCCACAGTATTTATATGGCTGGTCCAATTATGTTTCTGGTCAATGGTAATCACCAGGGGGATTCAGCAATGGTAATGCTGTTGAATGTCAAAGGGAGATGGTTTCATTCTCTCTTGTTGGAGATGGTCTTTGCCTGGCATTTGCGTGGTCCAAATGTTACTTGCCACTTATCAGCCCAAGCCTGAATGTTGTCCAGGTCTTGCTGCATGCAAGAACACCAATCCCTATGAGACTGCACTAATAACTAATCCTCACACAGAGTCATGGCCATTAGTAGCAGTATTCTTCCTCTGAGAATGCAACCAATTTCTCAACTAACCCAAAATCCACCAGATAATGCCACAGGACACAATCTTACTTAATAGCCTAAATCTGTCAACATGTAAATTCCTCAAAAAAAATTAAACCAGATTGGTGAAATTGGACCCAGGTTTCCAGAAGTTATGTTGAAAGTCTCTAGTAACCCCTTCTTTGTCAAGGTGTGAAAACCTTTTGGTTCTGGGAGGGAGAAGATGCAAGAAATCCAAATGTAATTTTTGTCACAAAAGTTGCAGTAATGTGTTTGAAGACAATTGATGATATTCTATCATATGATTGTAAAAGTAAAGAACGGATTGGCATCAATCATTTTAAATCGTGGAACATGGAACACGAACACCTAGTCAAGCTATAGAAGTCTACATCGGGAATGCATATTTGTAACATTTATCCACATAAGTAGAGAATTATGTATATGTTATTCAAAACATCCTATAGTTAAAATTGAACTATGAAGATCTGGAAAGTGTCCCTTTGACTTTAAGACCTGCCTCTTGTGCATTGATTGTTGTTGAACTAACACTGTGGGCAGTGTTCCTTCATAATGCAATTCTGAATATGTAAACACATATGATTTTTTAAAAGCCACTATAAGCAAACATCAGGTAAAATTGAATTATTTAATTTGAAAACATCACAATATAAACAGATTTTTAAAATGATTCAATACAATCTAAGCTAGTATATCCATAGAATTGTACTGGGTGGAGACAAACTATTGCAATCATTTGCCAGTTATCCAATACTTGCTTCAAGCCTTTGGTATTAACATTGCAGCTCCTGGGAATTAAGACATTTCAAGATGACAGAATGGTTCCATCTGTCCTGAATTTCTTTTGTGAAACATTGAAGTACAGATCACCAGCCTACTTGCTTTTTTTTCCAAATTATAAAAGTTTTTACTTTTAAACAAACTTTAAGAAGTCTAGAATTTTCATCTATGCAAAACCAGTGAGCAGAAAATCCAGCCTTATTATGGAACACAGTTTTAGTACTATGCAATTTGTATGGAGTTCACAACCTCTTTTATCTTCATTTACTTTTTGACAACTTCCCCCATTGCTCTGATTTATTTTCTGACCTCTGAACCTCAGACACTCACTTGCCCACTCAATATTAGCTTTCCATTTGACCTGGCTAGTTTCTGTAGTTAACAAAAATTGCTTGCAATTCTCAGAAAAGTTAATTTGACTACCTGATAATTCCTTGGGTCTTTATTTTAAGTTATAAGTCCTTTATTTTAGTTATTTTATTTATTTATATCGGCATCATTCAGTTTTGTTTTGAAAATTTAATTGTTATGTTACTAATTTCAATTCTTTTACTGTCAAGCATAATTTTTATCCAGGTAATTAAAACAGATTTAATTCTGATTAAAAGGTGTAATTCAATAAGGGCACATACAACAAGTATATGCAACATCTGTATTAGAGTGCTTTTTAAGTCATTGATACAACATCTGCAGTATATCCGCAAATGGAGCTAAAAAACACATTTGTCAAAATAATGCCTTTGATTGAGAAAAATCTTTCTATCTTTTAAACATATGACTCTAAAAAAATCTTGTTGACCTTTTGCTACAGTTGTTCTGAAAGATTTATTTATCTTGACTGTTTTACAGCTAAGACCCTCTTGGAGTTGACTGAAAAGCCTGGTGTTACCAAGATTGGTGACCTCTTCAAACAAGCTGGTCTGACCTCCCATTTAGAAGGAAAAGAACCTTTAACTTTACTTGCTCCTCAGGATGTGGCATTCACGGGTAATTGAAATCTGTGCATTGTTTACATTTTGAAAAAAAACCACATTGACTACGTCCTTTCCTTTTAAAAACATTCAACCAAGCATAGTCTTCAAAGCAAGAGTACAAAAGGTTAAATTGCTCAGTGTGGTTGGACAATGCTGTTCTTGATTAACGATCAAAATAACCCTTTGTGTAGTACATGAGGAAGTAATTTACTGATTTCATCAGTACTATAGGTTGATAGGTAATTTTTTTTTATTATTCATTCACGGGATGTGGGCGTCGCTGGCTAGGCTAGTATTTTATTGCCCATTCTTAATTGCCCTTGAGAAGGCGGTGGTGAGCTGCCTTCTTGAACCGCTGCAGTCTATGTGGGGTACGTACACCCACAGTGCTGTTAGGAAGGGAGTTCCAGGATTTTGACCCAGCGACAGTGAAGGAACAGTGATATAGTTCCAAGTCAGGATGGTGTGTGGCTTGGAGGGGAACTTGCAGGTGGTGGTGTTCCCATGCATCTGCTGGCCTTGTCCTTCCAGGTGGTAGAAGTCTTGGGTTTGGAAGGTGCTGTCTAAGGATCCTTGGTGCGTTAAATTACTTATTCAGTTTTTACAATATCTCAGTTCCTTGTAGTATATTACTCAGAATAAAGGGCGGCACAGTGGTGCAGTGGTTAGCACCGCAGCCTCACAGCTCCAGCGACCCGTGTTCAATTCTGGGCACTGCCTGTGTGGAGTTTGCAAGTTCTCCCTGTGTCTGCGTGGGTTTCCTCCGGGTGCTCCGGTTTCCTCCCACATGCCAAAAGACCTGCAGGTTGATAGGTAAATTGGCCATTATAAATTGCCCCTAGTATAGGTAGGTGGTAGGGAAATATAGGGACAGGTGGGGATGTGGTAAGAATATGGAATTAGTGTAGGATTAGTATAAATGGGTGGTTGATGGTCGGCACAGACTCGGTGGGCCGAAGGGCCTGTTTCAGTGCTGTATCTCTAAACTAAACACATTTCTAACATTGTAACTTGACTTAGTATTTCTACTTTTTTATGATGTTTGAGATAAATATGCATTTATCACACAGTAAAAGATAGATATCAATGGGAATTCCATGTATTAAAGAAATATTCATTACCCAAAAGTATGCATATAAAGTAGAATAAAATTAGTCAACTAGGTATCACACTGGTGAGGAGTTTAAAACTTGTTTAAATTAATATGGTCAGAGTGAAATTTCTCAGTTCAAACTGAGAAACTGAAACTCATCTCATGTTTTGAAAGTCATAGAACTAACATTGCTAGCACAGTATGTTTAGCACTTGTGCAAAGAAGTTTGAGCTTTGTTAATTGTGCTATGATTCTAACTAATTGTGAAATTAAGCAAAATGAGGCCACTAAGGAGTCTTGTGCCACTTTGCTGTGGTTCCAGGCTCTGACTCCAGATTCAGGCTGGGTTCACACTGGGGCCGAATATAACATTTGGCACAATAAAGAGCCGTTGGCAGGTAGAGTGCAGTTGCCACTGCTGCACTGCTGTGAGGTCTAAGCCACGTAAAGGCCCAGACCTCATTTGTATGGATCCAGTGAGCTGTTTGATACACCAAACTGATGCTCCGATGGTGAGGGGAAATCAGCCAGCTCCTATGAGGAACTGGCCAACAGTTCTGACCAGGGAGGGAGTTTCCTTGGTGGGGGAGGGGAAGATGGCATGCCAGGGTGGAGTATCTTTGTGGGGCCAGGAAGAAAATTGGTGTTTCTTCTGGCCCCACAAACAAAAAAATGGTTTTGGGCTGATTTTTGAATGGCCTCGAGCAGTCCCTTTCAGGATTGGTGGTTAAGTCACTCAATGCTAGTATAAATGGGCAGAATGTAAGCAGCACATGCTCAACGGTTTATGCTTCAAAATTTTAATTGCTATCCTATATATGCCATAGGATTCCGATTTCCATATTAAAATGGGATTCCCACCTGAAACAGGTGGACAATCCAGCTTCACAAATGAGATGCCTACCAAAATGTCAACAGCCAGAGCGCTAGTGTAAACAGGGTGGTAACTGTCCCGAAGCTATTTACAGGCTGTTACCACCCTATTTATACTAGATGGCCATAGCTAAAATTGGTTCCACTATCACTGCAGTGTTGGTGTGAAGTATAACACACAGTGATGGTGTGAATGCACTGTGAATGGATTCTCCTGTTTGGTAATCAGTTTGGCAAAAAGGCACAAAGAACAAAAGTACTCTTGTAATTGCTAGAGTAGTCTAATGGCTAAAAGGAACATTTTTAAAGGTCACTGTGTATATTAATCAAGATTCAGTTCCTCGTGGATATACATAACTTATTGACCACCTTAATGATTAGTGATAATGTAGAAATTGTCTAAGTCCACTCTGGCTTGTCTTTTTGGACACTGAAGGCATGATATAATTCAAGAAGAATTGTTTTGAAGTTTTCATGAGACAACCATGTTTCAGTATCTGCTGCCTTTATTACACAGCAGCCCCATCTGTCTCTGTTTAACAAGGAATTTATTTGCACTGCTTATTATGTAGTCTAATAGATTCTCTGACACTAAACGTGAACAATACCAATCCATATCAGTGTCTGACATTCAGTGCTACAGCCTCTCTATTTGAAAAAAAAAATGTGCAATGCTGCCCAGTAATGAAGAAAGCCTGTATTTATTAGTCGGTTAGATGCATAGGGACAAAGTCAGCTTCTCAGACAGGCTCAACATAAATAATTGTTGAAGTGAAATACTTAATCTTAAGGGTGCTGTGTTGTTTTTTATACAGAGGAATCTACGGTTATCAATGAAGAAGTGAGGAACCTACTGCTGAGTCACATTGTGAAAGATCAGCTCTCCTCCAAATATCTGTACCATGGGCAGACGCTTGATACACTGAGCGGCAAAAAACTGAGAGTCTTTGTGTACCGTAACGTATGTGTATTTTCATTTTTTTTCAATTTTTACATACATTACTGTGCAGAAGAACAATAGTTGGAGGCAGAAATACAGAAAGTGCTGGAAATACTCAGCAGGTCTGGCAGCATCTGTGAAGACAGAAGCAGAGTTAATGAGCTGAATTTTACGAGCCCTCCAGCATCAGGAGTCATGGCGGGGGGCCCGGGAAATTCTTCCGGGAGAGACCCGCCATGAACTCCGACACTGAGAAGGCCCCACCGTATTTTACCAGAGCTGGCGGGGCTCTGGTGTGGCACCCCCTGCTGCCAAGTGGTGGGGCCTTCATCTTAACATGCAAATCATATTACAATAAAGAAATGATTACCGATGTGGTAGTGATGGCCCATCTCACGCTGATATTCCGGCCGCTGGCCTGAACTCCCATACCTTCAAAGTTCCGAGGCATGACACTGGGGAGGGGGGAGGAGTGAGATTCTCAGGTCAGGAGAGGGGGGAGCGGGGAAAACTCTTTGGATTGGTCGGGGGGGATGGAGGGAAGGGGTTGAAAGTTAAGTTTATTAAAGGTTGGTGGTGGGGGGGGGAAGGTGGTAATCTGAATCAAAGTTTTTTTGGAGCGAATGGGCTACTAATGATTCAAAAATTCCTTGGGGGTGTGGGTGAGGAGAGTGAAGATGTTATGTAATGTGAAACTTAAATTTCACCACTTCGTTCCCTTTAAAAATGTAAATTTCTTCAAAGGGCTTGAAGTCCTTTAAAAATGGTGCCGGCACCTGTGCAGTGGTGCTGGGCGCTGTTGCTGGGGATGGAGCAGCTGCCCCCTACATCATCGGGGATGGCCGCTCTGCCCCCTCCATTTAAATGAGCCCCTATGCAAATTATCATGGTGGTGCATTCGCGCCTGAAGACCGACAGCAGAGAGTGCCGCTGCGATTTGCGGCACACTCATAAATTTTATCCCAATGTTTCAGATCTGTGACCTTTCATCAGAACTGGTGGAGTTGGAGACAGTTATATCAAGGACAGATACCTGACACATTTGAGCCTGGTGGTGGGTCCAAGAATTTTCTGTAAATGCCTGAAACAGTTTGAAACTGACATTAAAATGTAATTAATTTATTGGATATGAAGTTAGTTTTGGATGAACAAATGACAGACTCCACTGCAGCATGTCACATGTGACATTTATTATCATGATTGACACATATATACACAAAAAAGTATATATAGTTAGATATAGATTTATGCACACAAAAATAAATCGTTATATATAAAATGATTTTGTGTCCAAGATGAGAATTTCAGGTCAGTTTTAGCGATTTTCAAGCAGTCTTAGATATGAATCATTGCACTTGATAATATTGCAATTAACTCTGTAATATTACACTCACCAGCTTGCAGCCTGGTCCCACTAACCTATCAGCCCAACAATTTCCCCAGAGCATAACATTTTATATCAATGCACACTAACATTTCCACATACCATTACCAGTGCTTACAAACACAATCATAGAAAGGGAGACCAGAAATAAAATGATTTAAATTAATCTTTAGAATGAAAATCAGAACCTTTTCTCCCAACATAATGACTGATAATGAACCGCAGTTGGTTACGATTTTAAGCATAACCATATGTCCAAGATAGGACATTGGCAGAGTAGGAACTAAAGCCTAGGATGTAAAGAATATAAAGTTTGGATCAAGAAAATGACTCTGACCCATCAAATTGTCTGTTCCCTTTAAGGCTTTATGTGTTGAAAACTCATGTATTGCTGCACATGACAGAAGAGGAAGATATGGTTCATTGATGATAATGGATAAGATACTGACTCCTCCAGCTGGCACAATCATGGACATTCTAAAAGCCGATGATCGCTTCAGGTATGGAGTAAGATAACACTGGTTATTTCCCACAGCAGCGAGTGAGCATTAGGGGCTTGAATAAGTTCTAAATAGTAAAATTATTAATAAAAAACACAATTGTGGTGATGCAGTCCATATAGCACAAACACACTGGCCACGGAGTGGTAGGATGTATCTCATGTCCATAGTTCTGATATAATGTGTTAACAATTTGAGCCATGCAATTGACAAAGTGTTGGAAAACCAAGGAGTGGAGCCATCCCAGCACCATTCTTGGTCTCGGTCGGTCGCAGAATGGCAGTAATAGAGATTTGGCAATGGATCACCTGCTTATTCTCTCAGTTGGGATAAGATATCGTACAGATCCCATTAGTGCATTCAATTAAGCATTAATATAATTAATCTTATAATTAGAATATTTCGCTTAATTAGCTTTTTGATTATTGCAGTATGCTGGTGGGAGCGATCCAGACAGCAGGACTGACTGAATCTCTCAACAGACCTGGCACATTCACAGTCTTTGCACCAACCAATGAAGCTATCCTAGCTCTGCCTAACAGGGAACGGAACAGAATGATTGGTAAAAGCTACATCATGAACACCGTTTTGCTACCAATATATCTAAAATATTGTAACAGATTACTTAACTCTGTTTAGAAGATTCCATAGTAAAAAGTGATTAGATAGCTTATCTTTTGGAAACAATGGAAATCTGCAGTTGGAAATTGAAAATGCACTAACAATTAATGATTTGCATGGACTTTATTTGATAGTCTGGCTAGTCATCCTTGCAGTAATGGCTCTTTGT
Source organism: Heterodontus francisci (assembly GCF_036365525.1). Taxonomy (NCBI): domain Eukaryota; kingdom Metazoa; phylum Chordata; class Chondrichthyes; order Heterodontiformes; family Heterodontidae; genus Heterodontus; species Heterodontus francisci. Next base: position 76,279,331 of record NC_090382.1, on the reverse strand, counting down.
TGGCCAAGGATAGCACTGTCCACTGCTCCTCAGTTCAGAGCTTTTGACTAATGATCCTGATTGAAATATTCCCAGCCTGCTATACTAACTTAATCACTTGAAGTTATACCAGTGCCTTAGGTGCGTGATTATATTCTGTTCTGTTGACCAAAGTGTACTTTCCCTCTACAGACACCCTCCTTCCTCAACTACATTATTCTACTTGATTTGGAGGGCTAGACATTAAAGTTAATTAAAATTCATGCTTGGTTAACTTTCCCACTGGATATATCTGAGCAGTATAGGAAAGTATCCCTCAACAGTTTGACAGTGACTAAGAAACTTAGCCCCAAGTTGCATGAGTTTGAATGATGGCTGCTTTTTTCAGGTGAAATTTAAATATTTGACTTCTCATCCTTGTCTCTCTAATTCAATATTGTATTATGTGTTCACTATTTTGTTATTCATTCATGGGATGCTAGGCCAGTGTTAATTGCCCATCCCTAATTGCCCTTGAGAAGGTGGTGATGAACTGCCTTCTTGAACCGCTGCAGTCCTTGGGGTGTAGGCACACCCAGAGTGCTGTTAGGAGGGAGTTCCAGGATTTTGACCCAGTGATAATGAAGGAACGGCAATATAGTTCCAAGTCAGGATGGTGTGTGGCTTGGAGGGGAACTTGCAGGTGGTGGTGCTCCCATGCAGCTGCTGCCTTTGTCCTTCTAGGTGGTAGATGTCGCAGGCTTGGAAGGTGCTGTTGAAGGAGCTTTGGTGAGTTGCTTCAGCACATCTTGTAGATGGTACACACTGCTGCCACTGTGCATCAGTGGTGAAGGGACTGAATGTTGAAGGTGGTGGATGGTGTGCCAATCAAGAGGGCTGCTTTGTCCTGGATGGTGTTGAGCTTCTTGAGTGTTGTTAGAGCTGCACCCATCCAGGCAAATGGAGAGTATTCCAATACATTCCTGACTTGTGCCTTGTAGATGGTGGACAGGCATTGGGGAGTCAAGAAGTGAGTTACTCGCCGCAGAATTCCCAGTCTCTGACCTGCTCTTGTAGCCACAGTATTTATGTCACTGGTCCAGTTCAGTTTCTGGCCAATGGTAACCCCCAGGATGTTGATAGTGGGGGATTCAGCAATGGTAATGCCATTGACTGTCAAGGGGAGATGGTTAGATTCTTTCTTGTTTGAGTTGGTCATTGCCTGGCATTTGTGTGGCATGAATGTTACTTGCCACTTATCAACCCAAGCCTGGATGTTGCCCAGATCTTGCTGCATCTGGACACAGGCTGCTTCATTATCTGAGGAGTCGTGAATGGTGATGAACATTGAAGTTAAATGCATGAAAAGAACCATGGGCAAGTAACATTCACATCACACAAATGGCAGGCAATGATCATCTCCAATAAGAGCGAGCTTAACCACCTTTCCAATGGTATCACCATTGCTGAGTCCCCCACCACCAACATCCTGGCTGTTATCATTGATCAGAAACTCCAATTAACAAGCCACATAAATACCATAGCTATTACATCAGGTCAGGCCTTTCTATCACCTACAAGTAATAGGTTAGAAGTATACTGGAATACACTCCATTTCCATGGATGACTGCACCTGCACAACATTCAAGAAGTTCTACTTTATCCAGGACAAAACAGTCCACTTGATCAACACTTCACCTATTCGTCTAAACATCCATTGCAACCAGAGTATGCTGGTGTAGGACAGAGTAGCTACAGTGTCTACTATTTACAGAAAGCACACCAGCCAAAGCTGCTCTGATACCCATGACCTCCACCACCCAGAGAGACAATGGCAGCAGATGCATGGGAACACCATCACCTCCAAGTTATGCACTATGATGATTTGAACATATATCGCTGTTCATTCATTATCACTGGATCACTGGGTCAAAATTCTGGAACTCCCTACTGAATAGCGCTGCAGTTCAAGAAGTGAGCCCCCCACTGCATTCTCAAGGGCAACTAAGGACATGCAGTAAATAGCAGCCTTGTCAGTGACACCCACATCCTCAGAATGAATTTTAAAAGGTCTGACACCAAAGATTGAATTTTATTGGGCCTGAAAGAGCAAGAGAGGAGGCAGCTGTGGTGGGGGGGAGGGGGTGGGGGGCACTAGCGGGACAAAAAATTCAGAGGGAATGTGCTCCTCCAGAATTCCAGTGTCTTGACATCGGTTCCACATTTTATGAGTGGTGGGAAAGATGGAGGGAGGATTTGCTGCTACGACGTGGAGGGACTTTAAATTAGCTTGTTGAAAAGGTAATTCAGCTGAACTTCTTTAGACCTGAATGAGATTTTATAGGACGTTTCGAATTTATCAAACAGCACACCGGGATCACGTGCCTTCAGATCACTGACTGGGTAAAGCTGGAGGCCTCAGGGTACCTCTGGAAGTTAGCCATTATGAGCATGTTCAATGGCTAGAAGGGGAAGAATGGGGAGCGGAGACCATTGCTGGTCAGCGCCAGAAGGCCTCTAAGGGTGGGAGATGCTTAGGGTAGTGGGCGATCTTTAAGGGATAGCGAGGAGCATTGAGAGACACGTAAGGGAGGCTCAAGACAATCTCATACATACCCGGTTCCTGTGATCCTGCTGCCCTTTCAATGTCAGCACAATAAAGACTCCCCTTAATCCAGACCTTCTTCCTTCATCACGCACTCCACCGCCCAGCGTCCAGTTTCACAGAGTGCACTGACAAAACTGAGAAGCTGACCAAACGCAGCCTACCCTAACACTAGCAGCCCACTGATGGAGCAATGGTGTAGCTGACATCTGACAAGGCAGAAAGAAATGCATGAATGACTAACAATAGTAACTGTGACATATATTTATTGGTATTATATTAGGTCTTAAGTACAACATTTAAACACCCGTGAATGCTGCCTGAGGCCTAAAGGGCGCGGCATGCTGAGGGGCTCCTGCACAGGTGCAGATCCCTCCTTTGTCAACATGGCTACTGCAGCTGAGGTCAATGGCAAAGGGGCTGAGGAGCCGCTATCCACACTCCTGCACCCTCATAGGAGCTGCCAGAGTGGAAGGCAGCCTCTCCTCTTCCCTTGCAGGGCGCCTTGTACCTCCCTGCTGACCTCAGAAGGATGAGGACGAGGTGGAGACTCCAGGCCCCTCATCTCCCTCTCGTCTTGCCACTGCTGCTATGAGCTCATGGAGCAGAGCAGATCTGTGCGCATCTCTGGCATCCACTGAGTGGCCTGCCGCATCTGGCTCTCCATAAGGGTCTCCAACCTCTTGATGGAGCAAACCATGCGCGCACATGTCTGAGACATGGCAGCATGCAAGGCATGGATGGACTCCTCCATCTCCTCGCACAGCTGCACATTGCCTCTGGCAGCTCCGTCAGATGTTTCCTTACCTTTCGCTGCAGCTCCTGCAGGTTCTGTGTTGTGGAGACCAGAGGCCCGTCATCAGCCTGGGGAACAGCATGGGCTTGGCCTTCCACAGTCCTCTGACTGTCGATGTCTTCAGCTGTCATAGCCTCTGTCAGCTGCTTGGGCGCATCTGTGATGTGCTCACCAGCTTGTGATCCTGAATCTATCCGTGTTGGCGGAAGGTGCAGGGGAATGATGTGATGCTGCACCCTCTGAGGATTCCTCCTTCTTCAGAGGTAGACTGCAGGACCCTGGTCTCTGTGGCTGACCATCATTCTGGACCACTAAGACCTGCATGAGAGAACACAAATATTTAGGGGTTAAGAGCTTCACATCTCCTCATCCCAACCATGACTGATGTGGAGCTCCAGATGTGCTGGAGTAGACACATGAGCATTATAACTCCTCACTCTTGCGGTCACACTCCTGTCTAGCCATTTGAAATTTCATGGCAGCCCTGGGAGCCAACCAGTTCCAGGACCTCCTCCTCTGTCAGCGTCAGAGATCGAATCTTGGGGATGCCTCCACTAGTTTTCGACTGCTCCATGTTGGTGTGCGCTCCTTTCTCCTGCAAGCAGAAGGACGGATATTGTTAGTTTTCCCACGAAGAATAGCACAACACTAATGCTGGTGGCAGCCCTTTGGCCCATGTTGGGGGCTCCTGAATGCCTCCTCTATACGTCTGCTCTCAAGAGATGTGGCGGGGGTAAACAATGACAGAAGGCTGACCGTCGCTGAGATGCCACCATGCACAGGGGGATCAGCTGCTGCCGCACTCTAGTGCCACTGCCTGGTTGGTCACTCCCTTCCCAATTAGCGCATCATCTCGTGTTGCCACATGCAAGCTCCAAAGAGGCGAGTGGTATGGAGCACTCACTCTGGCGGAGCGAAGGAGGTCATTGACCCATTTGTGGCATGGCAGCCAGGATTGGGGCAGTGGGGGTGGGGTTGGAGGGTGGGGGGAGAGGTGGGTTACCCCATGCCTGCTGACTTTCTCTGCAATCTCCATCCAAGCTTGCTTGATCAGGCGGGAGGGTCTCTTTTTACCATCCCTGTGGAAAAAGAATCTCCCACCTTTCCCTTGCAGCCTGGAGGATAATCTGTGGGGTGGCATCTCTAAACAGTGGGGCCATCCAGTGTCTCCCTCCAGCATATTTTCTGCAGCCTCCTGGTCTGCTTCTTGATTCCTCGGTTGAACCTCCAGGCTTCTCAGGACTGCTGACTTCAGGCGCAGAGGTGGAGGGGTGTACTCTGGCGGCAAAGGTTTCTCCGCAGTGCTGCTGCAGTGATCGTAATCTACAAGGCACGACTGAATGTAGGACTGGCAGGCCTTTGAAATAGACACCAGCACCTGCCTCTTCCCGTCCCGCTTGAGCATTGGATTGGCCCTGCGCCTGCAGGCTGTTAACTGACCGGCCGCCATATGGTTGCAGACGGCCAGCTGCACTTCTCTGGCATGGCAATGGCACCCGCTTCCAGTGCCATCGCCGAGACCCATGCCATGCACTCAAAATTCAGCCCCAAAAGACAGAATTTTACTTTTAAAGAAGGCAACAATTATATGCACATTCTGCAAGGAGCTGCCTGAGTACAACCAGGCATTGTAGAACGTTCCAGCACAGATTAGCAAAACAACATTTTTTCTTTGTTTTAACGTCATGTAATTTGAATTTACACTAATGTCATAACAGCATTCAAAAGTGCCAATGCAATACACCAGGCTTACTTTTATTAATCGCACATTGTATAAAATTTACACATATCTTCTATATTCATAACAAATAGATTTAAACTTGAGGATCACTTGTCATCTTAATTCAAACAAACTTGTATATCTTTTTAAAAGCTGTAGAAATAGATGAACTGTCACTTTTGAATTTGAAGTAACAATTCTTCTCAACTGACCCAGCACTAATTAAAACATTTTTTGGTTGAGCAAAACCAGTTGCTATTTCCTTCAAAAAGGTCAACCATCTGTTGAAATGTTTTGGTTTCTTCACTTCTTTTTCCTCAGGTGATCCCACTTTGCTGAAGTACCATATTGGTGAAAAAATCTTGGTCAGTGGTGGTGCTGCCAGCCAGCTTGTGCTGTTGAAATCCCTGCAAGGTGCTAAACTCGAAGTGGGAACAGTGAGTGCTTGGCGTCTTACCATAGAATTCTGTCATTGTTTCATTTTGGTCTATACTCTGAATAAATGGAATTATCATGTGTTCTCTTTCAGAAAAAACATGTTATTAATGTAAATAAAGTTCCAGTTATAGATTCCGATCTGATGGCAACTAATGGTGTGATCCATGCTATTAACAGGGTCCTGCAGCCCTCTGGTAAGGACTGGTCTACATATAACAACAAGACTACACAACACATGATGTTATGTAATGAAACCACTGTATACAGTGCAAACACAGTGCTACATGTTCTAGGTTAAACTGGATAGGTAAATAATTTAAGAAAAATTGAAAACCTTTCATCTTAGGTTTTTGTTTTATTATTTTCCCCTCACTTACTTCAGCCAAGAGAATGGGGAGATGACACACTTCTGCCCATAACACTCTTCACCTGAAACAAACCAAAATATTATGGATGCTGGAAATCTGAAATAAAAACCAAAAATGCTGGAAGTACTCAGCAGGTCAGGCAGCATTTGGGGAGAGAGAAACAGAGAGCTGAATTTTACCGATTACCAGCAAGTCCTGCTTCCCAGGCAGAAAACAGGAGGCGACCCTGCTTCAGCGGGCAGCAGGACCCAGGGTGGCATAGTGCTGCCGCTGAGCCCACTGTCCAATCAAGGATGGTGGCCCACCCCCAAGAGCTGCCAGCCCAATCATAGGGCTGGCAGCTCAGCAGCCTCCCTGCTCTCAGTGGCCATTTACTGAAGCTGCAGCTCCAGGGAGCTGGTGCCTCAATGGCCTTTGAAGAGAGTTCAGGTAGGTTGGGAGAGGCCCGGAAGCCAGGCCCCAGTGATTCGGGTGGGCGCTGTTGCAATTCATGTGGCCATTGCTACCAGATGGGTCCCTATGTGGGCCATGGAGTGCCCCTAAAGGAGAGCCCACCACTCCCAGAGCCCACTGGGAGGCCACCAAGTTTCACTGGGTGGTCTGCCCACTCAATAGCCAGGCACTTCCAACATGGGCAAAATGCCCGCAGAGGGGGAAGTGGCCCTTAATTGGCCACTTAAATGGCTCAATTGGCCACCCAGCGGGCGGCCAAGCTGCCAACCTTCCAACTGCTGGAAATATGCCATGGTGACTGGAAGGCATTGAGCTACCTTCCTGACACCTTCCCCTTCCACCTTATCACTGTCACCAACGGGCTGGGAAATTTCCAGCTGCAGTTAATGTTTCAAGTCAATGATCTTTCAGCTTACATGTGTAAATGGGGTGGTAGCAAGATGATAATTGGCACCAAGTAATTTCAATTTCAAATGTCTCTGGGCATCTTATTCAAAAGAAAACAAAAGCACAGGGTTAGAGCTAATGGGTACAAATGTGTGGATTTGATCTGAAACTACTTACATGTGTCTTCATTTTGGATTTGGTGCATAAGCCATTGTAAAACATCTGCTTTGTTTTTGTCCAGAGGTTTAATTCAGGTAATTCACTTTTATATGCACCACAGTGTCTCTTAACAGAACATTTTGTTTCATTTACAAGCTGCAAGACAAGCAGAAAGCCGAAATGGTATGGAGCTCAGCAGTGAAGATATCCTTCGCTTTGGAGTAAGCCCAGCTAAGGTGTGATTCAGTTAAAATTGCTTACTGGCGGAAATATGAAATAACTGTGCATGAAAAATTGTCGATGTATTTTAAACAATATGGCCACTGGACACATTACTTGGGTGTTTTAGTTACTGTAATTAGCTCGCAAATAATATGAAGATGCTCAAATGTAACCTTTACACTTGCTGAGAGTCAGCCTTACCCTCAGAGGTTTAATTTGTCTAAAGTTCAGTGCTTTTTTCTGTGATTAACAACTATACGCAACAGGAATTTGTTAAGGTTATGAACTCTGAGAACTTCATGAAAATCAGTTTACAACTGTAGTTAAGCTCATAAGATACATATATAAAACTGTCTTACCTGTAACATTCCTTTTCATAGTAATCAGTTTCTATTCCCTCCCCATTTTTTTTCAATGCATGAACTTTTATATCTTCATTATCAGTTCAAACCTTTTCCCTTCCACTATAGCTATGGCTCAGTTTGTAGTACTCTTTCCTCTGAATCAGAAGCTTGTCGGTGCATGTCTCACTCCATGGACTTGAATACAAGATCTAAGCTGATACTCTAGTGCACTACTACGGAGGACCACACCACCACCCCGCCCCGCCCTGTGGCAGAAGCTGCCTCATTGGAACACCTCCTCCCTCTCAATCATCCCCCACCCCCTCACCGGGGCCCAGCCAATTGTCCCTGCTGAGGTTTGAAACCCCAATCTCCATTTTCGGGCTAGCATCCATGCTGCTCCTCTCACTGGGTGCAGTCTCAACAATGGCCCCCACTCCCAGTGGCGCTGCTGGGACTGAGGAGCTGCTAGCCCACTGATTGGCCAGCAGCTCTTGGAGGTGGGATTCATGCCTCAGAAGGGTGGCAGTCCCAACCAATGCCAATTAAGAGCCTGGGCCATGTAAAATTACTGTATGGCTTCTAGGCCTGGTGGAGGCAGGCTCACCTCTGACTTTTTTAGCCAGTGGGCGGGGCCACCACCGCAACATAAAATTCTGGCCCTTATGCCTTACTTCAGAGAAAAGCAGGGGTATCTTGGCCAATGTATTTCCCTCAACCAACCCAACTAAAGCAGATTATCTGGTCATTTTCACATTGCTGTTTACGGGAGCTGTTGTGTGCCAATTGGCTGCTGTATTTTGACATTTCAACACTGATTACACTTCAAAAAGCACCTCATTGGCTGTAAACTCTTTTCAAATGTCCTGAGGTGCTATATAAATGCAAATCTTTATTTCTTTAACTTGTTTTGCACCAAATCATTTATTGAATCACACACACTGGTCTCTTTCTTTGTGTTACTCTTTGTTTTTCCCGTAATTAAAGATCCGCTAACAAAATTAATGCACGTCTTTAGAATGTGTAATTTGATTCATGGGTAATTTATTTTCTTCCATTTTTGTTGAAAGACAGTATAGGAAGTAAGCTGGTGGAGTGGAGGTGGTGGGCCAGGGGAGGGGATAGCCTGGGGAAAATGCAGCCAATTTATTATCACCAAGGTAATAACATGTAATGAACATAGGAGCAGGAGTAGGCCATTCAGCCCATTGAGCCTGCTCCACCATTCAATTAGATCATGGCTGATCATCGACCTCAACACCATTTTCCTGCACTATCCCCACACCCTTGATATCATTAGTATCTAGAGACCTATTGATTTCTGTCTTGCTCATTCTGGGTAGAGAATTCCACAGATTCATCACACACTGAGTGAAGACATTCCTCCTCATCTCAGTCTTAAATGGCATACCTCTTTTCTGAGACTATGTCCCCTGGTTCTAGACTCACCACCCAGGGGAAACATCTGATCTACATCCACCCTGTCATTCCCTGTAAGAATTTTGTAAGTTTCAATGAGATCACCTCTCATTCTTCGAAACTCTAGAGAATACAGGCCCAGTTTCCTCAATCTCTCCTCATAAGACAATCCTGCCACCCCAGGGATTAGTCTGGTGAACTTCCATTACACTCCCTCTATTGCAAGTATATCCTTTGTTAGATGAAGAGACCAAAACTCCACACAATAATCCAGGTGCGGTCCTACCAAGGCTCGATACAATTGCAGCAAGATTTCTTTACTCCTGTACTTAAATCCCCTTGTGATGAAGGACATCATACTATTTGCCTTCCGAATTGCTTGCTGCACCTGTATGCTAGTTTTTAGTGTAAGAGCTGTCTCACTCACTACAATAATAACTTGCATTTATATAACACTTTCAACATAAAAAACAGTCCCAAGGTATTCCATAGAAGTAAAAACTGGCACTGAGTCAAAGAAGGAGATATTACAAGGGCTAACTAAAGGTTTGGTAAAGTAGGTTTTAAGGAGGGTCTTAAAGAAAGAGAATGAGGTAAAGAGGTTTTGGGAGGAATTTGTAAAGCTTAGGGCCTTGATGGCTGACTTTACAGCCATCAATGGTGAGGTAAAGAAGTGAGGATGCACAAGAGGCCAGAGTTGAGGAACACAGAGGTCTAGGTAGGTTGTCGAGCTGGAGGTGGGTTACCGAGATAAAGAGTGGTGAGGCCATAAGGGGATCTGAATATAAGGATGAGAATGTTAAATTGGAGGCATTGGGGTCTTGGAACCAATGTTAACCAGTGAGCAAGGGGTGATGGGTCACCAGGACTTGGTGGAGGTTAGGATATGGTCAGGAACGTTTTGGATGAGCTGAAGTACATGGAGGATTCAGAAGCTGGACAGGAGAGGATTGTAATAGTTGGGTCTGGAGGTGAAAAAGACATGGATGAGGGATTTGGCAGCTGATAGCCTGTGGTAGGGGCAGAGACAGGTGATTTATGGAGGTGGTAGGAGGTGAACTTTTGTTGGAGAGAACATTGAATTGGATGCCCAGTTTGGAATCAAGTATCCTGATTGGAGCGATTCATACAGGAAGTTGCAGATAGGATGGGAATAGATGAGATGACAACACAGTCAAAAACTTTGGAAAGGAAAAGGAGGCTGGAGATTGAATCATAATCTGAAAGGACAGAGAGGTTGACGATGGTCTTTTTGAAGATAAGATGATGATGGCAATTTTGAAAGGGGGAGGGGGCAGTACCTGAAGTGAAGAAATTATTTACAATGTCAGCTAGAATGGAGGCCAGGAATGGAGGTTGGGTGTGAAGCAGTTGAATGGGAATGGGATCAAGTGAGCATTGTGTGGGTCCCATGAACAAGATGAGAGCATGATGGGGAAAAGGAGGGAAACTGAAGCAAGATGTAGGTTCAGGGATAGTGCAAGATTGCATGGTGAAATTTTGGGGACATTTGGCTTGATGAGCAAGAAAAAGGGGTAAGTAACAGAGGCAGTTGAACCCAATCTCAACCTTAGTAACCAAGATGTCCATGAGCATCTCACATTTATTGTTTGTGATGAGGGTGGGTTGTAGTGCCGAGGGGTTTAAGAAGATAGTTGGTAGTGGAGAAAAAAAGCCAGGAGTCATTTTTGTATTTTAGGATGATCTTGGATAATGAATAGTTTTGGCAGAGGATATCAAGGCTTTATAGTGCTTTATATGGTCCAGCCAAATCTGGCGATGGATTGCTAAACCAGATGTACATTTGATGCATTCCAGTCTGCATCCCTTGGACTTAAGGGAGTGATGATCGAGGCCATTTTAAAGTCAATGATCAATGCAGGCAAGAGTAAGAGTTTAACTGAGGGCAAGAGCTTCAAAGGCAGAAGTGAACGAATGTGTGAGGAGATCGACAGCTGTAGACATATGGCAAATGTAGAAATAACAGCTAGATAGTTGCTGATTTGAAACTGCAGTTTCAGTGACTTCGGGATAGTTTTCCATTGGCAGATGCAGGAGGAAGTGAGATTCGAAAGGGGTAGAGGTTGTAAGTCGTGAGAGAAACAAGGACGTGATCAGAAATGGCCTTATCTGTGAGCGACACAATGAGAGGAGTGCGGCCATAAGTGAAGACAAGTTCAAAGGGGTGGCTGTGACGATATGCAGGAGTTTATATGGAGAGAGGCATTAAGAGAACAGGAGGGCAGTGATATCAGAGGAGAGATAAAATGAGATGGAGATTGAAATCACCGAGTATGAGGAATGCAGAGGATGATAAAGGAAAGATTGAAGATGTCTTGTTGATAAACTCATGGAAGGTCTTGGGGAGGCTGTACTCTCTATCAAAGAGCCACCTCAGATTGTCAAGACGTACCATAAATCAAGAGACAGCCAACTACCCACCTTTGAAGGAATACTTCTTATGGGTGTTTGGCAACAGTCCTGCTGGTCAGGTGTTGTCAATTGCTCTGATATTATTTGATTCTGATGTACCATAAGAAAGATTGCAACTTTTTAAAAATAGAAATTGGACAGGAATATCAAAATCTAACTTTTTTTTGTTGTAGGTTCCAAGTCCTAGGATACGGAAAGGTATGCAACACTTCCTGAAATATTTATATTATTTAAATTTTTGCAATGGTAATAAATTTCACTGCATATTTTGCTGAATCACCATTGAATGCATTATAACTGAAATAATACTTTTTTTTTTAAATTTCAGTTACCAGAGGTACCATTCTGAAAAAGAACAAGTATTAGGACTGTGAAAAGCAGCCAGTAGATCATTGCAAAAACCTTTCAGGAACTCTGAATTCTGTGACACAGATTTTTCTCACTTGAATGTTTCTTTTCCATAGCATATCATTTCTTCACTATGATTTCATATTGCTTGCTTGTTTGTACATTTTTTGGTTAGAATTGAAATTGCAGTGTTTTTTTTTATATGTCGCCCAAGATTGCATTTTGTATTCTTATTAGTGGGGGTGGAGTCTAGTTTGAAGCTACAGCTAATCAGTCAGGGAAATTTGCAGATTTGAAACATAGAACATGTGTGTATATGTATGTGAGTGTGTGTGAATGCATAAATATGTGTGTCTGTGCACATATGTGTGTAGGCACAGTGCACAGTTGTGCATATCTGTATTGTGTGTATATTTCCATGTGTGCTTGTATGTCAGTGTACATTTATATTTGACTCAAAACATGCCCATTTATGTACCATTCAGCAGAATGTTTCTGTGGATTCATCTTCGTTTCAGGATTGCTTGTTATGATTATAACACTACAATTATTTGAAAAGAAATATTTTCTGTAGTACCACATATTTTTGTTTCCATTTAGTTTTTAGTTTTATTTTCTTCAATTATACACAAACTAGTTTGTGCTTATGGACCCTTATATTTCATATTAGTGTTAAGATATTTGCATGTCACAAGCTGCAGTCTGGTTTTGTGCTATTTCACTTAGACTTTGGTAAGGGTCATTTTATGCATCTCTCTCTCTCTCTCTCTCTCTCTATATATATATATATACAATATATATATTTATATATATTATATATATATTTCCAAATACATTGCAAATTCTTTTGTAATAGTATATTTATCTTCAAAATGTCTTCTATAATATGTTCATAAAAAGTAATTTTTCTGAAGCAATTTGTAGCTACAATAAAAAAGTTCATTTTTTAGAAAGTCCACTGATTCCTTATTAAAGAGATCAGCAGCCTTATGGTATTGACACTACCATTATTAGATTTGTTGATTTCTTGAATGATCCTCTAATGAATGACAATAATACTGAGCAACTTTGGCTCAGAGTTGCTGAGCTGGAGTCCAAACTGCAGACATTACAGCGCATCAGGGAGGAGGAGAGTTACCTGGATACTTTGTTCCAGGAGACAGTCACATCCCTTAGGTTAAGTAGAACTTTAGAGTTAGTCAATGGTCAGGGATAAGAGGGGGTGACTGCATATCAGGCAGGTATGGGGATCCAGCATGTAGTGATGGAGGAGACTGGGCCCTTGACTTTGACCAACAGGTACGAGGTACTTGCTACCTTTGTGAATGAGAGCAAGGACTGCCGGGTGGATACACAAACTGACCATGGAACCATGGTGCTGGAAGCCATTCAAGTGGGGGGAGTGAAAAAGATTGTGGTTGTGATGGGGGACAATATAGTCAGGGGGATAGATACCGTTCTTTGCAGCCATGACCGGGAGTTTTGAAAGTTGTGTTGTCTGCCCAGTGCCAGATAGCAAAGGATGACATAAGGACAGTGAGAAAGGATCTTGGCTTAGAAGGTCAGGCAGTCGAATCGGTGTGGGTGGAGATTTGGAATAACAAGGGTCGGAAGACGCTGGTGGGAGTAGTTTATAGGCCCCTCAAGAGTAGTTATACAGTTGGACAGATCATTAAGTAAGAAATACTTGGAGCTTGTAACAAAACAATGTAATGATTGTGGGGCACATTAATCTTCATATAGACTGGACAAATCAAATTGGCAAAGTTAGTCTGGAAGATTTGCAGAATGCTTTCAGGACAGTTTCCTGGAACAGTATGTTGTGGAAGCAACTAGGGATAAAGCTATTTTAGATCTAGTATCGTGCAATGAGGCAGGATTAATTAGTAATCTTGTTGTAAAAGATCTGCTGAGAAAAAGAGATCATAATACGATTGAATTCGATATTAAATTTGATAGCGACATATCCCAGTCCCAAACAAGAATCTTAAACTTAAACAAAGCCAAATGCATAGGTAAGAGGGGAGAGCAGGCTGAGGCTGATTGGGTAAATAGACTGAAGGGTACGGCAGTAAATAAACAGTGGGAAACATTTAAAAAAACCAATTCAAAATGTTTAACAAAAATACATTCCATTAGAAAACAAAAACTCAGCAAGAAAGATCTATTGTGGCTTACGAGGGAAGTTAAGGATAGTATCAGATTAAAAGAAGAGGCTTATAATGTTTCAAAGGATAGTAGTAAACCTGAGGAGTGGGAGTGTTTGAGAAACCAGTAAAGCGCCACCAAAAAGTTGATAAAAAGAGAAAAAATAGAATGAGAGTAAACTAGTCAGGAATATAAAAATTGTAAGACCTTTTACAAGTATATGAAAAGGAGGAGTAGCTAAAGTAAATGTTAGTCCCTTAAAGGCAAAGACAGGAGAAACTATCATGGGGAATGAAGAAATGTCAGAGAAGCTGAATGAATATTGCATGTCTGTCTTCACAGAAGTCACAAATTATATACAAAGAGATAAAGAGTAAACAAGAACCAATAAGAGTGAGGAACTTAAGGTAATTAATATCAGCAGAGAAAAAAATATTGGAGAAACTTAAGGGATTAAAGACTGTCAAACCCTATATCCTAGGGTTCTAAAAGAGGTAACTACAGTGACAGTGGATGCACTTGTTATGATTTTCGAAAATTCCCTAGATTCTAGAACGGTCCCAGCAGATTGGAAGTTAGCAACTGCAACACCGCTATTCAAGAAAAGAGGGAAAGAGAAAACAGAAAATTACAGGCCAGTTAGCCTGACATCATTCATCGGGAAAATGTGGAATATATTATTAAGGAAGTCTTAACCACTCACTCAGAAAATCATAGTATGTTCAGACAAAGTCAATATGGTTTTACGAAAGGGGAATCGTGTTTGATGTAGTATAAGGGCCTGAAAGAGTTACTGTTTGAGACAGTGAGCATAAACCCCTCCCATTGTCGTGATGATGATGTAACAGTCACATGGGTATTAGACTGGGAAGAGGCTAGAAGCAGCACGAGGGGCGCTGGATAGACAGGCTTGACGCGAGTATAAATAGTTATATCTGTATATAATAAATTAGTTATTCTTTAGCCTGACAAAGAACCCGAGACTTCTTTAAACAACATTCAATCTATGCTATTGCAATACACAATATGGCGGCAATGGTGAAAACACCCAAAAATTTGTGGAATACCTCACCTCATACAGTAGCACCAAGAAAATGGGAGATCTCAAAGGGAGACTGTGACAAGCTCTAGAGCTGCTCCATAGTCAAAGGAAGAGAGTTACGAGTGCTTTCATTTTTTGTTAAATTTTGAAGAATTGTGGTTTAAAGCTGAAACGGAGTCCATGGATTTTTTTTAACCAGGGTCACTGAGAGGTCTGGATTATAAAAAGTTACTAGAAGGCAGCTGTCTTCAAATAATTACCCAGTAGGGGTTGTTTTTGACTTGGGAAAGATATTTGCAGAGAAGTGACAGGTCAAGATTTATAGGGGTCAGGAGGCTTGACTCTTGGCATTGTTTATGGATTCATTTTGGACGGTGCATTGGGATATGGACAATGGTTTGAAAAGACAGTTGGAGAAAACTTGCCAAGAAGAACAAACACCCCAACTCAGTCTGTTCCAGCAGTCTGAAAAAGCCTGCTAGTTTTTCATCTCTCGAGAAGCTGGGAAGCAAGTGTAAGAAGCTTACTGAAACTGTTGCCGTATTTTTGCTGTAAAGCCTGTCAGAAACCTCCGATGCTGCATTTCCTGGAAAGCTTACCCAAACTGATCTTCAACGTCGCTTGAAAAGAACTGTTCTAGGGAGATCCCAGTGAGGCCGTCTATACATATTTGGGACATCAAACCAAAATAAAGGACATCTTTCCATATCTTCTTTTTCTTCTTCAAGAATTATCAAGTATATAGCCCAAGTGTTTTTTTTCCTCCTTTTTTTTGTAATAGAACTCTAAAACGAAAATTCCTTTATTTTTCCAGCTAAAGAGTGCATGTGTGTGTGTGTGTGTGTGTGAAGGGCTAAGGTAAAAAGGGAGCTTTTATATTTCGATCTGTGTGTTTCTGCTTTGCTTCGCTATTGGTTAAGATTTTCTTGATAATAAACTGATAATTTTGTTGTTTATTAAAGAAACCTGGTTGGTGTGTTTTATTCTGGGATAAAAATAGAGTCTATTATTGATCGTGTCGGTAAGTGGGAAAGCATTTAAATATATGTTGTGACCCGTGGAGAAGTGGAACTAGAATAAATAGTGCATTCCTCCCCCCTCGGTCATAGCAAGAGATGGACAGTCAGTGAGTCAGCTGTGCAGGCATTCAGGCTGCACCACAGAAGCATGGTGGTCTGTGAGCAAAATTAAGAATCCTGCGAATAGGTGAGTCATGGTGCGGATGGTCGGGGATTGGGTAAGGAACCCATTAAAAAGGGTGCAGTATTTTTCTAATGGTGCACGGGGAACAGGGGAAAAAAAAGACCCAAATCCTTTACTCAGGCTGTCAGCGAGGGCGGAGAGCGGGAAACCCCCAAAAAGCACGGGAACTCCCAAAAAGAGTGGGGGCACCTCCATTAAACAAGCAAGCCTAAAAGAAAAAAACAAAAGTAAAGATTGCCTGGGTGTTTCCACCACTGATGTCATATTGTGTATTGTAGTAGCATAGATTGAGTGTTGTTTAAAGAAGTCTTCGATTCTTTGTAAGGCTAAAGAATAACTCGTTTATTATATGCAGATATAACTATTTACACTCGCCACAAACCTATCTATCCAGCACACCTCGTGCTGCTTCTAACTGCTTCTCCTATTACCCATGTGACTATTACATCATCATCACTACAGTGGGTGGGATTTATTCTCACTGTATCAAACATTTACCCTTTCAAAGAACAAAGAACAAAGAACAGTACAGCACAGGAACAGGCCATTCGGCCCTCCAAGCCTGCGCCAATCTTGATGCCTGCCTAAATTAAAACCTTAAAGAACAAAGAATAGTACAGCACAGGCCCTTATACAACAGAATTGTCTACCCACGAGGGTTGCGGATGCTCCATCGTTGAGTATATTTAATGCTGAGATAGACTGACATTTGGTCTCTCATGGCATTAAGGGATTTGGGGAACAGATGGGAAAGTGGAGTTGAGGCAGAAGATCAGCCATGATCATATTGAATGGTGGAGCATGATTGAGGGACTATATGGTCCTGTGCCTATTTCTTATGTTCTTCTGCTCTTTTTCTTGGATGTGGCTACATTATTTCCACTTATGCTTCACATTCTTTAAATTTGTAAGTTTGGGATCTAGAACATCCCCAGCACAGCTTAAGAAAAACTGGCTGCTACAACTATCCCTGGTTCGCATCAACTATAATTATACTTGAGCAATAACATTACACAATTATCTATTCTGCAAGGTTTCCAATCCAAAACTGCATGTCATGAATCTAAAGGGAAGACAGCTGTTGATGATCTCATCCAATTTATACTAAGAGCGTTGTTGTGCATTTTACCTACATTGGTACATTTAAAAATACTCCAAGCTGTACATAAAGGCAGAATTTAGCCTTAATTAAAGCCTGTGTGTTAAGCCTTTGAGTTCAAACATTTTTGAATTCAGGCTTTGTTTGAATGCTGCTACTGAGCTGCAGGCACCAAGCATATGCCCCATTAGAGCAATTCAGTTGTGGGAGAGTGGTAAGCTCTTATAGGCCACTCCTATACTGAGCTAGATGGCGAGCAAATCCCAGATGGATTCTGAAAGCTCCACCCATTTAAACTTGAAACTTGCTTAAGTAGTTGGGCATGCTTCTCATCCATTTACAAGCCTGTTCGAAAATAGTATCAGGCAGATGTTGGGCAACAATGGACCCTTCCCTGATTTGCAAGTGACAAATGTCTGTCTTTCATCATCATAGTCCAGGCAGGCCACCGCCTGATTGGCTGCTCCAATCTGTCCTACTGAGTCAGAGAAGCCTTCCCAAGCTGAAAATCAAAGTAATTGTAACATTATTGGATGCTAAAGGAACCACTTAGCAGTGAAACAACAAAAATCCATCGCAAAAGGAAAATACTGCAGATGCTAAAAATCTGAGATAAAAATGGAAAATGCTGGAAATACTCAGCAGATCTGGCAGCATCTGTGGAGCGAGACACAGAGTTAATGTTTTAGGTTGATGGCCTTCCATCAAGATAATTTAGTGCACCCCCCCCCCCCACCAGTTAATTTATTTTTAGGAGAGACTTTTGCATCCTTTCCCACCTTTCACTGCCTCAACACACCTCCAGCCATTCAACTGTGATAGGCACATACTTCAAACATTGTGCTATACAATCACTGACATTCTGCCCTCTCTCTTTGAGGATAAGGTGGAACACAGTAGAAGGGAGCAGTGTACAAGGGGAAGGGATGCATGCATCCTGAGTTCTATGGAGGAGATGGTTGTCAGTGTGATGGGCCAGCTGTGTTGCAGCCCATGGCCCCCATCCTCGCTGAAGATGATGGTATGTTCCTGCCTTATGCTCCCTTCTCAACTTCCAGCACATCCTCATTCTGCTATCTGGTGTGATGATGGTGTGGCCATGGACCGCTTGCTTCCCATCCCACCAACTACCTTCACACCACCTTCCCCTTCTGATTTCTTGCTTTCAGACACCCAAGAACTGTCACCTGTCCAGTCACAATAGCCCAAGGAGAAAGAGAGAGAGCAACAGCACAGCACTAATGACATTATTGATCTGGCATTCACAGTCAACAGCTCAGATAATGGCACTGCACGTACCCTGGAGGCAAACACAGAGTTGATATCAGTAGGTGGTGAGTCATCTGAGCACGAACAGGCTACAGCCAGGCCAGAGGGAAAGGATAGTTCATTTGCCAGCTCACCAGAGGGCGAGGTCACAGACTAAGATGAGGACTTTAATGGGGTGGCATACACAAAAGTACTGATGGACATGCAAACCAAGATGCCGGCTGCATTGGCTGGCCTGCCACCAGCCTCCTGTCACTATCAAGGAGCGTGGAGGAGTCCAGCTTCAACTTGGCAGAGGGCATGGTGCAGAGTTTGCCCACTCTGTAGCCTCTGCTCCATCTTCCTGATGTGCTGAGGAGCCAGAGACACTGTCACTGCTGCCTTCATACCTGTTGCAAAATCTCTCCCTAACAGCACTGTGGGTGTATCTGCATCAGATGGACTGCAGAAGGCAGCTCACCACCACCTTCTGAAGGGCAATTAGGGATGGGCAACAAATACTGGCCTTGCCAGCAATGCCCGCATCCTATGAAATGAATACAAATACCTACTCCTTGGCCCTCCCTATAAGGATGGAGCAACACTCTCTCGAAAATCTAAGAACTCACCACAACACCTGCAAAAACACTCCAGAATACTTCCAGACACTTTGCAATAGCAGAAATTCTTAATAATGGCCTTACTTACAATTTGGGTGCTTGGCCTTTAAAGGACACTTGTGCGGGAAGTCCACTTCGACGGAGTCCTGCTTTGACAGCGTACTTAAGTTGGAAATTTGGTGAGTGCGAGAATTTGGCATGGTGAGGGAAAAGGCACTGTTCTCTTTTACAGAACAAGGAGTGGTCCGAGAGAGGGAATAGGACACAGTGAGAGTTGAGAGTTGAAGTCCAGAGGCATTAATTAGGTAAGCAGGTAGGTGATTGTTTGGTGAGTTTTAAGGTTTCTTTTTTTTCTCTAAATTGGGGCAGTAGTTTGAACAAGTACCAGGGAGATCTAAGTACTGTCTTAAATTTCTAGCTTAACTAGTTAATTATTTAATATAACTACAAATAGGGACGGGCAATAAATGCTGGTCCTAGCCAGAAATGCCCACATCCCACAAACGAATAAGAAAGTTATAATTGAGTGATATTTCAAATCTTGAAATGCTAATTAGTTAAACAAAACACAATAGAGATGGCAGGGCAAGTGTAGCATGTGGGAACTGGTGGACACCAGTGTGGTCCACTACAACCACATTTGCAGTAGGTATCTGCAGCTCCAGGAATTTTGGCTCAGAGTTGATGAGCTGGACTCTGAGATTTGGACACTGCGATGCATCAGGAAGGCAGAAAGTTACCTAGATACTTTGTTCCAAGAGGGAGTCACATCCCTTAGGCTAGGTACTTCAGATTTGGTCCGTGGTCAGGGACAGGAGGGTGTGACTATGAGTGAGGCACGTATGGGGATCCGTAAGCACTGTATGAGTCGCAACGCTTGCACTTGTCCAACAGGTTCAAGGTTCTTGCAACCTGTGTGGACAACAGCAGGGACTGCAGAGAGGATGAACAAACTGACAACAGCACTGTGGTATAGGGGGCCATTCGTGTGGGGGGAATTAAAAGGAATGTGGCACTAGTAAAGGACAGTGTTGTGAGGGAGATTGATACTGTTCTCTGCAGCCGAGAGCATGAGTCCTGAAGGCTGTGTTGCCTGCCCGGTGCCAAGGTTAAGGACATCGCCTCAGGGCTGGAGAGGAACTTGGAGCAGGAGGGGAAGGTTCCAGCTGTTATGGTCTACATAGATACCAATGACATAGGTACGGCCAATAAAGAGGTTCTGCTGAGGGATTATGAGCGGCCAGGGGCTAAATTGAAAAGCAGAACAGCAATGTAATAATCTCTGGATTACTAACCGAGCTAGGAGCAAATTGGCGTAGCGTAAATATGATCAGAGAGTTGAATGCGTGACACAAAGATTAGTGTGGGATAAATGGGTTTTGATTCATGGCTCCAGTAATGGGGAAAGAGGGTGCTGTACCATTGGAATGGCCTTCACTTGAACCACGCTAGGGCTGTAGAGAGGGTTTTAAATTAAATAATAAGGGGGAAGGTTCCCGTGAGGGGACATTTAGAAAGTTAGCAAGAAAGGACGAGGCAATAGTGCAGGGTAGTGATATGGGTAATGATAACCAAAGTATGGCAGGAAGGGACAGAGCGTATAAACATAAGAGCACACCTCTACATAGGGTCAGACTAGTGGGGAATGATAAAAAGACAGGCTTAAAGGCTCTTTATCTGAATGTACACAGCATTTGTAATAAGATGGATGAATTGATAGCATAAATAGAAATGAATGGGTATGACATGATAGCCATTACAAAGACGTGGTTGCAAGGTGATCAAGGCTGGGAACTGAATATTCAAGGGTATTTGACATTTCGGCAGGATTGGAAGAAAGGAAAAGGAGGTACGGCAATAAAGGATGAGATCAGCACGGTAGTGAGAAAGGATCTTTGCTCGGGAGATCAAGATGCAGAATCAGTTTTGGGTAGAGATAAGAAATAACAAGGTAAAGAAGTCACTGGTGGGGGTACTTTATAGATGACCTAACAGCAGCCACACTGCAGGAAAGAGAATAAATCAAGAAATAATGGGGGCTTGTAAGAAAGGTACTGCAATAATTGTGGGCAATTTTAATCCTCATATCGATTAGACAAATCAAATTGGCCAAGGTAGCCTGGAGGATGAGTTCATAGAGTGTATTCAGGGCAGTTTCTTAGAACAATACATTCTGGAACAAACCAGAGAACAAGCCATTTTAGACCTGGAAATGTGGAATGAAACAGGATTAATTAATGATCTCATAGTAAAAGATCCTCTCAGCAAGAGTGATCATAACATGATAGAATTTCACATTCAGTTTGAGGGTGAGAAACTTGGGTCTGAAACTAGTGACTTAAACTTAAATGAAGGCAATTGCAAGGGTATGAAAACTGTCCGCGACACCCTGGTCCACTCCTCCATTACCCCCACCACCTCGTCTCCTTCCCAAGGCACCTGCCCCTGTAATCACAGGAGGTGTAATACCTTCCCATTTACCTGCTCTCTCCTCACTATCCAAGGCCCCAAACACTCTTTTCAGGTGAAGCAGCAATTTACTTGTACTTCTTTCAATGTAGTATACTGTATTTGTTGCTCACAATGTGGTCTCCTCTACATTGGGGAGACCAAACGCAAACTGGGTGACCACTTTGCGGAACACCTCCACTCAGACCGAAAGCATGACCCCGAGCTTCCAGTTGCTGGCCATTTCAACACCCACCCCCTGCTCTCATGCTCACATCTCTGTCCTGGGCTTGCTGCAGTGTTCCAGTGAACATCAACGCAAGCTCGAGGAACAGCATCTCATTTACCGATCAGGCACGCTACATCCTGCCGGACTGAACATAGTGTTCAATATTTTAAGAGCATGACAGCCCCCCCATTTTACTTTTATTTTTAGTTATTTATTTCTTTTTACTTTTTGTGTTTATTTTATTTTAGTTTGTTCAGTTTGTTTCTACTGTGCCTACCCACTGTGTTTTTTTTTCATGTTTGTGCTTGTGGCTGTTCAGTTTTCAGTCTGTTAACACCCTATCTGTACTAATGCTTTGTCTTTCAGCACACAATTAACATATTGTTTGCTTTTGCTCCATGACCTTCTGGTCAGCTATTCTGTGACTTTGTCCTATCAACACCTCTTTTGTTATCTCTTGCCCCACCCCGCTTTACTTGCTTAAAATCTTTTACATTTCTTATATCTGCCAGTTCTGAAGAAGGGTCACTGACCTGAAACGTTAACTCTGCTTCTCTCTCCACAGATGCTGCCAGACCTGCTGAGTATTTCCAGTGTTTCTTGTTTTTATTATAGGCATGAGTTGGCTAAAGTTGACTGGGAAAATAGATTGAAAGGTAAGATGATAGAAAAGCAGTGGCAGACATTTAAGGAGATATTTCATAACTCTCAACAAAGATATATACCATTGAGAAAGAAAGACTGTATGAGAAGGATGCATCATCCGTGGCTAACTAAGGAAGTTAAGGATCATGCCAAATTGAAATAAATGGTGCATAATGCTGTGAAGATTCATGGTAGGCCAGAAGATTGGGAAAATTCTAGAAACTAGCAAAGGATGATGAGAAAAAGTGAAGTAGAAATTAGAGTATGAGAGTAAACTAGCAAGAAATATAACAACAGACAGTAAGAGCTTCTATAAGTATATAATATGGAAGACAGTAGCTAAAATAAACATTCGTTCCTTAGAGGATGGGACCGGGGAATTAATAATGGGAGACAAGTAAATAGCAGAGACATATATTTTGTATCTGTCTTCATGGAAGAAGACACAAAAATATCCCAAGAATAGTCGAAAATCGGGGGCAAAAGGGATGAGGAACTTAAACAATCACTATCACTAGAGAAAAAGTACTAGGAAAAATAATGCGACTAAAGGCTAACAAGTCCCCTGGTCCTGATAGCCTGCATCATAGGGTCTTAAAAGAAATGGCTGCAGAGATAGTGGATGCATTGGTTGTAATCTTCCAAAATTCCCTAGAATCTTAGAAAGGTCCCAGCAGATTGGAAAACTGCAAATGTAACACACCTCTATTCAAGAAAGGAGGGAGACAAAATGCAGGAAACTGCTTTTGTTATCTCTTGCCAAAGCCAGTTAGCCCAACATCTGTCATTGGAAAAATGCTGGAATCCATTATTAAGGAAGTAGTAGCAGGACATTTAGAAAATCATATTGCAATCAGGCAGAGTCAACGTGGTTTTGAGAAAAGAAAATCATGTTTGACAAATTTATTAGGGTTCTTTGAGGATGTAACAAGCAGAGTGAATAAAGAGGAACCAATGGATGTAGTATATTTGGATTTCTAAAAGGGCATTTGAAAAGGTGCCACATAAAAGGTTAATGAACAAGATAAGAGGTCATGGTGTTGGGGGTAATATATTAGCCTGGATAGAGGATTGGCTAACTAACAGGAGAGTTGGAATAAATGCGTCATTTTCAGGTTGGCAAACTGTAACTAGTGGGGTGCCACAGGGATCAGTGCTGGGGCCTCAACTATTTACAATTTATATTAATGACTTTGATGCAGGGACCGAGGGTATTGTAGCCAAATTTGATGACGATAGATATGAACGCAAGTTGGGAGGAGGACACAAAGAGGCTGAAAAGGGACAAAGACAGGTTAAATGAGTGGGCAAAAATTTGGCAGATAGAGCATAATGTAGGAAAATATGAGGTTCTCCACTCTCGTGGAAGAATAGAAAAGCAGAATATTATTTAAATGGAAAGAGACTGCAGAATTCTAGGGTATGGAGGGGTCTGGATGTTCTTGTACATGAATCAAAAAAAGTTAGCATGTAGGTACAACAAGTAATTAGGAAGGCAAATGGAATGCTGGCCTTTATTGCAAGGGAGATGGAGACTAAAGGTGGGGAAGTCTTGCTACAACTGTACAGGGCCTTGGTAAGATCACACCTAAAGGACTGCATACAGTTTTGGTCTCCTTATTTAAGGAGGGATATACTTACATTGGAGGCAGTTCAGAAAAAGCTCACTAGGCTGATTCCTGGGATGAAGGGTTTGTCTTATGAAGGACAGTTGAGCAGGTTGGGCCTATACTCACTGGAGTTTAGAAGAATGAGAGGCGATCTGATTGAAACATAAGATTCTAAGGGGGGCTTGACAGACTCGATGCTGAGAGGGTGTTTCCCCTCATGGGAGAATCTAGAACTAGGGGGGACAGTTTCAAAATATGGGGTCTTGCATAAAAGATGGAGATGAAGAGGAATTTCTTCTCTCAGAGGGTCATTAATCTTTGGAATTCACTTCCTCAGAGAGCACTGGAGGCTGGTCATTGAATATATTCAAGGCTGAGCTAGACAGATTTTTGAACTACAAGGGAGTAAAGGGTTATGGGGGCAGGCAGGAATGTGGAGTTGAGACCATGATTAGATCAGCCGTGATCTTATTGAATGATGGAGCAGGCTCAAGGAGCCTACTCCTATTCCTAATTCTTATTTTCTTATATGTAGCTTAAAGTTTATTGTTTGCAAAGTGATTGATGCTTTGTTGCCTTGACCTGCGTGGTCCAAATTAGGTATCCTGTCATCGCACCAGGTAGTTAGGCTGTGTGACATCAGGATAGTATTCCCACATAGCCTTCTAGTGCATGCTGGGGATGCTGGTGTGGGCACCCTTTGCAATAGGGTTGCTGGTGTGAGTGGTGCCAGAAGTGGCTGGCGATGCAGCACACACCAGCAAAATGCGCTAGGCCTCCAGTGGCACTACAGAAATGAAATTCTTATCCAGGGTACCTCTAAATGTGGGTAGAAGCATTGATATGGAAGGAGACAACACACACACATATATATATATATATATATCTATAATACATCCACCCATGGTGATAATAACTATGCTATCAGCCATAGCTCAGTTGGTTGCACTATTGCCTCTGAGTCAGAAGTTTGTTTCTTCAAGTCCCACTCCAAAGACCTGAGCACAAAAATCAAGGCTACTGCTCCAGTGCAGTACTGAGGGAGTGCTGCACTGTTGGAGGTGCCTTCATTTGGATGAGATGTTAAACCGAGGCCCTATCTGCCCACTTGGCTGGACGTAAGATCCCATAGAAGTATTTTGGAGAAGAGCGGGGGGTTATCCCTGATATTTTAGCCAATATTTACCCCTAAAACAGATTATCTGGTCATTATCACATTGCTCTTTGTGGAAGCTTGCTGTGTGCAAATTGGCTGCTGCGTTTTCTACATTACAACAGTCCCTACCTACACTTCAAAAGTAGTTAATTGGCTGTAAAGCGCTTTGGGACATCCTGTGGTTCTGAAAGGTGTGATATAAATGTAAGTCTTTTTTTCTTTCATACATGCATGTGCACACACAGACAAGATATCAGGAGGCTGTAACGAATAGATTATTACAGATTTCAAAGCATAGTGCTTTTGGGATCTGTTTTATTATTCTAGTTCCTTTTGATGTGCATGACCAGCTTATTCAGCTATCTCCTTAAAGATCTACTGCTTTTCTCTCCTTTTGATAAGGAAACATTAAATGTCCAATTTCCCTTTGCCTCATCTATACAATTTTTTTTAGTGCCGTATATGACTTACATCAACTTTTGATCTTACACAGACATGCTACAGGCAACGTCAGTTTAGGCTTAAGTACATTATAATTAAGGATGCACATTTGAAATTCAGTTCTGGCCCAACGAACTTCTATTGAAGCCAACTTTGTGTTTCCAGGGTTTGTTTGAATCTGCATTGGTAATGTTTGGCCCATTAGTAATCCATCTCCTCAAAACGCTCATCCATCTTTTATTTGCCACAAGGAAGCTGGTGCATTGATGTATTTGGATGAACGTTCTGGAGGGAATCAGTGTACAATGTATTTAACAGGATTGCTCTGTAGTTCGCTAAATTGGGTGATTTAGATTGACGTGTAAGAATGAGTTGAAAAATAGGACTGTCAAGTGATTAAAAAAGTCACGCAATTAATCTCACAATTAAACATTTTTAATCTCAGTTAATCTTGTTTTAATCACATATTTAATTGTTACAATTATTGCATCCATCTCATTCACGTTTACCTTATTAATGATGCTATTATTATTACCATCATCCAAAAAGCAACCAAAGTTTTTTCCTATTTCTGGAAAAGCAACATAAACATAATTGGAACTTGCTGCAAAAAATGTGTATTACAGAGTACAGATTTGAGCTGTTAATGAAGAAAATGAACGTGTTGATTGCAGAAGTTAACTGTGATTGATTGACAGCTCTACTTGAAAGTCATTCATTATTCCATATCATTTCTGATTGAGCTTCAAAGTTGTTCTCAAACAGAATTGGAAAAATCTAACAATTTAAATTTCATTCTGAATGTCTCCAGAAAGTACCCAGTTGGACATTGGGAGTTCTGCCAATCATTCCAGAGAAGTTCAGCCCCAAGGTGACAAATGTCAGTTGGTTCCTTGATAGTCCGGTGGAGGCCTGGTCCATTTTAAAGGAGGGCCATATTAGCAACAGCATGACGGAGTTGGGAGGGGTGGGGCACTACAGTGGAAGATTGAGTGCCTCTGGGCAGCTTTCAGCTATTGCAATATCAGATGACTTGGCCAGTCTCTGGGCCCATAAAAATAGCTTCATGGCGGGGTTCCTGGTCTCTGGAAGAGGCTGGCTGCGCACGACTGGCCCAGGCTGGTTTCTGGAGCTTGTGTAAGCTCTCCTACTCCTCCCAGTCACACAAAAATAAAGAAGAACTTATTCTGAGGTCACACTTTGGTTGTGCTGCCAGCTGATACCGGTCGGACTGTGCATGTCATAGGACTCCAATTGTATTTTAATTGGGTTTACCACTTATCTCAAGGGGTCACGCTGGCCGCCAGTGGTAGGAACACAGCTGCAGTCATACTGACGGTAGTCACCGACTGATAGGTTATTGTCCACTATTTTCAGTGCAACATCATCCAGTTGCTACTGGGCGGAAGGCCTGAAAATACAATTCTCAGAATCCCCCTATGCAATAAATGGTGGTTTTAACAGATCCATATGCAAACTTCAAGTTTGAAAGTATTCCTTAAACCTACGTTTTCTGATGTGCTTGCATAGAATATACAACAGCGAAACAGGCCTTTCGGGCCAACCAATCCATGTTGGTGTTTATGTTCCACTCCAGCTTAAGTTGATAATATTGACAAACGTCAGAAGAAATATTATTCCAATCTTTTAAGGTCCAGCATAAAGTTCAGTGTCAACTGCTGATACTAAATTAACAACTTACTGAGTAGTTAAACATTATAGCCCTGATTTTAACCAAGAGTGAGAATTGGGAGGGCTGGAGCGTCAAGCCCTTCTTGACATTGGCAACATAAAGCCCATGCGATCCTGGGTTTCATTTTAATGCGACAGGTCAGCTAGCCAGTGGCTGGTAGAGGAATTGTAGGTGGCAGGAAGCCTGCACCAAAGAACAGTCAAGGGCAACATGGTGGACTGCATTTTACCAGCTCGTTGCTGATCTTGGCAGAGAGCTTCTAAAATGGCATGGCGCACGCACGGGATTTACTTTGCGGAGCCACCACGATATTTATCGCCGCGGTTCATTTGCATGGCTGGGGCGGTCCGCAACCCCCCCGCTCCCCCTGGCCGATAACGTGGAGGGGGCAGGTGCTCCATCCCCGGCAATGGTGCCTGATGCCACCGTGCAGGCGCCGGTGCCATTTTTAAAGGGCTTCAAGCCCTTCCAATGCATTTGAATTTTTAAGGTTATATGCATGATAAAATTCAAGTAAACATTTTAATAAACTATTCAAGCCCCTCTCCCACCCTCCCTCAATGACTAAACAATTTATTAATTGCCCTCTCTCCCAAAAAAACTTACCCTGCGATCCCGAACTTCCCCTCCTCAAAGTATATGAACTTTTACCTTCAACCCCTTCCCCTCCACCAACTACAATAGATTTCCCTGCTCCCCGACACCCCCCGCCCCCCCACCCTGAAGAAAGCTTACCTGCTCCCCTTTCCCAACTAGTGTTCCGCCTCGGATCTCTGAACGGTAAAGTTCAGCCCGGTACGTCAAAGATAGAAGGTTTCTAAAGAGTCTCACTGGAGGGAAGAAATGAAGTCTGGGGAAGGGGAGTCCTAAACTTTCTTTGTGGACTCAAAAGGAGCACTGCTGATTTAAAAAAAGTAAAAAAAAACTTACTTGTTTGGGCCTGTTCTGAACCTGGAATCTCTTCCTGTTGTCCACCATAGGTTTATTGGTGCCACAATGTCTGCTTTTACACAAGAAAAATGATCGCTTGAGCAAGATATTTAAGAGCTGCTCTCCTGAGTGAGACTGTTGGAAAAGGAGGGCAGCAAAGGGAAAACAGTCACCATTGTTAAATAGATCCAAGTCAAGTATCCAAGTCCGGAAATAATTCTCAGATTCAAAATCAGTGAAGTACTTATATCCAAAAACTGAACAAATATAGCTTAGTTTTTCAAGATCCAGGAAAAAAATTCTGTCCATCAAGTATGCATTAGTTTACAACCAGTATACTATTCATTGATATCTAAGTCATTTATTAGCTTGGTGAATCATTATAAATAATGAATCTGAAATACAATACTAATTGCATTGATATTTTGTGTTTTATGTAATGAAATAATTTGTATTTGGACCCTAGTCTGCTCTAAATTGGATCTGTACAAAAAAGAGTGCAAATAATCTTTAACATAACTAATTAAGAAGCCCTCTGAGTCCTTGATCGTTGCTTTGGTTTTATGGCATACACATCTGGGGATTGTACAATCCCCTGCAGTGCTATGAACAAACTGCTTGAAAATATGTAATTATGGTTTCTCAATTTCATGTGAGCCTGCCGTGATAAAAAATGTTAATTCTCTAAAATCTGAAGCCATATCAAACTTCCATAAATTTTCAAACAGTAGTAGTTATTGTAGAATATCAGGAAAAAGTGTTGGGTTTTGCTACGTACAAATGAATATAAAGGTTTGTAAAGTCAATGATTATTTGAAAGTCATACAAATGTTACCTGTCATCAGGTTTAGAATGGGACACAAATATTTAGAATGGTGCAGAATATAAGTTTTTATTTATAATTTTCAGGGGTAAGACTTCTTCAGCGAGGCCCAGACAGCAAAATCATATCCGCCGTCTTAATAAATGGCAATTGTGATATTGTTACACTTCACCTACAGGAAATGGTCTCCTTTGTTTTATTCTTTTGAGGGTTTTAGGTGTGATTACTTTCTTCCTTTACGTCCAGAGTGAATTGGGTGATACATGAAACTGAATGCACAGTACCTTATATTTTTAAGCAACAGGCTTGAAAAACTTAATAATCTTTTCTCATAACATCATTTCTTTGTTTCTGTGACTATCTCATAAATATCCATATAACGGCATAATTAAAAGTTCATCATTTATCTTCTAGCTTTCATCAGTTGCACTGAATTCATGTTACCAACTGCAAGGAAGTGAGCAGATGTTTTATTTTAACCTATTGTTTAATTATTATTTTGTTGTTATGGCTTGTGCCTGTACAGACTCGATGGGGGTTGAATTGTTGTACATCTGTGATATTCAGTTTCATGGTTGCCCTAATGGTTTTGTACCATCTATTTCATGATGGTAAATGTGTGTCTGCATCCATAATATCCAATTTCCCATCTACCTTAATTCTTTGAAAAGAATTAATTAAATTTACTTTTCTGATTTATTGAAAGTTGTATGTGGAACAGTGATCATTTGCTATAGTGGCTAAACCCATGTGCAGAAGTGAAAACAGAAAATGCTGGAAATACTCAGCAGGACAGGCAGCAGCTGTGGAGAGAAACAACATTAATGAGCTGAACTTAGCCACGGAGGGGGCAAACTGGCAATTTCATGCAAAAGGACAGTGTGGCGGTTGCCTGACGTGTAGCTGCCTGCACATGATTTTTCTGGAAGTGGTTTCTTGGGGATAACAACCACCTGTCCAGTAGCAGTGGGCAGTCAATATAGGGCAATTAAGCAGCAATTGAGAGGTCCTTTGACATAAAGGTGCAATTTTGTCAGAGGTGCACAGGTCTACGCTGCGTCATCACCTTGACCAAGCAGATGAGGCGGCTGCAAAGCGGTAAGTCATTGACGAAAGAGACAGCCATTAAATCTTTTATATAAAAGTGGGAATCAGCAAAGGGGAGCTCATGCATCGCCAGTGACTTACCATAGTGGAAGCAGAGCTCTCAGACTGGGAGTGCTGAAAGAGAGGGTGGGTTTTGGACTAGGTCCTAGTAATTGAAACTGTGTCTGAACGTTGGGGCCACCCACTCAGAGGTGGGCTGGAGCAGTGGGGAGGAGAAGCTGAGCGAGAGGCAGGAGGAGCAAGAAGGTGCTACCCACAGCATTGGGTTTGCTGACAAAAGATCAGCTTCCTTAACACGTCTGAACAACAGTGTCACCAACAGCTACACCATTGAGGCAGGTGGTTGCTGGTCTGCGCGCCCTCCTGAAGGAACACCATAGACCTCAAGGAGTGGGTGGATACCCACTGCCAGTAGCTGTCAAAGTGGCGGTCGCCTTGAATGTTCTAGTGTCTGGCTCGTTTCAGGGGGCTGTGGACCTATGTGCTGTACACAGCAGCATCACTCAAGTGACGAATCCCTTTATAAGAAGGCATTGGACTATCACATTCACCACAGATGTGGCCAGTCAGGCACAGAAGGCAGTGGGGTTTGCCTTCATGGCTGATTCCCTTCAGTACAGAGTAGGATTGACTGCACCCATGTGTCTATTGATGTTCTGGCAGCACAGCGTGATGTTTTTATTAACAGGAAGGGGCTCCACTCTTTCACCGTGCAGCTGCTGTGCGACAATTGCAAACAGTTCTTGCAGGTGTGCGCTCTGAAAGTACAGATATACCACATCCACTGACTCCCCCTAGCTGCTTCATCAGATATCTGGCAGCCCAGCAACTGTGATGTATTAGATATGATGACACAAATGAGGAGACTGCTGCAAGCCATTGGCATGGGCAGGACGAGAAGTTTTCATCCTCTCTCTGCTAGATCACATCCTTGGTGACTGCCTGCCCTGTGGCCATCCTGCCAATGTCAAAGATTAGTGTGGGAAAAATGGGTTTCGATTCATGGGGCACAGGCACCAGTATTGGGGAAAGTAGGAGCTGTACTGTTGGGACAGTCTTCACCTGAACCATGCTGGGACCAGTGTTCTGGCGAGTCGTATAACTAGGACAGTAGAGAGGGCTTTAAACTAAATAGTGGGGGTGAGGGATCAAGTGAGAGAAGATATGATAAATTAAAGACAGCGGACAAGGCAAGACAGCAAAGTAGCAATAAGGAAAATAATAATCAGAGCACAGTGGGAAGGGACAGAATGTATAAAATTGAGGGCCGAGATTTATACTCATGCGGGGGCGGGTGAAAACAATGGCGGCCCCACGTCTTGGAGCCGCCATGATATTAAGCGCGGCAGCTCATTTAAATAGCCAGGCCCCCCTCACCCACTGATGATGTGGAGGGGACGGGCTGTCCATCCCCGGCAATGGTGTCAGCTGCCTGTGCACAGGCTCTGACGCGATTTTTAAAGATCTTCGAGCCCTGCTGTTCAATTTAAATATTTAAAGATACATTTATTTAAAAAAATTAAATAAATTTATTTTGCCACTCTCCCACGCACCCCCCCCCCCACCAATAACCATAGAATTAATTACTTTCCCTCTCCCCCCAAAACACTTACCTTGTCCACCGGACCTGCCCCTCCCAAGTGCATAAACTTTACATTATAAACCTTCCCACCATCCCCTTCACCAATAATATGACGTTGACCCCGCTCCCTCCCCTCCACACTGAGAAACTTACCTCCTCCCACCTCCCCACCACCTGCCCTCCGCTTTGGTTCCTGGAATGGGGATCTGAAGGTGCAGGAGTGCCAGCCAGCGGCATGAAGATCGCACTGAGACAGACGGCGGGAGTGTAAGGGTAATTAATTCATTGATTTTAATTAATTTAAGTATTTAAATGGGGCTCACATCACCCAGTGGCAGGGGGACTGCCATGAGGCCTCGACGCCAGCGGTAATATTGGGCCGGGCTTTCCCGTCACTGGGGTGCATGGTGGCCCTCTCACGGAGGCATTTTCCGGCCCCCTCGCCATGACCCTGGGTGATACTGGGTGGTCTGTAAAATTCAGCCCTATGAGTGTGCAAGCAGCTAAGGCTAGAGGTTGCGTAAATAATAGAAGTACAGAACTAAAGGCTCTGTATTTGAATGCGCATAGCATTCATAACAAAACAAATGAATTGATAGCTCAAATAGAGATATATGTAGGATCTGATAGCCATTACAGAGACATGGCTGCAAGATGACAAAGGCAGGGACCCGAATATTCAAGTGTACCTGACATTTCGGAAGGACAGGAAACTAGGAAAAGGTGGAGGCCTAGCTCTGTTAATTAGACAGCACCTTCCAAACCTGCGACCTCTACTAACTAGAAAGATAAGGGCAGCAAATGCATGGGAACACCACCGCCTGCAAATTCCCCTCCAAGTCACACACCATCCTGACTTGGAACTATATCGCCGTTCCTTCACTGTCGCTGGGTCAAAATTCTGGAACTCCCTTCCTAGCAGCACTGTGGGTGTCCCTACCCCACATGGACTGCAGTGGTTCCAGAAGGCAGCTCACCACCACCTTCTCAAGGGCAATTAGGGATGGGCAATAAATGCTGGCCTGGCCAGCGACGCCTAAATCCCATGAATGAATAGAAAAAAATTAAGGATGACATTAATACAATAAGTAGAAGTGACCTTCGTTCTAAAAATCAAGATGTAGAATCAGTTTCCACAGAGATAAGAAATAGTAAAGGTAGGAAGTGGGAGTAGTTTATAGGCCCCCTAATAGTAAGCACACTGTAGGACGGGGTATAAAGGAAGAAATAATGCGGGCTTGTGAGAAGGGTACGTAATCTACAGATAGATTGGACAGATCAGATTTGTAAAGGTAGCCTGGAAAATGTGTTCATGGAGTGTTATTAGGACAGTTTCTTAGAGCAGCAGGTTCTAGAGCCAGCCAGAAAGCAGGATACTCTAGATCTTGTATGTGTAACGAGACAGGATTAATTAACGACCTCATAATAAAGCTGCCCCTAGGTTGCAGTGATCACATGATTGAATTTCGCATTCAGTTTGAGGGTGAGAAGAGTGCATCTAAGACTAGTGTTTTAAACAATTCAGTAAAGAGTAGTAGCAGGTCAGAAGATTGGACAAAATATAAAAAACAGCAAAGAATGACTGAAGGAATAACGAGAGAGAAATTAGAGTATGAGAGAAAGTTAGCTAGAAACAAAAAAGATGGATAGTAAGAGTTTCTTCAGGTATTTAAAAAGGAAAACAGTAAATAAAGTGAGTGTTGGTCCTCTCGAGAGTGAGTCTGGGGAATTAATAATGGAAAATAAGGAAATGGCGGAGGAATTGAACAGACTTTTTGCATCTGTCTTCACCGTAGAGGATACAAATAACATCCCAGCAATAATTGTGAATCAAGAGTTGAAAGGGAGGGAAGAACTTAAAACAATTACCATCACCAGGGAAAGGGTACTGAGAAAATTATTGGAACTAAAATCTGACAAGTCCATAGGTCCTGAAGGACTCCATCCTAGGGTCTTAAAAGAAGTGTCTGCTGAGATAGTGGATACTCTGGTTTTAATTTTCTAAAATTCCCTAGATCCTGGAAAGGACCCTTTAGATTGGAAGGTAACAAATGTAACTCCGCTATTCAAAAAAGGAGAAAGACAGCAAGCAAGAAACTACAGGCCAGTTAGTTTAACAACTGTCATAGGGAAAATGCTGGAATCTATTATTAAGGAGGTTATAGCAGGTCATTTAGAAAATCTTAATGCAATCAGGCAGAGTCAATATGGTTTTATGAAAAGGAAATAGTGTTTAACTAATTTATTAGAGTTCTTTGAGGAAGTAACAAGCAATGTGGATGAAGGGGAACCTGGGATGTAGTGTACTTGGATTTCCAGAAGGCATTTGACAAGGTGCCACATCAAAGGTTACTAAACACAATAAGAGCCCATGGTATAGTGGGTAACATTTTAGCATGGATAGTGGATTGGTTAGCTAACAAGAACCAGAGAGTAGACATAATGGGTCATTTTCAAGTTGGCAAGCTGTAACTAATGGAGTGCCACATGGATCAGCACCAGGGCCTCAACTATTTACAATCTATATCAATGACTTGGATGAAGGGACAGAATATATGGTTGCTAAATTTGCTGATGACACAAAGATAGGTAGCAGAGTAAGTTGTGAAGAGGATAGAAGGAGTCTGCAAAAGGATATAGATGGGTTAAGCGAATGGGCAAACATTTGGCAGATGGAGTATAATGTGAGTAAATTTGAACTTGCCCACTTTGGTCAGAAAAATCAAAAAACAACATATTATTTAAATGGAGAGAGATTGCAGAACGCTGGATTGCAGAGGGATCAGGGTGTCCTAGTACACGAAACACAAAAAGTTAATATACAGGTACAGCAAGTGATTAAGAAGGAAAATGCAATGTTGTCGTTTATTGCAAGGGGAATGGAATATAAAAGTAGAGATCTTTTGCTACAGTTATACAAGGCATAGGTGAGACCACATCTAGAATATTGTCTACAGTTTTGGTCTCCTTACTTAAGAAAGGATATAATTGTATTTGGAAGCAGTTCAGCGAAGGTTCACTCAACTGATTGCTGAGATGAGAGGGTTTTATGAAGAAAGGTTGTACTCATTGGAGTTTAGAAGGATGAGAGGTGATCTTATTGAAACACATAAGGTCCTGAGGGGACTCGAGTGGGTGGATGTTTAAAGAATATTTCCCCTTGTGGGAGAGAATAAAAATAGGGGGCACAGTTTGAAAATAAGGGGTCTCCTATTTAAGACAGAGATGAGGAGAAATTATTTCTCTCAAAGGGTCGTGAATCTGTGGAACTCTCTTCCCCAGAGAGCAGTGGAGACAGGGTCATTGAATGTTTTTAAGACAGCAGTGGACAGATTCTTGACAAACAAGGGAGTCAAACGGTATCAGGGGTAGGCAGGAAAGTGGAGTTGTGTCCACAAACAGATCGGCCATGATCTTATAAAATAGCGGAGCAGGCTTGAGGGGCCAAACAGCCTACTCCTGCTCCGAGTTCATATGTTCCTATGTCAAGGGCCTCCTCCTCCTTCAACATCAATACTGCCAGTTGGGACACTCCACTCCAAGAACAACTCTTCTTGCGGACATCGTATGTTCATTTTCTTGCAAATTGAAGATCAAGAGTGTTATGATTGTGATAAATCCCATCAAAATATCATGAGTCACATTCACATGGACTGACCCTGGCAATTTACTCTCCATGGGTTTAACAACATCCTCCAAAAGCTAAAGTGCTGTGAGCCCTTCCCTCGAGTGAGGAGTCAACCTGGGCACTCATGATCTCAGTTTTCCAGGGTGATGCCTGCTGTGAGGCCCAGAGGTGGGCTCAGCATGCGATTACCTCATGGCTGCCAGCTGGGTGTTACATCTTACTCACCTTGCCAAACCTCAAAAGGCCACTGAAGCACTTACTGCACTGGATCCATGTCCTGCTCACCACACTGTGGCTGTTGACCTCTCCAGCAACCTCCTGTCACGCCTGCTTATTTTGGCATCGTACTGCCGCTCTCCTGAAATAAGGGCTGGAATTTTACAAACCTTTCAGACACAAGCTGAGAGGCGTCCTCTCCTTCTCCTTGCGTCCCCAGCAGCAGCCACCTCTATCAGTGGCGCTGCCAAGGCTGTAAAGCTGCCTGCCCTCTGATTGGACCAGCAGTTCGAAGAGGCAGGCTGCTGTCCTAAATTGGACGGCGAACCTGGCAGTGGCCTCTTAATTGGCCACTGCTGGTAAAATCGCTGCCACGCCCCTGCTGTCCACTTACCAAGGCTCGGGAACCGCATTTGGTCCCAATGTCAGGACCCACAGCGTGCCAGTAAAATTCCAGCCAACCTGTTCTTCTGGGCTTTCACTGCCTCTATCAGAACCTCCAGGCAGGTGTCACTGAATTGTGGGGCTACCCTTCTACATCTGTCTGCATATTGCTGCACTAAACACTTCCACACTCTAATTATACAGTCTGCCTGCAGCCACATTGATGGATGTCAGGCGCCCTTAAAATGGGAAGCGTCTAGTTCCTGCCTCCTAAATGCGCCTGCCGTTCCTAATTGGACACAATTGTGGAGGCGAGCCACTAATTGGTCACCTCTCGCAATATTCTGCTAGTCTTCATCTAACAA
Source organism: Heterodontus francisci (assembly GCF_036365525.1). Taxonomy (NCBI): domain Eukaryota; kingdom Metazoa; phylum Chordata; class Chondrichthyes; order Heterodontiformes; family Heterodontidae; genus Heterodontus; species Heterodontus francisci. The sequence continues at coordinate 76,243,064 of NC_090382.1, read as the reverse complement.
CTTCGAGTGGGACCAGGAACCAGAAATGGTCCCAACGTCTGGTTCCCAACACTCTCAGGAAAATTTAGCCCAACATTTCAGGTTGATAATCTTTTGCCAGAACTGGAAAGATTTAGAGATGTAACAGGGTTTAAGCAAGTACAGAGGCAGGGAAAAAAGGCAAAGGATGGAAAGAATAAAAGGGAAAGTCTGAAATAGTAAGCAGGAGTAATTTAAATGACAAAAAGGTTGATGGTGCAAGACAAAAGGAGATGTTAATTGGGCAAGTAAAGAAACAGTAATGTTATAAAATGAATAGCAGCTGCTAACTCAGAACAGATGCTGCTGTTCAAAGCTCCAGCTTGCTGGAGTGCAGTGTTACCTCCTACTGTGGCACGTTTTTACTTCAGATTTTCAGCATCCACACTATTTTGCTTTTGTACTTTAAGCAGCAGTCATTGTTATCAATTCGTGATAGAAAATGGAACTGTTTCTAAATTTCAAGAACTTGATACTCTTTTATCTGAACTTCCCAAATTTTCGGAAAGTATAGGTTTTATTGTAATTTAAAAGAAAACAATTTAATCAAGTTTGAAAAAATAACAGGTCTTCTCAGACTTGTTATTTCAATGTCTGTCACTTCAATTCAATACCAGTTCTCCTGATTTAAGAGAGTAATGGTAAGATACACAGTGCAACATGACCTGAACTCACTTTTTCCTGAGAGAATTGCAGAAACTGAAAGAGATTTTTAAGCGAATGAATGCAATATAGCAATAACAATGCAGTCGCACACACTAACCATATTGTACTAAAGAGTCTTTTAGATTCTCATAAGACAAGTCAACATGTGCCACAGTAGGAGGGGGCACTGCACCTCAGCAAGCTGGAGCTTTGAACTGCACCATCTGTTCTGAGTTAGCGGTTGCTATTCATTTTATAACATTGCTGTAATACACCACTGTAGCTGTTACAGCTAGACCAAATCCTCAGCAGAATTCACATCATTCAGTTTTTTTTTTGTTTTTAAGGATTTAGAATTCTTCTGACTCTCCTTTGTTACGTTAATTTTGGCTAGTACTGTGCAATGTATAAACACTTAAAGAAAAAGAAATAATTAATTGTCCATTTATAACTCAACATGGATTTAGGCACAAGTTTACAGGGTAAGATGATGGAAGAGTTCATGCCGCATTACTGCGCTGTATCATTAATACTCATCTTCCTTCAGGCAAATGAAGGCTGTACAGAGGAGCAGAGGCCTAATTTAAACAGCAGTGTCACATCCCAATGATGACACTAGTCAGTTTCTTAGAAAATTAATTCTTCTTTCATTTTTAAACACTTTTGAAATGTGCCCCTAAAAATCAAGCTCAATTTGAAGACCCTCCTCCAATGGCTGCACATGCGTGCAATCGACAAAAACTCACTATGGTCATTATTTTGATCGGGGGCATGGCCAGTTTTGTGGGCGAGGTCAACTGTCAGCAAAATGTTTTGTAAACCAGAGTGAAAGATTGCGGAAACTTTCACGCTTGTTGTAACTTGAGTTTAAAATCCCGCAATCTTTTGCACTCATTGGACGATTTTGGTCAGACTATGCTGATAAAAATAACACAAACTAATGGAAACTCTAAGGCAGAACATTTCTACTGGCTGGCAAGCTGACTTAAAAAGCAGACCTACTGATGTGGGCAGCTGAGTACCCACTTGGAAACTGCCTGTCCACTAGTAGAATGTCAGATACATCAACATCCCGTGAAGCTATAAACGCTAAAGACAGTAGATATCTGTGCTTCTCAGAATTACATTAGGTCAGCAACCATTCACAGGGTATCAACTGAACTGGTTGACTGCCCAAAAAAAATTGTCACTTCCAGTAAAGTGTGGAGAAATCCCATAATCTGGCTGTCTGTATCCACAATATCAAGTTGAGAAAATTGAATGGAATAACGCTTAGGCAGCAAGGTTCCAAGAAGTTCTGATTATGAATAATATATCTGAAGTGACCCTTTTTCCTTCCAGGCCAAAATATAAATTCCCTCCAATTTGCTGAATACAGCTAGGGCTGTCTGATCTTAATGCCATGAGATCATAGGCTCTTAATACTTCATATGCTATTACTAACAATAAAGGATATAAATCAAAATGTTAGCATAACCAAAAATACACTTTTGTTGCATGAATATTAAGCTGAAGCAAATTTTGGCACATCAAGGACTTGACGTCAGGTAGACAGTCAGCACTGCACAGGCCATGAATTCAAGAGTGTAGGCAGAGATACACTTGGTTTTAAACATATATAAATAGATATATATATATCTATATATATATGGTAACTGACCCTATATTTGGAGATGATGTGATTCATAAGTAACATATAGACAAGGAATAGGGTGGGGTCAAGAATGAAGGTGTCAAGCACACCAGAGTTGACTATGAAGGCATGGTAGGAGAAGCCCTTGGAGGAGATGAAATAATAATTTAAGTAAACAGATAATCATTGAACTAGGAGCAGAAGTAGCACAAAGTGTGATATAGAGAAGTCACCATAGAGAAATGGGAACAATTGGCCATGCAAAGGCTATACAAAGTCCTGATTAGAGCACATAGGGTGGCACAGTGGCGCAGTGGTTAGCACCACTGCCTCACAGCTCCAGGGACCCCGGTTCCATTCTGGGTACTGCCTGTGCGGAATTTCCATGTTCTCCCTGTGACCGCGGGGGTTTTCGCCGGGTGCTCTGGTTTCCTCCCACAGCCAAAGACTTGCAGGTTGATAGGTAAATTAGCCATTGTAAATTACCCCTAGTGTAGGTAGGGAATATGGGATTACTGTAGGGTTAATATAAATGGATGGTTGTTGGTTGGCACAGACTCAGTGGGCCAAAGGGCCTGTTTTAGTGCTGTATCGCTAAATAATAAAAGAAAATACCGTGTACAGTTCTGGGCACCACACCTTAGAAAGGATGTATTGGCCTTGGAGGGAGTGTAACACAGATTCACCAGAAAGTTACTGGGTCCAAGGGATAGGTTCTGAGGAGTGGTTACTTATACTTATCCAGTTCCGATGAAGGATCACTGACCTGAAACGTTAACCCTGCTTCTCTCTCCACAGATGCTGCCAGACCTGCTGAGTATTTCCAGCATTTCTTGTTTTTATTTCAGAGTATTTTGCAGTATTTTGCTTTTATTTTAGTACTTATACTAAGCTTGTATTCCCTGGAATATAGGTTAGGTGGTGCTTTGATTGGGAGTTTTAGGATTTTGTGAGGAACTAATAGGGTAGAGAAAGAAAAACCTTTTTTGCTCGTAGGGGAGTCCAGCACAAGCAGACAAAATCTTAAAATCAGAGCCAGGCTGTTCAGGAGAGAATTTAGGGAACACTCTTCATACAAATGATGGTATAAATGTGAATATCTCTTCCACAAAAAAGTAGGAGATACTAGTTCATTAATAATTTTAATTCTGAGGTTGATAGATTTTTACTCGCCGAAGGTGTTAAGGATTATGGACCAAGGCAGGTGGATGGAGTTAACATAAAAATCATCCAAGATCTTAATGAATGGCGGGCAGAGCAGGCTCAAGAGGCTGAATGGCCTACTTCTGTTCCTATGACACATCAAACAGGGTGTTGTGATTGAGGGCAGACTTTTTAAGGATGATATATGATAGTTGTTTTGAAAATGGAGGAGTGGCGGTGGGAGAAGGGGAAGGCGATGCTTGAAGTATGGGTAAGGCTTGAATTAGAGGAAGAATAAATTAGTTAAGTGGTGCAGAGGTGGGTCAGGATAGCTTTGAAGAAGCATGTGGTGAATCTCAGAGGAAATTAGGCAAACTGAAAATAGAAGAGTGCAAAGAATGGTTCTAGAGATTTATTTTCTACCTTTATAAACAATGCACAAAAATATTTTAATGTATTTTAATGGGTTCTTACTGTGTCATTGCATTTGGAAAAAGAAAATTAGCCATGGATCCTGCTTTTAATTCATGGAAGCATGCACTCTTCGATAGCTCATAATTGGAGATCATTTTAAAAGCTTGATTCACAATAATAATGATATTGTTTGCTTTCCAGCGAGTTCATGCTTTGCACTGTGGGATGTATTTTGTTTTACGAGTCAACTAAAATCACTCTTAATGTGCAAGACCTGAGCTCCAGTTTGTTAATATTTAAACAAAAATGCTGATGCAATGGAATGTTAATGATTCAATTTGGAATGTTTCCATCCCGCTTTGCACTAAAGGCAGTTCTGAAACAGAGCACTGTAAGATAAATGAATAATAAAGCATAATATTTACGCCAACACTCATTTTTGAAACAACTCAATAAGTCTCAAGTGTCTTGCCCACTGATTAAAATTAACTGAACAGAAATTGGAAATTTTGAAGAATGCTTCTCAGTAAAAACTGGGACAGTTCCATTCACTGAAGTAGAAATAATGGGCTGGGTTTGCCCATTGGTTTTAGGACCTCAACGTCGAGACCAAATGAGGGTCCTGAGCATCCACTTTCCGGCAGCACGTCCTACGGCGCAATCTTCCCGGAGGTGCTCTCCTATTTGACCGCCTCCATGTTCACCATCCTAGTGAGGATGGCGGGCGGGCTGCTGATGCTGCCAGCCAAATCAGAGGGCCAGCAGTTCAGGAACCTTGGCAGCCACATCAGGAGAGGTGGGCACTGCCAAGGCAGGTCAGGGATCATGAGGGTATTTCAACTCGGAGGCATGGAAACAAATAAAAAATTATGAGGCTCAAAGCTGTTAGATCCCTTGGAGCGGAGGGGAGACCCCTCCAGATGAATTCTTTGGGCCGTAGGTACAGCCTTTCCTGCCCGCGGCCCAGTCATTGGGGCATGAAGCCTCCGATTCTGATGGCCCTCCAGCCTACTGCAGGGAGGCTTCCACCACAAGGCCAGGAAAATTCAACCCAATGATTTAACAAAAATGCATTCATCAATGTGTAACAATAAGCTGATTCAGACACATCTCCATAGAGCCTCACAGCTCCAGCGACCCGGATTCAATTCTGGATACTGCCTGTGCAGAGTTTGCAAGTTCTCCCTGTGACCGCGTGGGTTTCCTCCGGGTGCTCCAGTTTCCTCCCACATGCCAAAGACTTGCGGGTTGATGGGTAAATTGGCCATTGTAAAAATTGCCCCTAGTGTAGGTAGGTGGTAGGAGAATTGAGGGAAAGTGGGGATGTGAGAGGGAAAATGGGATTAATGTAGGATGAGTATAAATGGGTGGCTGATAGTTGGCGGGGAGGGGTTGGGCCGAAGGGCCTGTTTCGGTGCTGTATCTCTCTATGACTCTATGACATCAGTGGAAACATCGAGGGCAATTTTAACCAAACTGGTCTCAGATGGATTTGGTTGAGATGTCCATTTTACACCCTGCCCAGTTTTATGCCCCTTTGTCTTCAATTCTGGAGAATTCTACTGGCTACTCCCCCAGAGCTTCTTCCTGGACAGTCTGGTGTTGCCTCCCAGGGTCTACTGGCATGATGCTTTGAGGGGGAAGGACAGAAGTCTGGAATGTGCTACTGTCTTGAAGGACAGCCAGATGAATTTCAGGCACTGGTAGTGCATTGGATCCTGAATACATGGGCTGAAAATTCCCTGCCCTGTAGTGGTGAGCTTGGAGGCAGTGGGGTAAGAGGCCAGGACAATAGGGGAGAGCCACGTCAGGATGGCTCCCCAGAGCAGTCCTGCTGCCGAGTATCTTTCCCAGGGCTGGACTGGGATTAGGATTGGCTGCCTACTCCACAGAGGCAGGCAGCCAATTAACATCACTAAGGCCCCAATTAAGGGCAATTTTGCGGCCTCACCAGCATTTTGTCGCAGGCGGAGCTGCGCTTCTGTGCTTGCAGAGGCCACCAGCTCAATGGAGGCGGGCTCTCTACAGCAGACTGGGACTGGACGCTCCATGCCCCAAAGACCAGGCAGTGGGCAGGAAAAGCCCCACCCCCAGTCCAAACGATTCATCTGGGAGTATTTCCCCTCTGCTTTGAGGGGCCTAACAACTGTGGCCTCAAAATGTTTCATTTGTCTCCACTCTTCCGAGGTCGATGTTGAAGCGCCCTCACAGTCCCTGACCTGCCTCACCTACCTCTTCTGATGGGACTGCCGAGGTTCAAGAACTACCAGCCCTTTGATTGGGTTATCTTGGCCAGTAGCATCAAGAGCCCTCCCTCCATCTTTAATAGGATGGTGAATATGGAGGCAGCCAATTAGAAGGCCGCCGCCGAGATGATTGCACACTGCTGGCATGGGCTTGGGACCTCCATTTTGTCCCGACGTCAGGGTCCCAAAGCCCATGAGAAAATTCAGCCCAGTGTCTCTGCTGATCAGTGAAGTGGCTAATCTCATAGCAGCTATCAGAACCTGAAAGTCTTGAGGGACAACAGCTGCTATATAATGGAAGTTGCTATGTAGGATGTTGCCAATTCGCTTCCCTTTTTCCACTCGAGCTGCAGTTTGTGCTTCCTTGGAAGTGGAGGCACTAACTGGTCCCTGGCAGCATCTTAAATTAGGAAGTGCTGCAGGTTCCAATAAAATGGTTAGTGCTCCATTGGTGCCTGCCACAAGGAAAAAGCTGCCCTGATGTTGCAGCAAATAAGAACTGTAGAATTCTAGAGTCACAACTGTCAGTTGCTGCACATCCTTGGAGACTGACCTCAGGGTCTGCAAATTGCTACAATGTTCCACCAACATCCTTCTTTTCAGATGAGAATTCCATGAGATCTAGGTCCCATGTCTCTAAGGCGATAGGCAACCTTCTCCTCAGCCTCTGCCAGAAAGGTGGCACATCCTCACCTACCTCTGACTCTTCTAGCTCCCATGTGCTTTGTAAATCATCTAATGCCACTTCCTCATGATCCTACGGCACCATTCAAAGAAGAGTAGATGAGTTCTCCTGGTATTCTGGCCAAGAATGACAGCTCATCCAACACCTAAAATAGCTGATCTGGTCATTTATTTCATTGCCATGTGAAAATTGGCTGACATGTTTCTTACAGAAGTGACTACATTTGGTCACCATTCTTGAAATACTACAATTCCATCAGGTTTATGAAAGGCTAGTATGTAGGCTGTAGTTGGGATAAATAACACAGACAGGAATACAGGCCTTGCTGAACCAGCAGCTATACCTATATTGTTAAAATTATCTATAAATAAAAATTAATTTGGTCACTTGTAGGTGCTGGCTCATTTTATGATACAGTTCTATGGATGTTGGCTGCACTGTAATATCTCACCCTAGTGACCATTCTTCACCTATGAGCCTGGAAATTTGATCCCCATTACATGACGTTTATGTAGAAACTAGAGGAAAGAACACTTTCACCAATTGAACAACATTGCAAACCAAGATAGCCGCTTAAGTTGTCTTGCAGTCTTTAAGTTCAGTGAAGAACATGTATTCCTAGTAGTTGGATATATATTTTGAGTTTTATACATTTTAAAAATAAATAATGATAAAGAAGTACTGTATTTCAGTACAATTTCAAAGTCTGGGAAAAGTCGTTTGTAGGAATTGTACATTTCTTTTTTTACTTTGCATAAACTGTTAATAAAGTATTTTTCTACCTTAGAGCATTTCTGAATCTCAGTAGCAGAAGGAATGTTCATTAAAATACCACGGTGAATGTTAGCAACTAATTGAACCTTTAGTCAGTAATCTGAGACAGGCTTACACAAGGAATGACTTCACAGAATGGAAAGATTGGCAGAAAAACAAAAGCTCCTTCAAGAAGTAGTTGGTTGAACTGAGAAACACCCCAGAAAGCAGATGGTAAATTTAAGGATTATAAAATTCAAACTGCAAGTAGGTGGTCCTTTGCTTTAATTACTTAAAAAAAGGGGGCTGAATCATCTAGGAAGGTAAAAGGTACAATAAGTAATTTTATGTGCATAATAAACACTGAACCTATTGCCTTGCTGTATTCCTCTCTACCCCTCCCCCACCCCAATTCCAATTTGCTCTGTGGTGTATCCTTCAATTTAACTGAAGGAATAACAGTCGCTGGGTCATAACCTGGAACTCCCTACCTACCAGCATTGTAGGAGTATCTTCACCACATAGAATGCAGTGATTGAAGGAGAAGACCCATTGTTATCTTGTCAAGGGCAACTAGAGATGGGCAATAAAATTCCAGCCTTGCCAGCACTGACCATATCCTGAGAACAAATAAAAAAAAGTAACTGACCACCAGTGTTTTATTTTAGAAAAGGTGCAGTGGCAAGATGTTATGGCAGTGATATGTTACAATGCTGCAGTGCACTAGAATACATATGTGCTGTGTCATAAAGTGATAAGGCACAGGCTTGTACCCCTTCATATATCATCAGTACCAAATTCCAGGCTGTGTCTGTCAGAACTGATCACTAAGCAGCCAATGAGTTAGGAAACTCCAAACTAATCTCACAATGATATTCACTGTAATCATACAAAACTATTCCAGATTGAATAGGGGTCTCTCTTACCCATTTCATTATTATCAATGCGTGTTTTTAAAGGGCAGTAGGGGTCCAATTCAACTTTGGTGGCGACATAAATCAAGCCGTAGATGGAACATATATGTAGCGATCCGGCTTCCAAAAATGACCAAAATCCAATTCCTAACACTGGAAACATTTGCAGCTGCATACTATTGCATGTCACTGAATGTACAAAAAAAATGTAGCTACAAAGTTTATATGATGAAAGAAAATATGAAGTTCTTTTCCTTTTTTCACCTAAGATTAATCATTTTACATCATTTACAGGAATATACTTATGATAAATTACTCCCTTGGGACTGTTTTCCTACCATCTGCACCCCTCTATCACATTGTCCTGTGACTGAGATGAGACATCTGAACTCAAGCCACATAGACAGAGACAACTCGTAGCAACAGCGTAGCAACAGGCCAAACAGAACACCACAGGACCAAACACAGCCGCCTGTAGCACCAGATGCTGAAATCTTTAAAGTTTTCCAATGCCGCTAACTACAAAATAATCATAAGGGTTGAGGGATTCACTCAGCAACCAAGTATCATGTCATGTAAATTGGCCTCCGGTGGAAAATCGGTGAAGCACAAAACAGAAACCTATCCTGTATTCAAGAGTTTCTTGGGTATGGAAAATCAACTGTAATACAGGACAGAAAAATCTCTCTCTTTGTGCTTATAGACATGTCATCACCCATTGGATCATTCTTTAAAGATATGTGGGCAACCAGCTTAACCAGAACATTTCAGTATCTATGTTAGAGTTAAACATTTTAAATCCGTCTTTAACGTGGTCAGTTTCATAAACCCTGAATCCACCAAATGTTAAAAACTGCATCATCTTTAGATCAGATATAATGGCAAAGATAACACTTGCCTTCAACCCAGCTGGTCCCATCTTTCCTGATGTTCTCTGCAAGTCAGGGGCAGTGATAAATGTATCAAGAGAAAATAGGAGAAAAGCATTTTTATTATCATATTTGGCAGACTAGAAGACGCACTAGGATTTTAAAAGGAAACAATTAGGAAATATTTGAGTGCAACCTTCAGACCATAGATGCACAACAATTTTAGGTGCGTTTTTCCAGAATAAATGTGTTTAATAATCCAATCCACTGGTATATGGTCATGAATTATTAGTCACTTAATGATGTACTAATTGGATTGGAAACAGAATGGAATCGAGTATATTCTGAATAAAATGCTCTCAGTTAATAGGTCACTTCAGTCTTCAGTGTCAATAAAAATTTCAACAGTCAAAACTACTGGGGAATGAAATTGGTCCATGCCAGCAGCGGGGAATGGGCTCATAGCAAATTAACAGCCAGTTCTTTTACCCCGCGCAATCTTTTTTCCATTGAAGTGCACAGAATGATAGTTAAAACTATTTTTGGAGACTTGTTTCTGAGTCTCACTGTTGCTCACTTTTGCTTGGTTAGAAATTTAAAATGTTGGCAATATTTTCCAAGTCAATGGAAAATAAAAACACTGGTGCAGTGCATAACTGGCTGCTGATTTGCTATGAGCCCATTTCCTGCCGCTGGCATGGACCAATTTCATTCCCCAGATGGGTTGAAGGCAAGTGTTATCTTTGCCATTGTATCTGATCTAAATATAATGCAGTTTTTAACATTTGGTGGATTCAGGGTTTATAAAACTGACCATGTTAAAGACGGATTTAAAATATCTAACTCTAACGTAAATACCGAAATGTTCTGGTTAAGCTGGTTGCCCACACATCTTTAAAGGATGATCCAGTGGGTGATGACATATCTGTAAGCACAGAGAGATTTTTTTGTCCTATATTACAGTTGATTTTCCATACCCAAGAAACTCTTGAATAGAGGATGGGTTTCTGTTTTGCGCTTTGCATTGTTGATATTGACCAATTTCACCCCAAAGTGTGTAGGTTTCAGTATTAGGAAACTGTTGGGGCACAGATTAATGTGTGCAATTGTTATTTAAATTTTATTGAATTTAACTGCAGTTAATTTTGCCATTTTAAAATGAATAAGATTATAATCCACTGCAATATGAGTAATAACATTAAATGCAATTTAATTCTGGACATAAATGTGCATCGATTTAACATCTGGGGGCTTGTGACAAGGTTTGGAGAGCTGCCCCACAGACTAGTCAAGGAACAGCCTGATATAGTCATACTCATGGAATCATACCTTACAGACAATGTCCCAGACACTGCCATCTCTATCCCCAGGTATGTCCTATCCCACTGGCAGGACAGACCCAGCAGAGGTGGCGGCACTGTGGTATACAGTAGGGAGGGAGTTGCCCGGGGCGTCCACAACATCGAGCTGGACCACATGAATCTCATGGTATCAGGCAAAACATGGGAAAGCAAACCTCCTGCTGATTACCACCTATTGCCCTCCCTCAGCTGATGAGTCAGTACTCCTCCATGTTGAAAATCACTTGGAGGAAGCACTGAGGGTGGTAAGGGCACAGAATGTACTCTGGGTGGGGAACTTCAATGTCCATCACCAAGAGTGGCTCGGTAACACCACTACTGATTGAGCTGGCCGAGTCCTAAAGGACATAGCTGCTAGACTGGGTCTGCGGCAGGTGGTGAGGGAACCAACAAGAGGGAAAAACATACTTGACCTCGTCCTCACCAATCTGCCTGCTGCAGATGCATCTGCCCATGACAGTATTGGTAGGAGTGACCACCGCACAGTCCTTGTGGAGACGAGGTCCTGCCTTCACATTGAGGATACCATCCATCGTGTTGTGTGGCACTATCCCCGTGCTAAATGGGATAGATTTCGAACAGATCGGGCAGTGCAAAACTGGGCATCCATGAGGCACTGTGGGCTATCAGCAGCAGCAGAATTGTACTCAACCTCAAACTGTGACCTCATGGCCCAGCATGTCCCTCACTCTACCATTACCATCAAGCTAGGAGACCAACCTTGGTTCAATGAAGAGTGCAGGAGGGCATGCCAGGAGCAGCACCAGGCATACCTCAAAATGAGGTGTCAACCTGGTGAAGCTACAACAGAGGACTACTTGCATGCCAAACTGCATAAGCAGCATGCGATAGACAGAGCGAAGCGATCCCATGACGAACGGATCAGATCTAAGCTCTGCAGTCCTGCCACATCCAGCCATGAATGGTGGTGGACAATTAAACAACTAACTAGAGGAGGTGGCTCCACAAATATCCCCATCCTCAATGCTGGGGGAGCCCAGCACATCAGTGCAAAAGATAAGGCTGAAGCATTTGTAACAATCTTCAGCCAGAAGTGTCGAGTTGATGATCCATCTCGGTCTCCTCCTGAAGTCCCCAGCATCACAGATACCAGACTTCAGCCAATTCGATTCACTCCGTGTGATATCAAGAAAGGACTGAAGGCACTGGATACTGCAAAGGCTATGGGCCCTGACAATATTCCGGCAATAGTACTGAAGACCTGTGCTCCAGAACTTGCTGCGCCCCTAGCCAAGTTGTACCAGTACAGCTACAACACTGGCATCTACCCGGCAATGTGGAAAATTGCCCAGGAATGTCCTGTACACAAAAAGCAGGACAAGTTCAACCTGGCCAATTACCGCCCCATCAGTCTACTCTCAATAATCAGTTAACTGCTGGAAGGCATCATCAACAGTGCCATCAAGCAGCACTTGCTTAGCAATAACCTGCTCAGTGACGCTCAGTTTGGGTTCCGCCATGGCCACTCAGCTCCTGACCTCATTACAGCCTTGGTTCAAACATGGACAAAAGAGCTGAACTGAAGAGATGAGGTGAGAGTGACTGCCCTTGACATCGAGACAGCATTTGACTGAGGATGGCATCAAAGAGCCCTAGCAAAACAGAAATCAATGGGAATCAGGGGGAAAACTCTCCACTGGTTGGAGTCAGACCTAGTGCAAATGAAGATGGTTGTGGTTGTTGGAGATCTTCTGAGCTCCAGGACATCACAGCAGGAGTTCCTCAGGGTAGTGTCCTAGGCCCAACTATATTCAGCTACTTCATCAATGATCTTCCTTCAATCATGAGATCAGAAGTGGGGATGTTTGCTGATGATTGCACAATGTTCAGCACCATTCACGACGCCTCAGATACTGAAGCAGTTCGTGTAGAAATCCAGCAAGACCTGGACAATATCCAGGCTTGGGCTGATAAGTGGCAAGTAGCATACGCGCCACACGAGTGCCAGGCAATGAGCATCTCCAACAAGAGAGAATCTAACCATCTCCCCTTGGCATTCAATGGCATTACGATCGCTGAATCCCCCACTATCAACATCCTAGGGGCTACCATTGACCAGAAACTGAACTGGAGTAGCCATATAAATACCGTGGCTACAAGAACAGGTCAGAGGCTAGGAATCCTGAGGCGAGTAACTCACCTCCTGACTCCCCAAAGCCTGTCCACCATCTACAAGGCACAAGTCAGGAGTGTGATGGAATACTCTCCATTGCCTGATGGGTGCAGCTCCAACAACACTCAAGACGCTCAACACCATCCAGGACAAAGCAGCCTGCTTGATTGGCACCCCATCCGCAAACATTTACTCCCTCCACCACCGACGCACAGTGGCAGCAGTGTGTACCATCTACAAGATGCACTACAGCAACACACCAAGGTTCCTTTCTCAGCACCTTCCAAACCTGCGACCCTTACCAACTGGAAGGACAAGGGCAGTAAATGCATGGAAACGCCACCACCTGCAAGTTCCCCTCCAAGTCACACTCCATCCTGACTTGGAACTATATCGCGGCTCCTTCATTGTCGCTGGGTCAAAATCCTGCAACTCCCTTCCTAACAACACTGTGGGTGTACCTGCCTCACATGGACTGCAGCAGTTCAAGAAGGCAGCTCACCACCACCACCTTCTCAAGGGCAATTAGGGATGGGCATTAAATGGTGGCCTAGCCACCGACGCCAACATCCCATGAATGAATAAAAAAAAAGCTGCAAACATCAATGCATTGACTTGTCTGTGACTCCATTTTAATTATTGGTGGGTTCAATCTGTAATCATGTTTTGAGCAGGGAAGTGCAGGCTGCTTAAAATAAATGATTGTAAGTGTTGAGTGGAAAAAAGTAAGCATTAATATTTTAAAAGATTTATGTAAAGTTGTTATGAATTGTCTTATGTGGCAAATTAAATAGCTGGCAACAGGAAAAGCATAGGCCTTTCATATATTGAAAAGAATTGAGGAAGTCAATTATAGAGCTGCGAAAGGAAATTGGAATATTGGAGAGACAGGAAGCAAAACAAGCCCAAGAAAGGGAGGTTTCTCATTGGAGGCTTACTGTTTATATCCGATTAACTCTTTTAGAATCAGCATCAATAGCTGAGTACATGGGGACACATTTATTGACAATTTCACTCAATTTTAATTATTCGAATTAATTACGATATTCTTTTCAGGTTTGAAGGGAAAATTCAGTAATCCACACTCCAGCAAGGACCCATGTTCAAAGGGAATATGCATCAAAGATGGAGCTACAACATTGCTGCGTCAGTTCTCTGACACATATTCCCTTCGAGCATGGCTTGCCAATAGAAGCACACGATATCTAAACATATCCTTTAATTTGTAAATTTAAGTAGATTTTGTAATTGTGATGTAAATCTTTTTTAACCATCAAAGAATGCAGGGACTATATGCAGCATATTGTTGTCTTTGGGAGATAATTAAAAGTACTGGCCGGAATTTTACGTTGAATGGGAGCCCCCGCCCATTGGCCAAAAAGTCTCCGCTAGGCCTGGGGAGCCACATCAGGATTTTACGCCTCACTGGACCAGTAATTGGTCTTGGATGGGACTTCCGCCCCTCCGAGTCAGGAAGCCCCACTTTCGAGAACTGCCAGCCAATCAGCGGGCTGGCAGTTCTCAGTCTCAGCAACGTCACTGAGAGCGGTGGGACTGCAGCCGGCTTCAGCAGCAAGATGGATGCCAGTCCAGAAACAAGGTAAGTCTCTGGGGCCTCACTGGGGACAATCAGCCGGGCCCCGGCAAGGCAAAGAGGATCGGTTGGGAGAGTGGGGGGAGTGGGTGGGGGGTGGTGGGGTGGTACTGTTGTGCAGTGGGGGCGATTGGGCCATGGGCAGGGCTCTCCTTGGGTGCCCGATCAGGAGGGTCCCCCCAGCCTGCAAGGAGGCCACCAGAATTTACTTGGTAGCCTCTTGGGGGACTTCAGCTGTCCACATGCTGCTGGGCAGGAGGAGGCCCTTAAATGACAGTTAATTGGCCACTTAGGGCCTTGCTTGGCCTGGGGTTGGTGGGCTGTTTCTCATCACCACCGCCTGTCATAAAATTGCAGCGAGAGCGGGAAGGCATCCGGAATGGCACCCCCCCCCCCATTCAATTCTGTGCCCCCCCCATGCCTTGCCACCAGCTTGTGAAGGAGGCGTAATATTCCAGTGACTATTTTTGATAGAATCTAATGCTCAAAAATTGAGGTAGCAGCTGAATGGGATATTTCTGTGGTGATTTTGTAAAATGGGAACTTATTAGCTCGTTTCATACTTTGCAAGTCACTTAACCCCTGTAACTGTTTAGTAATACAGTTATGAAGAGCAAAATATTTGTGTATAAAGACTCATGAAAATAGAGACTTAAATATGATTCAACTGTGAGCGAGCCCACAATTAAGATATGATTCAAATCCAGAAACCCAATTAATATGTGATTCAAATCTCGAGCGAGCCTCCAATTAATATATTATTCAAATCCTGGATGTGAAACCCAATAAATATGTTATAACCGACCGCTCCAGCCAAAGCCCCCAATCAAAATATACAATTCTGATTGTAGTGGGAGAAATGCATTGTTAATTCAATCCCATCGCTCCACAGACAGCCTAACATATCATTTTAAACTTTCCAAATTAAAGACCCAGCTAAATTGTACTTTCTATTAACCCACGAATGAGGCGAACAAAACCAGGTGTCTTTAAATCAACAAATTAACTGTTTAAATAGAAAAACTAAATTCTTAAAACTATGAAGATATAAACAACATTTAAAATAGAAAAAATTAGAGTCCTTGCAAATTTACAGTCCAATGTTGCTTGAAATCCTCACAGCCGTCCAATGGGGAAAAAAGGTTCTTCCACAGTAGATAAGTCTGTAGTCTAGTACCAGCAGTAAGTGATGCTTTCTTTCTCCATCGAATTTCAACAAGTAACAACTTGCAAACACTTACAGTAGAATCAATCTGACTTTAGAGCTTTTGAGGGATAAAAGATTGTCACAGTCTAACTCCCTTCCTTCAGTTCAAATTATCAGAGATCTCTGTTTTGGCTTGACTTTTTTTTAGAATTTTGAGAGATAATAATAATTAAACAGACTAAAATTTCCTTCCTTCAGTTTAACTGGCTGAGAGCTCTTTTTTCAGGTGCTAACAGGTGCTGTCTGTGTGTTCTCTGTTAGAACAGACTGTCTTCAACTAAAAAGCCAGTTCAAAATTGAATTGTAACAAATATATTGCTTGATGCTCAATCCCAGTGGCTATATCCATGGTAACGAGAATGCACCCTTTGAATCACAGTCTCCGAATGGCTGTATCCAAGACAACAAAAATGCACCTTCTTGGTAACTCGGAGACCTGCTGGTTCTGAAAGCAGTACTGATCCTTTGCAACCCTTAAAGGCAAACTGCATATTCCCCGCGTATTGACGACTTGTGTTAAAACTGAAAAGATTCGATGGATGTGTTTTTTTTACCAAGTTCACTAAAAGGACACTTGAGATGCTGTTTGAAAACAACCATATGCTGGAAATCATATGCTTTAAGCTCAAAAAACAACAGAAACCTTGGTGACCTGGGGAAGATGTTTACAGAGAAACCACACATCAAGGAGGTCAGGAGGTTGATGTTCTGTTGGGGTGTGAACTGTTTTGAAGACAGTTGGTGTTTTGCCTGCCAAGGAACAAGAAATGACCCAGCTCACCACTTTCTCTACCTCTTTGTAGAAATCCTGCAAAGAACCAGGGCTGAATTTTATGAGTGTGCCGCAGTTTGCAGCGGCGCACCCTAAAAATGGTGTGCATCCCGCGCCGATGTGCCGTCCCTGAGTCCCCACGAAATTACGTGAGGGGGCTCATTTAAATAGAGGGGGCGGTGCGGCCACCCCTGATGACGTAAGGCGCCGGTTCCATTTTTAAAGGGCTTTAAGCCCTTACCAAGTAATTTTAATTTTTAAAGGTGCAGTCATCGGGAAGTTTTATTAGCAATGAATAAAGATGTTGAGTCCCTTCCCCAACCCCCCCAATGGTCACTTAAGTGGCATTTATTCTCGAAAAATAATTTGTTCCCTTCCCGAACTTCCCCCCCCCCCCGAACCTTTGAGCATTTGACCTCTAACCCCTTCCCCCCATCTCCATATCCAATAAAATGTGTTCTCCCCACTCCTCCAACCCTCCTGCCCTGACAATTTTATTACTCACCCCTCCTCACCAGGTTCTCACCCAGAACTCCATATGGAGTTCCGATGGCGTGCGGAGCATGAACGGCGGCTGTAATATCAGAGTGGGACAGCCGCCGCCTGCAGGTAGGTGAATTTGCATTTCATTAGGTCTTATTTTAATATGGAGATGAAGGGCCTGCCGCCTGGTGGCGGGGGGTGCCGCACCGAGATCCTGCCGTCGCTGGTAATATGCAGCGGGCCCTTCTCGATGTTGTGGGTCAAGGCGGGCCTGCCCCTCTAGCATTTTACCGGCCCCCGTGCCGCAACCCATGGAGTCGAGGGGCCGGTAAAATTCAGCCCCCAATGTGGGAGAGTTAAAATCCCTGGTGCTGCATCTCTCCTGGGAAGATGGAAAAACCTGCTAGATTAATTCTCAGTGCCGCCTGAAAAGAACTGCTTTGGAAAAGATCCCAGTGATTCGTCTCCGTATACCCGGACGCCAGTCCAAAAGGGACAACTGACTTCCTTCCACATTTTCTCTTTTTTTCTTCAAGAATTAGCAAGTATTTGTCTTTTTTTTCCTAAAAAACCTCTGCAGAGAGAACTTCTGTATTTTATTCAGTGTGTGTGAGTCTGTGTATAGGGAATTTAAAAATTGAACTTTCATATTTCAATCTGTGTGTTAATGCTTTGCTTCATTACTGGATAAGTCTTGTTTAATAATAAACTGATAATTTTGTTGTTTATTAAAGAAACCTGGTTTGTGTATTTTATTCTGAGTTAAAAAGTGAGTATATGATTGACTGAATTGGTAACTGGGTAAAGACAGTGCACTCCTCCCACCTTGGTCATAACAATCTAAACAGGGCTTGGTGTTCACTATACAGATCTATAGGGGCAATAAGTTTTCTGACTTTGGCTATTTCCTTATATAATATTCTGTATATTTTGATTAGCTCTTTATTTTGCATTATCTTTTCTCAGGCTGGCTCAGGCCTAAAATTTTCTGGTCCCTTCTTCACATTCGGAGCTCCTGTACCTTAACGTTTTTTCAAAAATCAAGATCGGTTAGTTTGGGTGAGCAAGGCTTCATGAGTTACAAGTGAAAATCTGTTGTATAGATAGTAGGTTAAGTTTACTGCTGGTGGCAGTGCCCCCGACGGTAGGCCGCAAAGCTGAAGGCAACCTCACTGTGGCCGTTTCCAGGAGCTCCAACACGATTCTGTGCCCATCGGGCAATTAACTGCCTGCTGTTAGGCCTCCCATCCCTTTAAGGGGGGGAGATCCTGCCTCTTAGAACTGCCAGCCAATTGGAGGGCCAGCAGCTTTTCATTCCCTGCATTGTCACTGGGAGCGGTGAATTATAATCTATAGCTGATTTTAACATTGAAGTAATTGGCAACAAGACTTGACACATGGATTGGATTCCAATGAAGGTGATATATGGAAAATCTGTTAAAAGGCTAATGAAATATTTGAACATTCAAACTGATTTTCTGAAGGCTAACTCCATTGGTAGTGCATCACCAATTTCAAACACTATGGGCTTAACCCCATATGTCAGGACTAAAAGCCTGCCACCCAACCCAAACCCGATGGGACCTGATGACATGCACTTCTGGGTCCTGCATTCGGGCTCGTTTCGGGCCAGGTCGGACACGCTCTATCACAGGTAGGTGGCTCCAATGTTAATTTAATTTTTGGACTAGAAAGGTGGTTTTGCTACAGTTAGTTTAAGCTTGTGCAGATCAGCAACAAAGTGAAAAACAGAAGGTAAGTTAACTGATGGTCGGGTTGGGTCGGGTCGAGTGCGAGAAAAAGTGAAAGGACTCGGGCAGGGTCGAATGTGGTTCTGTCAGGCTCGGGTTGGGTTTTGTTTTGCAGACCCGAGCAGGCCTTTAGTTGGGACTGCACACAGCCAGGACCAGCAAGGTTCAGCAGGCCCCGGCACCCAGGTAAGTGGGATAAGGTTCGTTGGAGCCAGTCAGGCAGGCCTGGGCTAGGGATGACAGGGGACTGGGGGTGGTGATTGGTGAGTGCAGGGGAGTGTTCCACTGGGGGTGGCCCCTACCACTGGGGGCCCTCCGTGGGCCACAGGTTGCCCAATCAGGAGGGTTCCTCTTCCTAAGCCCGCGGGGGTCCGCCAGCTTTTACTGGGCTGTCTCGCCACAGGGCAGAGAGCCCCCTCACCCCTAGTAGAATACTAGTGGTGGTGGGAAGAGGCTCTTAAGTGGCCCATAATTGGCTACTTCAGGGAATCAATTGACCTGTGGGTGGGAAGGCTGTCCTCGATCTTCACCCCCACCCAACCCCCCCATGATTGAATTGGACAGAGTCAAGAAGGTAACAGGTACTCCACCACCGCCCTCCCCCACCTTCCTTTCTGATTGTACAACACTCTCCCACCCTGCCTCGCTATCCACTCCCATGGGCTGGATTAAATTCTGCCCAGTGTGTGCCACCTGCCAAGAATGAGGCAAATTAATTTTGCCATGAGTATTGATTTTAAACTGTTACTGGAGTGAGGGGAGGACTTGTTGAACAGATTCACCGTGGCTGGAAAGGACATTTGCATATTAACAGACAGTATTTGAAAAGACAAAGCAGCCATTCCCTGACATTCAACCCATAATGGACTTTTGATCATCAGACGTTGAAGGTGGGGGAGCTCGCATTCCAGGTTGACTGCTAAGATGGCTGAATACACAAATGGACATGGGCAAACCAGCTAGTCACATGACTAACCTGCTGGGAAACCTGAGTTATTTGAATTTGTACAAAGAGTTTGGGCAGAAAGCTGTTTGCTCCTGGACTGAGATGATCTCTCTCCTGTCTGCTCTCATCTCTTTCTGACAAGCCTCTGAATCCACTGAAGATACATGAACCTCAAGAGAGAAAAGTTTCCCACAGAGAACAAGGTTTAAGAAGAATACTGGGCCCCAATGAAAAACAAGATCTATCTACAATCAAGGACCCAACAGTGAGCTCGAAGAACTATAACAACAACTCTTCAGATATTGCCTCAAACCTTTCTACTTTATTTTACTTCTGCTCTTTTCTGTCTCTATTTGCATGTGTGTATCGCACATGCATGCTAGCATGGGGCGCGTCGTGTATCCGTAGTTGTTAAGCGAATTAGAGTTTAAGTTTAATAAATTTCAACTTTTCTTCTTTAAACCTAAGAAAGCCTGTTTGTGCTGGTTTCTTTGCCTTACAAAGGGGAGCTAAAAACACGGTGTGTTTAAGATTAAACCCTGTTACAGTAAGACCAGGTGAAGGCTGAAAAGGTCCCCTGGACCTCCTTCTCACCTGGTCGTAACAATTACAAAAAATTGTTTTATTACATTTATTGCTTTTTACTGTGTAGAAAAGAAATCAGGAGTTAAAATTTATGGAAATTCATTATAGTTATGTATATTTTACAAAAATTGATTATATTTGACCAATCAATTGATTACATTTGGCCAATATCTGTTAGAATAAATAATAGTTTTATTGCAATAAGTGGTTTTCTTTTGTAACTTTTTGGAATATTGAAATAATTTTTCAGATAGAGAAAGAACAATAAAATCCTTTTGGTATAACAAAAGAATAATATTAGTAAAATGCTATTGGGCTAATATGTTCTGTTCTAAGTTATGTAATGGATACCTCTCGACAATAAGTTGTAATGTCAGTCATGCCGCGCTGAAGCTTATTGCTCCAGTTGGAACAATGAAATGGGAAAAAATAAAAGAAGTTATGAAAACAGGAAGAGTTAAAATCTGTTGAGATATGTAAAGTTACCCTTTCTGAACAGCATGTTTTGTTGCTATTTTCAACTTTTTGGTGGTGTGTTGATGATTTTGTTACAGATTTGAGAATTGCATGTTATTAGAATTAGAACATTACAGCGCAGTACAGGCCCTTCGGCCCTCGATGTTGCGCCGACCTGTGAAACCATCTGACCTACACTATTCCATTTTCATCCATATGTCTATCCAATGTCCACTTAAATGCCCTTAAAGTTGGCGAATCTACTACTGCTGCAGGCAGGGCGTTCCACGCCCTTACTACTCTCTGAGTAAAGAAACTACCTCTCACATCTGTCCTATATCTATCAGCCCTCAACTTGAAGCTATGTCCCCTCGTGTTTGCCATCACCATCCGAGGAAAATGACGCTCACTATCCACCCTATCTAACCCTCTGATTATCTTATATGTCTCTATTAAGTCACCTCTCCTCCTCCTTCTCTCCAACGAAAACAACCTCAAGTCCCTCAGCCTTTCCTTGTAAGACCTTCCCTCCATACCAGGCAACATCCTAGTAAATCTCCTCTGCACCCTTTCCATAGCTTCCACATCCTTCCTATAATGTGGTGACCAGAACTGCACGTAATACTCCAGGTGCGGTCTCACCAGAGTTTTGTACAGCTGCAGCATGACCTCGTGGCTCCGAAACTCGACCCCCCTACTAATAAAAGCTAACACACCATATGCCTTCTTAACAGCCCTATTAACCTGGTTAGCAACCTTCAGGGATTTATGCACCTGGACACCAAGATCTCTCTGTTCATCTACACTACCAAGAATCTTCCCATTAGCCCAGTACTCTGCATTCCTGTTACTCCTTCCAAAGTGAATCACCTCACACTTTTCCGCATTAAACTCCATTTGCCATCTCTCAGCCCAGCTCTGCAGCCTATCTATGTCTCTCTGTACCCTACAACATCCTTCGGCACTATCCACAACTCCACCGACCTTAGTGTCATCTGCAAATTTACTAACCCACCCTTCTACACCCTCTTCCAGGTCATTTATAAAAATGACAAACAGCAGTGGCCCCAAAACAGATCCTTGCGGTACACCACTAGTAACTAAACTCCAGGATGAACATTTGCCATCAACCACCACCCTCTGTCTTCTTTCAGCTAGCCAATTTCTGATCCAAAGCTCTAAATCACCTTCAACCCCATACTTCCGTATTTTCTGCAATAGCCTACCGTGGGGAACCTTATCAAACGCCTTACTGAAATCCATATACACCACATCCACTGCTTTACCCTCATCCACCTGTTTGGTCACCTTCTCGAAAAACTCAATAAGGTTTGTGAGGCACGACCGACCCGTCACAAAACCGTGCTGACTATCTCTAATGAACTTATTCTTTTCAAGATGATTATAAGATACAGATAAAATTGTTAGTTTTATGCCAAAAATCATTGAATTTGGTCTCGGAGTGCTAATTGTATATTAACTGAGAGTTTAGTTGTATTCAGGTGGTAAGCATTAATTGGAGATTCACTTGTGCTCCTATAAATAGTAACAGACTGAAACACTGGTGGTTGGGTTCGGAGGTGAATGGCTGTAATGTATGACTCTGTGAATAGAAGCTTGAAGATGTGTAAAGATTAGGCTTCGGTTTTATCTTTCACTGCCTGGCTATCTGGAATAGAACAAGGAGGTCTCAAAGTTTATGTAAAATAAATATGAAAATTATTAATTAAAATAAAATATTTTTATTCACAGCTTGAAAATCTCCTTTCACCAAGGAAGTTCAAAAAATTCATGATTACAGTTTTAGTAAAAATACTGTATTTAAAAATTTAAAATTCTGTTATTTGTGTTCAAAATCTTCCTTTTCCTTCAACAAAAATATACCCAATTCAGTGAACAAACATATAGTAGCTTAAGAGTTCTGGTTTACAACTTTTTATGTGATAAAACTTATCAGAATATGCTAAGTCAGTTTGGAAAGGATCTACTAAACTAAGCCATGAATCCACAACAATAACATAACGCCCCAAATTTTATATGTTCAGTTGCTATTTATGCTATCTCTTGACTTGAACTGTTCATCTTTTAACATTAATTTATGAATGATAAAAATTTCAAATACTATTTCCTAAATTCCATTGGATTACAATCTATCACAGATTTTAAAATTGACGTAATTGGCAACAAAGCTTGAGACATAGGTTGGATCCCAACGAAGGTGATATACTGGGAAAATTTGGTAAAAGGCTCATGAAATATGTGAACATTTGAACTGATTTTCTGAAGGCAAACTCCATTGGCAGTGCATCATCTATTTCAAACACTGTGGGCTGAACCCCATTTTCTGTCCATTTACCGCATGGCTGGGGAATGCATTGACAAATTGGCTTTCAGTAGTCAGAATTCCTCTCTCTCATTAGTTGATAGCCAAAGGGGAAATTTCAACTCTTGAGGTTACATTTTTAACTAAATTTTTTTTTCCCAAAACAGAGTACGCCACATTGAGAGCACAAAGGCTTAGTTTTTCAAGCTGGAGAAAGATTGCTAGTGCGACACTCCAGAGATCAGTCTTGGGGCCTATCGTTTATAAAAATAAACGGCTTGGATGAAGTTATCAGAAGCAAAATCTCAGTTTAATGATAGCATAAAAATGGAGACAGAGTCAACAGTGGGGAACAGTGCAACCATTCCAGAAGGATTTTGACTTTTTGGAAAGCTGGACAAATATAAAAGTGTTGGCAAGGCAATAAGGAATCAGAGCATATGTCGAATACAGTGGAAAATCATTTGAACCATTGGCCCAGCTGCATGAAAAAAAAAACAAGCAAGATTTTGCACTTCAGTAGCAAAGATCTAGAATATAAATCAAAAAACGTGTAAACTACTGGGAGGCACCATCTTGAGCATTGTGCATAGTATAATGGGGATGGCTTCCTTAATTTGCTTTATTTACTGGCATAGCTCTGCTGGTTGGTATTCTAGTAAATTCACAAATTTGCTTAAAATAAAATAATTAGAGAACATGCTTACTAGCCAACAGATGAAATGCTGCCTATGGTTAAATCGCTTGCTGACATTTCAGCGTCAACAATACAAGTTCGGATGGCAGTGACAATCTCAATGGCTGGCAGTTGTGAGAATGGGCATACAGTCCAATAAGCCTGTTTCGCAAGGGACTCCACTTTAGGGTGAAGATAAAAGATGGCAGGCTGGATTTTCCCGAAGAAGATTCAGTCTCATCACCAGGGCCGAAAGTGGGAGCTGATCCCACTACGGTGGGAGGCAGGACCACGGTGCAGCATTTTACCACCAGCAGCCAATTAACAGGCCGTTTCTGGGGCTGCCGTCCAATTGAGGGCAGCAGCTCTCCCCCAGCGCCTTGGGCACGGGGGAGGCCATTGCCACTGGAGGACCCCTCTGCGGGCCATGGACTGCCCATCAAGCATGTCCCCCTTCCCCCAAACACACACTCCAGGAACCTACTGGAAGACCGCCAGCATTTGCCTAATGGTCTCCCCACGTGGTGGTGGCCCCTTCTGACACCGGTGAAATGCTGGTGGGGGCTGGGAGGTGGCCCTTAATTGGACAAATAGTTGCCTCAATTGGCCAATGTTGCGTGACCACGCCTCTGAGGCTTCCACCGCTGGCAACATGCCATGGCAGTAGAAAGACTTTGGGCCTCTTCTGTATGCATTTCCCATATTGCTTGCCCTCACGTCTTCAAGCCCTGGGAACCAAAGGACTGGGAAAATTCACTCTGGCATTTCTGAAACTGTACTAAAGGGCTGGATTTTACCAGCCCTCTGGAGGCAGGCTGGGAGGTGGGGGCTCCATAAAATGGAGTGGGAAGGTGGGGGACAATATGCAAATCATCTTCCCCCCACCATGCCATCTTGCCAATGTCAGGGAAGTTTGCAGAGGGCCCTGCCACCCAGAGTCCAATGAGACACTTAATTGGCCAATTAAGGACTTTGTCCAGCCCCCACTGGCATTTTGCCAATGGCGGGGTGGGGCAGGGGTGTGGCCCTGCCATATGGGGGACTGCCAGGTTAACGCTGGCAGCCTCCCAGCAGGCTCCGGAAGTGGGGAAGAACCTCCTTTTCAGACACACTTTGCCCCATGGAGAGGACCCCAATGGCAATGACTGTCCCCATGTCAACAGTGCTGCCTGCCCTCACCAACCACCCTGCCCTGTCGGTGCCTCCAGACACCACTTACCTGTCTGTAGCTCCAGGTGCAGCCTCTGTAGTGGCCACCACTCCCAATGGTGCTGCGTTGGCTGTTGAACTACAGGCCCTCTTGGAGGCTGACAACATGTGGCCCTGGGTCCCGCTGACTGCTGAGGCAGGGTCGTCCTATACCACCCCTCCCACCACTTTCGGGCCCATAGGTGGGTCCCCGCCAGCAGCACTAAATTCAGCCAAAAGGCCAGTGAAAGCCTCATTAAACTCTAAATTAGATATAAATAATTCTTCTGCTGGGCCTTGGGGCCTTTTTGTCATTTCCCGTCCTGCAGGTTGTTCACCTGTTTGAAAGAAATGCTGTAATATGTGAATGGCTAGCCTTTTGGAGCAAGATTCTTAAAGGTGTATATCACATTTTTAGTTTTGGTTGGGAAATCAGATTTTTTGGCCTTTATATTATTTTAACTGTATTTTTTATTGTTGCATTATGTTTTATTGCTGTTTAGGCCTGAGTTTTTGGATTGCATGCCATATATTTACAAATCCACTCTTACAACCATCTTTTTTCCAGCTGCTGTTTCAGTTAAAGCAAGTGTAAGAAAAGGAATGAAAATGGACGAACCACCTGGTAACGAACTAGGCACTGGTAACAACAACAGCGAATACAGCCCTGTTGACCCTGCAAAGTCCTTCTTACTAACACCTGGGGGCTTGTGCCAAAATTGGGAGAGTTGTCCCACAGAATAGTCAAGCAACAGCCTGACATAGTCATACCCACGGAATCATACCGTACAGACAATGTCCCTGACACCACTGTCACCATCCCTGGGTATGTCCTGTCCCACCGACAGGACAGGCCCACCAGAGATAGCGGCACAGTGGTATACAGTCAGGAGAGAGTTTCCCTGGGAGTCCTCAACATTGACTCCAGACCCCATGAAGTATCATTGTATCAGGTCAAACATGGGCAAGGAAACCTCCTGCCAATTACCACCTACCGCTGTCCTCTCCCCCCACCTCAGCTGATGAATCTGTACTCTTCCATGTTGAACACTAACTGAAAGAAGCACTATGAGGAGCAAGAGCACAGAATGTACTCTGGGTGGGAGACTTCAATGTCCATCACCAAGAGTGGCTAGGTAGCACCAAGCTGGATGAGTCCAAAAGGATGAAGCTGCTATACTGTGCAGGCAGTCACATGGCTCTATCAAATCCCTTTGTTTTTAATGAGTTTTTTTCAGAAATCTTCTCTTTCAAGGTGCTACATGCCTCAAGAGGTCCAGACACACTTGGAGGGGGTTGGCTCTGTCAAGGTTAATGGGTGTAGATGGCCTTGATGACCGTGTTGATAAAGCCATTCCAGGTAATTCAATCACTGAGTGCAATACATTGTTCTGGCTGATTTTGGTTAGACTTTTCATCTCCAGTTTAAACTCCTGGTGTTTCAAATGTAAATTGCTGTGATCATCTTGGCTGCTAGTTTTTTAAAAGTTAAATTGTAGGATTTTTCCATTAAAAGTCTAATGTAAGGTTCCAACCAATGAAATTAATATTTCCCATTTGGTATATAGGGTTTTTCATGACACTATAATGAAGCAGAACAATTAGTCTGAGCCATATTGTAGGGATCCTCCAGAGTAATCAAGGCATCGAAACCTTTGCTTCAATATGCTAATGACATGCTCAATGATGTTCCTGGTGGTCCCATTGCTGTGATTGTACCTGAGCTAATCATCCATGTGTGTAGATGCTATGTTTTGTCCTCTAGTAGCCATCCTCTGACATTCCTGGAGGGGTGAAACAATAGGGGGATAGATTAGTGTTGCAGGGTGAAGGTTGCCAGAGAAACTGGCACTGACTTGGATTATCCTTCTGCATGATCACATTCAAGTTGTACGCTGATGGGGTGAAAGCCCTTCCTGCTCACAAAAGCTGCTGAATTGTTTTCTGGTGCCTTGATACCCTATACCCTGGATACAAGGGAAGCTGCAAATCCCAGAGATCTCTCATTCTTTCTGTTGATAGCCATGGGGAAGCGAAGTGCATTGGTGACCTGTCTGATGCAGCTAAATACTGTAGGAGATGTGGGTGATGGCCCCTGTAGCAGCCTGTTAGGAATCTGAAGTGAAAAAGTTAAGGACTTTAATAGTAACTTGAAAAGCATGGGCCCCTGGTCCAGGAAGCAGGAGGTTCTGTCGCAACAACCTCTTGATGAAGTGTTCCTCAGAGATGTCCAGGAAACTGACCCTTGGCTTATAGACCCGCTGGGCCTTCTACAAAGAAAACCCCTTACCTGCTATCTTCTAACAAATCCACCAGCTGATCATCTTGGTTGCTGAGGCTGCTGTTCCTCTTCCTTCAATTGTTCCTCCATCCAAAGCAAAGTAACAAAATTAAGTTGGGGGGTGGGGGGGTGCGGTTGGTGTGTGAGTATGGCAAAAAAACACAGAACCAACCAATCTCTTGGAAATCCACTAACCAAAATAGCATATAGATCCCCATGATCTGAATGTCTGCAGTTCAGTGCCACTGATGCGAATTAGTTTTTGAAGCCATTCTAATGACATTATAGGATCTCAATTTACATTGATTAATGAAGTACCTGTCTGTTTCCAGCAGGTACATTTTCCAACAGAGTCAACGTCCAAGTGAAAATGGAGGTTGGCGGGAAGCGAGCAGTAAGTCGATTCTCCAAATTATAATGACCCTCACAACCAGATTCCGCCATGTAGGCTATGATAAAATTGCCACCATCTCCCCTCCATGCTTTCTGCATGACTGAACAGAACAGTTAAGAATCACATTATTAATATTTACCATTAAGAGATAAATCTGTCAGTATATTGTAAGTGTATCCTGTGTGGACTTTTGAACTTCTGTTAAAAAAACTTCAAATCATGTGTCTGTATTACTAAATGACTGATGTCCCCTGCTCTCGTGAAATAATACATCTGGCATTAAGTTATTCATAAACTCTGTCGCAGCTTCCTTTACCATCCATAAGTCAGCTGATCATATTATAAAGACACTTCCAGACAGTTGAAAGTACCCACATAGCAGGCTTCAAGCTGTAGCTTTATGACAGTCACCTGGGGAAATATTGAACTACTTATTCAAAACTATTTCAGTCGAAACTTGTGTACATATTTATTTTACACCTTTTTTAACAGGGATGCAGCTACAGATTGAGATGATCAAGAATCCACGGCCTACAACAAATGTACCCAGACAGGTTCGACACCATAGGAGATTTCAAAGGTGATGACGTACTGCACCTCAGAGAGAATGCAATTCCATCAATTGACCCTCCCAGAAAGTGCAGCATGCACATACAAGACAAGAAAAGCTTAAGTGTGAGTTGGATGACATGGAACACAATGGCATCATCTGTCGTGTGCATCATCACACATACTGGTGCAGCTCAATTATGTGTGTGCTAAAGAAGGATGGAGCAATCAGGGAAGTAGGGTATGTCTAGATCTGAGGCGTCTAAACCTCTCACTAAAAGGATGTCCTCACAAGATTCCAACATTAGAGAAATTGAATCCCAAATTCACAGGTGCCAAATTCTTCTCCAAGTTGGATGCTAAACATGTATATTGGTCAGTACACCTAGCTAAGGAATCTCAGGAAGTCATCATCTTCAAAACA
This sequence comes from Heterodontus francisci, assembly GCF_036365525.1. Taxonomy (NCBI): domain Eukaryota; kingdom Metazoa; phylum Chordata; class Chondrichthyes; order Heterodontiformes; family Heterodontidae; genus Heterodontus; species Heterodontus francisci. Next base: position 76,214,620 of record NC_090382.1, on the reverse strand, counting down.
CCATTTGGAAGATACTGCTTCCAGGGACTACCCTTCGGCTTATCTGTCAGTCAAGATCTGTTTCAGCAGCACATGGACAGAATTATAGAATTATAGATGCTTATCTGACGCATTAACAAACTACTCCGTAGTTTCTTTTCATCCTTCATCTTATCCAACGCATTAACAAACTATTTCCCTCCTGGTGTTTGATAAAGTGTCCACCAAAACTTGTTTTCACAGCCACATTTCCTTCCTCAGTGATTGTCTCCGACTCCGACTTATTCCATGTGTATTCCAACTGCAGTTTTACCCCATCATGTTTTGAATCCACCCAGGATTACAGGTATCTCCGAGAAATACAACACTCCTTGGACTGTTGTTCTCGCTGCATCCTGAGATCCATACTCAGTGCTATGCGCCGCCACATGTACCCACTGGACCTCTCTCTCCAGGAGCACTGCCTCACCTTATCTCAAAGCTGTTCTACTCCGCAGTTTCATTTCATCCTTCGTCTTATCCGATGCATTAAAAAAAACCTTATTTTCTTCCTTTCAGGTGTCAAAGAACGCAAGCTCCAGCAGCTGATGGGGACTAATGCCCCTCCAGATCCTTCTTCCCCTTCACTTCCCTCTGACCCCACCCCTTCTGATCTGACCCCTTGCCGTGTATTCACTATACCCTCTGACATCCCCCTCTCTGACGCTGAACGTTATGTACTCAGCAGAGGAATCGGTTTTATCCCCTTACGCCCCAACTCAATGAATTTCGTGCTCGGCATGATGTTGAGCTCTTCTTCCATTGCCTCCGCCTCCTGGCTTACTTCTTTGACCAGGAGTCCTCCCACCGATCAACAGACCCATTCACCCATCTCCAGCATTCTCCCTGTACCTGGACCCCTCCCCTGGCCTCTTACCCGCTCTTGATCTTTTCATTGAAAACTGTCGGCAAGACATTGGTCAGAAGGGCAGGTTAATAGGGTGGTGAAAAAGGCATATGGGACACTTGCCTTTATCAATCGAGGCATAGATTACAAAAGCAGGGAGGTCATGTTGGAGTTGTACAGAACTTTGGTAAGGCCACAGCTGGAGTACTGTGTGCAATAGAGGAAGGATGTGATTGCATTGGAAGGGGTGCAGAGGCGATTCACCAGGATGTTGCCTGGGATGGAACATTTAAGCTATGAAGAGAGGTTGGATAGGCTTGGGTTGTTTTCATTGGAGCAGAGAAGACTGAGGGGTGACCTGATCGAGGTGTACAAGATTGTGAGGGGCATGGACAGGGTGGATAAGGAGCAGCTGTTCCCCTTAGTTGAAGGGTCAGTTATGAGGGGTCACAAGTTTAAGGTGAGGGACGGGAGGTTTAAGGGGGATTTGAGGAAGAATTCTTTTACCCAGAGGGTGGTGACGGTCTGGAATGCCCTGCCTGGGAGGGTGGTAGAGGCAGGTTGCCTCACATCCTTTAAGAAGTACCTGGATGAGCACGGCACGTCATAATGTTCAAGGCTATGGGCCAAGTGCTGGCAAATGGGATTAGGTAGACAGGTCAGGTGTTTTAATGCATCGGTGCAGACTCGATGGGCCGAAGGGCCTCTTCTGCACTGTATTATTCTGTGATTCTGTGATCTCAATTTCTCTGCCCCCCTCACTCACTCCAACCTGTTCACCTCTGAATTTGAGGCACTCCGTTCTCTCAGGTCTAACCCCAACATTGTCATCAAACCAGCAGACAAGGGTGGTGCTGTTGTTGTATAGCGTACCGACCTCTACCTTGTAGAGGCTCAGCGCCAACTCTTAGACACTTCTTCCTACCTCCTCCTGGACCATGACCTCACCACCGAACATCAAGCTACTGTCCACAGGACTGTCACTGACCTCATCTCCTCTGGAGATCTTCCCTCTACAGCTTCCAACCTCATAGCCCCGCTAACCCAGACATCCCGTATCTACCTCCTTCCCAAAACCACAAACAGGACTGTCCTGGCAGACCCATTGTGTCAGCCTGCTCCTGCCCCACTAACCTATTTCTTCCTACCTTGACTCTATCTTTTCTCCGCTGGTCCAGTCTCTTCCCACCTATATCCGTGACTCTTCTGACGCCCTACGTCATTTTGACAATTTCCAATTTCCTGTCCGCCTCCTCTTCACTATGGACGTCCAATCGCTCTACACCTCCATCCCCCACCAGGACGGTTTGACGGCTCTCTGCTTCTTCCTTGAACAGAGGCCCAACCAGTCCCCATCCACCGCCACCCTCCTACACCTGGCTGAAGTTGTTCTCACATTGAACAACTTCTCCTTCAACTCCACTCACTTCCTTCAAGTAAAAGGTGTTGCTATGTGTACCCGCATGGGTCCTAGTTATGCCTGTCTTTTTGTGGGATATATCGAACATTCCTTGTTCCAGTCCTATTCAGGCCCCCTCCCCCAACTCTTTTTCTGGTACATTGATGACTGTATTGGTGCCGTTTCCTGCTCCCGCCCCGAATTGGAAAACTTTATCAACTTTGCTTCTAATTGCCACCCTTCTCTCACCTTTACATGGTCCATCTCCGATATTCCCCTTCCCTCCCTCGACTTCTCTGTCTCCATCTCGGGGATAGGCTGTCTACTAATATCCATTATAAGCTCACCGACTTCCACAGCTACCTCGACTACACTTCTTCACACCCTGCCTCCTGTAAGGGCTCCAGTCCATTCTTCCAGTTTCTCCGTCTCCGATGCATCTGCTCTGATGATGCTACCTTCCATGACAGCGCTTCTGATATGACCTCCTTTTTCCTCAACCAAGGATTCCCCCCCCCACTATGGCTGACAGGGCCCTCAACCGTGTCCGGCCCATTTCCCACACCTCTACCCTTACCCCTTACCCTCCCTCCCAGAACCGCGACAAGGTTCCCCTTGTCCTCAATTTCCACCCCATCAGCCTCCATATCCAAAGGATCATCCTCTGCCATTTCCACCACCTCTAGCGTGATGTCACTACCAGACACATCTTCCCCTCCCTTCCCCTGTCAGCATTCCGAAGGGATTGTTCCGTCCGCGGCACCCTAGTCCACTCCTCCATTACCCCCACCACCTCGTCCCCTTCCCACAGCACCTTCCCCTGCAATCGCAGGAGGTGTAATACCTGCCCATTTATACCTGAAATGTTAACTTTGCTTCTCTCTCCACAGATGCTGCCAGACCTCCTGGATATTTCCAGCATTTCTTGTTTTTATTTCAGATTTCCAGCAAATGCAGTATTTTTCTTTTGTTATTTACAATGTGCCTGGCTGTATATGCATTACTGATGACAATGGGCAAAACCAAAGAAGAACATGATCGAAGTCAGATCAATTTCTTTGGCTTCATCTATTCTGGTTGCAGAATCCGTCCTGACCCAGGCAAAGTCGAAGATGTAAGGCATATGCCTAACCCACAAGACAAAGAAGACGTCCAGAGGTGTCTTGGATTTTTCAACTTCTTGGCACCATACATTCCAAATTTTTCTGACAAAGCATCATCGCCGAGAGCTCTTAAAGAATTACATACCATATGTATGGCAGGAGGCCCATCAGCATATGTTTGAGTGTCTCAAACAGGTAGTACTATGATCCATGGAAGAAGACAACCCTGGAAGCTGATGCCTCACAGAAAGGGCTAGGAGCGTGCATCCTGTAGGATGGCAAAACAATTGCATTTAGGTCCAAATGTTTATCCTCAGTACAGCCCAATTACTCAAACATAGAGTGTGAAACACTTGCTCTGGTGTTTGGGATCACAAGGTTCCACATCTAGCTGTTCGATAAGCAGTTCATGGTGGAAACTGACCACAAACCACTGGAGATGATCTGGCGCAAACCATTGACAAGTGTACCACCTCGAAATCAGCGGCTCTTAGTGAAAGTACAGGATACGACTTTGATGTCTGCTACAAACCAGGTACCAAAATGGTCACCTTGGGTATGCTGAGCAGATTGCCAAACCCGAACACGAATGAAGAAGTTCCACTGGATCTACAAGTGGACAGCATGGACATTGAGGTGGAAGAGGTGCTCAAAATCAATTTATTGCATTTTGGTCAGCACAAAAGTGACCAACTGCAATCGGATACAGCTAATGACCTACAACTGAAACACTGTGGAGAGTCTTCATAGAAGGTTGGCCTGACCCAGTAAAAGAGGTACCAGAAACCCTCAGATGCTTTTGGCCTTATAGAGATGAACTCGGTATCTCAAGAGGCATTCTCTTCAAAGGAAAACAAGTGATTGTGCCCAAAGCTCTCCGACAGGACATCTTGTCACAACTTCACCAAGGCTATATGGGCATAGAGCGAACAAGACAACTGGCACGAGACACTGTTTATTGGCCAGGGATCAACAGTGACAGCAAAAGGTTAGTGAGGATGTGCGAGGCATGCCAGAGTCACCAGCCATAACAACACAAAGAACCTCTACACCCTCACGAGATTCCATTAGACCCTTGGTCCAAAATCGCCACTGATCTATTTTCCTTTAATGGAGATGACTTTATCCTAGTCGCTGATTATTTCTCTAAATTTTCAATTGTCAGCCAGGTAAAATAAACTTCAAGTGTGGTCGTTGCGGACACATTGAGTGCCATATTCTGTCTGTTCGGTGCACCTGAAGAAATCATTTCTTACAATGGGCCACAGTATACGGGCAAATATTTCATGGATATGCTCGAAAAACAGGGCAGAATGAAGATGGTGCATGACCGACATGCAGAGGCGGAACCACCTCAGCTACATGTAGGACAAAAATTCAGGGTCATACACCCCACAGTGTGAACATGGTTACCTGCAGAGGTATCCAAAGTATGCAGTGAGCCTAGGTCCTACGAGATTACAACATCTAACAGAGCAGTGTTGAGGAGGAACCAAAGCAAGCTAAGAGAAGCGTGCAATACTCCAATTGCGCACAGTGGACTTGAAAGGACACACGATGACGATGAGGGTGTGACGGAGCAACTGGAAAACAGCCAACGTATTGACAACATGCCTGAAAACCCAAAACAGCCAAAGGTGAAATCCACATCCCCAGAAGGTTATACCATAACCAGATCTGGAAGAGTTGTCAAACCACTGAAACGATATATGGACTCTTATGTTTCTGCACATTTAAAGTTCATTATCTCTATACCTGTGTAAATAATTTTGATGTTATTTAATTTTATGTGTTTATACTTGTAGCATAGGAGACTTATCTTTGGAAAAAAAGGGATGTTATATGATTGCCTTAAACAGTGATGTCCCTTTAAGATCTTACTATGCTAATAAGCTACGTACCAAGATGTAGTCATGTGACTCGAAGCCACAGTCACTCTGCAACTGTAACACCCAGAGTAATGTTCTGTAAATAGTTAGCTCCATACTGTACAATAGCTTAGCTGTAATGAACCTATTTGAGATCTTCAGCAAACTGTTCTCCACGCATCTCATTTATGTTGCATTAGACAACATAAAGAACTCACTACACTGAACACAATGGTTCCTATAATGGAGGGAGGAATATTTATCTGGAGAACAGCAGGCCAGGGTTGAATAGTTGACATTTTGCTGGGCTTGCAAAACTGGAGCTTTACTGTCAAGGACGATGTATATATTCAGACATGTACTTGGGCATGATACTGGAGCATGTCTGGCATCAACAGCATCGTGCCCAGGAAAGAGGATGGATGACGACTGGATTTGCAAGATAGCCTTTGAGGATCAAAGAATATTTATGCTGAACTTCCCCTCAGCATGCAAAATAAAGTCCATAGTAGATCATGGGCATTCTGTAGGGGGAGCAGTTTTGATGGTTGAGTGGTGTTACGTCTTTCTATACTTTCTATATTCTTAACCATAGCAGATCTTAAAAGACCAGTATCTGATTGTAAATTGGTTATACATGTTTAACACATTTAATCAAAATTGGTGCTTTTGTGCATTAGCTGCTCTTAGTAAGTAATTTAATTAGCTTCAAGTTCAAAACCCATAAAACAATCCTGTCCACAGAAAAGGCACAGTTACTACATTGCAAGAGTGAATACACTTCAAAAGTACAGTACTTCACTGGCTGTAAAGCACTTTAGGATGTCCTGAGGTCATGAAAGTTGCTATATAAATGCAAGTTCTTTCATTACGAGCTGCTATACCAGCTCTAACAAACTCACTGGCACACAGCTGTCAGTTGTCAACCAGGTGCTGCTGTCACTGTGGCTGTGAACAATATTCATTTGACATCCCTTTTGCAAAATTCTCAACCAGTGAAGAAATATTAACATTGCAACAAACCGTTTATGAATAAATCATGAAATGCTACTCCTTTATGAGCACTCTATGGATTAGGTTGAAGATTTTCCAAGAAAAAACTATTTGCTTATTTTAATTGCTTGATGCAGTTGCATCTTGATGTGAGATGTAGAGAACATGTAATCATTCGTATCTTTGGCAAATTCAGTCTAGGACCCTGAATTTCTATGAGGGCTCTTTGTAATAGTTTCCTTTTTATATAATTGTGAAAGCTCTTACAATCTGTTTTTATATTCTTGGCTAGTTTACGCTCATATTCTTTTTTTCCCTTTTTATCAACTTTTTGGTTGTCCTTTGCTGTATTCTAAAACACTCCAAAGTGGTACTTTATCAAACGCTTTCTTAAAATCCATATAGACAACATCCACCATATTTCCTTCATCAACCTTTTCTGTTACAGGATCAAAAAAAATCAGTCCAGCATGACCTCCCTTTTACAAATCTATGCTGGCTATTCTTAATTAAATCATAGTATGATCAGACAAAGTCAATGTAGTTTTACGAAAGGGAAATCATGTTTGACAAATTAATTTGAACTTTTGAGAATGAAATTATTTGGGTAGATACAGTGAACCATTAGATATAGCATTCTTGGATTTCCAAAAGCATTCAATAGGGTTCCAGACAAAAGGTTAGTATGCAAGATAAGGGCTCATGGAGTTGGGTGTAATATATCAGCATGGATAGAGGATTGGTTAACGGATAGGAAGCAATGGGATAAAAGGGACATTTTCAAGTTGGCAGGCTATAACTGTTGGAGTGTCACAAGGATCAGTGCTGGGGCCTCTGCTATTTTTAATCCAGAATAATGACTTAGGTGAAGAGACCGAGTGTAATTTGTTCAAGTTTGCTGAAGATAGAAAGCTAAGTGGGAATGTCTTCTTCTTTTTCTTAGGCAGTCCCTCAGGAACGAGGATGACTTTCTTCTACTCCAGGGTTGTGGTTCCTTAGGTAACTGAATAGTCCAATTCTGGATCCACACACTCTGTCACAAGTGGGCAGGTGGTGTTTGATGAGGCGAGCGAATGGAATGCTCGAATTTCCGAACGTCCTTTCTGCTGTTTGCGCTTGGTCACTGCCTGGGCCTGTCGACGTTGTTCAAACTGGCTCGGATCTTTGCGGATGCTTCTCCGACATTTTGGGCAGTCTCGGGCAAGAGATTCCCACGAATCAGTGGAGATGTCACATTTCTTCAGGGAGGCTTTAAGGACATCCTTGTATCATTTCCTCTGCCCTCCTGGTAGTTTCTTGCTGTGACGAAGCTCGGAGTCTTGCTTCAGGCCTGCGGATGATGTGGCCCGCCCAAGGCAACTGACTAGCCATGACCAGTGTCTCAATATTGAGGGTGTTGGCTGAGAGAGGACACCGATATTGGGGCACATGTCCTGCCACTGAAATTGCAGGTTTTTGTGAGGCACCACTGGTGAAATCTCTCCAGGAATTTGAGATGTCTGCTGTACAGTGTCCATGTTTCTGACGCATACAGTGGGGGCTGGTAACACTGCGGCCCTGTAGACCATGAGCTTGGTGCCAGATATGAGGTCTTTATCGTCAAACACTCTTTTCCTCAGATGACTGAAGGCTGTGCTGGCACACTGGAGGCGATGCTGAGTTTCATTGTTGATGTTTGTCCTTGCTGAGAGGAGGTTCGCAAGGTATGAGAAGTGATCCACATTGTCCAATGGTTTGCTGTGGATTTTGATAGTTGGGGGACAGTGTTGCACTGCGGGAGCAGGCTGGTAGAGGACCTTTATTTATTTTTTTTATTTAGAGATACAGCACTGAAACAGGCCCTTCGGCCCATCGAGTCTGTGCCGACCAACAACCACCCATTTATACTAACCCTACAGTAATCCCATATTCCCTACCACCTACCTACACTAGGGGCAATTTACAACAGCCAATTTACCTATCACCTGCAAGTCTTTGGCAGTGGGAGGAAACCGGAGCACCCGGCGAAAACCCACGCAGTCACAGGGAGAACTTGCAAACTCCACACAGGCAGTGCCCAGAATCGATCCCAGGTCCCTGGAGCTGTGAGGCTGCAGTGCTAACCACTGCGCCACTTTGTCTTCCGGATGTTTAGCTTAAGGCCCATTCTTTCATACGCTTCTGTGAATGCATCAATGAGGGTTTGAAGCTCGGCCTCTGAGTGTGGGCATACGCAAGCATTGTCAGCATACTGCAGCTCAATGACAGAGGTTGGTGTGACCTTGGTTCTGGATTGGAGATGACGTAGGTTAAGTAGTTTCCCGCTCGTCCTATAGAGTAGATCTATTCTGGCAGGGAGCTTCATGGAGATGAGGTAGAGTGTTGAGGCGAGGAAGATGGAAAAAAGCATTGTTGCAATGACACAACCTTGCTTGACCCCAGTTTGCACTCGGATTGGGTCAGTGGCAGATACTGTGGCAAGGATTACAGCTTGCATGTCATCATGCAGCAGGCAGAGGATGGTGATTACTTGCTTCGGGCAGCCAAATTTAAGGAGGATGTTCCATAATCCCTCCCGGTTGATAGAGTTGAAGGCCCTTGTGAGGATATATTTGCCTTGGAGAAGGTACAGCAAAGGATCATTAGGATTGGTTCCTGGGATGAGAGGGTTGTCCTATAATGGGAGGCTGAGTAAATTGGACTTATATTCTCTGGAGTTTGGAAGAATGAGAGGTGATCTCATTGAAATATGCAAGATTCTGAAGATGTTTGACAGGATAGACACTGAGAAGTTGTTTCCCTTTGCTGGGATGATCATTAGGGCTGAGATGAGGAGAAGTTGCTTCATTCATAGGGTGGTGAAAGTTTGAAATTCTCTACCTCAGAGGATTGTAGATGCTTCATCGTTGAGTATATTCAAGGCTGAGGTAGACAGATCTTTGGTTTCTCAGAGAATCAAGGGACATTAGTAGCGGATGGGAAAGTTGAGTTGAGGCAGGTCAACAATGATCGTATTGAATGGCGGAGCAGGCTCAAGAGGCAAAATGGTCTACTTCTGCTCCCCATTTCTTATGTTCATTGTAGCCTACCTATTAATATTTATTTTATTCTATCTCAGCATTTATTTCTTCTGTTTAAATTTCAAATAAAAATCAATTGCGAGTGCCAATTTAATTCAGGCAAGTTGAAATAAATCCCTATTCAGCACTTTGAAAGCATTTGGCAGCCTGACATCAGAATGCTGAAACACATACTATTTTTGGCTTCCTGCAGTGTTTCTGATTTTTTTTTCTTAATGCTCTAGGCTGTAGCTCTTGAAAATATTCCAAGTCCTGTCAGGCATCTGCCTCCATCCCCATCATATGAATTGTTCTTTTGACTGTTGGGGCCAGGTGAGGAGGGAATCACAGTTGCCCCTCTTGCCCTTTCTCTTATTTGACCGCAACAGGCTTTATTCCTTTCTAAACAGTGATTGTATTTATCACCTCAGTGAGTGTTTTATCTTTTATCTTTAATGTGATCGTGAAAGAACCAATCAGACAGGTTGTCTTGAGTTTAAACAAGAAAGAGGTAAGTTTATTATACTCAACAAGCTAAACCCAATCTAAAAATAATAAAAATAAGCTGCACATTCACGCACACATTCACATGGGATCACATACACACAAATAGATTGCAAAGTGGAAAGTAGGTTTTTTGGTTGAATTAAAGTCCAGAATAAATAAAAGTTAAATACACAGTCTAAGGTTGGATGTTTTGGTGGTCTTCCAGCTGGTGTTGTATTCTTGACGTCTTGGCTGGTCAAAGTGCACTTTGTGGTTGGCCCGCTTTGCTCAGGGTTTTCTTGGAGGCAGAATTGTAGGTGGTTCTCTTCCCCTGGTCTCTGGCTGTAGCAGTCGGTAGGCTTGGAGAGTCCATAGTTGCAGACGGTTTACAAATGCGATTTTTGCTGGAGAGAGAGAGAGAGAAAGGGAGGCACACAGTCTTCTCTGCTACTGCAGTCTCAGTTACTGCTTGTCTCTTTGTGTATAATAAAACTTCCAGTTATACACAACCTGTGAAGACGGTCACATGGTTCTCTCAAGCTCCTTTGCTTTTAGTGAGGGCCAAAGTCTAAAACCCAAAACCTGTCTCAGGTGGTATTGTCAGTGTTTACCCCCTGGAGGGATGTCTCCATTCATGAATGCCTCAAAATGGCTTTGAATGTCCAGCTAATGAGGGTGATCTGGATAATCTACTCAGTTAGCCAAAGCCTTGTCCTGACTGGGCTTCTTGTTAGACTTGTGTCTCCGATTTGATCTCCTGGTATTTCAGATGCAAACTGCAGTGGCCACATTGGTTGTCAGTTTTTTTTTAAAGTGAACTGTAGGATTTTTTTTCCACTAAAAGTTTAATGTAAGTTTTCAACCGATGAATTAATATTTCTCTCTGATGAAGGGTCACTGACCTGAAATGTTAACTCTGCTTCTCTCTCCACAGATGCTGCCAGACCTGCTGAGTATTTCCAGCATTTCTTGTTTTTATTTCAGATTTCCAGCATCTGCAGTATTTTGCTTTTAATTAATATTTCTCATTCGGCATATCATCTTTTTGTTATGATTGAGGTGGGAAGAGTGCACAGTGTTACAACCAGGTCAGAAGGGGTCTAGGGGCTCCCTCTCAGCCTTGGCCTGGTTTAACTATAACAGGGTTTAATTTTAGAAACACTGTGTTTTTAGCTCCTCCTCAGTGAATCCTTGTTCACTGCTCCAATTTTAAGGCAAAGAAATCAGACAGGTTTCCTTAGATTTAAACAAGAAAGGTAGAAGTGTATTAATCTTAAACTCTAATCTGGTTACTGACTACGAATATGCGATGCAATCATGCTCGCATGCATATGCGATAAACACACACGCAGATAGAGACAGTAAAAGTAGAAAGAATAAAGGGGAAAAGTTTGAGGCACTATCTATTAGTTATTTACTAATCTTTAAGTTCAATGTGGAGTCTTGTTTCGTTGTCGGAGTCTTTTCTCTCTTGATGGGTACGTGACCATGGGTATGGTGGCTTGGGAAAAGGCGAGAGAGACAGCCAGGAGAGGGGCTTCCTTGTTCCAGCTTCAGTTGCAAAACCTTCTAAATTCTCTTCTGTGTGGAACAAAAATAAAAACCAAAGTTGGCCAGCAGGTCAGTCATGTGACTAACTGGCTTAATCACTTCTGTGTTTGTGGATTGTATTGTCTTTGCAGGCACTGGAATACGCTTCCTTACACCTTCAATGTCTGGTGATCAAAATCCATTTAGATTAATTGGATCAGGGAATAGTCCTTTGTCTCCAGAAGCAGCATCTCTTAGAGAGGGTGCAGAGGAGATTTACCAGGATGCTGCCTGGACTGGAGGGCATGACCTACGAAGAAAGATTGAGGGAGCTAGGGCTTTTCTCATTGGAGCGAAGAAGGATGAGAGGTGACTTGATAGAGGGGTACAAGATGATGAGAGGCATAGATAGAGTGGATAGTCAGAGACTTTTTCCCAGGGTGGAAAGGGCTATCACCAGGGGGCATAATTTTAGGGTGATTGGAGGAAGGTTTCGGGGAGATGTCAGAGGTAGGTTCTTTACACAGAGAGTGGTGGGTGCGTGGAATGCGCTGCCAGCGGTGGTAGTAGAAGCAGATACATTAGGGGCATTTAAGCAACTCTTGGATAGGTACATGGATGATAGTAGAATGAAGGGTAGGTAGTTACTTAGATCTTAGAGTAGGTTAAAGGTTCGGCACAACATCGTGGGCCGAAGGGCCTGTACTGTGCTGTACTGTTCTATGTTCTATGTTCTATGTATGCAAATGTCCATCCAGCCCAGTGTCTGGTGATCCTCAAACAAGTAATTTCTTCACTCCAGCAAAAGTTTGACATCAATGTTCATATGACAAAATTAATATGCCTCATTCTTGGCAGGTGGAGGTCTGCATGACACCTCCAAGCCCAGCAGAATGAAATGCAATTTTTTAAAAAGAGCGTTTAATTAAAAGGGACTAGAGAGAAGATATGGACATGCAAGTACACGTGCATCTCTCTCATTCATTCAGAACCCTAACAATGGTTACAGTCTGTCTTTTCTTGGTAGCAGTGCTGCTTTAAACTGCCCCTTTAGCATCCCAAGAAACATGGTATTTGGGGAAGTTTTTTGCAATTTGCACATTTCCATGACTGTCTAGGGTATCTTTGTTCTTGTTGAGGTCTGCAGGGGAAGAGTTAGATTTAATTAGCCCGAGGTTGGAGTTCTGCTCATGGGCATCGGCAGTGGATGGTTCTACTCTGAATTCTCTTTCAGTGCATTGGTGAGTTATGCAAGGGCTTTTCACCTCACTGTAGGCGTGGACTCTTGGCTATTCTTCCCTTTGTCCTTGGGACACTTCTGCTTGCAGGTATTTGTCAAGATTCTGCTGCAATCCCCTGCGGCACTTCAACTAGGAGAGGCATCACCCTCACGGTTTCTCTGCCCTCTTGAGGACTTTCTTTGTCTCTGCAGGTTCCTGTAAATGCTGTTAGCAACTCTGGTGAGGTGCTTCTGGTGTCTGCATTTACATAGGAGGATGTGCAGTCTAACGTTTCAAATATTTCAGGGTTGGTTGACAGGACAGTAGGGGTTGTCATCCGGGCCTCTTCCCGGACTTCCTTTAACCTGTCCTCTTGGTCCCTTTGTCCCCATTCCTTTCTAACCTGTTGCCAGCCATGTGCCTGCCTGTCCGCTTTTGTTTATAGCAGGGCTCCCTTACAGTTCACCAGCCCTCTGCTGGAGGGTCCACCAAACATCAATACAGGACATAGGGGTGCAGATTTCACTGTAGGTTGGGGTTTCCCCTCAACCTGGCACATGGGGCAACTCCTACAATACTCCACCACATCTTTGTGGAGTTTTGGCCAGTTAAACTGTTGTCTTATGCGGGCTTTGGTCTTTTGTATACCGACATGTACAGCCACTGTAATCTCATGGGCCATTCTTGCTATTTCTCTCCGATACCTCTGCGGCACCACTAACTGGTGAACCACTGCCACTTTTTGCTCTCAGATCTGTGAGGAGAACTCCATTTCCTCATCAGTACCTCACTCTTTAATTAGTAGCAATCAGGGACTCCCTCTGCTTCTCTTTCAGACTGGGCAGCCTGTGCTAACTCTCTCAATACTGGGTCAGCTCACTGAGCCTCAGCTAGGGAAATTCATTTAAGTCATTCCCTGGGTCTTCTAACTTTCCAAAGAAAGTCACAGATAGACAGACATCATGGTCGTCTGCCTGCAGTGCCAATTCAGTCTCCTCTGGGGGAGCTGGTTTGATCATGGCCTGATTCATTACACATTCAGGGAAACTGCAGGGGATAGCATGTACAGGGAGGTGGTTACACTGCAGGTAAAGACTGCTCAGGCAGAAAGGGAATGGGTGACCACCAGGCTGAATAGAAGAACTAGGCAATTAGTGCAAGAGTCCCCCGAATCCATCTCCCTATCTAACAGATTTTCCACTTTGTATACTGTTGGGGGTGATAACTACTCAGGGGAATGCAGCAAGAGCCAAGTCTGTGGCACCATGGGTGGCTTAGCTGCACAGGAGGGGCAGAAAAAGAGTGGGAGAGCTATAGTGATAGGGGATTCTATCAGATAGGCATTTTTGTGGCCGCAAACGTGACTCCAGGATGGTATGTTGTCTCCCTGGTGCTAGGGTCAAGGATGTCACGGAGTGGCTGCAGGACATTCTAAAGGGGGAGGGTGAACAGTCAGAGGTCGTGGTACACATTGGTACCAAAGACATAGGTAGAAAGAGGAATGAGGTCCTGCAACAAGAATTTAGGGAGCTAGGTAGCAGATTGAAAAGCAGCACCTCAAAGGTTGTAATTTCTGGATTACTCCCAGTGCCACGTGCTAGTGAGTATAAGAATAGGAGGATAGGGCAGATGAATGCACGGCTGAAGAGATGGTGCAGGAGGGAGGGCTTTAGTTTCCTGAATCACTGGGTCTGCTTCTGGTGAAGGTGGGACCTGTACAAGTCGGATGGGTGGCACCTGAACCGGAATGGAACCAACATCCTTGCTGAGAGGTTTGCTAGTGCTGTTGGGGGGATTTAAACCAATTTGGCAGGGGGATGGGAAACAGAGTGGAGGTACAGTAGGGGTGATGCACAGTCAAATATAGAAGAGAAACTGAGTCAGTCCGGAAGGCAGAGCAAATATCGACCTTCTAAGGCACAAACGAATAATGCAAGCCTGGATTGCATCTATTTTAATGCAAGGAATCTTAACTAGTAAGGCAGATGAATTGAGGGTATTGATTAACAAATGGGAATATGATATTATTGCTATCACAGAGACATGGTTGAGGGAAGGGTAGGACTGGCAGCTCAATAATCCAGGGTATAGAATCTTCAGGCATGACAGGGGAGGATGTAAAATGAGGTGGCATTGCACTGTTGATCAAGGTGTCAATTACTGCAATAAGGAGGGATGATATCTTAGAAGATTCCTCAAATGAAGCCATATGGGTAGAACTTAAAAACAAAAAGGGGGAAATCACTTGGCTGGGAGTGTACTACAGGCCTCCAAACAGTCAGGGAGAGATAGAGGAGCAAATGCATAGGCAAATCTCAGAGAGGTGTAAAAATAATAGGGTAATAATAGTAGGAGATTTCAACTTCCCCAATATAAACTGGGATAGTCTTAGTGCAAAAGGCATAAAGGGGGCAGAATTCTTAAAGTGCATACAGGAGAGCTTTTTGAGCCAGCACGTAGATAGTCCTACAAGAGAAGGAGAAGTACTAGACCTAATCTTAGGGAATGAAGCCGGACAAGTGGTAAAAGTGTCAGTCGTGGAGCAGTTTGCAGATAGTGACCATAACTCTGAAAGATTTAAGGTAGTTATGGAAAAGGACATAGAGGGACTGGAAATAAAAGCACTGAATTGGAGGAAGGCTGATTTCAATATGATAAAACAGGATCTGGTCAATGTGGACTGGCAGCAGCTACTTGTAGGAAAGTCTACATCAGACCAGTGGGAGTTATTCAAAAAGGAAATAGTGAGAGTTCAGAGCCAACATGTTTCCGTAAAGGTGAAGGGTAGGACCAACAAGTCCAGGGAACCCTGTATGTCAAGGGATATAGAGGAGTGGATAAGGGAAAAAAGGAGGCTAATGGCAGATTCAGAGCGCTGAAAACAGCAAAGGCCCTAGAGGAGTATAGAAACTGTAAGGGGGTACTTAAAAAAGTAATTAGGAGACCGAAGAGGGGTCATGAAAAAACACTGGCGGGCAAGATAAAGGAACATTCCAAGGTGCTTTATAAGTATATTAAGAGCAAGAGGATAACCAGGGAAAGAGTAGGGCCCATTAGGGACCAAAGTGGCAATCTGTGTGTGGAGCTGGAGGACATAGGTGAGGTTTTAAATGATTACTTTTCATCTGTGTTCACTATGGAGAAGGACGATGTAGGTGTAGAGATCAGGGAGGGGGACTGTGATATACTTCAACAAATTAGCATTGAAAGGGACGAAGTATTAGCTGTTTTAGCAGGCTTAAAAGTGGATAAATCCCCAGGCCCAGATGAGCTGTATCCCAAGCTGTTAGGTGAGGCAAGGGAGGAGATAGCAGGGGCTCTGACACAAATTTTCAAATCCTCTCTGGCCACAGGAGAGGTACCAGAGGACTGGAGGACAGCGATTGTGATACCATTATTCAAGAAGGGTAGCAAGGAAAATGGTGCACTGACACGGAACACAAAAGTCCTAGTGTTTCAAGCCTGTGTCCTCAGTACCCTGCTCTACAGCAGCGAGGCCTGGACAACGTACGTCAGCCAAAAGCGAAGTCTCAACGCATTCTATCTTCGCTGTCTCAGGAGAATCCTTGGCATCAGGTGGCAGGACCCTATCTCCAATGCAGAAGTCCTTGAGGCAGCCAACATCCCCAGCGGCGCTTGAGATGGCTTGGCCATGTGAGCCGCATGGAAGATGGCAGGATCCCCAAGGACGTATTATGCAGAGAGCTCGTCACTGGTATCAGATCCACCGGCCGTCCTCGTCTCCGCTTTAAAGACGTTTGCAAACATGACATGAAGTCTTGTGACATTGACTACAAGTCATGGGAGCCAGTTGCCAGCGATCGCCAGAGCTGGCGGACAGCTATAAAGGCGGGCTGAAGAGAGGCGAGGCAAAGAGACTCAGCAGTTGTCAGGAAAAGAAACAGAAGTGTATGGAGAGAGCCAACTGTGTAACAGCCCTGACAACCAACTTCACCTGCAGCACCTGTGGAAGAGTCTGTCACTCTAGAATTGGTCTTCATCGCCACTCCAGGTGCTGCTCCACAAACCACTGACCACCTCTAGGCGATTACCCATTGTCTCTCGAGACAAGGAGGCCAAAAGCAAAGCATCACTGTAAAAGGTTTCCTCCAATATTCAGGATTTCTTAAACCCAGGAGGCAATAGGAGGCATGATGCAGGGATTTTGCAGAGACAGGAGGCAATAGGAATCTGCTACATTTGAAATACAGGGTTTTTTCTCAAGAGATGCAGGATTCCTTTACAGAGAGGTAATCCCTTTTCTGAGTCTTATTCTGATCTCCAGGCAAGTCAAAATCAAATTTCAAATGCCTGCTTTTTGTCCAAACTCACTGGCTTTTTAAAGTTCCAAACTGAAACCAAAACCTTCCTGAAAAAAGTCACATGTCCAGTCATAAATATCTCTTGTCATAACAGAGGGTAGCTCTGAGGTTAACCACCTGCTGGTTTCCTTGAAATTACCTGCATTCCAGTCCTTGTTTACCAGTTCAGCTTTAGTCAAAATTCCTTTCCAAACATCCATAAAGTTCAACTATTTTCAGGTATCTCAATGAAATCCTTTTTTCAGTTTTTAAAAACACAGAATCCTAAGGTTTAATGCAAAAATAATCCTCGTAACATTTTCTTGACATGACAAAGTGACCTTCAGAAGCCTAAAAGCAAGGAACTTTTAAGTTGGAGTGCTTGAATGGCCTTCCAGTTCGATACACAGCAGAACCAATAAAAAATTCAGTTGATATGGAGGAGGAACACATCTCACCTCTCACATCCCATGCTTTATGCAAAGCACAGTGCTGCACTTTGTGTCCTAACATTCCTGCTGAGTCTTTACAAACATATTCATTTTAATGTGGATGATTCAGGCTT
This sequence comes from Heterodontus francisci, assembly GCF_036365525.1. NCBI lineage: Eukaryota > Metazoa > Chordata > Chondrichthyes > Heterodontiformes > Heterodontidae > Heterodontus > Heterodontus francisci. Next base: position 76,197,252 of record NC_090382.1, on the reverse strand, counting down.
CCTGACAAGAATGAAAGAAGGATCTGTTTTATAATATATCATTTTGGCCCTAGGTCATAATCCTAGTGGTACCCACATGTGGTAAACCAGCAAAACCAGTTAATTTGTACACTAAATCATGTAACAAAATTGTACATTTTCAAACCTGTTTCCAGTGAAAAGGAAAAACATATTTTGTTATAATATTCTGATTACAGTATTTGTTTAGCTAAACTAAGAACTACTGATAGTGGGTTTCAATTGTATTATATTTACAACATCATGCAAATGGTACCAAAGATCACAGCACAAAGCCCAAGAATAATATGCCATATAAATCAAATATATTTATGCCAAAATGACTAACACAGCCCAAAGCAACAGAAATAGTGAAATGGGGTCTTATCCACTGGCTTTCCACAATTCAGGAAACAAAGAATCCTGCCCGAAGCCAGTGGGTTCCTTCTTTAAAATTACAGATCGAGCTATGATGATGTTATTGAGAGCCTGACCGTATTATTAACCTGAGGCCTGAATGGAGAAGCTATGTTGGCTTTCCATCAGTTGAAAGCTACTGTAATCCACGTGCAAGGCCAGAAGAGTCTCAGGTAAGTGTAAATGCTTAATTTATTTATGGGTTCCTTGTGGGCCAGGAGGAGCAGGAATACTGCTCTGGGCCACAGATGGAAACCTTGGATCTTCCCTATTCTGTGCCACCCCACTGCATCCCCTGAGCTGCAATCATTTCCACATCCTCCACCTTAACGCAAAGGACCATTTCAACTGGACTCCAGCGGCAGCCTCCTGCCACTTGAAGTCCCATTCACGCCTCCAAGGTACTGATTTCTGTCAGGTTCAGGTCTGACCTTCCATATTATAATGAAGTCTGGGAGCTAAAATCACTCTGGATTTTGTGCGAGATTCCCACCCACCCCATTTTCCTGCATGCATCGATCCTGCCTCCTGTTAAAAGTGACCTCAATGCTTCCTCAGTAGTTAGCCAAATTATAAAAGACAAAGATTTGAGAAAACAGCGAAAGTCACACCAGGACTCAAAGTTAAATTTTTGTGTTTATAATTAAAATGTCAGCATGTTGTAGTTTGTTCACTGAACGTTTGAATAATATATAAAAATCACAGTCAGGGAATTGTCTGTTGCTGCTTTGCTGCTTTGCGTTCCACTATTTCTCAGAGAGCAGCAGCTAATTTTAGGAGAAGTTCCATTTGTAAGTTCATACTAATGTGTAGCTACACATATTGGGTGCTTTGTTTCCCATTTCTTTTTCTTTTTCCTTTATTTTATACTGAAGCTGGTGACTCATGCTGGGTACAGTGCAAAGGTTGTTGACAGCAGTCTGGTATTCTGCCCAACCTTCCTGAACAAGCCTAAACAATGAGTGTTGATGGGCTATTTTATTATGGGCATGTACATTCTTGTACATACTTAAAAGGCTAACCATAATATACATTGAATAGATTTCACAATATCAAATATGAAGGTTAAGAAATTGAGCTTGGTAGCACCTGCTTTTTGTGAACTATGAGTGCCGTTAGGATTCCCAAATGGCATCCAGGGCATGTGCCCTTTGATACAAAATGCTCCAGACGCCATCTTGGTAAAGGCATTAGCGTGCTTCGTGTCTACTGGGAGAATGCAGAGTAGACAGATCATGACGTCAATCAGCATGCAAGGCTGATTTTGCACCAGCACTGCCATTGTGCAGCTCAATACTCCTGCCGATAGCCTCCCGAGCTGGCTCAGCTGAACAGCTGCATTAAGCAGCAGGAAGGATCCAACAACCAGCGCTATTTGAAGGGCTCATCAACTATTTACAGGTTAGTTACTGGTTGATTTCCTCTGGCTGTTACTACAATTCTACATGTTTTTGATGCTTTCCAAAGTTGTTTCAAGTTTCAAAAGTCTGCAGGGAATGAAGTGCTGTTTTGCTGACTTCAAGGCTTTTGCATAAGCTAGTTGCTTCCAGACATGGGTGCAGTGCGAGGCCTTCTCATAATACAGCATGACTGAATGAGCAGAGGCCATACAGAGCAGATCAAGCTGCTAGAAAAGGGGGGAAGAGGAGGAGGGGAAGAAGGCTCTCAGCAGGAGGCCGTATCGACCCCGGGTGGTCAGGGGCCAATTGTCCTATTTGATATTCAGTGAGGACCAATGTGTGAGGTATCTACACTTCACTAAGGATGTTCTCAATGAAATCTGCCAACTGCGACATCTGCAACCTCACCGATGGCAAGGATTGCATTGCCAATTGCTGTGAAGGTGGCTGTGACAATGAACTTTTATGTGCCTGGCTCCTTCTAGGCTGATGCTGACAATATTAGCAATATCTCACAGTTTGCTGTCCACTGTAAAGGAGGTCACTGAGGCTCTCTATTCAGAGAGTTAACTTCATTTCATTCCCTCTTGTCAGAGACAAGCAGGAGGAGTGATCACAGGGGTTTGAAAGATTTGCAGACATCCCCATGGTTCCATTAACCACACGCATATTACTTTGTTGGCACCACGGGCTGAATTTTATTAGTGCGCCGCAAATAGTGGCGGCACGCTTTGAAGTTGGCGATCCAGCCGCGTGCAGCGACTGCTGCTGAGCTCCCACGATATTTTGCGCAGGGGCTCATTTAAATGGAGGAAGCAGAATGGCCGCCCCCGATGACGTAGAGTGAGCGGCCGCTCCGTCCCCGTCCCCAGCATCTGGCGCCAATGTGCAGGCACCGGCGCCATTTTTAAAGGGCTTCAAGCCCCTCATCCGAATTTACATTTTTACAGATACATTTGTTTGACATTAATTTTAATGTTTCAATAAAAGCTGAAAGCCTCTCTACCACCCCCCACAATGACCACATATTTTATTTTTGGGCCTTTCCCACCAAAAAAACTTCATTCCCAAACTATCACCCCCATACCGAACTTCGTCACCTTTGCCCTTCAACCACTTCCCATAATCACCTCATCTAATAGAAACATTTTTCTCCACTTTCCCCCGCTCCCGCCCTGAAAATTTCACTCCCTCCCCCTCCCCAACAGTGGTCTCGCCTTGAATCCCCAAACAGGGATTGGAAGGCACGGGACTTCCAGCCACTGGCGGGAATATTGTGTGGGACGGCCACCTGGTCCAGGTAAGTTAATTATCATGTATTTGCATAAGTTTTATTAGGCAAATGAAGGCCCCACTGCTTGGCGGCGGCAGGGCCGCACCGAGGCCTCACTGCTGCTGGTAAAATGCCACCAGGCCTTCTCGGCATCGGGGGGTTGTGGCAGGCCTCTCCTGGAGGCATTTTCTGGGGCCCAGGGTTGTGAGGATGAATGCTGCCTTCCTGAAAGAGAACAGCAGGCTCGTGCTCCATAGAACCAGTACCACTTCTCTGGAGCGGCGCCTCAGCAAACCTAGTAATCTGCTGAAGAACTGCGGAACTGCTCTAGCACCTTGAACATTCATATTGACCATGACGGTAGTAGTTTGAGCTTGTGTAGCAATATGCTGAGCTTGCATTACTTCAGTCTGAGATTCCAATGCAGCACTTCCATGCTGGAAAGGATGGGTTCCAAGCTATGAACTAAGCCCTGTTCCAAGTTGGTACTGGACACCTCCATGTTCCTTGGCATTGAATGTAGGCTTTCTGACAGGCTTCCCAATGCACCAAGCATTTTGTTATGTAAACCAATCATCCTTCTTTCATAGTTTGGCCCATCAAAGTCTTCATCTAAGTCCTCTGCAGCAGGACTCTTGTGTGGCCTCGCCCTCCTACAACCTGCCATCTATGCTGTCCTTGCTCTGTACCCTGTCAGCTGCATACTTGTGCCCGGTGTCTCAGCACATGCAGGTTCCAGCTGTACTCTATCCTCTGAGATACGCATGGTGTCTGTATATAAGCTGGTGCTGAAAATGTGAAATCAAGTGATGGTATGTCTTCATCATCACTCTCTTCTTTGTCTTTCTCCGCTGCCTGGGCAGGTTGCAGTTCTTGGGTATCTAAAGGGATAAAGGTAAGGTTGTGGTAAGGGAGGGGGGAGACAGTAAGATATATCCTTTACATTATTTGCAGCTTGCAAGTCAGAGATGAGGAGAAAGTGGGATTCGGTATGAGGAAACTATCATCTTCAAAGGTTTCACCTCTGCCACTGGCCACAGCATCAGCAATGGCCCTTCCTAATAGCCAGCATCATCTCCTCCATGGAGGTCAGAGCATGCCTTCGATTGTGTGTCATCTTCTCCTGCGAGAAAGAGGGAAGTGTCTTAGTACATGTGGTGCAATGTGGTTGGGTGATGGGGCTATCATGATTGAATAGCTGGCAGTGTCAGCAAGTTCTGAGATGTGGATGTGAGGCTTGCAACAGTGCTAAGTATGTGACGGTGAGATAAAACATCTGCACGTTAGGTATGAGTCCTGAAAGTAGAGATTGCTGGTAGGTGAGTGAGGGAGGGATGTGTGCAGTGGCAGAGGCTAGTGGTGCAGTTTGTAGGATATGGCATTTGAAGATGAACCTTGACCACTTGCGAGATGTCATTAACCTTTTGCACTACTGCATCCAGATCCTTGGGGCTTGGCTCCTGGCATCAGTCTGTTCCTACTGCCTTTTCAGCATGTGTCTGGAGGGTCTCCTGACCCTCTGCAGATGTAGGACATCTGTCCTCCTTTCCACCTTTGCCATCAAGACCTTGGACTGAATTTTGACAACCCATCGTGGGTCCCAGCGATGGCACTGAAAGTAGGTGATGTCGCCGCATGTCACATGTGTGGCCGGCCATCTGTAATCATGCGGTGGCCGGCCAATCAATATAACCGAGGCGCGGAGCCCATCCTATTGCAGGACGGGGGTGGGCTATGAGGTATTGATGGCGATGTCAGCTGATGAAAATGCATGTGCTGGCACTATCTTTAAAGTGCTGTCAGCCTTTCTTGTACTGCTGCCTTTCACTGATACAATGAATCTAGAGTGCAGCTGCACCCCTCTTTACTGCTGCTGTAACTCCTGGATCCCCCTCTACTGCTGCTGGTGTTACTGCTGGACCCCTCTACTGCTGCTCTGACTCCTGGAACCTCCCTCCCACCAACTGCTGCTGCTGCTGGATCACCCACACCCACTCCCCCACTGCTGCTGCTGATGCTGCTGGACCTCTCTGCATTCCTGCACAGACAGGGTGTAATCCAACTTAGATCACGTCTAAGGCAAGACAGCAGGTGGCCCATGGTTCAGTGACAACTCCCTGGAGATTCTCTTCCAGGCTGCAAGGCAAGGCAGGGAGGTCCTCTTTCCAAGGGATGGCAAGAAGAGATCCGCCTGCCTGAACAGGCAAGCCTGAATGGAGGTCGCAGAGGAGGTCAGCAGCCATGGGGTCACTGCCTGGACTTGGGTCCAGTGCCGTAAAAGGGTCAATGATCTCATTTACTCCACCAAGGTGAGTCCACCATACCCATCCCCTCTTTAGCTTGTGGTTACACGGGAGGTAGCGCTACATGGGGAGAGAGTGACCACAAAGACAGTGGCAAGGGACTGATGCACCACCACATCCTATCAGATGCATGGCTGCATCTCGGAAACAGGCCGCCTTCTTTCAGACTTCATCCCCATTACGTTCCCTGATAGCAGGCATGAGGAGAAGCCATTTGGGAGACCCCATCAGGGGATGAGGGGCAGCCAGTAGCTTAACTGTACCTTGTTCTTCATGCCAGGTCTAACAATGTCCCTCTTACCACTTGCAGGAGAAACAAGCCCGTAACACCAGGGAGACATTGAGGACTGGTGATGGGATCCTGATGTGTGTCCTCTGATGTCGGCAGAGGAGAAGAGTCCGGAGCTAGTGGGGGACCAGGGCGGCTGTGCAATTGCAGACAGTGAGACTGGAGTGTCTGCACAAGAGAGTGAGGAGGCATTATGTTCATGTGCCCTCCACAATACTCCGAAGAAGGGTCCGGAGTTCCGAAGAAGGGTCACTGACCCGAAACGTTAACTCTGCTTCTCTTTCCGCAGATGCTGCCAGACCTGCTGAGTGGTTCCAGCATTTCTTGTTTTTAACCCACAAATGTTTGTGTTCGCTCATGCAGGTCGTGGCACATCGGCAGCAAGCTCAGCCACTGGGGCAGGGGGATTGTCGCCAACCTCTGGGGAGGAGGAGAAACAGTCAGAGGATGCAGTGTCACATCAGTCCCCTGCGCCCTCCACCAGTGCAGAAACTCTCACCTCGCTGGGTATGCACTTAGGCTTATTTTCAAGGTCAAAGACTGGTGAGACCATTACACATGCACCCGAACAGCTGGCTGAGGCTGTGACAGCCGAGGTCACTGGCAATCGGAGGACTGTGAGTGGTCAGGTCCATGCTGAGCCCCAGGCTGATGACGAGCCTCTGGTGTCGACAGCACAGGACATGCTGGAGTTCCAGAGAGAGGTAAGGCAACATCTGGCGGAGCTGCCAGAGGCAATGCACAGCCATGAGTGGATGATGGAGGAGTCCTTTATACCATGAGTGCTGCCATATCTCAGGTGTATGAGCACGTGGCTTCCTCCATCGAGGGGTTGACAACTCTCATGGAGAGCCAGATCCTACAGATGTGCGCAGACCTGCACACCATCACCTTGGCCATGAGCTCAACGCAGCAGTGGCAATGTGAGAGAGGGACAAGGCACCTGGAGTCTCCATCAGGGCCTCTTCCAACTCAGGTTAGCAGGGAGGTGCGAGTGATCCTTGAAAGGGAGGAGGAGAGTCTGTCCTCCATACCTGGGGGCTCCCTTTAGGGCGCTTCGAGTGTGGTCAGCAGCTCCTCAGCCTCTCTGCCTGTGACCCCAGCTCCAGTAGCTGCAACGGCTGAGGAGGCTCCTGCACCTGTGCAGGAACTCTTCAGCCAACCGGGGCCTTCCAGACCTCAGGCAGCTAGAGGATGCCTGCCAAAGTCATCCTAGGCCAAGGGCAGCCCGATCAGCAGCCTGCCTCCACCTCAGCTGTCAGCGCAGAGGTCCTGCACTTTCCTGCGGTGGCACTGAGGCCTCACCTCAGTGCCGCCACCTTTAAACAACCGGGGATCTGAAGGCACATGATCCCTGTGTGCTGTTGACTAAATTTGAAACCCCCATAAAATTGGCTTCAATTCAATGCAAATGCTGTCTAACTAGCTGTTCACCAATTCAAGTTGCAGTTCCATCATTTCATGGCGGCAATGCTACCTTGAAGCTTTCCCGCTGCTGACAAAATTTGGAATCAATGTTTTGTCATCGGTTTTCTGGGCAAACGTGTCCACCCTAATTTTCTGGCCCCCATCGCCTCCACTTCCGCTCCTGTAGGCTGGATAAAATCCAGCCCCTCCAGTGCCATGCTGGAAAATCTGGGTGCCCACTCTCTTCCCAAGTTCAGCCATTCTTCTGTCTTTCCCTGGTAAGATTCAGCTCACAAAGGACTCCCAGCACCTGCTCCAGCAACAATGCACCTCTCCTTTGAGAGCTGCAGGCTAGCTTTAAGCAGGGCAAGCAATTATCGATTTTGGGCCCCCCACTGATGTATGCAGCCAATCAACAGAGTGGTTAGTGAAGGCTGAAGGTAGAAATCTGCTGAAGACTGAAGATGCCATGTTGCCTGCATTATGTTGAACAGGCGTGAGATAATTGCACATCGCAATCCCCATGCCCATTTTTGGGGCTATCCAATTTAACTGCCTTCTTGTCTACTGACACCACTGTGTCAACCAATGAATTGGAAATGGAGTGGGACTTACATCAGGGTTTATAGCAAACATTTTACGGGGAACAAAGTCTATATACTCAACAAAAAAAGTCTATTTTAAAAGGGTCATTATTAACTGCAGCAAACAGAATTCATAACCCAAAATATTGGAAACTCGTCCCATAAAAGTAAGGTTATTTCAGTCACAAAATGCAATGGTTGGAAGATAGTTACATAATACAAGTGATTTCTCCAGATAAATGCAGTGAGTGGAGGATAGTTACATATTACAAATTATGTGCATTAAATCAATCCCAGTCACTTACAGCAGCACAGGGCTGGATTTTATTCTGGCAACGGGAATTCTGGAGGCAGATCGGAGGATCAGGGGAGACCCAACTTGGCCCTCTGTCAAACCCTCAGTGTCATTTCACAGCGGGCAGACAATTAATTGCCCACCATCGGGGAGGTTGTCCCTTTAAGGGACAAACTCCCACCTCCAAGAGCTGCCAGCCAATCGGAAGGCCGGCAGCTCTGCAGTACTGGCAACGTCAATGGCAGCAGAAGCTACTGCCAGTACTGCAGAAGACCCTGCAGAGTAGAAGATTGATGAAGACCCCGGGAGTGGTAAGTGGGGTTGGTGTCCTAGGGCCATTTAGGAAGGCCCCAGCAACAGGGTGGGGGAGGTGTTAGTGGGGGATGGGGAAGGTCGTCCTTTGCAGGGGGGGTGAGGGAGGGATAGTGGTGGCAGCCACCACCACTGGGTAGGTCCTCTGGGGGCTCTGGATTGCCTTCAAAGTCGGTAACGCCTTGAACCCCGCTATGAGTCTTCCTGCGGTAGCAGGCCCCTCCCCCTCCGCCTTCAACAAAATAGAGGTGGAGGCAGGAACCGGTCATTAAGTGGCCATTAATTGGCCACTTAAGAGTCTCAATTGGGCTGAGTTGGGAAGGCTGTCCTTGGCCTTCCCAACCCCAGACTAAATTCCACGGCATCGGGCACTCCATCCCTCACCTTCCCACGCAATTTTATTGTACCCACCCACCCCATTCATGTCTCTCGAGGGCCCGGAAAATTCAGCCCATAGTCTCCGGCTGTAATTGATGGGGGAAGTACCCAATCATCGCCATTCTGGCCGGACATCATGGTGTCATTACATGGAGCCTATTAAATAACAAACCTACATTAATTTCCAAAGCAAATTTAAACTGCTACCAGATTTTGGCTTAGCACTTTTCATTTGTTGATTGACTATATAACAGCATGCAGCCACATAATCAAGTCTCACAATTATACACAGACCAAAACACTTTTTGTTTCTGCACATGAATGATTTTCCTTCTCAGAATGTGTGTCACACTTCATAATCACGGCAAACAGCCACACACAATTAACTTACTTACATTCAGGTAGGTAAAGCACTTTTCAATATTTAAACATAAGGCATTTATGCCACCTCCTGGAATACTAATCATGAATAATAGGTTGAAACCCAGATCCCTGGCCTAAAATGAAACTTCCAATAATTCTTGTTTTCCCTAATTTGCATGGACAAATTCATCAGCCTGCTGGACCCGAACACCATAATAATACTGTCTCTATCCACTCTGTGGCACACAACAAAAGATATATGATAAATGAAGCAGGGTGGAGCCAACTCATGTCAGATAATCTGTAAACACATACAAGTTGTGATGCAAATTAATTTTTACTCAGAACATATTCAGAACAAACTATTTTCCATAATGTGTGGGATGAGAAAAATGCGACTCCTCAGATACTGAAGCAGTCCGTGTAGAAATGCAGCAAGACCTGGACAATATCCAGGCTTGGGCTGATAAGCGGCAAGTAACATTCCCGCCACACAAGTGCCAGGGAGTGACTGTCTCAAACAAGAGAGAATCTAACCATCTCCCCTTGACATTCAATGGCATTACAATTGCTGGATCCCCCACTATCAACATCCTGGGGGTTACCATTGACCAGAAACTGAACTGGAGTAGCCATATAAATATCATGGCTACAAGAGCAGGTCAGAGGCAGAGAATCTTGTGGCGAGTAACTCACCTCCTAACTCCCCAAAGCCTGCCCACCATCTACAAGGCACAAGTTAGGAGTGTGATGGAATACTCTCCACTTGCCTGGATGGATGCCGCTCCAACACTCAAGAAGCTCAACACCATCGAGGACAAAGCAGCCTGCTTGATTGGCACCCCATCCACTACCTTCAACATTCACTCCCTCCACCACCGACGCACAGTGGCAGCAATGTGTACCATCTACAAGATGCACTGCAGCAACGCACCAAAGCTCCTTCAACAGCACCTTCCAAACCCACAACCTCTACCACCTAGAAGGACAAGGGCAGCAGTTGCATGGGAGCAGCACCACCTGCAAGTTCCCCTCCAAGACACACACCATCCTAACTTGGGACTATATTGCTGTTCCTTCACTGTCACTGGGTAAAAAATCCTGGAACTCCCTTCCTAACAGCACTATGGATGTACCTACCCCACATGGACTGCAGCGGTTCAAGAAGGCAGCTCACCAACACTTTCTCAAGGGTAGTTAGGAATGGGCAATAAATGCTGGCCAATCCAGTGATGCCCACATCCCATGAATGAATAAAAAAAACATGAAAACATCTTCAGACAAATTGCCTGCAAGAAAAATACTGAAAAGACACAGGCATATACTTGGCATACTTACAATTCTGTTTTGCCACACTGATATCCCTAAAGAACAGGTTCATTGGATCTTTAGCATTCATCTAAACCAGTGAAATGGCCTCAGTCATTTCTCTCACGCAAAGGAAGGCACCTTTTGACAAAGCAGCACTCCCTCAGGACTGGACTGGAGGTCAGTTGAAATGATGTACAGAACTGTTAAATTCAACCTTGAACCTATGACTTTCAGATTCAGAGATAACAATGTTTTAATAATTATGATTTAGACACTCCACAGATAACTCTCTTCAAGTCCAGCATAAAGCAAGTCATGCTTCCTGTGAGCCAATATGATTTTACACACAATAAAACCTAGCAGCAGCTCTCAGGCTGTACAATGAACTCTTTAGTTAATTTGTTGTGTAGTTAAAATAATAATGATTACTGCCATAAACTCCTGGTCATTCAGAGTGATGGACAAATCAAACATTAACAAACAGGAAATATCAAGGTAATACTACAAATTTCCTTGTCAGTAAGAGCAAAACTAGAAAACATCGATACAGCCCAGTCACCAAGAAATCAAATGGGAAATTCAGAAGGAACTTCTTTCGCCAGAAAATGGTAAGAATGTGGAACTCGCTACCACAGGAGTAGTTGAGGAAAATAATATAGATGCATTTAAGGGGGAAGCTAGATAAGTGCATGAGGGAGAAGGGAATAGAGGGTTATGCTGTTAGTTAGATGAGGAAGGAGGGCAGGAGGTTGGAGTGAAACATAAACACTGGCATGGACTGGTTGGGGAAAATGGCCTGTTTCTGTGCTGTGTATTCCATGTCATTCTTTGTAAATCAGGATTATTAAGAAGAAAGAAACAAGAGACCTGAGTATAGACACCAACAGAGGCAACAGAGAATAAACGAGAGTAAGTGGGGGAACAGTGAGAGCCTGATCGGTGCATTTAAAAATAACAAGGATGACATCAGAGGACAGCATGTAGGTGATTGGTCGGTGAGTATTAGCTTTTTTTAAACTAGGGCAGTGGTTTAAATTAGGACTGGGAAACTATAAAGTACTCTATTAAATTTATAGCTTAACTATTAAACAAATCAATAAAATTTCATTTGGGGTAAATATAACAGAAAAGGAATTAATATTAAGAGTATTGGCACAGAACAAGTCTAGAGGCATTAATTAAAATAATTGTTAAAACAAAGTATTAACTAGATTCTAAATGAAAGAATAGAGATTTGTTCTTAGATCATGGATGGGCAGCTGAGACCTGTTGCATGCAATTCCTGCAGCATGTTGGGAAGTTCAGGACACTTCATGTGTCTTGGGGGACTATGTGTATAGGAAGTGTCTCCAGATGCTTGAGCTTGAGCTCAGCATCAGGGAGGATGAAAGTTTCCCGTAACGTATGTTCCAGGAGGTGGTCACCCCACTAACAGTGAGAGTTCAGGATAGTAGATAGATGGCCATCCAGAAGGGTAAGAAGAGTCAGGAAGTGCAGGAGTCTTCAGGGTGTACACCATTTTCAAACCAGTACTCAGCTTTGGAGACTTCTGGGAGTGATGACACCTTGAGAGAGTGCAGTCCAGACCATGGCACCAATGGGCAAGGGACTGCAAAGGAGGGAACAGCAAAGAATAGAAATGCAGTTGTTATAGAAGATTCCATAGTTTGCGAGACAGGCAGGCATTTCTGCAACTGTCATCATGAGTCCTGCATGGTGTGTTGCCTCCCTGGTGCCAAAGTAAAAGACATCACAGAGAAGGTGCAGAATATTGTGCAGAGGGAAGGCAGTGAGCCAGAAGTCGGTACCAACGGCATAGAGAGAGAAGGTATTGAGGGCCTGCGGTCAGATTTTCAGGCGATAAGGAGCATGTTAAAAACTAGGACTTTGAATGGCCTCCTTCTGTACCATAATGATTCTATATCTCTATGACTTTAAGAAAATACAGTGAGTTTCACTCGCAAACCTATGAACAGAAATGAAAATAACTTCTCTTCAAATGGCAACTACATGGAAGGTGTTTGCATATTATACATACAGCCAGGCAGAAGCAAACCCTTACAGATAGCAGTAAAAGAAACTATTCCTGAATTTATACAACCTAACCTCATCAAGAAGGTATGTGTGTGTAAATAAAATTTCAAGGTGTATCAAGGTTCTTATGATTTCAAAAAAGCCACGCATTTGTTCCATCATTGTGATGTAGTAACTTTGAAACACTAGCCAAATACAAGCCAAATCAGACTGACAGTTCAATTAAACTCCTAAGATTTTTAGTGGGATAAATTCATGTGTTTTGGCAAAATAAAATGAGCACAAAACGATATGGTGGATCAACAAAGATTAAATATCCAGTTTGTATCTGTGACTTCCTCCCACAGTTTATGCAACTACACAGAGATTACACAGGCCTTGCTATAACCTGGCGCCAATGTAACTTGTCTGTTTCTGTGCCACAGCACACTATATTGTTTCAATATTGCAGTGTGTCTCATACTTTATTTATTTTCACAGGATTCAAATTTTATGACTGGTAATGTTTTTTTCCTGCTCTGAAGCTCAATTCAGCCTAAATTTCACCATTCACTTGAAGATGAGGCGTTGGTTGCTATAGGTGTAGCCCAGCCAATTGCTCAAGGTTAACAAATCCTTGGAACATCTGAGTAAGGAGGAGAAAAAAACTGAACTCACACAAATACAAATTTGTGGATTTGGGGCAATTGATCAAATGGAGTCTGTCTGAGTTTTTTTTGGCTTCACTTGAATCTGGCAAAATTTTTTGAACTACTGTTGAAAGTTTTGAAATGGTCACTTAATTTGAAAAGTGCAGTTGTGTGCAGATAGACTATTGCTTGGCTGAAAAGGAAGCCAAACAAATAGCTCCCAGGCCTCTGCCACAGCTATTCTATTAATCTATGTCAGGAAGTGCACAAGGGCAAATTAGTTGACTTTGTTTCCTGTGGGAAAGCTCTGGCTTCAGTTCAGTGCTTCCTCAAAGATCCAACTGAGATGAGGACTTTCCCAAAAGAAAATCATAGCTGTGAAACATCTACACCCACCTCTCTAGGGAATAGCACTTTCATAAGGATGGCTACCCCAGAAGGGAAAGGTTGTTAGTACATTTTTTAGCTTTTGATAAAAGTATCATTTAGGGCGGCACAGTGGTGCAGTGGTTAACACCGCAGCCTCACAGCTCCAGCGACCCGGATTCAATTCTGGGTACTGCCTGTGTGGAGTTTGCAAGTTCTCCCTGTGTCTGCGTGGGTTTCCTCCGGGTGCTCCGGTTTCCTCCCACATGCCAAAGACTTGCAGGTTGATAGGTAAATTGGCCATTATAAATTGCCCCTCATATAGGTAGGGAAATATAGGGACAGGTGGGGATGTGGTAGGAATATGGAATTAGTGTAGGATTAGTATAAATGGGTGGTTGATGGTCGGCACAGACTCGGTGGGCCAAAGGGCCTGTTTCAGTGCTGTATCTCTAAACTAAACTAAACTAAACTAAACATCATTGGAATTACCTGAATCATAACCAAATTTACCCAACTGTTTCCATCTTAAACCAATTATAGACTAATGAAATGCCAAGAAGGGAGGTAATGATTATGCCTCTCAATGATTCAGTGACATTGTCTGCAGCTCATACTATCTAAATATTCAGCAGTTTTGTTTGTCATAGAGAAAATTCATAAAAGTAACAAATATTCTGGTCCTTATCCTTCATTTGAGTAATATCTCTGATATGCTAATAGCATTTAACAGATTAATTTTTCCATGTGTGAATTATCACAAATGTGATTATAACTGAGCTTGGTTGAGGATACAAATATTTTTTGCTTTGATGCAGTTTGTGGACTTAATGAAAGATCTTCAAGTTCCTCGGGGTGGGCGTTGTGAGGGGAAGCAGGGTGGGAGAGTGGAAGAGCTGCTGCACCCTATCATATTTTACCTATAGTTAACGAAAGTGGCCCAGATTTTCTCCTACTTTGTCTACTCATTCATCTAATTTGAGAAAACTACAGTGAAATTCATACGCATTTATTAAAAAAATAGCCAGTCCACAAATATCTAAAGCTATTTCCTCCATTTTTGGAATGTCATTAATTTGTCAAATAATTAGTGATTGGTAGCATAATTCAAATATGGTTCAGGAGTTAATTGACCTTCCTGTGATCATCAGGTTTGCAGAAAATAACATTGATCTGTGCAGGGGCTATTAGGTGTCCATTAAATGCATTAATAGTGCACATTATTGTGATAAAAGTCACCTGGCTGCTCGGGGGAGATGGGTATAGTGGTAATGTCACTGAAGTAGTAATCCAGAGGCCCAGGTTAATGCCCTAGTGACATGGGTTCAAATCCCACCATGACATCTGGTGGAATTTAAATTCAATTAATAAAAATTTGGAATTGAAAGGTATTCTCAGTAACGGTGCCATGAAACTACCATTGGTTGTTGTAAAAACCCATCTGGTTCATTAATGTCCTTTCAGAAAAAAATCAGCCATCCTTACCTGGGCTGGCCTACATGTGACTCCAGATCCACAGCAATATGGTTGACTCTTAATTGCCCTCTGAATGGCCGAGCAACCAATCAGTTAAGGGCAATTAGGGATGGGCAATAAATGCTGGCCTTGCCAGTGGTGCCAACATCCCATGAAAGAATAAAAAGAATTAGGAATGACTATTCCTGCCGATACCAGAAAATACATTTTACTGACCATGTTACACTTATGCTTGAGGATAAAGTGCAAGCTCACCAGCTGCAAATATTCAGGAAACACAGGCCCACCAATTTCATGTATGGGAGGAGGTGATACAGCAGCACTGAACTCACATGGCCTTGCTCTCTGTGTGTAGTCTCACTTGATGGAAATGTAGAGAGGAGAATTGGCCACTCTCTGATCATCCAGCTTTCTGTGCAACTGTAAGATTGTTAACTTACCTTCAGGAGCGAAGAGACTTACCTTCAGGAGCGGAGAGCATTTGGATCTGTGTGGAAATGCCGAGAACCGGGAGCGGATAAATCCAGCGCCGGGCTCGGGGCCTTCACTTACCTTCAGGAGCAGAGAGTAGAAATAGCAGGATATATCAGATGAATACGTGGCTGAAGAGATGGTGTGAGGGAGAGGGTTTTAGATTCCTGGGATATTGGGACCGGTTCTGGGGGAGGTGGGAACAGTACAAAGTGGATGGGTTA
This sequence comes from Heterodontus francisci, assembly GCF_036365525.1. NCBI lineage: Eukaryota > Metazoa > Chordata > Chondrichthyes > Heterodontiformes > Heterodontidae > Heterodontus > Heterodontus francisci. Next base: position 76,181,723 of record NC_090382.1, on the reverse strand, counting down.
CACTTGGGCAGGACTGGGACTGATGTCCTACCAGGAGTATTTGCTAGAGTGGTTGGGGAGGGTTTAAACTAAAATGGCAGGGGGATAGGAACCTTTGCAAGGAGTCAGAGGAGGGGGGATCAAAGACAAGAACAAAAGACAGGAAGGGGAATAAGAAGAGTGATCAGCAGCGTAATCAAGGGCCAGAATCAAACAGGGCCACAGTGAAAAATAGTGGGAAGGGGGCAAGTAATGTTAAAAAGACAAGCCTTAAGGCTTTGTGCCTTAACGCGTGGAACATTCGCAATAAAGTGGATGAATTAATCGCGCAAATAGATGTAAACGGGTATGATATCATCGGGATTACGGAGACATGCCTGCAAGGTGACCAGGGATGGGAAATGAACATCCAGGGATATTCAGTATCTAGGAAGGACAGACATAAAGCAAAAGGTGGTGGAGTTGCATTGCTGGTTAAAGAGGAAATTAGCGCAATAGTGAGGAAAGATATTAGTTCTGACGATGTGGAATCTGTATGGGTAGAACTGTGAAACACTAAGGGGCAAAAAATGTTAGTGGGGGTTGTATATAGACCCCCAAACGGTAGTGGTGATGTTGGGAATGGCATTAAACAGGAAATTAGATACACATGTGATAAAGGAACATCTTTAATTATGGGTGAATTTAATGTGCATATAGATTGGGCAAATAAAATTAGTCACAATACCGTAGAGGAGGAATTCTTGGAGTGTATACGGGATGGTTTTCTGGTCCAATACGTTGAGGAACCAACTAGAGAATAGGTCATCCTAGACTAGGTATTGTGTAATGAGAGAGAAATAATTGACAATCTAGTGGTGCGAGACCCCTTGGGGATGAGCGACCATAATATGATGGAATTCTTCATCAAGATGGAGAGTGATGGAGTTGATTCTGAGACTAGGGTCTGAATCTTAGTAAAGGAAACTACGAAGGTATGAGGCGCGAGTTGACTATGACGGATTGGGAAACGTTACTTAAAGGGATGATAGTGGATAGGCAATGGCTAACATTTAAAGAGTGCATGGATGAACTCCAACAATTGTTTATTCCTGTCTGGCGCAAAAGTAAAACGGGAAAGGTAGCCAAACCATGGCATACAAGGGAAATTAGAGATAGCATTAGATCCAAGGAAGAGACATATAAATTTGCCAGAATAAACAACAGACCTGAGGATTGGGAGCAGTTTAGAATTCAGCAAAGGAGGACCAAGGGATTGATTAAGAAGGGGAAAATAGAGTACGAGAGCAAGCTTGCAGGGAACATAAAAACTGACTGTAAAAGTTTCTATAGGTATGTGAAGAGAAAAGATTGATGAAGACAAATGTAGGTCCCTTACAGTCAGAAACAGGGGACTTTATTATGGGGAATAAAGAAATGGCTGACCTACTAAATGCATACTTTGGTTCTATCTTCACAAAGGAGGACACAAATATCATACCAGAAATGTTGGGGAACACAGGGCTTAGTGAGAGAGAGGAACTGAAGGAAATCAGTATTAGTAGAGAAATGGTGTTGGGGAAATTGATGGGATTGAAGGCCGATAAATCCCCAGGGCCTGATGATATGCATCCCAGAAATTTAAGGAAGTGGCCCTAGAAATAATAGATGCATTGGTGGTCATCTTCCAAGATTCTGTAGACTCTGGAACAGTTCCTACAGATTGGAGGATAGTTAATGTCACCCCACTATTTAAAAAGGGAGGTAGAGAGAAAGCAGGGAATTATAGACCAGTCAACCTGACGTCGGTAGTGGGGAAAATGCTTGAGTCCATTATCAAAGATTTTGTTAGCAGAGCAATTAGAGAACAATGGTAGAATCAGGCAGAGTCAGCATGGATTTACGAAAGGGAAATCATGTTTGACAAATCTACTAGAATTCTTCGAGGATGTAACTAGTAGAGTTGATGAGGGGAAGCCAGTAGATGTGGTTTATTTGGACTTTCAGAAGGCTTTCGACAAAGCCCCAGTGACCAGTGGGGTACCGCAGGGAGCTCTGTGCTAGGACCCCAGCTATTCACAATGTATATTAATGATTTAGATGAGGGAACTAAATGTAATATCTCCAGATTTGCAGATGAAACTGGGTGGAAGGGTGAGTTGTGAGGAGGATGCAGAAAGGCTTCAAGGTGATTTGGACAAGTTGAGTGAGTGGGCTAATGCATGGCAGATGCAGTATAATGTGGATAAATGTGAGGTTATCCACTTTGATAACAAAAACAGGAAGGCAGATTATTATCTGAACGGCTATAAACTGAGAGAGGGGAATGTGCAGCGAGACCTAGGTGTTCCCGTACACCAGTCGCTGAAGGTAAGCATGCAGGTGCAACAGGTGGTAAAAAAGGCAAATGGTATGTTGGCCTTCATAGCGAGAGGATTCGAGTACAGGAGCAGGGATGTCTTGCTGCAATTATACAGGGCCTTGGTGAGGCCGCACCTGGAATATTGTGTGCAGTTTTGGTCTCCTTATCTGAGGAAGAATGTTCTTGCTATAGAGGGAGTGCAGCGAAGGATGGCGGGACTGACGTATGAGGAGAGATTGAGTCAGTTAGGATTATATTCGCAGGAGTTCAGAAGAGTGAGGGGGGATCTCATAGAAACTTATACAATTCTGACAAGACTTCACAGGGTAGATGCAGGAAGGATGTTCCTGATGGTGGGGGAGTCCAGAACCAGGGGTCATAGTCTCAGGATATGGGGTAAACCTTTCAGGACCGAGATGAGGAGAAATGTCTTCACCCAGAGAGTGGTGAGCCTGTGGAATTCGCTACCACAGAAAGCAGTTGAGGCCAAAACATTGTGTGCTTTCAAGAAGGAGTTAGATATAGCTTTTGGGTCTAAAGGGATCAAAGGGTATGGGGCAAAAGCGGGAACAGGATACTAAGTTGGATGATCAGCCATGATCATAATGAATGGTGGAGCAGGCTCGAAGGGCCGAATGGCCTACTCCTGCTCCTATTTTCTATATTTCTCTGTTTCTATGTTAACTGGGCTGTGACCAGGAAGGGTTAACATCCACTATTTAGATCTTCAATATATTACTTTAAGTCGTTTTTTTTTGTATGTGGGAAAGTGGTCGGATCAAACAATAATGGAAAATATGATGCAACAAAACTGCCAGACGTTTTACAGAGGTCATTCATTCCATTAAATTCAAAGCCAAACCCAAAAATGGTTCTATGTATTTTACAAGATGTCAGTAGAAGAAATTCTGAAAATACAGTGATGAATGATCTTCTAACTTTGGCCATAACAATGGTTGCACACACTTTATTATACTGGAGACACAAAAGGATAATTCTTCCTTCACTGGGGAATTGCTGCTCCTCAGGCATAATGAAGAAAAAGTAGTGATGGAGTCCTGTTTTATCGGGTCTCTGCTCCTATTGTGATGCCCTAGGATTGTTTGGAGTTTCTATTTCACACATCATTTTACTTTCTTTTAATTCTTTCATGGGATGTGGGCGGTGCTGGTTAAGCCAGCATTTGTTGCCATTTCTAATTGCCTTTGAGAAGATAGTGGTGAGCTGCCTTCTTGAACTGCTGCAGTCCATCTGATGAGGTTACACCCACAGTGCGGTTAGGGAGGGAGTTCCAGGATTTTGATCCAGCGACAGTGAAGGAACGGCAATATATTTCCAAGTCAGGGTGTTGTGTGACATGGAGGGGAACTTGCAGGTGGTGGTGTTCCCATGAGTCTGCTGTCCTTGTCCTTCCAGTTGGAAGATTTCTTGGGTTTGGAAGGTGCTGTCGAAGGTGGCATGGTGAGTTGCTGCAGTACATCTTGTATTAAGTACACACTGCTGCCACTGTGCATCGGTGATAGAGGGAGTGAATGTTTAAGGTGGTTGATGGGGTGCCGATCAAGCGGGCTGCTTTGTTTTGGATGATGTTGTGATTCCTGAGTGTTGTTGGAGCTCTGCGCATCCAGGCAAGTGGAGAGTATTCCATCACACGCCTGAGTTGTGCTTTGTAGATGGTGGACAGGCTTTGGGGAGTTAGGAGGTGGGTCAGTTCGTTTGGTTGGCATCCTTCCATCTACGAAAGATGATGGACACGCAGCAAACAATCCATTTAAGTGGGGTGTCTTCTCTTAGTGCACCTTTGTGCAGGTTGTGAAGGCCAATCATTGAGAGGCAGGTTCTGCCACAGGTGCCACATGTGAAGCTGCCAAGTGACGCTGTGAGTTGTTGATTTTGACATTGGCGCCTGTTGCCAAGCTGCTGTAGCAACTGGTCGTCGTGGTAATGCACATAAGTCCACAGGATGTGTCGCCATTTCCCTCTTTCACCAGCTTGTGATTCCCAGAAGCAATAGTCGACATTTAGGGCCTTCATGTCACGCTTGCAAGCATCCTTGATGTGAAGTTTTGGGCGCCTTACTGGTTGTCTGGCCCCAGCTACCACACCCTACAGAAGGTCTTTGGGTATCCGACCATCTTCCATGCTGCGAATGTTTCCGATCCACCAAAGCCACCTCTGTTTGATTAGTGTCAATACACTTTGGAACTCTGCCTTTGAGAGAACTGGCACATTTGTGATTTTGTCCTGCCAGGATATACCCATAATACGCCGCAGACAGTGAAGATGGAAATTATTGAGCTTCTTTTCCTATTAGCTGTAAGTCACCCATGTTTCACAGCCATACAGCAAGGTGCTGAGAACACAGGCCTTATAAACCATCATGGGGAGGCGGTGGCGTAGTGGTATTATCACTGGACTAATAACCCAGGGACCCAGGGTATTGATCTGGAGACATGGGTTCGAGTCCCACCACAGCAGAAGGTGCAATTTGAATTTAATTAATAAATCTGGAATTAAAAGCTAGTCTAATGATGGCCATGAAACAATTGGCGATTGTTGTAAAAACCCATCTGGTTCACTAATGTCCTTTAGGGAAGGAAATCTGCTGTCCTTACCTGGTCTGGCCTACATGTGACTCCAGACCCACAGCAATGTGGTTAACTCTTACATGCCCTCTGAAATGGCCTAGCAAGCCACTCAGTTGTACCTAACCACTACGAAGTCAATGTAAAGGAATGAAACCGGACGGACCACCCGGCATCGACCTAGGCACCGGAAACAACAACGGCAAACCCAGCCCTGTCGACCCTGCAAAGGCCTCCTTACTAACATCTGGGGGCTTGTGCCAAAGTTGGGAGAGCTGTCCCACAGACTAGTCAAGCAACAGCCTGACATAATCATACTCACGGAATCATACCTTACAATGTCCCAGACACACAGCAATCACTATCCCTGGGTATGTCCTGTTCCACTGGCAGAAGTGGTGGGACAGTGGTCTACAGTAGGGAGGGAGTTGCCCTGGGAGTCCTCAACATCGAGTCTGGACCCCATGAAGTCTCATGGCATCAGGTCGAACTTGGGCAAGGTGACCTCCTACTGATTACCACCTACCGCCATCCCATGGCTGATGAGTCAGTACTCCTCCATGTTGAACACCATTTGGAGGAAGCACTGAGGGTGGCAAGGGCACAAAATGTACTCTGGATGGGTGACTTCAATGTCCATCACCTAGAGTGGCTCAGTAGCACCACTACTGACCGGGATGGCCAAGTACTAAAGGACATAGCTGCTAGACTGGGTCTGCGGCATGTGGTGGGGAAACTAACAAGAGTGAAAAACATACTTGACCTTGTCCTCACAATCTGCCTGCCGCAGATGCTTCTGTCCATGACTATTGGTAGGAGCGACCACCACACAGTCCTTGTGGAGACGAAGTCCCGCCTTCACATTGAGGATACTGTCCATCATGTTGTGTGGCACTATCACCGTGCTAAATGGGATAGATTTCGAACAGATCTAGCAATGCAAAACTGGGCATCCATGAGACGCTGTGGGCCATCAGCAGCAGCAGAATTGTACTCAACCACAATCTGTAACCTCATGGCCTGGCATATTCCCCACTCTACCATTACCATCAAGCCAGGAGGCCAATCCTGGTTCAATGAAGAGTGCAGGAGGGCATGTCAGGAGCAGAACCAGGCATACCTCAAAATGAGGTGTCAACCTGGTGAAGCTACAACCCAGGACTACTTGAATGCCAAACTGCATAAGCAGCATGCAATAGACAGAGCTAAGTGATCCCATAACCAACGGATCAGATGTAAGCTCTGCAGTCCTGCCACATCCAGTCGTGAATGGTGGTGGACAAGGAAACAACTAACTAGAGGAGCAGGCTCCACAAATATCCCCATCCTCAATACTGGGGGAGCCCAGTACATCAGTGCGAAAGATAAGGCAGAAGCATTTTCAACAATCTTCAGCCAGAAGTGCCGAGTTGATGATCCATTTCGGCCCCCTCCTGAAGTCCCCAGCATTACAGATGCCAGACTTCAGCCAATTCGGTTCACTCCGCGTGATATCAAGAAACGACTGAAGGCACTGGATACTGCAAAGGCTGTGGGTCCTGACAATATTCCGGCAATAGTACTGAAGACCTGTGCTCCAGAACTTGCTGCACCCCTAGCCAAGCTGTTCCAGTATAGCTACAACACTGGCAATTAACCGACAATGTGGAAAATTGCCCAGGTATGTCCTGTACACAAAAAGCAGGACACGTCCAACCGGCCAATTACCGCTCCATCTCTACTCTCAATCATCAGCAGAGTGATGGAAAGTGTCATCAACAGTGCCATCAAGCAGCACTTGCTGAGCAATAACCTGCTCAATGATGCTCAGTTTGGGATCCGCCAGGGCCATTCAGCTCCTGACCTCATTACAGTCTTTGTTCAAACATGGACAAAAGAGCTGAACTCAAGAGATGAGGTGAGAATGACTGCCCTTGACATCAAGGCAGAATTTGACCGAGATTGACATCAAGGAGCCCTTGCAAAACTGGAGTCAATGGGAATCACGGGGAAAACTCTCTGCTGGTTGGAGTCATACCTAGCACAAAGGAAGATGGCTGTGGTTGTTGGAGGTCAATCATCTGAGCTCCAGGACATCACTGCAGGAGTTCCTCAGGGTAGTGCCCGAGGCCCAACCATCTTCAGCTGCTTCATCAATGACCTTCCTTCAATCATAAGGTCAGAAGTGGGGATGCTCGCTGATGAATGCACAATGTTCCACACCATTCGCAACTCCTCAAATACTGAAGCAGTCCATGTAGAAATGCAGCAAGACCTGGACAATATCCAGGCTTGGGCTGATAGGTGGCAAGTAACATTCGCACCACACAAGTGCCAGGCAATGACCATCTCCAACAAGAGAGAATCTAACCATTTCCCCTTCACATTCAATGGCATTACCATCACTGAATCTCCTGCTATCAACATCCTAGGGGCAACCATTGACCAGAAACTGAACTGGTGTAGCCATATAAATACCATGGCTACAAGAGCAGGTCAGAGGCTAGGAATCCTGCGGCGAGTAACTCACCTCCTGACTCCCCAAAGCCTGTCCACCATCTACAGGGCACAAGTCAGGAGTGTGATGGAATACTCTCCACTTGCCTGTTTGGGAGCAGTTCCAACACACTCAAGAAGCTCGACACCATCCAGAACAAAGTAGCCTGCTTGATTGGCACACCATCCACAAACATTCACTCCCTCCACCACCGATGCACAGTGGCAGCAGTGTGTACCATCTACAAGATGCACTGCAGCAATGCACCAAGGCTCCTTTGACAGCACCTTCCAAACCCGCGACCTCTACCACCTCGAAGGACAAGAGCAGCAGATGCATGGGAACATCACCACCTGCAAGTTCTCGTCCAAGTCACACACCATCGTGACTTGGAACTATATCACCGTTCCTTCACTGTCGCTAGGTCAAAATCCTGGAACTCCCTTCCTAACAGCACTGTGGGTGTACCTACCTCACATGGACTGTAGTGGTTCAAGAAGGCAGCTCACCACTACCTTCTCAAGGGCAATTAGGGATGGGCAGTAAATTCTGGCATAGCCAGTGACGCCCATATCCCATGAATGAATAAAAAAAAAGCTTGGTCCTAAGGGTTAGCTGAGTTACCTGCTGCAAAATTCCCGGTCTATGACTTGCTCTTATAGCCACAGTATTCATGTAGCTGCTCCAGTTCAGTTTCTGATCAATGATAACCCCCCAGGATGTTGACAGTGGGGGAATCAGCGATGGTAATGTCGTTGAATGTCAAGGGGAGATGGTTAGATTATCTCTTATTGAAGATTGTCATTGCTTGGCACTTGTGTGGTGCGAATGTTACTTGCCACCTATCAGCCCAAACCTGAATGTTGTCCAGGTCTTGCTGCATATGGACATGGACTGCTTCAGTATCTGAGGAGTTGCAAATGGTGCTGAACATTGTACAATCATCAGCGAACATCCGTACTTCTGATCTTATGTTGGAGGGAAGGTCATTGATGAAACAGCTGAAGATGGTTGGGTAAGGACACTACCCTGAATAACTCCTGCAGCAGTGTCCTGGGGCTGAGATGATTGGCCTCCAACAACCACAACCATCTTCCTTTGGGCTAGGTATGACTCCAACTAGTGTATAGTTTTCCCCTTGATTCCTACTGACTTCAGTTTGGCCACACTCGGTCAAATGCTGCCTTGACATCAAGGGCAATCAGTCTCACTACACCTCTTGAGTTTAGCTCTTTTGTCCATGTATGGATCCATAATGAGGTTATGAGCTGAGTGGCCCTGGCAGAACCCAAACTGAGCATCGGTGAGCAGGTTATTGCTGCTTAAGTGGTGCTTGATAGCACTGTCGATGACACCTTCCATCACTTTACTGACAATCGAGAGTAGACTGATGGAGCATTAATTGGCCAAATTGGATTTGTCCTGCTTTTTGTGGCTAGGACATACCTGGGCAATTTTCCACATTGTCGGATAGATGCCAGTGTTGTAGCTGTATTAGAACAGCTTGGCTGGGGTGCGGCTAGTTCTGCAGCACATCTTCATTGCCCTTGCAGTATCCAGTGCCTCACGCTGTTTCTTGATATTATGTGGAGTGAATTGGATGGGTTGAAGACTGGCATCTGTGATGCTGGGGACCTCAGGAGGAGGCGAGATGGATCATTCATACGCCACTTCTGGCTGAAGGTGGTTGTAAAGGCTTCGGCCTTTTCTTTGCACTGATGTACTGGGCTTCCCCTTCATTGAGGATGGGGATATTTTTGGAGCCTCGCCAAAAAGCACTTTAAACTGTGAGGAAGTAACTTGACCAGCGATAGAATCACAGCCCTGATTTTATCCCAAACCTGGAACAGGACGGGTGAGCAGTTAGAATTGCAAAAATTAATTTGCTGCTCTGTTCCTGCCAGAAACATATCGACCACCATTCTAACATGGGAGCTTGCACACACAAACTCTCTGACAAACACACAGGGTCATAAAAAGGCCTCAAATTGGCTCAATTTTGGGGACCAGTGTCCTTTGTCCTGGGATGCCTCAAAAAGGTCTGACAAAAACTTGGTCATTAGGGTAGTGGTTATTTACATATTTATATATGTAAATGATGGGCCTACCACCCTTTTTAAGGTCCCTTGCCAAAGTCAGTCTGCTATAAGCAGGGAAAGAGTTAGGCCTGCCATGATGAGGATTTTTCAGTAGCTGCTGTGGCCTCAGCAGTGATTGACAATGAAGGGTTGTTGAAAAATAAATTTTCAAAAAATTCTTGTGGAGCTGGGAGGAGCGGGAATTCCCCACCTGACTCCATAGCCCTGCTATAGGTCTGCGACCAGGTTCTTACCATTCTCTTCCTTCCCCACCCATAGCAAACCACCTCCCCTCACCCCTTACTCCCAGGAACTTACCTGACCTCTTCTGATAGTGGCCGGAAATTCAAACTAGCAGAAGTGAGAGTTGCCTGTGGATGCGTGACAGATGCTGGCAGTGCACACAGATTATTTGGATGAGGCCTGTGATTCAGTTCCGAACTCGCCTTCCAGTTTCCCGGTTCAGCTGCCCGTTGCAGTATCAGTCCCTTCACTCTAGAAACCATGCACTGACTCATTCAGCCAGTCAGAAATTCGATTTGAAAGAACCATCCTATTTCATTTTTGTAAGCAGACTGAAGGACACCTCTCAGTCAAGCCGTGTAATTATACTTCCAGCAATTCAAATACTGATCTTTTTGATCCACGTGACCTATTACAGTTGTGCTCAGGAGATGCTAGTAGATTATTTAGGGGAGTTATTAGCCATGGTTTTGCTATAAACAATACTTGACCATGAAATCTATCATCAAACAGGGAGGTGGTGAGGGAGCAGGGGAGCATTGTTGGGGGGATGGGAATGGGTAACAGCAGGTCTTCAGGTCTGAATTATCATTTTTTAGTTTTATTTCTTGCCCAGCAGTTGGGCAGATTGAGAGGCTGTTCAGCTGCCGATGGGAAAACTAGTGTTAGAAGATCAGGCCACACTTAGAATATTGCGTGCAATTCTGGTCGCCACACCACCAGAAGGACGTGGAGGCTTTGGAGAGGGTACAGAGGAGGTTTACCAGGATGTTGCCTGGTCTGGAGGGCATTAGCTATGAGGAGAAGTTGGAAAAACTCGGATTGTTTTCATTGGAACGACGGAGGTGGAGGGGCGACATGATAAAAGTTTACAAAGTTATGAGCGGCATGGACAGAGTGGATAGTCAGAAGCTTTTTTCCAGGGTGGAAGAGACAGTTACTAGGGGACATAGGTTTAAGGTGCGAGGGGCAAAGTTTAGAGGGGATGTGCGAGGCAAGTTTTTTACATAGAGGGTGGTGAGTGCCTGGAACTTGCTGCTGGGGGAGGTGGTGGAAGCAGATACGATAGCGACGTTTAAGAGCCATCTTGACAAATACATGAATAGGATGGGAATAGAGGGATATGGGCTCCGGAAGTGCAGAAGGTGTTTGTTTAGGCAGGCATCAAGATCGGCGCAGGCTTGGAGGGCCGAATGGCCTGTTCCTGTGCTGTACTGTTCTTTGTTCTTTGTTCTTTGTTCTTATCACAACCTAGAAATTGGAATTGGAACAAGCAATCAGAAAAGATCAGGGTGCGTTGGAGTGGCTCAGACTCTGGCAATCAGGAGGGAGGCAGGCAAAGATCGTGACATGCTAGTGGTGGGGTGCGGGGGGTGTGGATGCGGTAGTTTGGGTATATGAGGGGTGGCTTGGATTAGGGACTGTGGGGTGGTGTCTGCCGACAGGCTACGATCAGAAGGCTTGCTAGAGGGACCAAGGGGTGGGGTGGGGGAAGGGGGCACTTCTGCTCCTCCTGGCTCACAGGCAGTGTTATAAAAAGCACTTAACTGCTTGATCTGGTCTCCATTTAGCTGCTGGGTTTCCTGGGCCCTAGGAAACTTGACCGGCCAGCATTAAATTTAAATCAGGCTTCCAACTGCACTGGGTACCTGATTTACATATTATAATGAAGTGTCTTGCCTCTTGAGAGCACGGCACAAACACGGCCCGGAACCCACCACCATAGAAATGGCAGCAGGTGAGTGAGTACCTTGCAGGTTTGGTTCCCATTATGCAAATGTGATCTTTAACCTCCCCCCTTGAACTTCACCTGCCCATTGTGAGGGGCTTAATGCACTGAGCTTTGGCAGTTGGCCTTTGTAGTTGCAATGCAATGATATTGGGAACAAGACAAGCCACTTGCATATTCTTGGATCAATATAGTTTCCTAGTGAGGTAAGCAAAGCATTATGTACAATTCGCTATATCTCGACATTTGCACAGTCAGTGACTCAAACAATTCTCCGGCTACTGTTCTTTTGAAAATTGAGGGGGATCTATTTGACTGGCCCAATATTGGGTGCAGAGAGTGCAATGTGCGATTACCCCGCGCCTGGTCCCACTGGCGGACGCAGCATGCACACTTCATGCTTCCTGCTCATCCGGCATGATTGCAATATGCAGCCGAGCAGGGCTTGCCTGCACTTCTTAAAGGCAGACTGCCCCTCTTAAAGGTGAGATGCACCCAGGCTACCGTAGCTGCTGTAAAGTGTCAGGAAGGCGATGGTGGCAGGAAGAGGACTGGTAATGGAGCAGCAGAGCAGAGCGAGGGCGCCCAGGTTCTCAGATACATCACTGGAGGCCTTAAAGATGGAGGTCGAAAGGAGGAGAGAGGCCATGTTTTCACAGGCAGCCAGGAGGCCCTCAAGGCTTACCCTGAAAAGGGAATCAGAGCAGGTGGTCAGGGAGATCAATTCCCAGGTTCTGACCCCTGGCTGTAGTGCTGGAAAAAATTCAATGACCTCATGCGTGGTCAAGGTCAGTGAATGCATCTTCAAATGCTATCACTTACCCACCACGCAACCCACTTCTCAAGTTGCTCAATGCACGACAGCCCCATCACTCATCCATCAGTATATTAAGAGTCTTGCCTAACATTCAGATGCTCCACCTCACCCTCACACACTTACCAATACCAGCCTCACACCCACCTCTCTCAGCCTCCACATACCTCCTGCTATTCAGCTATGGAAGGTACATCAACCAAACAGATTGGTCAGAATTTTCCCAGCCTTGGGTGGTGGGAGTGGAGGTGGGGGAGGGGAGGATGCTGCTGGGAAGGTAGTGGAGAGTCACTTTGGGACAGTTCTCCAATGCATTCTTGCCGCTGGGAAAGTTGCTCTGGGGTGCGCTGGCACGTGGATCGGCTGCCTGCTGCAAGGTGGCGGGCAGCCAATCTGCATATTTAAGACTCCAAATATGGACGATTTACAGCTTTCCCTGCTGGTGGAGCGCCCCCCCCAACCCCACCCCACTGCGTGTGGAAGCTGCCAGCTTAATGGAGGCAGCATCCCTCTGGCAATGCCGGGTGTCATCCCCCAATGAGAGGGCCACCGTCAGAAATAGCCACATTCGCAGCCCAGACATTGCTGCCAGAGGGGTTTCCCTTCTGATCAGAGATGCCTGTCTGCTTGGCCCCTCTAAAAAAACATTAATTTTCACCCCCTGAGGACGCCTCCATTTTGAGGCGCCCTTGCATTCTCCCACGTGGCTCAGCAGCGTCCACCTGTCTCGGTGGGCCAGCCGAGACTCTAGAGCTGTTGTAGTGATACGGACTTTTCTGGATCGATGTCCATTATCAGGAGTGATCTTGATCACTCTCTCCCTCTCTCTCTGTCTGTCTGTCTCTCTCGCTTTCTCCTCCTCCCTTTCTGTGACCCACTCTCCGTGTTGTCCATTCCCCTCTCTCTTTCCCCCTCTCTTTTCCCCCCTCTCTCCCTCCTCTCTCTCTGCTCCACCCTCTCTACCTCTCTCTCCTCTCCCTCTGCCCCCTCTTTCTCTGTCACCCTCTCTCTCTGCATCACTCTTCCCTGCTCTTCTCCTCCAATCTCTTCTTCCCACTGCCACTTGCTATTTCCTCTTCACCACTTCCTTACCTCTAATACCCTGCCCTTATTTCTCACAGTCCTTCCCCCTCCACTTTTCTTCGCATTTCTCTCCTGCCCTTTCTTCTTCCTCCTTCTCTTCCCAATCCCCTTCTCTAACTGCATCTTTTCTTTTCTTATCCCCCTCTTTTTCTCTCCCCACCCTCTGCTCTCACCTTACTCCTTCATGTCTCTCCCTGTCTCTCTCTCTCTCCCTGTCTCTCTCTCTTTCCCTGTCTCTCTCTGTCCCTCTCTGTCTCTGTCTCTCTCTGTCTCTGTCTCTCTCTGTCTCTCTGTCTCTGTCTGTCTCTCTCTCTGTCTCTGTCTCTGTCTCCTCCTCCCTCCTCTCTTTCCCCTCCCCCTACACAGCCTCCCACACACCACCCATGCCACCCCCCCCCCCCCCCCTTAATGCTTCCCTCTTCAGTCCTCCTTGGTTGCAGGTAATCAGGATAAATGCCAGGATAGTTTGACCAGTGGATGGGGAGTCAATGGGTTACATTCAAGAAAATTTGATGGGCATGGAGTTGTGCCATAAAGGATTATTTAGTCAATGGAGTAGGGTGGTCGGTCCATTTGCATAATAATTTGCTGAGTGGGGTAGGTAGAAATCAGCATTCCAATAACTTGCTCAATCTGAGGAAAACTAGTTGCATTATTGGAAGAATAGTTGGGATGAGTGGTTGAATCTTGCTATTGGTGATGCATTGAATGAAGAGAGAAGAGGAAGGATGCTCAATTTGAAAAATATTGCTTAGTGGAGGGGGAATCCCGATGTTGGCAATCTGGCTCCATGGAATGGGACTGAAAGCGAAATATGCCCAAAGATTGTTTTTGACTTTGCAAGGACATAAAATACATGCTATTCTATCTTAGATCAACATTTTTCTTTTGAGTATGATCAGATTGCCACAGCCAAGATGCTGGACTAGACATGGTAATGTTTATTGGCAAGTCCAATGTACTGGTGACCATAGAATCAGGGAAGCAAATACTTCAGGTCATGAGACTAGAAGGGGACAGGTTCAAAAAATTACTTTACTTTAAATATATTTTATCAAGCATATTCATACATTTCCAGTGTCAGCTATTTTAATCCCTGTATTATTAGGTTTATGATTATACAGACAAAACTAATTTTACGCCCCCTGGGTGCAGGCTGGAAGGTGGGAGGGTGGCATAAAATTGAGTGGGAGGCAGGATGTGCCATGCTCATCGCTTTCCCGCCCCCGCTGCTATTTTGCCAGTGGTGGGGGAGGCAGCAAATGGCTATCCACCCCAGGCCAATTGAGGCCCTGAAGTGGCCAATAAATTGCCACTTAATGGCCTCCTCCCGCTGCTGTTGATATTTTACCAGCAGCGGACTGACACTTTAGCACCTGAGGAGGCCGCCTGGTAATACCTGCTGGCCTCCTTGCGTGCTTGTGGGGGCCTCCTGATTGGGCACCCTGTGCCAGACAGAGGCCCTCCCAGCAGCACAGACTGCCTCCATTAAAACTACCCACCTTGCTTTGCTCTCTGACTCCCACCCTCCTTGCCAGGCCCAGACGATTGCCCCGACCAGGTCCGAACCCCACTTACCTTTTTGAGGGGTGACATCCATCTTCCTCTTTTTGCTGGGTGCAGTCCTAGCAGTGATCACTGCTGGGACTGTAGAGCTGCTGGCCCTCTGATTGGCCGGTAGCTCTTGGAACTGGGGCTTCCTGCCTCAGAGGGGCGGAATTCCCAGCCGAGGCCAATTAAGGGCCTGGGCCACGCAAAATTGCAGCGTGGCTTCCAGGCTCAGCGGAGGCGGGCTTGCCCCCGACTTTTCAGCTGGTGGACAGGACCATCACCACAACATAAAATTCTGGCCTTTGGAGCAGAATTTGATTTAAAAAGAAGTGGTGTGTAAACAAAGCATTTAGTTATTCATACGTTGATCAGTCAGCAACTGGTGACAAGGAAGAGAAAGCCTGAATTGTGAATTGCCACAAGTTCAATAATTAACAGTACCCTTTTAACAATGTGATAATTGTTAATGTTGACTAATCAACCTCTCTGGCCCCAAAAATCAGCAATTAAACGCATGGAATCTCATTCCTTCAGGTCATGCACTGTGTTGGAATGGTTAAAAATATTCAATTTTAATTTAAGAATATTTTTCTTACTTTTCCTTTCTGCCTTTTCTCCCTATCTCTTAATTCAATCCTTCTCTTAGAGTCATAGGATGAAATTTTATAGGCCCCCAGGTAGTGGTGGGGGGGGTGGAAAATGCCAGGGAGTCACATCAAGAGGGCTTCCCGATGCAATCCCGCTGCTGGGGAAGCAGTGGGAATGGCAGCAGCTCAACTGGCCGCTGAATGGCGGTGGGTGGCCAATTTAAATGATTAATGGCCCAATTAAGGATGATTTCCCCAGCTCACTAGCATTTTGCCAGTGGCAGAATGGCCCTCCACTGTGTGGGGAAGCTGGCAGCTGTGTGGAGCTGGCTCCACAGCGGCATCCAGGGGAGAGCCATCAGAACCAGAGACTCCATGGTGCACGGAGGAGGCTGCTGGCAGCAAAATGACACCCCCAACGGTGCCACTGAAGGGGTTTCCCCTTCTGAGGCTCCTGAGCTCCTGGTCCTCTGATTAGGGTTTCAGTGTGGAAGGCCCCCCTGCCTTCCTTAATCGGCTGCAATATCACGGAGAAAGTCCCGCCTCCTTCCTGAGCGTACTGCCCACCTGAAAACCACCCTGACGACAGGACTTCCACCACTTTGCAAAATCTTGCCCACAGAGGCATCGAGTTATTATGGCACAGAAGGAAGCCATTTGTCCCACTGAGTCCATACTGGCTTTCTGTAGAGCAATCCATTCAGTCCCATTCCCATACTCAGTCCCCATAATCCTGCAAGGTTATTTCCCTCAAGTACCCATTCAATTTCCATTTGAAATCATTGATCGTCTCCAGCACCCTCATAGGCAGTGAGTTTCAGGTCATTACCACTCACAGCGCAAAAAAGCTCTTCCTCACATCCCTCCCTATCTCTTGGCCAGAACCTTAAATCCATGTCCCCTCGTCCTTGTACCCTCAGCTAATGGGAATAGCTTTTCTTTGTCTACCTTATCTAAACCTGTCATAATCTTGTACACCTCTATCAGATCTCCCCTCAACCTCCTTTTGCTTCAAGGAGAACAACCCCAGATTCTCCAACTTAAACATATAGCTAAAATCCCTCATCCCTGGAATCATTCTGGCTAATCTCCTCTGCACTCGCTCAAGGACCCTCACATCCTTCCTAAAGTGTGGTGACTAGAATTGGACACAATTCTCTAGTTGCGGCCTAACCAGAGCTTTATAATGTTCAGCATAACGTACCTGGTTTTGTACTCAATATCTTTATTTGTGAAGCCCAAGATGCTTTGCTAACTACTCTCTCAATGTATCCTGTTACCTTCAAAGAACTATGCACATGAGCCCCCAAGTCCCTCTGTCTGCATCTCCCTATCCCTTCTGCCAAACTGCATCACCTCACACTTCTCTGTATTAAATTCCATCTGCCACTTGACTTCCCATTCTGCTAGCCGATCTATGTCCTGTTGCAGTCGATTGGTATCATCCTCACAGTTTGCCACACATCCAATTGTGGTATCATCAGCAAAATTTGAAATTTTACTCTGTCTTCCAATGCCCAAGTTTTTAAAACATAATTTATTAATCTTTTTGTTTTGCTTTCTGTACCTAATTTAACATTGAATTCATCCATTCTAATTCAACCTCCTTTTCAGTCCTTCATCCATTTATTTCTCAATTCTTAAAGCTCATTGGTTAAAAAGATATAGTGTTGGTCCTGTTGTTCCTATAGAAATCGATAGATACCTGGATAATAATGACATAAAGGGATATGGGGATAGTGCGGGAAAGTGGCATTGAGGTAAATGATCTAATTGAATGGGAGAGCAAGCTCGACAGGCTGAATGGCCTACCCCTGTTCAATTGTTCCTATGTTTCTTGTTCCTATGTTCATCAAGTTCTCAGATGTCCATTTGCTTTCGCTGTACTATCAGCAGCTCACACTTCTGGCAACTTACAGGGCAAAAAGTTTTGGAGCTGAAGAGTGCAGGGAAAAGTCTGACTGAACAGTCACGCTTGGAGATATTGGGCTGAATTTTCCGGCGGGCGTCGGAACCCCAATATCAGGCCTATATGGGGGTCCTGAGCCTGCCCATGTCATCAACGTTCACACTGACACAACCTTCCAGGAGGCAGGCTCCTAATTGTCCGCCTCTGCACTTGTCATCCTATCATGGATGGCGGGTGGGCTCCTAGAGCTGCAGGCCCAATCAGAGAGTCCACAGTGATATCAGGCTGGCAGCTCCACCAGGAAAGGTGGGCATTGCTGAGGCAGGCGAGCACGAGCACAAGGTCACCATAACATGGAGGTGCCCTCAGTTGCCTGCATAGAATTCATAAAATAAAGAGGCCCAAAGCCAGTAGGGACATTGGGGTGGAGGGGAAACCTGTTCACAGGGCTAGTGATGGTCAGGGCTGTTGTCTATCATCCCCATGGCCTCATCATTGGGGCATGGGACCACTGGCTCTGATGGTAACCTGGCCTGCTGCTGGGAGGTCACCTCGATTGAGCTGGCGGCCTCGCAACAGCAGGGGGCTGCTCCAATGTTAGGAAAATACTGGTGCTATTGCAAAATGGCCCCTAGGTGGGGCTTTAAATGTACTAATTGGCTGCCCGATCTGTGGAGCGAGCAGCCAACCTGGTTCCCAATCAGTCTTTGGGAAAGTCCCTTGAGGCAGGAATGCATTCGGGAGCTGTCTCGATGCGGCACCCCCCAATTCTCCTGACCCCCTCTCACTTCCAAACCCATCTCCATGGGGCCGAGAAAATTTAGCCCATTGGATTCAAGCAAATTCTGGCCCATTGAACAAAAGGTTCTCATGGCTCTGAAGAGGAACAGTGAAATAGCAGATTTTACTTTTCAATTTCAAAGGAGAGGAACTGGGTGAAGGCTGAAATAATAGGATTAATTTTGATCTGGAGTGTAGATCAGGAAGGAAGTAGGCGAGGCAAACACTCCAGCTACCCAATGATGATAGGAGGTTTCCTATTAATGAAAATCTGTATGTGTGAATTGTGCTGTTTATAGCAATTTGCCGTTTGGGAGAGCAGGTGCTCATCATGGGCCTGAAGCACCATCTTAAAAGGAGGGCTGGAAGCATTGGGGATTAAATGGAGCAGCAGATTTCAGTGGCTGGGAAATTTTATGAGTGTACACAGCAGCGAGGAGATTAACTTATGGAAGCTTTTAAGGCTCTAAACTCTCAAGAGATTGAAGGAAAAATGAATGCCAGATCAACTTTCAGCTTTCCCTGACTACAGCTAGGGATCCTGTTAAATAATGCTGTGAAGGCCTTCTCCTGACCCATACTGCCTGCGATTCATGAGTATGTTGAGGAGATAGCAGTGCCCACCACACATGTACTTTACAATTGAACAATATGCCAAAGACTCGATAAACTATCAGCACATTGTCTCCTAAACCTTTGCAGAGTTTTGAATTACAGCAGGTGAGAATCCCATTAAATAAATGGCCACCTCCTGGCCTCCACTGCCCATGATTTGTGGGCAGCTTGAGAAAGTCATGGTGATGGCGTGGCTTAACAGGACAATCATGCAGGGGTCTCAACAGTGTCTTCTCACCCCTACTCAAATATATTATATGCCACTGCCCGTTTTTAATTGGGGCACTGCCTCGATGTAGATCTGCCCAGGTATTGGAATGGGCGACTATCCAGGGTAAATCAACAGCTTTTTTTCTTCGTATTCGTGGCTCTTTATTGACCAATTTGCAGGCAAAAATGAGGTGGGAGTGAAATAACAATTGGGGCTTTGGTGTTTTATTGACAGCGCAGAGATGGGGGTGGGGTGGGAGGGGTGGCTGGAAGGTGGGGTGCGGTGGTTGGGGGTTGGGGGAAGGGGGCAGGATGTGCAGTGGTGTGCATGGGAAAAAGTTAAAGGACAACCCTTTCCCCTCCCTTCCAGAATTAAAAATCTTCAGGCTTTCAAAACAGGAAAAGCCCTGTATTAATTAAACAACAAAATTGATGTTTGCTTAATACAGGCTTTTCCATAACAGTAAAGAAGTGAACTTTGACATTGACAAGTTGGCTTTTTTCATGAACAGAAAGGGGATAAAAGGAACTTGCAATATCAGGCAAAATAATTGAATCTGTGAGATTTAATTTTCCATGCATATGAATGAAAAAAAATTAAAATTCTAACATTGTGATACAGAGTTCAAACTCCGATGCATAGCACAACCAAGAGTTTAGAATTGAGCTCCTAGCTATGGTCCTTCACACCATGAGTTGCCATTCTCAGACCTGTTACTATGGAGAGACACTGTAAGGAAACCGGAAGGTCTTCCATGAAAGAACAGAAAATATCAGGCAAAATGGCTCTTGTACTGTACAGTAGGTTCAAAAGGTACAAAGTCTGAAAGCAGATTACTTACTTGCCTTCTCACTGAAATGGTGCCTGGTCAGAGGAAACTAGAAGAAGGTAAAGGGAGATAAATAGCTTAAAATGAAAAATAGATCAAATTCTGAACTATTTCCCACAAAAGTACAAAAATATAAATGTTTTAGCTAACTGTGTGGTGGATTTGTATATTACCCATTGTTTATGTGTCAGATCAATCTCTATTTCTCTGTTATTATATAAGATTAAAAAGTGTAAAGAAAAAATGCTAGCAGTTTCTAGCCAATTCCATAACATTTCAGATGATCTCATGGAACAAAAGCATTATTTTTGGATGGATGTCACATGCTGGGAAGCTAAAATGCAATAATGGAACAAAACAGAGCAGCTGCAAAATCTCAGATTATAAACACTGTCTCAAGGAAAGCTTCAGCTAATGAATTTCTCCATTGTTTGTAACTTGTGGCAAATTCAATCTACTCTGCCCTGTTGTCAAATTATACAGCTGCTTGCTATAACATTGTTCAGTTTATCCAAACCAATGTATCCGAAATAGTTTTAAATAGTGAAAGTCCAAAAGTGATATCGTCAAAAATATTTGGAAATAATATAAACAAATATTTTTCAAAGGTTTATTGATAATCTTAAATCTTCAATTGGAATATCTGGGACCAATTCTTTAATCCTATGCTGTGACTTCCAAATTCCATTATATCTTTCCAGATTTTTATCCTTTTGACCATATTTTCACAGTGATGCTGATCTGCTTGACAAACCTGTTACATTTTCTGGTCAAAGAATATTATTAGCTTGGAAATTATGCCAACATCATGTAATATATATAAACCAGGTTTTAGCTAGACAATCAAACATTCACCCATTATTCTTAAAGGAGTGAAGTAGCTGAAATTTCCAAATTCATCTATACCCACCTCAGCTTCATTACTAGTGTTGTTTGTAATGATTGCAGAATACATTGTTTGAGAATACATAGCATATTATATTATGAGGGCCATTATTTACAATGAATAAATGAGCCAAATTTTAATTTTGGTACAAAGTATTGCAGAATTTTTTGAATAAACCTGTTTCAGTTTGTGCATGTGTGGAAATTGTAAATCAATGGCCATGATTCCTACTGGAAGTTAACTATTAAGTTTCTTTTATCTCTTATCCTTTTATAAGTGCTATGGATAGGGAGAAAATAATAGGGGTGGTTTCCCTATTTCACCTCTCAACTGACCACAGATAGTGTTTTTATTAGAATTGTGTTTTAACCCTTGAGCGTTTTACTGGTCAATACGCAGACAAGTGACAGGTTTTTTCTCAGGTTTAAAGAAAAATAAACATTTATTAAATAAAAAAACTCAAAAATGTACAACTTCACCCACACACATGCACACACACAAGAAAAGATAGAGATTAAAAGATAGCATGCACTTAGGTCTGGTGTTTTTACAAAGAGTTCATTGTGAAACCTTGTTTGTTTTCCTAGGAGGAAAATTTAAATGATGCTGGCCTGTTCTTCCTTTTTGCTGGTTCCCTGGAGTCAAGCTTTGGAGAGTTTCAGGTGGATGGATACTTTGGTGCAGATTTCTTTGGTTAAATCTCAGTCACAATCTGTTAGCGAAGATTCTGTTTCAATCTCTCAGATGGGGAGTTTTCAAAGGTCATCTTTTTATCTCTAACTCTAGGTAATTTTTTAAGATGATATTCAGCAAAGGTTTCTTCTTGGCTGGAATAGATCTCTCTCAGCCTCCTGGCTACTGGCTTTCTGTCAGTTCTCTGGCTTGCAGCACAGAAAAGTCTCTTTTAAAAAAAATAGCCAAAGATAGAGAGGATGATCATAGGGAAGATGGTCCAATGCAGAAGTAGGTAGGAGACAGGCCATATGAACAACATGAAGAATCAGTGGTGAGTTGGTAATGTGAGAAGGGATGGGTGAGGGCTTTGTGGATTGTTAAAGTTTGAATAGTAGTGCTGACACTTAGGACCAAAAGTCAGGGTGTGAAAGTGCTGGGAGATGCGCAAACATCTAGGAAAATTATAAGAGGGTTTGTGGAATGTTGAAGCACTGGAAAGTGTTGTTCTAGTGTTTGTGGGCACTAGGAAGTGAGTACCAAAGTCTGGTAAGGCTAGTGGAAGAGATATTGTGGCACAGCAGTACCGGGGTATATCCTGTACGCAGGAGGAGTGGAAGATAGCTACCTGAGTGCAGAGGTAACAGTAGGTGGGTGGTGGGTGTGAGAGTGGTTAGTGGGACAGACATCAATCGCCAGGATGGTGGCGTCAGTGTGGAAGCATTGGAAGGCTCATTGATGGATGTAGGCATTGCTGGGGGCGGGCGGGGGTGGGGGCTTGAATTTATGTGCAATGAACCATTTTGTAATATCCTAAGGACATGAAAGCACAATATCAATGTAAGTTTTCCCTTTTCTTTCTAATGAGCTTATTTCAGTATTTCAAGCATATTTTACGGTTGCTTGCTATAAGTGTAACTATGGCACACAGGGAACACGCTGCACACTTCCGTCACAGGGACCACCTGAAATTTGTACCAGGAGATCATTATAATTAGACAGGCATGTAGCCAGCAGTGCCTGCATTGCTTACTAGCTGAGGTCCTTTTTGGGTGAGTAGGTCATTGGATGTCACTGATGCCATTCAAAGGCAGCCTGAACTTCTTCAAGGGGAGGTGCATTGTAGCTGCAGGCAGCTGGAAATGCTAGAAACTGGCAGACATGGTAGCAAGAACAACAGCTATGGAGGCTCTTTTTCAGGAAGTGAACAGAAGAAGAGGGGTTGGGACAGAAAGCCCTCCAGACAACACTGCCAAAGACAATAGGAAGAGTTTTGACTCTGCCTATTTATATTATGATTTTCCAAGTGTCCTGTTACCACACCCCGAATAATTGATTCTAGCATTTTCCCTACTACTGACGTCAGGCTAACTGGAATATAGTTTCCTGCTTTTTCTCTCTCTCTCCCCCTTCTTCCTTGAATAATGGGGTTACATTTGCTACCTTCCAATCCAAGCAATCTAGGGAAATCTGGCAGATCAAAACCAATGCATCCATCATCTCTGTAGCTAACTTTTTTTTAAAACCCTACGATGCAGGCCATCAGATCCAGGGGATTTGTTGACTTTAAGACCCATTAATTTCTCAAGCACTATTTCTTTGCTAATAATAATAATATTCTTAAGCTCTTCATTTTCATTAGACCATTCGTTTGCCACTTTGGTAGAAAAAGTAGAAAAGCAGAATAATTTTTAAATGGTAAGTAACTGGGAAATGTTGGTAATTTAGGAGATCTGGGTGTCCTTGTACACAAATCACTGCAAGTTAGCATGTGAGTACAGAAAGCAATTAGGAAAGCAAATGATATGTTCGCCTTTATTACAAAGAGATTGTAGCATAAGAGTAAAGAAGTCATACTGCAATTATATGGGGCCTTAGTAAGACCACACCTGGAGTACTGTGTACAGTTTTGGTCTCCCTACCTAGGAAGAATATACTTGCTTTAGAGGGAGTGCAACAAAGGTTCACTTGACTGATTCCTCAGATGAGCAGATTGTCCGATGAGGAAAGATTGAGTAGACTGGCCTATATTTCCTAGGATTTAGAAGAATGAAAGGTGATCTCATTGAATCATAGAAAGTTTAACACATGGAAGGAGGCCACTTGGCCCATCGTGTATATGCTATCTCATTGAAACTTATAACATTCTTAAGGGACTTGATAGAGTAGATACTGGGAGGATGCTTCCCTTGGTTTGGGAGTCTATAACTAGGGGTCAGTGTCTCAGAATAAGGGATTGGCCATTTAGGACTGAGATGAGGTGAAATTAATTCACTCAAAGGGTTGTGAACATTTGAAATTCTCAACTGCAGAGAGCTGTGGTTGCTTAGTCGTTGAGTTAAACCAATTAAGATCAACAGATTTTTGAATACAAAGGGAATTAAGAGATATGGGGATAATGTGAGAAGAAGTAGCTGAATTAGAAGATCAGCAATGATCTTATTAAATGGTGGAGCAGTTGCGAAGGCCAAATGGCCTACACTTGCTCCTATTTCTTATTTTCTTATGTTCTTAAATGAGGCCACGATAGTACAGTTTATTGGTACTGCAAGCCATCGCATCATTAATTAGTGGAATAATAATCTCGCCCAACCCATCCAAGTAAAAGCGGAGCCAAACCAAATGCTCCCCACAGTGTGGGTATGAAAGGTTAGACAGACAGAGTTGCCCTGGATTAATCTTGTGTTTTCTTTCACTGCCAGCTCAAGCATGGCTATCACAGAGCAAGTCATCTCATGTAGTAGCTGGTCCATTATGCAGCAAGGAAAATAAAAAAACATTATAGAGTGAAAAACAAAATTCAAAACTGTAAAACATCTTTGCGAACCCTGATAATTTCATACATTTACACACTGGAAAGATAAGTGAGGAATGACGAGAATTTCCATGACGAGAGGCCAGTACAACAGTAAAAAGATGTAGAACCAGAATAGAATTATAAATACTATCTAAATTAATATGAGACTTTTCAGCCTTTCTGTTTCCAAATACATTGAGAGGAATTTTAACACCCAAAATGGGTGGATTTGGGTCAGGTGGAAAGTAAAAATGTTAATAATTTCAAATCCGAACCCAACCCGCCTCTAACCCACAACTTCCAGTTTCAACAGAGGTGGGATGAAGGCGGGTAACCAATCAACTCTCAGGAGGGCGAGTCATAGAATCATAGAAATGTTATGGCACAGAAGGAGACCATTCAACCCATCATGCCTGTGCCGGCTGAAAAAACTAGCCTCCCAATCTAATCCCACTTTTCAGCACCTGGTCCATAGCCTTGCAGGTTACAGCACTTCAGATACATGTCCAGGTACCATTTAAAAAAGTTAAGGGTTTCTATCTCCACCATCGATCCAGGCAGTGAATTCCAGATACCCACCACCCTCTGGGTGAAAAAGTTTTTCCTCATGTCCCCTATAATCCTTCTACCAATCACGTTATATCTGTGCCCCCTGTAATTGACCTCTCCACTAGGGAAAACAGGTCCTTCCTGTCTACTCTATCTAGGCCTCTCATAATTTTGTACACCTCAATTAAGTCATCTCTCAGCCTCCGCTGTTCTAAGGAAAACAACCCTAGTCTATCCACTCTTTCCTCATCGCTGCAATTTTCAAGCCCTGGCAACATTCTTGAATATCTCTTCTGTACTCTCTCCAGAGCAATTATGCCCTTCCTGTAATGTGGTGACCAGAACTGCACACAATACTCTAGCTGTGGCCTAACCAGCATTTTATATAGTTCCAGCATTACATCCCTGCTTTTGTATTCTATACCTCAGCAATAAAGGAAAGCATTCCATATGCCTTCTTCACCACTCTATCTACCTGTCCTGCCACCTTCAGGGACCTGTGGACATGCTCTCCAAGGTCTCTCAGTTCTTCTACCCCTCTCAATATCCTCCCCTTTATTGTGTATTGGTCAGTCATTGAAACCTTCAAAGAGATCATGTGCTTCCATTTTAACAAGGTTTTTATTTCTAACTCATGTTAATTGGGGTTTCTTGGTCTCAGGAAACCTGACAGATAAAAGGAGGTGATAATGGTTGGATTCATAAAGTAAATTACTTTACAGCACTGCTTGTGAGCCAAGAGGAGCAGGAATTTTTTCTCCATGACAGATAAGCTACCCAGTAAACCCTGCCCCACCCCATAGCCATGATCGCCAACACCTCCCACCCACGATGTCTTCGCTCCCCCAACTCCGTGCTCCCCTCTATCTCTCCATCCTCATGATCTCACTCCCCACCATCAACCACCACCATCATTAAATCTACCTACAGCCTTTCCTACCGGATAGACAGAGAAGTAACCTGTCAGTCAGGCTGGCTAGCATGCAGGAAACCTGACAAATAAAAACCCTTGGAATTAAAAGTGGTGTGCTTGGGGTAACGATCAAATTTTGTGACTTTAACTCCTCCTACCCCAGCTACAAGATCATGACTTAGTAAATAATGCGACCAATGTTGGGCTGGATTTTGTGTTGAAGGCGGGGCTCCAGTCACCGGGCCGAAAAGGCAGGGGAAATCCTGCATCTGCCTTTTCATGACTCTCCGGAGCGATCCTCTGGTCTTTTTATAACTACGTTTCAGGAGCCAGGAACCCCATCGCTTTAAAGATGGGGATCACACCTCCAACAGCTGCTGACCAATCAAAGGCCACCAGAATGGTGGCCACTGCTGGTACAAAGAACAGTACAGCACAGGAACAGGCCATTCGGCCCTCCAAGCCTGCGCCGATCTTGATGCCTGCCTAAACTGAAACCTTCTGCACTTCCAAGGTTCGTATCCCTCTATTCCCATCCTATTCATGTATTTGTCAAGATGCCTCTTAAACGTCGCTATCGTACTTGCTTCCACCACCTCCCCCAGCAGCAAGTTCCAGGCACTCACCACCCGCTGTGTAAAAAACGTACCCCGCATATCCTCTCTAAACTTTGCCCCTCGCACCTGAACCCTATGTCTCCTAGTAACTGGGAACTTCCACCTGGGAAAAAGCTTCTGACTATCCACTCTGTCCATACCACTCACAACTTTGTGAACCTCTATCATGTCACCCCTCCACTTCCGTCATTCCAGTGAAAATAATCTGAGTTTATCCAACCTCTCCTCATAGCTAATACCCTCCAGACCAGGCAAAATCCTGGTAAACCTCTTCTGTGCCCTCTCCAAAGCCTCCACATCCTTCTGGTGGTGTGGTGACCAGAATTGCATGCAATATTCCAAGTGTGGCCTAACTAAGGTTCTGTACAGCTGCAGCATGACTTGCCAATTTTTATACTCTATGCCCCGACCGATGAAGGCAAGCATGCCGTATGCCTTCTTGACTACCTTATCCACCTGTGTTGTCACTTTTAGTGATCTGTGGACCTGTACGCCCAGATCTCTCTGCCTCTCAATACTCCTGAGGGCTCTGCCATTTACTGTATACTTCCCACCTGTATTAGACCTTCCAAAATGCATTATCTCACATTTGTCCGGATTAAACTCCATCTGCCATTTCACTGCCCAAGTCTCCAGCCGATCTGTATCCAGCTGTGTCCTCTGACAATCCTTGTCACTATCCACAACTCCACCAACCTTTATGTCGTCCGCAAACTTACTAATCAGACCAGCTACATTTTCCTCCAACTCATTTATATATTCTGCAAACAGCAAAGGTGCCAGCACTGATCCCTGCGGAACACCACTAGTCACAGCCCTCCATTCAGAAAAGCACCCTTCCACTGCTACCCTCTGTCTTCTATGACCGAGCCAGTTCTGTATCCATCTTGCCAGCTCACCTCTGAACCCGTGTGACTTCACCTTTTGTACCAGCCTGCCATGAGGGACCTTGTCAAAGGCTTTACTGAAGGCCATATAGACAACATCCACTGCACTTCCTTCATCAATCATCTTCGTCACTTCCTCAAAAAACTCGATCAAGTTAGTGAGACACAACCTCCCCTTCACAAAACCATGCTGCCTCTCGCTAATAAGTTCATTTGTTTCCAAATGGGAGTAAATCCTGTCCCGAAGAACCCTCTCCAATAATTTCCCTACCACTGACGTAAGGCTCACCGACCTATGATTTCCTGGATTATCCTTGCAGAGACATTGGACCTAGGCCCAGCACTGGAACCCCGGACCTCAGGCACGTGAGGCACCATTGCCAAGGCCAGTCCAGAAGGCTACGACAAGGTGGGGTGGGGGGTGGTCCTGCTGCCCAAGGGTAGGGGATCCTGGGGGGCGTTGGGTAAAGTGATTCCCAGTGGGGCTCCTCTGTGGGTCACGGATTGCCCATGGAGGAGGGACCTGCCCCCACAAACCCTCATGTTACAAGGTTCCCTCTCTGCATGGCGGAGGCACCCCTCGTTGCTGGTAAGATCCCAGTGGGGGTGGGAAGAGGCCTTTAATCGGCTTTTAATAGGCCACTTAAGGACTTCAGTTGGCCTTTGGGCAGGAAGGCTGTTGCGGCCTATCCTGCACCCGAGAAGATCACATGGCAACGGGGAGGCGACGGTGCCTCCACCTACCTCCACCCATCGAGGTACTCCATGCCCCCCACCTCCAACCTTGCTTCAAGGGGTCACATAAAGTCCTGGCCCTTATCTCAGTCTGCAAGCTTGTCATATTTCTCATCAAGACACACAATTAACACTGTGCGATATCCTGTCAAGTAAATCAGCTGAACAATCTACACATAATATCCTCATTACAGTTACCAGATTCCACTTATTGTGCAAATCCAAGCTTAATGTAAAAGTAATAGTAGTAGTTCTTATAATTTTTACTTCATGGTGGAATCTGATAATACAATAGCTCACTTCATGTTGCTTCTTTTTTAGTACTGTGCTGTTTAGCTCATACAATTCTAGCTGGCAATATTTGTGAGGCAATTTTTTTTATTCTTTCATGGGATGTGAGTGTCGCTGGCAAGGCCAGCATTTGTTGCCCATTCCTAATTGCCTTGAGAGGGTGGTGGTGAGCCACCTTCTTGACCTGTTCCAGGTTTATGACCCAGCTTCAGGAATGGCAATGTATTTCCATGTCAGGATGTTGTTTGGCTTGGAGGGGAACTTGCAGGTGATGTTGTTCCCATGTGTCTGGTGCCCTTATCATTCTAGGTGGTGGAGGTTATGGATTTGGAAGATGCTGTTGAAGGAGGCTTGGCGAGTTGCTGCAGTACACACTGTTGCCACTATGCGCTGGTGGTGGAGGTGCCGATCAAAGGGGTTGCTTTGCCCTGGATGGTGTCTTGTGTCTTGAGTGTTGTTGAAGCTGACTCACCCAGGCAATTGGAGAGTATTTCATCACATTCCTAGCTTGTGTCTTGTAGATGGTGGATAAGTTTTGGCGATTCAGGAGGTAAGTTACTAGCCAGAGAATCCTCAATCTCTGAGCTGCTCCTGTAGCCACAGTATTTATATGGCTGGTCCATGGTGCGCCCAGGATATTGATGGTGGGGGATTCAGCAAAATGGTAATACTGTCGAACGTCAAGGGGAGATGCTTAGATTCTCTCTTGTTGGAGATGGTCATTGCCTGGCACTTGTGTGCTGTGGCATGTTATTTGCCACTTATCAGCCCAAGCCAGCATGTTGTCCAGGTCTTGCTGCTTATGGACATGGACTGCTTCATCTCACGTTCACTTGAATTGCAGCAATTGAAAATACAGAACCCAAACTGAAGAGCCCAAACTGAAGAGTTATAAAAAAATTGACTTTTCCTTTAAAAAAAGTGGACAATGTGCTGCAAAATGGCCGCTGAAGGTCAAGCGACCTGGCCCTGTACACTTGAACTGTCTTACTGTCTGTTAAGGACAAAAGGATACATTTCAAGCCAGAGATGTCAGTTACGTCCCTCCTGAACCCATCAAGAGACATTTTGAATTGAATTGGTTCTTCTGAAACAAAGAAGGTATGAAGCAGCTACATCCTGGTCCATTGTTGGGCAGCACAGGGTTTTGCGTCTCCCAACAGAGGCAACAGGTGAGAGATTTTTGACCTTAAAAAGTAGCTCTCTGGACAGAGAGGGAGAGATCAGAACAAACCTTAGCAAAGCCTGTGTAATCGAGAGCTGTGAGAGATCCAGCAAAAGCCAAAGAAGGAGCCCTGCTATTAATTCTACATTTTAACTTGTTGCAGTGGAGAACAGAAAGTAATCATCATCTCCAGAGTAAAGTCTCAACCACCAGAAAAGACTACAAACAACCCAGACCTTCAACTTTAAAAGAGAAAGTGCCCTCAGAGAAGATTCAACAGGTTTACCAGGAACCACGGACACCTTAAACCACTTAACCATTTCCTCTCTACCTATCTATTCTTGTGTGTCTGTGTATGTGCGCGCGTGCACGCGCATGTGTGTGCGCAAGTGAATACATGTGTGGGTGCGGTGGTGACTATTTCGGGAATGAATATTGCTCAATAAATAGTTAATCTTTTGTTTTAACTCTACAAGAAAACCTGTCACTTTCTGTTTATTTGACAAATAAAATACAAGGGATTAAAGCCCTAGTAACAAAAACACTTGCTGTCGTCAGTTGGGAGGTGAACATAGGTAGCCACCCATACCCTTTACCACTTGGCGGTAACATTCTAGGCTGCATTTTATCAGCCCGTTGATGCCATGGGTCATGGCGAGGAGGCCCGTAAAATGCTAGCGGGAGCGGCCCGCCTCGATCCATGACGCCGAGAACGCCCCGCCAGATATTAGTGGCGATGGCGAGGCCTCGGTGCGGCCCCCCCATGCCACTTAGTGCCAGGGCCTTCATTAAAATATTGAACTTAGTTAAATTAAAATGCAAATGAACTTACCTGCCGCCACCGGCTGTCCACGACAATTTTACGGCCAACCGTTGGAGTTCTGAGGCGAGACACTGGTGGGGGGGGGAATAAAATTATCAGGGCGGTGTGGGGGAAACTATTCATATTGGTTGTGGGGATGGTGAGAAGAGGTTGAAGTTCAAAGATACTGAAGTGTGGGGAGGGGAATTTCAAAATTTTATAAAGTGTATTTTTGGGGGGGGAATAGGTCGATTTATGTGTTTAGGACTTAGTGGGGGAGGTGGGAGAGGGCATTCAATGTTAAATTAAAAGTATATTAATTTTTTTAAGCTCATGATTTGTGAATAGTGCTGAACACTGTGCAACCATCACAGAATCACAGAATCGTTAGAGCGCAGAAGGAGGCAATTTGGTCCATTATGTCTGTACCAGCTCCTTGAACGAGCAACTCCTTCAGTTCCATTCCCCTGCCTTCTCCCCATAACCCTGCACATTCTTCCCTTTCATATAACTGTCTATTTCCATTTTGATTGCTTCAATTGAACCTGCCTCCACCACACTCTCAGGCAGTGAATTCCAGACCTTAACCACTCACTGTGTGAAAAAGCTGTTCCTCATGTCACTTTTGTTTTTCTTACCAAATACTTGAAATCTGTGCCCTCTCATTCTCGATACTTTCACGCGTGGGAACAGTTTCTCTCTATCTACTCTGTCCAGACCCCTCATGATTTTGAATACCTCTATCATATCACCTCTTAGTCTTCCCATCTCCAAGGAAAACAGTTGGGTTTTTTTTGGGTTTTTTTCATGTTTGCACTTGCTGCTGTTCAATATTCAGTCCGTTAACACCTATTCTGTACTAATGCTTTGTCTTTCAACACACCATTAACATATTGTTTGCCTTTGCTCCATGACCTTTTGGTCAGCTATGTGGCCTTGTCCAATCTGCACCTTCTCCTTTGTTATCTCTTGTCCCACCCCCACCTCACTTGCTTATAACCTGTGACATTTTTAATATTTGTCAGTTCCGAAGAAGGGTCACTGACCCGAAACGTTAACTCTGCTTCTCTTTCCACAGATGCTGCCAGACCTGCTGAGTGGTTCCAGCATTTCTTGTTTTTATTTCAGATTTCCAGCATCCGCAGTATTTTGCTTTTAAAACAGTCCTAACTTCTCCAATCTATCTTCAAAACTGAAATTCCTCATCCCTGGAACCATTCTCGTGAATCTTTTCTGTACTCTCTCCAATGCTTTCCTCAATTGCAGCAATCAGAATTGGACACAATACTCCAGTTGAGGCTGAGCTAGTGTCTTATATAAGTTCAACATAACTTCCTTGCTCTTGTACTCTTTGCCCCTATAAATCATCTTCTTCTTTGGCCTCTTTGTCTTGAGACACAATGGGTAAGCACCTAGAGGTGGTCAGTGGTTTGTGAAGCAGTACCTGGAGTGGCTATAAAGGCAAATTCTAGAGTGACAGACTCTTCCACAGGCGCTGCAGATAAAATTGGTTGTCAGGGCTGTTACACAGTTGGCTCTCTCCTTGCGCTTCTGTCTTTTTTCCGGCCTACTGTTAAGTCTCTTCAACTCGCCACTCTTTAGCCCCGCCTTTATGGCTGTCCGCCAGCTCTGGCGATCACTGGCAACTGACTCCCACGACTTGTGGTCAATGTCACAGGACTTCATGTCACGTTTGCAGACGTCTTTAAAGCGGAGACATGGACGGCCGGTGGATCTGATACCAGTGATGAGCTCGCTGTACAATGCGTCCTTGGGGATCCTGCCATCTTCCATGCGGCTCACATGGCCAAGCCATCTCAAGCGCCGCTGGCTCAGTAGGGTGTATATGCTGGGGATGTTGGCCGCCTCGAGGACTTCTGTGTTGGAGATACGGTCCTGCCACCTAATGCCAAGGATTCTCTGGAGGCAGCGAAGATGGAATGAGTTGAGACGTCGCTCTGGGCTGACATACGTTGTCCAGGCCTCGCTGCCGCAGGGCAAGGTACTGAGGACACAGGCTTGATACACTCGGACTTTTGTGTTCCGTGTCAGTGCGCCATTTTCCCACACCCTCTTGGCCAGTCTGGACAGAGCAACGGATGCCTTTCCCATGCGCTTGTTAATTTCTGCATCGAGAGACAGGTTACTGGTGATAGTTGATCCTAGGTAGGTGAACTCTTGAACCATTTCCAGAGCATGGTCGCCGATATTGATGGATGGAGCATTTCTGATGTCCTGTCCAATGATGTTCATTTTCTTGAGGCTGATGGTTACGCCAAATTCGTTGCAGGCAGCCGCAATCCTGTCGATGAGTCTCTGCAGACACTCTTCTGTGTGGGATGTTAATGCAGCATCATCAGCAAAGTGGTCTTCGCTCTAAGATGAGTAAGGTTGAACAACTTGCCATCTGATCTTGTGTGGAGGAAAATTCCTTCTTCTAAAGACTTGAACGCATATGAGAGCAGCAGTGAGAAGAAGATCCCAAACAGTGTAGGTGCGAGAACACAGCCCTGTTTCACACCACTCAGGATAGGAAAGGGTTCTGATAAGGCACCACTATGCTGAATTGTGCCTTTCATATTGTCATGGAATAAGGTGATGTTACTTTGGTGGACATCCGATCTTTGCTAGTAGTCTGAAGAGACCACGTCTGTTGACAAGGTCAAAGGCTTTGGTGAGATCAATGAAAGCAACGTAGAGGAGCATCTGTTGTTTGCAGCATTTCTCCTGTAGCTGGCGAAGGGAGAACAGCATGTCAATGGTGGATCTCTCTGCTCGAAAGCCGCACTGTGCCTCAGGGTAGACACGCTCAGCCAGCTTCTGGAGTCTGTTTAAAATGACTTTCCCCATTATACTGAGCAGGGAGATTCCACGGTAGTTGTTGCAGTCACTGCGGTCACCTTTGTTCTTATCGAGGGTGACGATATTGGCATCGTGCATGTACTGTGGTACTGCTCCCTCATCCCAGCACAGGCAAAGCAGTTCATGGAGTGCTGAGAGTATAGCAGGCTTAGCACTCTTGATTATTTCAGGGGCAATGCCATCCTTTCCAGGGGCTTTTCCACTGGCTAGAGAATGGATGGCATTACTGACTTCCGATTTTGTTGGCTGTTCGTTCAGCTCATCCGTGTCTGGCAGAGACTGGGCTGCATTGAGGGCGATATCAGTGACAACATTTTCCCTGGAGTACAGTTCTAGGTAGTGCTCCACCCAGTGGTCCATTTGCTTGCGTTGGTCAGTGATCCTGTCCCCTGATTCAGACTTGAGGGGGGTGATCTTCTTGATAGTTGACCCAAAAACTCTCTTAATGCCATCATACATTCCTCTGATGTTTCCAGTGTTGGAGGCCAGTTGAATACGACTGCATAGGTGTTGCCAGTAGTCATTTGCACATCGCCTAGCTGTTCTTTGTGCAGCGCTTCTAGCTACTTTAAGTATTAATAAAGCCCAGGATATTGTATGCTTTATTAACCCCTCTCTAAACCTGTCCTGCCACCTTCAATGACTTATGCACATATACACCAAGGTCCCTCTGCTCCTGCACCCCATTTAGAATTGTACCCTTTATTCTCTATTGTCTCTCCATGTGCTTCCTACCAAAATAAATCACTTCATATTCTGTCGCGTTGAACTTCATCTGCCACCTGTTTGCTCATTCCAC
Source organism: Heterodontus francisci (assembly GCF_036365525.1). Lineage (NCBI taxonomy): Eukaryota > Metazoa > Chordata > Chondrichthyes > Heterodontiformes > Heterodontidae > Heterodontus > Heterodontus francisci. The sequence continues at coordinate 76,147,938 of NC_090382.1, read as the reverse complement.
CAACTTGTCTATGTCCTTTTGAAGTTCTGCACTATCCTCCTCACAGTTCAGAATGCTTCCAAGTTTTTGTATCATCTGCAAACTTTGAAATTGTGCCCCGTATACCAAGGTCTAGGTCATTCATATATATCAGGAAAAGCAAAGGTCCCAACACTGATCCCTGGGGAACTCCACTAAAAACCTTCCTCTAGCCCAAAAAACATCCATTAACCACTACTCTTTGTTTCCTGTCACTCAACCAATTCCATATCCATGTTGCTATCGTTCCTTTTATTCCATGAGCTACAAAGTTGCTTACAAGTCTGTTGTGGGGCACTGTATCAAACACCTTTTGAAAGTCCATGTACACCACATCAACAGCATTGCCCTTATCAACCCTCTCTGTTACCTCCTCAAAAAACTCCAGCAAGTTAGTTAAACATGATTTTCCCTTAAGAAATCCATGCTGGCTTTCTTTAATTAACTCGCACTTGTCCATGTGACTATTGATATTGTCCCAAATTATTTTTTCTCGAAGTTTTCCCACCACTGAAGTTAAACTGACTGGCCTATAGTTGCTGGGCTTATCTTTACACCCTTTTTTGAACAAGGGTGGAACGTTTGCAATTCTCCAGTCCTCTAGCATCATCCCCAAGTCTAAGGAAGACTGAAAAAGTATGGCCATCATACTCATAATCATCAGTGAACATCCCCACTTCTGATTATGATGGAGAGAAGTTCATTGATGAAGCAGCTGAAGATGGTTGAGCCTAGGACACTATCGTGAGGAACTCCTGCAGCAATGTATTGAAGCTGAGATCATTGGCCTCTAACAACCACAACTGTCTTCCATTGTGCTAGGTATGATTTCAACCAATGGAGATTTTTCCCCTTGATTTTCATTAACATCAATTTTGCTCGGGCTCCTTGATGCCACACTCGGTCAAGTACTGCCTTGATGCCAAGGACAGACATACCCCAACACTGAGAAAATCATTTAATAGTTAGTCTCCACTTGTTACCCATTATTCTGTATATATAAACGATTCAAACTCTTACATTAGAATCCTGTCTGTAACTCATGCTACAGGTATCTGTAGATCTCTGAGTAGCTGTTGGGAGCACTTGTGTGGAATTTCCTCTGTGCACTAGGTGACGTGAATTTGTGAACCAGATTTTAAAGAATGCACTTACAATTTAGCAGCACTTAACACACAGAGGAAATCTTTTTCCATGGCCCATTGTTCATTTTGCTGTCTTTGTTGGGTTTGTGGAGTAATTTTCCATGTTAGACAATTTTTGATGTCAAATACCTCAGTTATATTTATAAAAGTTCTCAGTTTCTTGACCTTGCTTTTTCAACTCCCTTAAAGCATTTTAAATTATCTGCACTGAAAGAGTTTTCTTGAATCTATCTTTTAACGCATTGTCATTTCTTGTGACAGGTTTAAGATTTCCTGTGTAGAAATGATTGCTTTCCTTGGCCACTTATCAGAACCCAAGCTTCCTGAAACAAACTGTAAACAGTCAGCTGCAGCGGTTAGCATCTGCTAACACAATGTTAGTGATAATTGACTGATCAATTTATCAAAAAAGTACAAATTAAAAAAAAGCTGTAAATGCTAACAAACTGAAATTTAAAAAAAACTGCTGGAACTGCACAGCAGCTCAGTTAGAGAAGATCATTTTTACTTTAGGCGATAAAATTAGCTGCCCATTTTACACCCCCCCCCCCCCCTTTTCCTTTCCGTTGCAGTCAATGGAAGGAAAGCTTGGTGCTGGGAGGGCAGTTGTTTACAACAGGTGACCAATTCCAGTGTCTGTAAAGAGAAAAGATGGGTTAGGAGACTTCTGGTGTGTAACTTCGATCAGAACAAATGATCAAAACAGGTTAATAAAAGCAAAATACTGCAGATGCTGGAAATCTGAAATAAAAACAAGAAATGCTGGAACCACTCAGCTGGTCTGGCAGCATCTGTGGAAAGAGAAGCAGAGTTAACGTTTCGGAACAGTTCCGAAGAAGGGTCACTGACCTGAAACGTTAACTCTGCCTCTCTTTCCACAGATGCTGCCAGACCTGCTGAGTGGTTCCAGCATTTCTTGTTTTTATTTTAGATCAAAACAGGTTGGTGTTCGTTAATTGTTACTGCCTCTATGGGACAAGATTATTTTAAAAGGGACCAGCTAACAGGCAAGCAGCAGTTGTGAGTTCACAACTGGTTTCAGTATTCCGTCAGAGAGAGCAAGGCAAGCACCAATCCCATATGACCTGCATAATAACTCAACACCAATTTTATGCAAGGGCATAAAAAGATTTTGCTTATCAAGAAGTGCAATATTTAATAGTAGTTACTACTTTTGATCTCTAGTAACTGCAGCACATTTCTCCTGATTTTTTTCACTCCGCGAAGTCGATGAAAACAAAGGGAAGATTTCCCTAAGTCTTTACCCAGGTACACTGGACTGCCTGGGTACAGAGAATATCAGAAAATTCGGCAGGCCAGACAGCATGCGTGTAAAAGGAAATCACCAGATTTTCTGATATATGTTGTGCCAGGCAATCTGACTGAGAAAAGCTACTTTTTTTTTCAAATCATTGGTCTGCAGGGGATAAAATAAAACACTGAATCGACTCCACCATTGTGAAATTAAAAAAAAATGTATAACTACGACCTGGGCTTGGAATTGGACAGGTGGCAATGTTTTTGTGTGTTTTCATTATGAGGGTTAACTTCCAGATGGGGAATTTGTAAACATTTGGCCACTGGTGGTGCATGTGACAGATCAGCCATGATCTTATTGAATGACGGGGCAGGCTTGAGGGGCTGAATGGCTTACTCCTGCTCCTATTTCTTTTGTTCTTATGTGGCAATCTACTTAAAAACTATTGCTTCAGAGAACAGGAAGTTTGCATGAGTGGCAAATGAAGAAATGTAGTAAGGCACAACAGTTTTTTTAGCTTCTCTGTCCCAATTGCATGTTGAATAGGTAGCTGAACTTCAACCAATTGTAGACAGGAATCTATTGCCGTGACAACGAGAAGAGGCTCCAGCTGAACTCTTGTCCTGCTGTGGCAGTCTGAGAGACGGTGTTTCATTGAAGCCAACCTCCAGCTGTTATTCTCTTTGCCAGCATTTCAGAAAAAGAAAATCAAGTGATGGGTCAGTATCTGTGCTACGTTGCCTCAATTATTCTAATCTGCCCCTTCGGTAATATCTCCCTACCTCTAGCTCTGCAGGCAAAGGAAATTATTGATTGGCACTGACTGTTCCTACTGGATTTAAAGAAAACAAAAAAAAAGGTTAATTCCTCCAGAATATAATTGAAATCATGATCCCTTTAAACATTCACAAAAATGTTAATATGAGACACATGAGTAGAAGGAAATAAAGATACTGAACAGCAGAAACTAATTTTTTCCCCTGTTTTATAGCAAGCACAGTTACTAAACTAGCCCAGTGCCATTAAACACTCAAGAAATAAATAGTGTGATTTTTAACATATGTGCATGATACACCAATTGTGGAGAAAAATTCTGATACCAAATGCGTGTTTTGCTTAAACCAGTTATGATGGATGGTTCCTGCTGCCACTCCAATTACTACAAGTAACAAAATACTGTTGAATGTAAAGAGATGATTTTAACCCTGTCCGATGGGAAATGGCTGGGCAGACGGTTAAAATCATTGCAAAGTACTTACTGCTTTGCTATTGATGCATTCCGGCCACCATCATTTTAACTACACAGCTTTCAGAGTCGACGTGGATGCCAAATTGTGTCAAATAGGGGTTCTATGACATAATTAGGACACTAACAGCATTTTGATACAAAATCGTAGATTTTCCATCCAATGCCCAACACATCAGTAAAACCTAGCGGGATTGGTCTCTTTCAGGCACTAATGCAGTAGTTAAAGGGGCACTCATCAGGATTTATGTGTCATTGTGCTCTTCAGGTTGCCAGGCAAGTTTCCAGCTTCCCGATCATTTTTTTCTCAAATTGATTATTTCACTCACCCTCAGACAACTCTATCTATTGTGAGTTCTATTATTTCCAGCTTTATTTGGATGGAGGAACAGGAACAGCAGGAGCAGGAGCACAGGAACAAGTAACGATTGGCAGCTGACCTTATTGGAAGAGAACAGATGAGGTGGGGAGGGGGTGCAGGGTGTCGGGAGTTGGGTAAGTCCTTGTCGGAGGTCATACCCTGACACACAAGGCGCACAGGCCAAGAGTCACTTTCTTGGGTCTATCCGAAGTTGCAGTGCATCTCCAAATAGGCTGTTTTAAACCCCCATAGCTTCCTGCAACAGGATCTGCTGGACCAAAGGTCTATACTTTGCTAGTAGTTGTCAAAGTTGCTACAGCACATAATTTCTTTGGCAATAGCTGTATTCAATCTGCTATAGGATGCGTCAGCTGTGTCTCCCAGTCTGCAGTACATGGCTGTATTAAACAAGTGACCTGTTTGCCAGGACTAACCAGTCAATCACCTTCCCAGTGACCTCAATCATCAAAAGGAGAGAGCTTGAGTTTTTGCAGAAGTGACTGGCTTCCATCACATCCAGGAAGTTATTAACTCCACACATATTGCCATCAGGACATCAAAGCATCACACAGCAGCCTTCGTGAACAGGGAGGGCTACCATTCTACTAATGTCCAGGTCATGTCCAACCACAGAAACAGGAATGACCAGAGGGAAGCACTAATCCATTAAAACAGCCATTCCAATATGTACTCAAAACAGAGGCTACTTACGTCACAATATACGTCAAACAGGTTTTATGTTATGTGAAACCACTGAAGGAAGTATAATATGGAGAAGAGTACATCAGCTAATGGAATGGCAGTGAATACTATGATTGATTTATTTCCCTGATGGCTCAGAGCGCTTATTCAATGAATAACTCAACCAAATGGTCCCAGATGGCCCAGTCTGCATTGAGTTAACTAATATCAGCCAAGGTGGCTGAGGTTTAAAGAAAGATTTAGAATTAATAGAGATAGAATGTGAACTTGCCTATTGAAGAATTGGTGATAGACTTAATCAGTTAAAGAATAATAAGGTTTCAAATTTAGATGAAAAATAAGACAAAGACTACTTGCACCCTCTTCTGGTATAAAGCTATAATTTATGACTTTGCTGCAGTATTATGCTGCATAAAGCAGTGAGAACATTTGGAAATGCATAGAAATAGTTTGGAGCAAACTTGTTATTCCATGTTTCATTCACATAGTTTGTTCAGTGCAGGAATTGTTGCTCAGTTCCAGCATCTACCAGGACTCAGCACCATGAAGTTTAGATTGTAATCATTTTCCGGAGAAATTTTATGTTCTTAGCTTAGTGACTTATGACAACGGCTGGAAACGGTTCCAGAAACATTGCAAGTTAGTTATTCCAATGATTTTTCTGGGGGCAGGAGAAGCATAAATGCTCTAAACATATTCTGTCAGTCCCTCCATGCCTTCTCTCCCTTTAAGGGTTTATTTTCAGCTTAGTTCCATGGAGGAGTCAGTCGTTTTCCTGCCTCCTTATCAGCTGTTTGTCAGCATTCATTCAGTCATTGGCAGTTTGCCAATAGTATTCAATTGCAGCCCATGAAAATGGTTCAGACCTCTCATTGGCGCCATCAGATGGGCTATGCAATGATTCTGCCCCATTGCCTGCCTGATCTTTACCTAAAATGAAAATTGGCCCCTCTTATGCTTTGTGACCATTTTAAACAGCTAGCAAACCAAAGCAAGACAGACAATACTATGATTCTATCATATTTCCAACCCAAATATGGATGTCATAAGTTTTAATGGAGCAAATAAAAATATTCCATTGGTTAAAAGTATCTGAAATATTACATTAATCTTATGAAAATTTCTGCAGTCACATGAGTTCAGAGGAAAGTTTCTTTTACTTTAAAATATTTAATCAAATTAAGCAAATATATTTGGCGATAAGAAGTAAATTTAATGTAATGAATGATGTAGGTTGTTACTTGATCTTGTTAAACCAGATTGATATACCTTTCCCTGTCTATGGAAGTCTTTTCACAAAGGCAAGACAAGTCAAGCTTAAAAAAATCTTTGTTTTTATTTGTTCATTGGATGTGAGAGTCGCTGGCAAGGCCAGTATTTATTGCCCATTCCTAATTGCCCTTGAGAAGGTGGTGTTGAGCTGCCATCTTGAACTGCTGCAGTCCTTGGGGTGTAGGTACACCCACAATGCTGTTAGACAGGGATTTTGACCCAGTGACAGTGAAAGAATGGTGATGGTGTCAGGCTGGTGTGTGACCATGCGTCTGTTGCCCTTGTTCTTCCAGGTGCTAGAGGTCACAGGTTTGGAAGGCACTGTAAAAATATGTTTCAGATGAGAGTAAAGTAAAACAGAAGAGCACAAAACATTGGTTACAGCTGGAACAATTCATTTTAACTTGGAATATATCTTTGGTGGGGAAGTACTTTATAATAAAGGAGGCATCTTAAGCCCAAAAGGACCCACTCAGCCATCTTCAGCCAAAAGTGCCAAGTGGATGATCTATCTTGGCCTCCTCCTGAGCTTGCCAGCATCAGAGATGTCAGTCCTCAGTCAGCTCGATTCACTCCATGTGAAATCAAGAAACAGCCTGAACCCACTGGGTATAAAAAAGGCTATGGGCTCTGACAACACTCCGGTTGGAGTGCTGAAAACTTGTTCTCCAGAACTAACCGCTCCTCTGATCAAGCTGTTGCAGTACAGCTACAATACTGGGATCTACCTGACAGAGTAGAAAATTGCCCAGATTTGTCCTGTCCACAAAAAGCAGGACAAATTCAATCCAGCCAATTACCGGCCCATCAGTCTACTCTCAATCATCAGCAAAGTGATTGAAGGTGTTGTTGACAGTTCTATCAAGCGTCACTTACTCAGCAAATAACTTGCTTGCTGATGCTCTGTTTGTGTTTCGCCTGAAAGACTCAGCTACAGACCTCAATATAGCCTTGGTCCAAACATGGACAGAAGACCTGAATTCTAGAGGTGAGGTGAAAGTGACTGTCCTTGACATCAAGGGTGGCATTTAATAAATCATAAAATGGTTACAGCACAGGTGGAGGCCATTTGGCCATCCTTGTCTATGCTGGCTCTCTGCAAGAGCAGCTCACCTAGTCCCACTCCCTGTAAAGCTGCAATTTTTTTCTCTTCAGATATTTGTCCAATTCTCTTTTGAAGGCCTCAGTTGAATCTGCCTCCACCACACTCTCAGGCAGAGCATTCCAGGTCCTAACCATTCGCTGCATAAAAAAGCTTTTCCTCGTGTCGCCATTGGTTCTTTTGCCAATCACCTTAAATCGGTGTCTTCTGGTTCTGGATCCTTTAGCCAATGGGAACGGTTTCTCCCTATCTACCCTGTCCAGACCCCTCATGATTTTGAACACCTCTAACAAATCGCCTCTTAATCTTCTCTTCTCCAAGAGAATAGGCCCAGCTTCTCCCATCTATCCATGTAACTGAAGTTCTTCATCCCTGGAACCATTCTCATAAATCTTTTCTGCACCCTTTCTAATGCCTTCACATCCTTCCTAAAGTGTGGTGCCCAGAACTGGACACAATACTCCAGTTGAGGTCGAGCCATTGTTTGATACAGGTTTATCATAACTTCCTTGCTCTTGTAATCTATACCCCTATTTATAAATCTCAGGATCCCGTATGCTTTATTAACTGCTTTCACAACTTGCCCTGCAACCTTCAATGATTTGTGCACATATACCCCCAGGTCCCTCTGCTTCTGCACTCCCTTTAGAATTGTACCCTTTAATTTATATTGCCTCTCCTCATTCTTCCTACCAAAATGAATCACTGCACACTTTTCTACATTAAATTTCATCTGCCACTTGTCTGCCCATTCCACCAACCTGTCTATGTCCTCTTGAAGTTTATCTCTATCCTCCTCATAGTTCACAATACTTCCAAGTTTTGTGTCATCTGCAAATTTTGAAATTGTGCCTTGTACACCCAAGTCTAGGTCATTAATATAGATCAAGAAAAGCAAGGGCCCTAGCACTGACCCCTGGGAAACCCCACTATATATCTTCCACCAGTCTGAAAAACAATCGTTCACCATTACTCTCTATTTCCTGTCACTCAGCCAATTTTGTATCCATGCTGCCACTGTCCTTTATATTACATGTGCTTCAGCTTAGCTGACAAACCTGTTATCAAATGCCTTTTGGAAGCCCATGTACACCATATCAACTGCATTACCCTCATCAACTCTCTCCATTACCTCATTAGAAAACTCAAGCAAGTTAGTTAAACATGATTTGCCCTTAACAAATCTATGCTGGCTTTCCTTAATTAATCCACATTTGTCCAAATGGCTCAATTTTACCTGAATTATTGTTTCTAAAAGCTTTCTCATCACTGAGGTCAAACTGGCTGGCCAATAGTTGCTGGGCTTATCCTTACACTCTATGTTGAACAAGAGTGTAACATTTGCAATTCTCCAGTCCTCTGACACCACCCCTGTTCTAAGGATGACTGGAAGATTATGGCCAGTGCCTCCACAATTTCCACCTTTACTCCTCTCAGTATCCTTGGATGCATCTCATCCGGTCCTGGTGACTTATCAACTTTAAGTACAGCCAGCCCATCTAGTACCTCGTCTTTAGCAAGTTTTATCCCATCCAGTGTCTCAACCACTCCTCTTTCACCATGACTTGGGTAGCTTCTTCTTCCTTAGTAAAGTACTCATTTAATACCTCAGCCATATCCTTTGCTTGCAGGCTTAAATCCCCTTTTAGGTCCCTAATCAGCCTCACTCCTCCTTTTACTACCCTTTTGCTATTTATATGCCTATAGAAGAGTTTTTAAGTTCCCTTTTATGTTAGCTGCTAGTCTCCTCTCCATACTGTCTCTTTGCTTATCTTATTTTCTTTTTCACTTCCTCTCTGAGCCTTCTATATTAAGCCTGGTTCTCAACTGTATTAGCCACCTGACATGTCATATGCACCCCTTTTCTGCTTTATCTTACTCTCTACCTCTTTCATCATCCAGGGAGCTCTGGATCTATTTGCCCTACATTTTTCCCTCATGGGAATGTATCTTAACTGTACCCAAGTATTCTCCTCTTTCAAGGCAGTCCATTGTTCAGTTACAGTTTTGCCTTCTAATCTTTGATTCTAATTCATTTGGGCCAGATCTGTGCTCACTCCATTAAAGTTTGCCCTCTCTCAATTAATTATTTTTCTCTGGATTTCTCCTTGTCCTTTTCCATAGCCAATCTAAACTTTATGATGATATGGTCACTGTCCCTAAATGTTCCCCCACTGACATTTGATTCACTTGACCCACCTCATTCCCCAGAACCAGATCCAGCAATGAATCCTTCCTCATTGGACTGGAAACATATTAATGTGGAAAATTCTCCTGAACACACTCTTGAACACAGAAACCCTTGCCTCTCCCTGTCCTTTACACTATTACTATCCCAGTTTATATTAGGATAATTAAAGTCCCCCATTATAATGATAATTCTTGCACCTCTCTGTAATTTCCTTGCAAATCTGTTCCTCTATATCTTTCTCACTAGTTGATGGCCTATAGAATACACCCAGCAATGTAATGGTGCCTCTTTTGTTTCTTAGCTCCAACCAGATGGATTCTGTCATTGACTCCTCTCCGACATCATCACTTACCAGTTCTGTAATGTACCCCTCCTTGGATGTGGAAAGGATGTTTCCTCGTATGGGTGAGTCCAGAATTAGGGGGCACTGTCTTAAAATTAGGGGTTGCCTTTTCAGGACAGAGATGAGGAGAATTTCTTTCTCTCAGAGGATTGTGCGACTTTGGAACTCTCTGGTGGTGGAGGTGGGGTCATTGAAAATTTTTAAGGTGGAGGTAGATAGATTCTTGTTAGGCAAGGGAATCAAAGGTTATTGGGGGTAGATGGGAGTGTGGAATTCGAGACACAAACAGATCAGCCATGATTTTATTGAATGTCGGAGCAGGTTAGAGGGGCCGAATGGCCTACTTCTGCTCCTAATTTGTTTGTTTGAATGTTCCTGCCCCTCCTCATGCCCTTCCTTCCATATCTTTCCTGAACACCTTGTATCCAGAAATATTTAGTTTCCAGTCCTGCCCTTCTTTGAGCCAGATCACCATTATTGCCACAACATCAAATTACCATGTGGATATCTGTGCCTGCAGCTCAACAACCTTATTTACCACACTCCACGTATTCATATACATGCTCCCATTAAACCTCATTTAGACATTATTACGGTCCCTCTTATACTGACACCATCTCTTTTCTACTCTTTTCTACTCCAGCGCTATCTGTCTCTCCCATTTCTCTGTGCATCTGTATTTTACTTTTTAATATTACCTTCTGGTTCCCACACCCCTGCCAAGTTAGTTAAAACCCTCCCCCATAGCACTAGAAAATCACCCCGCAAGGACATTGGTCCCTGCTCTGTTCAGGTGCAACCCGTCCGGCCTGTACAGGTCCCATCTCTCTCAGAATCAGTTCCAATGTCTCAAGAATCTAAAGCCCTCCCTCCTGCATCATCTCTCCAGCCACACATTTGTTTGCTCTATCCTTCAATTTCTGTACTCACTAGTGCGTGATATTGGGAGTAATCTGGAGATAAATACCTCTGAGGTCCCGCTTGCTGGTTTCTTTCCTAGCTCCCTAAACTCTGCCTGTAGGTCCTTATCCTCCTTTCTACTATTACAACCCAGTGAGAAAGGGGGTCTAGGGTTCCTTCTCAGCCTTCACCTGGTCTTACCATAACAGGGTTTAATTTTAAACACACCGTTTTTTTGTTTAGTTCCCCGTTAGTGAATCTTTGTTCACTAACTTCCAATTATAAGGCAAAGAAACTAGCCCAACAGCTTTTCTTAGGTTTAAAGAAAAAAGGTTGAACTTTATTAAACTTAAACTCTAATTCAGTTAAGAACATAAGAACTAGAGCAGGAGTAGGCAATTTAGCCCCTCGAGCCTGCTCCGCCATTCAATACGATCATGGCTGATCTTATCTCGGCCTCAATTTCACTTTCCTGCCCTTTGTCCATAACCCTTCAACCCTTTACTAATTAAAAATCTGTCTATTTCCTCCTTAAATATACTCAATGTCGCGGCATCCACTGCACTCTGGTGTCGTGAATTCCACAGACTCACGACCCTTTGAGAGAAGTAATTTCTCCTCATCTCTGTTTTAAATCTGCTACCCCTTATCCTAAAACTATGACCTCTCGTTCTAGATTGCCCCACAAGAGGAAACATCCTGTCTGCGTCTACTTTATCAATCCCCTTAATCATCTTATATACCTCAATTAGATCTCCTCTCATTCTTCTAAACTCGAGAGAGTAAAAGCCTAAACTGCTCAATTTCTCTTCATAAGACAAACCCCTCATCCCTGGAATCACTCTAGTGAACCTCCTCAGAACTGCCTCCAATGCAACTACATCCCTCCTCAAGTAAGGGGACCAAAACTGTATGCAATACTATCTCTGTTGCCACTTCCTTTAAGACCCTAGGATGTAAGCCATCAGGCCCTGGGGACTTGTCTGCCTTCAATCCCAACAGTTTGCTCAGTACTTTTTCCTTAGTGATGATGATTTTTCTAAGTTCCTCTCTTTCTATAACCTCTGCATTACCTGTTACTATTGGGCTGGTACTAGTGTCCTCCACCGTGAAAACTGAGGCAAAATACTGATTTAATGTCTCCGCCATTTCTGTGTTCCTCTATTAACTCCCCAGTCTCATCCTCCAAGGGACCAACATTCACTTCAGCTGCTCTCTTACCTTTTATATACTTATAGAAGCTTTTGCTATCCATTTTGATATTTTGTGCTAGTTTTCTTTCATAATTTACCTTTGCTCTTTTTATTACTTTTTAGTAACCTTTTGTTGATCTTTAAAAGTTTCCCAATCTTCCAGCCTGCCACTGGCCTTTGCAATATGGTATGCCTTAGTTTTTATCTTTATGTTATCCTTAACTTCCTTGCTTAGCCATGGATGTTTTTCCCCCTCTTAGAATCTTTCTTCCTCTCTGGAATATATTTTAGTTGGGAGGAATTGAATATCTCCTTAAACACCTGCCACTGCTCATCAACTGTCCTACCTTTTAGTCTTCCTGCCCAGTCCACTGGGGCCAAATCTGTCCTCATGCCTCTGTAATTACCTTTGTTTGATTCCAGAACGCTAGTGTGGGACTCCAGTTTCTCGCCCTCAAACTGAAGTTGAAATTCTAGCATGCCATGATCACTCATCCCTAGAGGATTCTTAACTGTGAAATCATTAATTAATCCCACCTCATTACACAATACCAAATCTAGAATAGCCTGCTCCATGGTTGGTTCCACAACATATTGCTCCGAAAAACAATCTCTAATACATTCAACGAACTCTCCCTCGAGGCTACCCTTGACAATTTGATTAATCCAGTCTATATGCATATTTAAATCACCCATGATTATTGCCATTCCTTTCTTACAAGCCCCCAGTATTTACTGGTTTATACTGTTCCCCATTGCAGAACTACTGTTTGGAGACCTATAGATTACTCCCACCAGGGACTTCTTTCCCTTGCTATTTCTTATTTCTACCCAGACTGATTCTACGTCTTGATCTCCAGTGCCTATATCGTTTCTCACTACAGCACTGATCTCTTCCTTTACTAACAAAGCTACACTTCCTCCTTTTCCTTCCTGCCTATCCTTCTGAAATACTGAGTAACCTTGGATATTCAATTCCCGAACCTGGTTTCCCTGCAACCACGTGTCAGTAATTGCCACTAAATCATACCTATTCATCTCTATTTGCGCTGTTAACTCATTTATTTTATTCGCCTATGGATACACGACATGTCCACGCTAGCATACATACACGATGCACACATGCAGAGACAGAAAAAAGCAGAAGAAATAAAGTGGAAAAGTTTGAGGCAATATCTGAAGATGGTTTTGGTTACTGTTCTTAGAGCTCGCTGTAGAGTCCTTGATTGTAGGTCAGTCTTGCTTTTCGTTGGGGCCCAGTATTCTTCTTAAATCTTGTTCGATATAGGAGACTTTTCTCTCTTGAGGTTCACGTGTCTTCAGTGGGTTTGGAGTTCTGCGCGAAAGAGATGGGAGCAGACAGGAGAGATCTTCTCACTCCAGGAGCAAACAGTCTTTTCTGAGTTCAAAAACTCTGTGGCTAGTTCAAAAAACCCAGTTGGCAGTTAGTCATGTGACCAGTTGGTTTAAACCAGTCCTGGCTTTTGTGGATTATATCACCTTAGCAGTCTCTGGAATGCTGTTCCTTACACCTTCAGTGTCTGGTGATCAAAATCCATTGTGGGTTGAATATGTCAGGGAATGGTCCTTTTCTCTCCACAAGCGTTGTCTGTTAGTATGCAAATGTTTTTCAGCTGAGTGTCTGGCAGCCTCTGTAACAGGCCTTCTCTTCTTCCCAGCAAGTTTGAAATTAATGTTCATATGACAAAATTAATATGCCTCATTCTTAGCAGGTGGGGACCTGCATGATGCTACCTACGTCATTGGTACCGATATGGACCATGACTGCTGGCTGTTCACCCTCCCCCCTCAGAATGCTCTGTAACCACTCAGTGACATCCTTGACTCTGGCACCAGGGAGGCCAACAAACCATCCTGGATTCATGTCTGCGGCTACTAAAACACATGTCTGTTCCCCTAACTATCAAATCCCCCATCACCATTGCCTGTGCAATTTTCCTCCTACACCCATGTACAGTCGATTCAGCCATGGTGCCATGGACTTGGCTCTGGCTGCAGATCCCAGATGAGCCATTACTCTCAGTAGTATTCAGAACAGAATACCAGTTGGTGAGTGAGATGAGTCAATGGGAAACAGAGGAAAAACTCTCCACTGGTTGGAGTCATACGTCTCACGAAAGAAGATCGTTGTGGTTGTTGAGGCCCAGGACATCGCTGTAGGATTACCTCTGGGTAATGTCATAGGCCTAAACGTTTTCAGCTGCTTCATCAATGACTTACCCTTTTTCATAGGGTCAGAAGTGGGGATGTTTGCTGATGATTACACAATGTTGAGTTCCATTCGCAGCTGCTCAGATAATGAAGCAATCCATTATCACATGCAGCAAGACTTGGAGAGCATTCAGGCTGGGACTCATAAGTGGCAAGTAACATTCATGCCATACAGGTGTCAGGCAATAACCATTTCCAACAAGAGAGAATCTAACCATATTCCCTTGACATTCAACAACATTGCCATTGCTGAATCTCCCACCGTCAGCATCCTGGAGAGTCACCATTGACCAGAAACTTAACTGCACCAGTCATATCAATACTGTGGCTACAAGAGCAGGTCCAAGGCTGGGAGTTCTATGGCAAGCAACTCACCTCCTTACTCCCCAAAGCCTGCCCACCATCTTCAAGGCACAAGTCAGGAATGTACTCCGCTTGCCTGGATGAATGCAGCTCCAAAACTCTCAAACAGATCAACAACATCCAAGACAAAGCAACCTCATCCACCACCTCAAACTTCCAATTCCTCCAGTACCAGTGCTCTATGGCTACAGTGTGTCGATCTACAAGATGCACAGCAACAACTCACCACATTTTCTTCGACAGCACTTTCCAAACCCACGACCTCTGCTGCGCAGAAGAACAATGACAACAAGTACATGAAAACACCATCACATGTAAGTTCTTTCAAAGTCACAAACCACCCTGAGTTGGAAATATATCGCCATTCCACCATCATCCTGGAACTTCCTACCTAACAGCCTTGAATATACCTGCACGACATGGACAAAGGTGGCTCACGACCACTTTCTCAAGAGCAATTGGGGGTGGGTAAGAAATACCCGCCTTGGCAGTGATGCCCACATCCCATGAATGAATAAAAAAGATGGTGTATCTGATGATATGTCACTGAGCAGCTAAACGTAGCTGAGCAGGAGTCAGTGTCCATGCCTCATAAACTAATTCCTGTGCTGGATTTTTCAACACTGAAAAGCTCAGTACCACTTTGAGCTTAATACAACACAGCGCTCATTTCCTTAAGGTTGTGACTCATATTGGTGTAGGATGCTCCAGATCTTCAGCACCACACCAGAGCAGCCATACTTCATTTGAACAAAGGTAGTGAGTATGATGAGATTGTTTGATCACTGGAGGATCAGAAAGCAATCCTGTGCTCACTTATGCTCACAAACATACTTTCCAGTAGGTTTCATTGAACAGTAAGCACAAAGGGGAAACCCTGCCAATTTTACTCTCCATAGCTTGAGAAAATTGAAAACAATTGCAGGATTCTTCTACCTGAGATTAATGGCTGCAGCACAAACCAGAGATGGAACTGAGAAACCTTCTGTCTCAATAATTCTGTAAGATATTAGGCAGTCCGGTCACATCTGAGTCATCAGAAATCACCCTACCCCCTCAATATTTTAATGTGTAATAAATATGGTGTCACTGAAGTATTCTATGAAGAAGCAGGTTGTTTCACATGACAGTATCCTGGATGAGATTGATTGCTCTACTTACTAGGCCCCACGCGATTGATTGTATGCTTGTTTTTGTTCCACTCCTTGAAAGAAATCTCATTTTTCTTGGAAATCTTCTGTAACATTCTGCATTTGTCATGAAGAAAAGTAAAAAGATATCTAAGGAAGGATAATTACGAACTTTATTTGCTTATCCTAAAGCTCCTTGTCCTATAGGTCCTTAATTTGTCCGCTGGTAACACTTAGTGGAGTTGAATCCTAAGATTAGCCATGATAGTTCTGAAGGGTGGAGCAGGCTCAATGAGCCATATGGTCTACTCCTGCTCCTATTTTTTGTGTTCTTGTGTTCCCTTCAACAAACTTCTCTGTTACTTCATCAAAAAAATCAATTCGATTAGTCAAGCATGATCTGCCTTTTACAAATCTGTGCTGGCTATCATTAATTAACTCAAACCTCTCTAAGTGCCTGTTAATTTTTTTTCCTGATTATTGTTTCTAAAACTTTACCCACCACTGATATTAAACTAACTGCCCTGTAGTTTCTAGGATTGTCCTTACATCCTTTCATCAATATATGTGTCACATTTGCCACTCTCCAATCCTCTGGCACCTCCCCCATATCTAGGGAAGATTGGAAGATTATGGCAAACTCTTCTGCTATCTCCATCCCCACTTCCTTTAGCAACCTGGGATGCAAGCCATCCGGACCAGGTGACCTATCTACCCTAAGCATAGCCAACCTTTTTAGTGCTTTCTCCTCTCTCAATTTTTACCCTATCCATTGCCTCTACTGTCTCCTCTTCTACTAATATTTTGTCAGATTCCTCTTCCTTTGTAACCACCAATACAAAGCACTTATTAAGCATTCTAGCCTGGCCCTGTACATCTAAGCATTTATTACCCTCTTTGTCCCTAATAGGCCCTACTCCACTTCTTACTATCCACTTACTATTTACATGTTGGTAAGAGATTTTTGGGTTCCCTTTTATGTTGACTGACATTCTAGGGTCATATTCTCTCTTTGCCAGTTTTATTTTTCCTCTTCATTTCCCCGCTTAACTTATTGTATTTCTCTGGATTCTCACTTGAAGAATTCACCTGGCATGAATCATACACCCTCTTTTTCTGTTTTGTCAAAATCTCTACCTCCCTTGTCATCCAAGGAGCCATGTTTTTGGTTTCCCTATCTTTTGTCCTTGTTGGAATGCATATAGCTTGTACCTGAAGCATCTCTTCCTTAAAAATAACCCATTGTTCCGATACAGCTCTTCCTGTCAGTCTTTGCTTCCATTTTATCCTGTCTAGATCCCTTTTCATTGCATTGAAATTAGTCCTCTTCCAATCTAACTGTTCTACCTTATATAATTTCTTGTTTTTCTGCATTACTAGCCTAAGCCTTATGATATGATGATCACTCTTACCCGAGTGCTCCCCCACAGTCACTTGGTCAACTTGGCCCACCCGATCCAGAAATGCCTCCTTTCTAATTGGGCTGAGAACATATCAATAATAAAATTTATCTCAATATTTGAGATATCCCAAGGGATTCAAGAAAGTGCCTCACCAATCATTTTCTCTTTGGCTGCCTTGAAAGTGCCTGAAATTGGGCAGTAATATGGAGGGAAATTCAGCTCATTGTGTTCCCATGGTACAACATTTTAATCAAGGAGGAATAAAACAAATCCATGTGCAGAGAAAACTTCAGTTTAAAATAAATAGCCCTTGGATTGATGTCATTGAAGAAATTAGACTTGTGCTTTGGTCAAATTAATTGTTATTTATTGTTATAGAGAAAATGTGGGACATAGTAAAATTATGCTGTTTTTCCCTAGTGGTTATGGTCATTACCCAGTTCTGTACTGTAGGTCAATTTTTATTAGATCAAGTGCATATATATTTATAGAAATTAAGTAAAAGCTACATTTAGAAAAATGTTAAATTATTTTAGGAGCCATCAGTAATGGAAGTTTCATTTGAATAACTGTTTCCAATCACTTACAGTACAAAATAAATAAAGAGCTAAGCAGAGGGAATAAACCTCCTTAGCAGAAGCAAGTCAGAAAGCACAGAGCGCTAAATGTAAATGGAACAACACGAGTGCACCAAGTTTAAATCATGTCTGCTTGCAATTTAACAGAATATCTCTCTGGAGTGGTTTCTGCTGAGCCATAATTTGCACTGTTAATTACAAGTTTAATGATTTTCCATACACATACTAAATCAATAATTAAACAAATCAATTGTTGCAACCTGGCTAAAATAAATCAGTCACTTTGAATTACGTCTGTGCACTGGGTGTGCACTATAAAGTCCATCTCAAGCAGGGCTAATGCCTTCCCTAAATGCTCAGTAACAAATCTACCAGATGTATTCTGTTAATCCAGTGATTCACAGAACAATTGAAATTCCTTATCATTGCCTAGCATGCAATCAGAGGAGTTTCAGGGATTTTATTCTGTTACTTGTATAACCTTGCTAAAAAGATTAAATTATTACGCAGTTTAATTAAATGGGCAACAAGCAAGACATAGAATGGAAATAACCTCTGTCTAACCAAAGAGATATTGGGGTAATTTTCAACTTTGCTATTAGGGTAGTAACTTGGTAGAACTGATCACCGGCCCATTGTAGAACCCAATTCACTTGGATGAAGGAATAGAAAGCTGTATATCCAAGTTTGCAGATGGCAGTGTGAGGAGACATTATAAGTTGTGCAATGGGAGCAAAAAGATACAGATAAACAGATAAAGTGAGTAGCCAAAACTGTTGAAGATGGAGTTCAATGTGGAGATGTGTGAGGTCGCCACTATGGGTTAAAAAAAAAGTGGAATATTTTCTAAATGGCAGGAGACTAGGAATTGTGAAAGAGCAAAGGGATTTTGGAGTTTAGGTACACAAATTATGGAAAACTAGTGCAGAGGTTAAAAAAAAATTTGAATAGGTTAATGGAATGTTGGCCTTTATCCCAAGAGGGCTGGAATTCAAAGGGGAGAAAGTTATGTCTCATTTATATGGTCTGACCCCATCTGGAGTACTGCTTCCAGTTTTCGATAGATATTTTGGCCTTGGTACCGTACAGATTCATCAGAAAGATACCAGAGAGCAAAGGGCTAAATTACGAGGGCAGTTTGCATAAAATTGGTTTGTACTCCCTTGAGTTTAGAAGGTTGATGGGTGATCTACTTGAGGTGTTTAAAATGATAAAAGGATTTGATAGAGTAGATACAGAGAAGCTAGTCCCTCTAGTTGGGGAATCCAGAAAAAGGCAGCATAATCTTAAAATTAGAGCCATACCTTTCAGGAGTGAAAAGAAAAAACTCTTTTTACACAAAGGAGATCAGTAATTCTCTCTCCCAAACAGTTGTGGATGCTCTGTCAATGAAAATTTCAAAACTGAAATCAATAGGTTTTTATTAAGGGTATCAAGCCATATAAATTGAGGAATAGATCGGTGGATTGAGCTTCTTGAATCAACTACTTCAGGTCTACACTACATATTTATAAAGTTCCTTTAATGTACTAAATATCCTAAGGCACTTTACAACTAGTAACAAGAGGAACAGACAGGGACCTATAATAGAGAGAATAGGAGAGATGACAGAAAATGGTTAGAAACAGTAGATTATGAGAAGGTTTTTAAATCAGGACAGAATGTTGGAGAGGTTGAGGAGTTTAGGAAGTGAGTTCCAGAGAGTAGTTCTGAGGTGACTGAAGGTTCTGCTCCTGATACTGGGACAAAGGATGCTGGAACACACAGGAAGCCTGAGAATGAGGAGCATAGAATCCAGGAATTAATATAAGACCTTATATACCTGCATTTTCAGGAAATTTATTTCAACCCCTTTTGTTGATCCACACCCTCAGTATCTTTTCACTGAGTATATAATCTCATTCCATTGGGATAATTTTAACCTTTGTTTATAGTGTAAATCTGCCAATATCAGATTAACCACCTGTTAAACCCCACTTTTGATTTGCCTTTCCATTGAGTTCATTCACTGATGAAACCCTTACCCAAGACTTTGTTACCTTTGGACTCAACTAGTCCAGTGCTCTCCTGGCTGGCCTCTCACCTTGTGTCTTCTGTAATCTTGAGTTCATTCAAAACTCTGTTGCTGTATCCTAACTCGCATTGAATCCTGTTCCTCCATCAACCCTATGCTCGCTCACTTACTTTGGCTCCCATCCAGCAACGCATTCATTTTAAAATTCTCATCCTTGTTTTCAACTCCCTCCATGGTCTCACCCCTCCCTATCTCTGTAACCTTCTCCAGCCCTACAACCTGCCAAGATATCTGCGTTTCTCTAATTTTGGCCTCTTGCTCCATCATTGCCAGCTGAGTCATCAGCTGCCTCAGCTAAACTCTGAATTCTCTCCTAATATTCTCTGCCTCCCTCCCTTTCTCTCTTCCTTTAAGATGTTTCTGAAACCTACTTTTCTGTCCAAACATTTGGTTACTTATTCTAATATCTCCTTCTGTGGCTTGGTGTCAAAGTTTGTTTGCTAGCACTCCTGCAAAGCGCCTTGGGTTATTTTATTACAGTAAAGGTGCTATATAAATGCAAATTTTTGTTGTTATTGTTGATGTAAACGTAAAAGAAAACAGGAGAAGTGCTTAACAGCAACCAATCTGATATTTCCCAATGGGGTGCGAGAAGCCCAGAAATATATGAAGCACATCTGTTAATGGTATTTTACACGGCCATTTCATTACCATTTGATTTCTGAGTTTCCCTTCGAATTAGCAATATGATGATGTCCCAAAGTGATCTCAACTCCAGTATTTAAAGGTTGAAGCAGCTGGATTTAGGAAGGAGAGAGAAGTAAGTGTTGCAATAGAAGGTCAAAGGCTGTGCCTCGCTTCATGGATGATTCCCTGATGTGCTGCAGGGGACTGTAAGGACCCAAAGGGAGATAGTGATCCCTAGAAATGGGAGGTCAAAGCTTGCAAGGGAAACTAAGGAGGTTTGGTTAGAAATGGCATAAGAGGTCAGCTGCAGGAGTGTGGTGCCACACTCCTGGATCCAATGCAGGAAGTGGTTTAATAATCTAAGTAGGGTGCAGAAGGTGAGAGAAGTGGCACAGTCACCTTCAGCCTGATGTGTGTATCATCCCAATCACCTCACTCTGCTTTTTCAAGCCTACTCCAGCACATCACTCCTCACACCATCTTACCTTCCAGGTGCACCCATCCTTCTCTGTCCATGTGGTTGCTCATATCCCCATCTACCCATCCACCATTGACACACCCTCATCCTTATGTAAATTAAGGCCTCTCCACCATAGTCATCCTCACCAAAGGCATCGAGTGAACACATGCCATTACTCTAACTCCTAAGTCACTTCTTGCCCTCCTTGCATGAGAAAAGAACTCAGAACACCAGGGAGACACAGAGAATGAAAGGTATCCCTCCAACCATTTTGCAATTGTTAACTATAGAGGAGAGGGAGAGGGTACTGGAGACCAGAGAAGTCTCGGCATTCTTGGCCATTGGAGCTGGGGGCAATCCAGCTACCTGCTGACAGAGTTGAAAGCTAGACAGGCATATAATGTACAACACTCACTCATGTTGATGTGATGTCAACAGCGAGAAAAATATGATTATGTGCAGAACGATAACATCAAACATTTTTACCTTGACAGTACACATTTATGCTTTTTATCTCCCACAGGGCCTTCACTCATCTAGCAAGAGATGGTCCAGGTCACAGACAATGACAACGACTCAGAGGATGTCATTCCCTCTAAAGGTGCATCAGCACAGGACTTATGCAGACTATGCACCAGCTCAGATACATGTACTTTTGTGGGACCAGTGACAGAGAGTGTTGGGTTTTCACCTGGTGAATTTCACTTCACAAGTGAGCAGGAGTGGATGATGGAGTTAGGGACAGCAGAGGAGAGTCCACGTCAGAGGGTGCAGGACTCTCCAAACTCTGCTCTGCTTGACTCAGGTGCTGTATCCTGGGGACCAACAATGAAAATGATAATCAGTGAGGAGCAGCAGGAACTGTGTGATGTACTGACAATCATACCTAGCACATTGTACATGATTGCAGGGAGATTGGAGGAGTTCGCCTCAAGCACGAATGGGATGCTGTCGCAGGCCACTGCAATGATGTCTTCTTCCATGGATAGAGTGGCCAGCTGCATGGAGCATCAATTGTGGTAATTGACTGCAGGCCTTCAACAGGGGCTTGCACATTGTGGATACCACCTTCAATAGGATAAATAATGCCCTAGCCTTGGCCTTTCATCACCCCAGTAATCTGCAGCAAAGTGTTCTTCAGCACAGCAGGGAAATGCAGCTGGGCCAGACGAGAGACGATGGTGTAAGGGGGCATGGAAGAGGGAACTCTGCTCATTTCTTGCCACCAACCACCTCCCACCCACCCCCCACCGCATTGACTTCAGTAAATAGCTGGCATACCGCCTTGTGTCTCCAAGGGTGAATCTGCCCCTGTACAGGTACAGGTGAAGCAGTCTTTGGCAGGGCCCTCACAGTCTCCAGAACCCAGAGGACGTTGGTCAAGAGCAACTCAAATGTCTATGCAGGATGTAAGCAGTCCGTCTCGACTTTTGCTGAATCCACATGGGTTGCACCACATTGAAGCAATAGGAAAAAGATGAATAAAGATCTGTAGTTACACAAGGGTATGGTTATGGTTATATTATACATATTTTACTGTTAAGTGTTCTTTCATCATTTGATGCACATAAATATTATTCTTTTGCAGCACTTTCCTCTCCTTGTCCATTCTTGGTTACTGTTGGCAAGTAGCCTTTTCAGTTGTCTGATGATGAATGGGAGACATGAATTGATGCCGACCAATCGGGGTGCTGTGAAAGGGATGCTTGGTTGTTTTCAGGATTTCTCTGTGTTAGCGGTATTGGTGGGTTGGGGATTTGCATGAAACTGTGAGATGGTGCACGATTGAAACCTAAGGGAACCTCACAAAAATCGGGGCATACTGGGCAGCAATGTGCACCTCTGGGGGTGCATTTCCCTCATCACTTTCCACCTCCTTGTATTCCTCCTACCCCACCTTCTCGCCTTCCTCATCTGAAGCCACCGAAGAGGCACTGGGCTCTCTGCCTTGGTCCTCCTGCAGGACCAAACCTCACTGCTGAGCAATGTTGTGCAGAGCACAGGACACCATAACCATTCTGGACACCCTGCTGGTGTTTGCACTAATATCCCTTCAGATCTGTCCAAGCACCTGAAACATATCTTCAGCATGCTGTGGCTCATTTGATGACACATCAGTCATCATCTGGCACTGACTGTAATACTCCTGCGCCTCATTTCTCAGGTTTCTGAGAGATGTCATCGGCCACGTTTTAAGTGGGTAACCCTCATCTCTGAACAGCCAACATGTAACTCTGAATTAGAATTAGAATTAGAACATTACAGCACAGTACAGGCCCTTCGGCCCTCGATGTTGCGCCGACCTGTGAAACCATCTGACCTACACTATTCCATTTTCATCCATATGTCTATCCAATGACCACTTAAACGCCCTTAAAGTTGACGAATCTACTACTGCTGCAGGCAGGGCGTTCCACGCCCTTACTACTCTCTGAGTAAAGAAACTACCTCTCACATCTGTCCTATATCTATCACCCCTCAACTTGAAGCTATGTCCCCTCGTGTTTGCCATCACCATCCGAGGAAAAAGATGCTCACTATCCACCCTATCTAACCCTCTGATTATCTTATATGTCTCTATTAAGTCACCTCTCCTCCTCCTTCTCTCCAACGAAAACAACCTTAAGTCCCTCAGCCTTTCCTCGTAAGACCTTCCCTCCATACCAGGCAACATCCTAGTAAATCTCCTCTGCACCCTTTCCATAGCTTCCACATCCTTCCTATAATGCGGTGACCAGAACTGCACGCAATACTCCAGGTGCGGTCTCACCAGAGTTTTGTACAGCTGCAGCATGACCTCGTGGCTCCGAAACTCGATCCCCCTACTAATAAAAGCTAACACACCATATGCCTTCTTAACAGCCCTATTAACCTGGGTAGCAACTTTCAGGGATTTATGCACCTGGACACCAAGATCTCTCTGTTCATCTACACTACCAAGAATCTTCCCATTAGCCCAGTACTCTGCATTCCTGTTACTCCTTCCAAAGTGAATCACCTCACACTTTTCCGCATTAAACTCCATTTGCCATCTCTCAGCCCAGCTCTGCAGCCTATCTATGTCCCTCTGTACCCTACAACATCCTTCGGCACTATCCACAACTCCACCGACCTTAGTGTCATCTGCAAATTTACTAACCCATCCTTCTACACCCTCTTCCAGGTCATTTATAAAAATGACAAACAGCAATGGCCCCAAAACAGATCCTTGTGGTACACCACTAGTAACTAAACTCCAGGATGAACATTTGTCATCAACCACCACCCTCTGTCTTCTTTCAGCTAGCCAATTTCTGATCCAAAGCTCTAAATCACCTTCAACCCCATACTTCCGTATTTTCTGCAATAGCCTACCGTGGGGAACCTTATCAAATGCCTTACTGAAATCCATATAGACCACATCCACGGCTTTACCCTCATCCACCTGTTTGGTCACCTTCTCGAAAAACTCAATAAGGTTTGTGAGGCACGACCGACCCGTCACAAAACCGTGCTGACTATCTCTAATGAACTTATTCTTTTCAAGATGATTATAAATCCTGTCTCTTATAACCTTTTCCAACATTTTACCCACAACCGAAGTAAGGCTCACAGGTCTATAATTACCAGGGCTGTCTCTACTCCCCTTCTTGAACAAGGGGACAACATTTGCTATCCTCCAGTCTTCCGGCACTATTCCTGTCGACAATGACGACATAAAGATCAAGGACAAAGGCTCTGCAATCTCCTCCCTAGCTTCCCAGAGAATCCTAGGATAAATCCCATCTGGCCCAGGGGACTTATCTATTTTCACACTTTCCAAAATTGATAACACCTCCTCCTTGTGAACCTCAATCCCATCTAGTCTAGTAGCCTGAATCTCAGTATTCTCCTCAACAACATTTTCTTTCTCTACTGTAAATACTGACGCAAAATATTCATTTAACACTTCCCCTATCTCCTCTGATTCCACACACAACTTCCCACTACTATCCTTGATTGGCCCTAATCTAACTCTAGTCATTCTTTTATTCCTGACATACCTATAGAAAGCCTTAGGGTTTTCTCTGATCCTATCCGCCAATGACTTCTTGTGTCCTCTCCTTGCTCTTCTTAGCCCTCCCTTTAGATCCTTCCTGGCTAGCTTGTAGCTCTCAAGCGCCCTAACTGAGCCTTCACATCTCATTCTAACATAAGCCTTCTTCTTCCTCTTGACAAGCGCTTCAACTTCTTTAGTAAACCACGGCTCCCTCGCTCGACAACTTCCTCCCTGCCTCACAGGTACATACTTATCAAGGACACACAGTAGCTGCTCCTTGAATAAGCTCCACATTTCGATTGTTCCCATCCCCTGCAGTTTCCTTCCCCAACCTACGCATCCTAAATCTTGCCTAATAGCATCATAATTTCCTTTCCCCCAGCTATAATTTTTGCCCTGCGGTATATACCTGTCCCTGCCCATCGCTAAGGTAAACCTAACCGAATTGTGATCACTATCACCAAAGTGCTCACCTACATCTAAATCTAACACCTGACCGGGTTCATTTCCCAGTACCAAATCCAATATGGCATCGCCCCTGGTTGGCCTGTCTACATACTGTGTCAGAAAACCTTCCTGCACACACTGGACAAAAACTGACCCATCTAAAGTACTCGAACTATAGTATTTCCAGTCGATATTTGGAAAGTTAAAGTCCCCCATAACAACGACCCTGTTACTCTCGCCCCTGTCGAGAATCATCTTCGCTATCCTTTCCTCTACATCTCTGGAACTATTCGGAGGTCTATAAAAGACTCCCAACAGGGTGACCTCACCTCTCCTGTTTCTAACCTCGGCCCATACTACCTCAGTAGACGAGTCCTCAAACGTCCTTTCTGTCGCTGTAATAATCTCCTTGATTAACAATGCCACCCCCCCCCTCTTTTACCATCTTCTCTGTTCTTACTGAAACATCTAAATCCCGGAACCTGCAACATCCATTCCTGCCCCTGCTCTACCCATGTCTCTGCCTCCAGGTGTGAAGCAGTTTGGGAGGGTGGACTGCTGCAGGACGAAAGCATCAGGCCAGCTGTCTGGGAATCTTGTGCTCACCTGCATAAAGGTCTTGTTGTGGTTGCACACCAGCTGCACATTGATGGACTGGAAGCTCTTGCAGTTGATTCTGGGTGATCTATGGGTGCCAAATTGCCATATGTGTTCAGTCAATGATGCCCAACCAGAGCTGCAAATCCAACTATTCGCTCATTCTGACTGTCATCATCCCAGGCGAAATTGCCCTGGCAAAGAAGCGGTTACCTGTCTTCTGCATTTGCATGCCACTGACTGGGAGACCCTGCAAATGTCTCTGGCAGAGTCCTGGAAGGATCCAGTGGCAAAAAAGTTGAGGGCAGTGGTGACTTTGAAAGTCACTGGTAAAGCGTGACCACCAGGTCCAGCTAGTAGCAACCTGCAACCAGCAGGCAGCAGCCTGCAAATATCTGCTACCCACTGGTGTGACATCCGAAGCCTTCCTCAGACATGGCAAGAAAGCTAATCCTTTGCCTGTGGGCTGCTACTGCCACTGTTGCTAGTGCTGTTGCTGGTGTCATTGCTGCTGCTCCTGTGTCTAGTCATCTTAGTCCTTATCAGATGTCCAATCTAAGGCAGCACCTGTACAAGCGGGACGGGTTACACCCAGGCAGGACCAGAACCGATATCCTCGCAGGGACGTTTGCTGGTGCTGTTGGGGAGGATTTAAACTATACTGGCAGGGGGATGGGAACCTGAGTGGGGAGACTGAGGAGGAGGAAACAAGGATAGAAACGAAAGACAGGAAACAAAAAGACAAAAGTGTAAGGCATAGAAATCAAGGGCAAGAAACAAATAGGGTCATAGTGCAAAATAATGCTAAGATGACAAAGAATGTTAAAAAGACAAGCCTAAAGGCATTGTGTTTCAATGCGTGAAGTATTCACAATAAGGTAGGTGAATTAACCGCACAAATAGATGTAAATGGATATGATATAGTTGCGATTACAGAGACATGGCTGCAGGGTGACCAAGAATGGGAACTGAACATCCAAGGGTATTTAATATTTAGCAAGGACAGGCAAAAAGGGAAAGGACGTGGAGTAGCATTGTTAGTAAAAGAGGAAATCGATACAATAATGAAGAACAATATTACGCAGAGAATCTTGATGTGGAATCTGTGTGGGTGGAGCTAAGAAACAACAAGGGGCAGAAAATGTTGGTGGGGGTTGTATATAGATCCCCAAACAGCAATGGTGATGTAGAGGATGGCATTAAACAGGAAATTATAGACACATGCAATAAGAGTGCAACTGTAATTATGGGTGAGTTTAATCTACGTGTAGATTGGGCAAACCAAATTACCAATAATACTGTAAAGGAGGTATTCCTGGAATGCATACGTGATGGTTTTTTGTACCAATATGTTGAGGAACCAACTAGAGAGCAGGCCATCCTAGACTGGGTGTTGTGTAATGAGAAAGGATTAGTTAACAATTTTGTTGTGCGGGGTCCCTTGGGGAAGAGCGACCATAACATGATAGAATTCTTCATTAAGATGGAGAGTGAGAGAGTTGATTCCGAGACTCGGGTCTTGAATCGAAATAAAGGAAACTATGAAGGTGTGAGGCGCGAGTTGGCTATGATAGATTGAGGAATGTTACTTAAAGGGTTGACAGTGGACAGACAATAGCTAGCATTTAAAGAATGCATGGATGAATTACAACAATTGTTCATTCCTGTCTGGCACAAAAATAAAACAGGAAGGGTGGCTCAACCGTGGCTTACAAAAGAAATTAGGGATAGTATTAGATCCAAGGAGGAGAAATATAAAATGGCCAGAACAAGCAGCAAACCTTAGAATTCAGCAAAGGAGGACAAAGGGATTGATTAAGAAGGGGAAAATAGAGTATGAGAATAAGCTTGCAGAGAACATAAAAACTGATTGTAAAAGCTTCTATAGATTTGTGAAGAGAAAAAGATTAGTGAAGACAAATGTGGGTCCCTTACAGTCAGAAATGTGGGAATTTATAATGGGGAACAAAGAAATGACAGACATAGGGTCTAGTGAGAAGGAGGAACTGTATGAATTAGTAGGGAAATGGTGTTCGGGAAATTGATGGGATTGAAGGCCGATAAATCTCCAGCACCTGATAATCTACAACCCACAGTACTTAAGGAAGTGGTCCTAGAAATAGTAGATGCATTGCTGGTCATTTTTCAAAATTCTATAGACTCAGGAACAGTTCCAATGAATTGGAGGGTAGCTAATGTAACCCCACTATGTAAAAAAGGAGGTAGAGAGAAAGCAGGGAATTATAGGCGGGTTAGCCTGACATCAATAGTGGAGAAAATGCTAGAGTTCATTATAAAAGATGTAATAGCAGAGCACTTGGAAAACAGTGACAGGATCGGACAAAGTCAACATGGATTTACGAAAGGGAAATCATGCTTGACAAATCTACTGGAATTTTTTGAGGATGTAACTAGTAGAATAGATAAGGGAGAACCAGTGGATGTGCTGTATTTGGACTTTCAGAAGGCTTTCGATAAGGTCTCACATAAGAGATTAGCGTGCAAAATTAAAGCTCATGGGATTGGGGGTAAGGTACTGACATGGACAGAGAACTGGTTGGCAGACAGGAAACAAAGAGTAGGAATAAACTGGTCTTTTTCCGAGTGGCAGGCAGTGACTAGTGGGGTACCACAGGGATCAGTGCTAGGACCCCAGCTATTCACAATATATACTAATGATATAGATGAGGGAATTAAATGTAATATATCCAAGTTTGCAGATGACGCAAAGCTGGGTGGGAGTGTGAGCTGTGAGGAGGATGTAGAGAAGCTCCAGTGTGATTTGGACAGGTTGAGTGAGTGGGCAAATACATGGCAGATGCAGTATAATATGGATAAATGTGAGGTTATCCACTTTGGTGACAAAAACAGAAAGGCAGTTTATTACCTGAACAGCGATAGATTGGGAAAGGGGAGGTGCAGCAAGACCTGGGTGTCCTTGTGCACCAGCCACTGAAAGTAAGTATGCAGGTACAGCAGGCAGCTAAGAAGGTAAATGGTGTGTTGGTCTTCACAGTGAGAGGATTTGAGTACAGGAGCAAGGATGTTTTTCGACAATTATACAAGGCCTTGGTGAGACCACATCTGGAGTATTTTGTGCAGTTTTAGTCTCCTTATCTGAGGAAGGATGTTCCTGCTATGGAGGGAGTGCAGTGAAGGCTCACCAGACTGATTCCTGGGATGGCAGGACTGACGTATGAAGAGAGATTGGGTCGATTAAGCTTGTATTCGCTAGAGTTTAGAAGAATGAGAGGGGATCTCATAGAAACCTACAAAATTCTAACAGGACTGGACAGACTAGATGCAGGAAGGATGTTCCTGATGGCGGGGGAGTCCAGGACCAGGAGTCACAGTCTAAAGATAAGGGGCAAGCCATTTAGGACTCAGACGAGGAGAGATTTCTTCACCCAGAGAGGGTGAACCTGTGGAATTCTCTACCACGGAAAGCAATTGAGGCAAATCATTAAATATATTCAAGAAAGAGTTAGATATAGTTCTTTGGGCTAATGGGATCAAGGGATACGGGGAGAAAGTGGGAACAGGTTACTGAGTTTGGATGATCAGCCATGATGGTATTGAATGACGGAGCAGGCTTGAAGGGCTGAATGGCCTATTCCTGCTCCTGTTTTTCTATGTTTCTATAAGCAGCACCCATACTGATCTGATAGATCAGAGCTCCAAAGTGCAGATCAGACCTTCAAACCTTTGAAGTATCGATGACACCTCCAAAGTATTTGAAAATCCTCCAAAGTATGTAAAGCAATTTCTCTGCACAAGTACTGTGAACAAACCCTTTCACACAGGCAGTTAAGTAAGCAACTAGGAGTACTGGCATATTTTCCTGGGATTGCTTCAGCTCCCACAGTTGCTGATAGGTACTTACCTTGCTTTCACTGGAGAGTTCCAGGACGCCTAGGAAACCCGTGGATCCAAAGTTAAAATTAAAAATTCATGTCAATATCACTTTAATGGAGCGATTAATATATGTTAAGTAGCAACCCGCCTTTCCTGAGGGGGCTGCTCGCAAGCAGTTTAATGCACTACAGTGAAACCTAGGAGTCAACATGTTGAAGCCAGCTTCCTGATACACAGTCAATTTTGCCAGTTTTAACCCTGCTCTTCCCACACAAAAGCTTACATTCTTCTGCACATTAAAGTCCTGCTTATTGATTCCAAACAGTACAGACAGCAGAAAATCATATCCAAATAGTACAAAACCAGAGCAAATGTTAATGTGAATTCCTGCAAACCAGATTTATTTAAGATACCTTGTTTGGAGCAGTTCATTACATGATGGGCCGAAGGGCCTGTTTCTGTGCTGTATAACTCTCTATTACCCTGGACCATTAAACCACTGGTATATCTGAGTTTGAATCCCATTGAAATATCATGCCACTTGATGTTCCCCCATAGGCTGCTTCTCCAGATTTGACTACAGTCTATCGGGGAAAGAGCTCACAGATGAATACATGTCCTACTCAAGTGCACACCCTCATTTGCTGATCATGAATACCCATGGAAATGATATGAATGTGAGCCTCTCATGCTCTCAATAAAAGAGAATGGAATAGCATGTGTGCAGGGGACAGCATAGGTACAGAAGAACACTGAGGTGGGGAGTAAAGAGGAAATCAATTCTTTAAAGAATGTTAAACTAATTTTAGGTTTTTTGATCCCTCAAGGTTTCATTAGTCTTTTTGGTTGGGTATTTTTAAATTAGTCTAACATCTGTTGAGTAGCAACATATAGCTTTGAATTGAAGTCCTCACAAGTCTTATCAATATTTCCAAGGAGGCAATAACCTGTCCATTAATGAGGTCTGTGTTGGTCTTGAGGAATTGTACAAGTGAAAGATTCTGGTCATAATTGCATCTTGATGTGACAAGGGCTGGATTTTACCAGTGCTCCAGGGATGGACTGGGAGGTGGGGGAGCCTGTAAAATGGCAAGGGAAGGTGGGGGCTGGAGTGCCCACTGCCTTCACACTGCCATAGCATTTTACCAGTGGGTGGGAAGGTGGATCATGGCCCTCCCACCAAGAGAGCAATTGAGCCTTTTTTGGGCCAATTAAAGGCCCCTTCCTGCCGCTATTGGCATTTTACCAGCTGCGGAAGGGCTCTCCACCTCGTGGGGAGCCCCGAGGTGAACCCTGGTGGCCTCCCTGTGGGCTCGGTGGGGGAACACTCCTAATCGGGCCCCCCAGGAAACAGCACCCCCACCCTCACCAACCCCACCTCGCGCCCCCCCCCCCCCCAACTGTCTCACTGGGGCCTGCCTGGCTGGCCCCAGCGACTCCAGATCCCACTCACTTCGTTGCGAGGGTGGCATCCATCACTGCATCCTCTCAGCTGGGTGCAGTTCCAGCAACGGCCACCGCTTCCAGTGGAGCTGCTGAGACTGAAAAGCTGCCAGCCCTCCAATTGGCCGACAGCTCTTGGAGGCGGGCTTGCGACCTTTAAAGGAAAGGGAATCCTGGCAGCAACTAAATAATGGGCCAAAAATGTGGCTGGGGATCCCACGAATGGGCGAGGTAGGGTTGCCCCTGGCTTTCTGGCCCATTGTCAGGACCCCCATCGCCCTGACTAAATTCAGCCCCATATTGCACAGCTGAATGGATTTAATAAAGCATTACTGAAAGGAATTCTATAAAACTGCATAATACAGAGAATCAGTGATGGAGCACTTTCAGAGAGTTATTTAAAAAAAGGGAAATAAAACTCCATTCATTTCAGGAAATAATCTTACAGAGTGAAAGTAGACAGAAAAAAAGACGGAAGATTATACTTAAACACCTATGCTGGATATGGAGTACTTGATTGTGTTCCATTTATTTTAAGAAGAGCCTCGTAAGCCCGATTTGCTCCTGGTGCCTCTGACTGCATATGCGATATGTGGGTATCAGCTGCTATCACCACAAAGAATTGCACAAATGAAGGCTTCTAGGACCATTGAGCTTTGCTTTTGTTTATGATTAAACAATATTCTTCTCAAAGTCTGTTCTGTTTTGGGGAATAATGTTTTCAACATCAGCTTGATGTATTTAGGGCGGCACAGTGGCGCTGTGGTTAGCACCGCAGCCTCACAGCTCCAGGGGCCTGGGTTCGATTCTGGGTACTGTCTGTGTGGAGTTTGCAAGTTCTCCCTGTGACTGCGTGGGTTTTCGCCGGGTGCTCCCACTGCCAAAGACTTGCAGGTGTTAGGTAAATTGGCTGTTGTAAATTGCCCCTCGTGCAGGTAGGGAATATGGGATTACTGTAGGGTTAGTATAAATAGGTGGTTGTTGGTCAGCACAGACTCGGTGGGCTGAAGGGCCTGTTTCAGTGCTGTATCTCTAAATAAATAAATTTGAGAGTGACTGGTGAGCCATAGAGTGATGTGTAATTGTGTTAAAATGAGACGCATCTCCTTTCAGTTTTAGACTAATTAATTATTAATTACATATAAAGTGGCAAAATACTAAGTAGTAACAAATCGCAATAAACTTTAAATCTTCATTAGACAGAGGAAAGGAACAATTCAATTTATATGTGCCAACTGGCAACTTTTCAAGCTGACATCAGCTTTTCATCCTATGTATCAGCTTGGCAGCTTTTTCCCTGACATTGGAGATTGTCGGTAATACAAGAATATAGAAGGTGGGACTGGAGTCTCTCAGAATAAGATTGATTCTAGTTCCACCTTCCAATCAATCAAAAGTTATTTTTTTCCATACAAACCTGTGCATGAACTTGAGATAGAAAAAAATAAAATTGAACTGTTGGGTTCTGAGAGTTCCAGTGTTTGTCTCGTGTCTGTAACCAAAGAAGTTATAAATAGCAAATAAGCTGCCAAGATGCAGCTTCTAAAACTTCCTGGGGCATGCCTGGCTGTTGTCTTACATGAAGTTTATTTATTTCAATACTGATTTCAACATTTTTTTTAGCTGAAGTGGATGTTCCTTTATGTGAATATATTAATGGGCTTGATTTGACAATTATTGTCACAGTATTTGTGAAATTGAAAAGATTTAGAAAAAATAAGCACCCGACTTTTTGGGGTCCTCCTGGGGGCAGGAATGGAGGCGAACTTCACCAGGTTGGGGGGCAGGGCGGCCACAAGATCCTACACGATGCATTATGAAGGCCAATTAAGGTTGTTAAAGAGCTCGTTGAGAGTTCAATAAGGGGCATGTTCTGATTTTCACAGAGACACAGGGGCTGCATGTGGTGTCTGGGGCAGCTGAATGGAGCAGACACACAGTAGGGGGCTAGTCAAGGCCACCCCAGAAAATTATCTGGACTCCATGAAAAGGCGAATGGTGCAGAGGGGAACTTGGCCATTGGGAGACATTCAGCACAACAGCTCTTGTTTGTGGCAGAAGAGAAGACAGAAGCTTTGTCTTTGTTGTGGGAATCAATGGAGAAAATGGCAGCTTCATTGGAATCTGATCCCCAGATAGATATAGCCAGGAACTAGTTGGTGCCTCCACCTAAGCAAAACACAGACTGCAGCTCTGGAGGCAAGAGGGGAAAGGTTAGCGAGCAGCATAAAATTTGCCTTTGAGACCTTGGTGACCACTGTGTCTCAGGGTCATCAGCACCTGATACCTACCATACAGCCAGTCATGCTGTTAATCATTGGAGCCACTGATCCCAAATTAAACTCAATGATGAATGCTGTAGTCCATCACTCAGGATAGCAGTACATGCCAGACTTCTGGATTCGCACCTTACAGCACCGTACCAGTGGAACATAGGAGGCAAGACTGGGCTGCCCAGGAGCATGTTCCAGAGATGTAGCCAGCAGTGCTTCCCTGCTAGGACCCAGCTGCCATGAGTCCCTCTGATCCCTTTGTCAAGTATAAACAGCCAACCACTTCTTGAAATCCTGGCCCTTCGGCAACTGCTAGAAGAAGGACAAGAATATGTTTTTTTTAAGGAAAGGCACATCTAGGCACCAGGGGTAAGCATGGTGTTAAGGTATAATAGACTAATTATATGCATTTTGGAATTCACCATAATATTAAAATAGAATGTGTAATGACATGGCATTTTTTTATTGATAGTGGTTAGAGTCAGACCAGAGAGTGCACACTTCTATGGTGCTGATATCTTCACTCAGGTGATGATGATTGGCACAGTCATGTATCAGAATTTACATCCCTGAAATAGGCCATTTGGTCTAACTAGTCTATACCAGTGTCTATGCTCCACTGGACCCTCCTCCGACTGTACTTCATCTAATCCTACTTAACATGTCCTTCTATTCTGATCTCACTCAAGTACTTAGCTAGCTTCCCATAACTGCATCAATGCTAGTCACCTCAACCACTCCATGTGGTAGCAACTTCCACATTCTAACTACTCTCTGGGTAAAGGGTAAGGGTAAAGAGGGCTGATGTGTTATCGTGTGTTATGATTAATAGCAATTTGAGAAATTGTTGCTTTACTTGAAAGTGATGAAGTAGAAAGTAAGGCTGTTGGTATTAAAGGTAGACTTTGTCCCACAGAAATCTCAGTGAAAGAAAGTATTTATTTATTTATTCACGGGATATCGGCATCACTGACAAGACTAGCATTTATTGCCTAGCCCTAATTGCTCATGAGAAGATGGTGATGAGCTGCCGTCTTGAACCACTGCAGTCCGTGTGATGAAGGGACCCACACAGTGCTGTTAGGAAGGGAGTTCTAAGATTTTCACCCAGTGACAATGAAGGGACTGTAATATATTTCCAAGTCAGGCTGGTGTGTGACTTGGAGGGAACTTGGAGATGGTGGTGTTCCCATGCACCAGCAGCCCTTGTCCTTCTAGGTGGTAGATGGAATTGCTAGGTGCTATGGAAGAAGCCCTGGCGGGTTGTTGCAGTGCAACTGCTAGATGATACACACAGCAGCCACGGTGCACTGGTGATGGAGGGAGTACTGTGGTGTCTCTTGCCATAAATGCTGCCTGAGTCGCCTTCGCTCCATCCTGCAATTCTCCTCCTCCTCCATGATAATGGCATTAAACATATGCCCATCGGGAATATCATACTTGCTTCTCAGAACCCAATGACCATGGGTAGGAGCGGTCTGGAAATATGCGATAGTCTCATCCTGTGAGAAGCAAGTTTAGGTTTCTGTAGGCAGAATGGCAAAAGAAACTCCTTTAAAAAGTAGTTCCCAGCTGTAAAAAAAATCCATGAAAAAAATCTGCAGACATTCCTATGTCAGGAACACCTCATTTCCTTCTCTATCAGGTGACCCTAGCAGCTGCTGTGCCTCATAAGTCTCACTGCAATTTACCCAGAGTGCATTAGCAGTGTAAACTCAGGAAACTCACAGCTACAATGCCTCAGATGCACAGAAATGAGGCAAGTGGGTCTCGATGAACAGATCACAGGAAGGTTCAGAAAGTATGAGGAATCTCGGGGGGAGCTTTTTTTTTAGACCCACAAATGACTACCACCCGAATTTCCTTTCTAAAAACAATCCACCACATTTATACTAGGTTGTTGTGCTGAAAATGGTGAGGCAATTCGCTCCACACTCCTAAAGCAGCCTATTCATTCCAATGGGAGCCTGCACTTCAGAGTAGTCTGGGAGTCTATCTGGAGACACTCAAAATCACTAATATACAACATTTAAATATTTTGGGAGGGGATTAAAGGCCTGAAATAGTTAATCCTTAAAATATTCCTCAAAAATGATAAATTCACCTCAAATTATGAAATGTTGTTACATGTTTTAAGATAAAGGTAGGGAAAATACTTTGTATTCTATTTAACATCTAATAACTTAAAAGTAAAATACATCTCAAGTTTTAGTAGTCCACATTTATGCTTTAAACATACAAAACCCACCTTTGTATATTTCACCATGTCCTGTAACAACCTGAATGCTCAATTAAACTAAGTTAAATGGAGTTTAAGTGCAGAAATGCTCTGCTAAATTGATCTGTTCTTCACATCTAATTATTGCTTTGTTAAAACTTGCTTCTTCAATTACTCAAGGGCTGTTAAACTGTCAGTAGAATTTAAAGTTCTCATGCCATCACTTGGCCCTGTCACTTAATTAAAAACCTCACTGTATATCATGCCGTAGCTACTATAGCAGTATGTTGTGTGGTGAAACAGATTAATGGATGAGGGGCAAACTGTTGGTAAAGCCCCAATTTTAATTCAGGACTTGTTTGGGATGGGCAGGGTACGTACAGGTGGGAAACCGCCATGGGCAACTCTTTTCACCTCCTCCCCCACAGCAATTCTCTCTCTTCAGTCACAAGGGCACATGCAACACTTATTTCTCATTACTGCCATGCCCATCTCTCCTTTCCTCTCTTCACACCACACTGATACCACTCTCTTGTCTCATGCTACCACTTGCACAACCATCAGCTCCTCCCACCACTGCTTCCTCAGTTCACATCACACATAATTGGTTTTACGTTCAGCACCTCCCACATAATAATTTATAGATTCACTTGAAAGAGCACTCATTTATTGGAAATCTACTATATTTTCACTTTTACATTTTTGCTATTATTAGACACAACACAAACTATGGCCCACTCACCAGTAAATGGTCTTCAAGAAATTGCTCTTGCTAGACAAATTATTTGATGAATTCACAGCTGTGCTGAAGGAAGGCACTATGGAGGACTCGAGCTGTGAGGCAATATGGGCAGAACTCAGAAATGGGAAGGGTGCGGTAACAATGTTGGGGCTGTACTACAGGCCTCCCAACAGCGAGCGTGAGATAGAGGTACAAATATGTAAACAGATTATGGAAAGATGTAGGAGCAACAGGGTGGTGGTGATAGCGGATTTTAATTTTCCCAACATTGACTGGGATTCACTTAGTGTTAGAGTTCTAGATGGAGCAGAATTTGTAAGGAGCATCCAGGAGGGTTTTCTAGAACAGTATGTAAATAGTCCAACTCGGGAAGGGGCCATACTGGACCTGGTGTTGGGGAATGAGCCCGGCCAGGTGGTTGAAGTTTCAGTAGGGGACTACTTTGGGAATAGTGATCACAATTCCGTAAGTTTTAGAATACTCATGGACAAAGACAAGAGTGGTCCTAAAGGAAGAGTGCTAAATTGGGGGAAGGCCAACTAAACCAAAATTCGGCAGGAGCTGGGAAATGTAGATTGGGAGCAGCTGTTTGAAGGTAAATCCACATTTGATATGTGGGAGGCTTTTAAAGAGAGTTTGATTAGCGTGCAGGAGAGACATGTTCCTGTGAAAATGAGGGATAGAAATGGCAAGATTAGGGAACCATGGATGACAGGTGAAATTGTGAGACTAGCTAAGAGGAAAAAGGAAGCATACATAAGGTCTAGGCGGCTGAAGAAAGACGAAGCTTTGGAAGAATATTGGGAATGTAGGACCAATCTGAAACGAGGAATTAAGAGCGCTAAAAGGGGTCATGAAATATCTTTAGCAAACAGGGTTAAGGAAAATCCCAAAGCCTTTTATTCATATATAAGGAGCAAGAGGGTGACTAGAGAAAGGATTGGCCCACTCAAGGACAAAGGAGGAAAGTTATGTGTGGAGTCAGAGAAAATGGGTGAGATTCTAAACGAGTACTTTGCATCGGTATTCACCGAGGAGAGGGACATGATGGATGTTGAGGTTAGGGACAGATGTTTGATTACTCGAGGTCAAGTCGGCATAAGGAGGGAGGAAGTGTTGGGTGTTCTAAAAGGC
Organism: Heterodontus francisci; assembly: GCF_036365525.1. Classification (NCBI taxonomy): domain Eukaryota; kingdom Metazoa; phylum Chordata; class Chondrichthyes; order Heterodontiformes; family Heterodontidae; genus Heterodontus; species Heterodontus francisci. The sequence continues at coordinate 76,110,613 of NC_090382.1, read as the reverse complement.
ATTAAGGTGAACAAGTCCCCAGGTCCGGGTGGGATCTATCCCAGGTTACTGAGGGAAGCGAGAGAGGAAATAGCTGGGGCCTTAACAGATATGTTTGCAGCATCCTTAAACACGGGTGAGGTCCCGGAGGACTGGAGGATTGCTAATGTTGTCCCCTTGTTTAAGAAGGGTAGCAGGGATAATCCAGGTAATTATAGACCGGTGAGCCTGACGTCACTGACGTCAGTGGTAGGGAAGATGCTGGAGAAGATACTGGGATAGGATCTATTCCCATTTGGAAGAAAATGGGCTTATCAGTGATAGGCAACATGGTTTTGTGCAGGGAAGGTCATGTCTTACCAACTTAATAGAATTCTTTGAGGAAGTGACAACGTTGATTGATGAGGGAAGGGCTGTCGATGTCATATACATGGACTTCAGTAAGGCGTTTGATAAGGTTCCCCATGGTAGGTTGATGGAGAAAGTGAAGTCGCATGGGATCCAGGGTGTACTAGCTAGATGGATAAAGAACTGGCTGGGCAACAGGAGACAGAGAGTAGCAGTGGAAGGGAGTTTCTCAAAATGGAGACGTGTGACCAGTGGTGTTCCACAGGGATCCGTGCTGGGACCACTGTTGTTTGTGATATACATAAATGATTTGGAGGAAAGTATAGGTGGTCTGATTAGCAAGTTTGCAGACGACACTAAGATTGGTGGAGTAGCAGATACTGAAGGGGACTGTCAGAGAATACAGCAGAATATAGATAGATTGGAGAGTTGGGCAGAGAAATGGCAGATGGAGTTCAATCAGGGTAAATGCGAGGTGATGCATTTTGGAAGATCCAATTCAAGAGTGAACTATACAGTAAATGGAAAAGTCCTGGGGAAAATTGACGTACAGAGAGATTTGGGTGTTCAGGTCCATTGTTCCCTGAAGGTGGCAACGCAGGTACATAGAGTGGTCAAGAAGGCATACGGCATGCTTTCCTTCATCGGATGGGGTATTGAGTACAAGAGTTGGCAGGTCATGTTACAGTTGCATAGGACTTTGGTTCGGCCATATTTGGAATACTGCGTGCAGTTCTGGTCGCCACGTTACCAAAAGGATTTAGATGCTTTGGAGAGGGTGCAGAGGAGGTTCACCAGGATGTTGCCTGGTATGGAGGGCGCTAGCTATGAAGAGAGGTTGTGTAGATTAGGATTATTTTCATTAGAAAGGCGGAGGTTGAGGGGGGACCTGATTGAGGTGGACAAAATCATGAGAGGTATAGACAGGGTGGATAGCAAGAAGCTTTTTCCCAGAGTGGGGGATTCAAATACTAGGGGTCACGAGTTCAAAGTGAGAGGGGAAAAGTTTAGGGGGGATATGCGTGGAAAGTTCTTTACGCAGAGGGTGGTGGGTGCCTGGAACGCGTTGCCAGCGGAGGTGGTAGATGCGAACACGATAGTGTCTTTTAAGATGTATCTAGACAGATACATGAATGGGCAGGAAGCAAAGAGATACAGACCCTTAGAAAATAGGCGACATGTTTAGATAGAGGATCTGGATCGGCGCAGGCTTGGAGGGCCGAAGGGCCTGTTCCTGTGCTGTAATTTTCTTTGTTCTTTGTTCTTTGAATTGTACCCTGCCTCCCCCATAGTTCACTGGAAAATCCATGTGCTGTGCTCCTAGTTATAGATAGCAAGGTCTCTGGCCTGTGCTGAGTTAATTGATCACAGTTGGGGAGGTGGTGAGGACACAATAATAAAACAATCGCCATCTGATTATAAAACTCTTTTTCCATAAATATTGATTTTTAAAATTGATTAAACTTTGGGTTGCAACAAAAGTATTGTCTAGTTGTTATTGTTTGATATTACCCCAGTAGACAAAGGGGGAAAATGTTGGTGGATTTTTCAGAGTGTAGTGCTATCCCAGGAACTGTACCTATTTGAAAACCCCACTGCAGAGTTATTCCCAGAGTATGAGCAAGGAACCTCCACAAAGGGACATATTTTTACAAATGTAACTTCCAAACCAGCCATCAAAATCTGGAATAAAAAACAGGTATCAATAAAAGTAACCATGAAGCTGTCAGATTTTTGTAAAAACCGAAATGGTTCACTAATGTCCTTTACGGGGAGAAAACTTGTGCTTACCCTGTCTATATTTGACACCAGTCCCACATAAATGAAACTGACTCTTAACTGTCCTTTGAAATGGTCTAGCAAGCCATTCAGTTGTATCAAATTGCTACAAGACTAATAATAAGAATAAAACCGGATGATCCATTTGGTTTCAAGGTAGCTATTGGATCAGGATTTGATAACAAAGCCAGCCCAGTGGACTCTGCAAAGAGTTCCTCATTAACATATTGGGACTGATAATAACATTAGGAGAGCCATCCTGTAGAGTGGTTAATTAACAGCCTGACATAATGACATTTATAGGATTATACCTATCAGCTAATGCCCCAGACTCCTCCATTTTCATCTCTGTGTATGTCCTGTCCCACCAGCAGGACACACGCACCAGAGATGGGATACAGTGTGACCCAATTTCTAGGATACTATTTATCTAGTGGGTGGGATGTGTCTAATTTTTCCTGCAGGGACAAGAGATCACTTGTCGCTTTAGTTGAAAATATATTGGCAACGATTTCCTCTGCGTGCTGGGTGTAACAATTGTACACATTAATTTATATATTATGAATGTATTTGCAATACATAGTGTACACAGACATTTTCCCCTTATTTGTGTGAAATCAAGATGATTCATCAATGTAAGTTTCTGTGAATGATCTGACTCAAACCCTTGTGTTCTGCACACGTTTTCTAACCTCCAGCATAGAACAGCACATCGATGTTAGATATGCACTGATCATCCATCAACTGCATGTCTGCATCAGTGACTGGAATTCATGGAAAAGCTGAGACAGATTGAAAAAAATTCTAGATCCATAACTGAACGAAATTGGATCTTGAGTAACTGGTGTGTGAGAGTAGCTTTACTTCTTGGAGTCATTGTGATCCTAGTCTCTTGGAAGAAACTGGGCATAATGGAGATTTTCTATTTTGGGAGTCCTTCACTATCAATACCAACAAATGTGTAATTAAACCACAGTGTACTGTGGATAAAGTGGTCAGTTTTGGCATTGCAATATTTTCATGATAGATGAGTTTTTTTTATCTGTGGATCTCCATAATACAGAAGAGCAAAATATCTGAACCCTATGATCTATTACTAATGAGTCCAAAAAATAATTGATATTGAATATTTCTTTAAAGGCTTGCTCCCTCTCTTATCTTTCGCAGTTCTTCTACTTAAGAAACATCCCCTAGCATAAAAACAGCAAATTGTAGAAATAGTCAGAATTCTACTGAAAGGTCATGGACATGAAAAGTTGGGCTGAATTTTATGAGCCCCCCCAAGACAGGTTCGGAGGTAGGGGTTCCCATAAAATTGTGATGGGATGCATGGAATGGAAGGGCCGTCACCGCCCCTGTCGCAACGCAATTTTGTTGGGAGCGGGATAGGTCGACGACGGCCTTCCCGCCCAGAGGCCAATTGAGGCCTTTAAGTGGCCTATTAACAGTCACTTAAAGGCCTCTTCCTGCCGCTTCTGGTACTTAACCAGTGGCAGGCGGGCCTCCACCACATGGGGAGGTTGGCCAATAATACGAGGCAGCCTCCCTGTGGGCTTGGGGGTGTGCCCTCCTCTGTGAGCAATCTGTTGCCCATGGAGGACCCCTGCCAGGAAAACCTGCAACTCCCTGAACCATCCTCCCCTTGCACTAAACGCTCACCCTCCACCGCCCAGCCCCTTCCCCCAACCCCCGCCCCCTCACAGGGGCCTGCCGGTCTGGCTCCAGTGACCCTGCTTCACTGATCTGGTGTCTGGGCTCCAGCGCTGGGCCTGGGTCCAAGGCCTCTTACAGTATTGGCAGTGGCCACTGCTCCCAGTGGTGCTGTCAATACTGCGGAGCTGCTAGCCCTGTGATTGGCCGGCAGATCTTGGAGGCGTGATCCCTGTCTTTAATGGGGTGGGGATCCCGATGCCATAAAATCGCTCTGGGAGATTGGGGGGGAGGGGGTGGGGAGGCCTCCAACTGGCCAAGCCAGGACTCCCCCCACCTTTTCGGCCCGGCGCCGGGAGCCCCACCGTGGACACAAAATTCAGTGCATTAACTATTTCCCTCTCCACAGATGTTGCTAGACCTGCTAAGTATTTCCAATATTTTCTGTTTTTATTTCAGATTTCCAGCATCCACAGTATCTTGCCTTTGCATTAATGTCCCCTACAAATTGAGAGGTCAGAACTGGTAGCCTTCTCAACAGGAACAGCCAATGCTAGTCTTGGCTGACTGCTAGAAGATACATGACAGCAACCATCTTCATCCCCTCCAAGGCATGCCCCATCCCCTAATCCTCCTGGAGTGTTCTGGAGTCTTGCAATTAAAGTTTAATCTCCATGACACTGCTGCAAGAAACGCGGGTGAAAGATGATCGCAGCATTCAAAATATTTTTTCCATTTTCTTTGAAAACTTTCATTACTTAGCTATAAAAATGGGAAAAAGGCTGCTTGACTGAAACGCAGATACCATCCAATTGGGTAACAAAGAATCTGCTCAATTTCCAATTGGCATGGGACGGCGGTGTATCACAAGGGTGCATTTGCCAGGCAGGTAGTTGGAGGTGAGAGGTAATTTGATGAAACTTCAAGGAATTTGTCCAATCAGTGTTGGTAACTATGCCCATTCCTCCCCCAACCCCCAACCCCCAGGACCAGCCTTTGATTTTGTTTACCATTGCTGAGGAAAATGCCTATTCCTTTCTTGTAAATCTTGGCCGATTGCCTGAAATTGGTAGCTTGAATATACATCCCTCCCAGAATTTTCTATTTTAATTTGGTGGAGGTGGCATAGCATACCTCCGTCCCTCCCTCCCTCCACACCTCACCCCCTTGTTGCTGTTCACCTGCCTCACTGTTTATGGGTGGGGAGAAGAGAGGGGAGCAGTCTCAACTTTGCTCAGTGCCACTTTCTTGATTGGAAGTTTGCCATACAACTACTACAACAAAATCAGCTTGTATTTATATAGCATCTTTAACATAGTAAAACATCCCAAGGAACTTCACAGAAACATAGTGAGAGAAAATTTGACACCAAAGAAGGAGGGGCAACTAAAAGCTTGATCAAAAAGGTAGGTTTTAAAGAGGGTCTTAAAGAACAAGAGATGACTGAAGAGGTGGGGAGGTTTAGGGAGGGAATTCCAGTGCTTAGGGCTTTAATGGCTGAAGGCACAGGCACAATGCCAGAGCAAAGAAAGTGGGGTATACAAAAGAGATCAGAGTTGGAGGAATGCAGAGTCCTTGGAAATTTTAGGGCTAGAGGATTTTACAGAGTTAGGGACCGACAAGAACATGAAATGGATTTGAACACAAGGATACAAATTTTAAATTGGAGAGTTGGTAGTCCAGGAACCAATTAAGGTCAGGGAGTATGGAGTGATGGGTGAGTGGCACTTGGTGCAGATGTCCTTTAGGAAGGAAATCTGTTGTCCTTACATGTTCTGGCCTGCATGTGACTCCAGACCCACAGAAATGTGGTTGACTCTTAACTGCCCCCCGAAATGGCCTAACAAGCCACTGACTTCAAGGGCAGTTAGGGATGGCCAACAAATGCTGGTCTGCCAGCCACACCCACATCCCATGAAAGAATAACAAAAAATAAGGATATGGGCAACAGAGCTGTGGATGAGCCGAAGTTTATGGAAGGTATAGGATGGGAGGCCAGCCAGAGAGCATTGGAATAGCCAAATCTAGAGGAAGACAAGAGAATGGATGAGGGTTTCAGCAACAGATAGGCTGACATGGGGGTGGAGATGGACGATGTTACAGAGGTGGAAATGTGTTTTTTGAATTGGACTCAGCTCAGCTGAGAGATGAAATCAGTGGTGGGGTAACAGAGTTTGTCAGGGGGCAGCCGAAGACAATGGTTTAGGCTTCTCAACTGGAGGAAATTGTGGTTTATCCAGCACTGGATATCAGATAGGAGGATGACAACACAGAGACAGCTGAGCTGGGCATCATCACGGTACACATGGGGTTGAATTTTACACCGCCCCAGTAGGTTGGATGGTAGCATGGGGGCAGTGTAAAATTGAGCAGGAGGCTCTGGGAGGTCTACCCACCCCGCACCCGCCTCCAGTCAACTTTACGGCAGTCGGGCGGGTAAACGGCCCGCCCACCCGAGGCCAATCAAGGCCCTTAATTGGCCACTTAATGACCACTTAAGGGCCCTTGCCTGCCTCCATGGGTACTTTACCCGTGGCAAGCGGGCGTGCTGGGGATGTGAAAGGCCATCCAGCGATGGCTGCCGGCCTTTCCGCACGCTGAGGGCTGGGGTGGGGGGGGGCCATGGCAGTCGAGCACAGGGTGCTCGATTGAGGGCCGCCCAGCCTCCCAACACACCCCCAAGACCCAAGACACCCCTCCTCCCCCCAAATAACCATTCCTGCCTCACCAGGGAAGGACCGATCTCCCTGATGAGGCATGCCCAACTTACCTTCGCTCCTGGCTCCATGGCGTCGGCTGGGCTGCAGTCCCAGCAGTGGCCACGGCTCCCAGTGGCGCTACTGGGACTATGAGCTGCTGGCCTGCTGATTGGTCGGCAGATCACTGAGGCGGGACCTCTTCCCTCAAGCGGGTGGAAGTCCTGCCTTGGGACAATTAAAGCCTGGGGACCTGTAAATTGCAAGGCGGATCCCCAGGCTAGGCAGAAGCGTGTTTGCCACCGACTTTTACGTCGGTGGCAAATTCCCATCCACTTAAGGTAAAATCCAGCCCATGGAATCTGATGTTACGCCTTTGGATGATGTTGCTGAGGAAAAACATGTATATGAGAAATACATACTTGTCGAGAATAGATCATTGCAGGACTCCAGAGGTAACCGTGCAGTAACAGGAAACTAAGCCATCGCAGGAGATTCTCTGGCTGCATTTGGATAAGTAAAAGTGGAATCAAGCAAGGGCTGGACAACAGAGACAAAGTGTTGGAGGAGGGTGTTGTGGTTAACCTTGTCAAAGTCTGTAGAGGTTGAGGAGGCATAGTACACCATGGCCACAATCACAGATGATGTCACTTGTGGCTTTCATTAGCACAGTTTCAGTGCTATAGCAGTGGTGGAAATCTGAGTGGAGTGATGCAGCAGTAAACACACATCTTAGATTTCTATTGCACAAAGAAGTTATTCACTGCTCAAGATTTGAGAGACTGTATAATGGCACCTTTACGATTATGTAATATTTTTGCAGTCCAACAATAATAAATGCTGTTCTCACTACAGCATTTTGGAAATAAGTTATTTTAAAATATGCTTTTCAGTTGAAATTTGCCATAAAAGGGTTAAATTCACATGGCAACAGAGTTGAAGGGCTTGTATTAGGTTTCAGACAGCTCATCTGAATGGGCATCCTAAGGATAATGAAAGATAATTTAATGTTCTAGTGATCATTCATGCTCATTACTACTGTTCATTTGAACTCAGCAGGAGGCATTATCAGGTTAAGTCAGAGAACTTTGCTCTTGTTGGGTGGGGTTTGGCAGTTTTGACCAAAAGCTGACCCTGGCGTCAGACATTTTAAAAGAAACAAACACAAAACTGGCTTTTGGAAACAAGACAGCATAGGCAATCAGATTGCAAAAGATAGGAGCTTGCAGGAAATGAATTCTGCTCCAGGGCTGTAGGACAGGGGAGTTATTCTGTTCAAACTATGGGGATGACCCACCGGAGTGAGATATCCTTTTGCATTCAATACTTTATATAATGTTACACAAAGTCATGTTGTATCGATTGAACTAAGCAAATCTGATCGGAACGATTGTTCTCCACATTGTCCTTATTGTGGAATAAAGAAACTGATTCAAATTAATCTTCATTTCATCTAGTTTTAAATTGATCCACCACTGGAGAGATTGAAGAGGTACATGTGTGAAAGACACTATTATAATCTGGCACAGATTGCAAGGGAATGTTGTTCTTGCATCCCTGGGTTACGCTATTATACAATTAAAGTTATTGTGTGTACCTAATATAAAAGTAAAACACTCAGACCACTTACAAGAGTGATGGACATTACCAAACCTCAAAAGTTATCTACACAGACAAGTTTCTAATAATTTTACACAATTAATTGTAAGAACTTCTTCATTTTCCTAGGGAATGAAGACATGAAAGATCATTTGCCTGGAATTTACCTTTTGTTCTCTGTCTTCATCCTGTATTGCAGTTGATCTGCCTTTGTTGAAACAATGGGCAGGAGTGTCTTCCTATACATTCACTAAAATTTCAGGCTAGTTCCCTTAGAAAATAAACTGCTTCCTTTTGTAACTGAGGTCCTAAAAATAACTCTGAGGTCGATTTGGGTCCTTGGAGGGGAGATGTGGGGGTTATAGGGGAGGAGCAGGGTGGTAGTATATGGAGGGTTTGCAATATCAGGTGGGAAATACAGACAAAATGTCAACAAGTTTGTGGCATTTTAATGTTGCCACTTAATTATAACATTACTCATAAGCACTTAAGATCTGCAGTAAGCCATTTGGCCCTTTGAGCCTGCTCCACCATTTAACAAGATCGTGGCTGATCTTCTACTTCAACTCCACCTTTCTGCACGATCCCCATATCCCACAATTCCCTTAGCACCCAAAAATCTATCGACCTCTGTCTTGAATATATTCAACAACTGAGCATCCACAGATCTCTGGGGTAGAGAATTCTAAAGATTCACAACCCTTTGAGTGAAACAATTTCTCCTCATCTCAGTCCTAAATGGCTGACCACTTATTCTGAGACTCTGATTGTGTATTCTAGATCCTCCAGCCAGGGGAAACATTTTCTTGGCATCTACTCTCTCAATCCCCTTAAGAATTTTAAATGTTTCAATTAGATCACCTTTATTCTTCTAAACTCAAGGGAATATAGGCCTAGTCTACTCATTCTCTCTTCAGAGGACAATCCCCTCATTCCAGTCTAGTGAACTTTCATTGCACTCCCCTTCGGGCAAGTACGTCCTTCCTTAGATAGGGAGACCAAAACTGCACGCAGTACTCCAGGTGTGGCCTCACCAATGCCCTGTATAATTGTAGTATAATTTATTTACACTTATACTCCAACCCCTCTGTAACAAAAGCTAACATACCATGTGCCTTCTGAATTGCTTGCTGTACCTGCATGTTAACTTGCTGTGATTCATGTACAAGGACACCCAGTTCCCTCTGAATGTAAACATTTCCCAGTGTCTCACCATTTAAAAAATATTCTGCTTTTTAAAAATTTTTCCTACCAAAGTGGATAACTTCACATTTCACCACATTGTCTTCCAATGCCATGTTCTTGCCCAGCCAACCAACCTGTTTATATCCCGTTGCAGCCTCATTGCGTCCTCTTCACCGCTCACTTTCCCACCTAACTTTGTATCATCAGCAAACTTGGGTAAATTACATTCAGTCTCCTCATCTAAGAAATTGTAAATAGCTGAGGTCCAATTACTGATCCTTGCTGTATCCTGCTACTTATAGTCTGTCAACCCAAAATTGTCCCATTTATTCCTGCTCTCTGTTTTCTGTCCATTAACCAATTCTCAATCCATGCTAATATATTACTGCTTATTATGAGTTCTAATTTTGTGTAATAACCTCTTGAGTGGCGCCTTAACGAATGCTTTTTTGAAAATCCAAATACACTACATCCATTGGTTCTCCCTTATCCAACCTACTAGTTACATCCTCAAAAAACTGTAACAGATTTGTCAAACAAAAAGTCCCTTTCATAAAGCCGTGTTGACTCTGCTTAATCATACTCCAGGGTTTTGTGTCAAATGCACTGCTGTGTGTATGACGTGAACCTGCATCACACAATCTCAACTCAAGAATTTAAGGGGCCAATCCAAAGGTGGAACTTGGGGGAGTTTGAACAAAGAGAATGAGAAGTTTCATCACCAGCTCAGGAGGGCAAAGGGCTGTACCTTAATTTAATGATGCATTGCGTGTTGCACTGCTGGCTTCATTGAGGAGTCAAAGAGAGTTACTATTCACCAGCAATGGGAGAAAGAAACCTGCTGCTATAACAAAGAAGCTTTGGTTGGAGATGCCTGAGGAGGTCAGCAGCAGGAGCATTGTGGTGTGCTCCTGGATTCAGTGCAGGAAGCGCTTTAATGACTTAATCAGCTCAGGAAAGGTGTGTATAGTTGCACATTCATCTACATCCTGTCACGCCTACTCCGTCACATACCTCTTCACACCTACTGACCTTGTAAGCATATCCATCATTATCTTTCTATACGCTTCCTCACATCCTCATCTATCCATTCACCACTGCCACTCACCCTCATCATTATGCAATTTGATGCCTTTCTTTGACAGTCACCCTCACCAAATGCTCTGCATTCATCAGGTGAACACATGCCATTGTAGTCACTCATAGTTATGTTCCTTCCCTGTTATAAAAGAAGAGAGCACAAAACATGAGAGGAGTGGACTTTCCACAGATTCCCCAGTGGACAGAAGCAGAGGAGGAAGATCAATGCAAAAACAAGAAATGCTGGATTCACTCAGCAGGTCTGGCAGCATCTGTGGAAAGAGAAGCAGAGTTAACATTTCGGATCAGTGACCCTTCTTCGTTCCGAAGAAGGGTCACTGATCCGAAACGTTAACTCTGCTTCTCTTTCCACAGATGCTGCCAGACCTGCTGAGTGAATCCAGCATTTCTTGTTTTTGTTTCAGATTTCCAGCATCCGCAGTATTTTGCTTTTATTATATGAGGAAGATCAATGGCCTGATCATTGAGATGGAGAAATTGGAACCTCCCAGCTATCTGATGATAGAATTAACTATCAGTGGCTCATACATTATACAACACTCAATCATGTTGACTTGATTTCAGCAGTGAGTGAAATATAATTTCAATAGTGCTAAGTTGCAAGATACTTGCCTTGGCAGTACTAACTCATATCTTTTTTCTTTCTCCACCCAGGGCCTTCAATAGCAGTCAGTGGGGCTCCTGTATGATGATTCCTCAGATGAGCTGATTCTTTCTGAGGATGCAGCATCATTGGAATAATGCTCAGCATGCACTAGGATGGATACTCGCATTTCGGTGATTAGGCAGTTAGTAAGGATTTCTCCTGGCAATTCACAGTTCACAAGGGAACAAGAGTAACCAGTGGTGGCAGGGATAGCTGTGGACTGTCTGAGTCAGAGGGTACAGCCCTCTCCTAGCTCTGCTCTGCTAGACACAGTTTCCATACCCCAGGCGCCATATATAAAGAGGATAATCATTGAGGAGCAGCAGAAAATCTGTGATGTACTGAAAGGCCTTCCATGCATATTGTCCATAACTGTAGAGAGAATGGAGAAGGCAACATCAAACATGTGTGGCTTGATGTCGCACGGCATTGCATAGGTGTCTTTTTCCATGGATAGATGGTCAACTCGGTGGAACATCAAATGCAGCAATCAAAAGACTCCTTGACCACAGCAGTGCAGACTCTAGATGATAACATGTCCGGCGCCTTAAATATTTACTGCATGCACTGACATTTTTGACAAATTTAACCCCCATCTCCCAACCCACACATAAATGCTTTACACTTCTCGATGTTAAAACTCCACCCCAAGTTTCTCCATAAATGTTTAGTGTAATGAGAAGCTTTTTATGTTGTCTGATGCAACATAAATGAGATGTATGGAGTTCAGTTGATTGAAGATTTCAAAACAGGTTTATTACAGCTAATATATACAGTACAGAGCTAACTATTTACAGAAGTTGCCTCTTGGTGTTACAGTTACAGAGTGAATCTGGCTCTGAGTCACATAACTATGTCCCGGCACTTCGCTCATTAGCATACTAAGATCTTAAAGGAACATCACTCTTCAAGGCAATCATACAAAATTTAGGAAGACAGTAATGCCCTGAAGAATTACATCCAATTTGGAAAGGAATTTCGGGACCCATCTTTTATTCATGGACTGTTCCAGAAACTCTTCAAAATGCAGGGGAATTGATTACTCTTAAGGAAAGGAAATGGAAAGATTTGTTTTGCACTGAAACTGCTCTATTGCTAATTTTTCTCCTAATTACTGCAGTTTGCACCAATATTATAGAGAGAAAGTGCTTGTTGTAGATTGCTTTTAAAGTAGAATGTCTCATTTCCTGAATGCTTTTTTTCCACTACCCACATTCCCTGAAGTATATCACTGACGGTAACATTACTGAAGTGAAAGCAGGTAAATTAAAGGGAAAAAAATGAACTGTCTAACTTCTCTGCAGTAGCTCACACTATAACAGTTCAAGTATGCTCAGAGGAATGGTATATAAGTTTTCACATCTTTAATGCATTTGTTTTCCTTGGACTTAGCCATCATTGCCTAGTTAAGGGGTAGTATTAAATGATAACTTTAACAAATTGTCATCAGGTTAAACAGTTGATGGGGAAAATCTTTTGAATGACTGCGATGTGAAAATTTGAGCTAGTTCCATTGGGTCTGAATCTGCCTGAGGTTGCACTAAAAACAGGATATTTTATGGATGTGGTAAATGTTAAAATAAAGAAGAATTTGCATTTGTATGCCAACTTTCACAATCTCAGGATGTTCCAAAGTGCTTCACAGTCAATCAACTACTTTGGAAATGTAGGGAGGGAAATTTATTCCAATAGCGCTAAGCAGACTTATATCAATTCCTCGGGAACAAGCAGCATTGCGGGCTGCTACCTGTGCAGCTCACATGGCCCACACAACGTTCCTCATTGATATCATGAAAGAACGCCATTTTGGTTGCATACTTAGTGGCCCGCAGTGCTGCCTGCCCCCAGGCAACTGTCATATTCTGTGTAGTGCCACTAGGAATAAACAAATATCTCCCCCTATAGTCACTGTTGAAATGTAGGGAAATGCAATTTGAGCAACTTGTTCATAGCAAGGTCCCTGACACAGCAACAAGAGAAGAAACTATTTTGGCTTCGGGATAAATATTGAGCAGGACACCGGGAAGAATTCCGCTGCTCTTCTTCGAAAAGTGCCATGGGACCTTTTACGTCTGTCCAAGAGGACAGTTGGGGCCCTGGTTTAACATCTCACTCAAAAGTCAGCACCTTCAACTGTGCAGCACTCCCACAATACTGCACTGAAGTGTCAGCTTAGATTATGTGTTCAAGTTTCTTGAACCTGTGATCTTCTAACTCAGAGGCCAAACTGCCATCACTGAGCCAAGGCTGAGAAAATGTTTTATCACTCAGATAAATTGGCATCTCAGTAGCTCCTGATTCTACTGTACTTGTACCTTATTTTAAAGTGTATACTTGTCTATTTATTTTCAACCATAATTGCTGTTGTAAGGTAAGACTGTGAACTTCTACTCTTTCCTGAAAGTATTTACTAAGCAGCGAGCTAGTGGGATCTGTAGAATATCAATATGAAGTATACCTTGCCTGTGGAATAAACAAATGCAGCAGGACTCTTTTGAGAGCATAAGAAGATATATTTACAAGCCTTTAATGACAGAAGCCACACTATAGTTACACTTGTGTCAGGACTGAGATTATTCAGCATGGTTAGGCATCCATAAATGATGTAGGGACGCACAAAAAAGTGTTGGAGATATTTGCTGAAACTCTTTTATGCAAAGTAGTTAAACAACTGTGCAGGGAATGACCAACTGAGACTGTCCTAGGAAATCATTGTTGCAGTCTCCAATGACCGTGAGCATTAATTGCCCAGGTGCTAAAGTTGCTGATACTTATTTCTCAAATTGAGAAGTGCTTAATATCCCGATACTAACTTTCCTCAGTCTGATGAGTGCAGAATTCTTTTGGTCCTGTAATCCTGTAATGTTTCTAATGTTCTTCTTGGCCGCTAAAATGTCTATTATGTTTTTCATGCTTTCAAATTGCTTATTTTTTTACATCTCATTCTATCAAAAACAACTTTTCTTAACTTGCTGATTCACTAATCACATTTGACCAGAAAATGACCAAAACAATCAAAAGACCGACCGATCAATATTTATGAAAAAATTCTCTTGCATTTTCTACAATCTCCAACCACCATAACAGTTCCTCACCTAATTAAATCTGGATCCCAAGCCTTCTTTTGCAAAAGAGAGGAAGCAGCCATGACAGTCCCCTGTTTGATTATATTTGTGGGAGCTTGCTGTGAGCAAATTGACTGTCCCGTTTCCTACATTACAACAGTAACTGCACTTCAAAAGTGCTTCATTTGCTATAAAGTGCTTTGAGATGTCCGGTTATACTGAAAGGCGCTATATAAAAGCAAATCTTTTTCCTCAGTCTGTCATCCTCTGAAAAGAAAAGAAGCACACTCTCATGATGCTGCCCTACCTCTGAGCTCAGCAGTCAGATAGAAGCAAAAGTCTGAGTCATAAAATCTTTCAGCAATCTGTTGCATGCTTTCAAAAATGCATCTGAAGTATTAGTATGTGGTAAACAGTGTCATGAAAGGTTGTACTGAAATCTGATGCTTTATTGGATATTCCCAGTTGACCTCAACTCTTTGTCTAGCAAGGTTTACATGACTTTTTAGCCCCTTAAACGTCTGTTCCTGAAATCATTTCATATAGCTGTCTGTTGTGTCAAACGCTTGACTACTCATGAACATCCAAAGAGGATTATCCATTATATGTACATACATATCTTATGTGGAAATGTACACACAAATCAAGTACAGAGAATATAACCTGGAATTCCATTTTGACACTTTAAATCATTTCTTCAAAAAGGTTGTTTATTCATTTTGCCTGCTGCTCAGTGAAGCTGTTGAAAGACTCAGATTAAAGTAATTATTAACATAAGAAATAGGAGCAGGTGCAGACCATATGGTTCCTCGAGCCTACTTCGCCATTCAATACAATCGTGGCAGATCTCCTGCCTCCACTCCACTTTCCTGCCCACTCGCCATATCCCCTAATGTTGATATAGTTCAGGAGCGACACAAAAGGAAGATGTGACTAGTTGCAATTTGATAGAGTTGAAATGTTCATTCTGCGTGATAGACCTGTTGCATTGATTATTTCTTGTTAAATAGCAGCAGTTATTTCCGAAATAGTGCTGTAGTTTAAGCACTTTAGAATTTTACAATATAATGAGGGATTGGGATTGAAAGGGACAGTGACAGAATCTTTGTTTGGTTTCACAAAATTGCTATCTTGCAATCTGTGCAAATGGAGTCCTCTTTGTTGGCTCCCCAGAGCATGCAATTTAAGCCACTGAGCTGAAAACGAGATATTGATTCAGCATTGATGGTGCCATTTCTTTCCAAAGACTACCCAAAGTGCTTTACATGCCCACTGATAGTTTTCATTTGATTCCGTTATTGAGCAGTTGTTAACAGCAGAATATTGAAAGGGCAGAAAACATATATTTATTTGAACCTTTTACTTTAATGCATTGTATTTATATCCAGCTATGGCACATAGAGGATGCTACATTGGCTGCCTTTAAAGAGGAGATAGTTCGGGTACAGTCGAGGTACGTTCCCATGAGGGGAAGAGTAGGACAAACAAAGCCTGAGATCCCTGGATGATGAAAGGGATGGAGAACAAGATGAAGCAGGAAAAGGGTGTGTATGACAGATGTCAAGTTAATAATATCAATGAGAACCAGGCTGAATATGGAGAGTTCAGAGAGGAAGTGAAAAAATAAATGAGAGTAACAAAGAGATTTTTTTTATTCATTCATGGGACGTGAGCATCGCTGGCCAGGCCAGCATTTATTGCCCATCCCTAATTGCCCTTCAGAAGGTGGTGGTGAGCTGCCTCCTTGAACCGCTGCAGTCCATGGGAGGTAGGTACACCTAACAGTGCTGTTAGGAAGGGAGTTCCAGGATTTTGACCCAGCGACAGTGAAGGAACAGCGATATAGTTCCAAGTCAGGATGATGTGTGACTTGGAAGGGAACTTGCAGGTGGTGATGTTCCCATGCATTTGCTGCCCTTGTCTTTCTAGTTGGTAAAGGTCACGGGTTTGGAAGGTGCTGTCTAAGGAGCCTCGGTGCGTTGCTGCCGTGCATCTTGTAGATGGTACACACTGCTGCCACTGTGTGTCGGTGGTGGAGGGAGTGAAAGTTTGTGGATGGGGTTCCAATCAAGCTGGTTGCTTTGTCCTGGATGGTGACGAGCTTCTTGAGTGTTATTGGAGCTGCACCTATTGAGGCAAGTGGAGAGTATTCCATCACACTCCTGACTCGTGCCTTGTAGATGTGGCTTTGGGGAGTCAGGAGTTGAATTACTCGCCGCAGGATTCCTGGCCTCTGACCAGCTCTTGTAGCCATGGTATTTATATGGCTACTCCAGTTCAGTTTCTGATCAATGGTAGCCCCTAGGATGTTGATAGTGGGGGATTCAGTGATGGTAATGCTGTTGAATGTCAAGGGGAGATGGTTAGATTCTCTCTTGTTGGAGATGGTCATTGCCTGGCAGTTGTGTGGCGCAAATGTTACTTGCCACTTATCAGCCCAAGCCTGGATATTGTCCAGATCTTGCTGCATTTCTACATGGACTGCTTCAGTATCTGAGGAGTTGCAAATGGTGCTGAACATTGTGCAATCATCAGCCAACATCCCCACTTCTGACCTTATGATTGAAGGAAGGTCATTGATGAAGCAGCTGAAGATGGTTGGGCCGAGGACACTACCCTGAGGAACTCCTGCAGTGATGTCCTGGAGCTCAGATGATTGACCTCCAACAGCCACAACCATCTTCCTTTGCGCTAGGTATGACTCCAACCAGCGGAGAGTTTTCCTCCTGATTCCCATTGACTTCAGTTTTGCTAGGACTCCTTGATGACATACCCGGTCAAATGTTGCCTTAATGTCAAGGGCACTCACTCTCACCTCACCTCTTGAATTCAGCTCTTTTGTCCATGTTTGAACCAAGGCTGTAATGAGGTCGGGAGCTGAGTGGCCCTGGCAGAACCCAAACTGAGCGTCACTGAGCAGGTTATTGCTAAGCAAGTGCTGCTTGTGGGCACTGTTGATGACACCTTCCATCATTTTGCTGATGATTGAGAGTAGGCTGATGGAGCGGTAATTGGCCGGGTTGGACTTGTCCTACTTTTTGTGTACAGGACATACCTGGGCAATTTTTCACATTGCAGGGTAGATGCCAGTGTTGTAGCTGTACTGGAACAGCTTGGCAAGGGGCGCTACAAGCTCTGGAGCGCAGGTCTTCAGTACTATTGCCGGAATATTGTCAGGACCCATAGCCTTTGCAGTATCCAGTGCCTTCAGTCGTTTCTTGATATCACACGGAGTGAATCGAATTGGCTGAATTCTGGCATCTATGATGCTGGGGACTTCAGGAGGGGGGCCGAGATGGATCATCAACTCGGCACTTCTGGCTGAAGATTGTTGCAAATGCTTCAGCCTTATCTTTTGCACTGATGTGTTGGCTCCCCCATTCAGTGAGGATGGGGATTTTTGTGGAGCCACCTCCTCCAGTTAGTTGTTCAATTGTCCACCACCATTCACGGCTGGATGCGGCAGGACTGTAGAGCTTAGATCTGATCCGTTGGTTATGGGATCACTTAGCTCTGTCTATTGCATGCTGCTTACGCAGTTTGGCATGCAGATAGTCCTGTGTTGTAGCTTCACCAGGTTGACACCTCATTTTGAGGTAAGCCTGGTGCTGCTCCTGGCATGCCCTCCTGCACTCTTCATTGAACCTGGCTTGATGGTAATGGTAGAGTGGGGGAAATGCTGGGCCATGAGGTTACAGATTGCGGTTGAGTACAATTCTGCTGCTGCTGATGGCCCACAGCGCCTCATGGATGCCCAGTTTTGCATTGCTAGATCTGTTCGAAATCTATCCCATGTAGCACAGTGGTAGTGCCACACAACACGGTGGAGGGTATCCTCAATGTGAAGGCAGGACTTTGTCTCCACAAGGACTGTGCGGTGGTCAGTCCCACCAATACTGTCATGGACAGATGCATCTGCAGCAGGCAGATTGTTGAGGTTGAGGTCAAGTATGTTTTTCCCTCTTGTTGGTTCCCTCACCACCTGCCGTATACCCAGTCCAGCAGCTATGTCGTTTAGGACTCAGCCAGCGCAATCAGTAGTGGTGCTACGGAGCCACTCTTGATGATGCACATTGAAGTCCCCACCCAGAGTACATTCTGTGCCCTTGCCACCCTCAGTGCTTCCTCCAAGTCGCGTTCAACATGGAGGAGTACTGACTCATCAGCTGAGGGAGTGTGGTAGGTGGTAATCAGCAGGAGGTTTCCTTGCCCATGTTTGACCTGATGCCATGAGACTTCATGGGGCTCGGAGTCAATGCTGAGGACTCCCAGAGCAACTCTCTCCCGACTATATACCACTGTGCCGCCACCTCTGCTGGGTCTGTCCTGCCGGTGGGACAGGACATACCTGGGGATGGTGATGGCAGTGTCTGGGACATTGTCTGTCAGGTATGATTCCATGAGTGTGACTATGTCAGGCTGTTGCTTGACTAGTCTGTGGGACAGCTCTCCCAACTTTGGCACAAGCCCCAGATGTTAGTAAGGAGGACTTTGCAGGGTCGACAGGGCTGGGTTTGCCATTGTCGTTTCCAGTGCTTAGGTTGATGCCGGGTGGTCCGTCCGGTTTCATTCTTTTTTATTGACTTTGTAGCAGTTAGATACAACTGAATGGCTTGCTAGGCCATTTCAGAGGGCATGTAAGAGTCAACCACATTGCTGTGGGTCTGGAGTCACATGTAGGCCAGACCAGGTAAGGACAGCAGATTTCCTTCCCTAAAGGATGTTAGTGAGAAGATACTGGCAGCCAACATAAAAGGGAATTTAAAAGTCTTCTATAGGCATATCAATAATAAAAAGGCGGTTAAATGAGGAGTAGGGATGATTAGGGACCAAAAAGGGATATACACGGAGTCAGAGGGTACGGCTGAGGTACTAAATGACTACTTTGCATCTGTCTTTACCAAGAAAGAAGATGCTGCAAAAGTTGTAGTGAAAGAAGAGGGAGTTGAGTCACTGGATGGGCTAAAAATTGCTAAAGAGGAGGTATTAGAAAGGCTGGCTGTACTTAAAGTTGGTAAGTCACCAAGACCGGATCAGATGCTTCTGAGGATCCTAAGGGAAGTAAGGATGGATATTGCGGAGGCACTGGCCATAATCTCCCAATTCTTTTAGATACTGGGTGGTGGAGAGGACTACAAATGTTACACTCTTATTCAAAAAAGTATGTAAGGAGAAACCCAGCAACTACATACCAATCAGTTTAACCTCGGTGGTGGAAAAGCTTGTAGAAACGATAATTGGGGACAAAATTAACAGTCACTTGGACAAATGTGGATTAATTCAGGAAAGCCAAAATGGATTTGCTAAGGGAAAATCATGTTTAACTGATTTGATTGCGTTTTTGATGAGATAACAGAGAGGGTTGATGAGGGTGATGCTCTTGATGTGGTTTACATGGACTTCCAAAAGCAATTTGATAGAGTGCCACATAACGGCAAACGTCAGCAAAGTTGAAGCCCATGGAATAAAAGGAACAGTGGCACTATGGATACAAAGTTGGCTGAGTGACAGGAAACAGAGAGTAGCGGTGAACAGTTGTTTATCGGACTGGAGGAAGGTATATAATGGGGTTCCCCAGGGGTTGTTATTAGAACCACTGCTTTTCTTGATCTATGTTAATAACCTAGATTTGGGTGTGCAGGGCACAATTTCAAAATATGTAGATGAAACAAAACTTGGAAGTATTGTGAACTGTGAAGAGGATAGTGATAGACTTTAAGAGGACAGAGACAGGCTGGTGGGTAGACATGTGACAGGTGAAATTTAATGCAGAGAAGTGTGAAGTGTTACATTTTGGTAAGAAGAACAAGAAAAGGCAACATAAAATAGAGGATACAATTCTAAAAGGGTGCAGGGAGCAGAGTGTATATGTGCACAAATCGTTGAAGGTAGCAGGGCAGGTTGAGAAAGTAGTTAATGGGTTCATGGGCTTTATAACTAGAGACATAGAGTACAAAAGCAAGAAAATTATGGTGAACCTTTAAAAAGCACTGGTTCGGTCTCAACTGGAGCATTGTGTCCAATTCTGGGCACCACATTTTAGGAAGGATGTGAAGGCATTGGAGAGGGCATAGTAAAGATTTACAATAATGGGTCCAAGGAGGAGAGACTTCAGTTATGTGGATAGATTGGTGAAGCTGGGATTATTCCTCTTTGAGAAGAGAAGGTTGAGAGGAGAGTTGATAGGGTCATTCAAAATCATGAGTGGGCTGGACAGAGTAGATAGGGAGAAACTGTTCCCATTGGCAGAAGGGTCGAGAACCAGGGGACACTGATTTAAAGTGATTTGCAAAAGAACCAGATGCAATATGAGCAAAAACTGTTTGATGCAGTGAGTGGTTAGGATCTGGAATGCACTGCCTGAGAGTGTGGTGGAGGCAGTTTCAATCGTGGCTTTCAAAAGGGAATTCGATAATTATCTTAAGAGGAAAGACTTGCAAGGCTGCAGGTAAAAGGCAGGTGGATAGGACAAGCTGAGTTGCTCTCACAGAGAGCTGTCACAGACATGAAGGGCTGTAACATTTCCATAATTCTATGGATGGTGATATAACACATTCCCTCATGAGCATCAAAGATTGTAGCAATGCTTTTCGAATCAGGAAGCCTATTTTTAATAGTAATACAAGTTCATATTACACTGGAATTTCTATTTCTCAAAATGTCCACGTGTATATTAAGGTTTATAATAAAAACAAGAAATGCTGGAAACACTCAGCAGGTCTGGCGGCATCTGTGGAGAGAGGAGCAGAGTTAACGTTTCAGGTCAGCGACCCTTCTTCAGAACTGACAAATATTAGAAATGTGATAGGTTTTAAGCAAGTAAAGTGGGGGGGGGGGGGTGCAAGAGATAACAAAGGAGAAGGTGTAGATATGACAAGGTCACAGAGAATAACTGACCAGAAGCTCATGGAGCAAAGACAAACAATATGTTAATGGTGTTTAAAAGACAATGCATTAGTACAGATAGGGTGCTAACAGACTGAAAACTGAACAGCCGCAAGTACAAACATGAAAAAAAAACAGTGGGTAGGCAAACTGAACAAACTAATATAAAATAAAATAAACACACTCCGCTGAGAAGGCGGAGGGATGGTCAGAAGGTCCAGGGGGAAGGGGTCCAGGGGAAGGTTTATTGTTTCCCGGCTGGGGCCCTCCTTGGGCCACACATTGCCCATGGAAGAGGGACCCTGCCCCCCCAAGCCTGGAGGGAGGGCGCCTTGTTTTACATGGTGTCCTCCCCGTGTGCTGCAGACCCCCTCCCGCCGCTGGTAAGATCCCAGCAGCGGGGGGGGAGAGGCCCTTAAGTGGCCATTAATAGGCCATTTAAAGGCTTCAATTAGCTTCTGGGTGGGAAGGCTGCCACCCCCCTCGCCCCCCCTGCCACCCGTCGCGATTCTCCGTGACCCCCCCTCTCCAACCCCGCATCAGGGGAGCCCATAAAATCCAGCCCATAGTATGTAAAGCACCAGTATGTCATTTAGTTGACCAATCTTGTTAATTATATATTTTCTAATCTCAATGTAGGTTGAGTGAGCCACTACTTTACCCTCTCCATTTGTTGTAAACAATACAATGGTGGTTAAATTGGATAGCCAGTGAAAACTGGCACGGGGTCACAATGCACGATTGCCCTGTGCCTGTTCAATGTAATGCAGGCGCTATGGCAACTTTTTGCTGCGTTTGTATTATAATGATTGATGTGTGCATCCAGTACTAACTACACTGTTCATTGACTGCATGCATCTGGAGAGGGCCCAGTATCGTTACTTTCTCACATTACTTAAAGCTAGCCTTCACTGCTTAAAACTAGCATGTACCTCTTGGGCGGCACAGTGGCGCAGTGGTTAGCACCGCAGCCTCACAGCTCCAGCGACCTGGGTTCAATGCTGGGTACTGCCTGTGTGGAGTTTGCAAGTTCTCCCTGTGTCTGCGTGGGTTTCCTCCGGGTGCTCCGGTTTCCTCCCACAAGCCAAAGACTTGCAGGTTGATAGGTAAATTGGCCATTAGCAATTGCTCCTAGTATAGGTAGGTGGTAGGGAAATTTAGGGACAGGTGGGGATGTGGTAGGAATATGGGATTAGTGTAGGATTAGTATAAATGGGTGGTTGATGGTCGGCACAGACTCGGTGGGCCGAAGGGCCTGTTTCAGTGCTGTATCTCTAAACTAAACTAAACATTAAAGGGAAGGTGCATTGTGGCTGCTTACATAATTTGCAATAGTGCTGTGCAACAAAGAGCAATAGCTGAAATTAGGGAGAGAGTGTGCACCAATGTTTCCCAATGCTGCACTGGAGGTCTTGGTGAAGGAGGTGGAAAGCAGACAAAGTCTCCTGTGACTGCAGAGTGCCAGGGGACCTTCCAGATACAGTGAGAAGGCAGTGTAACAGACAACCATGAAGGTCAATGTCAAGAACCAAGCCCCGAAGGACCTGTTATGCAGTGCTGCAAGATGATTAATGATTTCACACAAGTGGTAAAGGCCAGTGAATGCATTTTCAAATGCCATATCCTACCAATTGCACCACTAATCTCAGTCACTGCCCAATTCACTGCTTTCCAATCACTCAACTTCCAGCAATCTCTATCAATCAGGACTTATACCTAACATTCATATGCTTCACCTCATGCGCCTACATGTTCTAATCCCTGTGGAGGAGATGCTGCTGGCCTTTATCGAAAAGGCCATTGCTGAAGCCATGGCGAGTGGCAGGCTGAATCCATTGAAGATGACAGGATACTCATACCTAATCCTCCTCTCATCCCACTTACCCTATTATCCCACAACCCCTGTGACTCACCAGTCACAGATGGTATAAACATGCACTTCTTACTTGCCCCTTTCCCTTGCCACAACCTTACTTTGTCCCTTTTTCCTTTCATATATCCAAGAAGTGCAATCTGGCCATATAGTGGAAAAAGACTAAGAGGGCAGTGATGATGAAGACACATGATCACTTTATTTCACACTCACAGCTACCAGCTCAGAGTACTGACACTGCAGAACCACGAAATTGGTGCTGGCACTACGGAAGTCCCAAAGCCATATGGCACTGCCAGTGGCCAGTGCCATTAAACGTTTATGCAACCGATCTTTCCAGGCTCGAGCAGGCGATATATACAGCATCTGCCAGTATGCCATCCATCGTGCATCCAGAAGGCGACAGAGGCCCTCTATGCCAAGAGAGGCGACTATATCATGTTCTCTCTAAGGAGAGAGAAGCAGGATGAGTGGGTGCGTGGATTTGTCAGGTGAGCAGGATTCCTGATGGTGCTGGGAGCCACTGACTGTATGCCTGTGCCTTTGTGGGCCCCCCATTTAAACTGGGAGAGATATAAGAACTGCAAGGGCAAGCATTCATCAATATGCAGTTGGTGTTCCAGTACATCATGTTGGTGAATCCCCGCTATCCTGGCAGCTGCCAAGATATCTTCATCCTGAGGCAGTCTGTCGTTCCAGCCACCTTCATGCCTCCAAGAGCAACTAGAGGGTGACACTCAGGGACAAAGGTTACCTTTCGTGCACGTGGCTGATGACCCCCACTCCATCACCCAACCATGTGAGGACAACGCACTTATAACGCGAGAAATGGAGTCACCAGGAACATTGTGGAGCAGACCATCAGCCTGCTGAAGCAACGTTTCTGATGCCTGGATCCCAGATGAAATGAAAGCATGTCTCCAAGTTCATGGCGGTCTGCTGCGTCCTCCAGAACAGGGTGCAGCCTTTGCCACCAAGAATCTGGAGGCTTCATTGCGAAGGAAGAGGAGGAAGAGTATTTAGGAAGGAAGAATCCAGGACGCTTGGAGCACCAATTGCAGACTGGCAGACTGGCAGGCAGCTGCAGCCTCCTTTCATTCAGTACCGAGGGGCAGACTGCCTTTATGAGCTGGACGAGCTGAAACATGTGCCAGCTTCACACTCTGTTGAGCATGCAGCCAGCCAGCAGTAAGGGTCATGCTGGGTTGTATGCTGAAATTATTCATATCAGCAGTGCTATCTGTCTCAATGGGACCGGGTGCAGACGGATCGTGAATGGCAACCCCAGCACCTGAAAATGGGTGTGAAAAATGTTTTGCTGCACGTGTCTTGGAGGATGGCATAATGGTGGGATCTGGACATGGTGAGGCACAGGGCAAAAGTGTGCTGCAGACAGGGCTGGGGGCATGGATAATGCAGGTGCCAGCTAGCAGGAGGGTAAGGTTGCAAAAGAGTCCTATTGCAGAGGACTCAGATGAGGATTTTGATGGGTCAGGCTATAGAAGAAGGCTGCTGGGTGTATACAACAAAATGCTTAGTGCATTGGGAAACCTGCCAGAATGCTACCAGAGGAAAGCCACAGTGGCCAGGTCTCTGGCACTGAGCCTGGCTCAGTGGCTCAGAAGGGAAGGGGGGAGAATAGGAGAGCGATAGTGATAGGAGATTCAATGGTTAGAGGAACAGACAGGAGATTCTGTGGTCGCGAACGAGACTCCCGGATGGTATGTTGCCTCCCGGGTGCCTGGGTCAGGAATGTCTCGGATCAAGTCCACAGGATTCCTAAGGGGGAGGGGGAGCAGCCAGAGGTCGTGGTACATATCGGTACCAATGACATAACGTGGAAAAGGGATGAGGACCTGAAAAGTGAATATAGGGAGTTAGGTTGGAAGCTGAAAGGCAGGACGAGCAGAGTAGTAATCTCAGGATTGTTACCGGTGCCACGTGCTAGTGAGGCTAGAAACTGGGAGCGAGTGCAGCTGAACACGTGGCTACAGAACTGGTGTAGGAGGGAGGGATTCAGATATATGGATCATTGGGATACCTTCTGGGGAAGGTGGGACCTGTACAAGAAGGACGGGTTGCATCTGAACTGGAGGGGCACCAATATCCTGGGCGGGAGGTTTGCTAGAGCTCTTCGGGAGGGTATAAACTAGTTTGACAGGGGATGGGAACCGGAGCCACGGATCAGTGGATGGGGTAGCTGTTGAACAGGCAGATACCGAGTGCAGAGAGTCTGTGAGGAAGGTTAGACAGTTGACAAAGCAAAGTTGCAGCCAGTATGATGGGTTGAAGTGTGTCTATTTTAACGCAAGAAGTGTCAGGAATAAGGGTGATGAACTTAGAGCATGGATCAGTACTTGGAGCTACAATGTTGTGGCCATTACGGAGACGTGGATATCACAGGGGCAGGAATGGATGTTGGATGTTCCGGGGTTGAGATGTTTCATAAGGAATAGGGAAGGAGGTAAAAGAGGTGGGGGAGTGGCACTGTTAATCAGGGATAGTATCACAGCTGCAGAAAGGGAGGTCATCGAGGAGGGTTTGTCTACTGAGTCATTATGGGTGGAAGTCAGAAACAGGAAAGGAGCAGTCACTTTGTTGGGAGTTTTCTATAGACCCCCCAGTAGCAACAGAGACATGGAGGAACAGATTGGGAGGCAAATTTTGGAAAGGTGCAGAATTAACAGGGTTGTTGTCATGGGTGACTTCAACTTCCCTGATATTGATTGGAACCTCCTTAGTGCAAATAGTTTGGATGGAGCAGTTTTTGTCAGGTGTGTCCAGGAAGGTTTCCTGACTCAATATGTAGATAGGCCGACTAGAGGGGAGACTATGTTGGACTTGGTGCTTGGCAACGAACCAGGCCAGGTGGCAGATCTCTCGGTGGGAGAGCATTTCGGTGATAGTGATCACAACTCCCTGACCTTTACTATAGTCATGGAGAGGGACAGGAGCAGACGGGATGGGAAAATATTTAATTGGGGAGGGGGAATTACAATGCTATTAGGCAGGAACTGGGGAGCATTAATTGGGAACAGATGTTCTCAGGGAAATGCACGACAGAAATGTGGAGGTTGTTTAGGGAGCACTTGCTGCGACTGCTGGATAGGTTTGTCCCGATGAGGCAGGGAAGGGATGGTGGGGTGAAGGAACCTTGGATGACAAGAGATGTGGAACAGCTAGTCAAGAGGAAGAAGGAAGCTTACTTAAGGTTGAGGAAGCAAGGATCAGACAGGGCTCTAGAGGGTTACAAGGTAGCCAGGAAGGAACTGAAGAATGGACTTAGGAGAGCTAGAAGGGGACATGAAAAAGTCTTGGCGGGTAGGATTAAGGAAAATCCCAAGGCGTTCTACACTTATGTGAGGAACAAGAGGATGGCCAGAGTGAGGGTAGGGCCGATCAGTGATAGTGGAGGGAACTTGTGCCTGGAGTCGGAGGAGGTAGGGGAGGTCCTAAATGAATACTTTGCTTCAGTATTCACTAGTGAGAGGGACCTGGTCGTTTGTGAGGACAGCGTGGAACAGGTTGATATGCTCGAACAGGTTGAGGTTAAGAGGGAGGATGTGCTGGAAATTTTGAATGATATGAGGACAGATAAGTCCCCTGGGCCAGACGGGATATACCCAAGGATATTACAGGAAGCGAGGGAAGAGATTGCTGTGCCTTTGGCGATGATCTTTGCGTCCTCACTGTCCACTGGAGTAGTACCGGATGATTGGAGGGTGGCAAATGTTGTTCCCTTGTTTAAGAAAGGGAATAGGGATAACCATGGGAATTATAGACCAGTCAGTCTTACGTCGGTAGTGGGCAAATTATTGGAGAGGATTCTGAGAGACAGGATTTATGATTATTTGGAAAAGCATGGTTTGATTAGAAACAGTCAGCATGGCTTTGTGAGGGGCAGGTCATGCCTCACAAGCCTTATTGAATTCTTTGAAGATGTGACAAAACACATTGATGAAGGAAGAGCAGTGGATGCGGTGTATATGGATTTTAGCAAGGCGTTTGATAAGGTTCCCCATGGTAGGCTCATTCAGAAAGTAAGGAGGCATGGGATTCAGGGAAAGTTGGCTGTCTGGATACAAAATTGGCTGGCCCATAGAAGTCAGAGGGTGGTAGTAGATGGAAAGTATTCAGCCTGGAGCTCGGTGACCAGTGGTGTTCCACAAGGATCTGTTCTGGGACCTCTGCTCTTTGTGATTTTTATAAATGACTTGGATGAGGAATTAGAAGGCTGGGTTAGCAAGTTTGCCGATAACACGAAGGTTGCTGGAGTTGTGGATAGTGTGGAAGGCTGTTGTAGGTTGTAACGGGACATTGACAGGATGCAGAGCTGGGCTGAGAAGTGGCAGATGGAGTTCAACCTGGAAAAGTGTGAAGTGATTCATTTTGGAAGGTCGAATTTGAATGCGGAATACAGGCTTAAAGACAGGATTCTTGGTAGTGTGGAGGAACAGAGGGATCTTGGGATCCATGTCCATAGATCGCTCAAAGTTGCCACCCAAGTTGATAGGGTTGTTAAGAAGGCATATGGTGTGTTGTCTTTCATTAACAGGGGGATTGAGTTTAAGAGCCGCGAAGTTATGCTGCAGCTCTATAAGGCCCTGGTTCGACCACACTTGGAATATTTTGTTCAGTTCTGGTCGCCTCATTATAGGAAGGATGTGGAAGCTTTAGAGAGGGTGCAGAGGAGATTTACCAGGATACTGCCTTGACTGGAGGGCATGTCTTATGAAGAAAGGTTGAGGGAACTGGGGCTTTTCTCATTGGAGCGAAGAAGGATGAGAGGTGACTTGATAGAGGGGTACAAGATGATGAGAGGCATAGGTAGAGTGGATAGTCAGAGACTTTTTCCCAGGGTGGAAAGGGCTATCACCAGGGGGCATAATTTTAAGGTGATTGGAGGAAGGTTTCGGGGAGATGTCAGAGGTAGGTTCTTTACACAGAGAGTGGTGGGTGCGTGGAATGCGCTGCCAGCGGTGGTAGTAGAAGCAGATACATTAGGGGCATTTAAGCGACTCTTGGATAGGTACATGGATGATAGTAGAATGAAGGGTAGGTAGTTAGTTTGATCTTAGAGTAGGTTAAAGGTTCGGCACAACATCGTGGGCCGAAGGGCCTGTACTGTGCTGTACTGTTCTATGTTCTATGTTCTAATGCCTGTGTTCAATGTCAAGAAGCAAGGAGGTGTCCGGCACCAATTTTTCATAGGGCTTTGCATCCGTGCTTTCCAGCATGGCCATTTCCAGCAACACACACTTGTGGACCCAACCACGATGCAGTGTCTGGTGATCAATGTTTCAGCTTCCATTGCAGCACAAGCAACAGCCACCAAAAGTCTGAGTGCTGCAGTAAAAGCTCAGACCGATGTCATGCAAGCTCAGCTTGCTGCCATGCAAACTCAGATTGTTGCCATCATAGCTGTAGATACCAATGCTCAAGGGGCTTGCAGGGTGTCACAGCAGTCCAGCAATCTGTCCTCCAACAGATTACTGGATTGCTGAGGCATAGCCCCGGGGAGTGGCAGGACTGTTGTCCTTTCTCGGGATAACATATTCATTCTCCCATTACTGCCACTCCACTAGTGTCCTTGCTGTTGCATGCCAGCCTGCCAGCCCAGACTGCTGCCAACCATGCCAAGATGGTGCAGTCTTCTAGGCCCAGAGCTCCTCGAGGTCACCCTCCAAGGCCATATGCTGTCTCCTCCACTGAAAGTCAATAGCTTTCCACCACCTCATTGCAGCCATTGGGGTAGCACTGCATTGGAACAGTAGGACAGGTAAAGACACATGGAATGCAGGCTCTAAGGCAATGCACAAGAGTGATTATTTTAAAGTTGTATTTAATTGTTATGATCCCCGTGGAGATCACCAATAAAGCAAAAGAGTCGAATCTACCAACTGGAAATGTGAGTTATTCACTTTGGTCATAAGAATAGAGCATAATATTTTTTAAAAGGCCTGAAACTTGTAAATGTTGATGGTCAGGAAGACTTGGATGTGCTGTACAAGGAGTATAGAATGCTAGCATGAAGGTACAGCAAGCAATGAGGAAGGCAAATGGCATATTAGCCTTTATTGCAAGGGAAATGGAGTACAAGAATTAAAGAAGTCTTGCTGCAAATATACAAGGCTTTGGTGGGACTACAACTGAAATTCTGGGCTGGATTTAATGGGTCCCCCTGGAGACAGGGGGCCCCATAGAATTGCGATGGGAGGCAGCAGGGTGGCAGGCGATTAAGTTAGGTGCAGGAAGGCCAAAGACAGCCTTCCTGCTCAGAGGCCAATTCAGACCCAAAAGTGGCCTATTATTAGCCACTAAGGGCCTCTTTCCCCCACCACTGGAATTAAGCCGGCGGGAGGGGGAGGGGCCTCCACCATGCGGGGAGGTCAACCAACTAAACGAGGCAACCTCCTGACAGGCTCGGGAGGGGTCTCCTCCGTGGGCAACCTGTGGCCCATGGAGGGCCCCCGCCAGCCAACACCCCACCTCCTGTAATACCGCACCACTGCATTCATTGCCCACCTTCCCCGCCCACATCGCTGGGATCTGCTGGACTGGTCCCGGATACCCTGACTCACTTACCTTCTCTCTGGGTCTCCAGTGCTGGGCTTGCTGTAAAACCGGCAGTGGCCACCACTTCTGGTGGCGCTGCCGTTACTACTAAGCTGCTGGCCCTCAGAGTAGACAGCAGCTCATGGAGGCAGGATCCCTGTCCTTAAAGGGATGGGGATCCCGGCGCTGGGTACCTAAGTGCCTGAGCGCCGTTGAATTGTGCTAGGTGGGGGGCTCCAAAAGGCTGAGGCAGAGTTCACATTCTTCGTGAACAGATTTGTCAATGGGTGACTGCTATGCTGATGTTAGGGACAAATTTCCTGTAGAACCCACACAAACCCAGAAATCGTAACACTTCTTTCTTCGTCTTGGATACAGGAAAATCTGTTACTGCCTGAACCTTGGCTTTGCATGGTAATACTTGACCTTGACCACAGTATGTCGTATATACATAGAACCATAGACCCGTAGAAAATTTATGGCACTGAAGGAGACCATTCAGCCCGTTGTGTCCATGCCAGCCATAAAACTAGCCACCCAATCTAATCCCATCTTCCAGCACCTAGTCTATAGCCTTGCCGGTTACAGCACTTCAGGTGCATGTCCAGATAACTTTGAAAAGAATTGAGGGTTTCTGCCTCCGCCACTGTTCCTGGCAGCGAATTCCAGACACCCAACACCCTCTGGGTGAAAAAGTTTTTCCCCATGTCCCCTCTAATTCTTCTACCAATCACCTTAAATCTGTGCACCCTGGTAATTGACCTCTCCGCTAGGGGAAACAGGTCCTTCCTGTCTACCCTATCTTGGCCCCTCATAATTTTGTATACCTCAACTAAGTTACCCTTCAGCCTTCTCTGTTCCAAGGAAAAAACCCTAACCTATCCAATCTTTCCTCATAGCTGCAACTTTCAAGCCCTGGCAACATTCTTGTAAATCTCGTCTGTACTTTCTCCAGAGCAGTCCTTCCTGTAATGTGGTGACCAGAACTGTACGCAATACTCCAACTGTGGCCTAGCCAGCATTTTATACAATTCCAGCACTACATCCCTGCTTTTGAATTCTATACCTCGGCCAATAAAGGAAAGCATTCCATATGCCTTCTTCACACTCTATCTATCTATCCTGCCACCTTCAGGGACCTGTAGACATGCACTCCAAGGTCTCTCACTTCTTCTACCTCTCTCAATATCCTCCCTTTTATTGTGTATTCTCTCGCTTTATTTGCCCTCCCCAAATGCATTACCTCACACTTATCTGGATTGAATTCCATTTGTCACTTTTCCACCCACTCAACCAAACTATTGATATCTTTCTGAAGTCTACAGCTATCCTCTTCACTATCAACTACATGGCCAATTTTTGTGTCATTTTGCAAATTTCTCAATCATGCCTCCCACATTTAAGTCCAAATCATTAATCTATACCACAAGTAGCAAGGGATCCAACACTGTGCCCTGCAGAACGCCACTGGCAACAGCTTTCCATTCACAAAAACATCCGTCAACTACTATTCTTTGTTTCCTGTCCCTGAGCCAATTCTGGATCCAACATGCCACATTCCCCTGTATCCCATGGGCTTTCATTTTACTGACCAGTCTTCCATGCGGGACCTTGTCAAATGCCTTACTAAAATCCATGTAGACCGCATCCGCTGCACTACCTTCATCAATCCTTCTTGATACTTCCTCAAAAAACTCAATTAAGTTAGTAAGACATGACCTTCCCTTAACAAATCTATGCTGACTATCCCTGATTAATCTATGCCTTTCTAAGTGGCAGTTTATCCTGTCCCTCAGAATAGTTTCTAACAATTTACCCACCACCGAGGTCAGACTGACTGGCTTATAATTATTTGGCCTGTCCCTCGCACCCTTTTTAAACAATGGTACAATGTTCGCAGACCTCCAATCGTCTGGGACCTCTCCTGTATATAGTGAGGATTTGAAGATGATCCTCAGCGCATCCGTTATTTCCTCCCTGGCTTCCTTTAACAACCTGGGATGCAATCCATCTGGCCCTGGTAATTTATCCACTTTCAAGGATGGCAGACCCTGTGGCGCAGTAGTTAGCACCGCAGCCTCACAGCTCCAGCAACCCAGGTTTGGTTCTGGGTACTGCCTGTGTGGAGTTTGCAAGTTCTCCCTGTGACCGTGTGGGTTTCTGCTGGGTGCTATGGTTTCCTCCCACAGCCAAAGACTTGCAGGTTGATAGGTAAATTGGCCATTATAAATTGCCCCTAGTGTAGGTGGGTGGTAGGAGAATAGTGGGGATGTGGTAGGGAATATGGGATTAATGTAGGATTAGTATAAATGGGTGGTTGTTGGTCAGCACAGACTCAGTGGGCCGAAGGGCCTGTTTCAGTGTTGTATCACTCTATTTCCTCTCTCATTATGCTTATCGTATCTAATATTTCACACTCCTCCTCTTCAACTACAATGTCTACATCAACCCTCTCCTTTGTAAAGAAAGAGACAAAAAACTCATTAAGAACCCTGCCCACATCTTTTGCATCCATGCATAAGTTCCCTTGTATATCTCTGATAGGCCCTGCCCTTTCCTTAGTTATCCTCCTGCTCGTAATGTACTGATAAAACATCTTCGGGTTTTCCTTGATTTTACCTGCCAATAATTTTTCATGTCCTCTCTTTGCTTTTCTAATTTTCTTTTTTACTTCACCCCTGCACTTTCTATACTCTGCGAGGCTTTCTAAAGTATTAAGATTTATGTGATCTTCATAAGATTTTTTTTTCTGCTTTAACTTACCCTGTAAGCTTCTAGGTAACCAGGGGGCTCTCGATTTGGAAGTACCATCCTTTATCTTTGTGGGGACATGCTTACACTGTGCCTGTAGTATCTCGCTTTTGAATGCCTCCCACTGGTTTGCCACTGATTTTCCTTCAAGTAGCTGTATCCAGTCCACTTTTGCCAGATCACCTCTCAGTTTCTTAAAATTTGCCTTCCCCCAATTTAGAACTTTTACTAATATAATATAGAACTTTTACTCCTGGTTTATCTTTGTCCTTTTCCATGATTATGCTAAAACTTACTGTATTATGGTCAATATCTCCAAAATGGTCACCCACTGTTACTTCCTCCACTTGCCCAGCTTCATTACTGAAGACTAAAGCTAGAATTGTGCACCCTCTTGTTGGGCTTGTTATGTGCTAGCTAAAAAAGTTCTCTTGAACGCAGTTCAAGAATTTTGTCCCCTCTGTGCCCTTCACACTGTTTGTATCCCAGTTGAT
This sequence comes from Heterodontus francisci, assembly GCF_036365525.1. Classification (NCBI taxonomy): domain Eukaryota; kingdom Metazoa; phylum Chordata; class Chondrichthyes; order Heterodontiformes; family Heterodontidae; genus Heterodontus; species Heterodontus francisci. The sequence continues at coordinate 76,078,007 of NC_090382.1, read as the reverse complement.
ATTGGGATAGTTGAAATCCCCAACAATTATTGCCCTATAGTTTTTACACTCAGAAATTTGCCAACATATTTGTTCTTCTACCTCCCTCTTGCTATTTGGAGGTCCATAGTACACTCCTAGTAGTGTGGTTGCCTCTTTTTTATTTCTGAGCTCCACCCATATGGCCTCATTTGATGATTCATTTAGCATATCATTCCTCCTCAAAGCTGTTATTGATTCCATAAGTAATAATGCTACACCCCCTCCTTTTTTATCTCACTCCCTATTCTGTCTGAAAACTCTATATCCAGGGGTGTTGAGGTGCCATTCTTGCCCCTCTTTAAACTAAGTTTCCGTTATAGCAATGATATCCTGTTGCTGTGTGTCTATCTGTGCCCTCAACTCATTGGCTTTATTTACTATACTACGTACATTTAAATAAATACCCTTTAACGCTGCCAAATTCCTGTGCTGCACACTTTTTAACCCTTGCTTCTTCTGTCTTTCAGAGTCACTCGCTAATTTTCTGCCTCCTGTTCCCTGCCCTGAAATTGTCCTATCTCAGACTGCGCTCAGTCTCCCATCTCCCTGACAAGCTAGTTTAAACCATCCACAACAGTACGAGCAAACCTTCCTGCAGGATATTTGTTTCAGTCCTCTTCAGGTGCAGACCATCTGGCTTGTACAGGTCCTACCTTCCCTAGAACCTGTTGCAATGCCCCAGAAATCTGAAGCTCTCCCTCCTGCACCTTCTCTCCAGCCACGCATTCATCTGATGTATTTTCCTATTTCTATACCCACCAGCACGTGGCCTTGGGAGTAATCTGGAGATTACAGTCATAGAGTCATCGAGTTATACAGCACAGAAACAGGCCCTTCGCCCCATCCTGCCTGTACTGGCCATCAAGCATCTATCTATTCTAATCCCATTTTCCAGTACTTGGCCCGTAGCCTTGTATGCTATGGCTTTTCAAGTGCTCTTTTAAATACTTCTTAAATGTTGTGAGGGTTCCTGCCTCTACCACCCCTTCAGGCAGTGTGTTCCAGATTCTAATGACCCTCTCGGTGAACAAAGTTTTCCTGAAATCCCCTTTAAACCTCCTGCCGCTTACCCTAAATCTATGCCCCTGGTTATTGACCCCTCCGCAAAGGGAAAAAAATTCTTCCTATCTATCCTATCAATGCCCCTCATAATTTTGTATACCTCAATCAGGTCCCCACTCAGCCTTCTCTGCTCTAAGGAAAACAACCCTAGCCTTTTCAGTCTCTCTTCATAGCTGAAGTGCTCCAACCCAGGCAACATCCTGGTGAATCTCCTCTGCACCCTCTCCAGTGCAATCACATCCTTCCTATAGTGTGGTGCCCAGAACTGTACACAGTACTCCAGCTGTGGCCTAACTAGCATTTTATACAGCTCCATCATAAACTCCCTGCTCTTATATTCTATGACTCGGCTAATAAAGGCAAATATCCCATATGCCTTTCTAACCACCTTATCTACCTGTGCTGCTGCCTTCAGTGATCTATGGACAAGTGCACCAAGGTCCTTCTGACCCTCTGTACTTCCTAGGGTCCTACCAGCCATTGTATATTCCCTTGCCTTGTTAGTCCTCCCAAAATACATCACCTCACACTTCTCAGGATTAAATTCCATTTGCCACTGCTCTGCCCATCTTACCAGCCCATCTATATTGTCCTGTAATCTAAGGCTTT